>NW_027332214.1:2510000-5010000 GCF_041222505.1 Epargyreus clarus
ACAGTGCGTTATAAAGAAGTGGGGCTAGGAATGTTGTTAGTGCGTTAGTATAAAACTATTTAGGAATATATTTTTTTTTTTCAAACAAAGAAATTAGTATACGATTAGATTAAATTAAATTATAAGGATCTTTGAGGCAATATGTACCGACAAATACCGGTGTTCCCTCTATATTGTCAAAAATCCCAGGTGCGCTTAACTTTTTAAGAATTCATGTTATTAGCATTGGAAATAATAACCACTTTGCTTTAACGTTAGTCTTGTGCTTTCAATATTACATACAATATATGAATCAATAGTATTAGCTATGAATGAATCTCCAAATCCCAATCTCTAAACCTTACAACCACGTCATAAATTAATATCATTGGAGCGAAATTCGTGACAAAAGAAAAATGGAAAGCAAATTTTATTAAACGTCAATAGGAACGATCGCGACACATTTGAGCGCATTCTCAAAAGAAGCGAACGTTAAACCGTGTGGAAACATCACAGACAACTGACACACAGACAGACATTTTACACAGAATGATATTATTTGCAGCGATTCACTGTCATTCGTTTTAACCGAAGCAAATTGTCAAGGCGGAGTTGGGACGTCTATTTTTTTATTCGAGTCCCTTCTCAGTCGTTGACACATTGATGCATGATATGTTTCCAGTTATGAACGGATACCGTGGAATCGTAGCCAGGTAGACGCTTATCAAAAGATGTTTCTAGCTCCAAACTTTGTGCCGGCTTTAATTCTTTGTTGACAGTTTTTTTAATGCCGAATTGGTTTATGTTACAGATTTGTAAGAATTTTTGATAAAGGTTCACTGTCTGTGCGGGATTATGAACACATGTCAGTTAATTTCATTAAAGATAAGTAAAAACTGGTTGAAGTAGCAATCATCAGTAATGTCGAAAAATCAAAAGTTGTATTTAAATGAAAATTACGAATTAATGTATGTTACTTAATTTTTAGTTGATCGAATAAGCATCAAGCCATTTAACGTTTTGATGAGATGTAAAAAATGTATTTCGGAATTTCAAAAGAAACGTAAAGCCGACAAGCGAATGAATAATGTAGGTACATAGAATATATTGTAACCTATTTGTACCTTAACAATTTTGTTGCTAATGAATAAAATATACTAAGCCGTGTTTCCAACTTCATTTAATATTCCCAAGGATTAGGTCCGTAAATCAATTTTCGGTTTTATTGCCGTTGATATTACGACGAAGTTCGCTCGAGGGAAGTAAAAGCTAGATGAAATCCTCCGTGACGTCAAGAAGCCAATCTGTAAGAGTATAATAAGGAAATTAAATTTACCGATATGTACGAAGGAGGCATTGAAACAGAATGTCTACTCGATAAAACAGGGAGGGTCGGATGAGAATGCTTTTAAGACAATGCTACGTGAGCAATTTTCAAGTAATTTTCAATGCTAAAAGCGCTGTCGGTATGTTCATTCGTTTTTATCATTCCTTTTATGTCTCACAATTTTTGCTTTCAAATTTCTAGTGTTCCTATCTCAATATTTTTGATTTTAACTTCAGTTTCATTTAGAGATTTTCTTGTTTTAAATTAGTTTAAGATAGTAGTTATTTTACGATTTTTATTCATTTTGATAAGCTACATATACAACGGTTATTAGACGGATTTGACAAGCAAAAAGTTCTGGGTTTAATCTTCGTTTATGTAGAATTCTGGATGATTACAATATTATGATAGACTATAAGTAAATAAAGCGTTATTATCATATTCTGATATTTGAAGTTTATATCTTTGAATATTTGTTGACAACAATTGTTTGTAAAACTTTTGTATTGCTTTAACATTACAAATACTTAACTGTGTTAAGTAGAATACGTAATTTCAGAGCGCAATAGTTCAGTTAAAGTATCAAACTATCAAAGCCCTAATATAACAATGTTATTTGATCAGCTTTGAGTTTGTTGCCGTACAAATATTGAATCAGTACACGACTACGTACTACATCTTATCTGTGCAACTTGTATGGAATATTGTTATCTATTGCAAGCACCACAAGAACGAAAGCGGCTTGTTTAAATTTAGCATCTGGCGTACCGTAACTGTTGGTACTATGTACGCATTTAACTAATTCAAACACAACCCCTCTGATTTCCGTTCTGTAAGGCTGCATTGCCCTCAATAATTCCAGTATTATTCTTCCCTCGTAACAAAGTAGAGTTGAACTGTAAATTGTTTAATTCACCTTTTGTATTGGCTCCGTTAAAAGTTCTCTTGTTAGCAGCGGAAGTTCCAAAGAAAATTCTTCCAGTTAAAGCATTGAATATTTTACACAAATTTAAACTTGCGCTTGCGATAGTTTTACTGCAGTTCGAACCCCGCTCTAATTACATTTGATTTCTTAATAACTGTTTGTTGAACGTAATCAAGGATTTATGTACTTACTTAAGCGTAATAAAATCCTTAGTTACTTCAGACCATTTCACCGCCGCTTCGCTTACAGCTAGTGCTTAGTAATATCAGTGTTAACTATTGGTACGTTCTACTTTGAATTCACATAAATGTAAAATTACATAATGTCACCAATACGAAAGAATAGCTCAAAAAGCTTTGACGATTACCTTTCAATATGATGTTGATATAAGATATTTCGAAATCATATGGAAATAGAAACTGCCAAACAAAACGTATGCATAGAAGTATAAATCAATTTACAGCAATATCGATATCGAAACAAAAACCAAACAACAAAAGCTTAAACATCTCACTTTCAAAGACGAGATCCATTCATTTATCGAACAGAAACAAATGGAACAAACAGGGAAAGAATAAACACTTTATCCTAAAGATATTTCAAATGCAATTGTCTTATTTCGCCCCGTTAGATCCATTATTTATTTCATCGTGATATTCTTCGCAAAGGAAATAGTGATGTGCCAGTACGGTTTTTATCGAGTGTTGAGAATGAATGGTTTAATAACGTTTTGATTTTTATACAAGCACTTGATCTCCTAAGATCTCAATCTGTTTATTTGTGGTCGCGGTTACGCTTTTGCATAAAGGGAGATGAAACGATTATAACAGGTAGTCTCAGATAGGGCTGAAATCCTGTCTGGTTTTAACTATAGATGCACGGATAGAAGTGATACGTAGATTATCAGGTGAACTGCATACTTTCACGGAGAGGTGACTATCATGACTTTAAGAAATATTGACTTACGTAGATGACTACTGGAATTTATCCCGAAAATATTTGGAGTGTTTGAGTTTTAAAGAAAGACTTATATTTTATGCGACTTCTGCGGATAATATTATTTTAGCGTATTTCTCTATGTTGGCTTATCCTGTAGCCCAAACGGCTAAGCGGATTTTAACATATGAGGTATGTTTGGATTCGTCTAAATTCTGGGTGTGACAAAGGCTACATTACTTTCATTTTCAGTCAGTTAGTTTTAAGCCGCCAGATTATTTGTTTCTATAATAACTGACGACCCGCGTGGTGGAGCGGTCACCATACTGGTCTGACGCGCAGAGTGTCCTGGGATCGATCCCCGGCCAAACAGACGTCTAAATGATGAAGTTAGGTTTATATTTCTGGGTCTGGGTGTTTGTGTTTTTGTCTCTCTGTGTGTCGGTACGATACATGGAATACTAGTGTGCCTTGAGTGTAGAAAGTATTATTTTTATTAATTTTTTATAATGAATACTAATTTATTAATATAATGAAACATTCGGGCAAAACCGCGTTCAGATGCTTGTATAATAATAGTCTTTTTATATCGTAGGTGCGTGACAAAGTTCATTTTCCCTAAGAATCATAGTATCCACTTAATTAACTGTTCATCCCGCGTGGGATGTTCTTGAGCGCGAAGTTTGTAAATCTTCTAATGCGATTATAGTGGGATCTTACGAGAATAAGGTAGAATATTACATAGAATAAACACATTATTTGATATCGTGAACTTTTCAATCATGCGAAGTAGAATTAAGAATTAAAGTTAGAAATTACCATCACAGCTGCACACAGTAGCGCATAACATTGCTGTTATTTACTAGACAGAAATAGGTGAGGCAACGGTGCCTGCGCATTAAAACCACAAAAAGTTGTACCTCCTTCAAAATAATCCAAATAATTCTATGATTTAATTTTCGGCAGAATTTTTTTTAGACGTTAAGAAATATTGATATATTTACACTTGCTGGTATCCCGAAAACATTTGGAATTTTTGTTATGATTGGAAAATCTTAAGTTTTCAACTACATTTGAGTGTAGTTGCGATTAGATATTTTTGTTATAATAGTCCTTTTATATCGTAGGTGCGTGACAAAGTTCATTTTCCGTAAGATTCATAGTATCCACTTAATTAACTGTTCATCCCGCGTGGGATGTTATTGAGCGCGAACTTTGTAAATCTTCTAATGCGATTATGTGGAATCTTACGACATTTATTAGTTATATTTTGTAGAATATAAATACACGTTTTTGGATATTTTCGACATCGTTTGATTTTGCGATCGTGCTTAGATTGAGGTGGTAGAAATTTTTCATGTTTCTATTTCGGACTTATAATAAAAATAATGTCAAGCGCTGATGTGTAGGTACTGGTATGAAGAGGCGGTACATGGCTCGTACCAGCATAGTTGTCAAAGCTAGCAATACATCTATGGCCAAACTCCGATAATTGTTCAAGTTAGCCACTTACCATCAGGTGGACTGCATGATCGTCCGCTCCTATATAATAAAAAAAAAGACAATATTAAGTTGATAGCTCACTCCGGCTTTATTTACAATAGCGCTACATTTATAATTAAAAATTAAAGTGAAATAAAACAGTAAATGAGCAAAGTTAGAACGATAATATAATCTAACACAAGCTCGCGCAATGAACCTGTCTCATCCAGGATTTAAAGGTACCAATGGTAATTATTGGACTAACAGAAAACCGTACCAAGACTGCACCCATTCAAATCCCAAGCAAATCCCATATGAGTTTTAGGCTTTAGAGTCCATAATACGTTGGATTGAAAGCAGATGGTTAACAATTTCGCTATGTAACTAAGATTTATATTTCGTTCGCAGTAATTAAGTGGTCTGGACTTAGGTATCTTTATTGAGGCGCGTGGATCTTGGAACCAGTTTGATAATTGCGGTAGGGTTAGGTACTATAGGCTTTCTTTAATAGGTCTGTAGTGCAGCCGGCATAGATTTAGCAATGTGTACTAGGTTTAATTTACAGTAAAAATATGAAAGCATAAAAACAAACAAACAAACAAACAAACAAAAAATTGTAATATAAACGACCAGCGTGGCGGAGCAGTCACCATACCGGTCTGACGCACAAAAGGTTCCGGGTTCGATCCTCGGCCAGACAGATATCTGAATGATGAATTTAGATATCTGATCTGGGTCTGGGTGTTTGTGTATTCGTTTTTGTGTATATCCATAGCACCCACAATACAATAGTGTGCGGCTAATGAGTGTAGAAAGCGTTGCGTTGCCATATAAATAAAAAAATGTTAAGGGTGAACAACCCTTATCACTTAGGGGTATGAAAAATAGATAGTAGCCGATTCTCAGACCTACTAAATATGCATATAAAATTTGGTGAAAATCGGTAAAGCCCTTTCGGAGGAGTACGGTAACTAACATTGTCACACGAGAATTTTATATATAAGATTTATATTTATTTATTTAAACTTATGCTTTAGAAGTAGCAAATGTATACGCAGTACACCTGATGGTAAGTGGTAACTGCCGTCCATGCACATATACCCCCAGGTAGGGATAGTCCCTTGAGATCGGCCACGGATGCGTTGCTACCTCTGAGAACAAGGTGAAGTGTCTTACCACACTTCAAACCAAAACAGAACCGCACTTAACACTGTTGTTATTAGGCAAATATGGGCCAGACGACAGTGCCTCTGCAGCTATAGGTACTATGAAACGTTCCACAGATTTTCAATGTTCGACATTACAGGCAATTAAGACTTGACTACAACTTATTTAAGTCCTACTTCTGAGATCTCGTCTTTCTCCTGTTTTCAAACCTCTTAAGGCCTCCTACAAATAACAACCAGGACCGAAGGCTTGTTGTACACGAAGCGCAAAAGCGCGCATGTATGTATTATATGTACCTACTCGTATTGTATATGTTTGTATACTCATGTATCAGATACAATAGATAGCATTATTACGTGTAATTCTATTAGAGTAAGTAATCTATTGTTAGATCGAGTTACTGGTTGCGTGAGAATGATAGTGTAACTTATAGGTAATTGAAATAGTTCTTCTTATGTAATAGAAGTAGCTAAGAAGCATGTAGTCAGTAGTTTGAAGGTGGTAGAACCCTTTGTGGTTCGACTCCGGTGGCACCACCGCCACATCTATTTCTGCCTCATAACAGCAGTATAAAGTATAGCTGTATTCCGGTTTGAAGGGTGTGGTAAGGGAGACATACTTTTCCGAGGCGTTCCAGATTAGTTTTTAGGCTTAGCGGCGCATCTGTGGTAGATCCCAGGTAGAAATATCTAATCCTATCTGGGGTTGATTATAGATGTCCATGGGCGGCAGTAGCCACTTACCATCGGGTGGACTGCATGCTCGTTTGCTACTCCTATATTATAAAAAAAAGTCGGCTTTGTGGTTAGAGGTCATCAATCACAGAAATCTCTATATTCCTATCTGAAGTTCGTTAAAATTGCGTTGCTACCCTAAGGACTACGTTGGAAGGCCTTAAATAAGTATGTCTTTCTTACCATACCTTTCAAAACGGAACAAGGTAGAGCTAAGTCGCCGTTATAAGACAGAAATTGGTATCGCGATGATGCATACGGAGTCGAACTACACATGGTTCTACCATCTTCAAAGAGGATTATTACAGATGTCCAGGGCTGGCAGTGGCGACTTGCCGTCAAATGGACTGCAGGGTATTTTGCTACTCCTATATTATATTTGAAAAAACTTTACGAATATGTTGACGACCACTATATAATATTTCACAAATTGATCAGTCAAATCTGGTATTTAAAGTGAAATCGTAGTCAATTTGTTTTAACTATAAAAAATAAAATTTAACAAAAATTCAACATCTTAATTTTTATATAAGAAAAATAATCTTCAATTTATTTTCCACTACACGCGCACACCGCGCGTGTATATAAAACCTCGTCTAGACTGGTCATACTTTTACGACTAATAAGTGAGACAGACGAGCGTATCAATACGAAGCGACATCCCGTCTTATCACGTCACCTCAGTAGCAGTTACTGCTCTATCGCATATTTATCAATATGTAATTAAAGTAGGATTGATGGATAAAAAAAAAGACGAATATGTTAACGACGGCCATATCATGCTTCAAAAATTCATTTGTCGGATCTGGCATTTACTGCGAAATCCTCACCAATTTATAATTTTTATTTATTTTATTATTTTTATTTTGAAGAAATCATGAACATTTAGCGAAAAAATTTAGATTTTAATTTTTCACTATCAACACAAGATATCCCCACTACAACACGCACACACGTGTATAAAACCTCGTCTAGACTGGTCATACTTTTACGACTAATAAATGAGACAGACGAGCGTATCAATACGAAGCGACATCCCGTCTTATCACGTCACCTCGGTAGCAGTTACTGCTCTATCGCATATTTATCAATTTGTAAATACGGCGGGATGGATTTATTAACTGGAAGGCTGTAATGGATTAGGATTAGAAGACACGTGGGCCTTGATAGGCCATGATGGATGGGCCCTTATCAATTTGTTACGGGTCTGTCGGGTACTGGGGATGTAGGTGATGTTTTGACGCCTCTCTTCCTGCTCCTTGATGATAACAAACGGGTATGAGTTTTTGAGATACTATTGATGGTTTTAAAACGGGATGTGACGATGTTTGGTTTATTTTTGTTTGTCGTTAGGACAGTTTATACATTATATTATAGCGTAGGTATATACTGTATGTATAATACGTATGTTGACAGTTACCAAAACTACCATCAACATGCCAAGATATGTGTCACAACTTTCTTCTGAAGCATACGTTTTTCGAGATAAGGTTTCTATCTTGGATACTTCCAATACTATTTGCTATTGATTGCGAATGTCCATAAAAGGTAACCACTCATTATCCTTTCAGTTTCATAAACACATAAAATACAAAGTTGCAACGGTCGTCGTAATTGTCGCTTAGGCTTTAAAAATATAAATACATTCAAACCTTATCCAAAAACAAACATTGAAATTACAGTTTTACTAAAAAATCAACATATTTTAAATAAAATCCCAGCTAAACAAGACGACTGAACTAATAAATTTAAAAGTTACCCTATCCACAAAACGGAAAGGTCTGAATACAAAAAACGGTACCCTGACCAAACTAAAGCTGATAAATCTGCTTAAAATTTCGCATATGGAAATAGGATTAGACTAACGTAAAAGCTACAAAGTTGTTTGAATATCTCAACTAGACTCCCGAGGGAGACAGTAAAGGGAAAACCGCAGGAGGCACCGCAGGGCGGAAGGTAATATATCAATGACTCGCTAAGTCAAATGCAAAATTACGATTTGCTGTACATGGGAATGATGAAAGATATTAAACCGAAGAGCCAACTCCAAGTGTATTGGATTTCAAAGTTAGATTACAAGGAACATTGCCTGTTGACCTTTGCCTCGATGAGACACTAATAATATCAGTTTGAATATTAAATATTCAATTTGTAAAGTTAGGGACGAAGTCGTTATAAGTGGTAAAAAAATGAAATTGATATTAAATATACACCATTTGAATATACATATTATAAGAATAACAAATTAGTTTCAGTATTTAAATTTTAATAAAAGTAAAGTGATTTTTTCAATTGTATTTAAAAGAGACAACATAATACTTATAACGAATTTATTTCACGTATTAACGTATTCCGTATTTGCTTTTACGGATCAGAATTTAATTAATGCTCAACTGAAGCCATTATTTACATTTAACATTCAGCGCATTTAATGAAATAAATTATAGACATACTTATCAGAATCGTTTCAAATTAGTACTCAGGGGAAGCAATGCACCGGTGCCCGACTTCAGATAGGATTCGTATCTTATCTGGGGTTGATTACCATGTCCATAGGTAATAGCCACTTACCATCAGGTACACTATATATATTTGTTACTTCAATACTATAAAAAGAACCGTACAAAATATAGAAAACATCTTGATGATGAAAAATTAAAACGAACGGAACCCTAATGTGTTTTATGTTTCTCGCTTCACAATTCCTTTTTTAATATCGAGGATTGTATCCAGGATTACGATTTGAATAATGCCGTCAAGAAAGCCTCGGATGAAATAAAGAGCTTATGAATGAGCGACGAAGTACGTTCTCGAATCTTTTTTATATTGACGCATTGTTTAGCGGTATGTAAATTATGAGTCAGGGACTTAGTCAACAAACATAAGTAAAATATGTAAAGTGAGATGCCACCTCGGAAGAGGTTTTATTAGAGCTTTCACTGCCTCGAAGTAAATGAATAAAACGTAGCTAGCTCACTACTTCGGACAGAAATGATTTTTGCATAGCAAGAACAACAGTTTCTCTCAGATGACTTATTATTAAGATTTATAGAGTTAATAACTACCTAATATTACTTTGTTTGCCATTCAAATTTGAGTGAATTTAGTGAATAAGAACATAATTGGCCATAATAAATCTAAAGAAAGAAAGAAAGAATACAAATTGAAACACCTAAACTGATGAATGTATGTATCTCTATAAGCCTATCTATATAACGTGTATTCATAAGGTGACTAATAACCGTGTATGTAACTGTAGAAACAAAACAAATTAAACACAAAACACTGACTTCATTTCAAATAAAACATGTCAGCGCATTACTGACACCCGTGTCAGTAAGTCCGCTCAAAGCACCAAAGCCTGAAAGCTTCAAATCACGGGCAATCTATCCGAGTACCGCGTACTATAAAAATAATAATTCGTCTCAGTCAGTTCCTGTCCAGAGCATGAGTTGTAAGCGATTTATCATTCTAGCGAAGTGCCTTGGGAATGAACCGTTCAGGTTTGCTACAAGATTTTCTAGCTTGTTTGCTCTGTATTACATTTTTATCAGGTTCCCATCAGGCTTTTACTTATAAATTATCTTGTTCTTAATATTTAACCTTGTTAGCCTTCTTTCTATTTATATTTTATTTCGTGGAAGTTTCTTTTATAATTTAACTACGGGATCAATCATATTGTCGCAAGAAAATTAGAGTACCTCGAATCTAAATCTGAATCTCTGCTAAAATTGCCAGTACCACGAAAACATCTCTAATGTAATATTTTATAGCTCAACATATATGTTAAGACTTACGAGAAATATCAAACTACACTTTAATATCCACATTTTTTCTGGAAATTATTCCTTTAGTATAGAATTATTTAATATGGATTACGTGAATTATTCTTACGATCTACCAAACATTTTGTGACGTGCTAAATACTATCTAACACATCATCTATTGATACATCCCTAGTAGCAAAAACAACATTAAGCAACTCACGAACTTCACAGTCATTATCGGGAAAAAGTACATTAAATACAATATAGAAAACATTACCATTTTTTTCTATTCCCTAATGATCGACACTTGAGCCACACAATGCTCGTGATCCCTGGACCAACCGGGTGCGACCTAATATCGCAGCACGCTGATACGTTCCCGTAAAAGTTATATTTATTTGCTTTACCTTTAGGTTATTTTATATACTGTTTTCATCTAAGAGGATATATTATAGCTTGTTGAAATATGAATAGATTCGTGGTGATAATGGTGATGATGAGGTTTACAGCCTTATCCAGTTTTAGTGCTCAATTGTACTCAGAATTTTTTACTTCACATAATAAGAGTACAAAACTTATAGAGATTATGATCATAATTTTTATTTTTATGTTCATTACCTTGCAATGATTTGACGATGATACGACGCACATATCCTCGTAAACTTCCCTGTGATTCGAACCCCGGACCTAAAATGTAAGAAGCCATAGTCTATACCTTTAAAAGAGTATCTATTATTCTACAAATGTATAAAGTAATTTGTAGGTAGGTTTTATCTATTCAGTATGTTAATGGTTTAAATTTAACACAGTCATTAGCTTTTATTTTTTTATTGGCATTACATAAAAAGCAATTAAGATTTATTCTCACATCTAAGATATTGCCATCCACATGAATCGTAACGTCCAAAGTGTTACATCTCGATAATACGTATCGCAAAGCATCAATCCAATTTAATTCACCTATCCATTACTCATTTGGCTAAACAAAAAAGATATGCTAAGGTCCATCAAAAACAACAATCGCTGTCATCATTACAAACGCGGGCCCACTGACCTCGCTTCAAAAAAACCGGTTTCTGACGAGCGGCCGATTAAGTGATCTCCCCGCTGTTCCACCGATTTCGAGTTAATTTCTTCATTTTGTTGCGCCTCAGCCTCACATTCTTGTTCCTTTTGCTTATCTCTTAACATTCCGTCTAAAACTCGAACGGCCAATTTTTCTAATGGCCTTTCCGAAAACACTCCGTGTGATCAAAATTCTCTCTGCGTAATTGTAATGGTCGCCTTGTTACGTCCCGTTTGACAAGCGTGAGAGTGATGTGAGTGCTTCTACAGTTCTTGTGTAAGGATCAGGTAATGTAGGTGCTTAAGTTGATGTGGCCATGCACTTAGTACATCGAAGAACGATTGGAACGATGGGATATTCACCATACCTACATACTGTATGGTGTATAGCCAAGCGCAAACTAGGTGGTCTGCATAGTTTATAAAGAAACAATAGTAGAGGCTTTTCCCACACTCCCTGTTTAATTTACTCGATTTCGACGCATTTATTTAGTAGGTTGTGTGATAATGTATTATTCACAGAAAATATTCGTTCTATATTTATTTTGAAATGTTAATCTAGTATAACAAAAAGACTTTCCACAAATAATAAGTATAACTTTCGATGTTAAATATTGTTTGTTAAATACCCATTTCATTTTATGGGACATGTTTCAATAGGCCGATACAATTTAGCTCGATGATTATCTTCCGAGTTTGTTGGAAACGAAACAATTACTGCCCTGGATAACAACTCCGATGGAGAAGAAAACGAAGTTATAAAAGCTATTCCGTCACTATCTGTGGATTATTGCGTGGAATCTCGTACAAATACTTTGATGACACGTATTTAGAGGAGGAAAATAGAGTAAAATACGTAGCTATACGTAGCTATAACTGTTTATAGTGTAAAGTTGTGTGAATAACGAAATGAAATTGAAATCTCTCTTGACCATAAAACAATAACTACTACACTGCTATTATGTATTTACTAAACATAATAATGTCGTTAGTTTATAACCATTAAGCACATTCAAGGTTACTTTCACCACAACACGGGCAAAAACAATATACTATTATTCCAATATGTGAATTAATATTAGTGTACGGTTTCATATCCAGCCTATTAGGAATTCCAAGAACGCAAATATCAACTTATTTTGGTAAACATTACTACGAAATATTTTCATTAAAATTTGGATTTATTACTATCGATACAATCACGAACTTTGAGGTTTCTATCACACGAAATTTCTATTCCATTAATAAAGTAAATAAAACTGTTGTTTCACTTGTTTCCAGTGTTTATTCTATATAAATAATTCATGCAGATAGCCCATTCGTTATTTGCTTTGTAAAGCCATTGTTTTGATTACAACTATTCATTTTGGTTTTATTCAGAAACTTCGATGAATGTTGCCATTTTGTACTGAATATTATTGTTGCCAATTTCTATAACATTGATTGTTTGTTCATAATCATTCGCATTAATAAATATTACAGAGCTAAGTAATATTATTTTACTCATGAATGTTTTGATATTAATCAGATAATTTTGCAATAGTTTTAAATGCTAATTAATCGTTTTTCTAAAATTGTATATTTCAATAATATTCAAACAACGAGAAAACCAAGTTAAAGAATAAGTAAAAAAATACGATTTAAAAGTACAACTTATTAATATTGCCATACAAAAACTACTTAGAACATAATCCATGTATCGTGAGATCTCGATTTATGAAGGTTTTATGATGGTATTTTAATTATTTTGGCTCCAATAATAGAATAGAATGATTTCCTTAGATGGTTAAGAAATATAAAAAAGTTTTTTTTTCAATATTTATTTATCTGAAACAGTTTGACACGAAACCCATGACCTAGTCATTCATAATCTTCTAGTCTTATCACAATGTCTGGAATTCAAGTTAGTCGTGAGCGAGACATCATTCCTTCACCTCTGGCATTTAATATTATACTTGAAAACAATTTGTAATGTAGAGCACATTTTGAATTATGTTATTATTATTTCGTAATTCTTTAATATCTTCTAGAAATCTTCCATTTTAAGTATTCATTCATAAACAAAAAACAGGTAAATATAAGATAAATACTTAGCTTACTGATGTCATAATCCCCCGTTTCATTTCGCGATAGTCGGGTGAATTAAGGTTCTCGTATACAAAGATACTTGTACTAATATATCCGTTTTTATGATACATAACAATGTATGTATATAGGTACTTGATAATTGAATCTTAGGACTTAATGTTAATTATAACTTATTAATTTCAATTTCTGATCCCATCGACTTATAACTAATTTCACACAATATTTTAAAGTTATTATAACAGATTTTAGAATTTGAGATTAAATATCATCATGATTTTATTTAAAATGGGTCACAAAGCACCATTGCCCCGAAGCTTATCAATTGACCTAAATCTGTAAGTGATGGTGCCGTTTCGAGATGCAACTATAAAGGTCTTATAACCTTCGCATTTACTAAGAAAAATTCTTCGTCCTGCCCGTCGTTTGGCTTAATGTTGTTTTGTAGTAACTGCATACGAACATCGTATTCGTGACCTTGTCAGAGGAGGTCTAAATCTGTTCGTCTCATGACAGCCACAGATTCCAAGTCAGTCGTGAGCGAGATGTCACTCTGATGTTTTTATCATAGGTCGTGGGTCGTTTTTTTAGTTTCCGATCTCCGGTGTGTTCTTAAGTTTTTTTTACAATGGTAGCCTCCGAAAAAGAATAAATTCCCTTATTAGAATCTAGCTAAGAATCGAACAAAGTAACAATATATTTTGCCTTTGATTTGTCAACACTTGTATTTATTTTAATTCTTTAATTACCTCATTCACTGATTCTATTTAATTATGAATGAAACTTATTATTATCCAATAAATCAATCAATCAAATTATGAATGAACCAAATACTGATTTTATAAATATGACTATTACACAATTATTAATTATTATTAGTCACAGGTGAAACAATATCAAACAAATCGAAAGATTTCCGACATAAACTTAAGCCACTTGTTTGTTCAACTACGCACAGTTCTGTGGTAAAACTTAAAGCATATTTACTTATGTGAATATTTGAGTAAACAGCGTAACTAAGTTGGAGAATGTTGGGTTGGATTTCACATAATGACTCATGACATTTGGAAGCCTTCGCAATTGAAGTTAAAATAGAATTACCATTTTCAACCTTAAGATGTTCTTCGGTATCGACGGAGCGATCATTGAGGATGATTTCCACTATAATAACATGAGAACAACCGTTAAACATATGAATCAAACGTCAAATAGTAAGGTCAAGTACGTTAACGAATATCCGAATGCTATATAAGATATTCATATGGCTTGTAATGTAACGTCCGTGAAATGAAAGGCCTGTCCAATAGATGTGTTGAACGTTTTTGTGAGTAATTAGGCGTACCAAGCTTATTCTAATTTTGGTCATCTATTTCGTTCATCGTGTATGGTTCATTGTTCCTTTAAATTACGTTGTACTTATTTCATAATGTAAATATTATACAGAACAATTATGTAAGAATAATTATAATTAATATCACTGTTCTCATTCGTCTTTATACAAATATACCTTTTGTATGACACACGAGCCTATTAACAGACCTCAATTATAAAGAAGCCATATCAATTATTATAAGAGGGCGCAAATGGTATCCACTTTCCTCATCTCCGGAACCGTATCATTTGATCTTTTAAACAAACTTTGTTTCACTGAAATTAAATATCGTAACTGATTATTCCAATCTCGGATTCCATAAAAATGTAACTCAAGGATTTATGTTTAGTTCCATAAATAATACAATAAAAGCACCCACCGTTAAGTCGAATAATACAATTGCTCGAATTGAAATAGTAAAACGTCGTAAATAAATCTAAATCGGGCAATAAGCCGATAACGATGGAACATTTTAATGACACTCCATACCCCAATACGCTTATACTGCCCGGAATCGTAAATTTGTTAGTGTAACCAACATCTATTGAGTGCGGTCCATTTTGTTAATACCATATTCCTCGCTTTTGTTTCGCTCGAACACACTCAGTAATAAACGAGGTGGCAGATCGTAAAACTGGGCTTTATCGGCATTTGTCCGAGTTTGTTTATAGCCTTACAGGATTACCGGTGTGATTGATTCAACTTCCTCTAAATAAATTTCGGTATCTCCGCACCGGGAAACTTTGTCAGCTCGTTTTTGTAATGTCGTTCTATTAAAATTTGAATTAAAAGAGATATCCTGATCAGATTTATGAATTGATCGCAGTATAAATAAAGAAAATACTTCTATAACAAAATTTGTTTATCCCCGGACCGGTTCGTTTATGTCAGTCTTTATAGGTCCATCAAATTATATAACTGATGTTTTATCAAAGACGGGCTTAGTGAGGCTGAATTTGGAAGTTCGTAACACCCAACGTGGATATATGATGAAGATATTTACAGAAATAGTTTGTAATCAAATCTATTCGAAGAAAATGGATATTGGTGCCGACAAAACATATGTAAGGCACTCGCTACCATGATATCCGAGTTGTTGCTTTATAAATCGCCTTTGATGGTAAATGTAAATTTGATTGCATTTAATACGCATCCCTATGGTGGTTCAGATAAGAAGCACTTTGGTTTAGAGTTGGTTAACGTTAATCGTTAGAGGGTATCAGCTCAGAAGCCCATAGTACAAGCTCTCCTCTCGCTTGGTTAATTAAGACATGGATTATCAAACGTTTTGGAGCAGTAAATAAAATTGTAATCTTTCAACGTTAGAGTATAGGCGTCTCCATAACACGCTCTTATCTCAGAATGGTAAACCGAAACGCATGGGGTTTCTTTGATCCCACACCTACGCACACATTTAAAAGGTAATATCCTTCCAATAATACTAATGCACTGTCAATTTTTAATGTAACTTGTGATAAAGAAGCAAGAAAGACCACATATTGAATGTGTACCATTATTCTACTGTAATGGAACTTTGACACTGATGCCTTTTGTTTGTTTGCAGGTAAGTTGACGTTACCAACTTAATTACACCGGAGAGTAAGTAAGTTTATTGATTTTTTTTTTTGTGTATTAAGATATATCTATGTATAGTACACCTACCTAATAGTTGTATAGGTCATGTACTGAAATAGTTTCTTTCCTCTTATCTCTTATCTATTTATTACCTAATATACTTTTGCTTTTTAATGCTGTCTTCTTACTTGAAGTAAATTCATTAACGACGGCGAAAATATATTAAATGTACGAATTGTTTCGAAGGTAATAAAAGCTTTGCTAAAAAATTCAAGACGAGAAAAACATAAAGAATTTTTAAGGTAAGTAATTCGCATTAAATGATGCCCCCAAATTCATCTATTAGGTACCTTTAAAGAATCCGAAGAATCGTCAACTTATTATTGCCTTAGGCTTTCTTGTTCCCGACATCGAAATTACATTAAGATACTCATTTGTAAAGGAAGAATAACTTCGCGAAATATTTTTCCGTGATCTCCGTCTGCATTTCGAAACATTAATTTGTTTGCGCTCCCTTTTACCCTATTTCCTCACACTTTCTACGTTTCGCCATTAAGCAGGTCACAGACGAACGACAATGGGTGGAAATAGAACAGGATGTATACCGTGTTAACTCGTCCAACGAAAATTTCCGCGGAATTGAATCGTAGTTTTAAAATATTAAACGATGCAACGTTCATAATTGTAATGATGATGATAGTTAAATGAAAGTCATGTCATTCTAGAAATGATAGGCCATTACTTTTTCTTTAAATAGCTTTTCTTTAAGCATCGTTTTTTCAGAATATTTTTCCCCGTAAAGCATTACATCATTAGGTCATTTCAATTTTATGAACTATGTAACGAATTTAAATTTGATTTTCACTAAAGAGTGAGTTGATTTAGGAGAAAGGATTGAGTAACATTTTCTATTAAGGCTTAAGTAAAAATTGACTTTATGGAATTTAGAGATAAGGTTACAAAATATGAAATAATAAGTCCAACTAAAACATTTACAATTAAACACCAATTTTCAATGGAAACAATCGGTGATGTGAACCGTGCCTTAAGCGAAAGTTCCAAAGATATAAGTCACGTCAAAACTTTTTGTTACGCGAAGCAAGTTACTGTAGAACAAACTGATTAAATGCTTTAATCTTTATTTACTGGAACATCTGTACGTACAATTTCCTTTTGGGATTTATCGCCAAACTTTAAATTAGTCGAAATGAAGTTTACAGTTGGATATCATGTAACTTATGTTCGTGAAGCCAGAGCCAAGGTTTAAAATTGTCGCGTTTTATTTCGTACTGGAATAAGCAAAGTGTGAAAAATGTTTTTTTTTTCAAACAAAATGTAATGCGTCCCAAGGAGTTAAAAGGCTGTATTTAAAAATTATTCGACTTGGCGCATTTCCAATTTTGTTTGGCCCGCATTTGTCCGAGTTCTGCTTTGAGGTCGCTTACTCTACTTTTTGCTAGAGCGTGCCATCTGATCTTTACAATTTAACTCCGGGGCCGATTTAAATGTTTCTATACGGGTTTGCTTTTCTTATTCATCTGACTCTTTCCGGTTCCTATTTAGTGAACATGGTAATATTATACTTAACTTTAAAATTTCTATCCCCATTTTAAATTGAGGTTTTACAGTTTTAGAAATGATAAAAGTCTTATTTTCCTTTTTTAAGGTCTCATTAACCTTAATACTGTTTTCAGTTATGTTTAACATTCACTATTCGAAGAATAAGTATATACTGAACTAATCATAAAGATCTAATCATGTATAAATAATAATACAAAACACCTTTTTACTATCATAATCCCACACAAGAATTTACAAACACTTACATCTATACTATAAGTCCACAAGAGTCTGCCTAACAAGATATCAAACTTTGAATTATCTTTAGTCAGACCTGCAAAGAGATCTTCTCACATAGGCATCAAACATGAGTAAATGTGTCTAATTCTTTAAACCTCTTATTTAACTAAGAAGCAATACAAAACAAAACACATGTGTTAAGTTCGTAATTGCTCCTTACAGATTTGTACATTTTACATCAACATACCAGCTTTATTGTAAGCCTCCTCCATACATATTTTCCATATTTCCTCCTCCATTGAATCGTAATACAGTCAGTACATAAATAATAGGAATGTCTTTGTCTGATCAGAAATTCTGGAGAAATATAACTTGAATTCAGCTTTCTGGGTCAACGGTCCCAGAGGCCAAGACATGACATGTGGATTGATGTGCGCTATCTACTGTTGTATTTTTATTTCTTTAGGTTTTATCACGGAGTTTTGGAGACCGTGTATCAACTGTCTGTACCAATTCATCTACCGTGTACAGCATGTTGTGTACCGTTGTTTTAAGAGTCGTGCCATTGGAAATATGGGAACGATTCGGTTTGGATCTTTCCAACTTTTAGGTTTTTAGCTCGCAAATATTTGAGAACGTGAACTCTGAGTGTTGAGTATTCTCAATCCGACTAGAGTACTCTTGTAACATTAAACGCATAAAATATGAACGAAAAATATTCAAGCTCACGTGATATTGTAAAAAATAAGATAAAAAGTAGAAAACATTTTGAGATTTTTATATTAGTTCAATTTTTAGTGTAAAAAATATCACGGCTTTTTGTTCGTAAAGTATCGTGAGCACTTTATAATTATGTATGAAAAAGGTAATTTTTTAACTGTATGTGAAGTCAAATCAGCTCTAGTAAGTAGCTAGTAGTATTTTCCTACTCATTCTGAGGGAAGACCCGGCCGGGTCCTACTATTTGTCGGTAGGAAATTGACTACTATTGTACTTTTACTTTTAACTACATATATTGCGTTGCGCACGATATTTAAAATATTTATTAATATTTTACATAGCGTCTACTGAATTCAAAACACCGCTTTCTTCATCGAACAAGCTTAACTAGTAATTACTTATTTAGTTGATGTTAATACCCTGACCTATCTAATGGATCAAGGCGCCATACCTCATCCGATTTACATTTCTATGCCTTTGGAATAAGCGTTAGATTTAATATCGAAGGGATTATGTTCCTTACTAAAGTAACGAAGTCGTCATAGCCGATGCTTTTCAAATATTGACCGGTATTGTTATTGAATATCTATGGGAGCGGATCGGTTGTGACGCGATAAGTTGGTGTCGCCTTAAAACGTCCGTTTATTTGTCAGTCTGTGTTTGTTTCGGAAGGTGCGGCGCCTTTATCAAACTGACAGGGTGGAATTCTTTAGTTAAGATATCCTTGGGGATGGGAAGGAAACTTTAATTATTGCACTATTTTGACTCTAACATGAAATAAAGAGGTGCGTCATTGGTAAGTGCCTTCATCGTAATACTTTTAAAACGATAAATATTAAAATGGCTATAATTATTATTAAAGAAAACCAGCATTTACGGAAAAAAAACACTTATAAATTAAATTTTATGTATAATTTTAATTACTAAATCATAAATAATGTAGGGTGAGACGAATATCTTATGAACAAAAATATTTACAAATACATTTCTTCTTGTCGATTTTTGTGACGCATATTCATAATTCAGTTTCGTCTTTTTCCTAACTTAACTCATAAAACATTACAATTATCTGTCAATAACTAAAAATATAATTGTTATGTTCTGTCAAAAATGTATACTACCTTAACTCTACAAAAAATAATGATTTCGCATGAAACAAGTTATATGTAAATAAAAACTAATAGTATAAATGAGAATGATATTTTTATAAATAGAAGAATAGTAATTACAACAACCATAAAGAAATTAACATGATAAAATGAAATAAATATAATAATTACGTAATAAATTCGTAACATGACACGCACATGTGCTGACTGAGGGCTTTCAGGAGTTCAGAAGTTATTAATTACAACAGACAGACACCCGACCCGACGAGCTTCTCAGTGAGTAATTCAAAGATTTAATTGGGAACAAATGTGCTGAAAGCTGAGTTGCATTTTTTGTTTTGTAAATAGAGAGGATAAATTGAAGGCTTAAGGATACATAGATCGTAGTAAAAGATTTATATTGGCCGTTTTAAATTCTTCATAAACACTGAAATTTAGAAGGTGGTGATGGTGAAACAAGCAGTGGGACTGATAGCCTAGTGATTGAAACTCGACCGCTCAAGGATTCGAGGATCAAATTCCAAGCCACCACTAATTTTTTGAATTTATATGCGTAACTCATCTCACTCTCTGAAAAGCAACGCATCAGTGATCGACTTTATTGGTCACTTCTAATCAGGTATTTCGCATGTTATTTTACTGATTCGATTTTCAATAACCTTTAAGTTATATCTATGGTTTCGTTAACCCTTCTAATTGTAAACGAACACTATCCATCATTAGAAAAGTTTTCCTTAATAACGTTTATTTCACTCCAACATTATTCCAATTACCGTAAATAAACGTAACTCGAATAAATACATTAATCGCCGCACGTACAATTACGCTTCATGGACATAACGATAGTCATCCCAAATTACAATGGGCTTCCATACTCACAGATAATGGATCTTTATTCACGGGTCAATAAGATTGACAAAAGTTTATCATTTTGAAATCTGATAGGATGGAATGATTTAGGGTAACAGCGACAATTTACGTTTTATAAAGTAATATTATATAAATATATATTGAGTAAAATATAATATAACTGTCTGTAATTTTAAAATCACTGCCATTTCCTGTGTTCATTATGTGTACATGATATGAAAACATAAATGTAATAATTCAAAACTTGTATGCCTCTGTCTATATGGATAATTAATCTACTAAATTTGAATCGAGTCTTTCCAGGAATGATATAATTTTGTAGTAAGGCAAAGCTGGCTTCTTATAATGAAATATCTTACAGATTATTCGGGAAACTCGAAATTTCAAACGCGTGTGTAGAATCGGACGAGAAATATACTTATCAGTACGTACTACTATGTACATGAACAATGTAAGGAAATCTCCAAACTTGAAACTTCTTTAGAAAAGCTTTCAAATGGTCTAAACTCCTCAAATTCTGATAAAAGACCCGTGTTGAGGTTTAATAGATTGACAACTTTTGAGTACTAGTTCCTATGTGTATCATTTGGACAGTGTCAGATATACAAAATATCATTTTAACAAAAGAGCTATTTGATAGGATACACGAAATCATTTTTGTTTCCTAACAAAAAGTGATATAAAACGGTTTAGCAGAAAGGTAGCGAAATTAATTTAGCATTCTCTACCCGACAACATTTAAAAATAGAAAAAAATGTGAACTCAGCAAAACGACTAACGAGGCACTAATGTGTCGGTCATTAGTGCTTTTACCTCGATTCATATTCGGAGCTTAAAGAGACGTTCCACCGTCTGTGTATCCAGTAGCAGGTTGAAATAATGGGAGTACCAGGACTAGGTATATTCCATGCGAAGTTTTAGATTTTTTTTGGACAGATGCCTTGAGTAAATGTTTTCGAGGTAAATATTTGTTATTCCCTATTAACATGGGCATATCGTTCTCCGTTTTCAAAATTGTCAAAATCTATAGAGAGTAACAGAGATTTTTAAAATTTTGTGTTTTTGTAAGGTATTTTGAACTTATAGACAAAACAATAAAACTGAGTAACTCTTATAAAAATCTGTTCTGCACATTTATGTCTTTATTTGTTGTAAGCATGGTTGTGTGTAAGATACATTGTATGTATTGTTTAAAAAAAAACAATTACTTTTATTAATTTTACACACACATTACATTTTACACTTTAATTTGTGTTAATACGTGTATTAAATTTATTTATAACGGCATCAAAGACTTGGGTATCAATGTAAATATTTAATTTAAAGAATTTATTGCCAAGGATTGAAATCTAGGAATGTTTAACGACCTATTAATATGTTCGATCATGTATGAGTCAACAGAATGAAACCAATCGCATATAAACGTTTAACAACCAGATTTGGATGCAATTAACTATATTGTTATGTTAATCAGATTTCTCGATGACGCGAGATAAGTATTCTTATTGGCTGTTTGCTCATAAGATTAATGTTCGTGAAAATGATTATTCGTAAATAAATGCATTAAGCGCGGACTTGATTATTATTGTTTTATGAGTTCCTGTTAAGGGATTTAAGGGATATAAAAATATTAAATGATAATTCCTCAATAAGATAACATGTGTGCGTTATGTTTAATTTTCTCGATTGGGCAGTAGGTAATAATTCCATTAACTAATTTTAGTAAATAATGATTAATTAATGAAACTACTACTCTATTAAACCTAATTATTAGGCATTAGTCAATTATACTATATTAAACAAAGATGAGACGCATAATTCAAAGTAATTGTGTCAAAAATTGACGGAAAGGAATATGGAAACAACAGTCACATACTCGATTTCGGAAGCTTAATGTCTTTGTTACATATATTGCTTAAATAGATTCGTGACATAGAAAATATACACCGGATGTGAAGACAAATCCAATAATCCAATAATACTTCATAATTTTATTAAAAACCATTAAGCCATTTACGATACGAATGAAACATCCATCAATTAGTGATATACAACGCAAAATGCCAAAGAACCATAATACACAATAAAGGGTAAAATATAAAGTAAATAGTACCCAGAAAAGCCAATTATTGAATACGCGGAAATACATGGAGCTGAAATAAAAAACGTCACAATCGAAGTAATCCGACGTCATCGCTCTGAAACGCGTCGACGAAACACTTAATGACAAAAACGCCAACTGTTGCCTCGTCAAAAATGCTGATTAACATATTAAAGTGGAGGACAATGATACAAGAAGCGATAATTACAATCGTTTGCTTGTCGCAATTGTTTTGAGCGGACGTCCAACAATTTGCACAAAGGTAATTATTGGAACTTGTCAAGGTTCTACTTTTGGACCGCTGGTATTATTTAAAGATAAAAACATTTGATATAGATACAAACATCACGCATATAATTTCCTTTATCAACCAATTAAATATAATAAAACGAGACCACTTTAGAAGTAATAAATACAAAATACGAGTAAAATGTAACGTTCTGTCAACTATTAAACTACTTATTCGCACTAATTTAAATATTACTCGTACCCATAATCATAACAGATATGAAGGAAATTTATCTGGAATAATCTGGATCCTTAAAGTCTTACTTGATTATCTTTTTTCCTCCTAAATTATTCATAATATTGCGGTCGGGGAGGCATATATTTTAGCAGTAGGCTTGTTAGGATGACGTATATTAAGCTACTTGACTTAGAATGAAACGGACTGTTCAGTTGTTATACAAAATATACGATGGAATGTCCGAAATTACGAAAATATGTCATAATGTATGGACATTTTGTAACGTTATTTTGATTGAATTTGCCTTAATTACCAAACACTTTATTTGAAAAGTATTAAGAACACACTTTTATAGTGATAGTGATTTCTCTAATTTTCATGACGAGCAAATAAATCTGATACTTGAGAAAATGACAATTGATCTGACATTGTCCGTTTTGTAGTACTTATATATTTGACGTTTTTGAGAGCAATCACAAACTCCATGAAAATACAGGTCAATGACCAGACCTTAACGAGATAACTAATACAAGACGTCTTGTGGTACAAATTGGTTTAAAATCGCAAAAGTAGCACCTGCACGGCCGCTTTTATAACGAGTTGTTTTTCCCGCACAAATTAATTATAATTACGCAAGAGGTAAGAACCGAGTAATTAACAGTTTTTTTCCGCCAAATTACTCAAGTTACGCCGTAATTGCCATCATTATGACGTTGCAGAACTTTAACAAATTTCAATAAATCTTAAATGGCTGGTGTTAATGTTGGGATTGTAATTAGGTTTTTGTTTAGTAACTTTGTTTAAATTTTGCTTAAGGTTTCACGAGTCATCAACAGAATTTATGCTAGGACAGGCCAATAAGACATTATTAAAATTTGTCCTCTGGCTATGTTCTAAAAAATAGTTTTGTGTAAATCCGGTTACTTTTGAAAATTTTATCCCAAGCTCTATAACACATATTACGTATAACTTCTGTTTAAGAACTTTTTTTGATTACGTGCATAAAGCCGCATTCGAAGGATGTGATGTATGTGAAAGTAGTCAACAGCACTCACCTAATTCACACGAGTGAGCCACTGTACACGCGCGCTAATTAAATCACTTCCATTGTTTTTGAAACGCATGTTTTGAATTGTTGGTACTCCTAGTGTTTTCATAGTAGCGACAATACCAGTACTTCAATTTCTGCTTTATAATAGTGTTTTAATACATACTACCAATACATATATTTGATTCCCATGATATTTGATCTCGACTACTATCAGGTATATTACAATGAGTGACAATAAACTCTTAACATCAGTAAATATCCATGTTTTTATTACACGAAACATGTAAACTATTTTCACCATTTCATTCTCTCAAACCAAAATTCCGTTCAAATAATCATACCCACTTGCATGGACTGCTAGTATTCCTAATATTGACGGCAAAATTGCAATTCCGTCAGTATTCTCAACTAGTTAATCTTCACTGCATCGAAGTTAAACAAGTACTGTATTCTGAATAATCTACTTCATGCAATAAATAACATAAACATTGAACACCATTCGTCTGATACGAGTGTCTATAAAGTGTTACAATTCTCCAACCAGGAATACGTTTCAAGTTTACATCGATAGCTGTCTTAGGCTTTAGTTATTTACAACTATCCTCGCCTTAGCATAAATACCGGTAATACCTGTAATATTTCAGTCTACAAGGTAGAGCTTTCGTAGCGTATTCTAAAGTATGGCTGAACTAGATCCCCCGAGATAAAACTTCCTCTAAAAAGGTGGTCGCAATATTTTATGGCAGTTTGAATTTTTTTATACATAGGTACCTCGTGGATGAAACTTTTGCTGCGCTTTAGCGACAAAGATAGTTTGAAAAAGAGCTCTCGCAAAAATGTATAGTTTGTGTGTAACAAAAAAGTATCCGGTGACAAATATGAAAAACCGGTTTAAATTGAGACCACTTTGTTTTGAACAACTTTCGATCAATTAAATTTGAGTTATAATTTTGAAATATTACAAAAAATCTTTCCGCATTAATAAATAAAGACGGGTATAAAATAATAAAAACGCCTCATACTAAATTTCTTTTCTTTTTAACTTATTAAAAGTCAATGACAAATATTATCAAAAAATATTTCGATATCAATTTCATCCATTGTGTCAAAAGCTCGTCAGTATTCGAAAATATTGTTTTCAAATCTGGACCATTCTAAAGACAAAGCACTTCAAATTGCACATCATCCCTGCATTCTTCAATTTCAAACGGGTTTGAGACAAAAAGACCCATCCTACAACATTTATACAGACGACGGTTTTTATCACCTTCCGTTGCGCAAACATTATCATAATCTACATCATCTTCTTCGATATTATAAAAATTGTTATTGAGTTGTGTTTGTATATTTTGGTTAGTATCATGCAGTTTCTAAAAATGAAAAGTGTTCTTATCTGCTTATTTTGCGGTTTTGCGTTGTCGCGGCAGGTAATGTTCTTAGAGTATTTGTATGTCAATCTTTGACATGACCCTCAGCCCAAACGCCTTGACGGATTTAAACATATAATATGATGATTCATCTTAATTGTGGGAGTGACTTAGGTTACATTTTTAAGCCGCCGAGTTTTTTATTTTTATCATAATTTTTAAAGTTTCTATTATAATAGTAGATATAATCGGCAACCTAAAACATAGACAAACATGTTTTATATCTCCAAAATTTGATTAAGTGATTTTCTTCATATATGGTCGAATATTAAAATATTACGATATCGATTTTATAGGACATGAAGTCGAAGTAAGAGCTAGTATAAAATTATTAAGTATTCGTCCTCGTATTGTATTGATATCAGATGCGTTCTTGCGTACCTTCATTATGGCTTTTTCAATTATGCCCACGTGTTACTAAAAGGAATTTCCGAAGGGAGCCTCAAAAATTCATTTATAAATATGTAGTTCGGTTTCTCATTATTTTTTAATGAAAAACTGGAATTGATTCAATGTATCGTGATATAAATGCGAATAAATTGCCGATACTTGGAAATCGTGGAATTTAATGTATTACCATGAAACTTAAAGGATTCTTTGTTATGTATTAATTGTGTGTTCTATATTGTGAAATATATTATGTAGTAACATGGATAAAAATAGTTTTAATATACAAAAACTTTAATACATAAAACATATATATTCCAATGTAATTCCCAATTCTATTATCTCATCTTTATCGCCCGTTGATAACTAATTAATCTACCCCAATGTTTTATCTACCAACGATCGATATTTGCTAATTCTTCATATTAGACAGTGTCAATTTGGATATTTGGTAGGTAGTGGATTGATCAATTATTAATAATGGACTTGAACCGATAGCAGAGTGAACTTCAATTCTATATGGAAAATACTAAAAAAATGTAGAGACAATTGAGCAAGCAGACATGTTTGTGCTCCACCATAATTTCACAAAAAAATGTGCTTTCTTACATCACTTTAAAGATTTCATATATATGACTTAAATATAACTTCCAAAAAACGAGACACATTATCTCTACTAACTTCCAAATGTTATAAGTTAACGCCAACCACAAGTCTTCGCGATTAAAAGTGCAGATAAACCGAGCTTATGATACTGCACTTCCGTTAAGCACTTTTTAGCTCCATCTACAAAATGTGAATGAGTGTAGGTATGCTGTGCAATGAGATTCGCGTTAAGCTTAGTATGCACTATCCTACAAGTTGAGGAAGCAGGAATTAAACGGACTTAGATATTAAATTGAAATATTTATTGCTCGTGCATATTAAGCGTCATAAATAGTCCGGCGAATGTGTATGGAATATGTTAGGACTTATTACTGCACTTTTGTTAAGCACTTTTTCACTCCATCTAGAAAATGTGAATGAGTGTAGGTATGCTGTGCAATGAGATTCGCGTTAAGCTTAGGATGCACTATCCCACATGTTAAGGAAGCAGAAATTAAACGGACTTGTTAAATTCAAATATATATAGCTCGTATATATTAAGTGTAATAAATAGTCCGGTGTATTTGTATGGAAACTGCTAGGACTTATTACTGCATTTCTGTTAAGCACTTTTAGCTCCATCTAGAATATGTGAATGAGTGTAATGCTGTGCAATAAGATTCGCGTTAAGCTTAGTATGCACTATCCTATATATTAAGGAAGCAGGAATTAAACGGACTTGTTAAATTCAAATCTTTATTGAAAGTGCATTAGATGTTACAAATAATCCTGCGCACTTGCATGGAAAGTCACTTAATAAATTAAATTTTAATTAAAATACAATTAATAAATTAAATTTAATTAATTAATTATATTTTATCACAGATTAAAAATATAATGCAGAAGAAAAGAATTGTTATTATTTTAGTAAAACTGAATATTACAAAATCGCCACAAAGATCAATAGTTTAAAATTTATCTTGGTACAATTTACACAGAGTGAGATTTTATCCAAATAGGCCCCTTCACTCATTTTAGATTTTTTCGCGTAATATTTCTTTCGTCACCCACTCACAGTTGAAAAGTTCCCCCTATATGTCCTTTTGTAGTTGTACACCTCAAACTGATTTGAAAATTATGCCCAAATTGTGGTCAGTAAATGATCAAGTATTACACTAACGCCAGAAATAATTATAATTGTCCGCTTAAACGATTTATGCTTTAGAATACCATTCATGAATATCATTAACCACGTCCCTCTTGTAGGCAAATGCATTTTACATACGCCGTTGTCCTGACGGTATGTGCATAAGCGGCTTTACAGTCAACTCAACTAAGAACGTTGGTCTAACAAGCACTTTAGAATTCGAGGCACCTCCATATCTTTTATTTATATTGTCGTAGAAGTTCAAACGTTTTAGGAATATTGCATCTGTGTTTTAAATTTTAAATAACATTTTCTGATACTGCTGCTAGCTAAAGTAAAATTCCGGTTTTGTCGCAAAAATACTAGGTATCTTGCAAAGGCTTGAAAAATATCAGCAGCTTATTATTTTTATCTTCTTTCCGTTCTATATTTTTCGTTTTATACAGTTTTATTCATTTTATATTATTCGTACTTCTACTTACTACGAAAATTTGTTAGTGCGTTAAAATTGAGAATGATGCATTGTTTACTAATAGTTCCATAAGTACTACGACTCACTGTAACGTGCGTATCGCAAAACACATTTCGATTCATCGTTTACATCTCTGCCTGGCCGGGAATCGAACACGGAAGCTTTTACATGTCTGAACAGTATTTAAACTGTAATACAAATGAAGAAACGCGGAAAAAACATAAAAAAACGAGATATGACAAACAATGAAGCCTCTTACAAAATTACCTTAAACCAATCTAATATAAACTACATTGAAATGCACATGTCAATCTCGAATCAGATCAAAATGGCACTAGAAATGCAAATACATAGAGTTGGCGCAAGTATTAGTAAATCAAATCGGCAAGTCGGAACAAACATTAGGGGAGCAAACTACTTGGATCCGATTTCGATTAATCTTAGTCTGCGCCTTCCTGCATATGCAAGTTCCGAACTGACTTTAGCATGCATTAAGATGCAGCGAGTTCCTGGATTGATTTTGGGAGTGTGCTCTTGATGCATTAATTTAAGAATTTGCAATTCTAAATTGGTATTAGTAATTCGCTGACAATAGTACGAAAAGTTGTCGTAAGTTAATATTTTAGCGCAAATTGTTGCATACACCCTAAATTTCTCATCGTCTATAGTATTGGTGACGATGATGTCATCTTAATATTTTTATGTGAAACCACATTTTACGGTATCAGTCGTGTTGAAATATCTTAATTATTGATGCTCTGCGGTTTTTGTGATAATCTGTCATGCAAAATAAAAGAGATGCTATTAATCACAATAATTATGATATGTTTATTAAACTTTTAAATACCAATTTCAACTATCGTCACGAATAAAAATATGCGTAGTAATATTTCACTGCTATAACGATATTATGGATATTAAATCAAAATTAATCATTAAAATAAACTACACTGCAATTTATTATTCCCGACGATAAAAATAAATAAAAACCGCGTGAACCGCGCGCCTTTCAATAAATACTTAATTATAACCCCTAACCGCCAACCTATTGACCCGTGCTCCCAAAACGTCAAAATTTTAATTATTATTCGTAACATCTTAATCGTCCAAATCGTGAGTTATCATCGGGCGTGCATGTACATGTCCAACCTAAGCAGAAACCTCGGCGTCTTGCCGGGGATATCTGACAGTCATGCTTACAAAGCCTTCGTGCTCCACTTCTCGGTTGCCAAGTGTCTTGTTAACGTGGCCGAGAGATACTTAGATTATTACATTACCCTGTAAGATACTAGTTCTCGTTCAAACCACCCGCTGTGCTCGATGTGCGGCGTCTGTACAACCAACCGTACAGGCACTAACGCCATTCTCTAAATTAACACACACAACGTCTTCATCTCTTTTGAATTAAATATCGTGCGCTGCAACTTGTGCTGTCAATTGTACACCTCAAGCTGTTCCATTACAATCTTTACATCATTTATCATACTTTACATTGCCATAATTTATTCATAAAAGCTTTCTTGTTTTATTTCCAGCGAGATTGCTTTACATGGTGTTCTCGGATTTCTTAATACGTGATGCGATTCTCTGTATAAAGTCATCGCCGAGTTATTGTAGTTTTATTATCGATAACAATATTTTACACGTCGCCAAGTGTGACTGTAAAATGAAACCGAAACTTATTTATGTTACGGTCGTTATAGGATTATGGATCTCTTGTCTTTATAGTGGAGCTTTACAGACATTTACTTTAGTCGTGTCCAACCCCACTGGTTTTATGACATCATTAATAATATTATCTAAAGACATTAATCTGTAAATAAAATTTCATAGTGTTCAAAAGTATTCAGTGACAAAATAACGAGATAAATGAACACACAAACATATTTAATGCAACTTTCTTTAAAAATACTTTGAAAAAGTTCTATCAAATTACCAATTACGAAATAGCAAATGAAATGGCCCTAATAGATCTCCCTGTCGCACTCCTATTAATGGCTCTAAATGATTAAGTGTTATTAATGTAACCAGCAATAAACACACGACTGGACATTAATGTCTCGCAGCATTAGCTCTGATCGCCTTAGCTGAATATTTAATGCTTTATACATTTAACATTCAGGTAGTAAATTTGCATCTGTAGGTAGCTACAACTTATCAGTAACGACATCTAATACTTTTATAGTGGCGTTTAAAATATGATTCACATTTTTTACACATTTCTTGGTATTAAGAAGAACAAATATCAGCTTATAGATATGATGGCCCTTATCGGTCGTGTAAACACTAATAAAAAATTATTTATGTGTATAAATTCTGATATCACATGATTGTAACACTACTTGAATGTATGCTGTAGATACGATATATTTACCTACATAAAAATGATCTTATGTTACCTTAATATGTACATTTGTATGTAAATAACGTATTGTGAGGATTAAGAAAACAAGAACGACTCATGCGGTTTTTAAATATAATACTAATAAAAATATGGATTTTAGTGATCAACATAATATAAAAAGTGACTTAGAAGAAAATAGGATGATATAAGTCCGTATAAAAAATTTCGTTGCCAACAATATCAAAATTGTGATAATAAGTCTCATGATAAAGAAATGACCAAAAATGATGCAAGTATTATACTCTAGATTATAATGTAGGTTTTATGTGCATCGTATGTATGTCAAACGCATTATTTAATATAATCGACGTCTCCCTGCAAGCGAGGAAGCGGTACAATATTGAAGCTACAAAAATATTGAGAAATAATTTGAGACACATATATTTATCGTGTTCCCTCGGGATAAGCCCCGTCCCGTCGTTAAACTTTCATAACACAGATGTCACTATAAATCGTATCAAAACTTAAATTTTTTTGCACTCATCATCTCTCGCAGAGATTTTGTGTATTATTGATGCCATAAATATTTGTAAAGATAACTACATGATCACCTAGAAGCATAAATTACGTAAGCAATTATAGATTTCTCTTTTGAATTGGAAGCTGTTTTGTAACATTGAAGTAGCGATTAAGCATGCGGTTCCTCTGATACTAAGTGATCGCTGCCACCCATTTATATCTAACCTATTCAATATAGAATTTGCGTTGCATATACTGATTCAGAAATAAAGCTAATAAAATAAATGCATAAACCTGATCAGAAATTAATCTAAGTTGGTCGTCACATATGCAAGTCAGCTGGCATCGACACCCTTCCATCAAAACTTAAATCTGTTTCACGCTACAGATCGATGTACTGGTACCAACTTTGACATAGAGATTCCTGGCGATGAAAGTAGAAAGCGTTTTTTATTCGTTAATTGGCGTTGATAGCACAAGTTCCTTGTCCAGTCCCGTTTCATAGCTTGGATAATATGGTAATGAGGCGGGGTATGCTCCAACTCTCCTCGGTCATAAGACTTTACCAGAGCGTACTGATGTAGAAAATTGTATTTTGTACCTCATAGTTATTTCAAAATATGTGACCTGTGAAATTAAGTCTGAATGTCGCGATAATGTCACATTAACTTTTTGTAAATTCAAACAGGTCTATTTTAGAAACAAAGGCCAAATAAATTGGTAAAAAAATTAAGCAGTTTTTACATTATAATTAAGTTTTAATATTTTATACGTTTTTATGTAAAACACTACATACGTAATGTATTCATAACTTTTTTTTGCGAAACAAAAGTTCAACAAAACAAAAACTACGAGTATATTCAGTATCTGTTAATTCTCGCGTACAACTGAAAGAATTTATAAAATTTAATGTGAACCACACTACTAATAATAAATTGGTTACATTTTATTATAATTAATCATTCCTTCAAATATCAAGGTTAGAAAAAACGAAGAAATCACATTTAAGCAGCCTTTTTCGTACGGTAATTTGTAGTCAACTCAGCGAAGACATAAGCCTTAAATATTTAATGAGAATCTTTATTAAGACATAAATCTCGTATTTCGCCTGTCACATTTTCATAAAATTGCCATTAAAAGTCGAATATTCGTCCACTAATAACGCTTTAAATCGCCGAAGTGTCGCGGTTCGATTACCAAAACTCATTTCATCTGTCGTTCGCATCAATTTATAATACCCATATAACCAATCAAATAGAATTGGTTCTCTTGATCTCACTATCGCGTAAATTACTTTTTCATTTGTTGCCACGTCTATAATGGCGGGTACGTGTTTCTTTTATTATTTATTATTAACATCAATTAACCCTTGTCCGACCGTTGCATTTGCATTTGAATGTGTTTCGAAATCATAAATTTGTATCGTTTGTGAGGGCGTTAGTTTATTTTCTTTTGAAGAAGCGAGGTGGAAATCGAAGTCCGTTTCAATTAATAACTTTGACGTCGTATTCAGTTCGTTCAGCTTCCTTTTTTATTTATTGCTTATTAATATTTCTAACATTTAAATCAGCCTCATATTTTTTATTCCTCAACATAATGTCTCAATCAATAGCGAATTTAAAGTGATATAATAATGAGCTGATGTCTTAATAGTCCTGAGAGATTTATTTGTTTATATTATTTTTATTGAATTATAAAATGTAAATGTAAGCTTTTTGTATCTTTTGATACATCGGTTTCGTTGATACGAATATACCTATTTGTTTAATTAGACCGATTTAGCAAGAATCTTTTAGTTTACGTTTTTATGTAAATAAACCTGTTTTAGCCTATTTAGTAGTGTATTAAATGGTAGTCGTTTGTCTGTGAGTCAGAAGATCACCTAACCGCCGATGCAGTCATATCCTTTAAAATTAAATTTGAATAGCGTTTCATGTAAATCTATCTTACTACACCTTAAAACACAGAACACAGAGTGACTGATAGTGTGACTGGTATAGAACTACGGGCAATATAGTTGCTGTTCAAGAATAGATTATTTTTTATCAAAAATATTTGACATTTTTTCGAAATAAAATAATTTCTAAAAATTCTGTAACCCATTTCCAGCTATTCACCTAATTATAAGCTATTTTGGAGCAAAAACACCAAACTACGTAACTCTGGCGATTTCGATTGAAATGTCGGCAACTAAAAATAATCTGGGAACAAAGCGACCGACCGATGTCTTAATTCCACGAACCCAGTACGAATGGCTAACAATTTGTCGGCCTCGTTGGCTTGATATCTAAATTAGTATGGAGACGTCCCTTCTTTTTTTCTCCTTGCGATCTTGACGTCTCAATTAATGATATGTAATTTCAAAGATCTGAATCGTTAACGCCTCATAACTTGGTGAAATTGCTCTCAGCTGACGTACCCGTTCGATCGGCGTTATTAATACAGTCTAGTCGAGTTAGTTTTAGTAATTAAATTCAAATTTGGAAATGAAATTTGTTTTTTTTTTAATCCAAAATTTTACATTATTTACTTACCACATTAAGTGTTAATACTGTTTGTTTACGATAGGAATGTCTTCGATTTCAGGTTTTGGCTTTTTACATCTATCAAATTATAACAGTGTAGATGCTGTCATAAGGTAAAAATAGAATATGTAGCTACAAAGAATCAAAACTGAACAAAACCACAAAGTCATAATATACAACCAAATATAATCAAACTGTTACTTCATTTAATTTGTAAGCATCATTATTGGTCTAAACACCAACAATAATAATTAACAAACAGCTGTTTATTAGATGCGGTCTTTGAAAATCATACCAATGAACATTTATTAGCCACGATCAATTATTTGTACTCCCTTTGCGGTAATAACTGATACTGAACTAAATGAGATGTTTTAAATCGACACGCTCCAATGAATAGGTACTATTCAGCTACGGAAAAATTTTTCATTTCAAAAAGCATTTCCTATCTATGAAATAAAAACTGACTTTGAAGTTAATAACGATGTTAGCGATAATTTTCATCAAAACGAAAGAATTAGTGAGTTTCAGCTAAAGAATACTTTGTCAAAAATTAATGCAAAATAATACAATTTGGTTAAGAGCGCCCGTCGGAGCTCGCTCAATGTTGTAAAAACCCCTCTCCTAGCCATCCGGGCCGACTGTATTTATTTTAGTACCTAATTTAAATAAGATAGGACAAGTTCTTTTGTGACTCGGTAGAGATTCGTAAACAAATTAGCTTTATGTGAGAAATATATTTTATATTTCCATTTAAAAGAACATTAAGAAACTTTGACGTCGGGACTTGAATGCGCCTCGTTAACGAGATGAAACTTTTTAAAGAGCAGATGTTTTGGATGCATGGAAATTATTAGGGTAATTATCACTCTAATAACCGAAACTGTTACTTAGCCACGTAATTTAGGACGATAATCCCTTGGAGCGTTTTAAAAATGCACCGAATGAGAATGTACCCACAAGACTACAACAATTCATCATAATAGTGCCAGGCAATTACTGTTAGAAGCGTTAATGACGGGCGTCCATTATTAATCTTTAGGGAACTTGTTTTGAAGGTACAAGACTTATAGCGATTTCGATAATAATCTTGTTTTAATAATTACCGAGTTATTTCTCTTCCCACAATCTTGATTAACTCTATTTGTATGTTATTTTTCTTTCTACACGGCCGCCTTAATTTGGTGGCTCGACAACTCTTTTAAGAATGCTTAATTCGAGTGATTTTTCTTGGCTTCAGTTATCTTTTTTAAGATCGGGAAGTGTTTTCTAGGAAATACACTTGGACGTTTTATTCCAATTGTCTCTATCTACAACCGTGTCTTTTCCGAGATGTGTTTCTTGGCATACTTCCAAATGTCCTTCCGTTCTCAGTGAATATCTAGAAGATATAGTTTTGCTATCATTGAAAATACCGCATGAACTTTGCATTTCATTTTTTCTTGCTGTCAGTCCAAAATTCTGGGCATAAGCTGCATAATTTCAAATTCATAAGATCCTAAAAATTACTCAAATTAATTCATAAAATTTACATCTTCGAATCTCATTGCGCAAGTTCTTTTCAAACAGAGAAACGTCCTACTGTGCTTAGTTCGGTGATAAATATTAATCACTCACTAACTCATATTTAAATGTTTCCTGCTACTGTTAAAAAATTACGTATGCCCGAAAGAATTTAATTCATAAAGACTTCATTATCATAGCAGGGCTTGGCGTGTGGGTTGTCAAGTTTCTTTTTATCATCATTACATGTATTGTTAACGAAATGAGTTGTTATTTTATGTTATATCTCTACTTGGATTCGGCGATATAGTGTTTTCTCTTGAGGACAAGATAGTATTTTGAATAATTTATTCAACACCGCCTAAACATGTGCCTAATGTAAATTGAAGCAGTGACTTCTTTATAAAGGCTGTTTAATAGGTATTTTTTATAGATTTTGTTTTAATTAGTATAAGAATGTTAAGGTAAGAAACAGTTATATAAATTTTATATTGTGTTTGTATATACCTAATATTTTCTGTTAAATCATTCTTACATTTCAAATATCGAGAAAACTACGACATTTAGAAGTCATTAAAAAAACTTGACTTAATGCGTCAGGATCACAAAATAAATTTTGGACCTTTTAAAAGCTAAAGCAATTTAACGATAAAAAACCAAACAAATCTATATAGTTCAATTACACGGTATATTAAAGATGTATATTATTACTCCTTATATTAAAATATAGTATTCATGAATAGGTAACGAAAATATAATTTTAACGAAGATATTTTCGACCGCCTACCTTAAGGTGTGGGAGTTACCGCGTAGACCCGGCCACACCGTCATAATAATTAACTCAGACATTATAAACACCATTGTCTATAAAATCCTATCAAGTTATCAAGCTGCGATACAACCTCTGGTGTGTATAAATAAAATTAGCCGCCATTTTGTTTAAGCTCGTTACAGCTCGACGCACGTCAGTGGCCTTCGTAATTATGATGTTAAGCTCGACTTGTGTTAGTGTGTGTGTTGTGCGAATAAGCTTCATCGATGTGTGTGAGATGCGCAAGCGCATTGTGTGAGTGTCCGTCGGCGTTTTTGAGTTCGGGCGTTTGTCTAATAATTACTATATACCTTACACCCGCAGGCGTCCGCCCCCGTCCTCTTTTTTTCTTAATCACAAGCCTTGGTAGTGACGGCACACGTCTGTTGTAACAAACTAATTTGTTATTCGTCTTTGTTTAACCCTCTAAACCGGTTTGAGGGATTTTATAATTAGACGCTTTTAACACGATAGCGATATTTGAATAATAGTTTGAATGATAGAAAAAGACGGAGCGTTTTCTAATTCATCACTCTTAACAAAATACAGGGCTTATCAAACTAACGATGTATTTTTGTGCTTTATTCTGTAAATATCTAACCTAAGTATATCAAATCTGTGGAAGTAGGGCATAATATGGATATAAAACACCACTCTTACTAAACTAAATTATTGTTTCCGAAGTATGAAGTAAAAAGATTAGTTGAACAAACAAATATCAGTGTAATCATATTACATATAAGTGAAGGTGTGAGTAGCAACCCATTAGACTATCACGCTCAGCATTTAAGGGTTACGGTTAATCACGATTGTTATCGCTTTTCGATTACGAGAGCGCACGAAACGCCCAAATATTGGATCAGCACTTGTTGGGAGCGGTGTTGACGTTGATATTAAATTGGTACGTGTTCGTAAAATGTTTACGTTCATTATTGATTATATTCATGATGGAACTAAAGTTAATGATAAAGCGTTTGCTCGTAACCAAAATAAGGTATTGGAAGAATTTAAATAGGGAATTACAACTGTTTCAATTTTAACAGTACCATTAAGCGCTCATGTGTTCCAGTTTGAAGGATATGATAAGGTAGAGATAGGATTTAATTCAGTGTAAGCTAAGCTTAAGTGTAACGATGTATCGGTCGATCTGAGGAGTAATGGTTTCAACACAGGTATACATGGACGACAGGGTTCACATGGACGACTGTATACTCGTCTGTGAACTCTATTTTCTAAAAAACATTAACAACTACGAAACACTAAACACATACTGCGTGTACATTATTTTTAAGATGTACTTATTGTACATTTACCTAAGGAAAGATTTTATTTGAATCAAAATATTTTATCTTCAACATCTAAAATGGTTTACATAAAAAGAAAAGCTTTGTTATAAGATTATAAATTTAATAGTAAAATTTAACGATCAGCGCTTAAGATAACTTTCGGCCTCCCTTACATTGCGTTTAATAGATCATTAAAAATAGATAAATATCTATTAAAACTTCCTTGTTTACATAATTCTGATAAACTGTCTTAGTGAAACTAAGAAAATTGTAAGCTATGAATTTGGTAGAACTGGAATCAAAATTGAAATATTACTAAGACTATCGACAGCTTTATAAATTGATCCCAACAATAAAAATAAAGAAGCATTCCAAATTATTATTACTTCGCAAAATCCTGTCAAATAAAATCAGTACAAAGCTGTTAACGAAATCACTAAAGCCAACACGGTAGCTTACAGACCCCCAATAGAAAATAATAATAGACTCATTCAGAGCAACGCCGATATAAAAGAGATCGTTGAAACAAAAGACCCCGGGGGACTCGAGCTCTTGAGATAAAACAAAACAACTAATGACCCTACAGATTGTAAAGCTCTGTACTCACTATCCGTTTCGTCTGTCCGCCCGCGCAGGATGCATGATACGTGAGCGTGCGTAGGCTTGACTTAGCAAAACGTCATGGATTTTTAATTTTATTTAATTTTCAAAAGCGTATGCTTAATAGGGTGTGTATAATAGACGTAAAGAATATAGAGAATTGAATGCTACAAAAAAATCGATTAAATTTTGATATTTCGATAGTTTCTATCACATTTGTTTTTGAAATAACTATCCAATATCCTTCAAATCTGAAGAAAACAATGATAATTATCGTTTTTTTGTGACAGGAGAATATGTGTAAATTATATGATTTATTTGAAATAAGGCTTATGTTAATGTGTCACCGCATATGTCAACGATTAGTATAAAAGTAACACAAGATTTCAGACAACCACAAGTGGTATATTTATTAGATGAAACATCTTCTTATTATGTGCAAACGTATCCATAACTGAAAGAATAGTGTATAAACATCAGAACAGAAAAAGAAACGTCTCTATCCATGTTCATTTCGAGACAAGAACTGGGCAAACGAATGTTGATGTCGAGAAATGAACAAACACAATGAAATTGTTAAGCAACGAAGATAAATACAAAAGGAATTTAGTGTCGGTGGAATCATAAGAGTGGATGTCATGATTGTCGTGTCACGACTCTCATGGGACGATGTTCTAGAGTCCTTGAATTTAATAATTCCACGATTTGAAGCTGAAATTTCGGTCTAATTGGATAAATAAAGAAATGTGAAAATTCAGACAAGTTTGAAATTTCAGCAAACGAATTTTTGAGTAGGGCTCGGAACAAAGGAATTGACATGTATGTTAAGAGCTGTTCGCAGAACATCAAGATTAGATATGGCAACCATTTTTATATTCATTGCTGGCCATGGCTCTCTCAGCTACTGTAAGAAATCTGAAGTACAACTCTAAAACCGCAAAAGCTTTTGCCAAAAATATTAACTTATCTGAATAAATAAGTACCTACTCATAATATAAATACGTTCATCAACCACTTACATTATCATTTTATATTAACCTTACTTGTCCAACCAACATCATTAAGAGTTAAAAAAAAGTTTTATAAAAACCTAAAATTGGAATTTCATACAACAATATCCCTTAAAAAGTTTCAAATCAAATTCTGTGGTCATTTAAAATTACCCAACCGAAACTGTGTCAACAGTTAACATTTTAAACGGGGCAGCAGCCGACTATTTAATTTCGCTTTTTACATCAATTGTAAAGTCTGATGGTAGTCGGATATCATCACGACAATCCGCGACCGCTTCTCTCTTGTTCGTTCCATTTACTGTATTCTTATTGTTGTTGGTTTTTTGTACTTTACTTGTTGGTTTTGTCGAGAATGTAAAGGAATTGACGTCTCCATCGCGATTCGTCACGCTTCGCTGTCGACGGGATGACGGCGCGATTTTTTCCGCCATTAAAACCGATAGACTATATCCCATGTATGAAATTTATTCCTTAACACACCGGAGTAGAGCTCATTCTTGCCGTTTTCATCAAGGACATGGCGTAGTTAAATATAACTGAAGTAGCCTACACGCAGACCCCTTATAGAGAGGAGTGATGACTTAATTTCAGCCATTTGCCATGGGCGCGGGATTGCATATCTTTAACGTACTGCGCCTTTGTGAGGCGTGCATTTTTTAATGCAACTAGATGCTTGTCTCGTCGATTACACCTTTTTATATCGAAACTGGATAGCATGAGTGCACTTTAATACCTTTTTGCTCAATGTCGGAACATTATAGCTACGTAGATTTATAGCATCGGCAATTTTTTGCCGATCCGATGATTATGTGTATGCTGATTCAATTTTTAATGGGGTTGTAATTTTAAGTGGTATAATTATGTGATTAAGGTTATGTTAAGCTTTTTACCGAGTCCGCAAATTGAGTTTGCTCTTTAATAAGAAAATTATCTTCATCACCATAGTTTGTTTTTGCGCGGCCTATTAAGATATCTTGTTTATTTTACGGTCTTGATAATCTTGAACCTACGTCGCGCAGAGCTTTACGAGACTTTAAAAGTACGAGTCACAGAGCAACTTAAGAATTTACTGCACAACAAGTCAGTAGGGGTCTCAGAGCACTTCTAAGTTCCTCGGAGCGAGAAAGGCAATAGTATAATCACGTGTAAAGTGTGTAGCAGCTCAGGGAAAGCTCTCGGGTTCCCATAGGGATACATAGGATTCAACGAGATTACATCTGGAGTGTACGCACATAAATTGTACTGTATTGTGTACCGCGTCGTCTTCCATCATGGCTGTAAATTTCTCGTGATAAACAATGTTGATATTGTTATATCAAATACCGTTGTATGATTTAAGAGCCATAGTTCCAGATCGATAGTTTCGAAGTTGGAAAGTTGGTCTGTTTGCATCGATTTGCGGTAAAATATGGAGTGACAAACGGTTATCCATACAACTTTGTTGTTACTTACTCGTGGATGTGATAAACTATATTCGTGGACATTTTAATATTTATGGCTTTAGATGAGATTAATTCTCGTAACAAAGCGTCACATAAATTTCTGATCATTATTTCAATATTTAAATTACACTCGAATAAGTCTTCATGTGTATTGTTTATTAATACTCTATAATGCATTACATGTCTATCTTTATTTATTAACTTAAACAGTTATAATGTACGATGTGTGTTTTAAAATACAATATTAATCATATTTATAAAAGCCAATGATACTTATTTCATTATGAACGTTTGTTACGGTTAATGCATATTTCTCGCGCATCAATATATTATCAATTTAATCGCCACAAACATTAAATACGTCTGTCATACTCATTTGTATGACATTGCGGTGCAAATAAGAACTGGCTTTGCCGTTAATTTGCATAACATTAACGTGAAACTAGAACGTATTTATTTTCGTAATGATTTAATTACTTCCAGTAACATTGCGTTTGCGGACGTAGAAACATAACATGACCCAAAACTCAGTTTGGATTATCCGTACACTTTTGATGCGAAATTTTTATACGCAAAACAGTATTTTGTTGTAACAATTAGTTATTAGCTAAATCAAATGTACCTATTGTTTATCATTATGTTATTTTAAGTTACCAGGTAGGTACATAACGTTATTTAATATTAATTTTAACGTGACATGAACACTATAAAATCCAGCGTAATTCTATTATTATGGGTATAAGGCCGACCGAAGACCTATTATTGTATGTTTTTTTTTCTTTCTATAATATAGGAGTAGTAGACGAGCATGCTGTCCACCTGATGGTAAGTGGCTACTGTCGCCCATGGACATCTGTAATCAACCCCAGATAGGATTAGATATTCCTACCTGAGGTCGACCACAGTTGCGCCGCTACCCCTGGGGACTAACCTGGAACGCCTCGGAAAAGTCAGTCTCCCTTACCACACCCTTCAAGTCGGAACTCAGCAGCGCCTAACACCTAACACATTAGGTAGAAATAGGTGTGGCGGTGAGGCCGCCGGAGTCGAACCACAAAGGGTTCTACCACCTAAACCTATTGTATGGTTCTTAACATGGTGCTAGTGAAGTCAAAATCAACTACCACGAAGTGTAAATAACATGTTTACGACGTCATACAGTAACAAATTATATCATACAAATCAAATACTTATTGCTGTAGCAAAATGTCTGAAGTTGCCTTTATTAAACTTAGTAAATCCGACACTGTAAACTACCCCGAAGTAAGTACGCCTTTGAAATCTTATATCTTTACCCATACAGTAGGTAATTCAGCGACATATTTGTCATCCCCAACTCAGCCATTAGATACGTCTTCCTCGGAAGAGAATATGATAAGTAATTCAATTTCCCTGAGACTTGAACATTAAGATAACTAGCGGAAGCTGCGATCATGAGCACTTTAGACTTCAATAACATTTGTTTGAGTAATTTGCTACTGGTTATAGATATATACAAATAGACATTATTTGGTTTATTTATCTATATTCGAACGCGAAACATTTTGTGGCTTAGCTTTGTCGTCAACACGATAGGTATCTTGTATAGAATTATAGTAAGGAAGAGGCACTAGTAGCCTAACCAGTTATTTTAGGGCTTCCGTCATTACCGGTTTTTTAATTATGTACATATAAAATATTTACAAAAACGTTTATTAGCCAATTTACAAAGGTTACAATACTTAATTTCCTAAACATATTGTATACTACATTTATTTTGGACATTTAGAAGTAATTATGTCGTCTTCGTTCGAATTCGTTCTTGAAATTGCTCTGAGGATGAAATTGGAACATCCTTCAAACCAGTATCCGTCCATAGCTTTTTGTGGTCTTTAGCTGCTCATGCTTCTCTCCTCATTAGATACTCACATACCATTTAGTTACTCAAACCATATGACTTACAATTTATCTCACCTTTACTGGGACGCTGTAAAAAAGAAAAAAATCAACATTCGTAACTTAAACAGTGTAGATATAATTCTAGTCAGAAGCAGAGCCAACAACTAGAGCTGTAGTGTTGTTAGCTAAATTATAAATGAAGGCCATTCCCCGGAACAATTTGCATTCTAAACATTCGTTGCAAATTTGACGCAATGTGGAATTTCATCGCTTTCATACTTTATTATAACGCCATCTGTTGTGTGGAAATGTTTAGTTTGTTCGTTCTCGTTAAATGTTTTGTCTGAATTTGGTTGTATCATTACCATTTCGTGTTGAATTATCCTCGAAATTTCGGTTATTCCAATTATTGTTCTATTGTCAATCAAGGCATAACTATTCTTGGGTTTACCTAGATCGACAATAGTACAATATTTTCAAGTTGTATTAGGTCTATTCAGTCCTGTCCCTGTAGTACCGGGACCAGAATAGGGCTACGGTATCCCTTGCCTGTCGTAAGAGGCGACTAAAAGGGGCTTCCGGGGTTGCGGGCGGCAAGAGTGGGAGCTCAAACCTTCCAGCAAGCGACCCCGGGAAGGACAGCGGTTTGTGTGGTCGCATATCGCTGTAATCACCAGGGGATGTGAGAGGAGCGTAAATTGCTCCCACCAGGGCAGAGCCCGATAAAAGGGCATCGCGTTAGGAGGACTCCGGTTGTGTTCCCTTGGAGATCCCGGAGTTCTCCACCAAACGCTGAGGACGGCCACCGGGGGGGGGTTTAGTGCGGTAAAAATCTCACATAACCCGGCGTCCCATGGCGTCGGGTACCTTTTGAAGGTTTCCCCCTAGTCAACAAAAAAAAAAAGGTCTATTCAGTACAACACTATTTACGTTCTACCGTCTTCCATTCATTCCCCATAATATTCACATTCATATTATATTCTATCTCTATATTATATTAATATTCATTATTAGTTCGCGGAACGTGAAAAGTTCTTCTATGTTTCTGCAGGATCCTTCCAATGAGAAACCGAAGAAGAAGTTCCTCCTTAGATAATTTGCTTCTGTTGCCATAGCTAAACAAAATCGTAAGTTGTTCTTAAATAAAACCTAGTAAAATGTTCTATCTAATCAAACTTCTACTCAAAATCAAAACCTACCTGTAATAACTGTGTTCTGGCAAATAAATAATTTGAATTTGAACTCTAAAAATGAGATTTTTTCACAAAATTCCTTTAAACATCTTTATGAGCACTATGAAATCATTTTAATCTCCAAAAGTGAAATTGAAAGCAACAGCAGTGAATTCGTTTCATTATACTCATAACAGAGTCTATGTCGTAAATACAACGCAGCCATAGATCACAATTTGGTATGACATAGCGTAATTAAATTAGCTGAGTAGTTGGCATGCCTCAATTTGCATACGGCGCTATGTCACAAGCGAAGAGGAGTTTTGGTAACGATGGAATTTACTTTGAGTAATTAATTTAAGTAGAGTAGACTTCATAAGTTTAGACTTAATTAAATGTTGTTGATATTATCCACTGTAATTTAATAGCTAATCAAAATAGATTCATTTTGAAATTGAATACGATATTTTATCCAATATATGAAATTATAACACAACGAATAACTGTTGTGATTGATGTGATTTTTTTGTGATCACCTGTAGCCGAAACGGCTTGACTTGAGTTTTTAGGTACCGTGTGTTTTCTTGTCATCTCAGCTGTACAGCTATATTTTATGCTAGGCATGTGTTAAATTAATCGCTATTCAAAGATAGAATAATATTAGTGAAAAGTCATATAAATTGTACATTTTAGACCTTAGCCTTACTTTACTGAATTAAGTCCGTTCAAATTTGAAAAATATATTTATTATATTTAAAAATATACACCAAACCCTTTATATTTTGAATGTCGGTTAAAATAAGATTGATCCAATTTTGAACAATATTCAATGAAAACACTGCTTTTTCTATTCTAGCAAGTAATAACCTATGGAGATACAAATCTTTGCCCGTGGCTACGGCGATGTCACGTGTAATAGTTCAAATTAATATATGGGGCTTGCTACCATGGCTTTCACGTTCAGTGTTCCGATGCTAATCTCCTCTTAGGATCTCTATTCTTCGACATAAATGGCCTTATCGTGAAATGCTTGCCACGTGTATGGGCTAAATTATTATGTAGTCTGGCCTCGAGGTACGAAAAAGAGAATTTTAGTATTATAGCGTTCCCGTTCGCAAGTTTCGTGATGATCAGTGATTATTATTAATAATTGTGATTGTGGTAGTGGAGTAGGTGTGAAAGGATTTTTATCTTTATTTTGTTTTTTTAGTGATCAGCATAAATACGAATCCTTTTATTTATAGCTTACGCTGTCATTTGTATTTTAAGAATTTTTTTTTTGTTAAGGTTCTTGATTTCTACCTTTGCAAAATTTTAAAATTCTAAAACAACTTATTATTTTACTTATTCTTAAACTTGTCCATCATCGTTATTAATTGTAAGGAAACGAGCGTAACTTCTCTTATTAAGCAGTCCATCATAATGTACTTCTGGTCACTTCTTGACATCCGATTATTCAGAACTTGGTCCCGGTTCCTCATTTAACTATTCATGGCCAAGCTTGGCAGTACAACGTATAACAGAACCAATAAAGCATCAACTAATACACCTTGCTATCAGAATTTGCATTTCAAACGATTTCCCCCGGGATCTCCATATCGGCTAATGTGGGAAGACAGGAATTTAGCTATATTAGACTGTTACGCTTAGGCTGTGTATACATTTTCGAGTAGCTACAGATCTTAGATATTTAAATATTGTCGTATATTTTTTATTAAGTAAGTTTACTCATTTTTATAATCACAAACCATACCAGGATTGTATATTCTGTGGTTGTTATTAAGACACAAAGATTATATTTATCCTTATCATATTCATTCATCGTTACGATATCTTTTATGACTTACTATGCATGGTTTTGCTCTCAGAAGGAGAAAAATATAATCCTTAGTTCAAGAAAGCTAATCGTAGATTAGTAAATTTTACACATCTAATAATGGAAAACCTGCATGTAAGGACACATGAGGAAACACATCACAATACCTTATTTTAACTTTAAAATTGATTCCATATCTAAGACCGAATATGCAGAAGCCAAATTTCATACGTCAACTATAAATTGATTAATATTGCCCCCTTCGAAACCACTTTGCACTTACGTGTGTAGTCACCATTACGCAATCGTAGGTGTCAAGATACAAGCTTCAGATGCGGCACATTCTCATTGAATGCTCCCTATAGAATTACGATATGCAGATATAATTCCTCAGAATGCACAGAGCACCAAATTGGACTTCATTTGCTAATAAATCGTTATACCGAGCATTATGTACTTCTTTATGTAAAACTTCCATGTCATGGAAACCATATACTGGTTTCTATATGTCATTAATTATCAAATTTATGTTTACCTTTTCCTTTATCATCTTTTACATCTATAATAAATACGTTTAATGTTTCTCTATGGTAGTATTAAACACCAATCAATCTATGGTTAACTATCGTATTTTGTATACCAACGCTAAGCATAGAAATTAATAGCTTTTATTTAACTAACAATATTACTCTTTTCAGAAACTTTATTATACCTTTCATATTATTCTTGTTATCATGAACGAAGCACATAGCTTGGCTAGATTGCAAGCGATCAGTCATACAATACCGACCTCAGTTGGTCGTTTAATTCGTGCATCGGTAACAATTCAGACCATTTATGTACTACGGAGACCATTTTAAACTGTGAAACTGTCGAAAGGTTCTTTGGGCAGTTGAACAACGTCTAACAACTGGGTCAGGCACTAACCCGTATCAATTAACCACACGGAATTGAACCAAAACTGGAATGTTCCGAAGCTTTAAATGTAGGATCCTTTATACTGTAGGCTGTACACTTGTATGTACTGTGTTAAGCGTTTCTACGTACTAATTGAAGGATGTAGGATACGAACTGCTTTGCTCTAAGTTAATCATCAGTGCAACTTATCCGAGTTTATTGTCATTCTTTTCAAACAAAACTTCAATACTTTTTTAATAAATTGAAGTACCAAACGAGCTTGCAGTTACCTGATGGAAAGTGGGTATTGCCGTCCATGGACGTCTGTATCAATTTCAGACAAGATAGATCACACCAGAGGTGGACAATAGCTGTTGCGCTACCCTTAGGGACTAAGTAAGAAAGCCTCGAATAAGTATTTAATCCTTACCAAACCCTTCAGAGCGAAACATACCTATAATTAACACTGCTGTTCTTAGGCTGACATAAATGCGGGAGTGTTACCATCGACCACCTAGAGGGATCTACCACCTTCGAATAGTAACTAAACACTATTCGATTGTAGGTGTCCATAGGTGGCATTATTTCTGTTACTTCAATTCCATAAACATCTTCCCTCAGAAAATACCCAGCAGCAAGTCAACAAACGTGTGTAATGAAATCATGAACAAGACAGAAACAGACACATTAAAAGATATTTAATCTGAAGTTATTCCAGTTGACATTCGCCCGACTTCACACGCGTCGCCTGCAGTGGAATTGAGTAGAGGTGAGCAATAATTCATCACGACGTGATAAGGTGTTGTGACACGAGTGTTATATTACTGTTACTTATCGCTGTTCCTGTACATTAGTGTTGAAAGGATAGAAGTGAATATATGTATGTTCGTGTTAATAAAATTGTCAGACATGGTTCCAACGTAAGGGTTAAAGAGACAGATCTGGAAGTGTGATATTTTGGAGGGAAGATTCTTACTTTATAAATAACTTATTTGCAAAAGTGTATTTTGCAAATAAGTTCTTGATTTCCCACACATAAAAATTAAGAGGTGAATTCTAAGAATCTTTTCTTCATTGTCATATATTTGGAAAGGGACTATCTATACATTAAGTAATAAAGTAAATATGTTTGTCAATACAGTAATAAATCGTTATTCACTTACAAATTATAGTTAAGTACAATAACTATACTATTATTGAAATCGTCATTTTACTTCATAATTCGTAATAAACCTTCATCATTTTACTAAATACAAGTACATTATAGTATTAAATCGTTTGTGTTTATAAACTACTTAAAAATATTAATTGGTCGTATTTTATTATGCACACTCTTAAGATACTTCATTAATTAAGAACTTAATATTCTTAACTATAAGTTTAATTCAAAGCGTGCACTTTCACTCATAACTCATAAGTACTTACTTTTGGTTAAGAAAACCCATTGTATTAATTTCAACGAAATAAATTAAAAAAATAATCACCCTTCAGACCGCATTTCACAGGAAAACAATGTTATTTATTCATTAAAATGCCTATTAACAATTACGCACCGGAAACCTGGTTGGTTGGCGAGGCGATAATAATCTACGCTTTTTAATTACACCAATAGGCTCCACCCGTTTTTAATTTGTATAGAAACGTCCAATCGCATTACAGGCCGCTGACGTGAGTGTCATTCGAGCGCCGAGAATATTAATCACTCTGTCGTTATGATTTCAAAATTAGAATCCAACGGACTTTTTCTTTTGGGAGAGCGGGAATGATATTTTCAATGTGATTCGATCTGACATTCGGTCGAGAATGATGGTTGTAATGTCCGAATGCATTATGTGTTACAGGATGGATGGAGTTTAATGGAATGTGTTTGAATTTTCCAATTTGTATTGTTTAAATAATTCTGTGTGTTTTTTTTATTTTGGTATAATTGCATATTATAAGTTATATGTATTTGCTTTAATTCGCTTTTTAGTAGCCTTGTTATAGACATATTGACAAAAAATTTAATTTAGACTTACGGATTTAATCTATGCATTATTATCTATCATCAGATCAATGTAAGGATTTATCGAGTATCATTATAAATGCATTATTCTTTCTTGACGTAGGATATTTCTATTAAGAAGATATGTAATTTTTTGATAAATATTTAAGGTAAAATAAAATTCAATTTATACTTTTTTGTATTGTTAATGTAAGTCACTTCATTACAACTTACTCGTACAACGTACTGTGTCATGTTATTCCACTTGTATTGCATTGCATGACCCAATATTTTTATAAAACCTTCTAATGTTACAATGGCTTATTAACAAGTGTCATTCCAGCGCCAAGAATAATTCATAAAGCCCGTCATTGTGATATTCATTCTAATTAGGTTTTATGGAATACATTACATACTATACATAGTAATGTATGTCTTTGTATAAAAAGAAAGAAGAAAATATACAAACCATTATTAAATATATAATCTATGTTCTTGGTGCAATGTTTAATAAAGAGTACGCAAACATTTAATCGAAATTTATCATTTATAGACGTTTTGCCCGAGAATCAAACACGGAGCTCTGTGTATCGAACAGGTATGTTAATCGCTCTACTGTCTAGCTCACGTTACGCACGTCTTATTGCTGAGCTGCAACTCAGACAAAGAATTATTTCGCTGGGCCTACTATGTGAAATACTTATTTATATAAAAGTAGCAGTATCTGGTAACTCCCGTGCTAAATATACCCTATCGTTCTTCCGAAGGGCTTCAACTTCCAATTGTTTTGTTATTGGGTGGGTATTATTTCCAAATGTTTTAAGTAAAGTAGTTCCACGACTTAGCCACGAGAGCGTAACAAACAAACCTTAACAATTTTAATATTTAATGAACCTTCAAATTAATACCAGTAATTGTCACCAAGTATTCATGAGTTGGATTTATTAACTCTATCTTTAAAATCCCACGTTCCTTTTTTGTTTTAGAAACGAACAAGATAATTAAATTTCGAATATCATTTGATTTGACGTTTAGTGAGGATGATAGCTGTAATGTCAGGATGAATCATGTTGAATGTAATGATGGATAGGAATCAATGATACAAAAAATAACATTTTAAGTCTATCACAAAACGTTTCACTTCTCACGAGCAATTAACTTTTTTCTTGCATCTGTTGATCCGTAATCTGAGATTAAGATATGTTGATTTGATGTTCGTAAAAACTAAACGCTGACTTAAACATGATAAAATATTCGAGATATTCTTGCAAGATGCACGATAAGAGTCGACAGCATAACTCAAGGCTTAGAGTTCTTTTGAGGAGTTTATCAAATGCCTAATGTTATTTATCTACCTATAGTGCGTTATATGTATAAACGTGATTAATTCTATTATATGTACAAAAAGATTAAATGGGGCATTGAGCGGGCCTTATAAAAAAATCCTTACTAAACTTTCATACCGCTTTACAATGACGTCATCTCGGATTGATTGAAGTTTGACATATATTTCAAACTTATTACCAATTTGTAATATATCGTGGAAGACACGAAAATACTACCTTAATTATTACGCTTAAATATCGTTGGATATATAGCTTTTGTACATATCAAATTCCCGTACTTATTGACATTTCTAACTGGAAGTAGAATTCTACTGTTTTAGTATCGCCATTCACCATCGTCCATGTTACCAATCGTATTTTTTATAAAAATGAAGTAGCAAATGATGTATTGGATGATGTATTGTCCCTTATGACAAGTGGTAACTGCCGCACCTGCAACGATTTCCAAACAAAAAATATACGTGTAACCGACCACAGATGCATTGTTGTTGTATGGTGTGAAAGAAAGACTTAAGCAAAGTGTTCCAACAATCTTTGGTCAACTTTAACTTAACTAGTAGGATTTAAATCCTATTTGAGATTGATAGCAGAAATGCAAGTACAACAATTACGAGAAAGGTGATTCTTTTTCAAAAAATATTTCCTGTTCGACTCTACGATTTAATAGTCCCAAATTTATCCAAAATCCCATTATCTAATCTCGTAACATCTATTAAATTATCTATTTGAAGCACTCAAAGTTGCCGAAGCGTAACGCTTTCGGTAGTACTAACTCACCACTTAAAAATTACCCATATTCGGTATATAATTTACAGCTGCTCAGGCGGATGCCTTCTCACAAATTACGATACAAAATAACACATTCCCCGACACGACTTGGCCATGGGGAGTTTCGAAATTAACCATAATTGCTTAATTCAGAGCGTATGTTGTTTGCCCAGATCTCGACCGCATAAAGTTCTAAGACGGAAGAGGATGGAGCTACTAAATCGTATAACGACGACAGAGACGACACGACTGTAGAAATTGGTCGAGATAAACCCATCTTCCAGGTACAAAATATAACGTGTGAAGGGATTGAAAGTGGAACCATTATAGATGGTGTTTTTACCGCAACTCATAATGATGTTGGTGGTAAAAAAGTAAAAAATTGACTTGTCACTATTTCAACTGCAACACGTTTATTTCGAAAACAGAAGACGAACGAGTAAGTACGTTTTTGATGAGATGACCAGTGGAATTAGCAACACAAATCATATTGATATTAACTACTCACTTGTTGATAATCTTAAAATGTGAATTTGTAAAGGTGCTATAACTTTTCGAATTATGAGTGGAAAGGCATTATTATAATACTACTAGCTGACCCGGTAAACGTTGTGTTGCCATATATATAAAAAAATTGTTAAGGATGAACAACCACTTAGGGGTATGAAAAATAGATAGTAGCCGATTCTCAGACCTACTGAATATGCATATAAAATTTGGTGAAAATCGGTAAAGCCGTTTCGGAGGAGTACGGTGACTAACATTGTGACAGGAGAATTTTATATACATACTAGCTGAACCAGCAAACGTTGTGTTGCCATATAAAAAAAAAATTAGGGTTGTACTACCCCTAACATTTAGGGGGATGAAAAATAGATGTTGGCCGATTTTCATAGATACCGGATAAGCGCAAAAAATTTCATCAAAATCGGTCAAGCCGTTTCGGAGGAGTATGGCAACGAAAACTGTGACACGAGAATTTTATATATAGATATAAGATTTTACCTAGATACCTACTCTAGATTTGGACAAGTCCACGAATTAATTTTCAGAAACAAACTGCTAATCGGTGCGACTCTACACAAGAGCAGTTTTGAATTTGAATCTTTTAATATTTTCGAAGGGAATTGTAATGTATATCTTCGCGAATTCCTAGTAATCATATTAAATATAAATCGTATGAATAGACATAAAAACTGATCAAAAACATCCTATTAATAATTCATAAATATTGAAATCATTATTAGCAAGGAGCAAAAAAGTGTTAATTGCCCGTGGATCATGAACAAAGCCAGTTAATTGGTATTAACTAACTGACTATACAAACGTTTAGTAACTTAGTTAGTGTAAGACCACCGTGTTGTCAGCGCATTTCAATGCAACAAAGACACAAACCAGAATACCTGCATCCATTACGCATTTAAACCTGAACGTTTTAGGCTTCGAAGGAATATCTTCAAAAAATATTTTAATAATACATGAATAACCAGTTATCGATGGTAGGATAAGGTTGGGTGAAATAAATAATGGAATACAAGTAGCTCATTAGTATGTGGTTATTGTAACTTTAATGGCTAATAATATTTTGATCGTATTTATTGTATTCTATTTTATCTTTTCATTTCATTTTTAATCTATTTATACGGCTAGGACAAAAAAGACGCGTTCTACACTCATAGCTCCACACTAGGATTCCCTGTATGTGGATGACATAGACATACAGAAACATGCAGAACCAGAACAGATATCAAAATTCACCATTTGCATAAAAACGGAACCGTATTACTAAGCCCCCGCTGTCTGTTCGTCTGTCACATCCTACAGGGCTTGAAATTTCGTACCACGACCTCGTTAAAATAAGATTGTTTTTATAATATTACAATAAGCAGTTTTGTATTATGTTGGTCGAAATTATTCATTATTTGTTTTGCTATTTAACTTTTTAAACAAAATATGATAATTTTATTTGGTTTTATACAGTGGATAAGCCAAAAATGAATAAGGGTTTAATTTGTTCAAGTGCATATTACGGAACACAATCAAGACCGTGGTGCGTAAGAGATGACACTGTGTTGCGATGTTTCGTTTCCTCTTGGATAAGGAAGAGACGAATTACTCGTTCTTTTACATCACTCGGCAGGAATAAAACAAAACTGATTTAAGGAGGTCTTGGTACGAAAAAAAATGTAGATGCAATATTGAAATAAAACTTTCCGGAATTATGATGGTTTATTAAAGATGGTGGTAGGCCCCCTGGGCTCTATCTCTCAAACCGTAATAGATAGACACTTGGTTTTTTTACAGATGTTGAATTACTGTGGCCGCTATAACAAGAGATACTTAACATAAAATACCTTTAAAACAAACATAAACACACGTACAAATACAAAAACCCATTTCACTGTACAGGGATCGAACCCGAAACCCTCTGCGTTGCGGATCATAAAATCCACATACTACATCAATTACACGAGAAATACTAATAAACTTTCCTTGTTTCAGATGTCGCCGTCATTCGGATGACGTCATTAAAAAGGTTGGTGCAGTATTTTAAAGCCGCCCATAAAACGTACGATCGAAAATATTGCAACTTGCAATTTTACGTGCAGCAAATAAGCAAGCGAAGCTCGTAAAGTCGTGTTTTCAAGGGTTTTATTCCCGCAGTCATAAATTCCTGGTAGTTATTCGGTACAAGGATCGGTTGCTATAAAATCGCTGTCATAGAAACAACCACGGAATTAATGAACAGAATGAAGTGCCTTTACATCCGCGCCTAATGAAGATAGCCGATTTAAAGTGAAGCGACGTGGGGCGCGGTCGGGAGTTGGATGGGTGACCGGTAGTAGCTAAGCGTCCGTGCTTCGGAGGACTATATCAAGCGATTAATCTCAAATTAAGCTCACATCTAAAGAAGATATAAAAACTCAAGTTAGTTATTTGCGTGATTAATACTTAAACTCTATGCATTGTCTATGACTGCAACCCTCTTTATGCCCCACTGCGAGGGTAGATCTCTTCACAACTGAGCTATATTCTACTAAGATGATCCAATACGGATCTGAAGTGTCATTTATCGCCCGTCTATGGCCCGTTAGTAACAACCGCATTCTCTGTATCCCACATTATTAATAATTGATCTATCCAATGTTTTTTCTAGCAAATATCGATATTTGATAATTACTTTACACTAGAATAATAATCAATAATGTCAATTTTCGATCTTTTGTGGGCAAAATTAGAATATATTGAGAATAATACACGCGCATCGATATGCTATTGCGTGACAAGTAACGATCCCAAAATAAAAATTAAAAAGGTTAAAAGATTATCTTTATGGGTTCGTACACAAAACTGCGATGCGACGTCGCATCGCAAAAATCTGCGAGCTCCCTCGACGCATCGCAAGAACTTGCGAATTGATTCGCATCGCACAGTGGTTGTTGTTGTTGGTCACCCTGAGAGATGCTACGCCGCACGATATCGCATCGCAGCAATTCGCATCGCAATTTTCTGCGTTGCGAATTCGCATCGCGTCGCATCGCAGTTTTGTGTTCGAGCCCTATTATATAACAAAAACCAGTAAACAGTTTTAATTTTCGAAACAAAAGAAGGAAGCCTGCAATCTTGTGTATCGATATAACGTGAAAATGCGCCATTTTCATTGTCAAAGGCAGTTTATTTGGCGTTATTACAATCATTATTTCTCCTTTTACTTTTATCTACCTTATCCAGGGGCTGGTAACATGTGGCTCACGATAGTACTAATTCATTTTTAATATAAAATATGCGATTAAATATTGACATTGATTGTGTATTTGTACTACACAAATAATTATTACTCTTATTTCTAACTTATAACAGTAGTGTATAACTATATATGTATTATATATAAGACCTGCTGTTTTCTGGTTTGAAAGGTAAGGTAACGGAGGGAGCCATTCCAGCTCAGTACTCAGGGGAAGCGGCGCATCTGTCGACCTCGGGTAGGAATCTAATCTTATCTGGGGTTGAGAAGAGATGTGTAGGCGGCAGCACTCACTAACTGCAAACTTGTCTGCTACTCCCGTATTATATAAAAAACGATCCCGAAATCGATTCTGAAGCCTTTCGTTATTGAAGTTGTGAGAAAATAAGAAATCCATTATGACCTACTTTAGCGGTGGAGGAAAATATCAAGAGGAAACTTACATGCATGTGGATTCCTCATAACATTTTCAAAGCCAGGTAAAATATATTACCTTGGCTTGGTCAACTATAATATACCTTTGTGGTTCGACTCCGTCGGCACCACCACCACACCTATTTCTGCCCCTGAACAGCAGCGTTGAGCACTGGTGTGTTCTGTGTTGAAGGGTCTGGTAAGGGAGACATACTTTTCCGAGGCGTTCCAGCTTAGTCCTCAGGGGTAGCAGCGCATCTGTAGCTGACCTAGGGTAGGAATGTCTAATCCTATGTGGTGTTGTTTACAGATGTCCATGGGCAGCAGTAGTCACTTACCATCAGGTGGACTGCATGCTCGTCTGCTGATATATTATAAAGTAGTATGCAATTGGACCTGAGCATCGATAGAAAAAAGAAATATTTGTCTATTTGTAACCATGACAAAGTTGTTATTGTTTGCGGCCGCCGCCATAGGGCCTATACCTTGACATTCAAGTTCAAAATTTGTTCAGTAACAAATGAGCCAAAGGGATTTCGAGAGTCGATCGGTTGGGAGCCTTTGGTGACCTTGGGTCATATGTAGGTAATGAATGAAGTATTATTACATGGGAAGCAATCGTGACAGTGGCAGATGCTTAAATAAAAATGAAATAATTTTCTAAGCGCGAGTCGATCGCACACGGAGGGTGGCGCATTATCAAATTTTCGTTTGTTTTTTTTTATTTTTAGTATTTGTTGTTAAAGCGGCTACCATTAAACATATTCTATGAAAATTTCAAGTGTACATTACGGTTTCAGAGATGGAATCCTGTGACAGAGGGACGACGAAAATTCAGCGGAGGCTTAATAATAAGGTTCTGACTTTGCCCTTTGGGTACTAAACACGGTAAAAATAAAAAATACCCTAGAACAAAGTCTCAATATGAAAAAGTTAGTTTCAATAGAAAACCAATAGCAGGGACGTTAAAAAAGTGAAATTATTACCTTCTTCTCGTCGATAAAATAGTCATAGTACCTTATTACCACTTCAGTTTTTTAATGGTTTGAGCGATAACATTGATTGAGGGTTAGGTCTATAAGTAGAGGGTTAAAATACCCTCTCTTTCTTTATCAGACGGTTAATTATGGCTGAAGTCTTCGTGATGTGACCCACTTATAAATTCTATAATATAATTATTACCAAGAGCCTGTAGGCTACAGTGGCCGACACAATCCATCACCAATCCATCATGTCCATGAGCGGCAGTAGCCATTTACCATGAGGTGGACCGCATGCTCATCTGCTACTCCTATATAATAAAAAAAACCGCGACTACCTTATTTGAAACTAGAAATAAACCATGCGCTTAACTAATTACTTCTAAAACGTTATTGCAAAAACGTCCGCTATTTCACCCACATACACATATCCATTTTGAAATAATTATAACAAGAACTGAATCAAAGTTGCACTAAATTTCCCCGTACATTCCCCGCGTATTTCGGTAGCAAAGCGGAAATTGCGTGCCCGGGGCGCCGGCCATTATAACCTTTTATAGTAACTTTAAAAGCGCTCATTGGATATGAAAATTTCGTGATTTTCCCCTTTTTTGGTTAGATTTTTTTGTGCGTCGAAATTTTCGTGTCGTTAAAACGGTACGGATGAGGGATTAACGTGATCCGATTATAGTATACATATCGTTTTTAACACGCTTTTGTTAAAGATTTAATCTGAATAGTTTTCTGTTGTAGTGAAACAATGCAATTAGTTTTATATCACAGATAGTTATGACAGTAATAAATGTATATTTTTATTTTTATTTATTTAACGTATATAAGAATTTTGAGTGTGATATACTATGAAGCCTTTAAAATATAGTACAATTTCAACAAAATTTGTTGTAAAAACCGGGAATTTCGCTTTGTATTCTACACGAAATGCTTAATTAAATCCCCGAAACTAATACACGTCCTCAGAAAGTCAGTTTTTGTTTACAAAACCTGACGACATGCGAGATTAACGCATAAATCATCACAAATTACAAACTAGCGTTCGGAATACAAATCCGTAACCAATAAATTCAACCTCGGGTTGTCAACGCAAATCTTTTTCTCCGAACCTCAGACCAAAAAAGAAGATAGCGAGACATTGCATTGAGACAAGTTGTGTGATTTTTTTGTTGGGATTAAATACCATGTTAGATTTTGTGGATTGGAACAAACTTTTTCGTGATAGTTGCACGACTTGGTGAAATATTATGGCGTTTAAATGTCGCATACAAGGGTTTATATTTTCCTGCTTCACACACAATACAATCGGAATTATTTTAAAGAATAAATTATTTTTGTTTATCTTAATCATACATTCAATTTTTTTATGCGAAAATAATTCGTATATAATACGCAAAAGTATGATATAATATCCTTTAATGTTTTGTATCATGTGTCTATTTAAATATTAACGGTCAGTCAGACACTATACAAATGTTTGCTGCAATATTTGGTTTGAGAAACAAAGTTTTCTTATTTCAGTTTGTGCACCAAATTGCAGTGCATTTATCATTCAGAAATATTATGCTGCTATGTATTTCCTTTATTATTTTGGTCATTAGTTTAGCCTATTTTATTCTTTATTTCGAAACTAATTCAAAAGTGTACTTATTAGCTACCAATCAGACCTGATTGTACAGATGCTTGCTTAAAATTTGACCGAAAGCCTAATCTGTTATCTTTTTAGTTAGAGCACCAAATTCAAAGGTACGTTTATTAGCTGCCAGACAGACATATACAAATTTATTCTTCAACCCATTGTTCGAGAGTCTATCTTTTTGGTCTGATGAAATTCAAAAGTGCGTTTATTAGCTGCCAGGCAGACATGTGTACAGATGTTCTGCGTTCACTTGACGGATGGGTCAGGCGAGGTCGTCCGCCATCTTGCGCTCGCCAATCGGTGCGTCCCGGGGTGCCTGTCAACGAAACGGAACAATTACCGGGATCGTGACTCCGATGGTTAAAAAGATGGTAATTAGAGACGCGTTGTCTTAACAGATTTGGGGGATGAGATTTTTTATGTTTTCTTAGAACACAGAGTTAGAAGTAGTAACGTAATTTCTAGACATATTTTTTGTATAATATTCATTATTTCTTTACTCAACATGAACTTCACTCTAAATTTCATCTAAAGCGATTTAGTACTATCGATGTAAAGCTTGTTTGTATTAATTATCAAATTATCAGATATTTCAATGGTTTACAAGCATCGTGAATATGCAGCCAAGTATCTACACTAATATTGTAAAGAGGAAAACTTGGTTTGTTTGTTTGGTTGTAATGAATAGGCTCAAAAACTACTGGACCGATTTTAAAAATTCTTTCATCATTCGAAAGCTACATTATCTACGAGTAACATAGGCTATATTTTATATGAAATATATTTGACAAATAGATTTTGAGGCGGTACAAAGTTTGCCGGGTCAGCTAGTATCGAATATAATGTTTATTTTGAAAGAAAAAAATTAAAATTAAAATAAAAAAATATATATATTCTTTCCTATCATTGGCTCCACCCATTTCAATGATAAACATGAAAAATCCTTAATTCCATAAAATCTATATGATCTATATCATAAACAAAGCATATAACATCTAATGTCAATTCTGAATATCCTTGTACTTAAATAATTATCAAAATTATGTCTGACATAAAGAAACGTTTTACCTCTTTATAATATTAGTACCTATGACATAATCATGTAATGGCCAATCGCGTAATAGCCTGGGTCGGAGGTCAGCAATTAATCTACAGACGATTAATGTTTCAATCGAGAGTTCACAAAAAATTAAAAGCTTTGTGCAAAAATAGGAACTTAGTCAACAAAAACTAATTACCTATATAACGGTCATAGAACTTTGACTTTTAAGGAAAACAGCTTAATGGTTATAACTATTTCTGATTCATATCAGTGCAGTGCTGTTTCGTTCATAAGGTATGAGAATCTAATTTTTTTCAAGGCGTTACACCAGCCCTCCGTTTTTAGTAGCAATGCAAGTGCAAGCGAGTGAGTACTGTTACGTATAGCCCTTAATCAATTCCAAATAGGATCGAAATCCTAAGATATAAATAATGTTGCCTCCGAAGTCAGATCACGAAAAATAATACCATTATATTTTTAAAGGTCAATACAGTTCATAAAGTCAGTCGTACAATTAAATTGTTAGCATTATCCTTACCGAGAAAGGTCGCTATAAATTAATAAAGTCATTATCCATCTCAACATTATTGCAGTGTACGTTTAACTAGCGGTTTATTGACTCGCCAACCAATAATCTTAAACCACCTGTTCTTTAATGAAGATATTTCGTTTCCTCCGCAGGTGTCTGTGATCCCGAGCCCAAATCGACGGTTCATTATGTTGTTCAATTCATTATGCCCTTTGTTTTCTTCGACCGTTTTTTATCCTGCGAACTTTAGTGTCTCTAATACAATTTATTGTGAAGCTTCATTATTAATAGCGTCTGCTTTAACATATGTATGTGATTAAGTTGTAAAACGTTTTATGTTGATCGAAATGCCTTGTTCGGACAGGAGTTTTAATTTGCTCTAAACAATAGAGGTAGATGAGCTAGCGACCGCCAGTTTTATTTTGTTCACGTTAAAAAAGCAATGTACCGCCGAGCACGTAACAGTCGCAACGCATCCTGCTTTTTTATGTGCAACATCGCCAGTATCGAAGTCTCGGGCAACATCGCCCTGCGTCGAATGGCTTCGAATTTCAATTACGTGTACTCATTGACATCCAACATTTTGTTTTTAAACGTCAATGTCATTCAAATCTGCTACATCATCTAGAAAGCGACTCCATTTAAAGGAATTTAAGCGTCAAATTCATTTGTTCGGTACACGATACAAATAGTTGTAGTTCCCTGAGATAATTCGTAAGATTTCGTTTGAAGTGTGTAATTCGTACACGGCACTGTAGGCTTTATTCATGACTCATTTGAGCCCATATCGCTTGGTTGTTCCATGGCTCGAGGATTGGAATAAAAGTTATTGAATGATATCCGATTAGATGATCATCGGAGCGAAGTTGCTCGGTCGTGGCTCTACGTTTTATATGGTAATTGAAATGTAATATAAGCATTCGCTTTCGAGACGTTCATTATCAGTGGTTTACGATGATCGGTATCGGTAACACGGGTATGTGGGTACGTATCACGGAATTAGGTATTCGGATAATTATCGATAAACATGGTATCGATTACTTGAATTTTAATGAGCGAATCTGATACGTAAGGTAACATTAATTCGAACGTCTATACACGAATATTTGAAAGCGATGAAAAAAGATGACAATGGAAGCGGCAGATGCGGACTGCACAATTAATTCTATAGTTGTATAAAATAACGTCTCTATCTCAGGAAACCATTTCTCCGAAGATTTGACGTGTTATAAATTTCTGTGTGAATGTATTTTTTTCGTTGGGACCCTTTTCGGATACCATATGCTGGGTATGTTTTATTCAGGATTCGGTCAGGTTTGTTGGCTAGTTTTTGTATATTCGGGTTTGTGGCATGTTATTAATCTCTCTCGGCGCTTGTGCCCGTATTTTTTTTAATTACAAAATAACAGGTTATTACGTTTGTGGTGGAGTGCAGACTCCGTGGCACGTGGTATTAATAGAAATAAGGTTATTTAAAAGTGAAGAGTAAATAAATGTTCTAGGTCGTAATGTTCTTGTGTCCATTTTTTTTATCCTTTTCATGAATCGTAATTATCAAATATTTCTATATTAATTTATTTGGATGTGGGACTACTTATACTATAGTTTTTAGAAATTTGGTATGTTAGTTTTACTAGTTTAGGTTTACTTTATTCATGCACTTTATATAATTACTTAAACTTACGTCCAAACTACTTATATAGTAGATACTTACCAAACTAGGTTTAATTTGTACAATAATAACTTGAAAAAGTAGAAATGTGTAAACAAAGAGCGAGTTACGAAAATCTTTTCAATAACATAATGGATCTTAAATATCATCAATTATTCACAACTGCTAACAGACAAAATAATGTGTTCGCGAAAACATAATTCTAATAAATGGGAAATTTGATCTTTTTGTTTACTCCAAATGTAATTCGTATTAAATAGGGTCTTGAGGTTTCAGTAGTAACTTTGGAGCCCATATATTACATACAGTAAACTGACTGTAAATTATCTGCCAACTACCTCTTAATCTTGTCAGACTAATCCTATCTGTTTCCGTTGTTACACGATATGTTGTAAATAAACAGATGATGGAAGTTAATCTTGAAGATATACAACTTGATATTCACTGTAGGATCTCTATAAATTGAATGTTTAATTGCTGGTCACAATGAAATTATAAATGTAAGTAAGATTTATGTAAAAACTAGCTGACCCGGCAAAGGTTGTGTTGTCATGTAAATAAAAAAATGTTAAGGGTGAACAACCATTATCACTCAGGGGTATGAAAAATAGATAGTAGCCGATTCTCAGACCTACTGAATATGCATATAAAATTTGGTGAAATCAAAATCAAATCAAAAAATCAAAAATCGGTAATGCCGTTTCGGAGGAGTACGGTAACTAACATTGTGACACAAGAATTTCATATATAAGAAGAGATCCCCACAGTAAGCTTCATAATAATTGCTCTTTTTGAGAAAGTTGAACCTAGCTGAACAGTCTACATCAGTCAAGACTTATTAACTACACTTAGCTCTTGTTAAAAGTGGCTACTGCCGCCCATGGACATCTGTAATCAAGATAGATAAGATAAGATTAAAGTCCTACCTGAGGTCGGTCACAGATGCATTACAACTCCTGAAGACTAAGTTTGAACGTCTCGGGTTAGTATGACTCCCTTACACCCACACCCTTTATACCAGAACACAGCAGAGCTTAATACTGCTGTAAGGCAAAAATAGTTGTGACGGTGGTACCACCATAGAAGATTCTACCACATATAACAACTTACCTAATCTTTTCTACAATTACCTTTGATATTATATTATTATTAAAGAATGATATCAAAATACTCCGTAGCCACTTAGCATCATAAAATCAGCTCGGATAAATAGGGCACCCTTGGGGCCTGTATTCCCTCTAGGAAGCCGTAGGAAGTCCCTACGTTCATGCAAATTTATTCAAAATGCTGTGCGGACAGATTAAATAACACCTTGTTCTTGGTGTCCGATATGTTTTAGTACAAGTTCCGACTGAATAATGTGTGTTGCGTGTATCTGTTTTTAATAATACATATAACAAATTTGATAGATTGTTAACTAAGGATTATGGTAGGTTGCTTATCAAGTACACGATCTTCAGTATTTTCGAAAACTTTTTTATAATAAAATATCTAGGGGAAAATTGATAGGCAAATTAGTAAAACTGTTTATCCTTAAAAAGTTTTAATTTAAAAATCTGATGTACCTAAAAACCAGACAGTTGGAGGTTAAACTGCTTGTATTTTGTTTTATAAAGTATAGTATATTTGAAGGTGGTAGAACCCTTTGTGGTTCGACTCCGACGGCACCACCGCCACACCTATTTCTACCTAACAATAGCAGTATTAGGCGCTGTTGTGTTCCGGTTTGAAGGGTGTGGTAAGGGAGACAGACTTTTCCGAGGCGTTCCAGCTTAGTCCTCAGGGGTAGCGGCGCATCTGTGGCCGACCTCAGGAAGGAATATCTAATCCTACCTGGGCTTGATTACAGATGATTGATTACAGCCACTTACTAACCATCAGGTGGACTGCATGCTCGTCTGCTACTCCTATATTATAAAAAAAAACATTTTTGTTCAATCATACTTTAAATATGATAACAACACATTAATACAATTTCGAAAACAAAACACGAGCGCAAATTTGCAAAATGTAATCGATAAAACTTATATTGCCAATCAAAAGCCGGTAATATTGCTTTTGTATGCAAAAATTATTAAACCGTAACATGGAAACGTCATTAATATACAAATGGATTCAACCCACCCCACGGCGACAGATGTTGAACCCCGCTCTCATATTTATGTTATTTCAAAAGATTTTTTCAACAACAACTATTCAAAACATTAAATCAACAAATAGAATCGAAAACCGGTGGCGATTTCGCCGCAACATGATCTTTTGTTCCACAAAATCAAAATTCTCGATTTGACCTGCATGGACAAATCGTTGATGCTATAGATTTCTATAATGTAATTGTATGAAAGAAATTGAATTATACCATTATTAATAATAGAATACACGTAATAACTCCCCTCGTTTAAAGGTGGACTGTAACGAATGTTATATTTATTTACGGACAAAAATAATGGGGAGGAATTTATTTTAGAATAATGAAGTTTAAATTAACATAATAATATAGTATTCACGATTACTTTCAGTAACAATGAAAATAGTTATAATAGAATAATATAAGTACCATTTTATATACGTTATAATACTTTAGACGAAATAACCGAGAAAGAAGAAATAATAAAATGAGAGACAACAGATAAACTCTTAGTTAGAGTTAAATGTTTACATCGTTTCCATTATAACCATTCGCCAAGCATTTAAAAAGTAAGATTAACTTGTATCTGCTCTTCAAAGAAAAAAGTCGTTACCAATATTTCGCACAAGCTCTCCAAACCCATATGGCTTTATTAGATCATATGGCGTTTAATTTCGGCCGTTCAGATCCCATGGCGCCAAACACATGGTGTTAAATGCCGTGGTACTAAAACATTTCAATAAACACGTTTACGATTGTTAAAAAATGAATAGTCAAACTTTTTCCCCTTCGCATCGTAAACTTTGTTTACCCCCACTTGTCAGGATGACTTTAAGAAAACAGTTTTGCTACCGACCCGTGCTTTATCGTTTTTTCGGTTCCATCCCTTCATTTGAGGGTCCGTGATTATCGACATATGTTCTTCTGTCGGTGCTTTGTGTACAGTTTTAAAGGTTCCCATATATTTCTTAATTTGGTAGCCATGTTTTATGACATACTTTAGAATTATCTTTACAAAATTCAGGAAAAACTTAAACCGTTCCTTCTCAGTTTTTAGGGGCAGCAATTAGGAGTACTTAGCAATAGTAATATTCTTTATTATTTCTTGAATTTTCAGTTTTAAATCCACCAATATTCAAGTCATTTCACGTTCCTGTTATATAAAATTAGGATTCGTATCTTAATTAAATAAAAATTCTAGTACAACCGTATGAAACACTTAGGCAAAGTCGGAGATATTATAAGTTACGTTGCATAATTCGAATATAGAATAAGAAATAGGTGTTTTATATTTTGGCCAAAGAATTAAAATGGCCGAAATATAAAAGACCTATTTATCTAGAAACAACTTTTTGATCAAATGATCTACATGACTGATAAATGATAATAATTAACATGGATCCAATGTAATCCATTTAACTTCTTGTAAAACAACACCTATTGACAGAGTTCCGCAAATAGATAGGAACGGGCCACGAAAGATATAAAACGACCACAATGAACGAGATACATACAAAACATTGCTTCGAGCACACCAGTACTTATTTTTTATAATTCAATCTCGTCTTTATTAACTTTTGTCATGTTTAAGTAAAATGGAAAATATGAAATCTTAATACTTTCCATGAAATTTTGAAGGTAGTAGAATTCTTCTTCAGTAGTACATCTACAATGAGCTAAGATACATGTGTTCTGATTTTTAGGGTCTACTGAAGAAACATACCAATATATTCATACTACCTTACCCCAGAGCACCAAACGCATGGACGATTAACCTCAATTAGGACTTCTGTCCTATTAAGAGTTGGTTGCAACACACTAAATTATTTATAAATAAAAAGACACAATCTTCATTAAATACATCTTAAAATAGGATTGGTTTTAATTTGGCTACAAATATTATATTCGTAAAATTCCCCTGTGGGAAATTATTTTGTTACTCCGACTTCGCTATTTGGTCGGCAACATTAATTGGTACTTGCATCTGTTCATGAGTGGCATTAAAGCCCTCGGACACGACGATAGCGGAGATATAAGAGGCCGGTTCTGGTCAGTCAGTATCGTAAAAGTTAACAATAGCAATAAAAACGCTAAAGTTATACCCGACATGGCTCAGCTCAGTTACAACAATTTCGTCCTTAACTATTGATTTTCTATTGTCTCTTGTTTTATGAGAAATATATTCTGAATGCTAAGTTTGCTTGAGTGGAGGTAAATATTTTATGAACCATAAATCTAAAGTAAAGTATGAGTGTAATTTCAAAATTTAAAATAATTATACGTTTAGAAATAAAATTATTACTGGCTTGAGTTTAAAAATAATTGAAATAAGACTGATCCATTCATTTTAAAGAAAAAAATACTAATCTCATTTATAATATGTTTCAATATAGATAATATATCCACCGAGAAATATAAAGTATTTATTTATTTTACCAAGTGATAAAATATATTAACTTTCTTATGTTTCTATACAATATTATTTTTTGCGATTAGTGTAAGGCAACACTAATTTAAAGGGCCATTAATCATTTTTCAAAGCAACCCGGTACATTAAACCATATGCCGAGTCCGATGAAATGTTTACCTGAGGCTCAAAACCAAGCAAAAAAACTTGACAATAAACACTGACGTCGCTATAAACTCGTGAGATGTTTCAATTTATAGACTCGCCGTAACTTTACAATCGATCGCCATCGTCGAGGGTCGTAGAATCAATTTGTTCTTCGAAATCCTTACAATTATTCCTGTGGCAAAAGTTTCCAACTCAATTATCTACAAACTGGCCTATTAACGTCTTTATCAAAGGCCTTTGATAGAACGTCACAGATCGTGGAGTTCATAAGCGATTTACGACAAAAGAATTTCTAATAATATATTCTCGGTTTATTTTGTCGATCCCGTCTGAGTCTCTGAGCACGGCTCATTGGCAACCAATCCCCCGTGTCTCCAACATTCCTGCATACAGAATAAGTTATAACTCACCATCTGACGTTATCTGATAAACCGTCCATAAGACATTCGGAGGTGAACTTGACAATTCATTCCCAAACTTCCAAGTTCACGAAGTGTGAACAGTTTAAAGATATTATATTTGTGGAAGACAAAAATTTTATTTTCATCGGTTCAAGACCCTTAAGGATTGTGACTTCTTAGAAATTATAGATGCTTATCGAGTTTTCGCTTTGAGTCCGACACCGCTAACGAACTTCACTTTGGTACCTGTTTTTTTCGTCTACCGTATCGTCTACGTCAGTGGGCATCGGTTGTCACGATGTGAGAGGGAGATAGCGGGTAATAGATGGCTACCGATGACTGTCAGCTAAGGTTTCGGTGTCACAAAGGTTCGATTTACGATCCAATGTCAGTGAGATATCCTTGCAACAAGTTTCTTAGGTGACGTACATTGATACATCGTTAGTGCTTGTCACAGCGATGACAGTTGGGAGATTAATCCTTTTCGAATTAGTTATTTGGTAGGAGTTGATAAAGACAAATTATCTCTATGCGTATTATCAATATTATTATCAGTTACGAAGCCTACAAAAGGTTAGGCCAACTACACACTTTGGTCACACTATATGATAAATGTTATCTCCATAATCCCTCGGATCCGTTGTAAACCATTTCCCCAACACATATGTCGCACGAGTTAACGCTCTTTTGTAACCGTATCAAAATTAAGATAATGGATAATGTCCGTCCAAATTTCTACTTTATTATTAGCCTCGTTCTACACAGCTGTTGTTATTTTTTTGTCGAGTGGGCAGTGACCGGCCGTTATAGATTGGTGCGGTCCCATAAAAGTGAACAGGTAATGAGCTTCGAAATTGGTAATGACTATATAAATTTGATAGGCAACGTACGTTTGATCCCTCAATTTGAAATTATTTCATATCCTGAGAGCTTGGTTTGGGTATTTTGTATTTCTGTTACCTAGATGGATTAATAAATAAAATTTTAACTTAAAATTCGTCCTCATAATGCAAGGGGCATACTTTAATTTTTTAAAACAAAATCGTTGTATTTATTTTTTCAGCGAGGCACATGCAACTTATTTACGCAGCCATTTTTCGTTTTCGGAAACATGTTTGTTTGTTGTAAAATTACCAGAATTCCAATATTTTAAGCTGCATCGTGTTCCCAGTCAGCTCAATCCGAGACATGGAAAAATAAGCTTTTTCCCAATATCCACATATTGTTAATATTGCGCATTGTCAAAATGTTCGCAGCGTCGACAGATGTCATAACATCGTTGTTACGATGCTTGTTTGTTTTCTTTCCATACAAATTCCCGTAATGTCCCACGGATGGCTAAACGTGAACGATTTCGTTTGCTGAAATAAACAAGTGTTCTGCTGATTCGTTTTAAATTTTGAGTAATTTTGCGATGCAGCTATCGATTTACTGTCACTGCCCTTTTTATGGTCCCACTTATTTCAAACAATTTAACATTGTTTCTTTATACATGATCTATTTTTCATTATTATCAAAAATTAAGGTAAATCCTTTTTACCTTCTTTAGAATATGTTTAATATGCTTGAGATCCAAGGAATTACCTCACCTATCTTTCATAGTTACATGCTGACAATGTTCGTAAATATAAAATGGTGTAAAGGTAAAAACTCTACTTATCACATTGTACCTCCAGCACGTATACTTTCAGGTACAAGCAATCCTCATAAGTTCTCACGTAAAACGGTCGTTATATGTCAACTGGAAACAATGTGTGCCAATCGCCCATTTTCCCCAAATTTGCTCGCAAGTGTTGTACCACATGAAATTCCATTTGTTTAATTGGGGAGCCAAATATTTGTCCCGATTCTGTCGATGTCGTTAGTTCTGTTCTCATTCTGTCAATACGCGTCCACTAATAAAGGACAACTGGGCAGCGGACGTACAATACTGAACCGTACGCCTCGTCAATAAACCTCAATTTCGATTCTACCTACAATATACCCAAATTCGTTAGTATTTCGACTGCAATTGGCAGGTTCTAATCAATTGAATGTGAGCTTCATAATGCTGTCTAATTGCTGCAACACCACAATGTAATTATGTTTAAAACTGACGCCTTTGAGTTCAAAGCGAATTGTTCTATCTGTATCATTTCAATATCAATCGTACCGACTTTGGGTATGAAGTTACTGACGGCTTTGTGAGTCTCAGATTAATGGAAGTTGGTTTACGTGAACTATATTAGACGTGAGAATAATATCCGGTTTATTATAAACCAATATTAATTAGCAACGTTTTGATTAGGAAATCGAGGGTTAGAGTACTAATTACTAAATACTCTTGTACTCGTATCTTTCTCTATGACATCGTAATAGTAAATTGGCATGCAATTCATCTGATAGTAAGTGTAGTTGCTTCTCATGGAATCCGTAATTAGTCTCAAGCAGAATTGAAGTCGTACTTAAGTTCAGTTAAAAAACCGTTCTTGCATCTGAATTAAAGATTCGAGTAAGCATATCGCACCTTTACGAATACTTCAAACCAAATCACGACCGCGCGCTACAAAACATACAGGATACCCTTGCAAATTTGCTTTGTGCATTTTTTCAAATTTTGTTGTATATTTTTTGGGATACAGATTAGATAATAACCATGTATTTTTATGTTAAAGTCCCATCAAAATCTGTTAAGCCATTTTCAGAACCAATAAAATATCTGTCACGCGAAAGAAATTAAAAGTTATGAAGTTACGAAAGACTTTAATATATCAATGTTTATTTTATGAAAGACATTAAGATGACGGGTACCTTAACATATGTATAGAATGAAAACAAACAAGTGTATAGAAATAAAAACAAAAATCAAATCAACAACTAGGTCATAGATACATTCAAGCAAATAACACCGTACATAAGCCGCTATATCTGATACACGGTCAAGCACTTGCTGAATCAACACGATCGAGTGAAGCGATCTGTCCGAACGCCACTTCAGCCGGAGCATCTTGACCCCTTTAAGTCATTATAAGCATCATAAGGGATATTTTCGTGGGATTTTCGATATGACAGCGAAAATGTAAATATATTAAATATTTGGTAGTTTAGTGTACAAATAGAGGGAGAATATGCAATGAGATTGAGATATTAAATTTGTATAATAGTAATAACAATACACTTTCTACCTTCCTTTACAAAATGTATTGCATGCAATTTAATATGAAGAGATATTTTTGACAATTAAATAATAATTTTATAAAAAGGAAACCAAGAAATTATACGCGCTGACAATTTAAATTTTAATTTACTTTAAAATCTGATTATAATTTAATTTCTCCTCGAATATTTATGCAGATCCTCAATTGTTCTCGTTTCATTAAAATGGTCTAATTGAACTCACTCGACGGCTAAATTAAATTGCAAAAACCTACACTCGAATTCGCAAAACAAATCTTCAAACTAACACAAATGTGCAGTCCGTTTCAAAACGGGACATTATACAAGAAATTTCACCAGTCAAAACAATTATCCAGCTCATCATTCAACCCGCTGTTTCCACAAACTTGTGGCCCAACGTTGTACCAACAATAAATTATTTGTAAATAGACGAGCAGTTTCACAATAAATATCTGATCTAACACCGTCTTCCTGCCCACGCCCATAATTCAGGGAGAGTTATTGGTATAAATTAAATAAACATTTCAAGTGGGACATTTACAACGAATGTCGGAGTCACCGCGAAATTATTTATAGAAATCGTCATACTCTAGGGCTGAAGTTAATTGGGTGCAAAAGACACTGATCGTAAAACGACATCGTGTTACGTTTTTACGGAAACAAAAAAAAACAAAAATATCAAACGATTCACACCTGATCGTAATAGTAACTGATAGATATTTTAGATTAGGGAGTGAATTAATATTCCTGACCAAGATATTGACACACGTCTAGTTCTGAGCACTTTAGAACATCTGTTTACAGCGATATAACCGTAAAGAACGGATGTCATCTTCTAGGTGATACGTATGGATTCCTACCTAAAACTTATCACATACAGCAACGCTAAATTAATACTACAAAATAAATATAATGTAACTGTAATTTGTACAGCGGTGATGATAATGATATGCTTCAAACTGAAAACAGCAAAATAAGACCTCGTCCACAAAGTGGTCATTCACATTGATCTTACACACGCACAATTAAAGCCTGCACAGCACAGTTAAGGACTGTTTATAACCAGAAAACATTGATTTATCATCAAATGATTCGCAACAAAACCACTCATAAACCACAATATAAAGGAAGTAAGGTGGTAGAACCCTTTGTGGTTCGACTCCGGCGGCACCACCGCCACACCTATTTCTACCTAATAACAGCAGTGTTAAGCGCTGCTGTGTTCCGGGTTGAAGGGTGTGGTAAGGGAGACAGACTTTTCCGAGGCGTTCCAGCTTAGTCCTCAGGGGTAGCGGCGCATCTGTGGCCGACCTCAGGTAGGAATATCTAATCCTATCTGGGGTTGATCACAGATGTCCATGGGCGGCAGTAGCCACTTACCATCAGGTGGACTGCATGCTCGTCTGCTACTCTTATATTATAAAAAAAAAAAAAAAAAAGTATTAAAAATAACCACAATTTCCGAACTAATAAATAATTATTATTTGATTATTGCTACACTAAAACCATTAGATACTGGTTTGAGTGGGTGTTAAGTCTTTGTCTGATTCTCGTGTGCTTAGATAAACTTGAATGCGATAAAAATAGTGATTTTATGATACTGAAATCTCTAAAACATTGTTCATCTTGGGTGGTCAAGTCTTGGTCTAATAAATTGTTGGGAGCTTTACTCCACCCGGTTCTTCGATTGTTTGCTTTCATATCATACCACGGAATACTCATTACGTCCACATCGGAAATACGTTGGTATCTAAAGTATCTGTAATTCTTGTTTGTACACGTGTTCAGATTTCAACTATCTCCTTTCGTATTTTAGGTCTTCCTATCAGAGTAGTCTGTTTATTGTAATCTCGATAGATTGTTTTTGTTGTGAAAATAATTTCTTTAAAGGCATCGTTAAATAAAAAGTTAGTCGATTTGAAAACCACCTATTTGAAACTGGTTAATAGCTGTAGTAGATTTCTAAGAAGTAAACTTAAGCGTCGATAAGCATTATAAAATATATAGTTTTAATATAAAAATAAAAGCAGTGAAAAAAGTACAATGCGAAACGACGAAAAACCAATTGATAATAATATAATGATGTCGATCATTAAATTCTGGATAAGACGAAAGGAAATAATGGAATTGTAATTCAATTAGCCTTACATTTATAACAGTAAGAAACCCATACCTTTGGAGCTTCTCGGAACCAACCGTGTATGTCTCCGTCCGAATTCCGTCGACTCGACGTGATATTTCATCTCCCCGACATCTGTCAAGCCGAACAAGATCGACTTTGTCGTTGACTTCTTGAGTATCGTGCCTCGGTTATGCTCGTCATACGTTGATTGCTCGAAAATTCGCTGATTAATTGAATGTGTTGTTATTGTAATAATATGAGACGGTTTATGTTATGTGTATGTTTATGTATACATATATGTTTATGTCTTACTTTCTTAAAACTTACACGTTGTGTGTGTGTATAATTATCGTCATGAAACTCACCTTACATAGCGTAATGAAACGACCACATAGTCCACTGAAATATAAAAAGTGGCCACATGGATATTTTAAATTACATAACTGCAAACAGGATTTGACCTAAATGATGTCGGTAACAGGTGCGTTGCTACTGTTGACGAAAAAGATGGTTCGTGTGTCTCTGTCTGATAACACGCTACACAACCAAACATGAACTTTACATTAGCCTAAGATAGCACAAGTAGGCAAGTAGGCGACATTAGTGTCAATGAAGTTCAACCACAGAATTTTACAATTCAAATTTAATCTAAAGAAACACAAATTTTAATAAAAATCATTCATTGTAGCCGCAAGCCGCAACCGTATTCCAGAACTTGTCATCCACCATTATTAATTTCTCGGCTCCAGCTTATTGGTCGTGATTGGCTTATTTCCGTGTCAACTTTTTTTACTTCCGTAGAGAACTGAAATAGGTCGCGACGATTTACTTTTATTTTATGTTCACGACTTGCCGGGAGATTATCTTAATACTTCTTGAGATGTTTTTAAACATCTCCAGTATATATTGGAAGTGTTCAACAGTTTTAACTTCTAAAAATATGTGTTTAAACACTAAAAGCTTTACAAGGTCGATGATAATAATGTTAAAAAGCACGTCGAAAATCTTTCTGCAGAACATTTCTATTTCATGTATGCATTTAAATGATTTCTTCAAGAATCAATTTTGTTACAATTTAAAAAACGTTCATCTTTTACAAATCCTAATTTATCTTACAAGGCATTATTTTTATTACTTCTAAAACTACTAACAAAATTATCCACATTGTAATACTGGAAAATATTTTTTAAAGTACCTAAATTTTACCAACGTGTAAATTTAAAGTAAATAAAGATTAAAAAAAGGAAATAATATTTAAAAGAATCTGATAATCTGCAAAATAATGTCAGTATTAAAATCGTAGAGAAAAATACAGTTATTGTGATGCTATTCATAAATTGTCAGCATCAATAGCACCCAATAGTTCATTACCAAAATATATTCATAACGCTATCCGTTACAGCTGATGTATACGACATAGATAATGTATTGACAGGGGCAATTTGTTTTTTCGTCTCTCTATTTGTTCACCAATAAATCTTTTGTCGCGTTATTAATGGAAACGTGGTATTATGTTACTTATCGGGTCTATTGATTTTGATATAGCGATGATCAATGAAATTTATTCTGTCGTAAGAGTCAATGAAATTCTATAACCGTGACAATGAGTTCATAAATAAAAAGTAGTGATTCTTAATGGTGTCATTTCAACGATAATACTTTAGAGAATTTTGAATAAAAATTATGTAATAAACTAGTAAAAAAATGTTTAGCTAAATTTTTAGTTAACAGTTAGAATTAGTTTAAATTCAACAATTTACATTTAAATATTTACATACAAAATTAAAAGTAGGTCTCAGAGCAATAGAACACCAGTAAAGTTGTATTATGTTTACAATTAAGATGTTTAGAATTTACCATATTTGAATAATAAAATTCAGTTCTGAAAATACTTACACATTTTAGAGATTTTGAAGAAATATCATGTTTATTAAGTGTCTATTTATTACTTCTTACTGTCTCACCTTTCGGTAACAGGAGATTGACAAATCGTAGCATTTCTTTAGTATTGGCTTACTCAACTTACCACTTCTTATGCAGTGTTGTTCGAATAACTCCAAATCGACATAAATGTCGATGAGAATTCATTTAACAGCGTAAAGTGTGAGAAAATGTAAAATACACACAGTAAACTTACTTTACAACACAAGACAGGGAATGGAAAAAGATTTCACAATAACGATACTGTCGCTCAAGACATCAAAAGTTTCGAAACGGAATGAAAGCGACAAAACAATTAAGTTGACGAAAAAGTTGGAACCCGACAGCTTAATACAAAGAAAATCACTTAGACTCAAGAAGTGTAGAATTGTGAGATTTTTTGCGGCGGCAAGAACATGAGTGATACAAATGTATCGAATCGATGCCAATGTTTTTGCGGTGTTGTCGTTGTTGCAAAAACGACTGTTGATCGGCTGTCGGTTTTTGCTTCTTGACAAGTTACTTCAATCGAACCTCATGTGAATAATTACCTCATTATTTGTCTTGCGGGTATTTGCTGAGTAATTATTATCGATTGCTTCAATAAAGCTGCTATTTAACTCGCTGTAGAACAATGCCGTGAGCAAATTCGCGACCGACTGTAACCGAATCGTTATTTTAATTATGTTTTTAGATTAGCTTTCCTATATTCCCGATGTAATGTAATTGCTTATATAGTGTTCTATAAAATTTAGTTAGAGAAACATGATTGCTTATTAGATAGTAATACTGATGCTTTTCGCACGTGAACTTACATAGATAAAAAACATTATTAATTCTTTTATCATTTAAAATCATTGACGTTCGCCATTTTGAGTAGTAACGGTTGTAGCTAAGCATTCAGGATTAAAAAAACATCAAATTATAATGCCTCTAGAAAGAAATTATTCAGGGAATATTGTAATATCGATGTACTAAAAAAAGCTTAAACAATTAGCTTTAGTTAAACATATTAAATTAAAACTTGGCCTTTTGATCGAGGGGTCCGATGTTCAAATCCCAGGCAAGCCCCTCTGATTTATCAAAGTTATGTGCGTAGTAGAAATTAATTATCACTTGCTAAACGGTGAAGGAAAACATCGTGAGGAAATCTACATTCCTGAGAGATTTATAAATAAATAAAATTAAACTCAAAGGTATGTGAAGTCTGCTAATACGCACTTGGCCTAATCCTTCTGATTATGAGAGGAGACCCGTGCCCAGCAGTGGGACAGTAATGGGTTGATGATGACATTAAAAATACTATTGAAAAGTAACCTGTGGAGACTAAAAAGGTCTATTAATAAACTCATTTTACCAGTCTCAAGAACCCATTAGCAAACATATTACGATTCCAGTTTCAAAAGTCTCAAGATATAAAAACGCAAACGATGTCCGTACGAGTACTTCCTTATAACAAGCAACTGAACATGATCTCAAAGAGCCTTAAGGAGATTATACACTATTTTACTATCTTAGTGCGTTAAAATAGTTTAAGATTAAACTGCACCGTGTGTAGTTGGGTCTTTGTTATGTTAGATTACCGGTACTGTGCAATATTTATAGAATCTTAAGAAATTTAAATCATGCGATAAAATTATACTACGTTAACGTCTTTAATTTTTTATACATATTTATTAAAAAGAATAGGTAAACAAAAATACGTATTACATAAGTTAGTGTGTGCCTTCTTTATTTATAACAATAAAAATATAATAATGCTGGTTGGCTGCTGTATGGTGACAGTTCCACTACGCGGTTCTCTACTAGTATGCATTCTTGTATGTATCATCGTCAGTGTCAACTCATTACTGTTAAACTGTCAACTGTTAACTCCTACTCCGATTTTAAGGCAAAAGTGAGAGTGAGAGAGAGTTGAGGTTAAAATCCACCGCCTTGATTAACTGCAGATTAGTAGATTTCCTCACAATTTATTTTCATACGAGAAGAGTACAGAAAAGTAGACTCCATAGTTTACCAGAAGATATCAATACATCATTCATCAATAATTTATTCGAGTATGATATTATTATAGTTCAAAGGATGTGATACTTACTCGTACATATACATGTTTTGTTCATTCGCGTCGTGCGCAAGCCGCTTTACAGAAGCGTCGACGGCTTCTCGAATCGCAAAATAGCTACATTCGGAGCGCTATTTTCTAAAAGGCTAAAGGGAATTTCTTTACGAAGCGACAGAGGAGAGCCTTTAAAAATATCCTGTATTTGTATGCAGGTGGCGTTACGTATCGATGTGTTCAGTTCGGCGTTCTTTGTGACGTGCTTTTAACTATTTGTAGTAGCTTACTTATGTAACAAGTTTTTTGTATTCTGCTTGTATCTGATACTTTTTATGAAGATATCAATGATCGTGGAACATGTTTGTTAAACTCCTATTTCTACTTAATAACAGCAGTGTTAGGCGCTGCTGTGTTCCGGTTTGACGGGTTAAGGGAGACAGACTTTTCTGAGGCGTTCCAGCTTAGTCCTCAGTGGTAGCGGCGCATCTGTGGCCGACCTCAGGTAGGAATATCTAATCCTATCACCCTTCAAAACGGAACCCAGCAGAGCCTAACACTGCTGTTATTAGGCAGAAATAGGTAGACTTGTTAGTTGACTTACAATATTACATTTCGAGTTTGTTATTTACATTTGCAATGCAAATAAAAACACTAATCCTACGTCCACGGGCCTTGTACTTCTGTACGCCCCCCTTTTAGCAAATTACATCATAAATCTACCTTCAAAATGCAACGAAGTTTGTTAACGCGGAAAAGTAAAAAATCCGTCCTTCTGTAATTGGCCCTCATCCAAATTAGTCGGGGGACGTCTTAAAGCATAATATCTTTCATAATCTTAACGAAATATATTGAGGGGATGAAACAACGAAATGAACTGTCAACTGGGACGTCCAAATCCAATTACTCATAGCCTCTTGTTTGACCGTGAAAGAGGTAATGGAAACGAGCTGAAGAAACGGTAGATCAATAAAGTGGCACATAAAGTAGAGTGAAGTAGAGTAATAGAGTAGTTGTAGTAGTAGAGATACATAAAAGACATCTTGAATGGAAAAAATAAGATTTAGTAGTTGTGATTAAAATATTGGGATTAAAGTTTTATGGAGACTATCCTGGTTAAGAGTAGGACAGAAATATTTGCAGATACCTATTACGTCTTTGACTTTGGAGGCCAAACCACCAGATCTATAGCAGATTAAATAATAGTAATAGTTTTAAACGCTAATGTTTTGTTTTAAGGTTGTGACAGTTTCATGTGGAAGTAAATCCACGACCTCCTTCACATTAGATCTCAGGGGTTGAAAATAAATGTTGGTTGACATAAGGTTACATGCTCATTTTCTTGAATAATATTACAAAAACCGCTCTTATGTCTAAAACGAAATTTTATTTACAGTTTCATCAGTGTAAGTACAACAAGTGCCTAAAGCTAACAAACGCGAGGATTTAAATTAACCTCCGTTTCGAGATACCTATCGCTGGATTTGGCGGTGTATAAGGGCTTTGTTGTGAATTCGTTTTCGCTGTTTGCGGATTGTGAAAAGGTTATCTTTGGCGAACCGTGAATTAGAAGTGGCAGGACAAAATTTACCGCAAATTTTGTTTAAAGGACGTTTTACGCTCTCCTAAACAAACTCATAATTTTTGTTTCGCTTTTTTTACACCTTTGTTTTTGTGATGGTAAGATAAAATTTAATAATATTCGTTCATTTTCTGTTGATTTTGGTGATACGTAGATATAATTAGATATTTGATGAACAACAGAAAGTAAACAAACAAAGATTATGTCATATCTGTATAAAAAAATATTATAAAAATGATAATGATGTATAATGATGATTAAAAAAAATAAGGCTGTTTACTTTCATGAGTCTAAGCAGAGATAGCCACTTTACCCTACGGAATTGCAATAGCAACAATAGTATGAAAGTAGGTACCTCATAAGTCGATCAGTCTTCCACACGACACTGGGTATTATAATATACTTGTCGTTTTGCAAGGTTATTAAGCAGGTAGTTAACCAAGTACCCAACAATAATGGCCCTCGTGTTGATTGAGTTGTCAGAAATTATTACGATGACATTTTCGTAAAGTTAATATTTAACCAGAATTACATGTTCGTTAACTGCAATCAAAAAGCAATTATCTCCGGGAAGTGTGAAAATAAAGGTCCAAGAACTTGACATAAAGGTGACTCTAAAAATAACACTGAATTAAAATGGTTATAAAGTCACTTTGATACGCGGTGTGAAAGTTGTTGGCAAATCATATTTATAAAACAGAATGAGGGAAGTAGCGAATAAGTTTGTATGCATCCTATAAGGCTCTTCTTCAGGATAGATAACCTTCACACTAGAACATAACTCTTAATTAAAGTGTTTGACCCTCTTATTTAAAGGTAGATGTGGGTAAAAAGTTATTACAATTAGCTCTACGTGTAAGTCGTCGACGTCCAACGTCAATAATAATGAACATCCACAAGATGGTACCTCCATCGTCTTCTCGCGAAGTTGTGTATCTGCTACTATCACAAATACGTAAAGGTTATAGTAATTATAATGACTATACCCCTCCTAAACACTGCACCTATTAGTCTTAAACATTATAACAACCCTAAAATGCTACGAAATAGACAACATGTTAATAATTTATCTAAGTCGTCAAATAATCTAGAATTAATCATATTGGCCTTTTTATTCAGCACTGCTATTCCTTTTAACGATTTCTCATCGCGTAGTCCCTATTACCAGGAATATAAGATTAAAACTAAATTGCATTTAGCGCCATCATGAGATGCGGATCAACTTTGTACGTTCATAACTTTAGTTCCACTGTAAGTAATTACGAACTTTGTTTTCAGTTAGCGAAACCAAAGTTTCATTAGTTTCATTTCATTTATAGGTATAGGAGTTTCAAAGGAAACTCCCGTGTTTATTGCTTTCCAGATGTTTTTATGTTTTGTTTTACAAAGTGTTTACATGTGGAATAACCGCGTAATTACGACGATTTTATTTATAGTTCACCATTTTGAGAAACGTCATGCGTTTTACGTTTTTGGTTCAACGTTAATTTTACAGTGTGTAATTGGACCTGATAGGTATTAACTGTTTATATTTTCCAAAATGATTATTCGAGTAAAATATTAAGTAACATATTCATTAAGTAATATTCGTTACATGTTTGATGATTAAAATATAAACTGTAAAATTAATATTGATAAAGGCAGTTTATTCTGTAGATTTTATTGATTAAAGGATTAACCTACACGTACACAAATAAAATGTATTTGCCCTGTGATCAACTTGTTGATACTTTACTGGTTATTTCAATATAGTAAATATACTGTTATTACATATAAATTCACATTTCAAATTTAAAACCCAAGATTTAATATAACATCGATAAGTAGCAAAATACATAATAATTGTCACACTTAAAATAATAATAAAAATATATTTAAAAATATCTATGAAAATTTAATGCAATCTAAAACATTCCTAAATTCGGTGCCCTACATCAATCTGAACCCAGAAATTCGTGAAGAAGGCAAACAAAAGGACTAATCAATCAATCCTGATCAATCAGAGCCAGGATAGACGAACGGTGACAAATGGCACGGTAATTGCCACGATGGTAGCAAGAACAAAGATATTTTTTTTGGAAGACAAAAATCTGATCCGTCCGAATAACTCCACGATTGATGACCTGTTGAGGACTAACGAACGAATGTTCCGAACTCTTGATTACCGTAGAGTAGGGTTTCCAGCGTTTTTAATCTACAAATTCAGCTTGACCTGGTTCGTTTTTGGTTCTATTTGTTTGTAACTTTGAAATGCAAATGCACTATACAAATTTAGTTTATATTTAGAAATGTATTCCGTTGATTCTAGACTTTAAACTCGGATTCCAAACTGTATTCTAAAATTTTGAAATGTTTGTTACACTTTTATCTACTGTTAAAAGTAGACTTAATCCATTTAATAACAGATTATAAATTGTAAACGTTGATTTTATTACTTTTTCGTTTTTTAAATTGACTATATTTTCCTTCGTCAATTTGTTTGACTGTACTGTCTACTCAAGTAACGTTGCTTTTGAAACTTTTATTTTTTACACTTCGAAAATCTGTAGATATTTTATTTAGACTAAATATATTTTCTAAGGTAAGGTATTCAAACTCGATTCTTCCTATTTCAACAAATAGCGTAATCTCTGGCATTCCGTGCTCTGTATCAGGTGCAGCATCCTTATTCAAACGGTCCCAGCTTTCCTCAATCCGAGCGACCTCGGGAAAAACTCCGAAGATTTACGAGCCGCGATACTTTAGGAAAAAGTTGCGCTCAACGTTTGATGCTCGAGGTATGTTGATGGACGTTTCTCGATCTGAAAGCCGTTTTGTTAAAGGTTACGCTCGTTACTTTGTTACTAACTGCTTCGTTTTTGTCGTATTACGTTTTTGTCTTCGCAGTCAATTTGACTTCTTCTGTACGATTTATGTTGACGGTTTTTGGAAGTTAAGTGACGATTAATGCGTTTGGTGATTACTGGTCTTTAAATTTTAATGATGATTATGAATCATCAATGGATTCATGAAGTTTTGTTGCACTGAATGAGTCAGTATCTATCATGAACGGTACTAAAATAAACTTGTGGTTGTTGATAATAAAATTTTACAAAAACGCAATTTGTAGATACAATAGAAAAATCAATTATTTATCCATTTTATACTCAAAATGTCCGTAAAGCCAACACTCATAAAAATTCACTGACCAAGCCGTTCTAAATGAATACCCATACAATTCGATATAACATTCTACTCAGTCACCCGTATGAAAGTTTGTATCTACCGTCTCTGTCCCACCTCTACACAAATAAACGCTACCATTGTTAAAAATCTCACTTTTTATCGACGTCAAAATCACGATCGCTATCACGATATTTAGTGAACGTACGTGCGTTGAAAATCTGTAACATTTTAACAGGCGATGTGGTTGATGTCGCAATTCAGAACGGACTTTGAACTTTCGAAAAAAGTCACTTTTTCTCGTCCCCATGTGGGTATTACTTGGGAATAAAAACAGTAAAAAGGTGATGTTTTTAAACGCGTTCGATTATATCTGCTATCAATCGTTTTAAAGTTAAAAAGTTAGATTGCTGTGCAAAAAGTAAATGGTTATTTTAATTGCGTTCGATAAAAAGTGGACGCTGATGTTAAAAAAGAGGTGCAAATATTTTTGGTATTAAAAGCGTTTAGTATGTTTAAATGTGACTAACTTATGAGAGGTTTATTTTTCGTAATCTAGCGCTTTTTGTACTGGATTCAAAATATTCAATGTATAATCAAGATTTTTATGTATTTTTATACTAAACAGAACCTTACCTTTAATTATAGTAATGGATGGAAACGAATATGAATAAAGTATTCATAGCCTTAGTCTAAGACGTTGGGGCGAAGCTTTTGGTAAAATGTTAGAGATTATGCACTAGACTCTACACTCTAGAATGTTACGGCTAACACCAGTTACGCTGTATACATTTACAGGCTAGAGCAGGCTAATATATTTAAAGGTGTAATAATTACATTATTCTGTGATATGAACGTATTTGTTAAATTAGGCTATTTCGCATATAATATAAGTAAAATGCTATCATCAAAAATTTAACTCTATCGCTAAACGCTACACTAGACCAAGTTAACACTTTATACATTTACTCGCTAGAGCAGGCTAATATATTTAAGCGAGGAACGATTGCGTTATTCTGCGCTATGTGCTTTCTTGATAAATAAAGATATTGTCGAATTCAATGTTACTGAAATGACATTATCCAAAATTTAACGCTAGCGCTAAACGCTAGACCAACGCTAGACTAGACCTAGTTAACACCGTATAAATTAACACGCTAGGCCGAGGTAATATAATCCAGGCTTTAACAATTATATTAATCTGCGATATACAAGTCTTTTATAAATTAGGTTGTTATTCAATTCAATATTACTAAAATTATATTATCCAAAATTTAACGCTGACGCTAAATGCTAAACTAAGTCAACATCGCATATATTAACACGCTAGCCCGAGGTATAAATTCGGCTTGTAACAATTACATTATTCGGCGATTTATAAGTCTTTGATAAATAAGGTTATCATCCAATTCAATATTACTGAAATAATATTATCCAAAATTTAACGCTAACGCTAAATGCAAAACCAGCGCTTGGATTAGACCAAGTTAACACGATATACATTAACACACTAGCACAGGCTAATATAATTAACCGTGTAACAATTACATTATTCTGCGCTATGTTCGTCTTTGATAAATTACGTTGTTATTCAATTCAATATTATTGAAGTGATATTATCGAAAATATAACGCTAACGCTAAATGCGGGACCAACGCTTGCACTAAACCAAGTTAACACGGTATACATTAACACACTAACAGGCTAATATAATTAAGCGTGTAACAATTACATTATTCTGCGCTATGTACCTACGTCTTTGATAAATTAAGCTGTTCAATTCAATAGTACTGAATTGATACTATCCAAAATTACCTTTAAATGTTAAACCAATATTGAGGGTAGTTGTATAAAGCCTTGAAGACTGAATCTTTCAAAACTCATAATTCTTTTCGAAGCTCATAGCTAGTTGTATGTTATATCTACGCTACAGACTATGCGTACATTTCACACTCTTTTAACAATAGTTATTTTCATAAAATGATTAATTAATGGTAACATTTAAAAACTAAATTAAATAGAAATCTTTGTGATAAAGGAATTTGTAGGTGAATGTGGATTCATTTTATTGATTTAAATACATATTATAATATTTTAGTTATAATTCTTCATAATGACCCAATGACCTATTCATGTTTAATGACAAATTATATCAAGTTTATTGTTATACTAGTTTCAATATTAGATAGTTATAATTTTAAACCTTCTAATTTTCGCAATTCAATGCTATAAATTCAAAAATCCTAGTAATTAATTCATCAATCCTGTCGTTATCGTCAAGTTCAAACGTAATTATATATTCTATGTAAGATTATATTAAGTCCAAGTTTTCACGAGCAAATACTTCTTCTGGTTCAACTATGTGGTATATTTTATCTTCCATCCTTTGATGTACTCATTATCTTGCGCTCATTATAATATGAACATCTGCATACTTTAATATCTAGTGGTTAACAAAGCTGTACTGCAAAATTCTCTTAGAGTCTTGTTTATTATAACAAAAGCTTTTAAACATAGTATTTTAGCTACTATTCTTTCTTAGTCTTCATAAAATTCGTCTTGATATTAGTATAATAGTGGAAAATGTTTTACGAAAACGATTTTATATTTCGTTTCGAATTGTCAATCCGTCTATATTTGTCTAATAGTTTATCCAACCTTACATGTTTGAGTAATACACGAAGTATTCGTTAAACTATCAAATTTTCAGCGTACGTGATCGTGTAATAATTTTAAGTAAATCTTTACTCTTTTTCTAGTTTTCAAATTCTAGCACGTATAAGTTTAACTCAGATACATTCGAGGTTACATCCATTCTAAATTCTCTTATTGCGCATGTTATTAGACTCGAGATCCCACAAAAGCATTTGTCGAGGGTTTTGTCATTCATGTCACGATATCAAAGACACGGCGATTGTTTATTTCATTATTTTGCCACTTGTCTTGCTGTCTGCGTTTGTAGGAAATAAATTATCTACGCGAAAGTTGATTTGTCGTGCTTCTGGGTGGCAGTGCTTATTATCTTAACTTGAAGATTAATTAAAATCTATAACTACTTCGAGCATCGGAACGATTCGTGCTTGAACGTGTTGGAACATGTAAACTCAATCAAAATATATTTGATTTGATAAGCAACTAAATTTAAATCGTGTAATGAAAATAAATTATGAACTAATCACTTCTTAGAAAATGTTCTACCACTATACAGGAAAGTATTTCGCCATGAAGAAGAAGCGGGAGGAGATACTCATAATATATTATGCCCATGGGACAATATTTTCTATAAAAGGCTTCATTAAAATCTCTCGACTGATACCCACAGCATAATAGTTATTAATTAAATAACTCTTCACCTCACCGCTCAAAACAGCCGATCAGTCAGCTACCAATTTGTCGGTCACATCGACCGGTGCCAATTATGAGAATTAAACGCTGCAACCAATTTACTTACCCAGCTTGAAGTGCACAATAAATTAAAGGAGAGCTAAAATATAGCCGCAGGCGCCAATTTCCATCTCTTCGTCTATAAATATAGAAAGCGCTTCTGTACATTTTATTTCAGCGTTTGTTACCTTGTTAACATGTTCGCAGTTTATTCGGTGGGAGAGTGATTGTAAATTTCCTTTTCCGAGCTTTATTACGCTATTATTTTATATGCGCTCCTTTCTTTTGAGTGTCGTTTTTAGACCGTCTGCGGTGGTTGAATGACGTGCATTATTTTTATGTTTTCTTAGCAGGGTTGGATATTTTGATATGCTTTATGTAGAGTCTTGTTGTGTGTGTTATGGAGTTGGGTTTAAATAAACACTCGAAACACTGAAAATGCTTTTTTATTAGTGAAACATCAACTTGAAGTGAACTGAACATAAAGATAAGTTGATGTTTTTCTCTACATAACATTTATACTAACAATGACATAAATTAATATGAATAACATCTTATATATAATATTCTCGTGTCACAATGTTAGTTACCGTACTCCTCCGAAACGGCTTTAGCGATTTACACCAAATTTTATATGCATATTCAGTAGGTCTGAGAATCGGCTACTATCTATTTTTCATACCCCTTAGTGATAAGGGTTGTTCACCCTTAGCATTTTTTTATTTATATGCCAACACAACGTTTGCCGGGTCAGATAGTCTTCATGTAAATTAATCTCTACACAATATAGTAAACCCTTTCCATTGACTTCGCTTATCTCTTCATTATAAATATTAAACGCAAACTAGCTATTTTGAGGAGCGGTTATTACATTTAAATTATTCAGACCGGTATTTCAGTCAGTCGTTATTACGAGTATTATGACTAAAATTATCTCACGTCTTCAAAAATATACATAAAACTTAAGCACGATTTAAATAGTTCTTACCTTGAGAATTTCAGCATTATTCTCACAACTTTGAATTTTCTTTTCCACCACGTTCTTCATCATCACCAAACCTATAATTAACCTGACATCTTTTATTTTTAACGATATAGGTTCAGTATAAACGCGTTGCTTTTTCCACGGGATCATTAAGCCGCTAACGTGTCAGGCGGTTGGCATAAAAACCGAAGTTGACACAGGACTATTTTCATTCATGTTTATGTCTGGAGACTCCCCGTGCGTCGCGCTCAGTTTTATTGACAACATAAATACAGAGACCGTGGGCTAGGAATGTGGCTAGACTCTGCATTTTTAAAATAGTCCTAATAGCGGCAGCACCTATCAAAGTTAGAAGATTGTCTATCTTTCAAACATCGTTCTCAACAAAAGCATTGTATACCTATCAGTCAGTTTCTTTATTGTGCCACGATAAATTGGTAATGCTATTTTTCTAATGAAAACAATACACTTGTATTTTTCCAAGCGTATGTTGATATATCTTGTTATGCTGAGAAAATATTTTATGTCTAAGAACAGAATTGTTAAATTGAGTGTTTGTAAAGAAGAAAGTTTCGAGACAAATATAGCGCTTACGGGCTTAAGTTTTGAAATAAGATTTTGTTTTTGTGGATAAGAATTTGCTAAAAGAAGGTGTACATGAAATACCTAACATAGATATATATGAATATCTCAATTTGGTCCACATCATATCGAGTTGCAGTTTTCATATACATACTTGTATTCGTAAAACTCAACAAGTATTCGATGGACTTAATTTTTTTACATTTCTAATTATGAATGTTTTTGTATTCATGTTACCTTGAACTTCTTTCTGAAACTATACTGATGAAACTTTCTTGTACAACTCTTCTAATTAATATGAGACTGAGCCTCAGCAAAACATTTAAAACCTTTTTTAAAATCAATATTACTTTTTATTATTCGTAGTATTTGTTATATCTAGTATGTCTGATCGCTGCTATTAAATTCTCATATTTCGCGACAGAAACTTACCACCATCGAACTAGCCAAGTTCAACCCTCAAAATCTCGTTATGCAAAACCTCGTGAATCCGTATTCCAGTTTGAAACTTGTACGAGCACGTGCCCCAATTTTAATTACAATGATATGCACTCACGTACCGAAATCAGATTCAGAATTCAAATCGAACCACGTGCTAGCAATTATAGCAACTGTGTAAGTCCCAAAATCATGTCTAAGGTAATGTTCACATGGGCAATTCCTATTAAATCCATATTTGAATACATGAAGACGTATCGCGTATTTAAAAGTTACTGACGCTAATTGGGTAAACTACATATGTAACTTTTGTTTTTCTTGTTATAGTTAGTACTATAACTAAAACGTTAAAGTTTGAACGAATGATTGATGATTTTCATATTGCTTGTAACATTGCTGAAATAATTTTAGAAGAAATTTTACTCGTTAATAGTTTTTATAAAAGAAAACTTTTGTTATTACTTCGTGTGTTGTAGTTGTTACACAGTTTTTCTATGCAATAATAATTTATTTTTACGGTGGCGAAGCAAAAGTCATAAAGGCTTTTAATTTTCAAAGACGTTCTAACATAATCACGTGATTAATTTTTTACTTCTTCTCTGTAGGAAAAAATATTAATCGTTTCTACTTCGTTCATTATGATAACGGATTGAGATCTAAATGACAATTAAGAACAAAATGCCCTCACATTCATCAGTACCAACATCTCGTGCCTTATTAGCATCGGGACCTGTTCTAATAGCATCTCAAGTCTGCGGGCACGTACACGGTTCCTTGTAAATTGGCGTCGTTTGATATCTTAATTAAGTCTCCTCAGTTTTTAGACCGGCATCACGGCTGTGTCGTGAGTGTCTATATATCTATATGTCTATGTCCCATCTACTACTTGAGTTATCTGACTGAAATATAAACTACAAACAATTATTCTCTCGATTAGTGATTGAGCGTATGCTTCATTGCCCATTTACAAATCACTAAGAGATAATTTGTAGGAATTTCTTGATTTCATCGATTTTCTTCATCGTTTCTAATGAAGACTACCGAGATGCAATTTGATTTGATCAATTTATTTGATCGTTCTCGATAAAATTATTCGCGCGCTGGTTTAATTTATTCATCACCGCTCTCATCTATCTTATCAACTTGTTTCATAACTTTTTGGTCTGTACATCGTTGCTACTATATAGTTGCTAGTTTATATTGAAACATATCCCTTATTTCCGTTACTGTTGTTTACTATTAATATCAAATGTGGATATTAATAGTAAACAACAGGGTATTTAAAAAAATATGACGATTTTAGTAGATCATAGTTTTAATCGATTTGTATGACAATCTACCACGTGACAAGTCAAACAGGGGGGGAACTTTCAAACAAAATTTCCACTGAGACTAAATAGAGTATGAAATTAAAATAAATCTTGATTTTCTATGAGGTGTCTAACATTATTAAGAGTGTTATTGTAAGTGTGGTAAATATCTTAGTATCAAGACAAATATAAGGCCCACATATTTTACAAACAAACGTTGAAGATACAACTTAAGCTAATAAATTCGCGTCAGGTAATCTAGTCAGCGTTGCGGACAGGGAACATATGTAAACGTGGAGTTGCATGAAAAAGTTGTTAGAGACTAATTTAGATAGCACATGCATCTGATATGTTTATATAGCTAAGAGTGCGATAGTACTTAATTTCCTTAACAAGCACGTTATCTGAGTTTAAGTTAGACAATTTACTAGGCAGATGCAGGACATGTCTAGAAGTTGGAAATGTTCGTAATTGGGTACATTATATCTCCTTCCTCCTTTGAGATATTACATAGGCTTGTATTATTCATTGTTTACAAGTGGATTGAGCAGGCATATTAGAATTTTACTTTCACTCTTCTAAGTACCGTGATATCGACTATGGAATATCACAAATGAAATTCCATAACTTTATCAGAAATTGAAGTCGTAGTGACCATATCTATTCGTAGCCCTACGACGGCAATTGCAATCAACGCCACTCTACTAGAGAAATAATAAAAATATAAAGTAAAATAAATTATAATAATGGATAAAGAAATATTGCAATTCCATTCATATACAAATAAAAAACTAATAATATATATATAAATATTTCTTGATTTTTATTCCATGCAACAATTTATTTAGTTACCCATATGTCTAGAATGGCTCCACTTCCTCTCATAAGAGGACTAAATTTAATTAAATCCAGTAAAGACAGCTACTTCCTGCTAACTTATTCATTAAAGTGGTCAACAACACACACGAAGCCTAATTCTCGTTTCAAAAGCTTCACATCTAGCATTAGACAAAGCCGATTACTCATACTCATGACTCTTACTTACACTCATTGTTCAAATAACAGCTCCACCTTCACAGTTTTTGATGTAGAGTTAGAAATACTGTGTTATGCTGCTGTGTTATAAATTAAAGAGTGGAATAGGAAAAGTATTTGATTCATGACATTGATGACCCGCGTGGCGGAGTGGTCGCCATACCATCCTAACACTAAGGGCCGTATTAATAAACAGATCTCAAGTTTGAGATCTAACTCAAGTGCCATCTTAAGTTCGTTATCGTATTAATAAACAAAACTTAAGTGTCTAACATTAAACGCGCTCTCACTTGAGATCTGTCATCGCATTCGCTAATTAATAAATCAAACTCACTCTCAAGTAGCCTCTTGAGATGCGTTCTGAGATGGTATTAGCTGAGTGTAGTCGGACCTTGACTTGAGTCGACGTTTACGTATCGCCGAGAAATGGATTTTGAAAATATTTTAGACGAAATAGATTATTACGATTATTATGAATGATTACGATAATATTGATGATCGCTTTAGTTCTCGGTTACCGAAAATTTATTTAAGGGACGCTCAAAATCCTTTTTAAATGCCTATACATATATTTCAATTAGATTCTATTTACACTTCTCTTTCACAGTATCACTAATTTTTATATTAATTTATATCTTGATTCAACTTCATAATTTAGCTATTAGGATTTAAATTTTTGTAATTGAATTTTTTTTTTAATTAATTGTAATGAAATTATTTTATTTTTTATTCTTTTTCACGTTTTATCCAGGATTGGTTGATTTAATTAAGATTTCAATTGTAATTAATATATATTTTTTTTATAATATAAGAGTAGCAGACGAGCATGCAGTCCACCTGATGGTAAGTGGCTACTGCCGCCCATGGACATCTGTAATCAACCCCAGATAGGATTAAATATTCCTACCTGAGGTCGGCCACAGATGCGCCGCTACCCCTGAGAACTAAGCTGGAACGCCTCGAAAAAGTCTGTCTCCCTTACCACACTCTTCAAACAGGAACACAGCAGCGCCTAACACCGCTGTTATTAGGTAGACATAGGGGTGGCGGTGGTGCCGCCCGAGTCGAACCACAAAGGGTTCTACCACCTTCAAAATATATTTAAACTCTTAGAGTATACTTCTGTAATGTATTTTTTTGTATATCTTATTATTCAATACATACAAAGATTAACCAAATGTGTAAGGTGAGGCTGGTATGTGTCATAAATAATACAAATATAATTTTATAAACAATATATTACACAAAACTGTTTCTAGTATTACAATTATAAAAAATAGTTCCTTTTCAAAGTAGATTTAAATTTTAAATTACTCAGCTTTACCTGAAAGAGAAAAATTCATTCAAAATACAATTCAATTCAAATACCAGAAATGCTTTATAATATAACCTAATTATATAAAATAGGAAACTTATTAAATTCTATTATTCCAAATGTAGCTTTAATTCATAATATAGTTCTAAAAAAAATAAAATGAAATTCCTTATAATATAATCTTTTATATTAAATAGGAGATTTATTATTACTTAAAATGTAACTCTAAATTATAATACCAAATATAGGTTTTAAAATATATACCTATTGAATCTTCTCTGTTTTTATTGGATATAATAATAATGTTATAAGTAAATTACAGCTAATACCTAATAAAATCAAAAGCTTTTCTTTTTTTCTAACATTGAGGCAGCGGGCGGATGCAAAGATAGTGAACAGGGTGGAGTGCTAGGCTTGATTATAACTTTCTCCTTTTCTTGTGTATCATTAGGCGCGGCATAACAGTCATTTCTAAAATAAAAAATAATATTAGTAATGCAGTCTGAAATATTACTAATTATTGTATAACATGAACTAACGCATAGCTAACTATATTTAGATATGTAGATGCAGTACTTCAAATAGTTAGATATGTAGAGTAACTTTTAAAACATTTTAAATACATACCTGATACAGTGTCGGAATCATCATCAGCACTAACAAGGAGCCCTGGAGTCAGCTACGATACATCTGGATTCATTTCTGCGTCACTGGTAGAAGGGCCGCCTCCATTTGACAATGTTTTCACATTGTTGTTGCTTTGGGTCATCCACAACCGCATTAGTTGTTTACTCGTATCCTACAACATTATCATAAATATAAAATCATGCCATTTTTATCAAATACAAGTGATTTGTATATGTTGTTTCTGTAGTATGTATATTGTAAGTTTCTGTTCATTCTAAATTAATAATATAAGAGAGTATAGTAGCTCTGTAGGGAAGTTAACCTATACTACAGGTTTTTTACCCAATTTAGGCAGCTGACGATACTGAATTAAAATAAACGATTATTATAAAGACTACTCTGAGAAGATTGCAATTGTACTGATGCTTCATGAAATAAAGAATTATTATTATTTGGTTTAAGGTTATTGATAAACATGAAAAATAGATGAGTACTTACTTGACGGGGTATGTGGGAGCTGGCATTATATTCACTAGCAATTTTATACCATGCAGAGTTCTTCTGTTGCGAATAATATCCCTCAATTTTAATACACTCCACTACACTATTATATGAAAACGTTGTTTCCACTTCCCTGAATATGTGTTTCTTATTCATTTCCATAATAAAACAGTCCAACTAATGTAAATACAGCTAAATAATTCGCACTTCACAACCAACTCATAACAAATAACAATGGAACAAAAGTAAACAAACTAATGACGCGACGCGTTTTATTCACAGTAACAGTGTCTGAAATCGAACTCGTAATACTTTTTTCCGAAAAATATTGCACGTGAAAGCATATACTTTTTATTTAGTATACGATTTAAACAGGATTTGTCATTTTTATAAATATATTTAATGAGATATTTCACTACATTAAACATTTTATTGCATTAGCAAAGGAGCGGAACCGAAACGCTGCATGACGTGATTGTAATGTTCCACTCTCATTCATTCATAGCTGTCATTTTAAAAAATATTTTTAATCTGTTCTACTGTTTCGAATGAGATGCTTCTCTTGAGACCGGTATCAAATGATACGCACTTGATACTCATTTATTAATTAGCGACGCTCTCAAGTCGCTGATCGCAACTTAAGAGCGACTCAGTTGATACGAACTTAAGATTGATATTGAGATCCATCTATTAATACGGCCCTAAGAGGCTTCCGGGTTAGATTCCTGATGGAACAGATATCTAATCGGTGGCTTTAGATATTTCTTCTGGGTCTGGTTGTTTGTCAATATATCTTTGCTTGTGTGCATAGCACCCATGACACGATTCTAGTGTGGAACTGAAATTAGAAAACATTTTAAAAAATAACAAAAGTGTGTTACTAACATACTCACGAACGTTCCAGGCCACTTAACATCAGGTGCAAACAAAGGAGTGTAAAGAATGAAAAACGTAATATAATTTGAAACGTAAAACAAAAAATGGAGTCAATTATAATATTCCCCCAAGTCCACACAATCTGTAGTGAGACGGAAGTGCGGTGGCACCTTTTAGACGAGAATATAATTAAGAGGGATGCGCCAGTCACAAGGTTTAATTGTCACTGAGGAACAAAGCGAGCTGACAACAGTAATTACCAGTGTTGCGAGTTAAATTCATGTTTCTTACGAGTGCCTCTTTTAAATGCTGGAAATGTGGGTTATCAGGTTTACTTTATGTTCCATTTAATGTTTTTTGTTTTTTTTTTTACCTAATTTCGTTTTTTTTGTACTGGTACTTTTTGTAGTTGTTGTAATGATAACATAATGGTTAGATTGCAGCCTCTCAATTTGAGGATCTGTGATTCTAATCCCAGGCAAGACTAAATTATCCAATATGTACGTGTCTGGGTTAATTATCACTTGCTTAAAACGGTGAAAGAAAAGAATGTCAGGAAATTTATACTCCTAAGAACGTTCTTAAGGTTGAGTGAACTTTACCATTCCATACTTGGCCGCCTCGGTAAATCCTATACCACAACATTATTTTTCTTTTGCTGATCCTCTATTTTAGGACAAGTTGAAGCAAGACTTTAACAATACAAATTACTAACAAATACTTCAAATTCATCAACACATACACACATATTTTGCATCCAATGTATCGATCAATTCATTACGGAATGTCGGAAGGAAGTTTGTTCTACGATAAAGATAATAAGCATTTAATCTTGTCACTCCAGATCCGATAGTGGCCTCAGATAACAGTTCCAAAAGGAATGCTTACCACGGCCCCGGAAAACAGGCGAGCTTGTTAGATCTCACATGCGGGTTTCCTGTGTCCAGGCCCGGGAGCTGATTGGACGGAACTGATTGTATGAAGGTTAAAATAAATCGTTACTGAGAAAAACATTTGAACGTATCTACTAAATTGTTGCAGTGTTTAAAATGTAGTTTCTCATTTAAAAATTAAAGATACGTGTATTCTTATACCCTTAATTACATCAATCGGTCTAATGTTTTGCCCAATAAATATTGATATTTTTTTACCATTTCTGCCTACTATAATAAAGTTGCATATTTTTCATTCCAAAACTGCTAGCATAGTATGGAAATGTATCTACACAAACTAAATTATCAGTTAGTGATTGAACTAAAAAAGATTGAAAACGAAGTAGATGCACGTCCGCCTTTTAGCTTTCGATCCCGCAATCCAGTATATTGAATCTGGCAACATTGTCAAGTGTCCCCCCAAAGGGGGAAGGTTAGGCGTGCCATCGAATATTATCTTGGCAGCCATGCCTCTTGGCAAATGGTTAGCATTGCGAGGCGTAACGAATCCGTCCATATTCCGTTTTTGTATTCAACCTATATTTGCAGATGAATTCCGAAAAAATTGGGTTACAGCCTTACGGCCTTTCGTTCGGTTATAAACTGGTTGTTTTATATGTTTTTATGCGTTTTTCTTCGCTATTATGGCTAGTAGGTCAGCGGAGTTTCGGAGTCAAGTTCATTTTATGTTCACTCGAACATAGATTTTGATGCAGTCTTTTATTTGATATTATACTTATCATGTTCCTTTGGTATTCTTTTTTTTATAATTTCTCATCTAGTGCATATAACGTGATAGTTTTTGCAAGATAATATATTTTGAGCTATCAGAATAACTTTTATCGTTACCATTTCTTGTAGATTCTAGCTAATAGGCCTAATAATCTTTAGTGTTCCATCAATTAAGGAGTATTTTAATAAAATATTTTAGTGAGACAGTTATTATTGTTATTTTTATCAAAATATTGCATATTAAAGTAAAGTTTTTAAACTTTTTAGCATCAAATAATTCGCTGAGTCAACTTTACTTACAGATAAACATCTTGATTCCTATCATCCATCGACACAACATCTATTGCAACTCTGAGTCCCACTTTCAAATTGTCATACTTAATTTCGTCAAACAAACACACTTTCTTAAAACCTTTTAGGACCAAATCAATCGCTTCCTCTGTATTACGCATTGAACAAACATTGGTCCAAACGTTTTAGCGGACGGGTGGCGTGTCGTGGTGTTTGTGTTAGCATTAGCGTCCGGCTAATGGCCGCGGTAGCCTTGTTCTTATCCCTGACGCCCGTAGCTTCTGTGTACTTATAACATAATGTACTCAATATAAACATAAATGTTGTCTACTCTGTAGGTCCTCTTGGGATCTAAGGCATATCTCTGGTATTTTAAAGTCAAGCGCTAGTATCTGAGTTATACAAGTTTAGAATATTCGTATTTAACTTACAATCATTATTACTTCTTTAAATGGTATCACTTGTTTTAATAGGGATTAAAAAAGAACAAAATATTAATAATTATGCCGCTCTCATTATGCCTTAACTTCTTTATTCATAACAACACCATAAAGAACCTTCTATGTGCCTACTAAATCTTCACAGTTCTGCAAAGGGTACAAAAGCCACTAAATTAAGTTAATCAGCAATTTGACAGCAGTTTTGAAACGCTACATAAACGCAAGCTACCAGTTGCATAATATACCAATATGTGGTCAGCTTTAGAGTTAGTAATACTAGGCGGTCAGCCGTAGTGGGTAACATTTGACAGTGAACTTGGGTACATCACAATATGAAATGTTTTACGACTAGTCATCGACACGGAATACACGGCATTATTGTAGAGACACGAAACCCCTGCAGCCAACTATATCTTATAACCTAACAGTGAGATAGTAGGGTAACATTTGACAATGAACTTGGGCACTTCACAATATGAAATGTTTTACGACTGGTCATCGACACGGATACACGGCATTATTGTAGAGACACAAAGTCCCCGCCGCCAAACGTTTTAGCTGAGCGTCCTCTGTTTGTTTTGGTGTTAGCCGGGCTAATGGCTACTTGGGGTCTGTGCTCACTAATGTGTGAAAATAACAATTAAAATTAATTTAAATTTGAATAAAATAGGTAATTTTAAATCGACGAACAAACTAGTTTTATATCAATTAATTATAAATTAATTTGAAAAAGCAAACCTAAGCGTGTGGACGGAATTAAGACGTTATAGAAATGAAAATATCTTTTGTACTATATTTGATGCAATAAATAAATTAATTAAAATGCTTTGGATAAACCTATTTTATTGCGCTTCACCAAAATTTATAGAACAGGAGAAAAAATGAATATATTAGGCATTCCAACTTAGTCCTCAGGAACAACATATTGTACAAGATACTTATGCAGGTATGCATATTACCTATAATATTCATATTAGACTAACTACTGAAAGTCTTTTCCATCGCAAATTTTCTAAGAAACTTGGTTATTACTATACTGGAAATAAATTGTCCATCAACCATTCTTCTTTTTTCTTCAATATTCCTCAAACCACAGTGCGCATAACTAAGACTAAGTGAGTCCAGTTTATCGCTTGCGCTAACTACAAGCAGAAACACTCGAGCGGGTTACGCGTTAAGACCACCTACGGTTTTACTTTCCTATGCTTTTCATCTTTGTAAACTGGTTGAACATTTTTCTTACCGATTATCTCAGAGCAAAGAGCGGGTGGACCCTTGAAGCGGAGCTTTGTTTTACCGGCTTTACTATAGTGAATGTTTCAAGGAGATATTTGCCTTTTTATACCTGATGCCTGTGTCACCTTCCCTCTATCGCACAAGTCGCCCTGTTTTTTTTTATATAATATAAGAGTAGTAGACGAGCATTTTTTTTAAATATAGGAGTAGCAAACGAGCATGCAGTCCACCTGATGGTAAGTGGCTACTGCCGCCTATGGACAACTGTAATCAACCCCAGATAGGATTAGATATTACTACCTGAGGTCGGGCACAGATGCGCCGCTACCCCTGAGGACTAAGCTGGAACGCCTCGAAAGGTCTGTCTCCCTTACCGCACCCTTCAAAACGAAACACAGCAGCGTTGTGATGTTGTGAGGCAGAAATAGGTGTGGCGGTCGAACCCGCCGGAGTCGAACCACAAAAGGTTCTACCACCTTATATATTTTAAATTAAACTAGGATAAAAAGGCAAGATATACCTTAATTTGATTGTATATCATGCACGCCACCGTTTCTCCAACAATCTCAAGAACTCTGTAAACGAAACTAATTAACTGGTCGTGAGCACGCGAGTATTAATGTTATTACTCCGAGATAAGGTAAATGCAGCAAATGTTGACCTACCTGCCAAGATATGCTGAATTTATTATATGTACGTACAAAATAAATATTAAATTAACAATAACACTTAAAAAAATGTTAGTATTAATTTTGATGTACTTAAATCAATGGCGCTGTAATACTTTCATCGTTACATTGATATTATTTGTATGATAAGGAAATAAAGATATTAACTTAAAAAATCTACTAAATTTTTCATGAGAAAAGAGCATCACGATTTTTTTTCGTACTAACCGAATTAATTCGTGTTCATTACAAATCATGTAATTAATTGAATAGATATTTAAATTAATTGAAACAAATCGATGTTTACTCTCGATAACCTTAATTTTGGAGATAAATAAAAGTGGAATATTTCAAACGGAACTAGAATCAACACTGTAATAACAGACCAAAATTCACGGTTGTGCTTACAAAGCATAACCAGGCAGTGATTAAAATTATAATTATAGGTTCATAAGCTCGCAAACAAGAAGCAGTGCATTATTATGATTCGCTTCCACCTAAACAAATCTGAGTAAAACTAATTAACGGTCGTGAGCACGCGAGGTATTAATGCTTTTAAGACCACAGCAGACGTGCTACTTTTAATATCGATTGACGACTTTGACTTAAAAAGTAGTGATAGCCTAGTGGATAAGAAACTTGGCCTCCTATCGAGGGGTCCGAAGTTCAAATCATAGGCACCTCTGATTTTTCAAAGCTATGTGTGTATTAGAAATTAATTATCTCTTGCTTAAACGGTGAAGGAAAACATCGTGAGGAAACCTGCATACCTGAGAAATCTTTAAAAAAAGTTTTCAAAGGTATGTGAAGTCTACCAATACGTACTTGTTTAGCGCGGTGGACCATGGTCTGATCCTTCTCATTCTAAGAGGAGACCCGTACCCAGCGGGACAGTAATAGGGTGATGATGAAATATGAATTTTAGGAATCTATGTATATGTAGCGATCAAACGCAACATCTCGCACGTTTGAACATCGGTCAAAGATGCGTTTGGAATTTAGTTGCAAGAACTGAACATGAAAAACACTACAAAGCATTAATTTCAAATTTGATAGTTTCTACATAGTTCTCAGCGGTAGCAACTTATATGTGCCCTATAGACGTGTATAGGCGGCAGTAGCCACTTACCATCACATGGACTGATAGATCATCTCTTACTTTTAAATTACAAAAAGGCTACATGCAGCCATCAAACGCAAGTCGCCAAATCGAGGTGCAGCATTGATACATTCGCCAAAACGCGAATCGCCAATTCTAAGAGAAGCATGTCTGCTAAGCCTTTAATGCTTTATACTTCGAGATAAGGTAAACGCTGCGGTTCTGTACCGGATAACTATTTACGGGTCCGGTAATTTCATTTAATGTTAGTTTATCATGTAACTCCAATTTAGATCTTATTTCGTCGCATTGCAAAATACTGAGTCTTCTTAATTACCTCTCTTACTATATTAAGATCTCACCATAAATGATAACTTTTGTTTAAAAGTTATAGTTGGTAATTTGTTATAAAGTGATATAGTTGGAATTCTAGCTGTAATACGATAGTATTGTTGATATATACAGTAGTATTGTTTATTTAGATAGTTATACGTAAATAGTGGTCCTATGATAAATACGAAAATGTAATATACTGTTTACACCAAAACTTTATTGTATTGTTCGTATAAGTGGCACCAAACACCCCACCAAAGAATAAATTTTTAACTTTACGGCATTCCTAAGCACGATCGTTTCATACAGAGTCGGTATCTTAAATACGGCAATAAACCAATAATACCTTCCAACTTGAGTTGGTTTAAGTTGTTTTCGTCAACACAAATGTTTGTTCAAATAAGATTTATCGCACACTACAAATATTTGAATATGATGAAAACAAATTGGACCAAACTGCATTAACCTTAACTCAAGGCTTTCACATTTCATAATTAGCCACCACTCTGCTGATTAAGACATATACGCAGTTGCAGACTCCTATTCCTCTTAGAAATGCATTTCTTAATGAGATTTCGCTAATTTGTTTTGCAGACCTGAGAGAGATCAGATAGTATTAATGTTGTCTTTCTAGAGTTGCGAAATAAGATTTTAGTCAGTTTTTATAGGAGATTTTAAGTCCAAATTAGGGAAAGCTTTCAAAGCTAAGATCCTCTAAGAGATATTCAAACATGTAGGTACGTCAAAGTAAGTAAGAGTGTGGAAGTTTTATAAATAATTACCATACTCGTGCACATCATCACGAAAAAACTGAATCATAAAGTATAGGAACTCTACTATGTTTCTTATATACTCAACATATTTTTAAATGCAGTAATATCATTTACTTTACCTCACTTAGAATTTCTTAATATCGGTTAGTTGAGTAAAGGATTTAAATCTAGTGATATTACTTGTAAGGGTACAATTTTTTCTTCTTTGATTAAATATTACTAGGAATAGTATTGAAATAAAGAATTCTAAATATTTCTAAGTAACAAATTTCTTGTCTAACTGTTCGGCCTACGAGCAAGCAACTACACTCGTCGCTCAAAGTTCCGTGCAAAATGGAAATACTTTAACAAAACATTCATCCAAACTTTAACCGCTGAAGGGATCGGGCAGTGAAATTGACCAATCATAGTCGATCACAGCAGCAGGTACGCGGCTCGCACGGAAAAAAATTAGTCGTCCCTAACTCCCAGCGTCGGTCGGACGTGTGCCGTTCATTGATATGCGGAACGAATTCGACGCTAGTTGGGCGAAGCGTGTGTTGTGTGTGAATATGTGAATAGTTACGTTCTGTGACGCTGTTCGATGTGAAATATTTTTTGGATTGTGATGAAAAGAAAAGAAAAGTGCTCGGTCGGAGTTTTACGAGTTTGAGCGGTTTATCGCAAAATGTTTACCGAGTAATGGGTGAGTTTGTTTTGTTTACGCGATTAAGTTAACGAAATAACTTCGGACATTACTTGCACTTACAAATTATACTATAAATAATCCTTTAATAGTCATACGTACATGATTTAATTAAATTTATATTATTAAATGTTCACTTCCGCGGCGGATTAATTTTACAAATAATTAACCGAAAGCCTCGTAAATTATTACGTAGCTCTTTATAATGATTTAAAAACAAAACTCCATCTCTTAATTAACCGATTTAATTAAACATGTGTTCTCTTTTGTGTATTATATTACTACAAATTAAAGGATCGATACTATTTATTCTAAACCTAATTCTACATTCTACTAACCTAATTCTAAATTGCAATAAGCAAATTAAAAATACATTCCTTAAAATAATTTTAATGTTCTATTATTTGAGCGCATTATTTTGTGCTGCTGATATTTAGTGCGTTTACCCTAATTCTACTATTGGAGATAATTTATTCTATTAGAACATTAGATAACTTCCCAAATTGAGTTTATCATATTTCTATTTCTGGAAATATTTCCATCAGAAGACGAAAATAATTATGGTAGAGCCGCGCGCCGTGTAATGTTATTACATAGCTATTTTGACGTAATGTAATTACTTATTGCTAATCATATTTAATTACGGAATATGTATGTTATTTCGGTTCCGAGGAATATACACGACTATACGTAGGTTGTATAGCTTTTTGGGGCTATACTATGTAGATAGAATTTTGTCTTTACAATTTTTAGAAGCCGCGATTTACGGTATTTTTTTAAAACTTACACTATTACAATATTTTTTTCTGTGTATAGTATTTTGGGGTTGTACGATCTAGATTGTTATCTTTAGAATATTTATCTATCTATCCTTAGAATAGTTATGATCTAGGTTAGTATTTAAAAAACATACATTTTCTATTCTGGAGTTTTATTCCCACGCTACAATTCTTTATGTCACGAACGCCATACACACATAAAATAAAATCCGTAACAAACCTAAACGTACAAGAAAAATCTTAAAACAATTAAATTTGACCGAGCTGGACGAGATCGAACCCGAACCCTCTGTTCACGACCGTTATGGTTACATTCGGAAGTTTTGTTACTTTGTGTTTGTTACAATTACAATTTAAAACATCGTTTTTTAACATACATCCCTGTTTTATTCACAATAATTCATATTTAAAATTCTTAAAATTACTACCACATACTTTTAAGTCTTTAAGTTTGCATTAATTATAATTTGTTAACTAATACGGTTACATTCCACTTACATTAATTATAACTGTACATTCAGCGTAATATAATAATAATTGTCTGCCATTTGTAAGCACATATCGCTAAATAGTCTCAAAGGGACTACACGTTGGACCTATGCCCTCAGGCAAGTTCCAAATAATAATATTATAACTATGGTATATGTATAATTTAACAATATTTTGGTTATGCAAATTATTGAAATTATATCAAGGTGAAATGAGCTCTAACTAAAGAAACTAAAAATAAATAGTGTTGTTCATAAATAAATAACTCTTTCGACGAAAGCTCCATACTAAGATGTTCCTGTGCTGTGGGTACCACTGCCGCACAAAGACGAATACAAAAGCACCCAAACCCAGCATATAAATTTAATTATATCTTTTATAAGTATATCTATCTGGTCGGAGATCGAACCCGGAACCCATTGTGTTTCTAGTGTTCCCACTATGGTCCTTAAACCTTGTAGACAAAATATTATATACTAGTAGATAACAACAGGGAACGACAGTATAAAGTGTCCTCTAAAGCATGGAAGCACGCACTTTTAGCCATTGTCGGTCACCCATCCGATTTCCGACCGCGCCCGATGTTGCTTAACATTTAGGTTACATTACTCCAGAAGCCGGGATTATATAAGAAATTAATTCATATATTCATAAAGTTTAACAATCGAGCAAGCAATTAAAACTTTACGCATAAAAATAAATACGTTCAACAATATTACTTCTATCTCCGTTATAATCGAAATACGAATGAATATTTGCCAATAAAGGCCCATCCTATTTGCCTCAGATTAATTGAGAAGATTGTTAAACCTGTTGAGCTTGTAACATTGGCTTTATATCTATGAGTACAAGCGAAGCTGTAGGTAATATTGATTTAATGGATATTAATTCGTGGGTGTATGTAAGGGGGATCTCTTAAACCCGCTTAACATTTGGCGAATATTTTGTTTGAAACGGAAGGACACTTTTTTGTTTTTCGTAAAACTTTAATAAACAATTACTTATTCTGCATACCCTCCCTAGTATGGTTGCTAAAAAAGGATCCATCTTTTACAAAGATTTAAGCTGTGGATTTTTTATATCTTGAATTCTAGGTGCAACCCCTTGTAAGGAACGTAAAATCCTACCTATCATTAATTTTGTATTAAAAAATATTTTTTATATCATTATGTTTTCATCTTAAAAAGTAACACAATTATGTTTGTATTATCTTTTATTTTATTTTTTTCCCTTTTCTGTGACAACTCTAGTCTGATTCCCATTAATTTTAGACAAAAAGATGAAGAAATGCTATTTATTTAGCTTATCGCTTTTATGTGACACTGAAAGCAAGTAAGTTTTACTTTACTTTCTAGAAATCATTTCTTTTTTGTCATTTCAATTGTAGTTGGATTTGCGTACAAAGCTGGTATTAAACAAAAAGTGTAAATTTACTTTAATTGAAAGCAATTTATTCAAATCGTCAACGCATTCACCGATGTGCTATCTTCCGTGACCAATCAATTGGTTATTTAGCTCGCGAGTTAAAATGTCCTATTCATAAATATTTTTACTAAAACTTTTTTTATTACAAAAACTATTTTGTATCAGTTTGTGTTGGTATCGAATATCGCCATTATATACACGCGCGTTATTAATAAGCAATATATCCGGTTACCAAAGATCGAAATTTGACAATGTCTAGTATGAACAAATTGTTAATGACGATCTTTAGTAGGCAAAACATCGGATTATTATCGGATTAAATATTTTGAAGGTGGCAGAGCCCTTTGTGGTTCGACTCCGGCAGCACCACCACCACACATATTTCTACCTAATAACAGCAGTTACGCGCTGCTGTGTTCTGGTTTGAAGGGTGTGGTAAGGGAGACAGACTTTTCCGAGGCGTTCCAGCTTAGCCCTCAGGGGAAGCGGCGCATCTGTGGTCGACCTCAGATAGGAATATCTAATCCTATCTGGGGTTGATTACAGATGTCGATGGGCGGCAGTAGCCACTTACCAGCAGGTGGACTGTATGTTCGTCTGCTATTGCTATATTATAAAAAAAATATACTAGTAACGGACGATAAGCAATACAATTTAAGATCACGTGACTCCAATAATCACTACAATACCACAAAACCCACAAACTTCCCACCAAATAAAGAAATATTCAGTTTCAAAAATCCAGCGTCCCACTAAAGATTTTTCATAACAACACTTTAAAGTTGTATCGAAAGCTTTTGAACTCAAATCTAGACGAATAGTTTTTGAACTAGGAAACTTCGCAGCGATATTTTCTCATACAAAACTATCGGTTCCGATCAATTTAAATATGTTTTATTCCGCTCAGTTCGCTGAAAAGTAGGTTATTTTCTCCGAATTTCAATACGTATTGTTGGGCGTATTTGCTCCGTTTTATTTATTTGTACTGTTTGTTCTTATACAAGGAAATACATGCTCTCTTTTTAATTTATATTAATATAGTAATGACAGAAAGATTTTTATGCTATTTCTCATACATTTAACTAGCTACACCTCAATTTATGTTTTATTTTATTGTATATTATATGTATATTATAACATCGTACACACAGCTCATGAGCGTTAGTTTAAAAACAAAATTATGTAAAGAAAACTTTAATGTTACTTCGCAAAAAATTATAAATTTTATTAAATTTATTATAATATCAATTTCGTTATACTTTTCTTTATACGATGTATTGGTTTTTTTAAAACAACTTAACGTATTAATGATGTATGTTGTCTGGTAAAAGCAAGGAAAAATAAGCAATATTACAAAATAAAAGTTTAACGTTTGTGTAAAATACGACCAGTAACGCCATCTATCGGGCGATGGATAAAATAATGTGGTAGGATTTATCGATCTTACTAGATTTTGCATTCTTATTTGACTTCGGAGTTCTAGTTAAAACTTGTATATCATCATCATCAACCCATTATTGTCCCACAGCTGGGCACGGGTCTCTCAGAATGAGAAGGATTTGGCCATAGTCCACCGCGCTGGCCAAGTTTGTAAAACTGTATAAAGTGTAAAACTTTTATATGCTTCCACTTAAATTATTATCCACCAATCTCATTGCAGCATCGTGATGATAATTTCGATTTTTGATAATAGTTATCAAAGGAATTTAGGGAAGTAGATTTCTAATACAATTATGTATTGCGCTACAAATCCGTACTTTATCGAAATATTATAATAATAAAATATATTAAATTGGTATTAGTTCATTCTTAAACTAGCTAGCACTTTATTGTAATCTTTGGGGAAAATCTTTTTAGCTCCTTTCGCGTACTCCCAGGGATTTCTAACCACAAAGGTCCGAAAGCCCACAACACATCTGACAAGACCTTTTATTCCAACGGTACATAGCTTCCCTTCAATTCAATCTAGATCCTAGTCGCACAAACCTAAATCGCTTAGAACCTAGATGGCATCGCGGAACGCAATCTCAATTCAAGGAACCTCTGGACCTATGACCTCGGATTAGGATTTCAAGAGGCGTCGCCTTTATTTTCAGGGCTGGTGCTTTTCTACTTTATTTTATTTATTTACTCTTTATTGACCATGTTAAAAACAGTGTGGTGCAAAAGCGCTAAATAGCATTTTCTCCCAGTCAACCTAAGGGATGTGCAGAAAAATTGAAGGTATACTAAAGTAACTAACTAAGTAGTACTAAAGTAAAAGTAAGAAACTATACTAAAAAAATAATAATAAATAGGAAATAAAATAAAATGAAAAAAAAAAACTTTTGGTAGTACATTATAGAATTACTGTCCTACTGCTGGACACGATTCATATTAGTGATAGATTTCATCTTAAGTACGTTAATGTAATTGTCCACCGCGCTGGCCAAATGCGGATTTACTTTCACGCAATGAGATCTTTTTAAAATTTTAACCGTGTAGGTTTACTCTCGATGTTTTCCTTCACCTTTATAACTAGTTAAAATTAATTTGCAATTCAGACATTACATTGAAAAATCAGAAGTTCGTGCATAGGATGTAAAATCGGATCTCCCGATTGAGTAGCCAAATTCCAGCCACTAAGCTATCACTGCTAGGAAGTAGGTATAAATAATATGAATGTTATAAAGCAAACGGGATTACACTTCCTGATGTTACATCAAGTATAACTCATAATAACTTTTTTATCAAATAGAAGTTGTAAATGAGCACGCAACTCATCTAAGTCGCTGCCGTCTATGATAAACTATAACCAACTTGATAGAGACCAGAAGTTCTACATAAAATCGATTGTAGAAGCGAAGCTACTCCAGAAGATTATCTTTTTTACTCCAGAGGGGTATCTTTCTGAAATTGGATGATATCTCAAATATCCTTGTATACCTACTATTCCATGTTATATTATATACAAAACTACATACATTCCATTATGCATAACATTGACAAAAATAAATCGAAAATTTTGGAAAGTATGTCTGTTCATAACGATTTTTATTAGCAAACCAAATTTTAATAACTTTTATTTTTCCTACTATAAATTATCCTTGCAAAATGTATGTACAGATGTGGAAATAAAGAAAAAGAGCAATAACACCGTGAACATGTATGAAACCATATTTGTTGCTTATTTCCTTCTCAAACCATCATAAAACCAAATTACAACGACCACCAAATCAAAATTCACCAAACAAATCTTCAGAAACCAAAGCGCTAACCCTACGGATTAAGCTGGCAATAATTCACGTGAGAAAACCAACAGAATAGCTTCGTTAAGAGGCTCAAGGGCTCTTGGCATTGTGCTGATGTCAGGTCTTCCATGACAGGCTTCGAGTGGCCACCGCGCCAAAATGTTAATGAGACGTCGATACGGATGGTATGGATGGCCATTGATCAGACTTGTGCCGTGAAACGCTAATCCACACAAGGGGATATGATTGTGATGTTCAATAAGATGTCACTTGTCTGTGCTGTAAGTAGACGTAAAATATTGGTAGTAAATGAGATAAGATTTATAGATTTGCTGACTATCAATGAATGTATGATTGGCAGTATTGGTTAACAATGCATTGATTATAATACCCATACTAAAGTAGGATGAACATGAAGATAATGGTTTAATTAATTTTAATTCTAATCAAAACAATTATATGAATGCAATGATTTTTGTATACTTGTAATGTTAACGCTGATAGCTCATGAATAGCACTGACATAGATGTTACCGAAATATTAAGTTAAGCAAATGGTTTTGACTCAAATCAAAATTAAACAGCAGCTAAACTTTATTACTGTAAATAAGGCTCATTAATAGATAGACAACCACTAACATAAACCGCAAATAACACTATTCATATCACAAATGTAACATTAATCCATTAAGAGCATCACATCTAAAAGAATAATCTATCCTTTCTAAAACACTTTGTGTGCCAAACATTTCAATGTATTCAGATCGAACTACCCAAGTGCTGTCTAGCGCTGACCCTTGATCCCGCAATCTCTAAGCGCCTTTCCACAAACATCTCACGCATACATAATTTCACACCCATACCATATCTTCATCGGAAACCTTTTATCCTCGAGCGAAAATCGTAGCGAATAGTCTCGACTTGCCTCTCCAATAACATTTCAATATTGTTCAGACTAATGTAGGTCATTATTGGAAAGTGGATATTTCTTAATGTTTTTGAAGCTATTACCTAACCATCGATTGATTGATAATGATTACATTATAATACTTCCGTTACTTATCGCCCTAAATAAAAAATATGTTCGACCGCTTTTAAGATGTTAGATTAAATCTTAAAACATTTAAAAGCGTTCGCTAAATTAAAAAGGAAAAGAAAAAATAAGAGCTCCGCCGCAAATCGAATCCAAACAACCTAGTCAATCAGGTAGGCACTCGGAGAGAGTCAGAACATCAAATTAAATATCAGAAAACGTTGAACTTTAATCTTGAGACAGCGCCGCTCTGACACCATCGTGATAGGAGCGCACTAACCGAGTGCATAGCTAGAAACCCATCCGTTCAATTCGTTGCGATAAAAAATAAATTAAAATAAGCACCGGACGGAGCCCTGATGATATCGATACTGGTTCCGCACCCATTGTGCTCTCAGACATGGCAGTCTCTAATTGCGGCGTCTTTGTTATACAAAATGAGGTGTTAGCTCTTCTATTAAATAATAAGTGGTTCGATACCAGCGAAGAATCGATACGCCTGCCGTCAGAAACTAAATTGGTTGGTGTAGCGATGGATGTTTTGATGCGATTTGTTGCAGTGATTGGTGGGATTTAAAATAATATTAAACGTTTATTGTTACAGATAACATTGAAGGAGAACGCTGCGTATGGCCGAAAGATACAACGAGAGTCCAACTAAGGCGTCGTCGTACGCTGTTTGGACATTCCAGAATGCTTTGTATAAAAAGCTTAATCCTAAGAAAAGCTCTCAAAATAAGGATTTGAGTAAAACTGATTCTGAAAAGTTCGTTGAACAAAATGCTAAACGAAATACGGAAGCAGTCGATGATATTACGAATCCTGAAACACAAAACGAACAGAATAGTTTTATAGCGTCTGAAGTCGATTCCGTAGACACTGACTTCAATTATGAGAACGAGGAAGTCAGGAAAAACGTATGGAGCGACGTCGACGACGAACTTTACATAGAAAATCTGATAAAACTGAGGACTTCAGATGAAGTGACCCGCGTTAAACGTGATACTAGTGATTATACGAGTGTTAGTGATTACAGTGAGGTTGTGAATAGTGTTAAGTTAGAGTACGAGATGTGGGAGTTAGAACCCACGGACTTGACGGAGTGTGACTGTCTTGGGCCACCTCCAGAGTTCCTGCTGCCGCCGCCTCCGAGACCGCCGTTCCTGCAAGCCGACTACTACTGCGGTGACGACCCCATTCCCGACTTGGAGACTTGTGACACGGAGCCAGTAAGTTATCTCTTACACATATTTATCTCTTATGAAAGTAGGTTACCTGGTTCGTTCACCCAATATTTGTCATGATTCATGTTTTATAAAGTATACATACGAGTACTTACTCAGGGCCTTTTAACTTAGTTCTGGTTTAGAAACGCCTCTAATGACTATCCTCAGGTAGGACTAAAATCGTATGTAGGGTTGTTTACAGATATCCTGTCGCGGGACGACCCGCGTGGGGGAGCGGTCGGTATATCGGTCTGACGCGCAGAGGGTCCCGGGTTCAATCCCCGGCCAGACAAAAATCTAAATGATTAATTTAGGTTTATGGGTGTTTGTGTATTTGTCTCTGTATGTATCCATGGCACCCACAATACAGGGAATCCTAGTGTGGGGCTGTGAATGTAGACTGTTATTATTATTATTATTATTCCTTGAACAACGATGTCCACTTAATATGGTATAGACTGCATTTTAGTTTGTTATTTCTGTATTATAAAAACGTTTTCATAATGTACATTAGTTAATTTAAATTAGTTATAAATTCAAAATATTTTTCAAACGCTCTATAAACTTTTGATATTTGACATAATATAATCTTCCACTAGTAGCAGCATAAAAATCTACTACCTTTTCGTTAACCGTATTATAATCTACGGAAATCAAATGATAAATAGCAGGTGCTTTTAAAAGCATTTATACGTAGACAGCTCAAAAACTTTTATCTACAGTGATTTAAATGTGCTTATCTGTCTGTTTAATCACTGGAACTATTCCAGGGCCGATGATTAAGTAGAAACGCTCAAAATATTTACACATTTCTATTGTATTCTGAGACGTTTAAACCCCACGGGAATGATAAATTAACGACGAATCTTATCTGTGGAAACGCTTCGAAGTTTTGTTCTAAAAATGGTAATGAATAAACAACTTGAACGAGCCTTATCTGTCTTTGTAAATATTTGACATATGCGGGTCCTAATGAAGCCGTGGTAACGACAATAGGAATTATCTTCACATCTCAAACTTTTACGATGCTAAACTTTATAAGCAACTCTTGTGTGTTTGTTCATTTTCTCGTAATTCTGGGATGGTAAGTAACGGTTTACAGCCTAAATTTCGTATGTAAGTGTAATGCAAACATTGATAAGTGTGGACTTTCTCTTTGTGTTTCTCGTTATTTCGTGTAAAGACGGGTGTCGTCAACACATTACTGTTCCGTTCCTGTGCACGGGTCTCCTCTCAGAGTGAGGTGAGGAATATTAGGATATAGTCCACCGCGCTGACCAAGTGCAAATTGGTGAATTTCACACACCTTTGGGAACTTTTTTTTAAGTTATCATATGTATAGGTTTCCTCACTTTTACGTATTTCTACACCGTTAACGCAAGTAATTTCCCATACACATAAATTTGAAAAATCACAACGTGCTTGGGTTTGAACCTTCAACCCCCGATCGAGTTCCAGTTTCAACCACTAGGCTGTTGCTATCTTAAGACGGTGGGATCAGAATGTCTGTAATTTTGAGATTAGTCGGGAATCCATTAGTCATCCTTTAGTGTTTTTGTCTTCTCACAATCGGGCACTTTCCGTTGGAATGTAGTCTCCATTGTCCGTACCTCGCGAAATATGATAGTTGCAAGCTTTTACGTGATGAGTCACACCTCGTAGGTATTGTTTGAAAGTGATAATTCTGCTAATGATTTCGCATTAACATTACGATTTATGGATTCGCGGGTCGTTGCGAAATCGTTCCGTTCTAATGTTAAAAACGTTTACCTGTCTACAAAGTAATGATTATTATTTCAAATGGGTCTCAACTACAGACAACTACAAAGTACTTATACAAAGTGTGTCCGTTTGTAAGTTTATAACTGTTTTTCATAAACGGATTTTATTTGCCGGAATTTTGCCGGAAACTGCTTAGGTATGTGTACGTCGAATACTTTCAAAAACTATTTTTACGGCCGTAAAAAAATATAAAAAGATAAATGCTGGCTAAATATTGGTTCCAATCTGTTATGTAAAACAGCATTTTTAGTCAGCGGTAAGTGGCCACTGCCTACCATGAACATCTGTAGTTACCCCTAATAAGATAAAAATCCTATGCCACCACCACGCGTTACGCAACCACCGATGTTTCTACCTCTGAGACCTAAATTGGAACGCCTCGGATGAGCATATCTCCATTCAAACCAGACCAATACCGCCCAACGCTTCAGTTATTAGGTAGATGTACCTTTTTTTTTTTGTTTACGAGGGGGAAACCTTGAAAAGGTACCCGACGACGTGGGAGCGTCGCCGGGTTATGTGGGATTTTTACCCCACTAAAACCCCCCCGGTGGCCGTCCTCAGCGCTTGTTGGAGAACTCAGGGATCTCCGATTGAACACAACCGGATTCCTCCAAGCGCGATGCACCGATCGGGCTCTGCCCTGGGGGGAGCACTTTTGACTCCTCCCACACCATCTGGTGTTTACGACGGTATGTGACCACACATAACGTCGTCCTATCCGGGGTTGCTTGCTGGACGGTTCGAGCTCCCAGTCTTGCCGCCCGCAACCCCGGAAGTCCCCTTTTAGTCGCCTCTTACGACATGCAGGGGATACCGTAGCCCTATTCTATTCCTGGGACATAGGTAGATATACCTAGGTATGTCGGTGGCGCCTCCGGATCCTCCAATCAAACGGTTCATAAAAAACATACATTTATATTTCTGCCTAAAGGCTGACAGTGGCAATTATATAACATGACTATTATATAAAACTCACTTTGTTTCTTTAATTAATGATTTTTAATTTCACATTCCAAATCCGATTGTATTCGAGGTTACGACCTTTCAAATACTTCTAAGTTAAGGTGCCAAGCAAAGTAACATCAATTAAGTAATGACCCAACATTCCATGGCATGAATAGCATAACAAATCAACATTACGGACAGACAATAGCCGCTATTAATGTAGATATTGTTGCAATAATAAAGCTGCTAGACACTTGTGGTGTTGCCGGCGATTAACTAGTAGCGAGTAAATATCTTAAGCTTAAGTTATTAAGTCACTAACGTTTTAAAAATTTAACATTACCGTTGAGTTAAAAACCTAGTTGGATTTTAAAACTGTATAATCGTCAAACTACTTACTATATTAGACTAAAAAAATACCAAGCAAAACTAAACATTCACAAAGTGTTTTTTATTACTAACAGTTATTAAAAATGTATCCTAATATGGCCTGGTAGAGCGAGAATGGTGTGTTCTATTAAATCAAATTGTTTCGTTCTCTTGTATATTCAATATTTAAAGAAATTATGAAACCAATTTTGAGGAAAATTTTAAAATAATTAAAAAGCAATTGTAAGGAGTAACATCTACTATATTATTTTTCTTAACATATTATCATAGGAAAATATGAGCTTAGTTTTTTTAAGATTTTGTCGCTTACTCGCTTATAATAAAACAAGTGCGTAAAATCTGTATATAGTTGCAATAATAGAGACATAACAGCGAATAGAGATGTCGAATTACGAAATCGAATTGTTACGTCGTGTTACGAAAACGGGAATGAATTAATTGGAATATTTGGCTTTGCTTGAGTCATGGTTGGCGCCAGAAACGTAACGTTTAGGCTTATTTGATCTATTGGTATTGTTTCTGGTTTCGATAATGGTTTTGCATCATAGATACTCGCGAACAATTCGCCGAGTAACTCGCGGAGTATGTAGATACTGCGTATTACAAGCGTGTAATATTTGATTCTTGCCAAAAAATATATATCCTGAGGAGGATGTACGGACCTTGACACTATTAGGAGACGTTCCGTCTAAATCCTTAGAAGTCATTCCAATTTTACGAATGCTTTAACTTTAGTAAATTTTAATAAAGGGAAGGCCTTTTTTAGCGTCTGTGAGCACAACTCTCCCCACTCTATATTTACGCAAAGAGTAGATAAGTACGCCCTAAATTTTGCAAAAACAAATAAATAAACATAAGAAATAATAATAAAATTGCTCTCATTACCACCATCTAGCCCACTCTGCTCCAATGTCATCAAAAATAAAGCGAAAAAGATCTCCACTCCCTTTGAGCCTAAGAAATACTTGAATGAACCCGGCACTATGATCGTCGTTTACAGATATGGATGGCAGAAATCATTAGGTGTGATACATGCTTGTTTCCAACAGTTCAACAATGTGGGGAAGCAATCTCGCATTCGCAGAAATTGTTTCGATATAATAAATATCTTGGATCAAAAAGCCATTAATTTTAATTAATTAAGATATCTACCTCACTAGAATACCTACGTTACCTGGAGCGTATGATTAAGACATTAGTGGTTAGGGCGATAGCACACATGCGACTTTTAAAACGCGATTGATCTAATTAGAAATCTACACATACACATTGATAGATTTTAAAAAACCTGTAAAGATTGTAATATTAAACAACCATCATTTTAAAATTTTTAATCCTACTTTGCATGATACTGAAACATTTGTCAGTTAAGTAGTACTAAGTTTTTTATAAACATTGTACTCTTTTGGATATAATATAAATTGTTTTTTTTAACACATCAGCGCAAAATGTATATTGATGAAGGATATGCCAAAACTTTAGTAAATATTTTAATAAACAGAATAGTAGTACGAGATCTCATTCAGATCAACATTAATTTCACGCATGATGACAAAAGTAATTTCTTCTTTCAAAAATCCTGTTCTGTTGCTCCTACAACCTTAGAGCGTTCTGTAAATCGTATGTCTGCCGACACCCTAACACCGTGTGATTAAGTCTTAACAAGATCTCAAAACCACACAAGCCAAGCCACACAGTAGGTGTTCCAAAAGGTATATTCATCACACTTCGCGGAATTTTCCGGTGGTCCTATACATCGGTATAGGACCACCGGATAATTCCGGCGTTAGCGTTGAAAAGTTGACTCAACGCTGGTATCAAATCGTTTATTTCTGTTTGGTTTTACAAGTGGATAATCGGTGCTAAATGATTGGAATTTGTTGTTTTATATTCTAGTCTTCGCTTGAGATTTCGCGTGGATTTTAGGTCACGATTTTTTTACAATATTGAATTAGCTCTAGCATTCAGTCCATCGCCCCAGGAACTCTGTAATCAATCCCAGATAAGATTCGATTCGTAGCTACGGTTGGCAACATATTAGGCCATTCGAAACCAATTTGATCATAAAAATAAATTTTAAAAAATATCGGCAAAGTTAAAAACAAATGCAGAATAGTTTTTGGCAAAACATGATTGTTTCGAACAATTTTTTATCTCCCAATTTAGAGAGAATTTTTAACCCAAAATATTATCTAAAACATTTAACAAGCATAAAACGATCTGTAAAATATTAGGTGGTCCTATAAAAGATCCGATAAAGGTTTAAATGTTTGGTTGTTAACTTCGATGAGTGGTCAGAACACTTGGGTGGTGTGTTATTTTAATAATCATTTTATGTTTAATCATTTAGTATTGTGTGGTCCAGATATTTCTGAAGTGTTTGTTAACATTAATTTCTTTATTCAAATGTTATCGTTTCTTTATTGGTTGCTATAGTCTTGGGACTGGTAGATGTCGTCAAGATATTTATTGTTAGAGCGATATCTAATTCTTTGTGCGTCATTTCAGTATTACAATTCAATTTGCTATTAGCAATTTAACACATATGAATTAGAAAACACATATGTACACACAAAGAATGGCTCACTTCTTTCCTTTGGGATTGGTATAATAAAATATAAATATCAATGGGCAGTTGTGATCACTCAATCAAAAGGAATCATGCGCGTTCTTCTATTCCGTATTAAAAACCATAAACACTAAAGAATATTTTTTTTTTTTTGTAAAAGAGGTACTATAGAGAGTACTTGCATAGTTTATATTGTTACTATGGCCCGACCTAAGAACAGTTATATTGATATGGAAGTAAACTCGCCTAATCAATTGAAATGAAATGTGCGCTTTGTATCAACTGTGTACCTCAAGATTGCATAAAATAGCTTCGATGTCTGAAATCTTAGTAATAGCAGCAACGACGATCGTGATTGAGTAATTTAGCACAAAGGAAACCGTGAACAAGCCGTCTTGAGTAAACATATTATTCACGATTGTATTGTTTCTGTGGTAACGGAGAAGCTTATTGAACGTAAAACCAATAGAGGTAACGTTTTAATAAAGAAAGAAAGTGGAAGGAATATAGAACGAAAACAAAAAAGAAGCATAGAATACAATAAACTACGCTATAGTCATAGATGGGTTAGAAAGAAAAGCAGATGATGAAAAAAATAAGCATAGATCTTCTCTAAGAGACTTCACACAGCTTTGAGAATTTTTTTACAAAACTTTTGTCAAGGGCCTCTTTCCTTGGAATGTTTTCATCCGTCTTTTAAACTAATTGCTTATTACTTTTTAACATGCACATATTTTCCATAATCAACGAGTGTCCCTTGGGATTCGGTATTTTACAACTCCAGCATGAGTATCCAAAATTTAAACTACTAGATTATCTAAGCCTGACTGATCACTATAATAAGTATTAAAACAATTTTCATCTACAAATACCAATCATTTTGCCTGTTCATGTATTTAAATTAAACTTTCTGAAAGCTAATCTCACTGCCTACGCGTTTTGGTATTTCAAGAGCATCCTGTAGCTTGTTAATGAAATTGTTGACATGATGAATCACCCTGTGTATTGCGAATAGTCATTAGTTTTTTTATCATTAATCACTGTTTACTTACTAGTAAACTATGTGTCATGCTCACGTCTAAGCGTACATCTAAATTTTGAACTTATGGAGATAACATATGAGCGACATTATGCTGACACCCGAGCGACAATTTATACCGATGATTGTCGCGGAATATCGTCGCCTGTCGTCAGCCATGTTCCCTGACTATCACCTCCAAATATCAACGACAGTTCATGTCGATGACGATGATCGCCGACTGTGGTCAAGTGTCGCCGTTTATTGTCAACGACTGTTCATGTTGACGTATATCGCCAGATATCAACACCTATTGTTAGCGACCGTCTGTCTCGTGTGTTAGTTTAGTCGCTCGTGTGTTGGCGTCTTTACATTTCTATTCTAGATTCAATTCTAGGTTTTCGTGTATTGGTTTACCCACACAGTACAAAAACAGGTTTTAAGAAACATTATTATTGCTTTTTATCTTCCTTGTAAAAAATATTCTTTAAGAGCTGTAAAATAACTTAGAAAAAAGAAGGTAGAATGAAAAATCTAATTTAAACTTTTACCGCACATAACCAATGTCCTGTATCTGACGATGAAACTCAGGAACTCGATCAGATAAATTCTCCAGCGCTCATTCTTTATTTTTATGGAGCTCCAGACTCCGCGGTTCAAAATTGACTTTGGGATTACTCTAAACTGTTATTAAAATTGCGGGGTAGTTCTAAAAGTTGTTATTGGAAGTTGACGTTATTGTTTGAAGTGGGGTTCTGTAGTTTTAGTGTTATGGCTTTCATTTTATCTTGTAATCGGGTATGAAGATGGAAATTAATAAATTATTTTGTTCTCTTATTATGATTACGTTATTGGTGCTACAAATTCATATCTAGTCAATTACGCTACACTACTTATGTAAAGTCTATTCCTTATTTACTAAAAATTGCATTTTTGCTTATTGCATCCTCCACTTTAGTAGTAGACTACAGTTTTTCTTTAATTTATTGACACATAGTATACAGACAAATTAGTTTATTTATGAAATTATTATAAAAACTAAAAATAATAAAATTCGTCCGTACTCCATTTATTTGCCGTTCATGATGGCCCAAAGAATGAAACAGACATAGATGTGCACGGAACTTGGTGAATTATAATTATATGTATATTAATATCATTAATATATCGAGTTTTGGATCGGACCTTGGCTCCTATTTTACATACTTAAGTATTTTAACGGGATATTAATTACATGAAATACACAAACTGGTCTATTGATATCCCTTTAAACCTTTCGAATATTTTTATAAGTCGTTCCGTTCCGTCAGGCGCAGGAGAGCGGTCACGTTTAAGTTTAAATACTGGGGAAGTTGTTAGCGAAGTTGTCCGATGTGGGGACACTTTTGTTATCTTCCAATATATTGCGTTTCCCAACGGAATTTATTGGATTTTCCGATAGTGTTAGTAATTTTTGCTTACGTGTACACAACTTAAAACGCCTCATATGTGTATGGATTAGCGAAGATAAGTGATAAAAATTTGAAGGCAGAATGGAAATTAAGCTGAATTATGTAGATTTCCGTTTGGTTTGGAACCATCTGCGTGACCTTTACGATGTATGGTATTTATGACAATATCTTATGAAATTTGAATCGCAATCATGTGTGTAGTTATCCACAAATCCGATTGTAGTTGACCAATTAATTGATCGAAGTAATCAACTTATATTAATCCTAGTACTTGAATTCATAGATGCGTTACTATCTCTGAGGTCTAAGTTAAAAGATCCTTTGTCTTTCTTTTACCGTACCTTTCAAACAACAGCGTTTAATACTGCTGTTACCAGACAAAAACAACAATAAACAGACCCCGACGCACAAAGGGGTACCGTAAAAAAGTGAAATAAATGCACTCCCATTTATTTGAATCCATTTCTCTCTTAGCAGAAAGCGTTTTAGAATAAAAATGCTATTAATAACATATTTTAATTCCGCTTCCGTTCACCCAGAATTGTTTTAATTCCAATAAAAAAACTCCGAAAAACTTTTGGGTAGCATAATCATAATTTAACAAAGTTCAGTGAAACCGACCCGAATTAATTAAGGTCTTATTCAATTTTTTCTTGGACTTTTTATTAATTAAAGAAGGGGCATTGACAAATCGCTGGGAGTTAGATCGATAGCACGATAAGTAGGGTGACCGCAGAGTTGGAAAGTCGGTTTCAGGGGCGGTTGGGCAAACGTGTAACATCTATCTATGTTTACTAAGGGCTATATTTTATCAGCATGTCTAATAACAAATAGGCATTGTTTGTTAGATTGTCAGACTGTTATTGAACTAGTTTTAATTTAATTGTATTTAAAATTCTATCATGACAAAAACCGCAGATGAAAAAACAAGCAAACAAATAGAAAACAAAAAATATAATTAGTTTTGTTTAAGAGTTTTGACTTTCCTTTGAGGTAGTTACTACAATAGTAATGATATAATTACATTTATAAAAATAAGAATGATATTATTATAATGAAGCAATGGTAGATTGAAAAAAAGAATATTTATTTTACTCATTGCGCAGAAAAAAGAAGTTAATATGTTTGGTCAATTACATCTAATATTGTGTGTATTAAATGTTCGCCATGCAGACGCGTATATAGGCTTGTTTATTATAAATCCTTTGGAAGTTGCCTGGCCTTTTTCGTGATAATCCGACCGGAGCCAAGTTTTTTGTTCTTGTTTTTAATACTCTGTTGAGGCTACAGAAGTGCAAATATTAATAAATTGCGAGGTGGAACACATGATCCGCAGGGCAGAGAGGGCAGTCCCAATGACGTTTTGATAAACATAGAACTTAGAACATATTACTTTCGGGTTCGATTTTGTACTATAGAACGGTCACCGTAGCAGTTTAATATGTAGAGTTGATTGAACCACGACACTATGGTAACTATATTTCTTCCGAGATTGACAGTAAACATTCCACAAAATATCAGGAGTTCCATAACATAATATCTTAAATGATCACATTTGACATTTCCTTATTTCTTTCGTTTAAAAAATATTAAGGTTTTAGAAGTATGGTGAGTTCCTAAGCTTTCGGAGATGGTAATGCCGCTATAGTTGACCTCAGTCAGATTAATAAAGACATATTGTCCTTAAACGATCGACTTCATAAAAATACTATGAATCGTTTGATATAAACAAAACCGGGACTTATCTCCCAAAGTACGACTATCATTGTTCCCCTACAGTTACTGCTACGGCATTCTAAATAGTATCGTCCTAAAGATTTTTACTCGATACTGTTTGTGTAGATGCCAGTAAGATATTTACGATTAATTGTCTTTACCGTTGACATATCGTATTTTATAAACGATATTAAATATATTGATATTTGGTATCGATTTTGTTTATTATTGTAGGTATGGTTGTAGAACCCTTTATAGAACTTTAGAGACATTGCTGCCGTCTCTTTTTCTGCCTAATAACAACAGTGTTCAGCGCTTCTGTATTCCGGTTAAAAGAGTGTGGTATGAGACTTTTCCGAGGCGTTTCATCTTAGTCCTTAGTCGTAATAATCATCTGCGACCGACCTCAGTTAGTTCTTATATCAGCTAGGCCTTATCAGGGATTGACGTTGTTCATAAGCATCAGTAAAAATTTACATTCATGTGGAATGTATGCTTGTTTGCTACATTAAGGAAATAAAAAAAACATACTCAAAAGTAGGACGTAAAAACGTTAACATGAAACGGAGTCCAAAAAATGCATCCTCAATTTATTACCTGATGCCATTTGTTGAGATAGCATCTTAAATCCTCTCCGATGACGGATTCCTTTCGAGATAAGCGACATTTTGACAAATCGATGGCCCTTATTGGAGCAGGCTCTGGGCCACAGATCTCTATCTGGGTATGAAATAAGAATTCAATGACCGGTGAAATTCGGGGCCTTGTGGCCGAAATTAGTCGGTGACGTCTTGGCCTTAGGCAGCTTACAGACTATGCAACTTGTGCATATTGATTTGACAACCCTTTTTGTTCTAATACTGTGGTGTATTAAGTTTAATACAGTTGTATTTCACTGGAAATCAGGTGGTCTGGAGTACCTACTCTAAAATGGTGGTCATATATGACTTTGTAGACATCGTATTCAAACTGTTTATAAGTACTTATTCAGATAAAATTCATAAGTTTTACCTAATAAAACGGAACTATCGGTTTAACATGTCCTGTCGAATCATAAACGCGTATAAAACTTATAAAAAATATTATACATAGGTAAATAATTCGAAAAATTTAAGACTCGTCAAAAAGTTATTCTTTTTGTTAGTTAAAATATCCTTAATATGTTTAAAAACATATTCAAAATTATTACTTCTGTCTAGACTAATCAGCATTGTGTGGAAGTAGCCTAAGAACAAATATGACTTGACCGCGATTGTAATCAGAAAACGGTTATTTGAATTTGTCTTTCTAATCATTATGTATGTTGGAAGATATCGTAACATTTCTTAACCGTACTCGTATGACATATATTTCTCCCATCTCTACCTACTTGTTTCGAAATACATGTTGTAAATATATACCCGAATAAATATAATGCAACTAATGTACTGAATTGTTTACGTGTGGTAAGGAAGACAATATACTTACACAACATCTTCAGAGTTAGCGACGCACTTGTGGCCGACCTCAGGTAGGAATCTAATCTTGTCTGGGGTTGATAACAGATGTCAATGGGCGGCAGTAGCCACTTAGTATTCTACATTTGTCTGCATGCTTGCTTGCTACTTCTATATTATAAAACAAAAAAAATACTCTCAGGCGTAGGTATACATATAGATTTCCTCACGAACCTCCATTGTTTTCCTTTACCATTGAAGTAAGTGACAATAATTTATAATACGAGGACGACGCTTGAGATTCGAATCTGGATCCTCGTGATTGAGAAACCGAGTTTCAACCATTAAACTATCATTGCTGTGACTTCTACCATCCTTAATTACACTCTAATCACGGTACAAGTATAATTTACACCAAGTTAACTGAAGGTACAACATCGTACCCACAGAACCCAAAATCATAACAGTCGTTCGCTCACTGAATTAACCGTCCCATGATAAATAAAACAATACGAATAACCATTTGGCATCACACAACCGTAACAACACTCCCTAATTCGATAAAATCTATCAAATTATTCCCCACTATTGTATATAATAATTATTTTCCCCTCCTACATTTCCCTCATACGCCGTATCCACTAATTGCGTTTCCCGCGTTGCGTATAAATGTTTTTATTACACAAAAACATTATCCCGCCACGGGATTTCGTGATAATAACTATTGTCTTCATTATTGGCTATTATGAAAAAGAATTATCATTGTTCATCAATTTAGCTAATAAAAAGATGTGGTCCTTTGTGGTTCGTGGCCGGTGGTAAATTTATTTTGGCTAATAGTAACAGTTAGGCGCTGCGGAGTTCCGATTGAATAGTTTGGTAAAGAAGATACACTTATCTGAAGCGTTCAAGCCAGTGATAATAAATTTCTAAAAAATACATAACTATGAAAAATCAAAGGTTCGTGCCTGGGATTTGTACCTAGGACCTCCAAATGAGAGGCTGTGTTTCTAACCACTACGCTTTCTCTACTATTTAGCGAATATACTCATATTTAGCAGCAGTAAATTAAAAGAGTTTCAACCAAAACGAATAGAAATGTAAATATATTTTTAAGCGTCAGCTGCACGCAGTTTAATATTTTAGATGGAACAAATTAATAGTTTTTATTTATTTTGAAATTGAAATAGTAAACGAGCACGCAATCCGAGGGTAAGTGATCCCCGTCCACATGGACATCTGCAATGAACTCCAAATACGATTGGAATCCAATATTACAAGTGAGGACCAAAATTGGAACGCCTCGAAATGTATTTCTCTTACCACGCCCTTCAAACCAGAGCAGCGCTTAACACTGGTGTTATTAGACAGTTATAGGTGTGAAACATCTTTGAATTAAGTATTTTCATTACCTATGGATTTATTTATAATCTATATTATCGTCTGACTGAATGCTCGTCTGCTACTCCTATGAGTAGCAGACGAGCATTCAGTCCACCTGATGGTAAGCGGCTACTGCCGCCCATGGACATCTGTAATCAACCCCAGATAGGATTAGATATTCCTACCAGAGGTCGGCCACAGATGCGCCGCTACCCCTGAGGGTTCTACCACCTTCAAAGTACGACAAATAAGTTTTATATTTTTGCATATCTCTATACTTATGCATAACATTCATAATAATATTGCAGAAAGTTCGCGCACTAAACAAAATACTCTATCATATAAAAAACGTTAAGGGTGAGTGGTCCCATAGGAATACGGTATCCTTTACGTTTATCTGCCACTTGTGGGGGGAATCTAAATGGGGTTTTATCGCCATTATAAGTAGACATGACGTAATCAGTTGTATTGTTCGCTTTTCGTTATGCACACATGATATCATCATAAAAATAGATATGGATTGGGTAATGGATTCGTGAAACTTTGAGGACCATCTAAAATATTTAGTTAATTAAAAATATTTGAGAACCACTGTATTGTCCGCTGTGAATATAGAAATGAGTCGCGTCGCCATAGCAAATTATATGATTACACCTGCTCGCAACAACTTCAGAGCGGACTGTACAAACGCACAGATAAATAAAAGGATTTGTTCTTTACACAAATCAGATAGTTAAAAAATACCAAACTAAAATAGGTGTCTTAGTACAAAGCTGAAATAGGTGTGGCGGTGGTGCCACCATTTCAACTAAGAAAAGTTTCAGATTTAAAGACCTATTAATAAATCAAAAATACATACTTAATAATACATACCACACCGATTTAGCGCGAACTAAGTGTAGACTAGATATAGGCTGACTTGCATTGGGCACTTACATGGAGTGACCATCTTAGCTCTCAGGAGTTGCAAGGCATCTATGATCGCCTTGAGGTTTTATATGAAGTAGGCTATAGTTGTGCGATGATAACCACTTACCATCACGTGACCTGCATCGTTAACATCAATCTTATAAAAAACTAGCTGACCCGGCAAATTTTGTACCGCCTCAAAATCTATTTATCAAATATATTTCATATAAAATGTATAGCCTATGTTACTCGTGGATAATGTAGCTTTCGAATGGTGAAAGAATTTTTAAAATCGGTCCAGTAGTTTTGAGCCTATTCATTACAATCAAACAAACAAACAAAGTTTTTCTCTTTATAATATTAGTATAGACAAAGCTTTGTTTTAACGACCGAGCTTGCCAACCAAAAAACGAATGGTTACCAAAATAAATTAACCAACGGTTGTTGTTAATTTTTAATGTTAATCCCGTGTTTTAATTACCTAAATGGGTACATCCCTTGGCAGAGGGATGTTAAATTCTCGTAAAGTGTGATTTACTGTTTAAGTGTTTGTGTAACGTAATAAAATGCTTTTGTTTAATAATCCGTGCCTACTTTATGGTTAATCCATTGCTTTCCCACTGCTGGGAATGGGTTTCCTCTCATGGTGTCGTGTGACTTAATGCACTACACACATCTTTGAGAAGTTCTTTCAAGAAGTCATGTATGATGATTTCCAAATTTTAAACTACTTGCCTAAATATCATATTATTTTACGAAATTAAGATAATCCAACAGGATCTCTTTCAAAAAATATTTCTACCATTTTACCTGTTTTTATACAGCTTTTTGATGAACTTATAATACATTCAGACAATGCTGTTTTTTAGTAAATTGCATAAATTTCCAACGATATTTAAAAAAATACAAAATTGAAAGACTATAGATATATATAAAATTAATTAACCGTACGGGTAAATTATTTAAAATATGAGTAGTGAAACTAGTATAACGCTACGCAGATATTATATTTGTATTTGAAGCCACAGACAAATACCAAAATATTTACGAACTATCAATTAATTTAAACGCTAGATAGAATTTCCAACAACTAAAAAATACCATACCCACAAAATAGATAGACCTTTGTTTTACGTAGAATGTAGATGAATGAATGCAGACAAAAAATATTAATCTACAACAGCTATTTACTAGGGGTGGGTAACAAAACACCCCTCGCGTGACGTCCATGGCACGAAATTATTAATATATAAACACCCTACAGCACCTTGCGTAACAAAAAGCTACGGAACCCATAATTACGGCAACATGGCGTGAGGGTGACAACGAAATGGTGCGAATGGTAACTCCTTTTGATATATCGCTTACATTCGGGCGAATTAGGGAACAAAAGTTGATTATAAATAGCCTTAACAGTAATAATATAAATTCCCGGATGAAATCTTATTTCACTGTCGCCATTATTAATAAGCAATCCATCCAATTTGCCTATCGAAGATTGACATTTGAAAATTTCTTCATATTCAATTTCAGTTATTCAGTGTAATATTTAGATCTTCGGTAGGCAATCACAAGATACATTGATGATCAATAAGAGGTCTATCAGTGTCTGGCCAAGGATCGAACTCAGAATATTCTGTATAATAGACAGAGCATACATAATTGCTTGGTAATCTCATGTTCACTAATAACGTATATGAAAGTTTACACTTTATAGCCATTTCACAAGCCGTTATAACTCAAAAGGATTGAGTATAATAGCTGATGTCTCAATATGTTATAACAATACTGTTCAGGCATATCAAATTATGTTAATCAAAATAATGGAACAAGAATTAAACGAGATAACATTAACATTAACGCCCCCATGCTGGCGCGCACGTGCGCCTGCGCATATCATTTTCATGGCAAGTCTGCAATAATTGCAAAACAACATCAAAGTTTATGTTCACTCTATTAAAATTTGACTTTGTCACAACTACATTAATCTGCTTGTAGAACTCTGATCTGAAAATTTTGAGAGTTAAATGGAACACAATTTTTTATTATGTATCTACCTACTGCGTTTTATTTAAATACCTGTTTGCTACTTACAAGATCATAAATCAAATAATTACTCAATGAAATTCAGTATAAACATTCCAATAAGTAAATAAAAGTATTATTAAAGACGTTCAAACAAGAACCCAAAAAGAAACTCCCAACTCCGAAGTAAAACACGAACTTGACAATGTTTTGATTACGAATCTGAGTGATGATGCGCGAAATCCATAAGTACCGAACAAATAGTAAACAGATTTGGCAGCGACCAACTTTTCTTTAGCAGAAGACAAATTAGTCGTACAATATCCAAAACTCATTACAGTACCCATCAATGTTCATACTACTATCGCCTGTAGATATAACAACAAAGTGTCTGTTTTCGCATACAACTTTTAACAAATGGCGGATACAAATGTGTTGTGTGTTACACGTTGTGTCGATCCTCTTGGAATCGTTCCAGGATTTGTGAATTGAATTATTCGCGTCCATTGACACACTTGCTTTGATTAATTCTTGCTCGTCCTTCTGTTTTGTCCGATGTGAATGGAAATAGATATCTGTCCGGATGAGTTATTGAGGCTTAAAATATTCCTTTTATATAAGTAAGACAACTTGTTCACTTATTTTGACCGTATTATTAAAGTTACGGACATTCGGACAAGTTCCTATGTTACTATGTTCCTACGTTAAGTTATTTAAATCAAATGATTATTTATAATTTCTTTCGATACATGTAATACAAACCATTGTGAAAACATAACTCATTTGTTCTCGTAAAATAATAGAATATGTCCTTGTTTTACTAATTTTGTAAGAAATCATAAAATAAAGACAATGTATTGAGCATTTTCTTTTATTTTAGTTTAACATTTATCTTCTCTTGGAAGCCTAACATTATTTAATTATATGTTTACTTAGGGTCACAATTCTATTTTATGTTTTTCTTAGTTTCTATAATTATTTATTTTATTGTACGTAGTTCTTATTTAGTTCATATTATTTTACCGTTTATAGCAAAGAAATAGAGCTTTTAGTCTATTGTGAAGGGTAATGTTCTTTGAGCGTATGTATAATTGTATATCTCATTCTTTGGCACCCACTGCAGCCCACACTGCTTGATAGAGTTTAACATAAGGTGGCAGTGGTCTAAATCGTGGAAGTGACATGGACTTATCTTTAAGAAGTCAACATTTTTTAATTATTTTTTTCCTTTTTTCTCCTTGCAGAAGATAGACGCGTACAACCACAGCGGGCCATCCCTCCAGACCTCAGCTGTTATCGCCCTGTGCTCTATTGTGTTGCTCATCGGCGTTCTTATAGGCGCAATACTTGTTTGGAAGTAAGTCAATTATTTATTTATTGTAACTTGAATAAAAGTGACAGATCAGCTTTATTTTCTTAAAGTGAACCGAGGTAAACTAAATGAGATATTTCTATACCAGTAGGGCTAATATGAAAATGATGTAACGGAAATCGGTTTATATGGTAATCATTTTTAAAATAAAAATCACAATAAACTATTAACTACGTAATTTTATATCTTAATTTTATTTTATTTATCGTAGTGCTATGTGAAGATTTAATTTACAAAATAAATGTTCAATTTAATTTAGACAAAAATGCTTTTACTAGAGAAGAGTTCTTCATGAAGTAAAATATATCTTTTTAAACAGATAACGAACAAAAAAAGAAACGGTATATAGAATTGACTCACCAATGAACGGAAAGTCGTTATTCGCAGGAGATTGTATAAAAGCAAAAGAAATAGTTCTTTCGAAATAGTTATTACGGGTTAACGTCATTTAGGGGCTTCTACGAAATAACTTGACAATTTCTTAGCCCTAACACAATTTGTACCACGCATTGAGTTTGCTGAAGCAATTTTTTCAAGCAATCTAATAAAGTTAATTCTTAGCCTCGGCTTGTCCGTACTCAAATTAGTTTTCATTAGCATGTTCCGACGTTAATAATCCCTTATTAGAGTTTATTGCGTTAAATCAAGATTACGGTTTCTTCTTACTAGTAGGTACGTTGATACTCTCATCATGGTGGGTGATGATTCGTTACCAAAATTTTAAGAAAAATACCATAATATTATGAATTATATTTTACGGCCCAATTATTATAAAGGTTGTATCAATGTGGTGGGAAGTCGAAACAAATGATATAAAATATTAGAACTTGAATTTTTTTTATGTGACAACTCGACACATGATTATGTTTTTTTCATTCATTATTATAAAATAGGACTTGAATTATGCATATGTGAACATAGAGATTAACGATTTGTTAACTTATGACTTATTAATTTACCTAAAATATCCAAACTATTTTGTAAGTTCTGACATCGACGAATTTCAAACGTTTTCCATAACAAAGAATCATTGCAAATAAAAAATATATTTTCACAGAGGATTTGAACAATCTAAGTTAAAGAGCATGGATAACGCCCAAGACAAGATACAACGCGTCTTTGAAATACCTTTCTTAGTAGACGCAAAACAATAATTTCACGAATTAGCACCGTCAAGGAATCTCGTCGGCTGTATGTGACAGTTTAATCGTCGTTAAAACCGTCGTCACATACGTCGCATTTGGAGGCAATGGCTTGGGAAAGTTGATTAGAGTAGCTGTCACCTATTCGAGATTTAATCCCGAGTTGAACTTGGTTGACGTAAGATGTAAGATGGAGCGGTGTGAGTTTAGAGCGATAGACTGTCTAACACTGAAGATATCTCAATCGTATCTTAACAATGTAATTACAGTTTTTAATTTAAAAATATTAATGGTAATTTTACATTTTACTGGATTTCGTGGGAATGAACATTGAATAAGTGTCAGTTAGAGGTAAATTTTTGTTCTTGAAGGTCAATTTCATTATGCAAAGAATTCATGCGATAAAAAATTATGTTTCTAGACCCGTCGGTGTAACCTTTATATGCTTTGCCAATCAACGATTCAATGTTTATATGGATTAGGTCTGAAAATATTATGTGATAGACGTTACAAGTTTTTTATTTCTTATATCAGTGTCATATGGATTATTATATCAACGAATGTGTCCACTTGATTTCTTAGCTTTATTTCTTCAATAACTTTAATAAAAAGTTTTTATGAAAGTTGAGAATGTGTCAATGAAAACTTGAAACTCTGTTATCCATCAACTAATTCTTTACTATTTCTCTGTCACTTCCGCTGCCTCCTCTAACTTAAGCAGCAACAGTAGTATAATTATACGTGTCACAATACGCATGTCGTCGCTCTGCGGACATTTTGACGGGGATTTACCGACAGGCCGTCTTATACGATAACTGGCTGTCTCCGAATAATATTGTTTAAAGACTCGTCGCACTGGTAGCTGGTAGCGATTTGAAGCTGTAAGTGAAGTATGAATCTTACCTCTGCTGTATACTAATTGTAAACTTTGTTACACTTAACTATGTTCTAGTGCCTATCTACAAATCTTCATATTACTCGTATATTTGCTAAAACTAGCTTTGTCTTGTATGGTTTCTACCATGACCAAAATTAATTTCTCTTCAAATTTACCTCTCAGAAAAATAAATCCCCAAGTTTATCTGATGATAACATCATTTTCATCATAATAGTAAGATTGAAGGTGGTAGAACCCTTTGTGGTTCGACTCCGGCGGCACCACCGCCACACCTATTTCAACCTAATAACAGCAGTGTTAAGCGCTGCTGTGTTCCGGTTTGAAGGGTGTGGTAAGGGAGACAGACTTTTCCGAGGCGTTCCAGCTTAGTCCTCAGGGGTAGCGGCGCATCTGTGGCCGACCTCAGGTAGGAATATCTAATTCTATCTGGGGTTGATTACAGATGTCCATGGGCGGCAGTAGCCACTTACCATCAGGTGGACTGCATGCTCGTCTGCTACTCTTATATTATAAAAAAAAAAAAAAAAAATCTATCAGTTTCTTAAGAGATTATCTATCGGCTTCTATATGGTAATTGGTTGAGATAACCAATAAAGAAGTCCATGGACTGCCAGTCTTTATTATCAGGTTCATTCTCCTTTGCACATTATTTTTGTAAACAAAATGTATACACCCTACAGACGTTAGGAACTTCTTCAATTAAAAATAACTTCTACTTGCGTCACTGAATAACTTACCGTCAACTATAAGCACGCTCATATACGTCAATTTAAAAAACATTTTTCTCTTAATTTAAAATATTTATATATTTCGTAGATCATCGCTAACATTTAACTGTCAGACAAATAAAGTTTTGGTTATCTTAAAATAATATTACTTTATTAAGGCATAAGAGATAAGGTTGGATTTGTAAGACGAACCGTATAAGCGGTGTTAGTTAATGTTGGATAAATAGTTGGATTAAATTTCACGCTAGTTGCTTTAATCTAAGGCTTCGAAGCTACGAGTAAATATGGTTTGTGATATCTTATGTTTCTCAACTTTTTTTGAATGTTGATAAAACTCTTAATATACTTCACATGACATTGACATTTGTTTGCACGATATAGTTTTCTGGGAATTTCATCCTCAACCCATTACTGTCCCACTGCTGGGCACGGGTCTCCTCTCACAATGAGAAGGATTAGGCCATAGTCCACCGCGCTGGCCAAGTGCGTATTGGTAGACTTCACATACCCTTAAGATTTTTTTTTAAATCTCTCAGGTATGCAGGTTTCCTCACGATGTTTTCCTTCACCGTTTGAGCAAGTGATAATTAATTTCTAATACGCACATTAATTTGAAAATCAGAGGTGCGTGCCCTGGGATTTGAACCTCGGACCCCTCGATCGAGAGGCCGCGTTTCTTAACCACTAGGCTATCACTGGCTTTGGGAATTTACTACACAAAAATAGTTCAAATGGTGAACCAACGTTTCTATACCATGTATAGTCTATAGTTCTATACCAAGTCAAAAAGACTTACGCCCGATAGTGGATAGGTATTAATCAATTTTTGCCTACCACAGTTTGAAAATTTGACTTACTTGTCAAAAGATTAGATTTCTTTGCCACACTCATTTCTGCTTTAGATAAAACAGCAGTGTTATAATCTGCTGGGTTTCGCCTTGAAAGATGTGGTAAGAGGTATTTTGTGGCTGATCTCATTTAGGACTTTAAAGTTATCAGATGTCACCATCAGTTGAAGTGCATTTCCGTTTGCTACTTCTAAATGGTTTAAAAACACTATTTCACTTATATTACATTATTTCTATGAATAACTTAAATTGTATTCAAATATCAAAATTAGGACTAAACACAAATAAAAACATTTAAGATTTCCTTTACACAACTTACTTCGTAATAAAACCAGCGAAACACATCCTAACACCAATAAACAACCCCATTGCTTTACTATTCTAAAAATATTAACCCATGCTTCAACGCTCATTGCCTCTAATGTATCTGTGCACAGATAAAATAACCATTCCGAAACAATATGGCCGCATACCCGCGTTTATTATTCATAAATCATCTAACTGTCAATACTGGGCTAAAACGGGAGTAACGGGGTGTTTCCTGTAAATAAGGGCTTAAAACAGAGGGATTTTGGGAGTTCGGTTTTGTCGTTGAGTTGGACGTTATTTAGAACGGTTTAATTTACTTAGGAATAATATAGATACGTTTTATGCATTGCTTTATAACATAAAAGATAGTGCAAGAAACCTATGCCATAATAGTGTCTACAGATTTCATTGTTCTCGTAGATCTTGTTTTACTTTTTTTATGCATTTTTTTATAATATAGGAGTAGTTGACGAGCATACAGTCCACCTGATGGTAAGTGGCTACTGCCGCCCATGGACATCTGTAATCAACCCCAGATAGGATTGAATATTCCTACCTGAGGTCGCGCGCGCGAGATGCGCCGCTACCCCTGAGGACTAAGCTGTAACGCCTCGGAAAAGTCTGTCTCCCTTACCACACCCTTCAAACTGGAACACAGCAGCGCCTAACACTGCTGTTATTAGGTAGAAATAGGTGTGGCGGTGGTACCGCCGGAGTCGAGCCACAAAGGGTTCTACCACTTTCAATTGATGTATGTGAGCATCCTGTCTTGTTTGTCTAGTTATTATTATTTTCAATTGATATCTGTAACAATCTCTACATCGGACTGAAGTTCTACTTGAAATCTTCCGCAGTTATATTGCTACGATATGACAAACATGTGCTAGTAGCTGATCAGCTATTGCTGATCTTAAGATTTCATATAGTAAGATTTAATATAGTAACACCACCGCCATTCCTATTTTTGCTCAACATCAAGAGTGTTTAGTGTTTTGATAAATAGAATCAAGCCAAGTTATTTATAGACTTTAACATAATTTCGTTTTGTAACAGAGCACAGGAAAACGATTTTCTTTTTCGTTCTGTCCAAAACCGCTTAACAGTGCAAATGATTAAAACAGTCAATTATCTCGTCATCCCATCTTTATTCCCAACATTATGTGAATTGAAAATGGCTGCCATACAAGCTACTTCCTTGCACGCAATATCTGTTTGTTGATCGTTGCGTAGTTTTTTTGTAGGCACAAGAGGTTATTTTGATGCGTGACTAATTATGCCAAATTTATACCGTGTGGTTCCCGCCGCGACGCCATTGGCTCATTGGAAATGGCCGGCCAATGAGTGGCAAGGGCGGGAACTCTTGCGCAGACCTATGGAGTGTGAATATTCATGTCGTGTTTTGTAAATAATTGTACGAAATCGTCGCTAATTAGTGTATCCTTTGCAAGGAATTGTATCGCCGTAACAATCATTCTGGGAGGGATTTTTATCTTGCTTCGATTTTTCTAATCTTAATTTAGATGTTTGGTTAATTTAATGTCATTCCATTTTTTGCTGCGGTCAGCTATTTCTTCGATAATCTTAAATTTAAGTAATGAAGAGTGTTACTGACTATGCCAACGATATACGATATCACTAATTTTTAAAGCAAGAAATTTTGAACTAATTTATCTTTTTAATATAGTTATTGTGATTCTTTAAATAAAAAAGTTGTTGCTGTAACGCAACGTTTAGAAAGATTTTTCCGTAATTCAACTTATGGTGGTGTATGTAAAGTATACACTTCTGCATAAAAAAAATATTTTCCTTATATAACTCAACACAGACTGACGCATAGATGAGCGTTAAGAAAATTTTGAAGTCTTAGCCCCTAAGGGGAATACATATTTGATGAAAGTCTAATATTATGAAGTACAGGTCAACTTATAGTGCTAAGACCCCAGACATTGTATTAGGTCTTAGTTTTAACCTGTCTGCGAAGTTTGGAATTGCCATATCGGACTGTCGCAAAACTTTATATAAGTTTCCGAAGAAAATTGCCTTCGAATTTAATCTCCAGTGTTTCAATGTTTGATGTTCCTTCTGGGTTTTGTTTATTGAATAAAGTTTTTATTTATGACTTTCTTGGGAAGTTCGAATATATTTCTGGGATTAACCTTCCCTTGTAGTAGAGGATAGTAATAACCAACGTACTTTTAAGTTGAAAGATTTATTGTGAAACATTTATGTATCAATATTTTAACTTATTCTGAGAAAGTGTTAATAAATCAGTAGAATCATGTAATTATTCACAGACATATATAACATCATAATCCTACCCTAATACTAGTTTCAATTTGTAAAAAGTAAGAAATTGGTACAAGTTTAAATTTTGTGACATATATTTTGGTTTCAAATAAAAAAGTATCCGTACCATATTTTTCAATTATTGAAAAAAGCTTGTTTCCCAAAATTACTCCTGACACTAACGCTACTGGTTAAGCACAAGCTTGTAATAAATAATTACTTCTCATTTTACTTAAAATATAATATTAAGTTTTAATCATAAATTTCCACCTAAGTCTCTTCGCCATGATCTAGATATTAAGTCGTCTAGAATTTATGAGCTCTCGAGAACTTTAACACTGGCTACAAGTTTCGTAACCATTTATTAACAGTATAATAACTATTAAGTTCGATTGTTTTCGTCATTGGTACTGTGTTGTGTGGGGACACAGTGTCGGATTTTATGGTAAATATGAATTACTTGAAATATTTTTTTGTAAAAGTTGCCGCTTTTTTTTAATACGCTTTTATTAGCTTCAGACGTATGTATGTTAGTATGTAACGGAATCTTTGAACATGATTTTAACCCCCTTCAAAACGTCGGATTAACTTGAAAATTGGCATACTTATTAAGGACCGATGACAATTCAATATTTTAAACATTCTGACCCGTTATCCTTACTAGGATAATCAGGATCAGCGATTTTTGTTTTCCTGATTTTTATAATATTAGAGTAGCAGACGAGCATGCAATCCACCTGATGGTAAGTGGCTACTGCCGCCCATGGACATCTGTAATCAACCCCAGATAGGATTATATATTCCTACCTGAGGTCGGCCACAGATGCGCCGCTACCCCTAAGGACTAAGCTGGAACGCCTCGGAAAAGTCTGTCTCCCTTACCACACCCTTCAAACCGGAACACAGCAGCGCCTAACACTGCTGTTATTAGGTAGAAATAGGTGTGGCGGTGGTGCTGCCGGAGTCGAACCACAAAGGGCTCTACCACCTTCATACTACCACCTTCGGTTGATGAATAAAACTTATTATTTATTTAAGGTTATCAATTTTAATGAAGACGATATTTTTATAAAGTTATAATAGGCGAAGGGTCTCGAAGTAGATAATAGATTAATTTAGACCTACCTTTTTATTATTCTTAAAATGTAGCGTGATTTTCAATTACGAATCTTTAAATACATTTACGAAATGTTTTAAGCATAATGAGTCATGACACACACCTATCAAAATAAGACTCCTTATTACTGTCTAAATTTAATATGATTGCCGAAAACCTATGTTTTACTAAGCCTATGTTACGCATGATTTCTTCGGATGATGACTTTATGAACTTCGTTTTAGACCATCTGTTATCTTAGTAATATTGGCTAAGCAATGTTTCTCGGTAACTTTAAAAACTCCGACCAGATCGACCGTGTGTCGTCCAAATCAGCCATGCGTGAAATGTTTCATGGCTATTCAAATCAGTGCGGCGCAAGAACGAATTGAGATATTATGCAAATGTCTGATTGTATGCAGATTGCCAATAATAAGGACCGTTGCACTCGAGTTTCAGAGTACCCACAATCCGTTTGCCATAATGAGAACGAGACAATGGGACTTAATAAAGACTTTAACCCGTAAATAGAACGTCCGATCGTGTAGATAGCATTAGGGAAAGCTATAAGTAGTTGGCGAACGATTTGAATATGTCGCTTGTGGGCGGGACCTTTATAATATGTGCTAACGTTTTTGTTTAACATTGAAATTCTCACGAGGAATGAGTGTTTTGCATTGGTTTCTTATGTGGCGAAATAATAGTAGCATTCTTTTTATATAACAAGGTTAAATTAGCACTGGCGTGTAAGGAATTTTAATACAGGTTTTCAGGCAAATTTGTGAGGTAGAACAAATCTAAAAAAATCTTAACTTTCAACCTAGTCAGAATCAACGGAGCTTATGTGTAAATAGCACAAAAAAGCAAAGTTCCAAAACTTCAAATGAATAGAAAATTCGTAACGAACTTCGAAATTTTCGAAACCAACAACATAGAACAACTAACTGCAAACAAAGGTCTAATTCCCCCTAATTTTACCAAAACTAAGCTAACTATGTGAACTTTGAAAGGCGTTTCAACTTTTGAACGCAAAGAGCAGGAATTCAGTTCTCAAAAACCCCGTGAACTTGTTGAGCCCTCTCGAGCCACGGGGTTGAACAATACACTTCATCGCCGCTTTGTCTTGAAGCACTTACAGGTAAAGACGTACATTTCATGCTACGTAAAGCTTCGTACATAAAGAACGTCTCAATCAAGCAATGTATCATGCTTCATTTCACTGATGATTGATGTAAAGAATTAAAAAAAAAATCTGGTGGTCAACCATTTTTCTTTGCTGAAGCTTTTTGATCAGTAATTAAATATTTTGTACTTTGGTACCATACACTAGTAAAGATTACTCACTCCTAATAAGAAAATGTACCAGCTTTGAAAAGATATTTCTCTGCACTTTTTCTTCCATTTCATGTTTTTTTTTGTACCACTTAACTGCACATGTGGGCATTGTTCCACGTAAATTACATCATGATGACAGTCGGAGACGTAATGGGAAAGCTGTCAGCCATTTTACTTATGTGTCAGCCATTTAATGATGATTATTAGGTACAAGATAGCAACAAGACTAAATTATTTGAACTTTTTTCTTTTACTCTTATTGAATCTAAGCTACTAGCGATCTGTTGTAATTTTCAAAGTTGCAAAGACCGCATTCCCCACTTTATGATCAAAAACCCCAACGTACCTACGCTCAATATCCTGATAACTTATTTAGTCTCAAGCCTCACTGCCGGGAATTTGAGTACAATACACTCCACTGCTTTGTCTTGAAGCACTCGGTTGCTGACGTTAGCAAAGACCTTCCATTTCATTTCTGCGTTGTATAAGCGTACCTCTAAGGAAATCAATTTTATACCACGCTTCTTACAAATTTCGTCAATAAAATTCTATTTCTTTAACAAGTAATTTTATTCTTTTAATATAATTGGTCGAGTTCTCCGTTACCTATGTCTATCTCAGAATAATAGTATCAAGTGTTCCTAAATTCTGATTTGAAGATTTGCTTTTAGATTTTGAAGCATCGTCGTTTGCTCTTTAAATTCATTATTTTCACGTATTAATCGCTTTTGAAATTGGTAGTCATGTGAACTACACGTCGTTGCTTCAGTATTATAACAAAAACGTAAAGCATCAATTCCATGTTCGTAATAGGTAATATAGTCTCACATTTAACTCCGAGGAATCCACTCACAGCTCAAAAACCCCTGTGAACTTGTTGAGCGCTCTCAGCCAACATCGGGGTTGAACACAATATACTTCACCGCCACTTTGTCTCGAAGCACTCGGCACAGCTAAAGACGTCTCAGTAATTCTATTTAGCTCTACGCTTCGTTTAACTGATTTTTGTGATGTAGAGTTCTTTGATGACAGACGAATACGTACTTTTTATAGAGTACTCTGTTAAGTACACTTGAGAAGTTTTAGCCATTTTACGTTAATTACGGTTTTCATAGCGTTACCTTCATTTATTACATTCAAAGTTGTGATCAATGCATTCAAAAATGCAGTTTTTTATCTAATTTATTATTGTAAAGCATATAAAATTTAAATATGTTTTATTAACGTTTGTAAGTTTATTTTTTCTTCAGTCAGGGATCAATTACATACAAACTAATGTTTCATGCTTTTAAATTATTTATCTCTGTGAAAAATATAATCAGCAATCGGTTAAGTTCTTGCATTTTTATTTACAATATCTACGCGTTTATCGACTTTTTGTCTGATATATTAGCTGTATTCACATTTACAACTATAATTCAACGATATTGTATTCCAAAAATCTACTTCACCTAAAGCTAAACTAAATCACACTATTCGAAAGCCAATACCAATACATTAAGTTAACTTTAAACCGAAATACTTTAACTGCAGAAAACAAGAAATATCCGATGACATTTTTCCCAATCCCAGTGCACTTCGAGACGATCAATCTTCAATTACAGACACTCCATTTGAGTCCGCCATACGTCACTTCCAAGTCCTGAACTTGGTCTAGACTCCAGACTAATCTTTTCTATTAAACTAAAAGCCTAGCTGTTCTATTTTTAGTTCACCCAACTTTGAATTTGATGCCCTAAAAACTAAGTTTTTGGTTTTAATCAAATTGAAATAAATTTTAAATAGAAAGAATTTTAATACTTAGTATAAGTAAGTCTCGTATAATATAGTTTAATCAATGCCTTTAAATTGTCATAACGATTTTTATTTTTGTATTTAGATTATGTTTTACAATTGATTGATTTAGATTTTATCTGTACAACATTATGTTTACGATTTCTTGAAGACAACAGTTATTAATTAAGAGAAACTTTTGTACCGCCAACTAATGCCATCTCGTAGCATATTTGGGAACAAGTGTGATAATAGCTGTCACGAGTTTAGATTATTACATTATGTCACAACAGATGGCACCTATGACGTGATATTAAATTAAATCTGCTGATGACAAGATGAACACGCGGAGGGAAGATTAGTCTCCTGGGTATTAATAATTAATTAGTACTTGGTACTGTTATTTACTTTTATTTGTTACAATAACGAATTTTATGAGAGAATTTACTTATTTATTTTATTTACTTATTTACAATTGGACAATTTAAAGCAGCTAGAGAATGACTATAACAATAATCCGTGTGCTTAAAAATATAGGCTACGTCACTCCCATAATTTAGATGAATACAACGACATCTCTTTTTGTTCTTTTTTTTTTATATATATATTATAGGAGGAGCAGACGAGCATGCAGTCCACCTGATGGTAAGTGGCTACTGCCACTACATTACATGGTAAGGATTAGATATTCCTACCTGAGGTCAGCCACAGATGCGCCGCTACCCCTGAGGACTAGGCTGGAATGCCTCGGAAATGTCTGACTCCCTTACCACACCCTTCAAACCGGAACACAGCAGCGCCTAACACTGCTGTTATTAGGTAGAAATAGGTGTGGCAGTGGTGCCGCCGGAGTCGAACCACAAAGGGTTCTACCACCTTCAAATCCGTCAAGTCTATCTTAAAATCCGTCAAGCCATCAAGGTGTGCCAAAGTATGAAACATACAAACATACATACTCTCGAAAAACGTTACCTTCCGCATTCCAATAAAAATAACACTGAATTTATTTTTGGCATGGAACGATAATAAATGTACTTACCGTAATTATCCAAAAACGATATAAAATGTCTGAAACCTTTATCTACGAATCCATTATCTAATTACTAAGTAATAAAGTTACGTCTGGACTCATTTCGAAATATGTTCCTAACAAAGGGACCCTGATAATTAATTCATTACGACATTTTTGTCTAACTCAGATGAAAATAGCACTTAAATATATTTTTGTTACAAGCAATAAACAAGCTTGCAATCCACCTAATGTGGTTAGTGCGCTTATGGACATTTATAACCAACTCAATCTACACTAATATTATAAAGAGGAAAACTTTGTTTGTTTGTTTGCTTGTAATGAATAGGCTCAAAAACTACTGGACCGATTTTAAAAATTCTTTCTCCATTCGAAAGCTACATTATCCACGAGTAACATAGGCTATATTTGATATGAAATATATTTGATAAATAGATTTTGAGGCTGTACAAAGTTTGCCGGGTCAGTTAGTATAGAATAAGCGTGGAACTCTAAAGCTGATCATAGATGAATTATCCTTCCTGGAGAGTAAAATCTCTCCTTTTATGAAGTCAGATGTCAGATTGGATTTGTGAAAAATTAAAAATATGAAAAATAATTTAAACATATTACTTTTATCACTCCAAATTGAGTTTTTAATTCAATTTCATATTAAAGTTTATGAGCATTTAAATCAAGAAACCTTTTCTTCGGACATAACATATTTTTGTCATTTGTATCATATCAACGAGGTAAGCCGTAAATAAACAAACAAAAACTATCGCAAACATTCACAATATCATCCAAGCACACCATCCACATGTTAAACAAAAATGTACGCAAGTGTCACCAACAGATGTGCTTAGTGCAAATATGAGATCCGTCGTACAAATAACACTCACGAATACACTAAACGTGTAGTTCTTGGATTCACAAACGTTGAACTAAACAAGCATTTACGAGTCATTATTTGTATGTACAACAACTGTACTGACGGAAATATTGCTTATGGAACCGTATTTTTGATTTCCTTCAGCCTAAAGCGATTTTTTCTGCCTAAATCACAGTCATTGGCAAAATCAAAGATTTCTGAAGAAGAAGAAATCTAAATATTTAAGTGAAAGTAGATATTTGAACGTCAATATGTCCGATAAATTTAAAAAATTATACACATTTTTTGTATCATTAACATAGCAAACAATCCAGTCCGCCTTATGACAGTGCTCATGGACATCTGCAATCAAGCCCAATTAATATTGTACCTTCTGGGGTCGGCCACAGATAAGTTACCCCAAAGGACTAAGTTATAACGCCTGGTTAAATATGTCTTACCACATCCTACAACCGAAATACAGCAGCGCTTAACACTGCTGTTTTTAGGCAAAAATACATATGTTTGACGTTGGTGCCGCCGGAACAACAGGTAGTAAATGCATCATCAGCAACCCATTACTGCCCCATTGCTGGCACGGGTCTCCTCTTATAATGAAAGGGATTAGGCCATAGTCCACCGCGCTGGCCAAGTGCGTATTTGGTAGACGTCACATACCTTTGAGATTTTTTTTAATAAATCTCTCAGGTATGCAGGTTTTCTTACGTTGTTTTCCTTCACCCTTTAGCAAGTGATAATTAATTTCTAATACGCACATAACTTCGAAAAAATCAGAGGAGCGTGCCTGGGATTTGAACATCGGACCCCTCGATCAAGAGACTGAGTTTCTTAACCACCAGGCTATCACTGCCAGTAGATGCATACTCATGCCTATTTAACTTAAAACGGTAAACGTTGCTTTAACACTGTCAAAACTCACGTTACGTTTAACAACCGTTGTGTCAATTTACAAGTAATGCTGTTTTCTTGACAAAGTAGGAAATTAAAGCTTGCTTTACTTGACGAAGTCGGAAATTACTTTTGTCTCGTTTATCTTAACCGTAACTATGTATTCTTGAAATAATTTGCATTTGCATGGCTGTTACGCCATGTTAAGGGTTGTTAAATTTTGGTCTACAGAATATGGTAAAGCAAATATTTACCCGCGTGGCGGAGCGGTCACTTTACCGGACTGACTAACCATAGGTTCCAGGTTCGATCCATAGCCAGACAGATATCTTAATGATCTAGATCTCGGTCTATGTATCTTCATGTTAATGTGTCCAAGGCACTTACGACAAATACCAAAATGGTAGTGTAGAAAGCGTTGTGGACCAATATGTGGTCATAATTTAAAGTATTAATTCCTATGTCCTCATGGGTAGCAACACCAGCTGTGACCAACTTCAAGTATAACTCCAGTCATATCCAATCATAATAAATTATCAGATGCAATTTAAATTTAATAAATACCAAATTAAACGAATGCTCACTATATGGTAATTTGATACCACAATTTCGACCCAGTTTCATGGATGGTCTCGGCGATATATTTTTTAATAATTATATTATTTATGTAAATGAAGTGGTTTTGGTCACCTGGCACCGTGAAGAACCTTCTGGAATTTAATTTTAAATAGCGATGCCCTTTGAAACCATTTGCAATGGCCAGTTTTCATTTAGTTTGTCCAATTAAATTAAAAGTTGGCATTGCAAATGATTTCAATAATGATGTCCTGGACAATTGTTTCCTACTTCCATATTATATTAAAAAAATATCTTAACCCATTACCGTTATCTTCCTTTCGCATTCGATTCGCATTGGAGCGTCTTGATGGAGTAATCGCCAAGTCTTCCTAAATTACGGTGACTTGTACCGATAACAGAGGAACTTAAAGGGTTGCAAAAAAGTTAGTCTCTTGGGAAATATTTTTAATAGTGCTATTCCGGGGTTTACGCAGTTTACCCAACTGCAACATTAAGGGGGATAATGTTTTTGTGAAATTTACATTGGCTAAGTTCCACGGCTCCTCATCGTTCCCACGGGATGTGTACAATTTTCCGGGGTTCAAGTAACTCGACCACTATCCCGAAAAACACTTGTTTCCCAAAAGTCACTTCGGTTCATACCTATGACATCTTACGATAATTATGGCTGTCTTTGTTGACAATCCAACAAATGGGGCTCTTGAAACCAGGTTAATCAATTTAGATTTTGGAATAGAAAAAACAATTGATTTACCTTTTGGAAATATGAAATGTTACATCATTTCGATCTCAAATACGAACAACATCATAACATTAGAATCCCACTTCTGAGTGGTTTAAGGGCTTCACAAAAGATCAAAAATATGGGGCTTGTTTTTTTTTTATAGTAGCAAACGAACATGCAGTCCAAATAATGGTATAGTAAATAATGGTATACATAATACCACTGCCGCTCTTGGACATTTGTATCTAACACCTTTTAGAAGAAGGGTCTACTTCAAAACGATCTCAGATACGTTGCCGCCCTTGAAAATGATGGTCGCTTCATATCTAATTCAGCCACATATTCGAACCTGGACCATGCTAGGAGGCTGAAATCCACAACTAAAAATACAGATATAAATATAATATATGGTTGGCGGAAGCAGGTGGCTAGCGGAATGTCAGAGAAAACATGGCGGAACGTGTTCTTATTCGCCGTTGCATAAATCAAAATATTTACCTACTTTCATTGTGGACATTTTCCGTTTTGGTGCCTTCTTGAACAATAGGAGGAGGAGGAATTAACAGAAGACTAGTGTTTCAAGGTATTTGTTAGTTCTTTATGTATAAATAAGTGCACCGGTTTACTATAATTAAGCTTAGTAATATTTCATTTAATATAAAAAATAACGTTAGATCCATGGGCAAGAAAATAATTATAACTTATATAATGGTATCTTATTCCTGTGAAAGTTATTAATGTTATACTTATCGTAAAATCATAAACTCATTACTTGTCTCTCAAACAGTTTATATAAATGTTAAAAAAATCATGTGACCCACTCAAATTGTACCTTGCGGTGGAAACAGTGGGATTGATTCGCCCGAAGTAATCAGCTGGATACCCAATTATAATTGAAATTACGACCTCTGTAATCCTCAAGTTATCAAACTCCTGCCCCATAACTATGGGCATAAAGAGCCATTCAAGGACTTTAAAACAATGGTAAACTGATGTTGTAGTGTTTTGTTATAACTTCTAAAATTAAATCTTTTTTTTTTGTAATATTGAAGTTGCAAACTTGACTGAGCTTGCAAATCTACCAGAAGTCGATCATACTCCCAAACCAAACCATACTTGTTGTACAAACCATACGTTAAATACCTATTTAAGAAAGAAATACAAATATTAACATTAACTTTATAAAGATGAAACAGAAATGAATTCAAGTACATCCTTGAAGTACAAGTAGAAGTTGAGTTCACTAAACGTTAAACATTATTGCCATCCAAAAAAGAATCTGACTTTGAAATCCAAAAAGTACTTCAAAAGGCACCAAAAATGTTTGATCAAACCGAATCCCTGGGAATATTTCGCTACAGTCGGCACGCCTATAGGACACCGGTACCAATCCCGGACAATCCCGTACAATACCGTACGATCCCGTAATATAATCCGCTTTCCTCAAACCGTCTGCCGGACGCTTCGCCCGTGTTTCGGAGTTTTGACACCATCCGATATCTCACTGCCCTTATTACGTGTCATTGGAATTGATGGAAAGTGATGAAAATCTGTCTAGCAATCGTAAGGTAATGTAATTTAGTATGGGTGAATGTTTGGCCTTTATTCTTACAGTAATTTAAGAGACTTCATTTTAATTGAAACGCAATAAGGAGAGAAACGAATACTAAGATAATAAAATTATCTTGACTTTGACGTTTGAGATGAAAAAAAAAATAACAAATGTTTGATCTTTCTATTTATTACATGATTTTGAGCTGAAAGTGCTGAATATACATTTTTGTATATTCGAGTTATTAATAGAATAACTTTACTGTAATAATCTTTCGAAATTTAGTCACACTTGGCGACTTTACTGATGATAATTATATCAAGACTATTCTTTCAAATGCGACTCGCTCACTTTTAACTCAGTCTATAAACCTGCAGTATTTGTTTTCAAGCAAAATTATTGACAAGTATTTTTCTTAAAGTTGCAATGTCTATGCAGTTGCCATCACGACACGTAATCAGCGGTGTTTGGGTGATTCTTACACCTACCGGGCGCCACCCGAGGCGTGTTCGGCGAACTGTTATGAATTAGCGGTCGATACACTAATTAGACCACCATCAAAGATGAGTGAGAAATGAGTTGTCAGCTTTACAAAGTTACAAAGTCGCTTCGGGATTATGAAGAACAGTCTAACAATGGAGATGTTGTTTCTATGGATTTTGTTTTAACCCGACTGTGGAGAGAAATGTGTTTCAAATATATGTATGTAATATTCTTTGGCACGCCCTGCAGCTCAAATGGCGAGACGGATTTGAACGTTTGAAGTGTTGTTGGCTAAATTAAAAGAACTAGAATTAGAATAAAAACAAATATCTTAGAAGGCACTCCACGTCGTGCAACCAACACCAATCGTCGACTTAACGATTAACCATCGTAGAGTAATTTTACCCTGATGATGCTCCGTTTTGGAGCGAAACACGTGTTGGTGGTGTATATTTTAATGTTTTTGCATCTGCACGCATTCTTATTAACATATATACCATCATACATATTTGTAGCGGATTGTTGCGAAGTAGTTTTAATATTAAGTTAATAGCATGGATTTCCGCAAAGTAACGCCTGATACAATTAACTGTTTCTACCTAATAAACGCAGTTTTAGCGCTACTGTGTTCTGATTGGAAGGGTGTGATAAGTGAGACATACCTTTCCGAAGCGTCGCTGCTAAGTCCTCAGTGGTAGCGGCGCATTTGTGGCTGATCTTAGCATAGCGTTTACGCTGTATCTAAATCAATCCTACCTAGGTTTCCCTACGTTCTAGATGTTATGGACACACATAAAGATGGATTCATCATAATCCAAACCTAAGCTGGATTGATCTTTTAGATTTTACAAGAGTCTACGCCAGACCCTTGAATTTGACGCATCTGTGATCATGAGTAGAAGTCCTATGGCAAATATGCTTTTACGTTATCACTTATCATCAGGTATGCTGTATATTTTCTTGCTACTACAATTTCTTGAACAACTAACACGAATATATTGTTATAAGCTGCAACCAGCTCAATATTTATATAACCTGCAACTGTATAACCGGTTATACGTTATAGTTATATCACACAGGAGAAATGTACGCACTATTGTGTACGTTTGCGGAGCAAAAGCCAGTGTAATCCTATGATTACGCTTCGTAGGACCCCCTCAAGCCTGTTGGTATATTATACATATCTCTCTATCGGGGTTTAGTTCAGGACTCTATAATTCTTATAGGCTTGATATATTTTCTACTGATTTATATACGACAACTTTTTGAGGTTATATGTAATATAGGAGTAACTGACGAGCATGCAGCAGATGGCAGGTGGCTTACCGCTCATGGACTGTAATCAATCCTAGATAAAATAAGACTCCTACCTGAGTTCGGCTGCTAATTCGCCGCTACTTCTGAACACTAAGCTGGAATACCTCTGAAAAGTCAACACCACACAATTCAAACCGGAACACAGCAGAGCTTAACACTGTTGTTGTTAGGCAGAAGCAGTAGCGATGAAACCGCCGGAGTCGAAACACCGACGATTCTACTACTCGTATCTACCAGCTCTCGTGGGAGCACTCAACCAAATGTCGTATCTAACCGCACATTTCCTAAAATTTCCTAAAATAACTTGAAAGCATTTACATTGTCTTAACCCTACAACCACCAACCGCAAACCATCAAACGCATACTCTTCGACACATCTAATGGGTTCGGACGGTACATTTTGTAACCGGTATCGTGTTACCGTACCGATTCGCGCGTCACTAATCCCCCTCGACACGAAATGAGATTGATTGGCATCTGTCATTAGTTATTAACGCGGATAATGAGGTGTTAGTGATGGGAGTTTGTACTGTTTAACACTTGTTTTTTTACTCGCGGAGGGTAATGTTTTAGTGTGAATGGATGTCATTATTTGGCGTGCCTTGCAGCCGCAACGAATTTTAACATATAACCTTATACGTATATCAACTTTATGTAAAAAGATCGCGTGGCGCAGTAGTCACCATGCCGGTCTGACGCGCGCGTCCCAGGTTCAGTCCCCGGCCAGACAGAGGTCGGATGAATTTAGATTTCTTTTCTGGGTCTACGTGTATGTGTATGTGTCCATGGCATTAACGACACAGGGAATCCTAGTATGAGTGTAAAAAGTATATTTTTATTCTAAGGCGGGAAAATATGTTTTTAGAGCATCTATTTCTCATTCTTTGGCTTGCCAAACTGTCACAAAAGAAAATTATGCATTTTATTGTCATCAATATGAAATGGAATATTGGTTTATAAGAAATGGCGCTAAATATATTCTGAATCACGCTATTGAAGTTTCTTACAAAGTCTGTACCCCAAAAAGTACGTTCCCCAATAAGTATAGGTACTGACCATAAGCCTTCTGCTAAAAGTTAGAGGAAGATAACCCCGGATTTTAGGGATATTTCGAGTGCCTTAAATCGTACTTTTTATGCCCTTCGAGAAAATAGGTTGCGATTGGAGATTCGAAGGACTATTTTCTTTGGAAAATTATTATTACTTTACCAGGAACAGTGTTACCCGAATATAGAGTATGTTCAATAATTATACTAATAACATCATATGATATTTTAATGAGAGCAGAGAACAAAAATAATAGCGTAGTGGCACGGGTTTCCGCCTTTATGTGTATTTGAGGTTCCAGGTTCGTATCCCGGGAATGCAATTTTACGTGATACCGATAAAACCTACCAGAAATTTATTATAAAAATGCTTTAACGGTGGAGAAAAGCATCGTGTTGAAACCTACATAATTACATATTCATTGAGAAGAAGTTCTCAAATTAAAATACGTCGTGTTTCAAAAATACTGGCAGAAATTTTATCAATACTTGGAGGGCGTATGCTTGTTTGAAATAAAAATTAAATTCCTTTTTTAATTCATCAAGATACCCAATAAGTGTGGGATTTGGTCATCAAAAAACAAAAATCTTAAAATCAAAAAACGTAACACAAATCAACATTTATTACTGACGTAAACAAACATTTAAACCTCGTCAAGCCTATCTTGTGTGATTAAAATAATCAAGAACATTAATTACGATAACATTTTGAATATTCTAATACAACGATACGATAAAATCTGAAAATAAATTACTATTTACATAGTGAGCTTACTAACAATCTTTACACGGAAAACTTTTTACTACTTCCTAAATGTTGTAATTGATACGACGATCGAGCGATTCTTTTATCTATTTGATATACCATAAAGCCTATATTCTTATGTGTTTGTTTTGATACTACAAGTCAAAAATGAGAGTTTTATCTTAAAAAATAGATAAGAGATGAACAATCGGAGGTAGTGCGGTATAGCGCTGCTGTGTGGAATGGGCAGTGTGCGTATCAGATTTTCTTGATAAATTGGTATCGATATATCAAATATCTGTTGAATCGATCATGATAAGATGTTATTAGGCATAAAATATTCAGGTCATCTGTCAATATTTATTATCACATTGACCAGTGGCTGCTTGTGACATTAGATAACATAAGTATTTTGATTTTGGAAATAAGAGAAAAATACGTACAAAAAAATAAGTCTATGTTTTATAATTTAAAATAGAATGTCTCAATTTACAGTTGTCTTAGTATTACCCCGAAAGGGAATAGTAAAACGTTGACGATGCTGATGATTTGATAATTAAGTTTATTACCTAATTACAATGTTTTACAAGGTATACATTTTCTCCATACAATTCAACACCTAGCTATTTTTATCACCATTTTATATTTGCAAAATGAAATGGCGAAAGAAACATACAGTGCTAATTTTAAATTACTCACTAATATTTATTTTGACCCAATAAAAACTCTCGATTTTTTTAAATAACAATTATTTCTATACTAAAGCCATTACACAATGACACGTAATTCCTAAACATAAGCCAAATCTTACTCATATCGATACCAATTGTTCCACTGCCCAATCCACAGCCACCCGAGTACAACGACCGTTGTCTGTGGGTGGTCGCCACGTCGCTATGGTCGCTATGTTTTACCAAGCGACATGTATTTGTGACATCGGTATAATAATTGCTAGATTTATATCCCTGGAATACCCCGACATCCCCAATTCTGTGCAAGAAACAAAGGAAATATTTTATCAACTGGTGACCATTTTCGTTAGTGTTTGGAAGATGTGCTAAGGGACAGACTTATCCAAGGCCTTCTAAAATAATTGCTAGATTTATATCCCAAGACTGGAATAATTTTGAAGGTAGAACCATTTGTGGTTCGACTCCGGCGGCACCACCGCCACACCTATTTCTACCTAATAACAGCAGTGTTAGGCGCTGCTGTGTTCTAGATTGATGTGTGTGGTAAGGGAGACATACTTTGCCGAGGCATTCCGGCTTAATCCTCAGGGGTAGCGGCGCCTATGTGACTGACCTCTGGTAGGAATCTGATATTATTTAGGGTTGATTACAGATATCCATGGGCGGCAGTAGCCACTTACCATCAGGTGCATGCTCGTCTGCTACTCTTATATTAATTAAACTATATATAATCTGCCCTACGATATCAAATATTATATAAGGGTTGAGATTTTATTTATTTTTATTATCATGTACGTAGATACCGACGAAACCCCCGTATCATCCATTACCTACTCCTATTCAACGAACACAAAAGTATAACCTCCAGCGAAAATATAAAGCTTCTTCTCAAAGCTCGTACCTGTGAAATTGGCGTGTCTAATCGATTTTTAATAATCCCCTAATATCATTACTGGTAATAAGGGTACGTGAAAACGTAGTGGTGATATAATTGTGTATCGAACGATTGTTATGGATATTCTTAGATAGAAAGAATTAAATTATTTTTTACAAATCAAATTCAATTATCTATACTAATATTATAAAGAGGAAAACTTTGTTTGTTTGTTTGATTGTAATGAATAGACTCAAAAACTACTGGACCGATTTAAAAAATTCTTTCACCATTCGAAAGCTACATTATCCACGAGTAACATAGGCTATATTTTATATGAAATATATTTGATAAATAGATTTTGAGGCGGTACAAAATATGCCGGGTCAGCTAGTTTTATATAAAAAAAAGAAGATTTTTTTGTATTTTGCTTAAGAACTGATTTCATTTTATTATCCTTTTACATCCCTTTGAATACGCCCCTATAGGGGTGCATAAAAATAATTGATTCGCCTTATTAAGATATCCACCATATTTTAAATTTAGAATCAAGCCATTGTGCTTTTATGCATTAGATATCTAAAACAAAAGTATGTTTTTTTTATAATTAATCAATTGTAACTTGCGGTTAATTAGTTAAAATTCAGCTAGGAAAATCAAATAAATAAAAATACAAAGGTGTGCAATATAAACTCGAAGGTTTAAGGTTTTATTGAAACCAGATTTTCGACAAAATTGTTGTTATTATCGATAACCGATCGAAAACTGATTCCTTAAAAAATATCCAGTAAAAAATATTTTTTCGTCCCGTAAAATGTATCACAATGAATGACTGTTATTACTATGTCATTGATATCATGATATACCATAACAGTCATATCCACACAACATCCACCATCGTTATTAAAAAACGTTCAAAAATAATGTGTGCCGCATCCCCACCGCAAAATATGATGGATCTGATACGGTATTGTGCTCAGACAAATATTAATAGAGATATTTCGATAAGTGGCCACGCAATACAAACCGAACTTCAACTTTATTAGGGATGTGAAACCATAATCGATTTTCATTTATCAATTTTTACAATAGTAAAAAGATTTTTTAATAATTCGATTTTTTACGAATATATTATTTTAAATTAGTGATTGGTAAGGCTCCACCTACAATTTGAGAGCAACTTTCATGAGGTTTTTTCGCCCTTAAATTTCAAGTGCCTACTATTAACGACCTTTATTTCGTCAACTAATTTTGAATGCAATTTAAAAATCGATTTTTAGTTGTTTTTTCAATAGTCAACTTTTCATTACACATTACACAGAAGTAAGAAACATCAATTACTAATCGACTTATTTCCTCGTTTCCACATCCCTAAAGGTAATCGTACTTCAAATTAATAATGGCCATCGTAGAGGAAACCGTACATCAGATCACTTATAGCATTATTATAATCGTGAGAGACTTTATTATATTATTAATGTGCATAACGCTAAGGTAGTTCACATGGCTTCCGCTTTAAGATGAAGATAAACACGCGATTCAAACGCTTAATACGATAATTGAGGTTATACAAACAAGATCTTTACGCTACTTGAACTCAAGTAAATTTTTATAGGTTATGATTATAATAACGATTTCTCGAGATATCAGTTGAAATTTTAGCTGTCGAATATTGCATTGTATATTTTGCATTGTATGTTTCCTTTATTTTATTTTCAGTCGTGTTCATTCTAAAATATAATTTTGCACAACACGAAATATGCTAAATTACGATTAGAATTATTTCAATAAATGATCACTTTCACAAACAAAATTTTCGTAATATTAAAAGGGATAAAAAAAACTTAAATGGATTGTATAGTAAACACATAATTTGTGAATATTTAGATCTTTAGAACTTGGCTGACACGCTACCGAATGTCTAAATTTTCAACATTTCTTTCAATCTTGTCAATACCGGGAAAATTGCACAACGTGAAATATTTGTATGAAATAAAGATAATATTTTTACGAGCGTGATTTGTGTCACGTTACGTGCCTCCATATGAAAACCATCAATTTAACATGTAATTTTAAAGAGAAGAAAAATATACAAGTTAAGAAAAACTAAGTTCCTACAAATTAATCGGCGCTCAGGCTGGGACATTCATAAAGAAAATAACGGAAACAAAGATAATATGACTTTTATGTTAAATATACTCCTTTATTAACATTAGAACTTGATTAAAACAGACGTAAAACAATGTTCGAAAACAAATCAGAGTAACAATTACTTATATACATCCTCTTCTTTTCATATGTTTACCAAAATGTACGAATATCACATCTAACCATTGCATTTCTTCACCAGGCACAAGCGAAAAGTGAACAACCTTCTCCCATCGAAGTCTTCCGCGCCGAACCAGAGCTCCGGTTCACAACGCAGGGCTCCGCCACCCGCCCCACTGTACGAAGACCTACAAGACCTGCCCAGACGACCACCACTGCCCCACAGACCTGAGATGGAACCACAATTAGAGGTAATTATTTTCCATTAAATTAGTACCCTTCGAGTAACGTTAAGTGCAAGTGTTTGTAACAGAATTTGACTTTTCCATTATATGATGAAACCAAAATGATAATAAAACTTTACCAAACGATGTGGTTAACACATTATAAATATGTATTAACTATTGGGCATCTTAATAAATATTATGTGATGCCTCATTTTAAGATAACGAAGTTTCAAATTTAAACAAGTAACATGTTTTAACATATTCTTCCTCCTTTCCAGATGGTAGAAACAAAGAGACCGAACTGTCAAGGACGAGTGTTCGTGTGCGGCGCCGGCGGCTCCTGGCGAGGTGGAAACAGCTGTGGAGGCGACACGTGTGGTGCTCCCCTCTACGAAGAACTGCCACATCGATCCGACGACTCCATACACAGCGACGACCACTTCGCCGAAGACGAGTTGAGTCTCGTCGGCGAAGCGGCACCCTGTCGAACCTGCTCAAGACCTCCCGCTCCACAATCATTGCCTCACAGACAAAGACACCAGCGCTTGGACCGAAGACCAAAGTCTTTGGAAAGACGACGAGGGCAACATCGCGTTCCTCGACACGTTCATCCACCAGACCCTTCCGAGTTTCACGAAGGGGTTCTCCTAGATGCATTACTAAGATTATATCCGCAAGTAGGAACAGTTGGAGCTAGACCGTCTGGTCCCATGCCTATGGGAGGCGGTGCTTGGCCAGGAGGAGATTTGCCCGGAATGGGCTGCTGGAGAGGACCAAGAGCGTCTCCAAAACCTCCGAGTGGAGATTCCTCTTTTGGTTCGGATTCAGGATACAGCAATAACACGTGTGGAACTTGTGGCACAAGAGCGTCTTCAAGGCATCGTCTATCAGCGGAAATTCCGATGTCATGAACGCTGGAGATGAAGTGTGTGGACTTTAAGTGATGGTCCTGTGCCATAACTGTTGCGTGATATAATGGATGGAGGAGTACGGAAGCATTTATTAGTTTACGGCCTACTTTCCACTGATATTCAGTATGGCCTCATTTGCCTTCTTCTATTAAAGTTCGTGTCACTGTCAAGTTGAAGACTAATCCTCGTAGCGTTTATATTTCTACAGATATGTACAAAAGAGCCTAGGTAGAGGATTTCTCCTATTTAGAAATATCGATCATCTCATAATTTTTGTAAACAGCATTTTTTGGCTGTATAAGTAATAAAGTTCTAAACTATTAGACAATTTTGTACAAAATTCTCGTGACCATAATGATAGGTTAGTATAGCGGTTTTGTCCTAGTAAGTTATCTCGAAACTAGTCCTAAAATTATTACGATCAACAATCAAATTATAATTGATTTCCTGTAAAAAATCATTAAGGATTGTAAATTGGTTCGGTTAAACTGTAGATATTGTAAAAAATAGGTAAACGATTCAAAATAGGTTAGTAAGTGGAATTTTATAATCATATCACATTAAACTTATCCGCATTGCATTTAAATATGACATCACAATTTCCTTTCTTTCTTTATTCTATTTGTATCTTTTATCACTGGTGCTAGAAATTTTATGTTTTCTCGAAATATTATTTCCTCTTCTAATTTATATTTTAAATTAAATTCTTTGTTCCTTTATCTTTATTTTTCTCTTTCTTCTCTTTTATATTTATCTTGATAAAATATTCATAAACACGTTCAATTAACTGAATGGAGTATTTTAGAAGAATACGAATATTTTTCTGTAGGATTTTTCCGTTCGTATCTCTGTCTAATGCTCAATTATACTAGTATTTTATCGTTATATAAAAAATAAACATAATATAATGATTGCCACATATTTTAACTGTTAAAAACTTTTCTTGACAAAATGTCACAAAATTCGCAAATGGATAATATTTTTGGTTATCAAAACGTTGTTCTTGTTTTTTGTTTGTATCTATAATTAAGTGATATTTATTTTTTAAATATTGTTTTGCATTGTATATTTTCGGTTGCATCGCTAATGTAATTAAATACGGACCGGATCGGTTCAGTTTATAAATTATGAGAAGCACAATAAAATGAAGAATAAATACATTTTTAAAATACTGCCTTTTAATTATCCTGTAGTGAATAAATCGTATAATTAAATAAGTCCAGAAAAGATTAAAGCGTTTTAAATTCTATAAATTTGAGGATTGTACACGAATCAGAAATATACAAATCATACCAATTGTAACAAGTGCATAGAAGATTCTAGGCAAACATTGTCAAAATTCGATCTTCGATAGCCAAAACATTAGATTTATTAATAACGTATGTATATTATTAAATGATCCTACATTCGTTCTTTAAACAGCAAACAAAAAGAAAAGGTACCTAAAGTTCATTAATATTTTTGTACAATATAGATAAAAATAGCAAATAACCATGAACTGACTAACATGACTAAATTAAAATCCCTTGTATACCTACCTAAGATTTTCCCTAACAAGACTTATTAAAAAATACCACATATCTGGAAGTACCCTCTGTGGTTTAAATCCTACGGCACCACTGCCACATCTATTTCTGCCTCCTAACAGCACTGTTAAGCGCTGTTATATTCTGATTTGAAGGGTGTGCTAAGGGAAACATTTTCTGAGGCAGTCCAGCTTAGTCTTCAGGAGCAGCGGCGAATCTGTGGCCGACTTCAAATAGCAATCTAATCTTATCTAGGCTTGATAACTGATGTCAATGGGCGGCAGTAGCTACTTACCATATGCAGGTGGAGTTCAGATTAGATCCTCTAGACTCTAGAGTATAGAGTCGAAGCAGAGAGGGTTCTACCTTCGAGAGCTAGCTTCGAAACCTATCAGCGCACAGTGTCATGTCACGTCAGTGTCATGAAAACTAGTTTTTTTATACAAAAACCTACCTTCTAACAAGCAGTAACTACATTGAAAAACACCAGAGCCCTATTGAATAATTTTCCTTCGTTTTACCATTCAGGCCCTGGTCTAGATACAAGCTAAGTCGCAAGTAATTTCTCGTTAATGTCGACTTTTCAAATTTATGCAGATTGTGAGGTCAGGCCGGGAAATGTATTATGTAAGACATCTTCTATTCTTTACTGTTTAGTGTCTTTACGTGTGTACTATTTGTTACGTTTTCATGGTTAAACTACTGAACCGATTTGGATGAAATTTAACATATAAATTGATTAAACTTTGAGGGAGAATATAAGCAACATATCGACATAACATATCAAAAATTTAAATCGTCGGTGAAATTTGAAATTAAAAATATTTTTTACAAAAATCAGACTGCGTCGGAAACCTAAAAGTGTAAAAACCTTTGTTTCGAATTTGGTAATACGAAAATAAATATTTCGTTGTAGGTTATCACTTTTTATATTCTTATCTAGAATTTTCTATGTCAAGGGTGCCATTGTCATACACATTGATAGCTAGCATAACGCCCAGACCCAGAACATAAATCTTAATTTGTTACTCCAAAAACTCGAGAATCGAACTCGTGCATATCAGACCTCTGTGTCAGATAACCACTGCGCCACGCGTATCATAATCATATTCCTTCACCACTAGAGCTTCATACAACAAAACAAACACACATAAAATTTTTTTTTTTCTTATAATATGGAGTAGCAGTCGAGCATGCAGTCCACCTGATGGTAAGTGGCTACTGCCGCCCATGGACATCTGTAATCAACCCCAGATAGGATTACATATTCCTACCTGAGGTCGGCCACAGATGCGCCGCTACCCCTGAGGACTAAGATGGAACGCCTCATAAAAGTCTGTCTCCCTTACCACACCCTTCAAAACGGAACACAGCAGCGCCTAACACTGCTGTTATTAGGTAGAAATAGGTGTGGCGGTGGTGCCGCCGGAGTCGAACCACAAAGTGTTCTACCACCTTCAAAATTTACTTCCAAATTACCTACATAAATACATATAAATGTCTACATATAATTACTAACAAGCTAAGCGTTAAATACACATGTACCTACGTCGTGTGCGTGATAATTACGATGTAAGGGACAGACACACACAAATGTTTTTAATAATAGCAACCACCTTGCCACTTTCTTAAGACATTTACAAATAGAGTCATCTCAAAGTACAGTCGGCGAGACAAAAACGTATTTTCTACTAAGTAAAATTTAAGGGCGTTTACACAGTTGCGATTTAATTTTGTTGTAAATAAAGACTGATATACAAGATCAAATAAGGTTATTTTAAACCCGAACACAGTTACTGTTTTTGTTAATACTTCTATAATAATAAAACATATAATTTTATAATATAGTAGCAGCAGACGAGCATGCAGTCCACGTGATTGTAAGTGGCTACTGCCGCCCATGAATATCTGTAATCAACCCCAGATAGGATTAGACATTCCTACCTGAGGTCGGCTACAGCTGTGCCGTTACCTCTGGGGACTAAGCTGAAATGCCTCGGAAAAGTATGTCTCCCTCACCACATCCTATGTTTACTTCAATGTCTACTAAGGATATAGTATTCCACTGTCGGACACGGACAACGGTGTATCTCTTTCAGAGTAACAATTTGAGGGCAAAGCCTATCACTATACTTTACACAGTTTTACAATGTTTTTTAATTCACACATAAAATCAAAATTAAGACGTCCCTGGGATTTCAACCCCCAACCCATAGTCTCACAAACCAAAGTTCATACCACTAGGCTATACCCTTATTTACATACAAGTGGTATTACATAAAGTTGTCCAAACGCTCGGCATTTCGCAGCCGTACTAAGTGTTCAAACATACCACTACTCTAGTCTTACTCTACATCGCCTAGAGCCAGTCTATCGCGCCGCGCAACTGGTTGGAGTTAAATGTACTAGATACGGCTTTTTTACCACGCTTTTATTAGCTTGACATGTATGTATGTATGTATGTAACGGAATCTTTGCACTCGATTTTTACCCAGTTTTAAAAGTCTGATTAATTTAAAATTTTGAAAACTTATGAAAAACCGATGACAATATACGATTTTAATAATTTTGTCCCATTCACCTCATTAGGGTCGTCAGGAATCAGGATTAACGATTTTCCTTGTGCGATTTTTGTGTGTTTTTAAACTATTATTTTATTTGATTTATTTAAACTCAGTTTAAGCAGCATACAGACCATCTGATGGCAAGTCACTGCCGCTTGTAGGAACATCTAAGAACAGGAAATTTTATTGTTACCCCTGAGATCTAGCTTAAAATATCTGCTTCTCATTCGCCATTTTACAGACTTCAAAGCAAAATACATTTGACACTGCTATTATACGGCAAAAGCTGATGGTGTGATGTTTTATAGCAAAACTATAAAACATTCAGTACCTCTAAAATTACGTCTTATTGTCTGTACTTTTTAATATAAAAAATCTGAGTAGTACCTAAGAAACACCGAACGGAAATTAATGAAAGCTAAGCCTGGTTTAAAATTATATTCCTTTCTGGTCCTAAATAAGAAAGGATTTAGTCAACTCCTGAAGATATAAATCATACAGTTAAATAAAAAATATAGTTTTTAGGCTTTTGAAGATCAACAATAAATAAACTCTAATTAACTACTGAGTTCAGAACAAAAATTAACAAACATCAAACTTTACCCAATAAAAAGACTCTTTATAAACTAAACTAACTTTTTAATTGTTGTTTCATAAAAGTGATGTTTTTGGCTGCTCAGCTTAGAAAAAATATTATTTTTTTAAAGGCTGTTACTAAAATCTTTATGTATTAATTATTATTTTAGTGTACAATAAATAATTGTTGTATTGTATTTGTACTGGAACGTTTACAAATATTCCGAGACGACTGTACAAGTATATTGCATCTCTTTCACGCCTTTCCTGTACACCACAATTGCATCAGATACCATCTCACTTACATTAACGTCACAGATGTCCCAAGAATGAAAACAGGCATAATTTTAATGTGAGTCACGAATAAATAATCTTCTTATTTTAGTCAAATATTAAATATAGGGATAAAGAGACATAACTAAGGATTTAATAAGGAAAGAATAAGATCTATGCGGGCTTAATTAAAGAAGTCTTGATACCTGTGGAATGAAATCAGCAGATTAAGATTCGAATCCAAATTATCTAATAATTTACAAAGTAATAAAAGCAATTTTGAAGTCTTAAATTTATCATTCGCTTGTAAGCTCGATAGCTCGATAGAACATTCTGTACACCGAATGTGGAGGCACCAATGTCACAAAAAAAATCATAGCACTGTTCGATCGTTGTCAAGTTATAGGTGGGTAGACGTAAAAATGCAACAGATTTGTCTTTTATTGACATTTCTTGCGACCAGTCGTCGACTTGCGCTCGGTGAGATCATACAGAATTTCTGTACCTGCTATTTTTCACGTGGACTAGCCGTGCTATCGCCTGTGAGTTGTGAAGTGCATAGAGACTACTCCTCAGGAAAACCAGGCCGTGCCTACTTCTATAAGCCCTGTGACAGCACAGGGCGCATCACCCCTGATACGACTTGATTCTGCAGATCGACGTGGAAGGCAAGTTTGGTGGTTATATCTAATCCTTCATCTTTCTGCCGGGGATTGTGTCATACCTCTTACAATTCTATACATAATACTCTACTATATCGTTAGGCCCAGAGTGCGAGGTCTGTGTGTACCGCACAAATATAATATTATTACCATTATATATTACTTTGATTGTAAAACACGACCGGCGCATTTCTACCTTAAGTTGACATAAAATCTTTGAGTATTTTGAGTAAGTTTGTAAATGTATATTTGTAATTCTATTAAGTCCACAAGACCAGCAAAGTTTAGGTAAATGTTCGATCGCAAAAGTGAATCCTATACGATTTATATATAGACGGCAGTATTCTACACAAAAATTATAATTATAAGAAAGCATTATTTCCGAGGACTACGCAAACCATTCTTAACCCTACACCGTTCAAATTGAAGCCCACTATGTCTAGCACAAGACAATTTCAACCAACAACACTCAAAATACACGTAATTCCAGGAGCTACAACTACAAAATAAGCACAAGTTTGCACTACAAATTACGCTTGTCAGTTCCAGCATTAACACTATATCAACGACAGAGCAAATATTAATAAGCCGCCGTAGGCAGATGATTTATATGTTTAGACGCTCGTATGAATATATTTTAACAGCATACAGGCATTTGCGATGAGGCATCGGGTGTCATAATGTCGTCGGAATGAAATTGTTAAGTATTTCGTGGATTGAATAGGGTGACAAAGGTTTTGTCAAATTGAGGATAGGATGGTGCGTCAGTTATTGTCAGAACAATTTTGTATATTTTTTAGCTTTCTTTTAATACCTATCGCGTTTATATCTTATTTAGCAAATTACGACTAATCAGTCAAATTCAATCATTTTTTTTTTAATTCAAAATAGATTCTTTACAGAGCACTTTTTGAATGTCAATACAACTACCACCACTTCACAAGGTGTTTCGTTATGGAGAAGAAGCGGCCAAAGAAACTCCATAACACACATATTTTAAAAAAATGTTTTTTTATAATGTTAAACTTAACCTAATGGCACATGTGGAGCTGGAACTACTTCACACCACACCGTTTTGTCAGTCAAATAATCACTTAGTTTATAGTATGCTTTTTTACATAGCGTTTGTATAACGCATTGTTTGAACTTTTTTTCTGTGAGATTCAAAATGTGGTCGGGTATTTTATTGTAGTAGCGAATACAGTTACCCATGAAAGATCTAGCCACCATGCATAATCTATGTTTAGGAATTGCTAATTTATTTTTATTTCTAGTATTAAACCACCATAGGTTACTATTTTTTTCAAACATATCAGTGTCTTATATACATAATATTTTCATATATGTATTGACTATGTACCGTCAATATGTTAATAGTGGGAAACAGTTCTCTCAGGGACTCACCACGTCGCAGACTATATATTGACCTTATTGCTGATTATGATTAGGCTGACTATGATTTTGATTAGGGTTCCGTACGCACAGGGTAAAAAGTCCGACTATTAACACTCCCTACTACCTGTCCGTATGTCTCAGGGCTCTAGACACAAAGGGTAATGAGTAATAAGTAATGTGGTAAAGCCCTTTCTGCACCGACTCCGTAGGCACTACCACGACTCCTCTTTCTGCCTAATGATAGCAGTGAAGCCCTATCAATTCGGCTCTAAAAGGATTCGTAAAGAAGACACATTCTTCCGTGGCGTCCTAACTTAGTCCCCAGGGATAGCAAGGCATACGTACCTTGGAGATTCGAGCTCTAGGACCAGGGCCAGATTTAAAATATTTTGGGGTCAGGGGGCCTCCACTCCTTTGTTGCCTCAAAGCCTCTAGATCTCTAAATCCGACCATGTCTAGGACTAGGAAAATAGCGAAGTTACTACAAAAAGAAAACAAAATATCATAAAATTGTAATCGAAATCAAATTATAACGTTTGCGATACAAAATAAATATTTTTGCTTGCATCGCACGCAACGCAAATATGGCGCATCGATTTTATCGCCACAGTTAACGTAAACCGGACGTTGTTACTTAAAAAGGGGTGTTCGGCGGAATTGGTCCTTGTTGGTATTCTGCTTTAAGCCCCACGACACGATGTCGCGACGACTGCGCGCATACGTCACGTGACTTGACTACGCTACGCTACTGCGAAGAGTTTTATAAGCTTTGTATATATATTACATTTTTTTATACATGCATTAGGCTAAACAGCTTCGATTTTAACATAAGAGATAACGTTGGATTCGTCTAAATTGTGGAAGTGACAATAGCTATATTATTAGCAGTCGATTTTTTTTAATTTCTGTATTAGTTCAGTAATTAGAAACGTACCTGTATGGATTTCTATTTCGTATATTATATTCCACGTATAGTATATATAGTATATATATATTAAACCAATACATCTTTAAAAACTAAAAAAATGTTCCAATATGAATATATTGTTTTTTTTGGGTACAAAGCTCTAAAAAGAACATCGGATAAGCCATTAAATTGTAGTACAATATTAAAATCTTGCAAAAAAAATAGGCTCATTCGTCAATACACATAAATTGCACGGTTACCTGGTAGTGTAGTATTTAATATGTGGTCTTAGATAAAAACAAAACAACGAATATTTAACACGTCGTGTCGTATCCCCTAAATGTCCTGAAAATGTTCAAATAGCGAGTGGTTTATATTTTGTGTTCTTCACATACTTTCAGATATTTCCAGGGAGTTTTCTGGTTTTGCTCTTCATTGTAATAAAGTGTATGGGAGTTCGTTCAATCAGCTGATTGGTCTTCGAGCAATGTCGAATATCCTTTGTGCTTCTGTGGGTTTTATTATTTTAGTTATTACTGTGGTTTTGTGATATTATTTCTATGGTACTGAAAAATACGTATTTTCATTTTGACTTGCTTAGACTTTCTTTGTTTGTCGGTTACTGAGGGCATTAAGCCGCTCCGGTTTTTATTTTTGGCTAGTCGTTATATCTTGTCGCAGGTTTTATGGGGTCCAAGTGTGTGTGTGTGTGTGTGTTGTACGTTCGTGGTGTGGCGGATATGTGGAGGAATGCAATCCTCCACAAATCCACATTGGAGCATCTTGGTGGAGTACTCCAGGCCTTCTTCCCTGGTTAAGTAGAAAGATCCGTGCCCAGAAGTAAGATCGGTTTTCACACTTGTATTGTATTATTTTAACACTTGTTTAACAAAGGAATCAAGTCTCTATATCACAACCCACATGGCGGACAGTGTGCTTATATGGTACAAAGAAGGTTCCAGGTTCGATTCCCTGCCACATATCTAAATGATACAATAATCGCCAATGGTGACGAACAGCACAGACAAGCGGCTCTTGGTGGTTCTTTTCAGACTGTCGTTTAAGCCTCTGAGGTTCAACTGATGCTCGTAATACCAACCGGGACGTCTTAACTGGCTTTCACGCTCGCAAAATTTAGCTACTACCGGTCACCCATCACCGCCCGACCGCACCCAACGTTGCTTAACTTTGTAAACCTATTACCTACATAAGCCGCGCAACACGCTTCTTTACCTATGTAGCTAAGATTATATTAAATGCACGTCATTGACACCAATCTAACATAATTAACCTCGATGCATGCATCATACATGCATGATGCATGATGCATGCACACGTCATCCGATTACGATTACGACCGCAACGTCACAGCTAATTGGGTATTAATGTCACAAGTAATAAAGATTCATCTCATTCTAATGGTTAAGCATTAAATATCATCATTGTCATGATAGATGCCTGATTACTTATGATAATTCAATAGTAATTTAATACAAGTTTAGTTTATGCTAAATTTACTAGTTAAGGAATAAACTTATATCTATGGCATTTCGTTTTCAGTGATATATCTACTTTTTTTCTAAAATGTAAGTAGCAAATGATCATACAGTCCACTTGATTATAAGTGGCTACTGCCACCCATTTACATCAGTAATCAAGTTAAGATTAAAACTACTTCGCAACAATCCGCTACAAATATGTATGATGGTATATATTTTAAACCATGCAGTATGTACCACCCTCCCTCCCACAAAGGATGCGTGCTGATCCAAAATCTTAAAAATATACACCACCATACATACCACCACCAACACGTGTTTCGCTCCAAAACGGAGCATCATCAGGGCAGTTGACTCTACGACGGTTAATCGTTAAGGATAACCGACGATTGTAGCGGATTGTTGCGAAGTAGTTTTAATCTTAACTTAATAGCATGGATTTCCGCAAAGTAACGCCTGATACAATTAATTATCTGTAAGCAACCCCAGATAAGATAAAAGTTCCATCTAAAGTCGGACACAGATAGGCGCTACCCCTGAAGTCTAATTTGTAACACGTATGTCTCCCTTTCAAACCAGAACACCTTTCCACACCTTTCAAACCAGAACCCAACAGCGCTTAACAGTGCTGTTATTACATAAGTAGGTATATGTGTCGGTGGTGCCACAAAGGGTTTTACCTTCAAACCTTCAAAGGAATTCAATTGCTTTATTTAACGACGACGGAAAATGTTAGGAATAAAGTCTCATATTCTTACAGATCTCTTAGACTTTAAGTTACATTAATGAACAAAGCCCTAAGCCCTTCAATTAATTAAGACTGTAGGACTACAGTGAGTTACATAATAGACTTTTAGGCGTTCTTTTAATTACAATGTAAAAGTACTTGATCGATAGAACCTGTCATGCTTACTTAATTAAGTCACAAAATGTTGCTAATTCTAAGACTAAGTTGAAACGCTTCGGCTTCCGTGATCCATATTTACAGGACCTCTCAAACACTAAATGGACGTAATTATGCAAAATGGATCCAACCCACAAAAACCGTTTTTTTTAGTTACTATCACAAATGGCATCTCCACATCAACTTTCGTATATGCAAAAAATATTCAAGCATGGTACATTTTTTTCTTTTGAAATATACATATATCAGTAATCATCATTAACAACCCATTACTGTCCCACAGCTGGGCACGGGTCTCATCTCATAATGAGAAGGATTAGGCGAACTTGTTACAAATGTTAAATTACAATTACAACTTGTTAAATTACACACTTGTCCACCGCGCTGGCCAAGTGTGTATTGGTAGACTTCACTTACCATTGAGTTTTTTTTATAAATCTCTCAGGTATGCAGGTTTCCTCACAATGTTTTCCTTCACCGTTTAGCAAGTGCTAATTAATTTCTAATACGCACATAACTTTGAAAAATCAGAGGTGGGATTTGAACCTCGGACCCCTCGATCGAGAGGCCGAGTTTCTTAACCACTAGGCCATCACTGCTTTTTTCGTACATCAGTAGTACTAACCATAAATTAAGCAATTTAACTTTTACTAAAAGACCTATTTTCTCAAAAGCTACTTTTTGTGGTTGGATCTATTTTGTATAACTACGTCCAATTATGTTTATTGAATTGATACTAAGCTTTAATAAATTTACATTATCTACTTTTTTATAATATAGAAGTAGCAGACGAGCATGCAATCCCCCTGATGGTAAGTGGCTACTGCCGCCCATGGACATCTGTAATTAACCCCACATAGGATTAGATATTACTACCTAAGGTCGGTCACAGATGCGCCGCTACCCCTGAGGACTAAGTTCAAACGCCTCGAAAAAATATGTCTACCTTACCACACACCCTTCAAATCAGAACACAGCAGCGCTTAACACTGCTGTTATAAGGCAGAAACAGGTGTAGCGGTAGTGCCGCCGGTTCTACCACCTTCAACCTACTAGAACCCGTGAATAATAAACATTCTACCCGTCGGTTTGCGTACCAAAGACTGTTTGACAATTTCTGCCCAACATAAAGCTTCTAATTTCGATCTTAGTTAGACTAACTGGATAGGTTATTAATAACGAGTGGGTCACATTCCTATTTAACATATCCAATTTTGTTGAAAAGTTTTTTTTTTATATATTTGAGCCTAACGATAAAGCAGACATGCTACCTGATGGAAAGTAGTCAACGTCGCCTATGGACATTTGCAACACCAGGGGAGTCGCCAATGTATCGCCGGCTTTGAAGGAGAGCTCTTTTTGCACCTTTTTTGAAGAGCCCCTAGAATATATAATCTTAAGAATTCTATAATAATCCTCACCATTACAATTTCACAAAAAAATGTTGACAACCAATTCCTATTCGTTATAAGGCGCCAAGTGTGTACCATCCAGTATAAACTGATCTATCACTTCGTCTGATTGTTCTGTATCACAGAATTCCAAGTGTAGCCGCGGGTCAAGACATTCTGGTCGCGTGTTAGTATGTCTGAATTCATCAAATAGGACGTGAAGCAATAATTCCTGGACGGACTTGGCCGAGAGGAATGCAATTTATAAACGAACTTGGCTCAAAATTCACTGAAACTGCTCTCGTGACGATCTCTGGACGGTAACGTTATAAATAGGAGGGGTGTATTCTTGTAGTGGTGGTATTCAACAGAATATCCTAGGGAGAATATTTTGATAAAGTTACAAACGGTCATGCAAAATTTGCAAAATGCGGTGGGGGTGGCAAAGTCGGCACATCGTATTAAATAACATGCATTTTCTGAAGATCTTTCAAACTTAACTGTCACCTTGGGCAGTATTTGTAGAGGGCGAAAGAATTTAAAAATCAGTGGGCCTTATTATTTGCCAATAAATTTACAATATTAATATTTAACGCATTTGTTTTGCTAGCTTTTTCTTTAGATAATAACAAAGCTTCCGCAATGGTTCCTTCACTTTTAAAAAGAGATAACATTCACTATAAGATAGAAAAATAATATTAAATTTAAATTTAAAAAACGTTAAAATCAGTGCAAAGTTTAAAGTAGTGCAAAGTAAAGCGAAGTCAATACTAGTGAATAATGATCACGAATCGCGTAGACTCCGACAGGCGCGACCCGCTGCCAAGCGACACTTAGCACTTTCTTGTAAACAGCTGATTTATTTCTTGCAGATTTCGTTAAAGCAAGTGTATTTGTACACGATTTTCTCATTAAGGTGATAAATTAAAATGGTATTCGTTTTTGTTTATATATTAAATGTAGTTCCGAATTGAACAAAGAGAGTGTTACTTGAAGGTAAATTCTACGGTAGCTTTCGTGCTTAAAAGAGTACATTAAAATGACGTTCTAGTTGCTGTAGGTACATTTCGAGACGGCAATATTTTGATTGTATTTAACTGTCAAATTTTAGACACTGTTGAATTTGTTCTTGAAGACCATTTTTACGACGCTTATTCCATAGGTAGTAGCAATTTAAATTTTGACACTAGATCCTACGCACTTAAAACGAATTTATCGTTTTAAGTTTTAAGTCCCTGTAAGATCGAAAGATAATACTTTAAATTAAGAATAATAATAATAAAATCAGTGCAAAGCTTCAAGTTGTGCAAAGTTTAAAGTAGTGCAAAGTAAAGCGAAGTCAATACTGGTGAATAATGATCACGAATCGCGTAGACTCCGACAGGCGCGACCCGCTGCCAAGCGACACTTAGCACTTTCTTGTAAACAGCTGATTTATTTCTTGCAGTTTTCGTTAAAGCAAGTGTATTTGTACACGATTTTCTCATTAGGGCGACAAATTTAAGTATTTGTTTGTTTTTGTTTAAATGTTTAATTCTGAATTCAATAAAGGGAGTCGGATGGGTGACTGTTAGTGGCTAAATATCATGCGGGCTTTTTTCTTCGAAGAACACTTTAAAGCTCGGTACTTAGCTATACTTGAATAGAAGTTAAATCTTGTCGGACTCCGTTTGGGTGGCTTGAAATCAACCGAAAAAATTGGCGACTACCTTCTACCACTAATCTACCTATCTACATTGAAGTAGTGTATTGCTATGCTCCATACCTTCTCGAACTGTGCCGAGCAGTAGAATATAAAATTATCATTACAAACAACAACCAATTCAAACAAAACAAACAGTAACAGTAACAATTTCAGTAAATTGTTGCTTGTTTTGTTTGACGCTGACTTTGCTTGATATTGCTAGTTTTGTTTGAAGCCTTAGTTTGTTGTTTGTTTCTTGTTTGTTTGAGATCTTAGGAAAGGATCCAGTCTTGCCTGGGGTTGATTCTCTAGCGGGATTCTAAGGGGGGTGGAAGGTCCGGCCCGCCCCAGGCCCTCAAACACAGTTGTTAAAAAAAAGGTCATCAGAACCAAACAATTGATGAAATGTGTATAAAACACAACAGCGAAAAAAAAGAAAATCACCGGAATCATACGTATAAGTCGGCGAATAAGTCTTAGACACATTAATTGTATTTTTTAAGATCAAATCAAATTTTTACACTTTTCCTTAACTTAACTTTCCGCCCGGCCTCCGCACGACCATAGTCCGCCACTGGGTTGATTACAAATATCCATGAATAGCTAAAAAAATAAAAAAAATACTTTACTTACGTAAATATTATATTGCGTTCACATTACATTGAAATGAAGTCAAATATCTAGTGATCCGAGAATAGTCCCCGTCACCCCTTGATTGAAGATTTCACGATTTAATTTTAGTCGTAACCGTTTACGATGTTTGTCACAGCGCCTTTGTGAGCAAGTGGCGTATCAACGTGGCCCTTTGAAACTATTTTTAGCCCTTTCATGGCAGTTCACAATTAATGGCCAGGTGTGTTAAGGTTAGCGCTGTCCTTTGAAAGGTCTGATGTGGAGTTAAGGCATTAATCGTTTTATTGCCGAAACCGCCTGGTCATAGAAATGTTCAGATTCGATTCCTAGGTAAGCCAAGATGTCTTGATGATTTGATTCTAATGGGTATTTACGTTATTTTCTTCGTGTTCGAAGCCTTTATTACAGTCTTGGGTGCCTGAACCCAAGACTGTAATAAAGGCTTCGTCTGCAAAGGTCACGATACTGATTGTGTCTTATGACAGCGTTGCTGCAATTGTTTTACAATTTTTAGTATAAAAGAGACATTGAGTGGCGTTCAAGTTTAGTCTTCAGGGGTAAAACTCCCTTGGACTACTATTCTACGTGAAATTTATTTTAAGTGCCACATACAAACAACATACCATCATCTGAATTATATGCTTACTTGCTACTCTGATAATAAATAAGAACAAATTTAATTTTAAATTTCAAATTTCAAAAAAAAAAAATTTATTATTTTCAAACTACGGTCAGAATGTACCCAATAAAGTCATTCTGTAAAATAATTCATATTTTGTTCTCATACAAAAACATAATAAATTAAACTTGTATGCTATTTAAGATCCAAATATTCTCGACGTCCCTAAGACTATTTAATCTATATAATTGGTTCTACAAAGCAAACAGCAATAACACTAAGTACACATCTAACACTAATTCGGCCGCCATTATCGGATTGCTACGACCATTAGTCGCCACTAATCCTCTATCGATCGCTTATTCAATATGTGTAATCGGATTCCGCCTAATTTATTCATCAAGCCTACACTATCAAGACTATTAACACCTATGTGAGGGCTATGTACATTATATATCAATAAAGCTCGGTTGAAACTCTGTATCTAAATTGGGGGGGTACGATGTTCAAAGTTATGTGTTTTGAAAATTTATTACCACTTGGCGTAACGGTGATGGAAAACATCGTGAGGAACAAACAAAGTTCTAAAAAGAAGTTCTCAAAGGTGTGTCAGGTCTACGAATTCGCACTTGGCCGGCGCGGTGAACTATGACCTAAATCTCTTACACTCTAAGAGGAGACCCGTGCCCAACTGTGGGACAGTAATGGATTGAGCAGTGATAGACCATTGGTTTCAAATTCGCTTTGTAACGTTTGCGGCCTGAGGTTCTCATTCGAAGTAAAGCCAAACATCGTTAGGTAACCTACAGACCTGAAAGATGTTTTTAATAAAAAATCTAAAGTCTAACAATTCGCACTCGATTTGTGTCTATGTGGTCGTCCAAAATTTCTAGGCCCCACCCGTGCCCAGGAGTGGGATGTTTTTGTAAATAACCGATCCGTCCAACTAGTGGTAATTGATTTCTGTTACCAACTGGTACCTGTTATAGAAAAACGCTTCTCTCAGAAGCCGATCACAGATGCGTTGACAATCCTGAAGACTAAGATTGTCGCCTAACTTACCAATTAACAACCTCAAAGTTCCACCGAATCAGAAAACCTGCTATACCCTAGTAATAGACTATAGTACTTTCCTATGTCGAACCTTCGAAACTATAGCTACAGTATATCCTTATACTGTGCTATAGCCTTTCGAACTTTATGGCTCATAGTCCATAATAAAGCCAGTTAATGTTAAACTTTGATAAATATAAAAATTAAAATCAATGAACCAAATCGTAACCACAAAACCGCAAAATGTGGTTCCCGTGGATATGTTTAATTAAATTAATGGAATCAGCTACTCTTGTGGACAGTAAATTCTAATGAAATGCCGCCAAAAGTTAAAATAATTAAATTAATAATTGCGCTTTCAATTAATTTTCTGTTAATTAACGGTATATTGCATTTAGGTGCTCATTAATTATTTGCAGCGTTGAAAAGTGGTATAAAATATTATTTTCACGATCGAGTTAAATATTTAATGGGTTTTAATGTTATGTGATTAAATAATTATTTGTTACAAATTTTGAAAGATAGGTGCAGTTTACATAGACTAAAGAAATAATAGAGAAGGCGTTCATGACACAATTTATTCCCAAACCGAAAATAGTTACTCCTAGCTAGTCCACGGAGTAGGACTAGCTAGGAGTAGGTAGGTAGGAAATTTCGTAAAGAAAACAAATCCCTTCTCACAAAAATGACTGTTTTTGTATTTGTTTACGTATTTCCCATCAGTTCTGATACAGTCCGCTAGGGGCGCTGATGGGAAATGTATGGGCAAATATATAAATACTGATACGCCGCTACCATACACTTTAGCTACTGCGTTTAACACTGCTGTTTTAGGCAGACATATATAGGTGTAACGGTGGCGCCGTCGGAGTCGAGCCAGAAGGTTCTACCACCTTAAAACCTTAACACTTTCATAAAGTTAAACTATGATCATATTCTACAAGTCAACCAATGCCATGACATATTTCACGGATGAACCAACTGATCAGCACTTTCCTCTCAGTTAGATAACTTACCGAGTTCAGGACACGAATCTAAATCTCAATTTCAAGTTCGCTAACAAGACCTCGAATGCAAATACTATATGACTTTCAATATTTGATATGTTATGAGAAATACGTAGAGACAAAATGTAGTGGAATAGTAAATGTACCGTGAAATATAATGTCACAATACCTAAACATTCATATCTTAACTGTAATGGATATTCAAGGGAATCAACATGAGAGATATTATGAAATTTATTTCATATTAATAAGGTTTTATATTCACTTACGGTCTTAGTAACCTACTTACATTTTTTTTATAATATAGGAGTAGCAGACGAGCACGCAGTCCACCTGATGGTAGGTGGCTACTGCCGCCCATAGACATCTGTAATCAACCCCAGATAGGATTAGATATTACTACCTGAGGTCGGCCACTGATGCGCCGCTACCCCAGAGGACTAAGCTGGAATGCCTCGGAAAAGTATGTCTACCTTACCACGCCCTTCAAAACAGAACACAGCAGCGCTTAACACTGCTGTTATTAGGCAGAAATAGGTGTGGCGGTGGTGCCGCCGGAGTTGAACCACAAAGGGTTCTACCACCTTCAATTACATTTAACAGACACTAAAATTTAACTACCAAAAGCAGCTGACAGTTGTTTGCATTTCCATAATTCAAGATAAATAGAAATCTTTACTACTTATTTATTTATCTTTGGAAGGGCTTTACGCTTGCCATAATTTGCGCGCAATTTCGAAGAAAATCTCTGTCAGCTAACCGAGTTTAAGTTTTAGTAGATTATTGAGACCGGCCGTAGTAATTAATTTTTCTTGAAAAAAGAAAATTAGGGGCATATTGCTAACATGTTTTCATTTTTTTAATCATGACGACATACGTGACGTGGTGGTCGCCACACCATGAAAATCAAAGGGGTCCGGGTTTGATTCCGCATAATTTAGATTTCTATTCTGGATCTGGGTGTTTAAAGACTCTTCTTTGTTTTGATAGTACCCTCAAAACAGAGTATCTAAGATTAGGGCTAGGTGTCTAACCTAACCTTGCAATTAAATTCCCTTTGTGCTTTATCAACATTTTTGCCAAATAAACGTTCAAATGTCATTGCAATATTAAATCACTTTTAGTATCACCCACAAATCCCACAATCCGCCATAAAAACAATCTACCCGCAAAACTGCGTTCTAATTTCAAACTAAACGTCAGTACTCTTCAATTGTAATCGTTAATCAGACGCGCAGTTACACAGAAAATTAGTATTTAACCTTACAATTGCAGCAAATATCGGTCGAAGTATTTCCCGGAATTACTCGATACATACATACAGGCCAATATCGCACATAATTCCTAAGCAATTAGGGCGAGGTCAGCGTGCACTGTTCCATAGTGTTGGGAAATTATATCGACATCAACGTGTTGTGGTCGAATCGGCACGTTGCCTGTAATTACATACAAATGGATAATTGCCCAGTGTTGCCAGCTCATTTTCATTGTTGCCCGATATTCTGTACGGAATTTGAAAAGCTATGAATGTTAATACGTACGAAATATATCGGAACAAATACCTTCATCAACCAAAGAGCTTAATTGTAAAACATGATGGGAACTTTGTGGAAAAAAGACGTAATAGGATTCGTTGCAAGTTCTCTTTCTCATTTAAATAAATTGTAATAACTTAATTACGTAATACTTTACGAATGTATAATTATTAATTTTCAACTTTTAATTATTACAAGTAGGTACATCAAGTTTTTATAAGTTTGTAAAGAAACAAATAGTAAATAAATTTTCGCTTGCTTTCACAGTGAAGAAAAACATCGCAAGAAATCTCTTGTATCACGAACTTCTATCGTGTCATGTTTATGTCCTCATGGCGCACTCGAAACACCAAAGGTACTTCAGGTAAGTAGATTTTTTTTTAATTTACAACATTTACTAAACTTCCTATTCAATACACGGAATGCTAATGAACCGCGTACAAAATCTTTCAACATAATAACACGACACTAACGTATATTTTCAGAACAAGTTAATCTTGAACAAGTCACTTCTATATTAGTCCACATTACACCCATAATCCTATCATTAACTAGAAAGCAAACAGAGTAACAAAACTTCTGATCCGTAATATCGTTTAATTTAATACTACAATATGATGATTTAACGATTGCCATAAATATAAAAGATTTAATTGAGTTATGATTATGACAGTGCCATAATCTCTAGGTCTGTGACATACTGTCTCTGCATGTTCTAGTGAGGTGATGTTAATAATACAATATCGATAAAAACCTTAACGTTAGCTATTTTGTGCAACATATTTTGCACAATGTTGTACAATGTTGTATTTGTTTGCAATAACATAGTTATTTCTATAACTACATTTAAATAAGTGGTAACAACTCGATAAAGATTTAAAGACAACTACAAATAAAAAATATTCTATAAATCATTTCAAGCATAATATATAAAATATACTTATTAAAGTCGTTGAAAATATAAATAACAACGTTATAAAGTATAAATAACACCATCATCATTGAAAACACTAATAACAATGGTCTTTACTTTAGATCTTATGGCAGGCATTGGCCTAATCTACTCCTATGATTATTAAATTAATAAGCTGCATTTTTAATTTATTTTGTCCTACAGCTGGACGTGGATCCATCTCCATAATTAGAAGAACCATGGAGTACACCGATATAGTTCAGGTAAGCTTTCAACAAGATAATTATATTGACTGGTTTTCACTCATAACTGTGATCCATAAACATCATCTACTGCCAGAAGAATAAGTACGCATAAAATTTAGTCACTAGCCAATTTCCTATCACGTCGCATATTGCTTAACTTTAAAGACCGATTATACAAGCCAAGGGCTACCGCGCATCTGTTTTATGAAATAAATTATCGATAAATAATGCGCAATAGGGAAGGCCTAGTGCGTATTTTCGTCACGAAGCAAACGCAGCTGTCGCGATGCGTTTTCCTTCACCGTTTCACAAACTGCGCGTATGTTAACAACATTGTTGTGACAACCCTGACTGTTCTAGAAATTGGAACATTGGTAAGTTATTTTTCCATTCGAAAAATGGAATTAATTAATTTAAAACCAACTTACATCGCTGGAATTCTTGTGTATTTGTGGATTTGAATTTGTTTGTTTCGTAATTTTATGTTGATTTAGATTGATTAAGCAGTAATAATTTAAGGTACAAGTTTTTGGGGATAATGCCCTCGATTTTTTGTCTCTGGTACGAGCATTGTCACCTCTTTACCGAACAAAGATAGTGTTAAAAGCTGCTTTGTTATTGTAGTGTGTGTAAGACTCATCCGAAGATTGCAGGTTCGAGTCCTGTCACGGTCGCCATGTAGTGATGTCGCAGGCAGGTTCGAATAAAGAGGCGTGTTACTTGAATGATGTCTTTAATATTACTGTCTAATACTAAGCTTAACCTAACTTATATAACTATGAGTCTTACACACAACATACGGTACGGTAGATGTTAAGGGGTTGTATAACAGCGCATCTTTGACAAACATCGTTTACTCAAATCATGTTTGATCATATTTTATCGAATAAAAATTTCTATCGTTTGGCACTTCTTTTTATGAGGTGTTCAACCTACTCGTAAACTAACGTAAAGAAAAAAATACTGAATAATATAATAAATGTACATGTCCAGAATATTAGTGCTCTCATTAATTAACACGCCACAAAAAAACAGCTAACTAAAGCTCATTTTGGATATACCTGGAACATTAAGAACTTTATTTGCGTCAAGCTTTTAAGCACACATAAAGCTTTGCTATGGACTTTGTGATAGGCGCAATTTATTTTCCAGTAACTATCTAATAAGTATTGTGTATTAATTAATAGAAAATAAATGATTATATTAATAGTATGTGTCTCATGATTTTAATTGACAAGAAAACATGTTTCCCAAATATAGGCATTTGCATACACTGCAAATAATTAATAGTATTCTGCGGGGGGATAAGAATATTTTTTATAATCAACAATAACGATATAATTTAGATTATATTTTAACCGTTTTTCCGTTTCCGGTTCTCAAAGCGTAAACATCACAGTATTGTCCGTCTGCATTAAAACGTCATTTAAAAATAATAGTAGCTTCCCGGTAACAACTAATCAGTGCAGAATAAAAACCTGAAGTATCGTGGAGTGCAGTTTACATTAAAAAGTCGCGCCATAATTCCAACACACTGAAGAAATTAAGTTGAAAATATCGAAAAGTGAGGTCAAGAACTTGTCACAAGACATTGACAACATAATACGTAAGTCATCAGCAAACTGCCAGAGACAATAGAGGTAAATCAGTGTTGCCAGAACTTAGTAATACGTTCCATTACACGCTTTTAAAAATGGAAGAACAATTTTTAATGTTATTTGATAAAATGAAAATTGAAATGCAAACTCAATCAGCACAACAAACAGAGACTATTACCAAAACAATAATGGATAGAATGGACATGAAATTGGAACCTATCCTAGCAGAAAATAAAAACTTGAAATTAAAAGTGGAACGGCTTGAAAAAGAGATCGAGTATCTAAAGAAGGAAAAGCGAAACAACAATATAGTCATTTTTGGTTTGAAGGAGGAGAATAATTCCACGTTAGAACTCCTAAGCGTTGTTTTGAAAATTTTCAGGGAGAGGCTGGAATTAAATGTGGAGGAATGGGAGGTAAACAAAATCCACAGAATTGGGAAAATAAACAAGGAGAGCGACAAACCACGGCCTGTCCTACTTTCATTTGTGAATAGCTTGAAGAAGAAAGAGATAATGAAAAAGAAGAACCTACTTAAAAACAAACGCATATATATTACAGAAGATTATCCTAAAGAAGTTATTGAAATAAGAAAAGCTTTACAACCTAAAGTAATCGAGGAAAGAAGTAAAGGTAACATTGCATACATACATTATGACAAGCTAATCATTAAAGAAAATAAATCAAACAAAGACAAAAGAAAAAGGGAAGTATCTCTGTCGCCTCAATCTAGCAGCCAACCCAAAAAACAACAGACATTTACGTCATCCAAAGCAAATCGCACGAATGCTTTCGATATAATGCGTGGCAGATCAAACTCACTTTCAATTTACCCTGGAGGAAAAAACCAATAGCAACTAAACATCGGCAAACGGGAAAACAAACAAAACAATGAAATAGGAAATAAAACAATTGGAAACAACATACCTCCCCCAAGCCGACTGGTCATCGTGGGGGAAAATGACCACGACCCTCTTAGGAAGAATTGCATCACATACAAAAAAGCAACTAATATCTACATAGCTACCCTCAATGCTAGATCATTAAGAACCCCGGAAAAACTTTTAGAACTCGAAACTGCTTTAGAAAATCTAAATTGGGATATACTAGGGATCAGCGAAGTAAGAAAACTTGGAGAAGGTATAATAGACAATGGACGATATATTTTACACTATAAAGGTGAGACACCAGGAATGCATGGAGTAGGATTTCTTATAAAAAAGGACATGGTGGACAAAATAGATGAAATCAAAGGAATTTCGGAAAGAATAGCTGTTCTTAATATAAAACTACCTACACAGAAAGACTATACATTGTGGACCATAATCCAAGCATACTCACCAACCGAATCTAACAAACCCGAGGATATCGAAAAAACTGAAAATTTCTACAGACAATTGCAAACTACTCTAAATAGTGCTAACAAGAATATCATCATAATGGGTGACTTCAATGGACAAGTCGGACTATGCAACAAGGGAGAAGAATACATAATAGGGAAACACGGATACGGTAAAAGAAGCAATAATGGCATAAGACTAGTCACATTTTGTTCTGAAAATAAACTAAGCATCCTAAATAGCTTCTTTAAGAAGAAAACTGCGAAGAAATGGACATGGGTCGCCCCCAATGGATTGTACAAGAACGAAATTGATTACATTTTATCGAATAATCCGAAAGCTTTCAATGATGTAACTGTAGTCAAAAATTTAAACTTTAACACGGACCATAGAATGGTTCGAGCAACACTCACGGCTGGGAATATAAAGAAAAGTAGGAAGTTCCACAATAAATATATAACTCCTATATTCACTGGGAATAGCGATACATATCTGGATAACCTGAACAGTTCATTAAGTAAGAAAATGAAAGGAAATATACCAATCCAAGAAAAATACGACAGGCTAGTAAATATACTTAAGTCAGAAACTAGGAAAACAAATGCAACCAATAAAAATATGATATCGTTAGAAACTCAAAATTTGCTTTACGAAAGGAAAGAACTTATAAGCAGGAACAAATCAAATATAAACCGGCAAAAAATTACTGAAATTAGTAAAAAAATCAATGAGCAAATAAGAAAGGACCGAAAATCAAAAAGAATAAATGTAATGAAGAAATATATTGAAAGAACGGGCGGTATTACAAAAGCCATTAAAGAATTAGACCAAACAAAGACGTGGATGCCAAATATGCTTAGAAAGGACGGAAATCGCACTGCAAAAAGATCTGAAATTATTAAAATTGCTACAGATTACTATCGGAATTTGTATCAGAATCACAATCTAATAAAATCCGCGACAGAACAAACAATAATAGAACAAGAGGATCCACCTGACCTATTAAAAGAAGAAATAACCAGAGCTATAAATTCCTTGAAACGTGAGAAAGCTACCGGCCCAGATCGAATTACAAACGAAATTCTCAAAATATCAGTATCAGCCATTACTCCGCATTTAACAGAGCTATTTAATGAAATCATAAGATCTGAGTATATCCCAGATGACTGGACGAAATCAACAATAATACTGTTGCACAAAAAAGGGGACAAAGGTGATATTGGAAATTATAGGCCAATAAGTTTGATTTCGAACATTTACAAGGTATTCTCCAAAATACTACTATCTAGAATTACCAGGACTCTCGATGGAAACCAACCGAAAGAACAAGCGGGTTTTCGAAGCAACTATTCCACTATAGATCATATCCATGTAGTAAGACAAGTTATTCAGAAATACCAAGAATATAACAAACATTATTACTTAGCTTTCGTTGATTTTAACAAGGCTTTCGATTGCTTGGATCACCAATACATATGGGAAGCACTAGGTAGGCAGGGTGTAGAATCAAAGTACATTAGACTTTTAAAAAATATTTATGCAAAGAGCACTGCAACTGTTAGGCTGGAAACAACAGGAGAGGAATTCCCAGTAGGTAGAGGTGTCCGCCAGGGCGATCCGATATCTCCAAAACTATTTTCTGCGGTTTTGGAGATGATTTTCCGGGCCCTGGATTGGTCCCAGAACGGTCTGAATATCAATGGGGAAAATCTCAATCATCTTCGTTTTGCGGACGATTTGATCTTATTCTCAGAGTGTCCAAGAAATTTAGAGCAAATGTTACAACAGTTGTCGGATGAAAGTGCTAAAGCCGGGTTATCAATAAATACATCTAAAACTAAGATTATGACAAATTTCATACAAACATATACTATACGAATAAATAACCAAGAAATAGAATATGTAAATGAATATGTGTACTTAGGACAACTGATATCGACATCTAATTCCATGCAAAAAGAAATAGAAAGAAGAGTGACAAATACCTGGAAAAGATACTGGTCTCTAAGTGAAGTTATGAAAAACAATGAAATACCTATATCATATAAAAGTAAAATATATAACACGTGCATTTTACCCTGCTTGACGTACGGTTGCCAAACATGGGCATTGACAGACCGGCTATGCAATAAATTAAATGTATGTCAAAACGGAATCGAAAGGAGTGTAATTGGAGTTAGGAGAAGAGACAGAATAAGACTGAAAGAAATCAAAAGCAAAACCAAATTTAAAAATGTACAGACAGTCTCGAAAAAACTTAAATGGAGATGGATAGGGCATATGTTAAGAGAAAAGGAAGAGAAATGGACAAGATCTATAACAGAATGGTACCCACGAGAGGCGACAAGAAAAAGGGGAAGACAATTGAAACGGTGGGAAGACGATATTAAAAAGATAGCTGGCCCACGATGGATCAGGATAGCTAAGGATAGAGATGAATGGAAATCTTTAGAGGAGGCCTTTGTCGGAAGACAAGCTGCTACAGGGGAATAAAGTTTGCCGAATTTAAGAAAAAAAAAAGAGAAAACAATAATAATAACAAAACATTAAAAACATATACATGTGTAAATTTCAAAGTGTAAAACCTCAAAATACTTAGTTTGTAACTTGTGCAGTAATAAAGGCTTATTTTATTTATTTATTTTATTATATTTTAACCAGGTGTAACTAACTTACATTTGTAAGGTAATTTAGTTTACGCCACCTCTTGAGCATTTTTCTATTCACTGCTTTCCATAATTGTTTAATATTATCGTACACCGTCTTATTCTAGCTTTCGTTGCAAGCAGTAATTCAATACCGTAGCGTTAACAATACCTTATAATCAGCCACAACCAGAACTGATTTCAAATTAAATTCCACTTTTAAAGTGAAGAATTCCACCAAAAACCGATAGCTCACGGTTCAGCGTACACAACCTTAAATGGGGTCTCAAAGAAATGCTTACTTCCGAATAGGTGCAGAATGGAGAAGATCCGAATTCTCCGGGGCCTGTAAAAAATCTTCATTGTCTGAAGTACGTGATCGGAATGCCTGCGTCCAATGGCCCGCGTCAGAAATTATTATTTCTCGCCGACTACTCTCTTTTTTATTACACGAATGTTTAAATTCTGTAGCGTGGAAGTGGCTACGAGTTTTCTATATTTTTTCTTCGATTTTTATTAATTCAATAATAATTCTATTACGTGTAGTATTTATCCTTAAATGTTATAGTTTAAATTCACTCCTTAACTTTTATAGTTGGATTAGACTTTTTAAAAGCAAAAATATTTTTTATTTTGACTATGGAACTGTTTGCAGTGTATGGTTCAACAGGCGCTTGACAGCCTTTTTGTACCTTGTAGCTCCTGTCGGTTTTTAGGTCAGTCGGTTGCCCATTTTTTCTTAAACAAAAATGATAAAAACCGGAAGTAAAATGAAGACTGCACTTACTTACGTTTGAGCTGCAGGGACTGCCAAAGAATGAGACAGCAGCATGAGCTGTGGACAGTTCTGTATACTTAAGTTGTTTTATTGCAGTAAATAATACGAATCCATTAGGTACACTTCTAATTTCAAAATTAATATTTTTTTAACCATAATAAATAATAATACATGCCACATTCAACACGCATTTTTGCGCTTTATAGCTCTATCTATATTAATGGAACCTTTACCATGAATAAATATAATTTCGCAACAGACATATCCAGTAATACGCTCATTTAAATTCAATTATATCTTCGTTATTTTTTATTCCGTTATTGGCGTTTATTGTTACTGTCGAAGAAGTATATTAGGATCATAATTAACCATATTTGGAGATGATCTAATGACCTCACCCGATTTATAGTACGGTTTATAAAAGACAAAAGAAAGGGCTTTGTAAATAAATTTTATTTTATGTGACTGTTGGCGGCTTTAAAAATGTATGAGTTGAACGGGCCCTAAGTTGCTTAAGTATGCTTGAGTTTTTTGTTTTTTATAATATAGGAGTAGCAGATGAGCACGCAATCCACCTGATGGTAAGTGCCTACTGCCGCCCATGGACATCTGTAATCAACCCCAGATAGGATTAAATATTCCTACCTGAAGTTGGCCACAGATGCGCCGCTACCCCTGAGGACTAAGCTGGAACGCCTCGGAAAAGTCTGTCTCCCTTACCACACCCTTCAAACCGGAACTCAGCAGCGCCTAACACAGCTGTTATTAGGTAGAAATATATTGAGTTGTCGGTAGAAATATATTGTAATATATTGAGTGTTATAAATTATTAAGTAGGAGCTGAAACATCTTTACTATTCATGCATCTAAAATATTGTTGATGGACAACGACAATTAATTCACGGGTTTGACTCCTGATTCGACCAATGTCTAATACGGTTACACAATGTTTTTCTCCACCATTTAAGCAGTAATCATTATTTTTTCTACTATTTGAAAAATCACAGGTGTGTGTCTGAGATTTAAACCGTGGACCCCCGATTGACAGGTCAGGTTTGAAACCACTAAGCAATACACATCACCATAATAACGAAACTCCTACCTAGGTTTCTACAGTTAACTGAAATGTTGTTAAACAAACGGATTAACTAATTTGGATTTGAACCCAAAACCGACACCGCAATATTCGAGTCTCCATATAATTGCGATACTTATTTAGAGTACAACGAATATCCAAAAACGAAACGCGTAACTTCACTACGCTTCGCAACGCTTCGGTGAAACACGGTCTCGCTAATTAATACATGGTTGCGAATGAATAAAATTGCGATGTCTGTCTGTAATTTTAAAATAACTACCTAGTTTTAAACTCATATACGTTGCCAGGCACTGCAAACTTACAGAAAGAGTTAGGTATACTACCTTATATCAGTTTCTGCACTATTAATGTGTTTTGTTAACTGTTAACCTGTAGGTTAATTCTGAAAATACTAGACTAAACTTGGATGGTACTTTCGCAAAGACAAAATTTTAAAAGTCTAAAACACTAGTAAGAGTCTAATACACTTTCTGCACTCACAGCTCCACACTAGGATTCACTGTGTCGTTATTGCCATGAGCACACAACTGCCCAGAACAGATATCTATTTTGTAGAACCCTTTGTGGTTCGACTCCGGCGGCACCACCGCTACAGCTTATTCTACCTAATAACAGCAGTGTTAGGCGCTGCTGTGTTCCGGTTTGATGGGTGTGGTAAGGGAGACAGACTTTACCGAGGCGTTCCAGCTTAGTCCTCAGGGGTTGCGGCGCATCTGTGGCCGACTTCAGGTAGGAATATCTAATCCTATCTGGCGTTGGTGGACTACATGCTCATCTGCTTCTCCTCTATTATAAAATAAAAAAAATCTAAATTCATCATGCCGATATTGTTTTACCGGAGAACGAACCTGGAACCATTTGCGCATCAGATCGATATGTTGACCGCTTCACTACGCGGGTCAAGATGTCTTTATAAACTTGACAAAAACTAGTTTTAATCCAATAATATCTGAAGTTCCTTCGTAAAAATCGAAAACCCGCGATAGGGACGAAAAAGGTCGTTAATACGTAAACCGTTGTATTTATTTAAGTTCAATCAGCATCGGATTATGTTTAACTAATAAGTAGTTAAGTAAAAAGCTTTTAAGGATTCGAAAAAAGGGTAAGCCACCCTATTTACAATGAATGTTTGTTTTGAGTACGTGCTTTTTAGGGTTCAGTACCTAAAGGGTAAAAGTAGAACCCTAGTATTAGGCCTCCGCTGTCTGTCCATATGTCACAGAGCTCTATCTCTTAAACCGTAATAGATGGACACTTAATTTTTTAAAAAGCGTATTACTGTAGCTGCTATAAAAAGCAATACTTAAAATGAATATAATACAAAAATTAAATATATTAAAGGAGTACTTACAAGAAGCCGGTATTTTTTCGTGCTTATTACTGAAATACTAATCAAAGTTAATACAAAAATGGTACGGAACCCCATCTCTATGTTCAACTGGTACTTGGCCATTGCCTCTAGATATGTTTAATAAACATAAATGTGAAAGTTAAGGACACTAAGTTTAAATTGCTTTTTGGACTTTTTGTCTGTGCTTCTGTTATGAAAATAAATATAGCTGTCCGAGGTTCAAATCCCACACCACACATCTGAAACAGCCAAGAGTTATTTAAAACTTCTCAAGGATGTGTGAAGTCTATATGTTACAGCCGAAGTGATAAATTCAGAACTTATACATAATACCTAGCCATTATGTATAATATCTACTCAATTTGGTCAAAGTGATAAATAACACGAAATAAACACATTAACCAGCCTTTACATATTATAATATCTTCAAAGACTTGGATAAAGTAATAAAACAAGTATAAGTAAAGGTTATGTGTGTATTTCAGTTTTCCTTAAGCATATTTTTTTTCGTCAAATTAGTAAAAATTAGTCATTGTAGACAATAACCAGTCATTATGTATAATAGCTATTTGATCACTTTGGCTGTAACATATACGTATCAATCTCCACCTGGCCAGCACGGCCTAAGCCCCTTTTACTCTGAGAGAAAACCCGTGCCCAGTGGAACAATAAAGGGTTGAACACGATGAGGCTAATGGCACTGCATTTTTACTTGCACTTCTCTTCACTTCAAACAAAATCTCCTTAAAACAAGGCATGATGTAACTTTAACGTCTACAAAGCCTAACCAATCGTCAAATACATGATTTAAAAAATCATTAGTTGCACCATTTTAGTTGACGTTGAAATTACGTCATAACTAATACTTAAAATTAACCGCTCGATTTTGATCGGTTAAAGTTACAGTATATGTCAAGTTATCTATTTGTCAACGTCGACTAAAAATTGTGGTGACAGAAATGTCATTAATGACGAGTAAATTGGTGCAACACAGAATGGTTACATTCCATCGCTGCCGTCTAAATTACTGTTATATTTAACTTTAACGCAAACTTTAACCGGGCTTTCGATGCAACCCACCCTAAATGTACGGGTAGTATTTTAAAAGTGTAGGTACGTTGTTATTTGCCTCAAACTATGTAGGTGTAGAGGTATCGTGTATTTCTACTATTGCACAGGTGAAAAAGATGTGTTAACGATTAGTATTTTCCCGTAGCGTAGTAATAAAAGGGAGGTCCTGCAAATTGCGGGATTCGGACCTAGTCTTTTTCGGATGTGGTGCAAGTTACAAGCGATTTTCGTTTTATTTTTTTTTACATTTTTTTGCATTTTTTAATTAAAGTATTAAACGTACAGTCACGAATTAGAAATTAGATTAATCAATTAGAAAAACTCTACTGCTTCGAAACAAAATTGGAATGAATCTTTTATTTCTGCCTTTTAATACTCTTCAAACCAAAACACAGCATCGCTTAACGTTGTTGTTATAAGGCAGAAATGGGTGTGGTGGTGGTACCCCTGGATCCAATAAAAAATATTTATTTTATATGTATATACATACAATACATTTGTTATATACATGAATCACATAGAACAAAATCGATAAAACGTAAATAAGATTTTAATGAATTTAGAAAAAAAAGGTTAGAAAAAAAAACATAAAATAAATTTTACTTTAGTCAAAAACTAGTGATCATCATAAAAATACCACCTGCTTAAAATTAATTAACTGAGAAAAGGGATGTAACCTACCTAAAGAGACCTATGTCACTAACCTAATTTAGAAGAATCTAATTACATCACATGTTAAAATCCATCAAACCGTTTGAGCTGCAAGGCGTATAGTCCGCGTAAAACTGCTAGTCCACTCTGAATATATTAATGAATCGCGTCGCCATAGCAAATTGTATGACTACACCTGCTCGCAACAACTTCAGAGCGGACTAGCAGTTTGGCGTGGACTAAATAACGTGACATATATACACTCGAAAAGCATAACCCTTTGCAGACTGCTGAAAAAGAAGCTAAAAGTCATTCAACGCTAAACGCTTAATCTCTTCCCTTGCACCATTCCCTAAACATCTCCCGCCACATTATGGGATGCGTGTCCAGAATTTTATGAGGACCCAAATGAACCAGCCAGTGTTATTCTTTCTCGAACATCTGTTTAATTATTCCCAAGGACGGTAATGGTTTTAGGTGAATAGATAACAACGTTATTCCGCTCATTTGGACCTTTTGTAATCATTATCGCTAATTGCTAATGACTTGGGTAGGTAATAAGAATTTTCAAACGACAGTTTATTAGGAATTTGAATTTTATTTTTGATATAAGATTATGTGATGACCGCACTATTTTTTTTTAGTCCTTTATGAATACCATGCAGTCAGTGGTAAGAGCTACTGCCGTAATGGAGAACTGTAATCAACCCCAGATAGGATAAAACTCCTACCTGAGATCGGCAACAGATGCACCGCTACTACGAGGACTAAGGTGGAATACCTTGGCAAAGTATGTCTTCCGTACCACACCCTTCAAACCAGAACACATCAGCGCTTAACACTACTGTTAATACTCAGAAATAGGTGTGACTGTGTTGCCGCCGGAGTCGAACCACAAAGGATTCTGCCTTCAAAACAATGTTTAGCCACTAGAGGTCAACGATCCAACTTTCGACCGCACTAAACTTTGTAAAATTACGATCTGTACACCGTGTTCCCTCGAAAGGTGTAAAAGAAAATAAGAATTCACTTGGGTAAAAAACTTTTGAAAAAACCGCTCTTTTTATAATTAACAAATTACGTTGGAACTTTCCAGTTTGGTCCGTCGGAATAATATCCAACTAACTTTTAATTAGTTCTTCATTAAGCCGCGGTGAAGCCTTCGTTGTTTTATTTGCACACAGGTTTTAGTGTTCCGCACAGAAATTTGGAAATTAAATGTTGCAAGAATATAATTTTTTTTCTGTTTAAAAATGAAGACTAAAGAAGGACTTTTGATAGGATATAAAATGGGGATGGATTTTTTTTTAATAGGACTTTTTGATGTAAAATAGGGGTTATTTTTTTAAAGTACGCCGATTTTTGAGCAAATTCTATGAAAATTAGAACTGGTTAGGAATAATTTAAGATGTAAGTCACAGTTTTTGGAAAATCAACCATGAGTTTCGAGGGTTCGATAAGGGTTGAAAGCTCATCGAATATAAATTATATTTTAGATGTGACTTAATTTTCCTGTCAAAGCTTCATTTTAACTTAAAAATAATATCTAAATAAGAGTAAATAGAAAAGTATTCATTTTCTGGACTTTTGAGAACTTTTGAGAGATTCATTATTACACTGCTGGGCACGGGTTTCCCGTAAGAGTAAGGAGTCTAGAGGGTCTGCTTGCTGGCTATGCTTGATAGACTTTACACGTCTTTTAAGAATCTCACACCATATCTTTACCATTATTGCAAGCAATAATACATTAAATCAAAATATTAGATGTGTGATAAGATTTGAACCGCGGACCCCTGACATGAGAAGCTGAACTCATATCACAAAACTATCACTGCTTAGTCCACGGGACACTACATACACGAGCCCCACTCACACTTAACCAGTTTTTATTTATGTCTGGACCGCATTTGTAAGATAGTCCCTCAGTAACACTCGAAACAACTTTAGATTGAATCTTCGTTTTGAAGAGGACTCATTAGGAAAATAATAACGAAACTTGGATAATAATAGACTGGAATACAAAATTATGGAATTATTTCCTTTGACCGCTACAGTGGCTTTTCATTAGTTCTTAGAATATGTAATTTTCAGAATTCGTATTAGTTTTAGTGTCTGGTTTTGGATGCTGATTCGGCGCTCTTTTCGGTTTTAGTCGTTTATCTATAACACACTATTGCGTTTATCCGTTGTATATTAGGTATATAAGTGTATAGGAGAAGACAAGATGACAAATTTAAGTAATTGTCAGACATTCTGTATCTAGTACAGTGTTTTTCAAACTCTTTTCAAAGTATTTATTTTGTGATCCTCCGTTGTGTCTGATTTGTTCGTTACAGATATTAACTTCCTTATCTTTTTAATATAAGAGAAAGGGATAGATACATAAGTAAGCACTTACTCAAATGGCCTTTGATTCTTATTTATGTAAATTGAGTAAAAATATATTTATTTAAATTCTTTAGCTTTTATTTAGTCTTCTTCGATCTTATGAAAAATATGAATATTAGTTAGTTGCTACCACAGTATGAAGTACGAAAACTATTTAAAACTGCAGCCGTTCCCACTGCGGCACTCTTGGTTTGGTCCGCAGCGCAATCTAATTTATACTGCGTCCAATTATTTAATGTGGATTACCCGCTGTAGCAGCTAGTGTGCCCGTGGCTTATTGTCGCGAACCGTGGATCGCTTTAATATGGATGTAAGTTATTTTGATTACGATTTTTTGTCTACCTAAAGGTAAAATTTCGGACCACTTTTATTTAATTTCCTGTGTTCTGTGTATGTTCGAATTAAATCTTGAAAGTTAATTTTTTCCGCTTTCCGGTATCCGATTTAGCTGTTTTTTTGCATGTATATATAATTCGGATGACAATGTAATATTAATATGACATGATGCACGGACGTTCTTGCCACGGACGTGCAAGATGTGGAATGAACTTCCTTCTGAGGTATTCCCGGAGCGCTATGACATGGGGCTCTTCAAAAAAGGTGTAAATAGAGCTCTCCTCCAAAGCCGGCAATGCATTGGCGACTCCCCTGGTGTTGCAAATGTCCATAAGCGACGGTGACTACTTACCATCAGGTAGCCCGTCTGCCTCATCGTTTAGGTATAATTATAAAAAAAATGATTACGTTTTCTAAGTAATCTAGCGCCAGAATATGCTAGTTTATAAACTAACAAATATTAAGGTCAAACAGTATCACACAATCAATCGCAAACAGTCTATCAGCACCCAGCCGCCGCCTTTCTGTCTCACCTTACACATAATCGTAATCATATAATAAAACATATAATCGTATTATACTATTTTAAGACAATCATTCCGAATTAAACGTGAACCAATTAGGAATAACCCGAACGGAATTCTAAATTAATGTCGCATACGATTTAATGTCGCATGCGACATAGAACAATAGGGACCTCGTTTAAGTATTCATAACACGGGTCTTATTAATGTGAACATACCTTAAAGGGGATAAATAATTGGAAGTTGGTCTTTGTGATAAGAATTAGCTAAATTAGCTAAATTTGAAAATTGAGTATATTTTATTGAATTGAAGAACATTATTAAATTAAACCACCATCCCTTAGACCACTTACCATATCCTACAGTTGGACCACGCTATTTTTCATCATCATCAACCCAATCGTCTTCTCTCAACATGAGAAGGATTAGGCCATAGTCCGCCGCGCTGGCCAAGAACGAATTGGTAAACTTTACATACCTTTGAAAACTATTTTTTTAAGATTTCTCACGGGTTTCCTCGCGATGTTTTCCTTCGCCGTCTAAGCAACTGATAATTAATTTCTAATACGCACATAACTATGAAAAATCAGAGGTGCATGCCTGGCATCTGAACTTTGGGCCCCTCGTTCTAGAGGCTGAGTTTCTTGACCACTAGGCTAGCGCTGTTTTTTTTGCTTTTACAATATTATATATATAAATATATAAAAGATTTCAGCCAATGTAATTAAACTGCAATCTTATAATCTAGTATCGTCATATTAAAAAGCTTAAGTATTTCTTAAGCGCCTGCCGCTAAATGACCAGCAAATTATGCAATTCACGTAATGCATATTAATTTTTAAGGCACTGAGTGCTCTCATTTAATTCACTAAATATGCATGGCTCTTCTAAATAATGGTTTTATATGCTAAATAGAAAATTATACGCTATTTTTATTTGGTATTTAAAGTCTTATGAAGTTATGTAATTATTATCGATATTTAAATATTCCCTAGCACGAACTTAACTTTTGGTACCTATCACAACACCTACCTACATATTAATCATAGATTAGTATATTAATATTAAGCTTTTGTGCGTAACGTTTGCTTGAAAATTAGAAAATTAAAAGTATTTTTGTACAAGAAAGCGCTTCAATTTAATTTATTTTATTTCACATGTAATATTACTATGAAAAAACTCAAACGTTGCTATTTCTAAGTACCGAGCTACAAAATTTACCCGGCTCAATATTTGCTGTAAGAAGTTTTGTATAAACAAAATCGCGATATATTCCATAATTACACATATTTGAGTTGTTTCGATACTTTCGAATATTGGTAGACTTCAGCTACGTTCTGGAGAATTTAGCTATGTTTTGAGGTGCCCGCATGCTTTAGCAATGAGTTTTAAAATGATTATAGAAAATAATCATATTATTGACATTTACTGTACATTGAAGACCACTTAAAAATATCGGGGGGCACGGTAGTGTCCCCGCAAGTCGAACAACAAAAAATTTAAATTATTTCCAGTAAGCATATTGACTGTTTTAAGAAAATAGCGCCATCTAGCGACAACTGGATAGACTTACATAATTTGATTCCTATTTGAAATAAGTACAATTAACATGTGCACAACAGGTGCAAAACGAGCTCTCCTTTAAAGTCGGCGTTGCATTGGCGACTCCTCTGGTGTTGCAAATGTCCATAGGCGGCGTTGACTACTTTCCATCAGGTAGCACGTCTGCGTTATCATAGTTAGGTTAAACAATAAAAAAAATGTGTCGATTGTTTGTAAGTCTTAAAAATGTTGATTATTGATAACCCTAAAAAGCGTTCATTGGGTCTTACTTACCCGTGCGTAAATACTCCGTAACATTTAAATTCGATGTTGACTGTACCAAAACGTTTTAGAAACACAAACAATGTTTCGTGAGCCCTCGCCAAATACGTTTACTTCGATTTCGTATACTGTCAACAAAAATTTAACATAACTTTTATTTACACTGACAACACCGTTAGGGATAAAATAAAAGCTTCTGAGCGAGCTAGCCTGGTTTCATATCTAAAGATGAATTTAAATAAAATAAAAAGATTCGTTTCCAGTAATATACAGGGTGATTTTTCAAGTGGACTTAAATGGTCAAATCCGAAATTATAAGGACGAGCGTGAAATGAAAGTAGAAAGAGACGGGGATTGTGATGAAAATGAAAACTACATACCTAATAATATATTACTAAAATTAATAAAAAATAACTTTCCTTTCGTGAAATTGTTATTAAAAAAATCATCCTGTATTATCACTTTCGACTAATGGAACTAACTAACAATAATTTAAATATATTTAACGTTCCTAATGATCGAAAACAGAACAAATTAATAAAATTCATCAAAAAATATTTAGCGTAAGAAAGCTCCACTAAATATATTCCTTTTCTGCAAGTCCTTAAGTGTACATTGTCACATAATAAAATCAGACGAAAGTACCAATCAAACAAATTGTGTCTACAAAGAATAAATTTTAAAACAAATCTGAGAGAAGTGCTCATTCACTGCTAAGAGCCAGTTAGTCCGAAGTCCTAATAATATGAGCTTCTGTGTGTGAAATGAACTTAATTTAGACGAGTTATTTGGAAAATGTTTGCCCGCTCCCTGCTCCACCAGTTCCGAACAAAGCGTTCCGTTAGCAATGGAGTGTACACACGGGATAGTTTTGTGGACGTTTTCTCAGCTTTTTATTTGGCTTTCACTACTGCTCTTCATTGAATACTTTCCACAGCTGGGGGAGGTTTGGGATATAACCCATTATCCGGATACTACGCAAATAAATAATCGAAGATGGACAGTAGAAAATTGTATAAGATATTTTTATTTAAAAAAGAAACGTTATAACATTTAAAACACAATAATTTTCTATTAATTTTGAGAATTCAAAAGAAATATATCAGTCAAAACAATTTTATTAATAATCATAATTATGAATAACGAAGGAATTTGTACTGTATTTTTTAACAGAAAATATGCTGTGTACTTCCTTAAAATAAATTGTATGAACGCAGAATGAAAACTGCTACGATTTATAAACAAAATAGAGTCCGTATATTTTCAATTGGATCCAAACAAAGGGAAATTGCAAGCAATTTAAATGCATGCGTCTTAGCTGTAGCAAATAATCTATTATAATTATCTAAAGTAGTTCAATATCGAATTGGAAGGAAAATTTTCAAAATTAGTTTCTTATTTTGTAGCTTTAGTTGTCGGGCTTTGTTTACGTATTTGTTTATTTATTTAATTTATTCATTGTTTATTGTAATGGTCTCATAAATCATTTAGGCTTCAGGATACAATTTAAAGGTCCACTTCCTAATTGGACTTCAGACCTCCTTTTTCATAAGATTGAAGTAGAAAATAACAATGCAGTTCCGATGTTCAGTAGCCAATACTGTCTATAGGTCTGCCTTTTGTATCTAATTTCGTACAGAAGGGGTTCTTACTGACGCTGAGGTGTTGCTGCCCGTGACGACTAAGATGGCATGCAAGTCAGTCTACATACACTCGCTTCCGAGTTCTGGTTTGAAGAGTGAAGTAAGTGGTACTCATATGAAGCATTTTAACTTGTCCTAACGAGAAGCAAGGTGACTGACTTCAAATAGCTTCAATCTTCTAGAAATAAATACAAATGACAAAGGGCAGATGACACTGTTCTTATTAGACAGAAATTAATGTTGACGCGGGAGTCGAGGGGTTCCATATAAATGGTCCTCCTATTTCATAAAAAGAGACATGCAAAATTATCTCCCGTACCATCTGCTTGTCACACGGGAATAAAAACAAAACTCAATTTTCATGACAATCCGAATGAGGAAAACGTTCCGACCATTTGAAGGGACTGCTTGAGTGATGGTTGACCCTATTAGGAGTTGGGTAACTTAGGGTGAACCAGGGTAAGTTGAGCTTCCCTCCTCCGAGGAAGTGAGCTTATCTGGGCGTTCACGGGGTATCGTTGAATGAGATGAGGGGTCAACATGTCCAAATAGTGTGTATTAACCGCTCGAACTAACAAGACTAATATGATGGGAACAGCTAACTCGATTCATCAGTGTCAAATAAATAATATTGACTTACGCTGTGGAGTAACTTTTGAGTCTGTCATGAGGATAATATGCGAAATATTAATATAAAAATGGATGTTTGTTGCGTTTGTGTTTTTATTTCATGGGGGATGAAAGTTGGATTGAAAATTAGTTACTTTTTTATTAACTTTATAAATTCTAGTGCCAAGTGAAGGCCATCAGGATAATACTTAAGCACTTTTCAGACATAAGTTTTCCCTAGATATTGTCTATAAAATCCTTTGTTTTTTATAAGTGTCATTAAATTCGGTTCAACTTTTACGAATACCAGAGCCTTTACAAATAGACTAACGTAAAAACAATCCAATTACCATTTTAATTAATAAAGAAATCGATGGTTCTAATTACCACGCTTTTACTATCTTGGGTTGTATTTTATGTATATAACAGAATCTTTGAAGTCGATGTTTACCCACTTTAAACAGTCCGAATAATTTAAGTTTTTGAACAATTATCAAGAACCGATGACAATACACGATTTTAATAATTTTATCCCATTCTCCTCATCAGGATCGTCAGGAATCAGAGTTAGCGATTTTCCTTGTGCGATTTTAGCGTGATTTTTAGTTTTTAAATTATGTATAATTATTTTTCATATTAAGGATGGACGCCTCTGTCTTGTCAATTTTAGGGATAACATATGAAAAATTAAACCTAAAATATTTTCGCATGAACAAACGAAGAAAACAGATATAATATTTTCGCCAAATATTACCCCACGCCGACCAAGCCCCAGGTGCCCCAATTGAAATCGTAACCAATTAAAACAATGGCCATATTTGTATTCTGTAGATTTATAAGCGCTAATCTCTTAACGCTACACGTATGTGTTATATTTACATAATAATATATGGATAAACCTAAATGCGAATACCCTGCCCCGCTGTCCCCTGTCCCGATCCTCTGCGATATATGACATATAATGACTATTCATGATCTACTTATAAAGCAGCAGCACATATGGTGGTGGATAGGTGACCCCTAGCAGTTTACTTACTTACATCCTTCGAAGGGGAGCTTAAGATGACAGTCCGTGTTATTTGTCGCAAAACGAAATCCGTACAGGAATGGATTAGCGATAGGTTTAATACTTTTTAAACGGAAGTAGCAAACTAGAATGCCGTTTAACTCAAAGTTAGTGGTCACTGATTCATTACATCTATAATCAACCGCAAACACCATTGAAACTCTACCTGAGATTAACCACAGATTATCCACTAATTTGGAAATTCTCATATACCTAAGTGTACCTATATATATGTATGTATCATTTGCTATTTTAGGCATATGCCTAACCATACAATTCAAACCACAACAGGACCGCTTAGCTCTCCATAAGACTAATATTTTTGAAGAAAACGCTTTTTTCCAAAACATTTTTACAAAACTAATAATCGACGGTTTACTAAAATCGTGTCTATACAACCTTACCGGATGCAAACTATGGGTTCCGTCGGCCAGAAGAATATCAATATGATTTTAGGATATTACTATAAAAACGTATTATGATTATACGCTGTACGGAAACGACCGACATGTATGAGTATATCGGATGTGTTTGATCGCGAGCGAGTGAGCGAGAAAAGATAAATAAAGCTTAATACGAAAAGACAAAGTTTGAAGATGGTAGATCTTGTTGCTCAACTCTAGAGGCGCCGCCGCCGCACCTATAGTCGTCACAATTTAATAGGCCTATTTTGACACATGCCATCCCAATGTCATTAATGTCTTAAACTAACTTTTTAGTAGGCAGATTACGACCACGTGACTGCTAGAGCTTGCGGCTTCAAAGCATTCAGAAGAAACCATAATCGATTAACTTTCAAATAATCGAAACTTAGAATTACCAATAACTTATTATTTATCCCTTTTTCATCATAATAACAATAAAATACTTGATTACTTTGCTTCTTAGGGAATGTAAAACGAAAAAAAAAATACAGTTCACGACCGATGCTTTATTTAATCTTCTAAAAATGATTAAATTTTTAAATTACACTACAACTTATTTTCTATTCTCCTTTTTATTGAATATTTAGATGATTTAGAAAAATATAGAATAAATATTCTGTTTACAAAATATTAAGTAATTTATACAATACGATGTGTGGTTTTAATCGATTTGTCGTCAAAATCGGTTTCTTTGGTTATCGATTTGTATGTCACATGCTTAGAGCCTAGCGATGGCATGTGTCAAAATGGGCCTATTAAATTGTGACGACTATACTAGTATTTCTGCCTAATAACAGAAGTGTTAAGTGCTACTGTGTTCTGGTTTAAAGGGTGACATGCTCACCAGAGGTGTTCACACTTTGTCCTCAAGTGTATCGACGCATCTGTGGTAGGAATCCCGTCTTATCTAAGGTAAATTGAAGATGTACATGGACAGCAACAGCTATTTACCATCAGATGTTGCATGTTTGTTTGCTACGATATGTTATAGTGATCAATATCATCGTTAAATAAATTGTAAACGTCCTTCGTGTTTTATAATTAACAGTATGGAGTTACCATCTATTTCGGCCTTATAATAATGCGTTCATCTAACTAATACAACTTTAATTTCAAACTGTCTACACATTTTGCTAATTATGATCAAATATTTCATTTTCCACTGTTCACAACAAAACTTTCATAATATTTTCTCGCTTCTTCGCTCGCGGTACAACACCAACCCAAAGCCAGGCAATGGTTTAACCGGAATACATTTTACTTGGATCTTTATTGGTTTTTCATTTGTTTCCTTTGTACTTTATGTTTATGATATTAGAGAATCCGCGGAATAAAAGCTAATGTGATTGGTGGTAAAAATAACATAAATGTGCTGTTTTTATTTTATATTTTATCTGTACGAAATTGAAGGAGAAAAAGATGGGTACACAACCCAATAGTAATTGGAAACTTTTATACTATGCTACTCTTAGTAGCAATCGAGTATTCAGTCCACCTGGCAGGTGGCTTCTGCCACTCATGGGCATCTCTAATCAACCACAGATTATATTAGCTTCCTACTTGAAATTGGCCGATGAACCCTGAGAACTTGCGAATAAGTTCCAACGCATAGGTATGCCCTTCAAAGTGGAACCCATCAAAACGAAGTCGAACCACAAATTGTTCTACCACCTTATACTGCCTCCTATATCTTTCAACAGCTCCAAAGAGGATTAGAGTGCCTGAAGTTTTTCACTAGTCAGTGTTACCCCTTGTCCCTGTAGTTCCGGGATCAGAATAGGGCTACGGTATCCTCTGCCTGTCGTAAGAGGCGACTAAAAGGGGGCTTTCGGGGTTGCGGGCGGCAAGAGTGGGAGCTCTAATCGCCAGGCTAGCTACCCCGGGAAGAACGATGGTATGTGTGACCTCATACCGTCGTACGCTCCACACGGAGTGGCGAGCTTCATAATCATCTGGGCGGACCCAGACAGGGCCACGCGCCAAGTGGACTCCGGTTGCGTTCCTTTGGAGATCCCGGAGTCGTCTACGCAGCGCTGAGGACGGTCTCCGGGGGGGTTTTAGTGCGGTAAAAGTCCGTACCTAAGACATAACCCGTCATCGCTCCCACGACGTCGGGTACCTTTTGAAGGTTTTCCCCTCGTCAAAAAAAAATGTCAGTGTTACCCCTGATGACTACGTCATAACGCTATGCTAGTCTCTACGTTATCACACCCTTAAAAGTGCTTAAACTACGTAAAATTACGCCTTACAATAAAAACTCGTATGCAATAAGATGTCCCATTATTAACATCATTGTCAATTCATAACTTTCGCTGAATAAGGCTTTCCTTTGGATAAGAGGGGTTAAGTATAGAGGTACGTCGACAACTCTTGTACTCAGCGATTTATCGGTGACTTGTCGGAAAGATAATGTATCTTGTATAATCAACGGAATAACTGGTTATTGAAATGTAAGTCAAAATTATCATTCACTGGTTATCAGGGGAAGGCAAAATTATGTTTTAAACGTTTGTTGTCACAAATAAAATTTAATTTTCACGCATTTTCTTTTTAATCTTACTTAGTTCAATTAACTAAACAATTAATTAAGTTAACCTAATTAATTAATGTTAGTTTTAAGTTTGCATCAATTATATTTCTCAACCGTATAAATAAATAAGTAAAACCTAATTTACATAACTTTTAATGAAGTGACATAAAATTGAATGTTTGATAGACCTAGTAAATATTACAAAACTCTGACATTCTTAAAATCGTATTACATTAACTTACTTAATAATTTTAATAACGTTAGAGTACCTACATAATTTTCTTTAGGTATGCTACAAAAGTAAATCCTAGCGCAAAGCTAGGCGAACCGCAACCCACTTAATAACGTTAAAGCAATACCCGTCACCGAGCGAAATAAACGAAACTTTAATATTTAACATAACACACGGAACTAACTGCAAAATTTAATAAGCCCACGGTCGCGCCATCTGGCGGAAGCGGCGTGTACTGGCGAAATTCATAAAACGCTTAATACTTACTGCCTCTGCCGTCTGTACACGTCTTTATGGCCCAGCGTCGGGACAGAATTCAAAATTAGAATTGGCCCAATTTGGCCTCTTTATTGCGACGTCCGCATTCGGAGGGTTAGGGTACTTTACGGCCGTATTGCTCGCGACAGATATTTTTATTTAATTCCCGCGATAATGTAGGTACGTGTGTGATTTCGGGTTATGTGCTTTAAATGTACCGTGTAATTATGTAGGGTTAATTCTGGGCGGTTTATTCCGTTTTCACGAAAAATGTTTTCGTACTTTTTACATACGATTTTACATAGAGTAAAATTGAGCTGATAGCCGTAAAAATAACTTTATTGAATACTTTGTTTTATGTTTCTCTGTAACGCGTTATAGAAACAAACCACAGGCAATGGTAAGTGACCAATAAGACATCTGTTCCTACCTAATCAACCCCCGATAACATTAAATTTCTACCTGAAATCTAAGATCTGATAAATTTGAACTCGTCTTAAAATTTTATAAGGAGTCGTTTCAAACTACACAACAGTGCTTAACACTGTCATTAATAAGTAAATTAAGTCCCGTCTGCCTTTTTGTTAGGTATACACATAGATTAGTAAAGATACTTCGCCGCCTTGAAATTGAATGAAGCCACAAATGGCTTATTATCGTAAGTTCTTTTTTTGAATTCTTGACAAATAAAAACATTTTTAGGGAAAATTTACGAATAAATAACTAATACTGCGTAATTTATCATGAATTTACATAATAAATAAATAATTATTTCAAATATTTTAGGGATATTTTAGCACGGAGACGTGGCAAAACGTTTTTACGCAAGTATTTCAATTCTCAAAACTGGGTACATTTTCTAGTTAGGAGTGAGTAATCTTTACTAATCTATGGGTATACATATAAAATTTAGACAGTGACCACATTTCATACGAGAAATACATACTCGTTTGCTAGTTAATTTGATAAAAAGTAGGTACCCAATAAATCGTCCTAGACCTTCCTAGCGTACTCACCACAAGTAATATACTTTTATGGAACATACGACGACAACCATTTCCCAGCAGGACCGGAGGAGGGCAAAAAATTTAATAATGATACGTCACAAAAAGACAATATTCATATGTCTCCCAGATTTATTCTTTTATCCCAGATATGAGGTTTGCACGGTAAAGTTTTATTCCGTAACCGTAAAATGTACGATTGGGATTACGTATCGTACTAACTCTAAATTTGTAATAAAAGTGCGGAGTAAAACTGGTATTATTTATGTTACATTTTTGCATAAGGTACCTGACTTTATTTTTCCGAAATACTCAAAATACGTAGCTGAAAGAAGTTGATTAGCAACTTAAACTACCTAACATACAATTTTAAAATAACTTAAATATATTAATAACCAAATGTTTTCGCAAGTATAAATTATGTAAGATATAATTACAATTAAACCTGACTAAATAGAACTCAAATTTAAATTCTATTTCACCTGAATTTCGAAAAGCTCTACTGCTTTCAATACGTAGCTAGAAAATGATATCAATAAATTATAGTCAACCCATTACTGTCCACTGCTGGGCACGGGACTCTTCACAGAGTAAGAGCCGGTCCACACGGCGCGTTGCGTTAGCGTTGCGTCGACGTAGCGCTGTGGCTGCGTCGTTTTACATACTAATAAACATAGTGTACACACGGTGCGCTGCGTCGACGCAGCGCATACGCGACTGAACTGCAGCGCACCAGACGAAGCGGGAGGGGGAGTATTCATTGCGTCGCCGGAGCGGCAGCGCTCAGTTGTTTATGCGTTGATAAGGAACGCACACGCAAGCTGATATCGCTTATATTTACGTATTGTGACGGTGACGTTGTAATTGCAGCAATGCCAGACGTCTTTTCCGATCCATGCTTTCTATAGAATGACTGCGACGATTACTTAAAATGCTCATCGCAACGGTGCGTCGCCGTTGCGATGACGGAGCGTTACAACTCCGTCGTAGTAACGCTGCGTTGGCGCAGCGCCCGTGTGGCCGGCTATGCGTCAAAACCTTTGCGTTGCGACGACGCAACGCAACGCAACGCGCCGTGTGGACCGGCTCTAAGGGATTTAAGCCATAATCGTCCGCGCTGGCCAAGTGTGAATACTCTTACCCTTGAGTTTTGTCGATCTCTCAAGTACGCAGGTTTCTTCACTATATTCTTTTACCGTTAAAGCAAGAGATAATTAATTTTTAATACGCACATAATTTAAACTAATACATACAGAGGCGTGTGCCCTAGATTTGAAGCTCAGACCCACGATATAGAGGCCAAGTTTCAACCACTAGGCTATCCCTGAATTTAAGACACAGAGTTCAAATTAGCAGAAACTCTATAAATCTATAATGTCATTACACTTAAACAATTTACGATTAGTAATCAAGATCTGCAATAAAGTCTATTTCCCCAATACGAAGTACCTTTTATGTAGTAAAAGGTTTATTAGTTTTGGAGTTCCGCGAAGATATTTAAGAGGTTTATATTAAGCTGTTTAAATATATTACTTTCGGCGATTCTCTCAAAAACTTTAAGTTAATTAATTTGGTTAATTTCTTGTTGTAAAATCTACTCTTATATACGAGTATATTGCATTACGTAATAAAAATATTTCTTAATAACAATTAAATAAACTTTATGTAAAAATTAATATTTGTGCATAAAGTTATACATTTCTATATTTGGTTATACATTTACATAGCTATACATAGTTATACATTTATATAAGTTATATATTTGGTATTGTAGATTATGGGTTTTCAAATAAAACTCCAACTTGAATCTTCAGTTCTTTTCTTCTTGTTTTTATTCCGAGGCGTACACATTTTTCCATATTTTTTTTTTTTTTTTTTTTTTTTTTGGCGCCCAGATGTAGGTGGAAAAAGGGCTGACCCTCTACGGAGAGGGAGGAGCAAAAAATGCGTCCAAGCACTTACAGGCCGCGACGGCCGGTGCCTGCGTCGTGTGGGGCTGACTGAAAGGTCCTCCTGAAGGGAGGACCATCCCACTAAAAACTCCTTTAAGGCATTCGTCCAAGGGGACCGTACAGCCGACATCGGATAGCGACCTCTCGTTTGCGGAGCGAGAGGCGCTAGCGGCGCTCCCTAGAGAGCTACCGCTGGATAGATGACACTGAAGGTGTCAACGTATCATGAATAAGATTAGAATCGTCGGGAAGACGATTCTCTATGGAGAGTTGTACGCCCCTGTGGGCGGCCAGAAGATTCTCCACATCGGTGGAGAGTTTGTTAGGAGCGTCGGTCAAGATATTTCTTGGCCGACGGCAATTGTAACGGGTAGGAAGAGGGGCAGCATAGTCCGCTGCACCCTTGATTAAGGGGTTGGAATGGTTTTCTGAGCGGTCGAAGAACGCTTCAGAGAATTGTCTGAGGACTTGTTGTATTGGAGCGAGCTCCAGGTCGCGGTGGAGGTCAGCGTTTCTGACATACCAGGGGGCATTAAGTGCCCGACGACAAAAGAGATTTTGTATGACCTGGAGTTTGTCTAGGATGGTGGGATTCGCGTGAGCGAAGACTGGAGAGGCGTATGTTAACACCGGTCGAATGCAAACCTTATACAGCGTTCGCTTATTCCTGGCTGACAACTTGCTGTGTCTGCCAATCATGGCGTTGAGGCGGCTCATGTAAGAGCGGGCGGTATGGGTGACCTTAGAGACGTGGGGTCTAAAGGTGAGGCCCGGGTCAAGGGTAACTCCTAGGTATTTTACTGTGGGCCTCCATGGAATGGGGGCCCCAAGTAATTTGACGGAGGGCAGGTTGTTTAAGCGCCTGCGTTTGTGGTCGAAGCGCATTGCGGAGCTTTTCTCCGCATTGACTTCGATGCGCCATTTCCTAAACCAATCTCCTAACTCGTTGACCGAGCGTTGGAGTTTGGTGAGGACAGATGACTCCTTTTGCCCTTGGATGTAAAGGGCGGTGTCATCGGCGAAGAGTGAGAGCTGCACCCCATTTTTGGGGATAGGAATATCGTTGGAGTACGATATGAATAATGTAGGAGCGAGCACTGAGCCTTGAGGGACTCCGGCTGTTACGGGGCGTGGGGTAGAGAGGATACCTTCGTGCCTGTAGCGGAAGGTTCTGTCCTGAAGGTAGGAAGCCACGATGCGGACTAGGCGATCAGGAAGACCAGAATGGTATAGCTTGTATACCAGTCCTCCATGCCAGACTTTGTCAAAAGCCTTGGCGACGTCGAAGAAGACTGCTAGTGTCTTGTTACGTCTTGGATAAAACCCGCTTGTGATGTACTCGACAATGCGGTGGACTTGTTGGGGGCACGAGTGCTGGAGGCGAAAGCCAAATTGGTGAGGAATGATGAGTGGGGGAGCATCAATTGGGAAGAGGTGCCCTCTTATGTGAACGAGGATCACCCGTTCGAAAACCTTGCCCATTGCATTGAGGAGGCTAATGGGGCGGTGGTTGGAGGGAATATGTTTCGGTTTCCCAGGCTTGGGAATACCGATAACTGTTGCTGTCTTCCAGGCTGTTGGAAAGAAGCTGAGATCGAGGCAGGCATTGAAGATAATGACCAGAAGGGTCAGTGCCTGCTCGGGGAAGTGTTTGAGCGCCAGGTTGGAGATACCATCCGGACCTGGGGCTTTACGAGGTTTCAAACCGCGGATGACGGTCCGGACCTCGTCTGTAGTGATTTTAATGGGAGCAGAGGTGACAGGGAGAGAGATCTTTTTGAGGACCTCCTCCTCCACCTTGTGAATGTGGATAGGGTCGCACGGTTGAGTGCTGGGGGAGCACTGCGCAGCGATGCTATCTGCGAAGCATTCGGCCTTCTCAGCGTCTTCGAAGGCTATGCTGCCGTCGGGACGCGTGAGAGGGGGAGTGCTTGAGAAGGCTTCGGTACGAAATCGTCTAGCGACTTTGTAGAATGCCTTATGAGAAGGTTGGATATCCTCCATGAGAGAGTTCCAGTTGGAGTCCCTCATTTCGGCTAGCCGGGATCTGACTTTCCTTTGGAGGGCGTTAGCGCGCCTCCTAAGGACAGGGGTGGGATACTTGGCGGCCCATCTGAGGGCTGCGTTTTTAGTTTGGATTAGCTTCCTGACCTCGCGAGGTAGTTTTCGGTTCGGGACCTCTACCACCTTCGCGTTGTCATGAAGCGAAGTCTGAACTAGCTGGGTGAGTGAGTTCACCGTACTGTCTATTTTCTCCGAGCTAACAAGGTAGTCTGGGGAAATAGTATACGGTGAATCGGGGGCCTCTATGGCCGAGGTGAGAGATTTCTCGTACCCTTCCCAATTAGTGAAGGTTTTCGAGGAGGTATGGGGAGTTGGATCATAGGGACCTAACTGTAGAGAGACTGGACGATGGTCTGAGCCCAGATCGTCCAGTGTTTCGATCGCTCTTGTATTGAGCGCGACGCCTTTAAGGAGGGCGAAATCCAGCACGTCGGGTTCTTGGTCTTCCCGATCGGGGTAGTGGGTTGGCGCTGTTGGAGAGAAGATATCAAAGTCCAGTGCGCGGGAAATGGTTAAGAGTTTCTTGCCGTTGGTGTTAGTCAGACGACTGTTCCAAACGGTATGTTTGCAATTGAAATCTCCAAATAGTACGACAGAGTCTCCGAGCGAGAGGAGGGCCTCCAAGTCGCTTTGGAGAGGGGCTTTATTGGCGGGGAGGTAAATTGAGGCTATGATCAGGGACGGGTGTCCTGTCATGCCTAATTTGCATATGGTGGCTTCCATATTGGTGAGCTTGGGTGTTTCCAGAGGGGTGCAATGAAAGGATTTCTTGTAGTAGATGGCAGTGCCTCCGCCACGACGGTCGTCGGCTCTGTCATTACGTACAAGCGCGTAAGAGGGGAGACTTACGCCTTTAAGGGAGGGCTTGAGGAAAGTTTCCTGAACAAGCAACAGGTCGATATCCCTGTTGCGGACGAACTCTTTGAGTTCGGGAATGCAAGGCTTAAGACCTCGTGCATTGAAGGAGATAAGCGAGACGCCTTTAGGTTTTTGACGACCGGGATGAAGGGGTTGAGTATGAACGTTACTCATTGAATGGACTTGAACAACGCTAGGTGTTCAGAGTAGATTGCGATGCGCTCCGCCTGGCTGGCGTTACGCATCTTTTGCGAGACGAGTATGATCTCGTCGAGGTTCACGCCCTTAACGCAGTCCTTAAGGAACATGATATGTTCCCTTACCGATGCGTCTTGGGTGGGACGGGGAGTGGGAGTGGCCTTAGGGGCCGGGGTTGGTGGGGCGGTCGCGGGAGCGACTTTCCTCCAACTCATGGGAGCGGTTGGGGTTTTGGAGGCCCCTAGCCGCGGGAAATTGGTCGAATTGACCGGAGGTGGGCCTGCTTTCGAGGGCTGCTTTTTAGCAACCTTCTTTTGAGCGGGACGGGGGGCTTTAGGGCAGCCACGGTAGTTAGCCGGGTGCCCTGAAGTGGTGCATAGCACGCAGGCAGGAGGGGATTCGTCTTCACGAGTCCTCTTGCACTCACGTGTGGCGTGGGGTTCTAGGCACTTGACGCACCTTGGGGGGGCAGTGCAGTTCGCCGCTGCATGGCCGTAAAGCTGGCAGCGGTGGCACTGGGCAGGGTAGCCACGCTTGTTAGGTGGTTCCACCTTGATCTCAGAAAGGCCACAGATTGTGAGCTCCTTCTCCTTGAAAATGTCCTTGGAGGACGGGGTCTTGGCTAGAATGGCCAGGGCTAGAGGGTATTTGACCCCGTTGCGGTTGTACAACTTGTGTACACCTTCCACGGGGAACCCTTGGTTGACTAGATCCGTTAGGATTTCGTCGGTGGGAAGCTCGTAGGGGAGACCCCTAAGGACCGCTTTGATTTTGCGGTCCTCTTCTAAAGCGTACGTGTGGTACGGGAGTTGAAGATGAGTTAGGAGCCTAATGAGGCTCCTGAAGTCCTCGGTGGTGGGGCATGAAACGCGAATAGAGTCGCGAAGGTTACGTGCCTTGGTGTAGTGGATCTGTTTTTCCACTAGGGTTTTAGAGAAGTCGGACCATTTCGACTTATCTCTGAAGAAAATGTGTGGGGGCGGTTTGCACTTGGCAAGTGCCGGTTCGCAGCGCGTGGCTGGCTTGGCGGGCTTAGCCGCGGGGGTTGAGCTCTGGGGCTCGGTGGAGGTTTTTGGCACGGGGGCCAGAGTGGAGGCTTTTGGCACGGGGGCCAGAGCGGGGGCCGCTGGGGCTGGGGTGGCTTCAATAGAGGCCTCGGAAGAGGTTTCACTTGTCGCCTTAGCGACGCGTTTCACCGGTCGTTTTTTCGTCTTCTTCGACTTGACTGGGGTGAAACCCTGGTCGTCGTCGGAGAAGGCGGCGGAGGTAAGAGTGTTCTCCGACGATTCGTCGGAGGAGGCGGGGCGTTTGAGCGAGATGGCATCGAAGTCTGTTATCCTATCTGTTATCACGTAGGCCATGGTAACCTGGGATGCCTCCCTGCCGAGGCAGGGAGCTAACGGGGAGGGGGAGGGAAATGCAATTACCCCTAAGGGAAAGTAACTGCTACCGTCACCCTTGGGATAGCCCAAGTGCAGTGGGATCGGGTCTGCCGGTTTCTCTCAGGCCGAGAGGTCTGAGAAGCGCACCGGGTCAACGCTAGCTGGTTTCGTTGGCACCGTTAGGTATCCACCAACTCAAACGCGTCGGGACGTGAGTTTTGTTTATTCCCAATAAATTGGCAATAAACAAAGCACGGACCGCTATCGATAATATCGAGTAGGCGAGAACCGGCCGAAAGGCCAGAGAAAATTCTGGGTTAGGAAACACTAGAGCGCGAGCAGGCGGGGCTGCTCGGTCTGGCGTTCAAACGCAGAGTGTGATTTTTCCATACAAAAAGGCGAGCTTAAGTACTTATTTTGGGTACCGCAACAGGCGCAGGCTCAGTCAGCAACCGCGTCCTATTGCCGTCCCTTTCTAACATAGCCTGTCTTACTCTTACAATTCTATGCTTACACTCTATTGCTATCCTACTCTTACATATCTATTCTTATTACGTAGGACTTATATCTATTGCAATAAAATGTCTTATTTACATAGTCTTAATTACATACACAAGTTACATTAATCAACATTTACATTTAAATTCTTAGGCCGTTGTCGTCCGTAATAGGTATTTAGTTATTTATTTGTATATAATAATTTATGTATTAGATTGAAAGGTGCAAAAAGAGCTTTCCCTCAAAACCGGAGAAGCATTGCCGACTACTCTGGTGTTGCAAATGTCCACAGGCGACTGCTTTCCAGTCGCCCGTCCGCCTTTTTGTTAGATATTCATAATATATACATGTTTTTTTCCTTCGGATGTAATATAAGGAAAATAGGAATACTAAATCAAGTCTAGGGCAACCCTTTTTATTATACAGAGACCAGTGTCTAGTAGCGAACATCATCAATATGAATTAATAATGACTGTATTGTATGCATCTGTCGAGACTCTAGAACCAATGTCAGTAATGAATCCTAACCCTCCAAATGCGGATGTCGCAATAAAAAACGTGAGATGAAAATTGAACTAATTCCAATTTTGAATTCTGTCCCGGCGCTGGTCATAAAGGCGTGTGCAGATGGCAGCGACGGTATTAAGCGTTTTATGAATTTCAGTGTTCTTTGGACCTCTGGGTAGATGGCGTTAGTGTCGAGTTAATAAGAGTTTTTACGTTATTTTATGTAAGAGTTATAAAATCCATCTTCATTTAAAAACTTGACTTACATTTAATGTCAATTGTTTCTTGTGTGACTTACAACATTATGCTTTAATCCATTTTACAAAAGGGGAAGTAATATAGGAGTAAATTTTTTATTAATATTTTTATGGTAAACCCGACTTTGCGGATTTTAATAGATCGATTTACGGGTATATTTTTTGTTTCTAGATTTATTTATTGTCAGAAAAAAATAATATTTGGTCCAAAAATATCAATTTACTAACATATAATAAGTATTTCATCACGAAAAACACTAACCTCAGTTTAAACAGTCTATTCCCCGCGAAAAGTAATCACCCTTTACCAACGCAAGAATCCTTCCATTTCCCATCGAATTTTAAGTACTTAACTCTAATACCCTATTTTCAGGACTTCTCTACAATTCAATTTGTTCAAACACTACTGTCGAGATAGTTGGAACTCGAACACGGATTGAAAATAACATTTTAGATTCGCAAAGAGCTGAATTAATCTGTGTTTGCGCGACGTTCGATCACACTTTTCCATTAGATTCTTTCAGTGTCACACAGTTTTGACCTATCTGCACTACTGGCTGGAAAGTGTGTTGGTAAGGCGACGGCACACAGTCGACTTTACCTATTTAGTTTTAGAAAAACATATAAATTTTATCGTGGCGCTAGTGCTTAAATTTGCAATGAGCTGTGGCCTTAAATAGAAACATATGAACATAATCTGTGTTTGCGCGACGTTGGATTACACTTTTCCATTAGATTCTTTCAGTGTCACACAGTTTTGACCTATCTGCACTACTGGCTGGAAAGTGTGTTGGTAAGGCGACGGCACACGGTCGACTTTTCATTGTTTAGTTTAAGACAGATCAAAGTAATTAAATTTTGGCGGTATATCATAAATATGAAATGTGCTGTGAACTTTAATAAAAATAGAAACAAAACTGTAATCTTTGGCTCTGTTCTATGCTGCAACGTGTCTTGTAAAGAATAGGTTTTCCACAATATTAATGGGATATTGAACAACCGTAACACTAAACGAAAAGTTTATTTTAAACTTAGAAGAAAATAATACAACCCGAATTAAAAAAATAATAATTCAAGTTTAGAACAAGTTCGACTCAGGCTTAAAGAACGAATCCCGTGTGCGAGGCCCCTCAGTCGAAACTCGCAAGACTCGAGATCGATTGGCACTCGAGCGAATCTATTTTCAGATAGACGCTCGCCTTCCCGGCTTCTAAAAGATTGTTTTCGTGTGACACGTTAAGTGAACTCCTCTTCAAACAAAACGTCAATCGAACATTTTATTTAAGTTCCACATTTCTCTGCAAGTGGGTTAAGCCTTTACTTTGTTTTGAGAGTTTTAACTTACTCGGTTGTAAGTAACTTATAATATTAAGGAAGTTAGTGACGACTAGTGCAGTAAGTTTCGATGATTTGATGTCAAGATGTTAAAGGCATGTTGAGATTTTTATCTTAGTTGTTATCAGTAGATGTTAGTTATTAAATCTTATTAGAGAGTTTACCATATTTGGTCTGCATTTAAGCAACTTGTAGAAGGCCTCCTATCTTTTCCAGTAGAGACCCATGTCCAAAAAAGCAGTGAGTCAAAAAAGGCTGCATCCAATTTATTAAATCAAATTTGCGTGTGTTAATCCAATCTGAACCACTTACTTAGGGAAACAAAATTAATTATTCAAAGTAAGAAACTGTTTAATAGTCAATAGAAATAAAGTTTTATATTGCATTGTTACCCGATCTACATATATGCATGCAAAATTTCAGCTCAATCGGATACCTGGAAGAGGTTCCAATTTAACTTTTAAGGCTTGACCTGAACTAACATACGTACATTGCTAGTTAAATATAAGCTTGAAAAACAATCAGACGTAAAATAATAAAAATTAATAACCAATTACTAGAAATTACAATAAATAAAAATATTACGAATACGATAAAAAAATTGTATTATTTTAATGTATCTACTATCTTAAAACAAAACAATATTTATGTGGGAAATCCAATGTTTCCTATAAAGAACTATCATACACACATAAACCCTTAAAAGCACATTATGATGGTATTCGGAGTCTTCGACTCACGTCAAATTGAGATGACAGAGGATCGAGAATTGACTTCTTGAGGCATTACTGTTATGGTCACCGTATTCGATCTATTTCAGTTTATTGTTTTATAAACGTAATGATTGTTTAAAAAGAAAATAAAGAGAACTTAAATTCAGTAACAAAATTTCGCTTCACTACTACACTCATAACTTCAAGATTTGGGTAGACTAAAATGCTATTTACTTTTACTCGAGTCATCAATAACTACACTTTGTTACACAATATCAATTTATTAGCACCTTACAAAATTTTACTATATTTTTTTTAAGTAGATTGGTAAGTAAATAATTAACATGGTGCATATTAAATTTTACATTATTCCAGTAATTCATAATTCATTCTTTACGATTATCGAAATTATCTATGAAATCCATACTTATTATCTTATGACTTAAGTTAATAAACATTTTAAAACATTAAGCAACTTAACAATTTAGTCACTAATTAAAATTTCTTTACAGAAATAGCATTCGAATTAATCCAATTACATCCGTGTAACTTTATCTTTAAGCTTACATTTTTACCACAAATAATAGGCATTAGGCCTACTCCATCACCAGTATCGAATACATCATCATTACCGTGACGTCACAACCGCCGCCATATCTATTTCTGAGGCATTTCGCTCCGTTGCCTCTGTATTTTCGGATCAAACTAATTTTGTGCTTTGTTGACTTCTGTTATATTTTCATTTCTGTTTTTTGTGCGTGCGGTACCGAGATAAGGTTGTGTGCTTACTGCCTTAGTTTTATCAATTGTTTTAGCACGCCACACAAGATTTTCTAGAAAGGTGTTTGTTTACGCGAAAATAGTGACTTTATTTCGGAAGAACGGCTTACTATCCGTGTCGGGTCATTTCTAACCAGACGCAAGACCTTATTTAAGGTAATAGAACCTTTTGTTGTTCGACTCTGGAGGCACCAACGGCACACCTCCTGCTTAATGTTGGTGTTATTAACCGCTGATTTCTTCCCTTTTTAGTGTGTAGTAAGGAAAAATATGTATCCCAGGCATTCCAACTTAGTCCTCAAAGGTGACTACGAACCTGCAGTCAACCTTAGGACTCTTATCACTTACGCGGTTGACTGATCTCAGGCAGATCACTTAGCATCAGGTAGACCTCTAGCGGCTTTTTTGGGGTCAGGAGTTCGTAAGGGGCGGTCCGCCCCGGGCCTCCGATCCTGGGGGGCCTCCGATCTTGCTAAAACAAGATCTTCAGAACCAAACAATCTATGAAATGTGTATCACTCAGATAAAAAAAAAATAAAGGTCACCAAATCACAGGCGAATAATTCTATGATACATTTGTCATTTTGTAAAATCAAATCAACTTTTTTACACTTTTGGGGACCTCCATTCAACTTTGCCTCGGGCCTCCAACGACCTTAGTCCGCCACTGAGGTGGACTGCTCTTTTGTGACTTTTTTTTATTATAATATAGGGGTAGCAGACGAGCATGCAGTCCACCTGATGGTAAGTGGCTACTGCCGCCCATGGACATCTGTAATCAACCCCAGATAGGATTAGATATTTCTACCTGAGGTCGGCCACAGATGCGCCGCTTACCCCTGAGGACTAAGCTGGAACGCCTCGTAAAAGTATGTCTCCCTTTAAAACGGAACACAGCAGCGTCTAACACAGCTGTTATTGAGCAGGAATAGGTGTGGCGGTGGTGCCGCCAGAGTCGAACCACAAAGGGTTGTACCACCTTCAAAGTATACTCATATAAAGCATTAATTAACTTAAAATCGATACAATCGTAAATGCGGTTCGAAAAGCCCCATTTATTCGAACCCCATGCCCGTATTCGAACCACGTACGGGGCCCCAACAAATCTAAACGGCCGAACATTAGAATTAAAATTCCGTATGCGAAGCTTTTACCTATTGTCTACACAAAATACTTTAATTATGTCGCTCGCTTCTGTTCTTTGTTGTGGTGTAAGGTATAAGCGGAGCGGGCTGTTTTGTACGTAATGACTACGAAGCTATGAATTTATTCGTTTAAAACTACCCTTACCATGAATTTTTACGTTTTGACAAATATTACTGTTTTGGTATTTGTTTTGCCCATACAATTTCCAATCAGCGCACCTAGCGCATTGTATCAGAACTATAGTATCAGTAAATTAAATATCTAAATTGACAAAATGGCGCTATATGTTTTGTCTCTCTTTTTTGCAAGCATGTGAGAGAGACAAAAAGTTTATCGTCACTTGAGCACTTACTTATTGTTACGTTTACTCAGTCAACTAAAGCAAACGGAACAGAGTAATAGATACAGTAAACGTAACGTAAAATCGTAGGATGTTTTAAAAACTCATGGTAAGGGTACTGGTATCTAAGTAGAGAATTCCCGTTACGTGAGTGCGCCCGTTTTACGTTGTAAATGCAGTTCGCCTGATTAGGAAAATGTGAAAATCACTTGTGCATTGCAACATCAAATGACATTTGGAGCTTCTCTTGTGTTTCCCTCTGCTCTCTTTAAACTAGAATAACAAACAATAATAAACAAGGATAACAAATAAGCGAAACAGAAGCGGTCTTCTGTGTATAGTGCATCCAAATCGTGGCGTAGATAAAAAATCTCGTCCCAGTTTAAGGGTTAAGGCAGAAGCGAGACCGCCTCTCGCTTCTGCCTTAACCCACACACAGCATGTAAGCGGTAAACACGTTTGTTTAAGTACATAGAACAATACTGCCGTTGTATATCTCCGCGGATGTTCAAACAAAATTAATGGCGGACAACACGCGCTGAATTTTAATTGGTGTAAATTGCGTTCGTGAATGATGACGACAGTTATCAAATTTGACCTCGTTATTGTAATTTAGGGAGCAAATGCAAAAGTTGGGTCTAATTGAGTTCCAATCTCGTTTGGGAAGGTAATAAAGGTAAGTAGGTGCCGTCTTTATGGTGCGGTATATTTGGTACTCAGGGACCTTTATATTGTTATGTTTAGGACGTCTTGGAACTTATATAGAAGACCTGATATTTACTATATATAACCTTTCGTTTATATATCTACTTCGAGCTTAAGCCGAGTTTCTTTACCACTAAGCTATCGCAGCTTAACTGTTATTACCTGAAAATATCAGTGATAGCCTGATTATATTTGGAAGGTGGTAGAACCCTTTGTGGTTCGACTCCGGTGTGCAGTGTGTGAGCAGTGTTTAGCGCTGCTATGTAAACCGAAGTGCCCCGAAAGTCAAACCACAAAGGATTATACCATCTTTCCCTTATTCCAAACATCCTTTCCAAATCATACTTCTATTCTAAACAGTACTAGGGCAATCGTCGTGAACACATTCACCCTCTACTGGGCACGGGTCTCGTCTCTAAGTGTGAAGGGTTTAGGTCTACCAAATTGACAAAGTGCAGATTGGTGGCCTCAACATACTTTTGAGATTTTTTTTCTAAGAGTGCAGGTTTCCTAACGATGTCCAATTAATTACTGTAATATACTGAAACGGTGGTGAACACTATAATTAATTTCTAATATGCACATAACTGAAAAATTATGTGTGCCTAGTATCGAACCTTGGACCCCAATTGAGAGACCGAGTTTCTACCCACAAGACTATAACAGAACCGAAATAGGTTGACAATAAATTGCTACATTATAAGGGTTTTACATAGACAAAGCCTTATAAAAATTCAGTAGCTTGAACCCAGTAACAAGAAAGAAAGACAAAGTTTTCTTTCAATTATCGCGTAGAGTAAGTCGGAACTCCGGATAACAGGACTAAGTTAGGATTTAAAAAGATAAGTCGAGCGTTGTACTAAGCTATTTTGTCGGACTTTGTTAACGAATTAACATAACTTAGTCGGGCTGTGGCGGACTCTTTGTAGTTTTAGATGCGAAATTTCTATGTAAAGTAACAAACGAGCAATCGAGTGCGGTTAAAAGTATTTTTATAAGCTTTTATTAGCTTCCTTTGTTTTTTCCTTCTTAAGCCAACGTTAAGCATGAGGCATCGTCAATCTTCTCGGTTTTCTAATATTATTTGTGTGCGTAAATTGCGTAATTTTACCTTCTAAAAGTAAATTTATTTTCGTTTTTTACCCGACTACGGTGGCATGTCTCCGTCTTTGACATGCCTCGCAGCCCAAACAACTTGAAGGATTGGAACATATGAGATGTCTTTGGATTGGTCTAAATTGTGGGAGTGACAAAGGCTATATTTTTACGCAGTCGTGTCTTTCGTTTGTATATAATTCTCTAATTTGTTTATCATTCTACAAAGTTTACCAATTTATTTTCATATAAGTACCTACTAAAGAAAACGCAAGCATCAAATCCAAACCCCCGTTATAACATGTGTAAAACATTAAAATTCACGATCCACACTAAAAGGAAGGGTAGCTTCTGCTTCTAAACTGTTAAATTTAACTACATGCTACATAACTAGGGAATCAGGGTCTTAATGGGTAATTACATTATCTTTTAGGGTGTTATCGCATTTTAGCGGTTCGCATACGAGGTCTCTAGGTGACTCATTAATCTATTCAATTGTGTTGGTGCGAAGGCATATTCTGGGGTAATATAACGGTCCTAGCTTTAGATTTTAGTTGTATGCGTAATTTTACCTTCTTGTAATAAATACTTTTAGTTTTACCCAACTAGGGAGGGCCATGTTTTTCGCGTATGTATGTGAGTATATATGATTGTGTTTATGTATGTCACCTTCTTTGGTATGCCCTGCAGCCCAAACGTCTTTTTTTCTTTAATTTTATATAATTCTCTAGTTTCTCCATCTTCCTTTGATGTGTCTTTTAGGGTGTTATCGCATTTTAGCGGTTTGAATACGAGGTCTCTAAGTGACTTTAATCTATTCAATTATGTATGCAAAGGCATTTTCTAAAGTAAGGAAGCTTAGTTTTCGTTGTCGATATAATAAAATAAGTACTTTTTTATTTTTAATTCTAATTAAAATACATACTTTTTTTATTTTTAAATATAGTTGTAGCAAATTAGCATGCAGTAAAGGTGACCTACCAGTATATGGACATATACATTATTTGTTATTATTACCCGACTGAGAAGGCTAATTTTTTTCAAGCATTTGTATGTTGGTAGGTATATATTACTCTAAAAGCTCGAACTGCGGTAAATCCTAGGATTTACCGATAAATCCTAAGATTATGCAACCCACAACGAGAAACGCCCGAAATTATCATTTATTTCGGATTGTTACCATTGACTTAGTAAGTAAATGGTTTACATAGAGGGCGCTAATGTTCCGTAGCTACCCACATTAAATAAAATGGACACAAAACTTAAATGTTTCACTTTCCTTTAAACCCTGTAAAGGCACCCTAGGAACAAATTAAATTGAACGGTAGCCACTAATGTTAACAGCTGTCATTATCATTTGACATTCTCTGCCCTTTTGTTAAGGTTGTGTAGTTTTGTTTCTAAGTGACAACTTTAAATTTTGAACCTTAATTTTTGCACATTTGTATTTCCCATTTTAATACGTTTTAACATTTTTTTTTTTAATTTTTGCGTGCTTTTTATTTTGTCTTATATGATTCAAAATTTTCTTTATTCATTTTATTTTTCTAAGTCTATACCCATCATATAAATTTATTACTAGAAAATTATCTCCAGAGTCAGGTAAAATATATAACTAACATAGACTACGTCCAAAGTCTGTCTAGGGGGACTGTATAAAATTCTCATTTTGAAAAAAAGAAAACAACATTAAGGTTTTGCCTCTTCTTAGCCCAAAATGGACAGTATTATAGATATGATTTAGAGATATTCGTTTTGAAAAGTATTGCAGCTACCCTTTTCATACCGTGTTCTCGGCGCGAAGAGTAGTTACATATAGAGGGTTCGAGTTTCTTCTTATTCTAACCTAACCATACCTGATAAACTTTTCTTTGAACCTCAAGAAATAAACTTCTATCATTAAGAATGTATTTCTCCGCCTTTTCTTATGTAGATGAAGATAAAATTGACTTAATACTCAACTTCTGATTAATATTTTTTTATGTACAATAGATAATATAGAGTAGCAGACGAGTATGCTGTCCACCTCATGTGAAGTAGCTACTGCCGCCCATAGACATATGTAATCAACTCCAGACAAGAGTTACTAAATAAATAAACCAGATTCCCACCTAAGGTCGGCCACAAATGCGTCGCTAATCCTGAGGACTAAGCTGGAATGCCTTGGAAAAGAATGTCTTCCTTACAACACTCTTCAAACCAAAACACAGAGTAGCGCTTAACACAGAATGTTCTATCACTTTTTAAATATCTTATTCTACGAATTTTACTTTTTCGCACGTGATCTAAGTTTTTGGTGAAAATTATTAATATCTAAAACTGTGTAAAATAAACTAAACAAAATTGTTGATTTATTCCTTTACATAATCTTTTTTTTTATTTTTTTATAATATAGAAGTAACCGACGAGTGTGCACCACGACCTGATAGTAAATAGCTTCTACCGCCTACATTTGTAATCAAGCCCAGATAAGATTAGATTCTTACCTGAGGCCACAGCTGCGTTACTACCCCTGAGTACTAAGCTGAGCCACGTCGGAAAAGTCCTTACCACATCTGTTTTGATTTAATATTATGCTCTCCAGTATATTAATATTAAATACTCTGTCGCTACGCTACGCTGTGTTACCATATGCAGGCACACACGTCCCGCCAAGGCGACATCTGTTGGTAACGGCGTGACATTTGCAGTGACGCGCACGTGATCTAAGTTTTTGGTGAGTATTCGGTCCGTTGGCTGCTAAAAGCCTTTTGGAAAGGACCGAACACTGCAGGAAAACTGGGTTTAAGCTTAGCTTAGTAAGTTTTACCTTAACGTATTTCAAAATATACTTGTAAGATGTGAATGTTATTTATAAATGACAGTCTTAAGCTTATATTAAGTCAATAATATTAATCAAATTGCAATTGTTATGTATTTTTATATACACATAATACGTATAGATTTTTTTAATTTTAATTTCTTAGTACTGAGATCACACCTGTTGCCGACTTAAAATAAGACTTCAATTCTACAGAAGCTTACAGATGTCTACAGTGGCTAACTTCCGGTGAAATGTACGTAATAAGCTATTTCAAAAAATGAAATGAGCAGCAAAAATGGCGTTGCGACTTCCAAAAACAAAAACTATTCTCCTACAAGTCGAACAAAGCCTAATAAATATGGTGTGAGACTGAGCAATCGTCCATCATAACACTGTAGGCCATAAATATTATTGTTGGAGCTATTAGCACTAAAACTTCCAGATATAAAAGCTCTGTCGTCATAAACATCCAGCAGTGCTCGCGATACATCGGAAAAATAAACATTTTTCGGGTGCGCACACATTGGATAAGAACAAGCGGTTTGGGCACAAGCTGTAGCGGAAGCGATATAATAGTAGATTTACTACTTTACTAATAATTACTTACTTTACTAATGAAGGTGTTAGAACCCTATTTGGTTCGACTCCGGTGGCACACCGCCACACCTATTTCTGCCTTATAACAGCAGTATTGAGCGCTGCTGTGTTCTGGATTGAAGGAACAATGGTGAGTCTGGTTTGAGGGGGGTAAAGGAGACAAACTTTTCTGAAACGTTCCAGTTTAGTCCTCAGGGGTAGCGGCATGCCTGTGGCTGACTCCAGGTAGGAACATCTAATCCTATCTGGGGTTGTATACAGATGTCCATGGGCGGCAGTAGCCTCTTATACCACCAGGTGGACTGCATCCTCATCTGCTACTAAAAAGTTACAAAAAAATTAAATAAATGTTCTCTGAAAACAATCAGTAACCTGTAGTTGTGGTAAAAAACATGCCTAAGTACTAAATGAAAAATGATGCCAAAGAAAGACTGAAATTAGCGCTACTAGTGATTTAGCAATTACTATGAAGATGTATTTAGTCTTCTTAGAAGATGGATTTTCATAAATTCCCTTTTAAAACTCACCTAAGTTATACACTCACTACCCACGTAGAATCCCTCAACGATAAACATGTCTGATAGTTTTTACCGCCGTTTCCAGATTTTACGGAGATCATTTTACGTTTGTCTTTTTTATGATTGAAGTAGTTAAATGATCACTGTGACTTAAGTTAGAAGGGCTATGTACCAACTAATGTAACCTTCATATGACGTATAGTCTGTAAGAATAAAGATTGAAAATCGCTATTCTAACATCACCATGACCCAACTCTTATCAGCTCCGTATAGGCATCAATTATGAAGCCCCTCGATATCTCTTAAATTTTCGTTTTGTTTATACCCTCACTACCCCACGTGGGATCCCTCAACGATAAACATGTCCGAAAGTTTTTACCGCCGCTTCCGGATTTTACGGAGATCGTTTTACGAGCGGCTTCTCTTTATTACGGATCATTTATGTATACTTTTATTACGTCATTTTTATACCAGACTTGAGGTATTATTTTTTCATAATCCGTGATTCCCTTTTATAAATAACCACTGTAAATTTTGTATTTTTTTGTATATGTATCTAAAAATAAATTGGATTTTAATTAACTAGATTTTTATTCTACCTATATGTTTGTTGTAACAAACATGTGCCACGGAGTATGACGAGAATAAGTTGACCATAATCGTAACCATTATTATAATACGATAAGTGATAACAATTTACCATGCAGTTGCACCTTTACCCTATATAACAGAGGGTGGTTGGGGGTAGAATTATTCAAAATGCCCCCTAATTGATGTAGCTGAAAGCTTATAATGTTGCTCCGAACTATACAAAGCGTTGATAGATTCGTGACACGGAATTAGATGCTACCTATCACACCGTAATTATGCTTTAATTTTTTTGTCCAAAATATATAATTATCAAACGTTAAACATCTGTCACCTATGCAATATATATGCAATATGTAGGATTTTTCTTACCGATTCACGATTATTTGTATAGTAAAAATAATTTTGAGATTCACTGAATATTAACTTCCCTAATCGAAGAAATGCACCCTTTAAATGCAACTATTTCCTACCCTACTGCCCTTCAAAACAGAACACAACCTCGATTGACACAGCGTTATTGTTAAAGGTTTGTTTAAAGACAGAAATAGGTGTGTTGTATGTGCGTCGGCTCTAAACCATACTTGTCGGTATTTGGGCATGGAACAACCATTACGATACACCATATTAGTTTACTTTAGTCATTCTGGACCAAACGTATCACTGACCGTAGAATACACAGCGTCATTGACCTATTATATCCCTGGGAATAATAAAAACATCAGCAGTGGTAGCCTAGTTAAGGAACTCGGCCTCTCGATCGAGGGGTTTGTGGTTCAAATCCCAGGCACGCACCTCTAATTTTTCGAAATTATGTGCGTATTAGAAATTAATTATCACATGCTAAAACGGTGAAGGAAAACATCGTGAGGAAACCTGCATACCAGATATTTATAAAAAAAATTGAAAGGTACGTGAAGTCTACCAATTCGCACTTGGCCAGCGCGGTGGACTATGGCCTAATACATTTAGAGAGGAGACCCGTGCCCAGCAGTGGGACAATAATGGGTTGTTGATGATGATGATGATGACGATGATGATGAATAACAACATCAGTCGTACTTAAGACGCATCAGCATTAAATCAATATATTTAATAAATAAATCGATACCACTACAGTGTAACACACAGTCACTCAAATTTGAGTGAAAATGGACTTGATAATTCCAACGCATTTGCTCCTAATAGAGCTGAAGCGTTCATTATGCGTCAAATAACATTATCGAGTGATAATGGAAATTAAGGCTTTATCATGATGAATACTAGGAATGTGCTCGATAAATCTATATGTATGATTGATCATTGACAATTGGGTAAAGTATGTTAATTAGAAATTAATTATCACTTGCTAAAACGGCGAAGGAAAACATCGTGAGGAAACCTGCATACCTAAGAGATTTATAAATAAAAATCTCAAAAGTATGTAAAGTCTACCAATACGCACTTGGCCAGCGCGGTGGACTATGGCCTAATCTTTCTCATTCTGAGAGGAGACCCGTGCCCAGCAGTGGGACAGTAATGGGTTGATGATGATGATGTTATTTAATTTTGTATATTCTTTTATATATCAAATTCTCGTGTCACAATGTTAGTTACCGTACTCCACCGAAACGGCTCTACCGATTTTCACCAAATATTATATGCATATTCAGCCGGTCTGAGAATCGGCTACTATCTATTTTTCATACCCTTAAGTAATAAGGGTTGTTCACCCTTAACATTTTTAATTGCCGGGTCAGCTAGTAAATTATTTCATCTTATGTTTTGATATTTTGCAAAACGACAAATTATTCTGAGAATAAGGTGTATCGAAAAGGTCGCGAATTGAAGTAGGTCTATCCCCAACCTCTCCTATTTAGGATCGTGCGTTGATTTGTTCTAACTAGACCTAGACTTTGATTGACCTAGACTTTGGATTAGAATCCAATCCTATCCGTAATCAAACTAACCGTCGAGATCATAACATGATTAATTTTAATCATTAATCATTAATAAGATTTCTTCTTAAATAAACTTAGAAAATTGTAAGCATTAATTTTTTAACATAATTATATGTATAACTTGGAGTATTCTCATTTTGATAAAAATATTTTATTTAAATTATTCATATTGTTTAATAGTAAATTTATAGTTAAGATCGTATGTTCTGTTACATAAGTCGTTTTACGGTCACTTTAAGCTGTACTTAAATACTTGCAACTTTCCGATAACTTAACCAACGTCAGTAACACGCTTTGTAAATAAACCTTTCTAATGCAAATTTGTGCAAATTCGCACGGAGCCTAGATTAAAGCCGAAATGCTTCGAAACGCTTCGAACAGCACCGCCTTTCCCTCGTATGTGTTAAGTGAAATTGTATCCTTGTTTCAACTGATTTTAACCCTTTGCCATAAATAGTAATTGGTAGATACTCTAATCTATTGGTATTGGTAAATGCTCTATGTTTTAAGTGTCTTTATGGACCCATCACTGTCCCATTGCTGGTCACGGACTTCTTCTGAGAATGAAAATAATTAAGACATAATTCACCGCGCTGGACAAGTGCCAATTTTTGACTACATATTACTACAATTACAAATTTGATAGCTTTATTTAAAGAATTCTCAGGTATACAGTTTTCAATACAATGGTCTCCTTCGCCGTAAGTAGAAGTGGTAATTCAATTATAATATGGATATAACTTTGTACACTTGGAAGTGCGTGCCAAAGAACTGATCCTCAGATCCCCCGATTGAAAGACTGTGTTTCAAGTATTAAGCTATCACTGTTTCAATACTTATAATAAACCTGATCAATTAGCGAAGAACAACAAATGTTTTTGCTGTTGACATATTTTTTTTATGAATTTCGTACTACAGTTGAAATATATGGGGCTATAGAGCGGAAATTTAATACCTCATATCAGGATAGGGCACGCAATATATCAACTGACCCATTAATTAAAATCCCACCACAAAATATAAACAAATAAAATCCATCAATTCCCATTACACTCCAAAAGATTACTATAAATTTCACTTATCCCGCTACCATATCCTCTCAGTCTTTGTCCGCCAAACTAATACCTCTATTTAATACCTCATATTGGCGTAATACGCCCGATATATCAGCGAACCCGATAAAGCTCCGCCATAATGGCGTATCAATGCCTTTGTGTTATCGTCTTCCGCTACGGTTTAGAAGTTTTATCAAGCGATTTACTTGATTATTTATACTGATTACACACATTTAATAAAGGAACTGAAAGGATCATTATACATTTTGGATTAAGTAATCATAATTAAGTGTTTCTGTGCACATTTTTGTAATCAAATCTACATAGATTTCTAGATCAATAAATATAAATTGGAACGCCTATTGTAAGGAGATACTTACATGAGCCAGAAGAAAGAAGATGCCTCATCATAGCAAAATACAGTACTACATTATTTATAATAAAGCTGTGTTGAAGCTGCAGTAGGTATTTTTGGTTCTAAATGAATTTCCATTGCCATTGAATTTTTACATTACCTTATTAAGTTTTTAACTATTTCGTCTTAAACTTGATCGCCGTTAAGAACGATTAAATGTTTATTTAATTGTTTCTTTTTTAACTCATAGTGTGCATTACATTGCAGTGTGCATTGCATTACAGTGTGAATTACACTTGGTTACCACTAAGAAGTGTAAGCATCTGTTCATAATACAACAGGTGTAAGTGATGCATAACATTTGCACAGCAATACACGGCATTGCACAGATAACGCTGTGGTTCTGAATAATTCAGCTGGAATCCAACATGTGTAGCACTTAGCGTTAGTACTGGCTGATTAGCGACTTAGTCCACTCATGTGTAGTAAGACAAGTTGAGTTAATCCGGCTTGCTTCACGCTTCGCTGCTTCGATTTGCGAAGCAACAAGATTTGTGATGATTTGCTATCGTTTCGGTATTAACTGCACTTGGAGTTTCATATGCTTTTCCTTACAAAATTACTTTAAAACTTTGAGATACAGAGTATGTAAAAAAAACACTTCTATAAAGCAATGTAACATTTGGAAAGATGTGAAGTCAAATAGTCGATGACTATTTTAATTGAATAAATTATACGAACTTGACTCTTGCACTTCCTTACCCTTAAATAATTCAATCAAGTTCCAATACCTACTGATGACACCGCATTACACACGTTCTAAGAAGTGCAAGCATGTGTTAATAATACAACAGGTGTAAGTGATGCATAACATTTGTACAGCAATACACGGCATTGCACAGATTACGCTGTGGTTCTGAATAATTCAGCTGGAGCCTAACATGTGTAGCACTTAGCGTTAGTACTGGCTGATTAGCGATTTAGTCCACTCATGTGTAGTAAGACAAGTTGAGTTAATCCGGCTTGCTTCACGCTTCTCTGCTTCGATTTGCGAAGCAACAAGATTTGTGATGATTTGCTATCGTTTCGGTATTGACTGCACTTGGAGTTTCATATGCTTTTCCATACAAAATCGTAATTACTTTGAAACTTTTAGATAAAGAGTATGTAAATAAAAACACTTCTATAAAGAAATGTAACGTTTGGAAAGATGTGAAGTCAAATAGTCGATTACTTTTTTAATTGAATAAATTATACGAACTTGGCTCTTGCACTTCCGTACCCTTAAATAATTCAATCATGTTCCAATACCTACTGAGTACACTGCATTACACACGTTCTAAGAAGTGCAAGCATCTGTTAATAATACAACAGGTGTAAGTGATGCATAACATTTGCACAGCAATACACGGCATTGCACAGATTACGCTGTGGTTCTGAATAATTCAGCTGGTTAACATGTGTAGCACTTAGCGTTAGTACTGGCCGATTAGCTGCAATTTCACCGGTCATGTGTAATAAGGCATTTGTTGACCCTGTTTCGTCTTCAGTAATTACTTAGCAGTGAATGTGTATGTTTTAGTATCTAAGGAGGCAGTGAAGCGCATGACGCCTTGTGTAAATTGTGATTGATGAACAAGGTATATGGCGATTAGTATATTGACGCTAAATACTAAGCAATAAATAAGGTTACATTTGAACACCTTTCCCGCATCATTTAATATAGCTTCTTTCGACTACAGTGATAGGCTAGTGATTAAATCTCAGACTTTCTAGGGATCGAGATTCTTAGGCTCGTGTACCTCTGTGCGTAACAAAACAAGAATACCGAGACATAATTTCACAAAAGCAAAGCCAAGAAATATGCTTCCCAAAATTTCGCCTGCAAAAACAAACTCAAAACTCAATCAATCAAAGTTTCCATCGAATACAATATCCAATGAGTATTTACTTTGCGTTTGTTATTAAAATACTGGTTAATCTTTACTTAAACCGATCTTTACTTAAAGCCTCGCTTGTAAAGATGGGAACTGATTTACAAAGTTAAGTGAAGTAGGTCGCAGTCGGGAGTTGGATTGGTGACCGCTAGTGGCTTACGCGCAACATAGCATAGTAGTGTGGTAATGGAGACATACTTTGCCAAAGAATTTCGTCTTCGGCCTTAAGGGTAGTGGCGCATCTATGCTCTATCTGGGGTGGATTTCCATGGGTGGCAACGGCCACATACATTAGGTAGACTACATTATCACCAACTTCTCTTACATTAAATGAAAAGTTATGAAAACTTGTATTAATAGAGTTTTGAAATTCATTATTACCACCATAACATACAAAACTTGATTCGTCGATCCGTCAATTAAACCATGTCCTGTTAACTAGAGTACAGTTATCAACGTCAGCCTTTATTGTTTCCATCGAACAATATAACTGGAATGAAAAACAGAAATATATATTATAAAAAATCGTCCATATGAATTTTCTGGTGGTAAGTGAGCATTGCCCTTCATAGACATCTGACTAACTTAAAGGTGGTAGAACCCTTTGTGGTTCAACTCCGGCGGCACCACCGCCACACCTATTTCTGCCTCATAACAGCAGTGTTAAGCGCTGCTGTGTTCTGTTCTGAAGGGTGTGGTAAGGGAGACATACTTTTGCGAGGCGTTCCAGCTTAGTCCTCAAGGGTAGCGGCGCATCTGTGTTCGACCTCAGGCAGGAATATCTAATTCTATTGATTACAGTCCACTTACCATCAGGTGGACTGCAAGCTCGTCCGCTACTCCTATAATATAAAAAAACTTCGTATAAAACAGGGGTTCTATCTGAAGCCCATCACAGAAGCGTTGCCACTTCTTAGGGTTAAGATGGTCGGCTCATACATTTTTTTTTATTTATTTATCATTTAACAAAAGTTACAAAGAGTACAATAAAATAGCACGAGAAAACCACAAAGGTTCATATTACAATGTTATTGCCGAGTTTACATCTATTATTAAATAAATCAATAAATAAATAAATTAAGAAATAAATTAAGATATAAATAAATATAATAATAATAAATAATATTTATATTAATAAATAAGAAATAAATTAAGAATTCAATAAATAAATAAATAAATTAAGTCAGCCAGCATCCACGCTCTTTCAACGAAACGCAGAACTGTTTCACGCTAGAAATTGGCGTAGCGGTGGTATAGTCCGCTCTGGGGGGTTACTACCATCTCTTAAAACAATATTATTTTAATCATATTTTTACTTTTTTTGCAGGAAATTTAACTTTTTAAGCAAAATACGACAATTTCAGTTGGTTTCATACAATGGCTTATCCATTAAGTTTAAGTTTAAGTTTGTTCAACTGTGTATGACGGACTATTTTACTGTTTTAAAAAACTTTTCTGAACTACGAGTATGATGGTTTTTAAAAGATGGTGGTAGGCCCCTTGAATATAGAAATGAATCACGTCGCCATAGCAAACTGTATGACTACACCTTCTCGCAACAACTTCAGAGCGGACTAGCAGTATGGCACATACATGACATATAATCTAATAATAATAATCTCAAATTATAAATTCAGTAAATAATTATTCAATAATAACAATTGGTTATACTTAGTACTAATTGTTTTTTTTTTCTGTATATAAATAATTAATATTAATCTGGAATTATTTTGTAATCATTAATAGTAATATTTTTGTAATTATTTAAAAATCCTTTTTGTTTTTCATTATTTTCTTTTATCCTCTGTGCATTGTTGTTTGCGCCTATAATTGAGGTAACACTTGTTTTGTGCCTTGTGATAATTTGTACCTATATTATTATTGTTGGTCTATACCTTGTTGGTGCAACTAAATAAATGAATAAATATAGCATAATATAAAATCAAATGTATTAATTTAAAAAATCTGTTGAAATTACTTTTATTAATTACTAAACGTTTTTGGTTTATATTTATTATAACTGTATTATAACTTCAAAAATATTATATTGGTTAATAACCGTAATTCAAAAAAGCTAAAAATCTAGTTATAACACATAAGAGTACTTTATTTTCGTCAAAATCTCATATTACTTAAGTTTGGCGAAATACGAGCAAAGTTTAAATTCTTTTCTGTTTTACGTACGTTTTACAACCATTTTACGCCGTGCGTTCAAATTGTTTCTTTATGGATCTTTATTTATTACTTGAGGGTAATGGGTAGAAGGAAGGATTTAGGATCTCTTGTAAGATAGCTTAAGCCTTTCTTGTTTTTATTTTTAAATTCTCTCCGGTATGCAGGTTTTCACGCGATGTTTTCCTTCACCGTCAAATCAATTAATAATTATTATTCAAACACATCGTCGTCAACCCATTTCTGTCCCACTGCTGGGCACGGGTCTCCTCTTAGAATGAGAATGATTAGGCCATAGTCCCCAGCGCTGGCCAATTGCGTTATGATTTACTTCACATACTTTTCCTTCACCGTTACAGCAAATAATAATTAATTTCTCATACGCACATAACTTTAAAAATCAGAGGGGGCTACTTCGATTCCTGGGATTCGTATTTCAGACTCTTTGATTGAGAGGCCGAGTTTCACCTAGCTATCAGGAGGAGCTTAAGTGATTTCCCAGCTAGTTAAACAATATTTTCGCATGTGTGAGCGTGCTAACCCTTTAAACCTAACACAGAAACTAACACTACTGTTATAAAGCAGAAATAGTTGTTCTGAGAAACGCTTCTATTCTGAGAGCTTCCTTTCAAAGGCAGGATGGTAGACTTCACACGCCTTTGAGAGCTTTATAAACTGTAATACGAATACGAACCTATTTTCAAAAAGAATTTCAAAGTGTAAGCTCTCTGTCACAAAACTTCTTTATAACGAATGTTGAATAGGTTCTTAGAATGCAAAGGACTGTTTTTTGTATCTAACTGCTGGGCAGAGTACTATCCTTTTTATTTTTTGTTGACGCGGGGCAAACCTTCAAAAAACCCGACGCCGTGGAAGCGAAGACGGGTTATGTGGGACTTTTACCGCACTAAAACGCCCCTGGTGACCGTTCTCGATGCTGCGTAGAGGACTCCGGGATCTCCAAGAGAACACAACCGGAGTCCTCTTAGCGCGTTGCCCCGTCGGGCTCCGTCCAGACGATTATGTAGCTCGCCGCTCCTTGTGGAGCGTACGCCGGTATGCGGTTATACATACCATCGTTCTTCCCGGGCTCACTAGCCTGGCGGTTAGAGCTCCCACTCCGGCCGTCCGGAACCCCGAAAGCTCCTCTTTTAGTCGCCTCTTACGATAAGCATAGTATACCGTAGCCCCATTCTGGTCCCGGAACTACAGGGACAATGGTACTATCCCTGTAGCGGATTGTTGCGAAGTAGTTTTAATCTTTTTATAATTGCCAAGGATGATACCTAATCCATGGAACTATACATACTTCCTTTTACATATAAGTTTCCTATTATATCATTATCATCTTTAGGTAAGTTTTGTCGAATAATTGCAAATTATTTATTTTAAAAAAGTTTATTTTATTTGAAACAATAACAAAAATCTGTACAGAAAATACCCTTTGGCCCTCAATCCTTTGTGCTTCATAACCGATTTCCACCACCAAAGGGTTAGGACAATACGCACATCAAATAGTTTCATTATTCTCACAATGCAAGAATGTCATTGTTGCTGAAATCATTAAACGGTCATTGTGTAAAGGGATGAAAATACCCATTACTCTAACGAGGGTAGCATAATAAATTTAGGGTAAAAGCACAAATGTGTGATTCGAAGTAGGGATGGCGATCTGATCGATTAATCGAAGAATTGATTTTTTGGAAAAAAATAACGATTATGTTAGTCGATATCCCGTAAATGATCGATTCAGTGAATCGATCCTCCTTCCTACAAAATCGAAAGTCGATCTTTTTGAAATTGATTGAATGTGTTATAGGCATTTTTAGTTGACGGATACATATATTAGTGCTTGTTTGGTCCGGGTGACCTGTTTTTCGTTATCTTCACCTTTTGGCTGAAAGGATCGAAGACCGATTTTTGGAGAATCGATTTTTTACTCCACTTATTACACTTCGACTCGAATCAAGTCAAGAATCGTTTTTTGGAAAGAATCGCCATCCCTAATTCAAAGAAGTGGTTCGTCAAACGCTATTAATGTTGGCTTAATGTTGAACACTCAATTTGTATTGTCAGGCCATTAGAAGCTTTTAACATGTTGTAAAAATGAGTTATGTCCATCAAATTGCAGGCCATTATAGTAATGGTTAGGCACTTTAGATATTTATGAGGCTAAAATCCATTTTAGGTTAGGCGGGGCAAGGGTTTCGTAACTGGAAGAGTTCTAGAAGGTGGAGATGCCTCTTACAGACTGCGTTATCCAACCAACTTGTGATGGTGAGTGGTCACTGCCGCTTACGGATATCTGTACTCCATATAGAACACGGGTTTTCCATGATGCTGATCAGTTGCGTTGCCACTTCTGAGGGATAAGATAATCACCATGTTAATTAACTGGCATCCACACAATCCAACCAAAACGCAAAACTACTTCACGCTAGAAATACTTAGCGATAGTAAAGTCTGCGCCGAACTGCTAGTCCGCTCTGAAGTTGTTGCGCACAACTACTAACATATATTGCGTAACAACGTAAGGGCATACAACGCAGCGGACCGTCGGCGGAGCGACGCAGGCGTCGTCATCCCGCTAATATCGACAACCGACCGTCATCTAATATCTACAATTTGCTATTCGACGCGACTCGTTTTTATGTTTAGCACTACCATGAGTTGGCATAGAAACGCCACTATAGAAATGGTAAATAGAAAACTATTGTCATTTTGCTAGTGAATAACATAACTACTATCGTTACGGTATTTCTTGACAACGTCTGTCAAATTAATGACTCATGGGACCGAATTTGTATGGCAATAGATCATAATGACATTCGCTAGCGATTTGATTTCGATAGGTTTTTTACGTATCGAGTTACGTCACTACGGATTTTAGTTCTACGAGTAACCACCAGAGGCGCTGTACAATTTTTCATACATTTATTTTACGCAGTCGCTAGCGAGTAATACTTTTGTAAACTCATGGTAGTCCTACAGAGCGGACTAGCAGTTTGGCGCGGACTATACCTCCTTAGGGATGCAATATTCGTTCTACCCCTTTCTATAATACTTACATCTATAACTTCCAATAACAGGGAATCCTAGTAAGCCGAACGCTATTTATCTATATAGAACTAGTTACGTAAACAGTTTAAATATACCCACTTCCCACGCTGTAGTTAATTAAAGGATGTCAAGAGACACAAAGAGCGACGCACACAACGATCGGGTTCAAATACCCATGTATATGCTTGTGTATGCCCTACGTTCATGCTGTGGTATGTAACTTTATAAACAAATAAACAATATATGTATCTAAAAATACTTTTCTCTTAATATATCACTAGGTTTTGCTCTAGTGTCCTGTAATTCTGAGACCGGGAATCAGGACACTAGAGTACGGTATCCCCTTCACTTGGAGATCCCGGGGTCTTATACGCAGCATCGAGTAATGATACCACATAACCCCATTTCGCTTCCACGACACCGGGTACATTTTGAAGCTTTCCCCCTTAAAAAGGGCTCTGTAATGTGTAAGCCAAAAACATAATATTCAAGTAACATATCTGACGCTCTTGTTCTACAATATATAAGCGACAAACATAAGCGGTGTAGAACATTTTGAGCGAAACATACATACTGTAGAGTATCCTAAACCATAAATGAGCTTTCTATGTCGGGGGGTTTGCAGAATCAATAAAATCGATCACTGGACATGCTCGAGCGTGGTCAATTTTCTTTGAAATATAAAGGAAATAATGCTAGAAAACGAGAAACATCATAATCTGCCGATTACCACACGTCGAAGTAGTGAATAAAAAGTAATTTTGAAAAAAAAAACATCCTGTATTATTATGCTATTTGATAGTGTCACTTATTAGCATGAATCCCTGAAGTAATAATGCATCAGAAACTAAAGGAAAAGGCTCATTTTTAGGAAAATACATTATTCTTCATACATTCTCATATATATTTTTTAAATCGTCAGGTTAAGAAAATCCCCCGCTGAATCAAAAAATATCACATAACCTTTACTTCATTCTAATGTATAATCTACACAATCGTATCCAATGACGCTCGAGGTTATAATGAGTTTTTATGTCGCTCGTTTGTTATTTCCCCATAAGTGATATGCATGCGTACGATCCGCACTAGGACAACCCTGCATGATAAAAAACCTAAATAATGAGAATGGTAAAAAGTTCATTACTAGTGTCGAATAGAAACAAGGACTTACTAGAGCAAAAACCGGGAGCCATAATAAATATTTAGTCGACAAACTTTTACTAAAACAACTTTTGCTTGCGGCTTAGGGCGCCGAATGAAAAACTTTCCTCGTACGGGATTAAGCCCAAATGAGTTTTTTCGCGCACATAGTTTCAACAAAAGGGGGTTGTGTATGCTTCTTTAGTTTGTTAGTTGTTTAGGATAAAGGAATTGAAATTTCGACAATAACATTACCTTCATGAAATATTTTGGCTACCTCCCTCCAAGTCAGGGAGCTTTCATGAAGCTAATGCTATCTAAAATCTTAAGCTATGTCCCTAACTATTATAATAACTGAAAAATCAGATGAGCTTGCAGTTTACTTTACGGTAAATAATTCTGTTCATAAATTTTTTAATCAAGATAAGATGACACTGGTTTTGAATGGCTTACCCACTGACTTGTATTAATACAGGTATGTAGGCATACCCTTGAGTACTAATTTAAAAGCAAAGCAAGAATTTAAGGCAGTGATAGCCTAGTGGTTAAGAAACTCTGCCTCGCGATCGAGGGGTCCGAGGTTCAAATCCCAGGCACGCACCTCTGATTTTTCAAAGTTATGTGCGTATTAGAAATTTATTATCACATGCTAAACGGTGAAGGAAAACATCGTGAGGAAACCTGCATACCTAAGATTTATAAAAAAAAAGAAATCTCGAAGGTATGTGAATTCTACCAATACGCACTTGGCCAGCGCGGTGAACTATGCCCTGATCCTTCTCACTCTGAGAGGAGACCGTTGCCCAGCAGTGGGACATTAATGGGTTGATGATGATGATGATGATGATGACTAATTTGGAAATACTTATGACATGCCCTTCAAGCTGGAACAAAGCAGTGCAAAATACAGATGTTACAAAGCAGGAATAGGGTAGAACCGTACAGAACCATTCTTCAAAAGATTCATATGAGCACATAACTGGAATATAGAAACAGAAGCTTATTAGACTATCGTACCATATATGTACACCTAGTTCCAACTTCTTTTTTTTATAATATAGGAGTAGCAGACAAGTATGCAGTCCAACTGATAGTAAGTGGCTACTGCCGCCCATGGACATCTGTAATGAACCCCAGATAGGATTAGATATTCCTACCTGAGGTCGGCCATAGATGCGCCGCTACCTCTGAGGACTAAGCTGGAACGCCTCGAAAAAGTATGTCTTCCTTACCACACCCTTTAAAACGGAACACAGCAGCGCCTAATACTGATATTATTAGGCGGAAATAGGTGTGCCGGTGGTGCCGCCGGAGTCGAACCACAAAGGGTTCTACCACCTTCAAGCTTATTAGACTATCGTACCATATACCTTCACCTAGTTCCAACTTGGTTCTCAGGGGTAGGGATTCTCTAAAAAAAAAAGAGGGTAGCAACGGATCTGAGGCCGACCTCCGATAGGACTTTATTTTATCTGGAATTTATTCCAGACGTCCATGGGCGGCAGTACCTACTTGTCATCAAGTTCCATCTCCCATATTATATAAAGGTCTAGACTATGTATGTACTAAGTCTGATATCAGACAAAAGTCGGATTACACACATCCCTGGATCTATTCACCCTTCGAAGGCGAAGGGTTTCAACGTAGATGTCCTACAGCTTTCCCTTTCGTAGACAATGGACGGCACTAGACTGAAAACTAGATAACATGCTACATTAATTAAGGTAAATTGGGTTCCTTGCAAAGGGAATATTAATACTATATATGAAGAAACACGGAGTGCTTTACCAAATTCTGGTAACCCTCGCATTAATTTTTTCCATATTTTTAACCGATAATAATAGAATATCATCAATATTTTCCTTGTAATGAAGCTTATATAACCACATTTACATTTCGTATTTTAGGTGATGAGGCCATACAAAAAGAAATATAAATAAAAAAGAAGAATTTAAATTTCTGACGTTTCTGATCATTTCTGATGAAGAAGCGCACTAAGAAATTCTTGTGCAAAATTTGACGCTAGACTGAGCTTTAACTGAGCTTTGTCCGTCAATCAGTTAAAGTTTTATTAATACCCAGCTAACTTCAGCGAGCAGTACAGGAAAGATCGGATCAATTATTACTAAAACATTGAAGTTTAGTAAACTTTATTTATATCGAGTTAGTTCAACGGAAGCGAGCGAGTGCTGTTAAATTATTTAGAAGTTTATTCAGTTTCCGCCGAATGAAATAAGCGCTTGAAATAGTTTAAGCCCTATTTTACATTCGAAAAGAATTTAATAAAAACGCGCAGTTGTGCGTTGGACAAATTTTCGAACGCAGCCTTTGTAATTAGTCAAAGTACAAATAAATAAGATTAAAATTTAATATCCTTGATTTCGAAATAAGGGACATATTCTAAGTCTTATTTCTTTTTTCCGGTTGATATTTAATTTATTGGTGTAATCGATAAAATTACATATTCTATTCTTATTCTTATATAAAAAATATAAGACCACTTTTAATACATATCCGTCTTATATTGTATTTGATTACAACAACAGGGCAAAACTTTCGTTTTGTTATAATAATCACATCACTGTAGAACGGATTTTTGCAAAACTTTAGTTACGTTGGCAAAGACGTGCTATGTTACAGTCCACATGAAACAGTAATCATCCAAAATTTAAATAAAGACTGGATGCTGATAATAAATATATTGCTAAAGTCGTCATCGAACAATATAGTACAAAACTATTTTATATGAATAAATATTTAAGCTACACTTATGGATTATACGGGAATTAATTTAAAGCAATAATGACAACAACTTTTCAATTGGCAACGAATGATTGTACCCGCATATTTACACCAAAATTGCACTATCAATTTCTAGCAATAGGGAAACGTAGAGAGCGATTATGGGCCGTTAAATCCGGATATCGCCGGTTCGAACCGGTTAAGCCCGCTCTGAAAATTAGCTGCGGTTTGACGGAGGAAGCTTTTAACGACCTCATTAGTAATGGCTGAATTTTAAAGGTCCGTTATTTCGAATTAATTGCTCGCTCTTTTAAATTAAGCGACGATATTCGAGACGGGTTGGCGAGTAATACGTTTTTGATTAACGGTCTCCGTTTCTCGGTTTTCATTTTGAGAAAATCGGGCAAATATTGTTACCTTATAAACTTCCGAAAAGGATTTACTTAGACCTACTTCACAAGATTTAATTTTGTAGTAGGTATATATACATTTTGTCCCTATAGTTCCGGGACTAAAATAGGGCTACGGTATCCCCTGCCTCTCGCAAGAGGCGACTAAACGACGTCGGGTACCTTTTGAAGGTTTCCCCCTCGAAAAGAAAAAAAAAAGGAAAAAAAGGTAGACCGCTACATCTACTTTTGACCTTTGAATAGATATAACAGTACATTTTAGTGCTACTGCGAACAAGTTTGAAGGGTCTAAGGGATTCTTATGCGAAGCATTCCTTAGTCCCCAAAGGTAGCAACGCATACTGTGTGGTCGACCTCTAGATGGATTTTAAACTTATCCAGACTACATTCTTAATTACTAATTTTATATCTTAAAGAAAATAATAAATATTTCCCCACTAGTAATACTAGCGATACAAATAGATAAAGACACTGCTGTAATTCCATTCTTTCAACGCTATGTATGAAATATAAAGGAAATTCAAGCGCGCATACGTTCTCTGCTTCTCTTTGCATTGCATTAGTGTAGGAGTTATAACGAAAACGCAGACTAAAGGAGTAATGCCATTAGGGCCCTCTTGTTAATGCAGCCATGAGTCTTTTTCAGGGCCGGATTTGCAGGTCTGGATACAGAATGATAACAGAAGAATGGAGGCCCCTAAATATTTTACGAATAAAAGGTAATTTTAACCCTATTCATATTTTTACCTTTCTATAGGAGTTATAAAGAAAACGCAGACTAAAGGAGTAATTCCATTAGGGCCCTCTTGTTAATCCAGCCATGAGTCTTTCTCAGGGCCGGATTTGGTGATTTGGAAACAGTGGAATACCAAAGGAGGCCCCTAATTATTTTACGAATAAAAGGTATTTTTTACCCTATTCATATTTTTACCTTTATATAGGAGTTATAAAAACGTAGACTAAAGGAGTAATGCCATTAGGGCCCTCTTGTTAATGCAGCCATGAGTCTTTCTCAGGGCCGGATTTAGAAGTCTGGACACAGTGTGATCATAAAGGAGCGGAGGCCCCTAATTATTTTACGAAAAAAGGTAGATTTTTACCCGACTGCGAAGGGTAATTTTGTCTTTGAGTAAACAGTTTGTCAGATTTTATTGAAATGACATTTAGATTCTTTTTGTCTCTATTTTAAGGCGCCCTCTTGAGGAGGTCCTATGGCAGTAGCATCGCCTGCCCTTACCTAAGTCCGGCCCTGGTCTTTCTTATGGAAAGTATCGTAAAGTAGAAAGCGAATATCATTCCTGCTTCGTATTTTGAGTAAAAATTCTATCTTTTCTGGATTTAAATCCTGTTCCTATGTGTATATATCTTGCCGGGAATGAAAACAAAGTTTAAGTGCAACAAAAGCTTTTGCTAGATCTAAAAGTAGATGATAATTAAAAACCAGGTAGAATTACAAACTTTACGGATTTTCAAGTTAATTAATACATGGTGTTAGAGTTAAGTTCCTTGTGTTGCGGACACATAAATACACATTTACCAATCCCAGATTAAAAACTTTTTAGAGTTCCATATTACAATTTAGATCCATGTTATCGGTTATCCTAATCCGAGACTACCAGATTCTACCACAAATCAATCATATATTGCATCTCTGAAGACTAACAAAGTTGACGTAAGTCAGTATCCAAAACCTTTTCACCAAATCGCATGAACTGCCTCACCCTAAAAATCATAGATTAGGAAAGATTACCCACTCTTAACAAGAAAATGTAACCAGTTTTGACAATAGAAATTGTCACTGTCATCTAAAATAAAAAAAATATTTAAAAAATGTAGTTTTTAGATCATTTAGGGATGAAACGATATTTCTCCTCACTTTTTCTTTTTTCCGCGTAATTCCGCGTAATTTCGCGCATTTTTCCGCGTAAATTACACCATGACAGCCATTAAATGGCTGACAGAATTGTCAGCCGTTTAAGCCATTTAATGGCTTCCTTCAATTACAAGGCGGTGAGATATACTTATCTATGCTAAAATGTGTGGTGATGGTACCCGGTCGAATGGTTCAACCACATTTCAAAATATAATTCCCAACTCAAACCACCTTCTTACCATATGTTTAACTGAACGAGCTAATAAATATATTAACTGGAAATTTAAGTGCACCGCACAATTTCGAATTTTGGAGCGCAATTTTAATAAAAGAGCGAAGTTCTCTCTCGTATGAAATAAAAACCTTTTACACAAATTCATATGGTTGTTTGAATAATTTATGATGGATTATATTATCATACTAGTTGTTTTTGCAGCCCCACAGGCCTCGAAGTAGGTTTCATAAATATGTATTTCGAGGTTATGCACTAACCGCGCTTTGTGGGGTGCCGCGTTATGTATCCTATACATTGATGTAGACTATGTTACTGATTCATAATGTTACTTTTTTATCTATTACGAAAAGGTAGTGCCTTTTTTTCGATGATATGGGAGTAGCAGACAAGCGTGCAGTCCACTTGATGGTAAGTGGCTACCGCCGCCCATGGACATCTGTAATCAACCCCAGATAGGATTGGATACTCCTATCTGAAGTCAGCCACAGATGCGCTGCTACCCCTGAGGACTAAGATGGTACGCCTCGGAAAAGTATGTCTAAGCGTTCTACCACCTACAGATATCTTAATAGGAGGATTCGAGGTTTAAACGCACTTTTGATTTTCAAAAGTTATGTCCATATTAGGAATTATCACTTGCTAAAACGGCAAAAACCTACACGCCGTCCTTAAAAAAGTTTTCAATATATGAAGTCAATATTAGGTTGGCAACAATACGAATTGAGTCACAAGTTTTATTTTTACTATATACGAGTATTTCTATTGTTTCTGTGTGGATGGTGACTTCAACATGATTTGTGCGTCGTCGGACCGCGAATGGATAGGTTGACTGAAATCTATCCGATAAGTGTATGTAATCTCGCTTGTGATCTTACTTATAACGGACATGAAATGAAATGAAATTAAATGAAATATATTTATTTTGTATAGGCCAACGGCGGCACTTACAAATTGTCAGTTACAATATTTTCTTAAACTACTACCGGATCGGAACGCGACCTCTACTGAGAAGATCCGGTAAGAAACTCAGTGGGTTTGTCCTTTTATAATTTTAAAAATAATTATTCATTTTTTCCCTTTTTTCTAAATGCCATTATTTTTACATATAATTAATAAAGCATTAGCATGAGTAAAAGCAATATTCTCACTGGATCTATTTGTAAACAATCAAACTCCGTGGCGTAAGTATTATGCACACACAAAGACCCAAAAATACCCAGAACTAGAATATTCAAATTGTGCACCTGCCTACTAAATATTCGAATGCGGAAACCCTTTACAATGTGCTTTACAACGGGACGGAACGAAACGGGATGGAATGAATCGGAAAGGAATTACACGAAACCGTACGGAATGAGTCGGGACGGAACGGCACGAAACCATACGGAATGAAACGAAATGAAAAACATAATTTCTTTACATATTTTTAATACTATTTGTAGTTTTTGTCAACACAGAGAACTAAATTAGAGTGTGGAAAGTTTAATTTCATGCAACTCCATTACTTTTTTAAAGTGCAAAAAATCCGTTGTCCTCTCCTCGCTTATCCTTTTAACTAGATTCGCAGATTAAGGGTTAATTCGCGGAATGTAAATCCACTTTGCAATGAAACTTTGAGTGAATTTTTTGTTTCATACATTTATGCTACGTCAGGACAATTTCATTTTACATTTTGTAGCTGAAATGTTCAACTGGGTGTAGATGGACTAATCTGGTAGAACAGCGTAAAATGTTTAAAGGATTCCTGCAGTAGAATTTTATAACGACTCAAACTGTATAATTATATTTTTAATTATTTTATTATCTTTACTAATCCATGATGTAGACATAGTTTTATTTAGGAGGAAGGGAGGAGGGAGTGTAAATGAATTGGTAAAGCCGGAGTTGACAAAAGAGCTCAGCTAGTTCTTTGTTTTTGTGCGATGTATTCTTCCTATCTTGTGTAGGATGCACTGGCCAAGTGCCAATCAGTAGGCTTGACATACATTTGAGTTTTTTTAAAGAACTCTCAGAGATCTCGGAGCGTAAAGTAAATGATATTTAACTTCAATAATATTTAACAATAACTTATAAATTGATCATTGAAGCGTCAGACGTTCGTGTATGGGTTCGAACCTCGGTCTTCCGATCGAAAGGCTAACTTTCAATCACTATCAGCCTTACAATTCTTTCAGCGTCCACAAATTTCACTTAAGCAGCTTATGGGGTAACTTTTATGGGGCTCTGTCGGACCATAAAATAACAATGCGCGCCGTCATAATGTATTGCCCTGTATAATTTATGTGGAGTATTTTCCGCCATTTTGCTTTGCGGAAGGTTTAATACATTTATGTGTATGGACTAACACTGAGTTCATTTGTATGTATGAAAGGCCTGGTCTGGGGTTTGAATCCCGGGCCGTGCAACTGATTCTTCGAAGTTAACGCACACTAATTTGTTAGCTAGCTAGTAAGTTATAAGATCTATTAGACTTATGTAAGATCAGAAAGTCTTTTTTTAGGAGTCTATTTATTTACTTGGTCTAAGAACAACATGTGATTTAGGTTTCTTTTTATAATATAATAGAAGTAGCAAACAAGTATACACCTGACGGTAAGTGGCTACTGTTGCCCTCAGACATCAATAATGAATCCCAGACAACATTAGAAGTCTACCTGATCGGCCACAGATACGTGGCTGCCCCTGAGAACTACATTGAAAAACGTCGGATAAGTACATTTCCCTTACTATGTCCAGAATGAAAGGGCGTTCACATCTGTGTTCCTTCTAATCTGAATACAGCATTTTTTTTTTTTTTTTTTTGGCGCCCAGATGTAGGTGGAAAAAGGGCTGACCCTCTACGGAGAGGGAGGAGCAAAAAATGCGTCCAAGCACTTACAGGCCGCGACGGCCGGTGCCTGCGTCGTGTGGGGCTGAATGAAAGGTCCTCCTGAAGGGAGGACCATCCCACTAAAAACTCCTATAAGGCATTCATCCAAGGGGACCGTACAGCCGACATCGGATAGCGACCTCTCGTTGCGGATCGAGAGGCGCTAGCGGCGCTCCCTAGAGAGCTACCGCTGGATAGATGACACTGAAGGTGTCAACGTATCATGAATAAGATTAGAATCGTCGGGAAGACGATTCTCTATGGAGAGTTGTACGCCCCTGTGGGCGGCCAGAAGATTCTCCACATCGGTGGAGAGTTTGTTAGGAGCGTCGGTCAAGATATTTCTTGGCCGACGGCAATTGTAACGGGTAGGAAGAGGGGCAGCATAGTCCGCTGCACCCTTGATTAAGGGGTTGGAATGGTTTTCTGAGCGGTCAAAGAACGCTTCAGAGAATTGTCTGAGGACTTGTTGTATTGGAGCGAGCTCCAGGTCGCGGTGGAGGTCAGCGTTTCTGACATACCAGGGGGCATTAAGTGCCCGACGACAAAAGAGATTTTGTATGACCTGGAGTTTGTCTAGGATGGTGGGATTCGCGTGAGCGAAGACTGGAGAGGCGTATGTTAACACCGGTCGAATGCAAACCTTATACAGCGTTCGCTTATTCCTGGCTGACAACTTGCTGTGTCTGCCAATCATGGCGTTGAGGCGGCTCATGTAAGAGCGGGCGGTATGGGTGACCTTAGAGACGTGGGGTCTAAAGGTGAGGCCCGGGTCAAGGGTAACTCCTAGGTATTTTACTGTGGGTCTCCATGGAATGGGGGCCCCAAGTAATTTGACGGAGGGCAGGTTGTTTAAGCGCCTGCGTTTGTGGTCGAAGCGCATTGCGGAGCTTTTCTCCGCATTGACTTCGATGCGCCATTTCCTAAACCAATCTCCTAACTCGTTGACCGAGCGTTGGAGTTTGGCGAGGACAGATGACTCCTTTTGCCCTTGGATGTAAAGGGCGGTGTCATCGGCGAAGAGTGAGAGCTGCACCCCATTTTTGGGGATAGGAATATCGTTGGAGTACGATATGAATAATGTAGGAGCGAGCACTGAGCCTTGAGGGACTCCGGCTGTTACGGGGCGTGGGGGAGAGAGGATACCTTCGTGCCTGTAGCGGAAGGTTCTGTCCTGAAGGTAGGAAGCCACGATGCGGACTAGGCGATCAGGAAGACCAGAATGGTATAGCTTGTATACCAGTCCTCCATGCCAGACTTTATCAAAAGCCTTGGCGACGTCGAAGAAGACTGCTAGTGTCTTGTTACGTCTTGGATAAAACCCGCTTGTGATGTACTCGACAATGCGGTGGACTTGTTGGGGGCACGAGTGCTGGAGGCGAAAGCCAAATTGGTGAGGAATGATGAGTGGGGGAGCATCTATTGGGAAGAGGTGCCCTCTTATGTGAACGAGGATCACCCGTTCGAAAACCTTGCCCATTGCATTGAGGAGGCTAATGGGGCGGTGGTTGGAGGGAATATGTTTCGGTTTCCCAGGCTTGGGAATACCGATAACTGTTGCTGTCTTCCAGGCTGTTGGAAAGAAGCTGAGATCGAGGCAGGCATTGAAGATAATGACCAGAAGGGTCAGTGCCTGCTCGGGGAAGTGTTTGAGCGCCAGGTTGGAGATACCATCCGGACCTGGGGCTTTACGAGGTTTCAAACCGCGGATGACGGTCCGGACCTCGTCTGTAGTGATTTTAATGGGAGCAGAGGTGACAGGGAGAGAGATCTTTTTAAGGACCTCCTCCTCCACCTTGTGAATGTGGATAGGGTCGCACGGTTGAGTGCTGGGGGAGCACTGCGCAGCGATGCTATCTGCGAAGCATTCGGCCTTCTCAGCGTCTTCGAAGGCTATGCTGCCGTCGGGACGCGTGAGAGGGGGAGTGCTTGAGAAGGCTTCGGTACGAAATCGTCTAGCGATTTTGTAGAATGCCTTATGAGAAGGTTGGATATCCTCCATGAGAGAGTTCCAGTTGGAGTCCCTCATTTCGGCTAGCCGGGATCTGACTTTCCTTTGGAGGGCGTTAGCGCGCCTCCTAAGGACAGGGGTGGGATACTTGGCGGCCCATCTGAGGGCTGCGTTTTTAGTTTGGATTAGCTTCCTGACCTCGCGAGGTAGTTTGCGGTTCGGGACCTCTACCACCTTCGCGTTGTCATGAAGCGAAGTCTGAACTAGCTGGATGAGTGAGTTCACCGTACTGTCTATTTTCTCCGAGCTGACAAGGTAGTCTGGGGGAATAGTATACGGTGAATCGGGGGCCTCTATGGCCGAGGTGAGAGATTTCTCGTACACTTCCCAATTAGTGAAGGTTTTCGAGGAGGTATGGGGAGTTGGATCATAGGGACCTAACTGTAGAGAGACTGGACGATGGTCTGAGCCCAGATCGTCCAGTGTTTCGATCGCTCTTGTATTGAGCGCGACGCCTTTAAGGAGGGCGAAATCCAGCACGTCGGGTTCTTGGTCTTCCCGATCGGGGTAGTGGGTTGGCGCTGTTGGAGAGAAGATATCAAAGTCCAGTGCGCGGGAAATGGTTAAGAGTTTCTTACCGTTGGTGTTAGTCAGACGACTGTTCCAAACGGTATGTTTGCAATTGAAATCTCCAAATAGTACGACAGAGTCTCCGAGCGAGAGGAGGGCCTCCAAGTCGCTTTGGAGAGGGGCTTTATTGGCGGGGAGGTAAATTGAGGCTATGATCAGGGACGGGTGTCCTGTCATGCCTAATTTGCATATGGTGGCTTCCATATTGGTGAGCTTGGGTGTTTCCAGAGGGGTGCAATGGAAGGATTTCTTGTAGTAGATGGCAGTGCCTCCGCCACGACGGTCGTCGGCTCTGTCATTACGTACAAGCGCGTAAGAGGGGAGACTTACGCCTTTAAGGGAGGGCTTGAGGAAAGTTTCCTGAACAAGCAACAGGTCGATATCCCTGTTGCGGACGAACTCTTTGAGTTCGGGAATGCAAGGCTTGAGACCTCGTGCATTGAGGGAGATAAGCGAGACGCCTTTAGGTTTTTGACGACCGGGATGAAGGGGTTGAGTAAGAACGTTACTCATTGAATGGACTTGAACAACGCTAGGTGTTCAGAGTAGATTGCGATGCGCTCCGCCTGGCTAGCGTTACGCATCTTTTGCGAGACGAGTATGATCTCGTCGAGGTTCACGCCCTTAACGCAGTCCTTAAGGAACATGATATGTTCCCTTACAGATGCGTCTTGGGTGGGACGGGGATTGGGAGTGGCCTTAGGGGCCGGGGTTGGTGGGGCGGTCGCGGGTGCGACTTTCCTCCAACTCATGGGAGCGGTTGGGGTTTTGGAGGCCCCTAGCCGCGGGAAATTGGTCGAATTGACCGGAGGTGGGCCTGCTTTCGAGGGCTGCTTTTTAGCAACCTTCTTTTGAGCGGGACGGGGGGCTTTAGGGCAGCCACGGTAGTTAGCCGGGTGCCCTGAAGTGGTGCATAGCACGCAGGCAGGAGGGGACTCGTCTTCACGAGTTCTCTTGCACTCACGTGTGGCGTGGGGTTCTAGGCACTTGACGCACCTTGGGGGGGCAGTGCAGTTCGCCGCTGCATGGCCGTAAAGCTGGCAGCGGTGGCACTGGGCAGGGTAGCCACGCTTGTTAGGTGGTTCCACCTTGATCTCAGAAAGGCCACAGATTGTGAGCTCCTTCTCCTTGAAAATGTCCTTGGAGGACGGGGTCTTGGCTAGAATGGCCAGGGCTAGAGGGTATTTGACCCCGTTGCGGTTGTACAACTTGTGTACACCTTCCACGGGGAACCCTTGGTTGACTAGATCCGTTAGGATTTCGTCGGTGGGAAGCTCGTAGGGGAGACCCCTAAGGACCGCTTTGATTTTGCGGTCCTCTTCTAAAGCGTACGTGTGGTACGGGAGTTGAAGGTGAGTTAGGAGCCTAATGAGGCTCCTGAAGTCCTCGGTGGTGGGGCATGAAACGCGAATAGAGTCGCGAAGGTTACGTGCCTTGGTGTAGTGGATCTGTTTTTCCACTAGGGTTTTAGAGAAGTCGGACCATTTCGACTTATCTCTGAAGAAAATGTGTGGGGGCGGTTTGCACTTGGCAAGTGCCGGTTCGCAGCGCGTGGCTGGCTTGGCGGGCTTAGCCGCGGGGGTTGAGCTCTGGGGCTCGGTGGAGGTTTTTGGCACGGGGGCCAGAGTGGAGGCTTTTGGCACGGGGGCCAGAGCGGGGGCCGCTGGGGCTGGGGTGGCTTCGATAGAGGCCTCGGAAGAAGTCTCACTTGTCGCCTTAGCGACGCCTTTGACCGGTCGTTTCTTGGTCTTCTTCGACTTGACAGGGGTGAAACCCTGGTCGTCGTCGGAGGAGGGGGCGGTGATGAGGGTGTTCTCCGATGATTCGTCGGAGGAGGCGGGGCGTTTTAGCGAGATGGCGTCAAAGTCCATCTCGTGTCTCGGGGTGGCATCAGGGGATGCGGGTGAGTCGGTAACGGACAGGGGATCCGTTACGGACTTTAAGGGCTCGCAAAGGGAGCGGAGTTTGACAGCGTCAATGGGGCGGTTGAGCTCCTTGCTCAAGAGGGAGGACAGAGCCTCGAAGAACCTATCCGTTACCATGTAGGCCATGGTAACCAGGGATGCCTCCCTGCCGAGGCAGGGAGCTAACGGGGAGGGGGAGGGAAATGCAATTACCCCTAAGGGAAAGTAACTGCTACCGTCACCCTTGGGATAGCCCAAGTGCAGTGGGATCGGGTCTGCCGGTTTCTCTCAGACCGAGAGGTCTGAGAAGCGCACCGGGTCAACGCTAGCTGGTTTCGTTGGCACCGTTAGGTATCCACCAACTCAAACGCGTCGGGACGTGAGTTTTGTTTATTCCCAATAAATTGGCAATAAACAAAGCACGGACCGCTACCGATAAAAATCGAGTAGTCGAGAACCGGCCGAAAGGCCAGACAAAAAATCTGGGTTAGCGAACACTTAGAGCGCGAGCAGGCGGGGCTGCTCGGTCTGGCGTTCAAACGCAGAGTGTTGAATACAGCAGAGAACACTGCCGTTATTAGGCAGAAATCGATGTGGCTGTGGTTCCTCCAGAGTCAAACCAGAAAGGTTCTACCACCTGCTAAACAAGTAACCAATACAATTCCATTTCTAAAGTATTCTTGTAAGTATATTCCCAAATGTATTTCTTGTAAGTATATTCCCGCCCACACTGAATTTAGCTAGAAAAGGACTATTAAATCAGGTCAAAGCCGATTCCATGTAGGAAATCTTTAAAGCGCCTTGTGTCTGTACCGAATAAATAGGTAGTAATATATTTGTACTCACTTTGACTTGAGAAATACGTACTGATATTTTTGTTAATATCGTTCTATGTTTACCAAAAATGTTTTAAAACCGGAATATTATGGTGTTCTTTAAAATTATTTTTAGAAATTCGAAATGCATACTCTCTAATTTTTTATACATGCTTAAACATACTTAAACATCAACCCTTTGTGGTTCGACTCCGGTGGCACCACCGCCACACCTATTTCTACCTAATAACAGAAGTGTTAGGCGCTGCTGTTTTCCGGTTTGAAGGGCGTGGTAAGGGAGACATACTTTTCCGAGGCGTTCCAGCTTAGTCGTCACGGGTAGCGACGCTTCTGTGGCTGACCTCAGACAGGAATATCTAATCCTATCTAGTGTTGATTACAGATGTCAATGGGCGGCAGTAGCCACTTACCATCAGGTGGACTGCATGCTCGTCTGCTACTCCTATATTATAAAAAAAAACTTAAACATGACATTTCATCCTTGTAGCATGATCGTAACCCGTGCTGACTTAGCTTCGAAGTTTATTAAAAATCGTGTTTTATCTGATATTTTGGTCAGCTATAAACTAAGACAAAAGTAACGTAAAGTGAATAAGAGTTAAAAATATAAAATAGTAACAATCAGTTAGGGTCATTGAAAATAATTTATTAACCAACTTCAAACAAGAATGAAATAATTCGCCAAGTACAAGTCGAACTTGCACATGGAGGCTTCCGTACCACCATTCATTATTTTTTACTTATTTTTAATCATTTTATTATTTTCAACAATACTTAGTTATATGATAAAACAGTAGATGGCGTTGAGGTGATGATGAATAATACGTAAACAACGTACAATAAAATTAAAATAACTATATTAAAATATGTTTTATGGTTCTTATTTGTATTTATTATAATACCAGTTGTAGTAGTAAACGAATTGTAAAAATTTCAAACGTCTTCTTAGTACGATTTAAGAGTAAGATCAAAAATGCTGAAAAATACCGGTTTGTTGTATGTAGACCCCCTTTAATATTCAACTTTATTTTATTTTTAGTATTTGTTGTTATAGCGGCCACCTTTATGCATCCTCTGTAAGAATTTCGTGTGTCTATCTATTACGGTTCCGGAGATATAGCCCTGTGACAGACGGACAGACAGCGAAGTCTTAGTAATAGGGTTCCGTTTTTACCCTTTGGGTACGGAACCCTAAAAAGTACTGGTTTCAGTTCGTCCTAAACTAGAAAATAACTGTTGATTTTATTTCGGCCGAGAACCCAATTTCACTAAATTAAACACCAAAATCTCTACCAACTTCAAACATAAATCTCTCATCTCGCAATAAATATAAAACGCAATCAAAATATGCAACAAACTTTCCTATTGCTTTACACGTAAACGATGTTTTGTTCTGAAAATGACATTGTCACACGTTATCGCGTCTAAAATATAGTGTTAATCCGCGTTTCGCTTACCGTTCAGAGATATGTGTTCGACACCATGATGTATGGTGTACGGGTGAAAAATGGCCACCATAAATGTCGCAGACTATATGCATGAAGTGTGTCTGCGTTTACATTTTTATGTAAATGCACGCAAAGGCTGTGGCTACCGCTGGTTAAGGGCATTAATAAAATCAACCCTTAATAAGGAAATATACTTGAAGGTGGTAAAAGCAGTGGTAGCCTAGTGGTTAACGCGGCCTCTCAATGGAGGGATCCTAGGTTTTCCCCTAGGCACCCAGGCACCTCTGATTTTGTCATAGTTATGTGCGTATTACAAATTAATTATCACTTGCTAAAACGGTGAAGAAAAACAACGCGAGGGAACCGGCATACCTAAATAATCTGTAAAAAAAAGTTTTCAAAGGTATGAGAAGTCTACCGAGGCTCACTTGGCCAGCGCAGTGCTCTGTGGCCTGATCTTCCTCATTCAGAGAGGAGACCCGTTCCCAGCAGTGGGACAGTAGTGTGGACAGTGGGATTGATGATGATGATGATTAAGGACATGTAAACGTTAACATGAAACGTGTAAGCCGACGCAAAGCATTAGTTAGTAGAAATAAGACGCATCTATTGACGGAGCTAAAGTTTCTTATAGTTGAATTGAATAGAGCGTCTCGACTTCACTATGTAGTGTCTGTCTGTCTCGCGGGAACTTCGCATCGAGTTATATTAGTTCAGAATTAGATATAAGGTTTAGAAATTAAGTTGGATTAGGTAGGATATTGGATGCGGTCCAAAGTTCGAATCCCAGGTCGTGCTTGTGCGAATTTGAAATGTCCCATGTTTTAACGGTGAAAAAAATCTGTGATAACTTAGTGGCAAAGAAACTCGACCTCTTGGTCGAGGGGTCCGAGGTTCAAATCACGCACCTCTAATTTTTCATTGTTATGTACATATTACAAATTATTTATCACTTGCTAAAACAGCGAAGAAAAATGTCTTGGGAAAACCTGCATACCCGAGAATTATAAAAAAGAAGTTTTCAAAGGTATGTGAAGTCTACGCTATGGCTATGGCCTAATTCTCATTCAGAGAGAAGACCCGTGCCCATCAATGGCACAGTAATGGGTTGACAATGATGATGATGAATAAGGACAAGTAAACATGAACATGAAACGTGTAAGCCAATGCAAAGCATTAGTTAGTATTAATAAGACGGATCTATTGACGGAGCTAAAGTTTCTTATAGTTGAATTGAATGGAGCGTCTCGACTTCACTATGTAGTGTCTGTCTGTCTCCCGGGAACTTCGCATCGTGTTATATTAGTTCGGAATTAGGTATTACGTTTAGAAATTAAGTTCGTAGGAAATTGGATGCGGTCCAAAGTTCGATTCCCAGGTCGTCGTGCATTTTGTCTATTTGAAATTAATTATATTACTATAATCGTGATGAATACCACGCTAGTTTTGTATAAAGTCTAGCAATTTGAACTTGACTATATACTGACCAGCGTACGTCCCTCTAAGGGTGCTCTACATACAATTAAAGTCTTGTCTAAGTTCTACAATAAATGCCTTGCCCCTAACCCCTGTCTTCTTTGTCATACCTGTAGAGAAGAAAGGCTCGTGTTGAATTGAAGGACGTCTTGTTTTGATGAAGTCTTTATTATTACTCGCCTAATACTAAGCTTATCCTAACTTATATAACTAGGAGTCTTACGCACAATACACCTGTGGGGCATATGCGTGGAGATTGTTGCAGGCAGGTTCTTAGTAAGAGGCGTGTCACTTTGATGAAGTCTTTATTATTACTCTCCTAATACTAAACTTATCCTAACTTATATAAGTAGGATCTTACGCACACTACACACCCTTCAAAACAACGCTGTTTTTACCTTACTAGCGAATTTTTAACAAAACAAAAAATCTTACTTAAATTAAAATAGCATATGTTATTGTTACGATTTAGATGAATACTCGTACAACGACACCTCATACTCGTATGTCAAAATCCGTCAAGCGATTTGGGTATGTCTCATTTTTGACAAATCTACAATTTGTCAAAAATATATACATTCGAAAAACATTACTCTCCGCATAAAATAATGACATCGTTCTTATTATAAAAGAAATTTCTTAGCTCCACTCATCTTGAAGACATTTCCGAAAGTCCTTAAAATCTCTCGAGAATCGCGAAGTCTAACGTTCGAACTCCAAGCCTAGACTAGAACTAGGTAGAATTACTTCAGATTCTAAGAACCTCCTCCACTTGAGCTTCAAATTGAAACTAAGGAAACGTAAAGATATTTCTACTATACTAGTGTGTCTCTTATTAAAACGCAATCCGCCATTCCTGTCAGGACTCTTCATTATGTATTATATAAGAAGCTTGGTAGGCTGAGCCGATTTTGATTGCATTTTTATACAAAGTTACAAGTTTGGCAAAGGGATGGGAGGGATGCTGGGATCACATCGGGGTCACCACTTTGGTAAATAGAGATCTCCCGCCGAGCTAGGTGATCATGCCCGGGGAGCGGCCGTGCTCCAACAGTCTCATTTTGGAGCTTGTATATATGCAAGATGTTTAGAAAAATTCGATAGCGTGATTCAGCAGCGCCATCTCTTGACGAGTAGCGGGAAGTCGCTACACAGGTAATATAGGTTACACATAGGTTACTAGTTTGACGTTTAGTTCGCGCAGAAGGTACCCTGAGTGCGCGAGATCAACTCGCACTTGATATTTTTTTTAAGTACTTTCAGGCTTAAATTTCCATTACATTCATGATATTTTACACCACAAACAACACAAAATCTTACAAACAACCTCAGAGAAGTGCCCGAGATTTGAACCCCAGACCCGATGTGAAACGACTTTGCTATCATTCCATTACTTAAACAAAACGTTGCAACCTTAAACTATTCAGATTCCAAGCAACACTAATAAGTGTTGCGTTGAAAACTGCTAACATTCCACTCCTTTTTGCCTCTTTCCGGAAAAATCATATTATTTCCCGTTTTTCCTTTGAAAGTTCATTCCATTTGAAGTGGATGGTACGCCCGCGGTTTTACCGGGAAAGGATTCCTTTTGAGTTTGAAATTATAGCTTAAGATATGTTAATAATGCATTTGGATATTAGGAGTGATTGTTGTTTTATGTCCCACTACTGGGCACGAGTCCCACAACACTGCGCAGCGAATAGGTAGAAGTTTTTATTATTGTTCCTTATATAGCTTGTTTCAATAATTATTAAAATTCAAAATGGAGGCATTAGGTGCTACTTACATTTTCCTCGATCTTATTGCAACAAGTTATACGTAAATTTTATATTAAATAAAATAAAATATATATATATTGGACTGTGTTCCTGTCAAAGCTTGCAATAAGTTGCATGTATGCAATTAGGCGATGATTAAATTGCAATTGGTTTTAATTAAAATTTGCTTTTCAACCAAAAGCTATTCGTTTAAAATTTTAATTTTAAACCAATTGCAATTCAATCATCGCCTAATTTCGTACATGTCTCGTTTGGATAGTTAGAGAATTCAATATAAACAAAATAACGTAACCAAAAATAACCATCCAACGGTGGCGTTACCACGCAACCGCATATTTGCGATATATGAAATGGTGTTTCTGTTTAACATTTATTTAATCTACATCTACGAGTATATATATATATTTACTTACTTACTCCGGTGGCTCGTTGACCCGAAGTGAGTCTTGGCCTCCGATACGAGAAGTCGCCATTTCTCCCGCTCCTGTGCAATTTCTTGCCAGTTGTGTTGTCCTAGCTCCCTGAGGTCCCTGACTGCTTCATCTTTCCAGCGGTATTTAGGCCGTCCAACTGGTCTTCGCCCGTCATCTATATATTTAATTGGTAATATCAATGACTAAAGAAAGATTATGTGTTACATCACTAATACTCGTACCTGTAGGATAATCGCTTTATCGCTTCCAATAATACAGGGCTATATTTCAAATTAACATTACTAAATCAATTGAAGCAATACATTGTGCTCAATGAGCCGTACGCAATTATCATTATAGGTAAGCTTACAATCATAGATTAGTAAAGATACTTCGGCGCCTTAAAATTGAATGTAGCCGCAAATGGCTTATTATAGTAAGTTCTTTTTTTGAATTCTTGACAAATAAAAACATTTTTAGAGAAAATTTACGAATAAATTAGTAATACTGCGTAATTAACATAATAAATAAATAATTTATAATAATAATTTTAAATATGTTAGGGACATTTTAGCACGGAGACGTGGCAAAACTTTTTTACGCAACTATTTCAATTCTCAAAACTGGGCACATTTTCTTGTTAGGAGTGAGTAATCTTTACTAATCTATGCTTACAATATAATACCCGCGTATATATGTATGTAAGACTGAAGATACTACATCACTTATTTACTTAAGTATACTTAGGTACTACTAATGCTACCTTTCTTACATGGATTCGAATGTTAAAATAATTGTAAGGTTACACGTATACCTTTTACCTCTGATTGATATGTTTAAGTAAAATGCGAAAAAGTATTTGTCTGAACAAGTCAGACTAAATCTATAAATTAAAGAAAGTCAAAATGACGTGTCTATATTTTTTGATGGTATCAGATTTTATTCTTTGAAAAAATATGACTTATGAATATCATAGGGTGCCACGTGGTTCGGAAATTACACTATCGCAATACAAACAGTTGCATATAGATGAAACCTGAAGATAAAAATATCATTTACATTCCAATCCCTCCGTACCTTACGGGTTTACCGTAAGGTACGGAGGGATTGGAGTTCAGTTCCCCACAATATTTCCCCCCGTAATGGTGATGAGTCAAAGTTTAATAATTCCACTGATTTATAACCGTAATTAGCGGATGAAAGAGTTTGGTGAACTAATTATAATTATCTTGTGCGGATTTTGCTTATAATTTTCGGTTCGTTATATTTAGTTGTTTTATCCTTATAATACTTAAGGTATTCACTTTAGAATAATCATTTTGAAACTGAAGTTACTGACGAGCATGGAGTGCACTTGTACACTTGGAGTGCAAAAAAAAAGACTGACCCACTGAGTTTCTTAGCAGATTTTCTCAGTACAGCTCGCGTCCCGATCAGGTAGTAATTTAGGAAAAATATTGTAACTGACAATATGTAAGTGCCGCCCTTGGCCTATACAAATAATAAATATATTTCATTTCATTTAATTTCTTGATGGTAAGTGGTGACTGTCGCTCATGGACGTGGATGAAATAAGGTTGGGAGACCGCTCGGGGTTGGTATCTGATACTAAAATAGGTATGAAGATTACCTATGGCCCTGCATGCGATCTACAAAAACTTCCTGCAATGTAATTATGATTTTTTTTTATTATCTTGGTGCTGACATGTCGTAATAAACTCTGTTGATACTAATAACGTTGGTCATTAATATTTTTCTACTTTTGAGGATAAACTTAGAATACCTCGTATAAAAGTAGTTCCCTTGACACCATTATTAAAAAAAAACCTAAAATAGATGTGGCGGTAGTATCACTAGAGCCGAATTACAATGGCTATTACTATCTTATATTCATGAACAAGTAGGAGAAAATTACTATAAAAATAGTACCTATTAAAAATTAGATATGCAACGAAAATTATCATAGATAGAATTTATTGTAATGCAGACAAAAGCATCAGTTTTATTTGTCTAGATAAATTTTCTACAAGTATTCTACCATTAAAGAGCTCAATAAACTGCCAAAGAGCACCTGACTCAATGAAGGTTATAAAATTGAAGACAAAAACAAGCTCGAATGTAGCGCCGGCTGAACGGCAAAGTCGCTTAAGCGCTATATATTCACTTTGCAGATGCGTGGTACTGACATCTCGTAATAAACTCTATAGAATCTAATAACGTTGGTCATTAATATGTTGTAATTCTTGAGGATAAAGTACGAATAACTGTATGACGGTAGTGCCACTAGAGTTGAACCACAAACGGTTCCACCACCATATATTAAAAAACAAGCTTTTACCCACAGCTTCGCTCGTGATCAGAGGTTTTTATGTATCCCTCGGGAACGGTACTTTTTTGGGATAAAACGTACCATATGTCCTTATCTGAACCCCTGACTACGTGTATACAAAATTTCATGTCAATCTGTGATTAGTTAAGCCGACAAAATGTAACAAACAAACAAACTGACATTCGAACCCTTTAAGAGAAAATGACTAGTACCTATTTAAAAATTACATATGCAACGAAAATGATCATAGATAGAATTTATTGTAATGCAGACAAAAACATCAGTTTTATTAGTCTAGATTGTCTACAAGTATACTACTATTCAGGAGCTCAATAAACTGCCAAAGAGCACCTGACTCAATGAAGGTTATAAAATTGAAGACAAAAACACGCTCGAATATAGCGCCGGCTGAACGGCAAAGTCGCTTAAGCGCTATATATTCACTTTACAGATGCGTGCTACTGACATCTCGTAATAAACTCTATAGAATCTTATAACGTTGGTGACTAACACGTTGTTGTTACTCTTGAGGATAAACTTAGAAAACCTCGTGTAGAAGTAATTGACACTACTGTTAAAAAGCTAAAATACCTACATATATATAGCGGTATTGTCACTAGAGTCGAACCACAATGGCTTTTATTATAATTTTATATGCATGTACCTTTACAAGCAAATTACTATAGAAAATTGTAATTTTCTGTAGTAATTTTCTCGATAACAACATGAGTATAGAAAATAATACATATTTAAAAATTACATATGCAACGAAAATGATCATAGATAGAATTTATTCTAATGCAGACAAAAGCATCAGCTTTATTTGTCTAGATAAATTATGTACAAGTATACTACTATTCAGGAGCTCAATAAACTGCCAAAGAGCACCTGACTCAATGAAGGTTATAAAATTGAAGACAAAAACACTCGAATATAGCGTCGGCTGAACGGCAAAGTCGTTTAAGCGCTATATATTCACTTTACAGATGCGTGGTACTGACATCTCGTAATAAACTCTATTGAAAATAAAAATTGTTATTGGTTTGTGATCGAGCTTTTTATACCTGAGTAATATGTTCTGAAATAGCTTTTACATTAGCACCCTTTTGTTCTATCGTCATGTGTTTTGTATGGAGTGTAGTTAGCGCATTGGTTATTTTGTGATCGGTCTAGGTTTACACAAGATTAATGGAGTTTGCCTTTTCGTGTTTAAGTATATTTATTTTTATATACACATTGTAATGGTTTTCTATTTGCGCTTTTAATGTATGTATTGTGTTGTATAGCCTGATGACAATCCTTGTAAGATGCCATTCAATTGAGTAAATAGCGTTTCTATACTTGATAAGGTTTATATATTACTTTCTATTTTATCCCATTGCGAAGGCCGGAGGGTAATGTTTATCGAGTGTATGTATCTGCGTGTTGTATGTATGTATGTGTTTATGTATGAATATCTGTCCTTGGAACGCCTGGAAGCCCAACTGCTTAACAGATTGTAACTTAAGCAGTGTCGTTGGATTCGTCTAAATTGTGGATTGACAAAGGTATATTTTTAAGCCCTTAAGTTTAAAAAATATGTTTTTGTTTCTTTCCTTTATTTTCCTTTATAATAATAGTTATGTTTTTTTGTCGGTTACATAGCGAAATATACATTGAGCACAAATAAAATTGAAACTTAAAAAAATCTACAACATGAAAAATCATTATCAATGACTGAAGTAAAGTTATAATTTAACACTTACGTCGTTTTGCCTTCCACTACAATGTTACAATGAGGCGGTCAAACAATGTTGACCGCAGTTTCTAACAAACTTCGCCGGTTATTTGTTCAAAGTAAAAGTTTCTGTCATATCAACTCAACTATTACAGTGTTTCAAAGGAACGCGAAAGTACATAACATGTTATCTACTTATATACAACTTCATCTAATAAAATGTAATCTTATCCAGCGAATTTGTTATAATGTATGTAGGTACTTTTTTACGTCTTCCACTACTAGAACTAGTATACTTGAAGCTAGGAAGTAACATCGCCATACCTATGTAAAACATGAAGTATCCCTGTGTTTCGGTGTGTGTGGATACCGACTGCTTTAAATACATAGGAGGCGACCACTTTAGTCCTCAGGACTGGCAACACACTGCGATCAGTTTCCTTTTTTTTATATATAGGAGTTGCGGACGAGCATGCAGTCCACCTGATGGTAAGTGGCCACCAATTGATATCTGTAATCAACCCCAGATAGGATTAGGTTCCTACCTGAAGTTGCCCACAAATGCGCCGCTACCCCTGAGGACTAAGCTGGAACGCCTCCGAAAATTATGTCTCTCTTACCACACCCTTCAAACCATAACACATAAACGCTTAACACTGCTGTTATTAGGTAGAAGTAGGTGTGGTGGTGGTGCCGGAGTCGAACCACAAAGGGTCCAGACACCACCCAGGTAGAACCAGCTCTATTACAGTTGGTTACCGATGTCAATAAGCGGCGATGACCATTTATCATTAGGAGGACAGCTACCTCCTTTACGAAAACACTGACGGAACACAGCAACTCCCTAGGAACTCCGTTGCAAAAGCTCCATTATCATTGTATGTTATATGTATATTGTGGAATTGGTATGTAAATCGAAATAGAAGGAAAGCAAAGACATTTAGAAATACCCAAAGCTTACAAAACGCCCTAAATTAGCCTAACATTACGTTACGATAAGTAGTAATGGCGCACTCAGTGCCGTCGGATCAGGTAAATGGGGCTCTTGCATATTCAGAAGGTCAACGACTTTCTGCAGATCGCAAAGCAATGAAGATCGAAACATGGTAGTATGGTGGCTAAATTCCAGAATCGATTCCTGGTGATTCTAATGTCGCCAATATGTACCAAGCACGATAAGACTCCACTATGGCAAACCTTTTGTTTGTAGATGCATATATTGTCCAGCTGTAGACTTGTGATGGCCGATAGATAGATATATTGACGACCCGCGTGGCGGAGCGATCACCATATCGGTCTGACGCGCTGAGGGCCCCGGGTTCAATTCCCGGCCAGATAGACATCTAAATGATGAATTTAGATTTCTGTTTCTGGGTCTGGGTGTTTATGTATATTGTCGATATAATCGATATAATTGTTGATATAATCATATTTTAAACATGTCTTCTTTTTATTTTCGTTAGTTGGAAACCTTTCAATATCTTGTCTTTAGTAAACACCTAATTCGCCAATTTTGGTCCTTAAAGCCAGAATATTCCACAAATCTTACTAGGTAAATTCTAAGTGTTTCCATAGAAGCTCTTAAGCTTAAATCTGGTCCTTCGAGCCGGATCTTCCATTATAATATTCCACGTAATACACAATAAGGTAATTTAAGAGTTTATATCCAACAGAATAAACCTATTTATTTGTGGGCGTTACGATAACATCGGTAATGGCGCACTTAGAGTCGGCGGATCAAACAAATGGACCCCTAATGCATATTCAAATTCTGAGTTTTGTCAGTCGGTGCCTGATTTGAAGTGGAGGGGACCCAAAATCAAAGTAAAACAAATTAAGCCGAATTGCGGTGCCAATCTGTAAAGCAAAATATTATCCTTAGAATTTATAGTCCTTTTTTCTTTTTATTAATGAACTAGAGGCGTTGAATGTGTAGTACTACTTAAATTAAGAAAAAAACAATCAAATAATATGGTTAAGTAACTCAAGCTGTTAGTGTCGTCAACCCATCATTGTCCCGCCTGTGCGCGGGGCCATCTTAACCTAAGAAGGTTAAGTGCGAATTTGTAGACTTCAAACACCTTTGAAAACTTTTTGTTAATTCTTAGGCGTGTAGGCGTTTCCACACGATGTTTTCTTTCGCTGTTTAAGCAAGTGATTTCTAATTTCTATTACCCTCATAACTTTGAAAAATCAGACGTTATTTTGTGTTGTATGTATATTTTTTCATATTAATTTGATTTCTCTCAAAAATCCTACCTCAGACCTATTTTTGTGCTGTATGAATATATTTTCAAATTAATTTAATTTCTCTCAAAATACACAGCCTAGCGTATTTCAATTATAGGCAGATCTTTTGATTTCATTGACAAAGGGTTCTTTTGTTTAATATGACCATCGATGCGTGTACTCAAACGATTGAAAAAATAATCTCAAAGTTGATGCTCAATGGGCTGGCAACATTGGATGAACATATTGAAACGCATCGAGTTTTGTTTCTCCATTTTTATTAGACAATCATCCGCGGTTTTATCCAAAAGCCGCGTTATACTAGTTTTTTTATATAATATAGCAGACGAGCATGCACTCCACCTGATGGTAATATAGATAGGATTAAATATTCCTACCTGAAGTCGGCCACAGATGCGCCGCTACTCCTGAGGACTAAGCTGGAACGCCTCGGAAAAGTATGTTTCCCTTACCACACCCTTCAAACCAGAACACAGCAGCCCCTAACACTGCTGTTATAAGGCAGAAATAGGTGTGGCGGTGGCGCCGCCGGAGTCGAGCCACAAAAGGTTCTACCACCTTCAAAGTGGTTGAATTGTAGCCACTCAATCCAAATATCCGAGGTTCAAATCCTAGGCACCTATTTTTCAAATTATTATTTATTTTATGTACGTATTATAAATTAATTAACAATTGCTATAAGGGTGAAGAAAAAGATCGTGAGGAAACCAGCATACCTACTTGAAGGACCATATTGGACCATATTATATAATTTTGATTATACCTATTTTTATGTATTTTTAAACTAAGGCAAAAATAATCGTGCAATCAGCCAGATTTAGAAAAAAAACCTTTAAGCTATTTTCAACCCCTGTGTAATAATTCAATTTTATTGAGCACTCCCATTTTCCACCCCACAAATAAATTTAATTTTTCCAAGTGTACCGAACGGTGTTTTTGAAAACCAAAATTACCATTTTGCACAATCGTTCAGGGCACTTGCGTAAGGCACACGTTTGTGTAATGACCCTTCAAGGGTTGCTAATACTCTTACTGGGATATACAAGGGATAAAGATTCTAGAAATGTTTTTCGATATTTTTTTTTAATTTGGGGAAATAGGTTCGCTGATTAGCTATTAGGTGTTACTACATTATTTACTATTAGGTATATTATATTAATATTAGGTAACAACTTAATCGGGAGGTTACAGGGTCGAATCTTAGGAGCACACCTCTTATTCCTCAATCATGTGCGTATAATAAATTAATTATCACTTTTTATAACGGTGAAGGCAAACATTGTGAAAAAAACAAACCTACATGGGTACATCTCTGAAAATCTTTAAAAAAAGTTGTCACACGCGTGTGAAGTGTACCAATTCGAATTTGGCCAGCACGGTGGGCTGTGGCCTAAAGCCCCTCACGCTATATGAGGAGACGGTAATGGTACGGTCACAGATACTATTACCATGATAATGGGTTGATGACGATTGCAGATGCACCAACTAGAGATAATAAGCTCCATCTCTCTATATCTTCCCCACATCTCTCTATCCAGCCTCAAAAATCTAGTATATTGTACACCATATTCTAAATTCTTCACTACACTAACTCGCTTCCTTGTCTCTTCCAGTAAAACCATCAACCGTTTCGGAACGCAATCTAAAAGTGCACTTAGCAATATTACGCATGCAAATCGGTACGTTCGCCGTCATCTGCGGTAATCCGATTATACCGGAAAACTTCGGTGTTCTTGTGTGTGAACAATTGCCAAGAACCTCCAACCGCGCGGGACAAGGGAGTCTCGGCTTTACGGGCCCTAGATACGATCTACAATGGTCGTTTGTTAAAAGGTATAAAGTTGTATCATACGTAGAGCGTTAAACGTTTTGAACTGTGATCGTGTGCCACTTCACTGCGTTTTTCTTAATTACTTATTATTTGCTAAAACAGTGTTTATTTAAAACTGATTTCTTTTACAACTCTGCCCATGATATCAAATCCTATTAACTTATAAATAAAAACCGTAAAAACTTATTCGATAAATTGAAATTAGTGCTCTCCCTATCGTTAAAAATATTTGATAAATTGAAATCAGTGTTCTGTGTATCGTAAATATGGACAAAGTCTACCAATCCACACCTCGCTAACGTGAAAAACTATAGTCCTTATTCTGTGTACACATTTAACTGTCTTTCTTGGCTTTTCTAATAATTGCCGTTCGGAAAGCAATCTAAAAGTGCACTTAGCAATATTACGCATGCAAATCGGTACGTTCGCCGTCATCTGCGGTAATCCGATTATACCGGAAAACTTCGGTGTTCTTGTGTGTGAACAATTGCCAAGAACCTCCAACCGCGCGGGACAAGGGAGTCTCGCCTTTACGGGCCCTAGATACGATCTACAATGGCCGTTTGTTAAAAGGTATTAAGTTGTGTCATACATAGGGCGTGAAACATCGTGTCTGGAGATGAAAATTAGATAGACGCTTCACCAAAATGTATTGTTGATACGATCACTGTTTAAAATGTACAGACTCTACCGCTAATTCTAAATTCAAGTTAATAAATTGCAAAAAATGTCCATATCGCAAAAGATATTTCAATCGAATCGTCGCCAGCGTAGTAATCTTTGGATTAATGAAACCATGATAGTTTTTTGTATTTTTGTTCTGAATCTTGTTAATTGGGTACTCTTGTTTGTCCATAAGACGGACGACTTGGGGAAATCTTGCTTGAATTTACAAATGTAGATAGTGCTATTTTTTTTCTATTATAAATTTAATAATGGCCACAATAATAATTAATTCTAATTTATCCCGAATTCCCCAAACATTGCTCACTCTGATAAACAACTAAAAATGATCGTGTAAACGCAGCGTCAAAACGCACACAGTCTGAAACGTCCTTAACTACCCTATGAGAGGGCAGTGCTCAAGAGCTTTATTCGATTATGTAAATGAAGGCGATAATTTTAAACTTAATTGTTCTCTTCATCAACAGTGTGGCGAGTGATTTAGTTAATTACTCGTCTGTGTGGTATCCAGACTTTGCTAATGGATATAGCCATATTATAATTACCTCACAGGGCGATTTTTTAAATTTCAATATAGCCATATATAAAGAAGTACCTCACAGGGCGATTTTTTTAATTTCAATATGGCCATATATAAAGAAGTACCTCAAAAACGCAACTGGTTAAAAATATTGCCTTTGTAACTTCCACAATTCAGACGAAGCCAAGACAGAGACACGTTATAGGTATGGTAAAATCCGTCAACCCATTTAATCTGCAAGGCATGACAAAGAACGAAACATACGTACATACGCTCGAAAAACGTTACCCTGCGCTATCAGTGCTTTCTTTGCATCATTAAGTAATTTGCATATAAATAAGTACTAAAATTTACATAACCAATACAAAGGCTTTTATTCATATTTTTTTAAAAGATCAATCACCACAGCATTAAAAATATTATATCCGTTCATAGGTCTGTTACCAAGAATGTACATATTTACTATTATATTATATCCAAAACAAACAGGAAATATATAAAATTAATTGTATGGCTCTTATCATACTTATTAATTTTGTTTTTCCCTCGAAATTTATTACATGCCAAGCTTTTCCATGAAACCATAATTATCATTACTACGAAACCAAATTATATTTTGGAATTTTCCCAATAATATGTACATTTATATTGACCTTTTTATGTATTTCCTCCGAAATTCTTATAACTGGATCACAAAGCATTTCATTTACAAGATATATATACCCTTTTTTATTTTTATGGAGAAAACAAACCCTAGGTCTACCTACGGGTCGTCCCCGTAGTTCCGGGAGTAGAATAGTACTACGGTATCTCCTGCCTGTCGTAAGAGGCGACTAAAAGAGGGCTTCCGGGGTTGCGGGTGGCAAGAGTGGGAGCTCAAACCACCCGTCCGCGACCCTGGGAAGAGCGGCTGTATGTGTGGTCGCATACCGTCGTACACACCAGACGGTGTGGCGACCGTCAAGCTCACCTGGGCGGAGCCCGACGGGGCAACGCGCTAAGAGGACTCCGGTTGCGTTCCTTTGGAGATCCCAGAGTCCTTTACGCAGCGCCGAGGACGGCCACCGAAGGGGTTTTAATGCGGTAAGAATCCCACATAACCTTTGGGTACCTATTGAAGTTTTCCCCCTCTTAAAAAAAAAAAGGTCTACCTGATAACATGTCCCTGCAGTCCCGGGACTAGAATAAGGCTACGTTGTCCCCTGCCTGTTGTAAGAGGCGACTAAAAGGGGCCTTCCTTCCTTCAAACCAAGCCACATAAGCGTTAACAGCTTGAAAAAGCTGTGGCGGTAGTTCTTCTAAGTGTTTCTGGAGTGCCTATGTCACTCGCACAATTTTAGCTAATCAAAGATGCTGACTGAGTTTAAGAAAACTCAGTCCATCCATTTAAGCTGTAAGACGCGCGAAGAATGAGACATACATACATACATGATTTTAGATAGGATGTTGTGTCGTCATATAGAACCTAGAAAGCTTCACGATCCATGCAACTGGGTCGAAATATCGGTAATAAAGAAAATAAATTACCGCATATCGTGCGTACCCGTTATATAGTAAAATACATACACATGTTCGTTAAGCATACATACATCGGGTAAAAATACTAAGTAAACTTATCTCTAGTAAAAAGCTAAATATTCGGCTAACAAATCACGGTCACGTCCTGACCCCTCTCAGGGTGACACCTCACTCACGGTGTACACTCTAGCCTTATTGCCTCACTTGTCACTCGCTCGCCCTTCCCAGTGATACTCAAAGTTTTTTATCTTCTTTAAAATCTACGATTTTACGGCGCAACAAATGGTTTTAATTCCTGTATGGGATAAATGTTTTTCTTGGGATGTGAGTGATGTAGATGAATTTGTATGGATGTTTCTTTGTATGGATGCGCTTTATTTTAAGTTGGTTGAACCAGAGAGGGTTCTACAAACTTAAAATGAAAACAAGACTATATAAAATACTAACAAAACTTATCTCTAGTAAAAGCTAAATATTCGGCTAACAAATCACGGTCACGTCCTGACCCCTCTCAGGGTGACACCTCACTCACGGTGTGCCTCTAGCCTTATTGCCTCACTTGTCACTCGTTCGCCCTTCCCAGTGATACTCAAAGTTTTTTTATCTTCTTTAAAATATACGACTTTACGTCGCGACAAAACGCTTTTATTCTGACTGCGGAGGGTAATGCTTTTCGATCGATGTAGGCTCTACAGCCCCATTAGCTTGCCAGGTTTTAACATATGAGGTCCCGTTGTATTCGTGAAAATTGTGAGAGAAACTACATTTTTAAACAATCGAGTTATTTTGTTTTTGTAATAGTTCTGTAGTTTATAAGAGTATGTATCCCTTACCATGAGACCAGAACACAGAAGTGTAATTCATTTTAAGTTGGTTCTAGCACAAAGGTTTCTACAACCTTTAACCTTTAAAGCAGGTAAGAAGACTATATAAAATACTGACTCGAGTTATCACTAGTAAAAAAGCTAAATATTTGGCTAACAAATCACGGTCACGTCCTCACCCCTCTCAGGGTGACACCTCACTCACGGTGTACACTCTAGCCTTATTGCCTCACTTGTCACTCGCTCGCCCTTCCTAGTGATACTCAAAGTTTATTGCTTTTTTTCAACTCATCTAATATATAGAAAAAATAAGCAGTTTAAGCAATTTCTTTTGACAGTTTGGCAAGATTACAATTTTGTGTTTTTGGGTGGTAATCATTTCATAAAATTACATCCATTTGTTGATAATTATTTGTTTTTAATTAAAAAAAATAACTTATTGAAATGAAAATTCGTCATATCAGTTTTTCTACTTTGATTTCTTGAAAAGCTAATGTTTGCCGTAAGTAGTCTAACCACCTACTGGCATATGTTATGAAAATTTTTCAAAAGAAATGTAATGTCAATTTCCATTAATATCTTATAGATAACGAAAAGTGATCATTATTTAATGGCCTTATACGAAAATCATTATTCAGAGAGAATTCAGTTGCACGAAATTCAAAATCGATTCTAAAATCCAAGCCCAGTAATTGACATCTGTAGATGACACCTTACTCACAGTCAACCCGCTCTCTTATAGCGTCACTTGTCACTTTGTTTACCCAGAGATACTCAAAGTTTTATTTTTAAGTTAATATTATTTTAACTACAAAAAATATTTACAGAAAATTAACCGAATAGAATAAGATTAATTCTTATACAACCGTGAAATATGCAGAAATTAAAGAAATATTCGCATCTTAAAATTTTGACACAGGAATTAAATTATTTTATAAAGGTATTTACAATAATATATTACTTATATTTAATTTTTAAATGAAATAATCAATAATAGACTTTACTATAAATATTTTGCTACTAGTGATTTTTAAACAGAATTTAAGCTATTTACTTAATGGACAATGTTAATAATAATATTTACACCAATTTTTAAACCACTCGATTTTACTATTATTAAGACAAGATCGCAAAAATCGTCAGCACAAAACCAACAAATTCCAAATTTGTACAATTTATAGTACAATAAATCGTAAATCCACCGAATTCATTAGACACACCGTGCATTTGTAAATTGGACCCAGATGAAAGTTGCACGAAGGCAGTAAACACGTTTAGGGTGAAGGGAGACCCATAAAAAACTCAACCGCAATTAAATATTTACTTTATTTTCACAGCCTGAAGCTCCGTTACAAATGGTCTGATAACAGGCAAAAACACGCGAACCCTGAATAGAAAGGGTTCATACCTATTCTTTACTATTAAAGGATGTATTTTTCTATTATCCTTTATATATACTTTTTTATTTGTTGCGTTCATTTTATGTACAACAGTTGATTTGTATTATATACGTGTAAATATTAACAACCGTTAGCAAAAATAATGATTATAACTGATGCTCATTTATATTTTTGAACTATATAAATATTTATGATTATAAAAATAAATAATGAAAATAATAATATTAGGTAATATTGCATAATTATGTTCACAATAACTAACGGAAAATATATGGAAAATTATAATAAATTAATAAAAGTATTATGTATTGCATAATATATTTTTCATCAAAATAATAAAAGTGCAAGTGAACATACAAAACATTGAGAACAGCGGGCTCACACGTGGGGGTGGAATAGCAAAACGCTTTTCATTCAGCGGAGTGTACTTTTAATACAATGGGGGAGCTGGACCGGAATTGATCACTCAGTTTTGCGTTAACCTCCGTTCGAAGGAACGCGAAATACACGAGCGATAGCGTTTAAATAACAACAGAGTCTACGTACGTGAAATTCAACTTTATGCTGTAGAGATGCGAATGTTAATCGCATCCAAATGCCTGGCGTTTGCAACAAACTTCTACAAATGTTTGTCAATCAACAACTATGCTACAAGCACTAGCAAACTTACCCGTAGATAAGCTAAGTCAATTTCTCAAGCCACTCGTTTGAATTTGTGACGGTGTGGCATGAGTACCGACGTGGTCTCCCATCACAATGGTTTTAAATACGACCGTAGTTAAAATCAAATAAAACTAAAGTACGAGTAGAACATGAATTATTTTCAATCTCAAAACATTATATTTTATTACTAGAAATAGTAATTTTTGAGGTAAATGTTTTTTTATACATTTTTTTTTTTGTCACTAAATAAATAAAGATATAGCATCAAATAATCACAGTCCCACAAACAAATACAAATTTTTCAATTTATTCATTATTCCTGTAAATTTCAGTACCTTCATGAAATGTAACTTAATCAAAAAAGCAAGTAGAAAAAATCATTAAAAGAAAGTAAGTGAAGAATTGGTGCACATTTTAAATACCTACTGATTTTAATTTGGAGCGAGTGTGCGCCCGTTGCTTTGGACGGCGCTTTAATAAAAGCACGCCTTCCGGCTGTACTTGGAATTGAAGGGTCTTTTATTGGAATTTCATGTTAAAATTTAAGTTTTTCCTAAAGGGTCGAAAAATTTCAAAGTTACTTTTCCCGACAATCTTTTTTACCGTTAAAAGATGAAAAGATATTACTATAACTATAGTTATATTATGTAGCTTGGTTTAAGGAATATGGCCATTATATTTAGGGACATTTTGTGCCCACGACTTTGTTTGCTTTGGTTGCTTTGTAATATCTTTTTTTTTTTTGTTTACGAGTGAAAAACCTTCAAAAGGTACCCGGTGCCGTGGGAGCGACGCAGGGTTATGTGGGATACTTACCGCGCTAAAACCCCCCCGGTGGCCGTCCTCGGCGCTGCGTAGAGGGCTCCGGGATCTCCAAAGGAACGCAACCGTCTCTTAGTGCGTTGCCCCGTCGGGCTCAGCCCAGGTGAGCTTGGCGCTCGCCACACCGTCCGGTGCGTACGAAGGCATGCGGCATGCGACCACACATACCGCCGTCCTTCCTGGGGCCGCTGGCCGGGCGGTTCGAGCTCTTACTCTTGCCGCCCGCAATCCCGAAAGCCCCCTTTTAGTCGCCTCTTAGGACAGGTAGGGGATACCGTATTTATAATCTTACTCCACCTTCAACCTTCTCATTTAGATAGAGCACTCTTTATTACACACTTCAGTAGATCTTAACAATAATACACCCAATTACACAGGTTAATCGTATGCAATAGGCGGTCTTTTCGCTAATCAACTATCTCTTCCAGACAGCCTATGCATGGAAAAATAAGGAGTAGAATAGAAGCAGAGAGGAGAGTAAATTACTTTTGATAAGATCTTTAAATATCATATAATGATATTTACAAAATAAAAGATATGGATATAGGAAAATAAATAAAATAAAACAATTAAACAAAAATAAATGAGATGAATCAATAAATAATTTATAGATCTTAGTAAAAACTGTGGACATGCTTTTCTTATGGAAATAAACGGTCACATTAAAATTACCCTAATTTGAAGCTATATATTAGAGCTGGCAACGTTAACAACTAAACTAGTTTTACGATGACGAGAGTCGTTAATGTTTAACGCCATAACTTGCTAAGCACTAACGTTAATATTAACGTTGCGTTAGTAGCGACTAATTGGGGATGTTACGTCTTTTTAGATTATTTTACGATGAATATGTATAAGGTTATGAAGGTGGTAGAACCATTTGTGGTTCGACTCAGCTGGCACCACCGCCACCTCTATTTCTGCCTTATAAGAGTAGTGTTAAGCGCTGCTGTGTTCTGGTTTGAAGGGTGTGGTAAGGGAGACATACTTTTCCGAGGCGTTCCAGCTTAGTCCTCAGGAGTAGCGGTGCATCTGAGGTCGACCTCAGGTAGGAATATCTAATCCTATCTGAGGCTGATTACATATGTAGCCACTTACCATCAGGTAGACTGCAAGCTCGTCTGCTACTCCTATATTATAAAAAAAAAACTTCTTATATATGTATAAGTTGCCTCAAATGTCTTGCTTCTCTTGAGAATTAAGTTGGAATTTTTTTACGAAACGGTCGGTGGTAGAACCGTTTGTGGTTCGACTTCGGGAGCACCACCGGCACGTCTATTTCTGCCTAATAACAGCAGTGTTATGCGCTGCTGTGTTCCGCTTTGAAGGATGTGATAGGGGAGACATATCCGAAGCGTTCCAACGTATTCCTAAGGAGTAGCATCACAATTCTTCAGGCAAGTAACTTATCTTATCTGAGGACCACCACGTGGACTATATAAACTCGTTTGTTCTTCTATAAACTAAACAGGTAAGGCGGTGCCTACAAAGTCGAACCATATAGAGGTCTACCACATTGCATGACAAATAAAACTCTTGGAAAAAAAACAACGGGTTGCACTCCGGGAGTGCCGACAGAAGTGAAAACTTTCGAAGCCTAACCTTAATAATAAAATATAATAAATAAAAAATTAAACTGACACCCATTGACATATTATTTTTCTATGCTGACACCGGATGACATCTTGACTTTTGCAATTTGCTTTGCAGTCTTACCAATTTTCGATCAGGCAACGTATCCTGACGCAAGTTTAACCTTTTTTATCCATCACAAAAAAAGTTCACAACGCCGCTAAAGAAATTTTCACTTCAAAAATTAAAGCTCCCATTATTAAAATAAAAGTTATTTAAAACTAAGTAAAAGCTCACACATAATATTTTATCATTACCCGTAATAAAAATTAGTGTAGAACATATTTCAAACAAAGCTCAAACAAACCTTAAACTGCTGCCTAGGGAAACTATTAGGCGAAACCTTTGATAAGTAAAATAGAAAGATACTTCACCGACTTGAAATTGGAAAAGCCACAAAAATATATTATTATCATTTATTGTTTGAATCCTTGACAAATAAAAAAAGAAAAATATATATATATATATGTATTTCGGAATTGGTGGTTCTTTATCGCTCATCGTAATCTTCTGTGGGCTTCAGTGGTCATTATTACAACACAGGAATTACTTGGATTAAAATTAACTTAGGTAGGCAGGTATAAGTAGCTCGAGGAACGCCTGATAATTTTAGTGTCCGCACCGGCCGACGGCCAACAGTAAAATCTAATCTCGTCTCGCTCGCAAGCCCGGTCGGTTCCACACCGGTGCATTCCAACACTAACTTTATCGAGTGCCACTAGATGGCGCTAGCGCTCTGGAAGCGCCTCAGTACCGCCATTTCCGACATATAAATAAGTATTTCAAACAATTTAGGGACATTTTAGAATGTAAACGTGGTAACACTTTATTTACGCAACAATTTCAATTTTCAAAACTGGTTACACTTTATTGTTAGGAGTGATAAATCTATGTATTTTACTCATCTAAGGGCGAAACATGTTTAATTTTGTACGAAACTTTATTTCGTAGTTAGTTTTTCATGTTTTTAATGTTAATAAATATATCTATAATTAAAGTAGAAGTTTCATTAAATTATAAATTATCACTTGATTTAACGATCATGGAAAATATCTTGAGAAAACCTGCATACCTGAGAGATCATTAAAATTAGTTGTTAAAAGTATGTAAAATACAAACGCAGTAATCTTTAGTGTATAAAGTGATTAGCACTACCATGAGTTGGCATAGAAACGCCACTATAGAAATTGTAAATAGAAAACTATTGTCATTTTACTAGTGAATAACATAACTACTATTGTTACGGTATTTCTTGACAACGTCTGTCAAATTAATGACTCATGGGACCGAATTTGTATGCCAATAGATCATAATGACATTCGCTAGCGATTTGATTTCGATAGGTTTTTTACGTTACGAGTGGCTTACACTTTGGAATTTAGTTCTACGAGTAACCACCAGAGGCGCTGTACAATTTTTCATACATTTATTTTACGCAGTCGCTAGCGAGTAATACTTTTGTAAACTCATGGTAGTGCTACAGCAGTGGGACAGTAATGGTTGACGACGGAAAATAAATTATCAATACTTGTTACGAATAAATGATATAAATATAATTATTATAGTAAATAACAAATGCGAATAAAACTTACATTTAAAGTAAAAGAAAGGAAAGAAAACTCTAAAATTGCGTATTTTATGTCGTTAAGTGATGTCTGAAATCGTATATATACAACTCTTTATAAAAGCAACAAAAAGAAAAAATTCCACGTGCTCTAAAAAAATATATTACACACAAATTAAGGAAGACAAATACTAAAAATAACAACGAAAATAAATACTAAAAATTTAATATAAAATTACTTTAAAAAAAACTTTGAAGACGACGAACTATAGCAGAGCGTGGTTTCAATCCACGCACCTCTGGGTTATGGGCCCAGCACGCTTCCACTGCGCCACTCTGCTCGTGGCAGAAGTGCCGAAATTACGATACATATTCCGAAAGATACATAAATTGAATCATTATGATTTTATTATCGTTGCAAACTTCGTTGAAATACACGATAAATGTTTTTCGAACTAAGAAGAATGATATTGTAAAATAATCCTAATGAAATAATCATTAGGATTATTTTACAATATAATTCTCTTCATTTCTATGTTTTTAATAAGTTAATTGCTTACAATCAACTGAAAATCTCAAAATTATAACTTAAAATTTAAATTATAACTCAAATTATAATTTAAAATTTAAATATTTTTTCTCCGTAGTAAAATGGTAAAAATATTTTTTATGAAATTAATAATAATTAAATGTTTATAATTATTATATTCACTTGCAATAACTTTAAATGCTTGTAGCGTATATATAGTAGTCTAAAGGTACACATTGCACAAAAATATTTAATATCTACTAAAAAATTTGAAGAGCTTTCTCCTTAAACTTAAGATTGATGTAATTGCCTATTAGATACAAGTTTAATCTCGCTGCTATTAATTACCGCGAGCATCCATTTCATTAGGGTATTGATGTATTAATATTCTAAGGCAGACTACAAACTTAAGACAATTAATTACCTACAAACAATTAAAACGCATGATATCAATTAATAATATAAATTAAATAATAATGTATTATTATAATAATACATATATAATAGGGCATTTTATAAAAGTCTTTTCCATTTTAGCACATTTAGGACATATTTTTTTATCGTAATCCTAATTAATATTATAAGTACGTAAGTGAGTTTGTTTCGAATTATCACTTGCTAAACAGTGAAGAATCTAAGAAAACATCGTGAGGAAACCTGCAAACCTGAGAGATTTATAAAAAAAAATCTCAAATTTATGTAAAGTCTACCAATACGCACTTGGCCAGCTTGGTGGGATATGGCCTAATCTTTCCCATTATGAGAGGAGACCCGTACCCAGCAGTGGGACAGTAATGGGTTGATGATGATGATGATGATGAAGTATATTGTTTATTTGTTACACTTTATCGCCTTAACTACCGAACCGATGTCATGTTTGTACACCAGCTCTCAGGGGTCTAGAAAAGGACATAGGGTAACATTTATTCCGAATAAAGTTCTGTTCCCGAGGGATAGATAAAAACAACTATTGCCATCGATCTCTGATCGCAAGCGAAGCCGCGGGTAAAAGCTAGTATTAATTAAACAACCAGAACACTTACGTACTTACTAAAACTCCTATAGTATGAATGTATAGATGCAATTCCGGATTAGCCCAGAAGCAATTAAAGCATGAAATGATGCATAAAATAATATTTCTTAGCATACAAGGGTATTTGGAAATTCGGCGTTATTTTTTTAATGTTTATTTATGGATATAAGGACTATAAGGAGTCCCCCCGGCGTAGATTTCTTAGGACATCAAGCAGTCTTAATCTGACATTGTATTATTTGCTCAAACACAAATGTCCGTGCAGTTTCTTACCATCCAGCTGACTTTAAAGATAGCAGCATATACATTATAAATATATATATATATATATATATATATATATATATATATATATATATATATTTATAATGTAGGAGTAGCAGACGAGCATGCAGTCCCCCTGATGGTAAGTAGGTAGGATTAGATATTCCTACCTGAGGTTGGCCACAGATGCGCCGCTACCCCTGATGACTAAACTGGAACTGGAACGCCTCGGAAAAGTATGTCTCCCTTACCACACTCTTCAGAACGGAACACAGCAGCGCTTAACACTGCTGTTATTAGGCAGAAGTAGGTGTGGCGGTGGTGTCGCCGGAGAAGAACCAAATGTGATACCTATTGGTTGTAACACAGCCTCTCAATCGAGGGGCGATTCATCAAAGTTATGTGAGTAACATCGGGACGAAACCTGCATACCTGAGACATCTTTAAAAACTGTTGACATCAAATTGTTTGATAATATCATTTAATTTGTGTGTGTCAATTAGTATAATTGGTTCTGCGAAACCGTTCTATTTGACAATAAAGAAATAAATAAAATAAATAAATAAGGTGTGTGAAGTCTATTAATCCGCACTTGGTACACGCGGTGGACTTTGGCCTAATCCTCACTCTGGGGGGAAACCAGTGCCCAGCAGTGGGACAGTAATAGGTTAAGGACATTAAGCGCACTGCTCTAAGCACTAAGTTACGCCTCGGGCAAGTCTTATTTGCAGTATACTCGTATACTTAGTCAAAAAGAGCGCAAAACTTCTTTGGAAGCGTAACTGAAATTAATAGCAATAGGAAGTTAAAAGATAAATATAAAATATCAGTTGCGCTAGAAACTTTAGGGTCTGTGATCACTGTGGGTCTCAGTCGATTAAGATCATGTAGGAACGTGACACGAAATAGTAGGTATTTTTTGTTACGAACTTCAGGGATTGGTATGTTAGAAACACTTAAGTCGAAGTTTTTTTCAAGTTTGTAAACATTTAAACATTTTAAAGATTATTTTATTTTACTTCATAACGTGTGTTACTTTAGTAAGTGGCTACAGTTTCCTTTTAAGCACCCAGTGTCTATTTTAGGAGCCTCCGTTCTTCCGAGAACATATTAAATATGATTATTTTAAGGTAATTTACCTAATTTAACATTAATTAATAACATAAGTATGTATTCTTGCCTAGTATTGTGTGAGTGTGTTTGTGTGTGCGTGTAGGGTAGCAATTCTGTGATTATCTCAGATATATTTCTATACAGGATTGTTTACAGATGTTCAGTATATCAATAATATCATTAAATGAAATTTTCCCCTTTACAGTAGGAACGCACAGCGAAGCCAAGTCACCCCTTAAACGAGACACCGCAATGCAAAGATTACAATAAAGGCACTATCTACACTCATAGCTCCACAATAGGTTTCCATTACGTTACAGACACGGATACACACAAAGACAAATATTCGAACACCCAGACCCAGAACAAAAAATGTAATTCATGTATATTTTTTTATAATATAGGAGTAGCAGACAAGCATGCAGTCCACCTAATGGTAAGTGGCTACTGCCACCCATGGACATCTGTAATGAACCCCAGATAGGATTAGATATTCCTACCTGAGGTCGGCCACAGATGCGCCGCTACCCCTAAGGACTAAGCTGGAACGCCTCGGAAAAGTCTATCTCCCTTACCACACCCTTCAAAACGGAACACAGCAGCGCCTAAGCACTGCTATTATTAGGTAGACATAGGTGTGGCGGTGGTGCCGCCGTAGTCGAACCACAAAGGGTTCTACCACCTTCAAATTCATTTAGATATATCTATCTGTAACCTTACCATGAGTTTTTACGTTTTGACAAATATGACTGTTTTGGTAGGTATTTGTTTACGTTTGTATCAGAACTATAGTGTCAGTAACGTAACGTAAATAAATTATTATATTCTATTATTGGTACGATCTATTGAAGTGTCCAGTAAAGAATATTCCATCTATCTATTCTGAGAGTGATAGTGCGAATAGACCCTAAATGCAGCAAGCCCTCAGGCTAAACTTTTAATAACTCGTTTTCTCGTCCGGTGTAAATAAAGCGAGCACATTGAACATCTGTATGTGGGTATTATTGAAGAATACGCTTTTATTTTCCGTTTTAATGGTAGAGTTTTGTAGTTCGTCTGCTGTAGTACCGCAAAAATAGTATATTCCAGTCATATCAGCGGTATTCAGCTATATCATTGTGGTCTAAAAACCGACTATATAACTATATAACCGACTATATAACCGACTAACCGGTGTCATATTCCTATACTAATATGCGATGGTCCAACATAATCCCCTATTTCTGCGTAATAGTAACAGTGTTGAGTACTGCTGTGTTCTCGTTTGAAGGTGTGGTAAGGGCATAATAACATACTTTTTCGAGGAATTCCAACTGAATCATCAGGGGTACCAATCTCTGACCAACTTTAGCATTAGCTACTTACTACCATGATGTTTTTTCAGCTGATGACTAAGAAGTCAATTTCCACCACCAAAACCATTTAATCCAACCCATTCTATAGCGTCATTTCGAACAACAAACACCAAACAAAGGCAAAACGCAGAATAGAGCTTCGCGTCCACGATGCCTCCGCACTCGTAAATTGGTCAATTTTTTTTCACCTACAGCTCTTTGTTTAAGCTTTTGTACGAATCGCACTATTCAGTATTGATGCTAGGGACACTATGCGTTCTGTTATTGAGGGACGTGTCCTTTCATCTCGTCCCAGTTACATTCGTTTTAGATTTTTTTTAATAATAGGAATAGCAGCCGAGCATGCACTCCACCTGATGGTAAGTGGCTTCTGCCGCCCATGGGCTTCTGTAATCAACCTAAGATAGGATTAGATATTCCTACCTGAGATTGGCTACAGATGCGTCGCTACCCCTGAGGACTAAGCTGGTACGCCTCTGAAAAGTGATAAGTCTTCATTACCACAGTGTATTTAAATTGAAAATATATACATGTCCTACAGTTAATAATTATATGGTGACCCTAACCATTCCTCTCCTCCTCCTCAAGGAATATCTAATTCCATATGGTGTTGATTACAGATGTCCATGGCCGGCAGTAGTCACTTACCCTCAGGTGGACTGCATGCTCGTCTGCTACTCCTATATTAAATAGGAAAGTAAATTAAACAAAAAAACACGAGTCCCAAAGTTGACATTTATTTGGTGACCCTAACCATTGTTCAAACTCACCACGCGTTCGAAAACTAGTCACGCGACGGTGGCATTGACAGAAATGTACGTGATATTTGAATTTTTTTGCTCACCACTTCAGCTGGCTGTAACGTGTAGTGGCGTTCCGGATAAAATATAAATGTATCAAAAATACGTTGTATGATAATCATTGTCATTATGATATGTGGTCATTGATAAATAAGTGTTTTCTTGTTATGTTTTTAATTACAGAAACTAAAGCTGTGTTTCAACTTGAAGTGACAAATGAACTTATCTATCTGATAGTAAGTATTCATCGCTGCTCGGGGCTACTGAAATAATATCACACAGAATTAACACTACACGAACATTCAGTCCACCTCGTGGTAACTCCATGTATGTAGATTAATGGTTCACCCTGGGCTGATCACACAATGTGCCTTCCCACTTTTGAGGACTATAATGGTCGCCTTGTATATAAGTCAGAGGACATCCATATCCTTCTACCAAAACTTCTTATCACGCGAAACAGGTATGGCAGTGATACCTCCCCGAAGGCCCGAAGCAATTTATATCTACATTTATCTATAGTTCCACTATCCTTCAACTCTAGATATTCTTCAGTCTAAGTCCCTAGAACATCAAAAGACCTAAACTCAAACTAATATCCAATCTAAGTTAAAATTGATCGATATCTAACTTATATTAACTCCGCACAAACTTCTACTTTAAAATTGCAATCGCTCGTATAATGAGCAAAGTATTGTTTTAACCTTAGTTGTTATAAGTTGGAGTAACAGATACTTTGAAATTTTAATAACGTGTGCGAAATTGTAACATATTGCGAAAATTTTGTTAGGGCGAAATTATTTTCGCATCATGGCATTAATTTTTAAGAAGAAAGTATAGATAGCAAACAACTATGCACTGGTAAATTCATGCATGCATAATATACACAGAGGATTCTGCCAAGTTTTAAGCTTAGAGGTAACATCGACAAAAAAAAATCATAATTCAAGTAGCGTAACATTGCTATTACCTGCCTGATATGGTACCTCTACAACTAAGAGACACCACGTTAGACATCGTTGACCGCTCATTTAACTTTTTGGAAGCAAGCTGTGGCAATCGAACACTAACAATATAACAGGTTTGACAACGGTTTCGGCTACCTTTTGGTTTGGACGCTTGAAGGAGCAACGCAATGCAACAATAATGATTTTCAAAAACGCGCGTTTTCAATACTCGACGGCACCAAGCAAGTCGCCAGAACATGATGCAGCATCAATGCAAACTATTAAGTTAAGATTAAAACTACTTCGCAACAATCCACTACAAATATGTGTGATGATATATATTTTTTAACCATGCAGTATGTACCACCCTCCCTCCCACAAAGGATGCTTGCAGATGCAAAGAACTAAAAATATACACCACCATGCATACCACCACCAACACGTGTTTCGCTCCAAAACGGACCATCATTAGGGTAAGTTAACTCTACGACGGTAAATAAATTCCGCAAAGTAACGCCTGATACAATTGACTATATCAACGCAAAACGCAAATTTCCAATTCTAAAAGTAACTAGTCTACAAGTTTTGTACTTAGGTAACCGCAATAAATCGTTTCAAACACTAAACAATAGGTATTTCCTTATAATCTGCGAATCTATGACAGGTAGTCCCAAAAATACAACTACCAAAACCAAAAAAAATATAAAGATAACCATCGAAGCGATCCCTAAATGTTTGCTTCATTGTCCTCTCGATAAACAGTTCAACAATAGCTACCTCCATTTGCCGTTACGTCACATCGGCCATTTTTCTTTGTAGACAAAAGCTAACAATGGCATTCATTATCCGACCTACTTAGTGGAGCTAATTCTGTTATTCTGCACATGGAGGTACATTAGGTACAAAGAGAAACTCATTATTCGTGGTAATGTACGAATTAAGTATGAATAAGTGTAGGTCTATCATAGAGTATCCTTGTAGTTCCGGGAATAGAATAAGACTACGGTGTCTGCCTGTCATAAGAGGCGACTACTCCGGGGTTGGGGGCGGCAAGAGTGGGAGCTCGAACCGTCCAGTAAGCGGTCCCGGGAAGGACGGCGGTATGTGTGGTCGCATACCGTCGTGAACACCAGATGGTGTGGGAGAGGAGCGAAAACTGCTCCCCCAGGGCAGGGCCCTGAGCCGGACAGCAATACAGAGGCAAACTCCAATCACTGCACTACAGAATATCCTCGAGCATGGATGATACAAGAGTCATAGTAAGCGCAAACTTCAAACAATCGGTAAACCTGTTTCAAAACTTGCAATCGTTGAACATGTTGCACGGACAAAATTGAAACAATGAAATTAATGTCATGATTAAAAAGCACGAATGAAATAATGCGACAGCAATACAGAAACAAACTCCAAATCAGTGCACTACAGAATATCCTCGAGCACGGATGATACAGGCGTCATAGTGAGCGCAAACTTCAAACAATCGGTAAACCTGTTCCGAAACTTGCAATCGCGAACATGTTGCGAAGCGGACGGCAAATTTTAGTTCACTGTCCTGCTAATTGCTTTTAAACCTTCAATTTGGGAGCAAAGTTTGTTTGTTCGGATAGGAGTTCTTTTGTTGTCACTTTGCTGGATAATGCAGTTGTTTATAATAGTTTTTCATCTATTTTGGTTACTGTTGCATGGTTTAAATCGCCGAGATTTTTATAAATTTTACTTTTCAGTACCCATAAGAATTTATTAGTTATTTAGCAACTTTAGTTAACATTCAACATCTTTTCAAATTTAAAGGTGATAAAACTAATTCGTTATACATGTTTTATATTACTTTAACTTCACACTTAAAAGTTTTACAATATAAAAAGGAATGTCCATTTGCTGCTTTTGTAACATAAATAAAAGAAAAAAATGTACTTATTGTAATTTGTATCCTAACCATTACTCGATAATTCATTCGTTTTTAATCTGACCAACGCAAGCATAACAAAAGGTAATAAAGCTTTATAATCTATTTCAATATGATAATAGGTTTTGAAGTTAGTTCTTTATAGCCTTTTATCTCTCTTACTACGTACAAAGTAAGGATACTCCTTTTTAAGTCAAGATGAAGTCATCATACTATCGAAGACAAAATTGCATTATTACTTTTCAAGCCGATCTTTCAGTGCAAGATATAATATCATTCTTATGATATAAATTAGTAAATGAACTCTTATAAAGTAGATGTTATGACAAATAAGTGGAGCGTGGACCTCGTAAATTCACCAGCTTTTTGATGTAAGGGTCAATTTTTCAACTATTGTTCTAATATTTGTCCCCCAAAGGGTTAAAATTAAAAAAAAATCTTAGTGATCCTGTACCTTAAGTATTTCATTATTACAACATTTCATAATTCTAACCCACTGACTTATTTAATAATAAGTCAATCAGGGTTTTATCAAACGTAAAATTTGACATGTCTGCCTACTTAAAAACTGTAAATTTATGTCTTCGGTAGGGAAGATAGAATATACTTCTTATTAAGAAACAACCGTTAATCAAAGTCAGAGAAATAATATCTCAGTTTATTACCTATACTTGTACAATGTACATAGTATATCATACAGAAATATTCTGGTGCACAAAAAACTACATAGTTTTTCTACAACCCACGTACTGTTTATTAAATCAAAGATGGAGGCATCACATAAATACTGTTAGGACCGAAATCCTTTGAAACGTCTCCCAAAACATTATTTATCTGGTCCCGATTTCCTATATCACCGAAAATACTTCCAACATGCCCTCACTAAAAGCTATCGTTCGGAAAATTTAATAAGTGTTGCCAATTTAGGTAATTTTCCCAATAAAATAAGGAGATTATTTTAGGGAACATATGCAGCGAAAATTCACTTTTATAATGTTTTCTTGTTTTTTCTTTTTCTACGTGTATTGTTTCTTTGTTCTATTATTTAATAGGTTTTATGATTTTTCAAAATAATGTTTTATTATATTTATTAAAATCAATATGTATATATTTTCTGTAATGAACCCGCGGATATTTAATAATACACAGTTTTATTAATTTTTTGGCTTTGCGTATAATACCTTCCTGGATTTCATTTTAGATTTTATCGTACGATTAACGGAAACCAATTGTTGAAGTTGGCAACACAGGAATTAATTTTACGTACATTGCAGCTACCGGTACAGTGGTTCCCTCTGGGGTGATTCTGCGAGAACATGTATCATCTGTTATCGAGCCGCTCGATATAGCATGAGCTATGGCCAAAATATCCTGAAGTTGCCACTCGATACTTTAATATATGGTTAAAGACCTCATATGAGCAACCGAATGGATTTTCGTAACTTTCTTATACCTATATTTGTAGTGTGCCAACGTATGACGGAAAGAAGCTACTACCGCCCATGGAAATCTTTAATCAACCACGGATAGGATTGTAGTTACTGAGATCAGATGTAGATGTCGCATCTAACTCCTCAAGACTTAAGTTGGACTGCCTCACAGTGGCTGTCTCACAAACCTCACCTTTCAAAACAGGAATAACTTTTCAATATATATCTACCTAATTTATTATAATGCGAAATGCAATCCATACCTACATCCACTACGATTAATTAGTAATTATAAAATTTCATCAAATTATTTTTGAGGTAAAATTAACCTATGCTGAAGGATAATTTGAATACTTCTTCAGTATTCAAATTAGTATACAAACAGACAGACAAAAAATACATCTGATATCGACGCAAAAATCGACTTTCCGATGAGAAAACTACTTGGGTACTAAGTTACTCTTAAAATATTTTAAATTATGATTCAAAACTTTGCTCGGAAGCCACTATAAAATACACATGCATATAGACTCTAATTTAGCAAACTTTTTAAAAACTCAGACCAAAATAGATACAAGACAACGCGCATTGAATTGAAACAAAACTTGTACACGTGTATCTTTTTAGACATCTATTTGCTGTGTATTTTCGACGGTCCCTACGTATAAAGCGACATGCCAAAAACGTAATACCGTAACGTTTATACTCTACATAACGTAATCACGTGTCCGTCTTTTGTAACGCAATGGTACGATTTGCGTTAGGGCGTAATTCTCGTATCGAACAAATTGTCAAAATTTGGTATGCTTTAGTATGATCTCCAGAATCTAAGTGTTTGACAAATGGTAGACTTAGAATAGTAGAGATTCGAGAAACTATGTTTATTTTGGTTGGACTCAATCGAGTGCGGGAGATATGAGGGCTCCAATATGCTAGCTTCAGTACGTGACAGCCGACAGTCGTCAAAGACACCCGGCCACTGCCGCCAATTGTAGTCGCCTGTCGTTGCCGACAATCGGCAATTTTGACGACAACGATGTTGGTGACGATCGGCGCGTGCTGTCGCTCGTATGTCCCCTCGAGAGGATATGTCTATATTTTTTGATCCGAGTGAAAAACAGGAAAACTCTCGTATTCAGCGCCATCGTAAACCAGTCGAGGGCACGCGCGGCTGATAAATCCTAAACAGGTGTTCTGTATGACCTGCGCTGCTTTGCTTTAAAATTCATCAGAAACTCGGTCAGCAGATGCTAGTTTAAATAAAACTTTAAATTGTTTAAATGAAAGCTACAGCTCCTGCACAACAGAACAGAAGTGATACAACTTCAAATTCAATCAAATCTTCTTTATTGTAAAAAATAGGTTACAATAACTATTGTAACCTGTTACAATAACTATTGTAACCTGTTACAATAACTATTGTAACCTATTTTTTACAATCAAATCTTCTTTATTGTAAAAAATAGGTTATAATAGTTCTTAATTGCATAAAAACGTCTCTCTATTTTCTCGCCACGAATGGGCACACAATAACTGTATATTATGTATACATTGTATACACAGAAAAAAAGGCCTTACAATTAAATAGTATAAAATATATATTCTTAAGATTTAAATTAAATTGTTAGTAACATTGGAATAAAATAAAATATGTCTTCAAAGTAAAATTGGTCACTTAAAAAACTTGATATACAAATATACTTCTGTATTCCCCACACTAGGATTCTCTACTCTTACATTAACTTGGTAGAATTTTCCTGGTTCGTCTATAAACGTACCTCTGCCCCACCTGCCTCCTCTATTACAGCATCACCTATTTCTATTATAACACAGATTAAATTTATGCGATAAGGACACTAAGACGAGGAGCTCGAGTACATGAGTGCAAATTTGAATTTTGCGTCCCACGAGACTTATTTTGTAGGAAGAGAAGTGACAGTGCATTATTTAGATAATCTGCTGTGCCCAGATACGTTGAAACTTCGTACCGTATTCCACGTACCTACCAAACAACATAACTAGTAACAAAAAAGAAACAATAGTGGTCCTCATTACAGTTCCGCCGAATCACCTTTCAACTTGTTCAGTAGTTAGCGAACGAGGCGCCAACACATCCACATATCGCCACCGTTCCACTGAACTGCAACAACTCCAAGAAAACCAACTTCTAACACTTCACTATTTCACCTCCAGGCATTACCGTAATCAACGCGTCTGGGTAGTAACATAACTAGGCCATCTGCAAAACCTCTCGTCGTTATCTTGAACCTTATTTCTAGAGAATGAAAATTGTGTTAAGGAAAAGTTCATTTTGCAGCCGCAGATAAAACTTGGTGGGTTTCGTCGACGGTCGAGCCCTGACAGGGTTACCAGTTGGCTTGATAAAGGGGGACTAAAAAGTGCTTAAAATGAAGCCCAAAAAGATATTTAAAGATAAGATTTAAGATAATAAAGAAAAGAGAAAAATAAAGATAATAAAAATTGAAAGAATTTCTATAAAACAGGAAGTACATTTATGAACCAGTTCGTTTGTATAGTGTACATTGTTTTAATCATATTCCATAACAGTAATTTTAGAAAGAAGTTCTTGGATATTTAAAAATTATGAAAGTCTTCGCAAAACGTAATATTAAAATCAGATTGAACCAAAATAAAAAAATAGAACCTTTAGCGACATTCTTCATTAAATTCTTCGAAAAGGAAGGCATAGGAAAGGTGAGAGAGGACTGAAGGACAAAATAAGGAAACGTCCTCTTATTGGATACTATCTGGCAACCCTAAACCCAAGGCAAGCTATTCGCGGCGTGTAAAAACTGCTATAAAAGTCAACGAGCGCCTAACTCTCGGAGAAGTTCCCAGGAGTACCCATAAACCTAAATTGCGGAAAACGTTCCAATGTAATCATAATAAGTAACCGTTTCCATCGATTGAATTGCAATTGCGCTGGTTACAATGATTTATGTACTTTCTTTTGGCTTGTTGGGGCTGGTTTTTGTGTTATTAATATAAAAGTAGCAGACGCGCATGCAGTCCTCTTATTGCAAAGGCATCTGTAATCAAGCCTAGTTTAGTCCAGGTTCCTGCGGAGGAATAAGCTGGAATGCCTCGGAAAGTATATCTCCCTTACCATACTCTTCAAACACAGCAGCGATATTATAAGCTTAACACTGCTATTATAAGGTAGAAATATTTATGCATATATAAGTATGGAGGTTGCGCCGCAGGAATCGAACCATAAAGGGTTCTACCACCTTCAGATCTTCTGTCAAATTGCTTTTTAAGTCTAGAATATCTTCCAAGTTACATTAACTATTTTAACGTTCAAAGGCACATTTTAAATATCAGTAAATAAGCATTTAGTCGAGTTGTTTAATCAATCAATGATTATAAAAAAACATGTTGTGTAGTCTCTGCATTCAACCATCTCTAGCGCAGCGAAAAAAATCTAAGTCTTAGCATTTTTATCCATACCCTAACTTATTCAAATCATTAAATCTGTTCTAGGAACATCATGTTCTTGTTCTCGTCTACCACGACTAACGACGAGAAAAGATCGTCAAGATTTTAACACTTTATTGGCTATGCTACCTTTGAAAAATGTGTAGGGGCGCATAATTCTAATTATGCTAGGGACGCTAAATTCAAATATTAAACAGGCTACAATTCAGCCTAGTGAGTGCAATCAGGAGTAGTAAATAGCTTCACGGATTCACCCTTCACACTATAGGATTTAACGCCTTAGTTTCCCAGTAAATTAACAAAACTAGAGGAAAATTCAGTTATTCACGCAAAATAAAACTGATTAACCACGTGTTTTATCCTGTGCTATTATTAAAGTAATCTATATGAACAAGCATATCTATAAGCCACTAATTCGGCAATCAATCTTTATCCTAATACCGATTCATTATACTATATATCGTGGATAAGTAATTAGGTATTAGATATTTGTCGAATCCTAATCTTTTAATCTATACATTCCTTTAAATTATTGCACAATGTATTCTGTTAAGTTTAACATATTATTTTAAGTCATTTATAATACGTTTGTAAACTAAGTTGTTTTACATTACACCTGTATAATACTAATAATAGAAATTATTAAGATAATAGTTACTTTATGTAAGTATAAATATTTACGTATAGTTCTCAAGTTATCGTTATTATTAAAGTATTAAAACGGTTTTCTCAGGAATTATACTTTTTCGTAACAGCGCCATCTGTGTTTGATTTATGGAAAGCAAAGTAGAGCAGAGAATAGACAAGCAATAATGTTACGAAGTTAGGATTTGAACCACAAGAGGGTGTCTCTGTGTGTAGAGTAATTTATTTAGACACAATTTGTTTTTGCAACGTTACTTAGTTGTACGAATTATTAATAAGTATTTTTGTAAGCCTGTTTCATATGTTATTTTAGGACTTTTTATTAGCTTAATATTGTAAATATTTTTTTTATTAATATAAAAATTTAAATAGTTTATTTTGGTACGGAAAAAAATATTATTCTTTGTGTTATTTTTTACTTTAATTAGTAGTGATACTCGTATAATGGGTGTACCGTTATTAAAGGTCTATTCAATCTTTATTACCAATCTATGCAATGTTTTGCCTACAAAAAAATAGACATTTGAAATATTTCTGCATACGAGAAATTATCAAATTTGGACCTTTCGTAAGCAAAAATTGGGAGGCTTAAATATTTATAACGAGTGTTGTTCTTCTTAGGTATAGATATAACTTTATTTTTACCTTTTTACCTTTTTTTACCTTTTTTTTGTTGACGAGGGGGAAACTTTCAAAAGGTGGAAACTTTCAAACTTTGGAGGTGGTAGAACCCTTTGTGGTTCGACTCCGGCGGCACCACCGCCACACCTATTTCTACCTAATAACAGCTGTTTTAGGAGCTGCTGTGTTCCGGTTTGAAGGGTGTGGTAAGGGAGACAGACTATTCCGAGGCGTTCCAGCTTAGTCCTCAGGGGTAGCGGCGCATCTGTGGCCGACCTCAGGTAGGAATATCTTATCTGGGGTTGATTACAGATGTCCATGGGCGGCAGTAGCCACTTACCATCAGGTGGACTGCAAGCTCGTCTGCTACTCTTACATTATAAAAAAAAAAAAAAAAAAAAAAAAAGGTACCCGACGCTGTGGGAGCGACGACGAGTTATATGGGATTTTTTCCGGTCCCGGAACTACAGGGACCAACTGTATTTTTACATAACAAAAAAAAATAAAGTAACTAAAAATCTATCTAACAATGCGCCAAAGTTTTTTAGTAAATGAAAAATCAGAAACAACTCCATCACAAATGTTTATTTTATAGACATTTTTTTCAATATAAACAAACTTTACTTACCATACAATCTAACTACGACACACATAAACAACTTTTTTAACATAAATACTTATCTTAGAGTATCTACCGTCAAAATAAATTATTTTACATTTCAGAAATTTTACGTTTAATAGGTTAGTCGTACCTACATTACCAAACTTCAGGGGCCTTACCACCATCTTTTAAAAACAATCATAATTCAGGAAAGTTTTATTTCAATATTGCATCAACATTATTTTGTTTCGTACCACGACCTCCTTATAACAGTTTTGTTTTATTCCTGCCGTGCCATGTAAACTTAAACCCTTATTCATTTTTCGCTTATCTATTGTATAAAACTGAATGAAATTGTCATACTTTACTTAAAAACATAAATTTACTGCAAAATAAAGAATGAATAATTTCAAGCGACCTCGTACAAAACCGCTTATTGTAATATTATAAAAACAATCTTACTTTAACGAGGTCGTGGTATGAAATTTCAATGTGTGATTAAACTAATTGTTTTAAGAGATAGTGGTACGCCCCCAGGGATATACCTACAGAGGATAAAATTTCCTTAAATCTAGAAGTTGAACATTATTTCCGAACGCCAACCCAATTTTGACATAAAGTAAAATTTGGCTACAATCCTTTCGAACATATTATAATATAGCGGAAAATGGGTCTCTCTCCACGACTAATGTAAGCAATGATAAGCCTACTTGGATGTTTTATAAGGGGATCTGTGGTTTAAATCCTATGTTTACACTTAACTCCATAGAATTACATAAGATCCTATCAGAAAGGAATATTTACTTGTTGTAACGGTGAAATAAAACATCGTGGAGCATACCTTGGAATTTTTCATAAAACTCCCAAAGGTAAGTGTCTACTAACACAAGCCAGCGTTACCTATGACTCTCTGGGAGACCATTCACACCCAGGATAAACAATGATCTTGAAATAAAAACAAAAAACCATCAGAAGAACCGCCTAAACAGCGACAAAGCAGCCGCAGAGGCCATGATAAGTGACGCCGGATTAATGTGAGTACCGCCGTTGATTCTGCAGGAGTCTTCCGTATTGTTGAATCTGAAGAACTCTGTCGCCTGTAAACTGTAGTTGGCGACGGCTTGGTCTAACTTAATCCTGTCTGTGGCTTTGAGGTGCGGTGACCGCGTCAGCTTCCATATTTCGTCTGTAAAAGATTAGTTTAAAAATAAAATTACTGTTTGCTAAAAAATAAAATAAAGTTTAACTATATTAATGGCAACAAGACATGTAAATTATAATGTTTGAGTACTATTACTACTAGCGATAACTATTACTTCAAGCTAAGAGATTGATCTTACAGCAATATTTATTATTATTAGTTTTAAGAGAAGAAATAATGAATAGGAAATATTTTAACATTTCGGCAGTGTATGATTTTTTTATGTAGAAGCCAAGATTAAATTTGTCGCTATTGAAATAACCTATAACATAAAATCATGATCGTCAATAATTCAAAAACTTTAATTTTTGCGTCGTGCAAATGAACATAATCATGACCTTAGTAAGCATCTTACATCATAATTTACACGCCATCTTTAATTTCACACAAACACAAAAACCAGATACACACAGATAAACAATTTTCTACGTAACAATTACCATCAAATTAAGAATCCATTAAACAAGAGACTTTAGAATCGATTAGTGGAAATTTTCAGCCTATCAAGACAAGAGTTTGGTCACGCGGAGTCACGTCTGAGTGATCCGGCCTCCAGCGAAGCAGAAAATTAGTTTTTCCTGAGCTATCCATTATTCTTCAGGTCAAAAGCCTATCAAAACACCCGGATATGATATTACGGAAATATTGCTCGAGGTAAATAAGATAATACATACAATGAAGAAAATAAAGTAATATACAGAAAGAAAATAAATACACAACAAAAATATGATTAATTTTCATTTAAAAAACATGTTAAGGATGAAGTCATCGAAAACTATCGAATGGAAATTGTATTTAATTATTAAAATATGTATTTTATATCACAGTTAATTTCTAAATATCAATTTACATTAAAAAAAATATGAAATCCGAACTAAAATTATTTTCAATGACAGGTAAATATAATGATAATTATTTGAAAACCAAAAAACGCGACAAAGTAAATTATAACCTTCAACATAGATTTAGTTTGATACTCACTAAAAATATAAACAAACCAATTATGAAATTTGTTGAGAATGACATAAAACTCACTAAATAAATGATTATTAATCTAGAAACACAATGATGTCTCTGTCTCATACGAGATGCATATGCAGAAGTATAAAGCATGACAACGCAACGCACAGCATGACACAACAACAACACATGCATATCCACATAATGCGTGAAACCAACTAATACTGTAATCGAAAATTAATACTAATTTCTCAGCACAATATCACTTTGCGAGCTTAGCGGTTCTAACTTACCCACTTTCCATGCTAACTAAGCCACAAGTGCCGTATGATGGTAATGACTAAACTTCTATGCGTGTTTAAGTGGACGCAGTCATTAGAAGGAAATGTTGGAGCAGTGAAGATAATTACTACTAAGATTATCTTTAAGGATCCATTCAAATTAACGCGGCTGAATATGAAAAGCGAAAAAAACGAAAAATATTTTTAATTAATTCGTCGTAGCAAATGAGCATGCTGTAAAGTAAGTGGTCATTTAATAAAAACTATTTCATGGTCCTATTTATGCGTTGCTACCAATACGGACTGAGTTTAAATTTCTACTGCCTTAAGTATTATATATCTTCCTGACCACACCCTAAATATAAATTCAGTATTGCTTATACTGTTGTTACAAGGCATTATTTTATTTCTATGATATAGGAGTAGCAGACGAGCATACAGTCCACCTGATGGTAAGTACCTCCTGCCGCCCATTGATATATGTAATCAACGCCAGATAGGACTAGATATTTCTACCTGAGGTCGGCCGCAGATGCGCCGCTACCCCTGAGGACTAAGCTGAAACGCCTCGGAAAACTATGTCTCCCTTACCACACCCTTCAAAACGGAACGCAGCAGCGCTTCACACTGCTGTTATTAGGCAGACATAGGTTTGGCGGTGGTGCCGCCGGAGTCGAACCACAAAAGGTTCTAACACCTTCAAAATTTAAAACCCTATACAATATACTCCTAAGAATTACCGTCATAAAATATTTTGATAAATCTACTCGTATTTGTAATGCTCGTAATAATCAACGTTGGATTCCAATACCCATCCCCTTGTAGAGCTCTGGTTGGAGTGATTTTCGCGAATTTTAATGTACGATGCACTGATACTAATAAAGTTTATAAATTTTGCTATGTTTACTTTGTAACACCCGTGTTAACCGCTGCTGTGTTAATATATACTTATCCGAGCCATTCCCACTTAGTCTTCAGGGGTAGCATAGTAACACATTGGCGGCCGACTTTAGGTAGGACTCTAATCTTATCTATGGTAGATAATAGACGTCTATGGGCCAGTAGCCACTTACTATAAGGTGAAACGCATGCTCTCTTTGATAGTCCTATATTATAAAGATTGAAATTGATTCTATATCGTTTTATAAAAAAATATGTTTTTAAAATGTTTAAAAAAAAAAATTAATATTTAAAAAAATATATATTTAAAAAAAAAAATTTTAAGTATTTAAAAAAAATATATATTTTTTTAATATTTTGTAAACATTTTTTTTTATTATATAAAAACAAGAAACTACACGAAATACTTACATGTACTGCTATTTCCATCGGAGTTATTATAGCAGGCGAATATGACTGCGTAGTGTTCGTAGTTCACGTCCAAAAGTGAGTAGGTTTCGACTCTTTTATCTGGAAAATCATAATTAATTTGAAAGGGTTTAAAGAATCATGTAAGAAATCTACTTTGAAACTTTTTGGCCCAAAACTGACCAACGGAGCTCCACAATCGGTGTATTTCTAAGTATGGCCAAGTAAAAAAAATATAAAACAATGTGAAACATATTATACCAGTTTATAAAACAATACAATTGACAAATTTAGTGTCTTCATTAATAAATCTCAAAATAAAAATTGTTTCCATCATTGAAAACATTAGGAAAAGAAATTCATAGCAAAGAGACGCTAAAAAACTATAATAATGCGAACCAAAAAGACACTTATTCCTATCACCATATTACATAGTAAACGAGCATGCAGTCCACCTGGTGATAAATGGTCCCTGCCGCCCATAGACTCTAACCAGCTCTATATAGACCAGGGGGGTTACTACCATCTCTTAAAATAATATTATTTTAATCATACTTTTGCAGGAAATAATTATTAAAGAAAATATGACAATTTCTGTTGGTTTCATACAATGCATAAGCGAAATTTAATAAGGGTTTAAATTTGTTTAACTGTGTATAATGGAATATTTTACTGTTTTAAGGAGGAAATAAAACTTTCCTGAACTATGATGGTTTTTAAAAGATGGTGGTAGGCCCCCAGGGGTTTCATCCGAAACCTCTTAAGGGCAAATATGGTAGCCTTATAATATAAGTCAGCCGTCATACTCTTCCAGTTGTACGCAAGAACTACTTAACGCTAAACTTATTATATAATACTACTATTACTGGACTGGACTTATTACCGATAAATGGACTTCTATCACACTATATTGCTTTCTCATAATGACACGTACACCTTTATCTGTAAATGAATCTAATAATATCATAGCAACACGCACTGCTGTAGATAACCCATATCATTTCCATGTTAAATCCTCTTCCTGCATCATATATTACGGATATGATATGAACTTTGCACGAGTATGCTTATATAAAAACGTGTATATCCTAGAGAATTAAGCAAATAAGAAGGCGCGCTCAGACGTGTCAAATGGGTCTAAGATCTCAAATATGTAACTCCCCAAAGGATATACAAAGTGGTAGAAACAGTATAGTTGAACCGGGGAGGCATCACTGCCACTTTTTTTTCTAGCGTGAAACCGTGCATGAGTTTTGATGGCACCAAAATTCAAAACCTGCTTCCCGCTTCGAGTTTGGGCTAACATACTAGACCATTGTAGCAGCTCGCAGAGTTGGTCGCGCAGCGAATACACTCGTTGGTAGTAACGTTTTGGTCCTCTGCGATAGCGACTGACCCATTGTAGTAGCTCACAATGTTTTTGGTCACGCAACTGGTAGACACGTGAGTGCTAACACTCTTGTAACAACACAGTCGTCCAATCGCCTAATAAATCATAGATTGTTTGTTACCAGTATAAGTTACCAGCAGCAAATCCCCAAGGCCGCTGCTGTCCACTGCAATAGCGACTGACCCGTTGTAGTAGCTCACAGTATTGTTGGTCACGCAACTGATGGACACGACGATGATGATGCTCCTGTGGCTAAACATAAATAGCTCTATTCATCGTAGTCAAAACTCTTACCAGTATAAGTGACCAGCAGCAAATCCCCAAGGCCGCTGCTGTCCACTGCGATAGCGACTGACCCGTTGTAGTAGCTCACAGTGTTGTTGGTCACGCAGTTCATGGACACGTCGATGGCGATGCTCCTGTGGCTAAACATAAATAGCTCTATTCATCGTAGTCAAAACTCTTACCAGTATAAGTGACCAGCAACAAATCCCCAAGGCCGCTGCTGTCCACTGCGATAGCGACTGACCCGTTGTAGTAGCTCACAGTGTTGTTGGTCACGCAGCTGATGGACACGTCGGTGGTGATGCTCTTATGGCTGAACATCACTGTCGCGCAGTCGCCTCGTATCTGAAGCTCGGTGGCCACTGCTTGTATGTACCAGAAACCATCTAGCTGAGGAATTAAAGAAATTTAATTTTACTTGACGTATGCATAGATTAGTAAAGATACTTCGCCGCCTTGAAATTGAATGAAGCCACAAACGGCTTATTAGTAAGTTCTTTTTTTTAATTCTTGACAAATAAAAACATTTTTAGAGAAAATTTACGAATAAATAACAAATACTGCGTAATTTACATAATAAATAATTATTTCAAATATTTTAGGGACATTTTAGCACGGAGACGTGGCAAAACTTTTTTAAACAACTATTTCAATTCTCAAAACTGGGTACATTTTCTTGTTAGGCGTGAGTAATCTTTACTAATCTATGGACGTATGTAATAGAATTATGACTGTGCTACGAAAAACATAGCTGAAAATTCTGTTTATAGCAGTACTTGCACTGCACTGCTGCTATAAGGCTGAAGTAGGTGTAGCGATGGTATCTCCAGAGTGGAATCACGAGGTCTACTTATGTGTATACATAAATATTACTTGTGTATGTATGTTTTTTGTCTTACTCTGTTCGATGTTTTTAAGTACGTTAGATTTGTCTTCATTTATGAATATCATAGGCAATTTACAGTGCACCACCAATTCGAGAAAAAGATGGGCCTTACCGTAACTATAACACTCCAAACCATTGTCCATTCGACCCCCTTGTGACCTCGTTTAGGATAAATAGTAATTATGATACTTACGAAAATATAATCTATATAAAAAATCTAAACAATATTAATAAATTGAGTGCTTTATATTTATTTGCCAAGTTATTATATTTATTAAATTAATAAAGATGTTAAATATTGATGCGGCAATAAAATGTTTTAGCGACTTAATTAGGTAACAATTTATGAAAAAGTTCTTGGATAGTAGCTTCCTAGTGGTACTGAAAAAATGAACAGACTTGGTTTTGCATTACTTAGATGTCGCAACTTTTTGCGATGAACTCGTTGCAAGACTTGTAATTTTCGACATTTACTCTTTTTTATGGATTTATGTTTGTCAATGTAACTAGATGTTATAAAATAGAATACGTAATGATGGCTGACCGCATTGTACCAACTTAAAATATAATCCAGGTTCCCCTTATTTATAGAAAAAGACGGTGCGCGGTCGTGAGACATAGATAGTGCTGCAATCAGTAACCGCTAACACGTTAGTCATATTTATATTGTACTACCACTATCCTACTTAGTAATTAAAACTGGACTTCTCCATCCGAGGTTCACACCCCTGGCAAGCTCCTCCAATTTTCAAAGTTTTCTGCCTATAAGAAATTAATTATCACAATATGACTTGAAGTGTAAGAAAACTTTTGCGAGTAATGAATTCTTTTTCGGAGATTAGTGCTTAGAAATGAAACCCCAGATTCCTTAAGTGATCTTTAAATTCAGACTCCTTGACTATCACTACTTATATGTTCAGTTACAACACTACACACAACCCTACTTATATGCATAGGTACAACACGAAACTAGAGCAAAACTAGAGCAAAACTAGAGCTACAATGACATAACAGATAGGTAACCAATATCGCCTACCTCTTTCCAGTCCAATTCCCTAGGCGGCACAACAGGACAGCTCACATTCTGAACAGCGGATTCCACTTTGATCACCAATAGTAAAACTAAACAGTAAACCAACATCTTGAACAGTACCCGTCACCGAACAGTTATCCAACTGAGAGGTCATACAAAAAGTCGCCACTCTTATAGAGAGCTGTTTTTCAACGGAACGTAAGTTCCGTAGTTAAAAAATAAATGAGTTGTTTACTGCGAAAGAAGACCTAGATTTGTTAGGCAAACTTTGTTGAATAAAACCTGTGGAATTTTTAGACAAGATAAAATCAAAGATTGATGCAAGGAAAGAAGAATACTTTTACACTTACATTAGGATTTCCTATGTAATCGGTACACAAGCATGCCTGACCAGGAATCGACCCCACAGCGTCACGCGTTGACAGATGTGAAGCCTAATACTCTTTATGTACATATATTACAAAAAATATATTAGTAGATTTCGGATTCCTTTGGGAATAATATTATGAAGAACTTCTACATTTCGGATTTCCTTCACCATTAAATAGAGTTGTTTTTTTTTAGAGTTTTTAATTTAATGTTATTTTTTGATAAATTTATCAGAAAAAATGTCACGAGCGTTGTAGAAGACCCGCATGGCGGATTGATGACCATGCCGCTCTGTTAGTTGCCCTGGCCAGATATATATTTTAACACTAGGGTTACAGATATGTCCGTCTAGTCCCGGGACTAGAATAGGGCTACGGTATCCCCTGCTTGTCATAAGAGGCTACTAAAAGGGGGCTTCTGGGAAGCCCCCTTTTAGTCGCCTCTAAGCCCTAAGCCCTCTAAGCCCTTTTAGTCGCTCGTCGTGGGTGGCAAGAGTAGGAGCTCGAACCGCCCGGCCAACGGCCCCGCGAAGGACGGCGGTATGTGTGGTCGCATACCGTCGTACGCACCAGACGGTGCGGCGAGCGTTATGCTCACCTGGGCGGAGCCCGACGGGGCAACGCGCTAAGAGGTTGTGTTCCTTTGGAGATCCCGGAGTCCTCTACGTAACGCCGAGGACGGCCACTCGGGGAGTTTTAGTGCGGTAAGAATCCCACATAACCCTGTATCGCTCCCACGACATCGGGTACCTTTTGAAGGTGGGACACCTCACGAAAAAAAATGGGGTTACAGATATGATGAATTTAGATTTTTGTGTTTTCGTATCTGTGTGTGTCTTCAACAATACAGTAAGTATCTTAGTGTGTAGCTATAAGCGTAGAAATTGTTATTTTATCATTATACCATAAGTTATTTATTTATTTGGAACCTGCACCATCAGAAAAACACGTAACATTAGGCCTATTGTTGTTTATCTTTGCGGTTTATTTATGTCCACATCAATAAAACCCGTCATCTCACAGCTTCTTGATAACACGAGATAATCTATCAATTGATAACTAATCTAGCGATACGTACTTTTAGTTATTGGTTCAGAAGTATAGTTAAAAATGTTTGTACAACGTGCAATTGTTATAATTCTAGTTGTTAGTGTTAAAATATGTTCAACACAAGTGTTATTATTTGGCAAGTGTGTGGAAGTGGAAACTATGAAGTATTTTAATATAGATAACGTAAGTTTTAAGAATTATACTTCACTTTAACACTTTTTGTACTTAAAACTACTGATGTCTTGTCCCAAGCACAGCTGAATGACATATTTGACGGGGTTAGTACTCTTTGTGCTTCGACTCCGGCGGCACCACCGCCACACCTATTTCTACCTAATAACAGCAGTGTTAGGCGCTGCTGTGTTCCGTTTTGAAGGGTCTGGTAAGGGAGACAGACTTTTCCGAGGCGTTCTAGCTTTGTCCTCGGGGGTAGCGACGCATTTGTGGCCGACCTCAGGTAGGCATATGTAATCCTATCTGGGGTTGATTACAGATGTCCATGGGCGGCAGTAGCCACTTACCATCAGGTGGACTGCATGCTCGTCTGCTACTCCTATATTATAAAAAAAAAAAAAACAAAAGACTATCTCAGTTCTCAGGATTGTCAATGCATCTGTGGTCGGCTTCAGGTAGAACCCTTGTTCTATATTAACTGTTTTACAGACCTCCATAGGTGGCAGTGACCACTTACCATCGGATGAACTGGATGCCCGTTTGCTATTTCAATGTCATGAAAATAATAAAGGTGATATAGTACCCACTGTGCTACTTTTCTGCCAAAAATAACCAAAATAAAAGCGTAGTGAGCCTTAAATAGGTGTTTAATTATAATATTAGAAGGAATGATTGTTACGAGTATTAGCTATGATATTGACCGAGTCTTAGCTAAAATATAAATAGAAATGACGACACACTCACAACAAATCGCGTATGTTATTGTCATAGCAGATTAGCTACATTAAAATTGAGACGATATGGAAAAACGTAGTTCCAGCACGTATTTTTTATCAATTGGTTAATTCTGATTAACCTGTTATTAATTAATTTATAATTAGTTAAATTGGATTAATTTAAATCCGTTCAAGACAGTCACAACTAGTCAGATAAGATAGAAATAGATAAGCTAACAATAAAAAAATGAATATTTTGTGCGAATGTAGACACGGCATAGGATTGATTAAAATGTAGCAAACGAAAGAAGCTGGTAGAACAACATAATACAATACTGATAGAAACCTCTATGTTTAGATCGCGGCGGCACCAACTCTACGCCTATTTCTGTCTAATAACAGCAGTGTTAAGCTGCTATGTTCTGGTTTGAAAGATGAAGTGAAGGAAACATATTTATCCGAGACGTACAAACTTAGTCCTCAGGGGTAGTCGCGCATCTGTGACCGACCTCAGGTAGGAATATAATCCTATCTGGGGTTGATTACAGATGTCCATAAGCGGCAGTAGCCACTTACCATCAGGTGGACTGCATGCTCGTCTGCTACTCCTATATTATATAAAAAAAAATAGTCCTGAGCGGTAGTCGCGCATCTGTAACCGACCTCAGGTAGGATTCAAATCTTATCTGGGTTTGATTACAGATGTCCATGGGCGACAGTAGCAACTGCAACGATATTACGGTCACACCTGCGTGTCAGTAAAGAGTTTTATTTTTCGAAAATCACAAACACGTGACGTTTAATATGCCTGTTTTGATTACATACTTATAACATTATTTAATTCTGTACAAAATAAAATTAAATTTGTAGTATTTCGTGTACCTTATCGTTTGTGTACGAATCTCCGTATAATTAATAGGCTAGCCAAGATTCTTATCGTAATTAAATCAATCGATGATATATTGATAGAAAGATAAATTATTTCGATAAAAAAATTGTTCTTTAGAAATCCCGCTATGCACTTAGTACAAAGATAACACTGCGTTATTTTTTATTCATATATATAACTTGCGAAAATTTGCAGAAAGTAACACGAATATTAAACTAGGCTAGATAATTGGTCCAGTCAAGTATGGAAAGATAAAAGGTAAGGATAAAGTAGAAATAAATAAACTTTAGTAAATCTTAGAAAGATCATAAGCGATTGACAAGTTTAAGTAATGTCGAGCGCGGTCGTGTGATTGATGGGTGACCGCTAGTGGCTTTACACGTGCTTCATCGCTTCCGAGGACAGTTTAAGCCGTCTTTCTGTTGTTATCATTTAATAGCGAGTTAAATCTTACCAAAAATGTTATAAGCGGATTGCAAAAAATCGACACGGGTTGGCCATTGACTCGTACTTTCCACCAGGAATTGTGACCAGATTGTGTGGGATTTTTACTCACAAAAATCCCCTTACCAGCTAGAACCATCCTCAGCGTCACTTAGATATCTCCAGGGTCCATAGAAACGCAACCGAAGTCCTCTGAGCGTGGTGTCCCTGTAGGGCGGAGTCCGGGAGAACCTTACGCTCATCTCACAATTTCTTCTGAGTGTTTACGACGTTAAAGCCCTTATAGTCCCGCCTCTTACGACACACAGAGGATACCATAACTCTTCTCTGGTCCTGTAACTATGAAGATATTAACTGCAACACCTACTTTCTTATTCACAAGTGCTCGCATATTTCTACAGTCATTAACACCACCTTTCCTCTACCCACAGTTCCTGGGCAAATGGTACGAGATCCAGCGGTATCCCGCATGGTACGAGAAGCACGGGCACTGTCCCTACAAGCGTATCCAGGCTTGTGGCAGACGGATCGAGGTGGAGCACGGCTACGTCAAAGATGGCATCCAATTCATCCTGCACGTGAACAGCACGTATGCTCCCGGAGATGAGGCTGTCTTGAACTTTGAAGAGAATAATATAGGTATTTTACTTTTGATTACATGATGTAGTGGTTGAAACTCTTGATCGAGGGGTCTGAGGTTCCAATCCCAGGCTCGTATTTTTCAAGATTATGTGCGTATTAAAAATAAATTATCGTCTAATTTAACGGCGAAGGAAATCATCGTGAGGAATCCTGTATACCTAAAAATCTTTTAAAAATCTCAAAGGTGTGTTAAGTCCACTAATCCGCAATTGGCCAGCGCGTTAAACTATGGTCTAATTCTTCTCATCCTGAAAGGAGACCCGTGCCCAGCTGTGGGACAGCAATGAGTTAACGATGATGTTACTTTGTAAATATACTCTAAGAATGGGAAGGACTTTTTTGCAGTCTCTTTATTATAATCTTGTCAATGTGCGTTTGGTTTTATAAAGATAAGTGCATAAAGATAAAATCAAATTGCATTTGCTTAGCAACGCAATCGTTAATTAGATATCTTGATTAGGTAACCGTTACAAATTTAATTTAAAAAAGTGTGTGTGTGTCAGCTACGACGCACGATTGGAGTTTACTCCTTACGAATGATAATTATGATATATATCGAATAGAAAAAAGGGTAGGTAAATGAACGCATCTGCTAAAATGATAAGAGAAACAAACATATATCTGTAATTATTCGGATTATTTATATTACTTCAATAATGCGTATTACATAAAGTATGTTACAAAATAATATAAAATAGCGCCATCTAGTGGCAAGTTTTATAAATTGTAAGTTTGCAAGTTTATCAATCTATGTATTTTGGTTCCAAATATTATAATGGTAACTTAATATAATTGTTTATATTACAGTAAATTTTAATATAATATAATTATTTATATTTAAAACAATGTTAAACGTTTTATAACTTAAAACTTAATAATTATAATTTCTTTGCCATCTATAAAATATCCTTGTTGCAATTTACGGATGAAATTTATATGAGACTCAATAAACATGTTATTATATGTAGTTTGGATTGTTTCTGAATGTTTTATAATTCTAGAATTCATTTAAAACGTATTGCTAATTTTATATAACTTATTTTGAACATAATTCATTAGCAATAATTCTGTAATAAATATTAAATAATACTGTTTTGATTTTGCCCGTTTATCGTTGATAGATGGTGCTGATCAATAATGCATCCATTTTTATAAGTTAAATTAATATATCAGTAACTTACAAAAGCCTCTTTATGTTAAAAACTTATTTTGCTAATATTATATCTTATTCAATTGCTTACTGATTTTATATGTTACTCTTCTTTAAAAACGTTCATAAAAGAGTGTTAATCATATTATGGCGCCAATGTTCATATTTTTCACAGTGTTTATAAATGATCAAACCTATAACTTAATTTATGCAAAAATGTAAACAATTAATAATTAATGTTTTATATATTGCTAATTATTTTTATTGTAATAATTACTTTCATATGGGATTTGAACTTACTGTATTTTAAATTAATAAAAGCACTCTTGATTCATATTTTGGTTACCGTTACGCCTCAACTTTTCGTGTTACACTTGATTTTACTCCTCATAAAATTTCCGTACCGGGCCTTATAACTCAAATCGTTTCTTAAGGAGTAAACTCCAATAAAAACTTTATTATTTGAAACCTCACTACAACTCGATTTCAAACCTTCACATTTGGCTACTTAATTTATAAACCATCGCCTGAAGATTTCTCAAAAGTTTTATCATTCATTTCAACGCCAAAAATATCATTAAAGAAAATTCGGATTTCACAATCAGAGTTTAATCCTTCGGTCCATAAGACCATAACAGTATAACAATGTTAGTAATTTATTACTGGTATCTATATTAATTATTCTAATTATTATATTACAGATCCTGTCGGCATACCCATGACAGTAATATCAACGGACTACACAAATTACGCATTAGTATATGGGTGCAAATACAAAGAAAACGTTGATTTAAAATACTGTACGTGAAATTTAATTAGTTGTATTATCATGATTGCTTATTTCTTTTTTTTATATGTAACCTAACGATAAGGCAGACGGGCTACCTGATGAAAAGCAGTTACAGTGGCCTATGGACATTTGCAATACAGGTGTCGCCAATGCATCGCCGGCTTAATACGACGTAAAGTCCCACTCAATGTTTCTCCAGTTTAGTTATTTAAGAATGTTTGTTATTATTTGCAGCAATTCTTTCTACCAATGGCGTTTTATTTGTTTTAATTTCATTTAAGTATTCATGATTAGATTAGTATAATCAATTTTAAAATTGAATACTCGATGGAAAATATAATCCGCACAACAACATCATTAGCACAAAAGAAATTATTGATTGATTAATAGACATTGAATTTGATTAGACTTGCATAATCATGGATAATTTTAATACTGATAATAAAATAATTAAATTGATATTTGTATCAGTTGCAGCATGGATCCTGTCGAGAGAACCAACGTTGTCAGACGAACTGCTACAGAAGACACGAGATGAACTAAACTCTATACCGTACGCCAGCGTCGCATACTTAGAGACTGTTGGACATGAGAAGTGCGACTTCCACTGGACAGCGCATGTCCATGCTGTGAACGTGAGTGGAGAAGATGAATCAAGGAAGAATGGAGAATAATGATTCTGTTGATTATAGCACTTGATGTAGCCGTGACGTTCACTTTTGCGGCATTTTCGTTTTTAGTACCATACTTAATTTTTTACCCACCGTCAATAAAGAAGTCTGGACTTCAAGAAACATTTCTAGCTTGTTATTTATTTTCAAATGTTCTAATAATTTTGCATAATGATATATGTCTAGTAAATCAACAACACATCACATCACAATCTCAAGAAAGTCGACGCGCTTTTTACAAACCTAAATAAGGTATTACAGATTAATCTTTGGATATATTGCTACTTCTACACATTTCACCCTCCGAATGTGCAGCAATAAAACAATTGAATAGGATAAAAATATGTCACAATAAAAAATATGTGAATACTGTTGAACTGCAAGAATTAAATACCAATGATGATCAACAATGATGTTAAAAACCATGTTGATCACCATCACCGGTTTCATTTTCTACCGATTAGAGTATTTTGGGACAAATGCTTATCATAATCCATTAACAAAGAAACTAAACGAAATAAAAGCAAATGTTATCAATATTTCTTTAATTAATAGATAATATACAAATTATATAGGCACAGGGAATCTAAAGGTAGTAGGTTCCACCCACTCTTCAGTGTAATATTTCGGAGTACACCTGCTCCAGTCATCCTTGACCAGATGTGCGGGATCGACGCCAATCTGCTGAAGGGGCTTCGTCGCCAGCGTTTTTGAGACTTCGTTCAGGACTGGGTTTCTTGAGAGGATCCAAACGTAAACTGAAACAGGCAATATTAATTAATTAAATAACTAACTAAGCATAGTTTTTTATATCGTTGGTATCAGACATGCAATCAGTCTTTTTTAATATAGAAATAATATTGTAATTATTTGTAATTTATCTCAACTACTACTAGAATAATCCTACCTAAGGTCGCAAATGCATTGCTACTTCTAAGGAATAAGTGGGTACTCTTGCATCTCTCACTATAAAGTAGCACTTAATTTTCGTTTGCTACTTTTTGCATAGTATAAAACTAAAGACCGACCCTGCGTTTCGACTTGAGATTTATATGCAATGACAGTTACAACGAGGTATCGATAGAAATGTGCATATTATGAAATCTATTTCAACCTAGTTGTTATTGACGCTACTATTGATGGATGTGGTGAATCAATAAAGCATCATCAGCAACGCATTAACTCTGATTTTTTCGATGACTATAATCATATCAATCTACGTTCAGTGCATCAGCTTAACATTTTTTTCTTTGAAGGTAGGGTTTTTTTTATATATATGTTTGAGCCTAACGATAAAGCAGACGTGCTATCTGATGGAAAGTAGTCAACGTCGCCTATGAACATTTGCAACACCAGAGGAGTCGCCAATGCATCGCCGGCTTTGAAGGAGAGCTCTTTTTGCACCTTTTTTGAAGAGCCCCATGTCATAGCGTTCTGGGAATACCTCAGGAGGAAGTTCATTCCACATCTTGCACGTACGTGGCAAGAATGTCCGTGCAAACCGTGGTTTTGATCACTTACTGAAATGTTTGTCAATGAGAGGGCTGTAGTTGCAGGTATACACTGTCGCATAGTAGTTGTAGTTCGTAGCCAGTACGTGGAAGGGATATTTTCTCGTTTGCACTGAAAATTAGCATATATTGGCACTATAGACTTATTTATTAATCAAGGGTTGGGACATGTTTACACTGCTTGAACACGAATTATTATTATTATCTTTCATTCATGAATATCTTGTACAAAACATAAATAATATTAACGAAATAAAAATATGTCCAATGCCCGCATTTCCCTCCTCTTTTAATTTTCGAGATTTTTTATAACGCTACTCTTACTTGAAAGAAGTAATATGGAAAGGGATGATTGACTTACTTATTAATATACAATAAATATTTGGATTTGGATTTGGAACCTAATTATAAGTTTGTTATTAATTTACATTCATCATTAATACTATTCTCGAAGATTTGTAATACTTACACCTGCGAGGAGCATTTTTGTTATTGAAAATAACACGCAGCTGTGAACCCTTCTCGATGTCAGCAGGTATATCAAGTTTGGAGATACTGAACCGGTGGAACAGGCCCCGGTCCACCCTGGACTGGTTAAGGTAGATGCCAGAAGGCCTCGTCATCAGCTCAGAGACGGAGCAATTGTTCATCTGTTGCCCATCGCTGGAGTAGTGGTAGGACTGGTACCATTTGCCGTAGAACTGGAAAATGCCATGAATAGAGCACGTTTCGTATGTTTTTAAAAAGTCATGGTAGCAAAGAAGCAGTCTGATCAAACTAGTATTTGACATTTAAAAAAAGAGTTCTGCTTTGAAAACATATTTTTGATCTTTTTAATATAAATAGTTCAACTTTACCGATAATAGATACCAGGCTAATTAAGCTTGCCTTACTACGCCCTTCAAACCAGAACTTAGCATAACTTAACGCAGCTTACAGAATAGGAATCGGTGTAGAGACAGTGCTACGACAGTCGAACTACGAAGGGTAGAAACTCTTTAAAATTGATCTACCTAAAATGTACCATATTTTAAGAAATCTCATAAGTGTACTCCATTGATACGGATCCGGGTTCGATCCCCAATCAGCCAGATCTAATCTAAATTTCAATTTCTATTTTGTGTCTTTGTGGGCGTATACCACCAACATCGAAGGATATATTTGTATGAGTGTACCAATCATATGATTTATGAAGGAATGAATCATACAACCTACTTAATTTATTATAACTACAGAATATTGCACATAACAACATTTTATCTCTGTACCTAATCTTAACACCGTATCTGAAAAATTCCTTATCTTGTTGTTTTTTTTGCAATCTGTGTGCAAAACATGTTTTCTTACTTAAAATTGTTGAAGTGCATGAAATTATCAAATCTATCTTTCGTAGGTAAAATTTAGATTAATTGATTATTGATAACGGGCCTTAATAAGGAATGGTCGATCGCAGATGCATTGCTTCCCTTCAAGTCTAAGTTGCAACGGCTAAAAGTAGAACATTGCATTATACCGCTCTTAACATAGGTATTGTATGAGCTAAGACGAATTTACCATCTTCCAAACATAATTGTCGTGCAGACAAAAACATATCCTGGAAGTCCAAATCTTGACAAAAACTTTCTCGAAAAAGACGAGTTTATCTTAGCTCTGTGTTTATGACTACCACACCTATTTCTGTCTTATAAGCGCAGTGTTCAGATAAAAAACTCATACATCCATACATATGCTTACATTAACTATTAGAACCTAATCAGGGATATCAACGCACCTGTTTAGATAAGCATCCGATTCTATTTAGCCCTACCCTAGATTAGATTGTATTACAGATCCTATTGCAGCTGTTTAAGGCTGCAAAAATGAGCTTGTTTGCAAAATCAATTTCATAAATGTAAAATTGAAAGTAGTGTTAAGCGCTGCTGTGTTCTGGTTTGAAGGATATATTTTCGAGGCGTTCCAGCTTAGACCTCAGGGGCAGCGGCGCATCTGTGGCCGACCTCATGTAGGAATATCTGATCCTATCTGGGGTTGATTACAGATCCATGGGCGGCAATAGCGATTTACCATCAGGTGGACTGGACGCTCGTTTGCTACTCCTATATTATAAAAATAGATAAAAATACATACGTCAGCCAAACGAAAGTTTTCCTGCAAGTCCACCTTCTCAGGGCATCTTCCTCGTAACGTGAAGTACCCGTAAACACAGTTAAAACAAAAAGCGAATATTAATAACTTATACATGATAACTGACATGCGTCCGATGTCAGTGACAAACCAACAGTAATCGTGTTATTATTAGTATTTATAAATAATTATTTAAAGCCAAAGGTTATCTTCAAGTTATTTATTATAACATTACTAAGATAATATGTTCTAAGAAAGTAAAAATTATAGTTATTCTATTTACAACTTTTGTATTTAATTAAAATGATAACCTTTAGAGGATGAGAATATTATTCAACATTTTTTTTTGTTATCGACACTTAAAACAGGTTTAAAACCTGGAGGTTTCGGGTGCGTTTCTGACTCTGTTGGTATCAGTATAAAAATGACATCATAGGAAGGTGATGCTCCCCATCTTCTGATTTTGATCTCCTTAAAAAGAGAACAAAATTAAAATTCAATGAGTTCAAGTTAATCTTATTATTAGTAATTGACCCCACTTATTCATATTCATATTCATTTATTTGCTTTTAAATATGATACAATCTGGGTTGATAAGAATATTATATAACATATAATTTATATAACATATAATAACAATAACATTTTCCGCACACTTAGCTTCAGGGAAGCATGCAAAATTTTAAAATTACATTATAATTCCTGTAACAAACCAACAAAGCTTCAAATGCTTAATGCTGCACAAAATTTAAAATAACAGATTGACTATAAAATCAGACTAATGGTATTATTAACGATTACCAAGTTGATTACTTGTAATCGCCAATAAACAAGCTGTAGTTCCAACGAAAGCGGTTATCTGCCTGCCATATTTCCTTGAAGTAATCAACATTACAGGAAATTATCAATATTTTGATGCGAATAATACAATTAAGTTGCACAATCACTTAAAATATTTTATAACTTATCAAAAAACATTAATTTACTTACTTACCTTTGGAATCAGGCTTCAATGCTAATATTTTATCGATATTAAGAGAGATAAGTGATAGCCTACTGGTTGAAATGTGACCTTTCAATCGAGAGAGAGTGAGAGAGAGAGATTTAAAGAGATTTTTTTTCTATAAGATATTTGAAGTCTACCAATACTTGGCCAGCCCTGGACTACGGTCTAATCATTTGAATTCTAAGAGGAAAACGTGCTCAGTGGGTCAGCAACTAATTATTGTTGAATTATTTTAGTACTACAGAAGAATATCTAAATAATTCATAAAAGTTTCTTCTTTTAGTTTCTATTTTGAAATTATAAGACGAAAAATAAATAATTATTGATAAGTAAAACATTCTTAGCAGCAAAAAGTTAAAGTTCCATTGGTAATCGTGGTATTGACCTACGGCCCTTAAATTTCTCGATAATGTTTGGTACAATGCAACGATCAAAACTTTTATCGCTAGCTATACATGTCCCTACAAGACCGCTGGGTTCAATTTAACAGCTATTTCTGTATAAAACGACTTTACGAGGGTCATCTCATTGGATAATTATCGTGTAGGCGGCGACATCGTCATTCGGCGAGACACGTTCGTGATGTCTGCTTGTTTTGAATCTCCAGAGATGTTTCTCGTCCTCTTATTTGCGAGCTATGTTGCCGCTGCCGAATTCACGTTGCCTGGAGAATGTCCTAATGTGAAGATTCAGGAGAATTTGGACTATACTAAGGTGAGGCTATTGGTATTTTTATAATATTGAAGTAGCAAATACAGTTCATCTAATGGGAAGTAACTACTATCGCTCATGGATTCAGACAAGATTACATTCCTACCAGAGGTTTAATGCAGATGGTTTGCAAATATCACATAATTGGAATGCCTCGGGATTACCCCACTGAATGATACTTATATCATACACCTTTTAAATCGGAATACAATCGACTTCTGAGTTGGTTTCAGTCACCAAGTACAGAATTATTTCGTCCGGCATTAATTATTGTTTTACAAAACTAATCTTGATTTCCATGAGTTCAGTTTAAACCGTCAACATTTTATCTCAGAATTTATTATTACGGTGTCAACCCAACTTATTTTTTTCTAAAATAACAATTACATTTCACGTTTAAAATTAGTTTAATGTTGAATACATCTTTCTTTCCAGTTTTCAGGAGTATGGTACAATGTCGCGTCATACGCCAGCGATGGCCGGCCCATCTACGACTGTGCTACCATGGACTTTCAGGAAGACAACCTTGGGTACACCATGAGGGAGACGTACGTTGACACTGACCAGGGGAACAGAACTCAGAAGAGCTACTTCGCTAGGGTCGATCCAACATTCGATGCAGGATCTAAAGCCCAGTTCATAGTTAGCCACGAAGATGGTGGTAAGTGGATAGCTTGATTTTTTAAAAATATAATCCAAAATAGCTAATTATGTACAAATATCTAGTGCTCACATTATAGAGAATGATGAGATGAGAATAGAATTTTGAAGGTGGTAGAACCCATTGGCGCTGCTGTGTTCCGGTTTGAAGGGTGTGGTAAGGTAGACATACTTTTCCGAGGCGTTTCAGCTTAGTCCTCAGGGGTAGCGGCGCATTTGTGGCCGACCTCAGGTAGGAATATCTAATCCTATCTGAAGTTGATTACAGATGCCCATGGGCGGCAGTAGTCACTTACCATCATGTGGACTGTATGCTCGTCTGCTATTCCTATATTATAAAAAAATGAGCAAGAGAAACAGATAAAAAATCCCATTGAGATAGCGTTTATTTAAGTTAGAAGAAGAGAGTTGTAAAAAAATTTTCAAAAAATAATATTTGACTTACTGTAATTCATTCTTATTTTTTCGTCTATTCAATTTTTGTGTCGTGTGTAAGAGTGAGTCAACCCAGCAACAAGCTTATCTGTTCAAAGATATTATGTTAACATAGCAAACATATAATATATAACAAATCAATTGTTTTAGAACAAGCTCTAGGTGGGCAGTTTTCATCAAAATTTGTTGAAAACTAAAAATGTTTGAAATATTGGACTTTGAGTTTCGATTGTTGAATTTTACGAAAAAGTAAATAAATCTCTAAATTAGTTCACTAACTAAATATTAAGGTGGTAGAACCCCCTGTGGTTCGTCTCCGTCAGCACCAGCGCCACACCTATTTCTACTTAATAACAGTAGCGTTAAACGCTGCTGCATTATAGTTTGAAGGGTATGGGAAGGACATATTTATCCGAGGCGTTCCAACACATGAACTGTGTGCTCCTTTTCTATATCATAAAAAGTATCACTTTATGTATCTATTACTTAAAAAAGGAGACAAAAGAATATTCAATATGTGCAAATATCACTGTTATTTATATCTTTTATCAAAATTATTTCAGATAAAGTGCTCCAGTTCCCGTTCTTCATACTGTCGACAGATTACGATGGATTTGCGATCGCTTACACGTGTAAGACTATGAAGAAGAAGCAACGGACTCATTACGGTAATTTACTTATTGATTATCACCTCATTTCTGGTCTAGTACTAGATAGTTTCTCCTATTAAAATTGAAAAGATTAAATTCCCAGATTAAATCCACTGAAATAGTCCAGTATATGTTGGTTGACTTCCCATTCCCTTGGAATGATTGCGGAGAAGACCCTGGTATATGGGTTCTTCCTGTTTTTGTCTCTCATTATTAAGGCAAAAAGAAATTTCGAATACATAACTCATTCGAAATTACTTCAATCATATTTTCGCCAATTCAGTCAATTAGCATTGAAACCGTGAAATTACCTAAAATCTGCATATTACCAAGATCTTCCATTGGGGATTAAAAATACAGTTTTCGTTTCATATTTTTACCACAAAGCCATGACTTCCTGCGTTCATACTTCTAGATATTTTTTCCAGTTTTCACCTGGGTCCTGTCACGGAACAAGGAAAAACTACAAGGAAATATCCTGAGGAATGTGGAAGACGTTCTATCTAAATACACAGAATTAGCTGAACACAGACAGTCCTTCGTACTCAAGAACTTCAGTGACACTAGCTGCGGGTTTACCAACAAAATGGAGACGGACTTCTTTACCAGCAACTTCTGGTAACGTTTGATAATCTTGCAACGGACTGTGATTAAATATTGTCTACTACATTATGTTTAAATTGCCTTCATACTTTACTATTTATTTTATATTGGCGTACAATAAAGAGTATTTGATTCTGTTCCATTCTATTTCCTTAAAATATTTTACCTGTTTCCAAATTGTCGTTTTATTTATTGCATCTCTTTTTAGGTCATACTGTCACTGTCACAACTTCATGAAATCAGTAATTCCTATTCTTACATAAACCAAAGTTTGTCAATATTCCGAAATAACAAATTCTCCGGATGAAAGCTAATCAAATTAAAAGTCGTTGTCTTGACCCTATCATGAATTTTGTTGCCATCTTTGGCAATAGGTCAACCCTAACCTACCTGACAAATAATAGATTATTTTGTGAAGTTTCTGAGGGCTTGCTTTGAACTCGTGGTAATGGAGGATTTGTTTTGAACTTGTAATATTCAATAACTATTATTTCGTGTTCGATTCGTTTTCTTCTTTGAATTTCAATAAAATGAAAGCCACAGTGATAAGCGAGACAGAGACTCCATTAGTTAAGTTTTTGTGTCAATACCTATTTGACCACCATTAAACGAGATCGCGAGATAAAAGACTCAATTTTAAGTTATAGTGTTTATTTCAAATAAAAACGAATTAATGATAGCGAGAAATTATGGAGAATCCATCTCGTCGATGCATTATTTGTGCTGGCAGTCGTAGTGTGGTGTTATGCATACATGTCGACCATCATTTGGCATTTGGTTATTATCAAATATTGGTAGCCATTGCTTTATTAAACTGAATAATCATACTGGTAACTATTATCTAATAAAGCGTAATACTGCCAAAAAACTTAAACAAGCCTTTAACGACTTGTTAATAATTTCGTAAATTCTAATTTTAGTGGCCCTTCATTACCATATTGCGCTTGAATGCCCAGAATTATAAATATTTTTTACATGTAATTAATTAAACAATAGATACTAAAATCAATCTAAAAGTTAAGCACATTTACATTACGGCACAATAGATTCAATAGCGATACTGAGTTCCATAGTCACTTTGGGAATGTCCTTTGACAATATCTAGTCAATACTTCTAGTGTAAAGAAATTGTCCAACGATCTTTGTTAGATTATAGATAACTGGCGTACAAAATCCATGTATCGTTCCATCAGCTAATTTCATCATACATTACTGGCCCACTGCTGGGCACGGGTATCCTCTGTAAGATTTTTTTTTACAAATCTTTCAGGTATGCAGCTTTCCTCAGGATGTTTTTCCTTCACCGTTTAGCAAGTGATAATTAATTTCTAATACGCAGCTGATTTGTTTTAGTACATAGAATAGTGATTATGAAGAATGTGTCACGCAGGTTTCAATATTTCGCACGTTTCGTAGAAATTACATTAACTAACTAGTCGAATCTTATTGGTGGTAGTTATTTACACAGAATGCAATTATGTAAGGTAAATAAATAACTTTAAACAAAGTTCTTTACTCACGTAAAGCAAAACAACTCGAAACAGTTATCATTTATATAAAGAAATGCAATTATATACCCGAAATTACTTAAATTATTGTCGGTAAAATATAATAAATTAAACTTGCATTAAAGTTATCAATAAAATGAGTAATATAAGTCAGGAAAGAAATAATAAAACTCGGCAAATCCAATAATTCAAAGAAAGTGTGTTAGTTAAATCAAATTTATTGTCCAATAATCGTAGTCATAAATACTTTTATGCCTTATACTAAGTTATCACAAGCAAAATTGATTACAACTCCATTGATACAGTCGGTAATGATGACGGCATTTTACAATGATATAATAATTCCCTGATACTATTTAAAATTATACCAAAAATACAAAATAGAACCATAAGTCTGGTGTTAATAAAAGCATGAGTGATTATAGCGGAAAATGATTTAAAAATAACATTAAGCCTAATATATTCAGATCGCTTAAACATATAGCAACATAACAATTTAACCTTTACTTAACGCGAAACATAATTTAAAAAAGACTTAATCCAATTAAAACTTTATCCAATTTAATATGTGCACAAAATGAGAGTCCTAAAAAACAAAAATCTTTAAGAATAAAAAGTATTCAAAATAATTCAAAAACAAGATTGACGAAGTTAAAAATACTATATTTAGTCTACAGCTAACTTTAAAAAAATGGAACTAAGTAAACGAGAAAGAAAGTAATTATAAGAAAGTCAAATTGTCAGGCTATAAACTAAAGATGATCCATGGTCCTACTTCATCTACAAGTTAACGAAAAATTGGTCAATCAGATGCTATAATAAGATCCGTAACTTATGATTTGGGTGCACCAGGCTCTGTAAGAAGACTGGAGCTATTGAATTTGCAAGCTTCCTCCGAGAAGTCTGTCTGCTGGAACTTAGAAGAATCCAGTTCTGGTGTGTTCTTGATAAAGTTATCAACTTTGGTCTTCACTTCACCTTCTAGGGTCTTTGTTCTTGCCAGGATCCACGCGAAATCTGTAATTAAGGATACAAAGTTAGATTCTATTCCTTTTTAAATTCTTTAAATTAATGTTATAGGTATTTTCGTATCTGTGCATTATATTTCAAACAAATTATTATACAAGAGGTAAAAGAGTTATCTAGTTGAATGTGAATTCAAATTCAGTGTGGATTTATTTAAAATTTTATGCCACATCCACACGCTTGCCAAACCTCAACAATCCATCGCAAATTCAAACGTGTGAACGAAGTGTTTGATTTGGTTTGTGTACTAAATTGTACCAAAAAAAATAGGATTTTTTTTTTAGAATTTTAGAGTTTCCATCTTAAAGAATAATAATGCAATGGTAATGGACGTTAAGTAAGAATCCGTTACAACTTAAGCCTGTTTTAATGGTTATACATATGAAAATCAATACGTATTAAAATGAATGTTTGTCTGTATGTCCTTTATAAAATAGTAAACTATGCATTTAATCACGTGATGAGCTGAGCTGATTAGCAAAGTGTTATACATGAGCCCACGAAGATACGACCAATTTCGACAAATGGCGCCACTGTTATTCCATTAAAGGTACAAATTTTCATTTATATGTTTGTCATGTTATCTTTTGTAAAACGCGGGTGAAGCCACGGGCACTACTAGTGCAATAAAATAAGTGATTACTATCACTTAACATCAGACGGACCATTACATCAATGATATCATCAAGTCTAAAGTCTATACTTAGTATTTTAAATAATATTACAGGCCTCATTGCTTATGTAAACGTGATAATAAACACCATTTGTATGATTGAATTATCTCTTAAAAGGTTCGAAAATTCTTTATCAGTCACGTTAAAAACAACGTGTGTGCAATGTAAGATAAAGTATATATTACTTTCAAATAGTATACTTTGTTCGTTTTTCAAGCAATATATTTTGAAAAACACTTTTGAAGGTGGTAGAAACCTTTTGTGGTTAGACTCCAGCGGCACCACCGCCACACCTATTTCTACCTAATATCATCAGTGTTAGGCGCTGCTGTGTTCCGGTTTGAAGGGTGTGGTAAGGGAGACAGACTTTTCGGGGGCATTCCAGCTTAGCCCTGCGGGTTAGCGGCGCATCTGTGGCCGACCTCAGGTAGGAACATCTAATCCTATCTGGGGTTGATCACAGATGTCCATCGGTGGCACTAGCCACTTACCATCAGGTGATGCAGTCCACCTCGTCTGCTACTTTTATATTATGGAAAAAAAACTTGTCCATGATTCCTCATGTAATGTGATTTCATCAATAGTTTAAGTAAAAAAGCAGCAATTGAGTATACTGCCTAGTGACGTATATTATACTGTTCATTGACATCTTTTAACAACAGAAAATAAAGGTACTCCCTACAAGGATCGGGAATAAATTTGTTGATCCTGAGGAACAAAGGCAACTCAAGGCACACATAATAACAAATATAGCTACGATCAGAACTCCTGGCGAACATTGAAATATACACGAGGACGAAAATAGCAATGATGAGTATATTACTGATTTACCTATTTGATTAAATAAATCGACGATAAAGCAAGAGATAAGACAAGAAATAGAAAAATCATAAGCTCTTCAAAAATAGGCGCATTAAGCGGCAATTATGATTCTTTATTAATAGTCAATCTATCCAATGTTTCACCTACTAAAGATCGACAATTAACAACTTCTCCTTGACTGCTTTTAACATAAGTGTTATTATTGGATTTCTCAAATTATGGGGGTGACATAAGCTAAATAAGTTATTGTTTCCGTGAAATATTTTTAAGAAGTCGGCTTTTTGGTGTTAATATAATTACTTAGATAGAGGCCAATGTCAAAATGTAACCTATATTTAAATAATTATAGTTTAAAAAATAAAAAACACGCTAAAATCGCACTAGGAAAATCTTTAAATCCTGATTCCTGACGATCCTTACGAGGTGAATGGGATAAAATTATTTAAATCGTGTATTGTCATCGGTTCTTGATAATTATTCAAAAATTTGGATTAATCGGACCGTTCAAAGTGGGTGAAAATCGAGTTGAAAGATTCCCTTAGATACATACATACATACAGGTCAGGCTTATAAAATAATAATATAATAAAAGCATGGTAAAAAATAAGGTAAATTGTGTTAGAGAATGTCTAGATTTCAATACAACACGTCATCCACTTAACAATATTGCTGATATAATTTTGATAAAAATTACTAATAGCATCGAATTATAGTGATAACAATACGGAATTCCTTCACGTTATAGATTACGACGTGCTCAATAATTGGTATTATTTTATAATAAGACGACAAATTCCAAAAGCTGTATTGTTTCTGAAATTGAAGTCACAAGAATCGGGCAGTTTATCCAATGGAAAATCGTCACTAGGACATCTATATAATCCACCCCAGATAGGACTACAGTTCTATCTGGGGTCGGCCACAGATGCATTGATATCTCTAAGGACTAAGTTGATCTGATGGAGGACTAAGATGAATTTGATGAGTCATGTACTTAACCTTCATTTTCTGATTCAACTCATTCAAACGAGAATGTAGCAGCGCTTAACTGAAATATATGCAGCAGTGATGCCTACGGAGAAAAACCACAAAGGGTTCCATCCTCCTATCAACGCAATATTAGTTTTTATGAAGTTTGTAACTTTACAAAACGAGCGTGTAATTTATCTGATATTTTGATAAATAAAATGGAAAGATACTTTCTTGAAATTGGAAACGGATGGAACGGATGTTTTTTTTTCATTTATTTTTGAATTTTTGAAAAAATATTGTTAGAGAAAGTTTACGTATAGATTACTAATACTACGTAATTTACGTAATAATTAAATAAGTATTTCAAACATTTTAGGGACATTTTAGAACGGAGACATGGCAACACTTACGTAACAATTTCAATTCTCAAAACTGGTTTCACTTACTTGTTACGAGTGATCAATCTATGTATTTTACTTATCTAAGATCTGATAAAATGCTCCTAAGATAATTAATCTTAGGAGCATTTTATCATTACTATCATAATTTCTCTTACCTTGATGGGTTTTCTTCTTGTCGTCATACTTGCAGTTGTAAGCAATAGCATAGTTGTCATAGTCCGTCGACAAGATGGTCAGCGCCGATTCCTTGGAAACATCTGGAAGTAGTGCATAATTGAAAAGAAGATGAAAATAATTACTATTACGGCGTCTTACGATGAAGCAAAATGCAAAACATTTTATATTTTATGAAAATGTAATACATAAAACAATAATAATAATATTAATTTGGTCGCTTCGTTAGCCCTACAAAAAACAATTAAATCCTGACAAAAAACCAGTAGAGTCCCTACAAAAACCAGTTAATCTAAGGACAATATAATTATTTAATACCTACATACGCGTACAAAAAGTCAATATCAAAACTATTAATTTACACTTCTAAAATAAGGATTCTTATAAAACTAAATATGAAAGGAATGGTTAATTGCTGGCAAAAGCTTTTTCTAAACAACAATTTCTTCCAAAATTGTTATTATTCTTGAAAATAAAGGAAAAAATACAAATATACATAACTAGGTTGTTAAATTTGAAATAAAATCGCCTCACCTGTTCATACTCAATACATAATGTCCGTAACAAAAAACGCAGTATAATCTATGTCGGGAAATCCCCGTTTAATGTTTTTAAAAACAATTCTTAGAAAGTTTAACTGTAATAATGAACACTGCACACACCTAGTGATAACGAAGTTATCTCTAAAATAAGTTATTAATAGCGATTACTGTGTCTAGGTAAAAACGTTTTTCGATTACAGAGCTCGCGGTTTTAACAATTTTGTAAAAATATCCCTATTGAATCCTACAGGATTATATTAAAACATGGAGCGAAAATTTTACCGTATATTATTATTTTTTATTCATGTTTTGGACTGTACACAAGCAACAATTTAAGTTATCACAAAACTACTTAGCATAAAGTAATTACTATTTAACCATGAAATAAGCCGTGAAAAATCGAAAGTTGGAGTGGAATTCAAATACAGAAAGAAATACATCATAATAAAAAAAAGAAAGGACAAAAGGAAATGTGAATATATAATCAAGATAAATAAAGGAACAAATATAAAATTGTGATCTAATGACAGATTTTTGTATAAAAAAATCCTCCTTTACTGTTTTGAGATTTTTTTAAAGAACCCTCGGGCGTGTAGGTTTCCTCACAATGTTCTGAACCATGGAACAGTAAAACGGATCCAGGCTGTTGGCGGAGGAACTTACCTCCGAATTTAAGTGTCACAGCCAGCTTCGCGGTGTTATTGGCGTCGGGCTGCAGTTTGACTGTCCCCTCGATGTAGGTCTGCACGCCGTCCACGATGTGAATGTTCTTCAGCTTCAGGCCCTCACCGTCAGCGGTATACTCTGCGGTGGTACACTTGCCATTCTTCTCCGAGTCGTACGGATACTTGGAGATCTCGTACCAGCTGCCCGTGTACTGGAAGGAAATCAAAAAACTTTTAACAGAAGATAGGATATGTAACAAACAACCATAATAAAATAAAAACCACAAAGCAATAAAAAAAAAATCCATTCAAATAGATTTATCCCCAAAACAGGCCGACGTCATCGTGTGAAGGTGATGAATTCTTGTGATTTGACTCCAACGGCACTATTTCTGTCTAATAGTCTACAGCAATGTTAAGCGTGCTGTGTTCCGGTTTGAAGAATATGGAGAAGAACTCATTCTTATCCGAGGTGTTCCTATTTAGCAACGGATCTGTCACCGACCTGGGATGGGATTTTATCTGGGGTTGGATACAATCTATGGCTGCTGGTAGGCACTTAGTATGTCAACTTAGAAGGTGGACTGCATGGTCATTTGCTATGTGCGTGTCTGTGTGTAGGTATACATAAGTGTAAACATATATGCACATATGTGCAGCAGTGATAGCCAAGTGGTTAAGAAACTAGGTCTCTCGATCGAGGGGTCCGAGGTTCAAATCCCAGGCACGAACCTCTGATTTTTCAAAATTATGTGCGTATTAGAAATTAATTATTACTTGCTTAAACGGTGAAGGAAAACATCGTGAGTAAACCTACACACCTGAGATGTTTATTCAAAAAAATCTCAAGTATGTGAAATCTACCTATACGCACTTGGCCAGCGCGGTGGACTATGGCCTAATCCTTCTTACTTTGGGAGGAGACCCGTGCCCAGCAGTGGAACAATAATATGTTTATAATGAAACATATATGTATAAGTATACGTTTGTCTCTATATATTTACAGTAAGGCTACTTAATCCTTAAACGCAAGGCTACAAATTACCTGAATACAAGCCATTGCATACAAAATAGACTACTGAAGCATAACAATTTACATACAGAGCTTGATCTGTGGTTCGTAACGCTTTGTACTGCAACCTTCACGGTCGGTCGAATTAATTGATGACTCACTCAATTCAACTCAATCACTAGATTCAGTTCAATCATTCACTTTGCAGGATTACCGGAACATCGATTGTGACGATTCGTTCACCGCGATTGTCCAATTAGCGCTTTCAGCGCTCAATTAGAATCGTTGGTCAAATTGCTTCGATCAACACGGAATTAGCGCTTTTTGCTCAGGTTACGTCAATTGATTTTGGCAAACTTTCGTGTAAATAAAAATACAATTTGGTGGACGCACCAGCCGTGCGACTAAATATGGCGTGAAATCAATCGGTTATTCAATTTTTAGCAAAATAGAATACACGAAAGCTTTTAAACAGAAATAATTTAAGGACAAAAGTAGAGTCGTTTAGGTACAACCTTACCCAGAATTTGGAGGAAATGTTATACGGGACCACAATTAGGAACTTAAATGTCTTTTAAAAATTTCTTAGGAGACATAATTTATACAAAGCCTGCTTCATAGTAATATAGTGTATATGTTACAGCCAAAGTAATGATTCATAGTGACTGTAATACAACAACCAAGATGACGCTGATACAACATAAATCATCATTAATAATTTGTTAATCTTAAGATTTTCCGTATTTCGAACTTTTACAATAACATATTTATTGCTTTGACTAACTTTAAGCTGCTATTATATATGGCAGTCAGATAAAGTGATTAATTTATCACATTGTATGGACAAATTAGTCATTGTACATAACCAGTCGTTATGTATAATAGCTATTTGATCACTTTGACCATAGATTAGTAAAGATACTTCGCCGCCTTGAAATTGAATGAAGCTGCAAATGGCTTATTATAGTAAGTTATTTTTTTGAATTATTGACAAATAAAAACATTTTTAGAGAAAATTTACGAATAAATAACTAATACTGCGTAATTTACATAATAAATAAATAATTTATAATAGTAATTTCAAATATTTTAGAGACATTTTAGCACGGAGACGTGGCAAAACTTTTTTACGCAACTATTTCAATTCTCAAAACTGGGTACATTTTCTTGTTAGGAGTGAGTAATCTTTACTAATCTATGACTTTGACTATAACATATATATATATATATATATATATATATATATATATATATATATATATATATATACCTATTATGCTTATAGTGTAATAGTGAGATGGTTACGTCCACACGTAACTGTCACACTATAAAAGACGTTCAGGAAACTTTCTAAGATTAAATTGGAAACAAATATTTTGACAAAATACTCGTATATCTAAAGAAATTACTTACTCAAAAAATCTTTACTTAGTCTACTTATACCTCGCCGAGAATCGAACCTGAACTTTATGTTTGTCCAGCTAATATAACTAATATCATAGTAAAACTTACTTTACTATGCTAATATCGTCAATTTAACTGACGTCAAATATCACACTCACATATTATTGACAGAAACATTTAATACTAAAAAACCTTTGATAAGTCAATATTGAACACATTCCCCGAAATCTCTACAATAAATGTCAATATTTAAATACACAATTAAATAATATTTTATCTATAAATGTTACTATAATATACTTAATTATTAATCAGGAACGCACCGCGTAGATACCGACACAGGTCTGTGGTATAGTCCGCGCCAAACTGCTAGTCCGCTCCGAAGTTGTTGCGCACAACTACAAGCATATGTTCCGTAGCAACGTAAGGGCATACTAGCGCAGCTATGTAACCCTGGGCGAGAGAAGGCAGCAAAAGGATGCCGGGCGGGGCCCCGCGCTGTCTTCGTCCAGATAATATCTACAATTTGCTATTCGACGCGACTCGTTTCTATATTCAGAGCGGACTAGCAGTTTGGCGCGGACTATACCGGCGTACCACAAATGTCATAAGCCGCACAAAGACATACAAACAAACAAAAAAATCCAGACTGCGAACAGAAACAAAATTCATTGCTTAGTCTACTTGTACCTCGCCGAGAATCGAACCCTGAACGTTATGTTTGTCCAGCTAACGTGACGTCGTCAATTCAACTGACGTCAAACATATTATTGATCGAAACATTTAATAGTAAAAACCTTTGATAAGTCAATATTGAACACATTCGCCGGAACATCTACATGTCAATATTTAATCATTACACAATGATTTTGAGATGTTTTCGTGTCAGACATTTTTATCCTGTGTTTATCTTCGACATATTATATCTAACACAGTTCAATGACATTTTGTAATAAAAAGATAATATGAGGCTATGGACGTTTTCAAGGATGTTACTTTTTGATTTGGTGCTGCACGGGTCTCTTCCCAGAATGAGAAGGGTTCGGTTAGGTTAGGGGCACGGATCTCCGTCCAGAATGAGAAGGGTTGGGTCATTGTCCACCACGCTGACCAAACATGTATCAATAGTTCACACATCTTTGAGATTTTTTTCTTAAATCACTCATGCATGAGTTTCCTCGATATATTTTACTTCACCGTTAAATCAAGTGAAAATTAATTTCTAATACGCTCATAACTTTGTAAAGACAGAAATGCTTGGGATATGAACTTTGGACCCCTCGATCGCGAGGTGGTGTTTCAACTACTACACTAGCTGTATTCTTTTTATGGCAATTAACTTTCTAAGCTTTCGTAGGAAAAGGTTTCCTTAAATTGCAGAAACTTTCGTGAATTGAATTTGTTGTATTTATTTAAGTTTTTAAACTTTTAATTGTGGTACCTTCAGAAATGGAGATATTTATTTGAGAACTCAGAAATAACTATCACCATCAGAAGAACATAGGTGTTATTACCTCTCAAAGCTATCAGCCAAAAGATTATGTAATTGATCCAATAAAAGTTTCAATAGGCTAATGAAACCTCAGGACCCCTCGATAATCGTCGAGTCGCAGCATAATTTGCCGACTCGCAAACTTCCGTTGCTAACAGACTGTTTAGGCAGAGTTCACACTGGGCATTGAGACGTACGTTTTTTAACAGTTATTCTAAACAAGTTTTACTGGGGTGTTGTGTTCTTCGTAAAAGAAATAACATTTATTTACTTTCGACATATAAATTACGTAGTCATTCTTTTGTAAAAATATTATATGTAAAATGCCTTAAAGATAGTTATATCTATAAATTATTAAATATTCTCATAATATATACCCAGATGTGTTTAAACAGAAACTTTTGTACACTCTATTATAGAATGTGTCAATTAAGTAAAATTCCGAAAATATAGGTGCAAATAACGCTTGCAAAAAACAAAGACAAAAGACGAAGAAATGTAAAACGGAAACACAGTCGCCAGAACGCTAGTGCGAATAATCCTTAAGCAAATTAAGGTGCTCATTTTTACCTACAAAGTACAGTTAATTTTATTAAAGGGAGAGCTACGATAGTTGGACCGGTATACCTACTTCTAGGGTGAAGAAGCCTTTTAAAGGAAGTATGAGGACGCCAGTTGTCTTACATAAGAGGCTACCTGCTTTGTCCTCAAGACTAACAACGCATCTATGACTGATTGTGGATAGAATCTATTTTATTTTAAGCTCACAGTGGTGGGCGACATTGGCCACTTACCACATTAACGCTTTCTACACTCACAGCCCTACACTAAGATTCCCTGTGTCGTGGGTGCCATGAACACACACATAGACAAATGCACAAACACCCAGACCCAGAAACAGAAATCTAAATTCATCATTTAGATATCTGTTTGGCCGGGGATTGAACCCAGGGCCCTTCGCGCGTCAGACCGGCATGGTGACCGCTCCGCCACGCGGGTCGTCATCATTGCCTGCAAATTCGTTTTCTTCTCCAGTTTTGGAAAAAATACAGAAATATGCTATACTTATAAAATTTTAAAAACTAAATATTTTTACTTAAAAGTCCAAACTACAAATATCACATGCCGCGATAGCAACTAATGTGTGAATGTGTAAAAACAAGTCATATTCATCACTACCTAATAAGGTAACTAAACAAATAGCCAAATATTTACACCCTCAAGGTCGTTTAAGCCAACTAGAAAATTCTTACAAACTATTTATCCTGAGAATGTGGAAGAAATGTATGTTATTATCTACTTTAATCGTTAAAGGGTAGTTAAAAACTTATTTTGTTTTTGATAAAAATAAATACTTATGCAATAAAGGCACTACAGTTGTTTGAGCTACCTTAGTTTTTCTGAACACTAATGTATCCGTGACTCCTGTTCTATGTATAATTAATAAAATTACGCGAGTTACATGCTCCCTTTTTATTGAAATTGCATAAAAACATACATACATACAAAATACACATAAGGTACTCTACCCTAAAGCCCTGAAATAAAAGCTCGCTTTTTGAAGAACACTCAGTTATACGGAAATACGACTTAAAAGTTCACTTCACGTTTTATATGTGATGCCATTGCTGAGTCTCTCTTCTCACAAAGAGGTTCTAACTACATTAAAGTATTTTTTTACAAAACTATACTAGCAAACAAAGAATCTACCTAATGGTAAACGCCGCTAATCGACATCTGAAATCAAATCCAAATAGAGTTGTATGTGTAACTTAAGCTCTACCACAGATGCATTACCTCTCTTAAAATCTACGTTGAAACTCTCAGTTGACATAAGTAAATATTTAAGCAAACACAAATGCCCAAACCAACCTTACTTTTCCTAGAACCATTACCAAGAAGATGAGGAAAACAGTACTCACTGCGGTCACGTTAAAATTTTCCACCGGCTTCATTTCCGGGCATGTGCCATCATGGATGACATTGGCTGCCGCGACCGCGAAGACGGCAAACAAAAAATATCTTAGCATTGTTAATTGTTTAAGACCTCTTAATGTACTTCCAACCGTAGCCCGCGTAAGACTGGTCAGCGAGGATAGAATTCCTCTCTTTTATACTTCTCGTAAAGGTCATGGATCCACACGATTATTTAATCGAGAATAACATCTCATGCGTTCTAGAATATATACGCCGCAGGGGGGATGCAGTACCTACAGTAATCTCAACAATTGGACTAATTGATTATGTAGAAGCTCTGGAAGATTCAAGAGGTCTTCGATAACGTTGTGATCTTTGAACCTGTTGAGACTTCCGAACTGTTGCTTTATTCCTTGACTTTATTTCTTTTTGGATGTTTCAAAGTAAAGAAAAGCTTTTTTTGCGTAATTTCAATTTTAATGGATTCTCGATATTATTTCAGAAATTTCCTATTTGGGGCACTAATTCGAAAGCTTTAATTTCATATTTTCTATTTTACTTTCATTTATTGCATTATACATCCCTATAGTCTGTCTCCTCTCATTATGGTTTCATTAAAATCATCGATGCATTAAAATGATGTCCATGTACCATAAGACATTATATTTTAAATAATACATTTATACGAGTACATCTCATTCCTAACTTTAACTTTGTTAAAATATAACTTAATAAAGAGGTTTTCCATCGTGATTTTACCTTCAACCTGCGCTCAACAAATGGCACCTGATCATCCGTAACTAATAACTCTCATTATTAGATCAGTAGTGCAACTAAAAAGCGGTATTGTGAAACTTGAATGCTACTTGTGCAGAATGCCATTGCAGAGCGCTCTCCGTCACACCCAATGATCATATCATATATCTTATATATAAAATTCTCGTGTCACAATGTTAGTTACCGTACTCCTCCAAAACGGCTTTACCGATTTTCACCAAATTTTATATGCATATTCAGGGTCTAAGAATCGGCTACTATCTATCCCCTAAATGATACGGGTTGTTCACCCTTAACATTTTTTATTTATATGGCAACACAACGTTTGGCGGGTCAGCTAGTACCATATAATATAAATGCATCAATTTTGATGCATCTATCTATAATTTCAAAATTCCTTCGATTTCCTGATCGGATGCCTATTTGCGGAATAAGTTTTCTTTAAAAAAACTTAGCGATAAGACAAACGAATCATCGATGGTAAAAGTCAACGTCGTCAGGAAATTGACGACAATTCTGGTCTTGAGTGTTGCTAATTTCCCCCTACCCCTTATTGTCCCACTGCTTCACATGGTTTCCTCTTAGACTGAAAAAAATAGGCCATAGTCAACCGCGGTGACCAAGTGCGAATCGTTAGACTTCATACACCTTAAAGAACTTCATTATCTATTTTAAAGAACTTGCAGATACACAGGTTGCAGAATATGGTAATGAAACCTTCCATAGGTTTCATTACCATGTTTTCCTTTACTTTTAAGCAAGTTTTATAATTATTTTTAATACGCACATAACTTCAAAAATTTGTGATGTGTTCTTAGGGTTTAAACGTCGGTCCTCCCGATAGATAGGCCGGGTTTCGACTACTAAGCTACCACTGCATTTCATATAAGTTGCTTATCATCAACTTTGTTTTTTTATATAATATAGCAGTTGCAGTCCACCTGATGGTAAGTGGCTACTACCGCACATAGACTTCTCTAATCAAGCACAGATAGAATTAGAGTTCTACCTGAGGTCGGTCTAAGAACTAAGCTGTAACGCCTTGGAAAAGTATGTCTCCTATGTCATAAATAAAGTTCTTCTTTTTTATATATTGTAGGAGTAGCAGACGAGCTTACAGTTCACCGGATGGTAAGTGCCTACTGCCGCCCATGGACATCTGTAATCAACCCCAGATAGGATTAGATATTCCTACCTGAGGTCGACCACAGATGCGCCGCTGCCCCTGAGGACTAAGCTGGAACGCCTCGGAAAAGTCTGTCTCCCTTACCAGACCCGTTTAATCCGGAACACAGCAGCGCCTAACACTGTTGATATTAGATAGAAATAGGTGTGGCGGTGGTGTCGCCGGAGTCGAACCACAAAGGGTTCTACCACCATCTCCTTTTTGCATGTTATGTGAACTGCCCCCTAGTTTATGCCCTCACAGACTCTAAAAGAGAGTCGTTTCTGCATCTTTTTTAAAACTGCATACTCTTGCTGCTTAAGCTTCATAAAAAACCAATTGCGCTAATATGAAATGGCAAGTGGAAAGTTTACAGGAAGACGTTCATTGGACAATTTGGCGGTCAATTGAGTAATGTACTGGAGCTGCGTACGAAACCATCCACGAATAAGTGCAGGAAATTTACAATGATATAATTGTTTGTGATTGTGTTGCATACTCCTAGATGGGTATATTCTTTTATATAAAATTCTCGTCTCACAATGATACTTACCGTACTCCCCCGAAACGGCTTTACCGATTTCACGAAATTTTATATGCATATTCAGTAGGTCTGAGAATCGGCTACTATCTATTTTTCATACCCCTAAGTGAAATAAAAGGTTGTTCACCCTTAACATTTAAAAACAGGTCAGCTAGTAAGTAAGTAAAGTAAGTAAAGTAAGTAGGGTAAGATTGGAGTAGCAGACCAGCTTGCTATCTACCTTAGTCACGCTATTCTAGGCCACGATTCTTGGCAAATAACAACTTAGAATCCCGGCCCATCTAGTTAAGGGGGTAATTAACATTTTTAAATTTTCTTCTTAAAACGGCTGAAGAGCTTGCAATCCAGTTGATCGTAAATACTCAGTGCTGTCCATGGACATTTGCGACTAATACTGAACAAGTTCTACCTGACGCCGATCGCGGATACGTTGCCATGTCGGAGAATAAAAATGGTCCTCATACGTAAGTCAGCCGGCATCCACAACTCTTTTGCCGCACCAGAACTTTTACACGCTAGATGTGAGTGGAAAATCAAATAATTAAAATGGAAGCTTTTGTTGGGATGTAAATGTGTGTGGAAATAATTTCTATTTTCTATGCTCTCGCTTATGTATATTGTATACAACACGATAACAATAAAGTATCCATGATTACTAATAAAAATAATAAAAAATAGTAATATAAAGTACCTTGAAGTAAAATAAACAAATATTAGACGTACAATAGACCCATAAACTCGACCCAAGTCCAGCAGTGGGACACGAATCAGTTTTCAAGATGACTATGTTTTTGTTAAAGAGTGCTTTACTAAAATTAGTTCAATCATTTTTAATTCAATAAATAATAATCCAATAACAAAAGATAACTAATTTTATCTTGTTTGCTACCTACCGTATTAATTCTAATCAATTTATAACGGTCTGGAATTCAGTGATTCAGTTTGCTAAAAAAATATTGTGAAATGATTTTAATTCGTAATCTAGTAAATAATGACTAGTTACCTGCTATCTTTTCCAAATATAACAATAAAGCATTATTAATATTGACCATATATTTGTAGCAACTTTTCTACAAACTGAAATGAGCTCCAATAAATTTCAGTTGGAGCTGAAAAACCGATTCGACGCCCTGGAACCCACTGCAGACATAGACGAGGATTTCGAAAGGGTGGCGAAGATCATCAGGGACGAGGGCAATAGGTACTGTCGAACGAGGCATAGGGACAGGAAGTCCAAGTTTTCAGACGAGACTCTGGAGCTCATGAAGCGAAGACGAGAGCAAATAAATGCCACACCGTCAGAACTCCAACGCCTTACAAGGGATGTGCGGAAATCTATACGCAGAGACCTTCGGCGCTCAAATGCTGAAGCTATAAAAGAGGCAATTGAGCGACACCGGGGGTCTAAAGTTTTCGCACATCACCTTGGAAGGAGTAGTCTGACGAAGTTAAAGACCAAGGATGGTAGAACCGTCACTTCTAAGCCCGAAATTCTCGCTGAAGTAGAAGACTTCTATGGCCAGCTATATGCCTCACGTGCTCCACGACCAGAACCTCAAGCCACGGATCCTAGAGCCACCTTAACACGCCACTACACCGACGAGCTTCCTGAAGTCAGTCTTGGGGAGATCGTACTAGCCCTCGGACAACTTAAAAATGGAAAGGCCCCTGGTGAGGACGGCATTACCTCTGAACTGCTAAAGGCTGGAGGGAAACCAGTCCTTGAACAGCTAGTTAGGATGTTCAACTCCGTCCTACAAACAGGGAGAACTCCAAGGGCTTGGAACAGGAGCATCGTAGTTTTGTTCCACAAAAAGGGGGACAAGACGATGCTAAAAAACTTTCGACCCATCTCGCTCCTGAGCCATGCCTACAAGTTGTTCTCGAGGGTTATTACGAATCGACTCGCACGAAGACTTGACGAATTCCAGCCACCAGAGCAGGCCGGGTTTCGTAGAGACTTTGCTACCATAGACCACATCCACACAGTGAGGCAGATTATACAGAAGACCGCGGAATACAATCAGCCCCTGTGTTTGGCGTTTGTTGACTATGAAAAAGCGTTTGACTCTATCGAAACCTGGGCTGTTATGGAATCTCTGCAGCGATGTCAGGTCGACTGGCGATACATCGATGTGCTGAGATGTCTGTACAACACCGCAACTATGTCCGTCCAAATCCAGAACGTCCAAACAAGACCCATCCAATTGAGCAGAGGCGTGAGACAGGGGGATATTTTGTCCCCGAAACTGTTCACGGCTGCATTGGAGGATGTCTTCAAGTTATTGGACTGGAAAGGACGGGGCATACGGTTAGACGGAGATTACATCTCGCACCTGCGCTTTGCCGATGATATCGTCATTATGGCAGAATCGCTGCAGGAGCTGCAGGAAATGCTGAACAGCCTGAATGGAGCCTCCCGACGGGTAGGGCTTGGAATGAACTTGGACAAAACGAAGGTTATGTTCAACACTCATGTCATTCCTAGCCCAGTTACCGTTGAGGGTATGACTCTCGAAGTTGTGCATGAATACGTTTACCTAGGCCAGATCATCCAGCTGGGTAAACACAACTTTGAGAAGGAAGCCGATAGGAGGATCCAGTTAGGTTGGGCAGCTTTCGGGAAGCTTCGTCACATCTTCTCGTCGCCCATACCGCAAAGCCTGAAGACCAAGGTCTTTGATCAGTGCGTCCTACCAGTGATGACCTACGGAGCCGAGACGTGGACACTTACAGTAGGGCTAGTCCATAAGTTGAAAGTCGCTCAACGTGCTATGGAGAGAGCTATGCTCGGTGTATCTCTGAGAGATAAGATCCGCAACGAAGAAATTCGGATGAGGACCAAAGTCACCGACATAGCTCTAAAGGCTAGCAAGTTGAAGTGGCAATGGGCTGGCCACATCTGTCGAAGAGCCGATAATCGCTGGAGTATACGGCTCTTGGAGTGGAGACCGCGTCTAGGCAAACGTAGTGTGGGACGCCCTCCTGCAAGGTGGCGCGACGATCTGCGCCGGGCGGCGGGAACTAGCTGGATGAGGAGAGCCGAAGATCGGGCTCAGTGGCGTGCCTTGGGAGAGGCCTATGTCCAGCAGTGGACTAACGTGGGCTGAAGATAGATAGATAGATAGATATATTTGTAGAAGGCATGTTATCTATCAAAGAGTTCGAGGTTCGACTCCGGAGACACCACCGCCATATTTATTTCTGCAATATAACTACACTGTCAAGTGCTGCATATTAGGGATTAAAGGGGATGGTAATAAAGATTTCAAGGTGGTAGAACCCTTTGTGGTTCGACTCCGGCGGCATCACCGCCACACCTATTTCTACCTAATAACAGCAGTTTTAGGCGCTGCTGTGTTCCGGTTTGAAGGGTGTGGTAAGGGAGACAGACTTTTCCGAGGCATTCCAGCTTAGTCTTCAAGGGTAACGGCGCATCCGTGGCCGACCTCAGGTAGGAATATCTAATCCTATCTAAGGTTGATTACGGATGTCCATGGGTGGCAGTAGCCACTAACCATCAGGTGGACTGCATGCTCGTCTGCTACTCTTATATTATAAAAAAAAAGATAGACCTATAAAAGTTTTTCCAACTTGTTCCTCAGGGATACACAATGGTCGGCGACCTCAAGCGGGACTTCTCCTCTCTGGAATTCATTTTAGATGTCAATGGGCGCAGTTACCACTGACCGTTACTAGGACTGCATGCTCCTGCCAAAAAAATGCCTCCTACTAAAAAAATGGTGGAATTAGTATGGTTCAACCGATTTTTCCGCTTTATACCGATCCGGCGTGGCGTTGTGTTTACCATACCGGTCTAACGTGTAAAGTATCCTGGGATTACAATCTCTATCAATACTAAATGGGTCTATGAGAATATAATGCGTCATTTAAGAGAGTTGATTGACAATTTGGCTATGAGAACCTAAAAAGAAGCAAACTCACAGTACTCCGATAATCGTTTTCCAAATCGATATCGCATTATTAATCGTATTATTGTCGCTTGCGATTTGTCAGATAGTGTGAGCAAATATTTAGAAAAAAAATAATTTGGAAAAATAGATAAAATCTACACACGTCCACATACAGAACCTTTGACTCAGGCATTACCCAATATTTGGCTTGTCTGGTGGTTAATAACCAACAATACCAAAATCAAGACAATTATTAATGATTAATATTCGAAAACAAGAAGCGCTGAATTAGACAGGGGCCGGATTACCACAGAACTGCTGTAATTTAAGCCCATAACAGAAATCCACTTCATGACCTCATAAGAATGTATTATCAGCTATATCGCTCCAAGAAAGACTAATTCTAGAGAATTCGGTCTGATAATTAAAAGAAAATTGATAAAAGAATGAAATCACTTGCCTTTCATTACTTAGTCATTATAGGGATTACTTATGACTGTTTTAAACTACCTTAGCTACCTTCTTTGCTTTGATTAATAAGCTTTTGTTTTTGCTTTCTTATTTTGCATGTATGTGTAGAAAATCATATCGAATGTCGATGTTACACCCATCCGATCGAACGATCCGGATGGGTAAGTCCAACTTTGACAGAAGATCATTCGAAGGAACTGTGGCGACTTCCCGCTACTCGTCAAAAGATGGCGCCACGAGTATTCTGAATCACGCTAGCGAAGTTTTCTCAACATCTCATATATATACAAAGTCCGAACTAAGACTGTTGGAACACTGCCACTCCCCGGGCACCTAGCCCGGTGGAAAATATCCCTTTGCCAAATAACCAACTCGTATGGGCTGCGTTTGAAAATTACGAAGTATTTTATCGTCCAAAATTCTTCATCGCCTGAAGTCAAAACTATTCGAGGCACAGTTCGATGAATGTGCATTATCGAAGTTTCGAAGGTGGTAGAACCCTTTGTGGTTCGACTCCGGCGGCACCACCGCCACACCTATTTCTACGTAATAACAGCAGTGTTAGACGCTGCTGTGTTCCGGTTTGAAGGGTGTGGTAAGGGAGATAGACTTTTCCGAGGCGTTCCAGCTTAGTCCTCAGGGGTAGCGGCGCATCTGTGGCCGACCTAAGGTAGGAATATCTAATCCTATCTGGGCTTGATTACAGATGTCCATGGGCGGCAGTAGCCACTTACCATCAGGTGGACTGCATGCTCGTCTGCTACTCTCATATTAAGTCAAAACTATTCGAGGCACAGTTCGATGAATGTGCGTTATCAATGGCGCCGATACGTAGTCCTTTACTGTAGGTCTTATTCGAAAATTCAGAGCCGCTTAACGCACCATGGCTATACTCGGTATTTCACTACAGGACATAATTCGCAACGATAAAATACGTAGACGAACTAAGTCAAGTAGCAAGCTGAAGTGGCAATCACATCACTCTTCGTACTTATCAGAGACGATCCGACATAGTTCTCAGGGGAAGCTATACACCTGTAGAATTTTGTGGAACCTTTGCCTTGTAGAATTTTGTGGACCCTATAGCCACATACCGTCAGGTGGACTAAATGCTCGTTTGCTACCTCTATAAAAAACCTCCAACATAAGTAACACTTTTTTTTTAACGAAGGGGAAACCTTTAAAAGTACCCGCTGCCATGGGGGCGACATAGGGTGATGTGGGACTCTTACCGCACTAAAACCCCTCGGTGGCCGTCCTCTGTGCTACGTAAAGGACTTCGGGATCGCCAAAGGAATGAAACCGGAGTCCTCTTAGCGCATTGTCCCGGGCTCCACCCACCTAAGTACGTGACATTCGCCACATCGTCTGGTGTACACGACGGTATGCGACCACACATATCGCTAGCCTTCCCGGGGTCGCTGGCCGGGTGGTTCGAGCTCCTACTCTTGCCGTCCGCAACCCCGGAAGCCCCCTTTTAGTCGCCCTTTACGACAGGCAGGGGATACCGTAGCCCTATTCTGATCCCGAAACCACAGGGTGAGTTTGAGTGATTGAGCCCTAACGTCAAAAAAAGATATACATACAAACACACGCCTCTGTCACGCTGTAAGTGAACAATTCGACAAAAAATATACAGATATTGATAAGATTTCGTATAAATATTATCAATATTCAGATAGAAGGGCATTTCGCTGTTTAAGCTAGTGTAGTGGTGGATTGGACTATGATATCATAATGTGGAAATTTATATTATTGTTTAGTCTTTTAGGACTCCTAGATTTAAGTAGTGCACAGTTAGTACAGTTTGGACAGTGCAACCCGAATATACAATTAGTGAATAATTTTAATGCAGCGCTGGTAAGTCCTTATTTTTTACTTTGAAATCATGCAAAAGTGAAATTTCGAAAAATGAAAAGCAATAAAAAAATAATGAATTAAAAAAAATAAAAGAATAATTAATTTAATGTATAATAATAATTCATTTAATTTAAATAAATAATTAATTTAAATAGAATGTTAACTATCATATTCTAAACTGAATTATTAATAAGGTATATGATTTTGAAATTGAAATATTTAAAATCTCTAAAAATATTTCTTAAACCGGCTAAAATTAGGCCCTTTAGGTTAAGTAAAACCAAGTTAATATTTAGTGATTTAACACTTGGACTAGTACAAATGTCATGCGCTTGTGCATACGTCATGCGATAGTACACATGTCATGCGTTAGGACACGCCATTTGTGCATGCTCCTGCATCGACATACCCCTCCTTATAGTACTTTACTCCATTATACCAACTAGAGGTTTGAAAACAAAACAAAGCATTTGGACGAATCCAAAGACATCTCATATTTTAAAAACCTTGAGGCCGTTTGAGAATTATTGCATACATAAAGGTGGTAGAACCCTTTGTGGTACGACTCCGGCGGCACCACCGCCACACCTATTTCTACCTAATAACAGCAGCGTTAGGCGCTGCTGTGTTCCGGTTTGAAGGGTGTGGTAAGGGAGACAGACTTTTCCGAGGCGTTCCAGCTTAGTCCTCAGGGGTAGCGAGCGGCGCATCTGTGGCCGACCTCAAGTGGGAATATCTAATCCTATCTGGGGTTGATTACAGATGTCCATGAGCGACAGTAGCCACTTAACATCAGGTGGACTGTATGCTCGTCTGCTACTCCTATATTATAAAAAAATATATTAAAAAAAAACACATACACAAATACTCTCAAACATATTTCCCTCCACAATTAGGTAAAAATAAGAAATAGAGAGTATAGAAAAGAGATTGAGGAAAGCAAGACATGTAGAATGTAGGACATACATGACATGTAGGTATTTCACACCATATATAGAAATATCTTATGTTAAGTCCTGTCACGCATGCATTTCTCGGTATTCTTTATGCGCTACAATATATTTATATCGGGGAAGAAAATATTGTGAGGAAACGCGTGTGCATGATTATTTTCACTAAAATCTCAAACAATTTAGATTCTTGTTGATTTACTAATTTATGTAGTGTTTAGATGTACCTAAGTTTTTGAAGGTGGTAGAACCCTTTGTGGTTCGACTCCGGCGGTACCACCGCCACACCTATTTCTACCTAATAACAACAGTGTTAGGCGCTGCTGTGTTCCGGTTTGAAGGGTGTGGTAAGGGAGACAGACTTTTCCGAGGTGTTCCAGCTTAGTCCTCAGGGGTAGCGGCGCATTTGTGGCCGACCTCAGGTAGAAATATGTAATCCTATCTGGGGTTGATTTTAGATGTCCATGGGCGGCAGTAGCCACTTACCATCAGGTGGACTGTATGCTCGTCTGCTACTCCTATATTATAAACAAAAAAAAAACCTAAGTGGCGTAAATCAAAGTCCAGTAAAATGCATAAGTAATTTTATTTAGGTATAAACCACTTGAAATGAAAAATCGAATAAATAGTCAATTGAGTCGAATCGAGTGAATAATTTTATCCAACCTAGCCCATATTTAAGTACGATAAAAACGCTAAAACAATGAGCGAAAACTAACTTATCACTTCCAGATATTTCTTGATTAGATAAAGTTTAATGATGCCGGGCCAAAATAGGTGATAATGGTAACTTTATGACCGGCAATTGATAACTCAACTGATTGAATGACGTAATTAAGATGATATTTTGAATTATTTGTAGATAATAATAATATTTATCACTTGTGTTTTTATGTATACCTACCACAGCTGTGGTAGGAAATGTATTAGAACAGTAGAACCAACGTAGTACCACCGCTTCACTATTTTCATCTTTAAAACAGGCTACCATCTAAGTGGCAAATGCTTTCTGGCACATGTCTTCAGAAAGGTAGCGTTTGCCAAAAATTTAAAAAAAGTTTCTTTTTTTATATATCAAACATATATTTTTAAAGGCAATTAAAAAGGAATATCTACAATGGGTTATTGAAATACGGTAAATACTTTTATTTAAAATACTTTACTCCATGCTCAGAGGTAGCCCCTTGTGAACTTTTCACATAACTTTGAATAATGTGAGTTTACTATGAAAACTAATGCCACATGAAAACAAACAACGCAATTTCTTTGTGTTACCATGATTTTATTTAAGGACGAAACAGACCGCACATCATTATGTTTAAAAACATGGTTGCATTGTGGTATTATTCAAAGATAGAGCGTGTGTGGTTTGGCCGGGGAAGTCACACACACCTATTTCTAGCGTGAATCACTTCGGTGAAACTTTGTAAGGGAGTAGGAGTGGAGTACGTATTATAAATTAATTATCCCTTACTTTTACCGCAAAGAAAAATATGGTGATGCTTCATACTTGAGAGTCTTTTTAAAACTCTTTGAGAACTTCTCAAAGATATATAAAGTATACCAATTCGCTCTTGGAATATGACCTAATCCTTCTCATTATCAGGGGAGACCCGTGGTTCGCAGTGAGACATTCATGGGCTGATGATAATATTATATAAGGATACAGATAAGCTAAAACACAATAACAAATTAAGAACTATCTATGTAAAAATATCTAAACAATAATCAGAAGGGCTGATTATAAAAGGTAATAAATGAGTACTGATTGTAATAAGATAAATAGTTTCTATGACGTGGTTAATAACCTATTATCTATACATGAAATAATATTTAAATCAAGGTCATTCTATAATCTACGAAAATCAATCGGTATAATAATAAACAAGGTGTACAATGATGAAACTATAATAATAGTTCGATGCAAGTATTGAAGTTGAAGATTTATTGCAAGAAATAGATTCATTATGACTTATAATATGGTCTTAATCCAGTTTAAAATTCCTTTAATTAGAAATAGTTTAGGTTTTCATGTTTTTCCATAGATTAGTAAAGATTACTCACACCTAACAAGAAAATGCAACAAGTTTTGACAATTGAAATTGTCACTGTCATTTATTTCCGTGTTTGAGAAATACATAGATATATTGGAGAAATATTAAAAAATGTACTTTTTAGTGCATTTACGAATCAAACGATACATTTCCCTTTTTTTCTTCGATTTCGTGTTGTTTTTGCACCACTTAACTGCAGTTGTCGGCATTGTTTCGCATAAATTACGCCATAGGAGTTAGTGACGTAATGGGAAAACAGTCAGCCATTTTACGTATGTGTCAGCCATTTGTGGCTTCCTTCAATTACAAGGCGATGAGATATCTATACTTATCTATGTGTTTTTCTTATTATATCTTCAATCTATAACTATCGTGAATACCATATTCTAATTTTCATATTAGGTAACATGCTACGACTACGATATATGAACATTTAAAATAAGATTTTTTTTATTTTATTTTAAAATGGGCCAAGGTTTCAGTGTCTTAATTCGCAGATAGATATAATATTATGACTTGGATTTTATCGCAAGCACTCCTAAATATTATCAGAAATGTCAGGTAAAGGCAACTTTATTGTTCAAGTACCAACGATGTTATATTTTTAACATATTTTGTTTTTAGTTTTAAATGTACTTTTAAAATAGATGATATTTTAATCTGCTACTACTATATGAACTGAAAAGTATTATTACAAAAAAAACTCCGACTACATAAAAAGATAGCCTATGTGACGACCCGCGTGGCGGAACATACCGGTCTGACGCGCAAAGGGTCCCAGGTTCGGTCCCCGACCTGACAGATATCTAAATGATGAATTTAGATTTCAGTTTCTGGGTCTGGGCGTCTGTTTATTTGTCTATGTGTGTGTCCATGGCACCCACGACACAGGGAATCCTAGTGTGGGGTTGTGAGTGTAGAGAGCGTTTACAAAACAAATTGAATGACACCTCAGTTAAGATCTATGAAATCGTTTAGGCTGTAGAACATGCCAAAGAATGTGACGTACAACATATTTACATACATATAATAGATACGCTCGAAAAACATTATATCACATGTTGTTTTTATTAGTTGTTATGTTGTTTTGATTTGGAACTTAAAAAAGATTCTTTCTACGCTCATAATCCCACAATAGGATTCACTTTGTCGTGGAAATCGGGAACACACAGAAAGACAAACACTAAAACATCTAGATTAAGAACAGATCTAAATTAATCATTCAAATATCTATCTGGCCGGGGATCGAACCGGCCGGTATGGTGACTCCACCACGTCGTGTGTCGTCTAATAATTATAATAACAAAAACATATTGACATTATATCTCCCCAGTTCACAGGAAAATGGTATGGCACCGCCAGAACAGACAGTGTGCTGCAGAGCGCAGACTGCTCCACCCTCGAGCTGACAGCGACATCCAATGGCTTCACTGTCCGCAACGAAGCCGTCAACAACAACTTCTATGAAGAGATCACTGGGACCGCCACCCTGGAACCCGGCACAGCGAAGTTCACACTAAATGTCTCAGTGTCTGAGGATCGTAAGTGTAGTTTTTTTTAATTTCTGAACAGTGATAGAACCCTTTGTGGTTCGACCCTGGCGGCACTACCGCTACACCTATTTCTGCCTAATAACATCAGTGTTAAACGCTGCTGTGTTCTGACATATTTTTCCGAGGTGTTCCAGCTTAGTCCTCAGGGGTAGCGGCGCATCTGTAGCTGACCTCAGGTAGGAATATCTTATCCTATCTGGGGTTAATTACAGATGTCCATGGGCGGCAGTGGCCACTTACCATCAGGTAGACTGCATGATCGTCTGCTCCTCCTATATTATAAAAGTAAATATATGGGCTTTAAACCACATAGCCGTATAAAAAATGCGTCTTTTGTTTTGTTACGTCAGTTGTTTCCAAATTGTCAATACATGATCTCTCAGTGGATTGTATTGCGATTTTGATTTCATTAAACACAACAACGTCTTGATTGATTTATTTACTCATCATTGGTCATATTTTCAGCTGTCGACTTTTGGATCCTGACTACGGACTACAGTAACTTCGCGCTTGCCTACGCATGTGTTAATAGAGGAGCCGTGCAAAGAAGTGGTACGTGTCTTTCTCATTAATCCAGTAAATCAAAGGCTTAGCATTAATATATTCCATTAAGTTTAACCCACTTTATGCCACATTATTAACCCATGTAATTCAGCAAACCCAAAGAATTTTTGTACAATCGTTTATAACTGCAATCGGTTAAAGTTTAAAATTATGATATTCAAATAATTATTACAATGTTCATTTTAACAAATTAGAATTACAATTAATATTTTAAAATTATGTATTTATTTAATTTTTAACGATAATTCTCATTTCCTGTTTTTAGGATTATTTGTGAGGTTTTATTGTAAATTTTAGAATTTTTTTGACATGATTAAAATGTTAAATTTAACTCTGTGTCCACAGTTTACATATGGCAAATGGGTCGAGAACCACAATTTGCTACAGATTTGATGCCAACTTTGATGAACCGGACCCTTAGTAATCTCTTGGGTATCACCTTGAATGACCTAAGAACCATAGAACACTCGGAGATGGCTTGCCAGGTGCTGCCTAACATTCCTCAAGGCCAGGCTGTCATCCTGCCTGGACAGTGTGACCCTAACATTACTGTTGTTCAGAATTTTAATCCGTCTCGAGTAAGTATTGAATACAACATACTTGTAAATAAGTCTTCTTATAAAAAAATAGATTTAATTAAGCAACTTATTTGATTGTTGCTTGCGATGAATATGCTATTTTTAATATTAATTTTAGGGAATAGTGAACAGGGAATGTATATAAACAATAATATAAATAATGTATATAAATAAAAAAGGGAATGTATATAAACTTAGGAAGTGGAAATAAATAGAAGTATTCGTTTATCATAATGATGTATGTATTTATTTTCACCCATACTTAGATCTGACAGGTAGTGACTCATGCGAGATCATTTTCATCAGTTAGAACTTTTTAAATGAATTGTTTTTGAATTTATAAATGAATTGCAAAACTAAAATGAATTGTTTTATTACGAAATTGACTCTGGAAGCTGCCACTGTCCATCTAATAGTAAATAGTCACTGCCGATGTAGTCAATCCCAAGTAGAATTAAATGATAGGAGAATAGGAAGGATAGGAAGGAGAATAGGAAGCAGAGAACATTGATGATAACATATATAAACAGTTCTCAGGAGTGTGGCACAGCATCGCGAGCTATTATTCAGATAACCAACGTGGCGCGTGCGGCAGAGCCCAGTACACATTGGTCGGGAACGTAGTCAATGTGGTCAACAGTGAGGTGATAGGCCAAGCACTCAGGACCGTCAGCGGCACGGCGGTGGTCTCCAGCGACGATAACAGCGCGAGGCTAACGGTCTCTTTAGAAGTGACACCTGGCAGTAAGTAACCCTAAATATACTTAAAAAAATGTATTAAAAATGATTAAAATGTTCAAATAAGCTAAAAATTAAGGTAAAACTACTAATAAATTGCTTAACTACATTAAATATATTTTTAAACTGGAAAGAAGATAAATTTGTATTAAAATAATTAAAATGTTGAAATAAACTAAAAAGGTAAAGCTACTAGACTATTTAATTGAACTAAGTACAGAATAGGAGAAGACGAAAACCGATTCGTTATTAAATTTCCTAAATGAACTACTATCTAAGTATGATTACTAAACTGTTTAACTAAGCTATATCTTTATATATATATTTCTTATGTGCGTGTGTATGTCACTGAACTCCTCCTAAACGACTGAACTGATTTTGATGATATTTGTTGTGTGTGTTCAAGGGGACTTGAGAATGGTTTAGATTCACAATTTAGTCCGTGGGAAAAGGTTTTTTTAATTAATTTTTAATTCGTAAGTAGTTATAGAATCGGCAACTATGCATTTGATCAAGTGATGATCTTTAGCAAAGTTGTTGTCCAAGAGCCCACGAGGGCTTGGGAGTTGGTAAGACCAATTTTCGACAGATCGCACCACTGTCATTCCAATGCAGGTACAAATTTTCCGTTTTATGTATGTCATATTATTTCTTTAAAATGCGGGCGAAGCCGCGGGCACCACTAGTGTTAATCTAAAACTCATAATGTGGTTCAGCTGACGGAGACATTGCAACACATAATACTGCCTTATAACAGAGTCAAGTACAATAATATATTAAAGGGTATGATAATAGGGATACCTCCCTACAATGTATTCTAATTCAGTCCTCAGGGTAACAACAATTTTACTTTCACGTGAGCATGTTCTAGACCCGCGTTTCCCAACCTGTGGTCCGCGGACCCCTGGGGGTCCGCGAGTATATGTAAGGGGGTCTGCGGTGTCATCTCCGGACCATACATAAATTGCTCATTAAATGCAAAACAGTCGGTAAACGAAAAATCAGCAAACCAGTTTTATTAGAAAAACGTGATGTAAGCACACGGTATTTCAAAAAAAAAATAAAAAGACGCATCCAATGATGTATAACACTATTATTAATCTAAAAAAAAACAAAATACATAAATAGGTCCTTCAAATTTTGTTTTGGCGGGGTTTTTTTTTTTTGCTCTTCATTTTATTAAAGGGGTCCGTGAAATATGTGCTTGATTTCCTAAGGGTCCGTGGACTGAAAAAGGTTGGGAAACGCTGTTCTAGAGATTATCTCGAGTTTAGTATTGAAGATTTCGATGTAAAAATAGCTTTATCCGAAATTGGAGTTTATCTCCTGATAAGATCAAATAAGATGACATGTAGACAGATATCAAATAAAAAAGTAAAACAAGAGAAATAAGTTTGTTTCCAACCACTAGGCTAGGCTGAAACTTGGCCTTACAATCAAAGGAGCCAAGTTCGAATCCAAGGCAGCCACGTGCCCAGTAGTGAGACAGTAATGAGTTGACGACGACGAAGTTTGATTTGGATGACGATTAATTTACGGTATTACTAGCTAACCCGGCAAACGTTGTATAACGCCATATAAATAAAAAAAATGTTAAGGGTGAACAAACTTTATAGATAGAAAAATAGATAGTAGCCGATTCTCAGACCTACTGAATATGCATATAAAATTTTGGTGAAAATCGGTAAAGCCGTTTCGGAGGAGTACGGTATCTAACATTGTGACACGAGAATCTAATATATAAGATAAATCCAATATGACCAGACCGATAATTTTATTATTTTGTTACAGCATTTTCAAGAGCAGAACTATGGGTCATCGGTTCAGACTATGACAATTACGCTGTTTCATATGCGTGTACGAATCTTCCAGATAATCAAAGAAGAGGTAATAGCAAGCCTAGTTATTTACACTATAGTACAGAATCTTGAAGAAACGTTCTGTAGCTAAAATATTTTGATAATACTAATAATACTTAACAACGAATGTATTTAGAAGGTGGTAGAACCCTTTGTGGTTCGACTCCGGCGGCACCACCGCCACACCTATTTCTGCCTCATAACAGGAGTGTTAAACGTTGTGTTCTGGATTGAAGGGTGTGGTAAGGGAGACATACTTTTCTAACTTAGTCCTCAGGAGTAGCGGCGCATCTGTGGCCGACCTCAGGTAGGAATATCTATTCCTATCTAAGGTTAATTACAGATGTCTATGGGCGGCAGTAGTCAAATTTTTACACAACGAACCAGTAAAACCAATATAAGTGAAGTGTTCATGTCACTGCGAGACGACTGGCTTGCAGTGACATTAAAACTTAGTCTGTTCTAAGTGGATTTTTATTAGATAGTCTAAAGATATAATAATTATATAACCGATGACATATCTCTACCTTTATATTTTTCTATCGATCTGACACGCAAAATACTTCAAATTGTAACATTATCCCGTCAGGCAAAATCAGAATGTATTTTGTTTTTCAAGAACTAAAACTAGATAAACATTTGTTTATTCGACCTATTTTTACCCACCAATAGCACAACAACTCCTATCTCCAGTATAAGTGAAAAGTGTTATTAACCTGTTTATTTATATCCTTTTATCCTTCCTCAGTAAACAGTTGGATCCTGAGCAGATCTCGCAGGATATCATCGGCGGCTCAGTTAGCTGTGAACGAGATTATTAACTCCCAGCTGGATTTGAACGAGCGATTCTTCACACAATCGGACCAGAGTGACGAAGCGTGCTTCTACTTTCCTGAACCAGCACCGGACCGCCCCGTGGTCTTCAGAGGACAATGTGCATCGAACGCGAACGTCCAGGCTATGCCCAATTTTAATGCTGAAAGAGTTAGTATTACTTGCTATCTTCAATCTTTATCTAAAATTGAAATCCATCTGATGGTTCAACACTACCACGTGGATATCTAGAATCAATATTATTAAGTCTTGAAGTCAGTCAGATACAGATGCAAAACCAAAGAAGGAAGTTGTTAGGAAGTCAAACTAGGACAGCAGCACTTCACACAGTGTCAACAACTAATCAGGAAAAGATACCCACTTTGATAAATCTGTGCATTTAACAGATACATTTTAAGGGTGTGGATATCATTTGTTCGGACCTGATCAAAAATATTTGCAACTGTCAAAGAAATGAACGACAATCAGTGTTATTTACATTGCTCATCTGTATTTTCCAGTACCTAGGACTTTGGCACAACATCGAATCCTACCCTTCAATATGGCAGCAGGGCACTTGCAACAACGCGTACTACTCCCTGGGCGATGACGTGGTTGACGTATTAAATACACAGGTCGTCAACCAGTCGCTTGACGTCATGAAAGGTTTCGCCAGACTCGCGTCAACGGATGGCAGCGCAAAACTAGACGTCACCTTCCCTGTTGCTGACACTAATCGTTAGTAATGCTTAATAAACAGATGCATAGTATATGTATATTGACTACTAGTAATAATATACGATTAGTAAAGTCTAATTAATTTATTATTTACAATCGGATAATGAGTAGGTACTCATTATCCTTTGAGGTTCAAATGATAGGTTCTTCCTTGTTGATGGACATAGACACTGTGTGGATGTTCACATGATCACAGTACATAAATAAATACACATTTACCTTAGTCCCTACCAAATGATATCAAATAAAATTGTTTGTTTACCTAGAAGTGGTTAATGTTCCCTAAATGGTACCTTAATTTCAGTACAGTTTGTCAAACTAAATGAGATATTTTATATTATAACCATATTTAATTCACTGTCGTTATTTTCTTTCTTTCGTTGATTGTTTTTATTTTTATTTTCAGAAACAGTCACAATCGGCTATTGGGTTCTGGACACCGATTATGATTCTTACTCCTTGGTGTACACTTGCGAAAATCTGAATGAGGATGAAATGCAAAGTAAGATTTGATTGATTCTTCATACTTTATTATAGGGGTGATAGAACTTTTTACGATTTAAATGCAGCGGCATCACTGCCGCGTATTTGCCTCATAATTTTTAGTGCTGCTGTGTTTCAAGGACAGGGAGATGCTTGTCTCTCCACGCAATTCCTCATTTTAAGCGTCTACTTACACAAGTTGTCCATGTTGATCGGTAGCCGTTTAAAACTAGGACTCTATTTTATAAGTATATAAGATTATGGGCATCGTCAGAACATGTTATATCGTCCCTTAACCAGCCAACATGAAGAATACCTTTAACAAGTCCATTTCTAACGTATACCCCTTTTCTAAATAAATACCTACTATTTCTTATTATAAACACTTATATTGACGATTATTTTTAGTCTGGAGCTGGAAGCTGAGTAGGACAAAACAGTTGACTGCAGGTGCTAATACAGCTATGAACAGGGTTATCGATAGTATAAGAGTTCTGGACGCGAAATACTATGTGGGGAACGATCAGTCCGTGGACGCCTGTTTCTATTTCCCTGATCCGCAGCCTGGAGTGCCTGTGGAGTTCCCTGGAAGATGTGACCAAACCATACCAGTTGTCTCCAACTTCAATATGAACGCTGTGAGTAGTCTGAATTATTAGATTTTCTATTTTAACACCTGCCGCATATTTCCTGCATTCGCCCACGGTTGACTAGTAAAGAATGCCATCAGGCATTCATTTTACCCTTTTATGCTATAACTTTATACGAGAGGTAAAAAAATAACCTAGAAGAAAAAATAAATGTATTTTTTCTTCTAGATTTAAATAAATATACTTACGTAATTAAGTTAAGATGAAATGAAACAGGTCTTGATAATCATTCTATATTGAAATGACATATTTAAGGCCCATTTAGGAAATTAATTATGAGCGAACTTAGTTTAACAGTGTTGGTTACTGCTATCGGAAGATACTGAAAGAAAACTTAAAGTAAAACACAATTGTACTTACAATACATAGTGCCCCTACTTTGTTCATCTACTTAGTGCAAAATTTTCTTTACAGTTCCAAGGAACTTGGTATGAATACCAATCGTATCCTAAAGAGCAACAGACTGGACAATGCATCTCCCATGAATATACCAGTGGTACCGGCAATACGTTGAACCTGGTGTCTTCCAGTGTAACTGACCAGTTCTTAGGGCAGACGAGCGGCGCCCTGTCCTTCAGTTCGACTGACGGAAGCGGCAGATTGACTGTGACTATGAGAACTACTGAAGGCGGTAAGAAAAATTTTCGAGATCAAACAAACTTAAAACAGTAAAACTTAATGATAAATTCATAATCCACTGTTCACTTCTGCATTCGATTCCAATCGAGATATTTGTCAGGGAAGAGAGGTTGGTTTAGTGTAAGTTACTCCTAGATGTTTGTTTATCTTTGTGATTTATTACATCGTTAATATGTATTTGATATAAAGAACATGTCTATAGAATCCCTAAATGCATTGAAGACACTAAGTCTACATACTTGCAATGTTATTTAATGAATGAAAACATGGAAATCATTTGTTACAGACATAACTTTCCCATTTTGGATTTTGGCTGTCGATTACTCTGACTATGCATATGCCTATAGCTGTGTGGACGTAAGACAAGATTTTCAAAGAAGTAAGTATTATTCTTTATTATCCCATTAATTCAAAAGGATCTACAACGTAGGACAAAAGAGTCAAGATGTAAAGATGATGCGATAAACAGCACTTTATCCAGAAGAGTTGAAACCATCCAAATAAAAATGTTATTATTGCCTTTGCCGTAATAATACACGGTGCATTAAACTACGTCGTCAAAATTGTTTCATTATTTTAACTTCTAAACATACACATAACACACATAAATTTCTTATTTATAATTATCACATCAAGAATCTTTTCGAAAATTTTGCTCCATTCATAAATGATCCTCCGATATACTCGTAGATGAGTTATCATGGTGATGTCAAAAAATCTCTTTTCACAGTATTCAGCTGGAAGCTCACCAGATCTCCAGGACAATTATCAACAACAGCCAACACTGTGATTAACAACATTATGTCCAACCATGTGGTACTTGACCAGAGGTACTACGAAGACATTGACCATTCAGAAGACGCGTGCTTCTTCTTCCCCGACCTCGCGCCTGGCGCAGCAGTCATCGTGCCTGGCCAGTGTGATCCTAATATTAGCGTGGTCCAGAACTTCAATGCTGCCAGGGTATGTACACCATAATTTAATGGATTTTTTTCTATAAGCTTCGTGAGTATTAACCATAACAAAGAATAAATATACTAGTTTCTATGTTATTCGTCACGCACTTGTCTAGGGGAAAATCGTAAAAAGGGTCTGGTAGTTCGAAACTAGTCGGTTTATCCCAAAAAATCCATGTTAAGCCATAATTAATTTTAGTCAAATCATGTCAAATGTTAACATAGAATAACCACGTGTTACTATTATTTCTAAGCTGCCACGCTCGCCCTCACATTTCGTCAATAATTGAAGCCCTTTAAATTGCAAGATTATTCCGTTTTTACAAAGAAATCTGACTACTTATAATTATGTACCAATTTCAGTACGAAGGACTCTGGCGTCTTATCGAGAGTTATCCCGCCGAATTCCAAAACGGGGATTGTAATGACGCCACCTACACCCTGAGTGGTTCGAGCGTCATCGTGTACAACACTCAAGTCATCAATCAGAGACTAGACACCATTACTGGGTCTGCGGTGCTCGCTAGCAACGATGGTAGCGGAAAACTGCTGGTCACTTTTCCTGGCAGTAAGTATTACCTTACACTATCACGAGTATTTACAACATTACCAAATATACTTATTTTAAAATTGTTTTATAAAAGATATCTTATTGGGTAAACTCCAATGGCTCCATCACCATATATATTTCTGCCTAGCAGTTTATTGTGTAGTATATTATTTTGTGTTCAGAGAAAGAGACATTATAACTTAGTCCATCAACGCTTCTGTGATGTATCTCATATACGATTTCGATTTTATTTTGGATTGTTACATTCCATAGGCCACAATGACAACGTACCATAAGGGTAATTGCATTTTCGTTTGCTACACGATTTTTTTAAAAAATATAACATTCCAAATCTGTATTTGGATTTACACTTTTATATACTTATCCGTCTGAAGTCTTATATAAGAAAACTAATCCTTTTCCCTTCATTATCCATGTCTTAATAATCTCCATGCTCGTTCTTCTAGTGACTTTAACAAAAATATGTTTGCAGCTCCTGGCCAGGCTGAATACTGGATTCTCGACACCGACTACGACTCATATTCTTTAGTCTACAGTTGTGTGAACCTTGACGCTGAACGTCGAAGAGGTATGAGTACTCTCTAACAAATCTGTCTTACTATTTTCTTATAAAAGCCGAATGAGGACGCCCTACAAAAATGTTAGTTTTATCTAATTGAACACTATGTTTTTATACAATGTTCAGGAACTTCTTTAGTTAGTTATTCGTTATCAGTTACATTTTCTTATAATTACGAGTACGTTCTATTTCAATTTATGACATTAATCGGTGTGTAATCTTCAAGTACCTTATTTGGAATTTTACTTAGATTATGTAAATGGGCCATAAGATTATTAGTTTTGTTGACCCCCAGTCAATAAGCCCTTATTTACTTATAACAAATCGATTAAAATATTCATATTCTTTCAGTTTGGAGTTGGAAGTTAAGTCGAACGGATCAATTGACACAAATAGCACAGGCTAATATTAATCGTATCGTAAACAGCGTCCAAGTGCTGAATAACCGTTTCTTTGAACATATCGACCGATCTGACGAAGCTTGCTTCTATTACCCTGAACCAAACCCAGGTGCTCCTGTTGTCTTCAGAGGTCAATGTGATGAAAATATTCCCGCGGTTTTATTCTTCAATGCCGGCGCTGTAAGTATACCTTTATACACATAACAACAGTGCCAACTGCTGTTGTATTCTGGTTTGAAGAGTAAGGAAGACATATTAATCCAAGGTGTTCAAACTTAGTCCTCAGAGGTAGCCACCACCTGTAGCCAATTTCATATACGGCTCCAATCTTATCTGGGGTTATTACAGACGTTTAATGAGCGGTAGGGTCCACCATCACGCACCACCACCACCACCACCACCATCACCACGCAGCGCCGAGGACGGCCACCGGGGGGGTTTTAGTGCGGTAAGAATCCCACATAACCCTACGTCGCTCCCACGACACCGGATACCTTTTGAAGGTTTCCCCCTCGTAAACAAAAAAAAAAAAAGGGGTCCACCATCAAATGTACTGCATGTTGGTTTACTTATTCAATATACATACTTAAAAAATGTACCAAAACGAAAATTACCAACACGCTATTAATCGTATTACGGGACGTATTCGATATTATTGCTATTATTAATCCACACCACTACAGCTCTAAATTTTATCTATAATATTTTATGAACTCACCATACTGTATTTTGCTTTTAGTACATGAACTTGTGGCATGACATCCAGTCGTATCCAACCGGTTTCCAAGAGGGTACTTGCAACAATGCGTTCTACACGCTGGTGGATGGGGAAGTCGATGTCTTTAACACGCAGGTTATCAACCAGACCTTGGACACTATCAACGGTGTTGCCAGATTGGTACCAACTCCAACCAATGATGGGAAACTCATCGTCTCCTTCCCTGTAGCTGGCACCAACTGTACGTTTACTTTAACGATATTCTTTATTAAAGAATTAAAATACGTGTTTCAAAGTGACATAACTTTTAGCACTACCACACCTTTTTCTGTCTAATAAAAGCAATATTAAGCGCTGATGTCTTCCGATTCCAAGGCTGTGGTAAGAGAGACATACTTATCCGAGGCGTTCCAACTTAGTCCTCAGAGGTAACAACGCATTTGTGGCACCGCACGCATTTGTGTGTTGCACCTCAGGTAGGACATTAATCTTATTTGGGGTTCTCATCAGATGGAGTGCATGATCGTTAGCTAAAGAGAAAAATAATAAGCAACAATACAGATCAGATGAAGCTATTTATTGTGTAGTGATTATAATGTATTTAACACTTTCCTTGCAGTGACAACAAGTACACCATACTGGGTTTTGGCTACGGACTATATAAGCTTCGCCCTCGTTTATACTTGCGTTAATCTTCCGAACAACCAGCGACAAGGTAAGTCCGTCTTGTACTAAGTCATATTTGATTTACGCTTCTTCATTTATACCGAAAATTATATTTTTTTGGAAAACTTTCTTAGACTTTGATTTAAATTGTCACCTTCCTTAAAGCTTCATTCTGAGATATGTGAGCTGTAGTGAAGTCATCGTCGTTGGCCCATCATTGTCCTTCATTGGGCACGGATATCTTTTAGAATGTTATGTCTTTTAGAACGGAGTTAACACGTTAGCTGCGGAACGCGGCTTAAAACACCTCGTCCATGTCTGGTCGTTATAGCGGTAAGAAAAAACTTTAACTTCTCTGTGGTGCGAGAGGCATAACTTCCGTCTGGTTCAGTGTAGGAGAGTGATAACTATATGTTTGTGATGTGCTACTGATTCCTAGTTCTATGGTACACCAACCTAATGTCGGGTTTGTTAGACCTCGTACCGCACTGAACAAATAATAATGCTAACACAGTGCGGAACGAGGTTGGGAACGCCTCGTTTCCCCAGGCACCTCGTACCGCACCCCACGCTAGCTTCACGTGGTTAGTGTTGTGCAACGCAGTCGAGGCTGCGTAGCGACGAAGTAGGACCGCTGTCTTTATGTTGAAAATTATCATGTCGAAACGTTGCCGAAAAAAGTTGATCATGGAGGAAGATGAAGAAAAACCGGTTGAAAAATCTGAGCCAGAATCAGAATACAGGAAGATATTTCAAAAACAGGTAAGTCACAAATATACTTTGTCTAAGTGAAAGTCCAGTAGTGAGACTTGGCAGGCTAGGCGTATATCCGTATAGTAAGAAATTACATTATAGATAATTACGTTTCCTGTTATGGTTCAAACAAAAGTTAAGTAGCTACATTATTGATATAGGAAACGTAGGCAAAATCGTTACCGAATATTCCGATTACTCTTTACCCTAATCTACTCGCTCCTACTTTTCAGAATCCACTGCAAAGAAAGCACATCATCTCGATAAGGGTCCAAAGAAGAAGAGATGTGTCGGATGCTACGAAAAACTCCGCACATTCTTGACATGTCGTGAGGCAGACAAAAAACCAAAAAAAAAAAATCTCACGGAATGCACTGTTTGCAAAAAACCTTATTGTCTGAAATGTTTCAATGAAAAACATCCATAACTTTTCCCCTTTTTGTATTCATTCTGTCCATAACGTTGATAAATAAAAACAATAAAATAAAATCGATATTTATTTTCCCATCACTAAATTATATGGAAACCTGCCATTTTTCAGTGCGGTCCGAGGTGCATTAGACCCACATTTTATTTTACCCATAGAATCTAAAGTAACGAATTTAACCAAGGGCGGCGGCAGTTTTAGGTTAATCAACTCATTGTTAATAATAATCAAGACAAAAGCCGTCGATTTTGTCTTATTTGGCGCCAAAAAAAGGATTTTAGTCTCCTTCGGGCGGTGGGATTTAACACGCCTCGTGCCGCCACAATGTCGGATATAGGACGAGGTTTAAAACAACTCGTAACGCAGTAATGGAAAGTACAGAAAAATCTGTGCCGCAGGGAACGTGTTAAACCCATTATTTACTTTACACGTTAGCTAAACGCGAATTGGTAGACTTCCTCCTCTAAAAACTGGTGTGTGGTGTGTACCATTTCCTCTCGATAGATCTCGCAGGATTCCTCACGATGTTACCCTTCATCGATAAAGCAAATGACAACTAATTTCTAACACGCACATAATTTTGAAAAATTAGAAGTCCCTCCCGAATCGCGATTAAGAGGTCGAGGTTTTTTTTTTGGTGGAATAATGAATTGATAATGATGAGGAAGAAAATAAACACCACACACGCGAGTGATCCTATAAGAGTTCAGATCTTTTTTGTTCTTATTTCATACGAAACTCTAAAACAACTTTATTTACTTCCAGTGTACAGCTGGAAACTGAGCAGGACCAAGGAGTTGACACCGAATGCCATCAATGCGATCAACAGTATTACTGCGACGATACCAGTACTTAGATCTCAGTACTACATTGAGAGGGACCAAAGTCCTGAGGGCTGCTTCTACTTCCCGGACCCTGAACCTGGTGTTCCAGTGGTCTTCCCTGGACAATGTGATATCAATATTCAAGCTGTGCGGAACTTCAACATGTCCGCGGTAAGAGATTTTGTTGAGGATTGTTATTAAGTGAAAAATTCTGGAGCAGGTTATATCTAGATTTAAAGCAATTCATAAAGATGCTAGAACCCTCCATAATCCAAAAATTCAATATTTTACAATAATCGTTTAAGCTTCTTAAAAACTGGAGACTCATTACCTTTAGGGAGTTCATCCGTACATCGAAACACTCTCAAAATTAAGTTAAGAAAGTACTTTTTCGTGTTCATGATATATTTTTTTGGAATTTCGATATATGAGACATTTAAAGCTAAACTAAGTATACCGCATACCTACCAAAACAGAAATATGATATTATGAATGTAACTGATGAAATTTTGAATTTTGAACAGTTCGAAGGAACCTGGCACGAGATCGAAGCGTACCCGAAGGATGAGCAAACCGGCCAATGTGTTAGCCACGATTACACTCTGACCTCCGCGAACATCTTCAACCTGGTGTCCTCAAGTGTCGCTGACCTCAATCTCGCCGTCACCACCAGTACTGCTGCCATAACTTCCGTTGATGGTAGCGGACAGCTCACCATTACCATACCTTCTGGAAACTCTGGTTAGTTGGGTTATAGTTCTGTATATATATTTTATTTTTTATCTGTTTTCTAAAGAAGCAGATTTTTTGAAGTTTGACTGCAATGACGTCATACCACTAGATGTATAATATCCGCGTGACGGAATAAAGTTTATAAATATATGAAAAAAAGTCTTATAAATGTTCAAATATATTTTCAGTGGTTACCATTATGTTCTGGATATTGGCTACGGATTACACGGATTACGCTTTAGCATACAGCTGTGTCAATGTTCGCGCAGACTTTAGAGCAGGTAAGCTTTATTGAGATTGTTTCAGAATTTCGTACAAAAAACTTATAACTTACTTTCGCAGTAACACCTTCGTAACCATTTACAAAAAATAATTTTCTTTTCAACACAATCATGTTTTTTTTTTTAAATTCAATACCAAAATACTAGACTACTAAAACAAACATAGTAAATTACTATTAAAAACATACTTTACTATTGCTATATGAAACCTAGGTCCTACGTTAGTAAACGTCTTCCACACATCCACAAAAAAGTAGCCTTTGAATGATATTAACTTTCTTATGTAACGTATGTGTGTAACTAATGCCGAGTTGCGGACTACTAAAATTTATGAGTATGACCAATTCTACTCCATACACATCATACATACATATAATCTATCTCTTATAGGAGATCTAGCTAATATTCGAAATGTAATATTCTTAAATTTTATTACAGTGTACAGCTGGAAGCTCAGTAGAACAAAACAGCTATCAGCACAAGCCCGTGTGGCCATAAACACCGCTATGCAAGACAACGTGGTACTAGGCAACCAGTACTTCGAACAGATCGACCAGTCAGATGAAGCCTGCTTCTACTTGCCCGAGCCAGTTCCAGGGCGACCCGTTGTATTCTCTGGCCAGTGTGACTTGAACATCCCGGTTGTGCAAAATTTCCAGGCTGCCAGGGTAACAAATATGGTCTTAACTAGGATTTCAAGTTTGCCAATAAAGAATCTGTGGACGATACCCGTATTGTATTTGGATGTCCACGATATTGAAATTACAATAGTCGTTTCAATATCGATATGTATATTCATATTGCTTTTAGATGTTCAAATACAATATGTATAAATTTGTATTTTATTTGCTTGTGATAGTTGTTTTAATGAAACGACCATCTAAATTTTCATCTTTTTACTTTTTCCTCTTTAAAAGATATGTTCAATTGATTCTTAGGTTACCTTTTTAGCGAACCTAACCTAACCTAAATGACTGAAAAGAATGTTTTAAACAGAATTTGTTATTATATTCTAGTACCAAGGCCGGTGGCGGATCATCGAAAGCTACCCAACTCCATTCCAATATGGATCCTGTCAAGACGCTACATACACCCTCAATGGCACTGAAGTCATCGTCTTCAACACACAAGTGGTGAATGAAACTTTGGACACCATAACTGGAACAGCTGTGGCGGCCACGACTGATGGAAGCGCTAAACTTCTAGTATCATTCCCAACCAGTAAGTCTAAGTTCATTAAATCACTTTCTACAACCACACTGACGGCGGCATTTTGGTGTTATATTACGATAAGTTATTTCAAATCAGCAAGATTAGACTTGCGACAGAGTCATTTATGTAATGGGGTCGTTATAGTAATAAAGGTGTTAAAAATAAAGCCTGCCTGTGTTCAAATCCAAGCGCAAATCTATTGTTGACATTTCTGTTTTTCGTTTAATATCTTACTTTATATTTGCGATATGTACAATATAGGCAAACATTCATTTTAAGTAAATATTTACTTGTATTTTTTCTAGCTACTGAACAAGCCAAGTACTGGGTTTTGGACACCGATTACGACTCCTACGCCCTGGTCTACAGCTGTAGGAATCTAAACGATCAGCAACGATTAGGTCAGTAGTTTATATGTATTATAATTTAATATACAAATAGCAATAAAAGTTAGTAATAACCCTATTAAAGCGTATATACAAAGTCATTCGAGGTCACACATCCGACGCTTAACTTTTTTTTTATACGTATGCGGCAAAAAGACCGTGCAAGCCGTGCCTGGCATTGTTAACGTAGAAGGGTTAAGATTCACACAAGCCGCGTTATTATACACACTTCATTTTATAGAAACTCTTCTAATTTATTTCTTATAATCAAAATTTGTTAGATGCAATAAGCAATTAACTCAATCCTAATAACAGTTTAGCGGAAGTTGTTTATACAATTGTTGCATGTTTTATAAATACATGCTAACATAGCAAATTTATTAACTCTTGTACCAATTGTCCGAACAGTCACCAGCTGGAAGCTCAGTCGTACAAGCGACCTCACACCGACCGCTATAACCAACATCAACCGTGTTGTCAACTCCATCAATGTTCTGAACGACAAGTACTACGAGATTATGGACCAGTCTGATGACGGCTGCTTCTACTTGCCCGAACCGGACACCGGTAGCCCGGTTACCTTCCGAGGAACTTGTGACCAGAACATCAGGGTTGTCACCGATTTTAATCCAGTCAGAGTAAGTTTTATAATGCAGATGTTGTAATTTAGTATGCTGTTCACCACAAAGTAAATTCACTGCCAGCCATGGACCTCTATATTCGACCAGATAGGATTCGATTCCCACCTGAAGTTGACATCACATGCATTTCTGCTCTTTGATTCTAAGTTGAAGCCTCGTGTCAATATATCCTTTACGCCCTTTAAACCAGAAATCATTTGATGTGACAATTCCATCAAAACCGAAGGACAAAGTCTTCTACCAACATTTAAAATATTCTTACAACTTGATATTTTCCAGTACATGGGCTTATGGCACGACATTGAATCGTACCCAACTGGCTTCCAAGAAGGCACGTGCAACAACGCGTTCTATACCCTCATTGGCGGTGAGGTCGACGTGTTCAACACTCAAGTCATCAACCAAACCCTCGACACCATTAACGGTGTCGCCAGGATAGCGTCTACTGACGGCAGTGCGAAACTTACCGTCACTTTCCCTATTGTTGGCACTAATCGTAAGTAACATCAAAGCTAATTAAATAACCTTTCGATACATAGTAGTACATTAGCATTACTTGGAAACACAGAGCCAAATTTAAAATATCTTTATGTACTTAGTCTTAATCCAGCCTCGGAACTTTTCCACTCTTAAGCTAGCTAGCATCTAACTTTTCAATTTACATTGATTTCCGTGGTCTATGCTAAATTAAAAACATTTTCTTTGTTTTAGTAATTTTGCTCATTCTGTAAAATATTTTTTCAATGTTCTGTATTTTAAGCTTATTCTAAATTCACTATAACAACCAATCAATCAATTTATAGTAACCACAACCACGGACTACTGGGTTCTGGCTACGGATTACGATTCGTATGCCCTCGTCTACACTTGCTTGGATCTTGGAAACGATCAACGACGAGGTAAAAATAATATTATATTAATAATAATAATTAAACGTATCCAACAGCTGTAGAGGTTTATTTTTGCCAGATTTTTAGGGTGCTAACCCAAAGTAAAAAAGGAAAAGGTACCTTGTTACTAAGGCTCCACCGTCTGTCCGTGTGCTATACTCGCTATAAACACAAACCAGCCCGTTTCGAATCTTTTCAAACACTAGTATCCCATGTCATACAACCAGGATTGACGACATACTATATTATTTAAAGCACGGAAGCGAGCATGAAATTTTTCTACTAGCTGTCACCCATCCAACTCTTGACTGCGCCAAAGTTGCGTAACTTTTGAAATCATTTACAACGTACAATTTATTACACAAACCTCGAATCCATGAATTAACCTACTCATATTTTCCAGTTTGGAGTTGGAAGCTGAGCAGACAGAAACAATTGGGTGTTAGTGGCCAAACCGCTATAAACGCCGTTGTCGACACCATACCAGTACTGAACTCACAGTACTACATCCAAAGAGACCAATCCCGTGATGGTTGCTTCTACTTCCCTGAACCGGAACCTGGAGTACCCGTAGTGTTCCCAGGACAATGTGACAACACCATCGAAGCGGTAGCCAACTTCAGTTTGCAAGCGGTAAGTATGATTTTAGAACAGAATCTATTTTTAGTCTTCGATGTAAAAAAAAGAAACTGAATTTCTTGCATTTGTCCCACGTTTGTTTTGTTAATTATCTAATTTCGTAACTTTTAAATTAATCAGCTGGTTGGTTCTCAATTTCGTAAACCATATTTCCTCAAAATTTCAACAATATTTCTCCTTATTCACATTCAAATTCATTTTCAACAGTTGAACAGTTACGGCTCTATCGTCCACATAATTACTGTAACATCCAAAAATTCAATTTCAGTTCCAAGGACTCTGGCACGAAATCGAAGCGTATCCTAAAAACGAGCAGACAGGACAATGCGTCAACCACGAATACTCCCAAGGAAGTGGCAACACCCTGAACCTGGTGTCTTCTAGCGTCCAGGATCTCACCCTGGACATATCTACTGGAAACGCAGCTATCACGTCCACTGATGGTAGTGGAAGATTGAATATTGTGATAACTTCTGGGGGATCAAGTAAGTTCCACTTATTTACTTCAAACGTTGATTTCTGCTTCGTTTTTTTGCTGACTATTATCGATCGCTAATTGTAGAAGAGAGAAGTAGCAAACAGAAAAGTTTCTGCACAATGCTGCAAGGTTCTATGATAAATAAATTGATTTCTTATTTTTTTCTTTCAGCAGTCACCATTCCGTTTTGGATACTGGACACAGATTACACAGATTATGCTTTAGCATACAGCTGCGTCAACCTTAATCAAGACTATAGAGGAGGTAAGTTATCTCTAGTTAACTTAAAACGGACATGCAACAAGCAAGATAGACTTATGTGCGATGTGTAAATTACTCACATTGAAGTTAGTACAACTCTTTGTGATTCGTCTCTGGACGCACCACTACCAATTATTTCTGTCTAAAAACAGCTGACGCTACTATATTCGTGTATGAAGGATGTGGCAAGGATAGGTATCTCTGTTATTCGAGAAGTTTTTACTTAGTCCTCAGGAATAGTAATGTCCATTGATACTTAGTAGTAAAGCCATGACGAGATTTATATACAAGTTTGGGTGTACATGGACAAGTGTTAAGATAAGAAATGAAGTAAAGAAGGGATGAAGAAAAATGTAAAAGCTTTACATTGTTATAAAACACTCTTTACAGTCTACAGTTGGAAGCTCAGCAGAACCAGGCAACTCACAGTAGCAGCTAACGTTGCCATCAACAACGCCATCGAGACCATTGACGTTCTTGCCAACAAGTACTATGAGCCTATCGACCAGTCCGACGAGGCCTGCTTCTACTTACCTGACTTGGGTCCAAACGAACCAGTTGTCTTCAGAGGACAGTGTGACCAAAACATTCCGGTTGTACGAGACTTTGATCCTGTTAGAGTGAGTACTTTTTTTAAATATCATCTATTTAGAGATACTATTAAGATATTTTTTTCTAAAAGAAAATGAAAATAACTTGATATTTATACGGTATAATACAACAGGGCAGTGATAGCCTAGTGGATAAGAAACCCGGCCTCTCGATCGAGGGGTCCCAGCTTCAAATCTCAGGCACGCACCTCTGATTTTTAAAGTTATGTGCGTATTAGAAATTAATTATCACTTGCTAAACGGTGAAGGAAAACATCGTGAGAAAACCTGCATACCTGAGAGATTTATAAAAAAATCTAAGTATGTGTAATCTACCAATACGCACTTGGCCAGCGCGGTGGACTATGGCCTAATCCTTCTCATTCTGAGAGGAGACCCGTGGCCAGCAGTGGGACAGTAATGGGTTGATGATGATGATGTTGATGATGAATACAACGGTAACGGAAGAATATATTTTTTCATAAAAAAAATGTATAATCACATCCCACATTCTCCTGAAAGGATTAGCCAAAGCTATATGCTTAAGTTTAATATAGTCATATATTACTTGACTGTATTAAACTCATCATCAGTACCTGGATGCTATTTTTCACTTTTCTCTTATTATTTTTTCCGCTATTTCCTCAATCACCGCTATTTAATTTAAATTACCCAAAACTTCCGTTTCCTAAAAGTATCATTGCTTCTCCACTATTATTTTGAGTCAGCAATATCTCAATCACATGTATTTTATTATGTTTTAGTACTCAAACCGCTGGCGCATGATAGAGACTTACTTCTCCAATTCTCAAACTGGAACATGTATTGATGCTACATACACTTTACGTGAAAACGGCACAGTCCTCGTATACAACACTCAAGTGAACAACGAGGAATTGAGAAGCATTGAAGGCACCGCCGTCTTGGCTACAACTGACGGAACTGGAAAACTGCTAGTCACTTTCCCTGGAAGTAAGTTAAAGTGTATTCTTAATTTTATAAGTATTTTAGAAGTTTGTTGTATTACTAGCAGATATTTTGTCATAGTACTTTTCGGTATTACATTTGCATTCAAATGTCATCCATTCCTCTTTTCCACGAGCGTTGTGTGGAGAAACAGATGTCCAACAAGACGAAATTTATTTAAGACTTACAAAGTCTTCTTTGTATTTTTATATTATGGCAAGATATCTATAAATTGAGGAAATAAATACGTAATGTGAAAATAATTTTGTTTTATTGAATGTAATAATAATATTATATGTTTCTTAATTGATTCTTTTTCCTCTGTAGCCCCTGAACCTGCAGAATATTGGGTTCTGGACACCGATTACGATACGTATGCCCTGGTTTACAGCTGCCGTAACTTGAACTCCGAACAACGAAGAGGTATGGATTTTTTATATTTATCGCGTCTCTTCAATATTTATAGCTTACTGCTGTAGTGCTAATATGTTTGATTTACTCTAGCTGGTGGGACTCCTATATTTTGATAAGAATTTCCAACTTAGTCGTCTAGGGCAGCGTTCAGTAACCTTTTTGGCGTCACAGACCTCATAATAGTTTTGCGAGATAATAGCGGACCACATTTGAATTTGGCGAGCGAAAGAAACAAGAGCGAAACAAAACAATCTCTTTCATTTGAAATAATTACAGTTGCGAAATTAGGTTCTTGGAAGGTATGTAGGCCGCAAGGTTCTTATCACACCCGCGGGCCGCGATTTGCAGACCGCTGCTTTCAAATCTTATTTTCAATAATCACAAGAAGAGAAAGTCTTAATACTACTAAGAACAATATTACACTTAAATTTATTTCTTCTACAGTATGGAGTTGGAAGCTCAGTCGCACGAGAGAACTTACCCCAACAGCGCAGACCAACATCAACAGGATCGTCAACAGTATCAACGTCCTCGATCCCAGATACTACCAAACCATCGACCACTCTGATGCCGCTTGCTTCTACTACCCTGCTGCTGATGGCACACCCCTCACCTTCAGAGGACAGTGTGATAACACCATACCTGTTGTTGCTAACTTCGATGCCGTGAGGGTAAGTACCACAAACATTTGCAAAGAAACTTTCTGCTGGGAAGATCTCTGGATCGCTTTATACAGAAAATTTATTTAAGCGTAACTATATGACCTACAATTAGACCATACAGCTAGGTCTAATTGTAGGCAAATCACCAACGAATTTTGAACTTTTTTGCAATAACAGAGAAATTACATATCCTTCAGGGATGTACTTAGACATCATCCCATAGATGGGATAGAGATCCCACGATCCCATAGATTCCATAAATCTTCAATCCATCCAATTATCTTTTTGCCTCTATCCCAAATTATATTCTTATTTTTATCATTAATTCCATCGTTGTATTTAGGTACAACATTAAATCGTTTATTAACGCCTACCTTTTAATCAAACACTTTAGTCTTTCCTGTAAATGTTATCATCTATTTAACTATTCAACTCATTTCCATCCAATATTTCCCACAGTACATGAACAGATGGTATGACATCGAAAGCTATCCACAAGCCTTCCAAGACGGCTCTTGTCCGACCGCGAACTACAACCTCACCGACAGCGGCGTCGAAGTCCTCAACACTCAAGTCGTGAGGCAACAACTCGACACTATGACCGGATTCGCCGTACCAGCCTCCTTTGATAACTCTGCTAAACTGAACGTCACTTTCCCCATCGCTGGCACTGATCGTGAGTAAAGTTATTTGGATTGTAAAATTGTGGCATAGACTTTTGCTTTGACTTAAGTCTTCATCAAAATCCATTTGCGTTAATAAAGGCAAATTACCTTTGTCTTTATTTTTGTGGGGGTATTATATTGTAGGTATATTAACTGGCTACCGATAATTACAAAGTAAGTAATGGACACAAATCTTGTACAGACTATGAAAAAGGGATTGATTTTACTACAATGTCTCTTGTATTATAAAATGATAGATATTTTCCTAATTATATCCCTGTATCTATATTAACTAATTGAGATTTGTTTTCAGTGGTTACAACAACGCCATACTGGGTGCTAGCGACTGACTACGACACCTACTCCTTGGTCTACTCTTGTACAAACCTCAATGAAGACAGCAGAAGAGGTGAGTTAAAACACTTTGGAAGACACATGGCAACGATAGATTTTTCTGAAGTTAATCACAAAGGCTCTAGTATTTCTGATGACTTAATTCAGCTTAGCCTTATAAAGAAGAGCATTCTGATTTGAAGGTATTGATAAGGCAGGGCTATTGGATTTTAAACTTAGTCTTCCGGTTTACAATGCATTTGTTCGCGACTTCCGGTAGTACACAAATGCTATTTGCTATTTCAACTTTAGTAAAAACCTTAAAATAAAAGAGAACCTAATATTTACTGGAAAATGTTTAGGCGATAGTGTAACAGTTGAACGACAGCTACAAAATTACATTGTACCTTACACATTCGCAGTCACCAGCTGGAAGCTATCTAGAACCAGAGCTCTGACACCGAATGCAGTTGAGGCAATTAACCGCGTCATGGCAACAGTGCCAGTGCTTAGACAACAATATTTCAACGCAAGAGGCCACACCGACGATGACTGCTTCTACTACCCAGACAATAATGGAGGACCTGTCATATTGAATGGACAGTGCCCAACCACCCAGGATGTCGTGACGGACTTCAGGCTTAGTAATGTTAGTATCCAAAACCTTGTCACCTGTTTTTTTCTCCTTCTTAAACAGAATCCCTTGGTATTTTTATGTGACACAATTAGCAAACGAACATGCTGTCCCTATTTTTTTCAAATAACAACTGGAAATAATACAAAATTGTTATAAAAAGTTTCCCAAACATTAATTTCATTGAACAAGTGAGAACTACTTATTCGATGAATCACGACTTTAGTTTCACGTATCAAAATCTTGAATTTTGATTTGGGTCAGTTGCGTCTATCCCTAACTATTCATACAGGTATAGTGCTGGTATACATATACAAATTGTTCATTCAAACAAATACAAAATAACGCATAAGTAAATGCACACTAAATATTAAAATTTCTTCCAGTTCGAAGGCAATTGGATCGAGGTATCCCGTTTCCCATCAGAGCTCCAAAATGGCGAATGTGCAACAAGTACTCTGTCAGTTAGCGGCGCTAATACATTCACTCTTACTCAAACCATCGTGTACAATGAGAGGCAGATCACAGTCTCCGGGCCCGTCACAGCTGCAGCTGACGGCAGGGGTATCCTGACTGCCAGACTGAGTGGATCGGGAGGTATGTTCAGTAAATTGTTTGAATTTGGAAACAATACGTACTTCTCCATAATCATTATCTGTGTGAACATTCTACTAATAAAAAATATATTTAGTACTTTTTCTTGCAGAATCTTTAAACTTAATTTTATTGGATTTATATAATTTTGTAAAGATTTGAATTTACGTGTATGACCCGATTCCTATTCAGATATTAAGATTTATTATTATAACAACATTCTGGCTTTTAGTTACGGCTTTGTAAAATCTTGTTATCTTTCCAGTTACCATCGAAAAAACTCTTTATGTGTTAAGCACGGACTACGTCGATCATGCGCTCATCTTCAGCTGTGACAACCTTGCCGACAACAGGAAGCAAAGTATGTATATCTTGCAATGTTCTATATTTAGGCTTTACATATCCTGTACAAAGTAAAATTCTCCCAGTAACTTAGCAATATCATATAACCCGCATTTACGGAGAACACGCATTCTTCTAAAGAATATTTAACCATCTTTACATCTATACTAATACTATATATATAATAAAATTGGAGTGTCTGTTTTTAATATTGAAATAACCGCTTTTTACTCCATGCATATGAATATACATACGGTACATACACCAAAATAACATTTTTTACAATTTTTGTCTGTCTGTCTGTTTGTTCTGGCTAATCTCTGAAATGGCTGGACCGATTTTGACGGGACTGTTATGAGCAGATAGCTGATGTAATAAGGCGTAACTTAGGCTACTTATATTTAAGAACCAGCTGTGCCCCGTGTTAAATTTACTTTGTAACGCGGGTAAGACCGCGGGGCACAGCTAGTTATAAGTTAGATCGAAAACTCAACGTATTCATATTCCTCAAATTGAAATGGTTTTGCTTATAAATCTTAGCATAGTACAATAGCACATAATTGTACTATGCTAAAATGCTAGTTTCTATATTAATCGTATTTAAATTACAGTCTTCAGTTGGAAACTTGCCCGTTCCCGCGACGGTCTGTCTAACGCATCTCGAGCTATCATCGATGACATCGTCAACAGAAATGTAGACCTCTTTGAAGGCTACTACGAGGAAACTGATCAGTCTAACAACGGCTGCTTCCACTACCCTGTGTTCCCTGAAACTCCAGAATTCATTACACTGCCAGGACCATGTGACGAGACCATCAGAGCCAAGGCAAACTTCAATGCAGCTGCGGTAAGATAACACTTACATACTCATATGTACAAACTTCACTATGTAAATAACTTTGTAAGTACGAGGATGCTGTCCATTTCCCGCGTTCAATCCTCAAGTTGCTTTGTAAAGAGAGAATGATGTTTCTAAACTAAGAAATAGAATCTAAATAAGTTAACTTTATAATACAATCATTCATTTTTACCAAAGGAAAGAAAAAAGCATTTTACTTCTATTATTTATTTATGTCAACCAATATTAAAATATATTTGCAGTACCTAGGAAGATGGTTCGAGATCGCCAGCTATCCGGAGACCTTCCAAATTGGCGAGTGCAGTCGTGCTGAATACATCGCTGATGGGGATACCGTCAGGGTTGTCAACTCGCAAGTCATTAACAAGAAACTCGATATCATGATTGGATCCGCTGTTGTCGCTTCTGATGATGGCAGCGGTCTTTTGAATGTCTCCTTCGCTTTTGATAATGGAAGTTAGTATGAGATCTATATTATCTTCACTAGCAACCATCATTACTTTCATTATATTTATTGTTATAATTATAATCATGTTATCAAGAAAGTGATCGTTAAGTAGGGCTACAGTCATATTTGAAGACGGCTATGGATGACATGGGTCTTTAATTAATCTAATTCTTTTTGTACTGATTTATTAAAGTAAAATAAATAAAAACAGCGGCCACATCCGTTCAGATCACATCACATTATTACATTATTACATGCCATTATTACGTGCTTACATGTACCATAAGACCTGATCAACATATGTTTTTTCTAGATGTAAACTTCGCGAACTACTACGTCCTGGATACTGATTACACAAGTTTCGCACTAGTATACAGTTGTCGCAACCTGGAGAATAACACCAGACAAGGTAATTATTAACAGAATCAAACAAATCAGACTTCACTTAAGAAAATAGATGAAGAAAGTTCAAAAAGGCCTTATACTGACCGGTATGACGGGTAGAGCGTCTACGCGCAATGGTCTTTCTTTTACTATAGATCAGTACCCTTACCAGGAGTTTTTACGTTTCAACAAATATGACTGTTTTTATTTTTTACGTATTTGCCCATACAAATTCCAATCAGCGCCCCTAGCGGATTGTGTCAGAACTAGGAAATCGTATAGGCCAATACGTAAACAAATACCAAAACAGTCATATTTGTCGAAACGTAAGACTCATGGTAAGGGTACTGATCCAGATACTCAGAGTCCTTCAGCACTAGACCACCAAACTTCAGCACTAAACCACCAAAGGAACCAAAGAATTATGTCGATCAATAAAACGATTTTATTACACGATCAAATCTGAGCGATAAACGATCTAGAATGATTTCAGCAAATTTATACAAAGATCCATTATTATTACAACAAGTAGCGAGTGACTTATATCTTAAATTGAAGTGGAACAATATTTAAATGTTAGATCTAAGGTAACTACTATCACTTAGAAATAAGAATAGCAATACAACAATGATTGACTTTGAATTAACGCACTACTTTTAGTTAATTACAAATGTTTATAAGTTACAGTAACCAAATCATTAATGAAAATATAACTATACCACACTTTAACTGTTTTAATGAGGTTTCTCCGATTTGTTCTTCACCCATACAAAATCCCTTTCAGTATCGAGCTGGAAATTGAGTAGAACGCGAACCCTAGGCAACGAAGCTAACACAATCATAGACAGGATCGTTGCCAATACCCAGGGTCTCCTTGAAGACTACTACTCACCCACCAGGCAAGACGAGGATGCCTGCTTCTACATCCCGGACGTGAACCGTGATGAAGCACCGCGGTTCAGAGGACAGTGCGCTGATGTTACTGGAGTCCAGAACTTCGATGCTCAGAGGGTAAGTACTTTTTTATGTTGATAAAGTAATTTACTGAACAGATACGAGAATATGTAGGATTCTTGGTATCATGCCTTATAGCAGCAATTTAGCACTGCCTTTCTTCGAAGGTAAAGAACGATAAAACACATAAAGCTCATGTTATGGCGCTCTTCAAAATAGTCATTGAAAGTCGCAATGCTTTTTATCTATTCGAAATTAGATTTGCATTTAACGTACTTTTCACTTGCCCTCATATCCACGCATTCAAATTTATCCTTACTAAAAGCTATGAACATTTTCAGTCTTCATAGTTTCTATATATTTTTTTACCGATTATGAAGACTATTTTCTATTCCTTGTCACTTTTTCCTCTAATCGTCATCTTCTTTTCCAGTACGTGGGTTGGTGGCACGAAATCGAGAGCTACCCATCAGACATCGACGTTGGCGTTTGCATCAGCTCAGACTTCCGTGCATCAGGCAACGCCTTCCAGGTCGTAGACACTAACATCTTCGACGTGACCGCTCAGGTCAACACCAGCACGGCTGTTGTGACTCAAAATGGAAGGATTACGAAGACGTTCAGCGATGGTAGAGTTCAAGGTGAGTGTAGAGAACACAATAGTCTTTGGAAGATAAAAGCTGATATGCTATTACGAAGAAAATGAAATTATGGTATGATTTTATAGTTATAGATAGTATGATAGCATTGTGTTAAAAACACCATGAAATTTCAATAATATTATATAGTTACTATGAAATCCAGGTATGATAACAATGATAATCAACTAGTATGTATGAATTTAGACTCATACTTTGGAGGATTCAAATCCAGGATTTTTCAATGTTATATACATTATTTAAAATTTCAAATTATTATCACAAGCTTTAAAGGTAAAGAAAAATATAGTTAAGGTCAAATATTTAGGTTAAGTTAGGTTAGATTATTTTGAAGCCGAATAAAATATGCGTGAGGCATTTTTATGAATAAGGTTTTCTTTTCAGAACTTTGGGTGCTAGCCACGGACTATGAAACCTATTCTCTGCTGTACTCTTGTGAAAATATTAACGACGAATACATGCGTGGTAAGTATTAATTTATTACTAATTTCTTCAGTTTGCCCTTTATTTAAAATGTAAAAATCTCATTCAATCTCAATTTACATAGATCTCATTTTAAGCATATTTTCGACTCAATCGAAAGTGAACATAAGTAAATTCGATCATATTTTTAATGGTACTTTATTTTCAGTATGGAGCGCAAAACACAGTAAGACCCGCTCCCTCTCCACCGCTGCCCAGGATGCGATGGCCCCGGTAATCCAGAATAACCGAGTGCTTCTTCCCGACTTCTACATGCCGGTGGACCAGAGCGACGAGGCCTGCTTCCACTATCCAGAACAGACCGGCACGAGGATCATCCTGCCTGGACAGTGTGATCCCAATATCCCGGTGGTGCAGTCGTTTGATGCTGCAGAGGTAAATGATCAGCAAATGTTATTCTTTCATTATATATCTGTGGCCCCATTTCTAAAGTGTCCGTAGTCGACCACACTGGCGATATACGAATTGGTAATATTGGTACACACAAGAAACACACACACATTGAGAACTTTATGAAGAAATTGATATGAAGTTCTTCCTAATTTGTTCTTTCCGCACCAAGTTCTTTCTCGTTAAACCCAGTGATATGGAATTTTATACGTAAATTAAATGAAAAGTTATCTCTTACACCAGGTCAGTCGCAGGTGACTTTTTACTCCTAAGATTGTACTAATTGCTTCAAAGGTAGTCGTAAGAACGTCTCCTTTACATGACGTCTTTTGCCTTCTAACAGAACACAATGCTACAAGACAAAATAAGTGAGCCACCTCTCCTTGTTGCTAACAACCTATTCTATTCTAAGAAAAAACCTTTTTTTTCTAATTTCCAGTACACAGGCACATGGTACCAAATCGAGCGTTATCCACAAAACTACGAGAACGGCTCCTGCACGGGAGCGAGGTACAGACTGAACACCAACACAGGCGTCATCACCGTGCTCAACTGGCAGGTGACCAATGGCGTCCTCGACGTGGTTGAGGGGTCAGCTAACGTGACTTCCACTGACGGAAGCGCCAGGCTGAGGGTTAGGCTGCCAGTACGATTTACTGACGGTAAGCGATCTCCCTGTATAGTGTTACTTCTTTATATATATTTTAGTCACTACTATATACTGCTAATTAAGTAGCACTGATTAATGCTTAAATGTAATTAGTTTATTAATGATAATTTTAAAACAATTTATAAATCAACTAGTTTTTGCCCGCGGCTTTGCCCGCGTTTAAAAGAAAATAATATGGCATACTAACATACATAAAACTGAAAACTCGTACCTTCAACATTGCTAAAGACCATCACTTAATCAAATGCATAGTTTACGATTCAATCCTTACTAATATCGATTAAAATAATCGATGTTTTGGGTCCAAAAGATCGATTCTCTGATTAATCGATCTTAGATCGCCATCCCTAGTTCCCGTGGGATTTCCGGGATAAAAACTATCCTATGTCCTTTCTCGGGTCTCACCTTTGTATAAAATTTCATTAAAATCGGTTCAATGGTTTAGGCGTGAAGAAGAGACAACCAGACAGACAGACAGACAGAGTTAGGATAAGGATTACGACTGACCAATTGTTGATTAATTACACAATAAAAGTCAAACAAGTATTAAAGAAGTCGAATTTCATTTAATTTGATGATTTTATATTGTTGAGTTATCATCTACGTGCTACGTGTTACACGATTTTTCAAATATTTATTTATTAGATTTTTTTCAAAGGATTTTTTCTATAATAATATTATACTTTTGGTCTGTAGATTAATGTGAATGCTCCTATAATAACAATTAGCAAAGGTACATTTATGTACAAAATGAAGACAACTAAAAAAGGAGCGTACATTACATTATATATTTTGTAATTAATTATTGTTGTCTTTTCAGATCCAAACCCACCCATGGTAGAGACTGACCTCTGGATCTTGACAACCGATTATGTCAGATACTCACTGGCGTACACCTGCGTCAATATTGACGAATTCAATCGAGCTGGTTAGTATTATTTTAAATTGAGACTTGAACTTTCTCGGAAAAATTTAGTATATCAAAATTACTATGTAAATAACTGATCCCAAATTGTAAATAACTAAATCCTATAATAAAAAAAATCCTAAATATGTAAATAACTGATGCCAAAATTATATTTGCAATGGTTTCTATAAACATTTGAAAATAACAAAATTTACTGACGCACTCCTTACTGACATATTGATTAATTTACTTATTGTACTTAACTCATAGTGGTTTATTTATTTATTGTATTTTTTATCTGTATCTAAATATATTTTGTTCTTTATTCTAGTTGGAGCATGGAAACTCAGTCGTACCAGAACTATGCCAAACGCTGGTACCACCGCTATCGACAGTTACATGGCGACCAGACCTGAGCTGCATCAGCCCTTCTTCCAACAGGTCGCCCAAAGCGATGAGTGTGAAGAGCCAAGCTCCGCAATATTGGTCAAAAGCAGTATTATTGTTCTGCTTATCTGTGCTGTGCTTCAGCTGTTCTTATAGACGAACTAGGTATTTTATTTAATAGTAGGTGATGTCAATATTAATTTATTTCATAAGACAATAGGTTGTAAATTTAATGTCTGTTAGATTAATAAATTAATTTTACAATATCCTGTGTTTTATTATACTTTCATACATTTTTAACACAAATATTGGTACAATTGTATAATAATGTTGTACTATATAATGTAATCTATTTTTACATAATTATAACTTATAATGTACAATAGATCCTACAGTGTAATTCAGTAGTGAATAATTGTGGATGAATTTGCTATGATTCTTTAATACAAATGTTATCGTTACTAAAAAATCGACTAAAAGACGCCATATCATAAGATTTTACTACCTACCTCCCATTCTATCATCAGATCCTAATCACTAAATCTAAGTCTAATATCCAGTATAAATCTAATTAACCCTAACTCTACAGATTTACTAGTAGGTAACTATTGAGTACACTGAATATAAATTTAGTTCAATAGTATAGAATAGATTGAACAATTCGGCCAAATACTTTGTCAAGTTACAAAGCTTGCAAATTTACAAATTCGCGGAATATACCAAAAGAAGGCAATAGAAAGTTGGTATAAAATTCGTCCACTCGTCATGACTGTACTATATAATATCTGAAATAATAAATTATTGTTCGATTTGGCGAGGCACTGCTATGCCCCAAGTTTTATAACGTTCAGTAATACTTAATATATTGATCAGTAAACTATATCCTTAAGAATCCTTAAGAAATTGGTCACATAGTTTTTTTTTCATAGTGTATACCTTATCATTCTTATTATTATTATCTGTGCAGAAATATACATTATCTGTATAAATTACTTATTTTAATATGGCAACATTGTGCAATGTCATTTACAAAATTGGTGTTCGTTCATTCATTCATCATTCCATCAATTCATTTTTCCCGAATTGTGGTCAGCGGTCAGGGATGTGAGAAAATCACGTTTCTTTTCTATGATTAAGCATTTAATTCAATTCTATACGCTTTAATTTGTAAAGTACAATACCGGAAGCCATGGCTAGTAACGAAGAGATTATGGGGCCAATATCGCAGGAGGACATTGATGCGGCAGAGAAATTAAAAAACGAAGCAAATGATTATTTTAAAAGTGAGTTTCGGTGTAATATGTGCTAATTAAGGCGTTATTGTATTCAAATAATTATTAATAGGTGTCAAGCGATTCGTTTTCAATCGACTTTAGGTTGATATTAATATAACCTATTTCAGAGCAAAATTACAATCGTGCTATCGAGTTATACACCCAGGCTATAGAGAAGAATGGAAAGAATGCTGTATTCTATGCGAATAGGAGTATAGCTAACTTGCGTTTGGAGAATTTTGGGTACGCGCTGAGTGATGCCTCGAAGGCCATAGAGCTGGACAAGTCCTATACGAAGGCCTACTACAGACGCGCGGCTTCTCACATGTCCTTAGGAAAGTACAAGCTAGCTCTTAAGGATTTTGAATATGTAAGTAATCATTTAAATAGTTGATAAAAGTGTATCTTTCATCATAAATCCAATGGTATTTTGGTCTTACTTTGGAGATATGATTTCGAATCCTACAGACATGATTTTTTAAATTGTTTGTGTATTCAGTTTTATTTAATATTATTGACTGGTGAATGTATGAGGAAAGATAAGTAAAAAAAACATTACATTCTAGTGTATAATACTTATGCACAATCATAGGTAAGTTTATGCCATGCCATGGTTTAGCGATGTTGTGCCTTCAATTGTTATTTTGATAAAACACCCACATCATATCCAAAAATAGGTCAATCATAATCATTGCTGTCATTGGTCAAACTTTGTACCGCCTCAAATCTATTTATCAAATATATTTCATATAAAATATAGCTTATTTTACTCATGAATAATGTAGCTTTCGAATGGTGAAAGAATTTTTAAAATCGGTCCAGTAGTTTTTGAGCCTATGCATTACAGCCAAACAAACAAACAAAGTTTTCCTCTTAATAGTAATTATTAGTGTAGATTTCTACACTGGCTATCTTCTGAGTGAAAGAAAACTGGCAGGGAACCTATCAGCTTCAATTCCCTAGAAAGTTTTCCAGAAAGTATATTACATAAAGCATGAAGGACTTAAAATACATCCTTTTTAACTTATTTTGGCTCGATTAAATATTTAGTACTCTAGAATTGTCTGTAGAATAGTCTCTCTTACAAAGTATTATTAATATATTTTTTAGTGTTATACTTACAGACACATTTATTTCCAAATTCATTTAAAATTAAAATTACATACTTAAAATGTATATTTCCTTATTCTCAATATATTTATAAACTAATTTAATAAATAACACACACACATACAAATCTATTTCTGCCCCATAACCACAGTGTTAAGGGCTGATGTGTTGTGGTTTAAAATGTGTTTTAATGGAAAATATTTATTTGAGGCATTCCAACTTAGCCCTCAGACTTCAATCCTTGACCGATCTTAGATTAATCTACAAAAATTAATCAAACAAGTGTGATTTCTTTATCATATGTATCTAGTTTTGTAATTGAAATCATTATATAAGATACATAACTATATAGACATACATACACACATAGAAAACATACATTATAGACAACCAATTAACATACAATGTCACATAGCGCGCTGGACCGACGACCTAAAGAAGGCTGGTCGTAGTGGCTGATGATGATGATAATGTCACATAGCTATATTTAAAAATAGTACACACACTAATTTTGCGTTGTGTTTTGCTTAAGATTTAAATTGAACGAAAAACACACTGACATTATACCCAAAAATCACCAAAATAAAAAAAACAACTGACACTGCTACTTCAGCTAAATGTTATTTTAAGTATTTTTTGTAATTAAAAATTCATGATATGATAATGATTACTTCTTGTAAGTCATAATATGAAGCAGTTTTTTGTATGAAATTTGAGTTTCATAATAAATTTAAATATTACCAGAATCTGCTTTACTCCTAAAATAAACACAAGGAAAATCGTGATTTAATGGTTGTCATAAATTAGTACTTATTCTGCCCAATCTAATTCAATATATTGGTTTAAATTGTTATCTAATCTGTTTGAATATCACAACCCATAATTATGTTTCCAACTGCACGCAATATACTACTCACTGTAGATAAATGAGAATAGTATAGGTACTTATACAAATTTTATTAAAAAAAGCATGGTATGTGTATAGTCTGCGCCTAACTGCTAGTTCACTCTGAAGTTGCTGCGAGCAGGTGTTGTCATACAATTTCCTATGGCCGTATACGCGATTCCTTTCTATATTCAGAGCGGACTAGCAGTTTTACGCGGACGTAATGTAAGAAGTTATATAACTTTGACATAATTGTATTCATAAACTATTTTTATGCATTTAAAAGAATTACTGAGCAATGAACTGTAGACGAAAGTAAATACTAAAAATAAATCACGTGTCTAAAAACAAATAATTTCAAAAGCAAACCATGAAATTGTCTATGGTTTGATTATCAACCCCTTACTGTCCCACTCCTGGGCACAGCTCTCCATTCGGAATGAGAGGAGTTTTATGCCACAATATATCGCCCTGGCTATTTGTAAATTGGTAGACACTTGATAACTTTTTTTTTAAGAAATCTCAGGCATGCTGTTTTTTCACTATATTTTCCTTAACTTTAAGCAAGTGATAATCAATTTTTTAAACTCATATAATTTGAAAAATCGCCGATTGACAGACGTAGTTTCTTATCATTATGCTAAAACTGATTTTTATTTCTGTTTTGGGCATAATTTTATTTATAAATATTTGGTAAAAAAAAAGCTTCTTTTTGGCGCATTTCTTGACATATTTCTCTATGACTAGGCAAGAACTTGATCCTACTCCACCATGCATATGCACCATGATACATTAAATGCAAAATAAAACCCCTGTCCTTTTTACGTGATAAATAATGAAATTAAATGTATGACTAACGTGGGTTTTGCCGAGTACAACCCCTCGAGGGATGAAAATTTAATGGGTTGTCAATCCATTTAACAGGCGGGAAAACCCTTTTATTGTACGAATACCTAGATATTATATTTTGTTACATTTTTCTAGGGATAGGTATTAACGAAATGTGAAGGGTTAAGCCATTAGCACCAATCTGGCCAAGCATTGATAGATTTTATACTAATTTGAATTGACGCATTACAAACATAAATTTTCTTCCAAATTTTTACCATGCATTGTCGGACCAAGTTGTAATTAATTTCGAATGATATTTCGATATATCCGTGTATTCGATCCCGCAACTCGAAGAAACCAAAAGGAAACTCAAGTGGAAGCTGAATCGTAGTTCGATTCCGGCGGCACCACCGCTATACCTTTCAGACATAATATCAGCTATCAAGCATCAGTCTGGTCTTGTAAGGAACAACTTACATGAGTCGTACTTCCTTAGTCCTCGAGGGTTACAAGCATCTGTGACGTCATATACAACTTCCATCTACGATTGATTTCAAGTTTTTTTAGGTTTATCGTTTCTGATCTCATTCGCTGGTGGCTAAATCTGGAGCCGAACAAGTTTTTTTAGGTTTATCGTTTCTCATCTCATTCGCTGGTGGCTAAATCTGGAGCCGTCCCATTTATTATTAGTGGTTAGGATTTATTAAACCTTGTCGGAGATGTTACGAGCGATGCGGTTTGAAAACAAAATGGTAACACCAATTAATAAAATCATGTTTATTTTATAATTTCAGGTAACCAAAGTTAGGCCAAATGATCAAGACGCGAAGATGAAGTATAATGAGTGCAATAAGATAGTTAAAAAGATTGCTTTTGAGAAAGCGATCTCCGTAGACAAAAAGGAAGTCAATATAGCTGATTCTATTAATCTGGATTCTATGAGTAAGTGTTTTATAAACGTTTTTATTTTTTAATTTAAGTGTATAATTCCACGATTCCTACCCTTCCTATCCCTATATCTTTTCGTCTCCGATAAGTAAAATTAATTTGGTTTTTTATCGTCACCTATGGATATTCGTTTTTATTAGCTTGCCTTAAAAGTCATCATCCTATGCACTTGTTTTAAGAAGCCTAGCCTAGTAGAAAGAATGTGTTAAATTGCCATATCTTTGCATAAGTGATAGTACAGAAATCGCACCAAGAACTGTAGAGTACTGCCACGAATAAAATTGGTCTCTTAGACTCTTTCGAGTAGGAGGGAAAAGATGAGAAAAATAGATTTCTTTAGACATTAGCACGACAAAGTGGAAAAGTTGTAACTTATTATACGTTTTGGAGGAAAAGATAGAGCAACAGTTATTCACGGCAAATATCATCGTTTCAGGCAATCCGGCGTATGATCGAAATCTACCTCTTATTTTGTTTAACTGACGCATTTAAAAATAATTGTGTTTAAATTACTTCGTTCTGTGTAATTTCAGTAACCTCATTTATATTATACCCACTGTTTACTTCCGTGATATTCAACTGTTTCGGAATAGATAAAATCAATGTTGCGAATTCGATTATTATCATAGTCTCAGGGATTTGTGACGATTCTAGATCAACATTTCTGTGAATTGTATCAGAATTTCCATCGTATAGTGCGCACGAAGGAAAATTTGAATGTCAAATACTTTCCTAGAATATGGCTACTGAATTTCAAGTATTTTTTCGATAAATATTCAATATAATGCTCGCCTATGCGAAGTATTTTTGTGACAGCAAAATATATAAAGATATTAGTGTTTTATGAGTTGTTGGCAGCGTTTAATGAAAGGTGGTAGAAACCATCATGATTTGAGCGCGGTGGTAACACCGATACACCTATTTCATAATAACAATTGTGTTAACCGCTTGTGTTATGGTTTGAAGACTGTGGTAGGGCATACACATAAGGCATACCAACTCAGACCCCAGATAGGTCCAATCTCATTGAAACAAATCCAAATAAATGGAATATTCTCTAAGAAAAGAAAGAAAGAAAGAAGGCCGTTTGGTAATTTTGTGTTTATATATAAAGGACAAAAGTATATTAAATTAATGTTTCATTATTATTTTCAGCAATTGAAGATGAGTATGAGGGGCCAACTTTAGAAGATGGAAAGGTGACGCTTAAATTTGTCAAAGAATTAATGGATTTCTATAAACACGAAAAGAGACTACACAAAAAATATGCATATAAGGTAAATGATTATATAAAAAGAAATTAATTTGAAATTTTGAACCAGTATGGTTCGCATGGTGAGATACCACCCCCACACCTATGTCTACTATGAAGCAATTGGGTTTGGATGGAAGGGTGTGGATGCTGGTTCCATCTCAGTCCTCAAGAGTAGCAACCCATTTGTCGTCAATTTTCAAATAAAATTCCTGTTCTTTGTGGATCTGGTTACAGATGTTAATGGGCGGTAATGACCACTTACCATCAAGTGTTTTATAATTGTTTTTAATCTTTTTGGTTAAATTAACATGTGTTTTACTTTTCAGATTCTTATAGACGTCAAAACATATCTACAACAACAACCATCTCTCGTTGATATTAAGGTATGTCTAGTTTTTACATAACCGATTTTCAAAATTCATTTATCAAACTCGCTACTGGCCCACTCCTAGATTATAGTTCACCTCGCGGACCAATTATGTGTGTAAAATTTAAAATTTTCAGATGTATAGTTTTCGTCGCTATGTCTTTCATAATAGTCAAGTGATAATTTTATACGATAACGCACACAAAATATTGAAACATATATAAATACATCCAGACACCAAGTTGTTCAATGATATTTTATTATATTAATAACATATAGTACAATATGTGAGTAGACAGCAAATTATACCCTTGTAATTCTGTAACTAAGCAGTAAGAAAATAGCAAGGTTCTGAAAATGTTCCATTCACTACATCAGATGCTGAAAAAGTTCCATTCTTCTTAATTTTAAGAAATAGAATCTTAATTCTAAAACAGTTTGTTTACCCAAAAAACACTATTAAACCACACACACAAGATTCTGGACACTGTTCCATTCCTAACATAAGATTCTGAAACAGTTCAATTCTTTACATAAGGTTCTGATACCATTGCCCAGGTGCCAGACGACGAGAAGTTCACGGTGTGCGGCGACATCCACGGCCAGTACTACGACCTGATGCACATCTTCGAGCTGAACGGTCTACCGTCGGAGGAGAACCCCTACCTCTTCAACGGAGACTTCGTGGACAGAGGCTCCTTTAGCGTGGAGTGCATCTTCACGCTGTTCAGCTTTAAGTTGCTGTATCCGAATCACTTTTATATGTCGAGAGGTAAGACAGTATAAGGTTATCATTTGGATATTATTTTTCCAAAATCTTTTTTTTTTTTTTTTGAGGCGAGGAAAAGAGATTTTTAGGGAGTATTTTCAGAAAGTTAGGGAAATGTCACTCGTCGATTACGAAAAATGAGTGTTAGATCAACCCTTTTTAAATTGGGTTTTAAAGAAGACCAGTACAAAATGTACAAAAAGTAATATAATATTATATAATTTTTATTTGTAGGAAAAGTAAATAATTTACGTCTGTAAACTAAAAACCACATTTACGCCTAACTTAACTTTTTTTGGCAAATGTCAAATCAATGTCAAAATCTCCTATACTTGTTCTTACCTTAAACAATTTTGACGAAGATCACCATTGTTTATCCATTCTATCTTTCATTCATTCTATCCTTCATTCACTCAGGTAACCACGAGACCCTAGACATGAACCGTATGTACGGCTTCCGGGGTGAGGTGACCTCGAAGTACACCTCCCAAATGGCGGACCTGTTCACCGAGGTGTACAACTGGCTGCCACTCGCCCACTGCATCAATAACCGAGTGTTGGTGATGCATGGCGGATTATTCTCGAAGGATGACGTCACGCTGGATGATATACGAAGCGTGGATAGGAATAAGCAGCCGCCTGAAGATGGTGAGTGAAATTTTTGGAATGGAAGTCTTGCGTTAAGTCTTTGGTGGTGGCAATGGCTCATAGGCACCTGAACCAGAGATGGGATGAGAATCCTACCTGAGATTAGCTACAGATGCATTGCCAAAATCTCCATAAGTAGTTAGAAATACATGTTTGCTTTTTTTTCACATATCACTTAAAGAAGAACAGGATACTCTGTCGAACGATTGTATCACAAGGAGTCTCCCGGTTCATCTATAATTATTATTATCATCATCATCTTAAACATCATGATCATCTTAAACAAACAGTTAATGCCAATCCATTTTGTTAAAGGTTTTTTTTTACTTAAATCGGTAACTATAGTTTAACTATGTTAAATCCAGGGACAGACAGAGGGACATTTAAATTTATTTTTCAAAAATGTAGATCAATAATATCGTATTTAATTAAATTCCAGGTATAATGTGCGAGCTCCTCTGGTCGGACCCACAACCAATGAACGGGCGAGCGCCGTCGAAACGCGGCGTCGGCTGCCAGTTCGGCCCTGACGTCACCGCGAACTTCTTGCAACGGAACGGCCTCGACTACATCATCAGGAGCCACGAGGTCAAGAACGAGGGCTACGAGGTCGCACACGACGGCAAGTGCATCACCGTGTTCTCCGCGCCCAACTACTGGTGAGTAGTTAAAGATTGTTCGCTAGATGGCGCTACAAGTCTAGTGTGATGTCGGATAAAGGATCGGCCTCGATTACTACTGGATACTACATGACGTTGTTTAATACCGCAAAACACTACAGTTCGCTGTTCGGGGCTACGGGAATATTATATTGTTTTGAAGGTCATATCTGCGACGTCCCTAGAGATTGCTCATCAAAGTTTTTGATAGATGGCGCTACTAGTCTTCAAGGCTAGTGGGGCGTCAAAGCCAATATCCTGAAGTGAAACAGCCTAAACTACACCATCAGGTGCCACGAGGTCGTGTACGATAGGAAATGCATCACCGTCTTTTGTGCGCCCACCTATTAGTGAATAATTAAAGGATTGGCCGCTATATGGCATTGTTATAATACCGCAATACAATACATTTCGTCGTTCGGGGATGCAATGTTAGTGTAAAGCGATAATAATGGAATGCTTCGATTATTTTTTATTCGTGTATCATCTATACAGGGTGAATTTTTAAAACGGGCCTTCAGGGCCAAATCCGAAACTATAAGGATTAGCGAAAAATGTTGAAAGGAGTTACGAAGCCGATTTTGATAAAAACTAAAACTGCATCATTACTTTTTTAAAATATCTTTTTCCCTAGCCGGGAATCGAACGAGTTTATTTTGAAAAAAAATACACCCTCTATATTATGCCACCATCTGATAGTGTCGCTTATAAGGATCAAATTCTGGGAAGTAATGTTATGTGACAAAGTAAAGGAAAAGGAAAATTTTGAAGAAAATACATATTTTCCATACATTGCCATACTAATCCTTAAGGATTATACGTAACAAATGATTTATGTGTAATTCTTTAGAAACATACGTAAGTCATACCATTGAAGAATTAGTTGGTTTATCAACTAATTATTCGATGTTATAACCGTGACATACCGCTTAGTATGAGAAAATAATCGTTTGGCAAGTAAATTACCGCCGTTTTTAGGATTTCTTTTAATAAAAATAGATAAGTGATTAATAAGTAAATTGTTATTGTTTGTTGTTTATAACTACGTTTCAACAGTAAATATGATTTTCTATATCTCTTTGTTTAGTTATCACTCGGATTTGACTCGAAAAAGACATTCTCGCAAATTGTCAATTTTACATCTGTATTAAACGAAACTCCGCCCATAGCAAGTTAAATCTATTATAATGGTCCTAAAAGTAACCTTAACTAAGTCGGACATAAAAATATAAATTCTTGAAAAACAAAACGTCCATTTCGAATGATTTGAAACATTGAGTCAAAAAATTGTTAATACGCGAAATGTTTAAATTGATGAATGGCGGGAACTTAACTGCCAAATTAATATAAAAAAATATGTATTTTCTTAAAATTGAGGCTTTTCCTTTTGTTTGTCATTTATCATTGCTTCCCAAAATTTGATCCTTATAAGCAACACTATCCGATAGTGGAATAATATAGAGGGTGTATTTTTTTGCAAAATGAACTCGTTCGATTCCCGGTTAGGGAAAAAGTTATTTTAAAAAAGTAATGATGCAGTTTTAGTTTTTATGAAAATCGGCCTCGTAACTCCTTTCAGCATTTTTCGCTAATCCTTATAGTTTCGGATTTGGCCCTGAAGGCCCGTTTGAAAAATTCACCCTGTATATATTATAAAATTATTGAATGCTTTCTTTTCCAGTGACACAATGGGCAATTTGGGTGCCTTTATAACCATGAAGGGCAAAGACCTATATCCAAAGTATACCACCTATGCGGCAGTGGTAAGTTTCTCACTTATAAAAACACCAAATATTAATTTTGTGCCAATGTTATGTGCAACCTTGCTATATTAAATATGTTTGATTCGCTGTATGATTGATATTTTAAGTTGGAAAAGTAATGCACATAATATGAAAATATATTTTTGTAAACTATTCATTTTAACCATATTTTTTTCATGGACCACTAGACATAACAAAGAATAAAATAAAATAAAATATTAATCGAAAGAAAGTATTGAAAAAAATTTTCAAAACATACTGACAAAAAAATAATGCCAGATACTCATAAAATGTTATACGTTGCAGCCACATCCCGACGTGAAACCAATGGCGTACGCCAACTCATTCCTGAGCATGATATGCCAATGATAGTCGGAGTGCAACGGTCGCCACGGCAACGGTCACCGCGGCGACACACCCCCACAGCAACGGATGTCATGGCAACGGCCGCCATTGCACCGGTTGCCATTGCAACGGTTGCCGTGGCAATGATTGCATCGGTTGCCGCGGCAACGACGGAGGGCGGTAGGCGATCGCGTTCCCGCTAGAAAAACGTGCTATCGTAGTAAGTTTAGCTGTATGCGAGTATTATGAATACTTTCGGGATTCTAGATCGAGGCCTATGTTATAGTGAAGTGAAACTCGTTGGGGTCATAGTATAGAAACGTTTTGTATTGAGGGCAGAGCAAACCATAAATAAATACGTAATTAAAATTATTGATTTTTTTTTAAGAATTGGCAGTGTTGAGTGTGTCACGTTTGTGTGATATCACCACCTGTTCCATATGTTGTAACTTACATTTAAATTAATTTTAATAGTAACGGGACATTTATGATTACACTCTCCCATAGATCGCTTTAATACTATTACTTTCAAAATGCACTAGCCGCCTATGGACATCTATAATCAACCTGAGATAAAATTTGAATCCTACCTCAGTTCGCTCACAGATGCGTTATTCCCCTTCAAACCAGAACACAACAGCACAACAATGCAATTATAAGGCAGAAATGCATGTGTCGGTGGTACCACCTAATTAAACCACAAAAGTTTTTTATTAGTGTGCAGAAAACCCAACGAGTTTCACTTCACGAGCCGTATCAACCAACATCGACTCTAGAATTCGTATTTTACACAATAGGGCCACTTGCATTTCCCTAAACTTGTTTTCCATTTAGTTTACATTTTTAACGACACCCAGTAAAACTATAGCATTTTAATTTGAATCATTCAATGAATGAATTGTATATGTAAAGTTTATTTAAGTTCATCGGGTTTTATTAGTGTTAACTTGTAATTTGATATTATTATCGTCGAAATATAATAAGGGTGGAAGTGTAACCCTTAATGATGCAAATAGTATACTGAGCAATAAGAACCTTCAAAGGTTAAGGACTGGTTTAAATCTATAAACACTTTAGTTTTTCGAAGTTGGCTTTGACCCTTTTCAATATAGGGTTCCCTCATACAAACTGCATGTTTGCTTACAAATGAACCGCATGAGTGAAATCAATACGTTCAAATTTGTGCAGTTTAAATCGCGACTGTGTGCAGTTTCAGTCGCGACTGTGTTAATTTCAATTCGAGACTGTGCAGTTCCCGTCGTGACTGTGTTCAGTTCCAGTCGCGACCATACTGTTCCAGTAGCGACTGTGTGTAGATATATTCGTGACTTACGCAGTTCAAGTTGCGACTGTGCAGTTCCAATCGCAACTGTGTTAAGTTCAATGCGACTGTGCGCAGTTCAAGTTGCGACTTTGTGCAGTTCCAGTCGCGACTGTGTTAAGTTCAATTCGCGACTGTGCAGTTCCAGTCGCAACTGTGCGCAGTTCCATTCGCAACTGTTCAACTTGAGAGCAATCTAAATTAGAGATATGAACCTGAAGCTTTACAACTTAGTTCTCGACGATAGCAATAAATCTGTGATTAACCAAGTAGATTTTAAGGGGTTGGTTATAAACATACTTACATTAATTGTAGACCATTTTAATAAAAAAAATAGATAATTTGAATCATAAATTACTAACTCTCTTTAGATAAAGGTAACAATTCAACAGTGAAACAATGAACTGTGCCGAATTACACTACAGCGCTTATTATATTTCGTTCTACCCTGCGTTTCTAAGTCAAATTATGTGTATCTATCTACCCGAAATTAACAAGTGCATCACTTGTATAGAGTGAATCTTAAACGCTTTACAAAAGTGACTTACACTTGTATGAAGTGAATGTGAGATGAATTGACAATATATACGTGGATGTGGGAAAAACTTACTATTGGATAATAATTAAAAAAAAATAGAAAATATTTTCTTAATTGTTAAAACTATTGTCATTATTGTACGTTCTGAAATGAACTTGCTTGGTCGATTTCAAATTGAAATGAACGTATTTTTTTTAACGTTGAACATGTTGTGTTACGTGACGATCTAGGGTGCGTTTATAGAGACGCCGAGGTTGCTGTTAAAGAATCCGGACGCCGGTAATCGTATTACAATCAATAATATTTGGGTTCGCTTATAGAGTCGATTATGGTGTTTTAAAGCATCCCAGTGGTAATGAATGAGTTAAATAAAGCAAATAAGGCTTCTATACAAACGCTCCCTAACTGTCAATCCTCAAAAATTATGTTGCCATTGTTACGTCATTGCCATTTCAACGTCTTACAGCAATATTTTTACTTTTACTAGAACAATTGTCTTGTCAATAATAAACTTAGTTTAATAACATGAAAGTGGTAATAAATTTTGTTTTATTGTTTTTGTTTTTAAACGAATATATTGTGTTATTTTTTTTTCAACGTGCATCACCTAATGATGGTAGGTTTTATTTGTATTTTAATTGTACATTGTTTTAAATGTTAAGAATATACACTAACAACATAGAAACGACGTTGTGTTGCATTTATTTCGTTGGTAATGGAATAGGCTCCTAATATTTTTATTATTTTTGACATAAAAAAATCATAAAAAAATCCAACAAAATTGGTAGATGACAAAATTACATTGTAGTGCATTGTAGTCGCATACATTTTACCCCCCTATGTCTACAGACATGTATCGTGTCAGACAGGGGCCGTAGTAAAATAAAATCATACAAATATTAACATATTTATATTTTCCATAACGCGACCGCCCAAACAGATAGTTCATGTCAAAATTGTATAGAAAAATATGATTTTATCTGACATGACACGTTGAATGTCTGATATAAATGGGATCTAATATGCAGTACAATCGTTATCGATAATCAATCTATCAATTATTAAAAACCAAAGATCGAAACTTGACAATGTCTAGTGTGAAGTAAATTGTCAAATCTCGATCTCTTGTCGGCAAAACTTTGGATAGATTGAATATTAATAATGGGAGATAGTGATTTTTATTTTTAACTCAAAACTTAATATGTATTTCGAATGTATGGCTCAATGTCGTTTACGATTTTATTACAATTTTTATTTCCTTTTATTAATTTAGTAGATGTGGTTTAACAGATCATCTATTTCTATCTATCTATTCTAATCATCTATTAGGAGTCTTAATTCTTAGTGATTTCATCTAATCCTTCTACAACGTTATGGCAGAAAGTGTTAATAAAAAATAATACTCTTAATTCTCATAGCCCCATGCAAAAAAACGGTCTAGTGAGTGCTTTGAGTTCACAGACAAATATACAAACATTTCGCATTAAAAGTAATTCATTGGTTGGTAATGTTTGCTCTTAAAGTATTCTTAGAGAGGATTTCCTAGAAATATTATACGAGATATGTCAAAGTCGGGGGGCTACTAACCCCGCAACCCTCAAATAACTCAAGCAATAAATTTGATAAAAAAATAATGTACAAAAGTTTCAACACTTGCAACAATAAGAGATTTTAACTGCAATCTTATGACATGAGCTTAGAGAGACTCTAATATTGAGTCTAAGTAGTATAGTAGTAGGTAGTCATAAATCGTATACGGGATATCAGTAACTTTGTGCAGCAACAACAAATAGGTGCAAAAAGAGCTCTCCTTCAAAGCCGGCGATGCATTGGCAACTCCTCTGGTGTTGTAAATGTTCATAGGCGACGTTGACGTTCCATCAGGTAGTCCACTGCTTTATTGTTAGGCTCAAATATATAAAAAATAACCTCAAATAACTTGGAGTCTTACCGGAATCTACCTTGGAGCTATCTGAGGACTATGTAGGGTAGTTACACCTCGTCAGTTAGATACGACGTTTTTGCACCAGAAGAGTTTGCACCAGTGTTAAGTGCTGCTGTGTTCTGGTTTGAAGGATGTGGTTAGGTTAGGTTAGAGAGCGGCGCATCTGTGACCGACCTCAGCAGTTAGAATTGTCTGGGGTTAATTACAGATGTCCATGGGCGGCAGTAGCCACTTACCATTAGGTGGAATGCATGCTGCTACTGTCTGCTACTCCTATATCATAAATCAATCCCCTTGTCCTTCAAACTCCAACACATTCGCCATAACACCTGTTATGAGGCGGAAATAAAAGTAGTTCCGAAATTGTTCACATAACCCTCGATGCTTCATGCGATTAGTGGACCATATAGATACATATTACATTTAAAGAAAAGAAGTCAATAACAAAACAAAATCAGTGAACTGTTAAAATCCACATGTACTTCTAGACTATTGTAACTTTAGAATATAAACTGCAATATGGAACCCCTGGACTCAAACTTGGGAACCAGCCAAAACACAATGAACTTTAGAATATAAATTGCATTATAGGAGTCCTTGGACATAAATTTGGGAACCACTGCCGAACCACGATCAAGTCGGAAACGCATGCAACTCCTATGTACAAACATTTACATATTTAAATTGTTTGTACATAGGAGTTGCATTTTTTGTTTGGTACATATTTCTACCACTGAAAATAACAGTTCAATATTTAACTTTTTAAACAAGTTTATTCTTCATATACTGAATTAAATATTTATTATTATAAAACAAGTAGATCCAACATGAGTTCACAAGGCAAATCAGTGTTTACAATTTTCTTTACCTTTTATAAATATATTGTTCAAATTTAATTATGGATAGTATTGGTGCTCAATTAATCCATTAAATATATGTAATTGAGTCGAGTAAAGAGTTGAACACTTCTAGGTAGACAGAATGGCACACTTTAACATTTTTCTTTTTATTTAATACAAAAATGTTGAATAGAAAGCAAGCACGGAACACTATGACAATATTCATAATATATGCCCGTTATTTATAATAATAATAATATATCTAATTTTTGTCTGCAAAAGATCAAAACTTTTGGCATTTTTCGTCTCTTGGAAATAGTCAAATTTCAATCTTTGGTGGGCAAGAAATGCTTAGATTGATTAATAATAACGGGCCTTAGTAAAACACATAGCTTAATAAGATGAATGCCAAATCAAAATGGCCAAATTCACATGCTCAAACACTTTATATTTAAATCTATCTATACTTCTAAACCACTTAACACTTAGATAGATCGTGCTTTTACACCTCTAGAGTAGAACAACGTTTCTCAACCATTGCTCTCTTGACCCCCACAGTTTCATCAGTAGCAACTTAAAATGTAAAATTATTTCATGAAAGTCGGTTTTTCGTTACCTTTATTAAAAAATCTCGATTATTTTATTCGGTATTCCTATTTATACATCTAAATAATTTCTAAAATTTCAAATCAAATCAAATCATTTTTTTTAAATTCAAAATAGGTTCTTCACAGAGCACTTTTTGAATGTCAATACAACTACCACGACTTCACAAGGTGTTTCGTTATGGAGGAGAAGCGGCGAAAGAGACTCCATAACACACATCTTTTAAAAAATATATTTTTGACATTTAGTAACAATAATTAAAATGACACCAGTGTGTTCAACAAATTGTTATGTTTTTTTTTAATAAAATATACACGACATCAAAGGTACAGGTATCAAAATTCACATTTATTATTAAATATTGCAATGACTTAGAAAAAAAATAGGTAAATTGTTAAAATAATTTCTATACATAAGTTATATTATAGACCTCATTGTGTAAAGAGAACATACACTCATTATCTTTATTCCCCGAATATATTCTAAATTAATAGTTCGTTATTGAATTGAGGTTATGGTTGTAAGACATGTTGAATTAGATGCGGAGCATATCAGATGTAGATAGGGATTGGTGTTGATTTAATTAATAAAATTGTTAAATTTATAATTGGTTTGTTTTATTTACTACATCTGCTAAAACGTGAAGTTTGAGAACCACATGTTTCAATCACTTAATGATATCTGATTAATAGTATTTTATAGGTGCTTATTAAAATATGAGTAAATTACATTTGAGGGGATAAGCCTCTAATGGCTTATTAGTTTTTCAACTAAGTTACTTACAAGTACACATCGTTTAAATCTAATTAGGTATAATGTGTTTTAATGGGCATGTTGCTCAAAGCAATATTTACTAAGTATATCTAAATGAAACTTAATTATAGTATTTAGCACAATATATGCATTCGTATAAAAAATATTTCATTTTTATGAGACATATCTTGCTCGTCAGCACAAACGAACCTCTTAAAACCTTTTTTAATTCAACGTATCTAGGTCGGGTATATTTAGAAACAGTACCAGACCTACACCCATTGATAATAATAGGTTAGAGAAATGAACGAAAATTGCGTATTTAAGTTTTTATTCATTAAACTTCATTTACATATTGCATAGCAATAATTGATACAAAACCCTTAAAGTCCTACGTTAGTTCATTTTACTCTCATAACATCTTTCATGAAGGCACAAGCTGAGTCAGGATCTTAACAACTGTCTTCTTATCCAGCTCACAATTGGGGTACAGCTGATGGCAGTCGGTCTGCAGCGAGCGGCCAGCGGACATGGCCTTCATTATCGATGTGCCGTCCAACATACGCCGGATTAGGGAATTACTGGAAATAAAAAAGTTTTGATATAACGCTGAGGTAGCAAGTGATCATGTAGTTTAACTGACTGTGGGTATGTGTTTACTACCAGCAGCAGCAGTGTTAAACGCTGCTGTGTTCTGGTCTGAAGGGTGTGGTAAGGGAGACATACTTTTCCGAGGCGTTCCGGCTTACCCCTCAAGGGTAGCGGCGCATTTGTGGCCGACCTCAGGTAATTATCTAATCATATCTGGCATTGATTACAGATGTCCATGGGCGGCAGTAGCCACTTACTATCAGGTGGGCTGCATGCTCGTCTGCTACTTCTTTATGATATAAAAACCAAACACGCTTCCACCGAAACGCAATAAATACGTCACGATAGAAAAAAATGTGGCAGTCATACCTCAGCCGGCAAACTATAGATACTGGCTCTCCCATCTTTCAAAATATACCTACATTAGTTACTGCCAACTACTGACCACCCAGCGGTATTTACCAACTTAGCAAAAAATCTATATAGGTACATAAATTAACGTACTGCGTCAAAGTAGTCAGCATAGCGTCAAACTCAGAAGCGTTGCCAGTGACCATGTTCTCGTTGGCGAGCTGGACGTAGGAGCAGGCGAGGCGCTGCATGCAGGCGCCGGAGTCGATGTTGTATCTGTTCAACGTGTCGTCGAAACGAGTCAGCAGCTCTGACAACTGGCCGAGCTGGTCTGATTCTGCACCTGGGGACACCAATGGGCAATTGAATAAGAAACCAGATAACATGACTTTTTATTTTTGATTTTGAGACTGCAAAGAATGAGACATATCTACGTAAGACATTACCCTCCGCAGTCGGGTAACATACCTGTCTTTACTGTTAACAATATTTATTTTATGAATATTTAACAATACGAAAAATAAGAACATAAAAACCAAAGATAACTCACTTCGTCCGTAGCCTCCGTATCCATAAGAAAATGCGTGTATTATCTTAGGCAGGATAATGACGGCGCCGAATCCCAGGATAGACCCCAGAAGAACGCCGCCGAGGTCTATCTTCACCGGCCCGTAAAGACCTGGCGCTGTAGCTCCATAGGGTGACTGGAAAGGATTTTTAGTATCTTTACAATTTGACTGATGCTGATAAAAATGACTTAAAGTCGATGTAACCAGCATTTTCAAACCTCTACGGCCTTAATACGAGTATTATCAGAGTAGTTTTTTTTTATGAAATTAAATTAGAAACTAGAAAGAAATAGAATTTACCTAAACTCACTCATAGATGTATAGCTAACCCTAATAATAAATATTTTTGTATAAATTCCTTGTGTAAGCAATACACATGATCTTGGAGATTTTGAAACAATTCCTATTTCCTTACGATCCAAACAGAATCTACTCTTGTTTTTAATAAAATCGTTACTCAAATTATACAAAGTCTATACCTGGCTTCCCGTACTTCCATAAGAAGAAATTCCGAATCTCTGCGTCCTCTCAGGCTGACTGTCGCGATCTTCTCTACTCTTTTCGGTCCTGGCTGATGGCTGCGCGAGCTGGTCTTCTGTGCGCTGGTAGCTGGTGCTTGGCAGAAAACCACTGTTGAAGAAACTCATTCTAATTAAATGATCGTTCTACCACCACGCTGGAATGCCTCGAAAAGTATCTCCTTTACCACACTCTTCAAACGGGAACATAGTAGCGGTCACCATTGCTGTTATTAGGCAGATATAGGTGCAGCAGTGGTGCCTGCTCATTAATAGTTGCTCCTTTGCTTTATACCTACGTGCTCATCAAAATTACCAAAACCCACTCACCCATCATTGTACTCCCCCATCACACACGCGGCGCACGCAAGCAACAGCAGCTCTATCCGGTTCATCCTCAGGTCTGGACACACTGGCGTCTTCCGCGACCAGCACCACTATATACGTGGCGTTCCGTACACTGCCCAGGAACAATCACATGGGGAAACCATTGTGCGACGTCTTCGTATTGCGCAACGCCACGCGACACTGCGGTCACGATTCGTTGATGTTATCGGAGCAACGAATTTTTCATAAATTGTCTGAATTTTCTCAAAAACTTACTATTCCATTAAATGAACAAACGGTACGGTAGGTCTACTGCAAGGACTTTTTATGCAACACAGAAGCAGCGCACATGACAACAACAACCACATATGCAGAACTGCCAAAGAAAATAAGTTGATTTGTGAAATTTGAGATAGTAGGAACAATCTATTCTTTGCTACTGCGAAAATATTATGAGGAAGCCCGCAAGCTAAAAAGTTCTCTATAAGAGTATTTAAAGTGTAAGACTAAGAATCTCCAACATCACCATCATATATCTACCTTATAACAGAACCTTGAAGCTGTTGTTTTCTGATGGACACAAGTAGATATAATATAAAGCTATCCAACTTAATTCTCAAGAACAGCAAATCAACAGCAATCAACCAAAGATTAGGCGTCTTACTTGAAGTAGGTTACAGTAGTCCAGACGTTTTCTACACTCACAGCCTTCCGAGCGATTCCCTGTATCGTGGGTGCAATGGCAAATGGCAAATGGCTGCACAAAGACAAATACACAAACACAGACTCAGAAACAGAAATGTAAATACTTAATCATCATCATTTACATACCTACCTGTCTGACCGGGCATCGAACGCGTCCTCTGCGCATCAGACCGGCATGGTGACCGCTCCTCCATGCCGGTCGTCATAGACATTAAAGACAGCCAACATCAGTCTATAGGTACCGCTTCCGTTACATAAGAACATGGAAGTGACGTAAGTATGGTCTAATTACTACGTTACACGGGCGTTACGTGGTAGATTATCTACGACTTAGGTATCCAGAGCGGTAAATGAGTTCATTGTTTGTCAAAGATCTCTCCTCTAGTGACACCTATAGTGTGACATGTGAATATGCAGATTTTTAACATGACACGATATGTGGTGTAGAAGATACATAATGCTCCACCAAACATAAAATTCAGAGTTCAGTGAATTTATGAATGAATTTATGCAATTTTGTAAAATTATCGACTCTTACCAACGATACAGTTGCGCAGGGATCACTTAGGAATGGTTATGGAAGATTTAAGATTAAAACCCCAGGCAGGCAATTGTCTCTGTAGTTCCGGGACCAGAATAGGGCTACGGTATCCTCTGCCTGTCGTAAGAGGCGACTAAAAGGGGGCTTTCGGGGTTGCGGGTGGCAAGAGTGGGAGCTCCAACCCGGCTAGCGACCTCGGGAAAAACGATGGTATGTGTGGCCGCATACCATCGTATACTCCACAAGAAGTGGAGAAGTTCACGCTTATCTGGGCCGAGCCCGCGAAACTCCCACGACGCTGCTACTGCCACGACACAGTGACACTATTATCGACATTTTCTTAAGAAGATTAGATTAGTAAACGAGATTATAGTACACCTAATAAGTGGACACAGCCACCCATGGACAACTATGACCAACTCCTAATAGGAAGATATCCACGTGATGCCTATCACAGATCTTATCCATTCCCACCCTTCCATTTAAACAGAACTGATTGGGCTTTCCACCTAATAGTGCCTAAGTGGCTACTGCTGCCTGCAGATATCCACGATCCACTGATCCCATGATTTAAATCCCATCTAAGGTAGAATACAGATCCGTTGCTACCTCTAAGGGCTGTTGGAAGAAATCGTAAATATACCTACCACAAATCAGAACACAGGAACGATTGACTCTGCTATAACCTGTTCATATTCCCTATCTTCGTTAAAGCAAGAGAACTAATTTGTAATAGAAAGAGGTAATGGAAGGTGTTATATGGTAAGTATTTGTTTCTTATGAGAATAATGAGTGTAAGTAATAATGTACGAATATATTTTGGTTTGGCGGATAGTAAGCGAAATGTTAGCTCTGATGTACTTATATATGTATGTATTGGCTACGTTTTGAGATTAATTACAGATATCCACGATGTGATACTATTTACTACACTTCATTGTCAACCCATTACTTTCCCACAGACCACTAGACCACCCTGCTGGCAAAGTGCGTATTGGTAGACTTCACATACCTACCTACGATCAGGTGGACGGTAGATATTCGCGTCCGTAACCCCAAATCTCAAATAAACCTTCATCATCTTTTGGTATATACCAATATCATCATCTTTATATATATACTAATAGATGATGAAAGCTGTTTTAAGAGAAAGTAGCTGGGGGATACCCCCAGGAGGAGTAGGAGCTTACTCCTAGACTCCTAGCTCATCATCAGACATTTTAAACCAAACAATAAAATTAACACTTCCGTTATAAAAAATGATGTCATGTGAGATTAACAAATTGAGAATAAAAGTTTACATAATAATTACATATGTATGTTTGTTCCCTACAGCTGGGTAATTCTAAAAGAGACATCAAAGGTTCACGGTGCGTGAAAATGCTACAAATGGTACAAATTGTCACAAACTCGAGTACAACAAAACGATATTTTCGTAGAGTTACTATTCTCATAGACGTGACACTGAAGTTAAATGGGACGTTTTTGTTAGGTGCACGTGTACGATTTCCTATTATACTGTAAGTTAATACTTTTTTAACAATGTTGCACCCAATTCTATAGCAAAAACCTAAAGTTTGTTTCATTTTCGGACGGTCTGAAAGTTACGTTAGCAAAAAGAACTTGCAGCTCTTAACGCTGCTGTTATTAGGAAAAAATTCAGAACGGCGGTAGTGCCTCCGGAGTCGAACCACTAAAGGCTATACCAAAGATGTGGCAGTGGGACCTCCCGTGTGTAATGGTGGTGCCTCCGGCTCACACGAGATCCTCCAAATTGCCCTCAAATTTACAAATGTCTATTCCGTTTTACATATGCTCTGCTTAAGAGATGTCTACCTGCAGCAGTGATAGCAAACGATGTCTAAGGCCAATATCAGTTTGCCTAAGACACCGTTTGCTACTTCAATTAATAAAAAACATATGTCTTTTGCTGTTTCTTGCATAAAATACCCACTCTATGTCTTCATTACTCTTCCACCATAACGTATGGCTCTAACCTGTTATGTGTCATCCGACTTCCATATTCATTGACAACAATACACGGAAGCTGCATGCTCTGAAGCACTTAGAACCTCCGTTTCCTTGGCTATTTCTGCAAATGCACCGTAAAATGCCGACAAAGCGCGTAAAGTTTCGGCGAGAGAAACACCTTGTTCTTATTAGGTCAAATTAAGTTACAGTTTCTGATAAAATCTTAAATTGGTTGAAATTTTTGTTCATAGGCGTTCTTGTAAACTTTGTTGCTTCTTTTTTAATATAACCATTCTTCTAAGCAATTTGTTATTTTAAAATAACTAAATAAATTCTTTCAATAATAAAATACAAATTTAATAGTATATTTTATTTATAATTAGCTTTTTTTATTACAAACATATATTTTTTAATACATTTCGTATTTTTTAAAATGGTGTTTAAAAAGTTGTTCATTATCTGTTATGTGATGGTATTGGTTACATCTGAAAATAAAATGAGAAGAAATGGAAGGAAATCGAGGTTTATCGCATTTGATAATGAAAACAGTGATATTCAAGTAAGTCGATTCATTCAAAATTCTATCAGTCTATCATTACGCCTATGGGATTGGAAATTTACTTTACCTTAATTAGTCTCAGTTATAATTGATACTTATTAATTAACTACTCTATTATCATTAATTGATATGTACTAATTAACTACTCTGTATATTGTAAGCACTAAAACTTTGGTTAGCTATGTATTATTTATAAAATTCAATTTATAATTTTGTTTAATTACGTGGTATATGATCACCCATTTTTGTAGACCGAAATAAATATTTTTTGATTTTCCACTTAAGGTATAAAAACTATTGATTTGTGAATATTAAAAAAGTTTTCTGCAAAATAGATTATTTTGGAAAAAATATTTCAGGTCAGCTTAGATTTCACGGTGCCGTTTGTATCGATACCATTTAAGAAGACCATTGATAGCGTATTTGGAGGACTACCTGGCTTGGTAATTATCTATTTTTCTCTTTTTCTTTTATCTTATTTTATTTTCTGTTTTCTGTCTTACTCATTGTGCTCTCTATTTTTATACTTTTCTTTACCTTATCATTATTTATTAAAAAACGTCATCCCAAATGAAGACTTTAGTATTTGGTTCTCCCTCAAACATTAGAAATAACGCATGAGAGGGTAGGATAGATAAGAGTAAGACAGAAGTGCCACATGAATATGTCATACTAAATAATTTCATTATTAAATAATTTTATTATTAAATAATTGTTTTTTTTTTCACAGGCTCTACCCAAAGTGAACATAAACCCATCAGCATTAGCTTTTGGGGCCACTATGATCCTAGCCACGAGTGTACTATTACCACTCTTCAACAAAGGCTTAGGCTCCTATGATACGGATCGCTATTACAGAGGTATGTATTAATAATAGTTTAAATTTCAAATTATTATTATTTCATATTTTGATATCCCTAACTTAATTTTGACCACCGAGTTTAGTCTCTTCCATTTTCGAATTTCATTAATTAGAAAAAATATATTTTCATTAAAAAAAATAACGGAACATAAATATCGAACGAAAAATAAAGTGAAAAATTTTTCACTAAAAGATTTTTTCGGAAATAATTTACTTAATAATGAAGTTAGTAATATTCGAAAATCTGCATTTAATATTATAGAGTACATAGGGATTTCAGTAATAAAATAAATGTAAGATTGAAGCAAATTACAAATTTTATTAAGTACTTATAAATATCACATTGACAAGTATAATTTGGACAGTCCTAATTATATGTTTTTATGCAAAGAAAGTAGCAAACTATCCGAGCTAATATTATTATTGATCCCAAATAGTAAAGAAATCCTTCCCAGAGGACAATCAGATTTGCTAATTTAAGGACCATGGAATACTTTGTATTTATATTGCAGCGACCAAAGCAACAGCTTTGGTACTGTTATACGTCAGAAATAGATGTGGTAATGCCACCGCCATTGCACCAAGAACTTCACAGATTTAACACGGGCAACCCTTTTTAGCTACTCTCCGCCTAGGCTTAACTTCTGGAGCAGATTTCTTATTCTTCACTTTAGCGACCTCGGCAATACCCGCGTCCGCTGGTGTGTACTGAGTCTCCACATGAATATAGTTTTTACGTTTCCTCGGCGCCAAATCAAAACAACCGAAAGGCGGCGTATATTCTATATCCCACGTCGCATTACTTGATAGTGAACTTAGCGATTCCTCCTTACAAACACAGTCTGGTTCTTTAAACGCTGGACAGCTGTCTATAACTTTATCGATAGCACTCAGATCATTACAGTACACATCCATGTAGGCACATTTACATATATCTTCTACCGCTTCAGCTAATGCTTTCCGTATCTCAGCATCACGCTGTTTCTTCAGTTTCACCATCTTACGCGCTTCTACCTTTGCTTGTTCTTCTGGGCTACGCTTCTTTATGATCTTGAACACTAAAGGATCACAATCCACGTAGGGGTCTTCATTAGCTGTTATTTCTGTTAGATCTTTCAATGGATTTACCTGTAACGAAGTATATATTAATTTACTTTAATGATCTATTGATTCTAACATTCATTGGTTCAGATACATAATCGTTAAAAACTTCTCCGTTCGACTTCACTGTGATTCATTTCAGCAAAGGCATACAGCATAAATAGCTACGGCGATAGGATTACATTCGAAATACGTAGCGGTTTAGCATCTTTAAACTTACTTGTATTGTGAAAACATCTCCTTTTCTCTGTACCCTGAGGGCTGGTTTCGGTTCTAATGGTTCCTCTGGCTCAGAATCCCCTCCTCCCATGTCTGCTCCCGGCCTGTGGCCCTTCTTTTTTTTCTTCTTGCTTTTATCCTTGTCTTGGCCTCCACGGGGACACTTAAACGTCATCATCTTCGCAACACTTTTGCCGATGACACCGGGCTGCCAGCCGCGACGGGGCTAATGATAGAAACATTTACTTATTTTGTTATTTTAGAACCTTAAAACCTATGCAATTATAGATCAGGAAATTGCATAAGAATGGGATTTGTGCAGAGACATAAAATTATTAGAAAATTAAAATCTTACATTTTAGAACAATTGTAAAATTTATATCGATCTGGTCCTTAAAACTTGCTGAAATCTTTCCATTGAATATTGAAGAAAGTATTAGCCTATTTATAATATCAAAATTGTTAACAATTACCTTCATCCCTGGTATATCCTGAGCATTCCATAGCCAGCCCATCTCTCCCGGTACCGGGTAGCCGGGCTTCAGGAACGGGTTGCATGTCTTATGGCCGATTGTTACCCCTGTAACAAATGTTTATAAAATATGTATTATTAACATATTCAAACGAAACTAAATTGAAAAGCATTGCTACAATTGTAATAACTACTTATATTGAAAAGCTATAATAATTAGTTTTTATATATTTTTTAATAATTCTTATTTAAATTACATTCAGTTCTGCTTAACAATGTTTTAAAAAAATGAAAAATCCATGCAATTACTCATTCTGTCCAAATTTTAGTTTATTTTTACCTGGATGTATATCTCCAAACGTGTAATTATATTTGGATGCACTCTTCTTTTTCTTTTTCCTGTCAGTATCTTCGTCGTCACCCATTGCACTAAAATTTTTCACGAGATTCCTAAAAATATTTGAAAGTCATTGTCAAACTTTATAAAATACTTCAGAAACACCCAGAATCTTGAATGGGTACACACAAACAAAGTATTGAGTATTTCACCAATAACGTTAACCCATTATAGTCGCAATATTGGGCCCAGTTCTTCTCTCAGAATAAGAAGACTAGGCGAACGTTGACCACGCTGACTAAATACGGATTGACAGACTTCACTGACTTTTGAGAGCATCATAAACTCTCAGGCATGTAGGAGACCGCATAATATTTTTTCTACATTATTGAAACAAGTGATTCCTTTCTAATAAGAACAAAACTTAGGAAAAGTAAAAACTCTTGTCCAGAAATCGAAGCTCGATCTCTTTTTGTATTTAATGTACTTACTTATATGTGTAACTGCAATTATAAATTATACTTAGGTATTGTAATTCGGTTTAATAACAAATAAAACAATGGTTATCAGTTGTATAAGTTTATTGAGATGTTATTCACTAGCGGGTTACAAAATAAAACATTCATGTGAATAAATCACTTATTATCATCTTTTTTGTATTTTTCCTGAATTGCTAATTTGTGTGATCCGCAGCATGCTTTACCAGTAAGCGATAACAGATGCTGTTCCTTATCACAACATCTTCTTTCAGTGTCCACATTGAATTTGTTTATGCATCTAAAGTCGTGATCTTTCTCATTCTTCATATAATCCTTTATAGCCTTCTTAATTCTCTCGTATTCCTTGGAACAGCACACCTTGCCTGCGTCATTGTAACTGGGTGGCTGTGCAGGTAAAGCGGCAGTCTTATACATTCTCGCGAAACCGTCAGGCACTGAACAAGGTCGACCCATTACCGGACAAGGACCAAGTTGAATCGGCGGCAGTCCGTACGGCAAAGGTTCTGCTTCGTCCTCATCGTCCTCCTGTTTCTTCTTCTCCTCCTCCTCATGCATCATGGTCACGGGACAGCTGCTTTTGTGTTTGAAAGACGGGCAGTATGGCTTGTGAGCTTTCCGCGCTGCTATGTTTGACTTTTCAGCAATACAGTCACAGTCGAATGTTTTACAAGGTGGTGTGGGTTTTGGCGGACTGCACTTACAATCTTTGTCGTCAGGAGCTTCTATACAAGTTAATACTGTCATCTTACGTTGAGATGGTTTTGCGTCTTCTACGTTATAAACCATTAAGTTTTTACATGTAGTTGAGGGATAGGATGTATTTTCTGAAATTTTAATGGTAGGTGTACTAGCGAAGTTACTTTCCTGCTCTTGCATATGCACTTGACCACATCCAAGATTGCGACAAACGCATCCACTTTTTATATTACAAGTTGCATTCGGTGTTACTTGGAAATTGTAATTTGCTGTAAGGTTTTCTACGACATAATCTTTTCCGTACACGGAATCTTTGAAAGTAGGTACTTCAGTAACATAAGCAATTCGAGTCTTGCTGCCCTTTGGTGTCACACCTGTCCCATACATATTCTTCTTACGATCTTCACAACTTTCCCCAACATGAGTAATCCCTCCACAACCTGAACACACAGCTTTGCCTTGCTTGCCTTCTTTTTGTAACTTTTCAGGACATTCCTCACGATGCCAACGGTCATCTTTACAGACACAAGTACCACACACTTTCCTAGTAGTTTCGTCTTTAGTTCCACGTACATTACCTTCAGCTTTAATTCTATATGTATCTAAATTCCTTATATACGTCCTTACTTTGTGGGCTAATGCACAATTAGCATTTCCACATGGCCCTGTAATGTCTCCCATTCTTATTTTATTAATCGGATACTTTTTCTTTGCTGGTTTCTCTTCTGCATCATGCTTACATCTAATATCTTCACCTTTTTGTCCAACGCCACAACTTTGCAATTCGGTGCAAATCTCAATTTTCTGTTGCGCATTATTTACAATATTGGGATCTTCCAATGTAGTAGTTTCGTATAGACTGCCGACCATACAGAAGTTCGGATCGTCCCCTTCAATCCTCTTACATTGGAACATGCTAGGTGCCTTATTAGTTCTAAATACAAATGAGTCTGGATCTTTCATTGGTTGCTGAAATTCTGTTATTATGCTTTCGCCCAAGGCACTCAGTCTAAGTATAAACGCTATCTCGCCAACACGCTTACAACAACATTCTGCAAATAGTGGAGTAACTTGTTTGATAGTTAGTGGATCGTGTATTTTACAGGCCTCAGCAGTTTCCTTCAGCATGTGGAAGAACTGAGTTTCCCAGTGCATCGTACCAATACCGACGAATATTTCAACTTCGTTTTCATCATCATTCCATACTTCAATCTCCAAGGGGAACTTGCTGAGTATCATAAGAACTGTGTCAGGATATGATGGAAACAGATATGACTTCCCAACTCTTATAGTTCGCGTCCATTTTCGTCTGCCTTGATCATCGCATTCCATAATGTCATCCTTGGTTTCCTCATTGACAGCTAGTTGACCTTCTTTTATGATGAACTCAACTTTGGGTCCGAACTTAATTTTGATGATCAGACTCTTATTAGCACCACTCTTCTCATCTTCTTCAGATGCGAATATGGTCACTTTGTCTATGAATATCTCTACCAGGTACATTTGCTCCATGACCTGCAGAGTTCAATTGCTTACATCAGAACACTCATAATATATCTTCAAGGTTGCAAGTATCACTAAAAGTTTATTGATATTAACACTCATGGCAAAAGTCCATATGTATTAAGTAGGTATGTTGTTCGTGCGAAAAGATTTTTAAAACCGGCATGAAAAAATATATATCTACCAAATTAACAGACGTTCTTACGAGCTCTAAATGTACATAATGGTTTGGTATATATGTCTAAAATACATAATAATATATTTTTTTATTTTAATACAAAGTAAATAATACTTACGGAAATCAGTAGTTTGGTCCTTGTCCTAAGAAAACATAACTATGGACACTGAAAATTTTATTTTGTAACCCGAAACGTTAATTCTTTTCCATGTCCTCTATACAACTGACATTTTGTCAGTTGGCGTGCCAATTGAAATTAGAATGCCTCGAATAAAGACAGTGTATGTTTTACTTTATTTTTTACGGCCTGAAGTTGTATAGACAATAATAGAGTAAAGAAATCCTATATAGATTTATGAGAATTTATAAAAATATAGTGTAATTTTAGCAATAAATCAGTCGAGTTTTCTAGTAGGTTACTCCATTATTTTTAAAAGTATTATTTTTATGATGCAAAACGGATGACACAAAGGGGTTAATTTTTTGGGAGCCCGTAGGCACAGTTAAATTAATTCGAATATCACCAAGGGCCTACCACCACCACCATTATCCATTATCATAACCGTTTTTTTCTTCTGGAAAACCTGACCTTCGAAATTATCAGAATTTCTGACAGGTATTCGCTTTTGTCCAGGACTACCAGATTAATAATATTCTAGGGCTTCTAACGCCTCAAACCGTTTACCAGTTACTAAGCCAAAATTGCAAATAAATCTTATGACTGCACAATCTTATTTAGTTTTAGATTCTGAAAACCACGAAACGAACATTTTCTCGGAATTAAGCAGCCAATTTTTGAGCGTAAGCCGCGGCTGTCCATTAAGGATCGCATGTTGGATAAGCCAGAGATCTAATAACGGAGAATCTGGTGGAACCGTGGAGCAGATTATCAGGTAATTTCATTTTCATCACGTTTCTTTATGACATTTTTTTCTGTAAATTCTATCACAGTAGGATGCAGGAGGTATACGAAAGTATATTGCAAAATGACGAGAGACTAATACAACTCCCTAGTAACTAATAGAGTAGATATTTCTACTATAGTCTTTAGTTTGATTATCTGTAATATTTGGTCCGTGTTGCTGGATCTGCGTTTTTTGCTTGTGTCTTTTTTATTTATCGTGAATAAATTATTATTCTATTCTATTCATATACTTGTAAGTGGTAAAATGTCGGCAATCCGGCATGACAACGGCATCACATTGTTTATTTCGACATATTTTCAAAATCTATTATACCAAAATTACTCAAATAAAAACAAGTAATTCTTTCTATTAACATTTCGTCGTAAAATTAATATACTTTTACAGAAATAAGCTCATCTCATCAATAATGAACAGCACCGCGATTGAAGAAGCCATACGTAATGGAAGGAAAGGTTACGACTGCTCGTCCTACGAACCTTGTCCGATACGTGAAGAACATCTACCTGGCTTGATGAAGAACTTTGCTATTTTGTCTAACTCTTAAAGTAGATATGGATATTTAATTCTTAATTGTAAGAGTATAGTAAGATATTATAATTGTTATTTAGTATAACATATAAGTCTGCGTCACGTTACATAGTTAAGCAACGCATTGGATGGATAACCGTTGTTGTCCAAAATTTCTCAAGTTTATAAAAAATGCATTTAAATTATTGTGTAATACTTTAAATTATTTATAACATTAAATTACTTTATTCATTTGATTTTTTTTCTTACCCATTTCACTTAATTTTAACCCTTTGTTTATCTTAAATTCTATATTTTACGGTAGGTTTAAATAAAACAAGAGATTTAGTAAAAATATAATAAATTATTAATTTCTAGTTAATATTTCGATAATTTCTTTCAAGCCAAGCTTCATCGCGCAATCCAAAGGCGTGTTCCCCATGAGATCCTGTTCCTCCGCACTTACTCCATTTGCTATTAAATAGCTAACTACTTCCGGATAATTGCAAAGCACGGCCTGGAAATGATAAATGTTTAATTTTAATTTTATTGTCATTGTTGTCATTTAATTATTGTTGTTGTCAATTAATTTGATTGCATTTGCAAATCTCCTGCTTTAATTAAGATTGTCCTAAATAAGAATCTACTTTTTCAACAACAAAAATCGTGGTTGAATCTTACACTTTCAATTCACCTGTTTAAAATGGAAGTGTGTCTATGATTAATATGTGTGATATGTTTTGATATCCCATGTTAGATGAACTCGAATGTTTAGTGTCGAATTACTCACCTTACACAAGTCATTATATCTCAATTCGTCCTTTAATTATTTTTCTATCTCATTTTGTCTATTTGATTATTTTATTAGGACCAAGTACTTTAATGACTCAATGACGAATTTATATTGTCTCCTAACAGCATTCTACTTCAACACAGCATTAGACTGATGAGTTCATGTCAGTACCTGCCCTATCATCAATAACTACTGAAGAGAAACTATGTTTTAAGAAGACAATTTATCATTTTTCCACAACTTACCGTATGCAAGACATTTTACCTCAACTCGTTAATTAAGTTTTCGTCAGCACCACTGTCCTCGACGACACCAACTTACAACATGATAATTTACATAGACAATTTCTTTTTTTAACTCACCTTATGCAAAGCATTCTGCCCCAACTCATCGATTAAATTCAAATCAGCACCAGATAACTTCAACGACTCTAGTTTGCTGACACTTCCTCTCCTAGCAGCGAGGGAGAGCAACTCCGCTATATGTTTGGTATCAGCTGTTGCAAGATGAGCCCCACATTGCATTAACAATTGTATGATTGAATGATCGTCGCGGTTTATTGCTGTTAAGAGGGGAGATTCACCGCATCTATGGAAAATGATTTTAAATGAACGATATTTAATTTAAATAATAATCTTTAATTTATTTCTTTAATTAAAGTGGCCACCGCAAAATTGGCTAAGTGTATGCTCTAGCAAATTGACTTTATCAAAATAGAATAAGAGTGGAATGAAAATTAAGAAGAAGAAAAAGTAGAATAACAAACAAAGACATAAATTTCAATAGGTAAGATATGGTATAGGTAATTGACTTTATCAAAATAGAATAAGCGTAGAATTAGGAAGCAGAAAAAGTAGAAGAATAAAGACGTAAATTTGAATAGATATGAAAATATTGAAAGCAAATTATTTGAAACAACATAAAAAGAAGTAGAATGAGGTAAGCATCAAGAAGCAGAAAAAGAAAGTTATAGAATCAACATTGCTAAATAAGATAAAACGTTATGAGAGTCTAAAAAGAACGAAAGACGGGCGATCAGAAAGCGATAAAAAGCTTAAATCATTAAAGAATTATTTTTATAGTAAATTGTGCCATAAACAAGATCTACAGAATCAATCTACATAATAATTAAATTGTCTGTATGACAATCAGTTAAGGAGCTCAAGCGTACATTTTTTTTAATTTTTGTCTTTATTTCATAAGACAAGGCAAATTTAGTGATAGAAGAGTAAAAGAATTAGCAGGCAAAAATCTTTTTACGGATATGCAAAGGAATTTATAGGAAGTGATACATGTACACAGTAAGCGTAATGCAGTCAAACATGCAAACAAAGTCTCGTACGACGACTCACCTAGTTTTGAGATGCACGTTTGCTCCATTTTTCAATAAATACTCTATAATAGGAACGTTTCCTTTTATAACCGCTTCGTGGAGGGCGGTCCTGCCTTCAGAGTTTTGGCTATTGACGTCCGCACCCATGTCTATCAAAGAGAAAATTTCATTATCATCAGGTACTCCTTGACTTAGTTGCATAAAGCGTCACAACTTAGTTTAAAACTTTGTACGTAGGTTACATTGCTACTTCTTCTAAATTAATTTGTAAATGCAGGAGGAAGGCTTTCTTTACGTCGATTAGTTAAAATTGGAAACCAAATATCCATTACTACATTTATCAAGAAGCAAATTATTGCGCACGTATTTTTTCTCAACAACATTTATCATCATATGCCCAACTAAGAATCATCAGAGTTTCATATGCCTGAGCATCATACATACAAGCATCATGCGGAGGAGAGCAATGCTCATTCAATTCACTCATACAAAAATACACGAGGTAAATATAAATCAATTACCCAGCATCTTCTTAACTCCTCTGTCATCACCGTGCTCGATTGCGTATAACAGCAATGCACTGTAAACCTTCTCTGTCACTTCTATCAGCTTTTTTGGTGATTGGATATTGAGACTGGTTGCCAAAGTGTCAATTAAGATATCTTCCTGAAAGTGGAATAAAATACTTTGATATTTTTGTTACTTTTACTAAAAGATGAGCAAAAAAATCCTGTTCAATATAATGCAATTATCTTGGTCGGTATATTTATTAGGTCATCCAACCACCAACCACACGTGACTGTATGATATTATTATGTATGTATGATATTGTTATTATGTATGTATGTATTTGATATTAGAGGAAAATGGATATTTGAAATTATAAAATTTACCTGAACTGGGACAGACGATGAGTTGGTCAACTCACCTCGAATATTGGTTGACATCAACTGAAAATAAAACAGTTAAACTTTTTTAAATCAATAAATGACTATAAAGTAAATGTAAAACTTAACTCTATAATATAACTGTCTGGGGATTTCTAAGTTCAGGATAACCCCGTAATGAAAGGATCAATAAACTAAATTAATAATTAAAGGACTAAGGATAAATGGATAGAATCTCCAAATAAATTTTACGTAAATACTCAGTCATATGTAGCTATAAACATTTCCATGATTATTGACAATATACACGTAAAGCTAAAACTGTTTTAAAAAATTGGTTGGGTTAGGTTAGAAACTGGATATTACCTCAACTTTTTCTTTATAAGTGAGTTCAGTCTTCGACAGCACATACGATAGCTTTGTGAGCGCCGCTTCTGGGGTCATGTCGTAGCCGGATATCACACCGCACTCTGCCAGAAACTAAAATAAAGATTTAAAAACGTTCACAAAAGTCACTAAATAACAAATACCAATGGTAGAATACTTAAGAAAGATTACAGAATATACTTTAATATAGTGACGAATAGACTGTTCTCCATAATAAAATTATATGCATGCCCTCATGGGCATTGCTCATGCAATAAATTCTGCGATCCTTAAACTTCCACAAAGAGCTAACTTCACCAATTAGAGCAACGTGTTGTATCTTGCAGAGCTTCCCTAACTACGGAGAGAGATTCAAATCCTGTAGTGTAATATAATAAATCATCATCAACCCATTACTGTCCCACTGCTGAGCACGGGTCTCCTCTCACAATGAGAAGGATTAGGCCACAGTCTACCGCGCTGGCCAAGTTGCCAACTGCCAATTGGTAGACTTCACATACCTTTGAGTTTTTTTTAATATAAGTCTCCCAGGTATACAAGTTTCCTCACGATGTTTTCCTTCACCGTTTTTAGCAAGTGATAATTAGTTTGTCATACGCACATAATTTCGAAAAATCAGAGGTGCGTGCCTGGGATTGGAACCTCGGATCGCTCGATCGAGTGGCCAAGTTCTTAACCAATGGGCTATCACTGCCTTATAATAATTGCAGCCAATATGAAAACCTCACCTCTCCGGTCTCATACAGAGGTTCTGCCACAGCACCCTTAGTACACTGTGTGATGTTGACAACGATAACTCCACGAGCGATACTCGCTGCAATCTCCTCAAACACATCTCGCCTGTTGGACGGTATATTCCCAGCTCCATAGCTCTCTAGGACCACCCCTGAAAAATCACAAAATTTTCAGAATTGACCCTTTATAGGATGGCGATTCGTCCCGAAAAAGATCGATTCTTAAGTAGATTCAAATCGAAGTGTGATTAATCTTTTTAAAAAAAATTCAGGCTTAAAGAATCGATTCTTCTCCATCTCGATTCGATTCTCCAAAAATCGATCTTCGATCGTCTCGGAGGCGATCTCAGATCGCTATCCCTATTATAGAGTATTGGAAGAATAATTTACGTAACAAGACGCAAGGGAACAGATAATAATTATCATATGATTAAATCAATAGAACTTAATAACGCATTACGTAAGAAGATGAGTTAAGAGCTTCGATCACTAATAAGAACGTTAAGAGTCAAGGAAGGTCAATAACAAAATTGATTGAATTAAAAGCACTTAAAGTATCGAATCAGAGAACGGTTTCTAATAAAAATTATGAACAATTTAAAAAGTCTACAATGCTAATTTATCATCTGTGAACTGCGTCAATGCAGAATAAGTAACATGATTTTTAAAGTAGAAGTAGCGAGAATGCAATCAACCCGATCGTAAGTGGCTACTGTCGCCCGTGTACATTTGTAATATATCCCAGATAAGTTAAAGAGCTCTAACTAAGGTGGGTAAGATGCTTTGCTACCCCTAAGAACTAACTTGGAACGCTAAGGATTAGGCCCTAGTCCACTTCGCTGACCAAGAGCAAATTGGTAGACTTCACATACCTTTGAAATATTTGTCTTTTTTTTTTTTTTTTTACAGGAGTAAATATATACTTTATTGTCAATTACGAATAAGAAATTTATAACTAAATAACAAGAAATTATTAAAGCTAAAATATATACAAATTATTTCTAATTAACAATATATACAATCAAGAGTAAAAAAGATAAAATCATAAATAAAATAAACCATCTAAAATTGCCGTGCGAGGCATGGTTCCCAAAACGCTGGCGGCGTTTCCTTGTTGAACGGCCAGGCTTAGCCTTTGAGCAAAGTAGCCGCCAGCTTTTTGGTCACCGGAAGCAGTTACAAGCTTGGCCGACATATCTGACATGAATTTTTTCATGTCAGATGACCATGGACCCATTGTCTCTATTGCAAGCGCCGCAAACAAATAATTGTCTAATAAATTATTATATTTACGGCGCTTGTAAGTTTGGGCATGGTCGGCTGCGGCCCCCGCACATACAGATGTATTGCTTACGTGCGATGGGGCCAAGGTGTCTACGCACGTCGCGTCCCATACCAGGGGTCGTCCGAGACTCCATGGAACTAGAGTGATTCCATCGGGTCTCTTGCCATCGTCTCTAAAAAGGCCTGGAGGTTCTAATGTCGCAGGTATACAGACGGTAGCAAGTGCCCGACGAATCAAACTGTTCAGAGTCCCGTGACGATACAACCTGCCGGCACTCCTGGTACAGGACAAGCCATGCCGACCCAACGTGTCCACCTCCTGCCCACACGGACAAAAATGAGGCTCGCAAATCCTGGCACCGAGCCGGAGACCTATGGAAATACGCAAAGTTATAGGATCCAGCACGGTGCCAATATTGTTGGACGGGAGTGCGTGTAACCAATGCCCTGAATCGCTTTGGGCAACAGCTAATAACCGGGCCCTATCAGTGTTGTCCGGACATCCTTCCAGAAGGCAGGCAAAAACAGATTTAAGACCCGGTGTGTCCCAAACTGATTGTTTGGTCTTTTCTGACATAGAGGTGTCCTCAGACGGAAAACGATCACTCCAGACCTCCCCTGCCTCTGACATGTACGCCACCCGAACATCATTTAAATTAGTGTTCAATATTTCAGTGATGAGGGCGAGCGTACTATGGCAAGAGGCCAAGAAAGCCGGAAGTGCTAAACCTTCCGTCGTGCGGACACCTATGCCACCAAACCTAACTGGAAGAGTTGCCTGCATCCAGGAACGATCATCAAATTTTAAATTTAAAATTTTGGATAAGCAGTTTTGTAATAAAGTATCTAAAATATGAGTGACCGATGGGAATTTCCAAAATGGACAACATCGAAGTAAATACATGAATTTTGGAGCGAATAAGCAAAGGCGCAAAATGTACATAGCCATGTGAGGTTTTAAATCAAAAAGTCGTTCCGAAATGTTTTCAAAGTGATGTAATTTAGAATTTATAATGGGAACAAATGCATCATCAAATATTGGAGCACCTAATAGTGTTAAATTTTCTTTTTCTAAAATAGATATATTAGGGCATATTGAATTGAACTGATCATAAATATTATGACACTGTTCAACAGATAATTTTTCCGAAAAAAAGATTTCACATTTGTTAAAATTTAGACTCAAACCTATGTGATTAAAACGCTGTATTATTATTTTTAGGTCCTCCAATACAGTTGATGCAGTTCCTCCCAAAGAACCATCATCTAGGTACCATACATTAAATTCAGAATTTAGTTGTGTGATTATTGGTTGTATAGCCAAACTAAAAATTAATGGGCCAAGAGGGTCGCCTTGCTGACATCCCACACACGATTCTATAACATTATCGCCGAATAACAATTTTGAGGGGGTCCCATAAGATTGCCACATATAACCAAAAACTTCAGGCATTTCTTTTTGAATTTCTGTAAGTAGGGCCCCCCTATCTAGGGAATTGAATGCATTTTTGACATCTATTTTTAAGAAAACCTCATAATTTTTTCTATTCAGAAAAGTACGAGCAGCGTGTACTGCTGCCTCGCAGCCACCCTTGACTCCGAAGCCGAGCTGCCGAGGCCTAAACCGACTAGCCAATGGCTCGTTATAATTACGACAGCACAACTTCGAAGCCAATCTTCGTAGAGTACAACCTACAGCGATGGGCCTAATGCCTCCATCCTTTTTTTTAAGAGCAACGAGGTTGGCTCCATAAAGTACAGGTGTAATTTCGGGAGGAACTCTTCCTGCTAACATTAAATTAATGAGAGCAGTGAGCTCCTTCACCAAATTTACACCTGCTTCGCCTAAAAAAGGATCAGTTAAATCCTTCAAATGCTGTGGAGTAAGGCCGTCTAAACCACCAGCAGATCCGCTCGAAAATGAACGGATAGCGAACTTGGTGGCTTCCTCGCTGACTCTCAAAAATTCATGCTGCGGATTGTAAGAAGGGTAAGGTAACTGCGAGGATGCCTGTGTGGGATGCTTATCGCGAAGTGCCCCAAGCGTTTCAGGTGAGCGCGTAGCCATAGTATCATTAGAAAATAGAATTTTTGCAGCGCCTTTCACATCTCCGTCGGAGATTTTATTTTCTATTAATTTTAAAATATTGTTTCGAAAAGGAATACAGTTTTGGTTATTTGTAGGGACGTTAGGAATGGGAAGAACATTTTGAATAGTATTATATTTTATTAAACTACATAGTGATTGCTTTTGTTGTCTATTGCTTAAATGTAAATTTTTGTATGGAAATAGTAATAGGTCTTCCCAAGCATTAAAGCTATTTTCTGCAACTACTTTGGCCACACGCTCGGTAAGTGACACGGCCACAGTCGAGCGCGCTCCTTTAGGAATTCGCCTGACCACCCGTACATTATGTTTAAGATTTGCGAGTCTCAGATATAATGGTTCGTTATTACGGGCCCCATCTGAATTACTTACGAAATTTGCAACAGAGGTGGTGTTAATGGGATCGATTCGCGGTATATGGATTCGGCTGCAATGTATCCTTAAGCCTCTTTGTCCTTTGTAATGTTTATTGTCTGCACAAATGGAGCACCGTAACAACGAATCATTAGGCATTTAGTAACTAAGTAAAAAAGTTAAATTAAATAAAGTATGATAGCACTTAGAAATCTATTAAAAATATATATGTATGTTAGTAAAAAAGAAAACAAAATTATATACGAAGTGTAGTTGAAATTAACAAATGTTTTCTGGATGGGTATCCTCCTAAAATCACTGGACTTCTTGGAAATATGGACAATGGATAGATATGCTTTCATCAGAGGTCGAACACATGCATTACTGTCATTACTGCTGCTCAAGACATCCCCAAACAAGAGGACAGTAGCTTTGAATCTAACGAAAATACTGAAATTGTATAAAATAATGTCATGTTCCCATTTTTCACTTTCACAATAAAAATATTTACAAATAAATAGTGGTGACAACAGCTGTCAGTCGTCAGAGCGCTCATAACATTATAAAATGTTATTTTTATAAAATTAATAGTGCGCACTGCGCAATGAAAAAGTTCTAATAAATAACCACTTTATACTAGTACTTTTACTCAGTTTATGTATTTATGAATCACGTATTGTTATAATATTTCACAAAATATTTATTCCATGACATGATATTTTGACTTTTTTCTTTTGACTTTTTCAAATAAAAAAAAAAATTGTCTTTTTATATATCTCAAGTATGCAAGTGTGAGGACACCCTCACGATGTTTTTCTTCATCGTTTAAGCAAGTCCTAATTAATTTCTAATACGCATATTACTTTGAAAAACCAGAGGTGCCTGGGATTTGAACCTCGGAACCCTCGATCAAGAAGCCGAGTTTCACCACTAGGCTATCACTGAATAACGTAAAATCTTCTAATAATATTACCTTCAATTGGCGGCTGACAGAATGCCTTGATAACAGCTGAGCTGATACTAGGGAATATCCTCAACAGGCCGACATTCTTCGACATCTTAGCATGAAGGTGGCACTTCTCTATGACCGTTGGTTTGAAGATGGCCTTCTTGTTCACAGCGAAATCGATGCCCACTTCGACCAGTGGTACGCAGTTAGGTGAGTCAAAAGCGTAGAGATTATTGACTGACATTTTACTAGTTCTGGAAGCAAGTAGATTTTTAAATAGAAACATTTTTAAACAAGTAGTCATTTTGAAATAAATGCCATTTTTAAGGTCATTGTTACTGACTAAGCAAAACTTATTCATTTTGAAGATAGTAGAGCGGTTTCAGGTTCGACTGTGGAAACACCTCTAAGTCCAAGGGATAGCAACGTATCTACTGCCAGCTTTAGGTAATATTCTAATATTATCTAGGATTGATTACAGATAACCATGGGTGGCAGATGACCATAGCCATTTACCATCAGATGGACTGCACGCTCATTTTCTACCCACATATAGAAACAAAAATCATGCAATAATAGGAAAAACTTAAGTTAAAAATCAATTTCAAGATAGGTACCTGTTACCCCTAAAGAGTTTACTGCCAAAAAATATAGTAACTTCTGGGATATTGAGACCTCCAGCAATCAGCAAAGACGATACGAAATTGTCAGCACCATCGCTTCTCGGCTCGAAAATTGGAATCTGAAAATTTTCATTTACATACAGATAATGTCACAAATCATAACTACATGAAAATGAAAGTATACTTATACGGAACCTATAATAACTAAATAAATCATTACTCCTTAAAAAAGAAAGGAAAAATGTGTCTGTTTGTTTTGGCCAGTCTCCGAAATGATTGGGCTGATTTTGTCAGAATTATCTTTTGGTTATACTGAATAACTTAGGAAATTATATTATTTATTCGGATTGATTTGGTGTTCTTTTCGTAGAGTTCTTTCTTATACCAATTATCTACAGTATAATTATATACGATGGATGGACACGATGGAATGTTTGAAAATGCTTCCAAGTTAATTACTTGCTTATGTTAATTGCACGTATTAAGTCAATCAAGCCAGTACATATTACCTGAGAGCCAGTCAAGATAACTCCTTTCCCAATGTTCTCAAACATGAAAGATAGAGCTGAAGCCGTGTAAGACAAAGTGTCTGTTCCATGCAGAACTACAAACCCATCGTATTCTTCATAGTGTTTCTGAAATGCAAATTTAATTTAATATCAGTATGATAGTTCAACCCTTTTTATGTCCCAATGACCGATATTTTATGGAAGATAAAGTTTTTGTTGTTTCGAGCAAATGGTTTTTAATTTCTTACCATAATGTCTTCGGCTATCTTGATCCATTCCTTTTCAGTCATATTTGAGGAGTCCAGCAATGTTTCATATTCTAATATCTTGTAAAATATTCTGAGATCGAAATCTTTCGCTTCTGTTAAGTCATAAAAATATGAAATAAAACTCATCGAATATTAAAAAGCATTTTTCGATAGAATATAATTTTGGATTTTCAATCATTGTATACAACACGTATCCTAAGAACATTGTTAACATTCTGTTTTCGCTTTTTAAATATATAATTTGAAGTTATGATACAACCAAATTCTTAAATGACACATATTTTGCCTTATAGGTATCTCCAATTTAGCACACAAGGCGTCCCAACTTTTACTTTTCTGTTCCACCCGTGGACAAGACTTTACGTACGTATTGTAAACAAACCTAGATAAGAAGCCGATCCTATCAGGGGTTGCTTTTATGGTCCGTATCCAGTGATAACTTACTATCAAATAAACTTTGGCCCGTTTCCTATGTCAAATTTCATAGAAAACAAAATATCATGTCGCGCATTGCTGTGTCTGAATTTGTCTGTATTTGAAGGGTCTGGTAAGGATGACATACTTATTTTTCAGGGATCGCAACGCATTTCTTGCGAATCTAAGGTAGGAATCTAATCTTATCGGCGGTTGATTACAGATGTCCATACTCCATGGGCGGCAGAAGCCACTTACCATCAGGTGAATTGCATGTTAATATGCTTCTTGAATATTATAAAAAAAAGTTTACCTGGAAGTACAAGGAACGATGTATCGAATCCAGGTTCGCCGAGTTTCTGCTTCCACAGAGCATTGTCGTGAAGTTGCGGATACCCTCGAATTAAGTTCTCGAACATACCACTTTGAGGGATTAAAACTGGAAAAGAATATAATATGTGGCATGTAGCATGATTGCAGATTTTGAGCAAGGAACAGCTCTTAACATAAGAGTTAGTGCAAACTATAGCAAACGATCTGAAGTGAAACTCACACAGAAGTGCTTTAATAAACTTTTTCAAAAAAGTTTATTTTTTATTTTTTTGTGATCAGCTGGTGACGCATCAACATATTAAAAAGATTTCAAAAATGTACCATGGAGCTACTTCTAGAGTGTAAACTAAACATTGGTAATCTGGAGGCACGGCAGTGCCTCCGCCAAGTCGAGCTATAGTTTTTCCGTATTTGTTTGTAAGTTTTAACAGTGACTTAAGCAAAGTAGCGTATGCAAGTTTTATACAAATAAATTTACCCATTAAAATATATAATTACGTAAATTGGGTATGTAAGCAATGGGTAAATCCGAAGTCTATCAGAAAAGTCCCTTCTACGATGTAATAAATAAGCGTCATAAAACAATACGCAAGATCGACATTTAAACAAAGCACAATCAATTAATTATAATTAAATTATAATTGACCTCATGTTTAATGAAATGAAATTTCCCGACTTTCTCGAGATAAGTTGTAAACTGCGATTAATTACTTTAATTAAATGAACTGATAGCATTATGAGATCTGCAGTTATATTACGTGTAATCGTTGTAAATACAAACACGTTTTCACAATAATCATCATCATATTATTTATTGAGACGGATTTTCCATTTAAGAGGTTTCCTTTAAACTTCCAATTAAAATAAATTATGTGTACCCTATTTCTAGGGATTTCCTTTTTAAGGTGTCTAAGTAAAGTAGGATTTTACTTATTTTATACGCATTTTCAAAACCTTTCGGTACTATCATCTATTTAAATAAGACTGAACATTAAGTAGGAAAAATTTTCAAGTTAATTCGTCACGTTAGATACCTACTAGGTAAATCATACGCGGTCTGGGACCCATCAAGCTTGCAAAATATAAGTATATTTTCTCTTTAATTGAAGACAAATATTACCTTCAAACCACTATGAAAACAATTACTTAGTAAAACTCTTCCAAATTATAGGATCGTAAACTGCCTACATATTCGGCCTCCGCTTTTGGCAGATGTGCGAAAGATATACATGTAAGAGATCGACATTGATCGTGAGTATTACAACAATGTTTCGGCTTTCCCCACAATGTTATCAGTAAGCAGAGGGTTAAAATAATAACTATTATCGATATAAAACAACTTACGTCACAAGAGAACAATTGCTTCAAATCGTGAGCACTCGTGAGTCTTTTACTGCTTTCCGCTGATAAGTAAGAGGTAAACTACCATAAAAATTAAAAATAACGGATTGTGAATACTGGTTACTAATTCACATAAAACTTTTTTATTGCGATCAACATAATGGTAGTGATTAAGACATTTAAGTATGTTCTCAAAAGATTCTATAATATCAGTTAAGTACTGAGAAAAATACAATTATGGAATAAAGAAAATTCATGAGCAAAAAATCGAATGTAACTCCTCAAATTGCGTCAAAATCACTTTAGGTATATTTATACGTCCTGTGGGCGAGTAGGGGGCGACAGGAGATTATGGGGTCCGAATCCCCCCTAAGAGCTTGTACACAAAACTACGATGCGTCGTCGCATCGTAAAAAATTGCGAGTTCCCTCAACGCATCGCAAGAATTTTTGAATTGATTCGCATCGCGTATTCCTGCGATATTTCGTCACAGTGGTTGTTGTTGTTGGTCACCCTGGGAGACGCTATGCTGCATGATATCGCATCGCAGCAATTCGTGTCGCAATTTTCTGCGTTGCGAATTCGCATCGCGTCGCATCGCAGTTTTGTGTACGAGCCCTTAGCATTAACAAATTTCAGAGATTATCGCCGATCAAACTCAAAGACCAGCAAACGTTTTTTCGACGACACCGACTGCTTTTGGACTTCAACCAACATATCATATTTACGCGAATGATAGGTTCTCTATAATTTTGCCGATCCTGTAATATTGCACTAGGAACCTAATAAATATAATAAACTAAATAACTGTCGTAGGTCCCAAAACACATAAAAATACAACAATACATGTACACAAACACCACACCGGCTCAGAACAGATGTTAATTTGTCATGTAAATATTTACTTCACCGAGATTCGAACGAGTATTTCTCTGCATGACAGATTAATGTGGTGACTTACATAATATATTCCTCCCAAGAATGTCAAAAATATAAGCATAGTCATAATAACAAGTATAAAAACTTGTACTAGTACTCCCCTACTATGTTGTAGAAGATATTGGGTAGGTACTTGCCTCCATTTTTATTCTTCACCATTCCAATAGTCCCGCCGGTATATAGAACCAAGACTCTTCTTTCACTTTTGTGAACAACACTTTTTGCCGAATTTATTGCAGCCAGAGATAATTCCATGAAACTTCTCGCCTTTTTGACTTTCGCGGCAATTTTCGTTCCATAATTATCGGCGGTGCCGTTCATTGACCCGCCATTTTGAATTCCATCTTCCCGCGCTTTTTCGGCAGTGCTATTGTGTGCCAGAAATCCATTCATTTTTTTTATTTTTTACAAGGCAAATGTTATTAAATATAGGTTGTGTTACGCAAATATCAACAAAGCTTCCGTACTGAGCAGCTGTGTAATGTAAACTGAATGCCGAGGCAGTCGAGTCGACTATAAAACACAATTACTGAAGGACCTATTAATAAACTAGAGTTTGAACTAATATTTTGTATACACTGCTCTCTTTGGTCCCATCTTTATTAGAAATCCTGTACATACCAAGCGATGTCTATCATCTACTGTATACCAACGGTTTTTCCCTTGTAGTTTGATTTATGGTGGTAACTTTCTTGAAATAACAACAACCACGTGTTATGAAGCCACGATAAACTTACTTTTTAAATTAAATGAAGTCGCATTCTTACTAAATACGTACATATGTGACGCGTGACGCGTAATCAATGTAATTATTATGATTCTGATGTAAGTTTATTTTACCGTCAAGTTCACTGATAACTAAAATTAAACATGTGGTTTAAAACAACATTTTTATGATACATTGACACCTACATACAAAATGTTATGTAATAGAAAAATACCGGCCAAATGCGAACCGAAGTCGCATACGACGGGTTCTCTACGAGTACCATCTAGTATTCGACTTTTATTTTTTTATCTTTAGTATTTGGTACAGCACATGCATTGTGAAAATTAAAAGTGCCTACCTATTACCCTTTAATTAAGGTATAGAGACAGATGGACAGATAGCTTGCGTACGCACGCTTGGTAATAGAGTCTAACTTTCATCTTACAGAACCCTAAAAATAGGATTTCTACTCATTAATATGATTATCTATTATTTCACTGATCTTAGGTAGGTAATAAGTACTTATTGTCGAATCTATATTATAAATCTCATTGCGCAATAATGTCGTATGTAACCACACCGCTCTTTGTAAAAATGCAAAATGAATGGCGCGTTGCATCATCCGAATGAAAATAAAAAGTATATAAGTAAAATAGTTTATATTTAAAGCAGACTTTAATAGTATATGTCGACGATATCCCAATACCGCACTTTATTAATAAACTGAACGAAACGACTTTAATATGAGAATCACTTTTATTCACTTTTATTTACAATTCGAGCAGAGTAACGGCTTACACGACGCGTGGACTTAAATACTACTCGAGTGACAAAAAGCATAAGAACTACCCAAAGAGTAAAATAATATGGAACTACCTCACATCACTTGTTTTGTTATAACAAGTGACGTGATTCACAATAAATTTAACTGTTAATAAAATAACATTATATTGAAAATATTGTTTTAAAAATACGAGAATAAGTATTTTAATATTATTATAATTTACATAATTTATTTGGTATGACTAACAAAGTGTTTTGAAGTAGGTACTACCGGAAATCGTCCATATTTTAATCTAAATATTAATTCCACATTGACAATCAAAATTGACATAATAAAAATTAATAATGAATTTTATGTTACTCCAAATAATTTATCTAACACAAATTATATTTGTTTTAATAAACAAGCGCGTTACAACACGCAAACATTCCTTACAAGTTTTCATAAATCGCCAAAAGAGGGCGCTACTAGTAGGATGCAAATTAAACTAAGTTTTGTTTATAAAACAATAAAATTGGAGTCATAATAATCTTATTGATTTTTACTTTGAAGGTTTGCAACAATATGAATTATTAAAAATAAATTACAAAATCAATGTTTTAAAATCAGTCGAAAGAATCAGTGCAATGTCTATGAGGTTAGATCAATAACAGTATTGTAATTACGAATAATTATTTTAAACATTAAATATTATAATATAAACGTAAGATACAGATTTACACCCATAAATAATTATTTTAAACATTAAATGTTATAATATAAACATAAGATACTGATTTGCGCCCATATATACATAGATAATACGTATTTATATCAATGTTTTTTAATAATACAGAAGTAGAAGAGGAGCGTGCAGTCCATCTATGTCATCATTATGGGGTCGGCAACCTTTTCAGTCAGAAGAGCCAAAAAATACAATTTACAAGTTTTGAATATTTTTAAAAATCCATAAAATTATTTCACGCCAACTATAAAAATTACTTGCATAAACATTTTTTTCAATACTAAAAATATATTTATATTCATAAATAAGTAGTGTTTATCCATAACAATTAAGATATTACGTATATGGTATTATTAAATAATCACTTTTATTTAAGTAAAAAATAAAACAATTTCTTACTTGTACTAACTTGTACTTCAAAAACAAACAATTGCGCATGGAACTAAAGAGCCGCTTCACATCGAAAGAGCCGCATGTGGCTCGCGAGCCGCAGATTGCCGACCCCTGGACTAGCCGGTTTTCTGCTGTAGCTAATAATTAGAGATGCGCCGAATATTCGTTTGGTATTCGGTATTCGGCGTATTCGGCATCTTTTTTGCTATTTGTATTCGGCCGAATTATTCGGTTTTAGTGCCGAATATATTCGGTTCGAGTATTTCTATTTTCTTTAGGGCACGACATGGTACAGAACTAAGATACAAAATTTCTTACGTGAGATTTATGTTATATGTCAAACTCAAATCCTATGAAGAATAAGTTGAATATAGCTAATAAAATAAAGCAATTAAACTATAAATCAACATTTATTTTGAAACCTGAAGTCAACACATTTATTACTTAATCTAAAGTTAGTATAGTAAACATTTATTTTAAACCTTAAATCAGTATTTATTTTAAAAACTCAAATCAACATTTTAAAGTGTTAATGAACACACATAACTGGCAAATTGAAGAAAGAAATGGTAAACCGAATAATTCGGCCGAATATTCGGTTCGGTAAAGGTTAAACCGAATATTATTCGGTATTCGGTTATTCGGTGAAACCACTATTCGGCGCATCTCTACTAATAATATTGCCAGCCGCGATCAAAGCGGCTTTTTATGATTGACGACTCGTGTGTCGGAGCGGGCACCATATAGGTAAGACTATAACACGCATTAGGTTCCGGATTCGATCCCCGGCTAGTTAATCTAAGTTAGATTCTTGTCCCAATTTTATTAGTTCTACAAGTTTCTAACATCACAATAGTGCTACATCTAATAAAGTATGTTAAGGGTGACCAACCCTTATCACTTAGGGGTATGAAAAATAGATACTTAGTAGCCGATTCTCAGACCTACTGAATTTACATATAAAATTTGGTGAAAATCGGTAAAGCCGTTTCGGAGGTACTCCTCCGAAACGGCTAACTAAGTAACTAACATCGTGACACGAGAATTGTATATATACGATGAATTGCATATTTATTCTTTTTACTTATTAAGTTTAATATAAAATCGTTTTACGCACAATGTTTCTAAACTTCACGAATCCGTGTTTGTATTGATAGGCGCGTGCACAGACCTGCACCCTTAGTATGAGCTTTTACGTTTTGACAAAAATGACTGTGTTTGTTTTTGTTTACGTATTTCCCACAAATTTCAAATCAGTTCTGAAACAATCCGCTAGGGGCGCTGACTGGAAACGTATGGGCAAATACGTAAACAAATACCAAAACAGTCATTTTTGTAAAAACGTAAAAACTCATACTAAGGATATACGGTATAAATACAGGTCTGGGGCGCGCGTGCCTATGCTCAATTTATTCAACGGAATTTTAAATGCGCGCCAGGCGCACGGTCCACTCGCACGTGGCGGAAACACTCCGTATTTCCAATGCAAATTATAATTTGGCATATATGGTCCACTCTGATTTAGATCGCATTACTTTGACATCTTTCTTTTCAGCTCCAAGGAATTTAACTTTGTCATATATTACACTTATAGTTATCTAATTGTACACAATGCTGGATTACTTTAAACAAATCAAGCGATTGCTTAGGGCATCATGCCTTGGGAGCACTAGAAATAACACAAAAAATGCTAACACACGAAAAGCAAGACTGTTTGAAAATTGAATTGAAAAATATATCGTGAAGCTGACAGCTTACTGTACCTTTATAAATGCGAGAAACCTGTAGTGCACGCCTCCATGCCTAGCCATGCTACCAAATTGACGACGCAACAGCCGTTATCATTGAACTCCTCATGCGGACAGTGTATCAGCAGCTATATTTTTTATAACATCGTAGTAAACGAGCATTGAGTCCACCTTATGGTGAGTGACTCCTGTCCATAAACACCTGTGGGCCTAACACTATCTTTTAAAAACTATCATAGTTCAGGAAAGTTTTATTTCCTCCTTAAAACAGTAAAATATTCCGTCATACACAGTTGAACACACTTAAAACCTTATTAATTTTTTGCTTATCCATTGTATAAAACCAACTGAAATTGTCATATTTTGCTTTAAAAGTTAAATTTCCTGCAAAAAAGTAAAAGTATGATTAAAATAATGTAGTTGAACAACAAAGAGATCTACTACCTTTATATTACCCACTAGCTGACCCGGCAAACTTTGTACCGCCTCAAAATCTATTTATCAAATATATTTCATATAAAATATAGCCTATGTTACTCGTGGATAATGTAGCTTTCGAATGGTGAAAGAATTTTTAAAATCGGTCCAGTAGTTTTTGAGTCTATTCATTACAATCAAACAAACAAACAAAGTTTTCCTCTTTATAATATTAGTATAGAAGTATAGATAATGTAGGCCTGTAGTAGGCCAGTATACATAGTCCCTTCCAACTTTAACATTAAAATCTACGATGATGTCGCCATTCGCTAAGGTAGAGCATAATATCTTGGTACCTTATTTCTTGTCTTCCGGGTTCTTCCACATTTTTGATCATAATATTCCAAAATTGACCTTTTAGTCGGTTGTTAAAAATACGCTCGTTAACTTTTTTAATACGTTTGCTTACGACAAAACGAGTTCCATATTCGTAGTCAACTTTTTATATTGCTAATGTCGTGAAATTATTTATATTTCTAACAAAAAAGAAGATAAAATGCCAGAAAACATTAAATAATGATTTCGGAGTACAAGTTATTAATTACCAATTCGGAAACTCGTTTCCTAATGGTAATAAGATAGATTAATTTGATACTTTGCAAATTAGTGGGACATGCGGTAAGGCTATATTGCAAGGGATATTGGGTGGCAGTATCAGTTAGTGCTTAGACCTCACCTAAGTCACTAGTGAATAGTGCAAGTTCTTTGCAGAGTCAAAAACCGAGTCAAAAGGAAAATGGTAAGTGCTTAAGTTTTAACACTTTATTTAAAAAAACTAAATGTGTGTGTAGTTGAGCTGATATTAAGTAGCAACTGTCGTCCATTGACATCTTCAATCAACCCCTAATTAAACTTTCACATCAGAGTAGTGAAAAGAACCGACGTGTCTGTTACTGACTTTTTATAAAATAGTTTTACGCCTATTATTTATAATCACACTATTTTGTCTTTACCAAAGATCGAAATTTCAAAATGGCAAAAATTTAAAAGTTTCCCTTTTTGGTAGTAAAAACATCGGGTAGATCGATAATTCTGCCGTCGCAATTACAAAAGGCACAACTCACATTTTGCAAATGTCGAGAAAATCGAGATTAAAACATTTTTTGAATTTTGTTAAAAAAAACACGTTTACGTGTTTGTTTCTGAATTGTGTAAAAGTTAAAAGTTGCATTTGTTTAGTATGCATACAACGATAGTTGTATAATATTTAAATTTAAATGTATATACATAATAATTAGCATATAAAAATTAACATTAAAAGAGCAATATTACGCGTAAAAGGCACATATAACCAAATATGCCTTTTAATTGTAAACATTTAAAATGTTATGATGAAAAGGCACTTTTACTCGATTGTGCCTTTTCACTGTAAATTATTACAATAAATACATATAGTTAATATTAGAATTAGTTCGTAATATTTACAGTTTATACTTTTTGATGTATATTTTATTATGTCCCTGCAGTGGATTTGTATAATATATAATACATTTCGCTCAAAGGATTGCTATAGCAATTCAGAAAGGAAATGCTGCCAGCGTCTTGGGAACCTTGCCCAAAGACAGTGATGGTGACAATTTTTTATGGTAGTGTTTTTGTCTTTATATTTTTGTTTTTCATTTTTGTATATATGTAAATTTTGTAAATAAGTTGTTTTATATTTATAGTTTAAATTATTTCTTTTAATTTTCTGTAAGTTTGATTATAATTTTAAATATTTTTCAGTTAATATAATATGCTGATAAATATAATTGTTAGAAATAAATAATAGGGGTAAATAGAAGGGGCATAACTGCCAGTTGTGACTTTTCTTTGTACATTAATTGCTAGTGTTGGTAGAAAAAATAAACACAATTGCCACATAAGCCTTTTATATTTAACGTACGTCAGTTATGCCTGTTCAATTAAATAATTATATTAAAAATGAAAAGGCGAAATAACAGTCATATCTCACAATATGCCCTTTTATTGTAATAAACCTTAGAAAATGGTGCAATTGTGCCCTTTAAACTTGTGCTCTCTCTGTTAATTAGCTATATTTATAGCTAAAAATCCACAAAAAAGCAGGCAGATAGGCCTTTTTTTCCTGATTCCGAATATATATATAACTCAATTTAACAAAAAAAAAAGTTGTGCCTTTTTTCGGTAACACGGCAGATTAGATTAAAGTCAGGCGATTAAAAGTCAAGCACGCCTATCTAATAGTAACTGGTTACCCTAACTGGTTACCCTAAAATTGAAGTTCTACCAACGATATATAAAAATATATCATTGAGTTCTACCTCATGTCTTCCGCAATAGTCTTGCTTCTTCTGACTGATAAATAATTTTGTACGATTCATATAAGTGTCGCTGCCTTTCCAAACCATTCGAGTCAGAACACAGCGGCAGCTGCACTAGCTAATAGCATCTTAGCGTAATATGTCAAACTATATATCAAACTTTAAATAGCGATGCGCATGTTATGAATTCTCGAAATAACCTGTTTTGACCTAGCGCGTTTGAGGAAACCTGCAAAAAATGATTGATCTTGATACTCAATATAAAAGCGAGTTATTAATTAACCGATGCTAAATCTAGTTATACCTGGTTTTTATTTTGAGAAGAAAGAACTTACGCGTTCTTCTTTCCTGCGCATTAATTATTTTAAGTTTTGAGCAAGTTATGACGTAATGCGTTATTTGGACGGCATCTCGTGTATCATATCGAATCAACGGTAGTTTTACCTCATGAAATTTACTTGATATTAATTACCGACTTCGCCATGTAAACTTATAAAGTAAGCACGACTTTATCACCTACGACGTTAATCGTGTAACTCTGATCCTTCAAGTTAGAATCTTTTGCCTAGAAATCTTTTGCTAAAGAATATTTAGAATATTTAGGTAAAGAATGGCAACCTATTTTTTTAACCAATACAACGTTGCGTAACCTATCATAATTCACAATCAACAAAAGACCGGCTCAATTGATCCAATTGATATTTCAATCGATCTTTGATGAACTCTCGCTTCCGCTACTCTCCTAAGACTGTTTGTATATGTCTTATCTGTTGTAGATATCTTTATTTAACAGGAAATGCTTGTAAAATGTGTAAATACTTAGATATTGATAACAAGAAATTCTTTAAAAGGAAAACATTCTCGTAATTGTTTTGTTAAAAATTAAACCACGCAATACCTCTGTGATAGTATTACCTAGGGGTCGCAATACCGGACCATCTAAGCAAAACCGGTATTTTCGGTACTGACCACAGACAAATCCCGGTATTCCGGTTTTTTCGATATTTTCGAGATTAAGATAAAGTTACTAATTTTTATTAAGCATTTTACTATGTAATGTTAATTTAGTGGAATTCCGAAGGAAAATAGGTCCTACTACTTAATACCAAGTTAATTGGCATTTAATTAGTCCTTCATTTTACTTAAGTATAAAAATCTTTACACTGTCTTTTCATTGACTGTTGAGACGACAAAGATATTAAAATTTTTACCCATTAGGTGTCGGGCCGTTTAGGCCCTAATAAGCTGCGGGACCTTGCTAATCTTAATATATATTTTATGTATGCTATTTTAATAGCATAGGTAATAAGGTATACTATTTCTTTCTAGGTGTCGTTCAACATGCATGGTATCGTAGCGCCAGTGTTTACGCCATTCCACGAAGACGGCACGATCAACGTGGAACCAATTCCTGAATACGCCAAATTTTTGGTAAATAATGGGATCAAAAATATTTTAGGTAAGAGCTTTTACTCTTTGTGTGTTACATAATATATCCGGGTCCTACATAAAAAAATAGTACAGAGGTCCAAGTTTAATATATTTAAGTGTAGTACATGATAGGAGAAACCTTCAAAGTCGGCTTTCATATATAATAAATTCATCATATTCTCCAATCAATCTTTATGGTTCTAAAGCTTTACGTACCTGACAAAATAATAACAATTTTTAATAAAGATAAAATTAAAAAATGAAAATGTGAATCCTAGATCATAATCATTTAATTACATATTCTTCAATGATTTTCAGTCGGAGGTACTACAGGAGAGTTCGTATCATTAAATGTGGAAGAAAAGAAAACGGTTGTTGACGCGTGGATGAAGGAAGCGAAGGTTTTGGACATCAAAGTGATGGTCCATGTTGGAGGTGCACCATTGCCTTACGTTATTGAAATGGTATGTAAAAATTACTCCTTAAGAAAACTGTAAGGTTAAATAAGCCGTAAGCTTGAAACGTGGTAGAACCATTATGGTGGTATTTCTAGTTTGAAGTAGTTATGTTATAAAAGGATATGGATGTTGGCTAGTTATCATGAGATGCCGCTAACTAGTCCTCAGGAGTGCAACACATCTATGCTCGACTCTAGATAGAACTCGACCGACCAGGTGGACCGACGACCTGAAGAAGACGGCGGGAAACCGCTGGCTTCAAAGGGCATGGGACCGGTTGGAGTGGCGCCAATCAGGGGAGGTCTTTGTCCAGCAGTGGATCTCAAAAGGCTGATAGATGGATGGAGATAGAACTCCTGTTCTATATGGATTTGGTTATAAATGTCCACTGATGACATCAGGCGGACCGCATTCCCTCCTTACCTCTCTGGCTATGCCTATCAAAACAAAACAGCAACGCTTAACACTGGTCCTATGAAGCAAAAATACATAGTGATGATGCCTCCGGAATGGAACCACAAAGGTCACTTAACTAAATTATGTTGTAATTGTAACAATTGCGCAATGAATGATTTCATTCACAAGCACCAAATTTTTTTCTTATAGGCAAAGTACGCGGAGAAAGTTAAAGTAGACGCAATAATGACCCTTCCGGAGCTGTACTTCAAGCCAAGGACGCCAGAACAGCTCGTGTCCTACCTCGAAGTGGTGGCGAAGGCAGCGCCATCTTTGCCACTCCTGTACTACAACTTTCCGATGATGAGTGGAGTCGATGGTATGTGACACTCAACATCATCTTTACAAGCGTTATTTTAACTTATCATTTTTTTATAATATAAGACTAGCAGACGAGCATGCAGTCCACCTGATGGTAAGTGGCTACTGCCGCCCATGGACATCTGTAATCAACCCCAGATAAGATTAGATATTCCTACCTGAGGTCGGCCACAGATGCGCCGCTACCCCTGAGGACTAAGCTGGAACGCCTTGGAAAAGTCTGTCTCCCTTACCCACACCCTTCAAACCGGAACACAGCAGTACCTAACGCTGCTGTTCGTACCACAAAGGGTTCTACCACCTTCAGATGTTATGATTGTCATGTTAATGCTTATGCATAACATCTTTAAAATTATGACCCACTTTCCGGTACAGTATTGAACTGCAATTTTGCAAAACCGTAATGAATGATTAAAATGTCTGCCTAACCGGAGATCGAACCGTGAACCTTAGAGTGACGGAGCGGTATGCTGATCGCCTAACTACAAGAATCGTCGATTTATATTGTAATTAACTGATTAGTTAATTTTTTACGACCATTTTGACTTAAACAAGTTAGGGGCACTGGATTGAATTCTCGGTCGGTTTTGATTTATTTTCATGTTGTAAGTTATTTGAATAGGTACGTTTTTGTCCCTAGAAAGATTATTTTAGCCATAGTTACAGCGCTTAGCTATGCGTGGTAGGCAAACACAAATATGTTTATCAAATTAAGGTTTTCTTCCCATGTCGACACAAATACTCTTTCAGAACAATGTTGAGTATAAAACCTGTGTTAAAATCTTGATTACGCTATTTTCAGTCAACAACGCTGCCTTCTTCAAGCTGGCTATATCAAGAATCCCTACCTTCGTGGGCATGAAGGCGGATTTGCAAGTGGCTAATCAGGTCGCGGACCAGCTCACGAATGGTCGCACAGTGTTTATTGCCAATCATGTAAGTATCGAGTTACTTTGAAAAATCCATGCAATAAAGCTAGAATAAAAGTACTTCTTGCGTGAAGTAGTTGTTGCGTTTCGTTGGAAGTGTATGGATGTAGACTAACTTACTTAAGGCGCATCTGTGGCCGACATCAAGTAGGACATTAATCCTATCTAGGATTGTTTCATCCATAGGCGGCGACCAAATCAGTCTTTTGAAGTGACAACGCATCTGTGGTCGACCTCAAGTACGACTTTAATCCTATCTAAGATTAATTACCCAGGGACAGCAGTTGCCAATTACCATCAGGACTGCATGCTCGTTTGATGCTTCTATAATATAATAATTATTATATCTTGTTATTAAATTTCCTTACTTTTGCTTCAGATCTTAGCGCCCTCGGTGTTAATGGGCTACGAATCAAGTATTGCGACCGTATCAACTATCTTTCCTAAGCTGGTAATAGATGTGGTAGAAACCACCAAGACAGGAGACGTAGCCAAGACGAGGTCGCTGCAAACGAAACTCAACGAATTGGTGACCACTGTCGCTTCTGAAGGTAACTTTCAAAGACCACTTAATTTCTTCTCTCTTAAAAAGACCATATAAAAGAACACTGTGCTTAAATACTATGAGTATGACTGGTCACCACATCCACCTTTACTTTTGTTTTTTCATGCCAGTGGTCAAGAGGTATTCTGGTTTGAAAATGATAAAATAAATAGTAATCTAAAACCTACTATCATTGATGTACTACTATTTATTAGTAGTACATAAATGCCTACAATCCTTCTGGAGCCTGATCTTCTAAATATTATAGTCCCATTGCTAGGCACGGCTCACAGATAAAAAAGGGTTTAGGCAATAGTCCATCAAAAGGCAGTTGCAGAAGACTTCATAAATCTTTCAGTTGAGACAATATTGTGTAAATCGTTTAAGCACCTGATTATTAAACGACGTTTGTATCTATTCGATCGCGGTTATATTTACAAGGCACAAAAAACGTTACTCCAGTTGCTAATATGTATACAAATCGGGAAAATCCTCACAAGTGACGACCCGCGTGGCGGAGCGGTCACCATACCGGTCTGATGCGCAAGAGGTCCCGGGTTCGATCCCCGGCCAGACAGATATCTAAATGATGAATTTAGATTTCTGTTTCTGGGTCTGGGTGTTTGTGAATTTGTCTATGTGTGTGTTCATGGCACCCATGACACAGGGAATCCTAGTGTGGGGCTGTGAGTGTATAAAGCGTTTGTTTGTTTAAATCCTCGTGTGATTTGCTTTATTTAGTAACTAAGTAGTAAACAAACGCCACAATGCTACGTATGTTATAGAGTTTCTTTCGTGGCTTCTCCACAACGAAACACCCTGCGTAGTGGCAGTAGGTTCCCGTTCAAAAAGGAATTCTGTTCAGGATCTACTTTGAATAAAATATTTTTGATTTTGTTTTACATGACACATCTTTTATTTAAATTTCTAAACCATTTTTTTCTAGGTGAGTTCGTACCTGCCATGAAGGTCGCGATGGAGTGCGTCACAGGAATCAAAGTGGGACCTCCGAGGATGCCACAAGCTCCCCTTGATAACCAACGCAAGAGCAGGATCCAGGAAAAAATGAGGGAGATGGGTATGGGTATGGGGAGCATAGTATTTAAATAAATTATCCGTTACATTTGTACAATACATAAAATAGTCATTATAATATCAATCATACATAAAATAATGTAAATCAAAGTATAGTTATGGTTGAAGGTCCAGAATAGTATTATATGTATGATAAACCGTTGTACCTACTACAAAAAAAATGCAAATAAATCCAATTAAAATAATTGTTATGTTCATTTGTCTTTTTGTCTCTCTTTTAATGGAGCAGCATGCTCCATTGCAATTTAACATTGTTTAATGTTTGTCAACCGGCCATATGATCACTGAAAAGATTTTACATGTTGTTATTTAATAGCCGGGACGATTTTTTTATGCCAAACATTTATATTTTACCGTTTAAAGTCTACATAATGAAATGAGTTATGTGCACTGCATTTTTTGTACAACACCGTGTTTGCTAAAGGAGTCTAACAAGTCCTAAGGAGTAACGCATATTATTGATTTCTATCCTTCTTAGGGTTGATTATAGTATAGATGTCTATGTCTGGAAACCCTTACCATCATCGTACTCTGCGTCGCGAACTTAATCTCTATCTTCGATCCGTTTTCCTCCCGACACAAGGTCGTGACCGTTATGATTCTCGTTGAGCACAGTACTACCGATGATATTGGGCCATTTTCTACGGTTTTCGGGTATTTGCATAGCATGAACTGAGGTGTGGGAGATGTCTGAACTTGATCGGCACAACGTATCGGGCTTCGTCCCCGGGGTCTCTTTCCTTCGATCTTACCGGTAACCAGAAGTTTCTCGAGCTTGTCACCGGATTTTATGGCTATATGATCGAAGTACTCGAGGATCCTTGGAAGGCAATTGGTAGATGGCTTTGATGTAATGGATACGATAAATTTACAGGAAGTCAGGTGATAATTATAATTAGTTACGAAGCCGTAGGGGGCAAAGCCGCGCGCTAATCTCGTATGTAAATATACATACACGCGACATATTGAAAACCTCCACCTTTGTTGACAACGGCTAAAAATAAACGATAACGCCCCAATAACAAGATAATGTATCGTTATGCAAAATATTATTATGAACGCTGACATTGTCTGTTATCGACCATGCTGAGGCAATTTCGTCATAAGGATAGTCATGTCTACCCAGCCGGCAATTGCCCAATGCGGCAATAATGAAGCAGAATAAATAATGCAGCAAAAACGAAAGCTTCGTCTGGGTGCAAAATTATTACATATCAATTGTAACTACTAAGAACTACTTGAAATCATATTTATGGGCGCTAACGTCTTTCTTGTCACGTTTCTTGTAACTTTTTTCTTGTCACGTATTTACGTCCGCATGTGTGAGTTATCCCGCTGCAGTCTTCGCGTCCCACGGGCAGGGCATGTTACTCACAGGACTGAAATAGTGTCTATGAAACGCGTGCCTTTTATATAGGATACGATGGCACGAGTTTCATAGAATGCGTGATAGGAAAAAGGCCCTAGTGACAATATCAACGATTCGATACAACAATATGTTGCAGGTGTGTGGAAAAATCCGATTTGATAAAAACCCTAAGCGATTCGATTTCATCACATTTCTTATGTAACTTAGTCGTCATATCAAATCCGAATTTTAGATCAATGCCCTATATCTCGATGATACAACGATAAATTATTATCTATATGGAAAAAAACGGATACTATTACCTAAAGGAGTTGAGTTAATGGAGAACCTTATGCTCCCTCCACACCTTGCAGCACTACTCTGACGGTTCGAGCTACCACTCTTACCTCTCGCAACATACAAAAGCCCCCTTTTAGGTAGGGGATACTATAGACTAATTCTGATCCCAAACTATGTAAAGTTTTAGAACTTTTTTTTTCTTCTCGAGTAGGAAACCTTCAAAAGGTGCCGTGGGAGCGACACGGGGTTATGTGGATTTTTTACCGCACTAAAACCCCCCCGGTGGCCGTCATCAGCGCTGCGTAGAGGACTCCGGGATCTCCAAAGGAACGCAACCGTAGTAAAATTTTGACCTTTTTTTTTATTTCTTCTCGAGGGGGCAACCTTCAAAATATACCCGGTGCCGTGGGAGCGACACGGGGTTATGTGGGATTTTTACCGCACTAAAACCCCCCCGATGGCCGTCATCAGCGCTGCGTAGAGGACTCCGGGATCTCAAAAGGAACGCAACCGTAGTAAAATTTTGACCTTTTTTTTTTATTTCTTCTCGAGGGGGCAACCTTCAAAATATACCCGGTGCCGTGGGAGCGACACGGGGTTATGTGGGACTTTTACCGCACTAAAACCCCCCCGATGGCCGTCATCAGCGCTGCGTAGAGGACTCCGGGATCTCAAAAGGAAACCAACCGTAGTAAAATTTTGGACCTTTTTTTTTCTTCTCAAGGGGGAAACCTTCAAAAAGTACACGGTGCCATGGGAGCGACACGGGGTTATGTGGAATTTTTACCGCACTAAAACCCCCCCGATGGCCGTCATGAGCGCTGCGTAGAGGACTCCGAGATCTCCAAAGGAACGCAACCGTAGTAAAATATTAGACCTACGCAACTTGTAACCTTATATCGCAATTGCAACGTGTCGTGAAGGCGTGACCAAAATTTACACAGATAACATACTTATTAAGACAATAAATTATCTATAGTATATGCCTACTGAGTGAAGATTAAGAATTCCTATGCCTAAAAATAAATATTTGTATCCAGAATATTACGTAATACACGTTAATAAAAGCATAAAAAATATAATTGAACACTTACATACACATTATACAGGAACGCAAAAAAACGACTTATTCCTGTACAAACTTACCTACATCGCCTTTAAGGAATTTAAAAATTTATGGATATCGTCATACACTGATGTTTTCATCCCTTCATCACTAACCCGTCATTGCTGGGCATTGGTCTGTTTTCATTATAAACCCTTTTTGATCTACCATAGTCTAACTCCTTAGCCAAGTAAATATCACTTAGTAGATTACAGGCATAGCAACGGATTGATTATTATTAACAGATAAGAATCGTCCATATTTTTTACATGAGTGGCATCATAAACAACGTCATGAAAATGATGTAAATATTACGTAAAGTTTCCGATATGGAAAAATCAAATTGCGTGCCTGTTTTAGTCAATTAGCGTGCAATCTACTATCTGCGTAAAATGAACTTTGTATATGTAACATTAAGCTTCAAATTCGCACTTCACTACACGTTTTATTGAAACGGACAGTCTATTTACTGTCTACCTTTTTAGGGTTCCGTGTAACTAATTAAAATATTACACGTTCTATACATATATCTGTCTGTCTATATTGAGATGTTTCAATCGTCAATTCTTCGTCCATCCATCCCTTTGACTGAGCTAGATCGTTTGGTGAGATAGTTTTGGATAGTCGACGGTTATCGGTCGAAAAAACGTATAAGCTGTAGATAGTAGAATCCTCTGTGGTTCAACTCCGGCGGCAACACCGACACACCAATTACTGCCTAACAACAAACAACAACAGTGTCAAGCGCTGCCCTCTTCTGCTTTAAATAGTGTTTTTAAGGGACACATCACAGACATGTATCAGACTTAAATACAGATCTGATACATTCCACCTTTGTCCTCAGGGGGACCACAGGATCAGGAGTCTGATCTTGTCCGGGTTTGATTATTGATATCTATGGGCGGCAGAACCAACTACAATCAGGAGAATAGCATGCTCGCCTGCTGCTTCGTTATTATAAAGGAAAGATAAAAAAGGAATCCATGAAAGTCGATAATAAAACCCTCAATCGGACCAAACCACAGTCGGGCAGGCTACGGAACCTATAATCACCGTCAGACTCGAACATGACAGTTTTCGACTATCAGTATGAAAATTTATATTCGCGCGCCGGTCATTGTTGTGATAACGTATTCTATATAAATAAGTCCGAGAAAAATATTATTCATTGAGTTGTGGCACAGCGTAAAATAATATCGACAAATAGTGTTGCCGTGTATTTTTCAAAGTTATTTTGTGACTAATAAAAATGGTAAGTGCGTGATTTTGTTTACATAGAAGTGAAAGTGGATATAAGTGGAGTATAATTATTTGCCTTATAGCATTTAAAAAAATACTTAAATGTATTTAATATTTGATTTTGACTGCATTTTAGTAAATTAAGTGACCTCTGAAGGGCTTGAAGTTAGAGGGCACAGGTTTTTATTCTTATATTTCACGAAATACAATTTACCTACAGAACACGTGAATAAATTTTATTTTTTAAATAAAATAATAATTATATTTTACTTTATTGCACTCATAAGCAGAAAAAAACACATTGAAATGCTTCTATTAAGTAAGGAAGAGGCAGTTATTTGGTAAAGACAGATAGTTTAATTCTATTTATATTAATAAGAAAAATAAAGACAATATCATACATCATTTCAGCTTCTTCAAATATACAATATTATTTATCATGACACCGTGGCGTGGAATAAAATTATGCATAGAGACAAGTACTTAAACGTAGCCTACTATTTATCTTGCAAATTGAAGTATGATATTGATTATCAATAAAATAAGAGTCGAAACTATGTAGAATCCTTTAGACTTATCTACTGCTACACAAAGCTGCTACAAGAGACATTTCTTAACGTGTATGGGAAGTCTCTCCAATACATTACAAGATGTCTGTACGCGGCTTTAGATTAGAAAGACAGAGATAATTAATATTATATTTACTATCATTGATAAAATAAATATATCCTGATATATATCAATAGATAAAAATTGATTATACAACAATTATACAGAGAGGAAATTTTACTTACTTTTTATTTGTATAATAATACTTTTATACTCCTTTAAAATTGCACGAAGGCGAAAAAGCTGACACAATCAATAGCAAAAAGCAAAACGAGCTGTGCTCCGCGGTTTCTCCCGCGTTTTAAAATTAATCATAGTTTTAAAAACAAACACTTCAATTTTTTTTAATTAAAATAATATGCTGAATATCAAAGTATATAATCAAATATATGTATGTATATTAGGTACAATGCATTGAAAGTAAAATATATTTATCAATGCACAGTCATATTTTATTAAGAAATACATTTTAATTTTTATTAAGTGCTATGCATAGATTAGGAAAGATACTTCGCCGCCTTGAAATTGAATGAAGCCACAAACAGCTTATTAGTAAGTTCTTTTTTTTGAATTCTTGACAAATAATAACATTTTTAGAGAAAATTTACGAATAAATAACTAATACTGCGTAATTTACATAATAAATAAATAATTATTTCAAATATTTAGGGACACTAGCACGGAGACGTGGCAAAACTTTTTTACGCAACTATTTCAATTCTCAAAACTGGGTACTTTTTCTTGTTAGGAGTGAGTAATCTTTACTTATCTATGGTGCTATGATATAAGTTTAATAGTGATTATTAAGTTTTGTAACAACATCATTGACACCTTTCAAGATACGATTACTTTTGAACAAATTAAGACAGTAACCGCATACTTTTATTATTACATATACACGTTATTTTATTGTCACACAACAAGCAAGACACACTTGCTTTGTTGTAATGTTGTTCTGTAATTTAATTGCATTGTAATATAGGTATTACAATGCAATTAATGCAATCATGGCAAAAATACAATAACTGAAAAGAAGCATCTTTTCAATGTCTTATAAATATCAAGTTTAATAAGAAACAAATTTATAGACGTGGCTGTTGAGTGTGGGAAAAAATGAATGTTCTTTTAATAAGCAAAAGTCTGCCCATTCCCTAGACCATAATCCTTGTGTGGCACACTTCACATCATTCATATTCCAAAATACCAAAATTACAAACCATGTTAAAGTTCAGTTGTACCACAGTATAAGGATATTATATCCTTATACCAATGACATTTTATACTAGACACGTTATACGCCCACTAACTTAAGAGAAAACTTGAGCGAAACTGCTTTGATAGCACACATGCACGTTTTTTAATTTACTTACCTTTAACTACATAGACAAATGTTCTATAAGGGACAGAGCTATTAGAACAATGTGATAAAAAAAGACAACTAGTGTTTGACCTTGCGTTTCAAGTGTACGCAAACGTAAATATTGACCATGGAATATAGTGACCAATGATTACTTACTTAAAACGGGACATCGATTTTTTTATGTCAAATACTTTTTACTTGAAAAAATATAGTTAAAAATAATAAAAAACACGCTTTTATGATAAAATTAACTAAAAAGTAGAAAATAATTTTCAATATAGGTATCATTTAAGGAACAGTAAATAGTATAATTGTGCAAAAAATGTGGGGCGCTTTATGAAAACTGATAAATGGAGCACCCCATGTTTTTTTTCACAATTATACTATTTACTGTTACTTAATTGACAATGGCAACGGTTCATTTCGGAGACAACGGCACGAAGCATCGAAAAAAGGGACTGTCCCGTAAAAACGGGACGTATGGTGGCTTTCCCATTGATCCGCATGCTTGTCAAAGACAAAGAAATAATGGAACAGAAGGTAAAAAATGTCCAAAACTGTCGATAATAGTTTTAGTACATCGTTTACTTAGAAATGTTATAGTACAGTTTAACTAAATAAATTATTATTATATAAAAATATAATTTGAAAGAATGTGTCTATACAGATGTATCGACTGGTTTAAAATATACGATTTAAAAATTGTTTATATTTATTATCATAGATTAGTAAATATTACTCACTCCTAACAAGAAAATGTACCCAGTTTTGAGAATTGAAATAGTTGCGTAAAAAAGTTTTGCCACGTCTCCGTGCTAAAATGTCTCTAAAATATTTGAAATAATTATTTATTTATTATGTAAATTACGCAGTATTAGTTATTTATTCGTAAATTTTCTCTAAAAATGTCTTTATTTGTCAAGAATTCAAAAAAGAACTTACTATTAAGCCGTTTGTGGCTTATTTCAATTTCAAGGCGTCGAAGTATCTTTACTTATCTATGTTTATTATTATCAGTTTTATTTTACACACGACCATTAATTGCAAAGTTGTGTAAATTTTATAAATGTACTAGCTGACCCAGCAAGCATTGTGTTGCCATATAAATAAAAAAATGTTAAGGGTGAACAACCCTTACCACTTAAGAGATATGAAAAATAGATAGTAGCCAATTCTCAGACTTACTGAATATGCGTATAAATTTTGGTGAAAATCAGTAAAGCCGTTTCGCAGGAGTAGGTACAGAGTAACTAACATTGTGACATGAGAATTTTATATATAAGATTTTAATTTTACCGTGGTTTTTTTGAGGATTAATTTCTGGCTATACAAAGATTGTTTATTAAATTATGTTTAGGTTAAGGAAGAAATACGACCTTAATGATTGAAATATTTATTCAATTAAAGAAATTTTAAAATACCGTATACTATCCTATATAAATTTTATGGTAATATTTTTTATTATTTACCACAGGTATCGAAGGAAATTTAAAGATTAGGATACAGAATTTCCCATATATCGATTTTATTTTATTAAAATAAACCATAAAATGTTATATTTTGACTAAAACACACTAATATAAAAATTAAGCAGTGGGATCTTAAACTATAACATACGACATATGAACATCGTCAGATTCAATAAAATGTCACTTCTGTTCTGTTGATCTATGACCATGCATTTTGCGTCTTTATCACTTTCATTGACAAAAACATACTTTGTCTCTTTCTGGTTACTCACGTAATCATGGCGGATCGAACACGAAAAATAAACAAAATTTAATAATTTCTCTTCATTTACGTGTGATAGGTGATTCCATGAAGTTTGTTTCTTTTTCGAACATAATTTTTGCATTTACGCATTGCACAAGAATGCATTTTGAGGCTTTAAATTCAAAATAATGACGTTTAACGTGTTCAGTGACATTCGTGTGTATTACTACGCCGCGCGAGAGCGACTGGACTTGGCTGGAGTCGTTTTACACCACTTGCCGTATTTTGTATGTTTCAAGTTTTGCCCGCTTGTGGCGGATCTTTAGTTATAGATCAATGCCTTATACTGTGGTTTTACAGAGTTTCTCCAGTTGGAACTACTGAGTCGCTTGTAATGTGTACACTAGATGGCAGCACAATATTTTCTGAATCACGCTCACAACATGTTGTTCAAAGAACTATAAGTATCCCGCGTTGCGCTATAGAATTCATACTTACCTGGCGTAGGGGACACCGTGATCAGGAAGGCGGTTCCCCCAGGGCGAGGCCTAACCATTGCACTCCGGTTGGGTTGACCCCTGCGATTACCCCTAATGCGGGTAACTCGGACGCGTAATTTTTGATAGTAGGGACTGCGTACGCGCTGTCCCTCATAAATCCTCTCATCATTTAGTTAGCTATCGCTATGGCATTCTGCTACCAATTAGTCCAGTCAATAGAAATTTATTACTACCGATCTCGGACATGGCGCATGCGCATATTAATCCATATAACATAAATTAATTATGTTGTAATTAGTTGATTACTAATTAGTTATGGTCGTTTTTGAATGGCCTGAGCAACAATGGCGATATATCGAAAAACGGATGCCCGCTATACCCGATGCAAATATCATGAGTGCGAGCGAAATCGAAAGCGAATATTAAGTTACTCTTTATAACATCAGCTATTTGCCAGTGAAAAACCTGCTAAAATCAGTTCAGCAGTTTCAGAAACTAGCCGGAACAAACACCGATAGAAAAAAAGTAAAAGTGTTTCATGTGCATTTAGTGAATTTACAAACAAACACTTCAATGTAGTTGTTTGTATAGACGTATAGATTTATATGTATACCCATAGACTTATAGAAATATCGATACTTAGTCTTAGTAGTAGTAGATAAACTGAGATAAGGGAGTATCTTTATCTGTGTCTGACCCCGAGGTCTGACCAGTTACTATACTCTTTGGTCTGACCTCAAGTCAGATTGTTCCGAGAGTCATAAAGAGTCAGTTTAGCAAATAGCAGCTGAGTGTCAGTGTTATATTATGTCAAACTTGTCAAAGTCATTACAATTTACAACTGCTAGTAGTATAGTACCAGTTAAATATTATATTGGTCATTGATTTCGATATTATTATTGATAAAGGTGGTAAGCCGCGTTCCGCCAAGATAAAGGCAAAAAGGTACTGTTTTACATAAAAAGTTTATGACAAATACAGTTCACATTATCTTTCCAGTTACGACACCGATATTCAATGTCCATTGACGCTATTGTGTCGGAAAACATACATTCATAGTGTGATTAAATTTGAAATCGGTAAGTAAATATACTGTTCTAATGATCAAAACATTTATTACTTTGTGAGCAAAGTATTTAATATATTGTAAATTAGTTCTCCAATCCACACGGATAGGAACCCCACCGGTGGTTAAAGTCTCGAGCCCAGCACTGAGACAAAAAAAATGTGGCGTCCGTCCGACCAATAATATATCATCAATTGATGCTTGCTTTTTTATCACTAAAAATGTAAAAAAAAAACATGTCAGTTCCATTTATTACATACCAGCTGACCCGGCAAACTTTGTACTGCCTTAGAATGTATTTATGAAATATATTCCCTTCCCTGGACCTTCCCTGGACCTTCCCTGAACCTTCCCTGGACTTCCACAAAATATTCTAAACTAAAATTAGCCAAATTGGTCTAGCCATTCTCGAGTTTTAGCAAGACTAACGAACAGCAATTGTTTTTTATATATATAGATTTAACAACTATTAACTCTTTACTATCTTAAGGTATTCCCATGTTGAGTTTTCCACTAATTTCTCTCCAGAATGAGAAAGAATTTGGTTAACAACACCTTTGAAAACTTGTTACCGTGTTTACTTAATCATAAAACTATTCTATCTAAATTGTAATATGTAGGTACAATTTCATGAATTTATAAATACTTTTTGTAATAGGCTTTTACTGTGCCTTTAATATACCCTTTAATAAAACCAAAAAAGATTTAATATTTAATCATATAAGTTTAAAAAATGATGATCTAGTAATTTTAAAAGGTTAGCTTCATGCCCTTTATCATAATAAATGACAATATTATAAGAGATAATAAATGAGTCAATGCACTACCTTTCACCTCAATTATTGCTGAAGATAAAAATTAATTGCACACAAATTTACATAGAACTGACTAAAAGTAATCCTGTTCAGTTTTATTTTAAATTTGTTCATAAATAAATTATTTAATACCACATTTTGCTACACTTGGTTATTTCTTATCACTATTATTATTTTAATTATATCATGTATTTATCTTTTTTTTTGTATTTTGGTATTAATCTATTTTCTTTTTTTTATATTTTAGTTATAATATTCCTCACTACCTAATATATAAGAATCTAGAACTATATAGGTAAACTAAGTTCTATCAACAATCAATATAATGTTGAGGGCACTAAGCACATTGAGGAGCCTCTCGGTAAGTGAGTCTACTTGTTAGGTTACACTATAATATGTAAAAAATTGAAATAATCACCCAATTTCATATAGTATTTATGTCAATAATGATGATAATAACTTTGTAAATGTGATTCAGAATAGTGATGGTGCCATCTTTTGGTGATAGGTGGAAAGTTGGTATATTGTGGTGAATTGTAGCAGAAATAGGACTAAATAAAGCAAATTGAAATACATTTTTATTTTTATGTCCTTTCATAACAGTCTATGATATCAAAATAACTGCCTCTGCCTTTTCCTAATCTTACTTAGATAGTTACCATTTAGCGTAAGATAACACAACATAAAAAAGTTTTGTATATATTCTAATATTAAAACAAATAAAAATGTACAGTGTGTTCAAATATTATTACACTGATCCGCTACTTGGAAGTAAATAAAATCTTTTTCTAATATAGCAAATTGGTACAATCTTATAAATATTATTATTACAGGTGTCCTTCAACATGCATGGTATCATAGCGGCAGCATTCACACCATTCCACCAAGATGGGAGAGTCAACCTGGAACCCATACCTGCATATGCAAAATATTTAGTCAATAATGGAATTAAAAATATTCTGGGTATGTAATAGTTTTTGAAAATAAAATATTATAATCCGCCTTAATCTGGAACTGTGTGGCACAATCTTATGTGTTTCTTAGGAAGTCTAAGATGGAAAGTAAAGTCTAAGATATAAATAAAGCACTCTTATATAACTATACATACGAGTACATATATCCACAAAACTATTTATACAAACTTAAGGAAGCTGAATTTTTATATAAAATGATAAAAACTTATTCAGATTTGATTACTATTTTGATCTATTATTTAGTTCAAACCATAAATTGATTTTTCAGTTGGTGGTACTACTGGAGAATTTGTGTCATTGAATGTGGAAGAAAAGAAAACAGTTTTGGACGTTTGGATGAAGGAAGCGAAGGCTTTGCAATTCAAAGTCATGGTACATGTCGGAGGTGCACCATTGCCTTATGTCTTAGAGATGGTAAGAATATTTATATTAAACAATTTTTATTAAGTTGGAATACACTAATTATAATTATTATAGACATTTTTAGCTAGGGATGATACAAGATCTTAGATATATTAGCCCTTAATACTACCTTAAAGTTTGAAAGGTACCTGTATGATTTGACTAGATAGATAGGTAACACCACCACATTTATTTTTAGCATGATCCCATTCTGCATTGTGTTGGAAGTGGGTGGTTGCCGACTGACTTACTAATGAGGCGACTGTCTTAATCATTAGGAGTAGGCATCAGTGATCTTCCCCAGGAAGAACACCTATCCACTTTCTACCAGGTCAACTGCAAGCTTGCTACATGAAGTTTGAAACAACCCAAAATATCTCAATGTGTCAGGCTAAAAACTAGATACATAAATATTATCCTATTTATTCCAGGCAAAGTATGCAGAACAAGTCAAGGTTGACGCGATATTGACTCTCCCAGAGTTATACTTCAAGCCTAAGAATGCAGAAGAGCTGGTGGATTACCTCCATGTAGTGGCGAATGCGGCGCCCTCTACACCACTTGTGTATTACAATAATCCGGGAATGAGCGGTGTTGTGGGTAGGTGAGAATTTTATATTATGATGAGCATATTAGCTTATGAAATTTTCTTGTAAATAAGCATGCCCTCCACTTTTCTCAAGAGACCATTGCTTCCCATGGACCCACTGGCAATAGGACCACTGTTATGCTTGAGGACTTAACTGGAATGCCTTGTATAAATGTAAAGACACTGCAACAAAAAAGGACGAATCTTTACAACACCATACTTTACTACCATACCTTTAATTCAAATAATTAAATATTTGTAGCGCACCTGTACTAATTACAAATTATTTTGCCAGTCGACTACCCCGCCTTCTACAAGCTGGCAGTGGCTAAGATTCCCACGTTTATGGGTATTAAGGCAGATCTACCAACAGCAAATCAACTCGCCGACCTGCTATCAGATGGACGCAAAATTTATATTACCAACCATGTGAGTATATTGACTAGAATTAATGTAACAGAATGCTCTTTACACCTACAGTCCAGCACAAGATTTTTTTCTAATATCATAAGTGCCGGACATAGACCAAACCCAGAACAAGAATCTAATTTGATCTCTTAGATACTCATATCTATCATCAAAGATTCATTAAATGTTCGCATGCATTCGAGTCTTACTGCTGGGCTCTGGCTTCAACAAATACTAAAGAAAATAGTCTACCATGCTGCCTTTGCAAGTTAGCAGACAACAAACATCTTTATGTTATTAAGGAGAATTCTTCATCACACAGTTCTAATGCGTATATTTAAATTAAAATACTCATTAGAAGCTAGTCTTATTTAAATTTTCTGATAAAAACCGGGCCTGGCTATTTGGAATTATCGTCTGTATTCGAAACGTCAAATGCAATGCTTAATCTGGCAAAGGGAGAAATACCGCCAGGCTATTTATAATTCCTGTAGAATAACCATACTCTAATAGTCTCAATTCGGAACTGTAACTGTATACTCATACATACAGGAGGTATACTGCACAGCCTTCCGAGCAACGTTCGCATACGGTCCGGGCTGAAAATCAGTTGCCGAGATCCAATCTCGGTTTTTTTCTGAGCTCCGGAACCTTTTTCACAGACTTTAGCTGCAACACTCGATTATGTATTTTGTTTGTTTTTATTTTTTAATTTACTTTATTATTTTCAGTTTTCTTTTTATATTTTGTGTAATTTTATTTCTTAAGAAAATTTAGTCAAAAAGTTCATAATTAAGTTTGTAAACAATGAAATCCAAAAATACACATATGGTTTCCATATGTGTATTGTTTTAATTTAATTTAAGTGTTATACTTTGTTGTTGTTGCTTAAGTTCTTGAAATAAATAATCTATCTATCTATCTATCTAAAACTTCTATAGCGTGATTCAGGTTCCTCTAACGCCATCTTTTATCGACTTGCAACAATTCCTTTTAACTCCATGTTACTTATTCTAGGTCCTAGCACCCTCAGTGTTGATGGGCCACGACTCCAGCATCGCGACCGTGTCCGCGATGTTCCCCAGGCTCGTGGTGGATGTTGTGGAGGCGAGCTTGGCTGGGGACTTGGAGAAGGCCAGGACACTCCAGTCCAAACTGAATGTGCTCGTTAATACCATCGCGACTGAAGGTAAATTGTGACTTTAGACAAATGTAACTTTATTTTTATAATGCATGCAGTCCAACTGATGGTAAGTGGCCACAGCCGCCCATGGACATCTGTAACCAACCACAGATAGGATTAGATATTCAAAGGATGATTAAAGATATGTAACTCATGATCTATTAGGAATAATTTGTTGCACAAAATATTTATTTTCGCGGTAAAAGCGAGGTTAATACTGGAAATTGAGAACATAATAACAATATGATAGCTCTGTAATTTTTGTATGTTATATTTTTGAAATCTTATTTTAATTGTATTTGGTTTGATATTTACTACCATTATTGTACCATGTATTACAGTATGATTTTACCATTTTTTAACATTTAACTTATTTTTTAACATATTACTTTTATTACGTTTTGAATACCAATCTAGTGGCTAGATCTTTCATGGGTAACTGTATTCGCTACTACAATAAAATACCTGACAACATTTTGAATCTCACAGAAAAAAGTTCAAACATGTCGTTAAACGCTATGTAAAAAAGCGTACTATAAACTAAGTGATTATATGACTGACAAAGCGGTGTGGTCTGAGGTAGTTCCAGCTCCACATGTACTATTAGGTTAAGTTTAACATTGTAATAGTACATTACGATACGCGTGGCCAAAGTAGCCTATTTTTGCACGGCGTGAAGTTAGCGCCCGAGCGCAGCGAGGGTGCTAAACGCCGTGCAGATAATAGGCTACTTTTGTCACAAGTATCGTATACTATTTTATAGCTCGTGTGACATAAACCCGCTTATACTTGTGAAGAAATATGAAAAAATATGATAATTATTTTGAAACTTATAAATGATCGAAACTTAAAATTATGAACTAAAAAAGCAATAAAAATGTGACACAACCAAAACCATTGAAATTTAGAAAATTTAGTAATTATTCTGCACTTGTGATAAAGACAAATCTAACACCACACATACGTCGAAATCTATCAAGCCATTTAGGCTACATACAGGCGTATTAAAGAAACATATGATAAGCAATCACATAATTTACTAATACATAACTAATGCTAGTGACACAGTAGAAAATCGATTATCCGGACCTTAGTTATAAATATTCGCGATTGTTCGGATTGTGAAACGTGAACAAGTAACTTTGTAATAACCCTTACAGATCAGCCACATTTTGTGTGCCTTGTGCATTTATACTCCGGAAAGTCGCCAAATCGCAACAAAATAGTTACTATAAAAAACAAAAACCCGATTGCTAAAAATATAACCTATGTTATCGCCACAATTTAGACGAATTCAGCGACACATCATGTATCAAAATTAATGAAGTCGTTTGAGTTTGCCAAAGAATGAAAAATACATACGTAACAAACATATAGTCGAAAAACATCACCTTCCTAAATCGGTTTTAATAGCTTTTCTTCATAAACTCAATTATCCAAATTTTCGATAATCCGAATGCCACAAATACGACAACAAATAGGTCGCTTAGTCGAGATTCTACTGGAGTAGTATTATGGCTAATTTTGATAACGATTCCTAATTTAAATATCTCCTACTATGGTGTGTAGCGAAAATAAAACAAACACAGTCAAAACAAACAATAAAATTCGGTAAGCCCAATAGTTAGTCTTATAGTGATGCTATTGCTTAGTATGTACACAATGGCAAAAACATTTATAAATACGTCCAAAATAAAATAGTAGCATAATTATAGCTTTAAACAAAATACTCATTACTCACTTTAAGTTTTAAATTGCATTTAAAAGTATGAAACGTTCATAGCGATGTTAATTTTTTACAAATGTGAGGGTAGTGTACTGACATTAATACAGTGTAAAAATCAGCTACTTTGGACACAGAAATGCGAGGCTAAAATGCGGGTTTAGGTCACAGAGTGCTATAAAATCCATTTTTTTTAAAAGATGTGTGTTATGGAGTTTCTTTCGCCGCTTCTTCTCCATAACGAAACACCTTGTGAAGTGGTGGTAGTTTGACATTCAAAAAGTGCTCTGTAAAGAACCTATTTTGAATAAAAATATTTGATTTTGATTTGAATCTAACTAATTTGTATGCAACATAAATCACGGTCCTTTTAATTTTGTTTGTAGGTTTGTTCATTATTTCTTAATTTATTTTCAAAACCAGGCAAGTTCCCGCCAAACTGCTTCGTGCCATCCATGAAGGCAGCGATGGAGTACGTCACCGGAATCAAAGTGGGTCCTCCGAGGTTGCCACAACGACCAATCGACGACGAGTGCAAGAACAGAATCCAACAGAAGATGAAGCTACTGGGATATGGCCCACAAAATTAGAGGGTAGTAATGTAAATTTATAACTACCCTGCATTCAACAATAATTGGAAAAGAGGGTAGAAGTACTTTGAAAACTACCCGGCATTTATTTTTGCGCATTTTTAGTGTTACTTTATTGATTATTTTTATTTATGGGTCCCATAAATAAAAAAAACCCATAAGAAACAGGCGAGAGGTCTAAAATATATAACATAAGAGCAAAGTAATATACAAATTTTAAGCCATACTTTTTTTGTAACCAATAGTATATCAAAGATATGTGATATTTGTCTTCCATGTAATAATTCTATTAATTCTGAGATGGGTCTATGACACTTTTTTGACCATCTACAGTACCTGAAAATATATGAACATTTTATTGTCTGACTGGTCGTATGTAAGAACACTTGTAAGAAGTGTATAGTGGCCTATAAGGCCCAAATCATGACGATAATTAATAAATAATTTAATTTTATACTATTTAATCTAAAGATAATATTTTTTGACTCTACAAATATTTTTATATCACGGCGTGCGTAAATTGACGTTTTACGCACGCTTCGCGTGCGCAAAACCCCCATTTCCGACCCCGTAATATAAAATTTTATACAACACGCGGACGAAAAATGTTTTTCTGACTCGTGTGATTGCAGTCCTCGCCTGCGGCTCGGCCTGCAAACTCACACTTGTCAGAAAAAAATTTTTCGTCCTCGTATTGTAATGTACTATTTTCTCTCTACAAGGCTGTCTAAATACCTCTTTTTTTAATTGTTATTTGCGATATTTTTGTGACAATAGCATATTTGTCATGATTGTTAATTTAAAATTGTGTTATTAAGTATAAAATACTGAACACTTCTCTTTTGTTAAATAAAATGTGTTTTTGTAAAAAATGCTGTCTCATTTTTGTAAAATTCTTATATTATAATCCAGCAGAACGAGATATTTATTGTAACAAATAAGGAAGTAATGACGAAGAAAACTAATTTCATATCTTCTACCTTTGGTAAAAAGTTATTCTCAGAAATAATCATAAAAGTAGAAAATTGTAGCTTTACTCAATGGTATGTATTTATTCTTATACACAAAAAGACAATATTCAAACCTACCTACCTATATGATTGCTAAAGGAATTTGCACTGTTAAAATTTCATTTTTATGCATTTTTGAAGCAGAAAATATACAAATAAATACATTTAATTAAACAGTTTTTAAGGTAACTACGATTTTGATGATTATTTATAATTGTTGTCTAAAACAGGATAAATGACTTAACAATGAATAATGGAAAGCGTTTGAAAATTCAAAAACAAAGTTTATTCACTTACAATATATTTGTATATAATTTGTAGAAAAAATAGACATCTATAAATTGTGGATTGACGAACAAATAGTAGATACATAAATCTACATAATTCGCATTCTATATGAGTATAAAATCTGGGCCTTGTATAAAATCTCACTTTAAAATAATTATCCGTATAAAAATAAATGCATTTCTTTTAAAATAATTAATTAACAACATAACAATGAATTATAATTATAATTTGTTGTTGCAATCGTAACAGTCAACTAAAATTAATTCATAAACGTTTTCTTTCACTGAAAAATCTAGTTGGCTAGTTTCAGAGCCTTAAGCTTGGAAGCGATCCTTTTCTTGGCTTCTGGTGACAATTCCCTTTGTGGTAGGGATGGGGGGCCCACTTTGATACCCGTGGCTATCTCCATACCGGCTTTCATTGTTGGCACCCATGTTCCTGTTAAATAAAGTTTTTATTATAAAACCATACAATTTTCTTAGCTTCATATCTTTGCTGTTATATCGGAAAATAAGCATACAGGATATTTTATGTCAAATAATCACTACTCTCTATAGATATCTGTATTTAACCGTAGATAAAATTTTAAGTTGATCACAACAAAAAATAATATTGGTGGCAATGTGAATCAGTGGGAACCTCTGAGGTGGGAACAAATAAAGGGAACAAGTTGGAACGCCTCATAAGTCTATTAAATGAGATAGGATCCTACATAGTACGTGAAGACACCCACAGCAGCGTTGCTACTTCTAAAAACTTAAATGGCATACCCTTCAATAGATAGATAGATAGAATATTCTTATTGCACACTTGAATAAATAATAACAATTGTACATAGTTCCTATTGGGGTTGTTGAGAATTTGAGGATCAGCATCAGCATCAGCATCAGCTGATTATCAGCTTATTTTTTAATATCAGCATCAGTATCCGCAACCGCAACAAAAGATGCTGATTTTTAATGCTGACATTCAAGTCGCAACGTGTTCGTTGAAGGCGGAACCGAGCATAAGTCACGTAGACTTTCGGCCAATCACAGACATTTGATTGTTTAATCAACGTAATTTGGTCAGACGTGAATTTCGATCATAGTTCAATAAATTAATAAAATAATTAAGAATTCAATTCATAATGCCTTCTCCAATGAAAAGTACAATATGGAAATATTTTCCGTCATTCAGCAAAGATACTGCATAGTGTAGTATTTGTCAAATAGACTATTCTGGTAAGGGACTCACAATTCGTTTAAACTTAAAGCATCCAGAAGAATACCATACCTATAAGTAGTGAGATTGAAAACCAACAATCTGCTACTAAATCCAAGGTGTAAGGTGAATACTTCCCTTATCCCTTATCCCTTATCCCGTATCACGCAAAAAGTACTTCGAGAAATTGTGACCGTCACGACAACTGACATCTTCACGTATGTTTATCGCGATAAAACGATTTGATAACTTTGAAAAAAAAATGAATTGTAAGCTCACAAGTTAAAAAAGTTTTCTTTGAAAGTTGGGAGTAATTAAGTGCTTTTCTTGGAAATTTATCGGTTTGGAAATTTAGTTATAATATTTTTAATTATCAGCATCAGCATCCGCTGATATTGATCTGAAAAAGTCAGCATCAGCATCAGCATCCGCTGATATAGTAAAAACCTGCATCAGCAACATCCCTGGTTCCTATATAGGTTACTATACTCTTTGGTTCTGATGACCTTTTTTGCAGCTGTGTTTGGAGGCCGCCGATATCGGGGGCTGGGGGCGGATCGCCCCTTCCGCCCCCGCCCCCCTTAAGCCGCTAGAGAGCAGAGTAACATTTACCCTCAACAGTATGAGCTTCAACAGCCAAACAGAGTTGTTCTTGCAACACCCTGGCACGCTCGACGTCTCCTTTGTCCACGGCGTCCAGGATATCCTGCGCCAGCTGGGGAAACAGGTTGAAGGTCGTGCCGATAGCGGACTTTATGCCGAGCAACGCCGCTGGTGCAAGGAGCTGTTAAGAAAACCTTACGTTAATAATTTAATAATAAGGTATAATTTAGATGGTCAGCATTATGAAATTGTTCGGCAAATGTAATCACCAAAACATCCCAGTGAGATGACTATGGCAACATCTTTTTAAGGAATGCCCATGTTCAGCACATAAATTCTAAGAGCTAATTGATCGATCCTATGTAAACGCCTTGCGCAGATCGTACCTAATTGTTAGTTTTTTATCAAGTGGCTGACATGTTGCCAAACCTGAGGATGGATGAGGATGGTCACCATATGTAAGCCGCCATACACATCCTTCCATCAATACACAACTGATTTACGTTACAAATGAGTGTGGTAGTGGTAGGTACCTCCCTGTTCGAACCATACTCGAGGAACAGTCAAAGTAGCCACTTAATAACTATCCTTAAAGATAGAAATGTAATTTAGAATAGTCTGCGTAAAACTGCTAGTCAGCTCTGAATATAGAAATGAATCGCGTCGCCATAGTAAATTGTATGAATACACCTGCTCGCGACAACTTCAGAGCGGACTAGCAGTTTGGCGCGGACTTTACCAAGTAGTGTATATATCCTCCAAAACCAATGGAACTTACCGTATCAGCACCGAGGAACATTTCTTGACCATCCTTAAGGTTTCTCAGCACTTGGGCAGCCTCGCTAAGGTCGTTCGACGTAAACTTGATACCCTTGAAGTTGGGTATACGCGCCGTAGCAGCGGATACGAATGCCGGCATGTTGACTATGGGGTAACAAAGATTTTTACACATAAGTTTGGTCTAATAATTATAGTCAACCAAAATATCCTCACATCCACATCTCTCGCCACTCAAACATCTTTTTCACACTCGCATTATGTGAGCAAGAATCATACAAAAGCTTTAAATTTTAATAACATTCCGAACTGATGCAAGTGGAATTAGCTCATAGAATATTCGAAGGTAAACAGTTACAAAGTGGAAAAAGTATCACAATGGCGTTAATTTGTTCTCCTGTCACGCATCACTGTTTATTTACTTATTGTAAGTAATGGACCAAGCATCACCAATACTATTTGATCTTTGTGTAGCGTAAATAACGAAGTAAAAAAATGTATCTAATTTTTTCATCACGTTCAAATGATTTTATTATTTTATCATAACAATCCTCCAAATTGTGTTCACGTATAAGATTTACTTACTTTCAACTTTGCTCAAGCTGGGAATGTGATAGTACAGCACCGGTAGGTTAGGGGCGGCTTTGGCCACTAGTTCCACATAGGATACAAGTTCATCCACTGAGGCAGGTCTGAAGTAGAGCTCTGGTAAAGTTAGGAGTGAGTCTGCACCAGCTATGGAGCAATACTCCGACTGGAAGAGATGATGTCATATTATGGAATCATTATTCCCTATCTTGTGCATATTATAGCAACTTAACATCAACCAAAGAAAGAGGCAACAGTGTTCTGCAAATTCAACTGTGCAGTTACCAACACACTGTAAAGCGCGATGACTGTGACAAAACTATTTTTTTAAGAATGGACTATATCTAGCTGTTGAGTATAGTGAATGCAAGTTTCTTTCAGGAACATATACAGTTCACTATATATAACACTGTATAGAATCTGTATAGAATACAGTGAATTGTATATGTGGTTTAGAGATTCTATACAGATGACACATCTCTATCTTTAAATCATTATTGTTACGAAATAACTATTTCAAGAGTGGGTCTTTTCTCGTAAGAATATAGACCGCGCCAAACTTCTAGTCAGCTCTGAAGTTGTTGCGCGCAGGTTTAGTTAGTATATACTCCGTAACGTAAGGGCACACTGACGCAGCTATGTACCCGAGCGGACAGCGGGCGGGTGCCAGGGAGGACCCGCGCTGACTTCGTCCCGCTATTTTCTACAATTTGCTTTTGCGACGCGACTCGTTACTATATTCGGAGCGGACTAGCAGTTTGACGCGAACTCTACCACCTCCATTTCGATTTTCACTACATAAGATTGAGGCAGTTTATACTTGGGCAAAAGTATCCTCCAGGAATTACTTAAGCTTTTTGTGTGTTAATGTATTGTTATTGACTACGAATCCATTGAATGATGCTTCGATTGTAAATCTTTAAAACTTCCAAACATTCTGAGAAAGAGCTCCGCCATAAGGTATCTACGTAAACTAACTTTATTTTTACTTTTGTCCATGTTATTTTAAAACTAATTAATGATAGTGGGACAGTTTTAGATTTATTATGTAATGATAACACCAAAATATATAAGATTTTCGTCATTTAAATATTTACATAATTTGTACCATTACGTAACATTCACACAATTTATCACCAATTTGCAAGAGCAAGTAAACAAGATAGGAAAAAGTCAACACATTGTACTTATAACCTGCCTATGTATATACTGTGCTATGTATATACTTTTTATCAGTAAACACGTAATATAAACTTATTACATATCATTAATTTTGCTAAATAATTGACTATTGGAAACTGTTTTATCATTAGAAATTTTAAAAAGTTTTCTGGAATTTTTTTGAAGATTCTGATTTTTTCCCTGCATTTATTGGTCCCCAAAAAGCTGATTATCCTATTATCCTGGTGGGTATCGTTACTGAGCTTTATCGCTAAATTTCCCTAAAGGACTAAGACTAGGTCTTCCTTACTACATATAAAAATCTGAATCACCGATTGATTTAACGTTATGCAATCTAATGGTAACAGTGATCACAGTCAGTCATAGAAGATTCGAGAACTACTTATTCCTAAATTCAGTGTAGTGTACTAGAGTAGGAATACTCCCGTGGAAGACCTCAAGTTCACATTGCTAAATTATTTTTGCTTAATTTATTTTCAGTCTTTTAGGCATTAAAGGCGAGCTATAGATTCAAACTGACCTTAGAGATAGAACCATAAGAGCCGTACTAATCGGTAATTACACAATTCTCCAACATAATATTTACCAATGCCACGACATCTGCAAGTGGGGCGCCACCCACTTGCACCATGATGTGGAGACCTGTGGTCTTGCCGGCCTTTACCCATTCGTCCACCAGCTTCTTCCTGTCCGGTACCGAAAGAGACATGTTCTCTCCGGTAGTACCACCGACTAGAATAAAAATTTAAAAAATCTAAGTATTGTTCGGTTAGAAAAGTGTCTAAGCCCTGAGTCCAGTTTTTGTGTATTTGACAAATACTTTGCGAGGCTTCACTCCACGTATGATGAAAAATATATTTAATACAGAATGGAGCGGAGATAAGGTGGTCGGATGAGTAAATCAGGACCAGGCAGGTACCATCGCCGCACTTATTTCTAGCGTGAAGCTTTCTTACGTCTTTCTCGAAGACTGACTGACTAACAAATAAGAAGGTGGCAGAACCCTTTGTGGTTCGACTCCGGCGGCACCACCGCCACACCTACTCGTATTTCTGCCTTATAGCAGCAGTGTTAAGCGCTGCTGTGTTCTGGCCAACCTCAGGTAGGAATATCTAATCCTATAAAAAATATAGACTTACCAAGAACAGATTTGATTCCTGCCTTAGCCAGGAAGTTGGCGTAACTAGGGATTGCCCCATAGTTAATAGTAAGATCAGCATTGAGGGGGGTGAAGACTGGCGGAACCAAGCCACGCGCTTTGAAAACCACCTGGGAAAGGAGAGCAATAATAATAATTTATTGCGATGTATATTAGCGCCTGGCTTATATAGGTCAAACAAAGGTATGAAACAACCGGGAGTTGTGTAAAAGCGTCGTGTCTATTGGTCATGAGTACTCCTAGCAGGATTTTAAATTCTCGCCCCTCGGGACTTTTTCTAGAAAGAGAATACTAATCAACCGAGTTTGAAATTCTTAACGGCTTTTTTCGTCGAATCATTTTAATATACTTAGATGGAATCTAGCTTTGTAATTTAGATTGTATCTATAAGTCGTTTTCTACGATTACGTAGTCTAATTTTCTTATGTGAGTCGGAAAAACGCGCCCCCCTGAATGTTGCGCCACTGGCAACCGACCGTCAGGCCAGCCACTACCTACGACATTTATGGGTCTCGGAGACCATGTTGTGCAGTTGAGTTGTTATAATTGTCTAGCACGACAATCGTGCCCAGAATACTCACGGTTGGTTAGAAAACTTCTACTAAGTAATACCTATCTATCTGCATATAAGTAGTACTTACCGACCAAGCTAAATGATTATCATAAAAATAATTTGAATAACCCGTATTCTAATTTGCATTATATAAACAGCTGTTGCTAGTAGTAATTGTACCGTTGTGGATGGTAACTCACAACCACTTCTAAGTAAGTAAGTAGGTAATACTAAAACATCTGAGACTAGGTTAATTCAACAATCAACACTAACGTGAAATAATCGTAGGAAGTCAATACGCACAGTTCGCCATTCAAAGTAATAACTGTAATAAGAAGTGAGTAAAAGTCACATAAAACTTTTTTAATTCATTTAAAACGATGGTTATCTTTTAATATAATGCTATGTTTTAAAAAGATACTCAAAACTATTTTAAGTTATTCAATAATAAATATATTTTTAGAACAAATGCTTACCATTTTTAGTTTAGTAGAAATTACTTTTTAGAAACTGTATTTAAAAACAAGTCTATAGGCGGCCGATTGCTATACGCGCTATCAAAACAATGATTATTACATTGGTTTAAACAATTTGGTCTTCAATCGTTATCTAAAACTTAAAATAAATTTGATATGGAATGACTCTCGTTATCTTCTTCTCGCGATCGAGAGTAGTAATCATATTTTAGTTATATAGGGTAGTCGATACCTAAATCTAATACATTTTTCAAAGTACATTTTTTTAAATAAATAAGTACATAGTTATACAGTATTCATAATGTTTTCAGTTTTTAACAAAGTATTGTGAACTGTACCACAGAAATATACATATAAAAGCTATATAAATAAATAGTATTTTATGTAACAAAACGAAAATGGTGCTAAAAGCGCTACCTGACGCTAACCTAAAGCGCTAACCTGATGACTTTGATCACGATTCAAACCATAGATAACTTGAAGTTCAAATTTCGAATCTTTTCAAATAAACTTGATAGAGTGGTGTGGTCAGGTGGTGGTTTTTGGGTTTTTGGAAACAGCTTTGCTCTTATAACCAGTGGCAACTTCGATCACTAATAAGAACTTATTAGTGATTAGTTCTTATTAGTGATCGAAGAGTGGCAATCAACATTGTGATTCCCAGTAGCCCCACAGCCAAACGCACAGTAAAAAAATTTGGACTATAGATAATTAATATTCTTTACCAAGGCGCACCAGCTGACAGCTATTAGAAAATACCTACTCTGTGTACGTTAGTCTACTCTATGGTCTTATAACATAAATCTCAGATTCGCATTTGGACGTATCGGTGATTGTGGTATCGGTTTATCAATTTTGCTATTCAATTTCATTCTTTAACTCTAGGCTGCTATAGTTTGAGACATTTTGTTATTGATTCCTACAGTACTTGGAGTTGTGATTTGTATGAACGGCTTTCACATAAAACGCAAAATGAGTCAAATAGTGAGCGAGTTGAGTATGCACGATTTGAATCACAGATTCTTTGAAATAATGAAAAGTGAGAGCAACGCAGAGGAAGCAGCCAACTTTATTTTCGAGCACATCTGTGAGGATGTTGCGTTGGGGTGTATTTTTGAATTCCACCATGGTTTAAAGACGGGGTTGACTAGTCTTATTGAAGGTGAGAAGGAGGATGAGGAGCCATACAAGATCGTGAACTCGCCGGAATGCGATGTTTTTGGGTTTTCTGTGTTGAAAAAACCGCCGGATACCAATTGTTTCTGCCCGAACTGCGACCGGCCGGTGTCCGCGACGAGATTTGCACCGCATCTTGAAAAATGCATGGGTAAGTCTCTAAACAAATTTCAATTTTTCAATGGACGGCTAGTTGACATTAACTCAGCTGATTTTGCGTGGTGTTGCGATGTATTCAAAAATATACCTTAATGCAGAAGGGCAAAGTTCAAATTCGGGCAAATGCCACTAACTGGATCAATACAAGCATTCTAAATATAGAATTCAACCCACTCCCTTGTATATGGAATATAGATTTTAGCTGTTTTATAAACCATGTAAAATTAAATTTGAAAAAAACCCTTAAAAAATATATGTTGAAAATTGTACACACACACATCTTTGAAAATTAACAAAATTTTCTTTTACTCTTTTAGAGTATACTTTATTTGAAATACAATTTCTATCCTAGGTTATATAAACATTTGGCTTGATGATACTCTATTTGGCTTGAGTCTTCTAATGCACACCTAGAATTTCAGAAAAATGTTAAAAGCCATTTAAAATATGTAAGGGCTTCCACCAATACCATTTTGTTGAAGAAAAATTCACTCTTTCATGAGCTCTGAAAGTATTTGTGTGGGTAAGAGTTACATTATCCCAATATTTACACAAAAGGTTGTTCAATTTTAGTTATGTTATATTTATCGCCAAACTGCTAGTTTGCTCTGAAGTTGTTCCGAGCAGGTGTAGTCATACAATTTGGTATGGTGACATGATTTATAGTCAGAGCGGACTAGCAGTTTTACGCGGACTATAAACATTACTGGAACTTTTAAAAATAATGTATCATTATCTGGGAATATGAACATAATCTCAGGGTACATTTTCGAAGCTATTTTGGAGTCCTTCGCAATGAAAGCTTGGTATTGTCCCTAGATCATCTCATTTGTTATGCATGAAGTACATTATTACAAATAAAGTATTATAATTACAGTAGAGTCAAGTATTGCTATGTTCTGGTTTGAAAGTTATGTTACATTTATTTACAATTCATTCCTAGTAAGTCCACAACCACATAACTAACTTCAGATGCAACTTAAATACTATTTAGGGTTTATAGAAGTCTATTGTTCATTTGTGGCATTATCAGATGCTATCAGATGCAAATATTTTACATACAAGTCAGTTACCAAAAACAATGTCTTCTTTCCAAGGTATGGGTAGAAACAGCTCCCGTATCGCGTCCCGTCGGATTGCATCAAACAGCCGGGAACCCACCTCATACGCTGGACTTCTGAGCGATGATGACGATGATCTGGACTGGTCCGGCGGCTCTGTCCAGAGCGAAAGGCGCAAGCGACGCATGAAGAACAACAACAACAAGAAGCCGAGCAAGATTCACAAGTGAGTGCGCCTATTTAAGTGTAATAGTTCTAAATTTTCGAATTGTTTATGTATTTTTGGAAAAATGTCTTTTGCCAATGCTACATAATGAAACACCTTCCGAAGTGATAGCAGGTTATATTAAGCGAATTAAGTTAAATCTTCGCTGTGACCAAGATGAGGCAACTGCGTCGAAATATCTGCAATAAAGGAATTGAAACCACGTATCGCAATCGCCTGTTACACATTAAAGTCTCTAATCTGCTAAAATAAGGAAAAGTATGTACAAGTACCCACACCCACATGTGGAAAAACATTGTAAAAACATTCTTTAGGTCCGGCTATCAAATAGAGATTGTTGGTCATGTTATTATCATATTAATTACAGTGGCAACAACAAGAACAACAATGGTTTGAACAGCTCAGATTCAAACGAAGCCAGCTATGACACAATGACGCCTAGTGAGAGAAAGAATCTGTTGCAGCAGATGTGCGGGGTGGTCTCCGAACACACAAAGAAACTGTGCACACGGTAACTTAGTCATATTGCTAATTTATATTACATTTCTATATGAGGAAATTATGCAATTTTCGAAAGAATGCATCATTCAACTCCTGAACGAATGTGTCAGGTCATAAATTAAGCAGTCTTATCAAAAACATTTGAATCTATGTATGTTATAGTAACTAATGATGTTGCAATTGATAATACATTATTTGATTTAACTATTTATACCTTGAAATATTATTTTTAATAGAAATTTAATTTTGATTACCCTAATAGTACATTACGATACGCGTGGCCAAAGTAGCCTATTTTTGCACGGCGTGAAGTTAGCGCCCGAGCGCAGCGAGGGTGCTAAACGCCGTGCAGATAATAGGCTACTTTTGTCACAAGTATCGTATACTATTTTATAGCTCGTGTGACATAAACCCGCTTATACTTGTGAAGAAATATGAAAAAATATGATCATTATTTTGAAACTTATAAATGATTGAAACAAAAATGTATGAACTAAAAAAGCAATAAAAATGTGACACAACCAAAACCATTGAAATTTAGAAAATTTAGTAATTATTCTGCTCTTGTGATAAAGACAATTCTAACACCACACATACGTCGAAATCTATCAAGCCATTTAGGCTACATACAGGCGTCTAGACCAATGATTTATAATGGGAACTCCACCTAAACGTATTAAAGAAACATATGATAAGCAATCACATAATGTACTAATACATAACTAATACTAGTGAAACAGTAGAAAATCGATTATCCGGACCTGTTATAAATATTCGCGATTATTCGGATTGTGAAACGTGAACAAGTAACTTTGTAATAACCCTTACAGATCAGCCACATTTTGTGTGACATGTGCATTTAAATTCCGGAAAGTCGACAACAATCGCAACAAAATAGTTACTATAAAAATTAAAAACCCGATTGCTAAAAATATAACCTATGTTATCGCCACAATTTAGACGAATCCAACGACACATCATGTATCAAAATTAATGAAGTCGTTTGAGTTTGCCAAAGAATGAAAAAACAACAATAAAATTCGATAAAGCCCAATAGTTAGTCTTATAGTGATGATATTGCTTAGTATGTACACAATGGCAAAAACATTTATAAATACGTCCAAAATAGTACATTACGATACGAGGACGAAAAATTTTTTATATCACGGCGTGCGTAAATGGACGTTTTACGCACGCTTCGCGTGCGCAAAACCCCCGTTTCCGACCCCGTAATATAAAATTTTATACAACACGCGGACGAAAAATGTTTTTCTGACTCGTGTGATTGAAAACAATTTTTCGTCCTCGTATTGTAATGTACTATTTCTGACAAGTGTGAGTTTGCAGGCCGAGCCGCAGGCGAGGACTGCAATCACACGAGTCAGAAAAACATTTTTCGTCCGCGTGTTGTATAAAATTTTATATTACGGGGTCGGAAATGGGGGTTTTGCGCACGCGAAGCGTGCGTAAAACGTCCATTTACGCACGCCGTGATATAAAATATTATTTTTAAACAAAATTTTCACATACAATTTCTCTGTTTAGACTTATGTTTTTGATTCCCTTTTTAATGTTTTTTTCGAATACATATTATCAAAAGCCAAATCCAAGTATGAAATAGATATAGTTAAAAATGGAGTATATATTATTTGTCTTCACAGCTCAACTCGCTGCCCCCAACACACCGAGGAGCAGCGCCGCACTCTTCGCCTGGCTCTACTCGAGCCATCCACACCTGAATCACAGACCATGGGCTTAGCGGCTGACGAGGCTGGCTCGCCTCCCGACTCCAGCCCATCATCTTCATGCTCCTCCTCCAGCCGCAAGAGGGAAAGGCACCGAGCCCCACCCAAGTCGAAGAGCAAGCGAGAGAGAAACACGTCACCCAATCGGGAGTAAGTAGAGTGAAGGAAGGGAGCAGGAAAATTGAATGAATTGATATCTATTTCACTTGAAAGAGTGAACAAATTGGAATTCTGTAATCAATCTAAAATCTCTTTACAAGTGTTATAATACTAATGACCCTTCCTTGGCAGTTGGGTAGAAAGTAGAAAAAGGTATGAATATATTCTTTTTTTTATTTTCAAACTGTTGATCTTATTTTTTTAAGGTAATTGTAATATGTATGATGAAGTCAGGTGTTTGGAATAGATAAAAAATTATATCTAGGACTGAATTGTGGAATGAGAGTTAATTCAAGTAGGTCACACATTATTGATAAAAATTTTCACTTAAACGTTAAATAAAAAATTGCGATTACGCTATATTATTTTACATCAGTGAAATGTCTGAAAAAATGTATATGTTGACGTTTAAGTCTGGTTGCTTGTGTGTATGAATGTGTGAATGTGTATGTTGAAGATATTTTGACAAATATATTTGTCGTCTTTATATATTAAAACTGATTATGTCTAAAAATATAACTATGTATTCTATTGAAATAATAGACTAATGTATTCAATTTAATAAATGAATAGGTATTTTACATTTCTGTTCAAAATATATTATTACTGTAAATTATTACTGTAATTCACAAAGACGTATGTAATATGTATATGTGTATTGATTGACTTTGAAAATTAGGATTAATGTTAATAAAAAAGTTTTATCTCCTAAATGAATGTTATAACTACTGTTTTATCTACAGTTATATACTAGCACAATTTTCATGTAGTACCCTCATATGCCATTAGTATGAAGCTAAATCATATGATTTTTTATCGTAGATATAGAAAGCTTTTATACATATATGAATTGAGTTCAATGATTTGTTACGGGTCTATTTTTTAGTTCATTTGCTCAATATAAAAGACATTGTTTGCTTAATTTATCAATATTGTCAGTCTTTACCCATTACAGATTGTGATTGGGGATACTCTTCATTTGTAAACTATATATTAATTCAACTTTATGCTGTGTAGGCCGAAAATGTAATATTTTATGAACAATAGATCTTTTCTATATGTAATAACTAATTTACCTATGCGTAAGTAATGTAGCCACCGAATTCTATGTGAATAAGTTAATAATATATGTTCAAGTCTATGTGTATTCATGTTTTCAATAAGAACCTACGGTATAATTACTGTGTCTATAATCACAATTTTTGAATTCAGTCAGATTAAGTCCTGACTATGGTAACTGTATGTTATTCTGATAATTACAATTAAATAAAATTAAATGCAGTTGAATCATTATTTTATATTACTCCTTAAATTGCGAACCAAATGATTCTATCACCTTTTTTTTAGCAAACAAACCACGAAAGTACATACTTTAAATTGTAAAAATTAAAGTGTTAAAATTCGTGTCAATAGTTCTTCCAGGTAATATTGTATATAAACTCCTTTGCAAAAAAAACGGGCACCTTACACACACACTTTACCTTAGCTTTTCTATGGGTAAATATTATTATATTTTTAGTATGTCATTAGCTTGGATGACTAGAAATTTCTTATTATCAATGAGAATCTAGTTTTTTAACACTTTTATCCTGGTATCGGTGTTTTAGTCAATGTAAACAGAGAGCCGTGTTAAAATGGACATTTTTATGGGTATAATGAAATTAAGACTACGAGTATTTTTATGGTATTTTAATAAAAGAGACATTAAAAAATAAAAATTAATAACGAGTATGACCTCCTCTTGCAGCGATTACGGCATGTAATCGTCTTGGCATGCTTCCCACCAGGCTTTTGATGGTGTCCTGTGGAATGTGTTCCCACTCAGTCGAGATTACACGTTTAAGCTCTCTGATGTTTTGTGGAGGTGGTTGGACAGATCGTACTCGCCTTTTTAGGAGGTCCCAAACATGCTCAATGGGGTTAAGGTCGGGGCTCCGCGCTGGCCAATCCAAACGACGAATACCGACCTCTTGCATATAAGCATCTACGTCGCCAGAACGGTGGGCCCGAGCATTATCGTCCATGTAAATGGCATCTTCACCAATTACAGTCAGTGCGGGTTGTGCATTTTGAGAAAGGATTTCTGTTATGTACCTATGCGCATTTAGTGAGCCATTTTCTATGAATACTATCTCGGTACGATAGTTGGAAGTTACGCCCGCCCAAAACATAACGGACCCTCCACCATAAGGGGTGATTTCTTCAAAACACACATCGGCATAGCGTTCCCCTGGTCTTCGTAACACTCGCCGACGTCGGTCCTCACCATGCAGACAAATTCGAGCCTCATCGGAGAAGAGTACGCTACTCCAGTTACCTGGTGTCCAAGATAGGCAATTTCTAGCGAACCTCAACCGCGCAATCCGGTGCTCACGGAGTAACTTGGGGGCCCGCGCTGGTCGTCGACTACGTATATCAGCAGCTAAAAGTCTTCTCCTCACAGTCCATAGGCTAACTTGTGCTCCTCGTACCTCTTCAAGGTTTCTTTTGAGGTCTATGTAACTGCATTTGCGGTTCCTCAGCGCCTGAGTCACTATAAAGCGATCGTCTCGCGGCTGTGTGCAACGTTTTCTCCCAGAACCTTGCCTTCTCTGAACGGAACCTGTCTCTTGGTATCGAGTCCAGGTTCTTTGTACGGTTGAACGACTCACGTTTAACCGCTGTGAGACGTAACATTGGCTACACCCCTCTTCCAGCAGCGCTATAATTTTACTAGCTCTCATTGCTTTTTCTGCCATTACGATAGACACAAAGATATCTGTTTTAAGTCACAATAAGGCAGAATTATGCGATAAACATAAATTGTTGTACTAAAAATAACGAAAAGTTACTTTTAGTTGCTTGATAACCTTTTAACCGCAAACCCGCGAAAAGTGTCACAAAATGAAAAAGGGATTAATAATTTAAAAAACAAAAGTTTTGAATTTGGAATGAACTTTTTTTCATACCCAGACTCTTTATTAAGTGCCAGTAACATAGTTTGGCTATTAAAACCTCTGAAGAACTAAATTATTACCAATAATGTTAAAAAATCAAACCCGCCCGTTTTTTTTGCAAAGGAGTGTATATAACAGGTAATAATGACAGGTATAATCCTTGTTACGAAGCATCATTAAGTATACTATTCTCATTTTTATATAAACATGCGCACACGAGACCAACCTCGTTATATCTGGTTACTGCACATCTGAGCGATTCAGCAGTCTATAATATAATTGTGCGTTGGCGTTCTGAACACTTTCAATTCATACATGCGAAAACGACACCACGCGGCAGCAACAAAATGTCAGCATGGTGTTGTTACGTGTGGATAACATCACTGCAGCTTCTTGTATTCACAATGCAGCTACAAAAATATGATATGCTCTGCATGCAGTGTCACTTATTGCGACGTGTAAAGAAAACTGAATTTTCATGCTCCCGTCCACACCGTATCAAAAGACATTTAAAATTATAAATAGGAGAAATAAAACCGCCACATAAAAGAATAAAACATTATTTTATTCGCACATAACCGTTCAGAAATATTTACAATAAAATAGTAAAGATATCACATAAAATACCTCAAATAATGTTGTAAAGCGAAACAATGATCCATCCACTAAAAAGTAGTACCTACATGATTTTTCGAAGATCTTTGGAATGGGACATTCGTAGAAAAGTTTAATCTTTCTAATATAAACGTCGTAAGCCTTGTTTTTATCTAGAATATTTTTCTAAATCCATGTAAGTCATTGCTGACATAAAAGGGGGCCTCAGTCAGCGTCAGCATCAGCACTGGGGGCCCCACATATTTACGTTCAGATGTTATCAAAAAGTAACCAGCAATGGTAAGTATTTTGGGGATAGTGATGTGTTGTGTTTACATCCTGTACCTATTTGTATCCTTTTTATTAACGCGAGAACTTTTTTAGCAACTATTATTTTTATTAGTTATTTATTTATAGCCAGCGTGTCTTATGATTCGTTTACTAAGTTCCTCGAAGGAGTTGAAATAAAAGTGAACCAGACATAAAAATAGGTATAAACCAACTTAGCCAGTATGTTGCTTTATCGTAAGTTCTGAAGACAGTAAAGAAACAGACAGTTTAGAAGTATTAAGTTAAACTAATTGAAACGGAAGCGTGTAAGCTTATTCAGACCATACCAAATCGTAAAACTCCTTTTAACATTCTTGTCTATCCATCTTGAAAACTTAGAACAGTTACACAGTGAAAATAAGTTGCTTTTTATTTCGAAAATATTTAGAGTTCCTTGCTTCCTTTAGAGAGAATAATTGAAAAACCGTGCACGCGGACAGCTGTTATAAAAACTGTTATTCAGTTTGTGCATCAAGAACGCTAAGGTTACATTTCAAACTTCTATTCGAGTAAAATATATATTAGGTATATATTTAGTGTTACAATTTATCAATTAGCTAGGAACCAACCGTAAATGTCAGAATTATAAATAAGTACGCACTAACATACGAATATAGCTTCTGTTACTTCATAAAAGATGGCGCAACAAGTAGCTTGAAACACACTATTGAAGATTTCTTGATTTATATTATATTATTTTGGATATAAATATCATACGATTAAAACAAATACGTTTCTTTACCGTTTGTGTGTGTTTGTGATTTTTTCGTTCTTCATAAATGACTTAAATGATTTTACACTTACTTTTTGTACAAATATACTGGATACTCTGATCACATTTGGTTATCAATGAAAACAGTGTTTGTCTACATTAGTGCGTACTTACTTACGACAAACCTTGGCCGAATAAATGTATTTCGACAACACACAAAAAATCGTCCAAATGTAGCCAAATACGTACAATATAAGTACGGTATAGACATAATAATCAAATAAACTCCCAAGGACACTACATACTTTTAATACATCAGTTATATAGATCTTATATATGAAGCGGTGTCTTCAAATATTGTACAAATTATACAATAAATCTGCCAGTTTTTGAGAGTTCATACTTACCAGTATACTAGGAGTCTATTGCTTTATTTCGTCTATAACGTACAGCACATAATTGAAATTATTTTGCTAATCTTGTCTTATATAAATTGACTTATTGACGGCCGTACAGTAATGAATGTTAGCCATGTCCACACTAGCGTACTGTTTTGACACAAATTATAGTGTATTTTTTCAGTTAATATAATAAGAAACAGTATGAAATGAAAGAACTGTTTTTAGATGCGTAAGTTCAGGCTATTAAGTTCCGAGTTCGATTCTTAGTTAGGCAAAAATATTAGTAAAATATAATAAGTAAGCGGTATTAACTCTGGCACTCACAAGTCTTAAACTTTTTCTGTCAAGTGTAAGTCGCAAAATACTTGCACCCTAGTGTGGGCAAAGCTTAACAATATGCACTTAAGTCATCTACCATTGATTATAAAATTTAACTAGTGTAATTAATTATTGCTCAAAAATCCACCACGTACACGTCATTTGTACTAAGCACCAGATGATATTAACAGAAATACTAAAAAAACCTATTAAATTGCTATTATTTTAAACCAGAAGCGAAGCTACATAATTTGTGAAGGTATCCTTAGTTTTAGGATATAAGGCATTCTCTATATATGGATTAAATTAGAGCTTCGTACAATTGAAAGAATGTTCACGATATTTATATCTGTTTTTTTGTACTTAGAATGCTTCTATCTCCTGAATTCCTGTACCCATGTGTAAAATACCTAATTTTGGTAAATACACGCAAGAGGTCATGACATTGCGTTCGCCTTATTTGATATACTTACGTAATTATAAATAAGTTATAGAGAAAGAGAGAAAGAATCCTAATTCCAAAAAAATATGAGTTGGGATTGATAGATTATGAAATAAAACAAGACAATAACAACAAAATAGTTTTTCAGAATATAAAATCGATCATAAATAACTTTAAATTTTGCGGTCCAAATAATTTGCTAGTCATGACCTGGCGCGCATTTATACGTTATAACATTTTTTGTCAAATATCCATAACCCAATCATACACAATAAATAAAACATTTACAAGTAAACCAATGAAAGCCGGAATTAAATTGAAATTTGATAATCTACTAGCTCTTAACATTGACTTACTAAAGAATGGACCTCAGGTGAGCAGAAATGTCCGAGCTAAGCGCTCTAGCAGTCTAGCTACTTCTAGCATCAGCAATTTATGATTTGAACACAGTGTTAATATTCAATCCATCCATTCTTTTGGTAAAAATACCAATTTGGTATGTACCAAAGATAAAACGTGACAATGTGAAGATATTGTCAAATGTCGATTTTTGGTACACAAACATTGGATTGATTATCAACGAGAGTTAATTTTGCTGCAAAAACAATTTGAAACTGGGTATCGTAACTACCCGTTGCACATTAAAATGTCTCAATTCTGCGGTATTACTCTAAAATCATATATTTTTTTCCCAAATTTCGTACCACACCCGAGGTTCATATATAAGTCAACGGCTTCTGGTTCAAATAAAGTTAATACGTAAATAGAAAACAATACTGAATCTAAGTTATGGTTAAAAATCGGCACCCATGTTATCTGTTGTAACCATGTATCATTATATTATCCATTCTTTCTCACATGTAAGCAGAAGTAGATCATTCCAGCTAGTAATCCCGATTTGTATTGCGAGACTAGATTTAAAAACAAAAAATACTTAAGTAGTTTAACGGATTTTTAAAAGATTGTAAACTAAAATGGCGGCATTTTTATTTACATATCGGCACTAGGCCTGCGTGCTCGTGTATATATTTATACTCATGGGACCCATAGTATAAGGAGCCTAGGTTTCGACAAGATTTAATTTAAATCACCCAAATTTTAAAACTGCTGTGTTCTATACTTGCGTATACTATATTTGCTATAGTATATCATACTTGCTATTGTATGTTTCTCGCTCACAATCTATATTGAATGAAGTTATACATAATATAGCACGCACATAGAGTAAAACAGGACAAATAAATTTGCCTTTTGATTTATTGACGTGAATTCTAATCGCTCTTAAAGTAAGGTGATAGCCTGCTTAACTTTCTTATGTCACAAAAAACATCACATTTGTATATAATAAGTAATAATGCATTAACTTTTTTGTCTTTAAGTCCAGTCTCTGAAAACAAGCGTCAGGGAAACGTCACTATGTCTTTACCAAGATTCTCAGCAAGGCTTGATATTTTACTCGACAACCAACTAACACCAATACAGTGTGAAGATCCGTTCAAATCCTCACACACTTCACTATTGTGTAGTTAAATGGTATACCGATACATAGATCCAGATTCGGTTCCCAACCTGGCAGCTACACGGAGCACTTAAGATTTCTGTTTCGCCGGGAATCGAAACTAGGACCTTGTACGCAGTGTGGCATTACAACCATTTCAACACGCCTGTGGATTTGATCAGACCTTTACACCATAATTTGGAAACACTATTCTATTTCTACGATCTGTTGAACAATAGATGATATAATATATGTGTAGATGCCACAGCCATCTTCGGAAAAACGCTAAGAAAATATTCTAAAACTCGAATATATTCCTTCCAATGCCAACTAAAATATGCCACAAAAAACCCGACGGCTTAAAAAATAATAAACTGAAACGGAAGTAATATAGTCTGTGTCACTCCTACAATTTAGATGAATCCAAGACGTCTGTAATCAACCCCAGATAAGATTAGATTCGTACTTGAGGTTGGCAATGGATGCATTGCTACCACTGATTACGTCGTGAACGCCCCGGTTAAGTATGTCTTCCTTACCACACCCTTCAAAGATCACATCAGCGCTTAGCGTTGCTGTTATTTGGCAAATACTGGTGTCTATCCACACATATACACATCCCGGTTCAACAAGATACAAGCCTCACTCCCGACGTACTCACGAACACACACGCGTTAACATTCACTAACGCCAGCCTAAAGCGGAGCTCCGACCGTTCTAATATTAAGTAACATTAAAAATTTTAATACGTACCGCCTTACATACGTGCATACTCAAACGCCTTTTTCAAGGCTTAATGATACATACATTAATATGAATGTTGTTTGTATGTGTTAATGGTCATTGACACTCGTAACCAACTTCAAATAGAAAAACTTACTTGAAGTTGATTACAATGTCTACTACTGAAGATTAAGGTTTTTAACACACAAGTCGGTAGTAGTCGCCTTCGCTGACTGTCGCTAGTGTGTTACCAGCCTAAGTTGGAACGTCTTGTGTAAGTATTAAGTATTACCACCATACCTTTCAAAAACTTTACCTTTAAAAAATCGGTAAGTCCACAGCATAAACATAAAGATCCTTGTAAAAGACTTACAAGTCAGTCAATTATTAACAGTTATATGTTTTTTCTTTTATAATATAGGAGTAGCAAACGAGCATACAGTCCACCTGATGGTAAGTGGCTACTGCCGCCCATGGACATCTGTAATCAACCCCAGATAGGATTATAAATTCCTACCTGAGGTCGGCCACAGATGCGCCGCTACCCCTGAGGACTAAGCAGGAACGCCTCGGAAAAGTCGGTCTCCCTTACCACACCCTTCAAACTCGAACACAGCAGCTCCTAACACTGCTGTTATTAGGTAGAAATAGGTATGGCGGTGGTACCGCCGGAGTCGAACCACAAAGGGTTTCACCTTCAAAACTTACTGACTTGACTGACTTATAAGTAAGTACATTTAATATACGCTGTATCGCTTTAAAAGGCATGATGGTCACTTCAGGCGTTCCAAATTAGTCTTTCTATAGGATATATGACCACACAAACCAATTTATCTATTATTCTATACGATTAAAAGCTAGCCACTTGTAAAAAAGTATGAAATACATATAGTTTCTATTATCATGACGGTTATAGTAATTATTAATACTATATTATAAAGATACTAAGCGTTTGAGTACGTCGATGAAACAGCAATGTCTCTCCCATCAACGTTAATTCGCGTTAATTATCGACTCCCGGCCTTGACCCACGCCGATGTATTTAACTGAAAAAAAAAATACATTTTTTAACTATTCATTGGCTGATAGAAGGGTGGTATAGTCAGCGTAAAACTACTATTCCGCTCCGAATATAGAAATGAATCGCGTCGCCTTAACGAATTGTATGACTAGGCTTGCTCGAAACAACTGACCGGATTAGCACTTTGGCACAGACTATAGTATACAGCATAATTAAAATGTTATAAAAATACTAGCTGACCCGGCAAACGTTGTGTTGCCATATAAATAAAAAAATGTTAATGGTGTACAACACTTATCACTTAGGGGTATGAAAAATAGACAGTAGCCGATTCTCAGACCTACTGAATATGCATATAAAATTTGGTGAAAATTGGTAAAACCGTTTCGGATCAGTACGGTAACTAACATTGTGACACGAGAATTTTATATATAAGATTTACACTCAAATACTTTTTCATTATTAATGATGTGTAGAAAATATGAGCATCTTGAACGGCGAGTTAGTCCGTCTTAGTCCTCAGAAGTGTTGACGCATCTGTGATCAGCTGTAGGTAACCTTTAAAACCTCTACTATACTCAGTTACAATGTCCATTAGTGGCAGTGACCACTTACCTACTTATAAAAAAACTTCACAGTGATACATAAGTAGTTGCGACCACAATCTATACATATAAATAAAATTGGAGTGTCTGTTTTTAATATTGAAATAACGCGTTATTTCTTTTTAGCGCGGGCGAAACCGCGGGGCACAGCTGGTATAATAATATAAAGCTCCTCACTAGGAATCTGCAAGAAGTCCTCAATGGCCTCGACGTATCTGCGGGCCTCCTCGGGCAGCTTGGACATCTCCCGCACGTCCTCCGTACTGCAGGTCCAGCCTGGCAGCGTTATGTATTCCACCTGGAAATTACATAAGTCTAAATAAACAAACTTAAGAAATTTTGTCCTACTAAATAAGTAATTTTGGGTCTAAAAGTAGAAACATCTTTACTGTAAATGCTACAAAATGGAAAAATGCAAAAAGGCAAATGACAATTAGTCCAATTGTCATTTGCTCCAGCAAGGGAGGGTATTTGTAAAATAAAGTACTGAATTCAATTTTATAATCATAATCCTATAATTATGTTTATTATTATTATTTGAACCCTACCTATTTTTCTATTCATCCCTACTATAACTCCTTACCTAAAGGTTGTCTGGAAGAGATCGCTGGTTAGCGATAAGACCGCCTTTTGTATTGTCTTTTATTTTTTATACGTTTATTTTTTATATGTATCTTCTTTTATTGGGTACAATAAAGAGTATTGATTTGATTTGATCAACCCATTACCGTCCCACTGCTGCGCACGGGTCTCCTCTCAGAATGAGGACTTATATTAAAATTTAGGAAGATTTTATAAACAAGATCCAGTTAATATATCGTTATGGATGATTTCATTAAAAACTTATTTTTACAGCAAAACATAAACTACTATACAAACACCTAGACCACAAATCTTAAATTAATTATGTCGCCTGGGTGGTCAGGAATCGAACCTGTTACCCTCTACGTCACCACCTGGGCCGTATTAACAAATATAATTGAATTACTCACCTCCACACTACTTAATTCGGGCATCGATGAGGGGAAATACTCGATCTTCTTGCCGTTCAACTTGTACGCCACGCCCACTTTGAGCTCCTTCAACGTGTCCAAAATGTCCAGCTTGGTCAAACACAACCTTGAAAATAACGATTTGTGATAAGTTTTTCTTGCCTGTATTTAAAAAAATAAAGAGAGAACAAACAGATTAGATTTATTATTTTTAAGAAAGCTTAATTATTAATTAATATTTACTACTAATATAACTAAAGATTATCTATCATATCTATCCTATCTATCATATCATCAGGTCAGAGTAGTACGTTCTGGGTGCCTTGGATATATGTATATGCTGTCGTCCATGCAATCTAAGTAACTTTAAATAGAGATTGAGAATATGTTATAAGGTCTCATAAAAATATTTTATAGAATTAACATCTGTAATAAACACCATATTGGCCACCAATCCCAGGCCTGGATATCAATATGATTGCATTTGGTCTAATTATTTGTTAGGGATTTTAATTTTAATTGTAGTTATCAATATAATAATCCTCCTTCGCCTATTAGGTCACTTCATTTACATTGCAATAAAGTAAAAAATGAGTTTAATATAATTTGTTACTTAAACTAACTTAAACTTAACTAGTAAGATGGAAAATCTTGGAAGCGCCACCTTTTTGTACGACTCGAAGGGGCTAACATGATATGACAACTACTAGGGCCGAGATTATCATAAGTCATAATTATTTATTTGCATAATTATCGTTCCTCTCGTGAAGATATATCTAAAAGGTAACAGAGATCCGACATACGACGTGTATCCGTTGACCATGGCGGTGTAGCGCACGACGACGAGGTCGAGCCAGCCGCAGCGCCGCACGCGCTTCGTGGTCACACCCACCTCGTGCCCCCTCTCTTGGAGCAACCGTCCCGTCTCCTGCAAGTGTACAAAGGAAAATTTATTTTAAGATCACAATTATGTGAATAGGATATTAAGCTGCCCGCAAAAACACGCACGAATTGTTCGCCCAAGATGTCACAGAGACGACATCCATTTTTAGTAGGCAGATGTTTACTCACATTATGTCACCAGAAGACCACCAAAAAATTAAAAAACACCAGTCGTAAGTTAACATTGCTATTGCTATCACTATCAGGATATCTTGCACGCCCCCGACGCAGTTTCTAGCTGATGTTGAAGTGCGATGACGTAGGTATATTAATGAGCTTGGTCGGTAGGGATGCCAGAGACTCGACGAACATTCCTTACTATGCCAATATTAATTCACACTCATGCCGTGCAACTCGGTAGGGCCCGCCAACTTGCGTCGTGTACGCCTTCATTACATGAAATTCATCTCCAAAGACGTTTTGGGATCGTCGATATTTAAGTACGGTGTTATCACATACGTGAGCTTGTTCGGTACGAATGAAACAGACTCGACAAACATTCCTTACTATAAATATATGCAATATCAGTCCACATTAAGGCACTCACGTCATGCAACTCCGTAGGGAAAGGCCCGTCACCAACACGCGTCGTGTACGCCTTGACAACGCCAAGAACATCACCAATTACGTTAGGGGGCAACCCTAACCCCGTACACACACCACCGATACTGCAGTTCGATGATGTCACATATGGGTATGTGCCTGGAATTGGAGAATTATTTGATTATATGTACAAGAGAATAAAAAAAATAAAAAAATATTAACCGAACTGACAGGATAAGCGTTTCTTTGTCTTTTGTATTATTTATTATAATAGTAAGTCACTATAAGTCACTATAAGTGACTTATTATTATAATAAATAATATATGAATATATGAATAGGTATATGAAGAATATAATTTAGTAAGCTTCAATTCAAGTGGGAGTTCGTAATTTATCATAACTAATAGGGGATTATATATAGGAAGTAATTATATCTCTACAAACCGTCAAGTTGATGATAGTATAAAAATGATAGTATACACTTGTAACATGACCATCATGGAGAATTACGGCTTTAATCTTTATGATGAAAAAACACTCGAGTTTCCATCATCAGGTCGTAAACTCGCGTTCGTCGTAACACACCAAACTCAGTAAAAATTCTATTGCTATTCAGGGTTTTGTTTTTCTATTCATCACACGGTTATATCCGTTTGTAATGTTGATCGAATATCTACACAGTGGCGGCCCTAGATAAAATTTCATTTTTATTTTTACTATAACTTATGGTGGCGGTCCCTAAAATACATAGTTTGGTCTTGGCGACATTTTATTTTTGATTTTTTTTTGTTACGTTTTTGTTGCTACTGAACATGTATCTTGTATCCAAGTAATCTAAATAGCCATTCAATTAACAGCCTAGCCTTTTTACTAAACAGTGGCGGGCGTTTTCGGCGTCCCGTACGATGGCACCGTTGTCAGTTTATCTATAGCCATTCACAAATGTCTATATATGTGTATTGCATATAAATTGGTCAAGCAACTGCTGCGTTTTCCAAGCGACAATTCTTGTAACTCAGTTTCGTGCTACAAACATTTCGTAAATTTGGCATCATTGACTTACCATCAGATGGATTGCATAGTGCATACATATGGTATAGTCCGCGTAAAAATGCTAGTCCGCTCTGAATATAGAAATGAATTGCGTCATCATAGCAAATTGTATGAACTATACCTCTTAAAATTGGTAAACAATGATGACTCACCAAAGTCAATATCCAACATCGCAGCGTTAGCACCCTCGACTAACACCTTCCTGCCGGACCGTATCTCCCTGTGTAAGTACGACACGGTGTCCTTGACCAAGGGTCGCACGCGAGCCGCGTACTCTTTGTACTTGCCCAGCTCGCCCTCGATGTCCACTTCCAGCGAAGGGAACATGCGTTTGTATGTCGCTGCTAGGGCGCGGTATCTGAAAAGATGTTCAGATTGAAGTAGAAAATAGACTGGTAGATAATGTTTCTAGCACTAAATGCGCTCTTTTATGCCTTTCAACAGGCTTAGAAAATGAGCAGATTCTGTATTCGGCTGTATGTTCTGTTTTACTTTTTTTTAGAGAAACATACTATATTTAATACACACAGTAACTTTCACATCTATATATATAAAGGAAAGTCGTGTTAGTTACTCCACTTATAACTCAAGAACGGCTGAACCGATTTAGCTGAAATTTGGTGGAGAGGTAGCTTAGAACCAGGAGACGGACATAGGATACTTTTTATCCCGTTCGACCGCGTTTCCTTGAAGTCATTTTATAACTCAAGAACGGTTGAACCGATTTAGCTGAAAATTGGTAAAGAGGTAGATTAGAACCAGGAAACGGACATAGGATACTTTTTATCCCGTTCGACCGCGTTTCCGTGAAGTCGTTTAATAACTCAAGAACGGCTGAACCGATTTCACTGAAAATTAATCGAGAGGTAGCTTAGAAGCAGGAAAAGGACATAGGATACTTTTTATCCCGTTCGACCGCGTTTTCGTGAAGCATTTTATAACTCAACAACGGCTGAACCAATTTGACTGAAAATTGGTGGAGAGGTAGCTTAGAACCAGGAGACGGACATAGGATACTTTTTATCCTGTTCGACAGCGTTTCAGTGAATAAATAGGAGTTGAAAATTTGTATTAAAGTCCCCCAGTTTTGATGCAAATCTATATGAAAATTGGTATTTGGGATTTCGATAGAAAGTAATTAAATATCTATTTTACGATATTTGCAAAATCAACCCTAAAGTTGATTAAGTAGAGGTTGGAATTTTATTTTAAAATCCGTTAATTTGAAAGCAAAGACTGTAAAAATTTGCATTTGGCTTTAGAAGACACTTCGTTTAGAAGTCGGCAGATTTTGAAGCAAAGTCTATGAAAATTGGAATTTAGCTTTTTGATTCAAAATAATAGAACACATTTTTCACCGTTTTTGGAAAATCAACCCTTAGGGTCGTTTAATCGGGTATGGAACTTTCATTTAATATCCGTTAATTTGGAGCACTAAGAAAATTATCATAAGACATAATGAAGCATCTGATTCACTGTTTGTTTTTTTAGATCAACCCTTAAGACTGTTATAAACCGCCTTTCTATTTACACACCTGTTTCAGCATTTTTAGCTATTTAACAACCCGATTAGAGTACTATAAGTAAATAAACTTTCTTTAAAAAAACCGTTATTGAAGTTATAGGTACTTCTTTTCGCGTGTTTGTAAAAAAAATAACAAAAAATACAACCGACTTCTATGTCACTACAAAGTAAAAAATAATTCGAACGAAATATATTGAGCGCCGACTTCAGAAATATGTACTAAACCAACATTTATTTGAATTATTTTTTACTATGTAGTGACATAGAAGTCGGTTGTATTTTTTGTTAAAATTTTTTTACCCTTTTTAATGATGACATAATAACATTTATATTAATACAATATAAAATTGTATAAACGTGATCATGAATTAAGGTAAGGTCTGAATTTACATTGATTGGAACCGCCCGCTCGCAGGGCGCTACCTCGCCCTGCCCGCTTAGTTTTATATTGTCTTATGTGTTCCAACCTAACCTTAACCTAACTAAATAGTCAATGATGAACTGGCTTTGCAATTTCATTAGAACCTCCTACACCAAATATCTTCAAACACGACTCAATTATTCCCATCGGTTGAGGAGTTACATATTTTGTCTCCGAGCCACATTATCAGACCCTTAAATAGTCAATGATGAAGTGACTTTGCAATTTCGTTAGAACTTACACTAAATATCTTCAAACACAACTCAAATATCCCCATCGGTTGAGGAGTTACATATTTTGTCTCCGAGCCACATTATCAGACCCTTAAATAGTCAATGATGCTTAGTTTTATATTGTCTTATGTGTTCCAACCTAACCTTAACCTAACTAAATAGTCAATGATGAACTGACTTTGTAATTTCATTAGAACCTACAATAAAAAATAACACAATAAAAAAAGAATTATTAAAATCGGTTCACTAACGGCGGAGTAATTCGTGTACATACATAAAAAAAGATACCGGCCGAATTGATAACCACCTCATTTTTGAAGTCGGTAAAAAAATAACAGAGTGCAGAGAGGTAGAGTGAATTTTATTTAATTGTATTTTTTATTTTCCTGTTCTCCTGTGGCCATTTCCTAATATTTACCAGTAGTTTATGGACATAATACATAAATTACACGAGTGAAACCACGAGGTACATCTAGTAGACAATAAAAATCAGCAAGTTTCCAATAATACATGTATAAAATAAAACATATATAAATAAATATTGTCGTTCTATAATATATTGTGGCTTTTATCCGTCAAAGTCCATACTCAACAAGACTAATAGTGGTAGAATCAGTTCAGTTGTAATAACTTTGACTGTTGAGCCTAGCGACTCGGATTTTTGGTGTTGGCGACACTGTCTGTATGTCAGATTGGGCAAATATAGCTATACAAATAGATAACGCCTGGCTTCACTACGACCTGAACGAATAACCATTTAGCCAGCTTTTGTTTTCATAATATCAATTTGTATGCACTTTTTGGATACTTGCACATATACAACTATACAAAATTAAAGACCTATTAAACTACTCGTATTTAGAGTGACATTCTGAACATTACAGACGGAGACACACCAATTGTCGCCGATAACAATGCAAGAGGAACACATTTACTGCATTATCCTCTCCACTTATCATATCACTATTATCGTGTAATCATCGCTTGGTACCCACGTCACAAGTTTGTAAACAAAGCTCGCTGGGTACTCGGTAAACATAACCGTTGTCAGTTAACTTAGCGGCGTTTGTTTACTGTAATGATATGAGGATGCTAACATATACTGATGTTAGTTATAAGTTTCATTGTATAACATCAGAGAAATAGGTCTGATGTTCTATTAGAAATTCTTAATATCGATATACGGGACATTTGTGAACAGAATATAGTAATAAAATCTAAATACAACATTTATTTACATGGACGGGGATCGAAAACCTATGGGTATAGTCAAAAGGAATAATAAAGTAGATAATTATTTTAAAACTTTAACCCGACAACTTAAAAATACAGCTTATGTACTCCCACGATTCGGGCGGACCAACGACACCTCATGTGTTAAAATCAGTTAAGCCTTTGTTTGAGCTAAACGCAGGCCAAAAAATAAAATAGTCACACATAAAAACATTCGTTCAAAAACATTGCCATTCGTTCTTAGGTAAAAAGGAATAAAAATATTTTTTGGCTAGGAGTTCGAGGCATCATCATTAATATCATTGTTACGCGACATTTCGATAATTCGATAGCACAAACATCTGTATAATAGATTTGGAGTGATTATGATTAAATTATTATAAGTTTCTATATGTTTTTTTCATATTTACACGAGATAGTAAAAAATATTAGCAGTACTCACTTCTCCTCAAAAATACTGAAGTCGCCGAGCAGATCGCCAATTCTGATGCCATTGCGCGTCGCCTTTGACGAGTACGTCGGCCCTATGCCCTTCTTCGTGGTCCCTAAGGAGTTCTTCCCTTTCTCTGCTTCTTGTAGGCCATCAACCTGGAACAAAAGAGGCAATATGTATGAGCTGGAAACATAAAGGATATTTGTGGTTTATCAAAGCACGGTAGGACCAGCTACATATATATTTTTTTCCTTTATATCAATCATCATGAAGCAATTGCTGTCGCACTGCTGGGCGAAAATCTTCTCTCGGCATGTTAAGGGCGACCGCACTTGCACTAGCGTGCAGGAACCCTAGACATTTTCGAGATAACCATAGCATTGCCTATAAAGTGGTATTTCGAGGTGAAAACTCATCAAAATCGGTTCTGCTCAAGACCCGATATGTAGATCACTATAATATAGTCCAATTTTAGAATGAACTTACTAAAATTAAGACCAAGACTAGGGACATGCAGACACTAGACATTACATTATTTAGAAAGGAAAAAGGTACTTAAATCGATAGATCAAGTGCTTACATTTTTATCACTGTCAACATCAGAGTATGTACTTATAAATATAATTCTGACGTTATCATTAGCACTCTAATAGCTATATACTGCACAATTAGAGAATATATGCAAACAATTATAATTGCTAATGTCTGGCATGAACGATTTGGCAAGATAACAACATCATCTGAATTAATTGCAAAGGAAATTTAATAGCCTTTACGTCACGTTCTCTTCTAACAATTAATTAAGTCGCACACATTAAAATAAATAAATAAAAAATCATGTTTGATGTCGCTTTTGACTCAAACCATAGCACGGAATAAATTGTTTAGGTGATAGAAACCTTAGTTCACCTTCGAGGAACCGCCACCACCACGCCCATTTTTGGTTTACTCGTATAAAAACGGTGTTAAGCGCTGATATGTACTGATTTGAAGCTTGTGAGAAGATACAGACATTTATACGAGGCGTTCCACTTTAGATACTTTAGTAGTCAATGCTAACAAAGCACTTATGGCCGAACTTTTTGCAGGAAGAGTTCGTATCGGACTAGGGAGAATCCTTTCTGGGATTACTCAAATATCCGTGGGCGGTAATAGCACTTACCATCAGAACTGCATACTAATTTGCTATATCTTTATTATAAAAAGAATGTGGCTCATTATTTCGCAACCTACCTATTCATAATTATAGGTAAAACTATTCTACTAAAACTTGCCCTAACAACAATGACGTGACTCTACCAGTCGTCTGACATAAGCCATCGTTAACATCCCCATACAACACTGCCAACCCACCCGGTACATTAGCGAAATTACTTTCCGCCATACTTTTAATGGCGAAGCTAATTTCGCACATGGGTTTGCCTGCTAATAAATTTGCAAATCTTATTAACTAAGCGGATTCTGATGAAGGTCTTAATAGCATTTAAAATGAAGTGCGGGTATCAAATCCAATTATGGTTTAATGAAATTGAAGTAACAAAGGCGCGTGTAGTCCGCGCCAAACTGCTAGTCCGCTCGGAAGTTGTTGCGAGCAGGTGTAGTCATACAATTTGCTGTGGCGACGCGATTCATTTCTATGTTCAGAGCGGACTATAGCAATCTAACTTATGGTAAGTGTCGTGATGGACACCTGAAAATAATTTTGATTGAGGTCTTACTGATGGGTCAGATTCGTTGCTGCCCTTTTTTTTTGACGAGGGGGAAACCTTCAAAAGGTACCCAGTGTCGTGGGAGCGACACGGGGTTATTATGTATGTACATTTAATATTTAATTTTGAAGGTCTTTGAAGGAAGGACTTTAGCGGACCCACCGCCGCACCTATTTCTGCATTATAACAGCAGTATCCTTACTTCCTTGCATTCCTCTCAGGTCGGGCCTCAAGTAGGAATCCATATCTGGGGTTGATAAGAAATATCCATACACGCACACATACATCCATCAGGTGGATTGCAAGCCCCTTTGCTTCTTCAGTATTATAAAAAAAAGTTACAATCACATTCTCTGATACAATCAAACCAATTTTCCTACAATTTCGTTGCAATCACGATATCATAATTAAAATATAATATTTTATTATCCACTTCCACAAACCGATACTAATACGATTAAACAAACAAGACCTTTCCTTATAGGCTGGGTACGCTGCGATTAATTCTTAGAATATATCGTTTGAAACAACAATCGGCCGCTTATTGTAAAACAGTGCTTGTTTTTAAAACTACATTGTCCGCTATCCGCTTATTACTTGGAACCATTTGTAACTCAGACTCAGACTAACTAAACTAGTCAGAAGAACTTTTTGAGTTATGTCCTAGTCTGCAAGTCATTATTATCCCCCTGCTAGACATGGCCATTTCCGCAACGAGATAGGGGTTTAGGCAGCAGTTATAGGCGCTGGTCAAGTGTGAATTGTTGACTTCACACCAGTGGCGGACTAAGGTCGTCGGAGGCCCGGGGCGGAAAGTTGAATGGAGGCCCCCAAAAGTGTAAAATGACAAATGTGTCATAGAATTATTCGCCTGTGATTCGGCGACCATTTTTTTTGCCGAGTGATACACATTTTAAAGAGTGTCCTGGCGACCTTTTTTTTAGCAACTGTGTTTGGAGGCCCCCCAGGATCGGAGCGAGGCGGACCGAAAGGTTAAACCGCTGGAGCTTCACACGCCTTTAAGATGTTTATTAAGAACTCTCAGGCGTGTAATGTAACTTGAATATTCAAAGGTAGCAACGTGTATGTACATATACATTGCTACCTTTGAGAAGTCTGAGAACTCAGTCTAAAATGATGGCTTTTCCTCATGGGTATCGGCGCATTTGTGGGCCATATCAGGTAGGAATATATACTTATGTGGGATGACAGATATCCATGAACGGCAATAGCCATTTATAATCAGGTCTCGTATACTACTCTCATATTAAAAAGAGTTTATGTTTTTCAAAAGTATATGCCTACCTGTTGGTGTATATCGAATACTAGATGCGCTCTGTCGGATATGATGAGCCGGTCCTGCCAGCTCTGCATCCCTTTCAGCTCGTTCTTCTTCAGCTCCTCGAAGAGCCCCGGCAAGTGGATCACCACGCCATTGCCTGAAATAAAAAAAAGGTTAGATTAATACCAAAAACTAATGAGACAACAAGACCTACCTATTTCTACAAAATAACAGCAGTGTTAAGCACGGCTGTGTTCTGGTCTGAAAGGTGTGGAAAGGAGACATACTTTTCCGGGGCGTTCCAGCTTAGTCCTCAGGGGTAGCGGCGCATCTGTGGCCGACCTCAGGTAGGAACCTAATTTTATCTGAGGTTGATAATAGATGTCCATGGGCGGCAGTAGCCACTTACTATTAGGTGGACTGCATGCTCGTCAACTACTCTCATATTAAAAAAAGTTTATATTAAGTAAAAAACTGTCTACAGATCTGTGTCTACAGATTTTTTTTTACTAAATATAAACTTTTTTGTTGTTGTTGTCTATATGTCGAATACTTCTATAGTATAAAAAGAAAGGATGCTGCTCTTAGGAAGAATCTAAGGAAATACATAAGTCACAAATAATGTGCCGATCATTTCCTTTGAAAATTTAAGGAAGATTCCGAATGATTATCCCTGTTTTTTTAAATAGCGATTGTAGTTCAAGAAATTCAAACAATCGCTGTCCTCTAACATCACCCGTGAGATACATAACAAATTATAGTTATAGCATAAACATGCTAACGATTTCTTATACCTGCCATCATAAAGAAATTATCGTAAACTTTGCAAAAAACCGCGACTAATCAACGTCAATTTATTCAACGGTAAAACGGTACATCATAAATCAGGTAACATTATATCGTGACAGGGATCTCTCTGAAACACGATCATGACTTCACGATCAGGCACTGCGGCTTGCGACTGCGGCGTGCGGGTGCGACCTTCAATTTCAATGCCAATGGTAGAATAGCGACATTGTTAGAGTAATTGTAATTACTGTCTTAGATCAGTAAAATACATAGATTGATCACTCCTCTCAAGAAAGTGTAACCAGTTTTGAGAATTAAAATTGTGTGAGTAAATAAAGTGTTCCCACGTCTCCGTATTATTACGTAAATTACCTAGTATTAGTTGTTTAAACGTAAATTTTCTCTAAAAATATTCTTTATTTGTCAAAAATACTAACGATAAATGAAAAAACCGTCATCCTTCCGTGGCTTCATTCAATATCAAAGCGGTGAAGTATCTTTCTATTTTACTTGATCTCTATCAAAGATTGAATTATGGTGTTCGACTTCGAGCCAAGATCCAAATTCTATGGATCAATATCTAAGATCATATAAAAAAAAGGAAAATAATATGTTGGAGTCAATTGTATATTTTGATCTGATCTGGAAGAACTGTTTGATTTAAGAAATTAAAAAATATTCTCACTATCTCACTTTAGTTTATAGTTGCTGATACGACGTAGCTTATAAATAGATTTGCTGAAATAAGGAAAGTTTCTTCGAAAATCGTTTTCGTGTCGATTTTTTTATAAGTATACCTAACAATAAAGCAGAGGGGGCTATCTGGTGGAAAGCAGTCACCGTCGCCTATGGACATTTGCAACGCCAGAGGAGTCGAAAATGCATCGCCGACTTTGAAGGAGAGCTCTTTTTGCACCCCTCTTGAAGAGCCCACGTTGATCGATCTTTTCGAAAAAGCTCTACTGTACTGGTCGCAGTGGTAAGCCGCATCGTTCAAAAATATTTCCCGAAGGCCACAATCTCAGCATAATTAATGTTACAATGGCGACCGATTAGTTCCGTGCCTGTCGTGTCTCGGTACCGTACTGTTCCCCGGTTTACTTCAAATGGCTTTTTAAAATCCAGCGGTACTCGGATCGTTAGATAATACTAATTGGTTGGGAATTTATTGTAGTTCGCCAACATGACACGGTGGATGATTTAAAATCTTCCTTTTTCTATGAAAATTAACTTAGATTTGGGCTAATTATTCGCTTATTTAGTCGTTTGTTTCATGAAGTAATAAATCCTAGAGTTATAGGGACATGAGTTATATGCACATGTAGAAAAAATATATAATGTCAACTAACTACTGCATAATTATTGAGCGTGCGAGGAGCGGATCCAAGCGATATGCGTGGCCAGCCATCCCTAACATAAATATTTTCAAAATATGTACAGAGGCAAGTTTACTGTGCGTGTATGTCTGCTTGCATGTGTGTTCATATCATCCACAATACAGAATTGTTGACTTATCAAGCAGGCCCAAAAATTATTTACGCTCCAATTTTTATCATAGACAAAGTAAACAACGATTCTCGTATGTTTGTTAGATACAGCATTATCACTAAACGATGTCAGAGTACGATAAAGCTAGGCAAAAAACAGGCGACCGTTACTATACGATAGAAATGTGTAATACTAATAAACTATCCACGTCCTACTTCGATAGGGCGTAGAAAATAGAGATACTAATGTAGGCGACAATTACTTGCATATTAATAACATGTTCCAATAAAAATTCTATTTATCTCTTGCTATTCCTCTGCTGTATAAAGGGAGAAAGATAGTTCAAAATATACTCAAAAACATATGTTTTTTTTACCTGGCTGTATGAACTATTACTAAAATGGCCAGAACTTCTCGCGAAGTTAGAAGACTTTAAAGACATCTTTTCACCTAAGAAATAGTTTTATGCCGAATAATCAAATCGGGTGATCGCGACTAATTGGCCGAGTAACTCGCTAATGACGAGAATTTAAATGCGCATTCGGCAAGTATCTAGAACTGACATAAAGGTTATTCATATGTAGAGGTTTAGACGAATGCATTGGTGGCGTAAACCTAGTTGATAAACGTTAAAACATGTACTTTCTGATCTTCATACCAATGTCATGTATGTAAAAACTGCTAAATTCTAAAGATATGCTATGTGTAGCAAGTATATTCACAAATAAAATCTATTATGTACATTATTTGTCACATAACATAAATATTATAAATAATTGTCTTTTTTTCCAACAAACGTACAGATCATTAAGTGACGTCATTGGCTTTAAATTTGCATTTAAAACGATTCTTTCTTAGTCGTTCATAATATATGTAAATAATGTAACTATGAATATTTCATATATATATTGAATGCATGTGAATAAGTGATTACCACTTATTATTACCTTTGAGTATTATTAAAGATAAAGTGGATTGCATTCAAATGTCTTTTAGTTTATGTTAAAAAATTCTAAACCTATTCTTCGCACGCTTGCCAAAAAACCTCAGCAAACGGTTAAAATTTTTTAACAAAAAATACAACCGACTTCTATGTCACTACAAAGTAAAAAATAATTCAAATAAATGTTGGTTTAGTACATATTTCTGAAGTCGGCACTCAATATATTTCATTGAATAATGGCATAAGCAGCGTGTCCAATATAAGCCGGTATCCGATATGATAAAAGAAGTCGGTTGTATATTGTGTTAAAAAAATCACCCTTTTTAGTGATGACATACTAACGTTTATATTATTATAATATAATATAAATATACAATAAATAAAAATACTTAATGAAAAAACTTATAAACGCACTAGTCGCCCCTACGATTTTTGAAAGTTCCCCTCGATTTCTCTGGTCTGCCATAATCAGACCCTGATTTCCTTAAATTGGATCACCTTGGACATATCTTCTTTCCAACAAAAAAGAAACATCAAAATCGATTAATAAAAGTTATCCCCGAACAAACATAAAAAAAACATATATACGGTCGAATTGAGAAACCTCCTTTTTTGAAGTCGGTTAAAAATTCAAATGTGCGGATAGAATGTTTGATTTAGTTTGTGTAGGTTTGCAAGCGCCGATCCAATAGCATGTCAGTTCTTAGCCAGCCAAAGGGAATTCCCCGCAAGCATTTCCGTCGCGTCTACACGTTCATGCGTTTGTAGGTTTGGAGTTTGAGGCAAATGTCAAATACTGCCGAGCGTGTGGACGCAGCGTAACATTTACATCGGATTCGTTAGTCATGCAATGGTTGTGAATTACTTTGACCTTACCATCATTAACATTGCATTATGTACGGATCGGGCATTCATTTGCGTGCTGAAATCATTTGGAATGTCATTTCTGATGTTAAACGGATCGTATTTCATTTTTTTATAGTATTTTATGACTGGCACCAAATACTTACAGATACAAATAAGTAGCTTCGTATTACGATTTTTTTGGTAATATTTTTACATTTTATTATGTAACAGGTACTCATTAAATTCAAACGAGCATTGTGAATTGTGAGCATAGATTTTAAATCTCTCCTGTATATTTGTGTGTATCTATATGTATGAAGGAATATTTTAAATGTACTTTATAAACTTTCTCTGATTGACATTACATTATTGTTCCATATTTTCAACTATGTACAACGATTATACTATACGTACTTATAACCCCAATAGTTTACGATATTTGTCTGGGTTTCGAACCTTGGACGTCCCGATTAAGAGTCTGAGTTTCTGTCACTCTGCTAGGCTGAGATCTGTGATTTTCACACCGAAGAGACTGTGTTTTACAAATATACGAGTACGTTACGGGTATTCCCGAAAAAGATCTTGAACAGATGTGTTTGTTTATAAATGACTCCATACATAAATTAAGATAACAAATGTATACAGATAAAACAAATGACGCACATGCATATAATGCTAATAGTAACTCTAGTATTTCTAGATGGAGTACAATTTCAAATTCCAACGTTAGTGAAACGTTGTATTTAAGTTGGTATAACGTGTATGGTTCGTCCAGGGAAGTACCACCGCCATACTTATTTCTAGCGGAAGCAGTTCTTGCATTTCGCAGATAACATAGAGTTACTCTGAATTTTTCAGATTATGCTAGTAAGTAGTATCTAAAATTTATCGGCGAAAAATACAAAAGAACCCATTGCTTGGAGATTTTTCCTTTTTCGCCTTATCTAGGCCCTCCGCTAGAATAGGCGAGGGATTTCGGATTCCCTAAAAACCCCCCTCACCCTCGCCCCTTATATCCCCAAGTGCGGTAGTTTCAAATCGGATCTGCACAGTATTTTCATCAACTCAAAATTTACCTACAGTTTTCCATGTCGTCATATTCAAATTTCCGTGACACGTGCCAGCCACACCTCAAAAGAAGTTTATTTTTAGGGCACTAGTAAATTTCATTGAAGTCAGTTTTACGATTTTTTAACCTCCCGATCTTATGTAACGTGAGTGATGCAATTCCTGGCGTCCATTCAACAGTGTCAGTGTTATCGGTCAATACACATAAAAAACTATTCGAGATCTTTAAAAATACTTCCTGATACCATGTTTTTGTTTTGGAGGCTTGGAAACGTAACGTATGGCCGTCAAAAAGACCAAAAATCGAATCGAAGTTCGATTTGATATTCACCGATGTAGTTACGAAGATGTTTAGCAAAAAATTTGGGTTCTACAGTAATGTAATCAGATCATCACCAAAATTTGATTGGTTTAGTTTCACCGGTTTAGAGGTCATTAACATCTACAGACATAGAGCGTGACAAACAAGTGCCGTGGCAAGCAAAAAAATATCACATACAGTGTATATTGAGGTATTTCGATCTACAGTAGATCAAAGCCGATCAGACACGAAGTGTGTCAATCGAAACTTTGTATAAAAAATATAATTTGTCTGACACGGCTCGTGTCTGATACGTTCTGTCTGTTGATATAAATGGGGCATCGTTAAACTTTGCGTTGTCCGTCAGTCTTTTCGACTTTTATAAAGCAGAAGAAAAATATTACTTACCAATAACAGAGGTGCATTTTTGATTGATGATGCCGCTGGGTAGTAGATGGAAATCGAACTCCTTGCCGTCGACCACCACCGTGTGGCCGGCGTTGTTTCCACCCTGTTCAAGAAAAGACAACGTTAGCCTATACAAAGGCACGAACATGACCATAGATGGTAGATCTATTAAAAAATAATCAATGTTTAAAAAATACATTCACGCCCAAAAATATCTGTAAACAACTTATGTAGGACAGGTGTTCTAGCTTAACCTTAAGTCGGTCAAAGATCCGTTGCCGCTCCTAAGGGCTAAGATGATTGCGTCATATGTACGAGTAAGTCAGCCGACATCCGCTGTGACCAAGACGTAAGAAGTGCTTCACGCTATAAACATGTGTAGGTGCTCGAATGGGAAGGAAATCATCGCAGGAAACTTTTATGTCTAAGCCTATGAAGTCTACCAACGCACACTTGGCCTACGGGGTGGACTATCACACTAAAACCCCCTCACTCTGAGAGGAGACCAATGTGAAACAGTAGGAAACGTTGACGGTTGATAAAACGATTTGACAGAATCATTTAAACATGTTTAATCCTTAGTTTAGCATTACAACATTTTTCTTATCAATAATCCAGTAATTCGTTAATGAGATAAGTGTATATTTTTGCATTATTAGATTACTTATTAATATACTTTTCTATATCATGATCGATGTTTCCCAGACGTCTTCTTAGAAAACCAAATACATGTAAGTTTCAATATTACAATTTATTTATTATAAAGACGTTTAGCGCCGTACTTTGTGGAGACCGTTACCCATATATAAAGTTAAGAATCTACCAGCAGCAACAGGAGTTGGATGGGTCACCGCTAGAGGCTAGGCATGCGCGATTCCGTGTTTTGGAGGACTGCTGGATGAAATCTTAATCTATTCGTTCTTCTTAATACGACAAGGTTCAACGAGTAAATTGAAGTTTTATGGCGGCTGCTTGGAAAATTCGAATACCTTCAACAGACTCGCCACTAATCCATATTTTCCTACACTAATCCGAATCGGAGTAGAATTCGGAGCCGAAAGTGCGTGTTGTATGTTCTCGGAGTTCTCAGTTGTGAAGAAACTCGTGCAAAGAAGACTAAAAATGTGTTACGCCCACACAATGTAACTGACCTTACAAAATTATGCAAAATTGATAAGTAATGACTAACAAATGCATTGCTAACACTGATGACTAAGCTACTGACCTCATGTTAATATACATATGCGTATACTACCACACCTCCAAATACGAATACTGTAATGCTACCCCGCCTACCTATTCGATGCGTCTGAACCACAAGAGATTTTAGTCCAACTGCTGGGCACGGGTCTACTCACCAAATGAGAAAGGCTTAGGTTTTAGTCTTAGGCTTAGGTTTTAGTATATATAAAAATGATGGCATTAAAAAAAGAGAATAATTATTATTAAAAAAAAAAGACAAACCCGCTGAGTTTCTTACCGGATCTTCTCAGTAGAGGTCGCGTTCCGATCCGGTAGTAGTTTAAGAAAACATTGTACCTGACAATTTGTAAGTGCCGTCGTTGGCCTATACAAAACAAATATATTTCATTTCATTTCATTTCATCTCTATCAAGTTGGCCAAGCATGGATTTGGTGGAATTTACATATCCTTGACAACATTTTTCCAACTTCCGGTTAAAGTTATTATTAATTTTAAAACGCACATAACTTGGAAAAATACAAGACGCCTGGAACGCGAACTTCGGACTCCCGATTGAGATGCCGACTTTTAATTATTAGGCTATTACTACATAGTGTATACAAAACAACAGATACACAATAGCACTCAAATACAGCATGCACGTGTCAAGATGCATCAAATGTAACACTGTACAATTGTACTTGTACAATTTATGTAACACACTGTTTATTAATTTGCACGAGGACCGGACAAGACAATTTCATGCCGGTAAATATTGGAAATATCTCGATATTCGCGGCAAGCGCCAACCAATGCCAACATTCCTGACAATTGTTACAGCTAATTCGAACTGCTATATGACGTGTTTCTTATAACACTATTGAAGAAATGTTTATCGAAGAATTACTTTCGCTAAAAGGCAGTGATAGCCTAGTGGTTAAGAAAGTTGGCCTCTCGATCGAGGGGTCCGAGGTTTAAATCCCAGGCACGCACCTCTAATTTTTCAAAGTTATTGCGTATTAGAAATTAATTATCACTTGCTAAACAGTGAAGGAAAACATCGTGAGGAAACCTGCGTACCTGAAAGATTTATAAAAAAAAAACATCTTAAAGGTATGCGAAGTCTGCCAATACGCACTTGGCCAGCGCGGTGGGCTACAGCCTAATCCTTCTCATTATGAAAGGAGACCCGTGCCCAGCAGTGGGACAGTAATGGGTTGTTGATGACTTTCGCTAAAAGATGGTGTTCTTCGTATAGCAAACTTTGGTCGAAAAATATACTCATATAAATATTCTGGAGATTCGCCATAGGGAAAATGGGCGGAAATGCACAGAAGTGAGTTTTTATAGTATACCTACCTACGGTTTAAACATATTGAATGAGGTAATTTGAATCTCTAGTTTTCTGATGGAACGCTAAATGGGTCGAAGTAATGAAGTTGTAATATTGATTCCATGTTGCAACTTATAATACAACTGTAATATGGTTACTAATGTATCACTTATCATCATTAAGATGATGTCACTTATGTAGGTGGTTATAGTCGGTACCTTTAGGTTGAGGCGATGTTTTTTTTATAAGAAAACTTCGTCGTCTTTATAAGACAGTGTTTTCTTTATAAGAAAACTTCGTCTTCTTCAGGATAATTACTGACATTTTTCTTTAAAAAACAATTATCTCTAATTGCGACATTGTGCACTGAAGTATTGTAATTTAAATGAAACCTGAACGATACTTTGTATACGTGACGTGAAAGCAAAACTTTTTCCATGTATGTAGATGAATGTACCTTATCTGAGATTGGTCACGATCTCAATAAGAAAAACCTAATCGGTAACTGACTAAAGATAAAAGCAATAAAATAAATAATTCATTATTAAACCATATGCATTACGAGATATTAATAATTTCCTTAGTCACACAATTGACGGGTAAGAAATGTTGATAAATTGAAAGTGCTCTTTCTTATAAGAGTGATGGTAGAATTTGAGTCCAGAACCAGTAGAGTCCAAGCGGGAAGATACCATCGCCACACCCATTTCTAGCGTAAATCAGTTCTTACGTTTCAGTGGACGGTTATGGTTGCCGGTTAACTTAGATTAAAGCAACCATCTCTATATGGTTTAGGCGAGACAGCCGGGACTACTTACCATCATGTGGACCTTTGGTCTTATAAAAAGCCTACACATAATAAAATCATTTTATTTTATCTCTGAAAACATGAAGAATTCTTTGTAGGCAAATTTCAGTTATCACTTTTACGATATCAGTGTTCCAATGACCCGCGTCTCGTATCTCATGATGTCCGGTTTGCCAGGTTTCCGGGTTCGATTTTTGGCAAACAAACAATTCGATTATTATTTCAGATACCCTTTAACAAAAGCTACAACCGATCTCGCAGCCTACTTTATCTCACGCCTCATATTATTAAGTCTATCGGCCTTACAACAGTACACCATTATGAAAAGGGGTAGATATGATGGCATGGCGACAATCGAGCCATCAAGAATCCTACTACTTTTTGTATATGACGACTTCGGGGTCAAACTCTTTTATTCCCACAATAAAGTAATTAATTTACACAGAGTATAACTAAATGAAAATCTTTTCTCGACCAACCTCCGGCCCAAAAATAATCTACAAACAATTAGAATTTCACAACTCGATGGCTTACGAAACTGAAATACTATTTGCGATAAGGTCACGTTGTTATTGCTTATATATTTTCTTATTATATATTGTTATTATTTAACGGGAACCTTGGTGGATAAATTTCTCTTTTTTATACCGCTGAGCTATTGGCGGCAATATCGCAATACTTGTAATGTTGCAAGAGATATCTAATTAAGTTTTATTACGAGACTAATCAATTCATACAATACTGTTTAAAATCGAAGTCTCATTGTATAATATTGCCTTAATAAAAGAACAAGTGTAGGCAAAGTGTAGTATCTGCTATTTTCAGCTTAATATCTGAAAGTTCCCGCGGGACCAGTATATTAAGGCAATAAAGAAATTTAAAAACGCATATCGTGAGTACCCGTTACATAATAAAATGTCTCAATTCCGCGATAAATTTAGTCCAAAATCATAGGAAGAAGATCGCCTCGAACGGTGGCCACATCAGGCGTGTTCGATCAGTTGGTCAACCGTCCTCAAGCAAAGAGCGGGTAATCACTAAGTACAGGAGAGGTGACCATAATAAATGGCGCCAATAAGGAAAAGTCTGTGTCAAACAGGGAATCATCAAATATTTATGAATGAATAGAAAACATGAAATATTTTTGATCGCCTTGTACAAGCTAATGAACGAGGTTATGGCAGTAATTTCTAAGTCAGACAAACCAGCACGATTTGTTTGTATAAAATTTAATAGCTGAAACAGCTGCTTTGCTTCGCCGTTACATTGTATAAAAGAACATTTCACAATCAGCGTCCTTGTTGTCTACTTATCGCTAAAGCAAGGTCATTCATCCAAAAACATCAATATCTTAACGTTTATCATTTGAGGAATAACTTATCACCGTGTTACTGTGGTTTTACTGCAAACTTCACTCATACACATGATATTTAGAATTTGTCGTACAAGTCCTTATGACAACAAAGCAACAAGCAATTCACCGTATGGGAAGTAATCACTGCTAACCAATAACCATGGAATTCATATAGGGCTTCATTGAAGCTCAAAGTTCGGCCATAAATACGTACTATCCTTGAAGACTCAGAATGCTTCGTATTTCTTACCCTTACCACACTCTTTAAACCCGTAACAGCAGCGCTTGTCACGGGGTTCTACCTACTAAATTCATTGAAGTTTTGCCGCGAATGTAAAAGTTTGCTTGACACTGTTTATACAGGCGGTTTGCATTTCAACTGCAAGCTCACAACTTTACACTAACTGAAATTGGCCTGCGCAAATTATCAGCAATTATAATGCAGTATGTACAAAATCCGCATTCAAACTGCAATTTTGCAGTTAGCGCGCACTCTAAATGCATCTCTTTTGAACAATTTGCCCATCGTCACTTAATACGAAACCATCGCAAGTCGTGAATGTGTTCTTGTATCACAGATCGTAAACGAATATAGTACAAGTTGATATATTACCGAACCAGTATGGTCTGAGACTACCAATACATATAATAATGCAAAAAAAACGTACGATACGCCCCTACCTGCTGCTGTATCTATTTCGATTTTTTAACGTATTGCCAAGACTCTTGGGTTCCTATAAGGAGTCCGAAAAGAATCCTTAGGGAGTTCATAGTAAAACCTTCCCCGTTTTACGAAAATAGCGCAGTGGACGCAATATCCGCGTTCTATCGTCCTTACCTAACCAAGCAGACATTTCTGATCTGAGTTTTATGTCCATTAATTTTTAGTACTCCTAGAATCCACGAAGTAGAATTCTAGTGCGTCAGGCATAGTGTAGAATATACGTAGAATAAAACTAGTTACAAATATCACATGATATCAAGTTAATAGCTTTCAAACACACCTGCTTCATGATGTAAAAAATCTAATTTGAATTTGCGAAAGGTTAACGTACGCGAAGTGAATACCCTCAAATAGTTTCAATTACGCTGGTAAAAAACAACTTTAACAAACAAACGCTTTCTACACTCACAGCCCCACACTAGGATTCCCTGTGTCGTGGGTGCCATGGACACACACATAGACAAATACACAAACACCCAGACCCAGAAACAAATCTAAATTTATCATTTAGATATCTGTCTGGCCGGGGATCGAACCCGGGACCCTTTGCGCGTCAGACCAGTATGGTGACCGCTCCGCCACGCGGGTCGTCGACTGGTCGTCAACTGGTTATTATCAATTTCGTAATTAGTACAAATGTTGTAACAGTATTTTGCATCCTAATGAATCATTTCATATCAGAGGTTACATCCAATGGGTACGGAGCAAAGTTTCAAGTGACTAATATAATTTATTAACATTTACCTAAAGCAGATCTGTACAGTTCGAGCCGGTTGAGGTTTCTTATCATATTTTATACAATACAATCAATACTTGTTTTATAATAATTTGTTACGTACAGCTGGTTTCATTATTGATAATTGTAATTGAATTTATTTCAAATATGTACTTCTAGTTACATGACATGGTATTTCGATTGTATGCCTTATTCAGAAGCAGTCAGCATTTTATGAAATACTAGACAATATTCATAATGAAACATCCATTGAAAAAACAAAGTTCTTGCGAGCAGGTGTAGTCATACAATTTACTATGGCGATGCAATTCATTTCTATATTCAGAACTGGCAGTTTTACAGTCTATATCAAGCTAGCTCCCAAAATTAACAGTTTCAATGAGCTGGACACTTGTTTGAAAGGCTGACAAGTCATAGAACAACCATGCTGAAGAGAAAGGAATATCATGAGACCTCCAACCAGATGCATGCAAACAGCAAGGAATGCTTGGATGCAAGACAAGCCAAAAGCACTCGAGTAGTTGAATTAGTGCTAACTAGCCTATATCTATAGGTTGACATCCAAGGGCTGACAGATTAATGAATAGACTTTTCATTGTATATCAAAGAATTTATTTTATTTTATACAGAAATACATATTGTTCGAAAATACTTTTATATGAGTGTCTGAGTCATGTAATAGACACCATATTCATGGAGGTATGGAATTTAAAAATAATTGCTTGTGAATTACTGGTCTTAACAACTTAATTGTATGTATTAAAACTGTAATACTAGGTGTAATGTTAGGTTACTAATATGATGTAATGCTACAGTGGTAGCTTGGTTATATGTGTTTCTTTATTTCTGTTAGTCATTCGATATATTATAGTCATTGCTAATGATGAACACCTGTTGAATAAGAACAGGAGTAGTATGTGCCCAAATAGAGCAGGAGAGGTACATGAAGTTGGATATAGCTGTTCTCTCTATGGACTAAGTTCTCTATGGAATACCAGGGTGTGGCTTAGGGCATACTTGAGATATTGCTAGTGACATAAGAATTATGAGTTTTGTATCATGTTAAGTTTATAACTAGTATGTAATTTATGACAGTAGTACCAAAAATAATCATAGAAATTAAGTATCGAAACTTTTAGACACAAAAAGAATTGAATAAAATAGTGAAGTATGAGTTAAGTGAATCTAGAAATCAGTAAATAAATCAATATTTTCATAGAACAAAAAAATCTTTTTAACTTTTATAACTTTATAGTAGAAGATCCGAAGCTAAGTCGAACTGGACCGAGCTGATAATAGAATGAAACTCATTTTATAACAAAATTAGTACATTGGGTAATACATTAAAAATGGGTTTGCTAAAAAAATCCTGGACAGGATAATTTTAATTATTTTTTGAAAAATTAATTTTCATTTTGCAGACAACCCTATATCAACGTGTTCACAATAAAACAGCGCTTCTACTGATATAAAATTTTATCTATTATCATCATGAGTGAAAGTAGTTGCCAGCGAAATACCTGTTTATACCTGACAACCCAGTAGTTCGTCCACGTAAATAATAGGCAACCCAAAGCCTGCACATTCTGTATGTTTTTAACATTCACTCAAAATAGAATTTTCTTATTATCTTGATGTTGCAAAATTTAATTTTCAATTAAATTTTAATTTTTCAAAAAATAATTAAAATTATCCTGTCCAGGATTTTTTAGCAAACCCATTTTTAATGTATTACCCAATGTACTAATTTCATTATAAAATGAGTTTCATTCTATTATCAGCTCCGTCCAGTTCGATTTAGCTTCGGATCTTAGACCATTATATTTATAAAACAAATCAATATTATATATCCATAAAAGCTATATTTGATTAACATTTGTTTATTTAAAATTGGAATTATGTAAAAGGGTGTGGTAAGCAGACAAAAGTTATTAAATGTTTAATAATTTGATGACAGAATTCCAGTAATGTAATTAAAATGTAAGCTTAATCCGGATTTCCATTATTTCATAAATTTTCAACCAGTAACGTAATCAGTATTAAAAATAAAATTTTAAAATTAGAATCAGCAAGATAGCGCGAATTATCCGAACAGCTCCGCTTCAGTAACCATGACAATAAATGCCCCAGACCTTGGCAAATCTCCACAATTACCGTCAACAATATAGTTAAGCACGTCTATTTACGTTGCAAATTACACTTTATACATCATTTTCGGTCACATGACAAATAAAGTTCGCGGGAAATATGTGCATATTGTTACGTAACACGGTCAATTATTAGATGCTTTACGCAATTTCCCGCCCGAACACTTGGCACATTATGCCAGTTTATAACAAAAACACAGTGCGATGTGTTTTCAAAGTTTTCAAACAACCTGGCAACTTGCCAGCGCCATGCTTTGCGAAGAAAAATGATCTTGAATTGTAAAATATGATAACAATACTGCACTCTGTCTAATGAATCTATCTTAGAATCGAGGGAATTTAATTAGGAAAACATTGGTTCACACTCGTGCTATAACCTAAACTCCGTAACTTCCGTAAACAAAAGAAACACCGATAGTTTACGACTAATATTTAGTATACCAAGTATGGTATAGAAATACGAAAGGAAGGATTATAGTTGAAAATATATTTATTTATTGAAAAATTGTATTTACCTGACAGCGGCATACGATGTCCGAGTTCACAGCGAGTAAATCGACTACTTTTCCTTTACCCTCGTCACCCCACTGCGCACCCAAAACAACAGTCACTTTGTTATTATTTTCCATTTTATATTTTTTACACGGACCAACGCATAAGTCGCCGTTTACTTCCGAGTGCTTCGAATTTGTAATCGAAGCCATTATATACACAAACTACGAACTTCGAAAATTTATACAACGTACGAAAGAACGAGACATGCGCGCGCAGAAGCCGAGACAAGCGACGAAAAAAGGTTTTCCGCGGATACCAGACCGAATAATAATTCGGTTCATTTCGGAAAGTCGCACAGACAAAGATTTGACAAAAATATTGCAAAATATTTAATGACTTTTATGTCATTATAAATGCATTTATAATTCTTTACGTGGATTTTATTTAAACATTACTAAAGTTTAGTTTCAAAATTGTTTATGATTTTACAGTTATTTAAAATTTTATACTTTTTTAGGTGTTCATTCCAGTTGTTTCCCCTCTTTTATCCAATTCGGCTTATTTTTTAATCCTACTTGCACTACACTACTATCACGTGCAAAATATAAGATAATTTTCATTTTCAAGTAATATTTTGGATAGGGGATTCTCTGTCGTGTATCCGAATTTTCCTAAATAATATTTCTGAACGAAATCATAACGTGAATGAGACTGGAATACGCTGAAAATTTGTATTTGCGAATGACAACCGAAACTGTCAGCTGATAATCAATTGACAGTTGTCAATGCCAGAACATTTTCATTCGGTCTCTAGGAGGACCTATCTATGCGACCGAGTCTGCTACAAAGTACAACCATTCCACTGAATGTTAATGGATTTAACACCAATCTGTAAATTAGAGAAATATCATTGATCTACAGTACTTGACTAGGAAATAAGTAGTTTTATTTCGCAGAAAAATCCTTAAAATATGCGCTATAGACGACACCATTCTGTTACGTGTTGTTGGTTGCATTACCATTAGCTATTAGAATCGTTTAAATATTATTCGGGTTATGAAGGTATTTATATCTTTAATACGCAACACAACGATCTCGGGACGACTGGCGTTGTAAAACTATCGATGAACCTTGTTATTGAGAGGATTAGAGTGAGAGCGATAATAAATAATCAATGGAGCCACGAGCGAAACGCACTGATCTATGAATGAATACGAAATCTGCGTTCAGGAAGTTGATTATAGTGGTGTGCCCGTGTATTCTCTTGAAGTTTACTGTCTCATATGAACCTGCCATTTCTGTCAAATGTCAATGTCGCTAAACCAAAGACATCTACTACATTCGACATGTTTATTTATTTGAGTGACGGACGTTGAACTATTGATTGGTGCCGTCCGTTTACGTATAAAATCGTTTAAAAATACGATAGGCTTGTATTGAGGAGGGGCTGTTAATGTATATAGTGCTCCGTTAGTAAGGTAGGGTAGTGACAGTATGAAAATTGTATATTTTCTGTTGCTGTGTGGTTGTGTTGTGGGGAATGACAAAGATGCAGAGGATGATGGTAAAAGGAAGAGGATCATCGAGCAATTGATAAAAACGCGTACAGTGCTACTGGAGGGTTATGATTTAGTGAGCAGACAGGTGGCCACAGATGTATATATGTACAGAAGTTATCGCACGGTTTCCGTTTTATTTTTCTCGATATCGCCCGATGTTAGTGATGCCCAGTTCACCTTTCTATCGGAGGAGCTCCACTTGAATAATATTGGTGGGTAATTTTTGGTATTTATTTTTGTTGTTTTTATGCATATATTCATTGTGTGTGTGTGTTTTTAGATAAAAAAAAGTCAATTTTAGACAAATGTATCAGTAACTTATATTTTATAAAGTTTATTTTATATTTGAAAGAATAGTGAATAAAAAAATAAAAAAGCATAAATTTTCACAACTTGATTTGTCAAGTTTCAGTATCTTGCTCCACATTAAACAGATAAATAAATCAATCATAAGTTGATATTAACAGATAAATAATTTAAACTAAGATTATAATGCAATCAGAAACAAACAATTTTTTTATACTTATTTATTACTTGTAACTTAAGTTTACTACATATTTAATTTAAATAGAATCCAATCAAATAAGAAAAGCTTTGTTATTAGTTCAAGCCCAATTAATTATTGAACTGTTTATTGATAAAGCATTAAAAGATAACGGATATACAGTTTTAGGGCTGTTATTATTTTTACAAGTTTTTAGCCTATTTATTTGTATAATACCACAAGATGCTTTTGTATAACACTTTTCTTAGTAAAATTGCAAAATAATTAACAATAAAGAGAACTTTCATAATTTGTTAATAAATTATAGAATTCTGAAGATACAAACACAAAAATTTAAAAAAGAACTGAGAAATTCCCCCTTTACCAATATGTGTTAAAAATAAAAAAATCAAACTAGATATATCACTTAAAGTATGTCTCCTTTTTCCACACCCTTTTAAACCAGAACACTGTAGGGCTCAACACTGCTGTTATAAGGCAGAAATAGGTGTGATGGTGGTGCCACTAGAGTTGATTCACTGAGAGTTCTAACACAAGTGTATGTACTATATTACTTTATATAAAGTAATAATTCCTATGTTATACTAAGCCATAGCTAAATATAACCAAATATATGCATTAAAGTTGTTACATTACACACATTAATTAAAAGACAATAATGTTATCATGATACTCATTTGCGTTGTGTAATGGTCCCTTGTCAAACAACATGAAAGTGATTCATTAACCTTATCTACTCTTATCAGAATAAAAAAATATCTCCAATGTATTTTTAAGTGTTATTTCTATGTAACATAATCTGATGTTACATTCTTATCAATGTATCCAATTTCTTTCCTCCTAGAAAACATAGATAATTTTAGTGTCATCCCTTGAAAATTTGTGGAATGGCAACATTTATTGATGTTTTTATTGGGTTACTTGCACCGAACATAGAAAAAAGATAGAGATCATAGAGCTCTATTTTTACATACATTTATATACCTAAGTTGTGTAGTCTAAAAATAATACTGCACCTCATCAAGCCTTGATGGATGTGATTGGAGCTATAAACCAGGCATATAGTAGACATGTACTTCCAAATAAAAATAATGCAGCTACACATCATCTATGTTTGAAGTCAGTAATAAAATAATTGCATATCGATTCACAAGCAATATGTATGGATTATATTATGAGGGTATTGAAACATGCAGTATGTGTGAGAATTCCATGTAAGGACCCCATGATGGATACATACACTTGCAAATAATAAATATACATATCACAAGTACCACCATACATAACACCACGTTTTACGATTAACTGTCGTAATCAATTTCCGATGCTGGTCCATTTTAGTCGAAACGTTAAACGTTTACGCATAAAAAATATAGCCTTTACTTTTTCAAAATAGCAATAATAGAACGTAAAACTAACTAAGTGTCCTAACTGGTTCTAAAGTTATTCCAACTTTTAGTTTTTGATTCGTAAAATAATATTACGATCACCTACAAATATAACGATTTGTTAGTCGAATTGATATCGAAATCGGCTTATCAAAAAAAAAACATTTTCTTTAATTTTTAAATTCACAAAAAATAGAATATCATCATTTGAAATCTGAAATAACGGACACTACATAAAAAAATAAACTTCGAACCAATAGCCAAGCAATAAAATGATCAAGTGTGACACACTTTCCAGGATCGTGCAGTCCACAGGATGTCGTAATCAACATTAAGCACGGCTCGTACCCAGCTGTCAATCCCGACGGGTACAGCTTCCCGAAGAACTTCATAGACCAGGCGAAGAGAAAAGAAATCCATAACATTGACTTGCTGTCTGATGGAAAGAACAGGACGTTTTCGTTGAAGAATCCGAAGCCGGGGAACTGGTATGCGTTGGTGTATATAGAATGGGAGGACCCGAGGACACAAAAAGTTGAGCAGGAAGGTGAGTCATTGCCTATGCTTATCTGCCTTCTTAGATGTAATTATATGTTTGACCTATCTTCCTCTTTTGATACATCCTGTTATCCTGTACAACATTAATGATTCATTGCTATAGTTATCGCCAAACTGCTAGTCCGCTCTGAAGTTGTTTTTCTACTACTAATTTCTTTTAAAAAAATGTTTATTATTTTAGCTATATCTTTATTACTTTTAAGGAAATGTTTTGCGATTTATTAATAACGGTAAAGTCATACATTCCTAAAAATTTTTTCAAGAATATATTTTGCGATTACTCGAAATTATATATCGAAACCGTGGTTTAGTACATTGAAATTAGAATAATGCAGAATATCATAAATGGTGGATAAATCATTGAATAGAACAAGGTTATTGTGGTGTATCTTGAAATTCTATTCTTAGCGATGTCATCTGATTAATATCGCAGACGATTCCTTGCCCACAGTAATTCTACACTTAAATTCCTACATTCTAGCGAGGACGAGATTGACCTACCTACATGATATCCTGAGTTCCGTCTATTACAAGTGAGCAAAGATGCAATAATTCATATGACATCAGATAAAACACCTACACCTTGCATTGTCGAATTTAGACTATATTTTTTTATCCGACTCCTATAACTCCAGATAAAGATACAAGATAATAAATGTTACTTTTAACTAAAGAAGTAAAATCTAATGTTAAAATTTTGACTGTTTCTATATTCCCTTAGACACCACCATACCACCGCCATAATATTACTTCTTTTTACTTACTAGAACGGAAGTATATAAGTACTGACTTATTTTAAATACTCATAGCATCTAGTAACAATTAAATTATTACTAGAAATATTAGATTTAACCTAATTTAACTAGTAGTCCCGGGAAAACTTTGCCCTGCCACTAATTGTTTGAGATCTCTACGATAGCGTAACCTATCGGATCCATAAGTCCAATATTTTAAGCTCGAACCAATCATATTCTCTCTACATTTAATGAGAATCTTGACGGTTGCGCAGACTCCGTACGTGTGTACGAAGTAGTAACACAACTTCTATTAGTTATTATTATTTTTTTTAATATAAAATAGTCCAGTTGTCATGACGCGAGTACCCGCGCATCCCATCCGGCCAGGAAGCAGAGACAATCAGCCAATGTACTCGAGGCCGCCGCGTTGTGCGTGCCGACGGTATGAGGCTTTGATTGATTGATACACCTTTACACGCGATGATAATAGTGGGTTATACGAGGTTACGTAGTCGAAGTAACCATATAGACTCCCTTATAGGCACAATGAAAAGATAAATAATGATATGAGGGGAGAGAACTGTAATCTGATTGGTTCGGCCTAAATAGGGTGGTAATTTCAATCTTCATGCGTAAGTAATAATCAAATCTTCTATAACCATTATGTAACCAGAAAAGTCTAGAATCCCATCTACACTAATATTATAAAGAGGAAAACTTTGTTTGTTTGTTTGATTGTAATGAATAGGCTCAAAAACTACTAGACCGATTTTTAAAATTCTTTCACCATTCGAAAGCTACATTATCCACGAGTAATATAGGCTATATTTTATATAATATATATTTGATAAATAGATTTTGACGCGGTACAAAATTTGCCGAGTCAGCTAGTACCTAAGTAATAAGCGTACATTTGAAACTCATACATACACTTGACATACATTTTGAATTTTGTGCATTACATAAGAATTGCACTAGAAAATGGCAGTCACTTTGAAATTTAGTAGTTAAAATGGTACATCCCATTTTTTATTCACCAACAGTTTAATGAATGCAGATATATCAAGTTTAAGCATAATATACGAGTTGTATAATATTAAACAAGAAAGGTTTCTTTGCAACGGATCTTAAAATTATGGCATACAAAATATAAGTACAGTACATATATAACAATGATTACCTCGACTTCCATAATTTTCAACGCAGAATGTAAGTCCCTGAGGGATACCATCCATTCACGCGATACCTAGAAACATAATTTTAATATCATCCAATTACAATATTAATTAATTACGCACTTTACCTTATATAACTAATAAATTCGTGTGAAGTCAAAAGTGCCTTATTCCCAAGTGATTACAAATATCGCTGCCAAAAACCATATAGATAACCTGGAACCTTACATTGCCAAAAAGTTAAAATGAGAAATCGGATTTCATGGCTAGATATAACCATTTCTCTTCTAAAAGGTAACTAGCCTGAACTGCATTTAAAAAATGTTTTGTAATTCATCGTATCGGGCTGGTTGCCAAGGGTCGTGTCCTAGAAAAAAAGAAGTTGATTACATCCAACGACACGATTTTTCATAGCTTAAGTTTTGAAAGTTTATAACCACATTGCTTAAATTGTTATTTTCGGATAGCAACGAATCCATATTATGAACGTACGGCTCAGATCTACAAGAATATAATGTGAACTTAATTAATATTGTTCTTAAGGAAAACGAAAAATTTATTTTCTATAATTCACCCATTTCCTGGTTAAACAATGATCAAATAGTAGCCGTGTGGTGCATCGAATGGCAGCACTCGCTCCTCTCGTTGGCGTACAGGACTCTCGAAACAGATCTCTTTATTAATTTATTTTTTGTTTTGCCTAGCTTTTTCGGCCTCGGTTTGGGGTCGTTATGTATAAATGCGAACTAGACTTAGTTATTAATATTGCGATCAATGTAATCTCATCTAGTACGAAATATATTTCAAGCAAGATAATTCGTTTCGAAGAAAACTGCAAGAACCAGTTTATGTTTTGAATATCTTTATCCTTGTAAGATACGTGGGTGACTTAGGCAGTACAGAGTCTATGTAAATTACTGTAGAAGTTTTATAAGGTAAATTGGTTTAGATTATAGAGGAACATAATTATGAGGATGCATATTTTTTAACAATGTAGGTAATGAATAATTCTGCTAAGTTTTTAGCTACATTTCTCTAGAGATATAAAATCTCTTATGATACCTATCTCTTTTGTATTTCAGGTCTCGTCGCAGACTGTCAGACAATATTATATTCAGATCTGCAAGTCGCAAGAGAAATCACTCCATTAGAACGGAATTGCTATAAGGGTATAACTGTAGACTATGCACATTTGCCCGTATTCTTCAAATGCATGACCCTTGATAGCGTGGAACCTATCGATGTCAACATAACCATTGTAAATACTCCCCCAGTGAACAAAACAAGTGTGTCATTCAAAGTCCAATCGTTATCATTACCGACAGATGATAGTTTTCTGATTTCCTGTGCATTCGACCCCAGCGTCAGTAACATTCAAACTATTACCTTCCACCCTCACCCTGCCGCCTGGCTTTATATCAACTTGGATTATGTCACGGGAAACGTGTCTTTGATAGCGGATTGCGAATCTTATTACTACCGCTCATATTCAGATGAATTCGTCAATCATACGGTTTCGGACCTTATGAGGGATAACAAGGGACGATTCTTCACTTTCGACTATGGATTACCGACAACGGACTTGCAAGATGCCACTAGCTTAGTTAATTTGACGTCCAACGAAATCCAGACTGTCCGATTTGTTGTGAACGAGTTCCTAGATATCGGTGGCAATTTGGCTATCGAAGCTAGTATTTTGATGAGCTTGAAGTATTACATGGGATACAAGAGAGTAGTCCAAAAGGGCGGATTACTGGCGTTCACCGAAGACGACCAGTATTTTAGAGCTGTCATTTGTATGAGTATTGGTCACGCGAGCACACCAATTGAAACTGGTCACTGCAAATTCAATGATCACGTGAAGCCTGCGCTCTTCGTACTAAATAGCACGGATAGTGATTCCATTTACGACAAAGTAATTATACCGTACCCGGATAGTGGGACGTGGTATTTGTCTTTTCGCTTGTTTTGTGACGAAGTCGTATGCCCTTGCCGTACGTCGCATAACGGGACGAAGTATTACGTAGAATCGAATGGGGAAACTGGTACCGGAGTGGCGCCAACGTTTACAAACATAACGAGAGAGGGTGAAAGTAATTGCAACGCGACAATAGTCCTATCTATATCTTCAACCTCTTGCGTGAGCGGCAAGTGCAGCAACCATGGGAACTGCGGCCTGAATACCTTCGGAGGGCTGGTTATGTCCTTCTGCCTCTGCTCTGCAGGATACGGAGGTAATTTTATTTACTTATAGTTGTTTAGTAAATATAGAAATTTTATTGATTATAGAATCCGTGGTCCTCAGTATTTAAAGCGTTAGTTATTCAAATTTATTTGGGTAAATAAGTTATTTATCCTCCTGCTCAGTGGGGGTGGTCTGAGGTTTTTACGTTTGAGGTGGTTGCTTACTACTGGATTCGTTAACAATTGGTATAGTTTGAAAAAATCTCTTATTTATTTTATTGTTATTATTTCAGGTTGGGACTGCTCGGACGATTCAAGAATGGACAGCAGAGTCTACATGCTGATCTCAGTCCTTCTTCTAACACTCAGCAATCTTCTATTCTTCTTCTCCATCTACGTTGCCATAATCAGGATGTACTACGCCGAAGCCATGATGTATGCCTTTACCATGATCTTCTCGACTTTCTACCATGCTTGCGACGCGCCTGTCCAGGTAGCTTACTGCATCACCAGAGGTAACATCCTGCAATTTGGCGACTTCTACTGCGGTCTCATGTCTTTCTGGGTGACTCTGCTTGCTATGAGCATCATTAGTGACAAACTTCGGTCATTCTTCCAGCTAAGCGGCGCGATTGTGATAGCTCTATTGACGACTTGGAATATGCATTCGTTCGTAGCGTTTTTGCTGCCGGTTGCAATTGGAGTTTGCATACTTATCGCATCTTGGTCTTGGGATTACAGGAAGCACCGTCACATGCGGTATCCCAAGTCGTATTACACTAAACATTGCCCGTTCGGTTTGACACTCGTCTCTATAGGATTGATATGTTACGCGTTTTTGCAAACCGAACAGAATTATAAAATAGTGCATTCATTTTGGCATATGATAATAGCGACTAGTGTGGTGTTTTTATTGCCGGATGTCAAGAGGAATGACGTTAATCCGTTCCTTCCGAGTCCAGAGTCCTGTAGGATACCGTTTTGTAAAGTCTTTCACAGGTCTCAGACACCAATTGCCACAGATTGACATGATTTCAAATTGTTAAAAAAATTAAGCACAGGGCTGAAATATTATAGAAAAACCGTTTTAATTTTAGCTTTTACTGTTGTTTGTCAAGCATATTCAATGCAAGATTAGTTAAGTTTCAATCTTATTTTAAAAAAAAATATTTCGCCGGCCCTCGGATACGTGAAGGTGCAATATAGGATAAGTTAGTATGATGAGTGACAATGACTATCACAATATTTGTGTTTATTTATGAAGTGGTTTGTTAGCAAGCATACACTACACTTGATGTCTAAATGTCACTGTCGTCTGTTTGCTTCTGTAACGAATTCCCTGTCTTATCCTCTTCATACCATGATGCAGCAGTGGTACACTACTCCTATAAGACAAAAATAGTGTGGTGCAGGCAAACATCAAATAATTCTACCAATTTTTGTGACGTACTTTAGTACTAGCAGGCAGCTTATTAAGGCAGCAACATTCAATGAGATTTGGTTCACTAGTAAAGCAATTTTTTGCATAATTGTCACTTATCGATCTGACTATAGTTAGTAGATATATATAGATTACGGTTTTATCTTTACCTGACTTATTTTTATCATGCTATGGAAGAATCAATGACTCTTTATTTTTTTATTTATAATTCACTAGATATAATTTATTACAAATTCGACAATAGTGTAGAAAATAAGACAAAAACTGATTTTAAGCATATTCATAATGCTGAATAGAGTATAAGTACAAGTGTTATAACAATTTAAATGCATCCTACATACACCTAGTCACATTGAAACAAGATAAAGCATTTTACTGAATTTTATACTCGTTAGATATACGTAGTTAATTACAAAGTATACTATATCAGTGGTATGTGTACAGTTTGAATTGGTTGACTGTAGTATACTGATATTGAATTAATATAATCTACAAAGGAATTTTCGACTTTATCGAGGATTTTGAGCTCTTGTCAACGATTCTAGGAACACTCGCATTCGTACGGCTTATCATCCAATCGCGCAGTCGATGTAAATAAACGTTTACTATTCTTTGCCTAATACATTATTATACGTTACAGCAATGATTTTTGTGTTAGTGTAGGTAAAAGGAGAACATAAATATTATTGAATGGCTTAGGTTATATTCTACGCAGGCTACGTGTTCGTATCATAATCCATCTCGCGGATGATACGTTGTCCTATGTTCCTACTATTCTTGCAAGTCCTAAACTAAAGTTGGGTTCAATATCACGATGGAGATTATAGTATCCGTGAGTGTGGATGACATAATAATTACCTATATTTTAATCTCAAACAAATTGTCATGACAATAGGTTATAGATAAATATACATTTTATTAGAAACAGTTATAAAAGACTGTTATTAAAATAATTATAAGCACAAATTTGATTGTATTGTAAAGTAAATGAGTGACATATTGTTGTTGTTACAGATAATAGTTGAAAGATTGATTTGTAATTGATCTCATGAGAGAATTATGAAACGGGATGTAGAAATAGATTCTATATTGATGTATAAATATATCACAATATAAATATTTTAGGGTTTTCTGGTAATATGGTAATCTGATAAATAAGGTCCTATTAAAATTAAGACATCAGTCCTCTTGATAACCTATAGGTAATAATCATCACAAAATATTTCTAAATATTCGATTAATTAATCAAAGTTATCGACAATAACGTAGATACCAGATTGTATTAATAAAAAATGTGACGATATCACAAATACGCGATAAGATAACGGATATCGTTTTACCAAACAATTCTGTCCATTTTCATGTGAACATTCCATTTGTAACTTGTATTAAAAGATAAATTTGTCAAATGTTAATGAAACCGTATTAAATCTTACTTTCTTATAAAACTAGGACCCTTCTTCGATAGACCATTTACTAATGGTAAAACTTTTATTCAAGTCGTGATTCGTTTTTAACATGGTAATGTATATATAACAATTATATATCTAAATCGAAGGTTTTGGGAGTAACAAACTTCGTATTCAAATCATACATTAATTAGGTTTTCATTTTAAATCATAACACGAAGCATTTGTTTTAAAATAATACCAACATAGTAATGGTTTTAATTAAGTTCTTTTTATTATCCTATCGCTTAGATGTGTCATCTATGTACGACTGTTTTCAAGTTTTGTATGAATGTACTGTAAAACAATTTTCACAAGAGATTTATCATATTATCATCGTATATTTTAATTGAAACTTGTATAATCCTATTTAATCATGTTATTAGTGGTAGTTACTTTATCGTTAAGTAGGTTGATTCATTTTAATAATTTAGTGTTTATATTATACGTCATGCATTACTGCATTAAATTCATTTTTAGAATTTATTTATAATTATTTTATTTTTTTAAATAACCAACGTAAGAAATTCTGTAATAATTAGGAATATTTTTCAGGTGCTTTTGCAATAGAAAATTCACTGCCATGGTATGGAACTAAACTAGCTACTAAGTTATGTTATGTTTTGTGATTCACCAGCTATAATTTTGTGTGGTGTAATGTAAAGGCATTTAGAGAGCTTCCGCATATACCTAAACTTACTATTGTTTACTACCGTTTTACTTTTCAGAACCCTTAGAATGAGTTTTACGTTTTGACAAAAATGACTGATTTTGGTTTTGTTTGCGTATTTCCCATATATTTCCAATCAGTTCTGATACAATCCGCTACGGGCGCTGATTGGAAATGTATAGGCAAATACGTAAACAAATACCAAAACTAAGGATACAGGATAGTGTGTTTGCTGGCGGCAAGTTTTATAATGTTGTGATCTTTACTTCATAACTACAATGTAGATAACAATTTACTTGTGTCTTATTTTTCGCTAAAGCGATGTTGTTTTGTTTCTGACATTAATGGTCTCATCGGTCTAAACTAATTTAATAGATTGTATTATTTCAGCAATTGTTTAATTAACGGTTAATTGTCGTTGGAATTTATTTGTTATTGTGTGTTGAGGGCTAGTATATCCAAGTAGCTTATTTGTGGACTTTAGTCGGGCATAGTGAACGGGCTTTTAATTTAATACAAAAATTGTAATCCTGTATATTATATTATGTGTAGAGAATGTAAGGGTCACCTACTAAGCAACTGCAATACCATAATCCAATCACGCTATTTATTTCCGAATTTAATGTAACATCCAGTCGCGCGGTCATATTTTGCAGCTTAGGGTTAAATCTCGAAATTAAGGATGGGAATATTGTTAAAATAGAGCTATTCAAAGATAGTTTTCTTTATTGTTAAGTGTTTTTGATGTTAGCCATAATGCAATTTTACATCACACGATTATTACTATAATGTAACCATAAAGTTATCTTATATTATATACTAATAATTATATACTAATAAGTATCAATTAAGTAATTGAAATCCATAGCTGTATTAAAAAGATACTCTATATTTTGCAATCATCATAATTCGCCGTTTATTCTGGAGTGTAAATACTATCGGTGCCTTAATTGACTACAAAGTAACAATAGTATGTGCCATTATACATATATAGCGTTTAAGGTAGAAAAATGATTTTTGTATGTTGTGTAATTAATGTTTTACAATAAAACAGAAATATTAAAATATAATAAAATAATTTGAAAGGTCATCTAACTTCTGGCATATGTAGCCATGGGTATATACAAGTAGGTAATTTTAAATAAAATCGAAGTTCGCCAGTAATATAAACTTTCTGAAATATTTGTGTTCATTTCTCATTCATGATCCAGTAAATATAGTACCTAAAAATATCATTTTTTATTTCCTATTTCTTTTAACTGAAATATTTTAGAAAGTATATGGAATTTGTATGTGCGCCAGGTCCCATACAATAAAGTTAGATGCCCTTTGATAGTAGATTTTTTCTATATTAGACAAATAGGCAGGTGTGTTGCCATAGGATTAACCAAATGAGGTCCCACTATCTTAAGCATGTATTAAAAATAATGTCGCTAAATACATTATAAGTAGGTACTTTTTTTGGACTGCGAAGAGTGACTTTGTTCTCGTTGGCCCTAATGTCGCTTACATCTTTACAATATTTGATCGAACAAATTGAAGATTTAAACCATTAAAAACTCTGTAATAAAATATTGTACGATCTCAATTAATCGTTCTACTAACCATTGTGTAATTAATCTTAAGAAAGTAGAATTACATTCCTAACCTCCGTGTTTTCTGGCGCTCAATTATTGGAATTGATTATTATTATTAAAATGCAAAATATCTTTAAACATTTCGTGGATGTCCAAAGACCATGTTTCAAAATCTGAGGACCAAAGAGTTTCATGACATGTAGTGAATTATGAAAGGCAGCTATCACATTATCGTCCTAACGCCTCACTTGATATTAAGTTTTAAGTTGAACAAATAAGTTAAGTTAGTCTGCCTGGTACAGGGTTCGGTTCTCAGTCAGGCACAAACGCTTTATTAGTTAATTTTTCAATTGTGTCAATTTGGTTGAGTTTATTGGCCAAATTGAAACTCTTAATCGCATTTTGACGACTTTGTGGCAACTTTTGTATACATATTGTTCCAATAAGAATGAACAAAATTATTTCAGTTATTTATTCGCCTATAACTTTAACATTATTATTATTATTATTTTTTATAATTATACCTTAGCGATGAGGCATGCGGGCTACCTGATGGAAAGTAGTCACCGTCGCCTATGGACATTTGCAACATCAGAGGAGTCGCCGGCTTTGGAGGAGAGCTCTTTTTACACCTTTTTTGAAGAACCCCATGTCATAGCGCTCCGGGAATACCTCAGAAGGAATTATATTATCATTTGTAATGCATACCTACCCATTAATCCATTTATATGTATCTATAGTTTTTAAACAAATCTAAATCTCTTTGTTAGCACCTATAAAGCCCTTTGGCACTTACTTCGAACTCCAAACCTCCGCAAACTTCTATACTTTGACAGGCACAGCCCGTGTACCACAAAATAGTTTTTATTTTGTGCGTGTACGGTAGATATAAAAAATCAGTACTCAAATCGTGTTATAAAAATACTTTTTGTCTGCGACGCCAAGCGTCTAACACGCTATGTCTGGATATATAAATTAACCCTAAAACGCTAATATCGTAACTTATTTTCTTTATATTTTGTTATTCATATTATATTATCGTCTTGTATCGTTATTATAAAATGTCTACTATATTGTCTTCGTTGAAATAGATATTTCTCTGTTGCTTATGTCTACATGTTGATAATTGAAATTGAGTTATTTGCTGTGAAGGATTTATAATGTGTTGTCTGTTTGTATAGTGATTATTAAATCAAATTTTATGGATGGAAATGGCCTATTTTTTATTCCCTTCGCTAATATACGTCTTTTAATTACAACTATGAATAAATAAATTTGACACACAATTTGTAGGATGTTAATGAAATTGTATTTTAGTACATAAAATCTTGTATTTAATACAATAACTATATACTACATACATTTCATACATACAATACAATTATTAAAAATAATTAATTATGCCAGTGGCTTTTCAAATGAAGTGGTAATAGACATAAAGCAGTAGACATTTCATTTATAAGAGATGGCTGCAAGTGCAGGGCACAGTCCTAACGGGCACGAAACAAACCCACAGACTCCTTGGCAAGGACACCATAAGTAATTCGGCACTTACATTAAACTAATACAAGAGTGTTAATTCATGCTTAGACATGGTAGCGTCTAAAATAGTATTTAGTATATTTTATACTTTAAATATTATCTTATAAGCTTCATAATAATTTATCAATTACATTTGTGCGCCTATACCTTACTGTAAATATAGATAGACATCAGATGGACAACACAACATCTAATTCATCACAAATATTACTAAAATTAATGATGGTAAAATAAATAAGAGAGTATTAAATATAGAACTTACATTTATCATTAGTACAAATTATTGAAAATGTCTTTTTACATAATTTCATATTTCAAGCAGCATATGATAATAATATAGCACACATGATGATCATTACTGTGCAAGTAGATGAGTATTTGATGATATGGTAGAAGTGTTATATAAAAATGTATTTGAAAAATTGAAGGTATTAAAATAAAATTGTTAGTGATTAATAATATTGAAAAATCTTTAAAAACACTAGCCTAATTATATTTATTGAGGAACCTAATAGATCCATTGAAAAGAACAGATTTTACTCAATTTACAGTTGGCAATGCAAAATATGTTGGCAGATTAGGCCCATAGCATTCAAGTATAGTCTGAGACACACATCTATAAACATTTAGTGAGATGTAATAACAATAGGAATCCCTTATTTTGAGTTGAAAAGGGTTGCAAGTTGCAAGGATAGTCCGTGCTAAACTGCTAGTCCTCTCTGAATATAGAAATGAGTCGCGTCGAATAGAAAAATTGTAGATATTAGCGGGACGAAGACAGCCAGGGGCGTCTCCTGGTACCTGTCCGCTGCCCGCTCTCGCCCCCGGGGACATAGCTGCGTTAGTATGACCTTACATTGCTACAGAATATATGCTTGTAGTTGTGCAACAACAACTTCAGATCAGACTAGCAGTTTAGCATGGACTATAATAAACTAAGTACACACTTAAGCTAACATATTTGATTTGGATCAGAGATTATATAAATGTTCATTTATACATTACAACTGTTTAAACATAATGATAAGTTCATCTATCAGACAAATACATAGTAATAATGTGTACAACATCAAGTGGAATGTTTGAATAACACCTAAATAAACATATGAATAAATTTGTGAAGTGTGAAAATGAGAATAGAAAAAAGTTACCATCATGACACAATTTCGTCATTAATAAATAACTATGACTACATGATTATCTTGTGTTTTGAATTGTGCATAAGGATCTAAAATAACCTAAAACTGCCAAAGAACATCTCTCGTTGTAATTTCTCAGGAGTTAGAGTACCATCTATACTCTCACAGTTTTCATTAAAAACGCTATAGGCTGACACCTCTCCTCTTTTCTTAGGGCGAGTCCCGGTGTTGAGGTAAATCCCTACCAAAAGTGATATAGCGAAGAATACAGCTCCGAATTGGAGCGATATGAAATACAAATATAGAGTCACCCATATTACAGTATAAATTGACCATTTGACAATGAAATGTTTCCATGATTCTTGTGGTATTTCCTCTTCTGGTTCAATGTCATTGGTCTCCGAGTTCATTTCTATCAGTCTTTGCTCCTCCCTGTCTTTGCCGTGATCTCTGTCATCCTCTGCATCAAGGAAGTGTTTCTTTTTTGGAAGTTGTTGTGCAGGTACCTATATAAACAAGCATTATTTAAACACACAAAATATTTGGTCTGTGAAGTAAGTACAAAATAAAGGGAGCAATTTCATAGGAATAGGGAAATCTCACAAATTCAAATTACTTGTTTAGACCAGAACTTAGAATCAATTATATAGATAAAACGAAACAAAGATTTGTTTAAAACATTTTTTACTTCCATGAATCCTCTATCTACATTTATAATCAGTTTGATTATTAGATTTTTATCTGGTCTTGGTAAGTGAGTGATTTCGAAAAATCTGTATGATTTACAGTTAAATAGCATACTACTTAATATATGACCTTGTATGTGTATGTATGGTATGTATGTGTCTCTGAATCTTTGAACACAATATTGCACTGTGGTCGTTAACCCTGTAGACCGCACTCCATACCACACAAGAAAGATCCATAATAGCGAGAAGAAATAAGTGGACGAGACTTACCTCAGTAAATACTGGTGTCACATGAACATGATCAACATCTATTTTTATCATCTTTTTATAAAAGTCGATGAAACGACGCTTGGTGTTTTCAAATTTCTCAGTGGTTTTTTCAACGAATTCTTCGCGACGACGACGAGCTCGATACTCTTTCAACTTCGCCTCCATTCGGATTACAAAAACTTCCTGTTTTTGCCTAAAGTTTACTGCGTCTTAAACAGCTTCCATTAGTATTTTTACAATATTTTGATTAAAATCTCCTGAAGTATTGAACAGATTCCAAAAAGTAAGATTTTTAGCACTTTTCAAACATCGTACACGTATATTTCAGTCGTGTTCGAAACGCACAAACAAAATATTTTCTTTTATTTCGAAGTGGTATGAACGTGTTACGTATCGTATCCAAAACAGGTGAAATATATATATTTTTTCAAGTAAACAACGAATAGTAAAGAATTTATACGGATAAATTACTGATAATAGTAATTTTAATAACGATAAATATTATATTATGTTGTACGATTTTATAACAAATTGTATTGTTGTCAAATTGTCACACTAACGTAAACGTCAATATTTGACTTCTGTCAATAACATCATCCTTTACTGACACAGATTAACACCGATGTTATATTGCAACAAACAGAAATCTGCGGTCTTATGCGTTTAAAAAAAATTAACAATATAATGTACATTAAACAATGTACAGTAAATTTAATTATTGCTCCTTTTAAATGTGTAAATAATAAATTACTTTAGAAACGAATATGTATTGCAAATAACTAAAAACATGGTAACAAATGTTACGACCAAACTCAACTACTTCATTGCGGCGCGAATTCCGATCGATACCTTGCCTGTTTTGAAGCGGGTCGCATACTTTTACGTATTATTCTACCATTTTCTAACTAAATACCAGCCGCTATTGCTGTTTTGATCGATGGAACACCAGTCGGATATGGGGGCTTATGGAGAAAATCCAAATGTGCAAAACAGCGGAAATTATATCACAATAATTCCCGTTGATTATTCCAGACGAGGATATCCAATACAGGCAGAATATCAGTACAAGTATTTATCAAAAATAATTAAAAAAAATCATTATTGTTTACATACATACATTCAATTAGCAAAGGTGTATTATCTTATACAGCCAATATTTTTCCAGTGAATTCAGGTCTCGCGAAGAATATTACAGCGTCCAGAGCCAGAAATTGCAAGCGGAGGTGAATGCGCACCTATACTCAGTCTCGCAGCGTTTACCGCACTTATCCTACAGCCCCTTAGGACGCCACAATGAATGGGACAAGCATGACCCACATAAACCGCTACCAGATTCTAAAGAGAGCAATAGCTCCGATTCGCTGGAAAAGAGTGTTATGGGTAAGTCTTACTTAAAACATTAACACATCATTATTTTTTCTAGTTAAGGAGATTAGGGAATAAGGATGGGTTCGACAGGAATAAGGCACTGCAACTTGTCCTAAACAGCACCGCTTCCACGCCGACCTGATAATATAATTGCATTCTTATTTATTACTTTTACTACATAGAAAATCATGATAAGCAGTTGAACTTCATGACGTGGTTTCCAGGATCGAACCTCAGCAGTTGCTCTAATCAGACCGGCACGAGTAGCATAGCAGCTGGCTCGTTCAGCACCACAGAACCGATAACCAGTGGAGGCAGTTCATCTAGTGCCATATCTCCGCCTCTACCAGGTAAGGAAGTAGAAAGAGGAACAGTTCTATTATGTACATCTTACGTGTTTTACTTCACGACGATTATTCCAGATCACTTCAGAGCATCCTCGCTGTGAAGTTATGTATGTTTTAGAAATTAATTATCACATGAGGTAAGAGGGATAACATCGTGAAGAAATTTAAAATCTAATCCTTACATCCGGCAAACAGATCGTCATTCGTTTTTATATACATTATCAGGGTCATCAGGCAGCACAGCTTCATCGTCTACCGTATCCTCGAACCCAGTGACCTGCGTATACCTGATGTCTCGGACGGCGATCATGGTGGAGATGAGCTCGGAGGAAGTGCCGACCGCCGTGACGTCAGCAAGGTTCCTTAACGCGGTGCTAGCGACTGACGAGCTGGGATTGGTACAGCCTACCACGAGGAGTTTAGCTGCCAATGTGTTCGCTTTGTGGATGTGCAGTCCGTTGTTAGGTATGTAGGTTTTAAAATATATTCGATGTCCCTTGTGGTGAATTGAAACTTTTTATCAAGTATTAGCTAAAGTTGGCTGTATTTCGCTGTGGCTCTGGCTGAAAATTCGCAAAACGTATGAAGTAATCCGTTAAGTTGGCGAAAAAAAGTTTCTTATTTGTATACAGTAACACACGTAATAAGATTAAGTTATTTCAACAAGTGCTTTTAACATTTTGCGGAAATAAACATGTAGAAGTTGAATTTTTATATGTAAAGATGTATATTGCAGAGCGTGATTAGATTGTATTGAAACAAAAAATATTGAAAATAAGTTAAAACATATGAAAAGTCAGCAAGAAACATTTTTTAAACTTCCAGAAATCCAGCTAAAACCACACCACTGTCCCTGGAAGATATGGGCAAACTGGCAGAAGATGCTGCAGAGATACGGTCATGGATCAGAATCCAGGCGAGCACGCGATCAGCCAGTCCTCAGGTTACAGAGGAATGTCTTCTTTCCGAAACATTTGGAGGAAGGCATCAAGTAAGATGATTCTGATAGAAGACTTCGACTTAAGTTACGCTCAAGATCACTTAATAAAGTCAAACAAATATTTGATGTATTTAGATTCACATACATAATTGATAACTCACTGTTTATCTAATTCATTATCTAAACCTTTTTCACCCTGAAACACAACCTGTGCTCGGCAGTGAAACGGAAATAGTTTGAAAAAGAAGATGATGATGATCGTCAAAAGACAAAGTAAAAATGCAAAAAGACTAAGAAATTAAGTAATGTTAAGAAGTCCACAGTTTTCGAATTCAGTAGTATTCAGTAGTCAGTTTTTAAAGTGCCTTCTTTCATTTCAGGGATCCTCGAATCCAGGAGTTGCTGTACGAAGAGGCTCGGCATAATGTGGTAACTGGCCGGTATCCATTGGAGAGTGCTCAGGCGCTAATGCTGGGCGGTTTACAGGCTCGTATCCAGCTCGGTCCTTATGACCCTCACCGGCACACTGCTAAGTTCTTTAGGTAAGTAACTTGTGTAGGTATAATAATATGACTTTGAAGTTATTACACTATATTGAAGTTATTATATTGATTTTAATTTTGCAGCGTCAATATGAGATATAATCCTAAATATTTCGCGATACATCCGCGATTCTGGCGTTTAACCTCCACGTTATCGATATAGTTCGGAATCATCGCAAATAGTCGCCGCATGCGGCGTCCTGAAAATATCTTATGATATTCATTGATTTTAAACTTAGGTAATATTTGTGTTCTTATCTCGTATGGTTTGGAAGTGACCGAAGTCGAATTTTGTTAAGGCAATTTTTATGTTGTATCTACGCAGTTACTGTTTAATATAATGATTATAATTATGCATTGAACCTAATGACGACCTGACGACTGAGGTAGATGTGAAACGACTATTCGCCTAGGACTTCGCTACTCCATGACTCAAGTTATAGAACAGTGGCTTGCGTATTTAAAGATTAAGCTCAAGTTCCCTGTTTATTTTGGCGACGTCCTTGGCAATAAATCTAAGTGAATAACATAAAAAATGCATCTATAATTATCTTATACTTCTAGAAATAATCCACATTCAAGAGATAAAGTGTTTGTTTACTTGTGTGTCCTGTATGCTCGTAGGAAGTTATACCATAATTCCTTTACACTTGCAGAGAGCAACAAGACAAGTACCTGCCGTCGCACGCGCGCTCGGGTCGCTGGGCGCGGCTGCTGCCGGCGGGGCGCAAGGGCAGCGCGGAGGCGCGGCTGCTGGAGCAGGCGCAGCGCCCGCCCGCCGCGCCGCCGCGCAAGCTGCGACACAAGTACCTCGCGCACACGCGCACGCTGCCCACTTACGGGTGAGGGATCGTGTGAGATATATTTCACAGGAATAACGCGTGTGTGTATTGTCTACGCACGTAGGAAGTTATACTTCTTTAGCGTATTTGTTTCTTGCATTCAGTTTTATTGAGTAAACAACCACAATAAAGCCTATGTAACACACAATTCATGTTGTAACATACATTTTACACCGTGTAATAATTTATTTCAGGTAACGCGTAATTATTTTTGTAGCACATAATTTTTTGTAACACATAAATTTCTTATACTACCTATATGTTTCATAACATGCAAAAAAATATGTGTTGCATTGAAACGGTCCCTAAAAATACGCCCGCGCTCTTAATAAGAAAATTCTCGTAGTATCAAAAAAATACTTTTATATACAAAATCTTTACAGGGCTGCATTTTTCCAAGGGCAGATTGAGCAACCGGTGTTGAGCCTCACCAGTCTGCTAATACACGAAGACATCCCCGTGCTGGTCGCGATCAACTCCAACGGCGTTTACGTCATCGATGACGTGGAGAGCGTAAGACTGGGGTTTACTAAGACAATTTTCGGAAAAGATTTCACAAGCTACATTAAACATGAATGATTCAAGCACTTGTTACCAATGAATGTATTGCTAACTCTGTTTTCTTCGTCCTACTTTAATTCATTCAACCATCGAACCAATTTGGACATGGCTTTACATATGATGGTTTAATATTATCACAGTCATAATTCTAAAGACCTATATATTACGGTTTACTAAGCTTCTTCTAATTACCATGCGAAATTGATTTCATTCAGCACTACTTAAAATATCTGTTTATAATTACATCCCGTATTTAATGTCCAATTTTGGCAAGTTGTGCACAAGTTGTTAATGTAACCATTCTCCTCATTCCTCCATCGCACCACTCGCCGAAGGATGAAGTTCCATCCACACCAACTGGACCCGTGGCGGTCCTCCACAGTTCGGTTTGCACGGACATTCTTGCCACGAACGTGCAAGATGTGGAATGAACTTCCTCCTGAGGTATTCCCAGAGCGCTATAACATGGGGCTCTTCAAAAAAGGTGCAAAAAGAGCTCTCCTTCAAAGCCGGCGATGCATTGGCGACTCCCCTGGTATTGCAAATGTTCATAGGCGACGTTGACTACTTTCCATCAGGTAGCACGTCTGCTTTATCGTTAGGCTTAAATACATAAAAAAAAAACTTAAGATTATATATATTTTTTTAGTCAGTCCTTATTGGATTGCTTTACGAGGAACTATCATGGGATATTGGTATTCCGTCGGATGACAACGAAGACTGCCTACCGTGCTTATTCCTTCAATTCATGGTCGTGGAGAACGGGCTGAGGGTATCCAAATTACTTCAAGTAAGTAGGATAGTGAACAGTAACATATTAATATCAAGTTTTCTGGTAGTCGATTTAATTTCTTATAGTGCGACGAAACTCTTCTGTTCTTTAGTTTTCGTAAATACATTTTTTCTGCGACGAGATAGACATTCATTCGGAATCTGTAATCTGCTCTACTCTTGAAGCATTCACAATTACCCGGAAAAAAGAAATGAGCTTCATTTTTTTATATTTTTTAAATATTTTTAATACATGACGACGACGAAATTATATTAATGTATATATTTTTATGTAATAAATGAGAAAGACTAAAAATAATGTTTATAATTTTAGGTATTCTCTCGTCAAGCAGTTATGATGGACACGTTGATAGAATACTTTGCTGGGGAGTTTCGTAAGAGGCTCGGACAAGAGACTCCTAGCGACCACGCTAATTATGACTATCATTCTGGTGAGTTCAGAACTAGTAATTATTATTACCATACATAAAAAAGAATAAAATATATTATTATTTATAATAACAAATATCCAACTACCCTACTACCCAAATACCCAAATACCCAATTATATTAGTATATGAGATAAATCTGTTTTTTTTCTTTTTTTTTTATAATATAAGAATAGCAGACGAGCATGCAGTCCACCTGATGTGGCTACTGCCGCCCATGGACATCTGTAATCAACCCCAGATAGGATTAGATATTCCTACCTGCGGCCGGCCACAGATGCGCCGCTACCCCTGAGGACTAAGCTGGAACGCCTCGGAAAAGTCTGTCTCCCTTACCACACCCTTCAAACCGGAACACAGCAACGCCTAACACTGCTGTTATTAGGCAGAAATAGGTGTGGCGGTGGTGCCGCCGGAGTTGAACCACAAAGGGTTCTACCACCTTTAACTGTTGTATATATGTTGTTGTAAATATAAAATTGATTAGTGTACAGTGAAAAAAACCGATCATATTTGATGTTCTTTTAAAAACTCGGTGCGTGAAAGCTAATAGTCTGGTACTACTTAAGTACTTTACTTTTTTCTTTTTTCTGTTTAATCCTCCCTCTAAACGTATTTTTTCGAAAATTCATTTTAGATTTAAGAAGTACAAAATCACATACCCCTATTTTATTTATCTGTGAAGATTGAAGGATGTTACTATTACAGATTCAGGCAGCTTTTGCCTACCTCCTCTCACCCGACCGGACTCACCTCAAAGAAGATTGGCGAATAAGTTCTCCCGGCTAGCCTTAGCCACCCATGATGGCAGAGGAAATATTCTCGGTGGTGTTGGCGAGTGGAACAGCGACCCTGATCACCCATTACCTACTTGGATACTGCCGAAACATTAGTAAGGAGCTGTAGGTTAGGTTAGGTTAGGATATATTAAGATGGTAGAACCTACTGTGCGAATATTGTGGGGTCTACATAATATTGGAAGTGTTGCTGTAATTGCAGTGCTTGTATGTGCCTGTGGGGTAAATATTTTGTAGAAATATCACATCTACACATGTCCTTCACCACCTACAACCTCTACGTGAAGAAAAGGAGGGGTCATTAGAACAACAAAAATGTAAATAAATAAAAGTCCGAAAAAATAGGAAAGTTACGAATACTTGGGATAAAATTAAGTTATTTTAATGTAAACTTTTTAGAAGTGTTAAATGAAAGGAGGTGAAATAAAATATACAGATCTGTATAGTATTAAATAAAATAGCATGTAAATTCACATTAAATTTATTTATCATTGTAATAATAATATGTAACATATTTTTTAGCATATAATAAATACTATATTTTCTATTATAGTAGAAATAACTTTAGTTTCCACTAAGTTCTATTAGTGAGTAAATTTTGTTAGTAAAATGTTACTTTATATAATAATTAATTAGATAACTGAAATAAAATATAAAAATTTAAGAAACAGTTTATATATACTCTACTTTCCCGAAATTGTTCTAATATATTAACAAAATCTAATGAACAATCATAACTTCAAAACAATGTTGATTTTTTATATTCAATTATTTCTCTAAAGTAAATAATGTTAAAACAACAAAACATTCAAATTTTAAACTAAACTAATTTTATTTTTTAAGATATGTACCTATATAACATTTGTTTGAAGATATGTAAATTAATTTTAATTAATTAAATTTTAATTAGTACAAATACAAATACAAATATGTTTGCAGCTGTACTTTAGTAGGTAACTACGAAAACCCGTATATCTCTATTAATAAAATCTATAAAACATTTTAATAAAAAAAAAACAGACGGTCATATAAATCATGCAAAATCTAAATAATTGACGGCAACCCCACCTTATTTAATCCAACAATAGTGCCACTAGCTCTTACCCCTTGAGCCTATAGTAGTGGCGCATACGAACATACTCCCTGAGTAAGGGGTGTCTGTCAAGGTAGTCCTCTAGTACCTTGAACCTTGGTCCCGACAGGTCCCGGTGTCTGGTTAGTCTCACTTCTACCGTGTGCACTTTGAAAGCCAATTCAGCACTGAACAAAAAAATATTTTTAATACTTAAGTCTAATATTGGATAACGATATTGTTTTTTTCACGCACAAATCTCTAGAAATAATAGTGCTGGAATTTGATAGGCCAATTTTATTAAATAAGTTTTTAAGCTAAGTATAATTTATAAAAGAACAGTAATCTTTAACCGGAGAACCGAGTTAAACTATCTGTAGTACGCTTCGTCATAATTATACTCGATAGATTAATTAAAATGATTAATTTTATAGAAACTTACCTCAAGGCGAAATAAGCACTCTCCTTCTCTGGTGTAAGAATGAACTGGTTGGCTAAGTACCATAACCTCTTGGCCTTGTACTCGCTGTTCAGCTGTGAGGGACAAATCATATCATTATCCTATTATGTTAGTGCGTTGAAAATTTTAAGTGTAGCTTTTGAATATCAGAAACAGTTCAGATTTTATGAAATTCATAAATCATATAAGAAATTATAGATGAAAAGCATTGCGAGGTAACTTAAAATTGAATTTTGTTTAATAAAATTTAATGGTCTGTAAAGTCTACCAATTCGAATTATAGCGTGGTGCCTATGGTCAAACCTGACCAAACAGTCTGGCATCCGGACCCAATAGAAGAATAGGAATTTGATGATGCCGATAATACGGCCTAAGATTTTCAATGAAAAGAAATAAGCGTTCTGTCAAAACGTGACAGAGCACAGGAGAGTGGGTAAGGACATTAAAGTACAATATAAATAGGAAAGGTATCAGAGGTGGACTAAGGTCGCCGTAGGCTTGGGCGGAAAGTTGAGTGGAGACCTCAGTGTAAAAGTAGATTAGATTTTTACAAAATCTGTCATAGAATTACTCGGTGACCTTTTTTTTCGCTGTCTGATTCACATTTCATAGATTGTTTGGTTTTGACGACCTTTTCTTTTAGCAACTATGTTCGGAGGCCCCCCAGGATCGGAGGCCTGGGGTGGACCACCCCTTCCGCCCCCCTCTTAAGCCGTTAGAAAAAGGGATACCTTAATAGAAGAATGATACCTTATCAAATCTCTCCTGCACCAGCATTTGCCTAGCCAGCTGTTTAGCCTTGAAGTCGTTGATACACTGCTCACGGACCAGCGTGGCCTCCTTGATAGTGAGGGGAGATCCGCTGCCGTGCCCGGATCCAAACATCCGCGCGAGGTACGGCGCGAGCGGATCTATCTCCGCTTCCTTCTCTCTTTCTGTCACTTCTGCTTTGTGAGCTTCCTGGGGATGCGAAAAAAAGTTGGTTAATTTTGAGTTATTTCTAAGGTACCTTAAAAGTAATTACATACCTACAGATATGCTCACAACACCATTTCAAGGTAACCACTACACTAATTTTGCCTTAAAACTGCAGCGTTAAACTGCTGTTCTGGTTTGAATGGTAAGGGAGATAATTATACGACGCAATCCAATTTGCTCTTGAACGATAGAAACTCATATTTGGGCGAGCTCATGCAATACTCTAATCTTATCAAGGGTTGATTATACTTGCCTCTGGGCAGAAGTTGTCAGTTGCCACTTACCATTCTTCTTCTTTCTCCTTCTCAAAAAAATATTCTTGATTGTTAATTCTTACATATCACATGTTACGTCTTTGCAACCTTATTCCTCCTCATTTATTATATCTAAGACCTTATTAACCTTAGTTACGATACCTGTTCCTTCCATCCCTTCTTCGCAGCCTCATTCCTCTCAGTATCGAACAGCGCCACATACAACTCTGGCTCAGTGAGCTCCTTGTGCCGTTGTCGTAAATACGTGTTGATGTCGGTTTCTCTATCTCGAATGTGTTTCTTGGAATGATGCTCCCACTCCATATTGTCGCAGAGCGCGTAGTAGATGTTTAGAGGACGTGGGGGCTTCGAGCAAGGGTCGGCCTAGATTAAGGAAAAAAACTTAATTATAATGTAGTCTAAAGGGAATGACCATGAATAATACAGCCACACACACACTGGTTTGCATCTTTGCCTCTCATCTCATATTGAAATCCTGATAATGAAGTCACACCTTATCACACCTTATCGGTGCAAAACGAAGCAAGACACAAATATATTTGTTAATTAATAAAAAGCATTGTCTATGCTGCAATAATCAGATCTTGTGCAAGAGTAACACAACATTCACGTAAAACGTATATAATATTTTGAAAGTTTAAAATGAATCAAATGAAAATATTTTGTTCAATTTGGATATAAAGAAGTAGGAAGTAAAAGTAAAGATGATTTTCAGTGGATCATTATTAACATGATCATCGTGTTTGTATATGTGTGTAAAAATCGTACTTACAATATACCCAGAAGTTTTATCCGGATAGAACAGAATCTTTCCACCGGTTTCAGCTAAGTTCGGCTTGATGTAGCTCCTGGCATCGTTAGTGACAAAGTTATACGCGTAATGGTACAAGAGTTCTATCGTGTTCTCTTGAGTTCTAAAGATCTTCTTCCAAACATCGTCCTTGGCTGGAATGTTTGGGTTGCGGCTGTAGGTCTCGATAATGACGTTCACTTGGCGCTTCGGCTCCGCCTTGGTGCCTTCAGTGTATGTTATTATACGGGATTCTAGTCTGGAAGTAAATTTATCGAAGCATTGAAGGAGCAAACTAAATGTCCTGGGTGATATTAAGTGATCCCTCATGATTATTAACGGGCTTTTGTAACTGTAGCAATGCTAAAGTAATATGCTACGTACTACGTAGCAAGTAAGGTTAGATTTAGATATCCCAGAGATATTCAAGGTCAATCATAGTCGTGTAGCTCTCCACGATGGCTAGATAATAAGGTCTCACATTAATATTTCTGCCTTATTCAAACCAAAACAAAGCAGTCTTATTGTTAACAGGCAGGTTTACAATAAGACTGCTTTGTTCCATCTGCTCCATCGCATGCCACCATCAACATTTCTACTGCCTTTAATGGGAGATGCGGATGATGTATTTTATTAGAGTATGTACTACCCTTCAGTACAGTGTGTGGAAGGATGACAGAGTGGGTATTTTGGTCGTCTATTTTAGTAAAAAAGAAAAAGACCATTAAAACATCTTTCTTCCTATTTCATTTCGCAAAAGCAAGTTATGATTAAAGTTAACAGTAAATTAGTCTAAATGGCAGTTGTTATTAATCTCGAATTAGTTCTTACCTGTCATCTCTATCAGTATAATACTCGTCAAAGGTGAGAGGAGTGCAGACCAGCTTCGTGAGGTGGTCCAGCCTCGCGTAGTAGTTGAACTCCATCGTGCGGACACCTACCACCGATGTTGGTGGCGCGTCGATAGAGTACACGTGTTCTGAAGACAATTTAGTTTTTTTTTAACATAGAATTGGTATTGTATGCTCAGTCTATATCTATGTGTAAATATCTTTTTGCTTCGAAAAATTGCCACCTTTTTAATACCTACATGAGTATTTGCAGAATCCATTCTGTTGATAATATGGATCTGTATACCCTTTATTGGTCCTCATCATACGTTACAACTTTATAGATCAGTGCATGTAGGACTACTCTAAAGAGGGAATTTTGTTCAAGTTACCGCACTTGAAATTATCCAATCGTCAGCCTAATGAGGTAGAGAGAGATGCTACAGTCATCTAGCTTGGTTGAATTGGTAAATGCAGTATATTATGATTAATTCTATAAGAAGACGCTGCTGCCATGATTTATGGGCAGAAAAGAAAAAAAATGAATGAATTACTTACTCAAAAGATGGTCCTTACGTCCAATTCCAAAAATTTCTCTAACTTCACGCTTCAAATGGTCGATTCGAACTGTCTCCATTTTGTCTACCCTATTCTTATACCATTCATAGCTGGAAGATGACAATTGATTGGAATCATTACTTACTTCTTATTAGAAAATTTCATTATTGTTCGAATTCTGGGCTCTGAATATAACAGGGTTGATACAATAAATAGACGAAGAGATGGACTAGAAGATCGTTTTCAAATTCAAACTTATAAACAAAATCCTGCGTAAATAGTAGCACGTAAGATCTACATACGTGATCAAGGATATAGTCAGAGCGTAGTCGTCGAATATCTTTAACCTCTTGATGATGCCATCTCGTTCAGAGTATGGCGAGAATTTTTCTAACAGCACCTTCTTGTAATGAATCACTTTGTGACAACCTGGATATCTCTGCTCGAAATCTGAAATATAATATTAAGCAGCTAATGAAATAAAATATACCTGTCTATTCTTAGTCGCACCAGGACATACAAACAGGTCGAGGGATGTGAACCTCATACCTATTGTACTATTACTGATTAATATGCGTCTACAAGTTTTCTTACGATGGTCCGCCACTGTTGTCAAAGGTCCCATACTGTTGTGATAGGTTCGTCATTGGCGTCATAAGTCCGATATTGTTGTGTTATACTCGACATAGTCATCGTTGGTTTATCATGTTGTTGCTGTTTCTTCATTTCTAGTATTAGTCCGTCACTATTTTTAATGGTCCTAGTTAGTAGTTACAGTTACATTCTACATAAACTAAACCGAAACGTCACCATCAGCACTAATATCCAGCTTTTCAACCCAACTCGCTGGCACGTCTAGATGCTTCTCACTCTCCACGGCACTCCTCTTGTCAGCTAAATCGATGCCGACCAGTTGTCTCCTGTAGAAGGGCTCGCCGGCCAGCAAGTGCTCCCAGCACGAGAGCTCCGATAGGTCGTAGTTGAGTGAGCCCACACCGCCCTCGCTGGTTTGTAGGTTCACCTGGCAATGGTTTTTTTTTTATAATATAGGAGTAGCAGACGAGCATGCAGTCCACCTGATGGTAAGTGGCTACTGCCGCCCATGGACATCAGTAATCATCCCCAGATAGGATTGGATATTCCTACCTGAAGTCGGCCACAGATGCGCTGCTACCTTTGAGGACTTAGGTGGTACGCCTCGGATAAGTATGTCTCCCTTACCACACCCTTCAAACCGGAACACAGCAGCGCTTAACACTACTGCTATAAGGCAGAAATACGAGTAGGTGTGGCGGTGGTGCCGCCGGAGTTGAACCACAAAGGGTTCTACCACCTTCAAATACATTGTTAACTGTTAAAGGAACTGTACTTTATTAGGAACTTGGAGTAGCAAACAAGTTCCATACTTTTTCGAGCTTCGTCGTCAGGGGTAGTGGCGCATCTGTGGCCGATTACAACTGTCCATTTGCGACAGTAGCCACTTAACATCAAATGGACTGAATGCTCATCTGCTACTCCTATGTTATAAAAAAAATCACTTGAAATGGTATTTTAACTTCAGGTAGGAATTAAGTCTACCCCTAACCAGACCTTACTAACTTGAACATAGTAACGCTTAGCCCTGCTATAAAAAGGCAGAAATCAGTGCTACGGCGGTGCCACATTTCATTTTTTAAAGAGTGGCGTAAAGCAGCGACATACATAAAGCATACAAAATATTCCTTATACTTAGTCTTTATTGATAACATAGAAGCATTTCTGTGATCAATATCAAGTAAATGCCAAGCTGTAACCCCTTACCATCGTAAGGACTGCCTGTTCATTTGCTACGTGAATTTTGTATAAAAAAATCTGGAATCTTTTTTTCAAAAACTTTATCTTAAGTTGTACTAACATAATAATTCTCATTATTGTACACGCTGTCGACATACTGGTACTGTTCAGCGCTAATAGGGTACCCGTTCCCTTCACTGGGTTCTATGAACATGGGTTCTTCGATGCCCTTGAACCCTGGGAGCAGGAGTATCCAGGCGTGGGTTCGCCAACCATCTATCGCGTCGTCTGGTGGTTTCTCTAGATTCTGAAATGAGTTACTTTGTAGAGGTGAGATTTAATGAGTAACTTTTTACTCTACTTATGCTGGGTGCATTTTATTCTTAATTGGATAAACTTCATCACGTCAACCAAGTCAAGTAGTTAGACATTACAAAAAATTAACGACATTTTGGAAAACTCAAACAAGATGAAGTACTGACATTCTATTTCTTAAAATCATGCATTCAGACATAATTTCGATAAATAAATCTTCTTAGGGTTTGAATTAAGATAAATGTCAGTTTACAGAATACAGATAATATGTTTTACCGCAATCGTCTTAAGCCGTTGGTTTTCAATTTTGTCCAATTCCCCCTGAATTCTCTCAGCTTCTTTCCTGTCCATCTCTTGGCAATATTTAGAGGTCAGATCAGGTAATGGTACAAGACGGTAACGGGGTTCCTCCTCTGGTGGAGGTGGCTCTTCGATAACCTAGAATATCAACAGGAAGCTTAGAATAAAGGTGAAGGCAGGTGTTCGAAGTGTTTAAATGTATGCAAGAAGTGTTTTTGTATAACTATCGCAAGATGGCAGCACATGTAGGACAATCTGATTTTATTTTAAGAAGTGTTATTCAAATTTATCAAATTAATTATGTAAGTAATAATAATATAACAATAAATAAAATGTAATCATGTTTATTTCGTCAATCTTTCCAACTTTAAAAATATTGTTGTAAATATATCTACTACTCAATACAAGGTGGCGCCACATGTTCCTGATCAGTATCATCTTATTTATCCTAATATCAATTCAAAACATTGTAATACGAAGCCTGTTTACAAATCTTCATTTCATCTTTAATATAAAATTATATTATAAAAGAAATTATATTATTATTATTAATAAAAAGAATATGAGTACTAAATTTTGTGTTTTGATGTGTACTATAATACATATAACGGATGTTGAATAAATTTCCTCCTGACAGATTTTAAAAACTTGAGAACTTCAGATTAGTTCAGACTACTTATAAGGTCCCAAAAGAAATTTTCGTTGAGGTGTATAATATGCATTGACGATTCCTCTGACGTTATAAATGCGTCGGTAATTATCCATCAAGTAGCTCGTAGCATATAAGCTACCTGATTATTGCTTATGAAACATAAACTGAAAGAAAACAATAGATATTATATAATGACGTAATCATACCTCAGTCTCATCCGGTACATCCGGACAGAGAGTCCGGTACCGGATCGCCATGCACACGTCCCGTTTCGCGCACCCAACTACCACGTACGCGTCGTAGCCGGCTCCGATCAACCAGGAGACCAGCACGTGGGCCAGCTCGAACGGGTTCCCGCTACGACGGATGATCGCCGTGTATGGAGACATTATGCGTTCCGGCTGGATAGAGAAAAAGCCTAAATAATTATATTCATTAAGGAGACATTGCGGCAAGAGAGAACGAACAAGGTAATGGGATGTTCAGCAAGTATTGGAGACCCATATCTAGGAAAAGTCCTCGGTCTGGTTTTATTGGCTAGACGTGTAATGTTGTCATCAATGGTGCTGTTCACTGCAGTAGACTGAAGGTGGTAGATCTCTTTGTAGTTCGACTCCGGCGGCACCACCCCCATACCTATTTCTGACACATAACAGCAGTGTACTGGTTTGGAGGGTGTGATAAAGGACACATACTTTTCTAAGGCAATCCAACTTAGTCTTTAGAGGTAGGGGCGCATCTGTGGCCACAGGGACCTCAGGTATGAATATCTAATCCTATCTGGGGTTGATTACAAATGTCCATGGACGGCAGGTGGACTGCATGCTCGTCTGCTACTTCTATATTATAAAAATAAGTAGAAAATCCCATCCCAAAATCCGTAACATTCCCAAATAGAAGTTTTACTTGCGATCATCAGTCGCTAACAGTGATACTTTTCGGTTTTATGATATTTTCCTATTGCCATACTATCTAGTTCAACTACTGCCCACTAGATGGCGTTAACAATCATATTTTATGTTCTATCACTTTCGAATTGACTTTATGACTTGAAAGTAATAGGTACAATTTATAAATTGTATAATTATACCGAAGAGAGCATATTTTTATATTGTACCAACAAACCACTATCACATTATAAGGATGTACTGTGCCACTACCAAGCTTTTATAAATTACTGGTTATAATAAGTTAAACTTACATTTTTCAGCGTTCAGTTTAACTTTAGGGAAGTTAAAGGTTCAAAATAAAATTGTTTTTTTTTTTTTGTTAATTATTTTTCTCTTATTTTACTCTAGGTACTTTTTCAAAAAATCAGTAGGTACCTCAAAACGTTCCACGGTTGGTAAAATTTAAAAATAAAAATGTGTCAATTCTGTACTGAGTGAAACTGGACGTAAAACATTTGAAAGATATCGAAAAAAATAAAAACTGTTGGTGTAAAATCAAAGCTTCGCATGGCAATGACGAGCGGCTATATCAGCTTTATATACATCATAAATGTATTAAATGTCTCGAGCGGCTTTATGTGGTCTTAAATTCTGAGTAAAAGCAAAAAGAATGTGACGAAATTAAGCTACAGATCTTATGTTTTCTCATGAAATGACCTACAAATTTCACAAATTAACAGGAACGAAAAGAAAGGCAGACGCTATAAGATCATAACGTTTTCATTCATGGTTTAAAACATTATTAGTAGCCCAATCATTTATCATTTATTACGGCATGGAAAACAAAAAATGGCAATAACCGAAGTAGTAGCTAAGATATGTCATCAACTCATCACGCAAAATAACTAACCATTTAAGAAAAGACAGAACAAAAAAAAACAGAATGTCCAATCTTAAACCACTCTTAATGTCAAATTCCGTCAAAACTCTAAAGTAATCGTACAAAATGTACTAAACGAGGATCATAAACAATAAACAAGTCTACGATTGTTTTACAACAAAATTATGAACGGCCCGTTGTAGCGGAGGTGGGTGGCGCCCCTCGCCCGCCACCCTGCAAATTGAATTCAAAGTTGTACGAAAACAAAGTAACTTTTGCGACTTCAAACTTTCACTTTTCAGTGAAAACTTTTCACCACTTTCGCTGGCCGTTCTCTTTTTTGTACAGTTGTGGCACGAACTACGATTCACAGTTCTGTTGTTGCAAGTTTTAAATGGTTGTTGTTTTGTTTATTCACTTTTATCAAATGGCGCGAACGTTATTGGCCAACTATTAATGCATTTTTTTAAATTCTATCACAGTCGTGGATTCTTTGTTTTTGGCTGCTTTTTATTTATATTTTTATTTTGATTTTGTAATAATTACTTACTCACCGCAATTAACAATATCAATGAATTTAAAAGTTTATATTGATTTATTTAATATGTCAGTAAATATATCAGAGACATTTCTTAAATCATTTACAAATATACTTATCAGACTGACGTTAAACTGCATTTATCTAAGTAATGATTACCTTTGAAATATATAACAAATTATAAAATTCCATATTACTTAAGAATTAATTTTTATTACGTAACTATGTTTTTACGCAATTTTTACGCAAATACTTTGTGGAAAAAATAACATCAAATATTATTTATGTAAGCGTTTCTGCTGTTGTGTGTAATAAAATTCAATAATATTACATAGTTTTGAAAGACATAAATTAGCAAAAAAAAAAAAACAAACGTGAATTAGTCTTTGTGTACTTGATGAGACAGCTGTTGCTCATTACTAGTCAATGGTCGACTCGAATTAAAACTTTTTCTTAATCATGAACACTTCACACCTGCAAATTCACTTCATTCGTTAATTATGGTCATATCTTATGTTTTTTTACGGTAAATAACACTATTAGCTTGCTATTTGTATCTGTAGACAAAGGAAGCTTAGAATGACGAGCTGAATTACTATAACAATTTTACAAAATTATGATAATTCATGCTATAATTTATATATTTATTTTTAATAAAAAACAGCAAGTTATAGCTACAATTTAGTCTACAAAAATTAAACGGAACGCAGACTTCCATTACCTATATATATTTTACGATTATAAATCCATACATACATCGAAATATCCAATACCAGGAACTGAAATCTAGGACGTTGAGTCTTGCGGGCTCCGATATCGGCATAAAGACATAGCTGGCAATACATCCCTGTCAGCCGGGCGTCTTGTTCGAAATTCGAATAACGCTCGGTCAAGCGCGACTCAAAGCGAGGCGCGCGGCTCTAATTTGTGCTCGTATTGCGAATGCGAAGCGCGCCCCGCAACGGATTGTATACCTACGTGGAGATCTCGCCGTCTCCGCTTTGAGACGACTGCTATTCATCGATGTTGATTGCGACAGGATTTGTGCGACTTGCTAGGTATGAAAGGAATAGCAGGAATAGTGACTGAATAAAACCGTTTCAATATAAATGTGTGTATGAATGTTTTACTTCAAACTATGATTATTGTGGATAACTTTTGAAGGTTTTATACACTTATATAATTATACTATTTAATATTTATGCAAGTAAAAATAAGCTAACATAAAAAATAACTTGTTTTTCTTTGTTTCCGTAACGTTTCAATTATTGGCAAGAACATCTTTACGTAACAAAATTCTTATTTAAACATTGAAGTAGGTATATTTACTGATATTAATGTGCAGTTACAGCACTAACTGGAACTCCGTACTCCAAGCGTCTTCAGAATTCGAATAACGCTCGGTCAAGCGCGACTCAAAGCGAGGCGCGGCTCTAATTTGTGCTCGTATTGCGAATGCGAAACGCGATCCGCAACGGAACACTATACCTACCTACATCGGATCTTCGTATCTCGCCTGTGTGCCGGCAGAATTGCAGGCTTTGAGACGACCGGCTATTCACGTACTGCACTGAAGTGTAGGTATAAGACGGGAAATTTTAGAATCTATGTGGATAAATTCTGCTACGTTACTTAAGTTGGTCTAATTAAATCTCCTATTTATCCGAGCGATGAAGTACATTATGAAAAAAAGAAATATTATTATTTTTTCCGTACCGGTTAATTATTTAACAAACTGCAAATAAGCTACTTTTATTGTAAGAAAACCATTATCAATGCCTATAAGTATGTCTATAAGTATTATTGTGTAAGTAGGTACAACACTAACTAGAACTCCGTACTCCAAGCGTCTTCAGAATTCGAATAACGCTCGGTCAAGCGCGACTCAAAGCGAGGCGCGGCTCTAATTTGTGCTCGTATTGCGAATGCGAAACGCGATCCGCAACGGAACACTATACCTACCTACATCGGATCTTCGTATCTCGCCTGTGTGCCGCAGACTTGCAGGGACGTCCGCTTTGAGACGACCGGCTATTCACTGCACCGATGTTGATTAGGACTGAAGTGTAGGTATTAGACGGGAGGTTTTAGAATCTATTCGGATAAATTCTGCTATATTATATAATGTTTGATATTGGTGTGAAGGAACAAGGTGGTCCGATAAATCTATTTATATCATTTAAATGTTTAAATAATAAAAATATATTTTTAATATGATATCCATATTATTACGTAAGTATATATATGTCTTTGTCAACCTTTCAGACACGAAGCCTTAATGTTCGGTTATTACTTGGGTAATTTAGTGTTATACGATAATAAGTGAAGTGTCATATGGCATAGTAGTCAACAAGCCGATCATGATCCGAGAGATCACCATGGCAACGCGGATATCTAACGATGATTTTTAATTTTTGATCTGATTTAATCTTAATGATTGGGTGAACGAACAAAGCAGTCTATTTAAGTAGTATTTTAATTTGTAACAGCATTCATTCACAATGTTAATTAGTGCTGACGATTGAAAAAATAGGCAAGTACAAGATTTGTTTCATTGCCATTGGTAGCCTACTTCTTTTTTATGCATAAAGTAATGCATTTCGGATACGTCTGAAACTATATTTGACATCACTATTCTATAAAACATATTGTCATAATGTCAAATAGTTTTTTGATGCACATAAAGTCACATATAGACTTTAACGGTAAATTAAGTTTGGTTTTCAAATAGGTATTTATCAAGAAACCAGTCCAAAATATATGTTACTACAACGGGATAAAAAAATCAAAAACTTTTGACGAAACTTTGTACCTATTATTTCGAACGTACAGAACGTGCACTATTTGAAATTTCCAACGCAATCCCCAATTAGTAGGAATTCAAGTAGGTACCTACTTATATACCCATCTTTCTTAATATATTTCGTTGCAGATTTCCTAAACCCAGGACATCGCCCACCTCGTCATTAATCCCGATGGTCGGTGTCCAGAATATTCCAGAACATTCTAAGATCTAGGTCATCGCAAGTATCGATTGTGGGGTCCAGCAGGGGGGTTCAACAACGCGAGACATTCATGCGAGATGCGCTGCGTTTCTAATTGAACAAGCTGCGACGTTTCGTGTCGATATCGATGTTCTATAATCTGGAATATTCTAGAATATTCTTGCGTACTTATATGCAAGTATCGAGGTGGTTCGAGTGGGCTAGGGGAGGTATAAAAAGAGCGATACGCGAGACTTCGTTGCGCCTCTAATTAATAGCGCTGTGACATGCACTGTATCGTTTGTCGATATTTTTTTCAAGCTTAAGAGAAAATTTAGATAGTTCTTTGTGATGTACTTTACGGCGTGAACATTGTTACATTATCTTAATTATATTACGTAACAAAGGAATCGAATACTCTAATTTTATTCTGAAATGAAATGTAACGTACTTAATTGAATAACTTTTAAGACACGATTATCGAATGGAATATGCGATTGTGTAAATTGGCCTCCCGGAAAATCCATCGGTATAGATGCAATTTGGATTCCAGTACCTAGTGATTTAGTTCCCAAATGTATCTAAATAGGTGTTACAAATAACGTTTAACATAATTATAGTCATAGGCAGCGTTTTGTAGTAGATAGAAAATATATTCTACTAAAAATAAAAATTATATATTATTCTAAGATTAATTTTGATGCGGCCTAATAAAATTTTATGTGACTTATATTTGTTTAAAATACGTCAATAAATTAACAGTGAAATTTCCAATACAAAAACATGACAACAAGACGCAATTTTGTAAGAGTAGTATTTATGTTAGACTTTTAAACAGTCGATAGTTCTCGTGTATTGCACACAGAATGACATGAACCGTGATTAAAAATAACATAAAAGTACCTACCGTACCTACTCGCAATCGACAAATAAAGCAAAAGTCGGTCAAGCGGTAGCAGCCCTACAGCGCTTTAAGAACGGCAGTCCGCGCGAGTGATTTGCGCCGCACCGCGTGCTCGCGACAAGGATTAGTGATGTGACATATTGCGGATCATATTTTTATCGATATCGATCACAATTTTTATCTTCTAATTTTGTATCCCAACTAAACTAGTACCTGGCTTTGTATGTCCTTTTGTAGAAACAAGTAGTTGTTTTCAGTTGAATGTGTGGTTGATTTAAGATTAGCGATGGAATAATAATGTTATTTTGTGTCGCTTCGAGTAAAAAGGGGTGACCCGCAGCGTTTGAAAGCGTGCCGGCGTGGTCTCTCCGACCGCGGGGGAGCGCGTCGTCGCGTCATCAAACAAAGGAGTGTTTTTGTCACGGCGGGAGGGTGGCGCCGCGAGCCGTGTCCGTGGCGACGGCCGGCCGCGGGCGAAGGCCGGCCGCGGATCGATATCGCTCGAGATCTCGGCCTACGCGCCCGTCGCCGGCCATTTGCCTACCTCGACGCCTCGGGCTCGTGTGTACATAACCCGCCACCCACCACCCTCGCCGATACACCCCCGCAGATTACCGCCTACAAAGCAAACTTCATTGGTACGTGCATGCAATATGCGCAAGGAGCAGACCCAAATTGCGCCTCGGACCGCCACCCACTCAGATTGCTTTGATACCCCAGCCTCGCTTTAGCTACGAGCCTATTCCACGTCGAATCTTAGCTAGGACAGGGACATTGTACCGGTACATTCGAGTCGAGCAATCACGTTAATTACTAGAGCGATGCGGCCGGCATTATCTCTGACATCGGGCCCTTTAGCAACCAAATTACAGATGCAATCTTCACGTCTTACAGCGCGACCGCGCTAACGAGTTCACATGTTCAGTACACTGTACGACGTTATTTTATATGTGTACATTCTTAGTACAAGCTTTGAGCTCCATTAGGGTAATGTCATAAAGTTTCCACCGAGATAAAAGGACAACGTCTAGGTGATTGAATTTCACAGGTCACCGTTTATCGCTTATCGACTAATTGATTACGGTGTTAATTCATTATTCAAACTTCATGCATATTTTATATACAAAAATTTACAAAAAATATTATTTAAATTTAATTACCTATACGAACTTAAATTTTACCAATAATGACAGATAACATAAAAATAGTGAAAAGAAAAACTACTTTATTGAGTATACTTTACTTTAGTCGCACCTACATTAACACAAACAAAACGTTTATGGCGAAGTTTTCTGAGTAAACTATGAAAAAGTAGCTTTTTTTCATAAACCATAAGTAGGTAGCAAATATCTCATCATCATCTCATTACTATCCTACTGTAGGGTACGTATTACCTTAGATTGAAAAGGGTATGAATTTTAAACTTACCCTAATTTTGGCGATTTACGTGAGGAGATCTTATACAAAACCATTGACCAAGTAATAAACTTCAGCTACAAAAAGAAAAAAATGCGCTATTCGCGTACTTATTCTATCTATGACTTGATTGACAGTACCTATACATTTTTATGTGTGAAATAAATACTTATACAAATAAAATTGATTGGATTGTAATCCAAGTAACTTTAAAGGAAAAAATCCCTAAAATCTGCCAAATCGTTTAGAAGAATTGTTATGAACTCACACACGCAACATAATCTTAAATATTAAGATTAAAAACTAGTCAAAAATTAAAAAAAAAACAATTACGATAAAAAAACCATTCGAAATGTCACCTGTATCAAATCAATTAAATAATGAATGATAAACGAAAAACTGAAAAGGAAAAGGTAATTAATAAAAATGTTACTAAAAATAAGTCCAGAAATACATAACTCGTCTTAACGATTTAATAACGAAAATTAAAACATTAAAGTATAATAAAAAGCGGCGTATCAACTGAAAACGCTCGTGAATTTCAATTGAAAACTCCGGAGGGTCGTAAATCGGCCAAGTGCAGTTCCTCCTGTCCTCGGTACGAGAGAGGGAAAGTTCACATTTGCATATTGGCCTCCGCAAAGTTTGCAGTAGCTAAGGCATTCGAGACGGAAACTTTTGACGCTACGAACTCCCGTCCGTATTATGGAGTCTATGTAAACGTAGTAAATGTACAAGTTCTCACGTTTAGTGGTCACTGCCGCCCATTGATATAAACATCAATTCTCAGCAATAATTCAACTTGGTTCAAGTGATTGGTATAAATTGATTTAACTGTGTTTGGAATTTTATTTAGGCAATGAAACAGTTTGATATGAATGATTTGTTTATTTTTTACGAGGCTTTTTTAAAGTCCGCGCGTATACCACCACGTTGCTCCAGTGCGACTTTTTTATACTATAGGTGTAGCAGACGAGCATGCTGTCCACCTGATGGTAAGTGGCTACTGCCACCCATGGACATCTGTAATCAGCCCCAGATAGGATTAGATATTCCTACCTGAGGTTGGCCATAGATGCACCGCTACCCCTGAGGTCTAAGCTGGAACGCCACGGAAAAGTATGTCTCCCTTACCACACCCTTCAAAACAGAACACAGCACTGCTGTTATTAGGTAGAAATAGGTGTGGCGGTGGTACCGCCGGAGTCGAACCACAAAGAGTTCTACCACCTTCAAGACAGACTTTGTTAAGAAAGTAAAGTACGGGTTAAGTCAAGTTTCGATAAGGATTTATACTAAGGTTACAATAGACAATTACACATAGCATAGAACTCCCTTTGCACACAAAGTACCTTACAATTTCAAGAATCAACAATAACACCTACATTTTTGCATATCGGGAATGAACCCGGAACTTCCCGCGAGTCAGACCGATATGGTAACCGCTCCGCCAAGAGGCTTTAAATTGACAAAGTACAAATATCGTGTTTGTTGATATCGTATCGTAATTAAGGCACTGTTTTCATCGTACGACCTCATAAAGCGGCTCGCAAAAACAAACAATAAAGATCTGAATGGACGCGGGCGTTGAATGTGAATGAATGTCGTTGTTGGTCGTCGCCACAGATGTAGTAAACGAATAGAGTCCCAACCCTAATATATATACTTACAAATGAAAAATCTGTGTTTGTACCATGCATCGTAATCGAAAATACACGTGTTTTTTTTCAATAGATGATAAATAGAAATGTTGTAACATATTTATAGGTACCTATCTGTTAAATGTAATAATTAACGAAGTATGTTTTACCCATTGAAAATAATTACCTATACAGTATATTTTTTTCACATTTTCAATAAAAGACGAGAGTTAGTTTTGAATAATTATTGATCATTTCATATTGTCAAATAAAGGTGATACTAGACGTATAACGTTGGTTATAACCGTTATATTCTGGATTGAATCTTTTTCGGACTTTTCCAGACATCCGTGAGCAGCAGTAACCACTTCACGTGGACTACATAATAATTTACTCCCAACAATATCATAAAAGTTTAAGAGTCAATTTTAAATTGCTATTTAAATTTCGACCACTTACAATTTTATTCAGCGTATGACTCGTTGGATTCTATTTGGTTACTACATCAGTGACTGTGCATGGCACGAGGCTGACCTCCCCTGGTATCCACGTGACTCACGAGGGGTGAGTTTGTGAAGACAAACTATCATTTTGAATTATATAACCGGGTGGTCCATCACAGGCTCATAGGGGTGGACATCGTCAATCAGTTTTCCATCTCGCACTATGGGATGATCAATAATTTGAAATTCCCATAAAAATATTTTGATTTTACGAAGGTACCGTAGATAAAAACACCGTATTAAATTGAAAAACGGTATAACCTAAAAAAATCTCAAGAATCCGTATCGACCTAATATAGGTACTAATAAGAAAATTTTAATTTTATATTATAATACAAATAATCATAGTAGATATATGTATTAGAAAATGTTAGAAATCTGTACCGAATCTGATCGAAATCAGTAATTTAAAACTTGGCTTATATCTGACTACTGCGGTAGTAAGAAAGACGATAAAACTAACAACATTACTACTGGCAATGAGTACTTATTATTTCCACGTAATTTTGGAAAAAATAGGACTATTTAAAAATGCACTATGTCCTTAAGAAAAATAAGACACTAAAACATATAACTTAACTATATAACATTGGTGGAGTCGATTGTAGGGAGTCTGGGTACATACGCGATGGTCAGCTGTGTGTAGAGTCAGCATAAAATATAGATAAAAGAGGACGCTGACCCACTTTGCTTTTTGTTTCGCCAATTTCTGTCAAAGTGTTTTGCCAACACATACGGACAAAGCGGCAAGATAAACCCATACCGGCTGGAAATTTTATAAAAACAAATCCCAATTACTTTAAAATATGGGTATAGTAAGTCTATATATAAGTCACTCCCGTAATTTCGACAAACTCAACGATACCTACTTTGGTATAATCCGTCAAGCCCAAATGGATGTAGGACGTGCCAAAAATTATATACACGGTCGAAAAACATTACCCTCCACATTCGCGTAAAAAACGTTATAAAATCGACATAAGGATGCTTATAATTATCAATGAAATATTTTCGAATTGAATGGAATAATTGAGGTTTTCAATTCGATTAAACGAAATAAACATTAGCAAAGTAAACTATGTGTAGTAAAGTAGAGCAACTCCGGCAAAAGTCCGCATGAATGGCGACCCTACAGCTGCTCGATATTAGTCCTAATGAACCTATGGTATAGTAATGTAAGTAGCTTATATAGAAAAACTACTTTGTAGTATTTTTTGTACTTTTGTAGTAATTGCAATATGATATTGATTACTTTGTATAAATGTCCTATAATATAAATAATAAAAAAACTACTTAGTTATATCTGTGGGACCTAAAAAATTTTTTGCGTGAAAAGTCAATTTCGCAAGGAGAAAAAAAAAACATTTGATGTCTTAAAGTCACGACGATAATTATGTCTTTCATAAGCATATGGGTAATTACCGTAAACATTATCTATCCATCATTTGCTCATGACCATTTATTTAATTCAGCTTAAGTTCATACAAATAACATCGCTGTACGAAGCTTGCTTTATAACAAAACTATTTCTCCGGTAAGTATTTCAGCGTACTACACGTGTAGAACTGTAGAATCGTAGAACCTATTGGACCCAAACACAGCGGGGGCGGTTTCTTTCGGCCGCATCTGAGCGTATTTCAATACTCGCGACATCTTTAATCTAGCCCGGATCGGGTAGGGGCATAAATCTTGCAGGTCCGGGCGAGGTTTGAATCATTTAGCGCGGTGCGGCGCGAGGCCCGCGCGACTTCCGTCCGGCACGTGCGCCCGCCCCCTGCCCGCGTCTGTCTTACCGAGACAAAGGGGCGCTAGGGACGATGCCTGTTGTGCTTGGTTATCGATAAAAAGGTAAAGGTACATATTTACAAGCCTTATAAATATATGAGGATGCGGATGTAACAAAGCCTTATAAAAGTAAGGATGTGAATGTGTAAAATCTTATGATAGATATACCTATGCATGTATTTATTGGCGGTTATAAATTGTGCACCTATGTGCAAATCCTTCTAGCGGGCGGTAAGGTTGCATGCACCGTTAGGTAAATACGTTACAAGTTTACAACGTGTCAATGTCCTAGATTACTTTAAGATTAAACGAGATCATATTATTTTACCATCTTTTCCTTATTTACATTTAATTTTAAATGTATCGGACTTGGTTATGTTCTTAATGTCTAATTGTACTATAATATTTATTTAGATGTGTGATGTTGTTCTTTATTCAAAAGCTTAATTGATAATTAAATAAGCTACAAAATGTATACCTATTACTTATAACTTTGTTCAAGTTATCGATATTGTTATAGTAAAAACAAAATAAACTTTATCGACAACTCCAATCACGTGCAACGCCTAGCGCACGACGTCCGAGCCGCCTCTAATTTGAATTCACGGAGACTCCGCGACGCGTCCGCCGCGTCGGCCGCGCCCGACTTAATGAATCGCGAGGGGGTGTGGGGGCGCTGGGGGTTGCCGGGGGGCGATCGGACGGCCACCGCATCCTCCGCGCGGATAAGTGACGCCCGTGTTGCTCCGTACCTATGTACCGTTCCTTATGTACAACGGCACATAGCGGCCGGCCTGTACCTACGTAACGCTCGCCAAATTTATGTCCCGCACATGTCTAGAGACCGCGTACCTTCAGAGGGATTTCGCATGTTTACGTACAAACGGGGGCCGCCGAAGATATTCGAGATGGAATTTTGCGTGGACCTTTATTGATGAGCGAAACGCTTACCTAGCTCGCCGGGTCGCGATGGACGGATACGGTCGCGCGAAACTCGAAACTTTTGTTTGGCTATAAAATCGAAGGACACTTTCCGTGTACAAACAACGGTAAAGGTAGTTATGAGAACACGCGGAAAGTAAACAACGACGTACTTTGTCATTTTTATAACTGAAAAATTATGAAAAAATATTGCTTAAATGTAGGAACCTAGAACAGTTAGAGGCCAGAGTAATGTAGTCACACATACGAACTAACTCGCACGTAGGCACTTGCACCACATACATATACACTTACACATACATATATACCTACTTTTTATGATACACTCACTTATTCATGGATTATCTTACTGAAAATTAATTTATTTAAAAATTAACTTAAGTAAAATTTTCTTTTCTTCAGTCCATAAATAGTGAGCTAGATCTGATTTTGCGCCTACCACTGCTACTAATGCTTACGTAAATATTAACCAACCAATTTCTATTACCTAACTGTAAAAACTAACAACTAAAATACTTTTACAAAAACTTAACCAAACCAAACTTCAAACGACAAAGAAATCGTTTACAATAAATATTTAAATATATCATTCTATAGAATCATACGAATCCATGTTGACGGTAAACAAAAACTTGCTAATGGGCAATTATGTAAATGCCACGATCGCCCAATCAAAACGCAGTAAATTATTCAGAGGACACGAATAAGTTTCGTGTTATGTTCGACGTGTTTATCGACAGTAATTGATGTTATCGATAATTCTAATTCGGAAAGCAACTTCCCTAAGTACAGGTATCTACTATTAATAGCTTCATTATCCTCTTTAACTCAATATCTTTACAATAGCTTTTAACCTTTTACAAGTATATTAACCATTAAGTACAAAACAACGATGTTATTACTAACTATTAACTAATATCACAACACTTAAATCTAGGCAGCTTCTAATTTTGATTAAACCTCTTTAAAACTAAAAAAGACTGCAGTCCATGTGGATCAAGAAGCGCTTAAAGCCTTTTTTCTTTTTTTTGTTCACGAGGTGGAAAAGTAAGTATGTACACAATATTTATATAGGGACTCGACAATAGTAATTTATTATTAGATTAAATACTAAACAATAACATGTCATACTTATGTTAATGGCTATGACATGGGGCTCTTCAAGAGGGGTGTAAAAAGAGCTCTCCTTCAAAACCGGCGATGCATTGTCGACTCCTCTGGTGTTGCAAATGTCCATAGGCGACGGTGACTGCTTTCCATCAGGTAGCCCGTCGGCCTTAACGTTAGGTTAAATATAGAAAAATTAACATTGTGTAAAGCTCATTATCCGAAATTTCAGGCCCTGTTATGTACAAAAAGTTTCACAAAGACAAAAAAATAATTGCATAATAAAAATGTACATTTCTTCATTCCAAGCGGGTCATAATGCAAAAACATCATACTTTCCACACACACAAGAGAATTAAACTACACCTGGTCACAAGCATTAAAATTTGAAAAATCGCAACAATTCTCCGATCTTAAAAAAAAAAAAAACAATAAAATGCCGCGTCTCACAATACTCGACTGACGTTTCCCTAATCGTGAACGTACAGCGCATTTTTGACCAAAACACGTTCCGTGTCCCCCGACGCGAAACGTTCAAATTACGAACGCCGTCGGGGGCTCGCTAAGGGGCCCCGCGGGCATCCGTGGGAGCTCATCGCGGGATCCGTCCCATTATTATCGATAATCACGCGATATCGATTGACGGTGTGCGTGCAGCCCTAATTCGGTGCCGCGCGCACGGAATACGAGTATTCTGTCGCACGTAAGCGAATTGAATTTTCAAGATTTCTTGTAAGTTCAATTTACAATAGGGTCTTCTCGTATCGCTGAGTCTGTGCAGTACTTGGAATCCGTTTGAACTACTTAGTCCGTGAATTCTTCGTACTGCTTAATGCACTTTGCCGATTATAACCCCTTTATATTCAAACGACGTGTGGTGAAATATGAGAGTCGTTACTGATTTGCATAATTTCAGTATCATTGTTGGTACTTAAATAATACATTAGTATATTAATTTTTGTCATCGTTATAGAAGACTTCTCGTTTCTTTCAAAATTTATTTATTTTTAGACCTTTCATTTACTTGTCTAGTTAACCACGCTAATTAGTAATATATGCAAGTTTGTAATAGTAAAGTTTACATTATCTTCTATAGTAAAACAAAACCATATTTAAAGTTAATTTTGAATGTAATTGAATATACTATGGAAATAGGCTTATAAGTCTTATATATTTATTATACAAATGGATCTAAAGCTATTAAGTCTTAACTCTACTAACGTGCCCTAAGAAAAAGATGTGATATCTCGTAACTTTACGTTATAACCTAAGTGATAAATCATTACGATTTTCATTCCATTTATAAACGTCATAAAAATCCGGTCGTAGCCGGTTACAGCCGGTTGTAACTGTCCCGTGCCGGATGTGTTACATAAACTGACGTCAAAAGATGCAGCAACAGGTGCTATCATTACCAGATATTTATAGCGCCGGCAGAGAGCGGGACTTACTAAGTTTTGTCGGGAAAGTTCTTTAATAGTTAAGATATAGCCATTTTACACGTTGTTATCATTTGAAGTTGGGAAACTTTGTAGAGATCGTGAGTGTAGAAAACACTATAAAGTTAATACACCACCAAGACGTATTATCTCATCATGTATCTAACTTCTGTAAATTCTTTCATTATTATTCTGTAAGATGAAAATTTTAGGTATAAATCTATAGGTAGACGTATACATAGAATTAAGGCGTTGGTTTGTCATTGTGGAAATAACTATTTTTCACGAAAAATATAAGTAAGTACGAGAACTTATAAAATCCTAAATATGTTTTGATGTGTTTTTGTCTCTATCTATGGCGATTAGCGAAACGACTGTACCGATTTCCACGAGATCTCCAGATAGATAAATGACTACAATTAGCTATAATCAATGATATTATCTATACGTCTTCTTTCCACCCCGAATATATATATGATTTGCAAAAAAGAATTGAAGAAGTCTACTCGGGGAAACATGTGGGTCTACTTATATACATATTATCCGAGGCATTCCAGCTTAGTCCTCAGGGGTGGCGGCGCATTTCTGGGCGACCTCAGGTAGAAATCTAATCCTATGTTGACTACAGATGTCAATGGGCAGCAGTAGCCACATCAGGTGGACTGCATGCTCGTCTGCTACTCTTGTATTATAAAAAAATGTATGACTTATTAATAAACAATTTAAACTTAACAATCTGTCTGTACCAGTCACTTAGTAACACAAAAAAGCCGCAATACTTTCAGCGTCTGGCAAAACTTACTTAAACTTTTGATCGTTCGACCATTCGGCATTCTTGAGAAAGTTCCGCTATGGAGATTCTCAACAACAAATTCCTTAACAAACTGTTGAATACTACGATTAACATTATCGGCAACAAACTCCAACTAGCGACTCGCGACAGTTTTACAAATATTTACACTGGAAAAGTTTTGCATTGCTACTTTTTCTTTGACAAATTGTTTTATTGATTTATTGAATGGATTGACTTCGAAGCTTTGAACTTTAAATGAATGCGGCTATAATCAATAGGTAAGTTTGTATATTTAATTATTATAAATTTTACTAGTGTAACCAGCCAGAACTTACCCTGCTATGGCCTTGCTTAATTCCACAATGGGGCCACCAATCAGGTCCTAAAGTACCTACTCTATGTTTTCAGGTAGAATCTAACATTCAAATCAGTTTTATAGTTACGAAAATTACTGTGCAATTTGTCGATAACCCGCAACTTTGTTTAAATCCCACTGCTGGGCTCACTTTCTACCCCTTACCTGAGATAGAGCTCGAGCACACTCTACCACGCTTCTCCAAGGACGTGGAAAGTATCTTGTGCTCGGATTTTTTTTTACTTTTCTTATTTTTTCAAAATCAATATTGACTTTATGTTTACCGCAAAAATACGTTTTGCTCCTTCAGAAAAAAGCCTAGTAAGGACTCCTCTATGTATTAACAACGTACAAAGTAAGTAGTAAGTAAGTACATCTAAAAAACTGTGTCGCTGAGAGGACTCGATCGATTTACGAGCTATTAACGCTACGAGAGCGTCGGTGGACGTTGGCGAAATTCGCAGGTGCGTCGTTCCCAACCGTGGACGATGTAAACAAAATAGACTGCTAAGATTTAAAAATGACCCCCTTTAATATTCAACTTTTTTATTTTTAGTATGTGATGTTATATTGGCTAACGATATGTATACATTGTAAAAAAATCAAGTGTCTATCTATTACGGTTCAAAAGGTAGAGCCCTGTAACAGACGGAGAGACGGACAGTCAGCGGAGTCTTAGTAATAGGGTTCTGTATTTACCATTACGGGTACGGAACCCTAAAAAATGTGTCGCTGAGAGGACTCGATCGATTTACGAGCTATTAACGCATTGAGAGCGTCGGTTGACGCTGACGAAATTCGCAGGTGCGCCGTTCCCAACCGTGGACGAAGCAAACAAAATAGACTCCTAGTTACTCTTTAAATTTCAATGTTGCTGTTTTTTATTTTTTTTTACGTGACATTTGGCTACGACTAAAAAGGTGAAATTTGTCTTTATTAATTCTATGCAATTCGCGAATTAAACTTGATGATCAAGAGATATTTTGGGTACTTTGTCATGGTAGGTAGTACTTAAGGCTTGAAATTTTCATTCATATATGATAGAAAACGAGACAGCCTAATCAAAATGCCGCCATTTTGGATTACAATCTTTATCGACTTATATTGATCAAGTTGACTGAAATAATACGTATCCGGAAATGAATAAACCATATGTATTGCATACACTGATGAAACTAGTCTTATTTATTAGAATGTGAAGTTCCGATAGGAGTCTATGTCTTTACTTTGTCGTTGCCGGGAGCAATTGATTATTTTTAATCCCAAGGAGTGAAGAGAGGTCTGTCTACTTGAGTTTAGAAAGAGGACTTTATTAAACCTTTGTTTCCAAGTAAACTCATAGACACGTGTTTAATATAAAAGATTACTGGCACGTGTTTAATATAAAAAGATTACTGAACGCGTAATTAAAGTTACATTTACTTTAGCTTTATAATAACTTTAAATCACCGTATATACTCATAATATACTAAAAAATCTACTAATACTTTTCTCGAAATGTAATATTTAATTTATAGTCTTATTCTGAGTCCGTATCTCTGGATCTGAATCAAACCTGGAACCCTGCAAAACAGATCGGTGTTAATCCACTACGCCACCTGAGTAATACGTGGGTCTAAATGAGCTATATTTTGACTTATTAAGGGGTCAAAAGTAGCTCCAAATGGTTCTTATAAACACGAGCTTTTGCCCGCGGCTTCGCTCGCGTTACGAAGTAATATTTTCATCCCCTATTTTATGCCCTTGGAGGTAGAATTCAAATACATAATATCAAAATCCTTTCTTAGCGGATGCCTACGTCATAACATCTATCTGCATGCCAAATTTCAACCCGATCCGTCCAGTGGTTTGGACTGTGCGTTGATAGATCACTATGTCAGTCAGTCACCTTCGAGTTATATATATTTAGATGTCTCTGTGTCGCCAGTTCCTTTTCTGCAAACTTGCTGATACGCCACCACGTGTCTACCAAAAAAACATGTTATTCCATACTTAAACATACTTTTCCGAGGCGTTCCAGCTTAGTCCTAAAATCGATACTCGATCGAAGTTATCGAAGCAAGCGAAGCGGACGCTGGACGGCACGTTGGGTGTCCCGTGAGAGTGCGTGTCCATTGCCTCTCGCCTGTCGGCCAACTGTCACGCGGTCATTGTTCAGATATTTTACTAATCGTAAGATAAGTACGAGCTTACCTTTTCTTATCTTAAGTTTTTTTATATAGTATAGGAGTAGCAGGCGAGCATGCAATCGACCTGATGGTAACTGTCTAATGCAATGGGATATCCGTAAGCCCCATATACGATTATATTCCTACCTGAGGTCGGCCACATATGCGCCGCTACCCCTGAGAACTAAGCGCAGAATTCCTCGAAAAAGCGTTGAACACTACTGTTATAGGCTGAAATATGTGTAGCGGTGATACCGCTGGAGTCGAATCAATGAGAGTTCTATCTTTAAACTCCAATCTTACTGCACACTACCTTAGACGCGTTGTATCACGGACGCGGGCGCATCGGTACCTATCGATACGTTGAATATTTATACCGGTCTTCACTATCCACGCACGTCGCGGTTTCTCCCGCGACCGCTCGCGTGATGGCTTGGTCGCTAGGGTAACCATGCTTGCAGTGATTTTGGAAAAACTCATCACTGTTGATATCGGGACGAAATGGCGCTGGCGAAACGAAATCTAGCATCAACCATAGTATAAGGGGAAGAACGTTTATTTTAAAGAGGATAACTTTGTATGTTTGTTTGTAATAAATAGGCTCACAAAATACTGGACCGATTTTAAAAATTCTTTCATCATTCGAAAGCTACATTATCCACTAGTAACATAGGCTATATTTAATGTGAAATATATTTCATGAATAGATTTTGAGGCAGTACAAAGTTTACCGGGTCAGCTAGTTGATAATAAAATTGTCAAAGTGTTAGATAGTTTAAAATATAATGCTAGAGAAGAAACAACAGAGGCTTTTGTAGAATATCTTCTTTCTCTTCATTTACTTCGTGTTTTGCTTGTTTTTATCAACGCTGTCTTGTATTAGTCTTTTAATGGCATCTTCTTAATAAAAAAATATTACAGAAAACGAACAGCTTAAACCTATAAAAGAGTTTTGAAAATTGTTTAAAGCGGCTAAATAGGGGATTTAAAATTCCCTTATACTTTTACTTTTATTATTGAAATACTCCTAAAATTTTGTGCGCATCATTAAAGCAGCTTTACAGCAAACCGGATTAACTAGCGTATCTCACACGGCTTCAGCGAGATGCGTTTCAAGGCCACAAAAACGGACCATCCTCGCTCATGCGTTTCTGATGGCTATCCTATCCGCGGTCCCTGGCGGCATCGATAAAATCTCTCGCGAACGTGCGTGACCACATCCTGTCCCTCCGGCGGCCGCCCCGGCCCCCCGACCCCCCGGCCCTCCGGCCCCCGCGGACGACGCGGTCACATGCGCAGGCGCAAGCAACGCACCGTCGCGCTTCCGGCCCGCGGTGTGCGCGATCACCGCAAACAGGGTTGACAGACGCCAGCAGTAAATCACGATTATTTGGTTATTACATAATTATATCTTTTGGTTATTACATATATTTTTATTACGTTGCCCGCAATTTGAAAAACAGACTTTACTCGTATTTAAGAAAAATTAAATAATTGATAGATACTCTTTTTAGTCAATAAATAAAACATTAAGCTGTTTTAAATTGCATATTACTGATTAATAAAGGCATCGCGAGAGCCATTTTATTTAATGTCATATTATATAACTATAACAACGTCTCTACATAACTTCAAAAAAACAATTAAAAAAAGACAAAAAATAATAGAAAAATAATTATCAAACATGTTCCATTAGCAATGCAAATCGAACTCCTGATTTTCGAATTAATTCCGTAGTCTCAAGCGTAATTGACAATTGGCTTCATATTTTGATAAAAGACGGGCACTGAAGACTAAAGAGCCGTACAGGCGGTAGGTAAGTACATGCCTGCCGAGATGGGTCGTTCAAAAATCCAAACATATCCGCCCAAACGCAGTCGCCTGGCAACCCTACCCGCAAGGCCATTTTCCCCTCACCGACCGATGGTGTCACGTTTCGCTGCCCAAAGGTTTTTAACGGAATCGACCAATTAGGATAGAATTTCAAGGTTTTGCACCGGCCCAGATTAAAATTGCAACGCTAATGTGAATGTTTTGCAATTTTGCAATCGATACAAGTAGGTAAGGTAGGATAATGTACTCGTAATTATATTTTAGTGAATTCTACGACTCTTGTACTATTTGCCCAATAAGTCAAATAAGATCCAATCGTACAAATATTGGGTGGAACATCGCTGAGGAACTTCACATCACTATACATCACGATGAAATGAGTAAATGCAGTGACACTGATGATTTTCGCTTGTCATTTCGGTTTTCGAATTATTATAACTATTTTATAAAAGTGGACGTGCAAATCTGGTCTCATCTGAGAGCGAAAAGAATTTTGAGGAATAGTCAACCACGCCGACCCAACACAAATTCATACATATCACAGATACTTTTGTGAAGTTTTTTTATAGAAATCTATCTCATTTTTCGTTTACAATTAAAACAAGACTATAAAAATCTGACGTTACTGTGTTTTGAACCATGGAACCAGCATACCAGGCAAGACTTAAACCACTAGGCTGTCATTAAAAAATAAAAATAGTTTATTTCTTTCAAATAGTATCAAACAAAACAAGTGGCAATTCATTCAATCATTGCTTTTTACCCGACTGCCAAGGAAGGGTTATTACAAGTTTTTATTCCATTTCCCTCTTAACTAATTAGCTTGAACAATATTATTTCATTCAGCGTGGGTAAGACCGTACTTAGCTTTCTTGACCTCTGGTCTTTGGTATTAAGCGTTTACTATCCGGTTAACCGTTAACTTGGATACCAATTTACGCCGTATAAGGCCTCCGTGTCCATTATAGAGTCGTTCGGTTTAATTAAAGACTCCCTGTTTTAACTTCAAGCCCTCGATAGTTAAATCATTGATTACTGATCACGTTTTTGAGAAAATAAAAAAACGATTCGACAAAATTAGATAAGACTTCCATATGTTTGGAAAGCTACGTAGTTAGAATAATGGTAAGTTTATGTGTACTTATGTTATCGGTGCTTGAAAACTTTTTATTTCTCAAAAAAATGTTACACAAGTTATGGTTGAATTATGACGTTCATATTATATCTGAATTTGTATTCGTTCATATCAGAAATCAATATACATGTTTGCAATTATTTATAAGAAATACTCAGTCTATGCGATCGCCGCCTGGGTACGATACAGTACCATAGGTAGGTATCAAGCATGTGTGGCCGACCTCAGATAGGACTTTAATCCTATCCGTGTTTTATTACAAATGTATAGGTGTAGCAGTGACACATTGTCGTAAAGAGAAGAAAAGATCTGTGACCAGCAGAGAACCACTAATGTATTAACGTAGATGACACAACCTTTTTACTCATACCCATCTAGCGTAGACAAAGAACCATAAACGTAGAGCAGAGACACATCGAAAGCCGGGAACAAAGGGGACTATTAGAAAAAACCCGCTCAATAAGCGTGCACTCGTTGCTCGGAATTCTTAAAAGCCGTCGCATCGCGTCTCGCGGGAATCGCATATTTTTTACGCGGGGTCAACCCCCCCACGCCGGAGGGGGCCGATGCCACCCTAACGGGGAGGGTTAATTAGTCGCGAACGCGGTCCGGCTCCACTCCATCTAACTTGTTTCCTTCTTTATTTGCCCACTTGATACAAATGTGGGGATTCCGGGGCCGCGGCGCACGATAGTAAAATAAGGAACGCCGCGCCGGGGCCTTTAAGCCCGCTCCTATTAATGATGGCTGTTAAACTTCGGAACGTTTATTTATCAACTGCTATTCCCTAGATATAGTATAGACGGCCTGACGTTTAATAAAATGCTAAATTTATTATCAAAGTTATGAAAAACGGCCTAAAAATGTATAACATCTTTTGTCTTTTTCATATGAAAGTTTTCGATGAATTTGAACAAAAATAAAAAGAATGTTAAAATACGTATAATCATAGTGCAAAATTAGGATCATTTAAGATGGTTTAGTTTGTATACAATATGCCTTAAGAATTATATTACTTCGATATTTTTTTTATTGTAACCGTAAATAAAACTTAAATTCTTAAACGTAAGTAGATCAAAATATTGTTTTATTATCATAACGTCACCAATGGATTTACTACACTTGTTAGTCTTAGTAACTGCATTAAAATGAGCATGGCTATTACCATAGGCTATGGTATACTAGCAGTAATGGATATTCAACTTGCAAGATATAACAAACCTTCGATATTTACGACGTATTATTAGGTTGAACAATTATCAGGCGGATAGCTTTCTCATGAAATTTTCCTCTATAGTAAAACAAGTAATTATCAACTCCCTTATTGCATTACATACGACTAACATATTCGACGACGTTAATATTTAGCCCATGTAGGCCAATATCGTAATTAAATCTGAGACTGCTACTGGCTATTGCTGGCGAAACTTTGATTATACAGTAACTAGCGTTCAACGCACGATCCCAATTACTTGGTGGCCGCACGTCCCTACGGGTCAGTCGAGCCCGTTGCCCGTGCCTGTGCTAATGAAGGCGAATATCTTCAAAGGGGTCCACGAGACCCGCCCGCGGTCGTGTTGAATGTTTAAACGGGTCGCGCGCTCGGGGGTTGCGTTCGAGTTCTCGTGTCCGTCCGGCGCGCTTGTAACAGGTAATTAAATAACGTTCGCCGTGCTTTATCGCTGCTAAATGGGAGCTCGCTTATTTATTCATTGGCAACCGTTGATAGGTGGTGGACTTCTAGCAGGATTCGAATAAAGAGGTACGTCTACGTTTGCTGGTCAGAACTGGCACGCAAATGTTAAGTACTCGCCGAGTAAAGGCGAATAGACGCGAGAGCTCGATCATGTTAATAACCTCCTCAGGTGCATTCAGTACCCTTACTAGGAGTTTTTACGTTTCGACAAATATGACTGTTTTGGTATTTATTTACGTATTTGTCCATACAAATTCCAATCAGCGCCCCTAGCGGATCGTGTCAGAACTAGGAAATCGTAAAAATTCCTGGTAAGGGTACAGTAGTCGATCGTAGATACGATCCTCGTCCATTCTCCGTGGGATAAACCTAAGTTTTTTCTGCGAGTCAAACTCAAAACTCTATCACTTATAGAGTGACAGACTTCGTGCGTTTTATCCATTCGTCACTGTTCGGGAAGTTACTCCGTGGATTTGATACAATATGTTATATTACTGAGGATTTATTTTTCCTCTCAAAGTATATACTTACCTACTTACCCGGGTGACTACCTAAACCAAATATGACCTCAAAAGTTAGATTTTCGTAAAAAAAAAGAATAACTCGATACTTTCTCGAAGTTTATATCGAAATATTTATACATAATATATTGTTATCGAGCAAACTTTTAAACTTCAACAATATTAAATCTTATTAAAGTAAATAACCTCAGAGATACCCGGAACCCATAGTTCACAGTTCACAGTTCACGCTAATTGAAATGTGGACAAACAGATCAAAGTAAATATTTGTACCCGACTGACAGTTGGACGCCGCAGTTGTGGAAACTACCGACCACCAATTAACTAGACTAGCCAGAGACTTTGTCGTTGTCGATATAACTATCCCACTGCTGGGCACGGGTGACCTCTTTGAGAGTGGGAGGGATAGTAGGTTATAGCGCGCAACGTTAGCCAAGTGCTTAGGTTTGAAACTTAAGACCCGCAGATAGGAAGACCGAATTTTAACCACTACGCTATCAATCCCCAGAACTTTGGGTAGTTTCTTCTAATAAGTCAGAAGTGTCTAAGACTTACTTACTTATTAGAAGAAACTACCTGTCTGCATGCAGACCATTTAATTTTACTAGTCACAGTAAATAACAAGTAATTTATTAGGTATTTATGTGACTTTTCATAAGGTTCTCAAAAGCCTATTAAACTGAGAAATATAATTAAGGTGATACACTTTGGCAATAACCTTTCTTATGTAGACATCAATTCATTCTCATCAGAACTAGCCACCAATGATATTTCTTTGTTTTATTGATATACCTAGATGTAATTCAGATTTAAGAAAGGTGAGATAAAAATCCTATTATTTAACCCCTTTATCGATCTTACTTTGCGAGTATGGGATAAGAGCCTAAACTCATTCGCTTAGATTAATTGTATTCTAGAATACAGCTCCCTTTACTCTTTACCGTGGAATATAGAAAATATAGAATGCGCATCACACCGTTTGTTTCTATCTGTTTGTGAGCGTGCTACGGTATTTAGTTGAGCCCATTCTTTGTTTGTTTCTTTCTATTTACATCCTTCTGGTAGTGGTACAACACGGTGCAAGTCAAGAAAAAATAAGTAGTTTTAAAAATAATTGAGAATTGAGGACCTCCTCCTTTTTTAAGCCAGTTTAAAACTATACTTGTATTTAAGCAGATAAAAGATAATTATACAATCAAGCTTTACAAGACAGTACTTTACATTCCGTAAAAAATCTCAGTATCTATCAAGTCAAGGGTATTATTGTTTGGCACATTTGTAGAGCACATAAACATTTCCAAAACCACCACATAACAGCTATAATCTTGAGTTTGGATCTTTAAAGGGGTGAACTTCACACAAGTTAATTTGCAGGCGCTATCCACACAGTTTCTATATTCCAAGCCCCTTAGTGACGATCCGTGGAGTTCCAGGAATGGCCGGGAGGGGGCGGGCGCTGCACAGCTGACGTCGGTACCAGCCCTGATGTATATAGCCTTGCCCGTACATAGTGCAACATAGTATATAGGGTACATAGGCGAGCGAGCTCCGAAATCTGGGATATTCAAGACGATACTACATAATTATTATTTTGCATGTATTCTGTTATATAGACACGTTTGTAGATATTACCTATACGGCATGTTGGTTCTGATTCATTAGGGATTTCCAAAAACCTCTGCGCAGAACAGCGTCGAGGAGACCGAAGCCTCCGTAAGAAAAAAGGATAAAAAGTTCTTAAAGACATTTTAAGTACATTGTGCCTACCTTTGAACGAAAAAAAATTACAACGGATTTATGCCTACTTTTGACCGATACTTAGGTATTTATTTTAAAAAATGCAGCGGATTTTTATTATTTGCAACAAAAATACCTACAGATGAGCTTATTAACTGCTAAAACTTATAGATAGCGAAATATTTTCGCATACAGTGTGTATCATGCCATAAAATAAATAAGCACGTTGGAAAATAGCGATCGTTTTTTAACTGAAATTTGAGTCTGCAATTTCAAAATAACCAGCATTTTCTAAGCACGTTTGTACAGTGGGTAGGTACTGAAACAAAAAACCGGTTTCCTTCAAATATTTTCGTTTTAGAAATGGATCCACCTTCGGGCGATGAGATTTCCGAAGGCGGTGTAAAAACGATGTCGAATGAAATTTTCCGTACTTTTTTAGAAATAACATAAACACAGTTTCCAATTAGACGGATCGTAACAGCCGTCGAACGTTAGTGAGTTGAATTTTACTTTCGTTTAATCGTAGACTCATAAATTTTTTATTTCTAAAGATAACACTTTCTTCATTGATAGCCCTATATTGGGATTCCATGTGTCCTCGGACTCCTGGGTGCCACGTGAAGTGGGTTATTCTTACCCATAGACAGATTTCGAAAGCAAATACCAATAGTACTAGTAGATAGTACCGACTGACATATAAGGCAGAAATAGTTATGAGCAAGTTTGTCAGTGTCAAGAACGAACGAAGATGCCATTTTCAAATGATATAGGCCACCTTAAACATACCCAATTAAACATAAACTTTTGACATCATTGTCATAACCAAGCTTTCGGTGAAGCTGAACGAAACAGAGCTATTTTGTCTGAAAACATCACAATAAATAATACTGTGACATTTAAATGACTTAAATAAGTGTGTCTGTTCTACCACTGCAGTTAATCATCTTTACACGTTTTATTAAGTTAAAAAGCAGTTACCTATTTGCTTGAACCCGTTATTCGAACTCTAACTATAGTTCTAAAGCTAACTATAGTTAGTATACCTACTGATAAATAAGAGCTAATGACAGAAGAATACATCCCTTAGAAAATACATCTGCCTCAAGAGGCTGGTCTGATTCTAATTAAGCCCCGACTCGCCCTCGACGCTCGATTGCGCTGAAATCAAGCATGTGATGATAAGAGGAAGATTAGCAATATGCACTATACGAGTGATATCGATCAGGTCTAGCCAAGTGGCAAACGCTTCGAAGAATCTACCCGCAACTCATGTTGACAAGTTATTTTATCATATTTATCACCATCAACCCATTAATGTCCCACTGCTGGGCACGGGTCTCTTCTCAGAATGAGAAGGATTAGGCCCATAGTACATCGCGCAGGCCAAGTGCGAATTGGTAGACTCCACATACCTTTGAAAACTTTTTTTTTTAAAGATTCTTAGGTTTGCAGGTTTCCTCACGATGTTTTCCTTCACTGTTTAAGCAAGTGATAATTAATTTCTAATACGCACATAACTTTGAAAAAACAGAGGTGTGTGCCTGGGATTTGAACCTCGGGCCCCTCAATCGAGGCCGAGTTTCTTAACCACCAGGCTATCACTGCCGCTATATATTTATAAAACAAATTTATATGGTGGTGGGTTTGAACTTAGGCCATCGTTCAAATTTTCGTCACGCCTTATTTTAGTCTGTGTCTGTCACGACACATTGACACGACCGTGACAGAGTTGTAACGCTTCGAATAAATCTCTCGTACCAGACTCTTCCAACCGGAACACAGCAGTGCTGTAAATTGGTGTTAATTGGCACAAAAGGGTTGTAGCGATGGTACCTGGAGAGGCGAACCACGAGAATTGCAATTTCTACCATCTTCAAAAACATTGTTGCGGATTTTGGCACATATTAGAGCATAGTTTCGCAAACATGATTCTTAAAGTGTGTATATTATTTGCTGGTGATGTTCGTCGAATAGTTTAACAAATATTCACGATACACACGTACAACAAGAACGAGAATCAATCGCCAACAAAGAGGCGCAAGACAAAGGTGTAGCCAGCGGTGCCAGTTCGGGCGACGCGAGGGTCCGCGGTCCGCGCTCTAATTAAACACCCCCCGCCCGCCCACATCACCCGATCGCTCATAGAGTATGTTGCGTGGAAGTGTATGAACGGCTTGAATAATGGCAGACCCAGCATGGTTCTACCGGGTAGGTAGATTCCGTATGGTTCGACTGGGAAGGTGGACGCAGAAGGTACCCCCGCCACAACAATTTATAGCGTGCAGCAGCTCTGCCTTTAAGTGCAAGGGTTTGAATGACTGCTGACTAACATGTAAGGCATAAATATATATCTTGATCCTCAGGAATGGCAAAGCACCTGTAATTAACTTTAGGTAGAACCTCTGTTTTATATGAATTTGGTTTCTAATGTCTATAGCCGTTAGTGACCACTGAGCAGTGACCATGAGGTGGTTGTTTGCTACTTGAATCTTATTGAAAATAATCTTTACCATCTACGACAAATTGAAGGTGATTCATGCCTCACTTCGAAGTCACAACCATCGAACGTATTCGTGCAGCGTAAAGCGCCGCTATTTTCAAATTTGACAGGTGTGGTACACTTCATACCCTGGCTATTGCCTACAAAATACTTACATATCGCCTACTATCGATTGAACCTTCTTCATCCAAATCTTTGCCGTCAGCGGCCACTCCGCTCGAGGCAACGTAAAAAAGGACCGCCACGCATTGCGCGGGTAAGATTGCCTCGTAAAACACCCACGCTATCATGCATATACCAGAATATACCTAAAAACCGTATACTGTACTTTTTGCTCATGTCTTGCAAAACAAATTCCCGTTTATACGAGATGTGCATCTATTCGTCAACAAAGTTTCCGTAAGTAAACATTTATAATGTGTTACCTACTGTTCGACTGCTGGACATATTTGGGCATAATGGGAACAATTAGGTCCTAGTCCACCAAGCTGGTCAAGAGAACAGGTAGACTTCACACACACCGGAAACTACATGCAGCAATCAACTGCTACTACCTGCACATGTTTGAGCACTGATGGTAAGTACTTTTGAATACTCAATGCAGCATCTTAACGCGAAAAACGCAATACAAAATTAATAATGCAAGCAATCGCGTTTTCATACCGCGCGATTTTATACTATATAGATACAATTTAGTTTGCAGCATGCCAAAACGCGATGCAGCATCAATACAAACTTCAAAACGTGAAACGCTGCTGCTTAAAGTAGTTCCTGTGCTAGTGCTTTAAGTTGTCAATACCCATTAAGAACCTACCTCTATTTTGCCATTATCGTAAGGAAGTGGCATAAAATTGTGTGTGTGCGAAACATCATCTTGAGGCCATTATAATTTGTAATTGAGATCCGGTGGCCACTGGGGACGGACAAGGCCAATTGGTTACGCGACGTAAACACTAAACATTCCGAGAACGACATTGACATTTTAGTTACCATCAATTAGTTGGAGTGGAGTTAGTAACTATTTCTGGATGTTTGTGAAAATAATGCTTCTACACTCATAGTCTAATACACTAGACTCTGTAATTCGACTCCAAAGTCACTACCGCTACTCCTATTGATACCTAATAACCGCTGTTAAGTGTTAAGCGCTGCTGTGATTTGTTTTGAAGGACGTAGTAAGGGTGGTATACTTATCCAATTTCCTCCGGGGCAGTAACGCATCTGCAGCCGACATCAGGTTTCTAGTCTTATTTGGGGTTGGTTAAAGATGCTCCTCAGAAGCATTAGCTACTTACCATCAAATGGACTGAATGCTCGTTTGCTACGTCAATAAAAAAAGTCGCCTGCACCCACACATTTCCATTGTACAAAAACTACATAAAACAATATCGCAAGCGTTGCTGTTTAAGGTATCAGGTTTCTAATCTTATTTGGGGTTGATTAAAGATGCTCCTCAGAAGCAGTAGCTAATTACCATTAGATGGACCGATTTCTCCCTTGCTACGTCAAATAAAAAAAAGTCGCCTGCGCCCACACATTTCCATCGTATAAAAACTACATAAAACAATATCGCAAGCGTCGCTGTTTAAGGTACCCTATACTCCGTGTAGCTATGGCCGGGTCCCCGATAATTCCCGCCGCGTCAGCCGCCCCGGCTCTCGTCGGGATGGCCCTCCACGCCCGCGGCTCACTCCAGAGGCGAGAGTATGCAAACACAGAGATGTCTACACGGTTAGTATTATGCCTATAGGTGGATTGAGACGTATGGTATATCTAAAACTCACTTGATTTAGCAAAGTAGATAATCCATTAGAAGTTTTTTTTTTTAATTAAAATAGTAAAGAAGTCCATCTGCTGATAAATATTTCTAGGGACATAATCAACTCCAGATAATATTGAAGTCCTACCTGAGATTCACTGTTAATCCCAATGAATAGAATATATACTAATCCCAATGAATAGAATTAGAATATGTGGAATAAAATGACTCGTGTAAGAATACAACGTGTGTGTAACGTAATACAATAAGGCAGAATCTGAAAGCAGTTGTATCACGAAGGGTCCTGTCGCCTTAAACGCTTTATCTAGATAAAAGCTGCTATCTGCTGCTATCTAGATAAAAGCTGAGTAGTAATTGCCGATGATCATGACATGGTTCACAATTGACATCGACTGTCATCTTTAATATGGGTTTATCAAAATAACCATCTAAAAAGGGATAATGCCTCCGTTAACTGCTCCCAAACACAGTTGGTACTAGCTAAGAAAAAAGTTTGCCGTACTCATTACCATCACTGAAATATGTATTTGTCAGCGAAGTGTCTATGAGACATTTGTACTTTTGTAAAATCAAATCTACTTTTTAGATTGGAGGCTTCCATTTAACTTTCCGCTTCATTGGATTTGTTTACCATTGTCACTATGTTCTCTCCTCAAACTTCCTTCTCTGTACAGATACATAATCTAGTGCTCAGGGCTTACTCCAGACGTTCAGACGCACCTACACGAGCGAGCGTGTTGACCTTTCAGCCTACGCCGTAACAGCTCTTTAACTTAACTCATCCATATTGATAAAGCACAGTTTTCACGTTGTGAACAACACTTTTTGGACCGCCCATAGGTAGAGAAGCTCATCGTGTTTCAACTGCGACTTATAATAGGTTTAAGTGCTGCTGGTATAGGTAAGGTAGACTTAAGTTATGAAGCCAGAAATCTAAATGATAAAATTACAATGGTTTGTGTGCAAGGCATCCACGATACATAGACAATCTTGAGTTACAAAGGGAATTTTCAAATTTCAAAATACAGACATCCTGCAATTTCAAAAAAATATCTGAGCGGAGACACGCGCCCAGCAGTAGCACAATGTAACATTCACTATTGACGGTAGCATTTTTGATAATTTAACTGTTCTAAATTCAACCTTTTTGTCGGGTTACCCTTAGGGCTTAGGGTGTGTGACGTCACAGACCGAAGGGCGCAAGGGCTCGTCACCCGTTGACGAGGGCGAGACAGCATCCGAGGACCTATCTCCACTTCACGGACCACTTACCAACATCGCGAGATTATATTTTTGTTTCTGCATTGAGAATATTGGATAATAGCCGTATAGTGGCAAAGATATTAAATATACAGAGCTTGCACTGTTAAGATTTTCATACAAAAACATTAATCCTGCTTCATAAAGACCCATACAGACTCCACTACAGACTCCACCTGGGATAAATTGGCCTTTGACATACCTACTTACATTTCAGAAAAACTTATTACTGATTAGTAAAAACTCTAAATACTAATAAATTTATATTAAGTTAAAAAAAACGTTTTTCGTTCGTATTTTTCTCAAAAAACCTTTCATTGCGCCTCGCTAAGATGGGTATCTACTTCGGGGGGATGCATAAAAATAATTGGTCCGCTATCTTGGGGCGACGACCATTTTGGATGTAGAATGACGTCACTAAAGTAATCTGCAAATCAACGTACGCAAAATTTCAGCTCGGCTCATGTTACCACATACCTCACACCCTGTAGAGTATCCTAAACCCTAAATGAGCTTTCTATGTCTATGTCGGGGAGTTCGCACAGGGGAGCCTGTCAGATTAGTAATTTTTAGGAATTATTCTTCATACATTTTCATGCTATTTTTTTAAATCGTCAGAATAAGAAAACCCCCCGCTGAATCGAAAAATATCATATAACTAACCTTTTCTTCATTCTAACTTCTAATCTATACAATCATGTAGGTCCCAATGACGCTCGAGTTTGTACACATTTAGCATCGTGGGCTCCCCTACTATTACTTATTTATATTACTATTACTTATACCTATTACATACTACATACCAACTAACGAAGAAAGTTAAATAAAATCTTGTGAAAAGTATAAGAAATAACAACGGATCTATTTTTTTAGGTTCGGCCGATACAGGTGACACAGGTGCGACGCTCGACACCTGATCGCTCACAATCAATCTTTCCCTTTTTACTATCCTCCATTTTGTTCTTGTATTAAACTAAGTACCAATGTTTAAATTCATATTTTGGGTGGATAGGTTTAAGTTGAGGATTATGCATTTTACATTTACTGCTGATGGTAGCATTTAATGTAAAATACGTTACATATTTGTAAGTAAAAATAGAGTCCTAATTTAATTTTGTTCTTAAGTAAAACTTAAGTAATATGTACTAACACTCAGTGGCGCTTAACTTGGTAGTGTTGATTACACAATAGCTGAGTACGGTTTTTAAGAAATGAATTATTTGACGGAGTGTTCGAGAGTTAAATTTCTTTACAATTTTAAACCCAATTTATGTCGTCACTTATTTGAGGTTTTACTCGACAAGGTGGACAGGCCCTTATTGTTTGTATGTATAAATACTTACAAAAATGACATTTTAACATGAAATTTGTAGGTACGTATAACTAAAGGACACAATTCTATTCAAACCAAACTTATCGTGCAGAACAAGTCCTTGTAAAATTACGTCCGTCGTCAAACTACTTTCTTTTGGCGAAACAACCAAAATGAGAATAAAGCCTGGGAGTACTGTACATGTACGAGGGTGGGGTGGAACTCTTGAATATTCTCGCTGGCAACTCCAGCCGAGCGACGCTGCCCAAAAATACATCCCCGCCTGTGCAGACTCGAAGGGCATGTTCACATTTTGACGGTTTTCTTTTATTGCATTTTCTTTTATTGAATTATGTTCTACAATAATTGTATGATTCATGAGTCAATCGTTATGGTTGTAGCTCGTCGTCAACCCAATGCTGGGCACAGGTCTCCTTTTAAAGAGAGAAGGGTTTAGGACCATCGCGCTAATCAAGTATTTGTGGACCGATAACATTCTTGAGAATGATTTTTTAAAACGAACGTTGTTTTAGAACGAAAAGCCTGAAAAATTTCACCATTTCAGCGATTTATAATAAGTAAGTACTTCGAAAATTCGTAGGTGCGATTCGAACTTCTGGCCCTTATTGAGAGAGCAAGTTTCTAACCACTACCCTACACTATTGGATGGAGTTATTTAGATGATTTTATTTAAAATTAATTTCATTTACTTAACTTGAACCAAACCTTGCCATCTAGTTTTCATTGTTATAATTCCTCCGTTTAGATATTTCAAAAACACCGATTCAACTATTTTTTGAACGCTAACATTGCGTTACCCGGATTAAACGTAAACCGTTTAGTTTTTGTGACACTCAGCATATTTCGCAACAAACCAGACTAACAAAGGGTCCTATATAAACAGGGCCTTACGTAAAACGTGCGTCGGCCGCGGGCTCGCGTTTCTCCATTTAAAGATGTCGGGATAATTTAGCGCTGACGAGGCGGAGGCCAAATTGACGCGCCCCTAGGGCCGTGTCGCACTGTATCGATCACACCTCGGGGGTAAGGACACAAACAGTTCGTGCTCGCGAGATGGTGGAGGGTACTTTAGCGTGGCACGCGACGCGATTGCACCTGGGCCCGCGTTGGGCGCCAAGCTTTTGTACGCGTTCGTATTTAGGCATTTCTTAAACTCTCCCTTTGATTGTCACAAGCTTAATAAATGTGCCATAAGTCCTTAACATACTGTGATGTTATTAAAATAATGTAAATAATAACTCTGATTGGTGTTACGTCAAAAATGTTTTTTGAGACTCTGTACACGTTTAAGCGATAATAACTAAGTATTTGTGATTTTATGAATTTGACACAAATAAAATCTTAAATCCGCTCATGGAACTAGCTTACTGGATATTTTTGTTGTATGTTAATACGAAAATTTGTAAAAAAAAACATTAAAAATAAATTAACTATTGTAAAGTAAATTTTTGAGCTAAACTTCTCGTCACCTACGAGATAGGTCGGACAAAATTTAATAAATTCCAATCTGAAAGCGTCCAGTGTGATTAAAACTTTGTGGTTAAGGGAGCTGCCTAGCCGATTTCAGTTTGTTTAGTTTTTTAATCCAGGTGAATGTTACATTAAGTTTTTTATACAATGATGATATAGGTATTTTAATTATATCATCCTTTATATATGTTTATAGGAATATATATACATACATAATTATACAGATATATATTTTAGGAATGCTATTACAAACGGGTCCATACATGGATAATATTTAGAAGAAACTAATCAGTCTTATCTGAAATCGATTTTACAAACCCATTATTTCTTTTAAAGGCATGCTTTTTTGGCCAGGCAAAGTCAGCTGAATAGAATTTAATTAATCTTATTCAGTTTAAGAACTCATTGTCTGATTCAACAGTGACCACGTTATACTAACAATGGCATATGTTAGGTTCAAGTAAAATTTAAAATTACAACTGCTTTGACAAGTAAATTGTTAATTCTCTGCCCAAAGCTACGACGTTGACTTTTACAAAGTTTGAGCGTATGCACGGCGTATTCGTGAATATTCGTTTGAACAATACGTGTGGTGGCGCTGCGATCCCGGTCCCAATATGTAATCAAGTGAGCTGACACGTCTCGGACCGCCTCCCTCGGGCGACGAGCGCACGCCATCTTAATGGCCCGCTGTTTCACCCGGGATAAGGCGGGCTGTTCTATGTACGACTTTATACTGCAATTATTCGTGGTTGGTTGAGTTTTTGGGCATGAATTTCATGATTTAGAGGGCTGGCGGTTACACTACAATCAATTATTATTTTGTCAATCGCGTGTTTTTGGGGTTAAAAGCGGCTTATGTCTCACGCTGTTAATATAATGCGTAAACTTGTAAAGGTCATTTAGTAAATTTAGTTCATGCAGGTAGGGAAAATTATACTTGAAAATTTGGAATAAGGCATGTGACTTAGAAATGGTGATTTTACATATTTGAAATTTTGGTAAGTCTAGAAATTATTCTATTAGATAACATCGTTTGTAATTTAAGGGGGTGGTGGCACTGCATTGGTATATTTCATGTAAGTGTAATATACAGATTTACTATTTCATACATTTTATACAATTTTTCACACACTTTTATTTGTATTTCTTAGTCGGCATCATTTACTGAGCGTCTTTAATACGCCATTGAACAGCATCCTTATATCACATACCGATTTGAAGCGTTCGGATTAGCAGGTTCGGTCGACGTCGGCGAGCGGTAATCACCAGCAGCGGTGACCGCTCACGCGTAAATTACAAGCCCCGCCAAATTCAACCTGACACGCCACCCCCCGCGCACGTCCACCGCTCATGTCACGAAAGGAGGTCGTAGAGTTTAATGCCTGGGGTCTACGTACGCTGGTCGCCCGCGTCCTTCGGTAATGCTCGCTTAGAAACCAATGCGCGCCACACAACGCAGTCCTCGCGACCCTCTCTCAGATTGATTGATCGGATTAAAATGGACTAAGATTGGTGCAAAATCTCAATATCCGGTCAAATTTAGATTCCTCTGTTATAGGGCAAGTTTGTAAAGAGTTACTCGATTATCTGAAACCTGCAGTTTGAACTTCAATCTTCAATGTTGACGATAGCAATCACAATGATGATTTATGCGCGCTTCTTGTCGTCCCCCTCGCGATTTAATTGTGCATGCTTCCTGAAATCTATCGTAATATTTTAATGCAAGTAAATTACCTATATAAACGAGGTTTGTTTATTGTGTAATAAACGTTAAAATATATCAATAATATTACTTGTTCCGATAAAAAATGTAATACAAAATGGCGGCCTTTGTATATGTTTCTCGTTCTCTTGTTTCTATCTATACTTATAAAGAAAGAATCAGAGGCGAATAGAAATAGGATAAAAAGGCTAGAAAGTGCTAAATAAATAGGCTTAAAAGTGAACCCTTATAAGATGTTTGTAATGTACACAGTTCTCAAAAAATATATCGTAAACAAATTATAACTTTTCACAAATCACTCGACAAATCTCAATGCAATCTTTACGAATATCCTGCGATATATCCGAAGACGCTAATGCAGTGTGCGCGACACCTAACAGCCGACCCTTAATAACAATAGAGTCGGTAAATTATGGACTCTTCACGTTGTCCCTTGCGCTTACATTGTCTGTCCTTATTTAATGGTCGATCATTGACTTTGAAACAAATGGACGTAGGGTTTAGTACTAAATTCGCAAGAAAATGCCCGTCAAAATTTGTGGTTGCTTAGCATCATAACAATGTGACGTCGTTAGGCAACTTGATACGATATGTCAAATAGCAAGAAAATTATGCTAAGTCATGCATGCATTACAGTAGGAGATATACAGACGATATTTTAGATACCTAACCTTATTTAAGATATAGAAGCAGTAAACGAGCATTCAATCCATCTGTTTCTAAGACATCTCTAGTGTCTATGAACGCTAGGTAGGAATGGTCATGAACGTCATGGTTAAAGTTTTTGAGGTACCTATAGGTATGTGTTTGTCTTGCTCAACGACGTAGAGCTTAGTAGCTTAATTATGCATCTATATAGACGTGAGAACAATCAACAGATATTTCAAATAAAATGGAATATGTCTCGCTCGCTCGTCTTACTCGCTCAAACATCAAAGTTGACCGACAATTAATAGACTGATCAGTAGCTTTAGCGACAAGATGTATGTATGATGTATATATACACCACACGCAAATATTGCTCGCGCGATAGTAGTCAAAGCCCTAAATTTAACTGTACTAAAAGGTTAAACCCTGAAAATGCAGTCTATGTCATTATCAATAGTCTACTCTTTAGAACACGAGTATCTACCATCCAACCAAACAGATCATCCGCATTGAATAATTGTACCAACGTTCCTATAAAGAAACTCTTCAATACATTCCCTTATTAAGTACCTATCAGTCGACATCATCTTAAAGGCGGTGAGCGACGCCAAACCCAATGTCCATCAGACGCCTCCATAGAAGATCAGTATCGTACAATAAAACTGAACAGATCAACTTCATTGTACCATTTTGAAGATGGTAGAACCCTTTGTGGTTCGACTCCGGCAGCACCACCGCCACACCTATTTCTGCCTCATAACAGCAGTGTTAAACGCTGCTGTGTTATGGTTTGAAGAGTGTGGTAAGGGAGACATACTTTTCCAGGGTGTTTCAGCTTAGTCTTCAGGGGTAGCGGCGTATATGTGGTCGACCTCAGGTAGGAATATCTAATCCTAGGGTTTGATTACAGATGTCCATGGCAGTGACCATTTACCATACTGCTACACCTATATTATAAGAAAAAAACTCCGTTCCTACAAAGGAAATCTTCGAAACTTTCCCTTATTGAGCATCAGCCGACATTATCTTTAAGGCGGCGAGCGACGCCAAACCCAATATCCCCGCGTAATAACAGTCGCGAGCGTCTATCGGACGCGCGTAAATTATGCACGCTTCCTGCCGTCCTCTTTACAACTTTGTTGTACGACCAACAACCTTATAGCAAGTCAGTAGGGTCCGTTGTCGGTTAAGGTGCGAACGACTCGCGGATGGTCGTCGACGACACCGCCGTGCTAATGGCTAAGAGACCCTCCCTGACTCCCCCTGGTAAGGTTGGAGTATACTGCAAGTTGAGCGATGTTTTGCTATTTCAAGATATGAAATAGACAAAGTTTTAAATAGGATTGGTGAGTGTTCTCTATAGATATCTGTGATCAATCGATCGAAACACTTCGAGGTCGGTTATACATACATTGCTACTTCTGATAATTAAGTTGAAAAGGCCTATTTTCACACGCTCAAAACCGAAACATACATCGTTTAAAACTACTGTTATGCAAAATTCGATAGGGAGGTGGTGTGTCAGTCGAACCAGGTACTTCCAACACAAAAGTTATTATGTCGTAAGGAATAGTAAAATATAGAATTTTAGCTCTGATGATGACTTCCACAATGGGGCATGAAAAGGAAGGTCATATACCACATGCCATTCTGGGGACGTGTCTATGTCCATCTCCAAACCGGGGAGACTCGGAGCTTATGCCATCACCTTGCCATCACCTACCTCCAAGGCATACTGGTAGGTACGTGGGGCGTGAGTTAGTGGCCATCATTGTAATTCCTGCTATCTTGCACAAACAATACTTAATAATAAACTTTCTGCATAGCTAATAGCTCTGATAGCTCTGCCAACACACTGGACAACAAGCCTCGCCCACGTCGCTGGCTAAGCACACGCGGCCAGAAATAAAGGAGTGGCGCTGTCTTAATTGAGCATCGAAATTGTCGAACATGTTCGACGTTGCTCGCCGCTCTCCGCACGCGACTCTCGGCCTTATTTACATACATTTGAGTATAGGATAAATCTAAAATGGTTTGCGACGAATTGTTGCTACTGAATAATATACTTCCGTACTGGACCCTTATCGACATGTGAATCTATTTTCGCTGATGCGCGGTCGCCTTCCTTACGATCAAGATGTCAATGTATTGAGACGGTTAAATAAACTGTCTTAGGCCTACCACTTATTGTCTAGTATAGCAATTAGTCGTTTTAGCAAATTAGTAGTGATTAAGACAATTGTCAAAAAAACATTGATAGCCCAATGGTTTAGAAACACAGCCTCTCGATCGAGGGGTCCGAGGTTCAAATCCTAGGCACGCACCTCTCGAGTTTTTAATGTTATGTGCGAGTAAGAAATTAATTATCACTTGCTTAAAACGGTGAAGGAAAACATCGTTACTAAACCTGCAGCATACCTGAGAGATTTATATAAAAAATCTCAAAAGTATGTGAAGTCTACCATACGCACTTGGCCAGCCCGGTGGACTACGGTCTACTCCTTCTCATTCTGAAAAGGAGACCCCTGCCCAACAGTGGGACAATAATTGGTTGATGACGTAGGCAATTGTCTATTTAGCTTATCCATCTATACAGAAGCGTAAACAATAGACTGTTCAATGTTCATAGCTCGCTCGTTGGTCACTCAAACAATATATTGGACGCCCGAATAGTAGAGGATTAAATATTGTGACATTAGCTTAAGTAACAACGCATCTAAGTAATAATGCATCTTGCATTATTTATTATTATCACATTAAGAACAATTTCACTTTGAAAGTACCATGCTACGGATCACCTAGTGTTAACTTAAATTTAAATAAAACCCTTTTACTCATTTCATATCATTATTACTAAGAAAATATGTACAACAGTAAAGTTACGAAGGCCGCGTAACAAAAAGAAGGTATTTTCATGCAACTGAGAGCGACTGCGGAACCGGGGGATTATGAGCGGTGGCGGGATTAGCACGGGATTGCCTGTCAGCGCGCCTCCGTACTTTTGCAAAAAGAGAAGTAACTGCTTTCGCTAGCTGGGTACTGCAGTGTACACACACGAAATTACTTTCGCTGTAGCTGGGTCATGGTCGTTTATAATCATAAAAAAAATAGTATTTTTTTCTATTGCCGGAATGCTACCATAGCTTTGGAAAGTATTTCGCTTAGAAGAAACTATGTTGTTGAAATGATGTTCTACTTTTAGAAAAATTTAAATAAAATATCTTATAGATATTTCGTATCATTAACATTAAGAAAATATGTACATCAGTAAAGCTAGGAAGGCCGCTTAACAAAAAGAAGGTATTTTCATGCAACTGAGAGCGACTGCGGAACCGGGGGATTATGAGCGGTGGTGGGATTAGCACGGGATTGCCTGTCAGCGCGCCTCCGTACTTTTGCAAAAAGAGAAGTAACGGCTATCGCTAGCGGGATACTGTAGTGTACACTGTGCACACCCCAAATTACTTTCGCTAGTAGATGGGTCATGGTCGCTTGTAATCATAAGAAATGAAGTATTATTTACATTACTATTTCCGCTTCAAAGAGATTTCAATAAAAATCAGCTAATAATCGTCTGAACGTATTTTAGGCAAAACTCAGAACTGTAGTGCAGAAGGTACTTTCATAGTTACTTTTTTAGTTTAGAGTTTAATAAAATATATCGATACGTATTCTAAAGATTGGTGTAAGTATAGGTGTAAGTATAAGAATAAATTCCTATTTGTTTATAGGTCCTCCGATCGAACAGGGTAATTAGGAAATCGGGGTTCATGGTCGCTGGTGGGATTAGGGTGGGACTGGTTGTAAGCGTCCTTCTTTAATTTTGTGCAAAACGAAAAGTTACGACCATTGTTAGGGAAGTAAGGTACGACTGATTTATATTTTATTAGAATTAACGGGCACGACCATTCTTAAGAATGCAATATAAGGTACGAATATACATAGGTATATAAGAACTATAAACAGATTGATATGCCATACAAATCTTATATACTAAAATAAACTTATTAATACTGTTCACAGTCCAATCTAAAGACTTGAACTCAAAATATATACCTAGTTTCTCGCATCACACAGTAAAGTCCTTTACGAATATGATTGGTGTCATTATCTAGCGCGCTTGGCCGCTTGTCCGAACTAATTACCTTGCAATACGAGCCAATTAGCGTGGAGTCCTCTACCCAATACTACGTCAAATTTGCAGATTTAAACGCATGTAATATTACTACTTACTACTTACTAGTGGCTACTATGCAGATAGCGTAGTGGCCAATACATTCCTCTATGACTCTGAGATCCACGAATTCACGTTTCTATTCAAATGTATTTTAATCTGTTTCGTAAGTCCGCCCTAGTATTGAATTCAGCGCCTAAACCTGTAGTGTTTATTAAATTTAGAAAATTATATCTTATGTCAAGTTATTTACAAATAGGCATGCCATAATAGATACACAAGCTTATATACCCAATTCAAACACAATTTTGAAAAAATAAATGTTTTTTTTAAAGTAGTACAGCAATATGATCAGGAGAAAATATTTATAGTCAACATTACAATGATTCTACAGTATCATAAGTTAAGCATAGAGTTTAAGGATAAATATTATAAAACCAGGAAGATGACTTCGTAACAAATAGAAGATATTGTCGGCCACTGAGATTCTGCGGCCGGAATGGTGGGATTAGAACGGGATTAGCGCGGGATTGCCTGTCAGCGGGAAACCATAGTTTTGCAAAAAAGACAAGTTCAAAACTATCGTCGACGAATCGTTGGGTAATTATCGCAGTATTCGTAATAAGGGGACTTATTGCACTTGCATCAGTAGACAGTTGACTCGATAATAAACATACGCGTTTATGCACAATGAGCAGTGATAGCATAGTTGTTAAGAAACTCGGCCTCTCGATCGAGGAGTCAGAGGTTCAAATCCCATTCACGCACCTCTGATTTTTCAAAGTATGTACGTATTAGAAATTAATTATCACTTGCTAAACGGTGAAGGAAAACATCGTGAGGAAATCTGCATACCTGAAAGATTAAAAAAATTTCAAAGATATGTGAAGTCTACGAATATGCACTTGGCCAGCGCGGTGGACTATGGCCTAATCCTTCTCATTATGAGAGGAGACCCGTGCCCTGCAGTGGGACAGTAATTTATTTAGGTATTTATTTTTTTATGTATTTCGGAAACAAACAATTCATACTATATAACAGGTAAATGATTCATACATCACAAGCAGAGGAATAATTAAAGTTTCCACTATTAAATTTTACATGAAGATGATAGCAAAATGGGTCGATGATGCTGATGAAGATGATGTGTAGGCACAAACGTAAACTATTAAATTAGAAGTTAATACAATTTCCAATGGGAACATGAGGCATTGCCAATAAAATACTTTACTTTAAATTTACCTAATATAGAGTGTATTAATATGTTAAGTGTTGATAACAATTATAAAAGTTATACCCAAAATCTGAATAGTTTTCTCTTTCGCACTGGTAAATAACAAATGACGATTCTTGTAGCAGTTTCTTATTTTTGTATCAAAATTAGTAGTTAACTAAACAAATTATATTCTCTCATCTCTTTTACCGTGACACAGCCAGTTATCATCTCTATATTAGCACCAGCTCATCACCGACAGCGTCGCAACGATAATCTTTTAACCCACTTTTTGGTTCCGTGCAACCCGCGCCAGGAATTACTGGGAACGGTAATGACACTTCGGATTGGATCGACTTTGGCCGAGTGGACGAAACTTATCCGCTTGGAAAGTTAGCTCACACATTTTGAATTTCATATGGGAATAATTTTCTATACCTTTGTGAAATTAAATACGAACATGAATTTAGCTCATGTACCTTCTTTAACGAATTGCATTTTTTATTTATTTATTTACTCTTTATTGACCATGTTAAAAACAATGTGGTGCAAAAGGCGGACTTAATGCTTTCTCCCAGTCAACCTTACGGATGTGCAGAAAAATTAAAGGCGGTACAACTATAATAAAAAAAAATAACGAGCTTGTGGAAACACGAAGAGCATATCTTGTTTATTGAGCCTTGCTATCACCAGCATCTACGTCCAACACCAGATAAACTCAATAATATCAAATTATTTTAGTAAAAAAAATCACTACTTATATAAGGATTCCTGTAACATTTTTTTTTCTTAGACAAAAATGTTTGTCTGTTTAATGTCTAGGCCACTTCTAGAATAGCACTACTCCCTTAAAGTTCTGATTTTTAGGACATAGAGAAATATAATATTTCAGGTATGTTCGATCTCAAAATGGGTGCTAGTTAAAAATAATTCCCATGTGTTAAATGCCTAGCTATCCCGCGAGAGGGCAGCGGTCAGCGTTTAAGACGTCGCATCAAAGCGAATCTTCTAATCGCCACATCTGTAATGCGGAAGCTGTGCAGACGACGCCATTATCTAGGATTCCGTATCGCCATTTCGATTTAACATGTGCATAATATGTGTGTGTCTAATACGTGTTCAAATGCAATAGGATTATCTAAAGTCATAACCCAAACGTAACGAGATTTAAAAAAAAGCATTTAGACATTTATATCAAATATTTATAACACATTATTAGTTAATTTTATGTTTATTTCACCTGTGTAGTTTTACAACAACGAAAAAATAATAACTTTATAGTTAAAACTAATAGAATGGCTGATTCGGCTCTTCTCGGGATCTAAAAACTTTTTGTATCGAAAGTATTGGTAGATGCCTTATTTTAATAAGGGACTAATTTTAATATTAAAAGCTTAGTATAATACTGCCGTTTAATAAATTGTACGCTATACCTATATATGATACTACCGAGATACTCGTAAATAACGTAATTTCTCCACTCGCACCACATACATTGCATCGATATCCATCAAACACACGGAACTCAGATTTCATGTGCATTTGTAACATTTTTTTAACATTGAGAGCTTTGAGAAATCCCTAATCATGTTAATAAGCTCTACATTTGTATCCATTTCCTGTGAAGGCTAAATGATAGCTTTATTAAATAGTGTTACAAAAACTTTTCCATTCTCGCCATATTAATCTTGACTTTGCTAATTTATGGGTAGTCACTTTCAAGATATTGAATTATCCACTTAATAATATATCTGAGCCAGCAGTGACTAGCTAGCTACTAGATTTCTCTATTTCGAGCGCTGCGCCCACGCCCATCTAATATGTAAATTAGACCTAAAGGTCAGTTTAAGCTTACATATAAGTTATATCGGTTAGACAAGCTATATGTTATTTAGTTAGATTAGTTGTAGTCTAGGTGGGGTAGGCTTGTCCCTGTAGTTCCGGGACTAGAATAGGGCTACGGTATCCCCTGCCTGCCGTAAGAGGCGACTAAAAGGGGGCTTCCGGGGTTGCGGGCGGCAAGAGTGGGAGCTCGAACCGTCCAGTATGCTACCCCGGGAAGGGCGGCGGTATGTGTGGTCGCATACCATCGTAATCACCAGATGTTGTGGGAGGAGCGAACGCTCCCCTAGGGCAGAGCCCGATCCGGGCATCGCGCTTGGAGGACTCCGGTTGTGTTCCGTTGGAGATCCCGGAGTTCTCCAACAAGCGCCGAGTACGGCCACCGGGGGCGTCGCTCCCACGTCGTCGGGTACCTTTTGAAGGTTTCCCCCTTGAAAAGAAAAAAAGGTAGGCTGCTCTGTATGTGTATAGAAATAAAAAAAATATTGCCTATACATTTCGGGGTTTCGATAGATTTAATGAACTGTTTGTGGTTAAACCTTACCGTTATGAAAAAAAAAATATTTTATGTATGTGACAGAAATATTAGGTTCATAATTCGAAGTAGCCCACGAACTGGTAAGTGGTAAGTTGTCACTGCCGCTGTAGTACAATGCCGTGCTGCAGTTAACTCCAAATATGATCGAAGTCATAAGATCTGCAGCTTATGTTCTACTACCGTTAAATCCCAAATTAAATTGCCACCCTACCACCTTCAAATCAAAACCCAGCAGCGTCTAACAAACGCTGTTACTCAGTAGAAATAAGGCTAGTACCACACTAGTCGTCTTAACTGAGTACTGGCTAAGCTTAGTCATCTGCGTCTACCGGCACGTGTAGAAACGCCTCGCGCTACTAATATTGATAATGGCGGAGGCAGGCGCCGTCGGCGTCGCCGCGTGCGTCGTATAATCCGTAATTCACGGAGCTGGAGGCTGGAGCACGCGTACTTTGTAGGGTTGCGAATTATGAATGTAAGATTAACTGATTTTTGTTTTATATAAAACTCTTTGATTTATATAAAACAATATGTATTTACGGACAATTTACTGAGACAGTGAAAAGGTGATACAAAATATCAATGGTTGTGGTGGTAGTTAACTAATTAGAAAATATCAGTGGTTTTAGCGGTACTTAGCTAATTAAATAATTTTGAGGTCGGCTAGTTAAGTCATAGGTGAGATTACTTTATCATATCAATGGTTAGCAAGCAATGTCCCTAAATACATTTCTCGCAGTGGTATCCCGCATCACCGTCACACCCGTTTTTGCCTTATAACAGTAGTGCAGAGAACCACCCCAGGTATTTCAAAATAGTCCTACTAATTAAACTCACAACCTACTTAGAATTCGACTACAACGCCCGTGGACATTTATACATACGACGGTGACAAATTGCGTTCAGACGTACAGTACAAGTGCAGTGCTCGTTAAGCATATAAAAAAACAGGAAAAAACAAAATCCCCACTAGCACAGCCCTAAGCGGCACTAGAAGGGGGTCGGTCGGCGGGCGCCTTGACAGCGCTCCGCCGTTAATTCCCGCGCGCTCCTCGCGGCCGATTGACAACGCGCCCGGAATTTATCGACGCGCACACTCGCCGCGCTGGCCCTTGCCAGTGCGGTTCCTACGTTTTATCGATATTAATAATAACATTTATGTACGACGGCGACCATTTACTATCAAACGAACAGTATAAATACTCGTTTTTTAAACATATAAAAAAGGCAATTGTCGTGTTCGACACCAGCAATATAAATAATTGTAGCAATTGGCTATAACAGTAGAAAAAAGAAAGTCTATTTTTACGTATTTCCTACTTTTATAAATGTAGGTAATATATAAGCAACAGATATTTAAATTAAACAAACTAAATCTCGACATCGACATCCTTATACCGCCACCCAATCCCTAAACATCTGCGCTGAGCTCACAGACGGGTATATAATGACTATGTACGGTAAATAGGAGGTTGCCTTTTAGCGACCCGGGCCGCCTGCATGGCCACTGCCGCGCCAAACGCTCGCACAGATTAAATAATAATGACGCTTCACTCTACCTTAATACCGTGGGATATTCCGGGCGATATTAAAACGCCTTTACCTATGGCCGCGCTTGGCCGGTGTCGCGATAATTATATCGTGTTATTGCTTCCGATAGAAGCAGCGATAGCCCAGTGGTTGATAGTCTGCCTCTCGATCAAGGGATCCGGGGTTCGGCACCCCGGCACACAAATCTGTTTTTGCGAAGTTATGTGCATATTACAAATTAATTATCACTTGCTTTATTGGTGAAGGAAAACATTGTGAGGAAACCTGCATACCTGAGACATTAAAAAAAGTGTTCAAAGGTATGTGAAGTCTACCAATACGCACTTGGACGCGATGGACCATAACCCAATCCTTTTCATTCTGAGAGGAAACCCGTGCCCAACAGAGGGACAGTAATGGGTCGACGACGAGTACTTTCTATATACGCTGTAGCCATAGATTAGTAAAGATACTTCGCCGCCTTGAAATTGAATGAAGCCACAAACGGCTTATTTTAGTAAGTTCTTTTTTTGAATCCTTGACAAATAAAAACATTTTTAGAGAAAATTTACGAATAAATAACTAATTTACGTAATAATTACGTAATAAATAAATAATTATTTCAAATATTTTAGGGACATTTTAGCACGGAGACGTGGCAAAACTTTTTTACGCAACTATTTCAATTCTCAAAACTGGCTACATTTTCTTGTTAGGAGTGAGTAATCTTTACTAATCTATGGCTGTAGCATAAAGATACTTTGAGAATGTTATGCCGAAAAAATCTCAAAACACTTTCGTTTGACGTTAATGAACTATTTTTGTTGATAGCGTAGGAAAGTATCTATAGTGGAATACAAGTTTGTTTCCTACTTATTTTTTCAAAAATATTTATAATGCAGAACATTTCTGCGCTGGCTGACTTACATATGTGGCGACCATCTCAGCCTTCGAGAATGGCACCATATCTGAAACCGGCTTCTTTATGGAGTTGCTTATAATCCATGGGTGTCAGTGACCACACACCATCAGGTGGGCTGCATACTCGTTGGCCACTTCTATTTTATTTCATGTAAATAAATAAATAACCGCTTTGTACACTCATAGCCCTACATTAGGATACCCTGTATCGTGAGCGCCATGGACACACACATAGACGGACGGACGGATAAAACACTATAACTTTACTAAGAAGTCACTAACATAAGTAACAGTAATACTATAAGTAAATGCTTATTTCTAACTGCGCTTCAGGCAGTGCACGGTTAGCTCAAATGCTCCACAGATTAAATAATAACGACGTGAAACGAAATTCTGTACGCGATGCACCTTTATATAGTGCACCTTTTGAGGTCTTCATATTAGGAACATTCTACCGATAATTTCGTTTATTCCCGTTCTCTCTGTGAAAATTTAAATATTAAAATCGATGGGATTGAAATGTTTTTTAAGAAATACGAGTAGCATATTAGGTATTACCTATTAGTAGAAGGTCTTGCAAGTTTCTGTTGGTCAAAACTAAATGAATATGTACCTAATGTTTCATTCGACTGTTTCATTCATATTCACTTATTCGCTTATTCGCGCGCACACAGTGTTTTACAGGCTCCACAGAATACCAGCGTTTCAGGTGACTACGCTTACCTGAAACATTAAAGCTGAGTGGAGACCTTTTCGGTCAGAAAAAAATTATAATATTTTTTTGTATGCAATTTTCTATTTGTATTTATTGTATATTTTTTGCCGAATAAATTATTTCTTTTCTTTCTTTCTTATGTATGATTTTATATGCTTATGTAAATGTATGTATAGGAAACGTAAATAGAATATAGAGCCATTTAATAAAAGAACCACAGACGCCACTGTACCAAGAATAGAACAAAATAGTTAAAAATAGGACATTAAGGGCTCTAATACACCAGCGACGGCTCGTACCGACGATCATCGCCCAGTGTCGCCGGCGGTCGTCAATAAAAGGTGGTAGGACCCCTTTGTGGTTCGACTCCGGCGGAACCACCACCACACCTATTCCTGCCTTATAACAGCAGTATTAAGCGCTGCTGTGTTCCGTTTTGAAGGGTGTGGTAAAGGAGATATACTTTTCCGAGGCGTTCCAGTTATGTCCTCAGGGGTCGCGGCGCATCAGGCGACCTCAGGTAGGAATATCTAATCCTCTCTGGGGTTGTTATAGATGTCCATGGGCGGCAATAGCCACTTACCATCAGGTGGACTGCATGCTCGTCTGCTACTCCCCTATTATAAAAAAAAAGAAAATAAAAAAATAAAAGTCAGCGACGCCGCCGATCGTATGTCACCTCCTTTAGGGACGATATGAATAAAATTCGCAGAATTTAGACTCTGTAGGATACCCACAGAACATATTTATACCGTATGCTTCTAAAAATAGTACTTACCTACCTAAGAATGATATGAATACAATAACTGTAGTATCTCCTTCAACTCTTTGCAATTTTATTATAACAATAAGCTCTTCAGTTTGCTTTCAATGCAAAAGACACAATTTCACCTCATTATAAGATTGTTGGTTTTACTTTTCCAGTTGAGCATTTGACCTATGCGCCCACTGGACCTTAACTCGTACGAGTATGTGGGAAGTTTATAGGTATAAGATAATAACCACGTGTAATAAGTAGGTTTGTGGAATCTTCAGAAAAACTCTACAATCCCGTTTGATTTAAGAAGATTGCAAAATTGTGTTAAACATGTCATTTTACTTACATTTATTTTATTGAAATAGGCTTGCTACGAGTATTTATGATTTGATACTGTGAAAGTAAGCGAGACTATATACCTAGTTTATTTAATTAACCCAATCGGCTATTGGATTTTCACCACACCGGCCAAGTGCCAATTGATAAACTTCGTACACCTTTGATCATTTTTAAATGTTCTCACGATGCTTATCTTATCGGTTAAAGCAAATGATACAATTAAGTAATTTTTAATATCTTAGACAAGTCAGAGGAGCGTGGCATGAATTCGAACGTCGGACTTCCCGACATAGAGACCGATCTTCACGTCCCTATCACAAAGCTACTTCAATACCGTACAAAATATATAACACCAAAGTACGCAAGACTTATCCAGTTAGCAATAAGCTAGAGGCGCGGTCCGGCCCTAATGTCTCCATTTGTATTCAGATCCGTGGATACCGTGCGGCGAGCTGCATCTAATGGTAGATGGCGGTCGACCGCTAAGGTTCAGTATTAATGAGCTGAGATAGCAGCGACTGTGAGGATGTTGATTATATTTTGCTTTACTTGAAGTAGAATCCTTTGTGGTTCGACTCCAGCGGCACCACCGCCACACCTATTTCTGCCTCATAACAGCAGCGTTAGGTGCTGCTGTTTTCTGGTTTCAAGGGTGTGGTAAGGGAGACATACTTTTCCGAGGCGTTCGAGCTTAGTCCTCAGGGGTAGCGGCGCATCTGTGCCCGACCTCAGGTAGGGATATCTAATCCTATCTGGGGTTGATTATAGATGTCCATGGGCGGCAGTAGCCACTTTTTTTTTACAAGGGGGAAACCTTCAAAAGGTACCCGACGACGTGGGAGCGACGCCGGGTTATGTGGGATTTTTACCGCACTAAAACCCGCCCGTCCATGGGCGGCAGTAGCCACTTACCATCAGGTGGACTGCATGCTCGTCTGCTACTCCTATATTATAGTTAAAAAGAAAGTTTGACCCGACATGAGTTGGTAGTACTTAACTATTGTATTTAGATCCGTGGATACCGTGTCGGCGAGCTGCATGTAATGGTAGATGGCGGTTGACCGCTAAGGTTCAGTATTAATGACTTGAGATAACAGCGACTGTATGGGTGTTTATTATATTGCACGACTCATGATGCGAAGCATCAGAGAGTGCTTTACGATCGAAAAATTTTTTTCGCTTCATTTTGGCGGCTATTTTTATTATTATAGCCTTGATAGTTCACGGAATCAAGATATTTTGCATACTACTGTCGAGATAATTTAATGGAGATTAATTACATACTTTTTAAAAATTGATTTACTGCAATAGAATTGGAAAAAAACACCAAAATAGGTCAAAAAATTTTCCTGTCCGTCATGTGTGAAACCTGAAAACACTGTAACTTGTGAAAAAATCCATCATTTGAGTTAATTTTTTTTTTTAAATTCAGTGTAAATGATTAATTAATTCAGTGTCGTTTAATTGCAATTAATAAAAAACGAAAACTGCAAGACTGTATATAGATATTATGTACATTTATTCCACCAGGGGCGCTTGTGCAGTACCTTCTTCCTACTACAGCTGTTTTTTCGGCAATTAATTTTGAACGACTTAAGTTTTTTTTTTTTTTTTTTTATATTTCATAATTAAATGAGCATTATGAGTCGTGCACTTTTGGATTTTCCAAACTTTAGTATTTTGCTTTACTTTGAACTTACATGGGTTTGGTAGTAATGAAATGGCATCTAATGTGGCATATATCGACGACAAAAAACAAATTGAAGGCGCCCTTTTGTCTTGTTTTGTTTTTTTTTTATTTAAATGTACCACACTGGAGACATTCACATTACCAATTGGAAATACATTATTCGAATAAACCTGACTGTCTTTCTGTTGCAGGCGCGTTAAAAGATTTCTCTTTCTAAACCGGCAATGCACTGGAGACATTCTCTTATCACCAAGATTATTTATTTTTATAAAACCTCTTTTGCAATGTGTTATAAAGATCGTAAACTACGGAAGAAAACTAGAAGACTACCATTTGACATTTCTTACGCCTTGTACAATGGAGACTAACAAATACGTCGAAAAAGTTATACACTTACTGGATTAATTCTAACATTGGTACTTAAGTGTAGGTGTCCTTAAAAAGCGTGAGCAAGTGAACAGTTATTGCAGTTTTAAAGTGAATTAACACTAATCCCTCAAGCTGAACGATCAATAAAAATAATTAACAGTAAATTAAAAATAATAAATTAAACTATAAAAATAATTATTATGAATTCGCATCACGTACAGACCCAGCCAGACAGCTTCCAATCTCATGACAGACCTACTTTACCTACATACCTCATGTCTCCAACTTTGGTCCAGTTTTACCCTTAAACCCTATAAATATATGTAATAAGTAAAAATGTGGTAGAACTCTCCGTGGTTCGACTCCGGCGGCACCACCGCCACACCTATTTTTGCCTAATAACAGCAGTGTTAAGCGCTGCTGTGTTTTGGTTTGAAGGGTATGGTAAGGGAGACAAACATTTCTAAGGCATTCCATCTTAGTCATCAGGGGTAGCGGCGCATTTGTGGTCGACCTCAGACACTCTCCCTTGTGTATTGGCTTATGGTCGTTCATTCGTGTGTTACCTCTCTTATTTCCAAATAACAAACTTTTGTTTTTACAGATATAGATTATGAATTCTTGTCGCGTCCCGCACAGCCGGGCGAGCAGACAGGGCCCAGTAGCAGACCCACTCGTATCACCCACATACCTAGTGTCCCCAACTTTGACCCAGTTCGCGCGGCAAAACTTTTACTACTCAACTTTTGAAACATTGCAACTTAGACCTCGGGGCGGCAACATAATTGCAAAAGAGGCAAACAGTCGCTTAGAGATCTCCATAAAAGATATTGCTTCCTTAACATTACTATCATTTTGTTTTTATAGATAATTTTACAGATAAAGATCATGGAGTTTTGTCGCGTCCTGCACAGACCCACTCGCATCAGCCATATACCTAGTGTCCCCAACTTTGGCCCAGTTCGCGCGGCAAAACTTTTATTGCTCAACTTTTGAGACATAGCAACATAGACCTCAGGGGCAGCAACATTATTGCGAGAGAGGCATACAGACGCTTAGATATCTCCATAAGAAATATTGCTTCCTTAACATCACTATCATTTTGTTTTTATAGATAATTTTACAGATAAATATCATGGAAATTTCTCGCGTCCTGCACAGACCCACTCGCATCACCCACATACCTAGTGTCCCCAACTTTGGCCCAGTTCGCGCGGCAAAACTTTTAATACTCAACTTTTAAGGCATTGCAACTTAGACCTCGGGGCGGCAACATTATTGCAAAAGAGGCAAACAGTCGCTTAGAGATCATCATAAAAGATATTGCTTCCTTAACATTACTATCATTTTGTTTTTATAGATAATTTTACAGATAAATATCATGGAGTCTTGTCGCGTCCTGCACAGACCCACTCGCACACCCACATACCTAGTGTCCCCAACTTTGGCCCAGTTCGCGCGACAAAACTTTTATTGCTCAACTTTTGCTTTCACGGCTTCCACGCTGGAATGTTTAATGCGTTTGTAATTCTGATTTCCACTTTCGCGTTGTCCTTTTTGATTTCTTTGTTGTAAAAATATAAATGTAAGTAAATAAAAATTTAATTTTCAAGGAATCAAACATCTTTCAAAATTTATGTAATGTTGTTTGTGTGTATTAAATTTTTCGTAAAATGTCACTTATAAGTGTAAAAATAATTGAACATAGATAGAAACAACGGTATAGGTATATAGTAGTAAGGTATAGTAATATATTTTTTGTTCTTAATCCCTCTTTCTTAGTCCGTAATATAATAGTAAAATATATCTACAATAATAAACATGTTTCTGTAGACATTTAGAACATTTTTTTTATTATAGACACATTTTCATTCGTCATATTAAGCTCGCGCGACACAATATATTTTCAACTAACAACCTATAATTACATTTACATCGTTTACAGGAAGAAGCGTTTCGAAAAAATGAAGTCGCCATTTTCTCTCCCCTAGACGGGAAGTGAAAGAACCAAATCACCCCAAGAATCCACTGCTCGATAAGGCGAGGCTATAAATAAAAATATTACGTGATGCGAATCGAGCCGCACGCAGTACGCACCCCCGAGTACTGGAGTCCACGGCACCATAGATATAATAACATTTAGAAATGGCATGTGAAAAATAATATTGCGTGAAAAAATCTATAATGGCAAACATATTTTTATTTTTCTTGACATTGAATTTCAAAGCGGCCAGTTATAGAGGGAGCGCCATAATAATACACATTTATGTTACAAAATAAATTAAACTGAGGACATTATATTCCTTTGATAAGAAATTAAAACTTTTATTTGTAATGTTGTTATAGCGCAAGAAGGTAAGGATTTGGTTAAATGTTCAACTTTATAGTTTATAGATAGTGCAAGTTTTCGTCGAATAAAAAAGACATACCTAACTTATATAATTTCTAACACAAAAATATATTACTAAGGAAAATTAAAAAAAATAGGGTAATACATACATAGATATGGCATGTCTAATCGTTTAAAACTCTATGTTCCCAGCTAACTCAATAATCGTAATGAGGAAAGCGTCCACCAATTTACATTCACGTTTCGGCAAACATTTCGCATTAAAAAAAGACAAACGAATCACGTAGAGCCGTCTGGCTGATGCTGGTTCCTTTCATCTGGAGATACGATCCGTCCATTGATCGGGTACTTGGTAGATCACGAGCGAGAAGCGAGTAACTAGCTTAAAAGTGCTTAAGAAGTAGAGAAAGAAATCACGTGTGTGTTGACTCGCTCACAGGGAGTTTCGTTTTCCGTACACATTTTTGTTGTGTATTGTAAAATTAAATTAAGCACTTGGTTAACTGCAATAGCTAGGAGCTAGTCGTTGAGCGGATGCACGAGTGTCATGCAGTGCATACTACAGCTGAGTGTATCGCGGAAAAGGGAATAATTGCAACTCCTTTCATGTCTCACTGGTAGAATCGGATCTCTCTATAACTGGACACCTAGAGCCATACTGTCATGGAAACTTTATGCAATAAATTATGTGTTACATTGCATAATACGCATATATCTACTTAACATTGGTCAGATCGGAGAGGTTGTGTTCTAGTCTCTCTGTATGTTTTGCAAAACATTTAATATATATTGGTTCCCGTTAAAAAGAAGTACTCTTATTTGTTGACCATTTGCATTACAATCTTATTTCAAACAGGAACACTTATTATCGATATATATAGTTTTATATTTTATCAATAGCGGTGCAACAATTCAATACGAAGAAAAAACTCCCTGAATAATAATTAGGGTTGAAGATTAGGCGGGCGGCTGCCGACGGCTGATCGGTCCGTTCGCTATTAATTACGCTGCCCAAGGCGCACCGTACGGTGTATACCCAACTGTATAGGCTCGAATTTCCTAGCATATACCAACCGTACGTGGGTCGCGCCACCCTGCCAGTTGCCACCCTCCCCCTTCTAATTGACGCCGCACCGGACGCGGAGCGCCCGCGGGGACTCCGCCTTCCGGACGCCGTGCTCCGGTCCGACTTACGACATCGGCCGATAATCTTTTCTTGATGACGCAGCCACGTTCCGCCGGTACGTTTTGCCTTAAACCTCTGCGGCTACGTGATTGTCATCGGGTGTGGGTATATGTAACGTACTATAGGTCTATAGTGACCTACATGGGATCCCATACTCTACTATAGAGGAAGTGTTATCGGTCACTGTAAAAATACGCTCAGTTTAACTTTTTTTAGTATACTAAATCGCTAATCTAAAATTTTGACATTTTTCAACAAGCACCTGTTGTACCTAATATTATCGCGGAAGTGAATATTACTCTTAATATGAAAGTTTCTTTGTTTCGTAAATTCCGCTTATAGGATTTATAGGACGAACTAAACAGATTTTCATTAAAGGCCAAAAAGTAGTGTATTCTAAAACCGTGTTTCAAAAAAACTGTTGCAATCTTAAACAGATAGGTACAAGAATTAGTTACCACTGGCCTTACGTTTTTTACTTTATCTGAGTAAAAAAAATAATGCAGAGACATGCATATTCGACTTTTTAGAAACAGTAAAGTAAGTCAGTAACAGTAAAGTACCCCTCTCACTTCGAGACCCGTGCCCAGCAGTGGGTTGGCGATACAAAGCCCACTAACTGGTTAATCAATTTTCTTGTTAAACAGGAAACACGCCCAGCAGAAGGAAAGTAACGAAGGAACCATTTCCTCGATGGAATACATCTACCTCGACCTCTTTCTTACAACTCACCTTATTACAATAAGGTGTCAACATCGGGGCACTAGCTTTTGGGTACTAATTAAAAACGCTCAGCGACTCGTCGCGGTCAAAGCAAAGGTAATCCCTGCAGAAGTTCGTATAAAACATTATTAAAATCGGCCGTTTCATTTTCAAATGAACCACAGTTCTCTCCATTTAAGTTACGAGTATTTATGAATAAGAAATGGAGGTATTTCAATTTTTTTATGTCCATCGTTAATAAGAACATCTATATAAATGCATAGGCCATAGTCCACCACGATAGGCGAGGTCTGATAAGCTTTCCACACTTTTAACAACATTTTGCAAATCCTAAATTATTTAAGAATTTGTGCATAATTTCAAAAACTTCGACGGGCATGCATGGGATTTGAGCTCAGTACTTCCACCAATAACAATACATTTGAAATCAGAATAAAATGCATTTAAAACAAAAAATATAAGTCCGCTATCATTATGTTTATCACTCCTCTACACTTTACCCGGACATTTCTTCCCTATGCACCATCTGCGTTATTTTTCTTTGTCGGGGACGTCGGGGAGCGAGGCCGCGTGGGTCCGCGTAACGAACGCACTAATTAATAAGGGTCCGTCGATATTGATTTACGGTACCGTGCGCTGAGCCCGACGCGGCGACCGAAGAAACAGTGGGGAGGCAAACTGTTCGGAACCGTTGTTCTACTGAGATTTGAGTCGAGAAATATTCGAATCCAATGTTACTCTTTTCATAGACCAGCATTTCGTGCATGGTCAGTATAATTATCGCAGATTAATAATAGGCGGTCGATATTGATTTACGGAACCGTGCGCTGAGCCCGAGGCGGCGACCGAAGAAACAGTGGGGAGATAAACTGTTCGGATCCGTTGTTCTAGTGAGATTTGAGTCTAGAAATATTCGCATCCATTGTTATTCTTGTCAGAGACTAGCATTTCGTGCATAGTCAGTATATTTATCACTAATTAAAAATTACTCGTCGATATTGATTTACGGTACCGTGCGCTGAGCCCGAGGAGGCGACCGAAGAAACAGTGGGGAGGTAAACTGTTCGGATCCGTTGTTCTACTGAGATTTGAGTCGGGAAATATTCGTATCCACTGTTATTCTTGTCAGAGAGTAACACTTTGTCCACGGTCAGTATAATTAGCAGTTCCGAATTAATAAGGGTCCGTCGATATTGATTTACGGTACAGTGCGCTGAGCCTGAGGCGGCGACCGAAGAACCAGTGGGGGGGCAAACGTGTTACGGATCCGTTGTTCAACTGAAATTTGAACCGAGACATATTCGTATCCACTATTATTCTATTACTTATAGAAGCTTCGAAGTCATAAAAAATAAATTTCATTTCATTTCTGCGGAGGGCTCTAAGTTTTGCAATAACACGTGTAATCTTGCCGTAAACTCTGAATCGGATATCTTAATAATTAAACACTACTCCAGCCCAGATACCTAGTCTGATAAATAAATAAAGTTGCTGTAATGCATACAAAGTCACGTGCCTTGACTAGTGTAGAGTAATAAACTGTTAGAAAGGGTAACGGCATCCTTTGAACAGCATACTTGAACAGGATCGGCGAAGCGTCGGGAACAATGAAGGTTTTAATTAAACCTCCACATTAGATTATGCAAGATTTTTTTGTTTTTACGCGCGCTTCGGATTAAACCTAGTTTTACAATAGCGCTCCTACTTTAACGTTAACTACAATTTTCGTTAAGCAAATTCATCAATTTAATTTGTTTATATGTCGTAAAAATAAATTCCGGAGATTGGAATACCATGACTTCACAAAACAGATTGTTGTGCTCATGGTTCAGGATATTTCAACATACTTAATAATAAATTCGTATTATAAACAATTAACATTAGATTCCATCAAATTTTGACAATATCTGCTTACTAGGAATAATCAAATTTTGATCTCAAGCAAATTTAGATAAGTAGATTGGTCTAAAAAGTTGTTACTAAAAAACTAAAAAGTATGCAGGACCGAAAATTTCTCCGCGATGCTTATAGAATACACTCCAGTCCTCCTGTTATAGAGAGATCCCTATTCCCAGCATTAAACATAAAAACTATCTATCTTCAAGCATGGTGGACTAAAACAAATCCATGTACTAAAAACATCTATGCCCACCAGTGGGCCAGTATCAGGTAGCCGGTGACATAACGTAGCCTACATTAAAACAAGGCATACAAAATTCAACGGAGCTCCACGACTGATTCTCTGCGTACATAAAAACTGGCAGTAACGAGGTCCGAAAAATAAGAACATTACTGAAAATTCTCAATTCGTATTTCCATGCCGGCGCTGGCGTTGGCGTTGCTAGTGACGGAGAATTTGCATCGGAAAGAAAGGCAAAAGGTAAAAAAGATAAAAAGAGCAAGATCGCCAACTCCCCAACCTCCCCTCGAGAACGCTGTGATGTGGAACGGTAACAGAGGGTCCGTTCTATTCAAGTCGCGGAAAATGCTGCATATATCTTTGGATACTATCTTTTATTTATCTTTTACATACATTCGTGCGTATTATTGTTAAGATAGAATTGGTTAAAAATCCTAATTAGCAATGCATATATTAATGAATTTGTACTTAATATGTAATATTAGCGTAATACTACAGAGAAGAGTAGTAGTAGTAGCTTAATACTAAAAGAAAAAAACTCTTAAAAGTTCTTCTAAATAAAGCGTTACGCTTCTCTACGTGAACACTTACACTTTATACGGAGTTTTCTATTCACTTTAATTTTTTTTTTCAGACACCTCATTATACTTAAATTTTACTCTCACATTTACACTTTACATTTAACATCACACATTACACTTAATTCGCATAAAAACATTAAATTCCTCGTAACACTATTTTCATGTTCACTTCTAAACCCTTATTTCCCGACTTGATTAAAAACTTAATTCCATCTAATTAATCCTGTGGCGGGAACATGTTGTACTCAAAATACGTAAACAAATACCAAAACAGTCATATTTGTCGAAACGTAAAAACTCCTAGTAAGGGTACTGGCCCCTCTGTACCATCTCTATTCAGCGTCGTTGCCGCCCCCGTGCACCGCGCCGCACACATGCATCTCTTTATGCGCGAACCGAATTTCGAAACAAGAAAGTGAAAATAGCCGCGGCGGAACATGAAAGGAATTAACGTGCAAATACACTTTGCTTATCGAAAAACGTTAATTATACATATTAGCGCTTATTTTTGTTTGTAAGTGATGTACAGGTACAGATGTACAGATACCTATACCCTCAGTATGAGTTTTTACGTTTTTACAAACTGTTTTTGTATTTGTTTACGTATTTGCCTATACATTTCCAATCAGCGCCCCTAGCGGCCTGTATCAGAACGAGGTAGGTACTTTCTTTGGGCTCTTTGTAATCTTTGAATATCACGTTAAATCAGCAGTTCTAATTCTAATATATGTAGGTATGAAGGTTGTAGAACCCTTTGTGGCTTAACTCCGGAGGTAGTACCGCTACACCCGTTTCTGCTTAATAACTGCAGAGTTACGCAATGCTATCCAATTTGAATGGTGTCGTAAGAGATACATAGGTCCTTATTCGAGGCTCTCTACCTTGGTCCTCTTAAGTTGCAATACCTCTGTGATTAGTTAGTTACCTTAGTTAGGTAGGTTAGTTAGGTTAGGTTAGGTATCTAATCCTATCTGGAGTTGATTACAGATGTCCATGGGCGGCAAGTAGCCATTTACCAACCGGTGGATTATTTACTAGAAGTACATATTATAAATTAAATATTACTACAAATATATTTATTCCTCATATGCTAATACTACTACATATTGGTGTATCCCAGTAGTAAAGTAGAATCACGTATCTCATTCCCAAGGGTAGCAACAGCTCTACGATAGACTACAGATTGAACTCATGTTATAGATTAATTGCACATATTCGACAACAATGACGACCTGCTTGGCGCAGCGGTCACTAAACCCTTCTAGCATTCTGATTTTCGGAAAAGATTTTCATTTTCCCTTACCAAAACAACGCTTTCTACAAGGGTTCAAACACTATTATTAGGTACTTTCTGCTTCAATTATTGTACCCTATCATCTCATTAACAGCAATATACCCAGTCCAGATACCGCAGCCAGAGGAAAAATCTTGTAATTACTTCCCAGCATCACCATCAGGTAGCTCAAGTTGGACAATAATTCAATTGTTAGGAATGATGGTAAGAGTAAAGAAATTTAATTATCAAATGCGGGTATTAACTAAAAGTGGGCGTATAAAAGGGCATTGTAGATCGTCTACTGGGTAGTTATTTTCCGATCTTTGTAAAGAACGTTACACTGCCAGTTTTGTTTCTCATTTGCGTTTAATTCTTTTTCTGTCAATTTATTTTGGAAAGCTAAGGTTCTCTGCTTATAAAAAGTTGGTTTTTAAATAATGTTCTCACGATATTCCTAACATCCGAATTAGGATTGTATCCGCCCCACGTCCTGATCGACCGCCGTTGTTTTGTGATGTGATGTTTTGAATATGTAATAACTCCAGTCTCTAATGGACTATAGATTCCTAGAAATTCAAAACATATCTCATACGTACTTAAATATTGATAACAAAGAGCACACATTGTTTCCTGATATCGACAAACAGGAGAAATACGAAATTTAATAATAAATCATCAATATTACCGCTCTGCCGTTGAAAATTCCGAGAAAATCGCGTCAGTAGATACGGTGTTACCAGTTTTATTTTAAAATATTAGCGACCGATATGGTATCGTACCGTATCGATATGAATAACGGTCTTTATATTGCTACTAGCTGACCCGGCAAACTTTGTACCGCCTCAAAATCTATTTATCAAATATATTTCATATATAATATAGCCTATGTTACTCGTGCATAATGTAGCTTTTGAATGGTGAAAGAATTTTTTAAATCGTTCCAGTAGTTTTTGAGCCTATTCATTACAATCAAACAAAGTTTTCCTCTTTATAATATTAGTATAGATAAGAAGCGCGGCTTGTTACCGATTTTGTTTTAATACTTGAAATTGCGAACGATCGACAATCGTATTCGTTTTCAGTTTTTGATACATTTGTAAGTTTATTCGCTTCGTGACTTTCTCACATCATTGAGCTTAGAGATAACAAATATAAAATTGAAAACAGATTTAGTTTCGCCCTTTGCTTCGTACGTTGCAATTATTTTTTTGTTTTATTACATAGATAGGTATGGATGTATTGAAGGAAGCCATTAAATGACTTAAACGGCTGACTGATTGAATGATTCCGTCAGCCGTTTAATGGCTGATATGGTATAATTTACGCGGAACAAAGCCGACATGCGCAGTTAAGACACGAAATCGAAGAAAAAGTGCGAAGAAATATCGTTTCATTCGTAAGTGATCTAAAAACTACATTTTTTTAATATTTTTCAAACACTAAAATAGATGACAGTGAAAAGATTATATTTTCTTGTTAGGAGCGAGTAATCTTTACTAATCTGTGTTTTATTATAATAGTTGTCTATGTCTTATCAAAATTGAATCCGCAAATACGCATGAATTCCATCTGATGGTAAGACATGTACTACAGCCCTAAATAAAATTAAAGTGCAGCATGACGTCGGTCACAAAAGTGTTGCTACTTTTAGAGACTAAACCATAGATTAGTAAAGATACTTCGCCGCCTTGAAATTGAATGAAGCCACAAATGGCTTATTATCGTAAGTTCTTTTTTTGAATTCTTGACAAATAAAAACATTTTTAGAGAAAATTTGCGAATAAATAACTAATACTGCGTAATTTACATATAAATAAATAATTTATAATAATAATTTCAAATATTTTAGGGACATTTTAGGACGGAGACGTGGCAAAACTTTTTTACGCAACTATTTCAATTCTCAAAACTGGGTACTTTTTCTTGTTAGGAGTGAGTAATCTTTACTAATCTATGGACTAAACTTAAATTCCTTACTTACAACACGCATCAAACCAGAACACAATAACGCTAGTAGTAATTATGGTTTAATAATCTTATATATAAAATTCTCGTGTCACAGTGTTAGTTACCGTACTCCTCCGAAACGGCTTTACCGATTTCTACCAAATTTTATATACATATTCAGTAGGTCTGAGAATCGGCTACTACCTATTTTTCATACCCCTAAGTGATAAGGGTTGTTCACCCTTAACATTTTTTATTTATATGGCAACACAACGTTTGCCGGGTCAGCTAGTATACTATATAATAATGTTAACGGTTTTTCAGTTACGATACGTTATATCGGAACATACCTACTCGTCCATAGTTTGGATTTGTTCCCGCTGGCCGCGAGCATACACTCCGCATGGAATGGAAAATGTACTGCTGTTTTGTTTTACTCGGAAACTGTGGATTTCAAACGCGACATTGAAATAAGCTTCACGGGTTTATTTTTATTCGATCATATTCTCTAGCTGAATCTGGTTTTATCTGGTTTTATCGGGTTATACGGGTCGTAGGGGGAAATAAGTGAGAATCCGGGATATAAATATCATGCTGCTGATTTGCATCGTCACTTACATGTGCATAGTCCACCTGATGGTAAGTGGCTACTGCCGCCCATGGACATCTACCCCAGATAAGATTAGATTCCTACCTGAGGTCGGCCACAGATGCGCCGCTACCATTGAGGACTAAGCTGGAATGCTTCGGAAAAGTATGTCTTCCTTACCACACCCTTCAAACCAGAACACAGCAGCGCTTAACACTGCTGTTATTAGGCAGAAATGGGTGTGGCGGTGGTACCGCCGGAGTCGGGTTCTACCACCTTTATTATCGTACGCACATGCTTGTACATTCTAACTTAATTTATCATCTGATGTAACGCTAAAACGCGAGAAAACCTTCTTGCACCTTTCTCTTTTTGAAAATTAATTTAAAATATTTTCTCACAATTCTTTAAAAAACATTTAAGATTTATATGTACCTATTTACCCGACTACCAAGGAAGGGTTATGTTATTTGCGCGTGTCTTGTATGTTTGTCTTTCTTTATTTGATCGGATTTAACAAACCGCTGGATGAATTTCAACAGTTAAGTTCATCCAGCATATATTTGTCTCATTATATTTGTCTCAATGACCCGAGTGTCCTTAGATAGGTGTTAGAAAAAAAATCAAAATGGCGGATTTTTAACGCAAAAAAGTTAACCGAACCTGTCGAGTAGGGTATCAAATGAAAGAAGAGAAAGAAATTAAACGGAGATTATAAAAACATATTTGTATATACATATATAAAACAGCAAGGTGACTGACTGACTGACTGACTAAATGACTGATTCATTTTTCGGAAACCACGGACCTTAAAGTTATGAAATTTTGCATATGTTTATATAGCGTAAATAAGTGCTAAGAAAGGCCTTTTGGAAATTCTACCCCCAAGAGGGTAAAATAGGGGATGTCAGTTTTTATGAAATCCTTTAATTTTGAAGCAACTACTATAAAATTTAGTATCTGGCTGGAACAACAACTACTATAAAATTTACTGTTTCTGGATAGGAACAAGGATTCCCCTTATTTATCCCCTTCCGAAAAATCAACCTCGTAGAGGGTAAAATAGGGGTTGAAAGTTCATTTGAACAACCGTCAATTTCGAAGCAAACACTTTGAAATTCTGTATCTGGCTTGGTGGATAAAATAATGAAATTCTACCCCTAACGAGGTAAAATAATGGCTGGAACTTTGAATTACTGAAGTTATATATTTTATAGAGCGTAAATGGTGGATTTTTTTTCGCGCAATAGTAACACGTTTTAAAAAAAATAAATTATTATTTTACATTTAACTATGTAGCCTTTTATAGTCTTGACACCAATTCATTAGCACTTGTACCTATTAGTTATCTATGTACGTATATTTATCAATGTTTTGTGTAGTTATAAAAAGTCTTAGTTAAGTCTAGCTGTCAAGTTACCCAGTGCCTATAGTTTCTATAGTTTTTTCAGGCAAAAATCCCGTGCGTACTCAAACATACTATGTGCGCGTTCTAACTACAATTTTCGTCGTAACCATGACGCAACGTTGAAATAAGTTTTGATGGCATATTTTGGACCGGATCCCGCGCCCATGCACCCATAAAATGTGCAACTGAAACGATACTACCCGTGCCCACATGGATAAAACTAAATAAAATCAGCCAAGGGTGAAGCGAGCCCGCGGGTTATGGTTCCGTAGCGGCACACAACATCTGTGTTTTACTCATTTTCCAAAAAATTAAGAGTTTTCTTCGATCAGAATCCTCAGGGCGAGTCCCACTCACACTTGAACATTTTTTATTGTTTGTAGACGAAATACTTTAACGTTTGCACTAAGTATATTCAGAAAAAATATTATCTACTAGATCTTAGGTTAAAGTAAAAAAAAAAAAAAATTAACATGCTTCTGGTATACCAGTCAATTCCAATTTTTATAATTTATTATTTTTGGTAGTCCGCAAAAAACATACATTTTTTGAAAATTTCAACCCAATTTCCATATACAACACATACACACAAATTGAGCGTTGGTTTTAGTTATAAGATTCCCAGTTGTGCGGAACCATAAAAATACGGTTTTCCGCATTGTTGGCCACTGTGGCTATTAATAGAATGGGTCGCGAGGATTTGTAACAATTTTGAAAAAACTGGACGTTCTAATATTGAAAAAGAATAATAACACAGTATTGTTGTGGGTGCCATGGACACACGCAACTAGTATATGAATAACCAGACCCAAAACAGATATATGTATGTGTTATAGTCAAAGTCCGATACACAGTCTCTTCGCGGAAGGACTGGTTTATCCTAGGTTTGGCCAAAGCCATCAGGCAATCCCCGAAATACATTTCAATTTCGCCCTTTGCCTGAAGTATTTTTAGTCAAACCCAGGAGCTCCTAACTTTTCAGTCAAACGTCGAAAGTAAATTATTCTGTTTCGGTTTTGGCCTAGTCAATCCTAGAAGCGACTGCAAAACTCGGTCAAACGTTGATTTGAACATGTTTAAACAGGTTCATGATGTCTCTCGCGGTGTTCCGACCGATTGTTTTGTCATTTCATGTTCGTTCATTGAGCGTGCGGGCGTGTAATTGTGTAAAATTGAAGATGAGTGAGGTTAGGTTAGGTTAGGTTAGGTTAGGTTTTTTTAAATTATTAAAACAATAAACATCAAAATTTTAAAAATGTTATTTTTTTATACCTAATCTTACAAACTAACCTCCGTATATTCCAAAATATTTATTTATTTATTTTATACTTTATTGCACATCGTACAAAAGGTGGGCCTAATGCCACACGGCATTCTCTCAAAGCATCTCAAATATAAAAGTGAAAATCACGTAAGCTGACCAATCAGGTGTCAGAACTGGCAGAGTTAAGCGGTTCTTAAGACTTGAAAGCTGCTTAAATGATAAAATGCTTCCAAATATACGAAGATAAGACACTTCATACCTATATCGGAGTTTGACTCGTCAAACCCCGATTTAATAAAATTGTGTTTTGACGTTTGCCTGACCAAATTAGTCTCTCCCAGGTTTGACGAAAATTGTTTAGTCAAAGGCCGAAAATTTACATTTGTTTGGGCTTTGACTAAGTCATTCAGTCTGACCTGAGGATTGACCAGTCCAACCTAGGAGCGCCGGAGCTTCGGAGTTTGCCTATAACATAATAATATGTATCTTACCGGATATCGAATCCTCTGATGTCTTTTCATCTCTGTAATATACCTAACTATATATTTGCACGTCTTAAAGGCTAAAGAGGAAATCATATACTGTCTTAACACGTCAATAGGTTAAATAAGGAGGTAGGGTAAATAAGGTGCCACCTTATCACCTTATTTAGCAAATAAAGATTATGATATGATTTGTGTGTTACCGATATAGAACTAAAGGTGTGGAAACCGTAATGAATTATGTGTGAAGTAAATGACATCACGACAGTAAAAATAGTCATATAAGCATACAATAAATAACTTAAATTGGGATTTAAATTTTGTTACCCTTATAAGCTAATCTTAAAAGTTTAAAAGCGTAAGATACTTTAAAAGCTCTTAGTTACTTAAATTTTATTTGCAACTAAAAATGTATTTTTCATTACTATTGCAGATGCTTATATATAATTATAATATAAATGATTTTGTTAAAATCTTTGATCGTTTATTGACCATTAAATTATATTAATTATTATCGGAATTTTAATTTCAAACAGTCTTAAAAATGTATTTTTTTTCAATGATTTTAATTATTTCTGCGTAACATTTTTTGCGTATACTCAACAAATATTAGTTCACGCGTCACTAGCTAAGGTCAAAACACCTTAACTATTGTTTTCTAACCGCACTGAACGCATTGCGTCTTCCCGGCGTGGAAAGAACACAATATGAATGATTACTTTACTTTTAGTTTAGAATTCTTAAGAGATTGCAGAGGCGTATTGTATTCCGTGAACACGAATAATGGTCGGCTTGAAATGTTTAGTTTTAGAAAAAAGGGGAGACTGTTAGGTAGGAAATATAATAGTATTTGTATTAGGGAAGTAAGCTGGTGAAAATGTTGATGGGATCACTCTTCGTTCGCTAGCTCTCTGAGGGTTTTTTTTATATTATACTCGTATAAATATCCAACATATACAGTCCCGTAGGTAAGTGGACATGGACATCTGTAATCGACCCCTGATAAGATTAGACCCTACCGGAGTCGGTCATAGATGCTTTGCTACCACCAGGGCTAAGTTAATATGCAGCCCACCTTATGTATAGTACTCACTATTGCACATGCACATATTATATACTCAAAAGATAGGTCAGGAATCCCATCTAAGATCCATCTTGAGTGCGTTGCTGCCTATATGAAAAATCCTCGTTTTTCTGTCCACACCATTTAAACCAAAACAGCAGTTTAATTCAAGCAATTCAGCAATTATTTCATAGGAATGGGCGTGTCAGTTGTATCTCTATCGATTCGCAGCAATCCACCAAAATAACAGCATTGTTTCAATTATTACCTTTAAATTTGAAAACAAATCTTAAATAATCTTAAATAAATTAACATCACTGAATGCCAGCGAAGCATATTTAGTTTATTGCAACGCATATTTCAGATTGCTATTCAATACAAGCATATTTGTACTATATAACTTTTATACTAGCGCTCTCAATACGTTGTTAAAGCATAAATGCTATCGAAACGACACAGACTGCACTTTGCTTCTGCCACCGTATGAGATATAAATACAAGTGAGCCGTACCTTCAATAACCATATCAGTTCTTTCACACTAGTCCTTATAAACGCGTTTAGTTAGATATTCTTTAATATACGAGTAGGTACATTTAAATTGAAGAGATTTGCGTAGGACTACGTTTTTCTAAGTTCAAAATGATTATACTACTACTGCATCGAAATAAATTTCCTTTCCTGTGTCCACTGTTCACTCCTCATTCCATTACCTCATCGATTTTCAATGTGTGTGCAAATGTTGCATTAGCAGTGATAGCCTAGTGGTCCAGAAACTCGGCTTCTCGATCGAGGGGTCCAAGGTTCAAATCCCAGGCACGCACCTCGGATTTTATAAAAAAGTTATGTGCGTATTAGAAATTAATAATCGCTTGCTAAACGGTGGAAAACATCGTGAGGAAACCTGCATACCTGAGAGATTTATAAAAAATAACTCAAAGGTATGTGAAGTCTACCAATACGCACTTGCCGAGCGCGGTGGACTATGGCCTAATCCTTCTCAATATAAGTGGAGACCCGTGCCCAGCAGTGGGACAGTAATGGGTTGTTGATGATGATATGTAGAGTGTACACATGTGACACTGATGTGTTTTTCTAGCGTGAAGCAGTTCTTGCATTTCGATGAAAGTGTCTGGATGACGATTGGCTTACACATAATAATATGCCGATCATTTTAGTCCTCAGGAATGGCAATTTCTGATCAGCTCCAGGCAGAACGCCGGTTCTATATATTCACGGGCGGCAGTAAACCCTTAGAATAAAGTATTCTACCTGTTCGTTTTCTTATAAATAAACGCATCTTTACTAATTTTAAATAAATTGTTCTTATTTGGTACTTGCGTAATAAACGCGCTAGTACGAAAGAGCATGGAATCACATAGAAAAACGCTTACTTTTTACGCATGCTTTCAAAGCTTCTTAGACAAGAATGGATATTGAATAATTTTCAGTTAAGAAGGTTAACGTAGTTGAAAACGACAGAGAGCGTTAGTGATACGCTGTGAGATGAGAATTTAAAAAAATAAGTGGTAGATTCAATATCTGGATATCTGGGGATCGAACCCACCCATTGTGTTTCATAATCTGTATGACCGGGGATCGAACCCAGAACCCACTGTGTATCAGACCAGTATGGTAGCCGCACTGCACTACCTCGCATGATGACGTCATAGTGTCTTATTAAATTCTGAAAAAATAGCTACATACATATTCAACGCCACGAAATTAGTGAGCTCTACCGTTCACGCGTCGCGTCACGGTATGTCAACATGTCATATTGTTAAGGGTCGTTTACACCGCACTACTGAATACCCTATTTTTTTAATAATGTAGGAGTAGCAGACGAGCAAGCAGTCCACTTAATGGTAAGTAGCTACTGCCACCCGGCCCATGGCCCATCTGTAATCAACTCCAGATAAGAATAGATTCATACCTGAGGTCGGCCTCAGATGCGCCGCTACCTGCTACGTCAGCTACAGATGACTAAGCTGGAACGCCTCCGGAGCATATCGACGATGTAGTAGCAATAACTCATATCTCATTTTTTTTACGAAAAAGCGATTTTTGCATATTTTGACTTAAAATGACGTATCACAGGTCGTCCTTAAGACACACTCTTAAGCTTAACGTGGGTCCTTAGGTTCAAAGTTGAGCAAAATATTAAAGTGTGGCCAATACGTTCTATGTCTTTTTAAAGTAGCGTTTCTTCTTATGTAAACTAGCGTTTTTTGAGTTAGGAGTTATTGCCAATTCGTCGTCGATATGTCTCCCTTACGTACGAGTATATGTCTTCCCTTCAAACCATAACACAGCAACCAACCACCAATTTAAGTTAGTTATTTCAAAAACGTACAGATTTGTATAAATATTTCAATGTTTGTGTGTTTTCCTGTGTGTTAGTGTGAAGGAGAAAAAGGAAGGACCCCTTATTTTTCATATTTGATCCCCCTTTTCATATTGTGTCCTTAAAATAAGTACAAACTAACGATTAGTGTATGTGTCCGCATCCTAACTCTGCAAGGTATACGCATATGTATACACAGGGTGTATAAATATGTAGGTGGCGCACAATCGGGCGGCGCTGGTAAGACGAGAGACCGCAGCGGGCAGGCTTTGTGCGGCTCGTTGGAAAATTACGTGTCCGACAACGTGATGAGCGGAGCGAGGAGGGATGATAAAGCGGTGATAAAGGTGTAACGATAAAACTCAGCAGGCAGTGATAAAATATTGACATCGGAGAGTTTGATTTCTTTGTACCACGCTTTTATTAGCTTAACCTTTACGTATGTATGTATGTATGTAACGGAATCTTAGAACTCGATTTTTACCCGTAATAATTTTGTCCCGTTCTCCTCATCAGAAACGTCAGGATTAACGATTTTCCTAATGCGATTTTAGCGTGTTTTTTAGTTTTTAAACTGAAATTATTACTGTATTGAACTATGTTCTAATTTTAAATACCCTTATACACATGTAATATACGTCCTGCATCTGTTATTGTTCTGTTGCCATATGTTCCATCGAAACCAAAATAACAATTAAAATTTGATGCTTATAAATAATTTAAGTTGTACAAAAGATCTTACGATACTTGTCACTGTATAAGATGTCTGTCTCAGAGCTCTAAAAGTAATTATTACGTTAAGTAATTTGATTATATTCACATCGTATGTAACATTTTGTAAGATCGAGGAAAATTTACTAAAAGATGTAGGTATAGAAAAATTATAAATTCTATTGTTACTTGGTCCCAAAATCAAATTTCATTTTACAATTTTAAATGAATATGAAAGAAATAACTAAATATATGCTTAAATCTAAAAATCTCTGTATATTTTTATTACATAAATAAAATCCGCTTTCCGCTCCTCCCATCACCACATCCGCCGCCACTCGAGAGCCCGGCGTCAGGTGCCCGTATTTTGGTCGCTAGCTCGCCAGCCCCGCTTGGTTTATGTAACACACGTACCTACACACTTGCACATATATGTACCTATATGTATACACACAGCCTTATATAACCTCGCTTTTAATCACCGCATATCTAGCGCTGACTCTGAGAACTAAGCTTCTTGTAGTAATTGGCTGCATGCCTTTGTCCCAGCGTTGGGCATCGCTCTACATAACCTGGACATGCTAAGTATTTCACCGCGATGCTCAAAGCATTATGGTAAAGTAGGTGCAACTTACGCCCGTTATTGAAAATCAATCTATCCCATGTTTTGCTTACCATCGACAGGTCGAACGACTCATATTCAATTATCGATCTTTGATAAAGTGGTAAACAAGTGTGGGATGTTTTCGAAAACAAGATCTCTGAAAAGGTTTCGACTACCAATAATAACAAACAGAAAAAACGTCAGCCCTGGTGGGTGACGACACAGATTAATAATAATAAATAGTTACTACGTAAGTGACGATTTATCTGCCTTTCAAACTAACTAAAGGCATACGGAATTTAGCAATATTATAGCGATCATATTACTTATACGACTTATAAGACTTCCACTCAGCACTTATGGTCAATCCATATTTTCAACTGTTTTTAGAACAAAGTTACGTCCACGTCATGCGTCACTACTTGCCGGAAAATAAGTAGACCAAAAAAAGTAAAATAACCTGGAAGCCTAACATACAGGTACATGTTTGAAGGTGGTAGAACCTTTTGTGGTTCGACTCCGGCGGCACTACCCCCACACCTATTTCTGCCTAATAACAGCAGTGTTAGGCGCTGCTGTGTTCCGTTTTGAAGGGTGTGGTAAGGGAGACATACTTTTCCGAGGCATTCCAGCTAAGTCCTCAGGGGTAGCGGCGCATCTGTGGCCGACCTCAGGTAGAAATATCTAATCCTATCTGGGGTTGATTACAGATATCCATGGGCGGCAGTAGCCACTTACCATCAGGGGTACTGCATGCTCGTCTGCTTCTCCTATATTATAAAAAAAAATCAATAACGTCTTTATTTCCAAACCTTTCAAGATCACTCGTGCGTCAATCTGTCTGCCTCTCTGTCTGTCTGTCCGTCTGTCACAATCAAACAGTATCATTAAAATTTTATTAACACTCCTCTTAGGTACCTACTTACTTACATTACAATTTTCCTTAGGCAGTAACTACTGGACATTAGGCCGACTACACACTCGTTACTATATTACATAACTATATTTATTCAATCAAATGTTCTGGTTTGTATTGTATTGGTTTGTTTGTAATGTAATTTACATTTGCCGGATCATTGAATATTCTAGCAAATTTTATCTCCGGTATTATAAGACCGCGAACTATTTATGAAATAAAATCACTCCAACATTTTGTGGAACATATTTGCGGTTATATGCGCTTTGGATCGAACTAACATTTCATATTATATATTTGTATATAACCATGTGTATGAACAACAGTGTAAAATGTATTATTAGTTTCAAAAAATAATGTAATCTGAAAAAACGGCTACTGTAGTTATAGGTACGTTTCTTACATGTAAGAAACGTACCTATACTTATATATCTGTATAATATCAATAGTGTATTTATTACGGTTCAGTATAGATATATAGCCTTGTGATAGACGAACAGATAGTTTTTCTCTTTAGGTGCGGAACCCTACAAATATCTAACCTCCACCAATTTGCACTTCGACAGCGTGGATGTACCATGTCCTGAACCCTCACTCGAGCAGGTAGACTTGCCCAGCCGTGGTACAACAAAAGCTATAATATCCATACGCGAATGATCCAACCATTTACCCCGTGAATTATGGTCAGCGGTGCGGTGGTCGGCGGGACCGCGACCGCGCCGGGATCATTGGTTCATATTAATTCCTTTTATAGCGCCATAGCCGATAACTGGGACGTGACGGGACGTAACGACGTAATGTTAGGATAGGAATAACGATATAGTTTATATTATTATTGTCCCACTGCTGGACACGAGTGTCCCCTCAGAATGAAAAAAGTTTTAGGCCTTAGTCTACCGCACTGGTCAAGTGCAAATTTTGTTTTGTTTTTTCTATTTAAGAACTTTCCTGATTTCCTGATACAGGTTTCCTGATGTTCATTACATTTTTCTTTCGCCGCTTAGCAATTGATAACGAATTTCTAATAACACGCATGATTTGTGAAAAATTAAAAATGTAGAGCCTGATATTTGAACCTCGGACACTTCGACAGGCCGTGTGTCAATGAACTTATTCGGCATAACTAACAAAAAATTACGATTTTAAATTTCGATTTTGCGAAAATTCACAGTTTTACCTTTACGCGAGGGAAAAATCTTTATACGAAAAAAAGCACCGTAAACAACTAGACACTCCTAGATCTAGAATATTCTATCTGTTCCCCGCACTGCGTCACTGCTCACTGGCTCCCGCGGCGTGATATGGAGATCGCCGGCTGTGACATAGATCTTACATAAGTTACTCTACCTTTACATGCATACTTCGGTTTTTACCTAAGTTAAGTAGCAAACATGCAGCCCATTCGAAGTAAATTGGCCACTGATTGAATATCTGTAACTTAGTAAAATTTTTAAGATTCTAGATGGAACTTTATTTAAAGCGTCCAATTTGTCCAATGAGCAGGCGCCAAACGGCATAAGTTTGATTTTATTATAAAAATATTAGTAACGGATTGTTGCGAAGTAGTTTAAATCCTAACTTTATAAAAATTGACAAATCTCGATTGTTACCGCGTCTGTATAGAATCTTAACACGAATAAATAAACTGATTCTTAAACTATAAAACAGCAGTGTAACAATCGAGGCCATTACCGACGACCGTTATTAATAATCAATTAAACAATCTTTTTAGTGCTTTGCTTACTTAAGGTCGATATTTGACAATGTGTGCCTACTAGAAATAATGAAATTTCAAAGAAAAGTTTAATAGCCAAAAAAATGATAAATTTATTTTTAAATAACCGGCGTTAATCGATAAAGATACAGATAATCGATAAGATAAGTTGTAGGTAGCGATATAAAGCGATATAGTCTAAGTGAAATGAAATGAAATGAAATATATTTATTTTTGTATAGACCAACGACGGCACTTACAAATTGTCAGGTACAATATTTTTCTTAAACTACTACCGGATCGGAACGCGACCTCTACTGAGAAGATCCGGTAAGAAACTCAGCGGGTTTGTCTTTTTTTTTAATAATAATTATTCTCTTTTTTTAATGCCATCATTTTTACATATAATTAATAAAGCATTAGCTCCAGTATCTTTGTAGTAACATATTAGTTGCATAACGAACTAGTTCTACTAAGTACACAGTTACATACTAGTACAAGTCATGTCTTGAACACTGTCTCCGTAATGACCGGGAAATGGCCGTGGCGGCACACCGCTTCCGATTGGAAAGGAATCGATTCTGGTTTTATGGGAAAAAACTTAAACGGACGACAAACACTTTTTTTAGTATAGGTATATTACGTATACTATTACTTTACTTGTGACAAGATTTCATAAGTTATATCTACAAAGCTATATAGGCAGAATATAATATACTTTTTTACACACTCAGGTATTTACAACACCTAAGTAATGCATATGTGCGTAACACGCATAGATTAGTAAAGATAACTCACTCCATACAAGTAAATGAAGCCAGTTTTGACAATTGCAATTGTGTGCGTAATAATAAAGTGTTGCCACATCTCCGTTCTAGTTTCCCTAAAATGTTTGAAATACATATTTATTTATTATGTAAATTACGTAGTATTCGTTATTTATACGTAAACTTTCTCTAAAAAGGTTCTATTTGTCAAGAATTCAAACAATAAAATGACCAATCCCGTCGTCTGTATCTACACCACATTACGAATTGTTTTCTTAGTAGTATAATTTAGTAGGCGCTTAGAGTAGCAAGGGAAAAGGGATTAAATTAAATGTGTATTACGAAAGTAATGTTTATTTATGAAATATACTCAACGCACACCATAACTAATAAGCAATAAAAAGTAAAATATATTAAAAATTAACTAAAAATATACAGAACCAATAAGCAATAAAAAGTAAAATATATTAAAAATTAACAAAAAATATACAGAAGAAAATATATGACAGTGACAACAACAAACATAAAATATACAATTGCTATAACAACGATTAACTAAATCCGTAAATGTACAAATTAAACAAAAAAAAATAAATAAACAAGCTTCATGGAATCACAAATCACAAGTAAATGAGGAGATATTACTGTTTCATTATTTTTCGTGTTTGGTCCGCCATGATTAAGTTACTGACAAGAAAGAGACAATGTATTCCTTCCAAAAGTAAAGTGACGCAAAAGTTACGTCGATATTTACGTATGAATATTTTGAAGGTGATTATTATTATTATTTACCCCTTATGATTCGACTGAAAAAAATATTTCAAAAATTTAATTATTATTTAATAATATTATAATATTTCAATTTAATGTTACTCGTACGTAGCTATTATTTCTGTTAAATTTAAATAAAACACATAATCAATATCTAATTTTACTTGCAAGTTATTTCCCACATGTAAAGTAATTCACAATGAGGTACTGGCAACACTTAGTACTGTCAATGTTATCTATTTTCGTGTTTGTGAAATATTAAAAATATGTAGTTTTTAGACCACTTACGAATGAAATGATACTTATCCGCGCTTTTTCTTAGATTCCGTGCTGTGTTTGCACCATTTAACTGCACATGTCGGCATTTTTCCGCGTTAATTACACCACGACGGTCGGAAACGTTATGGGAAAAACCGTAAACTGTTTTACGTGAGTGTGTGCGTAATTTCGTGTACATGCATGAAACCCGTAAGCTGTTTGATTTTTTTTTGACTTCGTCAATTATAAGGCGGTGAGATATCTTTACTTATGGTAACACGTTATAATATTAAGTTGTATGTGTTGTAAGGTTATGTTGTTTTGATTTTACTTTTTTTAAATAGCTTTTTTTGATTTTACGTTAAGCCAGTGAAAAGACAATTTGTAAACTTTCCGTAAATTAAAAAAAATATTGCTAATTCAAATAACACAATTTTAATGCTTTGGATATTTACTGTTTCGCCAACTGAAAATAGTTTCAAGTTTTAATTATAAAACAAAAATAAGATAAAAATTCAAAAAAGTTTAAATACCTACTATCAGTGGCGTAGCTACCTAGGGGCTAGGCGGGGCAGTGCCCCGGGGCCCTCAAACTCAGGGGGCCCTCGAACCCTTACCAGAAATCTCGATCGAACGGAACTTTTGGAAATTTCTCCCATTTTCAAAATAAATATGAAATGTTGCAACCCCACTTTAAACATGACAACTCAGTTGAAAGTAATTTAAAAGTTATGCCTAGGGAATTCCCCTAAATTCTTTCTGTACTAGTACTTAGTTTTACCTCAACTAACTCAAGCATGAACTGTTCACCAATCATGCAAGGAAATAATGAGCAAATATGGAGTGCTAGAATGCGACCTAACGGAAGTATTCCGCCGTGGGGCCCCGGCGTTGTAAAATAGGGCCTCCCCCTCTTTTTCCGTGGGTGCCGTAAGAACCGGCTAAGGGATACGGTGCAGAACACCTATGCACAAATGTGAATAATTTGCAGACATATGTTTTTTTGTGTTTATTTGTTAGTATATTGCGGTTTGGTAGACATATACGAGTATATATATAAATCAATGAATGTATTGATCGGCATGTTAATGCGCAATCGTATCAAATCGGGGTGCGCCGACACATGGAATTTAACGCCCTTAATTTATTTAAGTAAGTAATGTTATGTGACAAATTAAAGGAAAGGGAAAATTTGAAGAAAATACGTATTTTTTCATACATTTGCATACTAATCCTTAAGGATTATACATAAATACATATGTCATAACATGGAAGAATTTGTTGGTTAATCAACTAATTCTTCGATGTTATGACATATATGTTTGTAACTTGCGAAAATAACGGACACATTAGCGTCATAGGATCGTATCCAATCGTGGTCCTATGACGCTTTGATCTGCCTATTTTAAGAACAAATGTCCCTACAGTGAAACATTTTTGATTTATGTGGAAACGTTATCATCATCAACCCCTTACTGTCCCACTGCTGGGCACGGGTCTCCTCTCAGAATGAGAAAGATTAGGCCATAGTCCACCGTGCTGGCCAAGTGCGTATTGGTAGACTTCACATACCATTAAGATTTTTTTTTTTATATAAATCTCTCAGGTATGCAGGTTTCCTCACGATGTTTTCCTTCACCATTTAAGCAAGTGATCATTAATTTGTAAATTTGAAAATCAGAGGTGCCTGCCTGGGATTTGAACCTCGGACCCCTAGATCGAGAGGCCGCGTTTCTTAACCACTAGGCTATCACTGCTTTTGAAACGTTATACTTTTGCGGAAACTAAAGCTAGGGAAAATTGTAAATAAAATAGTTATTTAGTCAGTTAGGTCCGACCTTTATACGATAAATCCTTGACGATCCTATTTCGTTTTATTAGCCAAACCTACATCCAGTATTCATTGCAATTTATGTTGTTACTGTTTAATATTTTTATTACCTGCCCTGCACTGCACAAAAAAGGGCTTAAATAGCTTAGCATTTATAAAGTATTTGTATATTTCATATTTTTTTTTGATAAAACCTAATCAGTTTCCATAGCAATGGGGCCCCATTTTTTGATTTGCCCCAGGGCCCTTGGTTACCTAGCTACGCCACTGCCTACTATATTTGTTTTTCAGCTGCCTCAATATTTTATTTTACTATACTTTGTTGTGACAATTTTTTAAAAAGTATTGCTAATTATAGAATTACCAATACTTTAAAAAAATATGTAAGTACATATATAGATACACAGTACCATTATAGAATATTTCTAAACATATTAGTCAAAAAAATAGAATATAAATTATTTATACATCACAAGACATTAAAACTGCAAAGACGACTTCTGAGCAAAACCAACATAACCAAACATCTTACAAGACATAATAAAATAAAAAACATCATATAATCTCAATAAAAAAAGAAAAAAACAAAACGTCAACGCGACAGTACTAAAGAAAAGCGCGCGAACGTTCACGGAGCAAGTTAGGCCACAACGATATCATAAATTATGTTCTTGAAACGTAATAAAACTAAATGCATGAAACAAATCGTCGACTACGGCGGGTGGGTGCGGGCGCGCGGGGGGAGGCTACAACTCTACTACGACCACTCTCGGTTTCATTCATAACTTTTTACAAGTTTATCTGTGACGATACCTCCTACATATTTATGTGTTTGCGACTGCTACGGGGCAAAGATTAAAAAAATGTATTTTGTGCCTGTTATTATAATATTTTTTAATATGTTATAATTTGTAACAATGACGTAAACATTTGAGTATGTATTACATAATAATAAAATTAAATAATAAAAGCGCGCTTATTCATCATATGACTTTTTATTTACATTGAAAACGTCTTTCGTAGTTCCGCTGCAGTGTCACACCTATTTCTGCCTTATAGAATAGTGTTACGCACTGACTATGTTCTTGTCTGAAGGGGCTGTAAAGGGAAGTTGTAAGGAAGAGAAAATTAGGAGGATTTCTTACTAGTTCTCATGAGTAGCAAGGTGCTAGTACTGTAATTGTATTTTATTTGTTTTCCTTTTAGACTTTTTTGGTTCTAAATTTTACTTATTAAAACCCCTTGCGTCCATTTACTACTAAACAGATTGCATCATCGTTTGGTACATAAATTAAAAATTAAAGTAAATTGCTTCTATAATAACTCACGTACCAGCATAACTCATTCAGACCATTACTAATTACACATAAATAAATCAAATTAAATTTGATAAACGCTACATGTGATAACGTAATCACTGTATTATCTCACTATTAGCTATTAGGACATGCGGCTGCCCTAATTAGGTAATCATGATCGCAAATCCCGTAAACGATCACACCAGTAACCACTAATTGGAGAGATGAACTGGAGCTCTAATAAACAATTTGTGCACTTTCAATTGTGTTAATAAAATACTGTTTCAGGTATTTGAAATTTAACATTGTTCAATTTGTGGGTACAGGATTCATTTCTGCACAAAAGCTGAATTTTCTAAGTTATGTGGCATGTAACCTAAGGAAACCATGTACGTGGGAATTAAAAAAAAACCCTCTACTAATACTAATGGATTGATAAATTTGATGACACTTTTAATTAAGTTTAAGTATAAACCACGATTTAAAGTAGGTGGTGATGACCATTATTTCTATGTCTGTAGTACCAAAACGCAATGAAGTAATATTTTGAATGTAAGGGAAAACAAAAAGGACAGGGAAAGCCTGGTCCTCAAGAAGGGACAACGATAGGTAAAAAGATTAGTACCAATAATAGTGTCGATCTCATACTAACTATTAATATTAATCAAACGTGGTTATATCTTTCATAATCTTAAAGCATACGTGATGAAATGGTGCAATCATTTACATCTAAATAATATAACATTTCACTAATTGATTCATGTTTAAGCTAGAAAAATCGTAGTAGTTCCTTCTTACAACACAAATTATTCTCTATATCTCAAAACTTACAAACCCTGCTCATTTAATTTAAAGAAAGCAATCATTTATTTAAACTCTAAATTATTACAACATAGACTTCGTAAGCCGTTACCCGTTAGGCATAAACCGATCTCACTGGCATTTCTGTATTCCCCTCATCTTTGGCGTACTCAACGCACACATGCGCAGTGTGAACTGGCACGGCGTACACACATATACAAATTGAAATAAAGTTTGTTTTAGTTGGGCATTGGGCATGAATGAAAGCGAAAGGGCGGGCGTTGGGAACGACCGATTGTTATCAAAACATTCGCCCGGCGCCCGTGAAAATGTACTCTGTTTTATTGTCAAGACTTTGCTGTTGCGTTTAATGTTTTACGGAATGGGAGGAGTGATTGTTACGGATTATTTAACACGCGTGTATATTACACGACGATCCGCGTTGCGGAGCTGTAGTCATAACGGTTTGTCGCGCTAACGGTTGCGGGTTCGATTCCCGGACAGGCAGACGTCTGAATGATGAATTTGTACATCTTTTCTCAGTGTTTATGTTTTCGTCTTTGTGTGTGTCCACAGGGAATCCTAGTGGGGGGTTGTGAGTAAAGAAAGCGTCTTTTGTATTTTTCTCAAATCGATTTGATAGTCGTAAGTGTATACTGTTTATTTACAGTCTAGTTAGAAATGAAATTAGTTTTACTCTCTAGCGGGCCTCCGATCCTAGTGGGCGTCCAAACACAGTTTCAGAACGTCAGAACCAAACAATCTATGAAATGTGTATCAGTTAGCGATAAATAAAACGTTCACCGAAGAACAGGCGAACTTTATACACTGAGGCTGCCGCTGGTTTTACTTCATCCTACTGTGATCAGTGATCACTATACTTGGGAAATATCATCGTCACCATTGTATTTATGTCGCACCTCTAAGCACAGGCACCTCCTACCAAAATGAGAATAGTTGAACCTATGGACAATCACACTTAGCCAAGGGCGGATTGATAGATTAAACCCACAATATACGATATACATGAATATACTTCAAACGGCTACAGGTTTAACAGATCTCCCCCAATGGAAGGGCATCTAGCAGTGGAACCTAAAAGTTGTAGCATCCAACACCAGCACAAACCACAAAACAATTCTACAAAACACCGGCATCATAAACGAACCCTTCGCTCCGTATAAGTCACCTATACGCATAAGCCGATCTAAACACTAAAACCTAATATAAACCGATGTAAACGCTAAAACCGCAACACGCACGATACGTTTCATTGTTTGTCGTCTGAATATTAAACGGTGTAAACTGTAAACGGCGGAACGCTCAGCAAACGAACGTTGATCCGGGCGTCGTTTAAAATTCACTTTGTCGCCGGCGTCGTGATTAACCCGGCCCGGAGTTGGACTCACCTCGCGCAACACCACCACTGGACATTCGAATATTTACGCGGTAATTAATTGTAGAGCCCGTTGCTACGTGGTACGCGCGTTTTTGTATACAAGGGGTCATCATTATCAACCCATTACTGTTCCGCTGATAGTCACGGGTCTCCTCTTCAAACGAGGAGGATTAGGCTATAGTCCACTGGGATGGCCAAGTGCGAATTGGCAGACTTCACATACCTTTTAAAACTTTTTTTTTAAGATTTCTCAGGTTTGCAAATTTCCTCAAGATGTTTTCATTCACCGTTAATAAAGTGGCAATTAATTTCTAATATGCACATAAACTCAATAAACGCATAACATAAAGATGCGTGATTTGAACCTCATATGTAACCTAATATAAATGTCGTAAAACCAGTGAAATCCCTCGTAGTCTATTTCTTGCATAATATGACTTACATAATTATGAAGATCTTAGTCCTCAGGAAGAAAACCAACATAACATCCAACTCTATATAGAGCAGTGGTTCTCCTGTTCTATTACGAATATATCTGATTATATCTATAGACGACACTGGCTACTTACCATCAAGTGGATTGCATTCTCATTTGCCACTTCACTCACTAAAAAAGGTGAACCGTCTTATACTAAGACTTCTAACGGCTTTGACTTCTATAATCTACCTGGATAGAGTTAGAAGGCTACCGATGCTGCCTCTAAGAAGTAAGAACTAAGTTAGAATTTGTCGTATACTTAAATATTTGTATGACAAATGAAGACTGCTTTCTTCATATTTTCGCATCACGTTCCCGGGACGTTTCCAGTTCAGATTTAGCTTAATTGATTGACCTCGTTCGACCACGCGTCGCTTGCACACGTGCCGCGGTATAAAACGCTAGTGTAAGTGGGTGCCTATATGTGAAACGTGGCATTACGTAGGCGGAAGATGCAACTCGATAGTATAGGTACATTAATGTGAGGTAGTAGTAGATTTTTTGTAGCTAACGAACGTGCAGTCCACTTGATGTTAAGTAGCTACTGTTATCCATTAACATCAACCCATAAACCCATGGAACCAACCATTGAATTGTGAACAATCAGCCCCACATTTCATTATAGTTTTACATGAAGACGGCATCAAATATGTTGCTATTCCTGAGGAGCACTTGGAACGTTTCGTATAAGTATATCCTTCTTACCACACCGTGCAACCAGGGCCACAGCAGCGCTTAACACTGTTCTTACTAAACAGAAATAGATATGTGTGGCAGTAGAGCCTCCGGAGTCGAACCACGAGGTGTTGCACCTGGTTGAACAATCACATGTCGAACCTTGACGGTTCTACATGTGATTATGGACGTACACAAATATTTCTGGAAAAGTCAGAATAGAAAAGTTTTTGGTTTTATTTGGTTGCAGGTAATTCCGCAATTTAACGTAGATTACGCTTCAGAACGACCAGTACATAGCTGCGGACCATACATAGGAATGAAGAAAATTATTTATGTTAAAGTTCTATACTCGGTGTGAGTAAGTAGGTAAAGCACGATCGTCATCGGTTGGCGCGGGCGTCGCGTCCGGTCGATTATCGCGATCGCATCGTTGAAGTCGCGCCAGCGGCCGGCGAATGACCGCGCGCTAATTGTCGCCTCACCTTCGCGCAAGGGCGGCCTCGCGACCCCCCCCCCCCCCCTCGGTCCTTCGACGGCAGCGATTTCGTTTCGCGTGTAACTATTGTCGTTTTCGTCTGCCTATTTCGGAGTTTATTTATTTGAAATCGAACACACAACTCTATTCAAAGCACATCGGTTGATACAATGCCACTGTAGTCTGTACATTGTACAATGTGGAAATAAGTCTTTTACCCGTCCGCGGAGGATAATGTTGAGCGTATGTAGGTAAGCGTATGTGTGTGTGTGTGTGTGTTAAGAATAACATTCTTAAGCATGCCCTAAGGTGCCCTAAGAATTAATTTCAAAATGGTATCAGATTTTAAATCGAATAAAAATGCACCAAAATTTTTGAAATTTTCTTAAATCGGCAATGAGGAATTTACCGAATTGCGTTGGCAACACTGCGCTCGCGTGTGTCACGCCACACGCTCAAACGTCGCGGCGTGGGCGCAGACTGACGTACACGTGCCCGGAGCACGCTCGCAGCAATTACGTTGACGCTTTGACTTTCATGTTGCGGGTAACAGCAATAACAGATTTTGATGAAATTTTTATTGCCATCCAAGATGAGAACCCCCCAAAATATTAACTTACTTAATTACCAGATTTACGTTAAACTGTGGGAAAAAGATCAAATAAAAACTTAAAAATCTCATAATATCTTTTCACAAGGTAGTCAATAGGTATTAAGGGACCAGCAGTAAAAAAGAAGTGATCACATTTGAAATCTACACAAAACAGCACCAATTCTTCTGAAAATTTGTTCCATTATCAGATAGACGTAAGGGTAAAACAGCAAATACATAGTGTTGGCAACACAGCGCTCTCATGTGTCGCGCCGGTCAAGCACCGCGGCGTGGGCGCAGAGCGACGTGCACGTGCCCGGTGCGCGCCCGCCGCAATTACCTTGACGTTGTGACATTGATGATGCGGGTAACAACAAACAACAGATATAATATTAATGTGCATGCATGATTTTACATTGTATTACAGTTATAGCCTGGTGGTTAAAACTTGGCCTTTGGAAACAAGTTCGACCACAGACACGCGCCTCTGATTTTTCAGTGGTTCATTGTTAATGTCAATGTTTCATTGTTATAGTTATGTGCTCATTAGAAAATGATTTATCACTTTTAACGAGATTGAAAAGCATCGAAAGAAAACGTACGTACGTCTTTAAAAAAATAAGTCTACTCGACACGGATCCTCCAGGGATAACCACTTGGGTATTTTTTTTTAAATATAGGAGTAGCAGAGAAGCATGCAGTCCACCTGATGGTAAGTGGCTACTACCGCTCATGATCATCTGTAATCAACCCCAGATAGGATTAGATATTCCTACCTGAAGTCGGCCACAGATGCGCCGCTACCCCTGAGGACTAAGCTGGAACGCCTCGGCAAAGTATGTCTCCCTTACCACACCCTTCAAAACCGAACACAGCAGCGCCTAACACTGCTGTTATTAGGCAGAAATTGGTGTGGCGGTGGTGCCGCCAGTATAAAAACAACACGACACGACGACACCTGGTATAAAAACAATCTCAGAAGTAAACATGCAACATTGTGCAAAAATATCAAATTCTTCGCAAAACTAAAAAAGTAATTGCACGACTCATGATGCGAAGCATCAGAGAGTGCTTTACGATCGAAAAATTTTTTTCGCTTCATTTTGGCGGCTATTTTTATTATTATAGCCTTGATAGTTCACGGAATCAAGATATTTTGCATACTATTGTCGAGATAATTTAATGGAGATTAATTCCATACTTTTTAAAAATTGATTTACTGCAATAGAATTGGAAAAAAACACCAAAATAGGTCAAAAAATTTTCCTGTCCGTCATGTGTGAAACCTGAAAACACTGTAACTTGTGAAAAAATCCATCATTTGAGTTAATATTTTTTTTTTTAAATTCTAATCGACGATTGTAGGTCACTGAATGCGAATGATTAATTAATTCAGTGTCGTTTAATTACAATTAATAAAAAACGAAAACTACAAGACTGTATAACTATAGATATTATGTAAATTTATTCCACCAGGGGCGCTTGTGCAGTACCTTCTTCCTACTACAGCTGTTTTTTCGGCAATTAATTTTGAACGACTTAAGTTTCTTTTTTTTTTTTATATTTCATAATGAAATGAGCATTATGAGTCGTGCACTTTTGGATTTTCCAAACTTTTTTTCTAGTTATGCAAACAGACGGAAGCTGAATTTTTATATGAAGACTGCGCACTGGCATGGTTTAGTGTATATTATACGACTCTACCATGCAAAAGTATCAGGTTTGATCTGTAATAAAATAATGCAGTACTTATAAATAGTGATTCCCTTAACGTAGTGGAAATTGGTTCGTGATATGTAGGTATGATGAAATATGGGTCTATGTGGGTCTAAGGACTCCTGGTTCGATCCCCAGTTCGATAGACTTGTAACTTCAAAATACTTTGAGGGTATGACATTGGACACTGCGGATAACAGCAACAAATTTAAAATAATACACAATAATAGTACCTACATGTTGAGTCGCGAAGAACAATTCTCAATAGTATATATCAAACCGGCCTATCACAGATGATTCCGGATTCTAGGGCAGAAAGACATGCAAATGCGAAATTATAATAACTCCATAACAAATGCAATCATCGGAGCCATCAGAAATGCCTCATATAGCTTTGCCTTATAAGCCCTCTTAAGAGATCGAATATCTTAACTAATAAAAAGGTACACCTAAGTACAAAGTTATATATCAGTTCTATTCATCTCTCACCTACATAATCTCCTAGTATTAGTTGTCAGTACACCCATAATAGATGTTTCGAGACGTGAAAGCACAGGTGGCGTTCGCCGCGACCCATCGATCTCGACAAAAATACGATAATGCCGTATATTGCCTGCGCTGGGAACCGAGGCACGGTGATGAGCGCCAGCGGCAGCGGGAGCGGGCAACGACAAGCGATTAGCTAGACTAGTATGAATTAATGGGTTCTTTTGTGAAATGTTAATATTACTGTATTATGTTACGATCAAAATTACACCGTTAAACATATAGGTAGCTACCTCCTCTACAATAAATCTTAATGTTAATAAATTTATAAATAATTATGCCTCTTATTTTTATTTGGACTTGGAATTGCTATTATCGATGTCCTGATGTCCTAAATAGTATCATGGATTTTATTTAAATATCCAAAAGCAAAAGTATGTTTTATTATTATTGAACCAAACTTATTATGGAACAAAAAACGAGTTGAATGCTAAAAGCGTCTTCTGAAAATGCACAGAAGACAATTAGGTATCTACATTTACTACAGATAAATAGGTATATCCGTAAAAAATGCACATACATTTTAATGTTATTGTCAGAACAAATCTGGTCTTGATCTTTTTAATCCGCTATGCTAAACTAATGTGCATCACCCTTATATTGCCTACGCGCGGTAAAAATACACGCGATCCGTGGCCGGCGGCGATAACGCGTACCGCCGTCGCCCACGTCCGTACATCACACATATATACCACAACACAAACGCACCATACTTACACTCACCATATATTCATTAGCGAGACTTCACCGCGCGTGTTAAATATAGGCGACCGGGGACGGAAAGTTTTATGGGTACGAGAAAATGCAATTTCACCCGCGATCCGAACCTCATTCCTCTCGGCCACGCGAATACGTATAAAAGTTTATACCCCTCGATATCAGATAGCGGGCTAAATTTATCCCGAGCGGTGACTGCAAAAGGCGGGCTCATAAAAAGCGCGGCTCCCTTGATTACAATGCGGCGCGGCGGCGGGTTTATGGGCGTCTCGCGGACGGCGCACGGTTGGTTGGTACCTACGCTTCGGTTAAACTGTCTCTCTAGTCGGCAAGACTCGTTTCTCATTTAGGGCGTACGGTTCAAACAAAATAAGGTAACACGAAACATTCTTAAAACCTGGATAATTAAAGATGGTAGTGTAACGCTACTGTTTTCTGGTTTGAAGCGTGTTGCACGGCAGAACTTTTTGAAGCATTCCATTTTAGCGCTGTGCAATGAATGCATTTGGCATTTTTTGGCGGCACGAGACACTCGCGAACTCGCATTGCGCGTTGATTATCTCAACCAAAAGTTACCCCCTAAATATGGGTACCTATACCTACATTAAATATTTTAATTCCTGTGATAACAAAAAGTTTATGTCTCGTGTTAAAAAGAATCTTTATTAGTTATAACGCGGTCATACTTTAAAGACTATTGAATAACAGCTCTGGCATTTGATTGATGTTACTTAGACTAATAATACGTGAGACAAAAAAATCATAGGAATTATTTTGTCTTGTCTTCACATTTCCTATGTTACCTAATGTCGATAAAGACATTGTTTGTTATTGCCATGACAACAGTCAACACACCATGGCAGATGTTTCGGGGACTATGGATCGGGGCAAAAAACAAAAAACGGAACTCATTAACCCTAGTCGTAGGCGTTGAACGCTGCGTCTCCGGTGGCTGCGAGGGTAGTTTTTCTGTCGCGGGCCTCCACATAAATAAGTGATCACGCCCGCCCCCGCGCGGCCTCGCTCGTAAACTAAGCGTAGATAGCGAGAAGACTTAATGGCTGATCGGATTTTGATTAGCACGGGCCGGCGACGCAACCCCGCTCCGGGAGCCGAATTTGAATAGATAAGTGGGCATCCGAGGACGGCCGCTCGCGACCGTAATTTACATACTTACTGGCTTTCGGCGGGCGTGCGGTGCCAAGTTATGGACGACGCAAAAACGATAAAGTTGATATAGAGCGCCGGTCATCGATTCGGTCGCAACGAGTGGTTTTTCACCGAATTCTGTTTGTTATCGGCGGACCGGCCGCGGTCGGCGTGCTCGTTCTTTTTTTTCAGTTCGATTTAATCGCTCCGCGGCCACCACTATTGAAACAAAGCTCCGGGCAGTTTTGACAACTCACTTTTGTGTTTCACATTTCAAGGGGTACCTACCTGAGTAAATACCGTTCGCTTTTGTTCGGTACGAGCTGTAAGTGAGCATGGCCATTCGAGTGTTCGTTTAAACTATACCTATTGCAGTTTCGTATTGCGCTTTAGCGTTCACGAGGTCGGCATTAATCTGTCGATTTGTAGGAAATATTTTGGATTGAATACATTAGTAGGTACTTATGCAAGAAAGGCAGTTCGGATAACATAAGGCCCCTCGCTCTGCCGTGACTTTGACCGAACGGCTCGTAAGTTGTCGCTATTGACGCGGGTCGGTCCCGGGGAACATTCTAAGTGGATGGAGTCGTACAGACAGGTAGATGGCCGTCGGCTGCGGCGGCGCACCGCTCGGCGGTTCGATAACACGCGCGAACGGACGCCCGGGCCCCACGCCACCCGCCACCCCGTCTTCGGGGCCGTTGGCTCCATTTACCCACGTTTGTTTAGTTTGGCAGGTAAAGCGCAGCGCTGGGGGCGTGGGGGATCAACTCGCGAAGACGGGAACACAACACCTCGACAAACTTGGGTGTTGACATCAATCTAGAACAAACACTGAAAGCTCCACTCGGCAGCACCTGCAACGCAGCGACTTAACTAAACAACTAACTAACTAAACTAAGCTCTATATATTATGTCGCCAATTTACCGATTAACACACCCAACGCCCGGATTCTGGTCTCGTATCTTTGCGTGTCAGCCTATTCAGCCAATATATGTAAAGTTGAACACGTAATGTCATTAGATAACGGTTCTAGATAACTAAATTGCAGGTTGATTTCGCGACATATGCGCCGAATGAATGTATCCAATTGAATTCTAATTCTATCCCAAGGTGATGTAATTTAGGATACGAAACATTCATTTTAAATAGTTAAACAATCTATATTCCCGATCTCGAGCAAACGACATACGAACGAATAATTCAATAAACAAAAACATATTAATCATTACATTTAAACAGAATAAATACAACACAAACACCGCCCAAAAATATTAGTAGTCACGCACACAGAGCCGGCCGACAAAAACAAAGATGGCTCCCGAAGATTAACGAAATGAATGTTTGCAAACAAGCCAGCGTCACCGCGTCGCGTCGAGATAGCGCGCAGGCTTCGCTATTATCTAGCTATTCCTTCGAAGGAAGACAGCAATTGAATTGACAATGAAATGTAACGGTGGTCTACGCAACAGGACCGACCGGGGGACATTGCATACCATTTCCATGACAATTCGATGCTGACTTAGAAATAGCTTGTGCGATCGGAGCGATGGACGGTATGACGATTGGTTGTGTTTCAAAGGAAGTTACGTAAAATACGTTTTATAGTAGTGTGGTAAAAGGGACATATTTTCCAAAGCGTTCCAACTTAGTCCTCAGGTGCAGCAACGCGACTGGAGTCGAACTCAGGTAGAAATCTAATCCTATCATTTTACCAGAGGATGATAACAAATGACCATGGGCAGCAGTACCTAAATACTGTTCATCAATATTTATTTATTATTTATATTAATAATTTCCGGTACCCGTGACTTAATGTGAAGAACCCTATGCAAAACGAAATCGCGCATGAGATTTAACCACTAGAGGTCTAAGTTAGGCTTCCAAAGTTTCTTACTTTCATAATCCACAGAGTAAGAAATTGATACACACACCATACACACCACCACACACACACACCATAGTCTATACAGGAGCGGTGAGAATGTAAATTACTTCACTATATTTTTTTCGCTATTATAGCAAGTGATAATAAATTTCTGATGCACATAACTTTGACACTTTTTGAAGGTGGTAGAACCCTTTGTGGTTCGACTACGGCGGCACCACCACCACACCTATTTCTGCCTCATAACAGCTGTGTTAGGCGTTGCTGTGTTCCGTTTTGAAGGATGTGATAAGGGACACATACTTTTCCGAGGCGTTCCAGCTTAGTCCTCAGCGGTAGCGTCGCATCTGTGGCCGACCTTAGATAGGAATATCTAATCATATCTGGGGTTGATTACAGATGTCCATGGGCGGCAGTAGCCACTTACCATCAGGTGGACTGCATTCTCGTCTGCTACTCCTATATTATAAAAAAAAAAAACTTTGAAAAATCTGTTCTGGTATTTTCCTGGTATAACCTCCGCGAGTTTCGACCACTAAGTTATACCTGCTTCTGGATAGACTGTAACTTATAAAATCATTATGTAACACAAGTAAACCCAAATTAGAGGTATCCACTAATGGCAGGTTTGTAGTTTATAATTGGTCAAAAGGTATCATATCAAAATATTTGGACCGGCGTTTGGCGTAATGAGGGAACCGGATCCCAGCTTTGAGGTCATAGCGGTCTTTAGTTACTAATGTAGGTACCCATAGATAATATGTGCCTACAGACTTTGCTTTTAGTTTTTATGTATACAGTACATTTTTTATTAAACAATAGAAGTAGATAGCACGCAGTCCTCATGATATGACACCGCGGTGGTTCGAGGGCGGTAGAACCCTTTGTGGTTCAACTCCGGCGGCACCACCGCCATACCTATTTCGACCTAATTACAGCAGCGTTAAGCGCTTCTTTGTTCTGGTTTGGTACCCTTACCATCAAAGAGGTGTGGTAAGAGAGACATACTTTTCTGAGGAGTACCAGTGGCCGACCTCAGATAGGAATATCTAATCCTATTTGGGATGGACGGTAAGTATGACCAGTTTACTTAAAAACAAAAATAAGAAAGAAACTGGAATCCCAAAATACATTCCTAAAAACATATTAGAAATAACTCTATAGAATAAAACAATCGTTTTAACAACTCTTTGTCGTTTGTAAACGATGTACGTAAATAGTGCGCTCCTACGTCCCGAGCGTATAAATGTCAATTAACGGTTTATTTGCACTAAAACGCTAACGAAATCGCGAGAGGAAGACCCGTCTCGTATATTAACGTAGATACCGGAGTGTCCGCTGTTTAAAGGCCATCAAAGAGGCGCGCACATAAAACGGGCCGCGCTCGAAGTGGACCGACGGCGTTTGAGCCCTAATGAGTACCGGACCCGACTACAGCGCTCCCGGACAACGTCAATATAGAATGGAAATAAAGGAATAGTTTCATGTACACAGAGATATTTGATATATATGATAAATAGATGTAATTTCTGTAACTTAAATTCTAATAGCTATTTGTAAAAAATAGGTATATCTCAATAATGGTTTATAAGGACGCAGATTTTTGGTGACGTAAAAACAAAATGACGGTATTTTATTACAGTTATTTATTACATTTAAAATATATAGGTTCTGGACTTAATTTATTTTGTAAACTGTGTAAAATATTCTTTAATTTCACGTTAATTTTAACAGAGTAGCCAAATAAATGCCAGTATTGTATATTAAGGTCCAGAGTGTCCGCTGTTTAAAGGCCATCGGCTGCTTAAAGACGGCGTTTGAGCCATAATGAGTATCGGACCCAACTACAGCGCTCCCGAATAACGCCAATATGGAATGGAAACAAACGAATAGTTTCATGTACACAAAGATAAATACAATAGTTAATTGCTGACATTGGGACATTTATAATTTTACAACAACCAATAAGTTACAAGTTATAAATAAAATTATCGAATTATATATTTTTTAAATTACGAGGACATTTAATAACAAAAAAAAACATTATAGTTTGAAGTCCTACTTGTTTTAAACTAAGTTAAAACCTTTATTTTCACCTTAACAAAACCGCAAATTACACAGCAATGTCAAATATTAACATAGATATTCCGACTTCCACTGTTTAAAGGCCATGAAAGAGGCACACAAATAAAACGGGCCGCGCTCGAAGTGGACCGACAGCGTTTGAGCCTTAATGAGCATCGGACCCCAACTACGGTCCTACCGAAATACTTATGAAATTGGTATTAGTGATGTCTTAAGTTTTGCGCTTACAAAAGTGTTTAAAAAAAGTATTCATAAAATACTTAATTGCGCTGATGAAATAATAACTACCAAAAATTTCAATAAAAGTTTTTAAAAATACTATACGGGTAATCTACGAAGTAGAACAGTGACTCTTCATCAAAAAATACAACAAAGCTTGTAGCTTGTAACAATATCTTTAAAACAATAAAAAATAATTGAAATTCTATTGTTTTACATCTTACTAAAATATATCGCTAAGTAATGTTTGTTAACTAACAAAATATTACCGAAATTACAATAGTAGTGACGTCACAATAATAAAGAAAGAAAAACTACTGTGAAACAAAAATAGTACAAAGGTATATTCTAAAAAAAGTAAAAAAAGTAGTAAGTAAGGTAAAAATCTTGTCAAATCCCATTACCTTAAACTCTAACTGTTTTTCCTTCCTAAATTTGTGCTCTTGCTTTCAATCTTTTTAAACTGTGTTATCTTTGTTTTTAATTTTAATCTATAGTTTCTTCCCCTTTCGTTTATTATTTGTTTATAATTATATATAAATATCTATATTAAGTATGTTTATTATTTTATTATGGTTATCTTAAATTTACACTTGATTTTATGTATTAAGTAGTATTTAAAATAACATTTATTTGCACCCTACCTATTCTTTTAATTCATCCCCTCTTTAACTCCTCACCCTAAGGTTGCCTGAAAGAAATCGCTGTGTTAGCGATAAGGCCGCCTTTTGTATCGTCCTAAATTGTATGTTTTTATTTTTGTTTACTATATTGGGTACAATAAAGAATATTATTTTTTTTTTTGTTAAGAGACTTTTTGTTCTCGACTCGAGTCGGTTTTATGTGAAAAAGGTACGGGCTTACGCCAAGTAACCTTATTCATGTATGATTGTGTGATTGGGGTGAGTGGTGATGAGTGTATTTGGTGAATTGTGTGTATGTGTTTGAGTGTTGTGTGCAGTGGTGTGTGTAGATGAGTTTTGTGTTGCTGTGTTAGGACGGGCGTCTTGGTGGTTTTGAAGCGTGAGGGTGGTCGGGTTTAGGAAACGGCGGACTATGGAACAGGTATCTATAACAATTGATTTTTGCATTGGTATGTATGTATTTTCGTGAAGGTCTAATAATTTTAATGCAGTTTTTAAAGTTTTGGGTACTACACCCGTTGAAGAGATGATGATGGGAATGATTCGTACGATATCTTGGTGCCACATTTGTTTAATTTCGTCAGCCAGAGGTATGTATTTCTGAATTTTTTCAGTGTGTTTTTGTTTCAGGTTATGAGTGTTGGGTACAGTAATATCTATAAGGTAGGTGGTCTTTGAAGATTTCATGGTGAGTGTAATATCAGGTCTATTGCTAAGGATGGTACGGTCGGTTATGATGTCTCTGTCCCAATATAATTTTGCAGTGTTATTTTCCAAAACGTTCTTAGGTTTATATTGATAATATGGTGTGTATGATTGAAGTAGTTTATGTTTGAGAGCAAGTTGTTGATGAATGTGTTTGGCCACGTTATCGTGGCGATGTGTGTATTCTTTATTGGCTAATACACTACAGCCTCCTGTTATGTGATCTATTGTTTCTGTGTTTTGATGACATAGCCTGCATTTATCTGTATCTATTGTTTCTTTAAGGATGTATTTAGAATAATTGCGCGTTTTGATGATTTGGTCCTGTATTGCTACGAGAAAACCTTCGGTTTCGCCGAATATGTTACCCTTGGTGAGCCAGGTGCAGGATGCATTATAATCTATATGATCTTGCTCTAATTGATGGGGATATTTACCGTGTAATGCTTTCTTCTTCCAGTTTTCTATTTTCTGATCATCTTTAAGAATTTTGAGTTTAGGATCAAATTGACTATTGCTTAACTGTAGAGGTGTGCCAGATTGGGGTAAGTCGACTATTGCTTTGTGAAGAGCACTTTCATTAGCTTTTAGTAAAAAGTAGGTTCGTAAGTTATCTATTTGTGTGTAGTGGAGGTTTTTTATGTCTACGAAACCGCGACCTCCTAGTTTTCTCTTGAGGGTAAATCTTTGTACGGCCGAATGAATGTGGTGGATATTATGTTTGTTGCTTATCGATCTAGTTGCTGTGTTTAAGGCTTCTAATTCTGTATCGGACCACTTCACGACTCCAAAAGAATAGGTTAATATTGGTACTGCGTATGTATTGACGGCCTTTATCTTATTTTTTGCGGATAATTGGGTGTTAAATATTTTATGTAGTCTGTGTTTGTATTTAGATTTTAGTGTATTTTTTATATTTGCATGATTAATGGAAGTACTTTGTTGGTATCCTAGATATTTGTATGTTTCTCGGGATTCCATGCTGTCTATGGTTCCCCCCTGAGTTTCTAGTTGAAATGGGTTCGTCTCTTGATGTTGCCCTTTGATAATGCTATTGACTTTACATTTGTTGGTGCCAAAAGTCATTTTTATGTCTGCGCTGAAATTTTCTGTGAGTCTAAGTAGGTGATCTAATTGCTGTCTGTTAGCTGCGTAGAGTTTAATGTCATCCATATATAGTAGATGTGTTAGTTTGATGTTAGCATTTCTATCGATGACATACCCAAAGGCGGTTTTATTAAGTATCCTCGAGAGTGGATTAAGGGCTAGACAGAACCAAAGGGGACTTAAAGAATCGCCTTGGAAAATACCGCGTAATATTTTAATTTTCTGTGTACAAAGTGATATGTTTTTTGTGTGTAATGTTAATTTTGTGGTCCAATATTTCATTGTATGTAGTAGAAATTGTATTAATCTATTGTCAACTTTATATATTTTTAGGATGTGTATCAGCCAGGAGTGAGGAACGCTATCAAATGCTTTTTGATAATCTATATATGAATAGTACAAGTTTCTGTGTTTTTGTTTTACTTGATTGTGTATTTCAGTGTCTATTACTAATTGTTCTTTACAACCTCTTGAGCCTTTACAGCAACCTTTCTGTTCTTCTGGTATTATGTGATTTCGTATGATATGTGAATTAAGTTTGTGTGCAATGATGGATGTGAGGAGTTTGTATAAAGTAGGAAGACAAGTGATTGGTCTGTATTTTGAGGGATTGGTCGTATCACCATCTTTTGGTTTCAAATATGTAATGCCTTGTGTTAAGAAAAATGGGGTGTCTTGTGGGTTACTTAGGATATGGTTAAGTGCATTTGCTAGATGTTCATGTGTTGCTGGTAGATATTTGATCCAGTAATTTTGAATTTTGTCGGGTCCGGGGGCCTTCCAGTTTAAAGTTTTTTTAATTGCTACTAACACATCTTCCTTATCGATAGTTATTTCAGGCATTGCGTCTATGTTTTCCATCTCCTGTTCTTCTATTACAGCCCAAGAGGTATGTGTGTTATGTTGAGTTGGAACGGACCATATGTTTTTCCAGTAATTTTGGATATCAATTTTTTCGGGAGGTTGTGAAATTTGTATTTGTTCTGAATTAAGTTTTTGATAGAAAAGTTTCTGGTTGGTGTTGAACAATTTATTATGTGATTTTCTTTCATTACTTTTCTTGTATCGACGCAATCGTTTAGTGTATGCTTGTAATTTTTGTTTGTTGCTATCTAACTGTTCTAATATCTCATCTCTGCTTCGACTATTTGGATTAATTTTCTGTTGCTTCTTTAGACTGAGATTTCCGTTTAAATATTGTGATAGTTGTCCTATTTCTTTTCTTAATATTGTAATCTTGTTTTCTATCCGCTTTTCCCATTGTGGTTTCTTCTGCTTTCTATTACTATTGTTTGTATTATTTTCTAATGTGTGAGGATGTTGTGTATGTATAGTTGTAACAGTTTGTGCTGCGCAGTATATGATTTCATGAATTTGTTCTATAGTTATTGAGTCCTTATTTTGTAAATATTTATTTATTATTTCGTTCATGGAATTTAATGTTTTTATAAAGTTATGTGTTATTTGAGGTTTTGAGATGGTGGGCCTAAGTGTTGGATCTGTTCCTTTATATTTCATAAGCATTTCTCTAAATACGTTTTCTATTTTCTCGTACTGTACTAAATTCGATGGCTGATTTGGTAGTTCAGAATCTTGTGTTTGCATATGTTCAATGCTTTCACAGGATTGATTTGCTTGTGATGTTGTGGTAGCGTGATGTGTGATAGATATCGTTTGTTGTAAGTTGAGTGTATGACTGTGTGAATCTGTGGTTGATTGACGGTTGTTTGTTAAAGGTGAAGTGTTAATGTTAGATTGATGATCTGTATGTCTAGCAGTGCTGTGATCATTCAATCTGTTTGAAGTAGATGAAATAATTAATGAAACTGACTGTTTTATTTGTTCTCGTTCAGTAGCTGGTATTCTGTTGTTCTTATGTATCACTCTGATCTGATCAGCGAGACGTTGCTCGGACAAGTGGCTCAGTTCAGGGATACTTTCAGAAAATGTTCGATGCAACTGTGGTCTCCATGCAGTAAGGTTAGATTCGTTTTGTGTGACTACGTAGTAGCAACGGAGGAGTTCTTTGTTTATGTCATCAGTCCACTTCATCCGTTGTCTACTTCTTCCAGCAAGGGTGGTTGCAGGTAGCATGTCCCGCAAAACACTTCTCGCTGGTGTGTGAATGGTGTGTGATGGTGAGTTTGTGTGGGGAGTTACGCGGCTAATTTGATCATTTTGTATATCACGCGCGGGATTTATGTTGTCAGTGGCGGGCACAGGAGAAATTGCATGAGCTTCCTGTGCAACATCACATGACAAAGGTGTTATAGTAGATGAACGTGATGATGATGGGTGAAATTGGTATGAGTATGGTGATGAGCTAGGTGATGGAAAAAGACTATGTGTAGATGATACGGGCGATGATGGGTGAGATTGTGTGTGTGGGTTATCGACTGCAACAGTACTCGACTGGGCAGTTTTATGCGAGACGTTGCCCCCCCCAGAATACGTGGGGCAGCCCGAACCAGAAGGTCCGGGGCGGGATTCTCCCTCCCGGGTACCCGCCTGGGGTATTTGCCTGTTTCTTAGACGCATCGCATAATTTTGGGTACTATTGCTCTGTTGGTCACTGAAATAGTGTAGCTGTGAGCTATGCAGTGTCCGCCCCTCACGTGGCAACAGGTGGTCGTGCCGGACGTAGAGTTAGGTTTATGAGGGGCATATTATTATTATTATTATTATTATTATATTTTTGACAATGTCTATAGAAGATCGGTAAATAATGTGTAATTTAACAAATATTTCCAAAAATCCAGTGGTAGTGGTTTGATTCGTTCTTTATTTTATCTATTGCCATGTCCGTCCAAAGGCAACGAGTGCTCTACGGTTGCTAGTGCGCTATTAACTAGGAGACAAGGAATTGTGTCGTATTGACCGGGCCCGTTAGATTATACTGGAAAAAACTTTAATTCAAGCAGAAATGGACCAATTACTAAAAAGTATAGGTATTTTGAGGTGGTAGAACCCTTTGTGGTTTGACTCCGGCGGCACCACCGCCACTCCTATTTCTGCCTCATAATAGCAGCGTGAAATGCTGCTAATATGAGTATTCTAGTATGAAGGGTGCAAGGGACGCATATTTTTCAGAGGCGTTCCAGCTTAGTCCTCAGGAGTAGCGGCGCATCTAGAGCCGACCTCTGGTAGGACTATCGAATCCTATCTGGGGTTGATTACAGATGTCCATGGGCGGCAGTAGCCACTTACCATCAGGTGGACTGCATGCTCGTCCGATACTTCTATATTATATTCTATATTATAAAAAATACTAAAAAGTGTAACTTTCAGGTGCATAAGACATTTAGTTCAAATTATTATATTATCTTTAATGATAGAATTAAATTGTACAGCGTTTTATTCATTTTATTGTTATTTTTTAAATTTAAAGTAAATACATTAAGTTTTATTTAAAAGAACTGAATAATATTAAGGTAACAAACAAACATCCCTTATCATATATGTAATAAGAATCTCTCCTTGTAGTGAAAAGCATTATTGATTTAATTGATTTTTAAGTACAGGAATGATAATTGATTATTTACATATTTCCTATACTATATAAAGAAATACAGCTAAGTATGATCGTCAAAGTGTTTCCTGAACGTGAGTTCCAGCGCACAGACGACGGCAGCTAAACCGGACCGACAGTCTAGCAACGCCAGATATTCCCGGCGCGGAATGCTAGCGAGCGAGCGTCGCGCGTGATGTGGCAACGAGCCAGTTATCCGCTTCACCTTTATTTGTTCACTATATTCCACTCCAAGATGTTCTTTCTTACATAAATGTAAATATGTAATATTTCTTAACACAAGAGAAACAGCATAAATAATTTAGCAAACCGTTTAACGAAGAATTAGATTAAGCATGTGGTAGTAAACAAAGATCCCTCGAAGACCAAACGCTAGAAAATGTACCAAATTCGCCTCACATAAACTTCAATTCGTATAGCAGCATCAGTTAAGTTGCCGGAACATTCCGATGATCATCATCAAAGTGCACCTAAACGTGAGTTCCAGCGCACAGACGGTCGCTAGACCGGCCCGACAGTCTAGCAACGCCAGATATTCCCGGCGCAGAATGCTAGCGAGCGAGCGTCGCGCGTGATGCGGCAACGAGCCAGTTATCCGGTTAACCTTTACTTGCTGACTTCAAGATGTTCTTTCTTTCTTACATAAATATAAAGTCGTAATGTTTCTTAATAATGCCTGGTAAAATACAACAGAAACAGCGTAAATGTTTTAGCAAACTGTTTAACGTGGAATTAGACCATGTCGTCTGACACGCAGAGGGTGTGGGGTTAAAAGTTACCATTTACTTGTTCATCACAATGAGGATCCACAAATCAAAGCATCCTTGGAACCACAGAAATGCCTAGCAATTTAGGCACTAACAGGAGCACAATCAAAGACTTAATACGATCACACAAACCAGAAATGTAACTGCAGGGCCGTTGAAGACTCAACAAGTGATATATTCAAACAAAGGCCTATGGAACACGAACAAACACAACGTCAGAATTTTAATAAAATACCCAACAACGTTAAACACGCGAGAATATCAACCAAAGATCCCTCGAATACCAAACATGACAGAAATTCCATAAAAAAAACCATTGATGATTAAAAACGACATTGGATAATCTTACAAAAACTGAATACGCCAAACATTACACCAAGGGTCTAAGGAACATTAAACACTAGAAACTGTACTAAATTCGCATCACATAAACTTCAGCTCGTGTAGCAGCATCAGCCAAGTTGCCGGAACATTCCGTTGTCGTGTGTTAGCGAGCGAGCGTCGCGCGTGACGTGGCAGGCCGCCAGATAGTCTTGAAACAGAGATTATGCTACAAACGGAGTAATTGTTTATTTTCTGTATAGCCTTAGACATTAAATGGGCAATGATCATGTGTAATGATGGAAGTATCACCGTCGGGTACACATACGTGGACAAGCATCTCATTTAGCACCAAAGTATTTAGATTGGGTGACTATAGATATGTGTCGTGCAGTGTACGGTAAAGCAACTACGAAATTCTTCCTGAGTTTGGCGATAGGCGCTCCGCTACCTCAGAAGACTATTTTGCAATACCTACATATGTTTCTCTACCTTAACATGCCTACTTGTTAAAATAATACACTGCTGTTAGAATTACACATGTATGACCTACTACAGGTAGGATAGTAATCCTATCTAGGATTAGTTGCAACGTTCATAGGCGACCATTTACCATCAGCTAAAAAGCATTTTTGGTTGTCACTTATATAAAAAAATCAGAGCTGTTTTTATTTTATTACACAAATAAATCTTCACACTTCCCAAGTCAGAAGACTAAGTGTAATTGTTTAGAAAATATCCGTATCCTCATATTCGCCGGATTATTCCTGCGTATTAAGTGAAACGGACAAGTGTCGCGAGGATTTACTGGCAACTGCGAAGTCAGTGACCCAGTTAACTGTTGGTTGAAGCTGTGCTTTGACTGCGAACGTCGGCTGTTGGACGCCACGGAAACATGATATATTTACTTAGTATAGATACGAGTACTTATGTCCGGTAGTGACCAAGAATCGTTGGATGCAAAAGCAATTAAGAAAACTTTCCTAACGTGAGCTGCAGGTACTTTGCAACTCAGAATATTATTTGGGGACATCTCGTGCCTCTCTATCTTACGAAGACTCACAATACCTAATCCATTACTGTGTAAAGTACTTATATTTATACGACGCGTTCCAACTTAGTTCTCAGGGATAGCAACGTATCTACCTATCTCAGGAAGGACGGTAAACGGTGCTATGTGGGATTAGTTACAAATGCCCATAGGCGACAGCGGCTTTTTATCATCAAATGAGCTGCATTTTTGTTTCACACTTCTATAAAAAATCGGGACTGTATTTAGGTATTTTTGATTACACAAACTGCATAGGTTATAAAACAAAGTATAATTGTTAGAAAACGTCCGTATTCTCATATTCGCCGGATTATTCCTGCGTATTAAGTGAAACGGACAAGTGTCGCGAGGATTTACTGGCAACTGCGAAGTCAGTGACCCAGTTAACTGTTGGTCAAAGCTGTGCTTTGACTGCGGACGTCGGCTGTTGGACGCCACGGAAACATGGTATATTTACTTCAGTCATAGTTTATCTATTTCATCATTATCATAGTCGCTCTAAGAACAAAGATTAAAGTGATAAGTTAGTGAATTGAATATAGGCTTTGCGCGTTATGGTCCAGGCTTCGAATCTCAAGCGTCGATCCCAGGCACTTTTGATTTTTTTGAAGTTACATATTAGATTTTAATTATTACTTGCTTTAATGGCGAAGGAAAACATCACCCCAAAATGTATATGCCTGAGATTTTATAAAAATATATTTCACTGTCAACCCATTATTGTCCCATTGCTGGGCACAGGTCTCCTTTAAGAGTGACCTTCTTTTAGACCGTAGTCCACCGCGTTGACCGAGAGCGGATATCTAGAACAAGTTGGTTACAAACATACGAGTTCAGCATGTTTCAAGCCTCTCTCAATAGCGGGAAAAACCACTAATGGGATTGGTCAGTATGGTCACCCATCCAACCCGTGTCCCGTTGCGATGTAAACAAGCCGTGGGTCTATACGCGCATTGATAAAAGTTTTAAAACATTGCCTAACGCGCAATTGCCTTCACAAAACATATTCCAGAAACGGGACCATACACCCAAAACTATTTGCGCACGTATTCAAAGTGTCTAATTACACAAATTCCCCCGCAAATGGATTATAAATCGAACGCGGCTTGCATCGACGCGTGAAATTGGAGCGTTTCATAAATCTACAATAACTAACGTTGCATGCATAATGAGCTGTTAAATGTATCGCGGCCGTATCTTGATAAAGCTGGTTGCACACGCGACAAATAGTTTAAGGGTTAGAACGTATGTGATAAGGCTGGTTGCATACAGAAAGTCGTGCTTTCGGAAGTCGATCGCGTGAGCTGTATGTGGTCTACTACGTATGGTTTCAGGTTCGATATTTTGTACCACAGATGTGTATTACATGAATGAGATTTCTTCTCGGTGTTTGTGTACTTATTTCTATGTGTAATCTTATTGTCCTGTGACTTACGAAGAATCCACTAGTTTCCACAACTATACAACGAAACTACTGATAGGCGTAATATCACATCATCGCAAACAAAACTGGTTCTAAATATCATTTAGTCGCATTTTGGATAATTGTCTTTATTGAATCCAATAATTACGAAGTAAAAAAAATAATAAAGTCAAAATGCATACGTCGCGAGTCACTGCTTCAAGAGATTACTTAAATTTTAATATTCATTAAGCATTGTTTACTCATTTATCTATAGTATCATTGGCATGTACGTAGTTGCTACCTGTACGTATGTAGACGTATGAAGACGTCCCATTAAGGTACTACAGATCAACAGATGATCCTAGCTGACCTACTTTCGTCATCAAATCCGATCATTAATCTCCTCGAATACTTAGTATATTAAGATTTGATTTAGGAAAAACTTACACTCTATAGACCATAGAAGCATAAATAATAGCTTTAAAAGCTAAAAAAAACTCATTATATATTAATGTATAGACTCATTATCTATACATTAAGAATGTAGGTAACCATATAACAGCCAACATTTTCCGGGCCGCGTAACGTTCGCAAATTCCCGAATATTCCCAATATCGCGCCACCCCGACCTATCTCGGCGGCCAGACGTCTTTTCTAACTTACGCAACAGAATTTACGCTCAAGCGAGCCGTGGTCCACTAGCGCTAACGTTACCCGCACACTTGCACCGTATAAGCACTCCCCAAGCTAAACAGAAACTCCTCGCCCCCCTCCGCCGGTCGGATCTAAGGCGCCGGAGGGGGGCGACGGGCTCGCGGTCAGAGTTCCCGATGTGACAAACTATGGTATAGTGCGGTATCGGAAACACGCCAGCGTAACTTGATCTCCCCCGTCCCCTGACAAGCTTTTGTTTCTCGCGTAATAGACGGCGCTGGTGGGGTGATAGGAGGTCGGTGGAGAGTGGCCGGTTGTTGGCTGTAGGTATGGATGTGGTAGTAGATGTGTAGCGAGGCGAATGGCAGCGGGCGCTCGCAGCGTGTGGGTGAGACGTTTACGGTCGGATCGCTGGTCGACAGCGGTGAAGTGACCATGCTCTCTACATTTAATATGCAGGACATCATAATTTTATAAGAAATCACTAAAATTAAGGACATTAATATACAACAAAATCAATACATCATCTCATCAGGCGAAGAACGTATTTTATAAAGATTTACATAAAATTGTTGCAAGCAGTTGTACTATGGTCTTATTGTACAAAAAAGTATCTTTTCTCTTTTATGGATCATTCTTACAATCTGTAAACATTCTTATGAATAAAACGTAATAGCCCCATTAAAATTATTATATTTTTATTTTTTATTGAAATGACGATTTTATTCATAAACGAGACGTTTATAATGTAGAATATCAAAACATGAGCATAAATCTTGTATTAGGCACTATTGATATACTACTTTACAAATGATGCTTCATAGCAAAAACCACCAAATCCCCATTAAGAAACGACCATTGTCTTTTTACTTTTCACCCAACCTCAAAAAAATAAAGATCACGCTGAAAATTTAAAACGAAAGTCCACACTCTCATCCAAAACTAAAATCAACTCAACATCCCGAAAACAAAACCAAATGGGTGGCCACCGACACGCGGGCGCAATACCGCGCTACGAGACGCGCCGCGGTCGGCCCCTCGCGTCGCGCCAATTAATTACGGTGGCCATCTTACCCCCTCCCACCCACACCCCCGGCCACGCTGACGGACAATAATTGCCGAATACACGTCGCAAGCTCGAGCCTCTTGCCCGCATGTACCCACCTACATAGCTTAGTCAACATCTAGGTATGTAGTATGTAGCTACTATGCAAAGCTATGCTCTCTATAAACGTAGCTTGCATTCCCTTGTGCTTAGAAGTTAACTGTCAATTGTTTTGACTGTGAAGGAGAACATCGTAAAGAAACCGATTAAGAGTTACATCGTCTTAAAGTTCTGTACAAAAAATTCAAAAATTGTGTAAATTCGCACTTGACCAGCGTGGTGGACTACTGGATAAACAGTTTTCTTGTCATAAATTCAATGTTGTAGATTTGACATTATATAATTCACACTTTACCCTTGTACTATTATTATTAATACTATATTATTTAAGTTCGTTAATGACTGACAACGACTCTATGTATTTTGCAGTTAAATAATAATTTACGATTATTATCTTGATAACAACTGCTAACAATTTTATTATAAAATGTCTCAATTATAGAGTGAGACTGGTTAAGGCTCAGTACGTGCCTTAATCTAGCATAGTTTAATTTGTAAGATACTCTAGGTTTAGTCAAATTATGTAATAACTTAAACAAATCTATGGTAGATAGGTCAGAACTAGAATCCTTGGACATCTCACAGCTGTACTCCAACACTATGATTCGGTTTCATGGGTGCCTTAAACACTCCCAAAAAGAATACACAAACACCCATACCTAATCATAAATATTGTTTATCTTAAAATAGCAGATTACGACGTGTACATATGCTGATAATGTTCTTCAGAATGTTGACAAATTACATACCTACCTACTATATTGAATTGTAGCTCTATGTAGAGGCCGACATGTTGAGAAAATCACCTTTGTCACTGGATAATATGAAGCTTTCGGGCTTTCGGAGTACCTACGTACCCGATAATTGTCATGTGAAAACTTCGTTATGTCACCTGTGGCCGCGAGATAAGCTCGACCTTAATTTAAAAAAACATGCTAGAAAAATAAAACATTTAGTCCTTACTTATTTCCGTTGATAACTTAAGTTCATTCATATAAGCAATGGCTAACATACTTAATACCTTTTTATGACCAATTAACACATAACATAAATACTATTTTTGCATTTGTATCTCGTTTCTTGTATTCTGGGAAGACTAGTTCTTGGGCACAGTATCTAATCGCAATATCTTAAGAGTTAGATTGACCTACTGAAAACCAATTACATATTAAATCTGTATTTTAAAATCCAAATAACTTTGTGAAAACTTATAAAAATGCGAATCAATTCAGATTAATTAAAAAAAGAAAAACATAACATAAAGTTTATGAAGTCGCAGTCGAAAGCTAGCTTTTACCAGCCTACAGAGGGTAATGGTTTTCGAGCGTATGTATGTATTTGTATACCTCATTTTTTGAGACGGCCTATAATCTAAAAGGCGTTACGGATTGTAATATATCAGGTGTTATTGGATTCGTCTAAATTGCAGGAGTAACATAGGCTACGTGTTATGCGGCGAGATCTTTCTTTTTATAGTAATTACTAGCTGACCCGGCAAACGTTGTGTTGACGTATAAATAAAAAAATGTTAAGGATGAACAACCCTTATCACTTAGGGGTATGAAAAATAGATAGTAACCGATTCTCAAACCTACTGAACATGCATATAGAATTTGGTGACAATCGGTAAAACCGTTTCGGTGGAGTACGGTAACTAACATTGTGACATGAGAATTTTATATATAAGAAGTTTATCTACTTTACTATAATGTTACATTTATTACAATGTTACATAACGCATAATCTAATGCCCACGCGAATGAAGTGGCAGACAGACGCGAATTTATGAAACAAACGTCGTAAGCAGTAAGTAGCCTAACGTACCCAGTAGCCCTCGCCAAATAGATGATTAAGAACACCCGCACCCTCGTTACAAATTCAATGCCAATCTGTTCGAAGCCGGTTCCAGAAATCCCGACAAAAACATCGACGGGCCGATGTTGCAACACGACGCAAAAACGACACGAGACAAAAACGATATGGAAACGGTCGATCGCATCCCGCGGGCTGTACCCGGACACTCAACAATTGTTCATAGTGGAGTTTGATATGCCATTAGCAGAAGTGACAGTACATACAAAACATGTTGAGGTTTTCTTAAGTTATGTTTCTTCGTTAGAAAATTAAGCAATGTTTACCGTCCTACGAAAGCGAGGATCAGTACTGTAGACTCAGTATGTTATTATTATTATTTAAAAAAAAGTGATGGATACCTATCTTCTATTAGTCCATACTACATATATATTTTATTTATTTAGTGTTTTATTAGTTAAGTACAAAATATATGAACATAAATAATATTTCAATCTAACTCTCTATGCTGTAATATAAAATTTTATATAATTGTAATACTTATAAATAGATACTAAAATAAATATGCAACTCCACAAATGCAAAGAAACAAACATAATAATGACATTACCATTTCGATATATCAAGTTTAATTATTAATATATAAAAATCGACTAGTGAATAATAAAGCCACGTGACTCTGCTTGCCAAGCTCTACTGCATCAAGTCGTATAATCTATGACAGTGCGCATACCGAGCCAGATGCGGCACGTATACCCGCGCCCGCGCAGCTGCGCCGCTCGCACCACTCAACAGCTTCGCGAAGATCCACATGTGTGGCCCTTGCTACAACCCTTGAATACTTGTATTGTGACGTCATAGTTCTTACAGCATTCAACAAGCTATCAGGTGGAATGCAATAATTTTAAACTTGCTCCTCATGGGCAAATGTTTGATTGAATTAATTTCATAGAAATGAATTCAATCAAACTCTGGGAAGTAATGATATAGGAAAAACTAAAATTTTCATTTTTAAGAAAACACATTTTCTTTCATTGACTTGATCTTTATCATCAGTATTTTTTAGCCTAATCGTTTGCAGTATATTGATTGAAGTTGATACTTCTTGAGTAGAATAATAGTGAATGGCGGACTGCTATATTCTTTAAACTTTAAGCTTATGAAAACTTTAACGATTATCCTATCAGAAATATAAAATTAATTCTACAGCTGCTATATGTGCTCGTGTCAAACAAAAAAATTGATAGATAAAACATTAATTAGATAGATTATTATTAATAACCGAAAAGTGTAAAGGAAAAATTTCGAGTACATTGATTGTTACAGGTAGTAAGTATTAAAAGTACGAAAAGACCTTATAATATTTATTAATTTTTCATAACTTGTGTGTTTGTATGTAGGGTACAAATGTAAATCTTAACAATGGAACAATGTATTAATTTAAAAGGATGCATAAGAAAACATAACGACTAACATGCAGACGAAATCGCGAGCAAAAGCTAGTATCAACTCAACATACTTAATAAAGCGATTACAGATGTCAGACGTGTAAAAAGTTCTTACAACTGTTTCACAACAAGTATGACAAACGCCTCGTCGGCAAATGAAAGAAAAAATCACAATAGGATCGTGCTCCTTTTGTAAAAGACATCAACGGAGCCCGTAAGGTACGTAACCGACCGTCAAAACAGACCAATATTATCGTTTATGAAAAATATAGGTATACAAATAATTAAGTTTTAAGTGGTTCGGTACTTGATTTTGAAACAACTAGCAGATTTAAAACATATCTAACAATAGATTTTCAAATACCCTATTTTTTTAAAGGACGTTCATGCTGATTTAATAGGTAGATAACTTCCTTTTTAGGGTTTAAAATAATAAAATTAATAAAAATAAGTCAAAAATAATGAACATTTGGTGGTACGACGGCCTCCATGTTCGACTCATACTTGGTAAATTATTTTAATCGATATAAAAAAGCTACATTTTACTTTTTACTTAAAGAACCTGGAGAATACAAACTGCTTATGCTGTATTATTATATCTTATTTTCCATCGTTATATGAACATTAATTAATTACATGCAGCCATAAAAATCAGCCAACTCCACTTTTTGTCAAAATGTTTTTTTTTTATTTATTTTGATTTCTTTCCACGCCATTTACTATCAAAATAATAAAAATCAAAAACATTTTGACAAAAAGTGAAGTTGGCTGATTTGCGAATTAAGGTATCGATATTTGGAATGTTATGTGTTTTTAATTTGATTCCTTTTTATTTAATGTTGATTTTCATCTGCTACTACATCGCTTGTCGTTGCAAGTACACAGTACGACAAGGCTTTACTGCCGAGCTTTATCGCTCGCTATTAAATTATTTTTATGATTTTACGAGACCTTTTTCACTTAATAAATATTAACTCTCCGCCGACTGTTTTATTTTTCGAGGCGGTCGTAACGTTTACACAATTAGCTCCTTATGAAGTTGTAGCTCATTAAATGAGTCTATACTTTCACGGTTTACTTTCCTACTTTATTTCCGCGGCTCTGTCTACGTAACAGCTAACATCTAACTAAAGTTTGTATGTAGAACTGATAAACTAATAACTAAGACTCTGGCGTCACCACCGACGTGCACCTATTCTGCCTAATAACAGCAGTGACTAGCGCAGTGCTGCTGTGTTCTGGTTTAAAGGGTGTGGTTAGGGAGACATGTTTTTCCGAGGCATTCCAGTTTAGTCTTCAGGGGTGGCGTCGCATCTGTGGTCGACCTCAAGTAGGATATTAATCTCATCTGGGGTTGATTACAGATGTTCATGGGCGGACGTAGCCACTTATCATCAGGTGGACTGCATGTTTGTCTGCTAATCGTATATTATGTATGTATAAGAAAAAAATATTTTATTCCGAGTCTAAGAGAGGTAACCCACAAGTGACAGCCTGATAGCTCCTATTGTTAGCGAACATCGGGGACTCTGACCTCCTGTCGTTAACGATCGACAGCGACCATCAGCAAAGGACGTAAACATGAAATTTCAGTGAATTTTGTACTTACTTATTATTGTTGTATATTTACTTTTCTGTTCTGTGTGTATTAAATAATCTATTAATTTGCTTCTATACATGCCTTTACTATATTCGTCATGGCAAGAAATGTTATCTAAAATGACCATATATTTAATATTCAAATCTACTTATCTTTGTTATAATTACTCGGGATATCGTAGGCTTGTTTGCAATTTTAACCATAGCATTTAAATGTGGCAGCATGTATACGTAATGAAATTTACATAAATTAAAAAAAGTTAAAAACTTAAATGGGCCTGAGTCTTTTTTTAAGTATCTACCTACTTAAGTATGTCTTTTCACATCTCAAGAAACTAACAAAAACATGTTTACTTAGTTTAGAAACGATGCTACGTTGCTACGCTCTAGTAAATATTTATCTATCAATATTCCATGGAACAGAACTAGGAAGCGGGCAGCGTCAGTAGTTTCAGCCGACAACCGCCCGCCGTTAGTTTCCGTGGAAATTGCTCATTCTCGCTAGAAACGGCAGCGCTATTTACTCGCACATAGCGCTATATACCGCTATGTACTGCTATGTACACTATGCTATGCTATGTGCAACTGCTCTGGTTATATCACCGTTGGATTAAGGAGTCTAACGAGAGTATTCAGAGCGTGTATAAGATTTTGCTCAAGGTAAAGTCGCATCGAATTAAAGATGTATCGAACTTGACTGGGTTGGCGTAGCTATTTAACACAAAGAAGATCCCAAGTTCGATCCCCGGCCAAGCATCTAGACGATACATTTAAATATAAGTCTCGGAGTAGATGTTTATGTCTTTGTTTGCATCCATGACATCCCCAATGTACAATTGTACAATTTCAATCTTTAATTTTACAAGATTTTCTAACTACTAAATTTACTTAAATTGTTAATCTATGCAGAAGACACGCTCATTCATATATTAAAAAACTAAATTTTTATCTTATACATATTTATTTTATTTTGAAAATAGCTTAAAGCACATTTCTATCTATCATTACGGCTATTTTTAAAGAATACATTCAAGTACGTCATATATTTAGAAGTGACGAGTACATTCGCAGTTCGCATACAATTCTGTAGTTAATAAAATTTTCAGGTGTCGATTCCTGGTGCGCTCGGTTACCGGGAGATATCTGGCAAGACGATGTCCAGCGGGTACATATTAATGAGGGCAGGTGGATGGGCGGGCGGCCGGTGGGCGGTTGCCATGGCGACGCGACGCGGCCTCGAGCGCGATTACAATGAAGGCTACGAATGCTACGGTGCTTGGGCGGTAGGGCTGCGATCGTCTTATTTATATGGATACGTATTTAAATATAGAATCTATATATTCTTACTTATAGATGTAATAATGTGGATTTTTTATACTACATAAGTAGCAAACGAACATAATGGTAAGTGGTTAAATAATACATATTTCTACCTGAGATTAGTTGCAGATGTGTTAGTGCTGTGAGGATCGAGTTGGAACGCCTGTACGCCTGGACCAGAGTTACTGCAACTTGTAAGGCAGTACCTTTCTTTACCCATACCTATATCACCAATAGAAAGGCAGATGTCAACCATATCAGTAGGGGTAACTGGTACGCATTGCAAATGCATTATTACAAATTATAATGTTAACTTTGATGACTGACGTGGTACAATATACTAATCTAATATGAAAACTGTTTGGTGTTCGGTGCTCGGTTAGCTTTAGATGTAAATAATTAATGGTGAATAGGTATCTATCATGCACATGATTGCGTGTGGCCACGGCTAAAGTAATGGAGTTGCGAGTTGCGGAATTATAAATGTCTATTTGCAGTCTATTAGAATTAGTTTATTTAAATCCGATCAACCGACAGCCCTGCGTTACACGCGCCGAACCGCCACCCCTATCTCGAGTCGCTCGCGGGGCGGAGCGGGCGGCAACCCGCGCTGACCCGGGTCCGGCCGTAACGACGCTCACCGCGCTGCCTCGCTTGCATCTACTGGCTTTAACGCTTCATTTCTAATTGCTAAGATTCTTATGTTGTTGTTGCTATATTGAAATCGAGTCCTTGGCATACATTTTAACGTGAAATATTCTTCAAAACCGCCATCTTTGACTCTTAGATTCCTATATTGAAATCAAGTCCTTGGCATACATTTTAACGTGAAATATTCTTCAAAGCCGCAATATTAGACTCTTAGACAATGTCGTTTAAAATGTATTGTAATATAAATGTTGGTTGCAGATTGGTTGGTCAGAAGTTATTTATAGACTTTATCAAAATAGATCAACCAGCAACCCTGCATTACACGCGCCGAACCGCCACCCCTATCTCGGCTGACCCAGGTCCGGCCGTAACGACGCTCACCGCGCTGCCTCGCTTGCATCCACTGGCTTTAACGCTTCACATCTAATAGCTAAGATCCTTATACATTATATGTGTTATTAAAATATACAGATATACATTTCAAAGGTTGCCAACAACGTCGCCCCTATATGTAACTTTAAGCAGCGGTGTTGTGGTTTGCAATTGAACCTGTCATTTCGAAAAGGACTCAAGTCCATTAATTAAAACTTTTCAGGAACAACAAAAATATGTTTATTATAAAAAAAAGTTATGAATGGTAAATAAACTGAACATATGAGTAGTTAAATAAAAGAAAGATATACTTTTTGTGACTTTTATTTATTAAAAAAAACAGTTATTATACAGTTATTTTTGATCGAAGTTTCAGGACTAATGCCTTTTTCAAAATGACCTCTCTGATGTTCATACAAAATCAATATTTAAAGAAGAACTGTTACTAATTAATTATCTTGAGTTTCTTGATATTCATTGTTTGCTGAAGTTGTTGGCCATGCAAAAATTTCTGTATAGAAAGTATGGTACTCTGCTGGCACATATCTTTCTAGTTTTTTTATATCAGACATGTTCTTTTCATTGATTTTCAAACAGACTCGTGCCATTTTCAAACAGACTTCAATTTTCGTGTGCCTTTTAAGTTGACTTGTTATGTATGAAGATGCGCCCTTTTCACAGGGAATATATAAAACGCTTCAATAAATAAAATGACGTCAAAAAGCGATTTTTAAAAAAAGTGTGACTCGTGCCCTTTTCGAAATGACGGGTTCAATTGTGTTAAGATATAAATATACTGATACACAGTAATATACGAGTGATTGTTCAAAAATGTGATTTTCCATTTTCTGAGCTATTTTTATGAAAACATTTGAAATACTAAATCAACATTATCACTTTCATTAACTTTAAGCAAACAGAACAACTGTTTGGTAACTACCAAAACTATAATATTCGTCTAGCAGCCCTATCCACGCCACCCCATCACCCACCCTTATCTGGAGCGTGCCGCGACAAAAACCCGCGCTGACCCGTCCGGCCGCGCTATAAAGCGACGCAATGAGCCCCAAGCTCCCCTCCGCTTCCCGCTACGTCGCGATATTAAATAGTGCTCAAAGGAACGCACGTTCTAATTTCGCCCGAGCGACCCAATTGCGAATCGAGGCACTAGCCGATACCCAAATGTCGGTGTTCGATCGCTGCCGTGGATTTAAACCGTTAGATATGGTCTAGATGTGGACAAATATAGCGCGACTAATTACTTTTCCATGTTATGAGTATTTTTGCTCTCCCTTTGATATAAAATGATCGTCGCAATACTCGAAGACATCTGTAAACTATAAGTAAAAGTACTATAAGTGCTTTCTTGCCTAAAGTCGATCACAAGTGGGTTCCTAATTGTTACGCTATGTTTTTTAAGTGACGGATCTTATTAAATCAGTTTCTAAATTTGTTGTCTATTAAAATTAGTGAATTTATCAGTGATTCATCAATATCAGTTATAACATTTAACACGCATTTTGTTTCAAGTAAATACATGTTTTCTGTCTGCATTACTCTAAATTATTTATTTTAGTAAGACACTCCGTATATAATTTTATAATTTTTAGTCGAAAAAGTGCATACATACATCTAATATAACTGCACCCATGCACTTTATGTACCTGTACCAAAATGTAAAAAGTTTTACTCTAGGTTAACAAATGCGTTGCTACCCCTGATCAATAAACTGGAACACCTCAAATTAATATTTTTATCATATAACGCACAAATTAGAACAAATAGATGTACAAATAGCTTCAATGCGATCCCTCTACGACATGTTCACGATTTATATCTGTGCTCGTTCCACTAATCGCTGTTTGCCTCTATCGCTTACGGCGATATGTGGATAATATATCGTTCATAACTCCTTATTGAAGTACTGAAAGAAGCTAACGAAACCAAAACTAAGTTCTTTACTGATTTACTTGTCAATGTTTTTTACACTATACAGTAGATTTCCAACTTTTCTTTGGCAATAATGTATCAGTATGTAACAATACTGCAAGTGGAGTATGCACGTTGTGAGATTTAAATACAATAGAATTAAATCTTTATTGGTGAAATGATTGTACAAATATTTAATCGTGTGACATAACGCTAATAGGCTCAACTTCCAAAATTCCACTTAACATCCGGCAATAAATTTAAATTCAGTGCCAACAGTAACAGACAAGAATCCATTCTGCAAATAGGAGCGGCCATTAACAAAGTTGTGAGCCGCGCTCAACAGGTGGCGCTATTCGTTTCAATATCTACAAAACTTTGCGAGTCGACTCAATAAATCGACCAGCGCAACCGGAGCCCCGACACGACCGCTCATTTCTGTTAACTTTCAACTGTTAAAACGAGACGAGGGGTCATTTTAGAGCGGACCTTTCTTTGCCCTGTTGTTATTATCATCGCCAGCGTACAACAAACGAATTTAAGCCCTCTTCCTTTGTGTGAAAAGTAGGTTTGGAGCGCGCCGGGCCCCATTCAGTATTCAGCGGTTTAGTGAGATGTTTGTGTTACAAAGGTTGACATGTTTCAAGTGGCTGTTGAGATCGGCTTTTATTTTTAGTTCGCAACAATTCCACGGATAAACGGTTAAAGGATCGAGTTTCGAAAACAATTAAGGCCCCACTGGCCACTTTGTCCCCGTGCCAGTTTATCGAGTATAGACAATTCAGTGAACGTAACACGAAATATATTTTTATGTATCGGCAAACTATTCCCATTTTAAACTAGATGTTTAGGAATAAAATATAAATCGATTGGTAAAACATAGGTTTTCGTCTTTATGACAGCAGTACCTGCGTTCTTATTTGGTACTTTAGGTCTTGTACTGTTTGTATGCTCCTGGTTTATCGAAGTATCGGCTCACTGCTGTATACACCGCACGCGCACGTCCGTCCTGTCTGGCAGCTCCGAGCAGAATGAATAAATGTGTGAGGGAGAGGGGGTATGCCCCGCTCCCTCTCTATGCTACAGTGTGCGGCGTATAAGCATGAGACGACAGACCATTCACATACACTACATCTCTTCCTTGTTTTAATGAAAAATAATAAAATTAAATTTAAATTTAAACAATCTTTCATTGAGTAAACAATTCTACTGTAAGGTTAACAATCAATCACTTCAACGTGTCTTCCCAATTTCAGATATCATCAATGCTTTCCAACCTACCATTATTAACTTCCAAATCAACAAATTGATCTATTACTAAACTCACAGCATTAACTAATATTAATAACTTCATGAATCGTCGTAATCATCCAATAATCGTATTAACACCAAGAACCGATATTAACAAACGCCTAATAAATATAATTTTTTAGCTTCGCTTCCTTCACTTCCCGAGTTACTAAATTTTATTTTAAATGTCGTCAATATCATCAAGCTTCCATTAATTATTTTAACAATTAATGGTTTACTTTACTTGTTTACACCACTCACCTCTATTCCTTTACTGGCTACAGCTCGTCCTTTCTTTTAGCTTCCTTCACTTATTCCAAAATGACTACTTTATTACCTTCACCTTTATTCCTTTACTAGTTTCATTTAGTCCTCTTATATTAAGTGGATTCTTCTTTTGTTTCTACCTTGATTTCATTTATTTTCCTCTACTCCTCTTCCTCTCTTATCATTGCTTCCGACTTTTCTTCATCTACAACCTTCCACTCACTCTCCCCCTTTTTTAAGTGTACAATATTTCGTCTCAATCCTTCTCCTATTTCATTTTCTAATTCCACATCAATCACGTTTCCTTTTAGTATCTGCATATTTTCTTCCCTTTTCTTTCTGTTTCCTATCTTTATCTCGAGTATTCATGTCGTCGATTCTGTCAGATACGTCCTTGATCGTCGGTAATTTATATCTAATATTCCTCTTAAAACAATTCTGCTGGTGTTTTACCTGTACCTGTATGAAGAGTGTTATTGTACATTGTTAAATAGTCAATAAAGCTTCCTTCATATGCATTTTCTTTTCAGCTTGACAGATTCGAAATCTTTTAAGTATACTTGGAGTTTGACGTTCCATCTCTCCGTTCTGTTGAAGTCAGTATGGAATAGAATGATAAAGTCTCATGTTATTTTCTTCGCAAAACGACTTAAAGTCTTGGCTAACAAAATGCTTCCCGTTATGTGTCATTAATAAAACAAGATAACGTAATCTGCTAAAAATGTCTCTTAATACTTTTATCATCTCTTTGATGGACACTTCTCGACAAACTTCTATTTCCTGATATCTCGAATAATAATCAATAACTACATAAAACATAGTCGTTGGTTGGTAATAGACCCACAGATCGATTGCAATATCCACCACGGATGTGACGGTAATTCTCTTCTTTTTAGGGGTTGGGGTGGGTTAGGTGCTGTTATAAGTATACATCTCTTACACGATTTTACAATGCTTCCTGCATCTCGATCATATTTAGGCCCCAAACCTTCGTCCTGAGTCGCGCCTTCATGGCCACGATACCGGAATGACTCTTATGTGCCGCTGATAATATTCTATTTCACAATGCTTTCGGTAATTAACAATTTTAGTAACTCTTAAAAGGATTCCCTCATGAAAGCAAAGTCCATTTTCAATCAGCTTTTTGATAAAATCAAATTTTTGATCGACTCATTCCACTTGCGTTCGTAAATACCTTCCTTGACTTTTTGTATACTCAGGTCTTTGTTTGAGTCAGGGCTCTATATCCGTTAATGATACCGTTGTTGGCCTCGAATACTCAATTATGTTTTGAACATAGTTTACCTTTGCAATACTACTCTCTGGAGTAGGTATAAATAATCTAGAAAGGGGATCGACAATATTGTTCTTTCTAAGGCGTACTACAAGGTGTAATTATCTTTATATTGGTAAGACTGTAATCGTAGCATCCATCTTTCCACCCTCGCACACGGCTTCGACTTCGGGCTAAATATTGTCTACCTCTAATGGTTTGTGATCCGTTACTAAATCGTATTGTTTCCCATACAAGAACATATGAAGTGCCACTGCACCTGCACTAAAACAGCACCCAACGTTACAGGGCTTGCATTGGCAAATACTATCGTTCTGTCATTTACATTATAATAACCTAATTAGATATTTCACCAACTTTTAAAGAATTAAAAACTGCTTGTTGACTCTTCCCCCACACTCGCATATATCTGTGCTTCAGCCAAACTTACGACGAAGCAATTCCTTGAGCGGTTCTGTTTTCGCAGCTAAGTTAGGGATCTATTTCCCCACGTATTTAATCAGTCTCATAAAGCTTTGCAACTCAGAATCTCGAAAGGTGCTCAAATATTTCCCTAAAGGATACCTAGATTTAAAACCTTGTGGCCTAAGTATTCTGCCTCATTAGTATTTAAAATACATTTTTTCTTCCTTTACTGTGACTTTATTTTGTTTATACACTTCTAGGACCTTCTTACGTCGAGCATCATGTTCTATTCGGTCTTTCCTGAATACCAGGATGTCGTCTATAAAATTTATCACTCCATAACAATATAATAGAATTCGTTCTAGGGTTCTTTGATCTCCGAAGCGCAGGTAATACCAAACATCATTATTTTATATCGACACAGCCCCGTTGCCGGATATGAAAGTAGTTATAGATCTCAAATTCAGCTGCAGTTCTTAGTTGATGGAAAGCATCACAAATATCCAACTTACTGAAAACTACTGCATTTCTAATCCTGGGTAACAATTGCAGGTAGAGGGTGGGTTTGACGTTTTATAGCTGAATTGGCCCGCCAAGCCGAATATCTCCATTCTCTTTCAAGATAGGAACTATTGGTGAGATCCAATCCCAAGGTCCGTCTACCTTCTGAAAAATATATTTTAGTAGAACTTCGTTTATTTTAACATTGAATTTCTCTTATTAAGATATTGGTATACGTCTGTAAGGCTGTATAATAGGCTTAGTTTTATCATCTATCGGATTCTGTATTAAAATATTTTTCAACTTCGGGAAGACTTCAGTTTCCATTTGATTTACTTGTACTGCTATTTTTAAAAGCTCCTACATCTGAATTTATATATATATTGCACGCGATTGGAACAATCTATATTGCACGCATTCTTCTTTTTTTTTTTACCTCGTTGTATCTTTATTATACGTCTGCAATGTATCCTCTTCTAGTTTCTTCTTTATGGGTTTTGTCCTACATTTTCATCAGATGCTAAGTGGTACCAACTAACCAATCTAAAGCATACTTTTTTCCTCTCGAAATTCAAGTTTTTCATTTTTTTTTCTTCTACTTTGTTTATATTTTCATTATATTTTTTTTTGTTTCTTACTAAAATCTAATTATCTACTTATTACTTCCCTTATTCTAATTATCTACTTATTACTTCCCATGCATTTTCATTTAGTTGCTTGTTGTCGTAATCACACAATACATTTTTCAGATTTCTCATTTTCTTCTTGTTTCATTAGTCTAATCTAAATATATGCCTTTCAAATCTTTTACTTCGTTTTGGTGCAAAGTATTCATCTAATTTCTTGAATGCCGTTTTAAATACGTCTGCCTCCGCTTCTGAAGGGTTTGTTGTGTCCAGATCGAGAAGGTTATAAAGTACCTCTTAAAGTTCTGAACCGCCCCAATTTAAAAGAGTCGCTCGCTAGGATGGTGTATAAACATTTGCGGTTTCTAAATAAATATCTAAGCTACTTTTCCACATCCACATGCCACATCTCCTTCACATTCATACTTCTCAAAAGTGAGGTTTGCCATGTTTACCTAATATAAAAAAACGTCTAGTCAAGAAACGGGCATCATCCGTTCTATAACTTGCTCCCACCATCAATCATCAGAAATATATTTATCACGAAATGGTCATCAACCATTCCATAACTTACTTCCTTCATCAATCATCAGAAATATATATGTATAAATGGTCGTCAACCATGACTTACTTCCATCATCAATAATTATAAATAAACTTGATCACGAACGATCATCATCCGTTTCATAATATTCTTCCATCGGCCATTATTCATTTTTTTTTTGTATGCCCAATATATGTACATAGATTCATATATATTACTACTTATTCGTTTATCTGTTTAGTATAATACGTCACTCTAAAATACTCCTAACATCTACTTCGTGTTTGCATACGTTACTGTTATATAATAAATTTAATGGTATAAGTAGACATTTAAAACTTTAATAATTGTAGTTAATATCGTATTTTCGAACATATTTTAGTTAAGAATATTATGTGTATTATTATACATTCTATTAAATTATAGGCAATAGAACTTTGAACATTATGCAACACTAATCATTATTTATGTTTATAATTGGTCCGCGGTACAACTAAAGTGTCAGTATAAGAATTATTAATTTCATTGCCGAAATACAAAGGAAAAATAAACTCATGTCGATCTTTAACTATTTTCATAAGGTAAGTTTACTTAAGTCGAAAAACAAATCTTATATTCATTAAACAAATCCACGGTTTACGTTTTAGAATAAGAACAAACTTCCATTATGTAATTCAATACATATATATGAAATGAAGTATACTCATCTTGTACAGGCCAACGGCGGCACCCACAAACTGTCAGTTACAATACTTTCCCAGACCACTACCGAATCGGAACGCGACCTCTACTGAGAAGATCCGGGAAGAAACTCAAAGCGGTTTTTTTTTTTTTTTTAATAATAATTATTCTCTTTTTCCCCTTTTTTTGTTTTTTAAATGCCATCATTTTTACATATAAATAATAAAGCATTCGCTCCAGTACCCTGCTTTACATTTATCTAAAAAAGAAGAATTTTCTTAATTAACTAATAATTTTGTTATTGATCAGTCCCAAGCCGTTACATCATCAATATAATCAGAAATTTTATAACAAGCTTTACGACCAAATTGGCTTTTGATTATGACTTCAAATTTATTAATTGACAAAATTCCGATTTTGGTAGGAAGTTTATTATAAAAGGGTATACATTGACCCACAAAAGAATCACTCATTTTGTGGAGGCGAGTAACATGTGTAGGTTATGTTAGTTCCTTGCATTTACATTATGCGTGTCACATCGTTTTACAAACCTATTAATATTCTTCCTTACATACATTAGGTTTTCATATATGTATTGGGATATAACAGTTAGAATACTTATTTCTTTAAATAGTTATATTAGTGAAGCTCTTGGAGGCAGGCTGTAGATAGCTCGTATAGCTTTCTTTTGCAATATAAAAATATCATTTAGGTGTGACGAGCATATACATATTTATCACCAAATAAAACGAAATACAAGTGAAATCAAACTCATCTTGTAGGTCTTGAAGTCATGTAATAATATAGTCACATAAACGGTACAGAGTAACGATATAACAATTATACGTAAGTAAGTTCACACTAGTGATTAGAAGTATTATAACTACACAAGTATCTCCGTTATTCGACTGCTCTTGCTGAAGTCTCCGACCAGAATGTCGCTCTCTGTTAATTCGAGCGCCGCCAAGGTGTCGTCCCCACTTCACCTACCCGCATCTGTTTTTAAACTGTAGTATCAAATGAGTCACTTATTACTTTAATGTAACGTTATAAAAATGTGATATCGTTAATATCCAAGCTTCTTATTAACGACGATAACATTCGGCCGTCCTGCTCACACGTTCGTCCTCGATCGTGTATGGTCTGATGCAAGAGCTGCAAAAGAAAACCAGTTGTTTAATGCCTAAGTCCAGAAGAGTTACACATTTTCTTGTAATACCGACTCGCACGTAAGAGGCCCGAACTGTTTATCAAAAACATGGCTTAAACTCTACGCATTTTCTTGCAATACCGACTCGCATGTAAAAAGCCCGAACTGTTGATCCGAACCAAGGCTTAAACTAGGTGATGTTCATATAGAATCACACTAGTTGTGTATTACCTAGGTTATAAATCTGCCCCAACAGTGTTCACCACGGATTTCTGTTGCAGGCATAGTTCATAAGGACTCTTTACATAAATGTCATATGCGCGACAGGTATTGAAGCGAATGCATTAGACCATTGTTAAATAATAAAACACACGGTTTAAACTAGGTGATGTTCATATAGGATCACTCTAGTCATGTATCACCGCAGTTTTTATACCTTGTTTACGATAACATTCGGCCAGTGCTCAACTCAAATTTACTCTAAAAATGCAATATTCACTCAATGTAATACATCCACCCAACATACATACATACATACACCCAACCATATGCATCACCAAGAGACACCCGCGAACATTACACTGCTCGAGGCATCTGCACTAATCCATCTTAACTACAGATAAATAAAAATCAAACTAAAAAAAGTTTCCTACACCTACAGTAATGACAACATCTAGCTGCCCACTTTACTTATGTCTGGATTCTAAGTCCAATAGTTAAATCTCCAACAACTATTGATTCGATAAAGTTACGCATCAGAATAACGACGTTTATCTTATTAGTCCATTTCGGAATGCTCAACAACCTGTTCAATAACTGTTATACTGATAGATAGATAGATCTATAGTTGGCCACTAAATGAATCTGTGCGACTCAAAATACTATTATAAAATTATTTTATTACTACTTAGTACTTCTTTTAATTATTACAATGTTATTTTATACAAATAGTTGCCTTTCCAATGTACGTCTTTTATCAACTGATGAAGCAGTATCAAAATAATAATATATCGTGAATATTTGAAATGAATGATATCAAAGTTAAAGACTAAATAATGGTAAACTAACCATGAATTTCACACAATATAACACGTATAAGTTGTATGAACCCAATTTTTTTTACGTTATTTATCACAAATTCAAATTATTTCTTTCAAAGTAGGGCCACATAACCCACTTTTGAAAGTCAGAAAGAAATTTCATTACATTAAATTGAATTTATATTCAGTTATAATAATACATACTATTACATGAATTTCAAAATTTAATTAACAAAGCAAAGGACCCATGCGTTCACGTCAGCGACATACTTGTCAATTGTGTATGGCTTAACTACTTAACTTTTTTTTTTTTTTTTTTATTTCACCAAAAGTTTTAAATTAAGATTCCCATAAGGAAGTTATAGTTTGGGCTATTTTACTGTAAAAGTTATGCATTATACTAAGGAAGATTTGCTAGACTTTACGCAAACGTCGTTTTTAAAAAAAAAAATCAAATAATGTTATGGAAAGAATAAACACATTAAAATGGTCCGTTAATCTAAACGGAGTTTAAACAGACCTTGTCTTACATTGAGTTCCTCGGAAGCGGATTTTTTTTTTCCGTAGGTAGTTATCAAACGGATAGTGTTATTGAATACACACTCGTAAACTACCTACCAAGAAAAATGACTTCAGAAACCGGCCATTATTTAACTATACTTATTTGTGTCTACAACTGATAAAAGATTTTTTTTAAACACGCTTTTATTTTTGCCACGCTTTTATTAACTTGACCTGTATGTATGTAACGGAATATTTGAATTCGATTTTTACCTACTTTGAACGGTCAGATTTATTTAAAAATTTTGAAATACCTATGACATGACATGATTTTAATAATCTTGTCCGATTCTAATTTTGTCTCATCACGATCGTCAGATTTAAAACTATAACTGTTTTACATAACATGTGGCTCCTTATCAATCACAACCTAAAATTTCTATGACCTGAAAAAGGTCTATTAAAGTTGATCATGATTTTATACCAGCCAGCCAAACAAACAGTTAGTCAAACTATCTTATGATACACCTTATTACCGAACAATTCATATTTATTATATATATTTCAAACGCCTCGGCTTCACCTGACTTTTATATAGTTTGTAATAAAAATTATATTAGTGCGTAATATCTATATAGATTATATTAATATAATATGTATCATTTACAACCAACACTCTCAAGGAGATGCTCGATGTTTCTATAGAGAAAACCTAGACATGACGCAATTGTGAACCGTATGAAATTTATATGAAAAGTAAATTATTGTATAAGAAAATCCCATCGAAATGTACCTATGCTTTTATTTGATTACATTATTATTCATTTGGCTATGATATACATATAATAAGAATGAAATCTTCACGTGTTTACATCGAATATATTTGAAAAAGAAAAATTGTCTGTCGGTTTGTATATTTGAAAATGCATTAAAACCAAAACTACGAAGTCGATGTCAAAAGTATACATTTTTTTAAAAAAAACATTACATGACCAGGTAATGGACAATTCCAAATTACTAACGTACTCCGTGATTTTGACAGAGGGCATTGTATAATTCAAATTATATTTTGAATCCACATGAACAAAGTCGCAGGCAAGACTCGTTTTAAAAATGCAATTCAAATTATATTTTGAATCCACATGAACAAAGTCGCAGGCAAGACTCGTTTTAAAAATGCAATTCAAATTATATTCTGACTCCACATGAACAAAGTCGCAGGCAAGACTCATTTTAAATATGGTATACAAGAGACTATCTAAATTTATGTAGGCTTCAGTGACCGTTTCTCACTTAATACGTATAATAACTTAATTGCTGTAACTTGTAAATAGAACTAAGCTCAAGTTATAAAAGCATCAATTTATTATTATTATTATTATTATTTTACTTAAAATAATTTATTCTCAATCCCATACAAAGTGGATCCCGTTTATCATTTCGTAAATGGCTCACATAATTAATAATATCGATAGTCTAAGCGTCTCAACGTTTAAGGTACAAACTTCATTTACCAGTATTTGATAGTGCCCAATTTTCAAACCAAAAGGACGTGTAATGTGTCAAATTCAAATTGAAATTTAAAGATTTAAAATTACGAGATGTAAAGAAATATTAATACAAAACGAAACGTTGCATACTAAATTTAAAACAGACATTTAATATTATGTATAAGTGAGTCAGTCTGAAGTAGAATGGGAGATAAGAGAGATATTTTTATATATAATATTCCAAAGACCGCTGCGCATAAGTTTCTCAGTTTTCTTATAGATCATTAACTAATGTGCATTTATACTTTATGGGAGTCAAAACACAGTAGTACACAGTACTGCGTGAATTCGCCTAGAATTGATGGAAATCTAAATTTGGCAACGTACGTATGCTTCTTTCATAACAATTACGTATCAAGTATATGAAATCAAAAGGAAACTTTCATTGATTTATAAAATGAAAATGTGAACAATGTAGATGTGAATGCAAGTTTATTTTTAAATATAGTCAATTAATATCCAAAAAAAAACAATAAACCTTAAACTCATTTACCATTTCCCTCCTGGGTACACTCAGCCACTCAATACCGTGGTCGTGATACTTTTTTGCAGGCAGTTAAATATGTACCACGTAGATATTATACATTTCTGTACAATTATGAATAATCAAAATTTTGCAACTTAATAAACGTGTCACTTATATCAAGTAGGTATACTGTACTCTGTAACTGCGTTTGTTGCTACCGCATAGTCCCTTCCATACAATAAAAACAAACGCATATACGTAAACCCCGTTTGAAACATTAAAAGTTATCAAAAATAAATTCAAATCTAACCTGTATGCAATTTCTGGCGTACATTAGCCTATATTAACAACCATTAGGTTCCCATATCTATAAAGCCTGACATTTAAGATTAAAGATCCTTAAAATATTTTCATAAGTACGTGTATTTCTATATATTTCAAAGTAGGTGTAACTTTAGAACAATTAGGATTTACTTTTTACACCACAGAATTTAACCAAATGGACAGATTTACCACAAGAACTGCCTTGCAAAATTACTTTTAGACACTTCTTCACAGAAAATGCACTTATTTTGAAGTAAACACCTCAGTTTACAATGTTAACAAGTAATTTGATAAGAGTAAAGTTTGTTCACAAAATTTAAGTATATCATTTTCAGAGGGTATTAACATTTCATTGAATTACTAGTCTCAATCTATCCATTTTCTTAATTCAAATGAGTTTTCCCTTACATCAACGACATTTATCTACCCCCATTTTTACTTATTCTACCAAGATGAATTCACATATGACATAATAATGTTTTAACTCACGGTTTTTATTCCTGTGTCAAGTATGTTCGTACTTACGAATCGCCGTCCATGATTGTGAGCTGGTTCTTGTACACTTCTGATGAAATCAAACTCATCTTGTAGGTCTTGAAGTCATGTAATAATATAGTCACATAAACGGTACAGAGTAACGATATAACAATTATACGTAAGTAAGTTCACACTAGTGATTAGAAGTATTATAACTACACAAGTATCTCCGTTATTCGACTGCTCTTGCTGAAGTCTCCGACCAGAATGTCGCTCTCTGTTAATTCGAGCGCCGCCAAGGTGTCGTCCCCACTTCACCTACCCGCATCTGTTTTTAAACTGTAGTATCAAATGAGTCACTTATTACTTTAATGTAACGTTATAAAAATGTGATATCGTTAATATCCAAGCTTCTTATTAACGACGATAACACAAGGTAGGAGTACCCACTGACATTAATAGCGACACTGACTATAACTGTAAGTATTATACTCGTATTATTGATGAAAAATAACTGACGAGATAACAATTACAATGTTGTAATTGGAAATGTTTCCTTACACTACCCACATTAACATAACATGCATACTCGATACTGGCATAAATTATGTAAAGTATTGTTTATTTCAAATGTTTTTTCTTACAAACTATGCATTATATTCACTTTTTTTTTTTTATAAATTGTAAACAGTACTCACAGACTCGTCGCCAAATGTACTGTTTGTATGCTCCTGGTTTATCGAAGTATCGGCTCACTGCTGTATACACCGCACGCGCACGTCCGTCCTGTCTGGCAGCTCCGAGCAGAATGAATAAATGTGTGAGGGAGAGGGGGTATGCCCCGCTCCCTCTCTATGCTACAGTGTGCGGCGTATAAGCATGAGACGACAGACCATTCACATACACTACAGGTCTACTAGAATTTTTGGTCTTGACATATTTCAATACAGGTATCTAAAGTTTGTCGTCCTGCCATCATATCTCTTCCTACCATCTTCTCACGCTATTTCTCTCATCACGATATCTCATATTCTCATGCTCCACCTGGTTCGATTACATTTTAAAGACCTTGTACCGACAACAATCGACCTTGAAACGAAAATAAACCGTAGAATTGGTTACATATCATTATACGACCTACATTCAAGGCTATATCACATTACAATAAAGATTTAACTTTTAAAAATCCATGGGTTGCACTCCGGGAGTGCCGCCAGAAGTGAAAACACTCATAATAATAAAGTATAATACATAAATAATGGAACTGACACCCACTGATATCTTTTCTATGATGACACCGGATTTTGCGGTTTACTTTGCAGTCTTACGATTTCGATCAAGCCTCGTGTCCTGACGCGAAATTAACATTTTTACTCATCACAAAAAATGCACAACGCCGCTAAATAAGTTTTCACTTCGAAAATGATCCAAGTTCCTTTGAAGTTCCAGAATCCGAGAAATGGCTGACGCATCAACATATCAGCACCTTCACGTCCATTGAGTATAAACCTCTGTTTCATTCGCGCTAAAGTTGAGAGCTGGTGTTAAACGGCATGTCTAGACCGCTTCCGTCAGTGCAGCCCGCAATGATCCTTGGATATCAGCGCGATAAGTAACACACCGCTAGGGTGACCAACTTGAAGGATTTCCGGATTTTGTCTTTCGCTCAATAAATTAATATTTGTTTTTGTAGCTATTTGCGCTACTTTACTGTCGTGACATTATGTTCTTACTAAAGAACTGCCAAGTGCAGTTTTTAGATTATTGTGAACCCACATATAACAGGGTATAGATGTCAACCGCAGACGAGTGCTGTTAGCATACCCGTGATCCCAACAAGGGGCGTCCAGAAGAACACAGTGGGATTTTAGTGGATAGGATGGCATGATCTCTCCGCTGACTCCAAGGCTGAAAGGAAACCATTTCCCCGCGAAAAAAAGATTATAGCTGTCAAATCGTTTGTTTGTTATTGGTTTTTTTATTTCTTTTACTTAATGGTCTAGAAAATGGCCAAAATTTCGAACGAAAGTCCGGACCTCCCGCATTTAACGCACGTGTGGCGGCCCTCCCCGGCCCGCATTATCAATCAAGTGCGCAGCCGTCCTCGCGACCGCCGACCGGTTCGCCGGACCGCGGGATTACCGTAACCGCATCATTTTAACAACTGCCAGGAAAAACTGATCACGTTCATTTCGCATGTACGTTTGACAGGTTTTCATTTATACTTACACATACTGCTACTGCAGTTATAAAGGTTTGAAATTCTGCTCCTATTATGCTCAATCTAGGAGTCAAAACTTAAAATTCCAGAAATGTATCTTAAACTTTTCAAAGTGATGTGCGTACAAAATAAGTTATCACACGCTTAAAGGGTGAAGAAAGACAACATCAGGAAAGCTATAAGCTATACCTGAGAGATCTTTAAAAAAGTTCTCAAAGACGTCTGAAGTCTACCAATCCGCACTTGGCCAACGTGTGGATTATGACCTACGCCCTTCTCATTATGAAAGAGAACTTTGCCCAGTAGGACAATAATAGGTTAACGATGAGTGTTCAAACAAAAATGTATCAACTGGATAACCTGTAAAACGGTCCATAGTTTTTCCAACAGTATTTATATCAACAACAACAACAACATATTCTTTATTTGTACATCAAATATAAGCAGGATATAAAAACAATATATGAGACAGCATACAAATAGGCGGTCTTATCGCTTAGAAGCAATTCATAATTAGAAGCAATTTATATCATGAAAGAATCATCATCATATCATATCATGAAGCAATTTTATATCATGGGTAATACCACTCACCGTGGCTACAGCGAACTTGAAGCGACCCGGGCGGTTTTAATAAAATATTTCCTCAAAGCGAACAATAGGTCATCGCAATGCTACTGAACTAGCGCCTTTGCACGAGCGGTAGGGTTGGCACCTGCAGTGATAAACTGATAAAAATATTTTAATATATCAAATATATAAGAACGTTCGCTCGCAGCCCTATTGTACAACATTTTACTTTGCAATAGATGGAAACACAAAGATCCAGCCTGATTAATGTTTAATTGTTGACACAATTGTTTTTAACTAACTTTTTTGCCAAATTTGTCAATATGTATCGCATTTTTTATAGCTATTTAATACAACTTAATAACAATATCAATAAATAACATAATATGTGACATGTCTGGATTTCTTAATTTAATTAAATATTTATTTAGTTGTTCTCATGTTGATACTTTTTATGAACATTTTTAATGAACTTTCCAACGCATTTCTCCCCGTCCACGGAAAACACATTTATCTATTTCATCTTAATAATAAGTAAAACATAAATGCACGAAATTTATCTTAGATTTTTAAATTTCCGACAATTCACATGCCCACAACCCTAAGTGTAATGCAGTCGCGGGATCAATTCTCTGCGCGTACGCCGGTGCCCGGCCGTCCCGCGTGACTCACCGCGCCGCGGCATTTGCGCGCGCGCAACACGCGTTAATGTCATTTGAGAGGAGACCTTAGTGCGGGCAATAGCGACTAGCGGGTGAATCTCTGATATATATACATATAATTTAAATCCAATAATTTACATGCGACACACAGCCTTTTTTTTTTTTGTTGACGAGGGGGAAACCTGCAAAAGGTACCCGAGGCCGTGGGAGCGACGACGAGTTATGTGGCACTTTAACCGCACTAAAACCTCCCCCGGTGGCCTTCCTCGGCGTTTGGTGGAGAACTCCGGCATCTCCAATGAGACAAAACCGGAGTCCTCCTAACGCGATGCCCGTATCGGGCTCTGCCCTGGGGGGAGCAAAGTAATTTACGCTCTCACATCCCCTGGTGATTACAGCGATATGCGACCACACAAACCGTTGTCCTTCCCGGCATCGCTTGCTGGACGGTTTCAGCTCCCACTCTTATCGCCCGCGACCCTTAGCGAGGCCTTAGTACCTACAGCCAACAGCGAGTAGCGGGTGATTCGCTGATATTATTTATTATTATGTGAGTTTTATTTCAAAAGATCTGCATGACACTATTCGGAAAAAAGAAATAACAGGACATTTGGAATGAAAGGAATTGTTTGACAGAAGAATATTTTCACAAAAGGTAAATGTTCTTACTGAACAACTCACTATTCTACTTGAATCCACGATATTTTTGTAATATTTATCGCAACTTTAAAGCAGAATCCTTAACAAGTCTAAGGACATAAATCAGTAAGAGTAGATTACAATTATTTAAATTGCAAAGTCAAATTTGAACGAAAGCTCTGTCTCTATCTCACTCATGAGAGATAACCGATAATCGAGGTAGAAATTTTATTTTTTCTCACATTGACCTACTTATATGCAACAATAAATGCATCTTCATCTTAAACAGTCACGTTTACTTCGCTATTGTATCTAGTTACGATGAATAATGTCCATTAGCCAATCACATCATGACATGACATCATGCTAATTCGCTCCGACAACGACCTATAATAGTAATTGGTCATCTACACACTGATACAAATTCTACGCGCTTCCCATTTTCAATTAATATGTCATTTTCAAATAATATTACCAAGTCAAATAGATACCGAGATCAACAAATAAATAGGATCCGTATGTTATTCATCGGCTGCACCCTATTGGAGCCTAAAGGAATGTTTTTTAACGGCATCACCTAACATCCAACAATTTGGTACGGTAAAAATCTTTACAATAAAAGTTAATTATTTCAATTCTTCTATAAAGTTCGTAACCGCCTATCGCTCCCGCTCGTCAATATACCCTCGTCATGACGATTCACGATAAAAACGTCGGGCAGCTGTGTCCGCGGTGAAGCGCTGCTTGCGAAAACAGGGGAAAATACCAAAGCTGATACTTCTTGTTCATCTATAAAGTTCGTAACCGCCATCGCTCCCGCTCGTCACTATACCCTCGTCATGACGATTCACGATAAAAACGTCGGGCAGCTGTGTCCGCGATGCAGCGCTGCTTGGGAAAACAGGGAAAATTACTAACGCTGATACTTCTTATTCTTCTAGAAGGTTCGTAACCGCTATCGCTCTCGCTCGTCACTATACTCTCGTCAGGACGATTCAAGATAAAAACGTCGGGCAGCTGTGTCCGCGGTGCAGCGCTGCTTGCGAAAACAGGGGAAAATACCAAAGCTGATAGCCTCACGTCACCGGCCAGTGCGCGGTGATTAAATACTATTTCTTATACACCTACCAGATAAACATAAAAGACACTAAATTGTTTTAAAAAAAGGATTTTATTGTTATTGTTGATTCATGTACGCGCGTTATTAATAATCTATCAATTTTTTTGTCTACCAAAGATCGAAAAACGATAATGTCTAGTGTGAAGAAATAGTCAATTAAGTAAAAAAACATACCTATTACTACTTACTTTATAGATAAAAAAATTGTTTCGGATTTGAGCCTAAAGAGCCTTTGAAAAGGTGAAACTACACACGCTATGTTCTGTGACAGAAAATCGTCGAAAAAATTGTTTTAATTTTTAGAAGATATAAGTTAAAATCGAGAACTAAGGTTCGCAGCAAAACAACTAGGAAAGATCATAATATACATAGGAGTAGCAAACGAGCATGTAGTCACCCTGATAGTAAGTGGCTACTGCCGCTCATCTGTCATCACCCCCAGATGAGATAAGAATCCTAACTGAGGTCGACGCCACATGCGTCACTACCCCTGAAGAGAAAGATGGAATGCCTCGGATAAGTACGTATCCCTTAACACACCCTGCAAACCAAAACACAGCAGCGCTGCTACTCGTAATTACTGACAGAAATGCTATTACAGACAGAAATTCCAATCCGATAATAGCTTAATCACCCCACGTAATATCTAAACAGAAACAATGCGAACAATGTGTACACGTGGGAAATATATCCAATTACCTGGCCACTGGAACAACATGCTGGCCTTTTATTCGGCGTAGTGAACCGTTGCGCGGGCGCATCGCTGACTCACTCGCGGCTAGTATGACCAATGCGGCGGCGAAGATACCGGGACCATATGAAATCGATTTTGCAAACGTTATGTAATAAATAATAATAATAATAATAAATTTTTATTCACGGAATACATAGCAGCACACACATGACTAAAAAAACAAGAATCAAAACAAAACATAAACATAAAAAAAAACGAGTTCTTACAATATTAAAAAATAAGGAGGGTACCGCGCTGCGACATAATAAACCGTAAAACGGACTACCCTCAGCCTATGCCATGGCAGTGTAACCAAGGCGCTGATTTTCAGGGTACACCGAAATAAAGGGACAAACATGGACGGCTGTCTTTGTAGCACAAAATAATTATTGTTAATATTTTTAATAACATTCATTAATGAAAAAATAGCAGAGAGATAATAATTATAATAAAAGGTAAGCATCGACTATAATAATATTTATAAAAAGTTTATAGTTTAATTGCACTAATTATTTATTAAATTAAGCTAAACGAATTATTATTTTTCTTTAAAGGTACCGATATTTTAAGGAAGGAACTAATTCATAAGGAATATATGTGAAAAAAATTCACAGCACAGGTCTGCACAGTGCAAAATAAGTACGTAACGAAGAGAAGGAAAGGCAGAGAGAAAACTTAACAATACATGAATAAAATTTTTGGAACAAATATACGTATAGTGTGGATAAAGCAGGTTACGCGTTTCCAAATACCGCAGGAAGTTTCCAAATACCGTAAGTTCCATAAGTTTATATTTGACTTATGATCATAATTATATTTGGAAATTTAAATACATTGCAAGAGATAATAATAACATATAACATATAACGATTTCATAACGAATAACACTTTCTATATACATACGCCCGTCCGTAATAATCTTAACAACTACTCTTTAATTATTTACTTGGAATTTTTAGAAGTTATGTGCATATTTATATTCGCTTGCGCATCGATGGAGAAAAACTTAAGGAGAAAAGGTTAGTAAATTTCGTCGTCTTCTTGCCTTCGAATTCTCCATAATAGGTAATCTAAAATAACGTAAAGACAAACTGGAGCTGCTAATCTGTCTTTCATTATGATCAAAGTGTATTCTACAGTCTAAAGTCCTTTATATGTAGTCTAGAATCTATACTACATATAAAGGAGATATGAAAAGACAAGTTTTCCTATTCCATCTCTAAATAGACTTCTAAATAAAAAATTTAGACATCTGTTCTCGGGCGTTTATTTACTTATTCTCAATAAATATGCTTTCGGACCTTGGCAAACCTCATAAATTAGTATTTCACGTTTACTAATTAGGCAAGTGTCGTTTGTATGGGGCACACCTGGTGCCCCTACTCGCGACTCCCACGCCGGCTGGAACGACGACCGCCTCCCCAATAATCGCTGAACTGAGGGCGATCACTGGCCCTCTTTTAATTGAGACCCACACAACAGTGACCATTAACTGAGTGATCGAATAGAGTCCTAATGGGAAACGGTCTTACATCAGTCAGATGAATCTCATGCATGCTTGCCAAACCTCAACAAACCGTTACAAATTCAAACGTGCGGATAGAGTTTGACTTCGTTTGTGTAGGTTGAAAACGCTGCTAACCACCCAATAATGTCGGTTTTATAGCAAGCTAAAAGAATTTGCCGAAGCCCATGCGACGCGTCCACATGTTTGTGCGTTTGTAAAGATTTGTAGTCAGCGACAAGCGTTTACCACCAGAGCCTATATAATAGTTCAGAAGATTGGATACGATATTACATGTCTCAAATAGATCTCATGTAAGACAGTCAGTCAACTTAAAAATTAGCCACAGATTGAGTGATCAAATAAGACTACTAACGCAAAATGTCTCTCCCACGTAAAGACCCACCTTAATTGTAGTGGCGCCGTAGTGCCTTCGGATATTATTTATTTATTTATCTTATTTAATAAGTTTTGTACACAAAAAATCGTACGATATAGAAGACAGAAATAAGGTACAAAGAATTTTACCATCTGTATACAAATAAAGCCTCTTTGGGTTTTACCGTAAGCACCGTGTAAGACCGTACGTGATTGAGATTATGATAGTGGACCATAAGCGACTATGAATTCCTTATTTGCCTCTTTCTGTATTTGCATGTATCAGTTTGTGATGTTATGTTGTTTATATTCTGTCAATCAATGTTAGTTATCATGAGCACATTAGAAGTCTATTTGTTTACTACGTCTACAACATGGACCCACCGTTTGAGGCCGTCCAAGCAATGCTCTCACGCGAAACATCAGTACCTATCAATAATCGACATTTTCAAACGGTACCGAAATTTGGTATTAGTGTGAACTTTTTACGCGCTCCAAAAATATGTGTAGACCCCTTTATTCACCATCGCTACAACTATATTTTCTGCCTTATAACAGCAGTAGACATTCCAACTTAATTCTCAAAGTTTTCCAAAGTCTAAATGGTTTTAGAAGGTGGTAGATATACCCTTGATATACCCTTGGTGGTGGATATACTTTTGCGAGGCATTTCAGCTTAGTCCTCAGGGCTAGCGGCGCATCTATGGCCGACCTCAGGTACTGGTGGGGTTGATTACTGATGTTCATAGACGGCAATAGCCATTTACCATTAGGTGGTTTGCATTTTCGTCTGCTACTCCTATATTTAAAAAAAATCAATAATCAAGTTTAAGTATACCCTTGTTTCATATAGAGCAGAATACATATGTCCATTGTCCGTACTTCACACGATCAGGTAAACGGTCGATTTTATAAAAAAAAAACTACTAGTTAAAGATAAAGTGCCAATAAAACGCGTACTACTTACCCACTTACTACAAGCCGAGTACATCCTAGATTCTATAAAATGTGACACGACGCGTGTAAGAGGAAAAATTTACATCGCATAATCTGCCACCACAGACTGATCTTGCATCTAGCGTCATTCAACGACCATTTAAATATCCAGCACAGTGTCGCAGGGATTCGCAACATTTTCTATAGAGGTAAAAATTACTTGAACGTTCATGAAACTTATATTTAAGACAAACAACAACTGCTCTAGAATAAATTGATAATTTAATGTAAGGCAAATTATTCTGTTACATATTTTTAGAATAAAATACTAAACATAGAAAAATGTTCCATTTTCACATCCCAATAGTTACGCTAGAGATTCAAGTAACCAACATGGTTTTATATTCTGATACATTTCAAATTAAAAATCACAAAAAATATTTTTACTGATGGCTAATTCCGAACATTTTAATTCATTAATCCATAAAAATATTCAGTATTACATGAAATGAAGTTTGTTTGTATAAGTAGACTTAAGTACAGCGGTACTTAAAAAATGTCTGTTGATATTTTATTCCTTACCGAATGTATTGGAACTAGAAAAATGTGACCTACAAACGTGGAGCGACAGGTTCCGAAGCCCTGGTCTAGTGGGTTTCGCGGGCACTCGTAGATCGGACCGTGATTAGGCACGTATTTAAACAAAATACCTATATCTATACTATAATCTGAAAGTGCGGGTACATTATTAAGTTTAGATATATTTTTTTAACTTCAGCTCTTTAAGGATTTGTGGGGTAGTAGTTTGATATTCTTTACATTATAGAGGTCATAGATTTGTAAAGATTACTCACTCCTAACAAGAAAATGTAACCAGTTTTGAGAATTGAAACAGTTGCGTAATAAAGTTTTGTCACGTCTCCGTGCTAAAATGTCCCTAAAATATTTGAAATAATTAATTATTGATTATGTTAATTACACAGTATTAGTTATTTATTCGTACAATTTCTCTAAAAATGTTTTTATTTGACAAGAATTAAAAAAATAATTGACTAATCAGCCCTTTGTGGCTTCATTCAATTTCAAGGCGGCGAAGTATCTTTACTATGATAGAGGTAGGTAACATACAAATGACAGTCCACTCTCAGTCAGTCATTGCACGTGACCGTCGCAAAATGTCGCCTATAATTAAATAAACATAATGGTTAGCGACCATAACTATTATTATAATCGATACAGCGATTGCAGTAAAAAATAAACAAAATGATTAAATATATCGTATCCTCATCAATCCATTACTATCCGACTACAAGGCACGGGTCTCCACTCAGAAGGAAAATAATAAAGATGGCCTTACGTGGATTATGGAGCCATCAGCCAACCGCGCAGGGCAAGTTGGTAGACTTCACATACCTTTTCAGATTTTCTTTCGGATGAATGGAGTGGAATGCATCACATAATCAATTACTTTATTTTAAAACATAGGAGTAGCAGACGAGCATGCAGTCCACCTGATGGTAAGTGGCTACTGCCACCCATGTACATCTGTAATCAACAGATAGGATTAGATATTGCTACCTGAGGTCGGCCACAGATGCGCCGCTACCCTTGATGACTAAGCTGGAACGCTTCGTAAAAGTCTGTCTCCCTTCAAACCGGAATACAACAGCGCCTAACACTGCTGTTATTAGGCAGAAATAGGTGTGGCGGTGGTGCCGCCGGAGTCGAACCACAAAGGGTTCTACCACCTAAAAACTACTACTAATATTAGTAATAAACAGCTAATACTATTCCAATAGCAACTAATTTTCAAACTATACGTTCTAATTGGCACAGTATCACATCGGTGACGTAGCACGAAGCCTTAGTTGTAACTCGCAATTTGCACAAAGGATAGTTCCGGGAATCACAGTTAAGGCGGCGCAATGCCCCGGGGAAGGTTCCGCCAAATTACCAGTTAGAGCTGCTCCACAAACGAAGTTGCGAACAGGTAGCCCCGAAAATTTTGGCCAAAATCCCCTGGACTTAGCGTTTCGTACGGATATAAATCATATTGAAATATATCATAAAGCAGTTTCAAAAGTTGTTAATTTTTACTTATAAGCTCATATTAGACACGCTGTTTACATCGTTATCCAACGAAATATATAGAGCGCCGACTTCAGAAATATGTACTTAACCAACATTTATTTGATTTTTTTTTTACTTTGTAGTGACATAGAAGTCGGTTGTATTTTTTGTAAATTTTTTTTTCCTATCTTGTGTTACTTATTTATTCGTCTGAATTATGTTCCGTTTATCCAAACTACACTTTTAATAGTAGGTGAGGAGCCTGTAAATTGGGACCCTATTTGATTACTGTGTCTATGATTGACGCATGTATGTATGTACAATGTACAAAGGTCGTAGCGTTATTATAACTTTTTTTTTTTTTATAATATAAGAATAGCAGACGAGCATGCAGTCCACCTGATGTGGCTACTGCCGCCCATGGACATCTGTAATCAACCCCAGATAGGATTAGATATTCCTACCTGAGGTCGGCCACAGATGCGCCGCTACCCCTGAGGACTAAGCTGGAACGCCTCGGAAAAGTCTGTCTCCCTTACCACACCCTTCAAACCGGAACACAGCAGCGCCTAACACTGCTGTTATTAGGTAGAAATAGGTGTGGCGGTGGTGCCGCCGGAGTTGAACCACAAAGGGCTCTACCACCTTTTATGATACACATTGATATCATAAGCTTAGAGATATCATTTTGTAGCTTTAATACACGATAACATAATTAATCCATCCTAATCGCCAAGACTAAGTATCATAATCGACACAGAACACTGAAACAAATTATTGTAGGATACGTAAGGTAATATAACCGGAGGCCTGGTACATTTGACGCTATTAGACTCAGCTAGGGTAACCAGGCTCCAAAAACAAAAAAATAGTATACTTTATATTTAGCCTTTACATTATTTTTCAATGAAAGAAAAATATATGATTGTTAAATGTTACAATTTAAAAACACATTTACAAAATTTTATCATAAGTTTTTGGAATGTAGGATAAGTAGGATAAGTACGTAATAAGTATATTATAGGGAAGTAAAAAATAATAAAAATATTTATTTTTTCACCATAGATTGTTGTCTTAAACATACTAATAAGTGCTTTGGAGAAACCTAGTGAACATTAAAAAAACTTTAAATCGTTTAACGTAAAATTAAAAACAACTCAGAATTTACACATAAAGTAAGGTACCATAAACGAACCGCGTGGCGGAGCGGTCACCATACCGGTCTTACGCGCAGAGGGTCCCGGGTTCGATCCCCGGCCAGACAGATATCTGAATGATGAATTTAGATTTCTGTTTCTGGGTCTGGGTGTTTGTGTATTTGTCTCTGTGTGTGTCCATGGCACCCACGGCACAGGGAATCCTAGTGTGAGGCTGTGAGTGTAGAAAGCGTTAGCGTTATAAATAGACCTAGCATTTTTAAATGGAAGACTGTACGAAATCAACCACAAAACCATCGTGGACACGATCAATGGCATTACAGACGGTCACAAAGAAATTCAAAACACATACATACATACACCGGAAAAAAAAGAAAAGAAAAAAAATGTGAGCCGTCACGGGACGCCTGGCAGATGTGAAACATCGACATTATTTTGTAAAAGTAATATGCAGAAAAGAACATATTGTGATAGGAACTAAATATGTCATAATGATAAAATAAATATTACGATTTTTTCCAGATAACGATGACTATTTATTGAATTCGATTATGCATGGCGACGCGTCGCCACACCGTACACACTACTGCATATAGACTGTATATATATATACCATCGTATAGCGTGGCGACGCCATGGCATGCGTCGCCACGCCAGAAATCATTTTTACGTGCGGCTATAGATGTTTCACATCAAAAAACGGGTATAAAAGCAACAAAATCCGGCTAAAACCGGATACATGGCGACCGTACACGCAGCCCAAGCAATGTACGGTTACGCAACATACCCGTTTCTAGGTCAAATGGCTTGGAAAAACGAAGTAAGACCTCCTTGCGTAGATATTAAACGAATATTGAACGAAAACAAACAGAACTTAAGTTTGCGTAATATCATTGCTAAACGCCTAGGATCCGTTTTTAGGGTTCCGTAGGTATACAAAGGAATCCTATTATTAAGTCGCCTACGCCGTCCGTCCGCCCATCTGTCCCACGTTTAAAGGGTTAACTTTATCTTTATCTATATTTTGCACCGTAATTGGTAGCCGGTTGGAATTTAATAGAATGTGTTAGTATAGTGGATATCGTAATCAACGATAAAGTTATAACGATATATACTAAGTAAATACAAATAAACAAATTATAAATATTAGAAAATCATTAGCGATGCTTTTTTTATTTTTTTGTTGTGGTAACACTTAGTACTTAAGTCCATTTCGCACTTAACCGTTTTTTATTATACGACTTAGGATTCTTCAAAAAGGTATCTTTCAAAGCCAACGGCTTAAGACGCCTTCTCTGGTATTGAATATATTTATAGGCACAGGTGCCTATACAAGAAAGTCTAGAAAAAATAATGTACATTTTAGCTCCCTTTTTTTTTTAATCCCTTCTTAACGACACATGTGATCATGTGGGTGGCATATCCCGAATATCACTGAATGTGGTCAGCTATCACCAGCGACAGTCAGAGACGGCTGTAGACATTACCAATCGTTCGTGTGATACCTCACTTAGTTGTCATCTACGTCATATAGGAATCACTGCTGTACAATTTCATCCTTATTTTTTAGAAAATAAGTGATTGCTGGTATGCTTAATAGCTTTAATATGGCTTAACTAACTTGACTTGCTAGTCTACATAAGATTCGGTCGGTACCACCGAACATGAATTAGAAGATTTACAAGGGCCCGAGGAATATGATTCCCATTTCAAGCCCCATATTCACCAGAGTCCTGGTTCATCCTCCCTATTTTCAAAACAGGAATGCCGATCAGAGTTGCTTTGCCACTCCTAAGGACCAACATGGTCCCCTCATACGAAAGCCAGGCTTTTTGATGTGAAACATCTATAGCCGCACGTAAAACCGATTTCTGGCGTGGCGACGCATGCCGTGGCGATGGTATATATACAGTCTATATGCAGTAGTGTGTACGGCGTGGCGACGCGTCGCCATGCGCAAAAATCGTAATATTTTATTTTATCATTATGACATATTTAGTTCCTATCACAATATGTTCCTTTCTGCATATTACTTTTACAAAATAATGTCGATGTTTCACATCTATCAGGCGTCCCGTGACGGCTCACATTGTTTTTTTTTTATTTTTTTTTTATAATCCTAAGATTAATCCTAGATTGAAAATTATTGTCTAATTTTTAGGTGATTTAATATAGGAGTAGCAGACGAGCATGCAGTCCACCTGATGATAAGTGGTCACTGCCGCCCAAGGATATCTGTAATCAACCCCAGATAGGAACATATTCCTACCTGAGGTCGGCCACATATGCGCAGCTGAGGACTGAGGACTGAGGACCTGAGGACTAAGCTGGAACGCCTCGGAAAAGTATGTCTCCCTTACCACACTCTTCAAACCAGAACACAGCAGCGGTTTACTGCTGTTATGAGGTAGAATTAGGTGTGACGGTGGTACCGCCGGAGTCGAACAACAAAGGGTTCTACCACATTCAAGCTGCATTCACATTACCATAATTACATCACTTCCAAAAGGAACTTCCGTGTTCGTAGTTCACACTATCTGTCACCGTTCCCGTTATGTGTGCCGCCTGTCAATTATATTAGTAATCCGAAGCTCCCGTATGGAATGGGGCCGACCGTTCGGCGCAGCGTCCCGCGGAGGATTCCGGGTTCAATCCCCGTTCGCGTATTTGTATTCTACGGGTCTGCGAATACGTTATCAACGCTCGCTTGTTTACCGATGCCGGCCGTACTATTCCTACACCTCTATGCATTGGGTTTCTATAAACTAAGCTGCTTGTGGGATCGGAATAGGAGCGATAGGTAGCGTTGTAGTCCTTTGTGTCCTTTGTGTTCTATATTCATATATGACGTATATTTGTGAGTTATATATAGCGTTACTCTACTGATCGTAAAATCTTTTTTTTTTATAATTGGAGCAGAACATAAATATTCTTAAAATAAAGCCTTTTTTTAAGATACTAACATATGCATCGGATGCAGTAGTTGAAACTCGGCCTCTCATTCGAGGGGTACGAGGTTCGAAACCCAGGCATGCACCTATGATTTTTGGAAGTTATGCGCGTATTACAAATTAATGATCACTTGCCTAAACGGCAACGGAAAACATCGCGAGGAAACAAGAGGAATACTTGAGACATCTAAGAAGTTTTCAAAGGTATGTGAAGTATATCAATATGCACTTGGGCAGAGCGGTGGACTATGGCCTAATCCTTCTCATTCTAAGAGGAGTTCCTTGCCCAGCAGTGGAACAGTAATATGACAGTAAGGGACTGATGATGAAGATTCTCGAAAAGGCCATGGTAATCGTTTTGCTATATGGTTTGTTAACACATAAATAGACATAAGGAAAATTGTTTATAGTAGCGAATTTCCAGGCTCCAGAGATTATTCCGATAAATTCTAAATTTGCTAATGAATTATGCATTAATTTATACCTTTCCCTTGAGATGCTGTATTAATAACTCAAAATTTAGATTCATTGTTTACCCTGCAGAATATATTAATTACCTGTCCTAGATCCTACAGCTTCTTAGGCGCGTTCTATCAAGTTAGGTATATGTTTCATTTTATTCGTAGTTAATGGGATTCCTCCCATTCGTCTACTCTTCTGAAAACTTCTGTCTTCGTATGAACATCTATAGAAGAAGACATAGGTCTCCCATGGAAGACGCTTTTTACACTCACGGTTCCATACCTAGGATTCCCTGCTACGTACACAAATACACAAATACTTAGACCCAGGACAGAAATCTAAATACGTCATTTGGATATCTGCCTGGCTGGGGATCGAAGCTGGAACCCTCTGCGTGTCAGACTGGTGACCGCTGCACCACGCGTATCAAGGGATTCTACAACTTAAAACCTATAAACATTCAACGCGGGTTGACCACTAAACGAACTGTGACAGAGAGTTACGGAACTCTCCCTCACCCATTGCACTGCAGCAGCGTAGTGAAGGAAGCTCTACACTCCCACCAGTTGTAGAGCGACAGCCGTGGCTGGCAAAGGGATATACTCGTAGATGTAGATATATGTAGAGTGCTCAATATCTAAGTATTATATTTAAGTATACACATACACAAACTCGACAAATTTCCTGTGTCTAAAAATAATTGCAACGCGAAAAGATAGCACGCCGTCACAGCATTAGGGTGCACAAACACTTGCGATTAATGTTACCCAATTCTGAACCACTGATGCGAACTGTGATAGTGGGATGTGTGTAAGAGTTATACTGGTAGTCCAGGGTAGTGAAATGTATAGAAAGTATCTGTACATTTATGTATAGAAAGGGTTCGAATGTCTGGGATTGCATTTTTAAATTATTTGCGTGGAACAAATTGATAATCATGAGCTATAATGGTAAAGGAAGTCAAAATCCCTGTGAATTTTCCGTTCTGTGTCAAGTTCGAGTTTCACCCTTTTTAACCACAAAGGAAGCTACCACTTTTCAGGTGTTTTAAGAATTCTACTGGGGAAACACAGACGGCACACCTATTGCCACCTAATAACTATAATATTAAGCGCTGCTGTGTTCAAATTCCAAGCGGGTGTTAACAGAGGCATGCCTTACTCTATCGTTAATACTGAGTAAAATATAATCTTAACAAGTTGATTTCAGATGTCACTTATTATCCAGATGCATGCTCGTCTTCTACTCCTAGATATATAGAAAGTCGCAAAATCGCCCGTGCGGAAGCACCCTTATGTTGCAGATAGTGCATTGACAAATCACGTCACAGTTGGCAAGTAGCCGCCTTATCGTCACGTATTCGTTAATACAATCGCGAGTTACGATAACGATCGATGTTCGCTTGCTAAATATGTTTACGTGATTACCGTATCATAGACCAAGTGACAGATTGAAATGTCATACACTACTCATATATATACAGCATAGTATACATCATACAGGTACAAATACATCGTGTATTTACAATACTATTCTATCGCTTTCACAGTTTTATTTATTACATTGTCATCGGTCCTTGATACTTTTGCAAAGTTTCAAATCAGATTTGTGGAATCAGCATAATCAGAGTTGTGGAAATTGGTGAAAATTGAGCTCAAAGATTCCGTTACATACATAGATACAACCCAAGCTAATAAAAGCGTGTTAAAAAGGCCGAAATAGCATAACGCCGATGTCGAGACGAGACGATTAAGGATAAGGAGCAGCATCCAATCATCTATGGGTACATGCAAGAGCGCCCATTATGGTAGCATTATTGCCTTTGTTTAGCAGTGGACTTATGAACTTTTATACCGATACTCATCAGTAGCACATTATTCCGAAGTATTAAAATTTGAACTACGAGTACTTAAAAAATCATATCTGTACCAATTGTACCTCTCCAACAGTATTGCCAGGTCAGATTTGTAATACATATATTACAGTGCATTGATGAAAATATTTCAATAGATCAGCAAGAAAATACAGTGAATCATAAAGTCAAATACAGTCAAATCCTTACTAATATTATAAATCCGAAAGTAACTCTGTCTGTCTGTCTGTCTGTCTGGTTGTCTTTTCTTCACGCCTAAACCACTGAACCGATTTTAATGAAATTTTGCACAAAGATAGTCTGAGACCCGAGAACGGACATAGGATAGTTTTTATCCCGGAAGTCCCACGGGAACTAGAGATGGCGATCTAAGATCGATTAATCGGAGAATCGATCTTTTGGACCAAAAAGTCGATTATTTTAATCGATATCCTTACTTAATATTATAAATGCGAAAGTAACTCTGTCTGTCTGTATGTCTCTTCTTCACGCCTAAACCACTGAATCGATTTTAATGAAATTCTGTACAAAGATAGTCTGAGACCCTAGAATGGACATAGGATAGTTTTTATCCCAGATAGCGATCTTAGATCTATTAATCAGAAAATCGATCTTTTTGACGAAAAAAAGTCTATTTTTTTAATCGGTCTCCAGTAATGGATCCTACCTACGTTTGTGGGTCTTTTGGCATAGGTACTCTAAATAACCATGAGTTTAAAAATATCAATTCTTGCAATCGGAGACGGTTGCAACTTTATTTGTTTATATAGATTTAGTGGGATTTTATTAAGGGTGGCGAAAAAGATCGTTTTTTGAATCGATTCGAATCAAAGTGCAATAAATCGATTCACAAAAAAATCGAGGTACTAAGAATCGATTCTATCTTCGATCTTTTTTCGAGGATAGCGAAAAAAAAGGTTATCAGGATCAAACAAATTATGTATCCGTCAGCAAATCCTTACTTCCTTACTAATCCTTACTAATATTATAAATGTGGAAGTAACTCTGTCTGTCTGTGTCTTCTTCGCGGCTAAACCACTGAACCGATTTGAATGGAATTTTGTACAAAGATAGTCTGAGACCCGAGAAAGGACATAGGATAGTTTTTATCCCGGAAATCCCACGGGAACTGCAGATGGGATGGCGATCTGAGATCGATTAATCGGAGAATCGATCTTTTGAACCATAAAAATCGATTATTTTAATCGATCTCCAGTGATGGATCGATTCAGTGAGTCGATCTTTCAACCCAGAAGATTGAAATTCGATTTTTTCATAATTTACCTACAGTTACTTTACTTATCCATGTTAGTCGATCATCTATCTATTTATATAAAAATGAATATTTGTCTATATACATTTTATAAAATCGGAAACTATGCATTTGATCAAGTGATGATCTTTTGCAAAGTTGTTGTCCAAGAGCCCACGAAGGTTTGACAGATGGCACCACTGTCATTTCAATGAAGGTACGAATTTTCTGTTTTATGTATGTCATATTATAAGATATATCTTTAAAATGCGGGCGAAGCCGCGGGCACCACTAGTACACTATAAAATTGTAATACATTATACAGTTAATGCAGTAAAATAAAGTAAAATTACAGTAAATCTACTGTAATTACAGTGCATCTGGCAACACTGCTCTCCAATGTCTTTACATATTGGAGAGATACAAAAGACAAAGGTGCGAAAACACAAACACAGAACGAGACTAAGCATATTTAAATTAAAAACAAATGTGACGCCGGTGCTAATTTAGATTCTAGACTTCGACCGGCGTCCACGTCTCCCGCTAAACAGGTTACGTGCGACCCGCTGACAGCCCGCCGCCAAACATTGAGAACTGACGTCATAATGCAGTATTTATAGACGTTTCCACTGTCATAATTATAATGGTACCTGCACGTTGTATATGTGCACTGTTATAATTAAAAGTGGAAACTCGTGGTCCGACGCCGAGTGCACCATCAACTTAATTTTCAGTGGATAGCAACTGTGCGAGTACGGTCGTGTGTCACTTACCTATATATAACTATCTCGCCACGTAGAATCTTCACGTGGCATAAACGACACGCGAGAAATTAATTATTATTATTATTATTTGATATCTCATGACAGGGTCTCGTCTGCGTATCTATATGTAGACGTTAGTGTACATGTGCACAAGCGTTATATGGTGATAGAAATGGATGGTAGCTAGTTTTAGCTTGAATTTTTAAAACTCTTTGGTGATAGTCACCTAAATGTCACTATTTTATATAAGACTAGCTGACCCGGCAAACTTTGTACCGCCTCAAATCTATTTATCAAATATATTTCATATAAAATATAGCCTATGTTACTCGTGGATAATGTAGCTTTCGAATGGTGAAAGAATTTTTAAAATCGGTCCAGTAGTTTTTGAGCCTATTCATTACAATCAAACAAACAAACAAAGTTTTCCTCTTTATAATATTAGTATAGATCAACGATTTTTATATAAAATCGAAGCATGCAGTCCATCTGCTGGTAAGTGGTTCTACGTAAAGCTGGTGACAAACTCGTTACCACTCCTGAGGTGTGGTCACTAAGGTGGTCGCTTCGTAAGTAAGTCAACCGTCCACATATTGTCATCGTGTCATTTATACTTAGGCCACCCCACGTTACTTATTCTTTCACACGATGACAAAGAGTGACATACATTTTACCTCGAAAACATATTCCCAAATAATACCTACATAAAAACCGTATACGAAGGCGTAAGCACGCGTCAACTCACTTTACTTGCCTCTAATAAGAAGCGCATTCACAGACAGACACGCTTGAACTCCGATAAGAGACAAAATGACAATTAAGAGACTGCCGGTAATCTGGCCGTGGGTGTTCCGCGCTCGTGGGCGGAACTACGTCACAGCTCGGCCCTACTTAATATAGCATGAGCTTCCTTTATTGAACACTGAATAGCCTATTGAAACAGTATTTTAAGTAGATCTAGATGAATGATACTGCGGTAGTATGTAGTTATGTACCTACTACCAAAACTTCCACTTCTGAGATATAACAGCAGTTAAGCCAACTTAGTTTCGGATAAAGGAATAGCAAAGCATCTATCTGTACCCTTACCAGGAGTTCTTACGTTTCAGCAAATATGACTGTTTTGGTATTTGTTTACGTATTTGCCCATACAAATTCCAATCAGCGCCCTAGCGGATTGTGTCAGAACTAGGAAATCGTATTGGCCCATACGTAAACAAATACCAAAACAGTCATATCTGTCGAAACGTAAAACCTCCTGGTAAGGGTACTGTAATCGACTTCAGGAAGAACTATTATGTTATGGTCACAGATGCATAGATCACTTATCATCAGCTGGACTGCAAGCTTGTTGTTACCTCAACCTACTATTAGCTGTTTCAGCACAGTCGTGAAGCCACTACCTATAATCGCTCAGTATATTTTTAACCCGTCAGAAACATGCACCACAGGAAATGCTCGAAATTTCGGACGAAACTACGGATTTAGTATTTGCATTGCAAGCTTTAAAGATGTGATATTATACGTTCAGTTAAATTAATGTCAAATACCATCTTAGTTTAGTTAAATACACATTGACACAATTTTAATAAAAATTAAATTGCGATTTTTTCTTCTTCGCCGTTAAAGCAAGAGATTACTAACTAACACGTGCAAAAAGATTACCACTCTAAATGTGGCCATGGATCCCACAATCTAGCACAAAATGCATACAACAAAGCTATAAGCTCTCATTAAGAGTACCTACAGATCCGAAAAAGATCCATAACTCAAACAACATGATGCTGACTAAACCGTTTTATAAAATAACAACACGTGTTTGTGGTAAGTGAGTAAAATGTCACTTTAGCGACATCGCAAATACAAAGGCAAGTGGGTGTCCCCGTGGGCGGCAGTGCATCAGGTCACTTCTGACAAAGAGTCCCGTAAACCCGGCATTTAGTCGCCAGATCTTAGTATTTATTTTTATAATAAATTAGCTGACCCGACAAACCTTGTACCGCCTCAAAATCTATTTATCAAATATATTTCATATAAAATATAGCCTATGTTACTCGTAGATAGAATGTAGCTTTCGGATGGTGAAAGAATTTTTAAAATCGGTCCAGTAGTTTTTAAGCCTATTCATTACAACCATACAAACAAACAAAGTTTTCCTCTTTATAATATTAGTGTAGATAGTCTTATTGATATATGTCTATTATATTTATCCAATTTTTACCAAGCAACAATCGATTATTTTTAATTTCAATTATGAATAAATTGTCAAATGTTACAATAACTGGGGTTGAGTCTGCGGTTCAAATCCCACGCACAAATGATTTTTCGAAATTGAAATTAGTATTCGGAGAAAAAAATTAAATAATAAATATTCTTTTTTGAAATTGCTTTGTATATGACGGCGCCTAGTTTGGTTGCCATGGTGACGTTACGAAAATAATTATTATGTTGTGATTTCTGCCGGAAAAAGTGATAATTTGTAAAATTATTTAAGAAACGAATTAATTGTAATTTAGATTAAACTAAGTGAGGAACCCAAAGGATTTTATTATATTAAAGAAAGTATGTCGGACACCCAGCCGATATATATTTAAAATTAGAAATTAATTGTCGCTTGTTTTAACAGTGAAATTAGTAGTTATAATACTCAATCTATCGACATTTTGCCTACTAGAGATCGAAATTTCACAATTTCTACTATCCACAACTTATCAAAAGTCTATCTTTAAAAGACAAATCATTCAACAGATTGATTATTGATAACCGACGCGACGTATGTCTCTCCTTTACCAAACTTAAATCCAGAAGACAGAAACTTAACACTGCTATTGTTTGGCAGAAATTGGTGTAGCAGTGGTGCTACGAAGTCAAAAGTTCTACAACGTTTACAAAATTTCAACATGATCGTTACACGTGTCCGCAGCAAAGTTAAATGTCAAAAGATTACGTGTACACGTGTTCCCGTATGAGCGACGACAGTACTAACCACTACATAGAATCTTATGAAGTAGATTTTGTGATGCCTCAATATTGATAGTACTTAAGAGTAAAACTTGTGGCTAAATGTGTGTCGCTTAACATATTCCCACTATTTGTGTTTAGCGCTAATTATAGTATCAATTAGTTGATTTCAAATTTATTGTCGGAAAACATCGGTATACCTTAAAAAAGAATACTTAAAAATGTAAAGTGTACCAATTCGCACTTCGCCAGCGCTGTGGACTATAGCTTTCCCATTCTGAGAGGAGACCCAAGCCCAGCAGTGGGACTCTAAAGTGAACTCTACAGTATAAATATGTTTATGTTTACATATATACATGCTAATGTGGTTCTTTTCCATAAAAAGGGAAGGTGTACTACGTACTGTGTGCTAGACATGCAAGTGTATGCATTGTAAGATTGAGTTCAATAATAAAAGATGCATCGTACGGACAACACGCCTTTTATTTACGGACTAACATCGAACCACATTACAACATATATGTATAAAAAATCGCCTATATATTTGTCGATTTCCAACAAAAATATTGGTGATTTTTCATTCGACCAAGGCTAAACCGACCGCGCCATTTTCGGGAAATTTAATACGTAGATAGTTTTCCCTTGAAAACGAATTTATAAGCTTTTTGTACAACAAAACCATAAAAGGGTAAAATTGAAATGAACTGTGCAAAATGAATTCAATATCTCGAAATATGTTATAAGTATGTACATATAACAGATTTACCTACTATGTTTACCTGCCTTAAGAACAATAAGTACATATCTCACATTTGCAACACATCTATTACCAAAACACTTTTCAATTGACATAAATTAAATGTCCATATAATCTTTTAATTATCAAAACATCTAAAAATACTGCTTACATAAACAATCATTACCTAAACTAGTTCTCTTTAGTACAAGAACCAAACAATAGTTACAAATATAGTCACAGTGTCAACAAGTCAATAATATATTTTAAGCCAAAAGCCTTTTCCTAGGAAAATTGTTTTATAGATTGTCACTCAAATAACATCGCTTGTTCTCTGGAAGCGTGGGTGTTTTGCAAAGCCACGTAACCTCTGCGCTGCGTGGGTGACAGCTAGGGGTGCCAATCGTTCTGCGAGACCTAGGACTTCCCATTTTTAGAGGGTAACCATACGACTCGTCATAACCATAGTACGAGATTCATTCGATTCGTCATTAACTGGATACCGATTTCTGGGCTTTAGATAAATCCCACGAAGAATGCGTTTGGAACATTCGATTATTCCGTTTTTTGGTAAATTTACTTAGGTAATAAGTTTTTCTGTAGAAACAGAAGGTACTTAAGGAAAGTTCATAAACAATGTTCAATAACAATTCCAATTCCAATTCTCTTTTTCGTATAACTAAGTGAATAATTTCATTTATTTTTGAAGAGACCTTTCTTCATCGTCGCAAACAAAACTGTTACGGAGTCCACAAACCCGAAAACTACTAACTGAACATTCGCGTTCTATAACATACAGAGTATGTCTGATTGCATCAAGGAGCCATCGATCTCGTTATCTATCTATTTAGAGTCCGCGACGCGTCGCGCGACCGCTGGCCGCGACGTTGCAGCGTCGGCGCGCCAAAATAAAGGAAACCGCGCTGATCGATCGCGGCTATATCCGTTCGATGCGCGGTGACGCAACGCGTGCAACCCGTTCGCGTGAGAAGTGCGCGCTTTACACTATACCTTAAATCTGCTTTATAGTTTCGATAAGGTGAAACCAAATTACCAACGGCACTTTTATTTTGTATTCTCTTTTAATTTACAAGTCTTTTAGCTGAAATGGCCGTTTAATAATAATAGAAGAAGAACGAGTTTGATTTGTCTGTAAAAACAGTTCTTACCGCATTGCATTGACCTTGTTATCTTTCTTTCGCATCTACTAAGATTTAATGAATTTGTTGACTCGATTACTTCTACAAGTAACTACCACTTAACAGTACACTAAGTATATAATATTCATTAGGACCCAATCAACTTTGTTTCCTCTATTTAGAGCCCGACGCGTCGCACGACCACTGGCCGGCGACGTTGCAGCGTCAGCACGCCAAAATAAAGGAAACCGCCCTGATCGATCGCGGCTATATCTGTTCGATACGCGGTGAGCCCGTGACGCAAGACCTATAGACCATCCGCGTGGGAAGATCGCACGCTTCAGACCAAATAGATAGCTTTAGGTTAATATTACATCATAGACATCATGTTTTGACAAGTAAATGTCATTGTTTGACACTGGGATTGATCGCATGTAAATGTCTGTACATATAAAATATTATTTAATAAATATTTTCATCAAACACAAGATGAACTTGAATCACAGATAACTTATTCTCAGATTATTCAAGATCTTATCCCAAAACTACGAGTAGTACAAGTAAATGAGCTGGCCGTTTTCCTAATAACCATCGGAATAAGCGAAAAACATGTGGCCAAGATTTCCTTGTCCCGTCAAAATATTAACGTAGACTCGTGACTGGTATAATACAATGGATTCGCGAATATCACGAAGTTCCAACACTAAATCCAGCAACTACATTGTAACGTTCGAAACTGGCTGTCAGAGTAGACTTTAGGAACAAAAACATAGGAACTGAGTGTTTGATTTACGAGCCCCGTGACACGTGACACTACGCCGACAGACTCGGCGGACGCGCGACCAACAAATTTCGGGCCGCGTACAAAGTCATCGTCATTCCTTTGCATTTTTACATAGAACATTACTTTTTTATGGAACGACATATAACGCAAGCATCCAAATAAATCTCTGCGTACGTAAAATGTATTTATTACAAATACAGCTTATAAATTTGATATAAAAATGTTGCATTGACATATTTATTCAACATTTCATCTCTTGCATTTATTAACACCTCTTTATACCTTTATCTTAAGAAGTATTGATTTTAGCTATCTGTATATGATCATTTAGTGTTGTGTGTCACTAACCAATGACGAACAAACTGTATTCGTCGCAGGTATACGTCGCGACTGCGTTGGCGACTGGTGAAATACGGCAAGCAATCGCCGGTCGCGCTTGTTTCCGCTGCGTGGGGTCAACACGCCATTACGTACTTTTAGCATTTTATATTTAAAAAAAATATCCTGAAACATCTGAAAAAGGTATTAGGTGCCGCTTGTTTAAAGTTATATAGAGGTAATTGCGTTTTTTGGACACATTCCACTCGCAGCGACGATCCTTACTATATTAATTTATCGTTATCAATAATCATAATTATTTTTTACCAACTATCAAAATTTGACAGTATCTAGTAGGCAATTGTATATTTTAATCTCCAATACGCAATATTCATATTCTCATACATTGAAGCAAAGTTAAGATATAGAGACCTGCTCAGATAACAGTTAAGACATGTAAGATATTTTGAAGTAATTTTGTCATTAACAGTATAACACAATGCAGTACAGTACAGCGTATGCATCATACCTGCGCCCGCGCCGCGAGGTCACCGCGCCGCCGCGTCGCGGCATTTAGTGATGTGATCGTGTATGTCGATGTTTTTATCATCGTAATTTGTAATTGAAATATATACACATGGGTGCACAAGCGAATCCGTGTATGGAATTATTCAATATAAAAGTATGAGCAACAATAACAGGTACAGATCATAAAAACCATTGGATCATCGAATCGAATCAAGAAACTTATAGAAGGGATATCAATTTAGGTATGTCCTCTACTTTCTAAATACCGATCACGCTACTACAGTCTCAATAGTTAATCCGTCAATCACTAGTCAATCTGTGTTATCAAATAACTGCTATTTTCTAAGACTGAGATACAGTTAAGATAAATGGACACAGCCGAAGTGATAGAGCATAATTAAGTTAATTTATAAACTTAATCGCACGAAACTACAATATAAATCCGTTTCTAAATAAATATCTGCAACTTTATCCTAACTTACTTATTTTACGGATTCAATAACTAACTACGCTAATTAACTTTACTGTAAAATTAGTACGGCCAATTTTTACGAAAATAGATTATCATACATTTACTTTTTCAGTTACTTTTTACTTTTGATTTGTTTACTTCACTTCAAAGCATGTGTAGACAAAACTTCAAGTATGAAATCGCTAATTGCCAAACGGTCAGTATGTAATCATTTTAACGATATCGATAGATTTAACAATGGTAGGCATATCAAAAGGTACATCCCTACGTCGCGGTGCGCACGCGTCACCCGCGTGACGCCCGGCGGGTCACTGTCTGCCGCCGTCTGCCCGATTAACGCCTCGACCGATCCCAACTTTCTACACGATTGGACTTTGCGTCTGCGCATCGCTGTTACTTGGGATTTAATTACTCTTCAGATTGTTATGTGAGCCTAAGAATAAGTACACATACGTCGAAATCCACATCGCAAATATCTAATGTTTAAGATACAACAGTACACAATTGAATAAAAGCTGAATAAATCTGTGTCTACTCCTGAAACCACTTTTTCTTAATAGTGATAGCAGATGACTAACAGTGGCCGTTTAGACCAAGATAACTTTGACAACAGAGAGACATACAACGACAACCAAAACAAACAGACAAAGACGACATACGCGTACTATCATACAATAACTAAAGATAATTACAAAGACAAAAATCCTATTTCTTTCCACGAATCCAACGATACCTCATATAATTAAATCCGTCAAAACATTTGGGCTACAGGGCGCACCAAATATACGCTTACGCTTGAATATACATACGCTTACACATACATACATACATACATACATACGCTTGAATAACATTGCCTTCCGCAGTTCCGTAAAAACAATACCTCAATACGTATCACTAAAGAGGTAGAACATTGCAGTCCGAGTCTCGCGACGTGAACGATTAACGTTTTGTCACAGTATAAGGATCTATATCTTTATATATATATTTCTTATGTGCGTGTGTATGTCACTGAATTCCTCCTAAACGACTGGACTGATTTTGATAAAAATTGTTGTGTGTGTTCAAGGGGACTTGAGAATGGTTTAGATTCACAATTTAGTCCGTGGGGAAAGGTTTTTTTAATTAATTTTTAATTCGTAAGTAGTTATAGAATCGGAAACTATGCATTTGATCAAGTCATGATCTTTAGCAAAGTTGTTGTCCAAGAGCCCACGAGGGTTTGGGAGTTGGTAAGACCAATTTTCGACAGATGGCACCACTGTCATTCCAATGCAGGTAAAAATCTTCCGTTTTATGTATGTGATATTATTTCTTTAAAATGCGGGCGAAGCCGCGGGCACCACTAGTATAGATATAGATATTTGTACCGTGGTTTTGTCGACCACCGCACTGAACTTTCTAGAAGCTCACGCACACCCACTTTCCCTCGCGAACGCCGTAAGCCGGGGCTTTATCCCATCTGATAATGTACACACAATTTGCACTATCGACGGCCTTAAGTGTACATGTGTGGACGGCCTAATGTGTAAATGTGAGTCCAAATTGTTTTACAGGACAACAAAAACATACTTAGATTAGTGATAGATATTTTAAAGTGACTAAAAGTCTCGTTGGTCTGTTATTTTTCTATTTCTTGACTTTTTTCATAATATAACGCTTTCAAATTCAAATTCAAATCTCATTTATTCAAAATTGATTCATATAGAATACTTTTTGAAAGTCAACAAACTACCACCGCTTCGGAAGGTATTTCGCTATGGAGAAGAAGCGGCGCAAGAAACTCCATACGTGTGCATATTTGCATCTTTTAAAGAGTAAATAATATACAATTTTACATAGTGGTACATATAATTAATTTTTGATGTTGGAGCTGGAGTTGTCATACCATACGGATTTATCATTTAAGTACTGATTTACATTATAATAAGCTTTTTTACATAAAGTTAATTTTATAGTAGATTTAAACCTTTTCTCGGATAGATCGATAATGTCTTTTGGTATTTTATTGTAGAAACGAATACAGTTCCCCATAAAAGAATTACACACCTTGCTTAATCTAAATTGAGGTATGGCCAATTTATCTTTATTTCTAGTATTATGACTGTGCCTATTATAATTTTTTTCCAAAGAAGAATAATTTTTGCGAGCATATAAGATATTTTCATAAATATATTGACTAGGCACTGTCAAAATATTTATAGATTTAAACAGTTCTCGTAAGGACTCACGGGGCGAAGACTATAAATGGCTCTAATTGCACGTTTTTGAAGTATAAAAATGACATCTATGCTAGCAGCGTTACCCCACAGCAGAATACCGTAAGACATAATGCTATGAAAATAACTAAAGTAAACAAGCCTAGCGGTTGGTATATCGGTAAGATGTCTTATCTTCTTTACCGCATAGGCTGCCGAACTAAGTCTACTACATAACTTTGCTATCTGAGGGCTCCATTGTAGTTTAGAATCTAAATTTATCCCTAAGAAAACTGTTTCATCTACAAATTCTAAGTGATCATTGTTAAGGGTAACATTCATCGTCAGCTTTTTAACATTAGGCAGAGCAAATCGGACACATTTAGTCTTTTTATTATTTAATACAAGATTGTTTGCGCTAAACCAGTTGTTAATTATGTCAAGTGCTTTATTGACAGCGCTCACGTCGTTAGATTGTCTTTTAACTTTAAATATTAAGGAAGTATCGTCAGCAAACAACACAACCTTTGATATGTCCTGCATTACATACGGTAGATCATTAATGTATACCAAAATCAAGAATGGCCCCAAAATAGAGCCTTGTGGGACGCCTACTTTAACACCAGAACCTAACGATTTGTGTCCCTTAACCTGAACTCGTTGTACTCTATTATCTAGATAAGACCTAAGCAGTTTTAGAGACGTACCGCGTATACCATAATATTCCAACTTTAACAAGAGAGTTTTATGTTCTACACAATCAAATGCCTTAGAAAGATCACAGAATACACCTATAGTATCCTGCGCATCTTCCCAAGCGTCAAAAATGTTTCGCATTAATTCAACACCCGCATCAACGGTTGATCTACCTTTGGTGAAGCCGAACTGTTTATTATGGAATAAATTATAAAAATTAAAGTGCACTAATAATTGATTAAGTATTAGTCTTTCAAATATTTTACTAAAAACAGGCAAAACAGAAATTGGTCTATAATTACTAGGATCTTTGTTGTCACCAGACTTAAATAGAGGAATGACCTTACTTTGTTTCATTAGATCAGGAAAGCAACCATGATCTACGCATAAATTAAAAATTTTGGCTAAGTAAGGAGCTATAGTCTCAATAATAAAACTACAAATTTTTATAGACATTCCCCATAAATCCTCAGTAGTTTTAATATTTATATCTTTGAACACTTTAATTACTTCTTTGCTATTAACATGTCTAAATATAAATCTATCACTGCAACTTTTTACATTTTCTTTAAGGAAATTTACAGAAAGAGCAGGCGAAGACTTTAGAAATTGTGTAGTTTTCATGGAAATATTAGTAAAGAAGGATTCAAATTCTTGTGCCACATCCTTATGTGATCTTATCGGATGATTTTATTTTGTTATGATAATAATTTGACTTAGCAATTTTGCAAACCCTTTTAAACAATTTAGAGTACCTTCGAACATGCTCGTTAAGCTTGGGGCTAGGACTATTGGCCCTTTCATTATACAAGTCAAAAAGAGTTTCCCGACTTATACGAATACCCTTAGTAGCCCATTCATTGAATTTAAAACCGACTGATTTCTGATATTTTTTAAGTATAAATATTTTTTTAAACTCCGTATTTATTATTTTAAAGAAATTTGAATAAACACTATTGGCATTGTTATTATAATTTAAAAATTTTAAACTATTTAATAGCTGCTGGTTAAACTTTTTTAGACGCATTTTTGTTATTAGTCTATATTCCAAAAATACTTTATTTTCTGTGTGATTATTACAGAGAATATGAACACTTTGGCCACTGTGATCCGACTGAATGCAATTTATTATGGACTTATCTATAATATTACAATTACAAAAAATGTTGTCAATACATGTAGCTGAAGATGTTGTCACCCTTGTAGGTTCACAAAAAACATTGTTTAAGTTAAATGATTTAAATAAAGACAATAATTTAGTTGTTAATAAGCTATTGTGCAAGATATTTACATTAAAATCTCCACATATTATAATTAATTTATTACTTTTGGAAATTATGTTTAAAACATCCTCCATAACAGTTTCAAAACAATAATAGTTATCATTACAAGGGGGCCTGTATACGCAAACCACAATATGTTTCTCCAGCTCAACACAAGACAATTCTATAGAACGCTCAACCGAAAGATCCACAATGTCTAAACGTTCTTTAAATTTAATATTATTTCTCAGTAATATTAAGGCACCACCATGAATTGCAGACTTACGGTTGAATGAACTGGCTATAATATAATTTTTATAACGTATAAGCAATTCGTGATTTCTTAACCAATGTTCAGTTATACACATTATGTCATATTTATATTTTTCTAAAAATAATTCCAGTTCTAATTCTTTACTCGCAAGACCTTGTATATTCTGGTGTAAGATTTTTAATATTCCACTTTTTATTTTATTTTTGCCAGAAATACTTTGTTCAGTACATTTACTTAATATAGTTTTATGTGGTATTTCTGTTGTCAGTATATTTAATTTAAAAAATGATTGTTAGTAATACTACTAACATCAGTCTGTAAAGAGGACTGCGTTATAGTGTCTATAACTGAATCGTGTATATTAAATGCTACTAATGTAGCAAGTCGTTTTTTCAATTTTTTTGACAGGTACATAGTATCCTGAGTCAAGATAAAATTGTATATAAATTTATTTATGTCAAAATACATAATGTCATTATGACGACATGTCAAATTATAGATATGCATATTATTTTTATAAATTCTATTATTTTGCTCCTTTGTTAAGTTAGAGCAATATGGGAGGGCACATAAAATAAATCTGCACTTGTAGTTAGTACTTAATTTTAACAATATAAATTAATTTATTTCCTTTTCCCTTTAAGCCGACGTTATATTCTAACTATGCTCGGGATATTTCCCATTTAATATTTGTTTTATAAACCCATAGGCATTTGTGGATTGCCTGTATCCATATTGTTGACAAACCACATGACGCAGTGACCATATGGGTCAGTTAACTAGAGTTTCAAAGTGTTTCAAATTTGATTCCAAAGCAATAAATGTTTATTTACATGCAAAATAGGTAAATTTAAATTCCCGCCAACTTGTGAACTTTTTGATACGCTATCATAAAATTAGACAAAAAGCTTAGATAGCATATTTGTCACAGAATCATTAATGATAACATTTTTAAGCACTAAACACCATACATTGTAATAAATAAGTCTCCTACATACCAAATCGAAACACAAATCACTTTCGCAAGCGTGCTTCGCAATCCAGATTAGGGCGTCTATTTTTTATTACTCCAGGTAATTGTAATTGGAGTTCTCACGGGAAATCTAAGCGCTCCCTTAGGAAACGCCGCAATTAATTTCTCTCAGTTTTCGCTTGGGACGATACCTCTCGTAATAATTAGTGAGGTCAGATTGGTATTTTTTTATAATATAGGAGTAGCAGACGAGCATGCAGTCCACTTGATTGTAAGTGGTTACTGCCGCTCATGGACATCTGTAATCAACCACAGATAGGATTAAATATTCCTACCAGACGTCGACACAGATGCGCCGCTAGCCCTGAGGACTAAGCTGGAACGCTTCGGAAAAATAAGTCTCACTTACCACACCAATCTAACCAGAATACATCAGCGCTTAACACTGATGTTATGAGGCAGAAATAGGCGTGACTGTAGCGACACCGCAACCGCAATACGTTCTACAATATTCAAAATTGTGCTAATCTTAACTTAATATGTTACATCTTAAAAACAAAGCATAATACTGATTAGACAGTATTAAGCTTTGTTTTTAAGATGTAACAATCCTTACTAAAATTAAAAAATGCAAATGTGAGTTTGTTTCTTTGCTACACTTTGCTTTGTTAGGGGTTCAGAAAAGGACACAGGATACTTTTTATCCCGAAAAAACTACCATTCCCGCGGGATAGACAAAAATCTCTGATTGAGAGCAAAGCCGCGGGTAAAGGTTAAACTTACAATAAAAATATTTGTAAACTTACAATAAAAAGTTTTGTTAGAATAAAACGCACAACTTCGTAGAACTTCGTTCTTGAAATAACGTAGAGATTCGAACACCATCGTGTGCGGCCCAATTTTAAACTAATATCTTATCACTACTTGTCACGCTCCTTCACACATACATACACACACAATCCCTACGCAGCCCTACGCAGCTTTTATCGCACTGTGCACAAGCTTCGAGTCTAAGGCAATTAGCGACGAGAGTAGTGGAGCGTCGCCTATATGTTGAGACCGCCCGGACTCCCAGAAACTGGACAATCAATATTCGATATGAGATTAAACGCGGCTTGTAATCTAAGATTAAAACATAAAACGAGTCTATAAGTACCAATATAACAATATGTATTTGTCCCCACTTTATACCAAACTATAATCTATATAATATATGTACAGGGTGTCCCGTAAGTACCACGACAAACTTGGGGAGAACATAGGTTAAGATCTGACCTCTCTGAGAAAAAAAATACCTTGTAAAAGTGTCACCGTTTTTGCACTATCGAATGTTTTTTTTTTTTTTTTAATACTGTCCTCTTCATCTTCTTTCGTTAACTGTGTGTACAAATTTAATGATGCAGTGTTTATTTTTTCTGTTAAATACTATCAGATAGTTAGTCTACCATATTGAAATGTAAATAAGTTAAAAAATGTAAAGGAACCATGAAAAAAAATAGGGCTAATTTTAGATTTTATATTTTTTACAATATTTTCCTCAACTTTGACTATTCGCGGTGAAAAAAAAATGTATTGAACTATAAGTACACATTACCCAAAAAATATTTCTAGTTAAAAGAGATTTCATAAAGGTACCACACTTACTATTTAAAGTTGAAGAAAAAAAGTTAAGGCTGTTTTTGCATGAAACGGACTGAAACCAATTTAAACGTAACCCTTTAGGTCGTTAAATAGGGGTTGGAACTTTATTTTATAATCCGTTAATTTGGAAGCAACCACTATGAAAAATTATCATTAGACTCAATGAAGCATCTAAGTCACTGTTTTTTTTAGATCAACCCTTACGACGGCAAAAGGGTGTATGCATATTGCCTTTCTGTTTACACATCTGATTCAGCATTTTATCAACTCAAAAATCAATCCCATTAGGGTATATAAGTAAAGAAAGTTTCTTTAAAAACCGTTATTGAAGTTACTTCCTTTGGCGTGTCTGAAAAAAGAACAGAGTGCAGAGAGGTTTAGTGTAGGGCGAATTTCCATTGGCCGTCGTAACATATATTTTTAACAAGTAATTAATTTAAAAAATCAAAAACCCGACTGCACCAAAAAGGCTGAAGTAGAATTTCCAAAAGCAGTGAAATAGGCAGTTGATTATTTTTATCCAGAAAGCCAAATACAAAGTTTCATAGTAGGTGTCTGCTTCAAAAACGAAAGATGTTCAAACAATATTATCCTATTTTATCCTCGTAGTGTTCATTTACGCTATATAAAGAACCTATGTGTAAAATTCCAGCACGCTTAAGTTCAGCGGTTTCCCTTTGCGTTGATCTCTGGCACAGCAACAACTCTCTCATTTAGTCAGACAGTCATCTCGATGTGTATATACGAGTATATATGTACTAGCTGACCCGGCAAACGTTGTGTTGCCATATAAATAAAAAAATGTTAAGGATGAACAACCCTTATCACTTAGGTGTAAAAAAATAGATAGTGGCCGATTCTCAGACCTACTGAATAGGTATATAAAATTTGGTGAAAATCGGTGAAGCCGTTTCGGAGGAGTACGGTAACTAACACGAAAATTTTATATATAAGATATATTATATAATGTATGTGTAATCTCCTCTTAATTTCCTTTATTTTGAAACCCTACTCGATAGGTTTGGTTAACTTTTTTAAAACGTGTTACTATTTTGCGAAAAAATTCACCATTTACGGTCTATAAAATATATAACTTCAGTAAATCAAAGTTTCGGTCATTATTTTACCTCGTTAGAGGTAGCATTTCATTATTTTTATCCAACAAGCCTGATACAAAATGTCATAGTGTTTGCTTCAAAATTGACGATTGTTCAAATGAACTTTTAACCCTTATTTTACCCTCTACGGGGTTGATTTTTCGGAGGGGGATAAAAAAGTGCGTCCTTGTTCCTATCCAGAAAGCCAAATACAAAATTTTATAGTAGTTGCTTCAAAATTAAAGGATTTCAAAAAAACTGTTTTCCCCTATTTTACCCTCTTAAGGGTAGAATTTCCAAAAGGCCTTTCTTAGTACTTATTCAAGCTATATAGAGAACCTGTGTGCAAAATTTCAGAACTGTAAGGTCCTTGGTTTAGGCTGTACGTTAATTTCTGAAAAATGAATAAGTCATTTAGTTAGTCAGTCAGTCAGTCACCTTACTGTTTTATATACATACAAATATGTTTTTATAATCTCCGTTTAATTTCCTTTCATTTGATACCCTACTCGATAGGTTCGGTTAACTTTTTTTTTTAATGTTTTACTATTTCGCGCCAAAAATCCGCCATTTTGTTTTTTTTTTACTAACACCTATCTAAGGACACTCGGGTCATTGAGACTAATATAATGACACTTTAACTGTTGAAATTCATCCAGCCGTTTGTTAGATCGGATCAAATAAAGAAAGACAAACATACAAGATACGCGCGAAAAACATAACCCTGCCTTGGCAGTCGGGTAAAAAGGGAATGTATTACGCGTGCTCAAGTGCAGAACAGCGGTTTTTTAGGGTTCCGTACCTAAAAGATAAAAAAGGAACCCTATTACTAAGACTTCGCTGTCTGCCCGTCTGTAAGTGTGTCACAGGGCTCTATCTCTGGAACCGTAATAGATAGACATTTGAAATTATTACAGAGGATGCATAACAGTGGCCGCTATAACAACAGATACTAAAAATAAAAAAAGTTGAAAACAAAAAAGGGTCCCCATACAACAAACTGCTTTCGATATTTTTCCAACTTACTAACTTATATAGATAATTCTAACTTTTGAACCGTTAGAGGTAGACAGTTCAAATTTTCACAATGTCTATACTTTAATGGCTGCTGCAATATTAAATACTAGGAATTTAAAAAAAATTAAAATTTGGTTGTACGGAACCCTCCAGGTGCGGGTTTGACTTGCACTTGGCCAATTATTAGTAACGCGCAGACCCGCAGGCCACAAGGGAAAGTCGCGGGCCACACACCACCCGTGGGTGTCGGGTTGCCGACCGCTGGTGTTGAATATTAGCTTTCAGAAATTTGCTGATAAAGTATTTATTGATGCATATGCACATAGGAATGTTTTTGAAATTCTACTAAGGAGGTAAAAGAAGAGATATGTACGTATACGGGAATCTTTTAGGTTCGAAGTTAGAAACGTGAAAGTTCAGATAACGTCTATTCAGACAAATACACGACAACGTGGACTGGTGCAAATTTCATATATGATAATGCGTAATTTTATTCAAATTGGCCTACATTTTGGTATACTGATTAGGTACATCGCAACTACTTTGGACACACTGCGTGCCAACATTTTGTCCTGCCTTGGGGCATGGTTGTGGTTATGCGTGGATTAGAGACGGTGACGTGGTAGACACATAGACCTTGGATTAAACTTTTGGGCTAGAACAGGGCTACAGTATCCCCTGCCTATGTACGAGACTAAAGGGGGACTTACGGAGTTGCGGGCGGCAAGATGGGAGCTCTAACCGCCCAGCCAGCGACCCTGGAAAGAACCACAGTATGTAAGGCCGCATATAACATGGACGGTTCCTATGGAATAGAGTAAATAATAATAATTATTGTATCCTACATGAAACTTATATTTTTAAGAAAGTTTCATTACAGTCCACTAATTAGAGTTTTAGTGTATGTTTCTGAAGAAAGCTTGAATTTAGGTACACAGTGACGAAAAAAAAGCTTTTATTCATTAAATATTAATGCTACTTTATCGTTAAGGAGGAGACCCATGCCCAGCAGTGGGACAGTAATGGGTTGAAGACAACGGCATAACTTATAATTACCCAAGTGCGAGACGAACTCGCGGAGGGTCCCGCATCAAATTTTCATTTACTGATTATTTATTTTTTTAATTTTTGTTTTTGTTATAGCGCTCATCGTTCAACATACTCTGTAAGCAATCATGTATCTATCTATTACGGTTCAATGGATAGAGCCCTGTGACAGACAGAAAAACGTACAGACAGCGAAGGCGTAGTAAAACGGTTCCGTTTTTACCCTTTGGGTACGGAACCCTAAAAACATACCCAACAACACTGTGGTGTAGAGCTGAGCCTTATGTTATATAAGTAAGTGTTAGAGTAGTATTAAGTCAGTCATAATAAAGACTTCATCTAAACAAGACAAGACTTGTATTTCGATATATAAGTACCTATAAGCACACTCGTATGTCGATATATAGGTACATAACCTATAAGTATGTATCGAACGCTTACCATTACGAGGCCGTCTGAAGGCAATTAGTGAGCTGGGCACCGGAAAGAAGGGAGCAATCAATATGTAGCGAGTCTCGCGACCGCCTCTTTCTGTTAAGGATGCGCTAACTTCATTCGTTTTCAATAAGCTTTTATTGTGCTTAATGTATTGATTTGTTACGGTCTGTTATGTTGTGTGAAATTGCCATTTTTAAATAGGGTATCTGATAGGATTTTGTTAAAAACTTGAACCTAAATGGTAAAGAGAATATTTTGACTAAGGATCTGATAAATTCACTGGTAACCCCTGGATACAAAATACCCATGATCCATCGGTATGAGCATCACCAAACAATAGAGGCGTATAGGTCACAACCAATGAAGGACTTTAGCCCGATAGTAAACCTAAAAAGACTGGATGGATGAAAGGGAAACCAATATTTTTCCTCTATGTCACCACAACAATTTGAAAGAATCCAACAACCTCATAAGTTAAAATCGTTTGGGCTGTTAGTTTGGCGTGCTAAAGAATAAGACATACATACATACATTAAAACATTGCCATCCACAGTCAGTTAAACATAAAAAAACACTATGATACTACAATTTTATTTCGTTACGAATATAAATTAGAACCTTCATCTAGCAAAAGCTCAACGATTTAAAATATTACACCATGTGTATGTGTGTGTACGTAGTATGCAGCGTGTATACCTACCTATGTGTGTACTAGTACTTAATGAATCATTTAGTAGTACCACTAAACCGCGAGTTGAGCCACGGGCAACAAACTATTTCGTGGCAAATTTCAAGGTGATCGATCAAATATGTTTACCTTTATCGTGTGTATTATAAAGTAAATAAATTGTAAGCGATAATAAAAGTGAAACAGTATCAAAAGTGCTTTCTAAAATTTTTTTTTTTATTTTACTTCCAAAACTTATTTAGACGACCCGCGTGGCGGAGCGGCGACCATACCGGTCTGACGCGCAAGAGGTCCCGGGTTCGATCCCCGGCCAGACAGATATCTAAATGATGAATTTAGATATCTGTTTCTGGGTCTGGGTGTTTGTGTATTTGTCTATGTGTGTGTCGATGGCACCCACGGACACAGGGAATCCTAGTGTGGAGCTGTGAGTGTAGAAAGCGTTATGTCTAGTTATCCCAAAGTTTATTTTCGTTACTACAGAATAGAAGTTAAATATATCGTTTCGTTTCGTACATATATAGCAACCTATTTCTAGCAATCTATTTCTATCACATGTCATTCAATAGGTACGAGTAACATTACGTCATTAAGTGGACCTCTGTCTTTTTTTGACTTGGCTATTCCACTTTATGGGCCACTGTTGGGCACGGGTCTCTTCCGCGAACTACTCGACCACGATGTTCCAATGCAGTTGTTATTGGTTACTGGGCAATCCGTTTTCGATGTTTTCAAACCGTGTTTATGCCCTTAGGTTTAATAATTACTCTCCTAATCTTGTAGATCAGTTTAAATGCCTACATAAGCCATTAGGCAATACCCAATCAGTTTGAATTGGGTATGACCAGCGGCTATTGGCATCTATCTATAACATATAAATCTACACCATAAAAAAAACAAATATTTCCGAAGTGTTACGCTTTTATACAACAGGAAAAAACCGTAAACTGCACAGCTGCGTCATCCAATCCGTATTTAACACAATTATATACGATCACGGCCCTAAATGCCCGAACGCCGTCGGCCGTGGCCGTAGTCCGTAACTCCGTAGGGCCGGAGTCCGGGCCGGCCCCCAGCGGCGCCGCGTCCCCATAAATCTCCGCGAGGTCGCTGCCGTCGCTTCCTTTGTTTTTTTGCCCGACGCGGTAATAAGATCGCGTCAACGTCAGGTATAGATAGTGTGACCACACATCTCGCTTGTACTGGACAGTCCTGATTTCAGACTGACTGACCGGTTTATACAAGTAAGTACATAGTCAAGATTGCATTGAGGGGTTCTTAACAAGTATTTCTTTGATAAAGGGCCTCGGTAATGTGTGAGTAAAATTATTCAATTTCATGTCAAATTTATTCAATTAAATATGATGTCACCGGCAAGGCGCGCGGCGGTGATGCTTTTCTTGCAGGCCTTGCAGCTATGGCATTTCTTTAATTATTTTTCATACACGCAGTTCACGACCCGCACAAACAACAACAATATAAACAATATTTTGACGACAGCTTCTTGTGTTATCGCCCTTAAACTTAACGGATATTATCTTACCTAATTTGGTAATTTATGTCTATGTAGCGTAATTTGAACACCACTCAGGCATTATGAAACAGACCCAAAGAGGAATAAATTATCATTAGCATTTTTTTAAATATTAGAAGTGTCCCAGTTAGGAATGAAATCATTGCCACATTAGTATAGATAGGCGGGCGGCCGCGCGTGAAATGCATCCGTCGCGTCGTGAATGTCGCAAGTAAATCGCTATTATTAATTAGAACGTACTTGTTTAGTACCGTAATAGATTAAGCGGAAACATTGTATGAACGTCTGTATTCGGGCCGATTACTCAATCCAATACGAGTGCTAATATTATAGAGTTCGAATTTATGACTGCGATGATTGTTAGATTAAGTAATGTTCGGAACAACTAAAGCGCTTTTTGATTTCTTTAATTAAAAAAAGAAATCTAAATTTCTGTTTGTGAACAGAAAGATAGATTACACCTGAGTGATACACACATTTTTAATGCAATAAAAAGGGTTTCGTAAAAGTATTTTCAGTAAAACATCTCAATATCAGTAAATCAGAATAATCTCGAACAACATTTTTCACCGGATATACATTTTAAGCTGTACCTATTTATATACAGCAATTTTGCCACTTTTGTATATTCATTACAGCAATGTCAATATTACTATTCTAAGGCCGAAATGAGAACTCTTGGGTGCGTAACATAAGGCAGACTGCACGCTTGCAATCAAGGTTTAATGGCATTGAGCAAACAACAAATCACAACAACAATCACTACACTCCACAACAAGCGCCACATCTGGGCAATCCGGGCGGTTATTATGCCACGTCACGATAACTATTCATTATACAAAACACAAACGGCGCCATTACCTAGGTGTCCGCGCGTGATTTATCACGACACATCGATGGACAGTTTGCATAAATCAGCAGCTGCCTTTGATATTTGGAACGACCAAGTATACTTAATGCAACACATTTTGTTCTAGGATGCGTCTCTCGCCAGTATTCAGATCCCACTCTGATTAACGATCTTGCCATTTTTAGGGTTCCGTAGATCGGTACCTAAGAGGTAGAAAATGGGACACTATTAAATACTAAGACTTCGCTGTAACAGAGCTCTTTCTCTTGAACCGTAATAGGAAAACACTTGTTTTTTGACAGAGAGAGTTTTACTAAATGTTTATTACTAATTTATATCAACAAATACTAAAAAATAAATGAAAATCCTCCAGTGTGCAGATGATACCCGTGCCCAACAATGGGTTAAAAAGATTCAGCGAGGCTACATATTTTTGCCCCACAAAGTATCAATACATAACAAACAAGTCTCTTAGTTTCGTTCGTATAGTAAACAACTCTAACGTTATAAATACCGCTTCACTATAAAGACTTGGAAGTAATATATCAACAGCGTTTTCTTCCCAAACGAGCCGATGACGTCCCCGCAACAGTCTCTCATCGGCCACTGTCTAATTACCGTCGTCACCGTCACTCGCGACTCGCTGACTCACCGACTTACCGATCTACATACTTCATTGCAAGTACCCATCGTTTATACATACACCTTTCTCCACCTACCTCTAAATCTGATATATGGATATCTGATAGATAGAGCTAAATTGTGACGTCACTAAACCTGTGACGTCAAAATGACTGACATTTATTATCTGGTACTTATTTACACGATTATTCATACATCATCATCATCATCATCAACCCATTATTGTCCCACTGCTGGGCACGGGTCTCTTCTCAGAATGAGAAGGATTAGGCCATAGTCCACCGCGCTGGCCAAGTGCGTATTGGTAGACTTCACATACCTTTAAGATTTTTTATAAATCTCTCAGGTATGCAGGTTTCCTCACGATGTTTTCCTTCACCGTTTAAGCAAGTGACAATTAATTTCTAATACGCACATAAATTTGAAAATCAGAGGTGCGTGCCTGGGATTTGAACCTCGGACCCCTCGATCGAGAGGCTGCGTTTCTTAACCACTAGGCTATCACTGCTATTAATATTATTCATACAACGCAATAAATTATCATACAGTCCAGATAATTGTTGATAGTCATTTTTTTACCTATAATCAATTTCGAATAGGACTGGAAATAAGTTCTTACTGAGGTATCATCTGTGACTTACAAAGATGTGTTGCTGCCGCTGCCAAGTAAATAACAAGAAAGTTAGAACATCTCGTATATATGGTTTTTCTTTAGACTTCATCCAGAATAAGGAAGATTTAGACCTTTGGCCAACAGCATTCACAACGGTGCATATTTGTGATTACAGTACGTAAACTTAACGGGTACTCCTTTACTTCCCTGCAACATACCTATATGCAAAGAAACAGTGCTGCTATTCCAAGGAACCATATAGCTAACAAACGACCACTACAAAAGATGTATCCGTAACGACACAAAGACACTACAGAGATCGTGTTGCATGCGCCTGCGCACCGCTACAGTCGCGCGGCGTGAGAAAAACATCTTTTTTCGCGACACCGCGGTCGCCACCAACCCTTCCCGGAAGTGTTCCCACGGGTATACCCCGCTTTTTATATTACAAGAGACAAGGTGTTTTTTGTGTAAAATTGTAGCACATGAGCATATTGTCCACCTTTTAATAAACAGTCTCATAAAAATTTATAATTAACCTCAAGTAAAATGTGAGTCCTTTCGGAGGTCGATTACAACGTGTTGTCTACGTTGGAAGGCCTCGTGCGACACTATATGTGTGAGGTATAAAGAAGTTAACAAAAAACTTATCATAAGAAACCGCTAATAGCGGTAAAACAGAAAGGTTAAAGTCTACGAAAGTAGTAGTAGTTAAGTCTACGAAAACAGATGAGATGTAGTAGCAGCAGAAATATCATGATCAACCCATTATTGTCCCACGGCTGGGCACGGGTCTCCTCTCAGAATGAGAAGGATTAGGCCATAGTCCACCGCGCTAGCCAAGTGCGAATTGGTAGACTTCACATACCTTTCAAAACTTTTTTTTTTAAGAATTCTCAGGTATGCAGGTTTCCTGACGATGTTTTCCTTCACCGTTTAAGCAAGTGATAATTAACTTCTAATACACATAACTTTGAAAAATCAGAGGTGCGTGCCTGGGATTTGAACCTCGGACCGCTCTACTTACGGCCGCGTTTCTTAACCACTAGGCTATTACTGCTTATAGTAGCAAAAATAACTAATGTTTATATAATCACTTGATCTCATTAACCATCACTGGTTAGCCACCACTCAGACAAAGTCGTGAGTATAACCTAAACAAACATATCCTTCATATTCGAAATGTACTTAATATTCATTCGGTACAATATATGTGCAGATATAAGCAATGTTTTTGTTGTCATCCCGCCACATCGCCCACCATCCCTTCTCAGGAAGTGTTCCCACGACTGTCCCCGCGCCAACCGTCTATATTCTAATTGCGATGTCTCTTTGTGTTGCGACGCGGCGAGTCCACGGTACGCGGGGTCCTAGTAAAAGTAGAATAGTAGGAAACAGGCAAGAAATTATGTCATTTTTTACGTTAATACCAGCTTTTGTCGCATAAGTATAAGTCGCATTAAAGCTTGAATTTTCATAAATTCTGTCTTCATTATTTCATCTTTGACAACACATCAAAGACATCTTCGTTATATAAGGAAGTCTTATGCAAATTTTGTATACCTAGATCGTACCAATTTAAACAATGCCTTGTCTATCTGAGACATAGAGTTTCGTATACGATCTAATAGCTAATGATGGACTTACGATTATAACAAACTTATAACTTATAACAAAGATGTACAACCACTTTCAAATAGATAAATACCCAAAAAATCCACTTTCGAATAAGTCTGCCTGCTAGTCGAACCCTGCATCAATCAGGCATAGTGTCGCGACAAACAGTAAGCAATAACGAACTCAATTACCACTGCATTACAGAAAAGTTCTCACGTGAAATCCCGTCAAACAGTACGCAATAAAGCTCTACTTACATCCTACTATTCTCCCTGCACTGTGGCGTCGTAGCGCGCGGCTTGTACAAAAACAGCGTCCCATTGTGGCGGCGCGTCGCGATGTAGGCCGCGGTATTAAACGCAAACCAACGACGTATAACTAGACACGGCATGCGTGACCGATGTTTGCAAATTTGCCTTGATAACTATTACCTTATGTACGGTAATCCTTACCTTATCCTTTGAGAGAAAGAAGAGGGAACGGCACTTTGGTCCTCCGAACCAAAAATTAAAGAAAAATTCTAAATTAAACACATTAAGATAATTCCTTTTAATCATGCGTTGAAGCGAGGTGGAGTGTGTTCCAGTTATAGAGAGACACGGATCCCTCTCATCAGTGGCACATTAAAAGAGTTGCAGCCAGATCTATTTACAAGATCCAATGCAGAGCACACAAACATCAAATTGTTTTATTTCGAGTGACTGTTACATCGTATTTACAATAACACATATAAATACGACACATAACGCACGTACTGATATTGGAAATATATTTGGCGTTACATCTTAAATGACTTGGTTACCACAAATGTCATGATCCATCCAATTTTAAGAAAGAAATAAGAGGCATTCATACGACCACGGCCAATGACGACGATGAAAATCCACAGTATATTACTACACCATTTTATAATTAACGACAAACTCGCGACATGTCTACTCGACAACAACCCTGTGGCATTTTCAACTCGTCCGTTGATACCGGACGCTAAAGATATTTTACGTAACCGTCGCAAACAACGTCCGATTCAGAACCGGCACGGCCACAATCGACCGACGGATAGAAGCTTTTTACTGAACTGCGTGTACAAAACTTGCATTGTGTAAGAAAAATGTAAGTCCGCTGAAATGTAAAATGTTTTACAAAGACGTTTTATTTTCAGTACGTAATGGAAGCAGCGCGGATGCAGTTAACCTGAATTTTAATAATAACTAGAAGATCCGATTGAATTACTATATCCCTTTACTTTTTTCCAAAACATTTATTATGGATAATCGCGCAAACAACGTCCGATTCAAAACCGCCGCGACCACAATCGACCGACGGATAGAAGAACTGAACTGCGTGTACAAAACTTGCATTGTGTAAGAAAAAATGTAAATCGAAATGTAAAATGCCTTTACAAACACGTTTTATTTTCAGTACGATATAGAAAAAACGCGAGTGCAGTTAACCTGGATTATAATAATACCTAGAAGATCCAATTGAATTAAGTACTATGTCCGTCGACTTTTTTCCAATACAATATTTACGGGTAGTCACTAATCACAGTCTACGATTTTATCGCACACTTTCCACCATCATAAATATGAGCCCATTTTTCTTTTATAATTTACCTTTAAAAATACACTTAATAATTTATAACTAAACACAATTATTAACCTATCATGGTCTTGTATCTTGATTATCTTTCAAATTCAAATGAAAAATATGTTTTTAATATAACTAAATTACAATTTCGCACATCCTATACACAAACATTTAACAATAAAACCACGTGTATGACTTCCCAAATCCGCGTCGCGTCGTTAGGATCGCGTTCGTCGCCTCTCAGCGCAATCCCAGTTGAATACAACGCCTTCCGAGTAACGTCGCTCGAGAGACGAGTGCCGACACACGGTACAACGCATCACGTGATGCTATTCATGCTACATGTACACGAATCATATGCACAGTGCTGTAGCATTTACTTTTCGTACTGGAACTGCATAATAATTAATACAATTAAAATATATTTTCGCACAGCCTGTATATGAAACATAACAATAAAACGACGTGTATGACTTCCCAAATCCGCGTCGCGTCGTTAGGATCGCGTTCGTCGCCTCTGAGCGCAATCCCACTTGAATACAACGCCTTACGAGTAACGTCGCTCGAGAGACGAGTGCCGCCAAGGGCGTGCTATGCTATGCATGCCATGCCTGCATGCATATGCACAATACTACAGGACTTACATTTCGTGGCGAACTACTTTGATGAAAATTAAATTTACAGTTAAAGATTGTAGAATACTGACAGCAGTAGCACCACTGCGTCATCTAGTTGTATCTTAGAACAAAAAAATAAAGCTATTGTATTTTTGTATGAATGATAATAATTCTGCTAAATAAATAAATAAATGCTATTTAGCATAATTATGTCCGCCTTTTGTACCACACTGTATTTTAACATGGTCAATAAAGAGTAAATAAATAAATAATACAGAAATAATAATATGAGTTACGACTTACTTTAGAAGCATGGTACTCAGGTAGTTCTTTTCCCTATTTAAGATTGGCAGTGACCACTTAAAAGCACATGGACTGTACGTACGTTCGTTTGTTTTTGCAAAAAAAAAACACTTAAAACATAGTCACATTGGAATGTGGTACGGCGACCTACTCAACCAAGATATCTGATTTTTTAATAATAATAGATAAGTTTCTGTTTCAATATTTTGAAAATCCCATACGGTTCCCACGAGAGGCAAAGTTGTCCACAATTTACGTCCAAATCCACAACTTCTTAATGTCGCTCAAGACTCGAAAGTAGACACGCAAAGTCTACCTTCTGGCATCCCATAGAAATTCACTATACTATGGTAACTGCACATCATATTACGTGCAAGTATAAATGTTAATATTCCTGCGTACATACACCCTATATACAACTACAGAGTTCTATCACTTATTACAGAATTTATTTCGAAAATAACACGTAACTAAAATTACGAGATGAATTTGTAGAGTATTCCAATACCACCAATCGACGATTGGTACACTACCTCAACTAACAAATAATTATCTAATCTGATTTAATATTAGCGGCAAATTCAAAACAATTTATTAAACAAAGACTTACCTTATTTGAATTAGCTTACAAGTAAATTGTATTTTTCAATCTACTCATATAAAGTTCCTTTCTAGTCTTTTAAGAGCAAGGACAACACAAACAGCATCTTGACAAAACCTTCCCTTCTAGGATTTGTAATCCAGTTCAGAGATCATGAGATAACATCGAAGTGACAGTACGCGGTTAGGCTTCATCGTATAACACGTTCTATGCTGATCATCCACAAAAGGCCCGATGCGGTGCATACTATGTGCACTAGATAAAAATTATGTTTTCTCGTTCACATGAAACTATTTTAGTCACCTTTAGGAATATGACAAACACAAATATGTTTTCTATTTGTTATTTAAAATAAAATTAAATATGTGTTTATGGTACAACGATATCACATCGCACAATATCGCACCGCACTCACTCACCGGACTTTTGGACCCCCATGATCCGCCGTACGGTTTTCGCGATCATTTCTCCCCGAACGTACAAGATGTAGATTAAACTTCCTCCTGAGGTATTCCCGGACCCCTATGACATGGGCTCTTCCAGATAGATAATAAAAAGCATTGGCGGCTTCTCTGGTCTTGCATATATCCATGCATGACGGTGACTACTTTACATTAGGTAGCCCGTCTGCCTAATCCTTAGTATTAGGTATAAAGAAAAATGTGGCGGCAGGCCTATACTGGTGGATGACCAACATCGACCTGGTGCCGACCCGATGAAAGTTAATAATATTTTTAGCGCAGTGAACGTTACACCTAACTACCAAGGTCTCACCGCATTCTGTGAATCTCAAAGAGCGGTCAGTTGCCACTCCCCACACCTCTTAGGCACTTGACACACTACGGAGTATAATTGCAACGATTACCATAGTGCGTGACCGGTCTAACAGTACAATATCTTAGGATGCCAAGATTAAGTAAGTAATGTCACCTTTAACGATTTGATTAAAGACGTTTGTATCACGATCTTGTGGGGAAATTTATCTTAGGAATTAATAAATAGAATTATAATTGCTATAAATAAGGACAATTTAATTACAGATTTACAATTTACATCGCATATTGTAAAAGAAGGCCAAAGTCCTCCCGACTTACACAATTATCTATCTGAGTCTACAATCTATTTCAAGTTCTACAAAACAAGTGAGATTGACAAAACATTGGATTTATTAATTGCTTAATAATTCTGAGCACAATTTGGAACACTATTATTAACATCTAATATTGAAAATTCCCCAATAACCTAAAAGCAACTAAATATAAAAGGCAGAATATACGTAATATTGCAAAATACCAATATGTTTAATCCGAGATACTACAATTATTACAACTGATTCGCGTACAACATAAACAAAATGAGCCTTCCGTCATACCAATAATTTACTATGGCGCTGGCAACAGTCCTCAGATATAAATAATAACAGACCTTAGAATATAAAAGGTTATGGGATAGGTGACAAGTACTAACTTATACTTTAGCATAAACATAGTAACTCCTTACCAAGAGGGATCATTATTTTTCATTATCAACCCATTACTGTCCCACTGCTGTGCACGGGTCTCCTCTCAGAATGAGAAGGATTAGGCCATAGCCCACCGCGCTGGCCAAGTGCGAATATACCTTTAAGATTTTTTTTATAAATCTCTCAGGTATACAGATTTTCTCTCGATGTTTTCCTTCACCGTTTAAGCAAGTGATAATTAATTTCTAATACGCACATAAATTTGAAAATCAGAGGTGCGTGCCTGGGATTTGAACTTTGAACCTCGGACCCTTCGATCGAGAGTCCGTGTTCCTTAACGACTAGGCTATTACTGCTTTTTACCAAGAGGGATATAGGTACATAAATGGTAATATAGAGTAGTTGAATAATAATATAGAGTTGTACTCTACTTTCTGTGTGCTTAACAAGTATGGAAAAACGTAAACGGAAAATATGGAACATCCTGCTCTTCCTGCGTGTATCATTACTTAATTGCTGTAAATAAGTACTTAGAATACAGTTTGTTATCCCGCAAAACAGTAAGTATGACAGCATTGAAAGATCACCAGCTATGAATTTCTTTATTCCGTATTATGAAGACCCTATATTTTTACCCGATTAAAGAGTGTGATTTTTTCGGTCTTATGTTTGTATATAAGTATGTATATAGTGTGTGTATGTATGTTGCGAAGTAGTTTTAATCTTAACTTAATAATATATATATACGTCTCATTCTTTAGTTCGCCCACAGCCCAAACAGCTTATTTCATTTTAACATATGAGATGTTGTTAGATTCATCTTTACTCATCTCACTGACAAATAGGTACATCCCTTGTCAGTTATTATTTTAAAGTAATCGCGTTTTCAGTTTTTACAATAATTACTAGAAACAGATATACTTACGACCTTACGTGTATTTTAATTATGAGAGCCTTCTACATATTTTGTATATTCTAAGTAAGCATTCGTACTTATAGCGAGACGCGAGCACTGATACGCTGGCGTTCTGACAATCTGCAAAATGAGTCAAGACGAGCCATGGAGTAATCGCAGTATGTTATCAAGATGAACATAAGCTGAACGTATGGAACGCGATAAAATGTGGAGTTTAAGAGATCGCGACCTTTGGCGGCCAAGTCCTCAATCTTCTATAGCTCTCTGTTTTTTATATAATCTATTACATCTGAGTAACATAACATTGAAGAAAGAAAGTGGATTCCCGAGGTCAGCTCCAGATGCGCTGCTTCCCCTGAGGACTAAGCTGTAACGCCTCGGAAAAGTATGTTTCTCTACCCTTTAAACCAGAACACAGCAGAGTTTAACCTATTTGGTAGAGATATCACTACTACCTTTGTCTGTCACCTATTTAAGTGCATCTATCTATTTACAAAAGTTTGTCATTCCGCTTATTCAGACTCATGGAACCAGCTGAACCAATTTAAACGGCTTTTCCACAGAAGATATAACTATAATGTATTTGCGATTTTTACCACGTTGTTTAATCAAATGGGGGAAGCCTTGAAAAGTGACAAACATTAACATAGGCTCCAACCCTGCAACTGCCAGGCTGGAGATCTCGTACTGAAAAGTGGCCTGATAGCATTGACGGGTTTAACAATATTGCAACTCTATCACACACTATAAGTCTTAACGACAGCTTTTTCCAAATAAATTTTAGAAGCTTTTAACCTTATCGAGCTTTTTCGTTGACTAATTCTATCGGGATTTCAAATACATTCGGGTCTGAACAGGCCTAAACTTAGATAGCGAATTTTGGAGTTTGGGAATAGTGGCAACATTCGAGAAGCCCACTGGTGGCATATGTAAATCGGCCCCAACCTGATAAAACAATATCAACATATATATAACAAAAATATATAATATATAACAATATCCCAATAATGTAATAAGTAACTATCATACATTAGTATGTATGATACTTTATGTGACATCGTAAGTGTCCCAATCATTACTAATGAAACTCGCACGTAATTTATCGCGTCACTTATTCGAGTTCGCACAATCGTTGAGCCGCCGACTTCAATATTGAAGCGACTTTCATCACGAGCGCGGTCTACGTGCCCGATTGCCATCGTTCGTTATTTTCATTACAACTGCGAGATGATGCAATGGCAATATCTTATCTGTGCGCTGTACGCCGTCGTGTCGGCGGATGGGCATGAAAACGCGGGTCGTCGCCGCCACCGCGCCGCCATTAGCGCCAACGCTACAGACACCACACTTTTAGAGGACAAGCCCTTTTTCTTTTCCAAGTTATACTTCTTTCACAATCTGTGTGGAGAAGCGATCACCATACCGGTATGACACGCAGAAGGTTCGATCCCGGTCATACAATTCTGAATGATAAATCTAGATTTTCTGTTCTGGGTCTGCGTATTTGTGTACTCGTTTTTGTATGTGTCCATGGTACCCGCGAGTGTGAAAGCGTATTTTTGCTACTTCGGAAAAGTATAATAATATAAAAGGGGAATAGAATTGCATATGGATCATACCACATGACCGTGGTATAAAGTAGCATAATCATCTAGAAGATTGTGCAGGGCGTACCGCCTCTATCATCCTACCATTTACCACATGCAATGTACTTGTAACATAACTTACATAAGGTATTTATATCCTAAATTATTGGAAATAATTGTCCGCTTTCGAACTTAAAATTTCGTAAGCAAAAATTAACAAAGTACTTTCTTTTGATGGACGTTAGCATATATCAACATAAGGGGTTAGCATCAATACCCTTTAAATTATTTCCCAGAAAAAAGAAACGTCCGGGACTTACAAATCAGACATGGCCACTGTACACGCGACACGGATCCGGTACCACTTGATGGGTCTCGTCTCGAGATATCCGCTTTCAGTGCGAGCGCTGTTTTGATCGTAACACACGCGCAAATTAACGCTTAGGAATAAAATGGGACGCGGATTATCATACAAAAGCCGTAGGCCAGTGGGAATTGTGCTTTTCGCTTGGAGAGATCTTGATTTGATTACGAGGCATGTTATTAAAGTTACCACTACCCCTGTTACTGATTTCAATAATCATGCATGCATTTGAAGTTGGTTCGACTCCGGCGGCACCACCGCCACACCTATTTCTGCCTAAAACAGTAGTGTTAAGCGCTGCTGTACTCTGGTTTGAAATTTTTGTGTAAGGAAGACATACTTTGTCGAGGCGTTCTAGCTGAGTCCTTAGGGATGGCGGCGCATCAGTGGCCGACCTCAGGTAGGAATATTTAATCCTATCTGGGGTTGATTACAGATGTCCATGGGCAGCAGTAGCCACTTACCGTCAGGTGGATTACATCCTCGTCTGCTACTCCTATGATAAATATTATTTTACAAAACTTTACTGCTATTGCACTAATAAGTTATGGGTTATATTTTTCATTTCGATTTTTTGTATTTACAATTATGAAATCAATCCACAGTTAAATTAAACAAAAATAATAAAATAGTAGTAAATGTTAGAATCCTATCAATATTTCTTATACTGGGTTTAAATGTCAAGTTGCTGGCTACTGTTTGTTACTTATAACCCGTTATTTATGAGACCTAAGCAAAAACCTTTATGAACTACTATCGGATACTTTGTTGCACATTACAATCGTACAAATGGTAGCTAACAGGACTAAAGTAGATCAATGGTTATTAAGCCGATTTATCTATAACAAGGATCGTCATACGGTTTTTGTTTTTGATATTTTAAAATAGGGATTCTTGATATTTTTGGAATGATAAATTATTCTTAATCTTTCGATGAACACAATAAGGGGTTATTAACTTAAATATTCTGTCCAGTTTTTCCAGTTAACGCAGTGTCTCCATGTATTTTTAGAGTCGAAACATATGATATATGCTCTAAGATAAATAATTATTTCTCTAATAAGCATATTAAGTATGTACCTTGAAATCACATTTAACTCAAAGGCAATTTACTGAAAGGCTTTTGAGTGAAATCTTGTCTAAACAGAACAGCTAATTTGTCTACTTCAAGATTAGTACACGTAGACATACAATCATACATTTGATCTCCTCTTTAGTAGTCTGAAACTAAGCATATGAGCTGGATAATTGCAATACTTTAGTAGCCGACAAACTCTCAAACAGACTATTAGTATAGTATAGATACAATAGCCAAGTTCTTTGCAACGGCATTCCTAGAAATATTTCGAACCGGCCCGGCTGCTAGTTGAGCATTGCGTCCTATTGTCCTCGCTTTAGAATCTCGCGGGCCGAATCGCGACGCCTCCACACCACATACTTGCGAACTCATTATCGCCTGGTACTTCGTTGTACGGTAAATATAAATACCCTACGTTTAATACTTTTTACGTAATTACATCTCTTATCAATTTTACAGCTCAACATAATGTTTTGAGATGCCATATTGATAATAGAAACATAATATGGTAAATAAAAGAATTACTATTACATAGCTTTATGACCGATGAAATATGCATTAATATTTCTTAGACACAAGCAAAACAAAAATTATTTAAGACTTCTCAATTTGCACGTAATATATCTAATCTATTACATAATATATGTACGTAATCGTTGTCTCACAATCTACGGTGTAGGCATACTTGCAAACCACTGCAAATTCATTTTTACCTGGTACTTGGACCACGTACGATATTTACGTAATTGGAGATTCTTTAATGATAATTGGTTTCTACTTAAATACTAGCCTTTACGTATAATCATGCTAGGGTCTACTTAACTTTACATGACACCCAGAAGAATAACACACACATTTACACCTACAACAGTCATCTATATAAATAACTTACTTCCTATAAGGTATGTCTGTTGCCTCGGTTTGAAACTGAACCTCCGTATTCATCCCTAGCCGTGTTGCAGACTATTTCAATTAATCACTTCATTAGTTTCACCGACTACCTACCATTGTGTCCATTGTCTCTGAGAAGCGCGATCCGCGGCTACAGACTCATTATCCCCTGCGTCCCTGGTACCTGGAGCTGCGTCTGCTTCGCCGTTGCGTAATTATTCTGTCGTTTATTTATGTGACTTGAAATTTTACGTCAATATTTTTTTACAGTTTTTATGGTTTTATTCAATATATTGCTGATCCACTGCTGGTTTCAGTTTTCTTTCCAGGATTAATTGGGCCTCCAATCTGCCTACTACACGGTTAGTATGGAAATTGTAATGATAGTGCAGGAATGACTTTACACGACTTGAATAACACTTCGAAAACCTCTCAAGCATGTCGAACAATCTCAATACTTTCTTTTACAATCGAAGCAAATGATTATTAACTTCTAATTCGATTAAAACCCTGTATCGCCTATAGATATCTGTGCATTGTTCGTACCACCGTGTTGTTCATGCTTACGTTTGATTCAATCGTTATTATATTAGCCTTACCACCCACAGAGACTACGGGAACTTAATCCATTGGACTGATGGAACGCCTCGTATTAGCAACTCCGCCTTAGCACGTTCAATTGAAATTTATCAGGTACACACTATCCACGATATTCGGGAACAGTCCTAAAACTCTCCATTATTGAAGTTTGACTTTATGTACCAAAGAATAAGTAACAGGCATACCTAAAATTATAGTTTTTTCGGACGGGCTTACTGTAATTATAAAATGCCTAATATTTTAAATTCATTGTTAAGCGCATTAGAAACTGACACTGAGAGAATTCCAGAAAACTGTATACACATTAAATTTTTAAAAAATCTGTTTCGGCCAAAAGTAGACCAGAACACGTAGGTTCGTTTTCGGCTTCTCTACCTTTTATAGTCAGTCACCAATCGCCACCTTAAATTAAGCATCATCATCAACGTTTAGTGTCTAACACCGCCTCACTTTCTAGAGTATCGCCGTTTCAATTAATCGGCTCGTTAGGTTCCCGGGCAGCAGGCAGCGAGGCGGCTACCTACTATCGCCTATTGTCTCGCAGGCCGCGCGGACCGCGGCGCGGCGCCTCCGTGCCGTATACGTACCTGCGGACTCATTATTTCATGCTAGGGTTGCCAATCAACGTTTATATATATTTTTTTGTCTAAGTCGTTTTAGCACTAAATCTAAATTAACGTGCGTAGAAGCGTATCATACCAAAACAACAACAGAATTCCCATATAAGAACAGAAATCTGCATTTAATTCAATTTGGCTAACAGGAAATAGGTACCTAAGGTAAAAGGATGCACGTATTCAAGGAGAATGAAACATCGTATACAAGATATGCAGTAAACATTTTGTTCAAAATCGAATAGACACCAAGTATATTTTTAACACAAATTTTAAATCTACATAAATGTTAATTTCCCTAACAAAACGAACTTATCTACTAAAGAACCAATGCCCTCTATACAAAATATATGCCCTCAATACAAAAATAATCCACCAAAATATTCCATTAATATTATTCCACGTCGCCAACCCTAGCAGCTACCTGCGGCTCGCGCCAGTCGCGCCCACAATTACGAACGCGTCAGTTTTTTTCCGCGACCCCACCGATTTCGCTGTTCCGTATGACGCCGACGCGGATAATATACGGAGCGGCGTTCGCTCTCTTACTTATAATGTCGTGTTAATTTGTTTCCTGTGTTACGAGTAAACGTTCTAACATTAGAAAGTAATTTCAAATTTAGTTATTTCAACTATTTACTTATATGAGTTACGTGTATGATTAAAATTAGCTAACTATTCTCCGGTATCTAATATTTCTAGGCACATTTCAATGTTTTGAATACCAATGATAAAGATTAACATTTGACAATTTCTTCATAGACATTGTCATTGATCAATCTGTGGTAGGCAATTTGTGTGGAATTTTCACCGCTTTTTTGGATTACATAAGCTGTGCTACTGTCTCACAAATAAAAATATACCAAAGTCTACTTTTCATCTTAATAATATTAGTAATTCTTGCATAATAGGTAGATAGTTATCTCACTGAAACACTGTTCAGATTGAAGGTGGTGAAACTCTTTATGGTTCGACTCCGGTGGCACCACCGCCACACCTATTTCAACCTAATAACAGCAGTGTTAGGCGCTGCTGTGTTCCGTTTTAAAGGGTGTGGTAAGGGAGACAGACTTTTCCGAGGTGTTCCAGCTTAGTCCTCAGGGGTAGCGGCACATCTGTGGCCGACCTCAGGTAGGAATATCTAATCCTATCTGGGGTTGATTACAGACGTCCATGGGCGGCAGTAGCCACTTACCATCAGGTTGACTGCATGCTCGTCTGCTACCCCTGATAGAAAGCACCGAGAGGCGTAAACCATAAGGAAAGAATAATAAAAGGAGTTTAGCAGTTAATGGAGCGTAAATCAAAAACGTTGCAACAAACTGCAAACACTCTCCGAGTGCTACTTACAGACTTGCTACATAAGATCGGTCGCACACCGCGGCCGGTGTCGCGCGTGATCACCGTACATAATGATGCTCACGATGTGACTGCGACTCTACCACGTAGGGGTGTGGGAAAGATTGCGATTTTTATAATATTTTTTTACATCAAACATTTCGATTATTACACAGAAATCATTTGTGTGCTATAAACGATTATTAATTATGGAGCTTTAAAATAGTATTCATCGATTTTTAAAGAATAATTAATTTTAATAAATCGATTATTTCTTTACGTATCGATTATTTCTTCACCATCTACGGAACTATTGACAACCCTTTATTGGCCGGGCAAATTGAGTTCACTTTTTGAAAAATAGTTTATTAATCGATTATTTCTACAATAATTTACTTTTAAAGAATCGTTTCATTTTGAAAAGAAAATCGATTACTAATTAATCGATATATTTCACTCGTTGAAACATCCCTACTGCCACTGCGTTTAGCATAGCGACTACGGCGAGGACGGCCAGCTTTATTGCTTCCTGGTAACAGCGCTTTGAAGTGTGCCGATCTGACAAATTTATTTGAAAGAACAAAACTACATTAACTTGAGAACCTGAGATGGAATTTGAATGGCGCGTGTATGTAGATATGTGATGAAACCTTCCAATTGCATGAAATATTCTGTTTTTAACAATTGGACGTAGTAATGCAAAATAGATCCAACCACAAAAACTAGCTATTGAGAAAATAGGTCTTTTAGTAAAAGTTACATTGCTTAATTTATGATTGGTATCACTGATACTCGTATCTGTATATTTAAAGAAAAAAGTACCATGCAGCTTGAATATTTTTTGCATATACGAAAGTTGATGTGGAGATGCCATTTGTGATAATAACTAAAAAAACGGTTTTTGTAGGTTGGATCCATTTTGCATAACTACGTCCAATTGTGAAGTATCAAAACTTTATACACGTTATATTCAGTTCTTCTTACCAGATTGGCACACTTGCAGCCCAAGCACTTACACACGTCGTGCCAATTTAGTCCTCAATTAAGTCTTATTTGGAGTTGATTACAGATATTCATGGGCGGCAGTGAAAACTTTCCATCAGAGGCACTGTCAGTATACTCGTTTGCTAGTACATTTTCATAAAAAAAAGAAAACGAATTATATGCACCTAGTAAATGAACACTTAGATATGCTACAACTAAAAGTATATTAAGGATTTTTACGATGTAGTGATCAACTGGTTTTCGACACAAACGATTTAAAGAAATTACGTTCTGGACTTTAATTGTGAACTTGTCTAATATTCAAAACTCACATCACAAGGAATAGTGGAGTGCTAAGCGTGTAACTACACTAATTTCATCTTTAAGTATTTTCAAGGTATTCTGAAGCATTTTAAACGCATCACAGTACGTAGACAGTTAGACATATCAATTTCAAGAAAGGAACGCGTAAGGGCTCGAACACAAAACTGCGATGCGACGCGATGCGAATTCGCAACGCAGAAAATTGCGATGCGAATTGCTGCGATGCGATATCGTGCGGCGTAGCGTCTCTCAGGGTGACCAACAACAACAACCACTGTGCGATGCGAATCAATTCGCAAGTTCTTGCGATGCGTCGAGGGAGCTCGCAGATTTTTGCGATGCGACGTCGCATCGCAGTTTTGTGTACGAACCCTAACATCGGTAACACCGCGCAATCGTTCGACCATCCGTAACGATATTATTATCGTTACCTACCTACCTAGGCACGGCAAACAAAGGGAAGGGCGAAGCGCGGACGCGTTTCGTGCCATTGTCGCTTTCCGGGAAAGATGGCCGCCCGCGATTACGCGCCGCGCCGCTCGACCGTTGTAAATCATTATCGTCGCCGCGTAAAAACTAATTGAAAAGGATGCGAGCGGCCACAGATGTTGTGACGAATAGATGTGCGACTAATAAATAGGAACACATGAAAAACTTTCGCCAATAAATAATGTGTGCTTGAATTTTAGTTAATCTAATTTTGTTTAATCCTTAATTAATTATTCATATAGTGTAAGGTATAAGGAAAATACCCTCTTGAAAGTTTCTGTACGTCCATACGAACTAGTTTTGGAAACTATTTAACAGATTTGGAAAAAAATATTTCATGTACCACAATTTTAAATGACATATAGATAGAGCCTAAGTATATATTTATTGTAACTCGTCCTAAAAATTACAACCCGCTTTTGTTACCCATTGCTCGCTACTAAGCAAGCTATTTTCAGATTCCAAGACAAAAAAAAGCGCGTGAGGATTAAGTGGCATTTTTATCCCTTATCAGTTCTATGGTCGCGACCGTTGCCGACGCGCATTATTAGTCATAGCCAATGCAGCGCACCGCGACGCGTCACGCGACCTTTACGACTGGGTACATAAGACAGAAAGTTGACTGAACCGCGCGCCGTCGCCACACGACGCGCCTTTGTGTAATAAACACATTAGTTAAGCCGTTCAATAGACGACGGCGCGTCAAGTGGTCGTCGCGAACGAGAATAAGACTGACAATCGATCGATCGGTGAGTCCTCGTGAGATGCACGAGACCAGGTCTTTACAGCGAGTCGGGGTCTCAAAGTTTTTTCCGCACACCCCCGAGCGCCCTTAATTTGAACGTGACTTCGCTCGCGTAAAATTCGAGGCGATTTCTCTTCCGGGGAAATATAATGAGGCAGTCCACCCTAGAAAATAATGAGATAACCAAATCATAATATGCGCGCGTAAGCACAGGCGTAAGTGCTCTTTAGTTAAACTTTGGTAAACATTACGTTTAAATTAGTATTTATGTAAATTTGTTTACATTTTTACGATTACGTTCAAGATTCAAATATTTTACATAGTAGAGTCTACATTGATCTTATTTTTGTAAGTATACTTCTTAATCGCTATAGGGGAATGATATAACAATTCCAACACGTGTTCGCGCGTCACAAGAAATCGACAGGTTCAAAGTCCTGACGATGTCGGCACAAAGCGGCCCAAAGCTCTTACGAGGCGCGCATTGAAGCGGAAAGCTCCGTAGTTGTCGTGATCGAATCAAGATGACGACCCGCGTGGCTGAGCACTGAGCAATCACCGCACTGATCTGATACGCGGAGAGTTCCGGGTTCGATTTCCGGACACACGATTTATTTGTTTAAATAATTAATTCACATTTCTGTTCCGGGAATGTGTGTTTGAACAAGTCTATACTTATTGACAGAACCTGACCAACCAACCCGAGCTAATAATAGATACCTACCTACTCCATCGTTGCTATCCCTGAAGACTGAGATGGAACTCCTGGGACAAGTATGTCTGCCTTACCACACCCTTCAAGGCGGAACCCAGCAGCATTTAACAATGACGTTATTAGGTATTACTGTATTAGGTATCCCAAAGGGTTCTGGCATCTTTAAATTTCTTCTACAACCTCGCGCTCGAACGTTTGAGCTAAACCTCGAACGTTCGAGCGCAGATCCGTGTCCATTAGTTTGTAAATCAATGCATAAACTAATCAATAATACGGTTTATACAGGAATAGATTACGGTCAGCCGTCAATTTCAGGAATCGCCCCCGATGCCGTGGGAACGTCAAACAATTGTAGATAATGTGGATAGCGTAGAAACAGGGGCTGCGTATCCCATTATTGCGATTAATGGGTGCCTACTTAATGATAATATCATAACTTGTAACGATATAGGAAAAAAATACTTTAAACTTGCAAATTTATAATTTTTAAGTACTTACAAAGTAGCCTTTAAATATTAAAATCCTGAACTTTTCGTTTACTTTAACAAAAGTGCGTTGCTTAAAATAAGTACTCAAGACGCATATTTTTTTTTTTCATAATATGCATTAAATAACCGGCGACAGTAGGTGACCATAATCATCGCGGGATGTCGCTTATGTATTAATTAATTGTCGCTCGTATGTTACCCCCCTTAGAAACATCTATGTGACGATATACAAGAACAAGAAGATAGTTCGATACTAATGCAATACAAAATCTTTTACACACAAAAAATCTTTTACGCAAATCTAAAATTACAAATACCCGCCAAACATTTGTAGGCAGTTGTGAAAGCGCTCGCCTAACGAAGTGCCAATTGGCCAACTTTGACAATTAAACTCTCGTAAAGCCAAAGTGACTGTTAACAACTGTTGCAGTTTAAATGTACATCACAACCCTTCTCTTTACTTTTGTGGGGAACTCTATATGGCCCAGAGATCATGAGATGATGAGATATGAGAAAAATACTGCTGTAGGTACAACTACCCACTATGAAAAAGTATCGATACTTTTCTTATTAATTATTGCCCACATAAGAACACCATTGATTCGATACTTTACAACTACTACTCTTGCGTAAATTATCGATACTTTCTGTTTGATCCTTTGTCCCTAGATATATCCTTAAAAGAAAGGAAAGCTTGAAATTACTCCATCACACTCAGATACATTCAAATAGAAAAGCTACCTGTTAATAACCTACAAGAGAGATTGGTTAAGGAAATATGGGTAAAGACTATCTAAGAGGATACCTGCCCATTATTGGGCCTATAATAAAATGATTATGACAATTTATTGTTTTGTCTACATTCCTACAGGTGACACACATGCACACCCACACATAACCGCATTTGCAATACTTACTAATCCTTACTAATATTATAAATCCGAAAGTAACTCTGTCTGTGTGTCTGTCTGTCTGTCTGTTTGTCTGGTTGTCTCTTCTTCACGCCTAAACCACTAAACCGATTTTAATGAAATTTTGTACAAAGATAGTCTGAGACCCGAGAAAGGACATAGGATAGTTTTTATCCCGGAAATCCCACGAGAACTAGGGATGGCGATCTAAGAACGATTAATCAGAGAATCGATCTTTTGGGCCCAAAACATCGATTATTTTAATCGATATTTGTAAGGATTCAATTGTAAATTATGCATTTGATCAAGTGATGATCTTTAACAAAGTTGAAGGTACGAATTTTCAGTTTTATGTATTTTAGTATGTTATAGTATTTTCTTTTAAACGCGGGCGAAGCCGCGGGCAAATACTGCTAGATTCATAAGGTATGGGTATGCGAGTGCAAATGCATATGATTGTAAAATAGATATCAGTGGTGCTGCTGCAGTCGACCTACAAGGAGTTCTATCTAAAGTGGTTTTATGTAACATTTAGTGTTGGTCTAGAATGTCTGTCTTCTCTTTCGTCTCGACTCGTCTCGTAGACGTCATAGAAGGTAATCGCCTCCTACGACGAGATTTTAAATTTAGTAGATCAGCAGTAGAGTCTTTCGCATGGTCGTACTTTCGAAAGTCTCGCATGAAATACCAAAATATAATAGAACGAAGATAAACTACACTAAACTACAATTATGAGCACCATTTAAATAACAATTATTACAGTACACAAACTCCCACTAACAATGTGTTTGAACACAGAAAACTCGCAGTACAGTCAAGCGCAAAAACAACCGAGTTTGGCCGTTCAGAGTACAGTTGGAAAGTAATTTCAATCCAAACGCTTCCTAATAGCAGCCGTCGTAATGCTCATAATACAGCTAACGGCGCAATAAACTCCACAAGTGATATGCAAAACCTATACAGATTTAATACTTATGTGTACGTTTAACAGCGGACCTGTTGCGCGGTCCTGCGTACTCACGTTTGGTTTATGCTAATCATTAATTAAGCTATTTTATGAACTTTGTTATTGTTTACATTGAAACATTTTTGTGCGAATTACTTAATGAAATTAAAATGAATGTAGCAATAGCATTCTTGTGGAGGAATGGAAGCTTTAAATATCTAATTTTCGATGTTTTACCAATGTATTTGAAGATATGATTACATTCTGTTGTACCTGAATAATTTATAAATCACGTATCACTGTTTCGCTGCTAACTTAACGATGAACCCGCTTAAAAGACATCAATAAAATTTTGTAAGTGCACATACATACATAGTTGGTTCCAACAAAAATGTTTAGGATTCTTTTGGACCGCTTTAGGTGGGCTGTTGTCAAAATCTTTTTTTTTTTTTTGGTCTATCGAGTCTATTGCTACTATATCGAATGTCTTCGCCTACTACAAAACAAAATATAAGTACACTCAACCACAGTTCAAGCGCACGTGTAGACTGTACATCTGACATTTTTCAACGACGCAGAATTAAATTTAACAAAAATAGTGCAGTCACATCCTGTCCGTAAACAACATACCGAGAAATGAGTCAATCACGAAACCGGTTGTCGCGTAAACTAAAGGTCCCTAATTTCAATTGTTCGCTCTACATTCGTACAAAAAAGCTTCCGTTATTGTTTTCAACGGACAAGCTCAGTCACGTAATATTCGTGTAATCCGAATATTTAAGGATTGGAATCTAATATGGCGAGTTGTATTTGGACCGCATAAAAATCGTTTAAATATATTATGACTCAAAAGGACGAAAACGCTTGTATAGTCAACTTGTTGCGTATGGTTGTTTACTTATGTCAAATTATATAATTTCCGATACCTATGTAAATAAAATAAATTTAATTTGAATTGCTGTAATTACCTACATATATCTCGCCTTAAATATATTACTTAAACATATTGTTTACTTCTTCGAAATTTTCTTCGTTCTTGGAAATTTTAATTGAGAAGTAAAATTAATAAACCTTTTACATATAGTTACATACGGCAAATTACGTTTTTTTGAAATATTACCTACAAGCCACAGCCATTTTCTAGGGTCATCACTATTTTAAACGACTTTTTCACACCATACAATGTACGAACGAGATAGCCCGACTTCGGCCGCCATTGTAATTCTATTCTTAAAGTCTCGAATAACACTCGTTATAATAATTCAACCGTAAAAGACAACCGCTGAGAACATTGTTATTGTTCTAAACAACGCGACAACATTTGTACGTTCCGTTTTCGAATATGACCCTTCCTTTGTTTATGTTTAGCAAAAAACTCCCAATCGTAAAAATGCCTTCTGGTAACGTCTATATTAACCGTACAGTTCTTTGAAGATGCGCTCTTTGTACTCCTAAAACTGGTTAACATAGAGTCGCTTCTTTGAATTATTATTTCAACCCTAATTTATAAAAATGTTTGTTAATTACACCTCACTTCTTCATGTCGTGTGTCCTCATTCCTTTCAGTAGTTTGCTAAGTTTAGAGGTATTTGATGAAGTGGATTACAAAATTACTAATAGAATCCTTGAAAGCCCAAATCTTTTTGGTTCTTGCTACTCTTTCGCACGAAGTTTCGTGAGAATTTACTAAGTGGTTTAAAATCTTTCGCGAAAAAAACGGTATAACTTTTAAGCTTTCACAGATGATTATAATAATTGTGAGACTAACTAATTTTATTTATTAAGTCTATTACCATTATTATTTTATGTTATTATGATGCCTTTATAAACGATTATTTAGTATAATTTTATTATAATTTATTCAACAATATTACATTTTAATTTAAACATAAATGATTTTAACCATTATGTGGGTGATTTTGTGTATTATGTATGTGATTTTATTTAAATAAATCATATTTATGTTTTCATAGCTGTACACATTTCAAAGATGTCTGCCTATTATAAGAAAATGCACAAAACCGTCCTAATTAACCATAAATCTAAAAAAAATCTTCATAAGATCGTTCGACAGTTTCTACACCCTATTTTTAAGTTTTAAGTCTCTTAAACTGGTGTGGTTATTCACTGTCAATCACTGTTATCAGTAAATAATGAGTTCTGGGAAGGACCGCGACAACGCGCCATCGTGCGGTAATGACCCGACTTCTACCTGTAAGATACACTTATCTTAGAATAATTATAATTAAGTAGTAATAAATAAATAAACAATAAATGTAATAAACGTCATAGGAGAAACGAAATCAAGTAGGCTCCGATGGCTCGGACACGTAGAGAGAATGGGGGAAGATCGAGCCCCGAAGCGCGCATACCTAGGTGTTCCTGACGGGCGAAGACCAGTTGGACGGCCTAAATACCGCTGGAAAGATGAAGCAGTCAGGGACCTCAGGGAGCTAGAACAACACAACTGGCAAGAAATTGCACAGGAGCGGGAGAAATGGCGACTTCTCGTATCGGAGGCCAAGACTCACTTCGGCTCAACGAGCCACCGGAGTAAGTAAGTAAGTAAGTAAATGTATGAATAAATAAATGTTAACGTTATTATTTTTAGCTCCACTCTGAGTATGGGCACATATGTTCCTGTCTATATGGGGGTCCAATATACAACCAATCCTTATGTAGAGAAAGTACATTTATAATTAGAAATTGATTAATGAGATGTATTTATATCGTTATTTAAAATTACATACTTGCCGCCTAAATTGAAGTCGTTTTTAAAAAATCAAAAATTGATCCAAACCAAAAGTGTATGTAAATTTCAGCTCAATATGTTGGAATGGGATTAACTGTTTTAAAATTCAGTTGGAGATGACCTTCAAACTCGAAGTAACAAAGTAAGTTAAATAAACGCTTGTAACAACGCGTGTAATAATAAGCTTACAGAGTACCTAGTTTAAAAATTACGGCCACATAATCCTCATTCCTTGTAAATATAAATAGCAAAGATACAAAGGGTTTCTACACAATATACATACGAAAGTAGATAACGCAGGTAGAGGAAACGCGGTCGTTACGAGTGACCGCGGAAAGTCCGCGCCGCCGTCCTTCTGGCACTCGTTTCGCAGTCATCGCTCGCAGATAACACAGTCACTAACTACCTACCTACCTACCTACTGTTTACTCTGACGTGGGTTTATTAAACTTCGAATATTGTTTTTAGAGATCCTTACTAAAATGGTAACTGGCCTATTGTCTGCTTCATAGTTTAGGCGAATCTAACGACACGTCATAATTATGTTAAAATCCATCAAACCGTTTGAGCTGCGGCGTGCCAAAGAATAAAACATACGAGTACATACCGCTGACTGTCTGTGTGTCCACACATGGACTGATGATGGATAACTCATAGGGCTCAAACTTACTATCTATCTATTATGTGAACCGTAATAAATGTACACTTAATTGTTCACACATTAATTTGGTATTATAATTAATGTGAAACCAAAATTAAAGAAAATAGTGCTGTGGAACCCCCGTATGCGAGTTAAACTCGCACTTGGCCAATTACTGAAAAAATTTAAGTTTGTTTTTTTATACCTATTCTTACGATACGCCACGACCATGCACTTTGAATGTTTTGATTTTGGATGCGTTAACCACTGCAATTTAATTAATATTGAGCTTCGATAATACGTACCTCAGCAATTAAAGGCTCAAATATCCACTTCAAACGATTCAATAACAAATTAATCCTCGCATTATAGTCGACGCGTAATATGTCATATGGCTTAGCGATCTAGACCCAACATATGAGTTCGCAACAATTACATTATCGAAAGAGATTAGCTTTCGACCGAATTGTTACCCTCGGGATGATTGACGAGCGCCGTCACCGGCTGGTAATTGGCAGCCCTAGCCGCGTGCGAGGGATAATCGCACGTAGGGTGCAAGGTAATAGGGGGTAATGTCGCGTGCGTTAACCGAAGGTTGCAGGGTTGGGCCGTTATCTATGCGTCAGTCGAATGGCCTCGCCGTGTCGTCGCTCGCCGCCGCTGCACTCGCGAGTAGGGTTACCAACATTTTATCGGATAAACGTTGTATTTTTAGAATACACTCGATAAACTCTTTTGCACTACAAACATTTACGGGAAAACTCGAAAGTAAACAATATTATAGGTATTAAGTATATTTTAAGTAAATGTATATTTTAAGGATGACTGTACCTACTATTTTTCGACATATCTAAAAAATACGTATTACAAAAATACATTAGATATGGGTATTACGCGAAAGCCATACAAAATATAAAAGTATGTTTGTTAGTTAGTAATTTTTCAGAAAACATTCTTTTTGGACGTCTTGCGTTAATTAAGCATTATCTTCAATTTAAATAATATAATTATGATTTACCAACTGCTTTTAAAATTTAATTAGCTAAAATATAGTATTCTCGCTTACAATATATTCAACAGTAGCCCGAAATACAATCCAATACGTATATTTAGTGCAGTTACCATCCCTACTCGCGAGTGTCACGATAACAATTACAGAGAAAACTTATATCGCGCTGCAAACGGAGGATAGTACACCTTATTCCACTGTAGATAGCTTACCATCACGTCAGGTACGGCACTGTCGGCGACTCGAATACCAACAGTCGGCACTGGACGGTCGTGTGTATACACATAATTAGAGATAGCCACATTTGTTATTCACGGCTAGAGAGGTCCCAAGATAATGCCCCAGAGTTCCGGCTTAAGAACTCAGCAGGACTTAACCGATCAATGCTGATGAGAGAGAAATTAAGAGTTCAAAATGTAAATAATATCTTTTCAGAGAAGATTTTTACAGGATGTGTTGAATATATTGACTTTTAGTAATAGATATTCCAAACATTTGAAACACATTTTGTACAAGGAAAAGTCGGTGCGTAAACTCATATTTTTCTGTCACAAATTTTCTGTAAGAATGACATTTATTATAAAATTACAAATTTCATTTAAATTGATTAATGAAACCTAGAACTAATTCAGATCGAAAATTCTTATTGTTTATTATTTTCATTTATATTTTTGATAATAGGTTAATCTGTTGATTCTGGGGTCAAACCGTCAAATACTAACAAACCATATAACATTAATATCACAAAATAATTAAATCAAAAATGATACTATATTTGATCGTTGATATCTTTCGTAGAATATAATATATATCCAACTTATTGATCACCTTTTGGATATAAGACGGAAAACGAAGATAGCTAAGCTTTCGCAAAATATAATCCATAATCATACATAAGCTAGCTCTGAAACCGCTGAAGAATCCACTTACTCACCTAAGTCTTCCAAGAAAACTATCCACATTGTTTAAGAACAATAATATTATTTCGATCTGACTTTCACCAGGCTGTAGAGGGTAATGTATTTCAATCGTATGTATGTAGGTATGTCTCAAACTTTAACAGGAACTGCCCAAACGGCTTGACGGATTTTACTATTAATATGAGCTGTCGTTAGTTTCGTCTCGATTATGGGAATTCCATAATTTTAAGGCTTTTTTCTTTTTATAATATTCGTCTGGTTAGTTTCTAAGTGTTAGCTAGTTTTAGTGTTTTAGGTTATAAATGTTTAAGACACTACAATAGCCGTTCGTGTCTATTACATACCTTACTCATTAAATAAGCATAAATGCTTACAAGACAGAGCCTACCCATAATTGTTATTAACAAAGTAACATAATAGTATATTACTATTATTACTAAACAATTTTATGAGCACTACACAACAATGTTGAGATTTATGAATACCGCTACATATGGTCTTGCAATCATGTAAACCTCCAAATCTTCTGTTTAAGAAAATGACGTCACATTACCATTAGTTATGTAGTAAGGAAGGACTGCTAGTGGTTCGATTTCGGTGGCATCATTACCAATACCTATTTCTACTTTATAACATTAATATAGTGTTGCTGTGTTGGTAATACGAGGCACTCCATTTAGTCCTTAGAGTTAAGGACACACTGGCCGTTACAGGTAGAAACTCAGTCCCATTTTCTGATTAAAATTTCCATGAGCGGTAATAATCTACAGCTCCAAACTATTAAAATTGATTCTATGTCTTTCTAATAGAAAGTTTCGTTATTTCAAACATACAAAGCTGTTTCGCCCTTAATAAATATTTTAGGGATCTCTAGCAGTCATTGCTTGACCCCACCGTATGCACCAATGTACAGTAGTGTAAAGTATATTCCAGTGCCGTAGGAAGGGATAAGAATGTTTTTCAATTTGGTTTATTATTGTACCGTTATACAAGATTTGTTAGTGGGATCCTTTGAATGATTTCAATCAAATTTATGTGAGCTGTGAACCATTTTGTTTTCATGTGAGCCGCTGTTCAGATTTTCGTACAAGTTATTTAAATACCCTCTCAACTAGATAAACTCTGTTTTGTCACTGTAAAAACCCATAATATATTTTCACAAAGTTTCAGGAAGACAAAGTCGTGTATCAAAACAAGTTAAGTTAATAGTTGCGAGAACGAGAAACTTGTCTGACCTAGTGTCTCCTTAACCTCTCGTCGCGGAGTTGCTATTTTATCGCGATCGTGTTGCTAGCTCGCTAGTCGCTACCCACTAGATAAGTACATCATCCGTTAACAAGAGCGTTGGCATATCGAATATCTGCTGCCTAATGCGATTCTTCACGCTACACGCGCGGCAGGGAATCCATCCTTTGAACGCGTTCAAAAATCCGCTAGAGCATAAGCGCAGTACGTCCCCAGCCATCATACCTGATTGCACATCCAACGGATGGCGCAACGATTACCGACCCGCGGCAGTTTCCATATATCGCGATAAAACTTGTGAAAGTGCGTCAGACGTCGTGAACTTTGCGAAGTGACTGTTGCGTTGCGACGTTGCATTGTCCGATAGATACGGAGACGGCGTTCGATTACGTGGGACGGGCGAGCGGCGAGTCATCAGTTCTAACGCGTGTAGGTAGGTAGGTGGCTCCGTCTAAAAATTCAAGTCGCGGCGTCAGCGGGTGCAGCCGGTCTCGCGCCATCGGGCTAATGAGTGTGAGCGAGCGGGGGTGGCGCGGGGGGCAGGGGGGCGCGGTAATGGCGCGCGGCGTCGGATGTCGCCGGGGGGTGCCGCGCCGCGCCGCCGATAACAAAATCACTAGAGAACGTACGCCGAGATCGCCGAAACCACTTGCACCGGATACGGCATACAATGCCGGCCGGCGCCCGCTCGCCGCCCGCGTAACTTAATGCCGCCGATCGTGACTCATCAGTAGAAAAAACCTTTTCCTCATACTTACTGTTGAAAACGTTAACGATTTATCACGCCGACGAGTATTTAAGGTGACATGACATCGTATAAAGCGTATAATACAAATTAACTATTATACGATCGTAGGTTTCATATCCCATAAATCGCTACCGATTGAAAACACAATTTGTAGACCCAATATGAAAGCGAACGAAAATACACGGTTACACTGTTCCGAGAAAAACACGTCAAATTAAAATTGCGAATTTCGCATAGGTTTCGTATTCTAAGCGCAGCAGATACAATAGCACACGACCGAGCGTCGCCCGCTACACGTGCCACGTTGTTTACTTACCGTTTTATAACAGCATTGTTTCGACAGAATATAAAGCTATCTGGAATATCCCTTTACAGAAAAATGCCTTCATTAAAACTTCATACTTGTGAATACAAATAAATAAAATTGACACGTTTGTCCCTCATTTTAATACCTATGGGCTATGACTTGTTTTCTAGATGTATTTGTTCAATAGAGAAAACAGTAAATAGTTTCACAGTTGTACGGAATAATTTTGGAAATGACCGAATCCATTTTGATCTTGTGATTGGTTCTAATTACGGAGACTTAGAAAGAGATGGTCTCTAATTAAATCAAAAATAGTAAGCACACATAGTGCACGTATTTGCACGATACAAAATGAAAATTGCGCATAAAACTGAGCTCAAACGAGCCACGAGAGCTTAACCATCAGCTCACTAGTGAGCACTAATTAGCGTTAATTACCTATTATATTGCCATATCCACGGAACTTCTTCATCGGGGACCATCGCCAATGCCCGAAATACAGTGCGGGCGACGCGTCGTAAATCGCGGCGCGGCTCGGCGAGGGCCTTTGTGTGGCCTCGACTTGGCAAAAACATACCTACGGTGCGCGGACTCGCTACTTGCGCTTCTACCTACACGCAAACATGCTACATGTACAACTACACACTATACCTACATACTCCGACAAACATATATTACGGCTTTAAAAAACCTGTACCAATGCTACGATATACTTAGCTTTAACAGCTATGCATATTGGCTGACACGTATCCACTATAAGACAAAGATTTCGGACAGGAATGTTAGCTATGCTATCATTGAGCATGTTAGTAGTTGATAGACACTCAAGGAGATGGTTATCTTCACAAGCAGATCGTTCTATCTTAGTCTGCTAGCCATCTCGTGGATTTAATTCGTAAATCGGCTCACACGACATTCGTGTTAAGACCAGTGATATAACATATATCGACTATTAATTGTTACAATAAACTCACTTACTTTATAACTTTTCCACGCTGCGAACAGAAGTGCACATGAAACCCAACAAATTAAAAAACGACCAACTTACGCAATAACATCAGTTTATAAAGGACAAATTCCATGTAATACAATCAATGACGTTCCAAGAATGAAAGTCGAATCAGTTCATCCTAGACAACCGAGAATAGTACTTCTATCAGAATAAGTAAGATTTAGAGTAAATGCGATACTAGATGAGATACTAGATATGTGCAGATTCATGGACCTACAAAAGAATATACTACAGGTAATAACATCCCTTAATTCGCTTATATTTTGACATAAGTAAAAATATAGACATCAGGGTCATATATACGTTCAAGGAAATTCCTCCTCCTCACAAAAACTCGACGAACGCTACCGAGGTGAAATTCTCTCGACACGTGCATAAAATCATCTGAATTCGTCCAGAAATACTTCAAGTTTTATTCCGAAGAAAGAAATTTTCCAAGTTTCCATTCGATCTCAATAACACTTACCTACCTATGTATAACATATGTCAGTCTCATTATTTTATCTATATTTATACTTACATAGCTTATCGATCATTGATCATATAACAATGTTTTGGTTATTAGATATTGAAATTTTATCATTTCAGCCTTCGAGAAATTGTCATATTTCGATCTTGGTAGAGAAAAATTGGATAGATTGAATATAAATAACGGATTTTAGATTATAGCGGTCTATACCAGTCAGCGTAAGATGTTCGTGAAGCATAGCTCTCAAGCAACATAGAAGCTGAGAAGAACTGATTCAAGAAAACTAGAATTCAGTTTCGAACGATCCATACCAATACAAAAAAGTATCGATCCGCCTAAGGGCACCAACAACCTCGGTTTGAAACGTTTCTTGCGCAGACATCCATCACTTCAGCGAAATATCCCTAGCGACCCAGCTCAGGCTCAACCTCAATTTAGCATTAGGCTTCAAATATTAAAGCGGTTAGACCGGCAGCAACATTTTGCAGGCATTTTCCCGTTCTTTCTGGAAAAACCGCGGGAGGGCAATGAATTGCCATAAAGTAGATTTGCCTCTAGCCTGGCGCAATGCTGCGGCCAAAATTCAAAAGCGACCCGTGATTCCCAAAGCGTGTATACGGACAATTTTGCAGCATTTCAAAGAATCCGCAGTGTTTGTCGTGGGCCTTACGCGAACTTAATAGGTACACGATTACTGAAGTTACATTGAATACTGGCGCTCCAGTAGCTACCAATTACACAACAAGTCTATTTAGAAAACTTACCTCTCTCGCCCGTGGGTTTACCCACCCTGTTACGACAGTGTTCAGTGTTATGACATTGTTCAATTTAATGCAATTCAAATAAAAGAAACACTCACAGTATTTCTTTCCCTGTATTACGTTTGATATGGATGCACACAAAGACGAGTACAGAACACCCTGGCACAAATCAGAAATCTATAGTCATTATGTAAATGTCTGACTGACCGGGAATCGATTCTGGAACCCTCTGGGTATCAGTCTGTAACGCTGAGCGCTCTGTCGTGTGGATCGCAAAAATAAATAATTCGACTCCCAGCGTACTCCAAGTGAAAACTTTGCAATTTGAACTCCAAAACAATCATAAATGCGTTATTCCTACTAATTTACAGTTTGTCATTTTTAAACATTGTCAATTGAATAAACACACAAAAACAAAGTATCATACGTTTATATATAACGATTTAATTGCATACAAAAAATATTATGTATTCGCAAGAAACATGGACATATACAAGAAGAATGTCCACTAGCTCATTCCCCGCGACCAATAAAGCCTAACGAGGTCTCGTGGCAGGCACCGAAACCGCCAATAAAAGCTCCACAAAGTAAAGCTCGTATATTGAAAATGTTCCATATTATTATCTTCGCAAGCCGGTGGGTAGTAATTAATGACTCTATAAATTTCACTCGAGATTAAAGTGCTTCATCTGAGTATTTTGCGTCTGCTTCTTAACTGACCGAGCTGTCAGCGTGGAGATGACAGTGCTGACAATTGCATAAACATGTTATCTTATGTGGTGTACGGTGAAGAAAATATTGCGGGACGTAATGCGATATAATACGATATGCGTTTCTGTATTTGTTGAATGAGTCAATTGAGATATTTCTAGAATATGAGAGCAATGGTTTAGTAATAAATTGATGGATGGAGTACTTAATTTAGAAAAAAATTACCCTTAAAAATTGTACGTCAAATATGGGATTACTAAGCAATGCGACCGCTGTTAAGCATTTAGCTTGTAATAATTAAGGTAATTTATTAGATCTGATATCGTAAAGACCATTTAAAGCTATGTAATAATTGTGCTTAAGTTATATTCCGTAAACTGAAACTGTATATTTTTTTCACACGAAATGTCATTAATATTTGATCCGTTACTAATACAAATACAACTGAGCTACTATTACGTCACGTAATCCATTTTTAGGACTTTTAGTGGAGACGTTTCTAAAAACAAACCCGAAGTTAAAAATTTGATAGGTCAATTCCAAAATATAGTCGGAGTATAGTAACTGGTGTAATCGATTTGATTCGAAGTCATAATCCCGTTAAACAAACCAACAGTATTATTCTACAAGGCCTACATTTATAAGTGTTTCTACTAAAGAAATAAAACACGCATCTATTGCCCGAAGTATTCAAGACGAGAATTAATCAGCATCTTCTAGACAATCTAGGTATCATGACCTTCGAATTCCCGTATTATCTAATTGATTGATTACGATAAAATAAAAAGTAAATACTACTCAAGTGTTATATAAAAACACAAAGAGATTTCTTTAACTTAATTATCACTTCAACCACGAAGCTTGAAATCATATGATTCTAATATTTAGCATTCTAATGTGGTATTAAAGGGTCAGTCCTTTGGGTCCTACTACTTGGTAAAAATATGGGCTAAATTACTTGGCTACTATTCAGTATTAGGTACTCTTATATATCGTTTGCTATCCATATACGTTACACTACGCCGATGTCACAGGAGTCACAAACAGAATCAAATATATTAACAGTTAACACAGATCTAAGTATACGCAACAATGTTCCTGTGTAATTTCGTGAATATTAGGTCGTAGCCGCACTAGCAATTCGATTGCGATGTCATTCATACGAATTAACTTTCTTACTCTGCTTAGGTGATCACACCGACAAAAGTTTATAGGAGTTTATTTTTAAGAAGGTGTCATTTTCTTCTCGTCACCTAAACGGTGCAACCACGGCCTAATAATTATAAGAAAGTGGTCGTAAAGCTAATTTGTTCATTCGCTTGTTTTTCTTTTTTAGGTCAATCCTTCATTATCTTTTTTTTTAATGCTTAATGGTTATTCGCCTTCTCTGTAGGTCAATCGTCATTCTTCTGTATTGTAGTATTTAAATCTTAATTGTTTATTTGTCTTCTCCATAGCTCAATCATCATTCTTTTTATTTACTTAGCTCATTCGTCGTTTCGTTCATTCGTACATTTGTTTACATGTTAGTTCTTTTTTGTTTTTAATTTTGTCTGTTCTCGCAAAACTGCAAACACATCGCGAATAGCTTGTTAAGCTTAGGGGTGAATTTCCGAGAACATTGGACACCGGTGCCCGTATACACTGTACAGTGTCGAAATGCAATACATTTGTTGTTCGCGCCCGGGATCCATAGCGTAAGCTGTTTCCGCCCCGCAGATAAATCGCCGGATAATTGACTGTACTGAAATTTCACTCGTGTGAAACAATTACGTCTATTAACGGGGAAAATAATAGCTGCGTGATATTGTCGAAATTTTCAATATAATATTGGATCAGAGGTTGTAGAATCTGATGTGATTTAACGGTGGCATCACACATGAATTTTTTTTTTTCAAAACCAGTTTTGATTTTAAAGTGTGGTAAGGAAGTTATATACGACACATTGCAATTTTTGTCAGAATTTGTCAATTATAGCCTAGAACAATTGTCCAATTTTGAACTTTGATAGGCCAAAGATACATAGTTACGATTATTTTATTGCTAACTTGTATTAGCCCTCAACGTTTACTAAACAAGATATTATCTACATCTTAGATAGACTTCTTGGACTCGATATCTATAAAAAGCAATAAATTTAGTAAAAAAAGTAAAAGCTTATTAAAAAAAACATCTTTATTCTTGTTAGTAAATAGTCTTAATTACGTAATACTGGCTCACGAGTATACATACGTGCCTACATCGTGTTTTAATTCACGCCACGGTGCGTGCAAATGATTGTGCGTGACTGCCTACTTTGTTTTATATTCGCGTGGGTAGTGGGTTCGCTAGTCGCCTCGGGCACCGTTTTGCTCCGTCTACTACGGCTACGAAATTATTCGTTAAAAACCCTCTTATGTATATTTCTACGTATCTTTGTTTAGATCTAGTGCGCTTGATAATTTCAGTCTATATATACCTAAATACATATGAGGTAATAAACAGGTTACTGTAATTATGTACTTATATATCTTTATTGTTTGTTAATAAGTTATATGCGCTAATATTTAACTAGACTTGTGTTTTCTACTTATGAAACGTAGTCAGGTAGTTATGATACATCCATAAACAATTAAAATCGATGAACCTCCCTTGGTAATACCTACTTAAGCAGGTAGCATCATTTGGTCATGAGAACTTAAAGGCCATTGTCCGATATGCGACTGCTCCTTTTTGTTACTAGTACCCTATAAAGAAGGAAACGTTTACAGTTATCTACTAATCACTGCATACAATGTACGCGATAAAGTTCCGCGAATTCGCTGCGGTGCCGCCGCGGTGGCGCACGCTCCGCCGCTCCCGGCAATAAATAGCAAAACACGTCCAAATCGAACGATCATTATAATTCATTCATTAAATTCATTATACACTCGGCGGAGCGAAAAAATACGGCTCGGGTAATCGGCGCTATTACTCGCTAACTAGTCGTTTGCAGACGGCTACGAGACGATGTTATGAGACAAAGTTTGGAACTTAGAAAAGTTGCGGCACGCCGCGTCGCCCGGGAAAAGTTCGAGAAGTTTGCGCCACCGCGAGTCGCGCCACGACTCGGGGATCGCGGCGGATTTCTTTCGGGCTCGGGTAGAAAGTGGATGCGTCGGGAATTAATTGCATTAATAAAGTGCGGAGGCTAGGCCGGTGTTTACGGGCGCGGGGGTGCGGGCGGGGTGCGGGGCGAGCGCCGGACGGACACAAAGGAGAGGCGCGGCCGGCGGCCGCCGGGCCGCGGGTGGCCTTATCACCGACCGGCACACAGTCGCCTCGCGCGCCCCGCGACGCACGCCTCGCGACACCGCCGCGCGCCGCGACCATCGTCCGTCAGTGACTTGTGATAGTGAGTGACACCCGAACCGCGTCTTGCTCTTGTGTGACCGACTGAGCACGTGCCGCGCACTGCGCAACACTACCATTATTTTTATTGGTTGGATTCCACCCCTGGAAGAAGTTTACAATATCGCAAAACGGCTGAGCTGTCAAAAATTGTAAACACAACACACGTGCCGCCGACTCGCAAGTAAGTTGTAGTTATGATCCTTATCGTCCTGTTTAAAGTTCAGTGAAATTAAAAAATATAATATATTCAGATTAAAAAGTTTCTAGTAAAATAGTCATAAAGTTTAAAATGTTCGTATAAATTTTATAATGGTATAATTCAGTATAGTGATAACGCATTTTTTTTCGGACCAACCTTATCCAGCGCATTTTGCCAAAAAAACAATTGACATTTTTCGATAATTATATGCCTACCTTCTTTCTTATCAAACTACAATCAAATAAAATATCTAAGCCTACTTAATATCCACAACGGTATTCTCCAGAAAAGTTGCACACAGTAAATTTTTGAAATAAATAAACGCAAAAATGTTAAAGGTTTAAAAAATTAATATCGTAGGCTAAAAAAAGATGCATAAAATGATTTTCCGTTCATAAAGTTTGCAGTACTTCTTTAATTTTATAAAGTTTATTTATTCAGGCCATAGATTTCACGCAATAAATAAAAAATATAAATTCAAACACTTACCTATTTTTCTATAATCTGAGAGCCAGTTTTCTTACATTATGTTGTTTAAATAACTAAATGTCAGCGAGTATAAGTATGAAAATAGTTTAAAATTTGTACATGTCGCGCACACTTACATTACATTGTTAGTTTTCATTTAATCTTCAGTATTATAATAATCCGCTACCAATGATTTGAAGGATTTAAAATATTTTTAACACACTTAGTTCATTTTTTTATAACTACCCGTCTTTTCTTCGAAAACGTTTAAAGTAGTTACAATATTTAAATTAGTCTTAAATAATTTGCAGGTAATTTATTGTATGTTCATTATAGTTACCATTATTATATGATAGGGTATAAATATAAGGTATTTTGGTTTTTACTTAAACACAATCATACCGACGACAAAAATGCAATCTATAATTAAATCACAGTACAAATATATAGATCCTTATACTGTGCTAAAATGATATATTGCTATTTGCTATTATTTCGTAAAAATCTAGAAATTTAACGTTTAACGTTATTTTACATTGTAACAAAGCTATGGAATATATTCACCTAATTTTGTAATATAGAGAACAGCCGACAACAAACAGAATTCGTAATCAACTCTGCAAAAAGCTTCACAACATGCAACAATTGCTTGCCTAATCATTTAATTGTTCCGGTTAAAAACGTTCCCGTGTTAAAACAGCTGACAATCTTTAATACTTCAATAATTTTAAAAATTAAGAACTTAGAATAAGCTTGTAAATAAACAAATCGGTTAATAAGTACCGGTTAATTTTTTTTAAATATATTTGTCACGACAAACGCATATAGCAATCACAAAACAATTAGTTTGCACGCAAACAACTTTACAGTCGTTTTTATGAGTCCGTGTTTTGTGTACACAAAAACATTAACATTGGTGAACATTTTCGGTTGCGGTCTCGTAGCGCCATCTATCGGTGACCGAGTGAGGCGCGCGGCGCTCGCTGGCAAGGTCACCGTGTCAACGACCCGACAACTTTTGCCGCTTTACTGTTGTCGTAGGTCATAATTTTATGTCTTCTTTTTGTTTATCTTTTCGTAACTTTATAGCTTCCCGCGTAAACACATTATTGTTTTGTTGTTGCCGAATATGATTTTTATCTTTCGGCTGACGAGCATCGGACATGTTTAAGGATTTGCGAATCGTGCAATAGATTCGAGATGTGATGATAAATGAGTTCAATAAACTTCTGATTCGATTTTGCAAAACAAACTGCGCTACGCATTACCTACTTATGTGTATATTATTGTTATGTGTCAATGTCGTAGGTATCCTAATTCGAGTTAAAAATAGCATTTATGCATTTTATTACAAATGTTACATGAGCAAATACACCCTTTAATTTTACCTAGAATTGTATCTACATTCGAACAAGCGTAGGAATTTTGAATTGTTTTCGAAATAATATCCTGAGAGTTCGATGTCTACGAAGTAGGTACTTAGGTACTTGAGAAACAACTTAATGTGTATTCGCGACGGCATTGGAGAAAATGTACATAATTTTGTCTGCGACGTAAAGTAATGTTACATACGGGACCGCTCTAAGCGATAACTTTGCACGTCGGCTGTCAACGGTCTGACCGCTAATTATCGCGCCAAATAGGAACGTTGAATTTGTTACACGCACACGAAACTGGTCTCGAGGGACCGGTTAAAATTATAGTGGCACATTAACAATGGAAATTTTCCTTTGTTACAGCAAGCGAGAGGCTAAAATGACGACGAAGGGCAAGCGGCCGATGCGCGCCCTCACGCCCGGCGACAAGATCGAGGCCATCCAGCGCGTCAACGACGGCGAGTCCAAGGCGTCCGTCGCGCGCGATATCGGCGTGCCCGAGTCCACGCTGCGCGGCTGGTGCAAGAACGAGGACAAGCTGCGCTACATGACCTCGCGCCTCTCCTCGCCCGACACCGACAAGAGCAACGACGGCGAGCCGCCCGACAAGCGCGCGCGCACCGAGTCGCCCGCCGCCGCGCCCGCCGCGCCGCCCGCCGCGCCGCTCTCGCCCGCGCCCGCCGGCCTCGACCTCACCACGCCCGCCGCCGCGGTGCACAGCGCACCCGTGCCGCAGCCACCCCTCGACGCCCCTGTCGAGCTCACCACCAAACGCACGGAGCCATCCCTGCCCCACCACACGTCGCGCGAACGCCGACCGGACCCAGGAGCCAGCGTCTCCATGAGCGCTATCAGCCCTCTCTCCGGCTTGGCTCATTTACCGGGGCTAACACATTCCCACCTGGGTCTTAGTTTCAACGAAATCGCAACGAATCTCACGTTGCTCGCTCAACTCAACCCCGGCCTGTCCGCCCTATCGGCCCAGCCCGCAAGCCGGGCCTTACGCTCGGTGCGCTCTCCTAAGCCGGCACACAATGGAGTACTTAACTTAAACGAAAGCAAACATCGCAGCAAATCTCATCACTCCTCCGATCCCTATCGGCACAGTGGGTCCAAGTCGAGCCATCACAGCACCTCGGCTGCCTCGCAACCGGTGGACGATACTTTGTGGTACTGGCTCAAGACGCAGCAGGCCATGCTCGACCTGACCGCACAGACTACCACCGCTCATCCACTGCATCTCCCGAAGGCTGCGGAACCCATCCCACCGAAACCGGTCGCACCCGCGCCCCCTATCAATTCGCATCTAGACTATAATAGAAATTCGTGGTTGTGGCAATATTACAAACAGTTCGGTGGAGCGATGCCGTTCCCGGAGGACAAGCTCAAATCTGCGTCCCAGGTGCCAAAGGAAAAATCGTCAGAAAACATTCTCTACTCGCATCTGACGAAAGGCAAGATGGAGGAGGAGCGGACTTCGACGAGCCCGATTCACGCTCATGCGCAACCGATGGAAGAAACGCGCGAACCGGCGGCGGAGGAGCCGCGAGTGGCCGAGCCCGCCGCGAGCCCGGACGTCGGCGCCGAGAACAAGGAGCCGGCGCCGGAGAGGACGCACGAGACGGCGAGGAGTCAGACAAAGGCGCGGACGGTGCTCGACAACCTGCTGTTCAACAACACGAACCGAGCGTCGAGCGAGGAGGGCAAGAACGGCGACGTGTCGAACGGGGAGTGGGAGTCGGGCGCGGCGGAGGCGCTCGAGCACGGCGACAAGTTCCTGGCGTGGCTGGAGGCGAGCGGCGACCCGAGCGTGACGCGCATGCACGTGCACCAGCTGCGCGCGCTGCTGCACAACCTGCGCGCGCGCCGCGCCGTGCCCGCCGTGCCCGCCGCGCCCGCCGACCACGCCGCGCGCCGCAAGTAGCCGCGCACACGCCAAGCCCTCTCTCGCTACAGGGAATATTTCAATTATGTGTGTACATACATAGTTACGTCGCTAGTAAGCGTTCACTTGTGATATGTGTAGCCAAATTTGCGTAATTTCTTTGTTCTAAAAGAAAAGCTATGCATTATATTTCTTTAATTTTAAGGTTAATCTTAAGTAAGTTATGGATCAGACGCTGTTCTCTATGATGCTTTGTCGAGTGACTACATTGATAGTTGATCTTTTTCCGAGTTTATAAACTTTTAAATAAATAGTTCTGTAAAAATTGATGTTATCGATCTGCAATCACGTTAATTTTCGATGCACGCGAACTGTTATGTGATTAGAATAAGTAGTACCGCTGTATGTTGCCATTTGACGATTACATTCCTAGCTGTACCCTACTATAGTAGTTGGATCCCTATGTTCTACCTCAAGTCAAAAGTAAATGCTAAGTCACGGCGTCCTTTCGACCGTTTACCGATGTTGGCGCGGGTTGTCTGTTTGTCGAGGAGTTGTGTCATGGAGTATACCAAATATTGAAAGGATGCGATCGATGTGCCAATCGTGCGAACAAGGTAATATTGTTAAGATATTAAAGACTATTGCGTTAGGGCCACGGAGTGATGATAACACTATTGTAAAATATGCTTCAAGCGTACAACGTGTGGAGTAAACATGTCTCAATTTTGAAACTTCATAATATTATGAAATTACGTAACGATTAATAAATACCTAATACGGGTAGAAGTCCCCCATAATTGTTATTACTTGAAGAAAAAATAAAAGTGTTACATGTAGTGTCATTGTGAATCTGTGGCAAGTGCTAGACACTCGTGGTCGTCTAATTGTTTTCTATTGCTCAGTATTTTATATGGTAGACATTATCTAAGTATGTCTCGACTCGGAATTGTATTATATGTTAAAGTTAACAGTTAAGGACACTGTGATCAAAATTATAAATTATTGAGAGATTATTAATATTGTAAGTACATTCCTAATTAATAGAGTGTATTATCGTAATGTTACAAGGTTGTCCAATGGTGTGGTGTTGCGAAGATAATCGCAGAGTGCGAAAGATTTTTAGAAAAGTTCAAATGCTGTATGTCTCCTTTCCACTGAAGTTAGAATAGTTGATTTGCATTTCGTGTTAATTATATTAGCTCCACTGGAAAACTATTCGAGAGAAGATATTTTGTACAAAATTAAAAATTGGATTATAAAAATGATACTCCTTTAACACAAAGTTTTTGTGATCTTAAAAATGTTGAAGAATAAATTTGATTGAAACTTTAACGAATGCCTGAGTTTTATTTTTTAATTAACTAAGAACCTATAACCTCATTTTAAAATTAAAAAATATCATAATTATTTTTAATGAAAAATATAGTTTACTAAATAAAATCTTACTAATAACGCCATCTAGTAGCCAGTAGCCGAAACAGTAGAGGAATTTTAAAGACTAAAATAAAATTTCATAATAAGTACTCACATGTAACATTGGCTTGCTGAGGGGTTCATAATCGAAGTATTCTGAAACGAGCGATGCCAACCCCTGCCACGTACTCGTGCCGGCATAGCACAGTTTTGTAGGCCGTATCGTCGTACACACCATTTTCTGAATAAAAAATTAAGATAAGTGTGAAAGTTTAATGAAATAAATTATAATGTCACTGTAGATTATCGAAAAATTGTTATCTTAACGACACACACAAAAATACTTCGAGCAACCAGAATCAAATTAATGCTGAAAATATTAATATTGTGCCATAGAATGTATCAAAACCGAACCTTCTAACGCCATCTAGTATTGAGTAGCAAAACTAAAAATTATCTTTACCTACCTGCAATCCACATTCATTAGGGGCTTGCAACAGCAAAGGCTTGCGAGATTTATAATGAAAATGAAATTGTCGTCTAAAATTTTCAGCATAAGCTAATAAAAGACGTTCCTTTGTGTTATTAGTATAGTAACTCTTAGGAAAGCACGTTCTCGTTTCGAATACTGGCTCTGATAATTCTGGCCAGCACAAATTTATCACCCCAAGTTCATAGATGGCATTGTTAAGAGATTCTATCGTCAGTGGTTCAGTAACATCTTTTGAACCAAATATTTTTGAGGGTATTTCCTCGAAATCACCTTCTTCATAAGGTCGATCAAAAACTTCACTGGTTACGTTTTCATTCACTTCCAAAACTGGATCTAATGTGTCTAGTTCAGACTTCTTTTCAGCAGAATATGATTCTGAAGTCGATTTTATTATACCACTCATTTTTACACAATTTAATGTAACTTTTACTAAAGAAATTTGTTTAACTAAGTAACTAACTTAACATATTGCAATTTTTCAGCATTTCAGGATTTCTGTTACTTAGCAACGGCATTTCACAGCTTCTCGCATAGATATTTTATTTCAGAGTACCTTTTTTCCAACTGAAAAATAATATATTATAACTAAGTCCAAATCATATTATCAAAATAACGCATGAATCAAAGCAAAATATTTCAAAATAATAAAATTATCCATACTAGTCATTTAATATTAATTAACCATTCTTCCCGTTTTAAAATTTAGTTTTTTAGGACACATTTTAAGTACAATCAGTGGATAGTTACAACACTGACGTTGTTAACGTCATGTCATCATGTGTCATGAAATTGTCAATTTGTCAGTCACTCATTATCATGTCGCAATGATATTGATAAAGCAAACACAAAGGTCAATCCATGTGTAACAGTCTGTTGCTTATTACGTTTCCTAGTCACTGTAACTAATAAAAAGTAACTGTAAATTGAAAAAATATTTTTATAGTTTTTGCGTCGTAGAACCCATACATAGGTAACCTACAATTAGCATCGGATTAATGTGTAACGAACTGTGCAAAATCAATTGTTTTTGCAGCGTAAATTTATAGTTTATCGTGAGTTTTTATCGCAAAAGGTCGGGTACATAAGACTGAAGTTCAGTTCAATAAAATGGGTAACAAATCATCTTTGCTGTTGAGAGAGGAAGAAATTGCGCAGATACAAGAAGAAACCGGCTGTAAGTAAAATATGTAGTTCTTTGGTCCCCTCGATGTTCAGGTAGTGTTCATTAGGAAAGATTGGCGGAGGTAGAATATACTTTTAATGGAAAAAATATTGTCTTTGGTAAACCTGATGGACTTAATTACAGATCCCAAATGTGTTAACAGTTTTATGGATAAAAATTCTGAAATTCGTCATATAAGGGTATATTGAGCATTCTAGTATGTTCACTATAACTATTAGCCTATCTGCTACGTGCACTGTAATCATTAGGACAAAGTAAAAAACATCCAAATTTTGTTTATGCTTTTGTAGTCCTAAAATTTACATGTTTAGTAATTGCTTAACTAATGTTATAATCGGGTGTACCAAAGAATATCCTGTTCTATTCTTCCACATAATACCAAAACAATTTTTACAGGGTATTATTATTTATTCTATGTAACTTGTTAAAAAAATATATAATTACATTTTAATCAATCTTAGTATAAAGTAATATTCTATGTATTTGTATGATAACCTATTTTCCTTGTATTTAGTGATATAGCCAATTGTATCAAAATAGAGAATTATGTTATTAGTTACAGTTTTTTTTGTATAAATGAAATATCTGAAGTTGTCCCTGAAACCCCAAGAAGTAATAAATTTAATTCAATAACAAAGGCATTGTCTTTTGAATTTAATTTTATTATCCTTTGTTATTTTTTGTTACCACTACGTATGATCTAAGCTATTGAATTTATTCAGAAGATGGTGGACAAATGTAAATGAAGGTAGGAAGTGAATTGCTGCTACCTATAGAAAATGTAATCAAACCCCAATCAGATAAGATACTTAGGTATTTTGTGAGGTCGGCCACAGATGCCTCAGAAAAGTATGTATCCCTTACTACAATCTTCAAACCAGATCACACTGCATGATACTGCAATAGTCATTCTATTGCACACAGCTTCCAATACATATTTTGAGCTCCTAATGAGTTAAACTGTGTACATCACATGCTGCTTTTAAAAAAAAATCTTTTTTTCAGTTACACCAAACCAAATAGAACGCCTATATTCCCGGTTCACTTCATTAGACAAAAACGACTGTGGGACACTCTCCAGGGAAGACTTCCTGCGCATCCCCGAGCTGGCCATAAATCCCCTGAGTGAGAGAATTGTACACTCATTCTTTGCAGAGAGTCATGATGACAGGGTCAACTTCTTGCAATTCATGCGAGTATTGGCACACTTCAGGCCCATCAGGAAGAACAGAGAGAACAGGCTCAACAGCAGAGAGGAAAAGTTGAGATGTAAGTATATAGATTTGAAAAATTAATTCAGATGGAAACCTATTAACTTATATATATATATATATATATACATCCCACAAACATTCCTGCGTCCTTCTATTGCCAACTTATCATTTAATGTTGCGTCCACCGCGTTTCTGCTTCCGTATACGCAGTTTTGCAATCGCCGTGAGTTTTTGGTAATGTACTGTGCTGACATCTATGCTACTTAATTTCAATTTTTGTTCGGACGCACTTTTGTTCTAAGAGTGAAATTTTAATTCGCAACTTAGCCGCACCTCGTTGGAGGCGCTGGATGCGCCTACGTATATCTCCTCTCCTCTGTACCTCACCCCTTAAACGTATATTTTGAACCATCTGAACGACTGTTCCGCGTCCTAAGTATTTTATGGATAAACTGGTTCTAACCGGTTATTCTCACCTGTGCTCCTTAAAGGTGCCTCTTTGCTAGGAATCTATGTCTCGATGGAAAGTTTAATTATTAAATTATCAATTAATTTCGTAGGTATTTAGGCACTTCTGCGAAACGTGTATTTGTTTCGCATTTCATAAAAAACAATATTATAATTACTAATTAATAGCAAACTAAACAAACAAAAAAATAAGATGAAGTTCGTTCGCGCAATTTTAGATGTTTGTAGTTTTTTTTTAATTGTTTCTTTCACAAGTGCAGTAAATATAAACAAAAGAGCCTTTATGAGCTAAAATAAATGATAAATTATATTAAATTTATTCGTAAGTATATTCAGGCACCTAAAGCATTAAAGTCGGTCATGTCCACTTGAAATACCACAAGAGCAACCGAACATCAAGATTTTCAGTATATTATGAAATGTCCTTTTATTAAGTACTACGCAACATTTAAATCTTGGTTAGCATGTTTTTTCAATGGTTGCTTTATAATAGGTTCTACGGCGATGCATATGATGCTTATATGAGTTTGTGTCTTTATCAGTACTATATTCTGTCTTCCCTTGATTCTGATTACTGAAATCTTTGGTTTTACAGTTTTTGTTCTTTCGGTTAAAATTTGAATGGAAATATTTTCTAATCTTGAAATACTTTTCGCAGTAATTATAATTAGGGATGCTGTTGTGTCTTCCACAAAGAGCGCACTTTATAAACTAGTGAAAAATAATTTCTGAGTCACTACTTTCTGAATTCGTCATGTCTGAATCCACCAAGCTGAACTTTCCTGGTGACATCGAATTTTTACCAGTCAAGAGCTCTGACTCTCTATGACTGTCGTTACTCAAAGATGTTTCAGTATCGCTGCATACTCCAGAGACTCTCGACGGAAGAGCTACGACCCCGGAATCGATCTGATCTAGCACTCATCCTTCAATTATCAATAGAGAAAATGCACAATTTTATTTTATTATTTTAAATCACTTATCACTTCGTCTTAACGTAGTAAAAATATAAACAATGTTATTAGTGTTTCAAATATATTTTTTTTAAATTATTACATAGTGTTTTTTTTTCCGTTTCAAAATAAGTGAAAATACGAAAAAGATGGTGTAAGATAGGAAACAGATAAAGTATCTCTAAAATCGCATTAACATTTGCATTTACTGTAACAAACAATAATTTTAGGTAAATAATTTTAAAATATTGCATTCATCATCTACTTTGTTTGGTACTTATTGACATCTATATGATACACTATCATTTGAAACACACAAAATGCATTAAAATCTATTAGAATAGAATATTATAAAGATTAAGATAGGCGAATGTTAACAACATTTAAGTTATGATCAGTTAAATATTTCTGAATTGACCTAAGCATAAAAACTCGTTTATCCATTTTTGCATATTTTTGGTAAATAGTCCGATTGTGCTTTGACAAAACTACTTTCAATCATTGTTCTTGATTATTTCTTATATAGAAAATCGCACTAGGTAATAGTAAAAACTGTAGGAATCTTAATAAAAACATTTTTTATCTCAAACAGTATGAATATCGACGCCGACGTGCGTGACGTCATGTTTCGATTCGACCAATGGCAATGCGTTTTGCAAATTTGAATTTCGCTCGCATAATTTACGATTTTTGATTAAAGTTTTAATCAATTTTATACGAAATAAATAAAAAAAATTGTTGAGATGTAACTTCAGGACCATAAAGTGCCGAGGAAAAAAAATAACAAGAAAATCTAAATCACATGCATATTCCCTATTATAAATTAAAACAAAAAACTGAAGATGGGAAATAAATGTTTAGACATTGCTAATAACAAAGAGGTCGTCTGTTTTTAAGGGATGCCTTTAATGAATAAAGACAATATACAAGTTTTCAAACATCCGTTCCCTAAAAAATTTACCGGAGTTTATTTCGTACGTACGTAGGTAGTTCTTCAAGGACACTTTGGCTGTATACCACATTTTCGAAGCATTGACCTCTAATGGAGGCAACATTGGCGGCGGAGTATTTGGATGTAATATGGAGGGCGAAATGAAAAATGTGTATAATGTCATTTTTGTCAGTTATGTCTAAATAAATGTGAGTAATGTCATCTATGTAATGTATTAAAGAATATACACAGCAACTATAAGCAAAAAAGAGAAAATAAATAGAGGACGCAGAAATGCTGGTCTGTGGAAGGACGCAGAAATGATACCGGGATTTAAATATATATATACACAAGTATATATAGTTCAAACTACATACTAGAGTTTCTATTTAGATCTTTTATAATTCTTGGCTGTTAAAAGTATCATCTGCTTGAATGTAAAAGTGGAAGGTTTGTTAATTATTTTAAAACTAGAAAATTTCAATTCCAATCAATTTCATTTTTAATCTTATTTGCACAACTAGACATTTATGACCTATTAATTTTTTTTTGCAGTTGCATTCTCCATGTATGACCTAGACAATGACGGGAAGATCTCGAGGGATGAACTTCTTGCGATCCTTCACATGATGGTTGGTGTAAATATCAGGTAAATTTCAACAATTATTATAACATAATAAAATAATTATAACACTTTTATTGTCTACTTCAATCACTTTAACTTACACATTGTTTCCTGAAAAGTATGAATATAATTTATCATTGCAATCCTAAAATTATTTATTTTTTTGCAGTGAGGAGCAGTTGACAAGCATTGCGGAGCGCACAATACTAGAAGCTGATACAAACAATGACCAGATGATCTCATTCGAAGAGTTCTGCCGGGCGCTGGAGAGGACTGACGTCGAGCAGAAGATGTCCATCAGATTCCTCAATTGACCTCCACACTCCTGAGGCGTATACTAGTACAACCTCACTGCGATACTTACGGTCCTCTTAAGCATCTAGCTAAGATTGCGTACGCTCTCAAAGGACTTGCTTAAACTTAGTCAAAATTAATAAAGATATTGGTAAAGTGTATATTAGTAAATGTATTTATTGTTGTATGTTAAGGTGAAGTGTAGTAGAAGTTTTCTCATGAATTATTGTATAATATTACAATAGATTGCAGGCTTGTTCTAATCCGGAAGACATTTAACATTGCATTTTTTAACAAGCTTTTTTTATAACTTCATTACTTTTGTGAGTAAAATGGTAAATTCTTGTTATACAAATGTAGTTGTTATACTGTAATGCTAACATTTCATTTATTAGGGCTTGTAAAAGTTAGCATAAACTTTCTGTAAGGTAGCCAATTGCATATTTTTAATATAATAGTTACTAATAGTCATTGTTGCTATTTCAATTGGATATTGTATAAAATATAGTATCTCTGTAACCTTTTAAACTTGTTATTACTACATACATAAGCATGTAAATGTTGTTTGATACTAAATGGTTTCAACAGTTCCTCACAGGGTTTTTCCAGGAAAATTGTGTCTACAGCGAGCATAAACAAGAACATAATTTTCTCTATAGATTAAAATTTTGTTATTGTTATACTAAATAGTAAAAAGAGCATAGCCTAATAAATAACTCATTCTTTTCTCATTTTTTACTGCAACAAGTTATTTAGCTTAGAATAAACTTACAATTTAGGTTTTGGGGTAAATTAATTAGTCAGACTATGATAATTGTTTGGCAAATATGTATGTAAACTGTAATTTTAATACAAATTAACCAAACCTAACGCATTATTGTCGCATTTAAGAGTGTAGAAATATAATTTTTGTAAAATAGTGCTCTGCTCTCTACAAAACAGCAATGCACAATTTAGTGAGTTATGACCAAATAAACAAAATTGGGGTGATAAATACACAATGTAGCTCTATTTATTATTGTTTGAAGTGTTGTAGATAAATAAATCAAACTATTTTATATAACACAAACATATAGTTTTTTAATTACTCTTTCCTTGGCCCAAATACCCGATCGACTCATCCCCGACCCATAATCAATTAGTATTAAATTGGGTATCTAAACTTTCAAAAATATTAACTTTCAAATTAACTTTCAAAAATTCACTATAGAAAGATGATATACCTACCTTTTTTTGTTTGCGATTACTTGTCGATCTTAAAAAAAGGAAGTTCTCAGAAACATATCAGTATCATATTTTTCTGATTTAAAAAATTTAATACTCGGGCTTCACCTAAAATTAACCACTGATCCTTGGTGTACTGTACTTTATAATATTGCAACAATTGTCAAATTATGCCAGTTTAGTGTAGTGGAATTCCACATTACATACAATAAAAAAGATAATTGCATAAACATTTTAATTTCATATTATAATTTACATTGTAGAAAATATAATTATAACTTAAATTGCGAATGATTACATACACTTGCGGTCTCCAAAGAACTGTTGGCTATTTAATATGAAAATATTTAATACTATCAAAACAAGTTTTATAGGTATATGAAATACAAAAGAATTGCTATCAATTAAATTAGTTTAGAATTATATATTTCGATTGTAATAATTCAGAATATTACTATTATCTACAATCTCAGGACCAATTACTAAACATCCTTGTAACACCCGCTATCTAATACTGTGTCCTCACAAAATGAAGACTCCGTACCCACGAGCAAATATTTTTAATATAGAAAATAAACTGTCATGCTATCATATTGAGTGATCACTTGTGTAACCAATCACAGGCAGGATAATAGTCTTTTAAAAGTTAACACACCTGACAAGTCGGTCATCTTATGCGAGTATAGTCCGCGCCAAACTCCTAGTCCGCTCTGAAATTCTTGCGCGCAGGTTTTGTTAGCGTATACTCCGTAACATAAGGGCACACTAACGCAGCTATGTACCCGTGGACGGGAGCGGACAGCGGGCGTGTGCCAGGAGGAGCCCGCGCTGTCTTCGTCCCAGTAATATCTACAATTTGCTATTGCAACGCGACACCTTTCTATATTCAGAGCGGACTAGCAGTTTGGCGCGGCCTAAACTCTGCTAAGAAAATTGTAAACCATACCTTAGAAATAGAACACAGTATCGCTACGCTGCCAATAAGAACCAATTACAGTTAACGGTATTCACTTCAGTACAAATTCGTATCAATAATTATCCTCGTATCTATTACAAAATGTCTCTTCAACCAGTTCTTTGTTCGACAAGTATTCTAGCGCTCGTCAAGCCGTAGACGACACGGCCAGCTTCTTCAGGTGCTCCATGAACACTTGCAGCGAAACGTCGTCCGTCAGCACGGGGGCGCCACCGTCCTGCAATATTATATCACCAATTGACTGACTGATAAATGAAATCGGTTATTTTTTTCATAGTCAGCACAAGGGTCGGTACATATGTGACGGAAAATGCGTCACGTATTATCGGTCTTGTTAAGTCAGAACAGACAATTATATAATAAAACATTCAACCTTTCACACCAAACCGATGAGCGTTAGTGCGTCGAGCGTACAACGTCCGATACGTTCGAAGCATTATCCGTCAGATATTTACCGACTCTTAATGTATCCACCGTAAAAAATTTAGATAGTATAACTTGGAATATTGTCATCATAATAAATCGTAAAGTAGACAAAAGAGTTTAAGATTTATAAGGACAAATGCGATTTAGCATAGATTTGAGTGCATTGAATGTATTTGAAAATTCATTTTTTTTGTTTCAATTTAAAATATTAACCACTATTTATGCTTCAGTTTTATCTTTACAGTAAACTAGATAAACTCAGGCACGCCTTGTTCTGGCTCTGTCTGGTTCATTGAACTTTTTGTTTAAAAATATATAAAATGTTCCTCTATAGAAATGCAACTCTGTATAAACAATTTCAAGTTAATCCATTGAGACTTGTCGACTCAATATACGGAAGCACATAGTTTCTTATAATACAAACATTTCATGGCCATTTAATTACGCGCATTAAACTTAATACAATAATTAATAAATTTTACCATAAAATTATAAATAAAGATGACTGCAAAGCATTTGAAAACACAATAACTGCATAAAACAGTTGAGAAGCATCGAAATTTGAACTTTATTTCAATTCAATAAATATTTAATTTCTTAATATTACATATTATATAAACATAACCAACGTATATCAGATTATATTAGATTGAAATAAAGTTCACATTCCTCTCGCTTGCGCAATGCCCTTCAACAAATGTACGATCGTGGAAAATCGGTAGCAATCAAACATACAAGGTTAGTTTTTGCATAACCACTTTTAAATAATTCTAATTTTCTCTGTATTACAAATAAGATTTGCTCACATTTTAATTCGTAAAAAAGTGGAAATGCATGTTACCAAAAAAAGCGCGAACATGAAGAAATTCATAAGTTGCCAGGAAACAAAACGCACAAAACTCATTTTATTCGTTTTATTTCCAGCAATACAAAAATGATATAAATTAGTAATTGGACAAAACATATTAGACACCCAACACCGGATCTGTTTGAGAAAATAAAATAAAAAAACACTCTACCGCAGATGGTATCGGCATCGCCTGGTTATCGCCAAAACAATGATGAAACAAAAAACAAAACGTCAAATCAAACCATGCTTCGATGGCATACTGATGACATGCTATTTCTTTGAAAAAAAAAATTTAAGTTCAATCAAAGCTCACAGTTTTTGATAAAAGAATATAACAATAAAATGTTTATTGTACAATATAGTACCCTGATTGAGACATTAGAAGGTAATAATAATAAAGATAGGTACTATTATACTAATTTTAAGATTATTTAATGTTACTAACAAAGCATTTATTTTATGTGTATTGTTGAGATATTGTAGCATTACTGTGTTCCGAAGGGTGTGATAAAACAGACCTCCTTGAATGACAAATTCCACTTAATCCTTGAGGATATCAACATTAACAACGCGTCTATGATTCTTACCCTCTTTTAAGTTGATTACAAAATGTCAAGGGACTGTTATGACCACATAATACTAAATTAGCATGACTTTAACATGCTAATTTTGTTTCATTAATTACGAAGGAAATGGCTGCTAGAAAATACATGAAACCTGACTAAAAACTGTGCACTTTAATCGAACATACATACATTAAGAAAATAAATTTCAAAATTAAATTATTCAAACAATACTGATCAGTAAACAAAGGATGCAATTTTTTAAATCACACTTTATACAATACAATATTTATATAGAAGTATACAAATTATATGTATACTGTATACTCACACCACCGTACGCGTACATGTTGTTGTGTGTCTGCGATGGGTTCACCTTGGACAGAAGGAACCGAGCCTGTGGAAAAATAAAAATTATCAGGTAAGATTACATTGGTACATAAATTCATTTTTTACGGTGATATGATATTTAACATATTTTGAAACCAAGCCGTAATTCCAACTTGTGAGTTATCGAACTAAACAGTTGAGAAAAAAAGGACATGTCTTAGAAAAAAAACAGATCTGTGAATGAGTTCTGTAATGTTATGTAATGGTAATTCTACCACGATGGGTATGGCGAATTATATTTTCTTGGGGGAGATCCTAATGTGTCATAATGAAACGTAATCCGTTGAAGTTATATTTAAAAAAGTTAATGATATAAATGAAATTGTACGTAATATTAGAAAATAATGTATTTATGCACTGATTTCAAAACCATCAAATTACTTTATATTATATCGTCATATAGAAAAAGCAGAGAGTGAAAGATAATTGAGAAAGGGTTGAAATAAGAGGATAATTACTAAAATATCGTGTTAGTTTTAAAACATTCAAATTATTTAAGACAGAGCTCTTAGCAACACTTTCCCACACAGTCACAAACATAGAACCGAATCGCGAATCGCGAGCCAGTACAATGTGTACTATAAACAATGGCGCTATCAGCCGAGTGTAGAGCGGTGCTGCGCGCGCTGCTGGCCGCGGCCGCCATCTCATGTACGTTGTCCATACCACGCGCTCAAGGCACACAGCGTTTAACGCAGATAAAAGGTTCCGTTGCACCATCATCTAAATAGAGCGTAGTTCATCTTAATGAAGGTCCGGGTGGATTTTTTGTTTTCGTTTTGTGTTATAGTGAAAATAAGTCATACTAGTGAAGGAAGAAGAGTTTGAAGTGTTACCGAAGATTAATGGTGCCATAGTAAGAATACTAGTGAACGCATAATAGTGAGGAGTGTTGCTAAAAGTTCATTATTTAGTGAAAAGATAGCAATGATAAAAATTGAAAGTAGTAAATGAAATTAAAATTAATCAATTAATCATGTAAACCAGTGTGAAATTATAATATATATTGATCAAATTTAAAATAATATCGAAAATAAAACAGGTTTTGAATCGCGAACTTTACTTTGTCGAAATTAAAACAAAACTACAAAAAACACCTTTCAGATCTGATTTGCGTGCTAATAATGAGCGGAATGCAAAAGGAAGACTTGGACGTGAGCATGCTGCGTAAACTGCAGCGATACAATGTAAACATTGACGATATGAACAATGAGTAAGTAGACGTATACTTGTTATTCTTTTACCACTTATTACTTAGAACGACCGAAAAGATTTTACAATTTTTATTTACAACAAATTTTTATTACCGTGTCACAACTGTTTATAAAATATATCTACAGGTCCGATGAATAATTAAACTTTAATTTAGGCAAAATCGACAAGAATGTTTTTCGAGAAACAAAGATTTCACGACTGCGAAAAATGATGAAAACAATGATAACTATGTCTCGACGACAGAGAAGGTAGCTACTGCTATTGGTAAGAAAATATAAATAAATGTAATATTTTAAGTAATATACATAATTTACTAGAAAAAGGTAAAGGTAATGAATTAATAATAATGTAAAATCATTTCAGAAGATACGTTACAAGGTTTGAGTGTGGCGGCGGTCCTAAATTACTTAAAATCGAGACAAATCTCACATACTACAACAGCAGGCAAAGTTACACATCTAGAAAAGGATACATCGGCTACCAAATATTTTGAAACTCAACCAAAAATAAATATGAATTTATTGCAAAGATATGTTCAATTGAAAAATCTGAATAGTTCTATGTATGAAGCAGATTCCACTTACCCGACAACAAGTAATTACAAAGTAAATCAAAAAATTAATATAAAAATTGATGAAATAAATCCAAAAGTCGCCAAGAATAATGAGTATATTGATAAAATTTTTAAAGATTATCTTCTACAAACAACAACACGGCCTACGACAACCGAAACTGCTATAACCAGGGATACAATCGATATACAAAACGTTTATAAACGACTTGAAAAACTAATAAGTGGTTCAAACATAGACAATAATAAGGACATGATGAATGACAAACCTCGAAATAATGTTGCACAATACAATCAAATTTTTTTGCCAAGTACTGTATCTGTACCTACTCAAGTTCAAACGACATCATATAAAGAGAACCAAATCCAATTCGATATAAAAAACGTTTATAAACGAATTGAGGAACTTATAAGTGGCTCAAACATAGACAATAATAAAGAGATGATGAATGACAAACCTCGAAATAATATTGCACAATACAATCAAAATATCATCCCCTCTACCGAATCTGTACCTTCTCAAGATCCAACGACGTCATATAAAGAGAACCAAATAAAAAGCATCTATGATTTTCTTACTACTATTAACCAATTTAAAGCGTATTCACGCATATTTATCCCTGAAAACAATACTACAGCATACTCAATCAAAAACAAAAATTATATGGAAACAAAAATGATGACTACTTCTCTAAAACCAGTAAAGAACGAGGAAATTAAATCGAATGCCTCAGAACTTGAAACAGAAATCAGAAAAACAAACGCCCTATCATCCGATTTGGTAAAAGAAATAGCTGAGACCGTTAAAGACGTGATTATAAAAGATTTACGTAACGATTTGCTTAATATTTATCGCAAACCTGAAAAAACTACTACAATGATCCCAACAGTAACAGTAACAACAACAACAACAACAACAACAACAACAACAGGTAAAATAACTTAATGCAAAACAATATATTAAAGAAACTACTTTTTTACTATTTAAGGTTCCTTTTTTATTTCAGAAAAACCTCCAACCACGACTGCCAAAATTAACACAAAAGAAAAGGAATTAGCTATAATGGACACTTTTATGGAATTATACGAACAAATTAAAGCCTTGAAACAAACCACATTTGTATTAGAAGCTCGTAACAAAACAGAAAAACATGAAAATGGTTTTATTCAGGAATCGAAAACCCCTGGTAAATTTCCACCAATAGTTAATTACCATGAATTGCAAAAGCCTAAAGCATTAATTTCGTCAGTTCCTGAGGACAATACAAAGTACAATAATTTAAATCCTTATCAACCAAGACAAATAAAAAATCGCCACGTTCCCATAACTATACAAACAAATTCAGTTGAGATACAACCATTAGCCGTACCTGTATTTAAACCTGAAAGTTTGATCAATCAAAATATTGTAGTCAACACTAGACAAAGCGTTCAAAATAGAGATCCGCATCCTAGACATTTAATTCCGAGACAAAATAGATACTCTGACATTAGAGTGATACATAGAAACAGAACACATAAGTATAACAAATACAGCCCAATGAAGCGATACGAACATAATATTCCACGCAATCCTGTGCCTTACGGCTACCAAGACCTGAGACACGACGACGTTATAAGGTTTACGTTGAAAAACAATGGAAACTCAAGGATCGATACAGATTATTACGAAAAGATAAACTTTGCAGATCACAAAAACAATGAATATAGACAGATTGAAGAATTTGGTAATCGTAATATTCCGCGCTTTCATGAAAGATTAGAGAGAATTGACGATAGGATTGCAGCTATTTCTGATAAAGATATTCTTAAGCGGCAACATAACAATGACAATGTGCCTGAAAGACAACAACTCTCGCTTATAGACATGAAAAAAGGCGCGTCTTACGATGACACACATTTCAAAAACTTCCTCAAAACCCAACAAAAAGTTACAGATATTTTAGAAAGAATTTTGGCAAGCAGACCCAAGACCAACACGCCACGCAGTGTAGAAACTACGTAGACAATTTATACACGAATAACCGGGTGTAAATTCTTTCAAATAAATATATTTAGTCCTTATTTGATTGTTTGAAAACTTAGCAATAAAAATCTATAATAACAGATAATTCTGTACAATCTCCATGTTATGCGACATCTCAGAATTTCACAGGGTATTTTCCACCGACGCGATGGTAAAAAATGTATCTTACAAGTGCAGTGACGCCTGTTATCACTAACCCAAAAAGGTCAAATGTCGATCTTTTATAGGAAAAATATTGGATAGATTGATTAACTATATCGGATGTGTGTAACGTCGAAAGCGATGAATGAAAGATTAGTCGTTATCAAGCCATTACTATCCTACTGCTGGGCATGGGGCTAAACCGCTCTAGCCAAGTGAGAATTGGTAGATTTCACGTATAGTCCGCACCAAACTTCTAGTCTGCTCTGAAATTGTTGCGCGCAGGTGTAGCCAGAGAGCCTGTAGACGAGAGCGGGCAGCGGACGTGTGCCGGGGGGGTCCCGCGCTGTCTTCGTCCCGCTAATATCTATAAATTGATGGTGTGACGAAAGTGCTGGTGCGGCGAATTCAGGTGATTATGAGTGTAACCTGCGAGCCGCCGTGCTCGGTGTCGATGTAGCGCGGCACGGGGAAGCGGCTCTGCAGGATCTCCTGCGCGTCGTCGACGGGCGCGCGCAGCAGCTGCGCGAAGCTCTCGTACTCCGGCATCTCCTGGTAGCGCAGCGCTCGCCACTGCGCTATCGTCTGCGAACATTTATACGGGTCAATAATCAATGTATTACTACTAATAAACACCTACTTTTTATCTATACATAATATAAAAAAGGCTGACCATCATGCAGTCCACCTAAAGTTAAGTAATGTAATGGATATCTGCAATCAACCCCAGACAAGGCCAGATTCCCACTTGTGTGCTGCCACAGGTGCATTGCTACTTCTGAAGAATTAGCTAGAATGCCTGGAAAAAGTATGTCTCGCATGCCACAACCTTCAAACCAGAACACAGCAACGCATAATACTGCTGTACCTAACCTAATATTTCATTTAATATTTTAACAAACATACCTCTCCATGATATATTAAAATTTGGAAGAACGTGTCCATGAGCAGGATACGGTCCGGTTGGATGGAAGATGTATCTAACAGGACAGGTTCTGGGGGACCTCCGAAGCTGTAGGAATACAGGATCGGCTGGATCATGATCAGCGACTGCGTGAGGTCCTCACGCATCAACATGTGTCTGGAAAAAAATTGAACAATTACGAAATAATAAGTTTAGCAATAATAGCCCAGAAATGGGTCAGACGATCAGAGTTCCAAAACAAAACATGTTGTTGTAAAAATAGGAAAAATAATAACACATTTCGATATCAGTGTAATAAACCAGAAAGGCACAGTTTTTCTTTTATAAATGTGAAATGGTTAGTTCCGTCACCAGACATAAGCATATTTTTAAGGCATAATGGTTGTTTTAGAAGGTTTGATAATGTGGTAATTTCTACACATGTCTGTTGTGTGGTATGTTTTGTTATAACTTGTACTGTAATCCTAGACGGATTCGAACCCAGTTAGACCAGAGGCATTGTTAACTAAAATCACTTCTTATTTAAAAAAAATATAGATACTTAGATAGTATTACGGTCATATTACCTATAGAATGTGGTCTCGTCAGGCGAGTTGTTGAACACCTGCAGGAACTGCGAGCGACGCAGATGGTACATGAACTGCGGGTACAAGCTGAAGTTCTCCGACAGCCGGAAGCTGTTCGGATCGTCCTTGCCGTACTCGCCGAACTTCTGACACTGTAACACGTCAACATTTTTAATATGCATTTCAAGTTTAGTTGTTAACTGACTAATTGTGAATAAGTATAAACCTCTATGTTTTGTATTGTGAGTAATGTTTTAAATGGTATAATTCTAACTAAAATAGTTACAGAAAGTATGTTCAATTTTGTCTCTTTTATTATTATACATTTACAGGTTTACATAAAATCTATTTGACTGATTTAATAGCAAAAAAAACTTTTTCACTTCAAATACACCTTAATTATGCTTTAACATAATTATGGCATTCAATGCAAATGTTGCAATATTTTGTTGTTGTTGTTGCAAATGTGGCAATATTAATAGGTTCATATGTCACGTATTTTTAGCTATACACAATTATTGGCTTACTAAGTTTCTAATATGTATGTAACCCATGCTCCGTTATTTTATCATGTTATGATATGTTACTATATCATATTCCTACCAGTCTGATGAGCATCCTATCCAGCCAGCGCAGCACATCAGGCCCATCCTCCTGCTCAGCGCGGTAGACCACCAGGCGCGCCATCACCACCGCCGCTGCCTCCTGGTCGAAGCCCGCCGCGATGTGGTGCAGATTCACCGCAGCATCGCCCCAACTAACACAAACAAAATATTAATACCAGTTCACATAACAAACTTTTAAAGTTACACATATAATTGTGAATATACATTTTTTGTTGGTCGATTAGAAACTTACTTCATAACAGATTCAAACGTTTCCGAGATTAGCCTGAACAAACAGACAAATAAACTTAGTGATTAAAGGTTTGGCTTCAAAAAAAATTATAACTGATCATCTGGGGATGCCACAAAGGTATACAAGATCATTTTATTACGTTTTACTGGGATTTATTTATGTGAAAAGTCCATACAGAAACACAGGCAGGTTTGTTTTAGGGTCAAATCACCATAACCATGTAATTCTATCATGGCTTATTATTGGAATGTCTAATAAGATAGTATTCCACTTTACCATTCAAATTTTAACACAGCTGTACAAATATTGTACTGCTTTACAATTGAAATATTTTTAAGCTATCAAGCTAGTATGTATGTAATAGTATATAATATGTAATACTATATATATATATATATATATATATATATATATATACAGGGTGAATTTTTCAAACGGGCCTTCAGGGCCAAATCCGAAACTATAAGGATTAGCGAAAAATGCTGAAAGGAGTTACGAGGCCGATTTTGATAAAAACTACAACTGCATCATTACTTTTTTAAAATAACTTTTTCCCTAGCCGGGAATCAAACGAGTTCATTTTGAAAAAAAATACACCCTCTATATTATTCCACTATATGATAGTGTTGCTTATAAGGATCAAATTCTGGAAAGTAATGATAAATGACAAAGTAAAGGAAAAGTCTCATTTTTAAGAAAATTCAAATTTTTTCATAATAATTTGGCAGTTAAGTTTCCGCCATTCATTGATTTAAACATTTCGCTTATTAAAATTTTTTGGCCTTATGTTATAAAAAATCATTCGAAAGCGGACTTATTGCTCTCCAAGAATTTATATTTTTATGTTTGACTTAGTTAAGGTTATTTTTAAGGATCATTATAATAGATTTGTAACTTGCTATGCGCGGAGTTTCGTTTAATACAGATGTAAAGTTGACAATTTGCAAGAATGACTTTTTCGAGTCAAATCCGAGTGTTTACTTAACAAAAAGATATTGAAAATCATATTCAACGTTGAAACGAAGTTGTAAACAACAAAAAATAAGAATTTACTAATTAATCAGTTATCTATTTTTATTAAAAAATAAATTCTAAAAACGGCGGGAACTTAGTTGCCAGCCTATTACTTTCTCATACTAAGACGTAAGTCATGGCCATAACATCGAAGAATTAGTTGATTAATCAACAAACTTCAATGTTATGACTTATGTATAGTCCTAAAGAATTATACATAAGTCATATGTTATGTATAATCCTTAAGGATTAGTATGCCAAGGTATGAAAAAATACGATTTTCTTAAAAAAATCATTTTCCTTTAATTTGTCACATAACATTACTTTCCAGAATTTGATCCTTATAAGCAACACTATCATATAGTGGAATAATATAGAAGGTGTATATTTTTTTTAAATGAACTCGTTCGATTCCCGGCTAAGGAAAAAGTTATTTTAAAAAACGAATGATGCAGTTTTAGTTTTTATCAAAATCGGCCTCGTAACTCCTTTCAGCATTTTTCGCTAATCCTTATAGTTTCGGATTTGGCCCTGAAGGCCCGTTTGAAAAATTCACCCGGTATATATGTTATGGAATCTTTGAACTTGATTTTTTACCCACTTTGAATTGTCTATTTAAATTCTAGGCATATTTGACTTATACCCTTATACAAAACTCTGGATTGATAAGCTTTCAATTTTTACATTGCATAATTCCTAGAAATTATATTTATCAACGTCGAAAAAGGAGAAGGTACTATGTTTGGCTGTATGTTTTTTCTTTCATATTTTTTTAAAATTAAATTTTATTAATAATAAATAGCCATGAACAGTGTTACACTCACTTCCTAGCGATTGTAGTGACTCTGACTCGTCGCTGGCCACTCGAGTGCTGGTACTGAGTTATGAGCTGCACGCAGCCGCGCCCGCCTTGCGGCACCGGCGCCGCGTGTTGATTTACCACCTGAGAATAATAAAAAAAAAATACTTTGAAGTAGTAACATAATCACACGGAATATTTTCGAATTTAATAATCTAACCGCGATTAAAACCTGCTCCAAAGAAACATTTACCTAAACCTTAAAAGGTGAAATGAGAAGTTGGCATTAAAATGCTGCTTATGTAAAAACATAAATATATTTACCCTCAAACAATATTCATTATAGACAACTACCTTAAAACAATATTCACTACAGACAGTGGAAGACCGTGGATGCCAGCTAACTTACATATGACATGACTGTGATCAACTTCAAGTAGATCCCCCAATCTATATGAAGTTGATTGCAGGTGTACATGGGCAGCAGAAACCTATTAGATAGATTACATGCTACTTCAATCTTTACAAAAACAACAAACTTACCTCAAAGAAGATGGCCATAGTGGTGCTAGGTGTGAACGTGCACATCTTCCACTGGCTCGTGTTGCCCATGCCCACCTCCTGGTCGGACACGCACGGACCCTTCACGTTCAGCGACACGCACGAACCGATCGCGCCTGAGACTGTAATAAACAAGATATTTTTATGGTAATGCTCAAACATGATATTCCAATATGAGCTTCCCTAAATAGAATAGAAGTCTATATTTAAATTCAAGGTACTCATGCATTTTTCTCAAATAGGTGAAGATAAGGGAAAAAGAAAAATTAAATAATGATATGTAAATGTCCCCAATTTGTACTTAATCAACAATGTGCTTGTTATATATAACTGCACTGAGGTCATCAGTAAAATACCAAAGAAATTATGATAATCAAAGTGAATCAAAAATAGTGAAAGATAATCAAAAATAACAAATACTACATGGTTCTTGAATTTTTTTCTTATCTACTAGAAGGGATACCCATGAACAACTCTTATCAAATCCACCTCAATCAACCAACACAATTACAATCAAAAAGTGTATGTTGTGATGTAACTTACTTTTGAGTTCTCGGCTGCATTTGACCTCTAGAGTTCCATTGAATGCCATCTTGTAATCGCCCTTTTGATCTTTCGCGAACACGCGTTGGAAGGTCTGCTTGAAGAGCGACGAGTTGAAGGAGTCACCCATTACCATGTGGCCACTGAAATTGAGAAACCAAATATTAGGTTTTATTTAATTAATATTGCAAATCTTGTATTATACTTAGATGGATAATTTATTTTTAAAGATAATTATGAGAATCAAATTTTATAATTAATCTGCAACAAAAAAAGGATACTCTTATTTTTTTCTTAAATACTGACAAACTTTCTAAATTTCTTAACAAAAAGAAATTGAACCAGGAACGTCATGTAAGAGATTTTTTCTAATTAATCAAAGGTCAATTAATGAAAGTAATAATTATAATTTAAATACATGAAATCACTTCAATATAACAATAAGTATAAATAACAACATTATCATACAACATTATGTAACACACACATTACATTATTGGGTCATGATAAATTGTTGTCATCATAAAGATATAAGTATAATTATGCAAGAGAACTTACCCAGTTGAGTTACAACACTGCTTCATTTCCATCAGTCCAGTCTGGTCCAACGCACACGAGTAAATATCAATGGAATGGCCATTTGTTGCAGATCTTAACGACAAAGCCTCGTAATGCTTAATAGCTTTCTTCATGTACTTAGCATTGTCCTTCTGAATATCATGATGAGACCTGATAGGCAGTTTAAGTTCATCATTGACAACCTGACCAGGCCCTTGAGAGCATGGACCTCCAAGGAACATCATGATTCTCGCTCCCGTATTGGGATACGTAACCTCCAATAGACCAACAGCTAATGATAGAGCGACTCCACTGCTCCTTAATGGTCGTTTCCCTACACCAAGAGGCCAAGGATCCCGACCGAGTTCACTCAATAAGTCCGTTAAGGCCATGTCACACTGTTTTACAGGTTGTAAGAAGCGGTGAGCGGGTGGCTGGGGTGTGGGCGCGCCTGGACGTTGTTGCGGATTCGTAGCGTTCACACGACCAATACCTAGTTGCTCTTGAATCTGCTTTGCTGTCAGATCTTTTGTGCCTTTGAATACGTAACATTTGTATATACCCTCCGTGCCTGAAAATTACAATTATTTTAGTGGTAAACATTGGTGTTATTTAAGGTAACTTATTTATGTATGTTAATGCAAGTGGGTTATTAAAAAAAGTTGCAGTAAAATCCTTTTAAATAGACCTTAAAATTATAGTGCGAAGAAACTGTATTGATTAATGACATAAATTTTAACATTAACAGATACAATAAGCATTTAATATTATTAAACCCTAAAATGCTATGTGTATAAACAGGTACTTAACCAATTAAACTACAAAGCTATGATATGTACTTTAAATAGGCTTTTTACCTAGTTCATGAATTTGCACCATACGCCCAAATGTTATAAGTCCAACAAGTGCATTCTGAGGCATCAAGCTGAGGGATGTTTGCAGGGAGTCCTTCAGGGCTCCCAGTTCCTCTTCATCCAAGCATGTGTCCACCACGAGTAGGAAGATGGGTGGCATGCTCTGGGCTCTTGTGATGGTGTACTCAATTGTGGAGAAGTTGGGAATGAGCTCCGCAGGCTGATGCTGCTCTGATATAGCCGCATATTGGGGAGGGAACTGTAAGACAAAAAAAATTATAAACAGTAAAAAAAATAATTATATTAAGCTGATATATAATTGACCAACTACAATTATATTTTTATAATACTTGTAAGTATATTGCTTACGTACTCTTTGTGCTGAGATGTCATAAATACAAAAACGCAGAGAACTTAGTAGGCCACATTTAATCTAAATTTTTGGCTATGATGGTTACCCGAAAACCAATTTAAATTCATATTTTTTTAATTGAAAATTATCAATCAAAATATCATAGTGTAGTCACAATGTAACTACCATTTAGTGTTAAAATTCTAGTTAGACTTATACAAATAGACTGTCTCATAAGCGAATATTCAAAGAGAGACTCTGATCGGAAGATTGCAATCAATATTAGAGTTAGAGATGAACACAAACTTACAGGATTCCTCTGGAAGCAGAAGTTGCAGACCCACAGCTTGGCTCTATAGTCAACTTGGCACATCGGATTCAACACGGCGCGGCACGTATTACGTGTACACAAGACGGGATCGTACTGAATCGGTGGCAATTCTGGCCGCTCCTTCAGCGGCTGGTACAGACACACCAGGGGCACTACCAGCCTTGTCGCCTCGATCCTGCTCGACGGCCATACGTTCCACGTGAACCGTATGCCGTCTCGATCCTCATTCTGCTGAATAAACTCCTCGTACGTCGCCATATCGCTGATCAACTGCGCAAACACCAAAAACAATCACTAACAGCTTCCGCCGTTAAATGAATCATTTACAGTTAACTACAGACTTTTACGTACCAAGCTGGCCTGTGGCGACTTATTAGAGATACATGTGTAATTCCTCAATGTCTATTTGTTACTCATTCACAAATTTTAATAACATTAAGATTTTTCAGCAGACGGGCGAGTCTGGCTGATTTGGCAATTGTCGAAATATCTTGTCAAGACCATCGACACTTTTGTAGCTGTCACTTCGGCCACGTCATTTTTGATAACGAAGCACTTAAAAAAATATTTAACAAAAATTAAATTATATACAACTGTAACAACAGAAATTGTACATGCTTTTATGTAATATAATAAAATTAAATATTATAAATATAAATATACTTTGTATTGTTTATGGTACACGCTCAACACCACAGTACCAAAGACAAAGTAGATTACGATTCCATAGACAAATTAAGCATTCTTGTTTATGGTCAATGGTATAACGTTCCGTTCTATATTGTGATTTTAATGTTTAAATCGAAAAATACTAAAATTCTCAATCTTAACAATAAATAAAATGACAAATATAAGTAATGTAAATAAATATTCTTTCTTAGTGGAGTAAAATTAAATATTAACAAAATAATTCATAAAAAATAATATTGCAATCTGTGGAACGCACTCATGACAAATGTGTACGAAACGTTCAGTGCAGTAATGAAACGTTATTGAATGAAACATTTTTTTTATTTTTAGGACATAGTAAATTATATTTCAATTGTTGGACATGATTTGTAAAATAACTTTTATTATAATATAAAACAACACTCGTTTTTGGAACTATCAGTGGAAGTAAAATTAATGATATGTCATTGCTTTGTTTCAAGAGCAGGAAGTTTACGCCAAAAAGTGCGACTGCGCACTGGCCAAATTAGTAGGTAGTGTGAAAGAAAATGGCGATCAGCGAAAGGCGTCCGGAGTTAACGTGATGAAAAACATTGTTAAAAGCTCAATTACATAGTGTTATAGTTATTAATTGTGTCAGATGTAGATTAATTAAGTGTTAATGAATAGTGATTGTGTATAAAAATGGCTGCGAATACGTACAGAGTCGGCGGTAAGTAACAATAATTGGTTATTTTTGTTGTAGCTTCGCCGGTTCACCGCCAGCCGACTAGCGGTGCTTTGCTTTGATTGTCGTACCTTCATTAATTGCTCACATTAATTAGTTCAGTAATGTTACATGTCGTAGTTTCATGATATTTCAGTGTAACTCGGGATTGTTTATAAATCGTACTGTATAGTTGAACGCTACGCGTGTAAAAGTATTATTTATTTTACCAAATTTCTTCAAATAGGACATTAGCATTTGCATCTAGGTATCATTGTATCGGCTCGCGTATCTGCGTACGTCTGGTTAGACACGAGAGTGTGGTCGTTGGCGGGCGGTTTGGCTCGCATTTTCTGGTTATCGTTGAAGTTTTGATGGGTTTGACATGCGATTTTAGGTTATATTCGATGTTGTCATAACAATTTTATGAAATATTTTGATGTCTGTTGATGTCGTCGGGGCTTCATCGGTTGCATAGTAGTAGTGCTGTGTTGTGGTGATGCGGGGAGCGTTGCCGGTCGGGTCTTGATAACCCGGCGCGAGGTGGCCGGTGGCGGCGTTGTCGCGGGGGACCCGGGCTCGTGTGCGGCGCTTCGCGGTCGTCGCGCCGAATGCTAATTAGCTCTTCCTTTTATACTACTTCCTATCACTAAATATCGCGCCATTCAAAACTTCTATCGAACACTCGTTGGGTTATTATGTATATACAGTATATTTACTTTTTTAATAGACTTTAAAAACAAATGATTACCTGTTGATAATTAGTTTTTATGTATAATAATGTTAATAGTTAATTTACGACTAGTTATTATGAACACGAACATACATAATTAAGTAAAGTTTTTCCAATTGATTTGTGCAGATAGATCTCATTTTTTTGACCTTAGAATGCCTGCATGCACAATAAGTACTTATCTCACAAAGAATATCTTGACCTACATACACTAACTTGGGTGATTTCTGCAAATATAAATTGGTCTTGAAAATTTTTGTGTTGAAAATATTATACATTTCAAATTCACAAAGTAAACATTGTTTCAACACTAATTAATATTTATTTAAATATAATTCTAAGCTGACTTGCAATTAAAGTTAATTAAAATGACATTGATCATTTTCATAGAAAAAGTTTAATCAACAATGTTTCTGTAGTATTTTTACAAGACAACCTTTTACACATAACACTTACCTTATACACCGTTGATATGAAGAAATAACAGAAACCATTTCAAACTATATGTAACATCTTTATAAATATTTTTGCAGTAGATCTTTGTTTTGTGGGTTAATATGTGCATAATTGGTTTGTTACATTCTCAGATACTTCCGTAATCAATGATAATTTTATCTATATAACCTAAGTATGTACATAAGTAGTACATATTGTAAATTATATAAATACATATAAATTATCAAGCGTAAAGTTTGTTTAATAGTATTTTATTTAAAAGTTTTGCAATTATTCATTTATTACTATTTACCCTATTACTTTCGTTTTTTCTTTTCTTAATGTAATATATATGTTTACATTATTTAAATCATGGATATATTTACGTAACCAAATAATTAGAGACTATATTTACATTGAGCAAGACCTAAAAAAATATTTTGTTTATTATTATTCTGATCGTACTGCATGATATGATTTAAGTAGCAGTGTTTATGACACCAAAAATGGTTTTGACAAGAACAAAAATAATGTACTCATTTACAATTTCAGTATACATTTTACAGTAAAGTAAATTCAAATATGTAAACATAAGGTATTTATAGGTAGTGTATTGAACTACAGAGATAGATAAGGAAAGTAAAATCAAAGGCCTCATCTCCAATGTATTTGTACTCAAACCCACCCTTAACTTAAGGCATGGTGTTATGTTATAAAAAGGAATGTATCGCCATAATAATAGTATAATGTGAGAACAATACCTCTGACTCACTTTAATATATTTATCTATGAAATTAATGGTACTTGTAGCTAATGATAAAAACTGTAGTTATTGGTCATCTCACCTATGTACGTAAATAGAGTCTATACGCTTAACATAATTTCTTTATCAATCACATACACAATTTTATTATCATATTATGTAAAAATTATATATTTACTGTACTCATTAAATTTTGTCATAATAATTTTTACCACTATTTTGTTCCACCAAATAGTAAATATGTGAACATAAAAATATCTAACAATAGTTAGAAGTTGTATATGCTATAAGTATATAAGTAATGGATACCCTTAGTTTATCAAAAGTATGTGTGAGTGACAATACATTAAGATCTTCTTTTAATCTTTATCTAATATTAGTAGTGATTTGCACCTTCTCGACTGTTGTCTTTGTCTATATTCTGCTGTTTTGATATATTATTATATCTTTATTAATATTTTTACAATATATCTATAATATAGAATTATATTACTATATGCACAAACATATACGATTCATTAGTCACATAGTTTAAACATGTTTAGAGTTGTTGAAGCTATTGCTTACATACACACACATATAAACATGTTTCTCTAGTTTTGTTTTATTAACTTTGCCAAAATATTTCAAAATCTTATGTCTTAGTATTAGATCCTTATGAAGATCTTGCAAAAACATATAATTAAATTTTATTGGTCATAATTACCATTAGGTATAAGTCAGAGAGTTATTATATTGCTCACCATAAATAATGTTGAATTTATCTACATAAAACTTATTCAATTGATTTATTTTCAGAAAATCTAATTAAACAATGTAAATTTCATATTTTTAAGCCAGGAAGATTATTTCTTTTTATAATTTGCATATTTATTTTTTGAAATGTAGCGTCAATTCGGATTTTACTTCGCGCGTAACTCGTAGCGTTAGAAGTTATTGCTAATGCAAACGATAATTAAACATAGTTCTAAAATGTGTTTCGTAGAATTCGAACATGTAATTTATTTTAAATTAAGACATACAATAGAATATTATTATATACAGGTTCTGCCTTTACCATATATAACCATTAGGACTTCTTTGAGTCTTCATTTCTGGACTACTCACGAAAGTAAACGTTTGCGTATTATTATAAATCGTAACATCACATGCGTCTAAAGCTACACGTTTATGCAGCAAGTTGGTTGAAGCTCCTTCGATGTGCCAAACTGACCATGTAAATAATCTGATTCATGCCCATGTAAATAATGTAACACTTCACGATCGCTGTTAAACGTTGGTTAGGGGCCTAAAGACGAATTTTAACAATTGCCTATTGGGAAATAATATGAAATTTGCATAATATCGATGCCGTTTCTAGTAGTTACGATGGTTTTAAGTTGACGGCACATAAGAGTGTCTAGGGAATCGTAGGGCTCAAGATATCCTAACGTTAATTATACTTTAATTACTTATACGAGACGACTAATTACTACTAAAAGATGAAAACGTATCTTAATTATATTTTTAGGAAATGAAGGTGTAAAACGATTCTACTCATAATGGCTAAGATTTCTTACAACAGATTTTAAAAGTCGTAGCACTTTAAACGCAATCTCATCAGCGCCACGCGAAAATAGGTTACTGCAGTCACAACAACCCCTTTCTTATAACAAAAGTAACAATACGCTCAACAATAATACTCGAACACAAACCGTAAGTATAAATAAAGTGTATATTTGTATAGGACGCCGAACAACCGCCGCGGTAGGGATCGCTTGCATTTCGTCGCCGCGCGCTTCTGCTCTATAGCGATTTGTCAATTGTCTCGCTTTTTATGAAAGTGGAGCGAGCTATTAAAAATGTTATTAAAAACCTGAAAGATAAAGCGTAACAATTTAGACATGAGACGGTACTTTGCTAAATATTGATAAAATTACAGTACGAGATCTATTGTTTACATCTGAGACCGTAAATAACGCGTGTAGTTATTTTCCGAATCCACACTGGAGTGGCGTCATGCTTTCAACGTGGAATATACAATAATAAATAGAATACCCGATATATGGATTATGTCTGAAGTGACGCCGTCTTGGCGCGTTTTTCGAATTTATCTGGCGTCAGTGTAGGTTGATTGGGAAACATGAAATAATTGATTTATAGACCTTTTTGTATAATTGTAACATCTAAAACACTAGTGTGTGATGAAGCATTAAAGATTGGTGCACTTTTACTCCCATTATGTATTGTACTTCCATTTATGAGAAAAGTAAATGAAGAATTCTAAAGTATTCGAAAAGTTACTGTAGTAAAAAGTATATTATGTGACTCCCCGTAAAATATAATTCTGAGTTAAAACTCTAGAAGTCCCGGGGCTAGATTTTTATATCGTCATTATATAGCGTAAATAAGCACATGATTACAAAAAATAGCATTTAGTTTTAAATAACAAACAGTTCCAAACTTTATATTAATTTATATAAATGATGAGCACCTCGATAAATAACTGTATTTTTCTAGCCGCGGCGTATCGTACACAGATATTGCACGGACATGATCTGCTTGACTCTATGCTCGCGATTACCGTCCTCCCAGCGGCGTTGTCCATTGGTGAAAGTCGCATACCTACCTAAGTACGTTTCCGAACAATAAACTGGTCCTGTCAGGCTAAACTCGACCGGCCGCTCGCTGTAAATTTATTATTTTACTAATAATTTTCCAGCGTACATCATCGACACTACAGCAAACGCGGTGTTAAAATAGCCTGTATTGTATTATATTAGTCAATTTATGTAAGTAAACCTAATACTATAAAGTTTGATATGAATGAATACAAGACGTGAATAAAATAGAAGTAGTCATTTTCGTAACCTTTACTAGATTAACCCTAACGCTGATTTCACATTGTTTTTTATCCCCGAATGTAACCGAAGTTATTTATTAAAAGTGATTATATTTTTATATCTTGTTGGGGCCATGGACTTAACGCATAAAAAGATATGTAACTTTAGCGACCATACCCATAATATTTAAATTCATCGTCTGTCAGAAATTGAACCAGTTACTCTTTATGATAGCCGTTATAATAAATAATACGCCGCGCGGGTCATCTAACACGGATATGTACTAATTAAATAGTGCGCAATACAATACAGGTGTACGTAAGACTTAAAACATCAAGCATTCCACTGACTGTCAGCCGGCAGCCCTAATGCTTTATCTTGCACAGTTAATGGACAGTGTATAAGCCGCATTACCTAACGCGACAAACTGTCCAGGTAGTGAAAAGTAAATACGTAGTTGAATTTGTTTATTTTGTTGATATTCTTGTTCATTGTTTGATTACAACGTGCTTGCACTATGAACAAAAACAGGCCAAGTGCGAGTCGAAATAACACTAACGATTTCGCACAATTATTTTATTACGTGATTTATTTACCAAAGATTTTATTTTTTGCGATTGTCCTTGATTTAAACACATTTGTGGGAACGGCCGTATTTTTAATATTTAAGTATGTATTATTCATATTATTTTTATTTACTAATGTTCTGCAGCTAACTATTACGTTACGAATAATAGGAACTTATACGTATAACGGATGGATGATGCAGGCTTCCTATTAAAAAGGCTTCCCTGACGGAACGCCAAAAATAAAGTTCAAGTCGTTTGCCTTTGGAATTTCCTTATAATTTACTCGTTAATGTGATAAGTACTTAGTATGAACTGTTGTATTAATATAGTTTTAAAATAATATAAATTAATAAACGTACATATATGCATGTAATTCAAAGTTATGCTTATGGTTTGTCTTTGTAAGAAATATTAATTAGATTATGTATTTAATTAAAATAGTCGTTGCTTGTAGATATTGATAGTAGGAAGTTAGGAGCTTACAAAACATGCATCGAAGGAAAAAATGTACGCGCGCGTGCAAGAAACCCCTTATAGCGTTGTACTAGCCAACATAAATAGTAAGGAACAGATAAACGTTGTGTGACTTATGATTCACCATATGATTTATTTAGGAGTGCTAAATATTACGTGATAAAAACTACTTGATGCCAAGTTTTTTCTCTAAATAAATGTGTGGTGACCACGAAAATATAGTAAAAAGTATTATGTGTTGAATTTAGATAGCAATATCGTAACGTATTCTTACAATTGGGATAACATGACAACGTCTACTTTGTCTACATGTATAACATTGACGTGGCAAACGCGTCACCACCTGATGGCACGTGGTCATCAGGCGATCACGGATGCATTGCCGCTCCTGAAAACAGTCAAGTCATCCGGCATTAACCCTTCTACTTAAAAGCAAGACCTGCTTGTCGTTAAAAATAAGCGGTAAGGAGGTACCTCTACGCAAGAACTCTACCACACCTTGGTTAAAAGTCTTACTTATTTTATCCAGTCATTATAAGTTAATGTACTGAAGAAAATAAAGAAAACCTTGAAAAATAACGATGCAGGTCACCTTTCTACTGAAGATATTAGTACAATTTTAAAGATGGTAATTAAAAGTTACTAATTAAGATAATCAGAAGGCACGTAAAATGTGACGTGCACTTAGAGTATTACATTGTTTGTAATATTTTATAATTTTCGATAATTTCAACGTTATAAATATTGATTTGGGAATAAAGTTACAAGCTATACCGTACTATACATTAAGTACTGTAAATTATGTATGTATGTATGACGTCACCGTCTAGTGAAATAAATAATAAAATGTCCTTCAAAATGGCCAGTCGAAAACACGTGTATAGAACGCGACGGACCTCTACATGTCGTGGTCCTTGACCCGTTACCACGTCTATTGATAAAGAATACACGTTTTTCAACAGAACTTACTTAACCCACTTCACGGTATTATAGGGGAACAGTTTCTTAGTTTGCATTTGTAGTTAGCACTACTCCTTGCTGGTTACGCAATGTAAATTATGTAAAGTACTTAACATTTATTTATAATTTTTTGAGATGCCATTTTATATTACTCAACGTTTGAATTGCAATTTTACTGTCATATAAAATGCTGGCTATTATAATTTTTTGAAAAGGCATAAAATGCTGGCTATTATAATTTTTTGAAAAGGCACATAGCCAAACCTCTAAGTTATTATTGTACCACTACTGCCATACCTGATTGTTCATTGTACCTATATTATAAGACTTCCTTATTTAAAGAAAATTAAATTGTAATAATCACGCGTAAGCATCTATGACTGACTTACCAAATCGAATATATTTATGGTCGTTTCACACATGTTTATTGATTGCAGTTAACATCGGTAAGGTAGGAAACATTTCCTCCACACCTCATCGAAATCACTAAAACTATAACGGTTCACATAATGACTCACATATGTCCCAAATGACAGCAGATCTTACCGCGCGGACGCCTTGCACCGGCCACGCTCCTCGTGCCCCCCTAATTTGTATGGAACGTACGCACTGCGACAGAGCGCGACGTCAAAAACCTGTCCGATATTCATTGAACGTATACCGGACTAATGCCGAGGAGGTGCTCTTTGTTTTACGTAATACCACTCTAACTAGAGCCGTATACGAAAGGAAGTGTGGTTAAACGAAATAAACGCAATGTCGGTTTATATGTGGTTAGAGTTCGGTGGCGTTTACCAATCGAAATCACATCTACTAATTCATTTCCGTACAGTCTGATATCAAAATTATTGCCCATTGGAAGTGACCAATTGTAAATTATTTAATTTAATTTATAGTAAAATAATTTTCAAAGTATCTTAAATGTCTCGTTGGATAAAGGTTTAGCATTTTAGCATAAAGTTAGCATTTTATTGAATTTGCATGATTTTATTGAATTGTGTTTGCATTTTATTAAAAATTATTGAATTTCAGCTCACTACTTCTAAATGATGTCTCAAATTAATGAGGTTCCACCAACCTCTAAAATATTAAGAATACCTTCTTAACAAATGAACGTGTATTCAATGAAATTTTACTTTAATTGTATCGGGAGTATCAATTTTATCATTTACCTTACAATAAAACAACAAATTATACGACACATTATACGACACCCAAATCCATCGGTCAACGCTCTGACATGCTCGCATTAAATTTTTCCTATTATTTATTCAACAAACACTAAACTCGGCTAGTGTACACACACCCTGATCTCGTAAACCTCTCGAGTGGATGATAGACGGAGATAAATGAAATAGTAGGTTGTTACGATGTGGTTTTACAACTATGACACAATCGTAGTATTATTTAAATTGATCTGGCGTCAACATTTTTCTATGAATATAGTCATTTTCCTATTAGTAAATAATCTTTCAATTTTCTTAGAATCTAATAAAAATGTTATAGGAAAACGCATACATTCATAGAAAAATGTATGATAAATTTGTTGTTTACAGAAGGAATGTAATATTCAGTTGAACAGCTTTTTGTCGTGGTAAAAATGTGCTAAATTAAGTATTTAGATATCTCCTCATATGTAAATCGAATATTTATAAATTTATCGTTTTTTTTTTAATTTAATGTTTTCCGTAGATACACATTCAATTCAGATCAAAGATACCTAATTGGTGATTGTATCCTTGTAATTAACTTCTCGAAGTCTGCAGACAATTTATTTTTAAATTTCCTTGACGACGTTCTTCATTTCCTGTAACAAACAAGATTTGTAATACCACGATTCCTCACACGAGCGAAAAGAAAATGTAAATAATTTCTGGATCGTTTTTTTCTGATTGGAGTGTGATCATACGAGTATATTGCCTTCTTCTCATCAGGACTATTCCCATATGTCATTTACTTCCTATAATTGTTTGAAGCATTCTCTTCTGTCTATGTGTCTGTATCTATTAAATCTTATGCTGCATACCGATTCTTATATATTGTTTTCAGCGTTGTTCTTTCATCCTTTCGGTCATTATGTTTTTACTTTTTCTTTACATACAATGTAGCATAAGACCGAATGCCTCGTGTAAGTGTATTTTACCCTTCAAACCGGATCACAGCAGAGCCCATAAAGCAAAAAATATTATTAAGGTATAAACAATAAAATAATTTATTATGATTATATCGTTTATTCTTTGATAAGAAATCCGTTTTCTATAATGCACACACAGTACTAATACTACTAATGCGTTTCATCGTTTGCAATTTTGCATATAAATGAGCAATAACAGAGTACATACATTTTTACTATTGCGAAAATAATATTATTTGATACACTTCAATTTGTGACGGAAGAGATTTCACTGAATATTTAATGCTTGCTACACAAATTTCACAAGTGCTTCAACCTATTTAATATATTATTGTTATACCTGGAAAATATTTTTATAACAGGTACTTCATAGGAATCCGGATCCACTTAACCATCTATTACTACTTACTTAATTTATAGTACGTGCTTACATCGTATTGTTATAATATGGTCACATCTGAAGAGGTAGTATTTATTTATACAAATAAATTTATACCTAGTTTTGCCATAAAATATGTGTAATGAAAGCTTTCTGAGGTACGACTCATATACTTATTCATGCCCAGAACTGGAGAGTAAATATTTGGAATGACAAATATAATTTTAAGTATGTCTAACATTTTATTTAGTTCATCTCCACGTTATGGTAAAGGATAATTTGACCCTGTGTTTTAGAGTCTATTGCGCCATAAAATTAATTATATCATAAACTTCAAAAAATAGTTTAATGACTATAAAATATTACGATAATTTCGAAAAAATCAACGCGATGTTATCCATTTATCGTTGCATCTAGTCCGAGTGTATTCTCCAACTGAAGACATACCAGGACAAAACTCGCGTCACACTGCTAAAATTGGTACTATAAAAGTAACCGGTTACTGGCCAATATGTGACTTACCTAACCCTTCAAAGTACAAACGTAAATATATATAACGTAATAAATATAATAAATACATGACACGTGAAATATGCCTGCATAGTTATTCACGTGATCGGTCGTCGATCTTTGCATGCACATTAAGCAAAGTGTCTCTCAACCTACATAATACGTCATCCATTACCGACTGGTGTTTTAGTGTTATTACATTACATATTCATTCCACTCCATTGTGGCTGCTCAACAATTCGTATTTGTTTGAATTTTGATACATTGCAAGGGCCTTTTGCAAATGCATCCAAATTCAAATATTTATGTATGTATGTATGAATAAATGAAATATTTTCAGACTATTACATTTTTTTGCGTTTTCGTACATGTTAATAGGGAAGCAACTTTATCTCATAACTAAACTTAGCGATAAGGAAGGTCCACCTGATGGAAATTATGGGGTTTGCTTCGAAGAGGACTTCCTTTTGTGTGGCTTGCCTTCCTTTTGGGTGAATGCCTCGAGAGTTCGTTCGATTCACATAATTGAGCTGGGTTGTAAATGTCAAGATAAATCTACAATTCATCTGCGTAGATTGAAGCTAATATAACTTATCAAGATACTCCTGGAATTTCATGAAGATCCTCCATAGAGCAAAAAAGTAGTCTGACTACTTTATTAATTATACACGCGAATCTGTATTCAACGCATGTGCGTTAAGCTATAATTAAAACTTTTATTTTTAACATCTTTCGTAGTGGATTAAAAGTGTTGAATAACCTTCGTATTTTGATTGCAGAGGACCTCTATTGCAATTCTACCTTGTAACATTAAAGGTGTTTTAAAGGTGCATCTAGAAAACTTACCTGCGCTATTCAAATGTGCAGTCGTACGGAGAGCTATAAGATGTAGTAGCCACTCCTCTTTTAAGCCATCTGGTCGCAGCCGTCGTACATTCCAAAGCTATAATTGTAATGACCGATCACAATGAAAACATGCTGAATACGATTTTGGTGTCGGCCACGTAGCAAGTACCCGAACGTGCTTCTTACGATTACAATTCTTGTGAACTACCCAGTTTTGTATTTTCATTTGATTTAGTCCTTTCTTAATGAGCATAGACTTCTCTTTCAACTGATCTGGGTATCTTTAGCATACACGATACCAGTGTACCAAAGCTTTAATATAAAGTCACCATTTTGCTATTATGAGGATAATGTATGTGGGTTTAAACCTGGCGTACACTTGTAAGAGTATCACGTGTCCGAATTTTTTTATTATGTTTTCCATGACTCTCGACTCGACTTACAAAGGTTCCCTTTTCATTTTTGGGTGCAAATCCCCAAAATATGGAACTCAATCCGTAATTCAGCAGTGTTGGGCAATATACATAAAACCCTTTCATGGTTAGGTTAGGCCTCCTCAACAATAGCCTCACCTTTCGGTTTGCGAGTTAAAACGTGAATATTTTTAATCAGATTAGCTAAGTTTATCCGTTAGTGAACGTCAGTTTGAACCTTCATTAGGTCATTGACTTTGATAAAAAGTTTCTGCTTACTGGACCCCTTCATTTCATTTATGAATTAATTAAGTATAATGTTGAAAATAACTGTTTGTCGATAACATGGTGTAGATATATTTCGGTAATAACGTTTTTGTTTTTTTTTTGCGATTTAAATCATAATATTCAAAATTTATTACTTTTCATTGTAAAATAATCACTAAGTTCAGTCACATAAGTTAAATATTTTATAGATCGATTGCGACAGCGTCACGTTTACCAAAAGTTAATGTAATTTTATATTATATTGATTATAGTAACATGTGAACTTTGAAGGTTTCGTTGTTAACTCATTACTGTCCCACTGCTAGACTTGGGTCTCCTCTAAAACGCAGAGGGGTTCAGGCGCTATACACCATGGTAAACAAGTACAGATCGGTAGACTTCATACACCACAAGCTTACAGATTCCCTCGCGATGTTTATCACACATAATTCTTACGAATCTAAGGTGCACAGTGAGCTTTGTTTTACAATAATGTTGTTATTACATTTTTTGTTTTCGATTTAATTCAGCACTATTGAAACAAGCGCAACTGTGTCGAAATCTCACCAAGGAAATCCAATCATTCCCGACCTCCTATGATGACGTGGCGGGCTAAATTTACTATACACTTACTTATTGACACGTTCCAAAAATACACCAAACTCTTGGCAAAACTGAACGGGCGTTAACATCGCTATCAGCCGCATAATGCCCAACTTACATATACATAACCAACCGAGTAATATGTACGTGTATAGACGCTCGCGGTGCCCCGTCGCCTATCTATGTAGATGAACTACTACGTCAGCATATTGTGTAGGTACATGTACACAGCTACATAGCTATCATCGAATAGTATAAAGTTCTCGTAGTCGCTAGGTCGCCCGCCGCCGGCTCGAGCCACGAATTTTTTACGGTTGCATACGTATTAGAATATGCAGTTTCACGGAGGTCGTTACGTTGTTTCGAGTACTTTTGATGCAAACAGGCACTCTGAAATTTTTCGGCTTTTTCGAGTGTTACTAACTGGGCACCGATATGTACCACCCCCTTAGGTTTATATCATTGTTTCGTAGATATTTTCTCAACGTAATATATTTCAATATACACTTTATATATTAATCAAGTTATTTGATGTGATGATAAAATCCACACCCCAATTACAACAAAATAGTTTTTTTTTTGTAAAACATCTGTAATAATAATAAATATGTTTGAATGCATTAATATGGAACTATTGTGATATGCAAATAATTACGTCTCCATTACTGAAGAATGGAAATTAATTTTGCAAAGTAACACTCCAGTTACGTGTGACTTGCCGCCTCTAAAGACTACAGCCTTTTACCGGTAGTATCCAATGCTTTGTTTTTATTTAACGGAAGTTGAAATGGGGTATACAGTCAGCCTCAATTAGTAGAAATAACCCTATTGGTAACTATCAAGACGAAATAAGTTGACTTAACATTTTCTAGATAAGTAAAGACTTATTATTCTAGATCAGTATACACTAACAGCTAACATATTTTGCTCTCCCTTTGAAGCCATACGACTCTTCTCATTTTCATAGAAGACCAGATTCAGTAGTGAGTTGCAATGATTTGAGAATAAAATTTATAAGCCATAATTGCAGTCTTTTAGATCACTGGAAGTACCGGTAAACCTATTTTTGCCTTAAACAGCTATGTCCAACTTTTGTTCTTGTTTGAAGAATCTGTAGGTAGATGAATATGAGGCATTCAACTGTATATATTATTATGATCATCCTCTGATACGACTCCTGACATCTTTTATTAGAGGTAAATGACAAAGGGGGGTAGCGACCACTCATCATCAGACTGCACGCTGGTCTGTCGCCTCGATTACATAAATAGTCTAACCCAAACAAAGAGTTGTACAATCGATAGATTAAATTGCAAAAACTGTATCATACCTTATTAGAACATTACGCACGTGAGTCCGCATCTTACCGTGGTCTAATTTTAGATCAGTCATGATCGCACCAGAATGGAAAGTTTCATACACGGCGAGATCTGCTGAATCAATTAGTCAAGTTTAATGTTACATATAAATGTGGCACGCAATTTTTACTACTTTTTCCACTTTATATGTGTAGGTATATTTGAAGAATGGTAGAGCCAGTATGATTCGACCGGTGAGGTAGACAAGTACCTACACCTATTTGTAGCGTGAAGCAGTTCTGCTTTGCGATGAGAGGGTGTGGATAGCAGCTGACTTACATACGAGGCGACTATATGAAGTTGGACAAAAATGTTCATGGGCAGCAATGTCCATTTATGTGAATTAAATGCTTGTTTGGTACAATCTTATAAAAAATAAAACAAAAAATATTTTATATATTTATCAAGTGTGAATACGTCTCTACATCAGATATGAACTCCACTATGGTTTACTTCACCGCACCCTTTTTCCCGCGCCGATCATACAAATCTTTATGTAAATATAAATGTAACAATATCACAATTATATGTATTAAGCCAAATTCAATGTGAGTCATCAATATTAATATCATAAATGCAAAAATAACTCTCGGTTTGCTACGCTTTCCTGGTTGTTATCATTCTATAGCAGTCGTTAAACCTTGGACTTTTAGGCGGTTTGAAAACCTCTGATAAAAACCACGTACATTCACGAATCAACATTGGAGCAGCGTGGTGAAGTGTGCAAGTCTCCCTCAATTGTCTGAGACTGATTCTCAAAAGCCAATCAGTCATTATTTTGATTGCAAACTGATAGAAGATCTTTTTGGTTTACTGCGACATTGCCACCTATTTCTCTGTGTTGGGAGTAGCGCTCTGGCAGTATTTTAATTTGAAGAGTTTGGTAAGATAGACATTAAGTGAGTCGTTTCAGTCTTTGACCTACTTGATGTTGATTACAAATATCCGTAAGCGGTAGTATCCTCTCAATATATGTGGACAGATTCATATTTAGATAGTTTTCTTCTTCATTGTTTTCTAGTATATTACGTATGTGATTAAATTATCCAAATCTGAAATCTAAGATTCAACCAGATTTGCCTTTGAATTTATATAATGTTATGTTTGTAACAATGCATTATCCGACATAGATCGTCACAGCCGACTCGCAGGGCTGTTACATTGAAACCATCTGGTTCCCATCCTTTAATTGAATCCGCGGTAAAACAAGAGTGTATTCGTTTGACCGGCTGACCTTAACTCGGTAACTACACCGCGAGCTCTGTTGTTATGGCTCTCGGTGGCAATGACCCTTTAATTAGATGGACCACCAGTCCGCTTTAAATCTCGATAAAATCATTAATGACGGATGAAATCACTGTAATAATCGTCGTTTGTGGGTATAAGTTATGTATTTAACGTCGTAAAATTAATTATATCTCGCTTGACTCTCTCATTTTACGTTCGTGTCGTATCGAATTGATTCTACATCGACCGATCATTTTATTGCGTCCAGAATTAATGGTACTGTTTAAAATATCGTTTAACTTTAGGCACGGGTCCTACGCTTGTAATATACTTCAAACACTTTGATAAGTGAATAAAAATACATAATCATTCCGGTCAATTAGGTTCGGTGATGTATGGAGTAACCATTTATTAAAAGTCCGTCCGACAAATAAAAAGAAGTATAACATCATTATTAATCGTCCACGACTAACGTGGTCATCACAAACACGGTTCGGTTTGGAACTGTTGCGGGCCATTGTGCTCGCCTTCGTCGTGCTTGTGTTGTATGGTGTAACGGTAAAGTACGCCATTTTTATGTGTTCTCCACGAGGAGGCACAAATGGCCGGTGCAAGTAACAAAATACGCGACGTGTTACTAATTTTGAACTTTTAGGAGTACCTATATGCATTTATTTGCTGATCATTTGGTTACGGGTGATTATTATTTTTCGTATTTCTTCTTCTTTAATTCTAAAAAGTGATCATCTTTAGATTAAGCGAGTGTTTATAGCTCTGTCATCGTCGTATCGCAAACGTTTGTTGTAAAAGACCGACTCTATCCTTTATTTTACAAACCAAGTAAAAGCTTTCACAGCTTACCTAACAATGATCTGTTTACTATGTTGTTTCGAAATAAGCCCGTATGGTGTCCACAAATAAACAAACCGGCCACAAATAGGAATATTTCGTCCGTCCCATACATGTCGAAGCAACGTCGCTCCGCAAAGTATTCGTCTAACACACAGCTAACAGTGACTACGACTATACTCTACTATCTAGAGGAAGTTCTGTCTCCACCGATGAGCCATGCAGACTGTTGGATAAGATGGAATTCAGGGTTAATTCCATTTTTAGAGACTATTTAAGTGGTAATGAACATGAAACCTACCTGATGATAAGCGGTCATATCCGCCCATGAGCAACTCCCTACAAAACAAGGGTTCTCTTGAGGGCTAAGATGGTCGTCTCATATGTAAGTCATCCGGTATCCAAACAAACAGTTTTTTATGAAATACTTTATTGCATGACTCTACATTAAAATATTATTAATGAAATAAATGACGTATCTAATAGTATTTCATTATTTGCTATGAATAAATTTATAGTCGAAATAAAAATATTAAATGAGACAACAAGTTTTCGCACTTTTTTAAAATATTAATAAACTTGGTTATTCACAGCTCCACTAATTCTTTACATATTTCGCAGTCGCTTATACGGCCATGCAGTAGTGCTAATGTCTTTTCTGTTCATTGCGTCACATCCGTTATTACTCTATAACTAGTTTCATATTTATATGAAAGTGGATGTTACTTTATGCATGGAAAAGCAGATTGTGGACGTGTTATTAATTGTAGTTTTGATCATATTTCAAAATTAGGTTTTGTGACTTTTTCATAACATCACATATACACAATATAGCACTTCTGTGTTCTAGTTCAAAAATACAAAAACTTAATTGGTACGATCCTACTTAGTTTTTAACGACACAAACACATCTGTGGCCGATGTAAAATGTGATCCCTGTTCTATTTCGGGTAAAATCCAGATCAGTTGCTATTTCTATAACATTTAGTAAATGCTTTTACGTCAACCAATTTGCACTAGAGCATCGTAGGCAAGTATTCTGTCCCAGCTAAGCGTGCCCGAATTACAAGAACGCGCATGTTTACGGGACATTATCGTAGGTTTCAAAACAAATTATGCAGCTAACTTAAGAGCGCCGTTATTAATATTATCTTCAATTTTCAATAAATTGTTATTAAAAGAAATTATGACAAACGATTTCAATAAACCAGGACTCATCGCCGCTAAATCTTTAATAAAAATATTCGATATATGTAATAAGTAAAATTTTTCTCGGAATAAATTAAACTTTTTTGTAAATGTCGTACAATTGCGGACCAACAATAATTATTTATCGTCATCGGCATTGTTTACAACGATATTAATTCTTTGTTCACAGACTGCGTCTATTTCGAGACGTCGTCGACGTCTCCGTACCAAATCCGGCGGATAGAGGAACTGAACAAGACGGCAACAGGCAACGTGGAAGCGAAGGTCATGTGCTTCTACAGGAGGCGGGACCTGCCCAATCCGCTCATACAATTAGCTGATAAGCATCAAAGTGAGTAAACGTTGCATGATAGTACGGTGTAAGGTAAACTTCCTTTGGATTCAGATAAGGTGGTACTATTCTGTGAGTCGACTGCTGTAATCTGCACTGATTTTTTCTTATTTAATAGAACCAGCAAACTTACATACAGCTTAACCTTGGTCACATATACTACAAACGGGATATAAATCCTACCTAAAGTCAATCACAGATACTTTGCTGCCTTCCTAGATTTACAAGTAAATATCTCTGCATATCGTACAAACCAAATCGCAGCTGTTATACGGTACTCATACTTTTATATCATAACTTTCAGCCGACTAAGCAAAGCTGTAACCGCAATCGATCCGCGAAGAATTCTACCACCTTCAAAGTAAATTGTCTAACTTAAAGGAGCAACTTATATTAGACAACAACATACCTATTAGTGGCCAATTTCAGAAAAAAAAACCATTATTTGAAGTTCGTTAAGTACATAATTATAATCGTTAGGCTATGGTGGCCTAGTAGTTAAAAGTCTTTCTAGCGGGGGTCTAAGATTGTATTCCTGGGCTCTGATTTTTCAAAATTATATGTGTATTAGAAATAAATTATTAGTTGCTCTAACGGGGAAAGAAAACAACGCCTGAAAGTTTTATAAAAAAGTTCTCAAAAATGTGTGAAGTCTACCAATGACTGGCGCGGTGGAATATAACCTAAATCGCACTTTGAGAATGGACTGGTGCCCAGCAGTGGGCTAGTCATGAGTTGACGAGGTGGACATGTTATGATCATAGACGACAGTGACCACTTAACAATAGAGCATTGCACGCCCATTTGCATCTTCAAATTCGCGCCCCGAAGCCCGACGTCGAAGCGACGGCGAGTGGAGCGACGTCGGCGATCTCGATAACGCTCGCGCCTAGTATGGCGGGAGATACGATAACTAGATGATAGGTGTGTGTTTCAGGTGCACACAACTTTAATCATTGAATAATTGCAGCGTCGATTCAGTTCATGGAACAGTTAAATGCAAATAGACCTCGAAAGAGTTATTTTTATGACGTCATAATTCTTTAAAAAAGATTAACCCTTCTAATAATAAACATTAATAATCTGTTGCATGTTTTGTGTATATACCATAGATCGCAATTTGATATTTTCGGCCTACTAGAAATTGTCAAATTTCAATCTTTGTTCGACAAAAATTTAAATAGAATGATTAAGTATAGGTCGATTATCGATAACGGGCGTGTATGAGTTTTATAGTTACGGCTTTAATATAATACGGCTTACGGCGTTATAATACGGCAGCAAGCTTTATCGCATTCCACCGCTGAACACAGATGTGTTAATATTACTAGGGGAACCCTGAAGCTTACTCCATCACTACTCCAATGCGGATTGGTGAAAATCACTCAATAACTAAACGTGTCATTAGTGTATTTAATTACGTTAATCCAATATACATAATTGAGGGAATAATCTCATTTGCCACTTTATTAATAGACAAACTGAACACATACAGCCTTGTAGTGAGTATTTTCAATATGTAGGAAGTGTGTTGAGTTAATAATCTGCAATTGGCGGCTGCGTCACGCGGACCCATGCGGCTAAACGCGTGTTTGATTCTTTTCTATAAATAGACGATTATCCTATATTAAGAGTGGCCACGAGGAACTAATACTCGCCGCAGATGTATGAAAACGTTTAGTGTTATAATACATTGTGTACGTGTTATGTACATTCCGTTATGCGGACACATTCGTTATTTTTAAACTGGTTTTATTGTATCGTTTTTGGATTCTCTGATTATATCAGAAATTAGCTGTGTCTGAACAAAAAAATAGCTAAAAAAATGAACATTATTATAACTTTGAAACCGTTCAAGAAACACGCTCAAGTTGCACCCTAGATTAACTGGTTTTCTTAAATCTATGTAATCTATCCAGATTTAACGTTCATATCGTATGTAATATTAAGAGCTAAAATCGTTAATATAGATAGAGGCTTTATAACGTCACATTAATTTTAGTAATATTTTTGGTTAAGTTTTCATGCAAATTCCAGCAACGTACGCAGTACTTTCTAATATATGTAGTAATTAGAAAATGAAAATTCGCAGATATCTCTATTAGACTTCATCAGCAATCAATTTTTCCGACTGCTGGGTATGTGTCTCAAAATAAGAGGCCTAACACAGGTTAATGCAGGTTGTTAAACTTTACTCGTATTGGATAATATATCCTCATGATGTTTCCGTTCACCTTTAACAGAATTGATAAGTATTTGTTCAATCTGATCGATAAGCAAACATCGTTTTGCCAAAAACCACATTGTATTGTAGGTATATATTTATTACCCTCATTATACAATTTGTCTGTTACAGTTTTCCGAATAATGTGTATAAAATAAGTCATTGAACAACATTAGGTTTACATCCGCACCCGACTGATGTCGCCCTAGCAAATTATGACAATGGCTAATTGTGTACTGCCATAGTGGCGTAGTACGCTTCAATGAAACCATTCTGGAGGGGTCCGTTCTGGTCTTTCATAACTGTTATTAAATTGTTATCTATACAATGAAAGAATTGGAATGTCTGTTCGTCATTCCAAAATAACTGCAATTTCTATGATCACACACCAGGTGCCCCAGAATTAATATGACAGAGGCTAGTTTATGATACGTCAAGAATTTTTGATAACTAACGTACAAAGAGAACAATTACCTATAGGCTACGTCTATGCTTTTGACAAACTTTTGAGTCCAGATTACATAAATTTTGATTTAGTTTTTTATAACCCTAAAATACAATCTACTTTCCGTCTATTAATTATTCGTAAACAATCAATAGTAATTTACTATGCTGGCTGTAGTTCGCGTACAAAGTCGCGATCTGAAGTTTTTCACATAGTCGTCGCCGTAAGCCGTTGTGACTGTAGGCGCCATGCACGTGAAAGTTATACATAAGTAGATCGCATTTTACATAGCTAGTATTCAACACTTAAGTTGCCAGTTAACAAAGGTAAGCATAATTATACACGTTCGTAGTTCGCGGAGGCCATTACCTCATTTCCAAGAACGTACAACTTTGACTACAGCTAGACAATTGTGTCGACGCTTAGGTACTATGAAATTGATCAAGATAAACATCGAACTCGTAAACTCACGTGAACTCGATCCAACGTCTCAACGTGGCTATAAAGGCGAGGTGGGGTCACGCGAACACGCAAATGCGACGATCCTCGACGATAAGTGCGACTACCAGCTTTACCTTTCTTACGATATAGAAGTAACAAACAATCGCGCAGTCCATCTGATGGTAAGCCGCTACCGTCAGTGGAAATCTAAAATCAACCCCAAATACGATTGCAATCGTACCTAATATCGACCACAGGTGCAATGCTACTGCAGAATAAGTTTGAATGTCTCATATGCGCGTTCGTCCTTTACCCTTCAAATTTTCACTTCAAATCCCTTACACTTCAAATCTGAACACACCAGTACTTAACACTGCTGTCATTAGGTAGAAATAACTGTGGCGGTATTACTTCCGATGTCGAACCACGAAGGGTTCTAAGGGCTCCTTTAATCCTACTTTGCATAGACCTTGGCCACCATCTTTCCGTTAACGCGGAATGTTCGAGAACGCGAAATATTTAATTGCATCACAGTATCACACCACGAATCACGGGTTGAACTCTCGAAGGTTGTACATGCATACTGTTACGTTCTAATATTAGAGTGACTGTTAACTTTAGTTCTGCACATTCATTTTATGTTATAACGAAACGAAATTGCTATTTGCGTTTATTGAATAAATTATATTCGGTACTACTGTACAAATAATGGAAGTACTATTCGGGGTTCGACTGCGGCTACCCCAACACTGCGATTACTACCTTAGTTGCAGATATTAACACTGCTTCCTTTTAGACTTCTATCTTGAACGGCGTTATAAGATAACCAAAGTGATATTCATCCAATAATCCACCAAATCCTGAAAGAAATCATCCAAGCGTTCAACGTCACCCTCACATATAATCTCAGTTATTTAGCAGTTTTCCTAACACATAACAATTATGAACGGTCAATTAGTAATTTATAATTTTTGGCTACTAATCAAATTTGTGAACTGCAACTTTTTTATGTCACGTTTTAATTTCGCAAATCTGCCTAAAACTGGGAGAGGCCCCGAAAATAAATCACCTCTTCCCTTTAGATGCATGGAAAATAAGTGCACATAAAGCTTAGCGTTGCCTAACTACTACATCGGTGCAGTCTTAGATAGATTGATCTAAGATTAGGTAAATCTGCGGTGTCATGCGCGTTTTTTGCGATAGGACGGTTATCGTTTACGACATTCACTCGCAGTAGGGCTGTAAGCGCTTCGTTAAATATTTTATTGGTGCTAATTATACCATATTTCAACCATGTACTCATCGACATGGCATATCGAGGCGCTTTATGCGGACACAGGACAGCTGTGCATCGAAGGTGTGTCCATTTGACATTGAAATAATTACACGCAGCTGTCGTTTTTCGACGCTCCGATGTTAACTTTGGTAAACAACCTTTCATACAAAACGTACCTACGCGACATACAGAAGTTCCATATAAACTCGTTTGGTAATTATGAATTGCTATGAATTCTTACCATATATTGTATGGCATCATGTATATTTCGCCTGTCCCTCCATTTATTTTAACAGTGTAAACCCTGTAAGGGGGGATAGCCCTGTAAGGGATTGTTTATTTGTATTCCAGGTTTAAATGTTTATTATTAAACGTAACGATTAACGAAGCAGTGATAGCATAGTGGTTAAGAAACTCGGGCTCACGATCGAGGGGTCCGAGGTTCAAATCCCAGGCACGCACGTCTGAGTTTTCAACGTTATGTGCGTATTAGAAATTTATTATCACTTGCTAAACGGTGAAGGATAAAAACCGCGATGAAACCTGCATACCTGAGAGATTTATAAAAAAAAGTCTCAAAAGTATGTGAAGTCTACCAATACTCACTTGGCCAGCGCGGTGGACTATGGCCTAATCCTTCTCATTGTGAGAGGAGATCCGTTCCCAGTAGTGGGACAGTAATGGGCTGTTGATGATGATGATGAACGATTAACGCTCCATGAACAATACCAGAGTAGTACACACCTCACACGGTCACTCATTGAAGGATTGAAATAACGGGAAAATATTTTTACATGCTAAATGCATTAAACTAGTACATTAACTTATCGTGAAGATAAATAAAACTAATGAAGCAAATTTAATTATAACTTGATAATTAACATCACAGTCCAACTTTTCCCAACTACTTATTACTGTGCTCTTCATGATTAAGCGCCGGATTTGAAAGCGCCAGGTTGCGCACACTCGCCCGGCATCGAGCTGGCGACTTTAATCAATTCTAATTAAAACCGAAACATTCATCCCATCGACTTTCATTAGACGACCCTCCGGTTGAATAGCGTTATTTACACGAAACTTCGTAGACGCGAAACCTGCATGATTGCGCGATCCCGTTGCTGCGGATTCCGTTTTGTTTAAAAAAATATATCACATACGTTTATGGTTGGCTATGCTATTATTATTATATAATTGTGTTGATGTTAATTCATATAATTGTGTAGAGATAATGTAGTAAATCTTGATCAGAATAAAGGAAACCATCTTGTTAACACGTAACCCATATTAAATGTATGTTAATGGTAGTAACCTGCGTTATATGGTAGTAAGGAATTTTCAGTGTTTTATTTTATGTTCGTAATTTTATTTTTTATACTTATAAGCATTTTTCAATATAATTTTTAGTGATAAAGTCACTAAGAAATAGGATAAAATTGTAATTATGTTCAGTTACAAACATAATTATAATGTTTGATACGTTGTCAAAGTCGGGCGCGAGTCAACTCGTTAAACCGGTTTAATTTTTAAATTGAACTGAATTTTGATAGGCTCCTAATAAGCTATGAATAGAATAATGAATTTTATCAATTTTTGCTTTTAATTATTACTGTCTAGCATAGACTACAGTTTTATTGATGACATTTATATTGCAGATAAGAAAATCTTATTCATTTATTAATTGGCTTCTTTTTGGAATATAGTATGCCCCGAATTGCACAAATCAAGTAAGGTTTGCGTTAAATAATTTTAGTTTTCATCAAACTTGGTGCAAAGCTAGTGTTTTGTTTAAACGTACATATTTGTAACAATACCACCAAAGATACATACATACATAATGTAAAATGACGTAATGTATCTGATTTGATACAAAATAGAAAAACGTTTCATAAGAAGTGGATTGCATAGCTAATAAAAGGCTTGGTTTTTAAATTATTCGTGATTATATTTTCATCTTCATTATTTAAGTAACAGTACACAATTTGCAATAATTTGGTTTAAACACGCTATGAGTTTAGCTTACTTCGCCTAAATAGAGTAGTTTGGACATTAATACATTTCCGTATTGTATCTATAATAATAGAGTAATAAAATGTTAAGATTATTAAGAATGTGCTTTAGTTAAAAAATATTAATTATGTAGTCATGACATCCATAATAATAATTAATGCTTGGGAAATTTGTTAAATAAGCAAATAGTATAAATATATGTGATAAAGCGCTGACATCACCATTAGAGTTATATTTAGTTATTGTTATATAATTTATATATGACGTGTCAAATACAATGAGGAAAAATGTGTTCCATTTTAGTCCTATCAACTTGCCCGCTAAACTCAAGATAAATAACCGGTTAGCTAAAATTAAACTTAGATTACAATTCTCATGAATATATACACATAGATGACCTCTTCTTTACATTTTTAAAGTTATTTAAAACATTTTCATTTAAACCAAAACTGTGTAGTATGAGAATAATTTTGTGTGGTGTCATAGATTAGTATGTGGTGCATTTAGTTAGGTGCTTGGTAGGGAAAAATAGGTTTGAGAGATGTGGGTAATTTCGATTACTTGGTATTTTCAGTTTAGCTACCGTATAAATTCTATTTTCCTTTCAAAATAACGACGAAAATATTTTAAACAAAACAAAAGTTTACCCCCATATACCACGAAACCCTTCAGCTGGTTTAGTTCGATATGCCCTTTGTCATGTATTTATTTTAAACCTATGTCTTATTACATAAACATTATTTGTGCTTCGATTGTGGTAAAATAGCACCACCACATATATCCTTAATTAGTTTACGCATAAATCATTTGATGTATAAAAGGAATAGTAAATGTTTAGGTGCCTTAAGTCTAGATATCGGTCAAAAGAGCTCATCAGTAATAATGTGGGTCACTAAAACCATTTAAAAATACTCTAAAACCTCTCGTATCATATTGAGTAGCGATAAGTATTCAACAATACGAGCTGGGCAGCTCGGCGGACCCTGGGACAAAGATCGTGTGTTAATTCGGATCGCATAGACCCAGGGGCGCGGGGCCGGGGTTAGTAAACATAATCATGCCCCCCCCCCCTCCCGCTCTACAATTTAGTAGCTAAATGGGAATGAAGAGTGCCCCGCACCCCCCGAACCGTCTGACCCCCAAACGCCCACGCATTTTATTATGTACACACATATTGAAATTGCTCACGCTCATTTTTTACTCCGCTTGCCCTAGACAACTTTCTATTGTGGGATGAGCTCGTCTCGCTTGTCTTATTCATTGTCTAAGTATTTTAAATGCAACATTTTATATTGCCCTCAGTAATGCCTGCGATTTCTTCTGCGTGATGGCTGACACTACTGCGTACACTGGATTGATCATAATTCATAACTTGTATTATAATTACACTTTTACTATTGCCTGTAAATACTCATTTTTCTGTTTATCCTGTAAAAGATTAAGGCATTATTATATATCAAATCCTAGCATTTAATTCAATAGACCAATAGACCTTTAATATTACTTGTTACAATCGTTTTTTGTGGTGCTTTCGACGTCCGTTATCGGAGCAAAATAAGATATGGACCAATTTTTAAGAAAAACATAAGCTTTTAAAAATTTCCATAAAGAACGGTTTCATATTTTCCGTGCCACTTGATCAAACAAACAAACAATAGCTTTGTATTAGTATGGATAGATATGCTAAACTAGCCATAATTCAATAAACTAATCTCATTCAAACGCGCAACAAATCTGTATTATTTACCGTGGGCGTGTTTTTTTTCGTTGGTCTATTAATAAAAACGGCCGCGAGACATCAATACTCGGTGAGTCGTATTCTAAACTCCTTAACAAGATGCCTCCCTGCCTCCCCGCGACCCCCTAATATCGACCGTGGCGCCCTCATCTCGCAGGTACACACAACACTTATCCCGGTTTTAATTGTCGCCACGCGCGGATGACCCTCGCCTCAAACTCGATACTCATCACCGTTACGCGGCCTGCCAACAGACAACTCATTTGAATAATGTCTACCACCTTAATTTTATATTCCGTTTTTGTACGTATACCTAGCTAATTAAATAGTCTGTTGTATATTAAAATTATTCCAAGGACCAAAATTATTACATAGTTTATGAAATCTCACTAGGCGTTTGCCTTGGCGTCGCTCGCGCTACAAAGTTTTAATTTATTTTAAACTTCCTTATATATTGCTTATAAGTTCTAAAATTTTACTGACCAATATTTTTGAGTTTATGGTATAAATTACACAGTGCACGGGCACGCTAAATGTCAATTGAGTAATAATAATAGACAAGGAAGCGTCGAACGCATGGCTTAAACGAGGTGAGCTCTTCCCGGAGACTGAAGGCTTCATGCTCGCAATACAGGACCAAGTAATTGAGACTAAAAATTATAGGAAGTTCATTATAAAAAACCTAAGCACTGATACATGCCGAAAATGCAATAGTTCACCAGAAACCATCCAGCATATTACAGGCGCGTGTAAATCAATAGCCCAGACAGACTACAAACATAGACACGATCAAGTCGCTAATGTGATACACCAGAAACTAGCACACCAATACAAATTAGTAGACACCATAGTGCCCTACTACAAATACATCCCCGAAACTGTCCTGGAAAACCCTTCGACAAAATTGTATTTTGACCGAGGGATTTTTACTGACCGAACCATCCACTTCAACAGACCAGACATCACTTTAATAAATAAAACAAACAAAACTGGATATCTCATCGACATAGCTATACCAAATACACACAACTTACAAACTACTATAGCAGAAAAACTATCTAAGTATACAGAATTAAAAGAAGAAATAACCCGCCTCTGGCATCTCCAAAAAGTAACCATAGTCCCCATAGTGTTGTCCACAACAGGAGTAATACCAAAACAGCTCCACCGGTCCCTTATTTCTCTAAACCTGCCCTCTAACACCTACCACCTGCTGCAGAAGGCAGTGATACTAAACACGTGCAGACTGGTGAGGAAGTTCCTACAATGTGAAGCGGACAACCCGCACCAACATATCAATTTAAACATACCCTCATCTCTCTTTCAAGCTACAACGCAAAACCACTCTCTCTCTCTAACTAGTAACCCAGCTGATAGTCACTTGGCTTAGGCCCGTGCTATCAGTACTTTCCAGCTACCCGGTTAGCTGAGCAAAATAAATGAATAGAAAATAATAATAATAATAAATTTTTATTTCAGATAACAGAGATCCATTTTGTTAGTTACAATTAAACTTAAAACTATGTTAGTACAACTATATCTATACCTATAATCAATAAATCATGTACTTGCGGGGCACCCCCCGCAGACAACGACACCGAGCCATGGGTAGTTCCGTCTTGGTTTCAATCATCGTCCGCGCAAAATGCCTCCAAACAGGTGCATGCACATCCTCACAAACGGTTTTTAGCATGATGTTGTGACTATCCCTTATTCTCCTCATCAGCGATGCGACTTTTTTCCTTATGACGGCATGAAAGCTATCAGTTTGAGTCTGAGCAAACATCTCGGAGGCTCTACAAAAGCGAGGAAGTCCCAACATCATCCTAAAGACATTATTATACTGAATACGCAGAGCGCTTAGTGATTTTTTGGCATAAGCTATCCACAGTCCTCCCGTGTACAATCCCTGACAGTACGCCCTAAAGAGTGTAATTTGGACCTGTCGTGAACAGCGGGCAAACCTACGCGCCAGCATATTACCTCGAACCGCAAGCGCTCTGCGTTCCCTTTCGATATCTACATCATCTCTAAGGCTGTCTGTGAGGAGATGTCCTAGATATTTAAATTGATAAACCCGTTTGAGATTAACACCATTTAGGGTAATCGCAGGGAAGGATTCAGGACATTTACCGGCAGCCTTAAACACCATGTACTCGCTTTTTTTAACGTTATATACTAGACCGTGTGATGCGGCATAGACCTCACAAGCCGATAGCAGTTCTCTGATTGCTCCAACAGTCGGCCCCAACAGCACCATGTCGTCCGCATAGCTAATGTTGTTAAATGGAATACCACCGATACGACATCCTACACGCGTACCGCGTAATCTAGTGCAAATTTCCATTAAAATCATTTGGCCAAGTTTCAACAGTTAAACTATGTATTCCCGTATATAATTTATTCAGTACAAGTATACGAAATAGTTGGCGTATGATAAATTATTTATTTCATCATCAATCCGTACTAATTCACTGTCTTTCTTAGAAGGTTTCTTTAGACGAAATACCACTAGGCCATAGATCTACCTCGATTCGTCGACGAAATACAAAGATAAAAATCCCTAGTATTCGAGATCACAAGATTGGGAATTAAAAATTTGATTCATGTTATTATTAAGCTGCATATAATCGTATTTCTTTGTTTGACAAATTTTACTAAATTTATTTTGTGATTATGCCCTTGCCCTTTTTGAAAATCATGCCATTTGTTCATTGCCATGGACTCGTTGACTAGTTGACGTATTGTTGAAACGTATGATTTATAATCAGTAAACCGATAATTGATCGCTTTTTAACTTTCTGTGTTTATTACGCAAGCATTGTGTAATTCTTGCTTCATACAAGTCCACTTGATTACTGCAACATCCAACATTACTGAGGGCTTGACCATATTTATTCCTAAAAGTAATAGCTGTTTTATACGGCACAGTATTACTTTTATGACTGATTTTAAATTACCTTAATTAATTTTGTGTGTATAAACAAATTTATTAGTACTACCTTCTCTAAAGACCCAAGCAGTCTAACTACTTTTAGTATCGACGATCTACGATAGGATTGTTTTTGGGAGATAGATGCAACGATCAGAAACACCGAAATCACGTCTGAAAGCTTGTCGCACCATCTTTTAGACGTTCGATACAGCAACAGAACCTGCGTTTTTGTAAATCGCGACCGAACGCAAATAGTCGCTAAGACGCGATGTAACATCGATGCAATCGCCAAAACGCATTGCCGACGCTAAAAATAACCAGTCTGATAGGACCTTAATTATGCAAAATCTAGAAATTCGTAATACGATTAATATTATGCTAAGCCGTGAGTATAGTTTATTAATGATGAATTTATTTAACCGCTGAGGCGTTTTGATATGTGGCAAATAGCCTATGATCTTGCATTTCACACATACGTCGCATCACGCAACCTAGCATGGCTATGTAGCAGTCGGTTATGTTTTTAATTTTTAAGAACTTTCATCTTTTACGAAAGTAATTTTACGATCTTTCTCTAAAACTTTTTTCGCCTTAACCACTTAAATTGTATGAAAATAAATACACCAATAGGTGAAGTTCTGAACTCATTTATGAACTAATCATCAACTTATGAACTACTAAAAAGTACTTCTTACATCCGTCACCAGTTTTGATGATGTTTATAAATCAGCTAGTAGAACCCCTGCTTCCACACATATATCGACGTAGGTGATTCGTGTTGCTTTGAATGACGTCATTTAGTCTGCGTCGTGGCCACAAAACATTTTCGAACCAACTGAAACTGATTCGACGACGATAAGTGTGAAAAGCCTCTTAAGGTCGATACCTATAATGTACGAGTATAATGTAACTAATAGTTACCTCCTTCTGATATAGGTACATGTCACAAATGGTTATTTCTCTTAAAATAAATATGTGGCACACATTTTATACCCATTGACGCTCACTCTAACACTATTTAAATTTGACGTAAGTACCACCGCGTCTACTTCATATTCGCACCAGTATGTGATATTTCACACTTTCTTTTCACTAGGCTAAGTGAATGGTTTGTTTTATTATTTAGATGTATCCTCGTCTACCTAGACGAACATTGAGAATTATAAATAAAAACAGATTAAAATTAGAAAAAAAATGGAATAATACGATCGTTCACTATAAGTGGAGGTACAACTGGAGATTTTCTTAGTTTCGTATCGCCTAGATATTTGCGGCACTGTGGCAGTGATGTTAAGGCCGAGGTTAACGTTAGCACGTTTCCCAATTCCCATGGACATCCTAACGAGCAGCACAAACATCTTCACGCTGCACGCTCCACGAGCGGCACCGTTGGTGACGTCACCGTTGGCGTCGCTGCTGGCGCGGGCACGTGGAGTCGCGGCCGCCGCGGGCGCATCGAAAGTGAGACCGCGGGCGGGTCGCGCGGGGCGGCCGCCGGGTCGACGACCCCCGCGCATCCAACCGATCCGCACTTGTACAACACCGTCACATTGTTTCAATATCCGTACCCCGTACTTGCGCTAGCGCTACACGGCAACACTCGAAATGGCCGGACTAGTGAGATCTAAACATATTCCATATAGATCCGCTGTGGTCTCAATTAACGTGGAATTGAAGACACCGATTGCTAAGTGATGATATTAAACGGTCTTTTCATAAAAATATGTTCGAATATTACATTAATACAAACATTTCAAATACATATGAGTACGGATAATACAATAGTGTGGCGAAAAAAATGTATTCGACGATACTTATCTAGAACAATGATGGTGTTTGTTTGTATTCTAATGATCACAAAGCCTTCTCAGGCAAACTATCAAAGGAGATGTTTCAAAATGTATGGGCTCCCGGCCACCTTTTGTACACTATACTAAAAATTAAGAAAACTTGCAAAGAACAATTCGTAGGGGTTCATTTTCTTCAAATCATGTTCGTTTAATTGTTAAAAAACAATAATTTACACTTAAACTTGCAACACAATAGTGGAAAAACATCATGGCGGTAGTGATTACCGTAATAATGTCATCTGTCATTCTATTTTAACTTACTATATACATTATATACTTTTTAATATATTTTTACGCGAATGGGCGTAGATGTATAAATATTGTATTGTACCTATGTATTGAGAAACAATACCTATATATTATAAACATTAATTATATTTACTTTCATAAATCATTACTTAAAACAAACATACCAAAATAAACCAAAATGTACTTCTATACCAATATATTTTAGTTAAAACATTTAAGTGTGTAAATAAAACAACTTTAAATACACATTTGATAATATTTTACTTATTCTTCACTTAGATACATTATTTATTCATTTTAAATATCTTCCCTTATCAATATTTTCATCCAATCATGTAGCAGGTTCTGTAATATCCTGTGACGAGCTCAGCCCAAACATCAAACAATGGTCATAATGTGAGCGCAACTACCTACGAGTACGGTTCGTTGCCCAGCGATGCAGTTGCAATAATAACTGATTATTTTGTCATCCCAAGAATGTCCTTGTCTTGCTAATGTAATTATCTAAAAAAAGAGATATGTAAAAAGATTAGTTTCTCTAGTTTAAAATTATTAACGATTATTTCACGATTAATACAAGTAACTGATGTATATTTTACCTGATGATATTGAATCCTTGTCAACACAATCCACAGCGATCACACGAAAATCACAAGAGTCCATAAAACATAAGCTGGGTAAACAAGTAAGGTAGAATCACTCCAAAATCGTAAGCAGCACAGAGCAGAAACATATTCAGGATTAAAATGGAATCTTCTCATCAGTACATATTTATTCAACGTTTACATTGGAGTCCACTATAATATAATATAATATGTATATATCCAATTTTTCACATATCAAATTGACAACTTCTTCTTTTTTAATTTGTCATGCCACTTACATCTATAAAACCAGATACTATTTAAAAGGTGGTTTTGTTATTATTAATATACGAGTAAATAATTAATTAAATTCAGAAATAATGACGGGATACCCAAAACAAAAGCCAGGTTGTAAAGTACTAAGGTAACAATAACTTTACGACAAAAACAGCGAAATACAGAATTACCGACATCCAAAGAGTATAGTAACCTATGTGTGGGGTACACATAGGTTCCCTGACCGACATCGACAGTTTTGAAAACTTGACATTGACAGTATTCCGCCATATTTAATATTTCAATGAGGAATGCTTATTTTAAATATTTTTAAACAGGAATACTTTAGGTTATCAAAATATATGTGTATTTTTCTTCAATTATACAAATTATTCGTGTTTTTTAGATATAGTGTACATGAGATGGCCGAAAATGAAACATCTCCTTTTAGTATGTCATTTCGATTTATATCCCCTTGTTAACACAACAGAACGGGCGACTGTTATGTCGTTCGATTTAATATAATAACGTGAATAAGTTCAAAAATGTTTATTCTTTAAAATGTCATAATACCATCTAGCGACATTCATAGAGGAATGCACACAAACATAGCGAATAGGTGTTTCTTGCAATTATCCAGCGGAAGTGAACAGCTGAAGCGAGTATCCGCTTGGTCCTCGTTCTGTTACTGCCGTAATCATTCCTAGTGGCGCGGTGACATCCGCATTAGTTTTACGTTATTTTTAGGGATCCGTGTATAAATTCCATCATAAAATGTTGTATTCAAAGATATCAAAGAGTACTAAAAGTAGTTTTTTAATTAATTATTAAAGAACATTAATTAATGGTCAATTAATAATAATGCCCTTAAATATGCATAATGCACGATCATTTTGAAATTGGCTCACTTACTTGACCTATTTTCTTTAGGATTGCCAACTATCGAAGTGGTTCTACAAATGTTGGTGTATGTTGGTTGGATTACATCAGATATGACGATCGGTATTAAAGTTGGCATACTTCTCATCTTGAGTGTTTGAAAGTAAAAACGAAGTTAAGAAAACTATGATTATTTATTAATGTATGGTCAAGTTGCGGCCCAGGGCACCTAAACGGTCGATATAAACCAGTTTAAACACTACAAAAAATGTGTGTGAACGAAACCGCCGGCAGCTTGTTTACGGTTTGGATAAAGTCCATTTTTTGCCGATATTTTAAGCAACGCGGTGAGCTACCGATCATTCTTCTTTAATACCCCTTATTCTTTATACAGTGACTCAGTTTTTTAAACTATTGATCAAACATTCAAGTGTTGATTACCAGAGCCCATTTCGCCGCTTTGAAGTGGGATTAGAAATCTGCTTGACGCTAATATCTTAAGGAGAATTCAAATAAATCAAATCGAATTTATTATACAACACCTATACAATCATAGCACGAATTGATCGAACACTGACCGTTCGAGTAGGTATTGCGTTTGGACGCGAAGGTCACGCGATTTGAGGCTCTACAGGTGCCGCTGTTATCCGCTCCATATACCGCGCGGATGTCGCACCCACGACATTTCGGTGTATATGAATGAGCGCGTACGATCGTACGTTTGTACGCACGCGATGCAGAGCGTGGTCCTGCGCGGCCGCATACCTCCCTTCACTTTTCCACGTCTGTTTGTTTGTAAATTCAAAATAACAATTTGCATTGTCCATATACTTATTTCTACGAAAAAAATAAATAAAAATATGAAAAGTGTAAGCGATTTTAATGACAAAAACGTTGCGTGATCGAAAACGCGCGAGAGAACTCATCGAAATCGAGTTGTTTCTTTTGCAAACCAAAGCAGTAGATTTTCTTTGAATTTATGAAATTCGGAATGAGGCTCGATCCACGTTCATTTTATAATATTGAAGTAGCAAATGAACGTACAGTCCATCTGATGGCACCTACTGCCGGCCTTGTACACTTGTAATTTGTAATTAACCACAGATAAAATTAGATTCTTGTCAGAGGTTGCCATGAAATACGATGCTACCCCTGAGGACTAAGTTCCCTTCAAAGTGGAACACAGTAGCGATTAACACTGCTGCTTTAAGGCACAACTATGTGTGATGGTGGTGCCTCCAGACTCGAACTATAAAGAAAAATTCTACCATCAAAACGTGTAACCCTATGCACATATGAGCTTCAAACTTGTGTAACGTATAATGTATAGGTTGAAAATGACAATAAGCTGTGGTAAACATTTATGCGCTCATATTGATAAACATTTTCTTGTATTTGTTTTCTCTTTTAATTTAGTGGAATTTCTAATACTTAATTTTTAAAATTTTCTAAATATTGGAATATATATTTTTTGAAGTATTCATTCTCCTTCTTTACTGAGTAATATTGAAAACTGTAAAACTTGTAATAGTACCTCATGTTTCCACTTTGCATTCATCATTCACCCTCGTGGGCACGCCGGGCCAGCGGTGAATGAGCGTACGGTCGGCGGCCGTATACATTCGTGCGTACGATGTTGATAGGTGGCTTGTGGATACGCACGCGTTTCTTGCTTCGGGTGTCCCGTCACTTTATTTTGTTGAAAACCGTTGTTTTCGTATACACAGTTTTTGGTCCTTTGCAATAAATGCATACATTGCGAAACATGTTTTATTGCATATAAGTAATGCCTATTACGTTACGTTCGTAAAATGCAAATTATAAGCGTTTTTATTCATGCGTAAAATTTTTGCATGCGGTGATATTTGTTCATTTATTGTTTAATGTATATATTTCTATGTTTACGGTTGGTTTCAAATGCTGTATTAAATTCTTTGCGCAATTAGAACGTTTACGTTTCTTTTAATAAATAAGAAAGGAAGAAAGCATTATACTAATATTTACCCGTTAGCTCTACAATTTTTTCTAACCCTCTTCGGCTTGCAAGCGTTTTAGATACCTGTTACTTGCCGCATAAGGATCCGTATGTCGTGTCCACGGTTCGTCCCGTAGAATCTTGTTAAAGTGAGTCGACATCGTGTCATTAGAGGGCGTGAATATTTAAATAGATACGGCGGCGCGGCCGCGGCTTCACCGCTCAGCTCGGGGGTTACGAGGCAGCCGGGATTACTTTATCATTGGATTAATACTCCTTGCTGATGAAAAGGTTACAAAACGCCGTACTCCGACATTTGGAGAGATATGGCCTCGAACCCGCGTTTATAGTGGGGCATTATTAAAAGAGCGCGGATTTTGCGTTGCCTTGGCAACCCGTGACCAAACTGTGTTGGATTATGTGATATGGGTAGACTCGTAATCGATGCATGCACTATGGCCGTCAAATGTACTCCCTTATCGAGTGTGTTGTTAATCTCCGTAAAGATATTATTTATGTTTTATTTGTTTACGTACAAAAATTGTATTGCTGCTAGTTTCTTGTTGTGCGTAATCTTGTTTGTTTCTAACACGTTATAACATGTTGCTTTAATCATCTTAAAGGGGCCAACGAATCCATACTAATCCACAATTTGAACATATTGTTTATGCCAAGCGTTACGCAATCAAGTGGGGTCATTCGGTGCGCGCCCAAAAGTCTCACCCGCGACTGGAGAACAGTCATATCCTATCGATTTGTTAAGATGGCGTACGCGGGGTGGGGTGTGGGCGGGTGTCGGGGTGTGGGCCGCCGCAGCCTCCGCTCGGCGCAACGTGCAGCTTGCACCTGCCCGTGTCGTGGCCGTAACCGCCGCGACACACTAGCGACACCGTCGACACCGCCGACCCCGTACCATCTAGTGGCCGGCGTACATTGCAGAGTGCGATGTACGAAATGTATCGGCGGCTTCCAATCTACGTATGTAAATCTGCACGGTACCTACGCGGTGGATACACTACGTTTTACGTAACGTTTGTTGTCCTCGAATAAAATGCTGTGGCACTCCCAGTGTCATGAAACTAGGTGTTTTAAAAATGTTTAAAAATGCTGAAAAGCAATCCAATTTAATCTAAAAAGCATCTACTTGAATTGGCAGTATAGTAAAACATTTAATTATTTTGAGTTCTTACTCATTACCGGTAGAATTGTACTCAGAAATAGAAACGTTACAATATGTTGAACAAACCACTTTTAAAAGTGGTTTATACAACACGTTTTTGGTGTAATTACCACCCCATTTTATATTGACATCATATTTAATCTTGACCTACTTTCTACAATGATTCTGTAGGAAAGGAAGGAGGAAGAAGTCTTATAATCCTTATTCTTACTAAACCAGTTTCGACCCTCTAACCGTAAATGTATTTTTGACCGACACATTAACAGCTCCAAAGAGCACGTCGTTACCTAATAACTTTAAAATAGTCTCGGCAGTATCTTACGATAACGTCAAAGACTGATGATTATCATAATTGATAGCGTCTAGTTGAGCTTGTCTAAAATACGGCATTTTAATAACACTGCAATTTACTACGCAATTCAATGTTTTATGATCTCAATCTACGCGTAAACCTGATAAAGTTATCCGCGACAGACAACCCATCGAATGTGGAATGCGAATCGGATTATGTCTTCCATTGCATGCTTTCGTTGTGTGAACTGTCGTGGTGAGTGTGATCATGCAAAAATGCGACGTGAACGTGTTTGTATGCAAGGTACACGGGCATATCTTGATAGCCTCTACGATATATATTTCCGGATTCATCTGTGCATTCAACATGTTTTAAATAAATTAAATATGTATTACTTGTATTCATTTCGAGCCAGTAAACAATGTCATTAATGATTGTGACGTGTCACAGGTCCCTAGTGAACTAATTTTGTTTGGAATTGAGATTCATGTAATCTCCTAAATTATTTCATTTAAAGTAAAACTATGTAAATGAATGTATTTGATGCAATGACTCATTAAAATAACTTTACACGAAAAAGTAATAAAACCTGTTGCGACATCATCATGCACCACCACGTCCACACCCAACATCTGCGTCTAGTAAGTAGAGGTAATGGGCATGAATACCAGATATAGAGCTATCGCTGCAATACCTGAACTTCGAGAAACTAACATCGAAATATGCGTTGCTACATTCTCGAGCTACGCTTTACGAAAGCACTCTCACCATCGCTTCATCTGGCGAACCAGAACACAGAAGCTTAAACAGTGTAGCCACAAAAAGCAAGAAATATAACAAATAAATGTTGGCCAAATCAAAGAATAAGAACTTAATTAAGCACGTATTCCCTAACTTAAAACTAATTTTGAAATGCACTTTTTTATTTGTACAAGCAATGATTGCAAGCATGATGCCAAACAGAATTATTCTATCTTTCAAGTTAGTGGCAATTAAAAATTACATCAAACGTCTTATCTACACAGTACCCTAATCGCCACAGACATCGCAAAGCGCGCCTCCCACGACAGCGATTGTCCTTAGGTACCGTCTGCATTTCACTCAAGGTCGCCAGTAAACCCCTCGAGGTTGTACGTGGCTCACTAACTCTCCGTAAATTGTAGTTTCGGTGATAAGCTTTTAGAAGAACGACACGCTACTTGCTAAACCCACGTGGCGGAGCGGTCACCATACCCTGTCTGATGCGCAAGGGGTTCCGGGTTCGATCCCCGGCCTGATCTGAACTGTCTATCTGAATGATGAATTTAGATAACTATTCTGGGTCTGGGTGTTTGTTTATTCGTCTTTGTGTGTGCGCCATGGCACCCACGATACAGGGAATCCTAGTGTGGGGCTATGTGTGTAGAAAGCGTTTTAATGATGACTCTACATAAATAAATTTGACAAATTACGTAGCGTACAGCCGGTCTTTGATTGTAACAGTTACAGCTCCACATGTTCAATATATTATCGTGTAAATGAAACTTTGTTAAAACAATGTATGTGCTATGTTTATTTCTTCTCCATAATAGCGGTGGTAGGTTATTAGCGACGAAAAAATATTCTTTAAAGATTTTTTTGTTTTATACCCATTTACAATAACACAATAATAAAATAAACATCGCGTTTATAACTGGAAACACTACGTTCACGAATCTTCGCAGACATCGAAAGGCGCGCCACTTAACCGAGATTCTGCCCTTGATTACCGTCGGCATCTCTCAAGGTCGTCCTAAGCCCCCCGGGGTGGATCGTGGCCCAGTGCTGGAGCATGCACAAGATAGAGCAACGAATTGCTTGTAAATATGAACGAGTATCTATTGACAAGGGTAGTGAAAACGAATCGTACTTTTCGTAAACGGTTTTTCTCATACACAGTAGCTTAAAGTTATAAACTTACTTGGATGAATATTATACATTATACGCACTAAAAATTAATTAACACTACAATAAGTGAAAATATCGCAAAAAAATCTACACGCTCAAAAGTTGGTCGTACAATTTTAAAGTTTTGTAAATTCTTATCAATACACACTCTTCCAGCTGGAGTGGACTATGGTTAAAATCAGTGAGGCTGTAATAGAATGGTAATTAATAATAATATCCATTTTTTTAAAATATCCGTGTTTACACTTACAGAAATTAAAAGGCGAATTGCCGCATCTTCAGGCAACCTGCCAAAAATACTCCTTAATCTACCCTTGCATTAACATTGTTTTGTGATTAGTTTTTTTTTACAACAATATATCTTTAGACTATTAAAAATTTAAATTTCCTCCAAAAGTTCTTAAGTTTATTCCGATTTTTTTGTAATTGAAACCATGTGAGCTCCCTTTTTACAACTTCTCTCAACACGTCTCTCTAGACTTATGAGTTATGATTATGACCCTATATAACAACGAGTACTTAGAGAGACGCATGAAATAAACACAAACTTGGTAAGATTACTTCCGCCAGAACTAAGATGTTGCAAGCACCTATCCTCTCTCTCATCAGACCATCTCAATAAACCAGGTTTACATGGTTATCGAGTTTATATACGTACGAAAGTTCCAGCTCGGTCGGAAGTGAGTAAAAATTCTACTGCCAGATTTGATGGGCCTTCTACAGCCAGTGAGCAGAGAAACCATAATAATAATAATAAAAGCTTGCAATAAAGGACTTTGATTAAGTTGACCAACATGACATTCCGAAAGTTATTGTTGGGGCAGGTCGTGGTCCAGGCGGGCGCTGAGCGTTTATTCACGTTTATTTTGCGTTAAATAAATTTCATACGGCGGTGCACCGGCGGCCCACAATGTTGAGCTAGGTTGCGGTTCGTGTGTGCGAACCATGTAAACATTTCACCACTAAAGGGTACACACACATTTTGGAGCCAACTTTTGTTCAAACAAAAAATTGATTTCGTTCGACTTATGTAGGTAAAGTACTAAATCTGGCTTTAATATTGCATTTGTTTGTTTGTATGCGATTAACTAGAATTGTAATGTCTGTCACTGTATAACTAGTATTGCCTACGCTTCTTTGTTTGCTTATACAAAGCAAATAATAAAATAAACGGATTCACAATTTTTTTTATACCGGTCTATAGCAGCGATTCTTAGTTACATCTGAACTGAATAAGACATCCGAATGTAGAAATTCCTCCAAAAATACTAAAATTTTAAAACCAATGATGGAGTCTCGTTGGATTGTAAACGTCTTCTGTGTAACCTAATCATATTCAGTAGCAGTTGTATAAATTATTGTGCCGATTAATAATAAACCAATTTGTCAGAATCAAGACCAATTTACGATCCGCAATGAGTGTGCAAATGACTTAAGACGGTGTCTGGTGAATGTACCAATTACCAGGGCATTTGCTAAACAATATTGCACTGCCTCTTATAACATTGTTTAGCTTTTGATTCAGTGACCTGAAGTTACTCTTTAACAAACAAGTATATAATCAGTTAACAAAGAGTCTTCATTAACTTAGTTATCCGTATAAGTTTTACTACGTGAACCACTTTTATTAGAATTTACCCTAGATTCTCCAAATATATTAAGGTATTAAAACCTTTGTTCTAATGTTAATTTAATTAGTAAAACGGACGGTTAAATAAACCTACAAGAAACAAATTAAAATTGAGCTAATTTTTTTGTGAAATGATAATTATGCTACTTATCGTAGAATTTGGATAGGTAGCCTAATAAGAAATCAACTTAACCTCGTAAAAAACAATGAGAAGTTGGATACTCGTAAAACAAAAAGTTAAGGTTAAATAAACGTCTCCAAAAAATCCTAACGGATAAGCAAGCGTAGTTTGCTTCGTCATAACAATGATATAACTTTTATGGCAGACTGAAAAATGCTTACCTTCAACAATGGATTGCGAATACATTACCTCTTTTGTTATATCCATGTCAGTGTAAAACTAGAGTGGATACTGGCACAGAGCTAATAGCTGGACGATCTCCCCACTAAAGCTTTGTTTCACCCCGTGTTTATATTGAAGTGCCTACACAGTAGTGTGTGCACGCGGTTTTCTCTGTTGTGGAAGTAGCAAAGTTCACCTGACGTGAAACGATCGAGGGATCTGAGGTTCAAATCCCAGGCATTCACCTCTAATTTTTCGAAATTATGTGCGTATTAGAAATACATTTTCTCTTTCTAAAACGGTGAAGGAACACATCGTGAGGAGACCAGCAAACCTGAGAGATAGATAAAAAAATCTCAAAGTTATATGAAGTCTACCAATACGCACTTGGCCAGCGCGGTAGACTATGGCCTAATTCTTCTCATTCTGAGAGGAAACCCGTGCCCAGCAGTGGGACAATAATAGGTTGATGATGATCATGATATATATGTAAAACTTAAAATATATAGCTTACTATTGATCCAAAAGTATAAGTGTGTGCTGTTGGGCAGGTTTTATAAACTCCTTTGCAAAAAAAACGGGCACCTTACACACACACTTTACCTTAGCTTTTCTATGGGTAAATATTATTATATTTTTAGTATGTCATTAGCTTGGATGACTAGAAATTTCTTATTATCAATGAGAATCTAGTTTTTTAACACTTTTATCCTGGTATCGGTGTTTTAGTCAATGTAAACAGAGAGCCGTGTTAAAATGGACATTTTTATGGGTATAATGAAATTAAGACTACGAGTATTTTTATGGTATTTTAATAAAAGAGACATTAAAAAATAAAAATTAATAACGAGTATGACCTCCTCTTGCAGCGATTACGGCATGTAATCGTCTTGGCATGCTTCCCACCAGGCTTTTGATGGTGTCCTGTGGAATGTGTTCCCACTCAGTCGAGATTACACGTTTAAGCTCTCTGATGTTTTGTGGAGGTGGTTGGACAGATCGTACTCGCCTTTTTAGGAGGTCCCAAACATGCTCAATGGGGTTAAGGTCGGGGCTCCGCGCTGGCCAATCCAAACGACGAATACCGACCTCTTGCATATAAGCATCTACGTCGCCAGAACGGTGGGCCCGAGCATTATCGTCCATGTAAATGGCATCTTCACCAATTACAGTCAGTGCGGGTTGTGCATTTTGAGAAAGGATTTCTGTTATGTACCTATGCGCATTTAGTGAGCCATTTTCTATGAATACTATCTCGGTACGATAGTTGGAAGTTACGCCCGCCCAAAACATAACGGACCCTCCACCATAAGGGGTGATTTCTTCAAAACACACATCGGCATAGCGTTCCCCTGGTCTTCGTAACACTCGCCGACGTCGGTCCTCACCATGCAGACAAATTCGAGCCTCATCGGAGAAGAGTACGCTACTCCAGTTACCTGGTGTCCAAGATAGGCAATTTCTAGCGAACCTCAACCGCGCAATCCGGTGCTCACGGAGTAACTTGGGGGCCCGCGCTGGTCGTCGACTACGTATATCAGCAGCTAAAAGTCTTCTCCTCACAGTCCATAGGCTAACTTGTGCTCCTCGTACCTCTTCAAGGTTTCTTTTGAGGTCTATGTAACTGCATTTGCGGTTCCTCAGCGCCTGAGTCACTAAAAAGCGATCGTCTCGCGGCTGTGTGCAACGTTTTCTCCCAGAACCTTGCCTTCTCTGAACGGAACCTGTCTCTTGGTATCGAGTCCAGGTTCTTTGTACGGTTGAACGACTCACGTTTAACCGCTGTGAGACGTAACATTGGCTACACCCCTCTTCCAGCAGCGCTATAATTTTACTAGCTCTCATTGCTTTTTCTGCCATTACGATAGACACAAAGATATCTGTTTTAAGTCACAATAAGGCAGAATTATGCGATAAACATAAATTGTTGTACTAAAAATAACGAAAAGTTACTTTTAGTTGCTTGATAACCTTTTAACCGCAAACCCGCGAAAAGTGTCACAAAATGAAAAAGGGATTAATAATTTAAAAAACAAAAGTTTTGAATTTGGAATGAACTTTTTTTCATACCCAGACTCTTTATTAAGTGCCAGTAACATAGTTTGGCTATTAAAACCTCTGAAGAACTAAATTATTACCAATAATGTTAAAAAATCAAACCCGCCCGTTTTTTTTGCAAAGGAGTGTATAAATGCTCTGTGTCGTACATGGAAATCCGTAATAACACTTGGCCCTTGGCTATGGTCAAACAATTAGGCTGCCAATCTTTCGATGTCATTAAAATTATTACATAACGCCAATAACAGAAACTTCTTATAGTGGTAGAGCCCTTCGCGGTCCAACTAAGCCACTGCCACCGGGACATCTATTCCATTCCTTACAATAACATGCTAAATGCTGTTGCTTCCTAGTTTACTACAGTCTGATTTACCAGATACTTACACCATTCGTTAATTTTTCTTTATATAGAATCTACCATGAAGGTCGTGTCCCCGTTAACGAATTTACTTCTTATAAAGAAATTATATATCGGCTGTTAATGCCTATTTACTTACATTGCTTTAAATAAAAATACTTATTTTATTCTTATATTTAACCTTTTACACTTTCATAGGTTCCTTTTACACATTCATACACTTTTAAAGGAATCTTAGAATACTTATTAATAATGTCCTACTTACTTTGAATAATCGCATGAATTCGCACATGATCGCTTCAATGTACATGATACAGCGGTAATCATTTATTTGAAGTTAAATTATAATAATATGAATTTTAATTCCATTACTGTATGTAAAAATGGATAGTTGTAACTTTAAATACGAAAATAATGATTTAATTATAATGAAGTTCGCGTAACCCCGGCTTATGTAGGGTGTAACTGATCTGCAAAGTTAAGCAACGTCGGGCGCGGTCAGCATTCGATGGGTGACCACTAATGACCTAATCTTATATACGCTTCGTTCTCCCTGGCTCATTTTCAATGTATGTAATAACTTTGAACAAGCACAATCATACAAATGATGTACTCAATAGAATCTTTGGTTGTCGACGTCTACTCGCAGGTTATTACTGCCATTATTGTCGCGGTAAACGTAATGCCGTTTATATTGTAACGATAATAAACGGTTCCGAGCGACGTAATGCTAGATCAATAGTAAAATTGCTCCGACCGCCTGTCATTGCGCAAACTGAATTATTTATGATACCCACCGCATAACTACTATTCTCACTACATTGTTGTCACCTTTGTGCTACCGTAGCTTCTATGTTTTGACCGCTGCGCTACTTTGCTCATTGTTCTCAATCTTTTCTTGTTTTTTACTTATTTTGCGTATTTTTGTTGAAAATCTCCACCTAGTACCAGGCGGTGACATTATTATTGCGCAAAATTTTAATGGTCATTAAAAACTGCACACAATTTTCCAAACATCTTTTATGTATTTTCTTTTGAAGTATAACACTCAAGGAAAATCACATGATCAAACACGAAGTATTTAACGTTTATTTTTAGTGCATAATATCAGGCAGTTCTTTGCGGAAATCCATGTACCTACTTTATAAAGCTGGGATTAAAATTTATTTCGTTACAATTTTACTGATAGCTTAAAAATATCTTAGAATCTCAGTTATCACACGATTCCTGGAAAAGTACGGCCGATACCTCAAGGTACACGTTGAATAATTTTGTATCATATTTTACATTTACAAGGTTCTTTGTCAATCTGTTGAATATGTTGAATAACATGTACTTGTATTCCAGTGGCCCAGTCAGAAGACTCACCGGTCGCGATGAAACTCAAGAAAATATGCCTTAAGACGCCTATTGGCGAAGAACAGGCGGCACAAGCAGTCCTCGATCCTGCGATAGGTAAGATAAGGAACTCACGATATTTTAGTTTTAAGTTTACTTAATGTTCATTAATCACTTTTTAAAATATATTTCTTTGACTTTCCTTACAAGTGAAAAAAAAAAAATCGGTCGAACCGCTTCATATTTTAAGAAGGTAGGTTTGAGTCATGTCTTACGGTTCTTATGCGATGAGAAACTTACTTTGAACCTGTTGAATTTTATGTACATATATTCATTAATTCGTGGAGTCTAATTATTATTCATTAACTTAGTATCCTATTATTATTTTCGCACACGTTACGTATCTTGTTGCGTGTCATCCATATTTTAAAAAGTAGAGCAAATATTTAAAATTCAATGTAAACGATGCGATAGAACCAAGTGAGCGCACAGGTGACATTATTACTGCTATTAAACGCAAGTGTTCAGTAGCTAAGTGTCTTTACTATACACGGCTGAATAATTTCATACGCGGCCGCGTCCGACGTGTCGCCGGCCGTTGATTGAATTGTGCTTTTATTTCCCATCGCGCCTCGCATTGAGGCTATGATGTCATCAATTTAATTGCGGTGGCCACTTCATTACCTACCTATAAATACGACATTTATTTCGCTTTGAGGTCCAATTTGAGAGTGTTCGAAATATTTTTTCGATGATGCTCACCGTCGAATCGCACGACCGATTTGTGAAGAATTTAATACTCTTTCATAAGTTATATCTATTGGACTTGACCAATGACGGGACATTTTAATAACTTGAATAAAAATTAAATGATTGCCTTTACAGCGGTCGGTGCTGAGTGCAGACTGCGAATTGTTTTAATACCGCAATCCCGGAACACTTGTGATATTGGATTATGGTCTTGCTTCCGTTTTATTTATGCTCGACAGGTTTTAATAAAGATTTGAGTCCACTGTAAACGGTCTCTTGCTCTTTCTTGATTTATAACTACGACTAACATTTATTATTATTGTACCCATATAATCCTACGGATCTTACGCGATATCTCTACGTTGTTTCAATATACTTTGGTCAAAATTATCGTTTCCCGTTTCTCGAGATTTGCCAATAGGTACAGGCAGAATTTTAAAGGTTAAACTCTTCGTGTTTCCACTTTGATGGCATCTCTTTTATTACAACTTCTGCCTTATAACATCAAAATTATATTATGATGTGAATGTTGTGGTACATGGAAGCAAACGAGGGGTTCCAACTTAATAATAAGGAGTAGAAAAAGATCAACGGCGGCCTTAAATTACAATTCCAATATTATTTTCTACTTTTGATGAAATAGGTATTATAATGCCTTCAAATGACCAGGTGTAATATAAACTCATTTGCTACTTCAATATAAAAAACAAAGAGAACAAAATTGAAAATTCGTTTTCGCGTTTTTCTATAGCAAAATTGAATTTGTAACTACAGCACGTTTATACATTTGTACAGATTTATCATTAATAATGCAATAATATAATTACTTCGGTCCTTTGGTATGACGTGTTGCGTCGCGGGTCGCGAGTCGCCAGTTTTTATACGACGACACGTTACATCACTGTGGTAGTGTGCAATGTAGGTATAGGTACTGTTGCGTACACATTGCTCTCCTAAGCGAGTGTTTATATTTTTACTTATAAATAGAGGGGTACACTCGCGGGCAGGTCGTTAATGGCACAACATGGATCTCTGTTGTGTGGTACTCGGGTGGAATAACCTATAATTAGATGCGCGTATACACTAAACACCTACCTACACTGAACGGTGGAAATCTTAAATATCTCGGTTGCTCGACATCCGCTTATTCGTAAGAATTTCCATATTTTATACTTATCAAACTTACGATTAAAGCATGTTTTCGCCATATCCATACTTGTGGTACATATTTTAGATACCATTGAAAACTAGCTTTGTGTTATTATAAAAACATGACATGAATGTATTGCATTAACTTTATAATTATTGAATCACTGATAACAGGGACTGACTGAAGAGTAATAGGGGTTTTTCTTAGTGGTAAGCGAGTGCTAAACTTGATAGTTAGGATGTTAGTGACTTGATAGTTATTTTGATAAGTTAGGAGTTATTTTGATCATTTTGATTAAGTATTTGACCATTTCTAAACAAACCTAAGCGAGTTGGATGTGCTATGAAAATATGTGCTACAGCTTCACCGGTTGTGATACTTAGCTGACATCCGTACCTCTAATGATTGGGTTTACATCTCTCCGTATAAAAACATAAGTTTCTTCAACCTATTTCGATTAATATTCAAACTGGTTAACTAAGCTTATAAGATTTGACATACAAGCTATGGCTTAGCCATCTCGTGGTATAGCATCCAGGTATACTATAGCTCCTGAGTTTATATCTAGTTGCCACGTGCCATATTCGCTAATATATCTATCAAGATAATTTTGATACCTTTGTTGGTAACCAAGTGTTAATAGTTTTCACCTTAAGCACAATTAGAATTAATTGCACATATAATTGATACGTATATAAGAGATAAAATCTCATGTGAGCGCGTTGAATATACCTCGAAAGCGGTGCAAAGGCGGGGTGTAGTCAGTGATGGGTGTCCAATGGAGGCTTGCATATTATCCGTACAGTTTCGTTAGACGGGCTGAGAGCGCCGACGGTTGTGTCTACGCGTATAGTTGAGCTTATGTCGTATTATGCGCATATGTTACCGCTCTTGGCAACGCATGTAATTGTAGCTTTTTAAATATGTATCATACTTTCAGCGGCTGTTGACCAAATACCTTGGGGTGTTTCAATCGTTATTGAGCTTCTGTTGCTTTAGTAGGGAGTCATCTTATATAATTTTATTAAGAATTTCAAAGAAAACTAACGTGGATTAAAATTATATGCAATACGCATTGGTAGGTATTGTATAGACAGGTATTGTATTACAATTAGTAGTACAATGTGTATTACTAATTGTAATGCTTGTAGCATTATTATCTATTCCAGTTAAGTTCATTTAATTGGACGGCGCAGAGATGAAATTGGGAAGTAATTGCATCGTAAGGTTTAATTGGGATCTGATCAATTTCATATGGGTTAATTGCTTACTGATACGTAATGTACATAAGAAATATGTTTTGTTTTATATAGAAGTTGATATGATAATTAATTTTATTCATTATGGGATTATATAGATATATCAGAGAACTAGATATTTAGTTTCCTACGAATATATGTAATTAAGAGATTGGACATAGCAGGGTTGGACCCGAAGAAAGGGTCAGGGTTGGGTTCGTTACCGACTATTGCATTAGTTCGCAGGATATTAGGAAAGTGAGGCGGCGCGGTCGGGGCACCGCGTCGGCGTTCGTTATACGGTGCGAGGTCGCGGCGGCGTGTGTTTCTCGGCGTGCGTGCCACTGCAGCTCTCCTCCACCGCCGGTAATTTGATTGGGCCCGAGCTGTCACCTATGCGCCGCAGTCGCCCGGCCGTCGCTCGCCGGCTATCGATTAGAGCCCCCGGCCCCCGCCTCCCCCGCGCCACCCGCGAACCGGATCTCGTCACGCCGCCATTGTGTACCCGCGACGCTTAAACGCATTCGTTTCTCCCGATGCGAAAACGACGCATTCCTTCCGCGCGCCCGTCCGCCCCGCCCCGGCCGGCCACACCGCCGCGCGGCGCCTCGCAGGACCGCACCGCACGGATCCTCTCATTACACTTTTACAGCGTTACCGCATCATCGCGGTGCCCTCACGCCTCACGCACCCCGTTGTCCCGCCACTGTCAATCGACACGATATTGACGAAGCCTCAATGAAACTTATTTTTATAACAAAGAATTCATGAAAAACACATTCGGCAAAAACAACTTAGCGCCTAAAAAGAGCTCGAAAAACCACTTAAGAATAACCAAAACACAGTATTATAGTTATAGTCTTGAAACAACTAATCTTGTAATGCGGTAGGTATTTGCTCTGTCTCTACTAAGGTAGAAATAGGCGACGCTATTCGTTAAAATCCGTATGTAGAGTCCGTCGTGGCTAATCCGTATGTCGGATTTTTTTTTAAACCAGATTATTTCCCAATCTCACCTCATCATGACAACTGGAACAGATTACTTAATATGCTCTTCTTAGCATGCAAATACTGGGCTTAAGTATTCTTACTATGATATTTGTCCCTAGTTCATCCGAGGAGCAAACATCCCGAACGAGTTCGCGGCTTGACGTATATCATTTACAAAGAGACGTGGCGCAACTCAACCTGCGAACATCATGGTTTTCAATTTTAACACAAACCCTAACGATGCTTTCAATCGCTGTAAACTTTTCTGTCTTTACTGAGAAATAGAAATAAATGAGACACTGGCTTTTTATGTCATTTATTTTCCATTAAAGTTAAAATAAAAACCCTACAAGCTCAGAAATTTCAGTTATATTGATGTCACGAACAGACACACTCAATTTAGTAATTTGTATTTTTTTGTATATATAAGATACCTACGCCTCCGCCGCAAAACTATGAATGAAATGAAGGCTTCGTTTTTTAATATTGCTCTACAATCTGATCAGAAGAGCCGTGATTCTATAATAAGTCTAACATTTCAAAAAACCGATAATACGCTTTCACCTAGTGGTTTTTGTCTAGATAGCTAAATAGACCGTATTTTATAAACACCACAGAGATATAAGGTGGTCCAACTTATACTTAAGAACATCAAAACCTTACCGACCAAATGCATACAGGACTCTTATCCTATTTACCTAAGTATTATTTTTGGTAAGAGAACACGTTCCGTTGACTGTACTAATAACTTTAAAACTAATATTGTCAAATTCATATTTCATTACATTGAAAAACATCAATTTACGATAGTTGCTACATAATGAGAAAATTAATTTGAACCCACTCGCAGAATTGCTTCAGGCGATTTCATCTTACGATTTTTTTTTATGCTCGAGCGCATATTCTTTAACAACAGACCTAACAAAAGCGATCAAGGCCTTTGAAGTTCCAAATCGAAACTCAAATAGAAACATTTTTGTGTAGCAATTTTTTATTAAGAGACAATAACCCTGATCGGTAGCGTAACGAACATACTGACTGACTGTTAAACAAACTCAAATGTTTACTATAAATAATAAATGTCACATACAATTTACCATTGTTCTTCAATCCGGTTAAATGTGAGAAAAATATGTATTAGATGTAGGTATGTATTCACGAAATGGACCTACGGGATGAGCATGAAGTCTACCTGATGACAAGGGGGTGATTATCTACGAGTAACCTAGCTTTTTTATCGATAAAGATTAGACAAAACTTAATTTTCATTAAAAATAACAACGTTATGAAAAATATGAGTGTATAATTGTAGGTGGTAGAACTCTTTGTGGTTCGGTCCGCCACACCTATTTTTTTTTGTCTAATAACAGCAACGTTAAGTGCTACTGTGTTCTGGTGTGGAAGAGTCAACAAGTGGTAAGGGTCAACTTAACTGATGCATTCTATTTCACGTCTTTCTAACTTATTTCTTAATGGTCATAGTGCTAGTTAGCATCGCCCCTCTCTTTAATGCTTGACCTGTGAGTTGTATAGATTAACCGATACCTATAAAGTTAGCAATCTTGAGCACACTGGAGTGTTTTTATTAGTGACCGCTGATGACTAAAATTTTAGACGCGTTTGCGGCGTCAGAAGGTACGGGTAAGACTTCGATGGCAGTTATCGTCAGAACAGTCGTTAAACTTCAGTATGTAAGCAACCTACTCGGGTTGGCAACCACATATCACTAAAATAACCACATATGAATAAAATGGACAATCTGCATGTAATGTAATGCAATGCAACAGGGTGGTGGAGTACGATTTAATGGGATAACTGTGCTCACCACATAAAACATAAAAAAGATTACAGCTCATCACTTCTTGTACAAAAATTAATCATAACAATTACATGGTTCCAAATTGTATCAGTTATTAATAATGTTTACTTTAACGCTCTCCCTCGTCGACCGACATAATGCCGCCTACTCACTGCCCTAGTGTTTCCTATAATGTTTACAGGCGTCTTGTGGTGTTGTTGGATGTTAGGTACACATGTTATTTGCCGCGGGTCATGTATGCTTGTAAACATAGACGTTTTTAATAGTTGTTTTGTAAGAGGTTTTCCTCAAAATGACTTTATATATTATGTATATCTGTAGACTGCATAACGTTATTATTGTCACTCTTTTGTTCTTATTATTATTACAACTGATTTTTATATTAAATTCTGTAAGGAGACATTCTTTTCCGAGGCATCCCAGCTTAGCCCTCAGGGGTAACGGCGCTCTTGTGGCCGACATCTGGTAGGAATCTAATCTTATCTTGGGTTGTTTACAGATGTCCAATGGCGTCAGTAGCCACTAAACATCAGGTAAACTGCATACTAATCAATACCAATAGGTAGACTGCTGCATAAATAAATTTAGTCTTGATGACAATTTTTGCTAATTTCAATAACTTAGATATGATTATATAATAAAAATCCAAATATATAATTTAATAAAATAGAAATAACGAAACATTTTGAAATAAAACCAACAACGGATATAATCCATCTTCGGCTAATACTTACCTGCAAACAAAAAAGACGACCATTTGGCCGAAGTAAATTAATTAATTAATATAAAATGGCAGGTCACAATTACACCACGTAATGCGAATGCGACATCCAACCGAGACCTTACAACACTTTTTGCCTTCATTGTTTTTTTTTCATTGTAGAATCCGTATTGAAGGTTACAAGATGGCGATCGACCATCTGCCCGTTGCTATTAAATATATTAATTTATTATACCTACTTTCTACACTTAATGGATGACCCTCGCAAACGGGTATGGGCGAATTGACAATAATAAAACCGATTAACTTTCACTAGGTAGTTATAGCATTTTGAAAACGTTTTTGTGGAATTAAAGTATGTGGAAGCGTAGTCTCATGGACACGACACAGTCGGTATACTAGGTTTGCCAGGCAGTTGTGTCAGTCTTAATTTTTCTCACCAGTTTATAAAAACAAAATAGCTGTAATATTTTGAACAATATTTATTGCAAAAAGTACAACAACATTAGGAATCATGCAAATAAGTAAGCATATGTGCAAAACTTTACAGAGACTGTACGTATATTGCGTAACAGATTGGTAGGTACATACGCTCGTAAGTTATAATTCATAATTGATGTGACAACATCTTTTTGCCTACCAATGTTAACTGGTAGATGAAAACTAACTGTAAAAGAAACTAAAATGATAACATGTTTCATCCAAGGTTCCACAAACTCGTTGTCACACTTAAGTACTTAAATGAAATGGTTCATTTGTACGTGAAGTTTTCTATTATAATTTAACGTTAGAGAATACGGAGTTCGTTCTATTAGATTTAATGTATATAATTTCCTGACCTATGGCATTCTAAGGGTTTATTTACATCTACAGATATAGAACGTGACAGACACGTGCTATGACAAAAAAAGGCACTGTCATACAATATGTATATTGAGTCTTTGTAATTATCTACTACTATATAATTATTATAAGGTATAAATTGATTTCCAAGATTTGATTACTTTGTTTGCTATGTACCTTCTCAGATACGAGGGGAACTAATAAAAGCGTGTTAAAATATGTCTGTAGGTAGGTATAATCGGGACCTCTAGTGTACCCTCTGTCTCGTGGACAGTTTTGTTACTTTATTAAAAATATATGTACTATTTAAAATTTATTGCCTTTTTAAAAAAAACTTCTACAAATGATAAAGTGGGAAATCTTCGAGTATGATTAAATAATGTCTAATTTAACGATTTGTCTGTGCTACTTCTATGCTGTGACATCCACTGTAAAATATTTCAACGTATTTCATACATGAATTTCATTTTTGTATATAGACTTGATTGTAGTTCTGAACTACAATGCTAGCACGAGAACCTTGTTCAACGTAGTCTCGTGATTATAACATGATTTATGAAACAAGCATCCTACCCCGTCTCTTCCCACGTGCACTTCTTATACGGTTCTTCTACGAGGGACCCCTAAATATTTTTGGTGTAGAAAGTACTTTATTTTAAATATAGTAAAGATTTATGCAAAATCCATTAAAATCAGTAACTGTCTTCAAGAATGGTAGTACATAGAGTTGAACATAGTACACCCAAATATTTTATTGTCGAATCTTATAAATACGTTATGAATAGCATATCGTATTTATAAGAAGCACTTATTTCAAAATCACTGACAGACACTCCCAATTTTATTTATTTATGTATGTAGATACATATAAGAAAATTCAACGATTTACCATTTTTTCTCTCTTTTGAATTCTGAATAAGCTGACATTTCAAATGTAACGGTATTAACAGTTTTTAAAATTCATGAAAATTCTAACCGTTTCCCATTTTGCTGCTACTCATAAATGACTACATTAGACGCTTCGTCGGTTCCCGGAAGTACATTGCTACGGTGCTTTATCGTCCTAAAATTTTATTCTTTAATGCATTTACACCAGAATGCAATGTGTAACAGCAAGTAGCTATATAAAGGAAACACGTTTTCGGCGCTTTCGAACCCGCACCAGGCTTCTCTGTCCTAGATGCCCTGAACACGCATATAGACTAACACATAAACACCATGACAAGAACAGAGTTTTAAATTTATGTACACGTCTGGCTGGAATCCTCTGCGAGTTGTGCCGGTGTCCTGCCCAATCATCCTCATCCTCGTCCCCACGGGTCATCCTAGAGATAGGTTGTCTGACTAAACTGCCAAAGTCCAATGTTAAGTTTATTGTTGGATATATAGAAAAGTAACAGAAGCCTAATAATTTTATTTTTAAAATGGCAGTAACTAAAGAAATCCGTTCATCCACTTGGTGCCTACGACAACGACTACACTACTTTGGGGACGGTTTAAAGCATAGTATATAAATAAGATTCCGCGTTGAATACTAAAAAAAGGATGAAAATACAGTCACTTAATCACAATTACGTAAAGTTTTAGCAAAAGCGTGAAGCTTTATGAAAATCGGAACAGTATTAAAAGTAAGTAAATAACTAAAACGTTTCGAGTTCAAGTCTCTGAAATCGCATAATCGTATTGACTTTATGCATACATCTTATCTTGTTAAGTTAATCGGATCGGATAAAAGAAAAAAAACTGTTTCGTACTCTTCATACTTGCAGGAAGCAGAGAACAAGTCTACCGGAAGTATTTACAAGGAAGTAATTTCCCTATCGATTTTAAGTTGGTGTGATAAGATACAAAGCCAATCGTTTACTTATTAATTTTATTGTTAGAAGTATTATTATTAATTAAGTACTTTTTCATTTTCAATTCGTATACTCAATTACTCATCTTGGAACGCTATATAGCGTAAGAATAGAACTTATTTAAGGACAGTAGGACAGTGAAATAGTACGAATGATAGAAAGTTGGCTGTGCACGAATCTGGTATGATTTTGTAAATATCTTAGCCAATATGTGTAACAGTGACGCGTGTGTCGTCATTTGAATAAAACATCTCGTATAGGTCTCCTACGAGGTAGAATAAAATTGTTTTTTTTTATCTGAAAAAATGTGTTGAACATATTATATATTTCTATAAACCTATTCCTTCAACTTTATCTCACTTATCTCTTATTACCATCATGTATCCGAACATTTAGATTTAACAAAAAAAAAAATGTTTTAGACTGTATCGCGGCCTGTTGTGTCTTTCGTTAGAAGTATATGATACAATTTTAGATCAGTAGGTACAATATCTATTTTACTTATTCAAGGATACAATGAAAAAGAAAAATATAGACAAAAAAGTCTTAAAATTCACTAATTTTACCTTGTATAGATAAAAGATAAAGACGAGTAACATTATAGAACATTTTGAATCGGAGTGCAAGAGTACTAATAGTTTGTTCGGAGAGAGTGACCGAAGAGAAAGTTTACTCTAAGCTAGCCTCTGAAACTTTTTATGTGTTACAGTCGAACGTACAAAACTACCGATAGTAAATAAAGTTACGTTAAATGGTCCAACGGTGTCTCATCAAACGTTTTTCAGCACTAGGAGTTGGCTAATAAAATTGTTTTGTTTTGTTTTATGTTGTAAATATAATGCTGACGTCACGTACGAATGCATTCCATTAATGTTACGAGTTTCTTCCGCAAATTATTCTGCGACGATCGATCGACGAGCGATGCAACCATTACCGTACCGCGGTTTATAGAGTTCTTGAGTTCGATCCCCGTCTAAGCAAAAATTTAAATGGCGAATTTTCGTCTAAATGTCTATGAACTCTTATTCCTTTCATCATTAAGGACAACTGGACAATACTCTACACCATGTTATTAAGGAGAATATAGTAAGATAGAAGATAGTAGGCCTGTAATCTGAAATTGTTAAATTATAAAGTAATGCATGTGATGCTGAGCGATTGATAAAGCCTATGGATGGGTTTATGAATCTATCTTATTATTATAATATTTTTTCATGAAGCGTGGCAAAAATAATCATAGTTGTGGTTCTTTCGTAGTACAACGTAATTTAAAATTGTTTTAGTGTTTAGTTGTGGCCTGTCGTTGGGCGCTATTAGCGGGGCGTCTGTTTAGCGCCGACTTAGCGGCTAGCGATCACCCGGATTAGCAACGGAAGCTGTAAGATTAAGATTGCACGCAGACCCCGGGGTCCGAGACGTGTCCCGTTTGCAAAGAGTGGCGTAGGTACTCCTCGGATAAATTGATTGTCTTGCTCTGACGGTGCGCCGTACAACTCGATAGCACTCTAACCGATATCTTCAGCAAAACATCGCTGAGTGGATTCTACTCTTTTCCTACTTTATAGTCTAACTGTAGCTTTCAAGTTGTATTGCAATTGTAAAGATATTTTGTCGGTATTTTTACGACTGGATCTCATTTTACGAACCATTTATGGACTTTCCTACTTTATATTCATGCAACGTCAATAGTCATCAAATATTATTAAAGACGCATACGTATTACAATGTTAATTCGAGTATGTTATAAATAGCTCACTTCTGTGCCACCTTAGTGCATATGGAAAATGAAGTTGGGATCGACAGGATGGAAGTTTTTATGGTTACGTTCCTACTTACCTATTAAAGACACAAAATAGTTATTTCTCGTTTAACAAGTCGTAATGTTTTGATTCGTTATCAACCTATGATTATACCACATCTGGGCACGGATTTCCTGTCAGAGAGAAATGGGGGTAGGCCATAGTCCACAGCGCTGGCCAAGTTCGAATTAGTGGACTTCGCATTCTCTCCGACGTGTATATTTCCTCACTGTGTTTGCCTTCGCCCTTAAAGCAAGTCATAGTTTATATGTTATTTGATTGTTTTAATTAACTTGAACTTATTTAACATTTATACGTTACAGTAACATTTCTTATGATGTTTGGAATATCTTGCAAACATCTCCAAGCTACCGATCGTTCGGATTACGTGGCGCTAATCTTCCAAACGTTTTTCGATCCCAGCTACTAAGCTTCGGTGTCCACATAAATCAAATTTCAGCAGCTCGCCAGAACTGGGACGCTCAGTTTGTTGACACCTACACTGACTGGCGAATGACCTAAAATATACAGTTTTTTTCACCGCAGACTTTTGCGACTTACGAATGTCTTCGCGCCAAACATCATCAATCAGGCAGTTTCAACATTCAGTTCGATGTTTTGATGCATACGTAACAGGCTAAGATCCGACTGGGATCTTGGTTCGTCTGTTTTTTTATTAATGTAAATTACTTTTAAAGACGGCTAATTGTATAAAATAGGATCATGGTTATCGAAAACTGTTTAAATAAAGTAATATTTACTATTATTTAAATTATTTTCATTTGATTTGAACATTTTTATGAGAATAAATGATAAGTTATTTGAATCCGTCTTGATTATATTTATTGAAATAAAATTATAATACTATATTTACCGGATTACCTGTAACCCTACGTTACAGGTATTCCGTTGTAAAAGTATTCTCATTAATTTATCAATAAAAATATTGTAGTTATAAATCAGTGGACTTCGTAATCACGTGGTCAGAGCTCATACTATAAGATACGAACATAAATACATCCATAACGTTCGCATAAGAGACAACGAGTCATCCTGTGCCCTAAAAAGATAACCTCACTAAATTGTTTGTGATTGTTTAATTTGGACTTGCATACATAAAATTCTATAGATTTTAAGACGTAGAGTTATAAAACAGCCATTTGGTATTACGAAGGTGATGTTTACCTAATTTGTGATAATTATAGATCCAGATATACAACTTAATCATTGTTCGTCAATATCAAAAACAGCGAGTGTCATTGCGAGGTTTGCAAGATCGACTAACTGATGAGATAGAAAAACTAATCATAACCTGTTTATTATGGTATTCATTATTTTTAGCGTGTTTTGCAAATAAATGTTATGCCTACGTCATTGATTATGTAAATATATGCCATTATTTTTACTTTTTCATTTTAATTGAATTTAAAAGTTTAACGAAATTATAACAAAATATGAAATCCATTGAAAACATATGTTTTGGTACTTTTGTACTTAGACTATAAATTGGCGAAGTTTCGTTAAGCATCACACAAAATAAATGCTGATTTAATGGAACTTTTGGTAAAGAATTAAAGATATTATTTTACAATCAAAGATTACAAAGTTGACGCGGCTGAAACCTAGTAGATATACAATTTGTTTCGAATCAAGTATTGATTTTGATATACACGTGATATCTTTTGTTTGATGGCAAGACGTCATTGACCCCTATGAAAATAGCAGAGGCGTCGCGGTTTCAACATTAGGTACCTCCAGCGGTCGCGCGCATGCCTGTTTCTAAGGTCGCGCCCGCCGCAGCCTTCCGATGGAAATGATTTCAATTAAATGCCACTATACGGGCTTCACATCGGGGGTCCAACGGAGGCGGGACACCGTCTTGGGCCCCGAGATTGTTGCAATCCTAAGAGATGATGACTGCCTATAGATAGTGTGCTACCGCATCTTACCGGCGGCTGCTGTTGTCACTGCGGTGTTTCGCGGGCGGGCAGATTTATTTGGACGTACCCCCTTCGGGGGGTGCGGGGCCGGGCGCGCCACCCACCGCGCCACCTCCACACATTTGACTGGATCAATAAGTAAGCAAAGGATGCCCGAGCAGAAAAACCATACACCCGACCACCCCAAGGGGGCACACGTAACCGACACCCCCCCACTAACGGAGGGGGGGGACTCCACAGATTGCCATTTTCTCTTTGCCTACGCTTTAATTAGTTGCGTAGTGATGCGTGTGGATCCATAATCCAGTGATATTAAATTGCCAAACAAGTCCCATTCGGCTAAGAAGACCCGACCCCACGGGCCACTCGACAACAAACACCGTCGAGTAATGTTCATAAAATAAATATGAAAAAGTTCATAAACACCAACGTAGCATCCATAAAATACTTGAAACAAGGAATGAAATCACTGTTGTAAATATTTTCATAACCGATAACAGTGTATCTTCAAAGTAAACTATCCTGAGATGATTTGTAATAAAATAGAGCCAATTCATTTAAAGTTAATCTCGGTCATCATAATGTCGCCATGGCCCCCAGATTAGATAAGCGTCGACACCGCTTAAACCAGAATTAGTTGTAACAAAGTACATTTCTTTACATAAAACTGTACCTCGTAACTACTTATCCATATTAATGTGAGACAGTTCATGAACCCATAGACCTTCCAGCTAATGTCTTGATGTGCAACAATTGTGAAGTAATGATAATTTATTTCAATTATGCAAGAAATTACCTTAAACACGCTCATAAATTGAATTATTTCTTTACATTAATGTCTATAAAATTTTGCGGAGGACATCGAATACCCTTCCGTATTCGACATTGTAGTGTCGGAAGTCTGAAAAGCCGCTTCGATGGCCTCCTAAACGCTATTACTTGTCTACCTTCGAAACAACATGGCTATATCAAAGACAGTAGGAAAGCAAATATTCCTATTGAGAGTAGTAAAAAGATCCATACAATTACTTTCTTGTTGTCCAAAGTCATTAATTAACAACATAGTTCTAATCTAAAACATCGATGCTTCAAGTATATTTAACCAGGATCATTTGAAGTTCACATAGACAGGTATTTCACTCTAAGGAGACCTATGTGTACCACCTATATTATTAAGATGCGTATTACATATTCGCTTAATATCGGTTATTCTACTTGCGTAGCTTATACATTGGCTTAAACTTGATTGAATCTCTATTTATTAATCAAAATGCGCTCTAACCTGAACGGATAACTCAGCCAAAAACATCAAGTAAATCTGAGACAGTCCGAAGAAACGACTCTCTTATCACACATATATATTACAGTATAATAGTGTGTAACAAAAGTATTTCCACAGGCTTTCGATTACAAATAACAGAAATATGTACAAATCACGATAAGTATCATACAACAAGCGCATAGGCTTGTCTCCTTCTGCGTTATGTTTTATATTCATGAGGTTGGTACATGAGACGCATGTCGTGATTTTGCATTCCGTGTGCTTCTAAGAATTCACGGTCAGAACTACATTTCGCTGATACCGTTATTCTTGAGATATTAGTCGATTCTTAAGATTATACCGCCATAAGCGACGCCAGGACAGGATAATTAAAGAGCGGACAGTGAATAATATCATTACTGTAAACACTATTAAACGGCGTTTAATCCTGCAGCTGCCAGTCTAGGAACCTATAGCTGTTAAGTTTTTATAGTAACGTATGAAATTGTCAATTCAAGTTAAGTGTTCCTATTTTTATTAATCCTAATATCCGTTACTAATTTAAACCGAGGTCGCATTTAATTTGGTTATTTGCAGAAGTGACTTCGTTAGTGAGTTAATTTAAAAGTATTCACAATTATCATAAAGTGAATTTTCATTGTAATTAAACCTTCTTCCTCAATGTCGAATCCAAAAACGATTCGTAATTTGAGTCGATGTCGCGGCAAATTGGCCGTTCGTAAATGCGAATCGGTTTAAAAAGCTTTGATTTTTACGGGCGCTCCGCTGCGCTCATCTCGAGTAAGCGTCACAAGCGGGCTCCTTGCGAAAAGGAGCCAATCGAAATAATTATCATAAAGTAAATCCCCCACAATTCGGCGGCCGCCCCCGGGCCGCGTGGTAATGGCGGGCCCTCGCCCTAGTGATGGCTATCGGAAACCAGCTAAATCGTATCGATGGATTTGTGTTCACACTCCGCTATGATAGGATAATGTCATTTTTCTAGTGAGGGTATTTATAGTATACGTGTAAAAGTTTTTTTACCAGCTAACTGATTTTTGTTAAGTAAAGGGGATAAATTAAAAAGCTAGTATGATTTTAAATAACATATAAGGCCTATCAAGGGTATAAAGAACAGAACATCTCTATACTATAAAAATGCAAATCCTTTAGCAAGAACAATTTGCATTAGACTACAGAATTAATAAATTATTTATTGATATTATAATTGTCCCCTGGACATATTTTACCATTTTTGCAGTATACCTAAAGTTTACTAATGAAAAAGACGAAGTAGAGACTTTAATTTATTATGCCAAAAACGCATCAAACCTTACTAATGTTGTAAAACTATATTGCGTTTTGCCACATGCGAATATGTGGCAAACTCTAGTCTAATAAACGAAACGTCGATGTTGCTCGTCAATTACTTCAATACCACAACTATATAAGCTAGGGCAAACGAAATAATCGTGCTTTCAGTTTTTCCCTTACGACTACGCTCTCATCTCTGTATTGCCGATGGAATTAATGTGCCCGCTTGCTTTAACATCTATTTCGTCTTTGTTTCCCCCTTCCCCATTCTCGGCTAATGCCAATAATGGGTTGACTCTGTATCCAATTCCAACAAAAAAGTAATGCTCGGCAATATTGCCGAATTCGCTTAAGCCGTAACGATGTTTCAGTGTGCGCCGAGTACGCTCTGAATTATTTGCTGATATAAAAAATAGTCGATTCATTGCGAACGTTATTACTATTTTTTAAATGGTTGGCTTGACACGAACCGACGAGACCCTATTTCACACCGACTCATTTAGCGAGCTATGCTTTTATTATTAGGCGTGTGGTATGACTGAGGTGTCTGCGTGAGACTGTGCGGTAATAATAAGTAGCCGGTGCCTACCCACCCCTCGACGCCCCGACCCCTCCGACCGCACGCGCCGCGCTTACCACTCAAAAGCCATCTTAACTTAAAACCGGTCTTCGATATCGCCAACTTTTATATTGTGAACCTACTCGATGAAATTATGAACATGACCCAATTTTTAGTGTATCGCTTGTTTCTAAGTATTTGAGCTAAGTGGGGTCATCGTATGGCGGCGACGATGGCGTCTCGCGGCGTGTCGACGCGTGACGCGGTCGCGAGCCGCCCAGCCGCCGCGCCGCTGGGCCCCTCAGGCACAATACGTTTGCGAGGATGTGTATTACACCTTTTGTTTAGTCCTGTTTTTAATCCGCTTAAATTTACCAAGCACACTGAAAAACAAAAAAAATGCTTGTAATAATATTCTAATACTGCATTCTAATAATCGACGGCAGAATAAAATGTAGGGGTAAACAAATGTAGGTATTGTAAGGGAGATCTTAAATATGATAGACGCCTTTAATTTTTAGTCCATAAAATGCTAACAGGAGCCGTCACATCTGCTAACAGAGGCTCTATATTTTAAATTACAGTAGATGTTACAGGTTCAAAGATCAATAAACTATTTCTAGGTTCTTGCTACAAAACATTGTTTTATTTCTATCCGTCATTTACGGTCAGGGTCTGACAGTCAATTAAGGACACGTCGATTCATCCAGATAAAATTATATAAATTATGTATAACAACACTTCGCCACCTGGTGTTACAAAAAAAAACATAAAACGCTTCATAAGAGCGCACTGATGATCTTATTACGAGCATAATCTCCAACGAAATGAAAAGGCGCGATTGCGGTACTTTTATTTAATACGAATAAAGTGGTATGACGGACATGTTGTGTTGTGATACGAGTGCGCGTGTCGTAATGGCGGTCGGGGCGGTACATCGGCACATAAAAATCATAAGCTGACGTGGGCATGTTTCGCAACGCACCTGCCCTGCACAGCAGCCCGGTGCTAATAGCGCAGCGAGAGCGACATCTATCTCTTCGTAATTAAAATACTTTAATTAATGAGAATCATTTATCTATATTTATGTTGTGTTTATTTATCCAATGCGAATCTGATACAGTTATTTATTATTTCCTTTTCAAGGAATTAGTTGCTTTAGACATCTTAAAATTATATGTCATTATTAGGACTTTGTTCCATGCGTTGTCTAAAGCGTATGGTTTTAAATATAATTTCAAATCTAATAGCAAAATAGAAAAATGTGTTCGACATTCGAACAGTACCGCCTCAATAACACACTGCCACTTACTAAATTTGCTTAAATGCATAATTCCAAAGTACAGTGACCCGCACAGGCCGACGAGATTTCTGCTCTTACGCAAATCGCATTCACGGTGCTCCGTTGCACTGGCCACGTTCGAGCCGGTGATGAATCACTGTGATAACTATAGGTGCCTAGGTCCACAACATAATGTGGACACACTATCTACTCGCGAAATTGTGGCGTTAATTTATGACCTATCTCGACTTCCTTTGTAGCTGGCGTTAGATACTCCATCAGCGGTGGCTGCAAATTGCTTTGGAAATTACTATTAATCTATAATATTTTTTCTTATTTCATTACTTGTCGAAATGATGGTGTATTTTCGTTCAAAACCAAAGAAGTGACATCAAAATGCCCCCTGATTAGACATTTTACATTCTGGAACTTTAATTGCCCAATGGGTATAGATTTGATAAGCATATGATCGCAGAGTCGTCATCATATTTGTCTATTATACAAGTTAATTTCAATTCCTTTAAGAGTACGTTGTTGGTTGTAATGAAACTTATTTAAATTATAAACATACTTTTAAGAACGGTGGTTTACAATTAATCACTCGAAAGATGTCCTTGCACGAACATGGCATTCTCGGCCGTTCACAGTTCAAAACTAATGTTGTATAAGCTATTCGTGAGACTAGAATTATGATTGATGAAAAATATGCAATAGGTATAGTTTAAAACAACATTTGTATGTTTTATAAACATTTATTATAAAATCTTGCAACTAAAGAAACGGATTTTTTTATACTAAACGTCAAGCAATAGTTTGTTTTATAATTTTTAACGTGCATTTATTTAGACGTTATATTAAAGTATAAGCATTGAAGTCATGGTTACACCAAAATAATGAAGGCTAAATAAAAAAAATCATACCAAAGGTAGAGCAGACTATAGGAACGCTATGTGTATTTAGATGACCCCGAACAGTTTGTACAATTAAGTCCATTTTAATTTGTCAAATACAATATTTTTAAATTATTTCATGTCATTCTTATTATGATTTACATTAGAAAGGTCGATACGTCTATTGCGTCATATGCATGTTATAACTGTAGGGACTAGTTAATGAAATTAAAGATTGGTATCGGCCCTTAATGATATGAAATTTTATTAAAAATAGTATGTACTATGTACCTTACATTTGCCTAGAGAATTCTAGTTCTCTACTTTACATTAAATAACTCTCGGATGGAATTGAAACAATCGGCTAATGAAAGGAATGTATGATTTGAAGTAGATGTTTCTGAATTTGCAGTAGCGATGGAGGAGGAATCTACAGAGCTGCCGGGCACGGACGGCCTGGCGCCGAAGCAGCGGCACCAGGCGAAGCACCGCGAACTGTTCCTCTCGCGGCATGTGGAGACGCTGCCCGCCACGCACATCCGCGGCAAGTGCTCCGTCACGCTCCTCAACGAGACAGAGTCGCTGCTCAGCTATCTCAATAAGGATGTGAGTATGTACCGGCCACGCAACAACCACTCAACGCCGACTCGCCCGTAGCCGCACTAGTGCGCTTCTCTAGTAGTACGGCGCAACGTCATGCCGCTTCCCTTGCTGCATGTACACCGCGATGTAGAGACTGCATCATTATCGGGATCAAACATCGCTGTCATCGGACAAAATCTCGCAACACTACAGTTGTTTTTAAATTGTAAATAACATAGGAGGTACTCCTCGCTTTCTTCTGCAAAAGCATTATATACTATACATACTGCTATGTGATTACCGCGAAGTATTAATGTTGTTTTGATATTCCTACCGGATTTTAATAGCGATTGCGACCGAACAAAATAAGTAAACTTTCTAAATGTAGCTTCACACCACACATTATTTTATTTAAAAAATTATAGCTAATCAGTTTATTAAATGTGTTTTTCTAAATCCTAGTTATGTAATTAATGATTAGAACACGTGACTACAAATTAATGACGCGCGAGATGAGGATGATTTTTTAATTTATTTTCGCTCCACCGCTACTACGCTTACCGCGCCGCGTCACACGGGTCACGATTGTTATGTCGTGTCCGCCATTTTGTCTTATGCACCGGCATGTCACACGAATGAGCCTATATGGAATGTGTGTGGTACTTAGGTGAAGTACCTTACAACATTTTTTATATTTAAAAATGAAAATAAAATGAAAAACTTTTTCAATTAATGTATATTAAATGTTACGTTTTAGACATTTTGTTAGAATACCAATGATAGAGCAGGTATTGAAACTACAATTAACAAAAATCGTTAAACGTACATTGATTCGTGTGTAATGATACTTAAACCGTAAATAAAATTCCTGCGTACAATCTCTTTTTAAAACTATTTCGTTCATCTAAAGTTATTATTACACAATTATTTGTATGCTATAGACTTCAATTTCATAATTGTATTTTACACCGTTGTAATGATATAAATGAAAAAATACATAATTTTATTATAAATGTTTACTTTAGTAGGTAGGTACATGGGAGATCCATTGTCATATTTTATTTCATAAAACTAGTAAACTGGCGTCGCCGACCGGCATGCATCCAATTTTCTGGCCACTGAATCCCATAAATTTGTCAAATCTATTCTAAATAGGATTCCTCCATAAAGTCGATCAGATAAATATCACACCCATGATGACTAAGTAGGTACACCTCATGAATCATACGCCTCTAACTCTAACTACTGAATCCTAGAACAACAGAACAAAACATGCTACAATAGAACAGAACATATGACTGTGATGGTGCCGAAATAAAGTCAAGCGTTCCAAATATAAAGTCGTTACACATTACACAATATAACTAAGCGTCATCATAACTTACAATAATATTCCATCTACACTAACTAATAAGGAAATGAGCCTGCACTTGTCGACCTATCTCGTATCACTGTCCGCGTTTCCTGTTTTGTATTGTTTGCTATTACAAATGTAGAGGTCGAATCTTAACACAACGTGACGTTATTTTATTTTGTGATTGGTAATCCGAATGTCATAAACTGTACTCGTATTATGATATCGACGTTATTGTGATACGTAAGACCTAAAAAAAAAACAACTACAGAAATTAAGATGACACCTTCTACTTTCATAGTCCCATAGTAGTTTACTATTCCATGTGTTAACCTACGGTTTTAAGGACACACAGAAACGCGTACATACACATTTAAACATAAATCCAATCAAAAATTAATTATTTACGAGTAGATATCAAGCCAAACAAAGGACTACTCGAAATTCGCACAAAAAATATGTAACATGCTCATTTTAATATTCTCAATTCACTAACGAGCATGCATACAATTATTTTAATCGTACATACACCTCACAAAATGTACGTTTTGTTTCAAGTCGATCTAGAACTGGTAGTCCTTGACGCAGAAAGTAGATTGAGCGCATACTCAGTGAAACGTATTTAATTATTACTGCACAATTGATCGACAATGTAGCGTGTTCACCATCCACCTAATAAATCCACTATTAGCTCCTGACGACGAATCTCTATATATAATCTGGTCAATGCCATTGCCCCTACCAACCCGCATTAGAGTACCGTGGTGGACTGTGCTCCAGGGCATCCCCAGTTGTGGAGAGGACTAGTGCCTAGCAGTGGAACGTAAAAACAGTTGCAGCTTTTTTGTGCATGTACCCCCTTCGTGGGTTGACTCAGCGTTATAAGCGCTGCTGTTTTCCGATTTCATAGGTGTGGTGAGGCTAAGTCAATTACATGAGGCATTCCAACTTAATACTACGAGGTAGCAATGTTTGTGATCGACCTCAATTAGAGCTTCAATCCTGTACGAAGCTGATTACCGATGTCCATTGGCGGCAGTGAGCACTTAGCGTCAAGTGGACTGTGTGCTTGTTTGCTACTTCAATTACATAAAAAAATCCGTGACTAGTAATGTTTCATTAGCTTTTATAAAGAAATCAATGAATTTTAAATGATTTCCAGCCTTATTAGAGTTTGTTATCCATCGCACGTAGCCTATGTCGATCGTTGACCAATCAAAAATGGTTGTTGTGGCTATGGTCTTCTAGCCCTTAAACTTTCATCAGTCTTTACCCACGCGCTCTTCTTAATCAATACACGTTTTCATAAGAATATTATGAGAAAGGCTTAGAATTACCGCACGACGATTCGTTCATCGTATTATCATATCGCAATTAAATAGTAACGCAGTCAGCCATTTTGTGAGTGTACTCGTTATACTACGTCGACGTCCGTGTCCGATACCATCAATGCCAATCACCACCGCGACAAATTCCCTTGATCTATACAAAAAGCTGATATTCTCGGCATTCGCTATTGTTTTCTTTACACGAAACATTGCGACGATTACTGCAAATCTGTAGTTATATTATCGATTACTTTATTTGATTTAATTGCAAAAGAACACAAATACACGCCGCCCTCTTCTCGCTTTGAGTGTAACGTTCTGAGAGGAGACGTTTGCTCAGCAGTAGTGCAGCCGTTAATAATAACACACCACACTTTGCAACATCAGCACTCGTATTCCGTTTTTTTGGTTTAAAGAATAACCCATCTACACCAGACTTAACATACATCAAAAAAACATACTTGAAAGTACGAGTAAAAATGGTTTCACCATATCAGAAGTTCTCACTTAAAACTGATTGTAGTTTTTAGTGGTAAAGGAGTTAGTAAGGTGCCGGTTTGCTATTTTTACATCATAAACATGCAACGTCATTGTAGCAATCGTCGCTATTGCCGCCTAAGCATACAAAATCAATAGCTATTAATCAAAACCCACATAGCCTTGTGATGTTTACTCACTAGAAAAGAATATCTAGACACCGGTAGTAATATTTTACACGTAAACAAACATTTACTTGTTATAAACTATGGTAATATGTATCTTCAATTTTTATTTTCAAACTTTTTCGCACGAAGTAACATAGCAATATGTCTGTTTGTAAGATTGTATTTTAATACACAACTTTTCTATTGTTTCAGGACGCATTTTTTTATTGTTTAGTATTTGATCCTTCACAAAAGACTTTATTAGCAGATAAGGGAGAAATCAGAGTTGGAAGTAGATATCAGACTGAAGTAACTAATTTATTAAAAGAAGGTACGTATCGTTATAGATATATTTGTGGGGAATGTGGTCTTTATAAAGCTACTTCATATCTTCAGTTCATATAAAATATAATGTGTAACTAATCTTAGAATATTTTGATGACGCTTTTTTAGTTATAGTCTTGCATGCTTTCCATTTAATATACTCTAATTGTAATATTAAACGTGCCCTTCAGTACGAACGGATGACCATCCAACCGGGAAGGTATAGGTCTGGTTATAGCGTGATATAGCTAAAAACTATATGAGTAGACAGAAAAGAAAATATGTCTCTAAAGGATAAAATTCGGTGAGCTTAGACTGCACTGCATTAATCTCTCTGAAGACTGAACATTCTGCTGGTCAGCATGAGTGCATGCAAAATTTACATGATAAATAACTTGATTATGCAGACATTAATCAATTCCATCTTAAATTTAAATGTAGGTCCTATTCCATTAGAAATTAATGACAAACGGAAAATTATTGTCCACTTAACAGCAAGTGCACCAAAACTGAAGAAACATATTCATATATATTATATTATATATATTATTTTAGGACTTTCTAATTATAATGTAATAAAATTTTAATCATAATATTTATAGTTAGCTTTTTTTAATAATAATTATAATGTAGTACTTTAATAAACATGTAAGTTGTGTTCACCTTTAATTGCAAGAACACGATTGAACAATAAATGATGTGTTAGAAATTAAGGACGATATCTTGTGTTGGTGAACCTTAAAGTAAATAAATAATAATATAAGTTATTGTGATATTTCTAGGCGAGGAGGACCCGCGCAACGGCGAAGCGCTCGAGACGCTGGTATGGACGCCGGAGCACGGGCTCACGGACCGGCAGATCGACCAGTTCCTGGTGGTGTCGCGCTCGGTGGGCACGTTCGCGCGCGCGCTCGACTGCTCCTCGAGCGTCAAGCAGCCCTCCCTGCACATGTCCGCCGCGGCCGCCAGCCGGGACATCACCCTGGTCGGTTCTAATCTCTCACGATCATATTACTGCTTTTAAATTTTACTTTAAACACACATATACTTGCTGAATATTGTCAATATAGGCACAAAATTCATCAATCGCTTCCCAGAGATGATCTTAATTGGTGACTCTCAGATATGGCATGAAAAGAATTTTGAGGCTTTATATGCAATAATATGACCATATAGTGCTTAATTATATATTTATTACCACCAAGTTACAATAATAATTCTTGTAATAACAAGAATAACATTTTTTAACATTTGCCTTTTGCATGTGTAGCTTTAAAGACTAAGAAAGTAAATGCATGCATGAAATAAATCTAAATAAACATATATAGTTGATGCTATATAACTATATTGTCACTAGAAAAGTTAGAAGTCTAACACGCCTAGGGGCCACTTTGCGTGTTTGATTTTTATTTAATAACTAATCGTAGATAAGTGTAGATATCTCACCGCCTTGTAATTGAAGGAAGCCATTAAATGGCTTAAACGGCTGACAATTCTGTAAGCCATTTAATGGCTGTCATGGTGTAATTTACGCGGAACAATGTCGACATACTTACATACAGTTAACTGGTGCAACAACACTAAATCGAAGAAAAAGTGCGGAGAAATATCGTTTCATTCGTGAATGATCTAAAAACTATTTTTTTAATATTTTTCAAACACGAAAATAGATGACAGTGGCAATTTCAATTGTCAAAACTGGTTACATGCTCTTGTTAGGGGTGAGTAATCTTTACTAATCTATGTAACTAATATATTATATCGTTGTTCAGTTCCACGCAATGGACACACTTCACAAGTCGGGCTACAGTATAGAGGCGGCGCTGTCGTCGCTGGTGCCCGCCAGCGGGCCGGTGCTCTGCCGCGACGAAATGGAGGAGTGGTCCGCATCAGAAGCCAACCTGTTCGAGGAGGCGCTCGACAAGTACGGCAAGGACTTCGGCGATATACGACAGGACTTTGTGAGTCTACATCATCGTAATAATGAGTTCTTTGTTGTTAGATAGTAATTAGATATTAGCCTTCGAAGTCTTCCCAGTGGCTCCCCGTCTCAGTTGTTTTCCAATCAGGACACCTAATCAGAACATGTTTCATATTCCCATAGAACATGTTTTATACATATTTTACATATGTTTTATATATTATAGGTGTATCTTCTATACCAAGATGTGTCTGTCCCAATGCCAAACTGTATAGACATACTTTTCCAAGGCGATCCAGCTTAGTCCTCAGGGATAGTGTCTGGTGTCTGTGGTGGACATCAGATACGAATCTGATCCTATCTGGGGTTGATTACAGATTTCCATGGAGGCCGTAGCCAATTACCATCAGTGGACTGCATGCTTGTCTGCTACTCCTATATTGTATATTTAAAAAAATAGGAAAACTTTTTTTGATATATTAACATGATCGATCGTATGTATGACAGTTGCCATGGAAGACGCTAAAGAACCTAGTGGAGTACTACTACATGTGGAAGACGACGGACCGCTACGTGCAACAGAAGCGCGTCAAGGCGGCCGAGGCGGAGTCCAAGCTGAAGCAAGTGTACATTCCCAATTAGTGAGTGTTTGTACCGCACACATGCAATATATAACTCTTATATGTGTTACGTGTTATAATCGTTTGCGAATTCGTTGCGTTTTTGTTATTATTTTTATCATTGTGTTTTGCTTTTTCTCCTGTGTGTAAGTGTGTATTTTTATTTGATTCTATAGTCTACTTAAGTTGTCCTACTAGCAATAATGTCTTTCTATTTTGAAAGACTATTCCTATTGCCCTAGTCTCTAAGTTGTATGTGTAAAGTGTACATATGTTTGCACTTACATACATGCAATAGATTTTTTAATTGCTTCATTATTTTTGTACGTTGTCTTAGAATGTATTGTTTGATCAAATCAACCATAAGTGCTATCAAGCTACTCATGCATTATACTATAAATAATTCCCAAGGTAAAGCTTTAAGTTTCTGACTCTACTTTTAAGAGTGCGATTAAATGTTTTTGTACTTAGTAAGTCCCAGTTAACAACAAAAAGTTATACTTAAAAAGCTCCGGTAATAACATAAGATGTATTAGCTAATAGTCAGAAATAGACTCACATCGTTAGCAATAGCAAGTGTAGTGTGTTAAGCGGTGGAGTAACGCGTGCGCGTGGTGATTGCAGCAACATCCCGAACCCGGCGCTGGTGGCGGGCGGCGCGGGCGCGGCGGGCGGCAAGGCGCCGGCCGTGCTCAACGGCGGGACCAACGGCACCGCCGCGCTGGCGCCCGCGAGCCTCTGCGCCTCCTGCCAAGGTTAGTGAATTACTATTTTTTAAGCCGTGTTTAATTGGACGTAGTTATGCAAAATGGATCCAACCCACAATAACCGTTTTTTTAGTTACTATCACAAATGGCTCTCCACAGATTTTAAAGATGTTATTATTTCATTTTAATACTCTCACCACATTCATTTATGGTGTTTATTACCTACAATTGATAAGTGTCTTTTCATTATGTATGGAGTCCTAGTAATAGAATTATAATTGATTATTACATGCGAAAAGCTGAAAGTATTAATTAAAAGTAATGTAGATAGAAAATGCAATCCATTGATATATTTATTACTTTCCGTTTCAGTTACAAATTCAACCCAGTGGTATGCATGGGGACCGCAGCATTTACAGTACAGACTGTGCGGCTCCTGCTGGCAATATTGGAAAAAATACGGCGGTCTTAAGGTAAGTTTGCCCTTTTTGAGCTTTGAATACTGCTTTAAGTCCTATGTTGTAGATTCATCTTGTATATGTACTTACATTTTTTGTATTAATATTTTTGTCACCACTGACTGTAGACATCGTTAATCGACCCCTAATACGTTAAAGCATTGATGCATTGCTGTTCCTGAAGACTAATTAACGATAACTGCCTTACTTATCAAACTAAGACCTTACATGTCTATTATGACATGACCCGCACGAAAACAATTATAACCTTTTTTTATAATATAAGAGTAGCATTCGAGCATGCACTCCACCTGATGGTAAGTGGCTACTGCCGCCCATGGACATCTATATACTACTACTACCTCTGAGGACTAAGCTGGAAAGCCTCTGAAAAGTATTTCTCCCTTACACACGCTTCAAACCAGAACACAGCAGCGTTTATCGCTGCTATTATGAGACAGAAATAAGTGTGGTGCTGCCGGTGATGAACCACAGAGGCTTCTACGACCCTCAAAACTTCACTCTATGAGTGTGTTTGTGCAGACCCAAACAAAAGACAATGCGAGATTCGCTATCTGTATCAACCAACTTACTCCTTACTTAGTTTAGTGATAGCCTTGTGATTAAAAAACACGGCCTCTCGATCGAGGGGTCCGAGGTTCAAATCCCAGGCACGCACTTCTGATTTTTATAAGTTATGTGCGTTTTAGAAATTAATTATCACTTGCTAAGCGGTGAAGGAAAACATAGTGAGGAAACCTGCATACATGAGAGATTTATAAAAAAACATCTCAAATGTACGTGCAGTCTACCAATACGCACTTGGCCAGCGCGATTGACTATGCCTAATCCTTCTCATTGTGAGAGGAGACCCGTGCCCAGCAGTGGGACAGTAATGGGTTGATGATGATGACGATGATGTGTGCAGACCGCCGGTGTGTTCGGCGAGAGTGAAGCGGAGGCGCGGGGCGCGCGCGGCGAGGGTGAGGAGGGCGCGCTGTCCGCCTCGCACCGCCCGCACCGCTGCACCGTGCTCAACTGCGGCAAGGTATGTGCTACAGTTACGAATATTATAATATATTGTGTAAACAGTTTACAAATATGTTATTTGCTTTCTTAATAGGAATTGTCAAAATAAATAACTTACAGTATAAACGCATTCAATGATTTTTATTACAATGAAATTGTTACGTAAATGCCATAGATACGCAAAAATACGGCTCAATTATTATTATTTTGCTAGGATTGTGATTATGGTGGTAGTCATCTTCTCTTGGAATCGTTATACTTTCTCATTGTAAGAAGAGAAATTAACATGATTTACTTAAGAAAAATAGTAGCTTTATCCTAAATGATTATATTGGATATATAAAAAGATGATAAAGGACCTTTGACACGTCTTTTCTTCAACATTCAAATACCGCGGTATAGTCCGCGCCAAACTGCTTGTCCGCCCCGAATATAGAAACGAATCGCGCCGTACTAGCAAATTGTAGATATCAGCGAAACGAAGACAACGCGGGCCCTCCAGCACCGTCCGCAGTCGCCCACGGGTACATGCGTTAATGTACTCTTCGTTACGGAGTATAATATGTTAACTATACCTGTGCGCAACAACATCAGTCTACGACTCTTATTTCGGGGCAGTTGCCCCTAATTCAGAGAGTTAAGGACTGTGTTATACTTGTATAATATAAGCTAAAAATTACAAGAGAGTATAATGCGGTCGCATTAAGATTCTTTAGGGCACTGATTAACTGCTAACGTTAGAATGGGCTCCCGGCTCCGTCGTCATGGTGAGGGAGGCGGAGGAAGGTGCACCCCACATCGATTCCCCGCACCAAATCGCGTGCGCAGGGCTGTGGCGCGTTCAGCTTCAGAGCGGACTAGCAGTTTGGCGCGGATTATACATACCAGATGTAATAGCATTGTGTGTGTCCCCGCGCAGGAGTTCAAGTTGCGCGCTCACCTCGCGCGGCACGTGGCGACGGCGCACGGCGGCGGCGGCGAGGGCGCGCGGCCGGTGATGAAGACGCGCGCCGCCTTCTACCTGCGCGCCTCGCCCTTCACGCGCCTCGCGAGACGCCTCGCGCGCGCGCTGCGACGCCCGCGACACTTCGCACGCTCGCCCTTCTCGCCGATCAACCTGCACCAGGTCAAACACGAATGTGAGTATACAATCTTAGTATTATGCTTACATATACCATAATAACAATGTGATTGATAATGTGTTGTAACAATCTAGTGTTGTGATTTTTATCAACGATAACACAATCATAATTACACTGGATGAAGTTCATAATATGGACTCCGTATTATGTATACACTATACAGTAGTTACTATATATTCGTCGTTGAAATAAAGAAGTAATTAAACATAAAACAGTATATATGTAACGTTACACGACCGTAGTAGTAGTACTTTTTATAGCTATGTATTATCGATAGGATAGGCGGACTACCTTATAAAAAGTGCGCGTCGTATGCAACACTGAAGGAGTCGTTAAGGCAATCTGTTTTAAAGAAGCCTTCTTTTTATATATTTTTTAAAAGAACCCCATGCCATAGCGCTCCGGGTATACCCCGAGAGGAAGTGCATTCCATAGTATTAATGTACGGTGTTGTCCCCAGGTACGATAGCAATGGCGGGTCTGGGCAGCGCGGAGCTGCGCGGCGCGAGCGCGAGCGGCGGCGCGGCGCGCGCGCGCGGGCCGGTGGGCGCGGTGGCGGCGCGGCTGGCGGCGGCGCTGGGCGGCGCGGCGCCGCGCGCGCAGGACTGGCTCACGCTCACGCCGCGCGACCGCATGCCCGTGCCGAACCACGTCGCCTTCCCCAAGCCGCCCAAGGCGCCAGGTAAACACCTAGCCATTTTGATTTTATTCATTATAATTAATACCTAATAAAACATGTTTATGGTTCAACGCTGGCGATATCATCTTTAAGGGTCGGTACATATCTGACGGAAAATGCGTCACGTATTATCGATCAGATATGTACCGACTCTTATTAATATAACATTACTTCTGCCTTATAAAAATAAAGTTTACTAAAATCTGGTTTAAGTTTTAATGGTGTAGTATGGCTGAAACACGTAAGGTTAGTATTTAAAGGTACACCTTAGTATTTACAGGTAGCGACGCATCTGTGGTCCATTTCACATGGGGCTCCAATCCTATTCAGAACCAATTACAGATGTATATGGCGTAAAATAACCATTTAACATAACATATCATGCAATAGACCGTATATCTACATCGAAACTTACAATTATCACCAATAATTCACCATGTTGATTTGCCACATCAGAACATTGAAAGTTATCTAAGCGTATGTATGGTATATAATAACGGGGTCTCCTCCTTGCAGACGGCAGCCTGCTGTACGAGCGCGTGGCGTCGCGCGCGGAGCTGGAGGCGCGGCGCTCGTCGCCCGCGCCCGCGCCGCCCGCCGCCGCGCCGCTCAAGCGCCGCGCGTACGACGACATCAACGGGCTCGACAGTACGTACACAGTTACACACCCGTGCCACTCTTCACACACATTTTCTGTTTTCTATACACTATAAACACGCATTGTTGTGATCATATACATATGAAAATTTATTATTTAGTATATTTCGTACGGAAGCTCAAAGATAAATATTGTGTTGTGACTCTAGTTAATTGAAAAATTATCACCCGGTAAAAGTGTACAAACGTGGACCTAGTAACATAAAAATAGTTAAATGAAATTATTGTTTTTCGTTTAAATGGCTCGCAGAAACCTCTTAACACCAGGTGAACTGCATGCCTGTCTGGTCTCTTTGATTGTGTACCAATAGTTCATAAAATGTATATGTAAATTACATTTATCATTAAAAACGCAATTTCTTTCATGCTCCTCCAATATGGATATAGTTGACGCAGGTTTGTTTCAAAATTGATATCATTTTAACACGCTGTTAGTCTAATCGCTAATTTAAAGAACAATATTTTTTTTAAATATCAGTTATGCTTCACCCGCTCTATTACAAAATTTAATAAACTATTATTAGTATTTGCCACTTTACGCTGTCGGAACAGAAGCAATAATGCACCATGCTTAACAGAACAAAATAAGAGTAAATATACTTTGAATATAGTAAATAATACCCTTTGTGGTTCGACTCCGGCGGTACCACCGCCACACCTATTTCTGCCTTATAAACGCTGCTGTATTCCGGCAAACGTTGTGTTGCCATAAATAAAAAATGTTAAGGGTGAAGAACCCTTATCACTTAGGGGTATGAAAAATAAATAGTAGCCGATTCTCATACCTTCTGAATATGCATATAAAATTTGGGGAAAATGGGTAAAGCCGTTTCGGAGGAGTACGGTAACTAACATTGTGACACGAGAATTTTATAAATAAGAAGATACTGAAAAGTTGTTGCGCGTGTGCCAGGAGGCGGCAGTCTCGCGGCGCCGCCGCCGGCCAAGCGGCCCAACAAGCACCCGGCGCCGATGCAGCGGCCCTCGCGCGAGCAGTACGCCGCCATGTGCGCGCGCGCGCAGGCCACCGGGCAGCCGCTGCCCGCGCACGTCTTCGCACACGTCAGTATCTATACAGTGTACACACAAACATGCATCATTTAACATCAATTATTATGTTATTATTTTTATTATGTAACTACACTAACGAATTAGGCTTTAATGTTAGATGTAAGAATTACAAAATAAATAAACTATATGATTCGACGTAGATTTAATGAGTTCAGTAAACTATGACCTACATACAAATATTAAATTTGAAAAAATCTGTTGTCTACGAAAAAAGTCAATGGAACAACAATATATGACAGTTACGGAATATATTTATCGTTGTCTTGAAATGATTTTGTGTTTGTCTTACAAAATGCATACCAATTCCACAATACGTACATTTATAATTTGGTCAATATAAATTTTATTAAATATTATCCAAAAAGGACAATTATTTAGAACTACTTATTTTTTTTAAACAGGTAAACGGCAAGCCGACAAACTTGACCGGCCGCGGAGGTCGTCGCCACGTCATCTCGTGGATGGACGCTCCTGATGACCTCTACTACAGAGCCACTGATGCTGCCAAGTTAGTATATTCCATTAATTTTGATATGATCTCAAAGTTTCAACTACTACAATTTCAAGTACTACAATTGCTGAAAATAATATAGTAGAAGTCTACGTCCACTATTTAGGATTTCTGTGCAAATAGATATTTAACAAGTATACCTTATGTCGCAGCCACAGTCTCTTTCAGTGGCTAAGAGTGCATAATGTATTATTTATATATTGTTAAAATACTACGTGTAATTAAAATGTTTATTTCTTAGTCATCAACGTTATTTACGTCATATTTATAAAATTTGAAATTGTTTGAAAAATGTGCGTGCATTAACTATTGTTTTTGTAGTACAAAGCTTCTGTAATTGACGTAATACATAGTAACGTTTTACGTGTTCGAAGGTCGTTGCGGCGGAACCTGAGCTGCGGCGAGTTGAGACGCGGCGCGCGCGCCCCCTGGCGGGCCATGCGCGGCGCGGCGGGCGCGGCGGGCGCGGTGGGCGCGGCGGCGGGCGCGGCGGCCGCGCTGGCGGCGGGCGCGGCCAAGGCGGCGGGCGCGCCCGCACAGCCGCTGCAACTTGTCATCCTCGACTGACAGGTAGACGCCGCTCCACATCGAGTTGTTAAATGAATAAGTATCTCTCTGGCCCCCAAGTGCTCTGAAAAAGATTGATTCCATAACCAAATTAGCATTATATTATACATATTTTTTTTAGAAATAAATTGGCAAAAGATATGTACATGACAATGAGTGAACCTCCTTGCTTTTCTAATTCTAACAGAATCAGAATTGGTTAATCGCTGAATTCTTAAAGTCCAAACATTAACAAATTATAATTACTTAACAAAAAAAAATAATGTTTATGACAATACTTGTATGGGTTGAGACGTGACCCAATACAATATTTGGATGATAGAAAATGATAGAGATTGATAGAAATAACTAATTTATTACGAACTTCTATTGCTAAGATGATAGTGAATGATAGAGGAGCACGCGACTCATTAACTTAAATGCATCAATGTAGCGTAAACTGCTAATGCTACAAAATGTCGTAGCCCGTACAATGCGAACACAACATATTCCCTTCATGTTTGTATATAGAAGTTTGTGTATGCGCAGGAGCCGCCGCGCCCGCCGCACCCGCCGCACCCGTACACCATGGAGGCGCTGCTGGGCTGAGCGCCGCCTGTACATTGGACGTGTAAATATGACCGCGCCCTCACCGCGCCGAACTAACATTAACGAAGATTGTATTTTTGCTAATCGAATCGCCGAGAATGGATTCTGTAGATAATATTTTAAACTATATTGTTCTTATGTGGTTTGATCTGGCGACGAGCAAATAATGTATTTGATACATAAAACGATATGTAAGTCTATTTCATTCGGAGATTCATTGTAGGATAATTTACAATTTTTTTCATAAATAAAGCACAAATTGGAATACTGGTTTATTTTATTTGCCCATCTTGTTTGCGTTTTCGTCGGCACCGAACTCTGTGTAGAGTTATTTTCACCTCGCCTACCTTTTTGTTACATTGTTTCACACTTAATTAAATCGGGAATTTTACGTTTTATCTTTCAATAAAAAATTAACTACTCATAACAGATTAATGTACTCCTTTGTTAGAACTTTTATAAATGTGATTGTGACTGATTTTCTGTAACTCTTTCACACGTTACTCTAAATTGTTTTTATCTAGGCAAATTCATATGATTCCAAACAGAAAGTTTGTTATTATAACTACCATGATAGGAATCCTGCATCATCACAGCAACTAAGTGATATCTAATTATTTCATCGCATCATTACCATACAATTACATGTAAATAACTATCATTTTTAATACAAGTCCTTTCAATCAGATCTTTATCAGATACCTTTGTATCTCAGCAAGAATTCCAATTGGTAAAAAATTGTTCGTTGTTTTTGAAATTGTTGTTTTTCTGCATATAAACGGATATATTAACGGAGGATCAATAAACAACACAATACACCTACAAAATAATCTAATTATTTAAAAAGCAAACTGTAAGGGAGTCTTGTGGCTCTTGAAAATCGTCCAATCCAAACTGACGACGGTGTGTTGGGCAAATTTCAGCTGTTTCTATCGAAAGAAATGGCAATGACAGGAAACTTGAGCGTGCTTATCTTTCTACTTAACCGATTCAATGCGGCGGCCTTTTGGACAAACTTTAACGCCTGGCGGCGAACAAATATTTCGTGGCACAACTGTGGTGCCAATCACCAGGGACTTTGATGGCACCGCTAAGGTGCCATCCGCTATGAATTGTAACTTATCGTTTTTTTTTGGTTTTTCCACGTGCTGTAAGTTTAGTAGCCACCCAAAAGCGAAAGTGAATGATTTAACAGTTCGATTAGTGTTTACAAAACTGACTATCTACGTGTAATAACGGAAATGGAAGGTAAGTGTCTTATTTCTATCAGGTGTTGTAAACATTTTTGTAAGTTTTTGATGAATTGATTGTTTTAGTGTTACTATAGAATTAAATATGAACATTCGAGACGTGGAAATCGCTATGATAGTTCTTTTCTGGTGTTTCGTTTAGAATAAAAATTCAAATTATTTATGGATAGGTTTCTAATAGAATATCGAAATTGATTGCGCTATTTATTCAGACAAAGATAAACACCAAAGTACGAATATTTTAATCCAGTTTCTATTGGCTTACTATTAACGAAAAGTAGGTACTATTATAGTAATACAATCACAATAATTTGCAAAATAATATATATTTTTTTGAAAGGTTTACAATCCCTGAAGTATGTGAAATAACGTGATCTGCTGAAACTGACATTCTAGGAAGGAACTACGTGATAAATAAAGACACTTTTGTTTTCAGAACAACTTTGATAAACGTCAATTTATCCGAGTTTTATGCATAGTAATAGTCATTCCTCTGAGGTTTTATGGCTTCAAATTTTGGCACCTCGGGTGCCACCCGCCATATACAAAAGAAATGGCATGGCACAACTGTTGTGCCATCCGCACGGAATCGGTTAAAAGTATGAGATTTGGTATGTAAATTCACATCAGTATTCCACAATCCAGAAAGCCACATCAAGTAAATGTGCTGTAAGATTTCAAACAAGGGTTTTCTTTCAATTAGAAATAAAAAACAGACTTTTTAAAAAGTTATATTTATTCGAGTACATAACTACATCTTAATATAAATGGATAATAACTATTATTCCGCATGATAAATATGTTTTTAAGTGGGCTTTAAGACACCTGCATCGTCACATCTCACTTTATTCGAAAGCGCTATCACATACTTAACGGTTAATTGATTGTAGAAAAATATTTAACTTTCAATAACAGTGGCGTAACAACGCTGTGATGGGGCTGACTGAATTTTTAACTTTGTATAAAAAATATATACATTAGGTCAAGCATTTATAATCCTTCTAATGGCACTTCAATGTACTTATTTGTTTGAATATTAGTCATATAAAGTTATTAATATTTCCGGAATATTGTCTCATGTTAAATCTAACCCACGTACATAGTATAGGATTATATAATATGCTCATTAATAAGTTACATATGTATAGCATACATTTCCAAAATTAAGTCCTCATATATTTTACACTTAATTCATAAAATAATTACTTATATAATAATATTTAGTTTAACAATAACAAATACACGACGTTGCTGCCTTGTGTCGTTACTATTTTCATATTTTATAAGCGAACTAATAAGATAACACTTTGTCGCAAAATATAATCTTATGCATATAGTATTTAAAATAGTTGTTCTTATTTTAATATATACAAAACAATAACAAGGCGTTATTGAAAAATATATACAAGACTTAATTTTGCATTCACCTTTACATTGACAAGTTCGCATCTGTGCAATCCGCAATCTCAGGAAAGTTACCAAAATACGATTTGCGCAAATGCAAATATATACTTGTAAATAGTTTATCTCCATCACTTCACAAAACTGTTTACAAAGTTATTACTTTAGGCCATAATTAATTTATCTTCACATACATTTTCGTTGTAATGGAACACCTTTGGTTTTAGTTCTGTAGTGATTAAGATTCAATATAACAATAGTTGTGTAAAAATATTTACGTATATAAATATAATCAAGTAAAAAAACTCAGTCTGCCCCAAAAACCACAACAAAATGTTGTTCATATAAAGTTGTTCCCTAACTGTACTCAGAGTTTAATTGAGCAGGTTCTATTACAGCTACTTTACACTAAGTCAACTTTGTTGGCGGACATCATGGTCGTTAGAGTAGGCCTCCGATTAAACCACTATTTTATACAATTCCATTAATGATAATATTACATCAGAAGTCAGTCCCTTACCATCATATAACTGTCCTTATAATACATAACACCATACTTCAACTAAAATTGCAGTAAAAAGAACTACCTCTACGTTTTAATCTCAAAGCCGTTCTTAACACGCCGTCCATCAGGAGCACGAAAGGCCCAAAATATACGCGGCGGCTCCTCCCAACCCCTCGCTCGACGTAGACACTAGACACCGGTCGTCGTAAACGCCACAAAATACTCAATACAAAAATACTGTACAATTACAATAATTATTATTATTTGAAGGTAATAAAATCTTACCGATAAATCATAAGCGGTTAATGCTCTGATAGAGTCTACGCCACGACGTTCATCAATAATACACCATTCACAAATTATATACAATGTCTTTTTAATATACATGTTACATAAACACACATCCAAATTTGATCCCAAAACTGTAGTCTTTACCTCGTTACATTTTCTAAATTAAATAATGAGATCGCACATAGTCAATATGGAATTTTTAAAGGAGTAAGGATCCGGTTCAGCATCGCGCCTTTCCGAATTATTATAAAATTCAATCAAAAATTGTAAATCGATGTAAGAGTGGTAGATAATATTTTTCAAAAGGATGGGTTTTTCATAATGTAAAACTTCTCATTCATAAATATGTTCATAATATCTCCATTTGTTTCAAGGCACTGTTTGTTAACAATCAATAACTGTTTTGTTTATTTAGATCATCTTAGAAACTTACACTAAAATTATAGCCAATATTAAAATATTCAACTTGCAGTACAAATAATTCGTATGAAAATACACACATGACTCTCTGCATACATACATCTATACTAAAATATTTCAGTATATATCATACAATAGATTGTAAATAGATTTTCTGACAATCAGATCAGCCGGAAAATCACTATTTATACAAAAATATTTTCTTTCTCGTACGCAAAACATATTCGTTATAGCTATATAATATAATATAACGAGCCGCGGCTGCGGTTGCATAACATTGGGTTAGGTGGGATGTGATTTTTGGACTTTAACAGGCGCCAATTGCTGAGTGCGACAGTGGAATGTTTACAGACGCGAGCGGACAGCGCGCTCTCGGCCGCTCGACCGACTTGGAAGATGTCACATTTTAATAACAATATCGTAGTTTTTATTCGTTCATCTCAAAAGGCGTATATTGTCCCCGTAATACGACTAAAATGTATCGGAGTATTCCGCAGAGGTTACACGCGAACGCACGTTTCACGCACGACGAAGCAAAATTGACCGAATTTATCTAAACATCTTTGTTTGTGTGTTCAGTCTCACGTGACAGACTTGCGCCAGGCCCGACCCTCCACTTCAGTGCTTCGACAAGTTCAATGGCAAATCTGAAACGATAAAATTTCATATTATCTACACATGTTAACTATTCTTAAGAAATTGCTAGTTCAAATTGAATTTTTGAGATAGGTATGAGATTTAAAAAAATATATTTATCATGAATTGCACAAATTATGAAGTAATTACTACGAATGAAATAAACTATCAGCGGACTTCGCCATTGCCTCACGTTAAAAATTTTACTTGTATAACTGTTGCTTAATGAATGTCAATATTATTTAAGCAATTCATTTCGGATCATGTTCAGCTTCAGAGACGTGGAAAAAATCATCTTGAATCGTCGATTAGTAGAATTTTAAAAGGTTATTTTCGTCGTTTTATGTAATTGATGGAATTGTATGTGTACAAACAAGTGCAAGACTAACCTGAAGTGGGTTCATCCTTGGGTATGTGGTCGGTGAGCAGCGGGTGCGCGAGCGGCGCCCACGGGCCGGGCGGCGCGTAGTGCATCCACAGCGGCGCGGGCGCGGGCGCGCGGTACACGTGCGGCGCGCCGTACGGGTACGGGAACACGTACGGCAGCTCGCGCCACTCGTCGCGCGCCGGCGAGCCGCGGTACTGCGGCGGCGGCCAGGCGCGCGCCGCCGCGTGCGGCGCCGCGGGCGAGTACGCGCGGAACGACGCCTGCGGCGGCGTCGGCGAATCGCGCGACACGCCGCGCCCCGGCGAGCCCAGCGCCAGCGCCGAGTGGCGGTAGCGGTAGCCGTCCGGGCTCGGGCTCGGGTCGGGGGAGTGCACGCTCGACGGCGACTCCGTCTTCAGGGACGGCGGGTACGAGTGCGGCGAGCGCTTCGCCTCGGGCGAGCGGCGCGCGGGACTCTCGTCGGGCATGCTCAGCAGCGAGTGGATGCTGTAGCTGCTCACGTTCTTGGAGACGGGCGCGTCCTTGCGGGGCGCGGTGCCGTTGTGGCGCGGCGGCGCGTGGCTCGGGCCGGGCGACGGCGGGTACGACGCGGTGCTCAGCGCCGGGACCGTCTTGGCGCGCCGCTTCGTCGCCTGGTCCTCGAGGCTCACCCTCTCCATCTCCCGCAGGATGCGCTTCCGCGGCGAAACCATCGCGTGCTCCTGTCGACAGCTCGCGAGCTTCGCGTTCACGAGCACCGGCAGCGACGCCACCTTCTCGCGCAGCTTGTCCACGGTCGCCATCAGCTCCTTGCGCCGGATGGGCGGTCTAGTTTTCTTGTAAACTCTTAACTTATGATACTGATATGGTTTCTTGAGTTTCATGTGATAGTACTTTTCTCGATCGAAGTCCGTCCACCTGTCGTCGTCCGAGGTCCTCTTCGGATCGGTCGGCGGGCCGTCCACGGCGTCCTCGCTCCCGCAACTCTTGTCGGGCGAGCCGGCGTCGCCGTTTCGTCTCTTCTCGCACACGCCGTTGCTGAGCGGCTTCCTCGCGTGGCCGTTGAGGATCGCGTCGGGATGACTCGCGTCGTAGGGCCTCCTCCGCTTGAGGCGGCTGAGAGCGTCGATGGCGGCGGTGCGCAGCGTGCTCGGGCGGCAGTAGTACATGGTTAACTCTTTGGATAGGTTGCGGCGCGGGGCGGGCTGCTTCCAGCAGTGGTCGCGCTGCCAGGGCGAGGAGTGCACGGAGCTGTTGTCGTCGGAGACGGAGAGCGAGGCGCAGGGGTGCGCGGCGGCGGGCGGCGTCGGCGGCGCGGCGGCCGGCGGCCAGAACGTCTTGCGCGGCACCGACACCCAGCCCGCGCGCTCGCCCTCGCGCGCGCTCCCGCGCACCAGCTCCAGGATAAACTTGCCATCTGTAATAGAAAATTTATAAATTAAATAATATTCACCTTTAACTTCCCTTTTCATTGAATATTATGAAACCCATGCCATATAAAGAACACATATATTTTTAATCAATAAACAAATATAAATAAGTATAATTAATGTAAATACTGACTAACTGTAACTATAATCTTGTTGTACACGTTATTGCTTGTTATTGAAGGTGGGATAATGATTGTTAAATGTTTAAATTTGTTTAGATCTACTTTACTATCATAAATAAACAAAATTATTTTGTGTTTCTTTTACTTATTGTTGAATATCATAATAATTTAGTATCAAAGTTAATGCATACTTGAAATTATGAAACATCCACCTGTAGGTTGCTCACATGTCCCTGCAAAGCTTCATCATGAGGCAGAAGCATGTTAATCATGGAGGTACCACCCAAGGAACACTATTTGTATAACACACAACATTATCTTACGATTACACTTTACACATGGCTTTGTAAGTCAAACAATTTGTTTTGATTACTTTCACAAGTGCTTTATCACTAAGCTGTATTTTGTTTGGAGTTAGATAAAAATCAATTGAATATCTTGACAATTGTGACAAGTACATCTTTTTTATATTTGCAACCACTTCAGACACTGCTTTGTTCACAGCAGATATGTGAAGAATACCACGTTCAAATGATATCTGTTGTCAGATAATAAAAATTTATAGCATTAGTGAGTGGCCTTTTGGCTAATTATTATAATACCCAGCTAAAACTGTCACTGTATTTATCCATGGCATACATGTGACATGTGCATGCATGTGCTGATTAAAATGTTTGAGGGATTAGAATTGTAGAATCTAATATGATCAATACCTCAATTTATAACCTTTGCAAAGATTATGTGATTATTACAACCCCTACCACTGTTTCTGTATGATAGTAAAAGAGCCCATGACCACTTAGTATATCCAGTTAGCATTACACATACTACATATGAATCTGCATGAACCAGTAGATCATTGTTATGTAAAAGCTCATATGATCTTATCCCTTAAGTATCTAACCACAGCATTCAAATATCCTCCACTTTTATTTGCTGTAAAGAAGTAGTAAATATTAATGCAATCCATTTGATGGTAAGTGGATGCTGCCCATAGACATCTGTAACCCCTTTTAAGATAAGAGTCCTTCCTGTGGTCACTCACAATCCTTTAGGACTAAGTATGAGGATGCTACGGCAAGTATGTCTCCCTTACTATACTTGCTGTTATTAGACAGAAAAAGTGTAGCGGTGGTTTCTGACCCCCTGCTGGGCATGGATCTCCTCTTATAGTGAGAAGGATAGGGCCCTATGGTCATTAGGCCATAATTCACCAAGTGTGGATTAAAAAAAATGTCACAAGTCTTTGAGAACTATTTTTTACATAAATCTTAAGGATATAAATGCCAAATTGATATAGATTTCCCATTAATGTTCTTAACTGTTTAAATCAAGTGATAGATTCTGATATGAAAATTACTTTGGTAAATTGGAGTTGGCAACTTTTTTAAGATTAAATCGCAGATTTCCCCAGGTGAGGCTGAATTTCGAGGAACAGTGATTTTATATTGTATACATAAATACATGTACTGTTTATTTGCTACCAGACAGACTACATTACAATCAATACCAATATCATCCAGCATTATTATGGACTCACATTACACTACCATAGTTGAATCAGTAATGATTGAATAATGTATGTGTAACATGAAGAAGGCAGGCCAAATTCTGCTCAGGTCAGGTGTCATGTGACAGGCGTGCCCCAAATGTTGCTTGTTTACATAAGAGAATGTGCTTACTGGCAAATCATTGGAATTGCATTTGCACACATTAATTGTTAAACCATCAATGCTAAGGCTAAAGATTTTAATTTGAAGTAAATTTAAAAAAACAATTTTCAAAACTTACAAATAAAGTGTTTGCTTCATTACCATAACATCAATTTTCCAAATATATGTATGTGAAAAGAAACCTAAAAGGATTCTACATTTGAAAATTATTACGTACATATAAAATATCTTATGCACATCTGAAACCTATTGCATATAAGTCTAATAAAAATAAAAATAATATTCAAAGAATTCCAACTGTATTCCCTTATATTATATATTGATAGATATTAAAGTAAGCGCAGTAATGTTTGGAGTCATGAGTCCGTGATTACACTTGGTTCCGCTACGGTGGTCAGAGCTTCTTACAAAACACAACAATAGCAGAGGCTGTGCTCCTACAATTGGCAACAGCCCGTACAAATGTAGCTGCATATGCTTATCAGAGCATGAATAACTTTCTAGTTTTTTCTCAACACTTATAACCCTTGTTACCATTGCTCAAAACTGCTTTGTACATGTAAACAACAAAATCATATGTTCATTAAAAAAATCTGACAAGAGTAAATACCTTTGAAGAACTTGAGCCTTCCTCCAGTCGAATTGAAAGCCGAGTTTTGCACGGGAGCATCATCGCTCACGCCCTTGCTACTGCTGTTACCATTTACGCCATGTCTTCTGTCTACTTCTTCTGTCATTTTGGTACATGTTGTCAGAGTTGTGTTCGTTCCTTCCTGTATATGCATTTCATTTCGGAGCGCTCATATAGAACACGAGCAACACATCAGTCCGTGCGTCGAAGCCATGGCGCACCGAGCGGGAACGGCGCGGCCGACACCAGCCGCTGATTCGCATCCACATTCAATGTTTCCGTCGCACTCCTCATCCTATTAGGGCCACCTGCGGGAAGCTCGACCGATACTCTCATATAAACACATTACAGCCACCGTGACTACTCAATCGAACCGATATTCCGACCGTTCCTCTTTCCCGAGACACGTAACTTTGTCACCGTCTAAATTATTACAAAACAAAACCGCGACGCCGGATTCCCGATTATAATCGGGCCCACGACACAACTCGATAAAAAGCTGTTCGTTTTTCACTACATAGTTCATTCACACCCAGCATCCATTTTGATTCGTTCAAAATCCAAATATAATCGTTCATTTTGGACACAAATAAAAGTTTAATTTCTGATTGCGTTGTAAATTTTGTTATGGTATTGCTTATTTTTCAGAATTTGTAAAGATTTTAATTAACGTCTTCACCGAAAATATAGATTTCTGTATGAAAAGTAAATACCTACGTTATTTTATTGGAGTCCGTATTTGACATAAGAAAAAAATATTTATTGATAATTTGATAACAGTTTTTGAATTGAATAATGTGAATTTATTAAGTATTTAATAATTTATGTCCATATAATTCATGACTAGAAATTAGGGGTTTAATTAAATAAATAAGAAGTACGCAAAGCTATAATATTATTCTCAAATAACAAATAAATGGCTGTAAAATAGAAAAAGCTGAAACCAGTCTCAACCTTAACTGTTACTACCTTGTCTATGCTTTTCCTGACGCCATATTGAAAAATAAAATAAGTTTTGCTTACCGCACGAGTGAAGAGGAACGTCGAATATTTTTTTAATTTGCCCTAAGAGATTTAGTGATTCTTTTTAGATGGAGATATAAATCGTAAATACTATCAAGTTAAACGTATCTATCTACGAACCAAAGGGCTTTATCAATCTAATAAGTTACATCCGGATTGTTATTGCGTTGCGTGCGTGCATTTTTGTTTTCGTGACACGGTTTAGCTTTAACAGGATTAGAAAGTAGCAAAAATCATAATATAGCGACGTGAAAACACAATCATGGCTTCGTCAGAGGTATCATATAGTAGAAAGATAATATCGGAGGATTTGTCGAACGTCGAATTCGACACAAGCGAAGATGTTGAAGTTATTCCTACATTTGATTCTATGGGATTACGCGATGAGTTGCTGAGAGGAATTTACACTTACGGTAAGATTAAGATAGCATATCGTGAGATGCTCCATTATCTAAAAATGTTTAATTATCTTGGTAACAATTTGCCGCCTAATTTCACAACCATTTCATGTACAGGTTTCGAGAAGCCGTCAGCTATTCAACAGAGGAGTATTTTGCCGATCGTCAAGGGTAGAGATGTGATAGCCCAGGCGCAGTCCGGTACAGGCAAAACGGCAACATTTTCGATTTCCATTCTACAGTCATTGGATACCACTCTACGTGAGACACAAGTGTTAGTGTTGTCTCCGACTCGCGAGCTGGCCACACAGATCCAGAAGGTTATCCTGGCTTTGGGTGACTTCATGAACGTACAGTGCCACGCTTGCATTGGTGGAACTAATCTCGGAGAGGATATCAGGAAGTTAGATTATGGTCAGCATGTTGTCTCTGGCACACCAGGGAGAGTATTTGGTGAGTTATTAATTTGTTTAGTATTATTATTATGTCATATATAGATAGGATTCACAAACTATACTTAAACTTTTATTTTTATTACCTATATTCAACTACAACCAATTGTGTTTACATAGTAACATTATAAGTATGTTACTTAAAGATTAAATTAGCAATTTTACAATGCCTATCATTTATTGTAAAAATTTATTTAATTTATTTTCCAGATATGATAAGAAGGCGTGTACTTCGCACCAGGTCAATAAAGATGCTGGTACTTGATGAAGCTGATGAGATGTTGAACAAAGGTTTTAAGGAGCAGATCTATGATGTGTATCGCTACCTCCCACCTGCTACACAGGTGGTGCTCATCTCTGCCACATTGCCTCATGAGATACTGGAAATGACATCCAAATTCATGACAGACCCAATAAGAATCTTGGTCAAACGGTGAGAAAATATTCATATTCATGCTGTATATATTTTAATGCCATTTATGTAAAGTACGACTTTTATTCAGTTGCTATTTTTGCTGTAAATACAAAAGAAATTAATAAAATTATCCATTATTCCATAAAAAATTCACAAGAATAATTAATAATATTCATTAGATTTCTACAGTACTATGTACATGTGTAATTTGGTTTTATTTTGATTTCAGTGATGAGTTGACACTGGAAGGTATCAAGCAGTTCTTTGTGGCAGTGGAGCGTGAGGAGTGGAAGTTTGACACCCTGTGTGACTTGTATGATACCCTCACCATAACCCAGGCAGTCATATTCTGCAATACCAAGAGGAAGGTGGACTGGTTAACACAGAAGATGCAGGAGGCCAACTTCACAGTCAGCTCAATGCATGGTGACATGCCACAAAAAGAGAGGGACAATATTATGAAGGAGTTCAGATCTGGCCAAAGGTATGGTTTCCTAAATATTAGAATTCAGTGATATGAGAAGCCCATGTAGTCTTTGAATGACTGTGGCACACAATAGTATAGTTGGGTATGGTAAAGTGGTCTTCATTGACAGCATTTCACCATTTAGAAATTTTATTACAACTTACAACTTGTAAGTTGCCTAGAATAAACCCCATATTATACAAATAAATTATTTTTCATAAAAATTATTAACAGGACTTTTAGTAAACAATGTTATTATTCTTGTAATAAATGTAATTTTTATGTTTATAAAAATTCTTCATGTAATTTGGTTTGCTTTCTTTTCAGCCGTGTTCTAATCACAACAGATGTGTGGGCCCGAGGTATTGATGTGCAGCAAGTATCACTGGTCATCAACTACGACTTGCCAAATAACCGTGAGCTGTACATCCACAGGATTGGCCGCTCTGGTCGGTTTGGACGCAAGGGTGTCGCCATAAACTTTGTCAAATCTGATGACATTAGGATCTTAAGAGATATTGAGCAGTACTACTCTACCCAAATTGATGAAATGCCAATGAATGTTGCAGATTTAATATAATTTATATACATGTATTTTCACTTGACCCAGAAGTTGCTGGTAGAACACATTCATGGTGGCAGTAAATCTTGCTCGCGTAAATACACTACTTTTAAAAAAAATTAGCACATAAGTGGCTTCTATATTACTTCTTAGAAATGCTACATAATAAATCAAAAGTATGTTTGACAAACCATTTGTTTTATTTGAATGTAGGGATTTTTAAACAACCCAAAATATTTTAAATACTTTATTACTTAAATTTACAATGTATATATTACACAACAAAGATTTTCAAAGCATATTTATTCTAAAATACAGTTACTACAAGAGTTGATTACGGTTATCTCGTTTTACCAAGTTTCTTGGTACAATCAAATGTGTAGCAAAGCTTTGGGAATGTCACCATAATTAAGAAAAAATTACAGTTTGTGCAAAATAACAGTAAAATAGCTGAAAATTTTTAGTGTTTTTAATTAGTTATTCATGATACAGTAAAAATTACCATTTCAAAAGTCTGTAAATGAGTTTTATTGATATGCTAAACATTTGAACCAATATACTAATAAGTGTATCACAGTACTTAACAGTGTTGGTTAATCCACATGGGATGTATTGCTGCAACATTTTCATTAACCATTCTCCACTACCCTAAAACCTCCTCATGGCTCCACGGCTAGCCCGGTTTATACAAAATATACAAAGTTTAATTATTAGCCTTAGCCTTGCAAGTTTAATTATAGAAATATAAAATGTTTGACAATTATTTATCATTTTTGGTTACAAGTTTAGTTTTGGTTACTTAATGCAACTTACAAGTCCACAACTTTGTGGATACACTAATTATAACTCCTTATTTGGAAATTATAATACAGTTGGATTGGTAATAAAATTCATTTAGTTATTTTGCACCTCTGTGTATATAAACTCTACCTAATGTAAAAGCTAATTAATAAATAAATCCATATCTACAAACAAAGACATCTCAAACATTATGTGATACAGCATAATGTCATACTGATACCTAATTAGTGTCTTGCAAAATGTGTAATTTTCCTTACATAAGGCACAAGACAATGACTTAATGAGTACAGCGTTTAATACTATTTATTACTCAGATACACAAAAAATGCACAATAAGAAATTTATAAGAGTAGTATTAAGATAAATGATTTACTCAATGTATATACTAGATCATATAAGACATTTTATAGAAGTGAACACAGTACTATGAGAATTGATGTCATTTATACACAAATTATTTGTCAGTATGAATGTGGTAAATTCTAAACAGTTTACAGTATACTTAGGCCCTATAAATATTAACAGATAGCAAAATGATTAAGAGTCAGTTGTGGCATAATAGGCATTCCAGCGTCTGTAAATAAATATTCCAATGACTCCAACAAGAAGAGCAACAAGTACCTCTGTTAGTTGGTCCAGGAAGCTAGTTCTTGATTCTGTAGACTCCAAAATCTGTGGTTCAGGTTCAAAACTGAGCGGTTCTTCAGGAGGCTTAGCCACTTGCTCCTCTTCTCCTTTGAATGCTATTTGATTCAATGCTGATTGCTCCTCCTCAGTTATAGGTTGGGCTGCCTTGGAGGAGAGAAGCTTAGAGATCTCTCCACATTGTGGGCAAACCCAATTTCTCGATTTCTTTGCGAGCACGGCACGTTCAGCTGGCGTGTATTCCAGGGCTCCAATTGTACCCTCGGCGGGAGTGGGCATGAACGCGATCAATGCTAACAAAGCCGTCCTTATCGACCAAGACGGCTGCCAGGTTTCAGGGTGGAAGCCAGAGATTGACAAGCATATTTTCTTATTCGCTTCGAACCTACCATTCGGTGTCATCAAAATGATGTGTGGCGGATGCATTGGATACTCTTTGGGTAACAATATCCTTCCGTGATAGATGCCACCTTCGAACTCCGTGCCCTTTGGGCCTTGCACGGTGAAGTGCCATTCGAACAAGTTATCTTCCAAGGGTCTTGCACAATATTCCTCCGTGGCTTCGGCTAATTCAATAGCTTCTCGCATTAATCGTTTCACACCAGGACATTTTGTGTTGTATTTTTCAGCCATTTCTGCCATATTTTCGTTTTTATATTGACCTGAAAAACTGTTTCGATGACGCAATAAAGTTTTGGTAATAGTCTCACAGGTAAATTTGATAACAAAATGTTCTAATGTTATGGTAAACTGATGACGATTGACCAATCAGTATAGAACAGATGTATGCAATCGGCAATGAAATAAACGGACAACGACAAGCCAAAACGTCAAGAATCAAGATTGTGAAACTGAAAAATGTCAATTTACCGTCAAATATGTCATGGTCAGGCAAGTCAGCGGTCAGAGATAAAGTCAGATCTCAAAAATTCAGAATGGCATTCTAAATTATTGCCTCAAGAGTAAGGTATGAAAGCAAATAGTAAAAATACTATGATAGTATCTCTGTTAGTTGAAAGAAAGGAAGAAAGAATCCTTGGATAAAAGGTCAAAGTAATTATTTCGATTTATTTAACGATTGATTCTTCATCCTAGGGGGAATCGATATATAGGCTTCACCTCTGAGGGATATGGGAGGGTCTTCACTATATAGTCTACGCTCTATGGTCAAAATTTAATGTTGGTACACTAAAACTTTGAACTATTAAAACATCTTACAAATAGAAAACAACGAAGTAAATTATTTGTATAATCATCTTCATAACATTTTATTTATAAGGATACAAATATATGAGCTGTATAAACAAGGCCGCATAAATCAAGTCCTTTGTCCTGAATTTCTTTAGAAATTAGACTGTCAATGTCAACTTAACCTCTGCTACTTTTGGTTGGTGTCTGTTTTGGACGCCACATAACAAATTGTGGTCATATTTATTATATGTTGTGGCATTTCATGTGTTTATTCCGGTAGCATAAGTGCCGTAAAAAAAGATGGACGGACCACCTGGTACTGGGCCTCTAGGGCCCACTAATAACAGCGGGCCGATGGGTCCACCGGGCATGCCAAACTTTCCACCGATGCCGCCTCCGCCGGGCGCGATGGGCCCGGGTAGCTTGCCAATGGGTCCTCCGGGAACGATGCCGCCAGTGACTACTACGGGACAACCTCCAAATATACCGCCGGGAATGGGTCCTCCTCCTGGCATGATGGGTATGGGTCCGCCCGGAATGGGGCCTCCTCCGCCCGGTATGGGCCCCCCTCCCGGCATGGGAATGGGCCCGCCGCCGATGGGACCGCCTGGTATGGGTCCGCCGCCCAGAATGCCGCCTGGAATGATGCGCGGTGGTCCTAATATGAAGGGGAATTTTAACCAAGTCATGGATATGGGTCCTCCTGGTATGGGGCCACCGCCATCGGGAATGGGCCCTCCTGGGATGGGTCACAGTCCTTGGGATGGCCAAGGTCCCCCTGGACCTCCTGGGCCCCCTGGGCCTCCAGGTTGGGCACGGCAGTCTCGCTCAGACGGTCCTCCAGGTTGGGATGATCATGGAGACAATAATGATGAAGATGATCCAGATAGTGAAGAAAAACCACCATCACCATCGTCTCTACCATCGCTATTAACAATGAAAATAGATACACCTGAAGAATTCAGATTAAAGGCTGGTCCCATGGGTGGTGTAGTACTCCCGAAAGCATTGGAAGAAGCCCTTGCATATAAGGATCAGAGGCAGGCTGCTCTAGGAGAAGGAGAAGAAGAAGAAACAGGTATTATGTTTTGTTATTGGTTATCTGAGCTTCAATTTATAATTAATTTATTTGTTCTTAAGGAGTCCTTCATGCATATATGCAAGAATTTGAAGTGTGAATTACTGTGGTTTGAAGCTGAGCAGTAATAATAATGTATTAGTTCCAGAAAATACATTACAGAAATATACATACAATTACATATAAGAGTAATAGCTTTAATCCCACGGCATTTGTTGAATTATACATGACTTTTCAGTGAAGGAAGTTGAACCAGAGGCTCCACCAGCACCTGTGATCAGCACAGAGTATGATGCGGAGGAGGATGAGGGGGACTCTGATGAAGACAATATACCAGAAGCACCCCAACCACCTGTTATATCTAAGCTAGAGGTATTCAATCAGTATTTACAAATCAATGTTAAAGATATTCAATATATGGACCATATTGAAGGTGGTAGAACCCCTTTGTGGTTCGACTCCGGTGGCACCACCGCCACACCTATTTTTACCTAATACAGCCGAACCGAAACACAGCAGCAGTGTTAGGCGCTGCTGTGTTTCGGTTTGTAGGGTGTGGTAAGGGAGACAGACTTTTCCGAGGCATTCCAGCTCAATCCTCAGGGGTAGCGGCGCATCTGTGGCCAACCTCAGGTAGGTATATCTAATCCTATCTGGGGTTGATTACAGATGTCCATGGGCGGCAGTAGCCACTTACCATCAGGTGGACTGTATGCTCGTCTGCTACTCTTATATTATAAAAATATATATATATATGTCTATAGTTACAAGGTGTCTTAAATGCAGAATTACTCAATTCATTACTTCATTTTAATTCAATTATTCACGAAGGTGGTAGAACCCTTTGTGGTTCGACTCCGGCGGCACCACCGCCACTCCTACTCCTATTTCTACCTAATAACAGCAGTGTTAGGCACTGCTGTGTTCCGGTTTGAAGGGTGTGGTAAGGGAGACAGACTTTTCCGAGGCGTTCCAGCTTAGTCCTCAGGGGTAGCGGCGCATCTGTGGCCGACCTCAGGTAGGAATATCTAATCCTATCTGGGTTCATTACAGATGTCCATGGGCGGCAGTAGCCACTTACCATCAGGTGGACTGCATGCTCGTCTGCTACTCTTATATTATAAAAAAAAAAAAAAAAAAAAAAAAAAAAAAAAAAAAAAAAAAAAAAAAAAAAAATATATATTTTTCCTTTGATAAATGCTCCTATTTAGGTTTCTATATGTTAAGTATAGTGTAAAGGATAAAAACTTAGGCATGCAAATTTTAAATTTAGGTTCAATAAAATAAAACAAAACATGATTTATTCTCCTTAAGTTTTATGCTTAACTTTGTAAACCATATCAATAGTTAATTAGTCATTTTCAAGTGCCTCTCTGAAGCATTATTATTGATTAGTATTGTAACTGTTGGAAAGTAAATATGACACAATAATTCTTCAGACTCAGGCCAGTAAAGCAACGAAAAACAAACGAAAGAAAAAGAAGAAGAAGGCAGCCAAGCACAAGAGGAATGAAGCTAAAAAAGAACATAAGAATGAAAGTCAAAGTCAAACTAAAAAGACCAGTGACAAGGAAAATGAGAAAGAAGCTGAAATTGAGTAAGTAAGATTTTATCAAGACAGGTAGCATGTCTGCCAAGTTCTCCAAAAAGTAACTGGACACAGAATGGTGCGTTATATTATGCTAACTAGACCCACAGTAGCATGTCAGTTAAATTCTCAAAAAAATAACTGACCACACAGCACGGTGTGTTATATCACACAAAACATTTGTGCATTTGACCCCTTAAAAATTAATTAAAAACTATTTAAGCTAGTTATTTATCTATTATGATATTTCTTTTTTTTTTATTAAGGCCCCTGATTAATTTTTCAAACATACCAAATTGGATCATCAAGACCCTCTAAAATATACCCTACATGATTACTATGCACTCATGTAATAGTATTTATATTTTTTTCTGGGTCTGGGTGCTTTTTGCTATTCCTTTTATGTTGTTGGCATCCACAATACAGGATTTCTTTTGTTCACAAGTGTGGAAACCATAATAAGCATGCATGTATTAATGTTGATGGAAGTAATGATAAAAGTATAATTACATGAATGTTTTATCTTCAGATATGTACAAGAGAGTATCCAATTCCATGAGCTAGAACCTATGTACCGGCAATTCCATAGAATATTGGAATCTTTCAAAATCTCAGAGAAGAAAGAGGAAGTTATCAAAGACGAGCCGGGCAAAGACTTGCCAAAAGCAAGCAGTAAGCCGCAAGAGAAAGTCACAGATCAGTTTGCTGCAGATGAGGAGGCTGTGGAGGTATGATATACAAGTTAATCATATTTAATTATTTAACACTTATTTTTGTAAGATATTGGGAGTGCAAACAAGTATGCAGTCTACCATCAGGTAGAGCCCGATCGGGGCATCGCGCTTGGAGGGCTCCAGTTGTGTTTGGAGATCCCGGAGTTCTCCAACAAGCATTGAGGACGGACACCGAGGGGGTTTTAGTGCGGTAAAAATCCCACATAACCCAGCGTCGCTCCCACGCGGTTGGGTACCTTTTAAAGGTTTCCCCCGAAAAAAAAAAAGGAATCCTTAATAAACTTCAAATATCAGGTTCATATCTGAAATGCCTACCTGTAAAGTCTTTTGGAATGCCCTGTCTTATTTGAACCAGAATACAGTAGCCCTTGGCACAGCAGTGATGATGATGAGATCTTCACAGTATAATAAAATAGTTTATTTTGTCTTATTATATAGAAACATGCAGCAGACGAAAAGGAGCGTCTATCGAAGCGTAAACTCAAGAAGCTCTCGCGTCTATCTGTCGCGGAGCTGAAGCAGCTGGTGTCGCGGCCGGACGTGGTGGAGATGTACGACGTGACCGCGCGCGACCCCAAGCTGCTGGTGCAGCTCAAGGCGCACCGGAACACCGTGCAGGTGCCGCGCCACTGGTGCTACAAGCGCAAGGTGAGTTGGTGTTGAGTCGGCTGGTGTCGCGGCCGACGTGGTGGAGATGTACGACATGACCGCGCGTAAAATTATTCTGATTAGATCCTTATAAGCGACACTCTATAATAGCGCAATAATACTATGTATTGTATGGGTGTGTAGTAATACTGTGGGTGTATTTTTTTTTTTCAAATAAATTGTTTTGATTTCCAGGTAGAGCTTTTATAATCATTTTATGTACTGTTACTATCAAAATCGACTCCATATCTCTTTCCTTATGTAAGCTTTGGCCAGACAGTAACACTGTCTATTTTTTTTCCTGTTAATATGTACGAATTTGTTACTGAAACTGAAGCTAAATATCAACAAAAATATAAATAACCCCTAAAAATTACGCGTGTAAATGGCATATAAAATATGTCTGACGTAAAAATGATTACATTTCACAGTATTTACAAGGCAAGCGCGGTATAGAGAAGCCGCCGTTCGACCTGCCGGACTTCATCAAGAAGACCGGCATCATGGAGATGCGCGCCTCGCTGCAGGACAAGGAGGAGACCAAGACCCTTAAAGCCAAGATGCGCGAGCGCACGCGCCCCAAACTCGGCAAGATCGATATTGATTATCAGAAGCTGCACGATGCGTTCTTCAAGTATGCGATTTATAACTTTACTTATAAATTATTATTTCATTTATTTATATATTTATTGCATTTATAGTTCTTAAGTAGTAAGAGGAGAGAGCAATTATGAGAAAGAAATTTAAAGATGTTTCCTTTTTCCTTTTTTTTATAGAGATGTAAGGTGGAACATACTACAGTGCAACCTTAATATAACGTACCTCAATATAACGACTTCCTCGATTTAACAAATTCTTCGTAATCCCCTTGAATTGTCCATAAGAGTCAATATAAAATATACCTTTACATTGCGAACATTCTTTGCGTACAACCTCTTAATAACGAATTTTCAACTATCAAGAAAAAGTATTCATACCTCTAATTAACGAATTTTGCCAACCCAAAACCTTTATATAAAGTTTCCACCAATAATATAACTCTTAATTTTATAATGTGATTCATGTCTCGACATGTTTCGACACGCTTTTGTTTGTAAAGTAATCATTGTTGTTTTGATGGAAAGTAATGTAAACACCTCTGCTCGTCACTATTGTTAAAGATTTAAGTTAAAATGGCTCAGAAACGTAAAAGGTGTTCCTTATCGGCCGCAGAAAAGCGAAACATCATTAATTATGTTGACCAAAATCCCATGACGAAAAAATTAGACATAGCTAATAAGTTCGGGATTCCCGCAAGTAGGTACATTGGCTACAATTTTAAAATTTAAAGATAAGTGTAAAACTATTCTTTTACCTCTTTATAACGAATTTTAGACCAATCTAACCTCAACATAACAAACCTCAGTTCAACGAATTACTTCATATTACGAATATTTTCTTGTTCCCCTCCGATTTGTTATATCGAGGTTGCACTGTATCTGGTTAAAATTTTCAGGAATGCCTATAATGGTTAATGAGAAAATATCTAAAATTAATAGATATCAAATTCATTTTGTGTTATTATATAACTATACTACACCACACTACTACTATATATAAATTACAACAGTTATATTTTTATATTAACGCACTTGATAATTGTCATTTAAGATTTTTCAAAACTGTTTATTTTTCTTCTTTTTTATGCCTCTTTGTCCCAATGTTCCTGACATTGTGTTCATTATATAATTTGATCATAAAATATTTTTTGGTCTCTTTGATCTGGTGTAAAGACTAGATCGATATATTTTTTTCCAGCCAGTAAAAATGTCATTATCATGAAACTAATATCGATACAGGTGAGTTTAACTTTTTGTATTATAATATCTTTTATCTTGCAACTAAAACATAATAGAAGATTTAAATACCGTAGCTACATCATAAAATGTATGTTCTTTTTTTAAACAAGATGGCAAACAAAGCCCCGTATGACGATCCACGGCGACCTGTACTACGAAGGCAAGGAGTTCGAAACGCGGCTGCGCGAGAAGAAGCCCGGTGACCTATCAGAGGAGTTACGTACAGCACTCGGTATGCCCGTCGGTCCCGGCTCGCATAAGGTCAGTATCTGATTAAGTAAGCTTATTTTAAGGGTAGCTATCCCCTGCTAAATCTCTTAAATGTTATCCCCAAATAAATATAAAATTGGATATCTTACTATAAACCCGGAAAATCTTGAAAGGAGTATTATCTAGAGAATAGCCTTGCTCTAAGCCAATTTAATGAGTCACGTGGGGGAGAGGTCATCAGGCAAAGGGATTCGAGTTCAATCGCCGACGAATATAAATGATGAAAACTGATGCCTTCGTCTTTGTGCGTATCCACGGCCCTTACGGTACAGGATATCCTAATGTGAAGCTTCAAGTATAAATACGTCTAGTCTAGTAGTTCGGAGCCCGTGTAAATTGTCAGGATATTTGTAAAACTTCAAAAGCGATACTAAATAAATCACTTGTCCGCAGGTGCCGCCGCCGTGGCTGATCGCGCAGCAGCGCTACGGGCCGCCGCCGTCGTACCCCAACCTGAAGATCCCCGGCCTGAACGCGCCCATCCCCGAGGGCTGCGCGTTCGGCTACCACGCGGGCGGCTGGGGCAAGCCGCCCGTCGACGAGGCCGGCAAGCCGCTGTACGGAGACGTGTTCGGACACCACGCTAGTGGGCAGGACGTGAGTGGGGCTTGTGTTGTGTTACTATTAATAATATGCAGGTATAATGCATGAAGCATAATACTGTTGCGGTGTTTCTCGCCTGGATGTGCTCTTGATGGACGTAATGACTTAATTAGCTCCAAAAAGTTTTGAAAATATATGTTTTCACTTTAAAAAATACCGTTCACGAGGGTTAGATAAAAATCTCTGACAGCGAGCGCAGCCGCGGGTAAAAGTTAGTAATTAATAAATTGGTAATTTTAATGTTTTTAACTGTATTGCAGGATACAGAAGACCAAGACATTGACAGGACCATGTGGGGAGAGCTGGAGTCAGAGTCAGAGGAAGAATCCGAAGAAGGCAAGTTTTTAGAAATTTGCATAATTTTAACACTTATCAATTTGACACATTTATTTAATCATATTTTTTTTACCTTTGAATCTCTGGTCCTTAAACACGAGATCGATAACATGCTGTTTATTTATTTTGCATAAAATTGTATTACAGAAGAGTCAGAGGAGTCTGGCGAGGAGACTGGTACGGGAGTGGCCACGCCGGGCGAGGGGCTCGCCACGCCGCTGGGGCTCGGCTCCGTGCCGCCCGGCCTCGACACGCCCGACACCATCGAGCTAAGGAAGAAGAAGCTCGACAACGACCTCGACGGGTATGAACTTACTTCCTCTCACATACAACACACACATCACATTTGCACCTCACACTCACATTGCTTGCATACACATAGGCACAGACGCACACAAATAATCGTTTGTCAAAAAATTAAATACTTTATAGTCATGGATGACCTATTGTCATGACTTCATGATGAAGGAACACAGACAATTTGTCAAACTATCAAGCGTATTATTTACTTTGTCGCATAGTACTATAGTACTATATAATATTACACATCGTTACAGTGGAGATACACCGGCGCTGTACCAGGTGCTACCAGAGCGGCGTGCAGGGCTGACCAGCGGCATGATGGCCTCCACGCACGTGTACGATATCAGCGCCGCCAATCCCGGTGAGTGGAAATATACCCACCTTACTTATGAAACAAATTCTTCTCTAATTATGTCTATATAACATACAAATGAATTTAACATAGTTTTACATAAAAACTCTTAATGCTGCTTTCAAATTAAATTTGTTGCTTTCAAAAAAAAGCTGCTTTAAAAAAAAAAGTCAAATTAAAACACTGATGCGCTCGTTATTGTTTCTGTCTGGAGTAGCATCATATCCGTTGGAAATTTCAATATATTTTGAAAAATATTAATTAGTAGGTAATGATCAATTGTTATGTGTTGCAGGCAAGCGAGCGGGCGCGGGCGTCGCGTCGGGCGCGCTGAGCGAGTCGAGCGCGGGCGGCGCGGGCGCGGCCGGCGTGGACGTGGCGCTCGACCCCTCCGAGCTGGAGCTGGAGCCCGAGGCCGTCGCCGCGCGCTACGAGCGACACCTGCGCGACAACCGCCCCGCGCGCACCGAGGACCTCTCCGATATGCTGGCGGACCACGTCGCCAGGCAGAAGGTCAATCATTTTTTTATGTGATGCAAGCAGCGATTGAGTGTACTATCTAATTTTAAATTATCATTGTTAATTGCGTCCAATACACCTGTAAGACATGGTACATGGTTACATGTCAGGTCGTGTTATCTGGAGAACTAAATTTGGAACTTTGTTCCTTACCTTACCACATGTTTACAAAACCTTCTCACATATTCAAAACAGAATAGTCTAGTGCTACACCACTGCAGAAAGGTACAAATAGCGTGTCTACCGTGAAACTCAAACCCGCTTAGAGCTTTCCATTTCTGGATATATTTAATGAGAAACGGATGATTGCAGCACGATTTTTACTTTCTTACTTAAAAATTACCGCTACCAAACGCTTAACGTGACCCTAGAATATAAATTCCATTTATTGTTTATACTCATAGTTATTTTCTTTTACAGAACAAGAGAAAGCGCCAACAAAATACAGATTCGAAACAAGCAAAGAAGTACAAGGAATTCAAGTTTTAATAAGCAATATTTTAAGTATATTAAGCATATTATATTATGTGTGCATTATGGGTGGTAATGACCAAATCAACCTTAAAATAAATTAATGATAACAATACGCAAGATTTTTTATTTTCCTGATTATGTACAATTCGTGCATTTTTATTGTCAGAATATATCGAACAAGGTCGTAATTAGCAAAAACATGCATTAAATATAAATATGTAGCAAAAATATTTAATCTCCGAAAATTTTCCGATTTCTATTAAGGAATCCCCGTCGTTTGCCTACAAACTGTTCGGTCTAATGCTATTGGTATAATAAATAAAGGATAAACACACGATAACATTAAAATTCATATTATAACAGGTCGTTTTATTCTTAGTAAATATTTCGTTTTATTAGACTGTAATATATTTCGATTCGTATAATCGATTACGAAAATCGAGATTATATTGACATTTCGCTTAAACATTTCACATCCCTAACTAGCTAAGCCGACTGACAGACTGACAGGATTGAGTGACACTGACAGCAGACAAGTCCAACTGTCTAACATTTTTTTTTATTTCTTGGACTTCGTACTTTTTAGTTGAAGTTAATTCCTTTTTTGTTTTAATTAAGTAATTGAACCAGAAGAATCTATAATAATATAAAATGGCTCGTGTTTTAGTTGGTGTTAAGAGAGTAATTGATTATGCCGTGAAGGTAAGTGGTAAATTAAGTTTAGTACAAAGGTTAACTCTTGATAGAAATTTCAAGTTCAAGAAAACTTTTTAAAAATAGAACCACAATATAAGTTAATTTATAAACTCACGATAGCTTTTATACAGTAATTATTGGCTAAGTTTTGTTAAAATTCGCATTGTTAATTATTTTAGTGTCCTTGGGATCTATTAGTTTTATTTTATAACCAAAAATGTTGAATATTTTGACGACCTCTATAACCATTTTTTTATGAAGATACTTAAATGCGTTAATAAGTTAAATATGCAGTACTTATTACTACACATATGCTGTGATAATTAATTTCCAGTGTGTCTGCAGGCTTGGCAAATTCCATACATCTATAAACGTTTGGCTTGGCTTGGCTTGGCCTATGCTACAAGCGCTTGCAAATGTACATAAACTATAACAATGGATAGAGATCCATACACTTGAATTTGTATTGGTTTGGCAAGCATGCCAGTAGGCATAATAATTAAAAACAAGCCTTATAGGTATTGGTACGAAAAAAACTTTTTATGTTATGAACATATATTTACTATCAATCTACCAGTACCTAATTACGTTAGCGACAACCGGAGGACTTAAAAAAAACCAAAGACTATTTAAACTAACTTTAATTAATTATAAAATTACAATATAACTTAAACCTAATTATCATCTGACCGATGCTGTGTGTCAAATAATCATCATCATCAACCCATTATTGTCCCACTGCTGGGCACGGGTCTCCTCTCAGAATGAGAAGGATTAGGCCATAGTCTACCGCGCTGGCCAAGTGCGTATTGGTAGACTTCACATACCTTTAAGATTTTTATCTCTCAGGTATGCAGGTTTCCTCACGATGTTTTCCTTCACCGTTTAAGCAAGTGATAATTAATTTCTTTTTTTTTTTTTTTTTTTTTTTTCAATAATAATGAATTTTGTCAAATAATAATGAATTTTTATTAACTAATCTAAATCGAATCTAATAAATGAAAGAGATGTTGAAATGCTGACACGTAAGATGAATCGATCTGCATCTGGGTTACATGTGAACCGATGAACTCGGCAACGTCAGCGATCCTCCTTGTCGCTAGGCATGTAACAACCTCATGATACCCTCCTAATATTTTTTTGAAGAAATATTTTATATTTCATTTGTTTCTTGTGTATTCAGATTCGTGTGAAGCCTGACAAAACTGGGGTAGTTACTGAAGGGGTGAAGCACTCAATGAACCCATTCGATGAGATTGCTGTAGAGGAAGCAGTGCGGATGAAGGAGAAGAAACTGGCTAGTGAGGTTATTGCCGTCTCCTGTGGACCTACACAGTCACAGGTATACATGTATAAAAAGCGTAGCTCATAATATTTTCCCCTGAAATTGCATGTGTGCATTAAACTGAAACTTTAATTAAGTCAAACTGTATGTTCAATGTACATACATTGATCGGTGTTACTGGCATAGTAATGGCAGCAATTTGTCACTGGATGTCACTTGTCACATTGTTTTTCCCACCGATGAGATAGATGGCGCTACATGTATTCTGAAACGCGGTGGTGACTTGTCGTTGTAGCTGCTATAAGAGGCCAGTCAAATAAACTTTTGTGCTCTTTGATAACTTGTGTTTTATTTGGGTGCAAGAGTGCGGAGTTCCCTGAGTTACACCGGGTGTTTGAGTGTTCGACAGAGAGGTCTCTATGGATCCGATTGTGGCGTTTGTACATTGGTCCTTCGAGCCGGATCTATTTAAAGTTTGGACCGGACTCTGATTTTTGCGCACTTCGGCGGACTGTCAGCGGCGAAACACCGCTGAGCTGGAGTGCTACCCGGGGCACGGAGGGGAGCCATTGGTGAGGCGATACCAAAAGAAGAGCCGTTCCGGCGGACTAAGGAAAGTCCGGTTGAGAGCAGAATTCGTGCAAACAGGCGTTACCGACAGGGGGCGCCACTTGCAGTAAGAACAAAGGTTTGGCAGTGAAGTGCGAGTACATTAAAGTGATAGTGATTTATTCAGTGCAATATTAGACCTTATTAGTTGGCAGTTTTGAACTTAGAAAAATTCAGTGGTAATTTGTAGAACTTAGATAATTTCAAGTAGTGTTTAAGACTTAGAATAATTTCATAAAAAGTGTACTGACGGGGAATCCATGCCCGATTTTTATTTTTTTGTGGTATTTCTAAAACACTTGTAAAATTTTAAAATTTGTAATAACACTTAGAATAATTTAGCCTCAGTATAGTAAAATAATTAAAGTCAACAATGGAATCATTAATAAGAGTTCAATTAGAATGTAAAAGGAACATAGAAAAATCACAAATTAACTTTAGAAAATCACCAAAAGAAAGAATTACACTGGCTTATGTACAAACAAGGTCAGAAACATTAGAAAAAAAATGGAAAGACTTCATAGAAACACATAAAAGTATAATAGAAATTGCATCAAAAATAGATTTAGAAAAAAATACGTATTTTACAACAGATATATATGAAAAAACAGAAGAAATCTACATAGAATATAAAACTGAATTAAAACAACACATGATAAACTTTGAAATTTACAATAATCCCGTAGAAGTAAAACAATCAACCTTAAAGACTAATAATTTAAATGTAAAGTTGCCAAAAATTTCTTTGCCTAATTTCTCGGGGCAATACACTGAGTGGACCTCTTTTCGTGATTTGTTTTTATCATTGATCGATAAGAATGAAGCTCTTGATGATGTCCAGAAGCTTCACTATTTAAAGGGACATCTATCGGGGGAGGCTGAACAGTTGCTCCGACATACGCCCGTTACAGCGGCTAATTATAGGGTATGTTGGACTACTTTAACAAAGCGCTATGATAATAAAAAGTTTTTATCCAACAATATGTTAAAGCGGCTATTAAATCAACCTGCTCTTACTAAGGAGTCCTCTGCGGCAATAAAGGGTTTATTGGACAACACAGTTGATTGTTTGCAGGGTTTACGTACTCTAGGAATTGATGTAGACTCATGGGATGTAATTGTTATTTTTATTATTAGCTCCAAATTGGATTTTGATTCTCGGAAATTATGGGAATCACAAATTAGCCCATGTGATAACTTACCAACTTTAAATGAATTTAAAATATTTTTAGAGTCAAGGTTTCGTGCTTTGGAGTATTTAGATCCTAAATTAATTAAGCCAATTGTTAATAGGAATAATGTTAAAATGTTTCACGTTGCCTCTGAATCATGTATTTTGTGTTCTGGAGATCACAGGTTGTATAATTGTAAGGAATTTGCAAAGCAAGACACAGACTCTCGTCGCGAGTTTGCCCGCACTAATCATATTTGTTTTAACTGCCTAGGAAAGAATCACACTGTTTATAATTGCCGCCACTCAACAAGATGCCGTTTATGTAAGAAGCGACATCATTCACTTTTGCACCCCAAAAGCCTTTCTAAATCAACTGACAATGAGAAGTCAGTCGCCGATGTTGTTGCTGCAACATCTAGTTCACCAGTTGAGTCCACTAATGTTGTATCTTGTTTTTCTGATTTTCCCAGCCAGTCTTTATTGGCCACGGCATTAGTGGAGGTCAAGTCAAAGAGCAGAGCCACCGTAGTTTTGAGGGCACTGCTAGACCAAGGCTCTCAAGCTTCGTTTATTACGGAATCTGCCGTTCAGCTTCTCGGTTTGAAGAAGATTCCTACCAGAGCCCACATATCCAGGCTAGGCGATGAGGAGAGCGGTACTTTACCCTCTCGAGCGATGGTTGATTTTAGATTTCACTCACGTCTAGACCCTTCTTTTGTTTTGAGCACCAAGGCGTATGTGCTTAGTAAGCTTACGTCATTACTTCCTGAAAAGAGGATCGTTTCGGTTCCATCAACTCTCTCTACCATGGATTTGGCAGACCCATCATATGGTGTGCCAAATAAGATAGATTTAATTTTAGGAGCAGGCGTATATGGCCAGATTTTGTTGGAAGGTGTAGTCAAAGGTCCGCCGGGAACTCCAGTCGCTCAAAAGACGACTCTTGGTTGGATCCTTTCTGGTAATATACGCGATCCCGATCACCATGGTACTGAGAAGTCTTATAATGTAGTTGTAGGGTTGCATACTCAGATTAATTGCGATGACCTTCTGAAAAAGTTTTGGGAATTGGAGTTAGACCAAGAATCCTCACATAAGAAACATCTAACTGCTGATGAACAAAGGTGCGAACAAATATTTTCTGATACAACCATTAGAGACGAGTCCGGACGATACGTGGTCAAGCTACCTTTTAGACACGAAGACCCGTCTTGTAAATATGGCAACACAGAAAATATTGCTCGCAAACGTTTTTATGCTTTGGAAAAGAAGTTCCACTATAACCCAGAATTTAGAAATCAGTACTCAAATGTTATTCAAGAGTACATAGATTTGGGTCACATGGAACGAGTTCCTGATTCAGAAATTAGAAGGTCTGATGTTGTGTATTTGCCACACCATGCTGTATTTAGGAATGACAAAAGCACTTCCAAGTTGAGGGTCGTCTTCGATGCTTCTTGTCTTGACAGCAATGGTGTATCACTAAACAATGAATTGTTAGTAGGCCCGACACTTCAACCTGAGCTGAGACATATTATTATGCGATGGCGTCGCCATCCTGTCGCTGTAGTAGCCGACATTGTAAAGATGTACAGACAGGTTAAAGTATTCCCAGAAGATGCTGACTATCAACGTCTTCTATGGCGTGAGAAGCCAGACCTCGATTTAATGCATTTACGTTTGCTACGAGTCACATTCGGGACATCTTCAGCGCCTTATCTTGCTGTGAGAGCACTGCAGCAACTAGCCCACGATGAGGGAAAAGACTTTCCGATGGTCACCGAGAGTGTGTTGAAAGATTTTTATGTTGATGACCTTATGACGGGTTGTGAATCAATAGCTGAAGGTGTAGAAATTTATAAGAAGATGAATCAGATGCTAAATCGGGGTGGTTTCCAATTGCAGAAATGGTCAAGCAATAGTGAAAAACTTTTGAAGGAAATAAAAGAAGAATCAGGAATACAAGATAGTTTAGAAATTAAAACAGATGAAGTACTCAAAATTTTAGGTTTAACGTGGAATAGAACTACAGACGAATTTCAATACACTGTACAACTTCCTGAATTAGAAACTCCTGTTGTTAAGAGAAAGGTAATTTCTGATATTGCGAAGCTGTACGATCCTTTAGGTTGGCTTGCACCGGTCATAGTAACAGCCAAAATATTCATTCAAAAGATTTGGCTGACCGGTATCGATTGGGACGATGAGCTTCCTTCTCATTTGTTGGAAGAGTGGTTAGTATTTCGTAACACTCTTGGTCATCTTACCCAGTTTCGTATGCATCGGTGGCTAGGAACGTACGATAATGCGACATTGGAACTACAAGGATTTTGTGATGCATCCAATGGTGCATATGCAGCCGTTGTTTATGCCAGAGTAGTCGATTGTGATGGCGTCGTTCATGTAATTTTGTTATCTTCCAAGACCAAAGTGGCCCCAATAAAGCAAGTGAGTATTCCAAGATTGGAACTCTGTGGTGCGGTCTTACTTGCGCGGTTACTTCATGAGATCTCAGAAACCTTAGAAGTTACCAAGGAAAACGTCCACGCCTGGACGGATTCAACCGTTGTTCTGGCTTGGCTTAGGAGTCATCCTAGTAGGTGGAAGACTTTTGTGGCTAACAGGGTATCTGAGATACTCACTACTATGGATGCTCATCAGTGGTCACATGTACGATCCAATGACAACCCTGCAGATTATGCATCACGTGGCGTTTTACCATCAGCATTTGCAAATTTAGAGATGTGGAAGTCTGGTCCTGAATGGCTAAGAAAAATTCAAATACATTATAACAAAGGAGAAATGACACAAACAGAATTAGAAATAAAGACAAAAATATTTACAAATACACTTACCTGTAGTTCTGAAGATATTATTTCCAAATTTTCATCATTAAATAGACTTACCCGTGTGATTGCGTACTGTAGAAGATTCCTGAAACTTAAAAATAAAAGTAATTTTAAACCTAATTTAATATTTACAGAAATTAATGAAGCCTTATTAGCATGCATAAAAATATGTCAATTACAAAATTTCAGAGAAGAAATAGATAGCTTAAAGAAGACAAGGAAAATAGATAAAAAAGGAAATCTTACCTCACTGAATCCGTCATTCTGCTCGACCCAAGCATCCTTTAATGGGACAGTTGCCTTCAGCTCGAGTGAATGCTAGCCGACCTTTTCTCCATAGTGGTGTGGACTATGCGGGTCCAATTAGCGTTAGACCTACGAAGGGTCGTGGTTATCACTCCACAAAGGGATATATATGTTTATTTGTCTGCATGGCCACTCGGGCAATTCATTTGGAAGTCGTGAGCGATATGACTTCTCAAACCTTTATATCCGCTTTCAAACGCTTCACATCCAGACGTGGCCATTGTAGTGAACTGTGGAGCGATAACGGCACTACCTTTGTAGGAGCTAACAAGGAGCTAAAGGTCTTGTTTAAACAAGAAAGGTTCGGCGTATCCTCTGATATCGCTGATTGGCTTGCAACCAACGGCACCAACTGGAATTTTATTCCACCCCACTCTCCGAATTTCGGAGGGCTTTGGGAGGCTGGAGTGAAATCCACTAAACACCATCTAAGGCGTGTCATCGGCACTAGCACTCCTACCTTCGAAGAATTGACCACAGTGCTAGCCCAAATCGAAGCGTGCCTTAATTCAAGACCGCTCTCCTCAATTAGTTGTAGTCCGGATGATCCTTGCCCATTGACGCCAGGCCACTTCCTTGTAGGAGAACCTTTGGTACTTGTTCCCGAATCCGATTTTCAGAAATCCAACATCAGTACTCTCAACAGGTGGCACTTTACTCAACGACTTGTCCAAGATTTTTGGCGTAGATGGTCGCACGAATACCTTACACAGTTCCATCATAGATACAAGTGGTCACGCTGTATTTCTGAACCAAAGGTGGGTGATGTCGTACTGGTAATTGAAGATGATTTACCTCCAGCCAGGTGGCTCTATGGGCTGATTGTAGATAAACATCCTGGTCCGGACCAGGTGACGAGAGTGGTATCTTTGCGTTGCAAGGACTCAATCATTAAAAGACCTGTGTCTAAATTAATTGTATTGCCTGTCACAGATTGAATTTTTATGTATTATTAGTTATAGCTTTCCTTATAAGTTACATTTAAAGTCAAAGTGTCATCTAGCCCATCTTCAATTTATTTGATTTTTTGTGTGTTTGTATTTGCTAAATTGTATTTGCTGTTGAGTAGTTGATTAGCATAACTTTTACCATTGCTTTAGTCTAATTATTATTGGAGAAATTTTATACAGTCCTCTGGTATCGAAACCCCCTTGATTTTTTTGTGAATTACTTCATGGTGGGCGGTAGGATTAAAGCAATGTAAGATTATGTAGCATTTTGTATTAAGGAGATGGACGTACTGTCCATGGTGGGCGGTATGTTCAATGTACATACATTGATCGGTGTTACTGGCATAGTAATGGCAGCAATTTGTCACTGGATGTCACTTGTCACATTGTTTTTCCCACCGATGAGATAGATGGCGCTACATGTATTCTGAAACGCGGTGGTGACTTGTCGTTGTAGCTGCTATAAGAGGCCAGTCAAATAAACTTTTGTGCTCTTTGATAACTTGTGTTTTATTTGGGTGCAAGAGTGCGGAGTTCCCTGAGTTACACCGGGTGTTTGAGTGTTCGACAGAGAGGTCTCTATGGATCCGATTGTGGCGTTAGTACACTGTAGTACTTTTGTTCATATTGCAAAAGTTCAACCATTTTTGTAATTTTGATATACAGTATCCTGGTTACACTTAACTGTGTTAAGACGCATTGACCATGTTGCTTCTTGTATTTTTATCAATATACACAATTTGTAAGAATAACATCAAACATGTTTTATTGCTATGTGTAATTTTATGAAAATATGTTTTAGGAAACTTTAAGAACAGCTTTAGCTATGGGTGCTGACCGTGCAATCCATGTAGAGGTGGCTGGTGCAGAGTATGAGACCTTGCAGCCCATCCACATTGCCAAGATCTTGGCCAAACTCTCAAAAGATGAAAAGGCTGATATAGTTATAGTAGGAAAGCAGGTAAGTCTTGTGTAATTTTTATTCTATTATATGCATATTTTCATTTATTGCAATTTATTACATATAACTAAAAGTTTAAACTTTACTATGACTCTTTGATTTAAATTTTTCAAACAGTCCCCTATTATAATGAAATAAACCGAAATAGTACATAAAATAACCAAGAATAATGCAATGTAGGAATAATTTATAGAATTAATCTTAGATATAAAATTCTCGTTTTAAGATAAAAAATGTATATGAAATATTTCAGGCAATTGATGATGATTCCAATCAAACTGCCCAAATGACTGCTGCTGTCCTTGACTGGCCACAAGGGACCTTTGCATCCAAAGTAAGTGAATGTGATACTTGCAACCTACATTGTCATGTCATAGCTCAGCTCAGCTAAGAAATAGTGATGGAATTCTCTTATGCAACTTAACAGTTTTGGGAATTGCTTGGTCTTGATGACTTCTCCAAATCTTAAGATTTAACCCATGAGAAATTATAATTATATGGGTCCATAATGTCATTGTGTGTGTATGATCATCACTTTATTAAGAAAATTTACTAGATTCAAAATATAGACTCTGTTCCCATATATAAATCTGTTACTGTGTACAGCACGATAATGAGAATTAATGATAACCTCTATACAAGATAACAAATTAGACTTCAAAGAGTCTCATGTTAGCTAAAAATGTTATCTCCAAGTGATAAACAAAACTTATATTTGCAGTTACGCATTTTGATGAGATAAGATTCTAATCATACAAAATTTAATAGAAAAACAATCATGTTTCAAAATTATTATTAAAAATGGGTTAGGTATAAATGATTTTATTACAATTACATAATGAGTGGACTAATGGAAGAAGACTAATGGAAGGTAAGAAATAGGTGCAATAATACACATGTTTATGTACAACTACAATATTACTTATACACTTGAGCAAACATTACAGACTTGGAATTAACTCATAAGATCCTTTTTTTTTATACATTTATAACAGATATGACGTTTTGAAGCTTTTTACTCCTTGCTTTAAACCAAGACAACAATAATTGGCGACTACTAAGCATGATTTTCGTAGGTGGAGAAGAGCGACGCGGGTCTGACGGTGACGCGCGAGATCGACGGCGGGCTGGAGACGGTGAAGATCAAGCTGCCTGCTGTGCTCAGCGCCGACCTGCGCCTCAACGAGCCGCGGTACGCCACGCTGCCCAACATCATGGTAAGGAACTCAACACTCATTTGTTAGCTTCTTCTTCTGTCTGATTTTAGCATTGCCATATTTATGCTAATACCTTACTACATTATAAATATATGCTATGCTTTGAGACAACAGCTATCTTCATTCCATTGTAGTCGGATTTTTTAAATACAATTTTTCGAAATTTAGATTTAACATTTGGTTCTAGGGTTTTCTAGGAATATAATTCTGGTTTGATCAGAATGAAATATTTTGGTATACAAAGTACCTTTTAACTTCTTTCTCAATTGACACACACAATGCATCTATAATATTCAATTATAGATTCAAGTTAACATACATGTGGATTGAAGTGAATAACCAATACCAGTTCTGCAGTAAAAAAATATCTAAGCTACTGAAATGTTAAGTTATTCATACAATTTAACTTTTAGAAAGCCAAAAAGAAGCCTCTAAAGAAGATGACAGCCAAGGACCTGGGCGTGGACCTGGCGCCCAGGATCAAGGTGTTGAGCGTGGAAGAGCCGCCGGTGCGGCAGGCGGGCTCCGTGCTGCCCGACGTCGACACGCTCGTCGCCAAGCTCAAGGAGGGTGGACACATTTGAACAACACATTCAACACAAATACTTTATTTCTCTGTACAGATGTAAAGTTGTAGTGTCGCCGGGAGTGCTAATTTGCTAACTGTACAACTTCCATGTCAATTAGTGATTGACTTAAAATCGATATAAAATATGAACCACATACGAAGTTGAACTATACAAGTTATAAAAAAATCTAAGATTACCCTTAAATTGGAATTTTAATCTTAGTATAAGGATATTACTTTTTGGTGTTTGTTAAAATGTTGTTAATTGATAATTTAATAATATGAATTTGTAAGTCACCCTGCCATGAAATAGATCTTTTAAAACCTTTATAATCAAGAGTGATTATAATATTAAACTATTGAAAAATATGGTGCTATGGTAATCAATGGTTTATATTGATTTGTAAGGTTTATTCAGTTAGCAGTTTAGCGCTCAATGAATTTTATTAAGTGTACAAGTAGTCAGTTATCTGTTGTAGTTTACAGTAATTTTGTTGTTACATTGATTATAGTACAGTCTATTAAAAATTAAGTTTTACAATCAAAGCAACTAGAAAATTATTTCTACAATAAAATATTATAATAAATCCATGAGTTTTAATCGATATTTCTTACATTAAAACACTCGAGAACTTTAATGCTGCACATGTTTGAAGCCTTTGTCCATAGGTTTAAATAGACAGATACGCTGTGCTAAAATCGAAACCTGGTTTCGATGGTATTTCTCTATTATTTATAGTTCTTATAATTGATTTCTTACGATATTTTTCACAAAAATAAAATTTGTGTCCTCAATTTTAATTGTGTGAAACTATTATCTCATTGACAAATGTTTTGTGAGTCAGTGGTGTCACAATAGAATGCTTATTATATCTATCTATTTAAATTTATGAATTCCATATTCACTTACATTATTTAACACCGATAAACAGCTACCAGCAATTTACGAGCATATATCCTATTACATATTTGATATCGTGACAAAGATGTTGTAAATTCTGCATAATTATGAATCTTTTTTTAATTTAATACCTCAATTGATATTTAAAGATCAAATAGTCCCTTAATATATGTTAAATAACCGCATTTTCTGTATTCTAATCGTCAGTGTAAAGGCCCCGTCTAGTTAAGTATATGATTGACAGCGACTTGCAAACTATACATATAAACTATTCTATTAACATAGCCGGTTATAGGCGTAGCCAAGAGTCTGTAACACAGGAAGGTTCAGGTACACGATTTTACTTTAAAATAACGATAGTAAGATATTCAACTGCGTGAATACTATGTTAATCTGCTTAAATATGAAAACATGTCTAAGATACATATTTTTTTTGATAGAAATACTGTTACGACGATTTGTTTATTTCAATATGACCTAGTTGCAGAAAGCAAATATACATGGTAATCACAGTGCTGTATCTTAAAGTACGATACTTGTCACAATTTTAACGACGGATAAAGAAAAAGACACACCAATGCAGTTACTCATTTTGTATTATTAATCAAATCAAATTATTTCACATAGTTTCTTGGCTACGCCTATATTTATTTCTCTGCAACATTAATATCAGAGTTACATAGAGAAATACATGAATAACCACAGACTTCCAGAGTTACATCTAAGCTAATTAATAAAACATATTACTCAATCGAAATATTTAGGAATCTGTTGAATTACATCATATGACAAAATTCTTGGCTCGCAAAAATGACAATTTATTTTTATTATGTTATCATAATGGATGCAGAATAAAAATAATCGTAGAATCGTATTTTTACTTGGCATAGTTATTGATATATACATGTATGATATATTGATGTAGATATAAAATCGCCAAGACCAGGATTCTATGATGACTGGAACTTAAGTAACAAAATTAGGAACTCGAATATTGACATTAAAGCTACCCAAGGTTCGATAGTTGAAGCATTTCGTACATTCCATTAATATTTCGATGGGTCGTAATGGTATACATATCAAATCAACCACCTCCATTTTCACAAATCTATCAGTCATCAGTCAAACATTACAATATCACCCACAAATACGCTCACCGATAAAATGCTATGTACAATAAAAGGACAAACTCATAGATAAAGTCATATACTGAACTGATGAACACAGCAAAATAGTTTGATTAAAACATAGATTCTTAAAGTACATTAAATCAATAGTAATTCTAATTTTATGGTTCCAGTACCCAAGGACTGGACGAAAGATGGCAAATGGCGATGGGGAATAAAAGCCTCTTTGAATGCAAATATATCGTTATAATTTATACTACTATTAGGTTCAGTATTATCTTTTCTCTGTACGAAGAAAAAAATGTGCAGAAAAGTAAGTCTTATAGCAGCATCCAAATATTTATAATGCGAGTTTACCATCGGGTACCGGACGACATAAAAAAGCAAAAACAAACACACGTATTGCTTTTACACATTCCATAACCATTAAGTAACAGACTCGCATCAGTAGAGTGCCTCGCCGCTATAGGGCTCATACCAGACGATGCGGCCCTCGAGGCAGCCGGTGACGAGCAGGTGGTGTCGCGGGCTGAACTTGGAGCTGACGACGAGGTCCTGGTGCACGCCGAGGCTCTGGCCGACGTCCACCATGGCGGCGGGGCGCGCGGCGGCGGCGCACTGCGACAGCTCCGCGCAGCGCTCGTCCAGCGCCAGCAGCCGCATGCCGCGCCCGAACGGCGAGCACACCAGCCGCCCGTCCGCCGAGTAGCACAGCTCCTGGAACGGGGGCACAGGGTGATCGTTATAGTCGGCGCCAAAGTGCTAGTCCACTCTGAAGTTGTTCTCTGAAAGTCTGAGTCTGAAAGTCACAACAAGCATTTTGGGCACACTGGGTGGTAACCACTCCCCTATTTATTTCTTTGCGTAACTTAATGTTAAAATAAATTTATTATTTTAATTTATTCGTCCACTGATAATTTCCACAAAACTTACCTTAATGAAACCCTTGCCCTCGTTAGTTTCCTCCACGTAGTAGAGCAGTCGTTCGCGGTTTTGGCGAATGTAGTGACGAGTTTCGTCTTCCTCCGCAGGCGGGTCATTCGGCGTCTGGCCTGAGGATGACGGCGACGTACTGTGGATGTGTATCTCTTTGTTAAAAAAACATCGGTTCAATGTCTTAGGTGCAGTTTCTTGCGTCCACGCTGGCTAAGTGCGGACTCTTAGACTTCCCACGCCTTTGAGATTTTTCTTTAATACTCTCCGGCATTTAGATCGAACAGTTTAGAAAAAAAATTTCAAAAGCGTATAACAGAAACGGCATCTCTTGATATGTTACGAAAAAACGCCACAATTATTTCATGATTAGTTTACCTTTCCGGCCTATCAGATCTATCGTGTCTGTCGTGCCTGTCGTGGCGATCAGGCCTGTCGGGTCTGTCGGGCCTGTCGGGGCGCTCGGGTCGGTCTGGGCGGTCGTCGCGGTCGTGTGCGGGCGCGGCGCGCGGCAGCAGGCGGGCGGCGGCGCGCGGCGGGCGCGGGCGCAGCGCGGCGGGCGGCGCGATGCCCGTGTTGATGCCCATTATGCGCTGCATGTTGAAGTTGCGACCCACTTGGCCCCTGCACACCGAACACAATACATGGTTTACCTGAAGCCGTCTTATTTCAGAAGGGACAGGGAAGACTTAAAGTTTTCTTACTAAATTATTTTTGTACTGCTACTATAGTTCTATGCGACGAGTAGTGAATAAAGTAAAAAAATAGTTGAACGAAACATATACAAGAATATGTGGATTCATATGTTCATAAAATGTGCACTATCCTAAAAAGTGAACGTAAAGTTAAGTATTGTGATTATTTGATGGTTACAATATGTTAACAAGCACGAAAAACATGATTTACTAAACTCAAATAATTATAATAATGCATTAGACGTTAGATCCATGACTTCAGTACAATAACTAAATAGAGACATGTGCCTAACATTTTACACTCAAACTAAATAAGATTGAAAGTACCTTACAGATTATTACACCGAAGTTAAATAACAAATTCGACTCACCTACTGTACATGTCCTGTAGCATGCGATGCTGCTTGATAGTAATCGATGCCTCCCATACATCGTTTTGGATGCTTGAAATTCCCTAGAAAAAATAGAGAAATTGTTTAAAAAATGACATTATGTAATCTGTGATCTCAATCTAACCTAACGCAAATTTGTAAATGCGACTTTTTATCGTTATAGGAGTTTACTTAACTTACTTTAGAGAACCTTAGATACAAATCTCTCTCTAATTCTTAATATCTTTATTTATCCACTTACTTCAGTAAGTAAATCAATCCTGATTTACTTACTGAAGTCTTTTTCGAATAAGTCTTTTTCTTTGTTATCAAAAATTACAGTAATCCAACTGCAACGTGCTACTTTCGGCACTGAATATTCATTTAAAAGAGACGCCAATAGAAATCGACGATCGACATAAATATTTGATCGTGTCGATATCTTACCTAAGTTTTATACAAACTAACCCTTACTAGCCGAGAGTTGGCGTTCGCGCCCTGCGGGTCGTCGGGTCGCGGCGAGCTGGGCCCCGCCTCGGGCTCCGTGTCCTCGTTGCGTATGTTCCTTAGGCCTTCTCCGAACGACCTGCACAAAAAATCATTGTTTGAATCGATTTCAATTTGGGCAATAACTGGATTGTATTTTTTGTACTATGGTCACGTATTTTTTACGATCACGAATCTATGGCCAATTGCCCGCTTTTTTAGAAGAGGTACACAACATTAGGTTAATATACACAAGTATATGGGAGTGGGCTTATGAAGATTTTTGAAAGTGAAAATGTTAAACATTTAGAATTTTTAAATGTATGTTAATCTCAAACCTGAACTATTTGCTTCCCTATTCTAAGAGGAGACGGTTAAAATAGATAGTCAATGAATTAAAAAGAGAATGTGTTAGAGAGTATGAGTTGATCTTGGAGACTAGTATAATGGAGCATCTTTAAGATGTCTCCATTACCATACCCTTCAAGTCAGAACACAGCAGCGCTTAACACTGCTGTTATTAGGCAGAAATAGGTGTGGCGGTGGGACCCTGACGAACCACAAAGAGTTCTACCACTTTCCACCACGAAGGGAGATGATAACGGGCAGGAACAGGTTGATATAGCATGTGTATAAGTGTCTCACGGCGGCTCGCCGGCGGGCGGCACGGTGACCATGGGGCGCGGTCCGCGCGGGCGCAGGCGGGCGCGGCGCGGCGCGCGGCGCGGCGCGGGCCGGCGCGGCGGCGCGGGCGGCCGCGTGTCGCGCACCGCCTTCTGCGGCAGCGCCTCCGCCGGCTGGATGTCGTGGATGCACGACCACTGGGGACGATACACGTATTTATAATACACTTTTGATTTATTTAATTATTTCATTAAGACTCACCAACACAGAAAACACGATAACAATTCACAAAGATAACAAGTAGAAAATAAAAGGTCGCGTCCCCACGATTATAGGTGAGCACGGCATACGTAATAAATACACGCCTTAAAGGTTTAATATAGATACAGATTAATGTACAAATATTTAGAATATAAAAAAATATTTCATTTCAGTTTCAATTGGCGACTCCTCTGGTGTTGCAAATGTCCATAGGCGCCGTTGACTACGTAGGTCGCACGTCTGCCTAATCGTTAGGTTAAACAATAAAAGACACATAATTTGAATTTTCTAGAATATACATATGTAAATTCTAATCCCACCCATACAAATTTAACGTTTGAACCCGTTACAAAGCACTAAATTATTGTCCAAAATGAAATAAATTTTAACACATACATAGAATGAAGTATAGAAAACCAATGATAAAATTAAAAATTTTACTTACTTCCGATCTATCATCGTGACTTATATTTCTTGATAGTGCACTCCAACCTTGTGGATGAATCTAAAATTGAAAGGAAAATTCAAAATAAAATCGTTACCTTTCTTTCCGTTAGATAAGTTGCGAAATTCTTTATAGTACATTTTTTGTGTGTCTAAAGGCATATCAAAAATACTTTAAATAAATTAGCAACATAGTACGAGTATTACTAGATATTTTCGTCCCTTTAAAAATGCCCAAGTTACCTGTAAAGCGCTGACGACTTGAGCGTCATTTCCATCGGGGAAGTCTGAGACAAACTCGACTCGGTTCTCGGTGCGCTTGTCGTCGAACAGGTGGTCGTACATCGCCGCGATAGGTATCAGCTGCTGGCTCATCTGCATCAGTCTGTACAAGTTCGGCTGGAAGCATTCACTTTATCATCATCATCGTCGACTTTATATTTCCTAACATATTTAATAAATAACTAAAAAGTTCTGAAGGATATGTGAAGTCTACCAAAACGCACTTAGCCAGCGCGGTGAACTAGGACCCAATCCTTCTTATTCTGTAAGGAGACTCGTGCCCAGATATGCGACCATAATGGGTTGACGACAAATGACAGTTTCGCCTAGTGATATGAATTGATCTCTAACACTGGAGTTCCGGGATTCAAATTCATTGTACGCCCCACTGGGGACAAAAATGAGTTGACAAAAATGATCACTAAGTTCTAATATAGGAAGCTAAAGGTTATACTACTGGGCCGAACTGAGATCAGTTTCCCATAAATTGGAAAGGCGTACAATTACGTACCAAAACCTGTCCGCTTTACGATCAGGCACAGTAATAGTATCTGCGTGGTTCGAGCCTATGTCAATAACGCCTCGACCTTAGACTTAATAAATAAATTAGAACCAAAACGACCTAGCCTGATTGTTTACGTTTACCATAACAATTTGAGAGCGCATAATTAATTAGAAATGTATCAGTAACCCTGGTTTTTACCATGATTTTCTAATCATCCTTATCAATAGTTGATAAAAACACGGGCGTTGTCGGTCACGCGACCATTTGGCGAGACATTGTATTCTTCCGTTTGACAAGGACACCGACTTTCCAAGGGTACACGTAGGCGGATAATCGGCTACTTAATTTCTAGATCAGAAATTTGCATGAAAAGGACACGGCGCTCTTGGCTACTACAGCAATTATAGTAGATGCTAATGAATCCTAGATACTATAATTTACAATTTTAATTATCTCATTAATATATTAGTTGTAGTGGTGGATCTAGGGTTTAGTGAGTCCTGTTGACCCACCTGAGATTAGACTTTAAGTTTACACTAAAACCCTAAGACAAATAGGTACCCATTTTTTTACCCGACTGCCTAAGAAGGGTATTATTTCAATTAAGTTCAGTATAAGTAACTATTTTGAGAATAAAACAAAAAGAAAGACTACATGATTTGTAAATCCTAATATAAAATAATTGAGTTTTGGCATACATAATGATTAAACATACATAATACATAGTGATTAAAATCCTTAATAATTGAGATAAAGGAATAGGGATTCCGATAAAAAAAAGGTGAGTCAACATCAACATCATTGGCCATAGTCCACCGCGCTGGCCAAGTGCGTATTGGTAGACTTCACATACTTTTGAAAACATCTTTTTTAAGATTTCTCAGGCATACAGGTTTCCTCACGATATTTTCCTTCGCCGTTTTAAGCAAGTGATAATTAATTTCTAATATAATAAAATGTGAGTATTTTGCTTCAATGTCTACGCGTTATCAATAATTTTCATTCTGCTCTATTTGATGTTGTATAAGGTGTGATTGAATATGGACGTGGTACTAAAGGAAGTCTCATTCTCATTGTATTTCATTTCCTTATCACTGACCTCAAGGTAAGGTCTGCAGTGCTCGTTACGTGAACCAAATATAACAAATACATACATAAATAATGAGTCCATTTAATCAAACTTGTTTGCAAATTGAAGAAGTTTTGGAGATGAGTCGGTATGCAGTTTGTTAACCGACTTCAAAAAGGAGGTGGTTATCAATTCGGCCGGTATCTTTTTTTTATGTATGTACACGAATTACTCCGCCGTTAGTGGACCGATTTTAATAATTCTTTTTTTATTGTGTAGGGACGAGCTGGAAATTGGTCCCATTTAAATATGGTTAGAATCCTGGCGCTCATATTAGACACGCTGTTTACATCGTTATCCAACTAAATATATTGAGCGCCGACTTCACAAATATGTACTAAACCAACATTTATTTCAATTATTTTTTACTTTGTAGTGACATAGAAGTCGGTTGTATTTTTTGTTAAAAAAAAAATTTAATATTCGTTCACTGCTTCTTATAAAATTTTAACAAATAGGACGGGAAACATACGATTTATTGAAAGTGAAGGGTTTTAGACTCAAAGGGTTTCAATAACGGGTTTGCGAAAGAATAAATATTACAGCGCAAATAAGATTGCAATTTTAGAAAATAACAATTACTTATATTATAATCACAGATACGCGGAATTATCACATTATGACAAATTTATTGCAAGTGTAGCTGTTACCACATTGCCAGCCAAAAGCTTCTTCGCAGCAGGACTTTATTAAAAGCTCTTACGCTCAAAAATGTACGAGTAGTAACCAGCACATATCATAGCTATGCCAATGTTTAAATGAATAATATTTCAAACGTATGGAAATATAATAGATTTTTTTGGTTAGGTAATATTCGCATATTTTTCGTGTTGAAGTGATTTCGACAAAATGGTTCGGTACAGTTAAATAAGTACGAATAGCACCGGAGTAGTTAGTTTTACATACAACATAAAGAAAAGTTATAACTTTTTATGGCGAATCGTGTACGAATCTTTTCCACGCAATAGCAATAACATTTTATATTCATATAATTATTATAAAGTTATTTAAATGGAAATTCTGCCTTGAATGCGGATCTCGTATTTAAAAGGAATTCCTTATCTACTCTATCAATACCATTTATAAACATTTATGATATTTGATATTATAATAAAATGTGTGTTATATTTATTATTGTCTAAAGCAGTCGTAGGCTAGTATTTGAAACTTGGCCTCTCAATGGAGAGATCCGGGGTTCAAATCCCAGGTTCCCAAGCACACTGGATTTTTCAATTATGTACGTCCACTTCTAATAAGTTAATTATCACTTGCTTAAACTGTGACGAAAAACATCGTGAAACACCTGCTGAGGGATCTTTAAAGAAGTTCTTAAAGGTATATAAAGTCTACCAATTCGCAATTGCCCAGCACAATGGACTTTTGTCAATGAGATAAACTCACCTTAAAACCATGCAGATCTTGCGCCAGCGTTGTCAAATTCAAGTCATGCACGATAACAAGCAGCCCGCCGGTGGTGCACATGACCATCTGCTTGGCATCGGGCGATAGACGACACCGCATCAGCCCCGACGCGTGGAAAACCCTCTGATACACCAAATTGAATTCCGTATACGAATTTATATCCCACGTGTAAATACTGCCGTCGAGCCCGGACGTAACTAGCAGTTTGTCTTTTACTGAGAACTCTATATTCTTCACCCAATTTGAGTGACCGAGGAGGGATCGGATCTTCTTCTTTAAGTTCCTAACATCCCATAGTGCTATTGTTGTGTCGTCCGAACACGTTGCGAACATCCGCCCATCTAAAAACCTGTTGAATTGTTTTCTTTTTATTATTTACCTAAGTGACATATACACCAAAGTTTACTTTTTTAGCTGTTACAGCTACATCAATATTTATTTAAACAACCGCAATTTTCTAGGGTCTTTATTGAACATATAAAGGCCCCAGAAAATTATAGTTACAGTAAAAACAGATTAGCTATGGAAAACATAGCAGTATCAAATAAAAACATTAAAGAGACGTAAGTACTTTTAATTAAATAGGCCTTCTATTGATTCTACATTGATTTATGTATTTTTAAACCTTTTCAATCCTCATCCTCACTCAATGAAATAGCAAAATATAACTGTAATAAAACACCAGCCGTATTACAAAATGTAACATTACTCACTTGACACAGTTGACACAGTCTGAGTGAGCACCGTTCACCGAATGAATTCTTTGGTGTGTGAGGGGATCAAATATCTGGATTGATTTCTTTTCACAAGCTGCTACTAGCAGAGATCTGTAATAGAAAATTTGATAACAATAATAAAGCATATAAATTTCAAATTAGTGTTTATTTTTAAGTACAGTTGACCTAGGGGAATCCAACAATGGGTAGGATTTGTCGGACTTTATAGTACTGTAAAAGCGGACACTCCATGAGACAATACAGCACTTATTAACGATTTATTGTCAAGCAATTGGCATATCTGTTAAACATATGTCACGCAGCCTCATGATCAGTATAGTCTTTTCAATCATACATTGATACATACATGGGTTTTCTGTACACAGGGATTATCACACATTTACTTTGTATTATAAGTGGTAAACATTTTATACAACATGAAGTGGACAATAATTACACTAAAGTATATCCAAGCATAATTTAGATTTAGACAATGGATATAATTGTCTCCATGACTAAACCTCGCATCATCTACACGAAATATTGATCATGATATGTAGTACATAGGTTATTTTATGTTATGAATACAGTTTCCTATTTACCTAAAACTGATATGTTTTATAAATTGAGGTCAAAAGATAAGTTTAAATAACCAAAGTAAACAAGCTTGATGTCAGAATTTTTATTATTTACATTTTATTTATGAATGTCATTTAGGAAATCCCCATTATAAGTTATCACATATGGGTTGTAACTACATTTGGTATAATCTGTCTTATCCTAAATGTAGTTACAACCCATATGTGATAACTTGAGACATGCACAAAAAATCTGACTCAATTAGGTATTTTTAATTCTAGTGCTCGACACTTCTTTAAGTATGAAATATACACATCATTTTCTCTGGGTATTCAACCAAGGCAATATATTATGCTGTATTTTTTTTTTCTATATTCATATACATAACTCAAAATGGCCATTTTTTGAGTTTTGCAGTGTTATAATATTATAGAAAATCATCCTTTGAATGTAAATAGTTATACTGGTGTTAACAACCAGTCTATTTAATTGATAATTATTTTTTCTTTCATATTGTAAAAAAATATTACAATGGGACATCATCACACTTAAGTCTCAATACCCCACATGGGTAGTAAATTGCTATTTTAAATTAAACCATGTGATTGGAAAACAAACATCCGAGGGAAATCTTACGTACACAATTCGCTAGTTGGCAACTAGCAATAAAGTTATTCTGGCAGGCTACACATCAATTTCATGTGTTCCTTATTTTCTGGCCTTTCCAACTACAGTGGGCACTCTCGTTTTTAATTGTAATTACAATTAAAAACAAGTTACATGTCATTTTTATGAGGCAATAAATATTTATTTTATTTGGAAATGTTTTGTAAGAAACTGACATTGATAAGGAGTGAAGCTATGTGCACTATTTTATTTCTTCACATTTTAGTGCCTGGCACATATTTATTTGTCAGCATCAATTGCCAGCTTACTGTGTGCAGATAATGCATTTACTATACTATAAATTATTACTATAAATATTTATTGCTATAAATTCCAAGGAATTATTTTTTATTTGTTGTAATTGAACTGCCCTGCCTTTACACTATAATATCAGTTTAAACATGAACTTTCAACCTAAAATAGGCATCATAATTTTAATGTTTCTTATTTATGTAAAACTCAATAATACACCTAAAAAGTTCTCTATATTCTGATATGCTTCAAATTGTAATGTAATCACTAACTTTTGATATTAATTTAATATATTATTTTTAATTTTAGATATTTTTTTTTGCCTTCAAACACTTTAAGACTGTTAAATTAAATTAAAGAAACATGTTGCTGATTAGATATAGGTATACATCACATGCTGATATGTTCCAATTATGTGAGGTGCGAAAACTGTTACTAACTGATAATAAACAAAATTTCACTTTAAAAGGGATTGTAAATGTTAAGCACTGAAGGTCAACTGGTGCACTTACCCTTCCGGGGAGAATTCAAGGTTGAATACTCCTCCAGTGGGAAGATTGTTGGCTGTCTCATAATCCCAGGATGCGATGGGCCTCATGCCGCAGTACAGGCTCCGGGCCATGGCGTCACCCGCTCCCACTGGCGTCGGGAAACCCGTCTCGCGTCGAATCAGCCGGTACGGGCTGAACGCTGAATACCTCGCCATAAACGTTGCCCTATCCGTGCTGCCCATTTTGGTTCGAATAATACTAATCTCTAATAACTTAAGTAACACGAATCTGTGGTATTTAAGTACGCGACATAGCAGTGATTAAACGCATATATCAGTGATTTTACCAAGTTCAAGACATTTTCCGAAATTTTACGGTGATTTAGTGTAAATGTAACTTTTACCGAGCCTGACACGCGCTGGCTGATCAAAATTTATAGAAAACACAGAACACAGACCACAAAGTCGGATTGGGTAATAAAATAAATGTCAACAAAAAATCAATACACCTGGCTGTCATTGACACTGACGGCGCCGTTCCATTTCACAAATCTATATTAAGTTTTATATACTCAAGAAATACTAATAATAATAGTCTTTATTTTATTTCATTGTATTTAAAAATTAAGTTTTATTATTTTATGCCACATTATATCCCCTTCCTTTATATTTAAATAAAGATATCAATGGCCTCTGTCAGCAGAAATCATGCTAGAACAGCAATAAAAAATTATTATTTTTATCTATTTATTCTCTCCACTCCACCTAAATATAATCGCCACATAGAGTATAGTAGGCTTTCCCATCTCGCTATAAACTTTCATAACTTTAAAAAAACATATAAAGGAAGTTGGGGTAAGATAGGGCCAGTATAATTATTAGTATCGACATAGGTTACTCTACTCTTTGGTATAGATAGACTATTGGCACTGCGGTAAAGCCATGTGAAACAAATTGCACGTTAAGTAGTATTGGGTCATATCACTCATATCTAAAAAAATCTGTAACAACATAATCATCGATCTTTGTTAAAAAAATGAACTTGTTATATAAGCCTGAAATTTAAGCCACATGGTTTTACAGTAGGTACCGTTACGGTGTTTACATTGATCAAGGTAAAACTTGTAACTCTAGCGCCAATGACACCCCTAGTTACCTTATTCAATTTTTCTTTTTAACGCATAGATTAGTAAAGATTACTCACTCCTAACAAGAAAATGTACCCAAATTGTATCAAATATTTAAGATGAATTAGATGGTCATTAATATACAAAATAAAACAAAATGAATAAGTTTTTTTTAATTCATATTATAATAAATCATTAAAAAAATGTTCAGTGCCAAATACATTTTTAAAAACACAATGTCAAGTTACAATATTAAGCTTAATTTACATACAAAATTATTACATTACATTATGATCATGCTTATCTATAAAAAATAAATCAAAAGCTTGATGACGATAATCCACTAGGAGGAGCTATTTGACCTGTCTTTAGAACATTTTGAAGGAAAACTTCTAATCTTGTTTTAGGACCACCTTCATCTATATCAGCTAAGATTGCAAAATATTCTGTGCTTATCAATTTTATAATTTTACTAAATTGATGTTTGTAATATTTAAAGAACTCTGATCCACACACTGTGAAAAAATCATGCAATAAAGTAGCACAAATATCTGGTTCAGGTTTAAGGTTTATAAATGATGCGAGCCACTGCCATGCTTGATTTAAGCCGTGGGGATTAGGTGCGTTAACATATCTCGGTGTCTTTGCAATCCAAAAAGCACATCGCAACCTGAATATGCCAGACATTCTTTTCAGAAACTTATCATGTTTCTCAACAACACCTTCAGCATTATAAGTATATCCTCTAGCCATGTAAAACTCCTTATCTGTTTGTCCTTCTTTTTGAGGCAAGAACATTGGAACTAAATAAGGGCACTCCTTGTGAAAATTGGCTTCCAAAAGTTTGCTAAATTCTGGAAACTGGGAGCATAATGCAACAGTCACAGAGGCAAGCGGGAAGGCAGCTTCTGGGTTGCTAGACACTAACAAATCACCCTGTCGGACAATCTTCTTAGCTAACAAGGCTGTACAATAAAACAGCCCTTGTGGATGCTGGGCTGCAGTCACAAATGTGTCTAACACTTGTACAGTTTCCCCTCGAAGTAATACAGACAACTTGTCAAACTTGTCTTTCATGTGCATAGCACTAACAGGTGATATTGCATTAACTGGGGTATTAACAGCCTTTTGACAGTCAAATCTAAATTTCTTATGATTAGGATCTACTAACAATTCCTTAAATCTACTTTCATATTCAAGTAAAAAGTCCCTTAACGACACATAGTGAGCATAATTTTTCTGAGAATAAAACATAGGCTGTACTTTTTTATCAGATTCTGGAGGAGGCGTTGGTGGTTTGGCTAGTTCAGCTGCCTTAGCCTCTTCAGCCAGCTGTTCTTCTAATTCTTTTTTCCTGGCTTCCTCTTCCTCTTCTTCTTTCTGTTTCTTCTGAAGTTCTGCTACTATTTTCCTCTTTACATTTTCAATATATAATGCTAGGATTTCAGCTTGTTTAACTTCCTTATCAGTGATAGAACTAGTTTTACAACATTCCATGACATTACTGATGTTTCCTATTATTGTTGTAATTGGTTCTATGTACTTATGTAGAATTTCTTTGACTTGCGGTTCTGTTTGTGCGAGATGGATTATAGAATTGTAGCATACACATATTTTAGTGTGGCTGTCTGTTATCGACGCTAATCTCGCTGTCGCTTTATTCTGTTCTTCAAGAATTCTGTTCATGTTTTCTATTGTTTGTTTATTAATCATTTGACAATTGCGTTCGTCGAGTTTTGCTTTGTCCAGAACTGATAAGTTGTCGTTTTCTCTTAAATGTTTAATGAGCTGTATTTTGCGAGCTCTCAGTTCCAGCGCCTTGCGTTCACATTCATCACTCTGCTTTTTACCAAATGTTCTGATGGCTTCAGCTCTTTCTGTAATCATTTTTTCGACTAAATTATTGAACGTTTCCTCTGATATCTGTTTCATTTTCGATTCATACTCCTTCAAGATAAGGGTGTAGCGGAGATCTTCACCAATCTTGTCTTCCAATAAGTCTGCGTTCCCGTCTGGTTCATCGTAAGTTTCTTCTGGTACAATAGTCTTCGTTGTTTCATTGTCTGGACAGTTGGGCCCAATAGTGACTTCATGTATATAAGGACTTATTTCTGCGGCTTTTGTCAACGCAGAAATGCGTAGACGGTCGAAGTCAGCGATCGCATCAGATATGTTTAAGTCACATTTTCTATTACCGCTCCGTTTTTGTAGATGCTCTAGACCTTCGTAAGTCCGATCCATCTTTTTTTCATTGGTTAAACACCAGTCTATATAAGAAAAATTATGAATATGTTTTAATCATAACACATCACAAACATCTCGCGTGAATTTTACAACGGCAAATTTTGACAGATCAGTTTCAGAAATGTTGTGCTTTTTTGACATTTGACACATTGTCCATTGAATTATCTTCCAAATAGTATAGTCTATACTCTTTGGAGTATAGTAACCTGATCTTTGACAAATAATAATTGTTTTAAAGAAACGAATAATTAGTTAATAATTTGTTTGTGTAAATGCAGTTATATTATTACGTGAATTCGTGTGTGATAGGCTTGTTAAAATTTTAATAAATACCTTTTTTCTTTTAAAGTCTAAATCGAGTATCCGATCGTAACATTTGGCGCGAAGTTTGACAGCTGTATCAGCAGCAGTATTTGTCAAATATCTTGATGCAATAATGTATAGAAATAAACTTTGTTTGTGCCAATAACCAAAGAAAATATCTACAGAATGGTTTTACAAAACACTGGGAAATACAGGGCGGATAAAAGTGATACAAGTAAAAGAGACAGAGACGCTGGCACGTCTACTGGGCCAAGGTTTGGTAATCGGTATATTTTTTAAGGTTTTGGAATTTATTTTATAAAATGTTAGCTTACTACATTATTTTTCTTTTAGAGAGGAGTCGTCAGAATCTCGTATACGAGTGGCATTGGAGAATGACAGAATTGATTCAAAGTATGGATTTGATAGAGTTCGCGACTCAAAAGAGCGAACAGGTTACCTGATAAATATGCATACAGTAAGTATATACAGATTTAATTAAACTTTATTTGCGTTCGATCTTAGAACTTAAACATTGAATAACGTTATTCTTTACATATTAATTGAATTTGATAGGTAGCATAAGGCACTAAATGAATACAGGCACTCTCTACAACTAACATATATTAAATTGTAAGATGACTCGTCTGTTTTCGTCCGTTATCCGTCTGTTACTACAAATGCATGCAGTCCATCTCATAACAAGTATTTTTATCCCATGGAACACCTGATACTGCTATTATTACTTAGAAATAGCTGTGTAAGTGATGGGATTAAACCATGAAAGAACTTAGATTTACTATGACTACCATCTTTAGAGGTTTATTAATTTGTATTTAAATACTATTAATATAATTTTCATTTTATTTCAGGCTGAAATTCTAGATGAGGACAAGCGCCTAGTGGCCGCCATGGATTATTACTTTATTGAAATGGATGGATCCAGGTTTAAAGTATCCCTCATGTTCCAACCTTACTTCCTCATTATGGCGAGGAAAGAGTGTGAGCAAGAGGTTATCCAATACCTATCTAAGAAATTTGCTGGCACAATACACAAGATTGACATTATAGAAAAAGAGGATTTGGACTTAGTAAGTTGTCAGAGTTTTTTTTTTTTTATCTATCATTGCTAATTGGAGCTGGCTACTCATATACATTCATTTGAAGGCATATGTGAACAAAACTCTTTGCTAACAAACTTACATGCTTGTAAGTACTCCAAGAAAAAAGTGCATATAAAATCTATCAATCTCAGAATTTCTCACTCAGAAAGGTATCCCCAATAGTAGGATAGGTTGAAGACCATGATAAATGTTGAAAACTTTAAACCACCACACTTTAATTTTGACCACACTTTTAACTTATTCACATTCTTAAAAAGTTGCCATGATATCAATGAATGCTGTATATCAATGAATCTTAACGCTACCTCTATTACAGCTTAATCACCTAAGTGGTTTGCGACAACGATACATAAAATTGTCATTCATGTCCCAAAATGAAATGATGAAAGTTAGGAGGGAAATATTGACAGCCGTGAATAAAAATAAGGAGAGGGAGAAGAAAGACGCTATCTACTCAGAAATGTTAACAAATGCACTCACAAGTGCCGCTGCTATAGAACATGCTAAGAAAACCAAGGACCACATGGAAAATATATTGGACATTAGGTATTTACATCTGTATTACATTTAAAAACTTTACAAAAAGTCTTCTAAAAGAAAATTATATAGTATACTCGTGGGCCCAAGCAGACATAACCTGCAATAGAAAAAGAATAACTTTTTTATTTATGTGTGATAAGCTTATTATTTATATTGTCAACTTTCCACATGTCATTGTTTTCCATATAAGGAACTTAGAAAATTACTGGAGAAGATATTTTTATCTTCTCCAGTAATTTTCTTTCTTTCTCCAGCTTTAAATCTGTAAAAATCATATATTAATTTTTTTGGCCAAGAGAAGAGCACACTCCCAATTTTTTTTTCACAACTGCAGTGTGCAATATATTTTGATAACAGCACTGCTTATCAAATCCAAAAGTATTCCATCTTTCAAAAAAGGACCATGTGACCAAAATTATGTTATAATATAGTTTATGTATAACTTACATTATTATATTTTAACAGGGAACATGATGTACCATACCACGTAAGAGTGTCAATAGACATGAAGATATTCTGTGGCACTTGGTACACAATCAAGAGCAGGGGAACCGAGACTCCAGTGTTTACAAAGAGGGATGATATTTTGGAAAGACCGGACCCAATAGTACTAGCATTTGATATTGAAACAACTAAACTACCACTTAAGTTTCCTGACTCACAAACTGATCAGATAATGATGATTTCCTACATGATTGATGGTCAGGGGTACCTGATCACTAACAGAGAAATCATCGCCACTGATGTTGAGGACTTTGAGTATACTCCTAAGCCAGAATTTGAAGGGTGAGATTTATTTATATACTGTTTATGTTACAAGTCACCTAAATCTTATTTTTATGAATACACTTTGAGAACAGTATTATCTCAATGTTAAGTGAATAATTTGGCAGTTTAATTAAAATTTGTTTGAAACTGAATACCTGATATCACAATCAACGGCTAAAAAAAGATTAAATCTTCCTTGGCAGTTGGGCAATAAGTTATGTTAATAGGTTAATATCTTGTTTTGCAGACAATTTATTGTATTCAATGAGCCTAATGAAATTGGTCTCATTCAGAAGTTTTTCGATCATATTATGGACGTGAAACCTCACATTTTTGTCACATATAATGGTAAGTACTTAATTTGTAAAAGTGTGAAATGTATGTATGCATAATTCATTATATTTATATTATTTTGAAATTGTGTGCAGGTGACTTCTTCGACTGGCCATTTGTTGAAGCGCGTGCAGCGATTTTGGGTCTAGATATGAAACAAGAGATAGGTTTCAGCAAAATAACTGCAAGAGACGGAACTTACGCGTGCCGTCCTGCAATGCATATGGACTGTTTGTGGTATGTTTGTTGATTTGTGACCTGAAGGACGGGGTGATTACGTAAGGGCTAAAAATAGAGGATATTAAACTGACTTCCAATTTGAATATATAGGTACTATAAAATGCACACTGGCTTAATATTAACATATGTTTTTATATTGAATTCAATGAACATTTGTGATTATAGAACAATTTGTCTAGATTTTTATCATTATTTTTTTTTATATTCAATGATATAAACAAGTCATGATACATGAAATGTCTTTGTTGTAGTTGGGTAAAGAGAGACTCTTATCTACCAGTGGGGTCGCAAGGTCTGAAGGCCGTCGCTAAAGCTAAGCTTAGGTACGACCCAGTGGAGTTGGACCCAGAGGACATGTGCAGGATGGCAGCTGAACAACCCCAGGTGAGCCCCTTCAAAATACTATCATATCATTATAAAAATGACATTTAAAAATAAATATAAGCCATTACCGCAAGTGCGCTATTGGAAAAGCAAAACTCATCAAAGTTTAATGATACATTGATATTAAGCTGAAAACATTACCATGAGATTTTATGTTACAGAAGTAATATTTAAAATCAATCCAACAATTACTGTCAGTTCATATTGATTAGTTATTTTTGCAACTTCCAGGTGTTATCAAACTATTCGGTTTCCGACGCTGTAGCTACATACTACTTATACATGAAATATGTTCATCCATTCATATTTGCTCTTTGCACGATTATTCCCTTGGAACCTGATGAGGTAAGTTACTGTATAGTTTGTTGTTTCTATTTATTGCACGCTTTTGTTAAAGTAAAATTTAAAACAATAAAATGCACTATAATGTTAATTGTTGACCAACCAAATATACAGTTATAAATAAAATCTTTCATAATTATTTACCTTTCATTCCTTTCATAATTACCTTAAATATTTTTTCTATTATTATGATAGGTTTAAACAACTATTATAGATTGAAGTTGCTTGGTCCCATACTGAATTTCTATTGCATTGTTTATTTTTAAAGGAAAATAAAAGGTATGGTATGTTATCACAGGTGCTGCGTAAGGGCTCCGGTACTTTGTGCGAATCTCTACTGATGGTGGAGGCTTTCCACGCGAACATAGTGTTCCCGAACAAACAGGTGGAAGAATTGAACAAGCTAACGAGCGACGGGCACGTGCTCGAGACGGAGACGTACGTCGGCGGACACGTTGAGGCTCTGGAGTCTGGTAAGAAAATCCCACGCATTGCTATTGCTGGTTTTACCTGTCCTGATCCATTAACAGGCACTCTTAATTATTTATTCTTGTTAAAATATATTTTTTTGTATATTGAGATGAAAGTTTTCTATAGTATTGGCTAAGAAAACTGTATGGCATAAAAATGTTAATCATTTCAAATGCAGCATAACAATAAATTAGAATTTCTGGCTTAAAACGTAAAGATTACATAATTATATATTAACGTGCATGAGAATTATAACACCATTTTTTTAAATGTTAATTAACACTGTTATAGAAAATTAATTGAATCCTATTGTTTTCTAGGTGTCTTTAGAGCCGATATTAAATGCAAGTTTAGAATCGTCCCATCAGCTATAGAGAAATTGATGGAGAACACTGAGAAAACCATGAGGCATGCAATAGAAGTTGAGGAAGGGATTCCATTAGACATGGTGACCAATTTTGATGAAGTGTGTGGCGAAATAAAAGCAAAACTGCAGCATATGAAAGATCATCCCAGAAGAGATGAGAATCCTTTGATTTACCATTTGGATGTTGGTGCTATGTACCCTAATATCATCTTAACAAACAGGTAACATACAGTTATGGCATAACATTTGTTGGTTCATATTTTCAATGATTTATCTTTTCTTCCAATCTTCTTTCTTTTATCATTTTAGTGTTTGATATATGAATATACTTACCTGTATAATTTCTGTAAATGGCAAATGTATTTTTTGCGGCAGTAATGTTTTGTAATCTAGTTTAATTGAGTTGCCTGAAATAAATGTAAAAGGCAAACGAAATAGTTAAATAAAATGTGTACATAATGAAATATTTACATTTTGCCACTTTACATATAAAACTGAGACATGTGGACATGGATCCACATAAATATACAACACCAAGATCCAGAATATATATTTAAACTTAATATATTTGACGGGACGGGGATGGGTGAGCTAATATTTGTGGCAATGCTCCATACAGTAAGTACTATTCACTATGTGGATTGTGTGTGCGTGTGCAGACCCTGTATATAATAATGCTCTATGTTGCAGACTGCAGCCGTCGGCCATGGTGAGCGCGAGCGTGTGCGCCGTGTGCGCGCACAACCGCCCCGCCGCGTGCTGCGCGCGCCGCATGGACTGGCTCTGGCGCGGCGACTACCGTCAGTACTCGTATACATTGTTGTATTGCCCTCGAATAATGAGAGATTATAGTCTGCGTAAAACTGCTAGTCCACTCTGAAGTCGTAAGGGCACACTAACGCAGCTATACAGGGTGAATTTTTCAAATAGCCCTTCAGGGCCAAATCCGTAACTATAAGGATTAGCGAAAAAAGCTGAAAGGAGTTACGAGGCCGATTTTGATAAAAACTAAAACTACATCATTCATTTTTTAAAATATCTTTTTCCTTAGCCAGGAATCGTACGAGTTCATTTTGAAATAAATATACACCTCTATATTATTCCACTATCTGCTGAGAGCGGGCAGCGGACAAGTACCCGGGGGGTCCCGCACGGTCTTCGTTCCTCTAATATCTACAATTTCCTATTGCGACGCGACGCGTTTCTATATTCGGAGGATATATTCATTTCTATATACTAGCAGTTTGGCGCGGGCTATACATATGTAATAAGCTTGGAATGACATCACCGCACCTGTACTTAAGGACATTGTTGAAAATCTTAAAGGGATTAAATACAGATAATAAGTAATCTCCCTGCAAGCTAATAAATAAATATGCAAAGGTATATTTATTTTAAATATACAAAAACACGCAAGAATAATACAATTACATTCCAGTAATTTTTTTCATAAATGTAAGATAAATTATCTTATTTTGTTTTTAACTTGGTTTCTACATTATTAAAATAACATTTCGTATCGGAATAGTGCCGGCGACAAGAAGCGAGTACCAACGCATACAACAACAGTTGGAAACGGAAAAATTCCCGCCATTGCACCCGGGAGGACCGCCAAGAGCTTTTCACGCTTTGCCTAAAGAAGATCAGGTAATATGCAGAATATGGAATTCAAATTTTGTAATAAGACTACCGATTCATAAATTACAATCTTATAATTAAGAAAAACATTTGTATTTGGAAAAGTTGCTCAACTTGCTGCGAAGTGAGGGCAACAGGTGGTAAGTGTGTCTTTACATCAAATCTATTTTACTTTTATAATATGTCTGTGAATGTAATAAAACAGCATTTTTAATGTCCAATTTGTAGGCAGCGTACGAGAAAAAGCGATTAGCAGACTACTGCAAAGTGGCGTACAAGAAAACAAAAGTCACAAGAACGGAGGTTCGAACTACGACTATATGTCAGAAAGAAAATTCATTTTACGTGGATACAGTACGAGCTTTTAGGTAAGTTATCTTTTTTATGAAGTTATAGTGTCTTATACAGTTTTTCTAAGGCATGAAAACATTTTGCGTGTGTAATTTTACCCATACAACTTCAAAAACCATTGTAGTAGAATCTCGCGAAAACGCGAGAAAAGCACCAGAAACGAGAATGTGGAACCGATACGAATCGGGTTTTCTCGCGAGAATCTCACGTGTGGAGCTCAGAATGTGAAGCGGACTTGACAGTTATGTACACTCGAGACAAGTACCCACCTAATACTTACACACATGCACTACAAGTTTCACTGACTACTCCCTCATTCCATTTTCACTACGTGTCTGAGAGTACTTGTGCCGCAGGGACCGTCGATACGAGTACAAGGCGCTGAACAAACAGGCGAAGGGCCACGTGGCGGCGGCGGTGGCGAGCGGCGACGCGGCGGAGATCAAGAGCGCCAAGAGCCGCGAGGTGCTGTACGACTCGCTGCAACTCGCGCACAAGTGCATCCTCAACTCCTTCTACGGATACGTCATGAGGCGCGGGTGAGCGATGCTATTGTAACAAAATATAATACTATTGTAGCTACAGGAAGGTTGACTGACACTGATGATAATTGAACTGAAGCGGGGATTTGAGTCTGAGTCACTGGGGTCCGAGGTTCGAAACCTGAATTTATGTGCACATGCATGCGCGATTGCGCACGGCATATGATTTTTTGTGCGTATTAAACATTTGTATCACTTTAGAGGTAAAGGTAAATGTAACTTTATATAGTCCGCGCCAAACTGCTAGTCCGCTCTGTAGTTGTTGCTAGCAGGTGTAGTCATACAATTTGACTAGCAGTTTTATGCGGACAATACCTAAGAATTAAAATAAAGTGTTCAAAGGGGTATGAAGTCTACCAATTCGCAGTTGATTACATGACTATGGTCTAAATCTTTTTCAGTAGAATACCTTTGAACCTTAAGCTTTACGACACTAAGAAAGTCGGTTGTAAATGGTTGTCTTTTTACTAATAATTACTTTTTATTCTTTCTCCTATTAAACATTCTAGAGCGCGTTGGCACAGTATGGAGATGGCCGGCATAGTTTGCTACACTGGTGCTAACATTATCATGCGAGCAAGAGAAATCATAGAACAAATCGGCAGGCCGCTTGAATTAGATACAGACGGTAAGTGTTCCAGAAATTCTGCTTATTTCATATCACATACATATAACTATGTATTTCTCTCTTTTTTTTTAAATGGTATTTGTATATTTTCCAATGTATTATGATGACTTTAATTGATGTGTTCCGTTACTGAATGAATGAGTCAATATTTAACTTTTTTCAATTAACTGTTTAAGGTATTTGGTGTATCTTACCATCGTCATTCCCGGAAAACGTTACAATCCATACGACGCATCCGAAGAAAAAGAAAATCAATGTTTCCTACCCGAATGCAGTACTCAACGCTATGGTTAAGGTAACTTATCCTATTAACAAGTAAATTCGCGGCCAAACATAATATAAATCAAGAATTCCATCGTTTTAATTTCGGTGTTAATGCATGCTTGTGTGCGTGTTTGTTTGCGTACATGTACACGTATGAGTGTATGCGCAATACCATATCAAATACATTGTGTAGCGGGTTACACTTGTTCTTAAATTTAAAAACGTGTTTTAGAGAAACCCCCGGTTTAATGTCCTCAGCACAATACAAAAATTAGCACAAATTTACAATTTTTGTCTGTCCCTGGAATTACTCGATATAACCGACATGCAAGCACATACGACTGCCGACGATGATAACTATATCGGAACTACCTGCTTTATTCCCTTCTAATGCCCTAAGTCAGCGTTTCCCAACCTTTTGCAGTCCACGGACCCTTAGGAAATCAAGCACAGTTTTCACGGACCCCCTTAATAAAATAAACAGCAAAAAGAAAAACAGATTAGGTATTTATTTTAGTTATAACAGATACAAAAAAAAAACAAAGATACAGAAATAATTATAACTGTTTATTATGAAAAATATGAAAAAAAAATAATGTGAAGGTTGGTGTTGCATTTTTGCAACTAAATCAGTGATATTCGGGTTGATGTTGCTACTAAGCTGTAATCTCACATCAGATTCTACATGTAATCTGTTTCTGTATTTATTTTTTTGTATAAACAAGAGTAGAGAATACCTTTTCACATAGGTATGTGGTTGAAAAAAGCAGTAAAGCGGCCCTTTTGCATTTAATGAACGATTTATGTATGGTCCACAGGTGACACCGCGGACCCTTATACATATACTCGCGGACCCCCAGGTTTCCGCGGACCACAGGTTGGGAAACGCGGCCCTAAGTGACAAAATTGTTTGAATTAAACTTAATTACAATAAGAATAAGATATATAATTAAAAAGTGTCGCCAGTGTGTACACATTTAATTAAAAAGAAATATCCAGTATGGATATGTTTATTTTGATTTTGTTTCTAGATTTGTAATATTTAAACATAGGTATAACTAAAAATATTTTAGGACCACTTCACAAACGATCAGTACTTCGAACTAGTGGATCCTGAAACTAAGAAATATGAGCAGAGGTCAGAGAACTCGATATTCTTCGAAGTGGACGGCCCCTACCTCGCGATGGTGTTGCCAGCATCTAAAGAGGAGGGCAAAAGGTTGAAGAAGCGATATGCTGTGTTCAACTTCGATGGCTCGCTGGCCGAGTTGAAAGGTAACTTATAATCCACTATACTATATTTTTTAAAACCAAAAACGTACGAACATAATTGTTAGTAGCAAGCCACAAACTGACATTGCCAAAATTAGGAGTTTGTTTCGTAGCTTTTTCTATGGTATATTTTTTCATTACGCGTTATAATTTCAAGGGACACGTATTGTTGTGTGGCATCTGTTTAAAATAAGGAAATGTTTGATGTTAACCATAATTTCTTCATGTTCCCAGGTTTCGAAGTAAAACGCCGCGGTGAGTTGCAACTAATCAAGATATTCCAGTCGTCTGTATTCGAAGCTTTCCTTAAGGGAAACGACCTGAAGTCTTGCTACAGCGCCGTGGCCAAAGTAGCCGATTACTGGCTAGACGTGTTATACAGTAAAGGCAGTAATATGCCTGATTCAGAGCTGTTTGAACTCATCTCGGAGAACCGGTCTATGTCGAAGAAGTTAGAAGATTACGGCGGGCAGAAGTCCACGTCTATTTCTACGGCGAAACGACTTGCGGAATTCTTGGGCGATCAGATGGTTAAAGACGCTGGATTGGCTTGTAGGTAAGTGTTATTTGTATAGTTATGTAATATTATTAATAATACAATTTTTCCTTATTTTTGTTATTCCTTATGATTTTTACAAAGCTGACATACCAAATATATGCATTGACCTTAGGATAAATAGGCGCTTGTTTTGCTTGCTATTATAAGATAAAACCACCAAAGGAAATGTCTCGTGGAACTATTTTATTTTTTCCAGGTAGAAGGTTTCAGCCCTGTTTCTGAATTGTCCATGAATCACTTGATGTTTATATGTATATGTTGCGATATTTCATTACACCCATACCTCCCGTCATATTGGGTGATTTTTCCGTACCCCACCACCGCCCTTTTCGAGCCTGATGTGATTGATGGACCACTCCTTACTTGCTGTTATACTGAATAAATAATTGAGCATGGGTATTATTGCTATGCTATAGTCCGCGTCAAACTGCTAGTCCGCTCCGAATATAGAAACGAGTCGCGTCGCAATAGCAAATTGCAGATATTAGCCGGACGAAGGCAGTGCGGGACCCTCCAAGCATCCGTCCGCTACCCGCTCTCGCTCACTATGTACCCATAGCTGCGTTAGTGTGCCCTTACGTTACGGAGTATATGCTAACTAAATTTGCACGTAACGACTTCGGAGCGGACTATACCTTTTGAACTTACTCTGCCAGGTTCATAATATCGAAGCGTGCGGTGCCGCTGGCGATCTTCCAGGCGCCGGCCGCCGGCCGCCGCGCGCCTCGAAGATAAATTTGATTAAATTAAAATTGATTTAAATTTGAATGCTGCAGTGAAACAACGAAACATCGTCCCTTATCAACTTACTCGCGCAGGTTCATAATATCGCGCAAGCCGGACGGCGCGCCGGTGACGGAGCGCGCGGTGCCGCTGGCCATCTTCCAGGCGCCGGCCGCCGCGCGCCGCCACCACCTGCGCCGCTGGCTGCGCGACCCCGCGCTCGGCGACGACGTCGACATCCGCGACGTGCTCGACTGGCCCTACTACATCGAGCGGCTCAGCGGCGCCATACAGAAGATCATCACCATCCCCGCCGCCATGCAGGGGGTCAGTGCGCTAACGAATAAGTGACATCTAAAATTGATTTTAAATACCTGTAAGAACCACATAAAAGAAGAAGAATTGTGCTATAGAACAGTTAATCTTTGTCATTAAATGCAAAAAGTAAAAAATAGAAATTACTGTGAGCAAATAAGCGACGCCATGCAGAGATACATCACTATTTCTGCTGAAATTCATTTCAGCTCTCGCATCATACAGAAAAAGAATGCTCTTCATTAAAAATAAATTCTAAAAATATGGAACACTATAATTATGTAATCTATTATTTCAGCTAGATAACCCGGTACCCAGAGTTCAGTATCCAGATTGGCTCCACAAGAAGATGCTAGCTAAGACTGACAAATTCAAGACTAGAAAAATCACCGACATGTTTACTGCTAAGCCCAAGGACGTACACAAGGAAGGTGACGATGTAGAAGCTTCTGGAAGCAATGAAAATGGGTCAATGGTGAGTGGTACACGAGTGGTATAGCCTTTAACAACAGTTTGAAAATATAATCATTTGTCACTTTTTCTTTTTTTTGTCTAGGACACAGAAGTAGACATGGAAGACATCGGTAAAGCTCCGACAGAGAAAGCTCCCGTCAGGCCGATAGTGCACACCGTAAAGCGGAAACGAGAGGAATCGCCCGTCAAACAGTTCGCCACGTGGCGGGAAGCGCTGGGACCCCCTCCGCCCTTCGGGAACACGAAGGTTCGTGCTTGGAGCTAGCCACTTACTGAGAACAAATTTGTTGCGATCTTAATTTAAAATATTATGATGTAAAGTAACATATTAGTGCAGCAAAATACTACTCTAAATAAAACGTAATCTGCGTATCTGCGCTTATTAAAAGTTAAATGGTGCCTCTTTTAGGAAGAACGTCGAGCTTGGATAGTATTTCAGAAGAAAAAATGGATGTGGCAAATGGAACAGCGGGGAACGCGTAATCGTAGTAAAAGAGGTAAGCTATAAATAGTTTAAAACTTTATTAATATTTAATGAAATCTTATAGAATTTGTTTTATTATTCGTTAATTTAAAATTATATACATCGTCGTTTTTAATTAATATTTTCAAAGTATTGCTATATAAATATTTTTTATTATCGTAATAAAAACGTATCGCAATTCACTATTATTAGGTAAAGTAGACAATGATGTGTCTGTGCTACCAAGGAATATCGGATCGACGAACACACTAGGCGGGTTTATCAAACGAGCCCAGCGTACGCTACTAAACACACCGTGGCAGATTATCCAGGTAATGGCAAATGTGCTTGTTTGTGTTTGTAGTCTAATGTTTTTTTTTGGTAACATTTAAGTAGTAAGCTTGCAATCCACTTGATGTTAAGTGTCCATTGCCAGTCGTGGGGACACTTTATCAATTTTATTTAAACAGAGGTTCTACTGGAAGCTGATGGTACATCTATTGACTCTTCTTCCTCGGACTACGATTGTTGCCTTATACATCAGTCAACTGGACTCTACACCGTATTACTGAAATACAGAAGCAGATTTAGGTGTTGAGTACGTAGTACCGTTTCGTTCGAAGCATACTGGTATAGTCCGCGTAAAACTGCTAGTCCGCTCTGAATATAGAAATCAATAGCAACTTCAGAGCGGACTAGCAGTTTGGTGATAACAATAGTACCAGTACAATTTTACTAGAAACGTAAATAATATACGTGCATGTCAGGTGGCGGAGACAGCGGAGCCGGGTCTGTTCAAGCTGTGGGCGCTGGTGGGCAGCGAGCTGCACCAGGTGCGGCTGGCGGTGCCGCGCGTGTTCTACGTGAACCGGCGCGTGGCGCGCGCGGCCGACGCCGGCGCGCACTGGCGCCGCGTCTCCCGCGTGCTGCCGCGCGCGCGCCCCGCGCACCACCTCTACCAGTACACCGTGCCCGAGCCGCTCTACCGGGAACGCGCGCAGTACGTAGCGCGTATCGTAAACAGTATAATCCTAAGGACACCATTCCGACGCGCTCTACCGGGAACGCGCGCAGTACGTAGCGCGTATCGTAAACAGTATAATCCTAAGGACACCGTGCTCGAGGCGCTCTACCGGGAACGCGCGCAGTACGTAGCGACTAAGGGCGTTTGTCCAACACCGCTGTCGAACGAGATTATTTCGGGCCGACTTTAATATGACATGACGGACGTGCGGTGGACACGCGGCTATAGTAAATGTATGTACCGCTACTTCAAACAACAACTTAGGAATGACAAACGCTCTAAGGTGTAATCCTAAACGACGGCGTTTGTAATTGCTTCTCGCTGGTAATGTGCTAGGCGAAATAAAATATGTACAAATTAAAGTACGTTTTAAAAGAAAATATTTTCCTTATAATCTTAAAGTCATCATTAAAGTTACCTCATATGTAACCTTAGGTAACTTTTTTTTAGTTCACAAAAAAACCTACAAAAGGTACCGTACGCCGTAGGGCGCGACGCCGGGTTATGTAGATTTTTTACCCTTTTTAGTTGCCTCTTACGACAGACAGAGGATATCGTAGCCCATTTCTTGTCGGCTCTACAGGGACAAACCTTAAGTAACCTAAAGTTACATGTAATTTTTTTACAATAATATATTTTTTTCACAGGGAATTAATGAGTGAACTATCCGCACCAGAAATAGAAGGAATCTACGAAACTCAAATGAGCCTTGAATTCAGAGTGCTTTTACAATTAGGATGCATATGTGCTGTCGATCAACAAGAGGCTAGGCGGTAAGTACTGCAATGAAATATTTTGTAAGTCTTGCATCATCAAATAAATCGTACTTCTTAATTTTAAGTGGCACGCTTTTCTGAGTCTGCGTTGACCGATTTTTATTGTTTTCAATTTGAGTCTCCATCCAGGTCTAATTTGTATGATTCTTTGTTTATAAGAATTATATCAACTGATTTCATTGCACTTATATTATTCTAAATTTCATTCACAGGCTTATTCAGATGGGATCAAACAGTATGGAATCTTTTACGCTTAGCCAGTTGCAATTCAAGAGTGTGGCTCACCAACCATATTTACAAAAGCAGGTATTAATTTACATTATCAGTATATTTAATTAAAAAACATAAATGCACGAATCCTTCGTATTTGTCTTCACAAGATAAGTTTATAGCTGTTGTCTATTTCTTATTTAAAAAAATGGACAATATACACATACATATTGCTTTTTATTTAGTAAAACAGGTAACATGGTAATTCTGTCCTAGTTGACGTGCTAGCCTAAATAGTACTTTTATTTTTTATGTGTTGTTTAATTACTTTTAACATTACAAGAAGATAGAATGTAAATATATCATAATATAATATTACCAGGACGGAGTAGCACCTGTGAAGCATATATTCCTCTACCAACACTCTGCAGCCAACTCAAGTCGTAGCATGTGGTCGCTGATCCTGGGACCCACAAAGAAAGCATACATCTTTGTACTGGACACGGTGAAAACAAACCAAGTGCCGAACATGAACACATTATACTCTGCTGAAAGGACTGCCAAGTAAGTTATAATTACAATTGATGTATAAAATATAGGATATGTGTTTAAACACATATCCACTCGTAATATCATGTATTATCAGTTCTTATGTATTCTCCTTTTATGTACTCTCCCCAAGAATGAGCTCCCTGAAATGAGTAAATCCCGGATAGGGCCACAGTGCGACCATATCCAGTCCTCCACTCACTAGTCTAACAAGATGATTACATCCAGAATAAACCTGGGCACGGAAGAGTCGACGCTGCCGGGCGCGGAGCTGTCGTGGGAGGTGGTGGTGGAGACGGAGGCGCGCGCGGTGTGCCGCGGCGTGCAGCGGGCGCTGGCGCGCTACCGCGACGAGCGCTGCGGGCCCACGCTGCTGGCGCTGCAGGCCAGGCTGTCGCCGCAGGCGCTGCTGGCGCTCATGCCCGGTGAGCCTCCTCACGTCCCGCCCACACGCCCAGACGGAGGCGCGCGGTGTGCCGCAATAGTCTGCATAACATGCAAATACTGTCCACTTAACGAACAGTCCACGTATGATATGTAGTTAGTTAAATGGTTGTACAGTGGTGCAGACGGGTCTAGTAGATAGTGTTATGGTAAGTAATTTTTTTTTAAATTTTCCAAAAAATATTAAACTACCTTATCTTCTCCTCAGCAACTGTGAAACCTTCACAATTAAATATTATTCCCATACACTGCATAACTGTAATGCACATATTATCAATACTTACTAAGAAAATATGTTTTAAGGTTTATCAGATTTCCCGCTGGTGCCACTCCATGTACGAGATGTAGAGACATTGTACAACACATTAGAATGGCAGCGAATCGGCGCCCGCGCGATCGTTCGTCACTATCTCAATCTGGAATCTGTCCTCAATCTTACCATTGAACAATGCAGGTAGGTTTCATTACTATTTTAATACAAATAAATTCTTAGTGCCCTCTCGCGAATTTCAATCCATGTGATGCCTATTTCCATATAATCACTATTTCAATATTGAAACAGAGAAAAAGTTAAGACAGATAAGTAATAAATCATTAAATACCATCAAGGACTGAAAAAAAATCAAAAATATTTTTTCTAGGTTTAAAATGATTTCATAATAAATCACGTTATCAATCAATATATTGGATTAATCTAACTTGATCGAACGTGTATGTTTAATTGCCGCGTACGCTTGCAGATACTTCCACGTGCCGCTGGGCAACATGCCGGCCGATCCGACGCTGTTCGGCGCGGACCTGTTCTACGCGCGCCACCTCGTCAAGCACAACTTCGTGCTCTGGTGCTCCAACCTCGAACGACCAGACCTTGGCGGACGAGAGATTGATGATAACAGGTCAGTGCGTGCCCTAGTTGATTTCCGATTAAATGTAATAAGGATTGCATGATTATTACTTTTTTTGTTTAAAATCGAAATTTGTTTAAGGTGTGTAACGAAATTTTATGACTATGACCGAATTGTTATAACGTTTTAATATTATTTTAACAATAAAGCAAATCGAGTAAGATAGAATTAAAAATGAATGTTTTATTTTTTTTTATTATATATTTCTATCACTTTAATTTTATTTACCATAACATTTTTTTTATTTATGTAAAAGTTTAACAAAGAATTTTTACGTGTGATTTATATTTTCTATAATATGAAAGGTATCCGTGTGAAATAAACATTTGCATAGCTCGATATGTCGCTTATACATCTAATCGTAATAAAACCCAATAGAAGTAAAGGCCTGGCCAAACAGAATGCGTATTTAAGGCTGAGCGTTAGCGCTAGAACAAAATTCGAACGCCGCGCTCTGGCGCTGAGTTTAGTTGTACCTACTGAGATAATACTAAGCGGTCATACAGACCGCGTACGCCTATCGTGAAGCTCGGCATCCTTGTTGTCGGGCGTTGTATTTTCTTGCAGATTTGCGTACAAGTGTCATTATATGGGAAAATATATGCGCGGGTGTACTAGTACGCGCACGCGCTTTGTGTGGGCGTTTCCTACTACCTCAATACAATACAATTCAGCAGCATCAGGATACTTCTAGCGCGGCGCTAGAATACGCGTTCTGTTTGGCCAGGCCTTAATGACGTCACTTCCCAGGCTGGTGAGCGAGGTGGAGGAGATGTCGTCGTGCCGGCACAGCGCGGCGGGCGCGCACGGCGGCGTGTGCGTGGCGCTGCGCACGGACGCGCTCGCCGTGTGCGCGCTGCTGCAGGCGCACCTCGTGCTGCAGCTCGAGGGCACCAGCCTCGCCACCGCCTTCGGCGCGCAACACGCCTCCATACAGGACGTTATGGCCACCACGGGTCCGTGTACCATCCTTATATATAGTCTATCCAACAGACAAGATAGCGACGCATCTTTGACTGACCTCAGTTGTTACCAGGCGCAGTCCCAGTAGGGAGACAGCAGCAGGGGTGGGAGGATCCCTGATACCACCCCTTCCCCTCCAAACCGTCGAGTCGCCTCGCACTTGTCAGATTTTATTTATGGGGAACCCCTGCATGGATTCCTTTCTACCGTGGAGGTAGCGAAGAGGATGTGCCGGACTTTACAATAAGTACATTTAAAACGCGTTAAAAAGAAGAGACCTAATTTAACAAAATCTTCCCTGAGACTCCCCAAAATCTCATGCTGCTATCGCCGTGGTTGTCTCAGTCTGTCTGCTTTGCTATACCTGAGGAAAAGTATACATTACCACACCCTTGAAACTAGAAAACAGCAGCACTCAACACTGTTACTAGGCAAAAATAGGTGTGACGGTGGTCCCTCAAGAATCAAACCACAAAGATTTTTTTCCTCCTTATCAATGACTGTTAAAGATGCAAATAGTCATGCAGTCTGAGCTAATCAACTTAGAATCTCCTCCAATCATCAGGGCTCGAAGATTACGGTCGTTTCATTTTACTCAAACCTAAACATCTTACATTACAGTACACACTGACGAGTTCTGAGACGTATGAAGCAGACCAACCACATCTAGTTATAGTGTCTGTTTCAATTTTACTCAACTCTAATTCTAATACATTATTAACCTTAACATATATCGTGCAGGTCCAAACGCGACAGCGAACTACGACGAGCAAGCGCAGTGCAGCGCTGCGTTCAAAGTGCTCAGAACAATGATCGCGGCGTGGCTGCGCGACGTAACGCTTTACAAAAACGTGTTCGCTGACTTCCAGATTTCGCATTTCTATAGGTAACGCTAATATTAAGCTGTTTTTGTCGATTGAGGCGCTATCACTGCAAGTATTTTAATCTATCTATTCTCAAAAACAGATTAATTTATTAAATGCATACACACAGGACTGTTTTAATTTTTTTGAATTATTGTAGTGTAAAATACAATTTTGAAAGTTAAGGAAATATATTTTATATTTTGCTACAAAAAAAATAGAGAAATGGTAACTAAATAAATATTATTATGTAAATTAATATAAAGCCTATAAAAACAGAATATTGATGTTACCTTGTAGATGGTTGAAAACCCCAACATCACTTCTATACGACCCGGCGTTACGCCGTACGCTGTACAACCTGATGAAGAAGCTGTTCCTCATGCTGGTGGCGGAGTTCAAGCGGCTTGGCTCCGATATCGTGTATGCTGACTTCAACAAGATCATACTCAGCACCAAGAAGAGCTCTATTATGGACGGCATTGGTAAGTAAACGAAGTACTCGAATAAAGTGGGTAAACTTATTGCCTGGAATTTTTCAATGGATCTTCGTAGCGATAACTGGCATAGAACATACTTCACTATATTGGTCCCGTCAAATAGCTAGAAGATGATTTTAAGCAGCATAAGACTTCCTGTAATATTCAATGCCTTTTAATTAATCATAACAAGCTGATCTTATCATGCCCTCCCAATCATTTGTGTGCGTAATATTTCCGATATCTCTCTCTTCCGATATCTGGCCAATAGAATCTTATACTTTGCAATTACCTACTAAGTTATATTAACAGAAATGTACCGAAACTTCCATTTAATCACGTGATTAGCAATGTTGATTGATTTAAATCGATTAAATTAGTAGACACAATTTGTTCCTGGAAACCGTATTGTATTTCCGATATCATAACTCTACTTTTGTTCAGGTTATGTGGAATTTGTGGTGCAGAGCATCAGGAATAAGGAGCTGTTCCACGGCATCGACATACGATACGACAAATGTTGGTCTTACTTACTATGGCTGGATGAAGCGAATTATGCTGGAATTGAGGTACAATATATTATAATATACAAATATATAATTTAATATATGATACAAAATATATTTTATAGTACTTCTCTTAATCAGTGGTGGAACAAAGTGTAATACATCTATATATAAAATACATCTATATATAAAAGTTTAAATGAATTAGGAAAAAATATATATTTACATTAGCTTTTTTTTATATTTTTAGGGCAAATTACCTCAAGGACTAGAAGAAGTTGGATCTTCACAAGTGGCAAATGCAACAGAAGATCCCGATGATGATGATGATGAGGTACTTTTGGGCTAAATTTTTAACCAATTCTAAGTTTTATGTGTTTTCTTTATTTAATATTTAGATCGTTACTGTTACTAAAGTATTTATCCTTGCAACAGTAATCTGTACTGCGGCATATGGTATTATTTTTTCAGATTGAGTACCAACCAACTAGTTTTTCAGATTGAGACCAACTAGTAGTTGATTACTTACTTGATGGCATTTAATTTTCGGATACTCAGAGTGAGACATTGAAATTCAAACGTAAAGGACTATATTAAGTTAAAATTTACATATGAAGATAATACTTCGATAATGATATTTGTTTTGGTATTTGTCATGTTGTAATGTTGTTGCAGGCTCTTATATTAATATATAAGGCGTTATACAACTAAGTAGCACGCCTTTTCAATAAAAGGCGTGTTACTTAGTTGAAAGTCTTTGTTATAACTGCTTTAATATGGAACACATGAAGGTGGTAGAACTCTTTGTGGTTCGACTCCGGCGGCACCACCGCCACACCTATTTCTACCTAATAACAGCAGTGTTAGGCGCTGCTGTGTTCAGGTTTGAAAGGTGTGGTAAGGGAGACAGACTTTTCCGAGGCGTTCCGGCTTAGTCCTCAGGGGTAGCGGCGCACCTGTGGCCGACCTCAGGTAGGAATATCTAATCCTATCTGGGGTTGATTATAGATGTCCATGGGCGGCAGTAGCCACTTCCCTTCAGGTGGACTGCATGCTCGTCTGCTACTTCTATATTATAAAAAAAGAATAAAAAAAAACAAAGAAAAACAACCTAAGAATTCTTACGCACACTACAATCATTACATCCTCAATAGGTATGAAAAGTGTGTGGTACCGTTGTGTGCAGGCGTCGGTGTCGATGCAGTGGAGCCTGGCGCAGCAGCTGCCGCGCGGCGTGCGCGAGCAGTTCGCGGCGGCGGCGGCCGGCCTGCTCGCCGCCAGCCGCCGCCCCGAGCGCCTGCCCGCGCTGCTCGCCGGCGAGATGGCGCAGAAGCTCTTCCAGTTTGTATTGTGTTGTTTAGCTGTAGCACTTGGCCAGTTCCGTGGGTCGTGGCCAAGTCATTCTTATACTGAGAGAAGATTTACAGCGCTAAGGCAGTAATCGGTTGACGATTATGAAATATTATATTATAAGAGTGTTATAATGCTACTAGACGTCACTTGTCCAAGTAACGACAAAATATCAATAATACCCTTTTGGTACAAATCAAATCATTTTTTTAATTCAAAATAGGTTCTTTACAGAGCACTTTTTGAATGTCAATACTACTACCACCACTTCACAAGGTGTTACAATAAAATGAATCAAAAAATGTTCATACGAGTATAATAAAAAAGTAGATCAGCGTCTATTTCTGAGTAGGCCATTGATAAAGAGACTAATTATATATAATAGAGACTTATTATAATAATATTATAATATTGTATTGTAATTAATTGTATTGTATTGTAATTAATTCACGTGCACTCTCTTTTACAATACCAAAATATTTCAAACTTAATAAACAGGGTATTTTTGTTATAGAATGACAGAAAAAATCAACAGTCGCATGCCGACGTTGCGCGCGGCGGACATGGAGCCGCAGCCCGGCCTGCGCGCCGGCGCGCTCGGGCCGCTCGCCACGCCCGCGCTGCTGTTCGTCAACGCCGTCTGCAAGGTGTTCTCACTCAACGAGAGCCTGGAGGAAGAGGTACTTTCTACTTTGGCATCCTTCAAACTTCATGAGTTGTGAAAAAAATGTATTACTTTTACTCTAAATTTGTTTTCATTTTTTTTATTATGTGTCTTAAATAAGCTATTTTTACTTTTCTACTTTAATTTCTCAGTGTGTTTGTCATGATTTTTTTGTATTCTACACTTGCCTTATTCTTTGCAGTGTTTTGGTTCAACAGCAAATAAATAATTAATTAATAACTGACCTCCACAGTTTTAATATTGTAGACCTCGCATGTTACTAATTATAGGGTGTAATACAGTTAATACAAAAATAACTATATAATGATTAGGTGACGCTCCTCCGTCGCAACCTGCTGCGGCTGGTGGGCGTGGGCGAGTTCCACCCGGCGGCGGAGTGGCGCGACGTGGTCGGCTCCTGCACGCTGTGCGAGCTCATCTGCCGCGTGTGCAACCACTGCCGCGACCTCGACCTCTGCCGGGACCCACACCGGACCGTACTCAACGATGTGTGAGTTGATTGTTTTTTTTTACTATAGGAGTAGCAGACGAGCATGCAGTCCACCTGATGGTAAGTGGCTACTGCCGCCCACGGACATCTGTAATCAACCCCAAGTATGTTTAGATACTCCTACCAGAGGTCGGCCTCAAATGCGCCGCTACCCCTGAGGACTAAGCTGGAATGCCTCGGAAAAGTCTCTCTCCCTTACCACACCCTTCAAAACGGAACACAGCAGCGCCTAACACTGCTGTTATTAGGCAGAAATAGGTGTGTCGATGATGTCGAAAACAGTTCAGTTGATTGTACCATAACAAACAGTTCAGCCATAATAGAGCGGTGATTTACACAGTCATAGTTGCTTCATCAAACTGGTTTTTATACAACATTTATTTCACACAACTTTTATAACACTTCTATTAGAATGGAATCTTTGAACTCGATGTTTACCCACTTTGAATGGTCCTATTAATTTTAACTTTTGCACAATTACCAAGAACCAATACACGATTTTAATAATTTTATCCCATTCCCCTCATTAGGATCGTCGGGAACGATTTTCCTTGTGCGGTTTTAGCGTGGTTTCTAGTTTTTAAACTGTCAGTTTAGTTTTTTAATTGTCTTACAGGCCAGTTTGCCTGTGTCCAACATGTAATACTGCTTATGATAATCAAGAGCTGGAGTGGCGCCTTATCGAGATCATGAACCGACGAGCCATGACATATACGCTTCAAGATCTTGTATGCACCAGGTGTCATCAGGTACAACCCCAAACATATTACTATTTGAAATTCGATTTTTATTACTATATACTTCGTTTTGTTGTATCCAATCATCTCATCTAATGTACCTATACATAAATACATTTTTATAGATCTTTTAGAATTTCCTGCAAAATAGAAAAAAAAACGTAATAATGTTAATTATTTATGAGAAACATTATTTCTATAATAATGATATGATTCCAATCTACAGACTGAGTAGTATTTGATTTACATTTTTCAGGTGAAAAGAGAAAACTTATCAGTAGTGTGCGACTGTGCCGGAGACTTTGCTCTGATGGTGCCGGCCAAAGAAATCCATTCACAGTTAGAGACATTCAAGACTATCGCAGAATATTACAAGATGCCTTTACTATTAGAATTAATCGAATTTAATTTAAGCAACATGTGATATATTATTCTTAAATTAAAATTTATAAATAAACTTTTTCAAGTAATATTTTTTTTATTAATAAAAATAGGTACATTGCTACATTATAATACATAATTATATTATGCTAAGTAAATTAACAACTTATCTGTTTATAAATATTTAATGGCCAAAGTTACAAACTCCTGCTTGTTAATTTGGATTGATTTGAAACTAGCATAAAACAGTATGTTCTAATTAGTGTCACAATTTCATAAATTTTAAGTTTAGAGATGCCAATGTAATTTCTTTTGATGTGTTATATATGCGCAATTTATTAAAAAACTAAAGCCATAACTAATTTTTGAAAATGCAATAAAGAATTATACACAAAAAAATAATGTTACATTAATTAAATATTATATAAAAACAATTTAGAAGTTAGAGGGTAAGCACCCTGTCTGGATTAGGGTTATATACCAGCTCTTTGGCCACTTCGCTAATGCATATCCATTGTCCATTAGAGTCTTCCTTCCACAAGCTAACTTTATTGTCTCCACCCGACACTGCCAACACAGTTCCTGCCGGAGACCAGCTCACACTCCACACAACATCGTCAAAGGTGTTCAGGATTGTAGGGGTCCAAGATATATTGTCATCACTAGTCCAGATGACCACTCTCTTATCTTGAGAGCAACTCGCTATCATAGACTTCTGCAAGCCAAATGAAGGAGCCCATCCTACATCTCGAACCCAATCAGTGTGCATCTCCAATCTGGTTTCTTCTACCCACTGGTCACCTTGCTCTTTCCAAATCTGTAAAAGTAGATATATCGTTATTTATAAATTATGTGAGTCAGCTAAAAATATTAAAAAAAATATTGTATAGAAAAACCACATGTTACAGTAGTAACTAATAATGCTACCAATTATATAAAATATATATTTTTTAAGTTATAACTATAATCAAAAGTAAGTTAAAGTAAATATGATCTCAATATCAATCTATCAATTTTTCAACACCTTCCATACCATCTGAATAAATGTTCAATGGCATACATACCTTGATTAAATTGTCACAGCCCCCGGACACAATTCTTTTAGGGCTTTTGTAATCAGGTCTGTTAGGGTATAATTCAGAAGCTAGTGAGGGGCACCAACTGACAGCATTGACTCCGATAGCATGCGCGCCGGGAATCTTCTTAACTTCCCAGTTGCCACCATCCTGGTTGTATGTTAGAGTGGAAATAGAACCATCAGAGCTGCAGCAAGCTAGAATCAGTCCGTACTCGCTGGGCGCCCAATCCACAGAGTTTACTGAACTCTCATGTCCGGTGTATTCATACAACTTTGTCCACTCTCCAGACTCCTTCCATATTATAACTTTTCTGTCATAAGAACAAGAGGCCAGCAGGTTCCCATACTTCGGGTGAGACCATGCCACGTGCCATACTGGCCCGAAGTGCCCTTTAAGGTCGGCGGCAAGACTTTGTGTACCATTCTTGATTTCGTACACCTTCACGGAGTTGTCAGAGGAACATGTTGCAAGCCGCAGTCCATAGAAATCTAACTGCGCGTCATGTATCATATCCTCATGACCCGTATCAATAGTATTCAAAACACTAATCATGTCGATTCAATAACTCGTAAAATCAACAATTCGAAACAATCTCCTCCACACCTTGCCAACTTGCTCCCGCAATCTTGCTGCTATAATCAGTTGTCTATGAAGAATGATGCTTGTCAAGAAAGTTGACGTGGACGACCATAGATAACAACACACGAAGACTAAATGTTGCCAAATCATTTCTTTATCTAAGATAACAAATATAAGGAATTTTAAATCAATTAAAAATAATAATGATGAGCAATTTCGAGCGTAATTTTAAGTATATTACTGGCACGAAACTTATTTATATTTTTAATATTGTTACACAGTTTATTAGCCTAAAACAGCGCTAGCCAGCTGTTTAAGACGTCACATGAAATAAAAACGTTCAAATCAGATGTCAAAGTGAGAATTCATAAAAACTGAAAATATTGATGAGCTAATAAATAAAATTATGAAAGTTATTTCTCATACTCGATAACTAAAAATGTCTGAGAAAGAAGGAGGAATATTTTATAACTTAGTTAGTTTACTTGAACAGGATTACCGCGGTGTAAATGTATGTGAAACCGTGTCGCGTATTCTACAAATTGTTGTTTTGTTTGACTTTTTTTACCGTACTAATATTAATTTTCAGATAGCAGTATATGCCCTCGCTACAGCTAGCCTGGCCTTCTCTATACATAAGATCCGACCGGTAACTAACTTTTGATTGATTTGAAAGTTACTAAAATTACATAACTTTATTAAATCTTAGTATTCCATTACAGGTCAGTAAGTTTTCGAAGGCTGGCAAGATACCAGACCACTTTATAAAGAGCCACGAACCCTTAAAGGGCGTGTATGCGGGGGTGCAGCACTCGCCACTGCGTGTTTTGATCAATCACAAAGCCCCAATTTATTTACCACTGTGGCATTCCAGTAAACCTCCGCTGCCAGTCAAGGTGAGATATTAATAGTGACAAGTGCCAATTTAGTATTGACAGTAATTGATTTGCATCAGTGCACAAGTAATCAATAATAGCAAAGTATACAATGCCGAATTCAGTACTTGTCAATTAAATATTTTTACTTGGCTCATTTGAGTCTTACTATACAATAACATAGTATGGTATATAATATTAAATTATTTCTTCAAATCATTATTTGTTTTTTAAATTGTCCATTATTTTAGTTGTGGGGTGTTGACATAGTAAGTGGGAATGCTGTTAACTGGTTGGAGTGTGTGGCGAAGGACAAGCAGGTGACCCTGAAGCCCATTGCACGAGATAATGATGACTTGGTGTCTACCGTCCTTTTGCATTTACCTCAACCCAAGGTAAGATAAATTAGGACTATGGTGAACAGATATATAAAGTAATTGAATCTTATGATTTAAAATAATTAAAAATAAATTATATTTCTCATAGATAGTCAATAATAAACACTTTTAATTTTTTTTCTTTGATATCTTTTCTTTCAGACTAAAACAGTGGAGATGTTAGATATTGGCCAAAAGTTAGTGGAGCTTGGATTTGCTAAAGCCTCTGTTCCTGCTGTTCTGCCGAAGAACACTCTAGAGTCCTTACTGGCACCTGGGATCCTGTCCGCTGAAACTCGAGCAAAGACCTATCGTAATGGCGTTTGGTACGACAAACTTCCACCAGTACCTTTCTATGTTGTTTACTGGAGGAAGGGATCACAACTCGCTTCAGAGATTTTAGTTTTATCGGCAAGAAACTTACTTAAATTTTTAGTTTTTGTCTCAAAAAGTGCATTTGGAGGAGCAAAAAAATTGGCCCTTTTGCCCTTCAAGTCTGCTTCAAAGCAAGTACAAACAGCCTAATGCATTTATATAGATTTATATTATGACAGACAATAATCTAGTTGGCAGTACCAAATGCGTTATGAACTTTCGTAATTATTTGGTTACTCCCTATGAGCTTCCGTTCTTAAAAATTATTCCTTTTATATTTATTGTTGGAAAATAAAGGTTATTGACTTATTATTATATTTGTTTTATTTCATATTAGTACGACAAAATCACCAAACCCATAGCTTTACGGCGTATTGTCGCAGAGGTTGTGCGTTTGTGTGTCTCATCTGCATGCATGAATGAACTTGTTGCAGTCACTCAAACTCCTGTGTTCATTAGACTTACACAGGGTAAATATTTATATAACTAATTTCAGACCAGACCCGCATAAGGGCACAAAAATGCGCGTTAGGTAAAGGGCCCATAAGTGATTATATTATGTATGTATTGACATTTGAGATAATAATTTTGAGAACTAAAAACCAGTTAAAAAAGCACTGTTTATTCAAAATTAAATATGTAGTATATATTACATTAAAATATATAATATCTTAATTAAAATAGCAAAGAAAAAGTACAGCTAATAATCTATTGAATGAATATCCTTTAAACCATTTGCATTTGAAAATGAACACCCGAGTAATTTCGTCCTAATAACAAATTGTCATTACAAAATAAACGTAATTTACACATAATTTACGATAAAAATACTGTATAGGTGGACCGATGAAGAGCAGTCGCATAAAATATGTTTAAAAATTCATTTCACCAGAAGTCCGGTTCGATGGTTAAATTAGTGACCTTACTTTATATCACATGACAATAGTATTTTTTCCTATAGCGACTTACGTCGACCGCGATTCAACACCTCGAACGAAATGATCAAGTGGATATAAAAATACAAAAAGCAAGTCTGAACCCCCGTCGGAGCCGATGCACCAGTTTAATATGTAGGTCGAAAAATATAGTTGAGGTGGGTATCGCCCACGTCCACGTCAGTAGAGCAGTCGCGAGGGGGCGTGGCCGGCGGCGCGTCAGAGGATGCTGCAGCGCGACAGCCACGACGGCGGCTTGCGCACCGCCTCGTTGGCCTTCAGCTGGTGCGCACCGCTCCGCGCGCCCGCCGGGTTGCTCGCCTCCTGAACCACACAATGCACTTCAAAAATCATACTTTATAACAGTCACTTACCATTGAACTCACTTAAAAATGTGTCATATAGCGGGTTTTCCGTCAGAAAACCTTACATTTTTAATGATATGTAGAAAAGATAACATTTATCTGATTGGCCACAATATTCCGTAACAACGTAAATGCATACACATGTAAATACAAATAAAAACATCACACAAAAATACACATATGCAGGCTAATACAATGGCTAATACTATTCACTTTAATAGCCATTACAAAAGTACAGTAAGTATGATTTACGGCCTCCCATGCAACGCCTCTGCTGCTAGAAGTCCACACTCCACATACATATTAGATTTCTAGGCATGCTCTGAATTCGAAATTGTATACTGAAAAACTCTAACAATAAAGGATAAAAATTAGGAAAAAATCTACATGCCTTAAAGGCGTTCATATTATTTCTCTTGGCTTCCTTGGACTTTGGATTTAATCCACTAGCTCTTGTAAACGATCAGCCAGTTATAAAATACTACATTTTTTGAAGCTACAGGCACTTCTTTTGGCGCGTATGCGAGAATTGATTGACGAGGGCAAATTTTTACAATGGGCAGTGGCATTTAAAATCGACACCTCAAAGTTGGACTATAAATGTTGCAAGGTTTGCATAGCTACCAACAAAGTAATTTTTAATACTTTATCCTTTTGGCGAGTGACCACTATAAACAAGTTTAGTTCAAATAACTTTTTAAAGTTAACCTGGCTGTGTTTAGGCGAAATGTTTAGTCAGTTACAGTTTTAACCAGACTGTGATGAGTTTAAACATAAATAATTATGTTTAGTAACAACTCGTTCATATTAATGCCTCTTCCGACACGCAAGACAAGCTGAACTCTGGCACTACGCCCTTCAGAAGACGTCGTTCGAGACGATTAACAAATATTTATTTTACTTTTTACTATGTATTCAATAATAATTCTACCTTCTCACATGCCTACATAAGTATATACGTTTGGAATATACAAAATATTTGGACCCCATGAAAAAAAAATTCTGAAAGCAATCCATAAATTTAATCGGTGTTATCCTTGCCACATGAAACATGCTAGACTCACACTTGTAAAACAAAAATACAAGGAAAACTTAATTAAATCAATACGAATGTCACAACATATTAAGGAATTTATTAGTATTTGGGAGCATTTAGGTGATAGGTCAATATGTTCAAAAATATCTAAGTTAAATTTTAATGAATAGTAAGTAATTACTTGATAATATATTATGGTTGCCATTACTATGTCACTTCTAATTACACTAGTGTAATATTACATTGTTCAATACCTATCGCAAATAGGAAACATATTTATGTAACTTCTATCAATTTTATTGTAATTATGTATTCTCATAGCAATCTCCTTTCCTGGTTACCCGCGGCTATCCTTTACAGTTACATCATTATTGAAGTTGCAAGGAAACAACGATATTTAAGAAATGAACATTATAACATATTACTCTCTGTAGTTTTTTGTTATATTTGTTTCGTATGTATATAAAAGTCAAGACTAATTCGGTCATATTAATGTTTCATCGAGACGTCATGCGATCGGCATTGATTTTTTTCTAATTATATAATTTTAAAAATAATAGTTCTACGAAGTGTTATGTGGATGCGAGCGGCAACCGCAACCCGGGACGAGTAGCTATCATCTATAAATAAAAAGTGCTACTGTACTAGCTCGATAAATGCGGATTTATAATTATATAAAATAAATACATGTACATTTGGATCCGTTAATAATAGTGCTTATATACAAGGAAATAATAATGACGTTAATTTATCGTACATATATTTGTTATCCATTTTAAGCGCAGTTATTAACGTACTGTTTTCTAAATAAGTAACGCATATTATTACGAGCTATTATTTATTCAAAAATTTTACTACGGTTAGTAACTACTGCCCGCTTCACGACCATGAACTTAACACTAATTCTTCACAGTAATGCAATGAAATAGTTTGATTTTGAGCATCGATACATAAAGATATAGTTAGACGTTATAAGCGACGGACTTTATTTTACCTTATGATATGAACTTTTAACGGTCGTAACGAGATATGAGTGCATACGCTCGTGTAGATTTACGATCAATTCAAATGGTCATAAAGTATATAGCAATTTAGTAGAATAGACCATGCGCTTCTAAGCCGTCACTAAATAATTTGGTTGTTATGATGATGTATATTTATCGTCCATAAACTTTATGGATTAATAAACTCTATAGAATTCTTGATGCTTACCTAATATGAATAGGGTAAATAATTTCGTCCAATCGAACGAAAGAATGACTAATATATTAATGCTTTTATATAACATATTAGTCAGTCTTAAATATAGTTTTACAACGCTTGATAGTATTTTACACATCTATCTACATGCTGTTCCCGGTTCGTCCCCAGCCAATTAAACAATGACTAATATATTCAATGATATCAATTCTGGGTTGGGGAGTGTTTTTATGTAACTTTTTATTTATCAATTGGCTGTTCAAAATAACTGTTAACTGATTTTTAATGTATTCAGGATTATCATGCAAATAAATCGTAAATTAGGGAAAAAGCAATAAATGTTCCAATTCTAAGGTGATGATTGTGTATTTAAATATGTATTTAGTTAGCGAATTTCTACAAAAAATAACTAAAATAGTTAATTAACAAGCACATATGGCAACATTCGCTACACTAAAAGGGACAACACAACATTTACAAATCAAGTTCAACAAATAATTTACCTTCTGTTTGCAAAAGATATCCATGGAACAAAAGAAAGAAAATATTAGAAAGACAACTTATATACTTATGTGCTTTTTATCATTAAAAGTAGCAAGAAGCCTGTTGTTTTGTGCAGCACCTGACTTGCAAGTGCACCATTCATAATCAACCCTAAATATGGCTTGAATTACTCATGTGCATACTACTATGTCCAGTCTATACTAATCCAAATACAGCAACTAAGGCACATAAGGTTTTAGTTAAAAAAATAATAATTATATAGTAGAGAACAGTGTACTAACTGTACAGTACAGTTACTAAATATATACATTGGATGTAAAAGTGAGTGTTATCAATCATTAATCAATTTAGTGCACCATATTAAAGTAAAATTTAAATTACTTTAATTTTGAGACAGACCCAAATTTAAAAGTGAATTAGAAGAAGGAATAAAACTATTTTGCTTTTTTTGTATGAAATGGGAGAGAATTATAATTAATGTATTTTAATTTGTTACAATGAAGCATTTTACCTGTGATTATGTTTGTTACCAGTACATTATCTACAATATTAGTGAATAAATAACATGTTTTTATTACTTTACTTATAATAATCTTATTTTATCTTACTAATTAGTTAACTCATAATAATCTTCTAAGTATTCAAAGTAAAATGGATAAATGGCATTTTTTGCAACCTTCATTTCAGTCTCTCTTGCATAAAAATGTGTGATGGTAGAAATTTATCAGTGGTTCTCTATTAATTTTAATAACCATTGACTAATTTAAGTCAACTTTTTTAAAGTTAATTTAAAACAATATTCTCAAAGATGTGGCAAATAAATACAGAATCACAGGTAAAATACTGGTATGTACATACCACGTATGAAACAAAATATTGGGTAATTACCTGTTTTTTCTCCATCTTAGCCTTGATGTCTCTCGCTAGTGTAAAAAATGCATATTCCACATTTAATGAATCTTTTGCTGACGTCTCTACAAATTTTATTTGATATTCTATTGCTAATTGTTCACCTCTCTCTTTTGATACCTGCAAAAAATACAGTAATATTTTGCTAATGAATATGTTTGGTTATTTCTGAATTTTTACAAAACATTACAATCATAGGAAATAAAGAAATGCTTTCTGTATTAGTATATAAATACATGATAAAATATATGATTTTTCTTTGGTTTCGCCATAAATAGATTTTGGTATGTCAACAACAAGTTATAAATATAATATTTACCTGTCTCTTAGCATCCAAATCACACTTATTGCCAAGTATCATCTTTTCAACATCAGCACTGGCATTTTCCTCAATGTTCCTTATCCAATTCTTAATATTTTCAAAGCTCTTCTCATTTGTAACATCGTAAACCAACATAATGCCCATTGAACCCCTGTAGTAGGCTGTGGTAATTGTGCGAAACCGTTCCTGGCCAGCCGTATCCCTAGAAAGTTTAAAACCATATAGCATTGCAATCTAATCATGTAACATGTTTATATTGATGATAACAAAACTTACCATATTTGTAACTTAACTTTTTTGCCTTCGAGGTCTATCGTTCGAATTTTGAAGTCAATGCCTGTAACCAGTCAACTCAACGTTAAACGAGTCAACAGTCAACTAATTAAAATTAGTGTGTATGATGTCATAAACAGTTCATTCATTTAATTCGATAAGGGCTCATTTATCGAGGGCCCCACCCTGCCACTCGAACCGCTATGCCATAAATACTCACAATGAACAATGAAGCAAAAAATATACTTCGATGACAATTACGTATAAAAAATACAACTATCCTGACAATAACCTTTGATACAAAGGCTCGAGCCACTTACCGATGGTTGATATGAATGATATATTGAAAGCATCTTCAGAGAATCTAAATAATATAGATGTTTTCCCGACTCCAGAATCACCTATCAAAAGTAGTTTAAATAAATAATCGTAAGTTTTTGCCATTTTTTACAACAATCTGATTACAGAATATACGGCCACACATTTGGCATTTTTTTGAGTAATCGTTAGTGATGTGACGTGGTTGGTACAGATAAAACAATGTACTATACGTACATTATACAGAGTGTACAACAATGTCAAATAGATATCCGAAAAATCGATTGTTCTTTAATCTCGAGTAGTGTGAAGAATAATCGATATTAATTTAATTCAATCAATATTCTTCATATATTTTGAAGGTAATAGAACTTTTTGTGGTTTGAATCGGCGGCACCACTGCTACACATATTTCTGCCTATAATAGCAGTGTAGTGCTACTGTATTCTTATTTGAAGATTGTGGTCAGATTAGTCCTCAGGGGAGCCCACATCTGTGGCCGACCTCAGGTGGGAATCCATTCTCATCGGGGGTAGATTACAGATGTCCATGGGTCCAGATACCATCAAATTGTCTGCACCAAAGAATATAGTAATGGACTGCACGCTCGTCTACTACTCATATATTATAGAATACATAAAGTTACAATTTGTACTATTAACACCGAGTATTTATTTACCATTTAAATACTCTGTATGGAGTGGAGGCCTAGGACTGGACACAGAAATGTGGGGCGAGCGCTGGATTGACGACATAACTAAAGTAGCGGGTAAAGCTTCGATAACTAAAGCGCAAAATCAAAAAAACGTGCCGTGCGTTGGCACTTGGCACCGACATACATTCTGTCATACACCGGCTGTTGGTGGCGAGTGATTGAGAAAGAAGAAGATTTATTTAAATAAATTATCGTATTCAACTTTACATTAAAGTTTGAATTAAATATCGATTAGGTTTGATTTACGTTGGTTGGATTTCTTTTGCCTGGATATTTCTACAGCTTGTTACTGTCAGTGCAGCTGTCAAATATTGCTGTGATACCTATTGAATTGAAGTCGCTTGTATTTGTATTTATGATTTATCGAATGACAATTTGAATGTATTGGGTTAATTAAGATTGTTTATACTTATTTATGTGTTAAACCACATTTAGTTTGGTATTTAATGAGTAGCTTTATTATAGCAAAATGTTCTACCATGTAAGTAAATGTTCTATCTAAAAGATAAATCTTTATGCATCAGTGTTTATAAAATGAGCCGGATAAATCAAATTCTTTCAGATTTCTTTAGAACATGAAATTCTTCTACATCCGCGGTACTTCGGTCCTCAGTTACTTGACACAGTGAAACAGAAACTTTACCTGGAAGTCGAAGGAACATGCACAGGCAAGTTAGTATATTTTAAAGGTTATTTTGATTAAAATATTAGCAGCGAGCATTTAAGCGGACAAATATATTTCAAACCAACTCAACCAATCCTGAATGGAGTGCAGCAAAGTTAAAAGGCTTGCTATGAAGTATTTACCACATAGGACCGTCAATTTTTGTGTTCATAGTCATTTCTCATGCAATTATAATTCATTAATCTACTCATCAAATACTATACAATACTCTGTAATATGTGTACATTGAAACATGTTTATTGCAGATATGGTTTTGTCATAGCAGTGACAACGATAGACAGCATAGGTGCTGGTCTCATTCAACCTGGACAAGGCTTCGTGGTTTACCCAGTGAAGTACAAGGCCATTGTGTTCCGCCCTTTCAAGGGAGAGGTGCTGGATGCTATCGTCACCCAAGTTAATAAGGTAGAAAATTCAAATTTCTTATAAGTTTACAACTTGGATGTAATTGAACTCCTATTATTATGTTTTGATTAAGTGTGAGAAATATAATGAAATAAGGCTAAAATGTTAACAAATATGATATAGGTGAATGTCACAATTTTCCTTGTGATGTGGATGTTAACATAAATAAAACATAGGTATAGATTTTTCTAGGTACATGTTTAATCACCTTGTATATGTTTTGTTAATTTTTTATACTATAATTTTATTATAGATATAGTCTGCATAAAATGCTAGTCCGTTCTGAATATAGAAATGAATTGCGTTACCATAGCAATTTGTATGACTACACCTGCTCGCAACTACTACAGAGCAGACTAGCATTTTGGAGTGGACAATACCAAGACACCACTTATTTTGTGATTCTTGTGACCTATTTAAAAGTTATACTGATAGAGTAAAACTTTACCAGTTTTTTGTAATAACGAAAATTTGAATTGTTAAAATAATCTTGCTGGGAATCAAATTTGAATGAAATATATTAAGTGATCATGATAGTTTGCAATTATTTGAAATTCTTCTTCTCAGGTTGGAATGTTTGCTCAAATTGGACCTCTGAGTTGTTTTATTTCACATCATGTAAGTATCACAGATTTATTCTGGAATTTTATTCTGGTATAATTATGCATTATAATCATAGGATTATTAATTAAAATGGAAGCAGAAAATGACAATGCAATCCATCTGATGTTAATTGATCATTGCCACTCATGGACATAATTACTTCCAAATATGTTTGTGGTTTTACCAGAACTTGGTCATAGATGCACATCACCAAAGACAGTTAAAATTTACATCTATCACATCCTTTGAATAAGTAGCAGTATTTGTTTTTTTTTAAAGAAAAATAAATATGGCAGAGATGAATCAATAATCATTTAAATGAACATCAAAAGATGTCTCAATATTGAGTGAAATTTGAGATCAAAGTGTGGTTATCAGCTGTTTCAACACATAAATTATAAAATTTTTCATTGTTTATGTGAAAGTTAGGACTATAACTATTAGCATATCACCTATTGTGATTTGTGTTTATAAAACCAAACCATAATTGGATTTTAGTATTATATTGTTATCTTTACTGATTATTATATTATTCATATTTCAGTCAATTCCTGCTGATATGGAGTTTTGTCCAAATGTGAATCCTCCGTGTTATAAGAGTAAACAGGAAGATAACGTCATACAGGAAGAGGATGTTATCAGACTGAAGATTGTGGGCACCAGGGTCGATGCCACGGGCATTGTAAGTGATTCACTATTAATATTTAATCATATTAAATCCATTTTAAAAATTGTAAGTTCACATTAAATCTTAGGGTCCATGTATATTGAGTTGGTTACTGAATATTACGTCATCATGATTTGGTTTAATTTATTTGTTTAAATAAATTAAACCAAATCATGATGAGCCAAAACAGATTAATGCACAGTTATTAATTATTATTAATACATTTATTTTGTTAAATAACAAAATTGTGCAGATTTTCTCACACACTAGCACTGTCTTTGACTTTTATACTTCTTTTTTCTTTTCAGTTTGCAATCGGGACTCTCATGGATGACTACTTAGGTTTAGTGACTCAGTAATATTACAAATGTTATTTGATTTAAGTTAAATTAAGAGAAATAAAATATAATTCTTATAATAAAAACGAAACATTTTGTTTTATTATTCTTTATTTGGCATTCAAATAATTAGGTAAATTCCATATGCAATGTAACAAAAACAATTCATCAAAAAAGAGCAAAATATTTGGGACACTCTCAGTCTATTTGGGCAGTGTAAGAGGTGGTTACGTCAACCTGATTGTTCTGCGGTTAAATGCTTACAATATAATGTTATACCTAAATAAAGTACTTATAAACAATAATATGGTGCTCGAAAATCATATATTTATTTTTAGTCAAGTCAAATAGAACTATACTTCTTTATTTTTCACGTCATAACAGGTATTTGCTTGCTTCATGCAAGTGTTTTGTGTTTTAGCCAGAACAGCTTAATGTTTTTTGACTACCCTTATCCATCGAGATAATATCCTTGAAAAATAAAGAAGTATGCATAGTTTCTAAAACATTAAAGTATAATTACTCAATATCCTAATTAAAGTCAATTTAACAAGCTGAAAGCCAGATATATTTATCGAATGCCAAACGTTGCAGTTATCATATAATTATATCAGACTCTACAAATGCTGGTCTAACTCATTCCAGTCTGTATCTCACGATTTACATTATGTGGGTGTTAAGTGCTAAATATGAATAACAGGAAACTATTTCTCTAAATGGTTTTGCAACTGTAGGTTCTTAGAGGTTCCATTAACCTATAGTTACTGTAAAGAGTTAGACTTGAGCATCAAATACATAAATTTCACTTGAAAGAGTATAACTTTTATTCCTATATTAATTATTATCAATTATTAATATGTACACATTCAAAAAACGTTAATCAAGATCAAACATTAATTTTGTCAAAGTAAAAAGATTCAAAAGGACGATTCAAAGTCTTTGGTGTATCATTTATGTACAATTTTTTTTCAATACGTAAGACGAAATAAATAACCTAATCATATTGTTATTGCCGACACTTAAACAAAATATGGCATCAAAATAAATAATACTCAATAATGAGATCAGAAACACGAACTAAGCAAACAAAAGTAATTATCTAAGCACCAAATAGGCCTAACGTAAAGAATAGGCTTGAGCATGAGTCAACTATAAACTTTGTCATATATTGTTGAGAACATGCACATAGTTCACGTAAATACATACGTAAGCATCGTTCAATAAATGCTTCAATATATTATCTAGATTTACTATTAATTATATATAATTTATATTTACTATAAAATATTGAGACATAACATTGTGCAATATAGTTATAATAATATGCATGTTAGTAAATATTTGGAACAATCAGTAATTATTTTGCAGTCATAATAAATTTGCACAATTCACTCATTGAGTATAATATGCTGACAATAATGTTGGCTGAACGGACAACCTGATTTGAAATAAAAATCAAAAACATAATATTTTATTTTACCATTGAATGTGGTAAACAAAAATGTGTTTCAATAAGAAGTTTATTGATTTATAAAAGCCAAGTCACTTACATACATAAAACATGGAATACATATATGTATTTCGATATTATTTATAAAATTATATATATTCTTATCAATTGACATCAATCAACTATTAACATTTTTATACATATATTCTGTAATTACAAGATGAATTTAATTTGACAAATTGTACTCTTTGTTATAATATATTTTATTTAATTTCAATAATAATAACAGATTTAATCAGGCCAGGTCAGTTCAGCAACACCATGCTGCAGTTACAAGGCACAAAACAAGACATCAGGACAAACAGACAATACCGCAAACTCTATAGGAAACAAGTATTATATATAAGACTATGCGTGTACTTGCGTACACAGGAAATATTTGATAAAGCAAATAATTTTCAACAGATTAGGAATTACACTGATATGAAATGTTAATTATATTTATCTATTTACTAAGGAGATTCACATGCGGCATATTTGTTATCTTGACGTTGAATAATATGCCACAAATTCAGGTGTAACATATTGTTATTGCCATCGTTTACCATGCGGCATATATGTCAAAAATGTGCTACGTGTAATAGATTTTCAGTGGGTTGGCTTAGCATAAATATTCCGTACCGATATTTTAATACCCAATCACAGTTGGGACACTAAAAATCGTTACAACATAAAGATCTTAAAAGTTAACCATCGACTAGGAAGGGGTAAAGATTCGGACATCATGAACACTATCTAACATTTGAAACATCTTAACAATATTAACGTTCTATAACACTAAAATGCGATCCAATTTATTAATAGTTTAACACCATTTAATATTAATAATACTGATAACTTTATTTATAGGAGGTCTAGAAGAGAATATAGTATCTATGTAAAGGGTGGAGTACAATTGAATTACACTATGATTAAGTTTTTTGTTCTTTTTTCTTGTGCTTCCCCGTCCTCTGGCAACTTAATATCGTCCATCCTGACACTCTTAACCAAACACCACTTGTAACTTTCCTGCTGTTAATTGAAGTAAATGTGGAATTTGTTTTTTATTTGCAGGCAACACAGACTTGGAGAAAAATACGATTATGAAGCAGAATCAAAGTCATACCTATACACACTTTATATTTTATAAGTATTTAATTGCAATATAAAATCGTATTTTTTTTGCAAATCTGTGTGCTACATAAAGATTAGATTCAAGCTAGCTAAAAATAAGAATTTTTATTAAACATTTGCCAATTTGTAGACTAGATCTGTTTATTTTAAGATCAATAGATTGATCATTGAATTTATATGTTATAAAATAGATATATATATATTTTTTTAGCGTAATGCGTGCCTTTCGTACCAACATTTACTTCCCGGTGTACGTGCAGACTCTACCTCATACCATGAGCGTTAGTGATAGATTTTGTCTTATTCCCATTTTAAAAATACGCGCCGTGAGTAGTAAGTCACATTTAAGACTGCAATATAGATATAAATAGTTATATAGTTAAATAATCATATGACGACGCTACGAATATCCTCATGAAACTTTGCTTTATATATAGTTGTAAAGTTAATACAACCTGCTTAACGTTTTATATCTCATGAATCCATTCCTTATTTTTCGTTTCTCTTTAAGCTTCAGAAAGACTCACGGCGCTTATTTATTTGTGGAATAAGTCACTTATACTATACATTTAAATTGTACAATTAAATACATTTATATGAATTATTTCACGTATAGCTATAATTACGTTAATGTTAAGAAGTAACGAATCGTATATTAATAAAATTGATTGTAGTGATTTGTCAATATTTTAAGCAACAACTTTTTTATACTAGATAAGATTTTGAATTATTTGGTAGTAAACACTTTATTTCATACACATGACACTAACATTTATAATTTCCTGGCGCACTGTTATATAGTATTTTGTTAATAACACACGACATGATTACAGTTAAGTATCGTGTAACATATTGTTCATATAAGTGTGTACTTTACTTTATTTATGTTCCTATCTATACTAATAGCTTTCGTAAAAGCGTCATATATTAGTTTTTCGTACAACTATAACATTAATCTTACGTCAGTCCGATTCATAATTAGGTGTCCAAAATGTAAACCATGTTGACCTGTCAAGAAAATACGTTTCACATGGTAGCTTCTTATTTTTGAACGATATTAAAGTAATACAACGATAAAGAAATTTCAAATAAATTAAGATCAATTCACATTTTCTATTAGTCATATTACTTCAATTTCGTTCATAAATTTCAAAACAAGGTTTATGGTAGAAAATTAAAATGTGATAATGGTAATACAATCGGGATCCAAAACATTTTTTGTGCCGCCATCTTTATGTTTCGTAGCTGATGTTATAAATTTTCGTGATCGTGATCGAACTCGAATGTTGTCTCGTTTTCATAGCGCGTTTGTTAAATTGTGTGTAGTTGATAATTTTTGTTTTTTGTCGAGTTTGTTAAAGTTTTTGTTTCTTGCAGATTTGTTAAGGTTTACAATATCTCTAATCGTATTTTAACAATTACATTTATTTGTTTACATTTTGGATACCTAATAATGAATCAGAGTACAGTATCACTAACGCTCATGTACAATTAACCGATACTATCAACCGTACGCGTCATCACCCAAGTCACTGCACTGTACACGCGCCGCGCTTTATAATCCTCAGCGGTCAGTCAGTCGCGGGCGCCGGGGCGCTCAGCGGCGGACGCGGAAGCACTGGCACTAGGCGGGGCGCGCGGGGTGTCACGAGGCGGGCGGCGGCAGCGCGGCGGCCGCGGGCGACACCGGCCCGCGCACCGCCTCGATGTAGTCCTTGATCAGCGTCGCGATCTGGTATGCCTGGGGAACGGTTACAACGCATTAGCTTCTTTTCTCATCATGATCTACTATACTGTAATATGACATGCAGTTATGGCTGGCAATGGTCGCATGTACGATGTCACCAGGTTTTTGAAAGTCGTAGAATCCTATGTGGTTCGACTCCGGCGGCACCACTGCCACACCTATTTCTCCCTCATAACAGCAATGGTAAGCGCTGCTGTGTTCTGGTTTGAAGGGTGTGATAAGAGTGACAGTTATCCGAGGTGTTCTATCTTAGTCCGCAGGGATAAGGCGGCAATGACTATTTATCATTAGGTGGACTGCTTGCTCCTTTGCTACTGCTATATTATAAAAAAGAACATTTTTGATTTTCCTAGATAATGAATATTTGGGTTTTACGTAACTAAAAAAAAAAAAAAACAACCTACTAAAAATACATACATATGAGATTGAGTTTCCAATAAAACATTTTTATTTTTAACACATTACATAGATGTGCTATATGTTTATTTTCCCATACGTTGTGTGTTATTCTTTTGACGCAGTGTTGATAAGTTAAAAAAACAAACATAGCTTATGGCGTCCCTACCACATGCGCAGTTAAATGTTTCGAGTGCCCATTTATCAGTCAGTGTCTTCGTGACACGCATGTGCACATTACCTGGTCAGTGGAGAGCACGAGCTTGGCGTGCTTGCGGTCTGCGCGCGTGACGAGCAGCAGCGCGCGCGGCGCCGGCGACACGGCCAGCAGCTGCTCGTGGTCGTGCGACACGAGCGCCGCGCGCGAGCCGCGCCGCAGCAGCGTCAGCCCGCGCGCGTCCACCGCCAGCCACAGCGCGCGCGGCCAGTTCGACGTGAACGATTGCTGAATACACATAATATTATAAATATAAAATTTGAAGTTAGCTATCTATCTCATGAACAAAAATAACTATACACCTATTATTGCCTTACATCCGTTATTTTTTAATAAGTATTGTATTGTGTTTATTTTGTTTATAATATTGGTTTTAATTATTTATTTTATTTAATGTGTAGTGTATCATCGTTCACTTAAAGTGATATAGTGGTCATGGAACATACAGATACGAAAAAGAGGAAGAGTAGAGTCCTGCGTAGTGTAGTTTTTTATCGCAACTTTATATGGATTTCCGTAAAGTAATAATATTATTAAATAAGACTAATACTATTCTTCACTACGTACCAATACATCAAAGATGGTGGCGCGTGTGAGCGGCCACGAGCTGGCCAGCGTGAGCGCGCGTTGCATGGCGGCGTGTGGAGGCGTGCCGCGCAGAGCCAGGTGATGCAGCCGCACTGCAGGCGCAGGCAGTGCCGCCCCCGCCCCCGCAGCCCCGGCCGCCCCCACGCCGCCCGCCCCCGCCGCGGGCAACGACGCGGGCAGCGCCAGGCGCGGCGGCAGCACGGCCGTAGCCGCGCCCGCGCATTCCTCGCCGCCTCCCAAGCAATCGCCTTTTACCACTTGCGCATGTAGAGCCGCTAGCATAACCTGCGTTATACAAGAGTTGGGTAACATTAAGGATATGTCCAATATTGTGTTACATTGAGAAAAGTTTCTACAAAAGTACTGAGACAAAACGCCTAACACTAGTTATTTATTTAGGAAACAAACGAATACGTAGTGAATTTATTATACCTTAAAATAATACATAAAGCAATAAAGTTTTCATTAATAATTCAAACACAGGTAAATGGCACAAAAAAGTAAGAAAAGGAACAATATCTATCTAGATTTACCTTACAACAGCATTCAAATCACAACTCAAGCCTTTCTTTACTGGTGTGATATGTACGAAACAGATGAAATTTCCGGCTTCAGAACCTTATATGGTGAATACTCACGGCCTCGTCGGTCTCGATGGGCAGGCGGTCGTGGCGCACGGCGTGCAGCACCTGGTAGTACAGCAACTCCATCTCGGCCGCGCACGCGGTGTGCAGCGGCCGGTCGCCCAGGAACAGCCGCTTCTTGAACACCAGCCTGGGGATTTGTGGTTTGTTTTCATGTATGTGATAAAGTTTGTTTTTGTTTTGTATGTGTTAATTAAAAGTCGTGCGTAGATTTCGACAATTATAGAGCTCTAGATAGTCAAATGGTGGTTTGCCAGGGCATTTGTATATACATTTATTTTTACACAATGCAGAGTAATAGATATGGTCCACCATTTTCAAATATACGTGATATCCCAGATTTCTTTAATTAATACGAGCATAAATAAGAGGTACGTTAATAATCTTATTTTACTTTTACGAAAAAAAAAACACGTAAGTTTGTGAGAACGTAGAAATGTTTGTGACTCTTTAACACCAAAAGTAGTAATCGGCTTTTGGATTTATTTCGTACGAAGGTTGGTTATGCCCTGAATTAACACATTATAATGTTACTCTTTACATGGTAGTGTGTCATTGAGTGTGAGTGTAGGTGTGTGTGTGAGTGTACCTGCACGCGGCGGCGGTGGCGCCGGCCTTCTCCCAGCGCGCGAGCACGTCGCCGGCGCGCTCGTTGCCCGCCAGCGCGCGCTCGCCCGCGCCCGCCGGCGACGAGTTAGCACACACCTCGTACAGCGCGTAACCTTTATGACACAAATAGGTGTTATTGAATGTACGGCTGAATTCCTATATAGCGGCAGGTTTTTTTTTATTTACTAGAATCAAAAGTGATTTTATTTGGTTAAAACAGTGATTTGAGTACTTGACTTGACGAACGAGACACATGTCGAGGTTCGAATAAAAAAGGATATTCGTAAAGGTGTGTTGTACAAAAGCTTCACTTTAAATTAAAACTCTGCAGCTATATCGCTCCTGTTAAACCAAAATTCCACCGTTTTATACTCTTGTATATAACATTTCCAAAAGAATGGTCACCAGTAGCAGAGTCGCTAAGTCCTATCTTCTCCCTCAGCTCAGCAACGAGGACATCGGCTGTGGCGGCCGGTCCGAACAGCAGGCCATGCTGCTTGCCGTCGAGCAGCAACACGCGCACGTGCATCTGGCTGCGAGCGCCCGCGCACAGCAGCTCCTCCTTAGACGGTGCTGCCAGGCGGCGCGGCACTTGCGCGATTGTTAGCGCGACCTGTTCAAAGTTAGTGTGTTAAGTTGTAAATATTAATATATCGAGGAATTGGCAAAGTAGAATCTGGATAGGCAATATTTTTTTCATTTAATGACGTGTATGAGGATTAGTTAAGATAACACAGCATTTTAATTTGAGTAGGTATGACTAGTTTTATTTGAGCTGTGTAAATAATGTCGTATAAAACATTAGTCTTAAAGCCTAAAAAATAAAAAAGTTTACGCCACTTCTTAGGAGGTGATGCCAAACGTATTCGCTTTTGGACATTTTTAAAGATATCTTGTATTAGGTTATTTATACTTAAGTTGTATTTTCAAATTGTCAATTACAAAATACGAAGAATATCTAAAACCTATACACATGCAAGTAGTGAAATTATTACACAAAAAAATTGTTACATATCAAAATCTAAAAGTATCATATCTATAAATCGATAATTAAATTAAATATTATAATTGTGCTGTTACCCTCCTTAAGCAACTACTTCCTTAGCGAACAGTACTTTTTCCTTACAACGACGCGCGTAAACCTCCACTTCAAAACAACAACCAACATAAACTCCACATCGCATACCTGTTCCGCACGTCGCGCAAACTTCCCCTCCTCCGTGGCGTGGGGCGCGGCGCCGCGGTACCGCAGGTGCGCGAGCAGCAGGCGGCGCAGCGGCTTCGCGGGCGGCAGCGCCGCGCCCACCGCCGCGCACAGCAGCGCCCAGTGACGCGACGACACGCGCGAGCTCGGCTCCGGGTGGTCCGTCGTCTGAGTGGAGAGGGCATTTTATTGAATTTTACATTGATTGTATCATCGTCACCATTCCGATAGGCAACAATCCGCATTGAGGCAACATATCAGAGCACGATATACGACTTTTTCACAGACGTGCAAATAAATTAGTGCATAGCAGTGGAATATAAAATGTTACAAAACTATACTTGCCATAGTTATGTAACTTTGTAGGACATTTTATATATAATACCATTCGAGATTAGGAGTAGATAAAAAAATTATATGAAGCGTGGTGACCTATCCTATCCTATCCCTCTAACACAGCTTCGTATAACAAAAAATATATACATGTAAAGAAAATGGATAATAATATCGAGTACAATTATTTTATTAATAAGTTTTGTTATTCATTTATTATGTTATGTTATTAATATGATATTTTGACATCTGACCTGCTTAATGAGCTGCATGTAAAGCTCGCAGAGCAGCGTGTCCTTCTGCAGACAGCGCTGTAGCAGCGCCTGCGCGAGCGCCACGCGGTCGTCGCTGTCGCTCTCGTGGCTGCTCGTGCTGTTCGACAGGTTGGACGTGCTGCCCTCGTTGCTGCTCAGGCCCGCGTGGCTCATTATGTCCTGGGGGTCGATGTTCAATTGGTTTATACTTTTATCATAGTTTACTATACATAGTTAATTTTTCAAATGGGCCTTCAGGGCCAAATTCGAAACTATAAGGAATAGCGAAAAACGCTGAAAATAATTAAGAGTCCGATTTTGAAACGATAAAACTGAAACTGAAAAGCTAAAACTGTATCATTAAATTATGAAAAAAAAATCTATTTACCTAGCGGGGAATCGAACGAGTTCGATTACGAATTGGATGCAACTGTAATTTGTATTTTTTTAAACGAATTAAAGTGAAAATTGCGAAAAATATTACTTGTTTCAACAACGAAAAGAAACTTGCGTATCTATTAGTTTTTATTTTGAGTCTTAAAAACCCACATAGAACAATCTTAAACATACTAGTAGTTCCCCAAACGATAAAATTGAAAATTGCTTACACATATCTCACATATTACAACAAGTCGGTAGCCAAACAAATTATGTAGCCGATTATTCCAAATCTTACCTTGAATATCTGCATGGCGGCGACTTCCTCGGCCTCGTTGAGCTTGGTGAGGCTGTGCGGCAGGCCGCGCGCCCAGCACCAGTACGCGGCCGGGAAGCCCTTGTACGACTCGCCCTGAGACTCCGCCGCTATGTCTAGCCGCACACGCTCCAAACGGTGTTTGCTTAATCTGACACGGTAAAGTTATTTCTTTTTGTCTATTTATTTTACTTATTTTTTGTACACTAACATATTTGTTAGTACACAAAAAATATACTATGTATATTGTAAACTAATCGTTAAATCAACTGATCCCATTTTGACCTTGCATTATGTGGTTCGCGGTTAAATTGAAAATAACAATAAATACGTGACATAAATCCTGATATGTTTGCCTAAGCTAGCAAAAACGTAACAAATAATTACTTATTTGTTACGTTTTAGTTTACACTAAGACATACCTTCGCAGCGTGTTTCTGAGGAATCCCCCCGCGGAGAGGTCCGGCGGCCGCCTTAGCATGCCGGAGTCGACGAGCGCGCGGCGGGCGGAGCGCAGCGCGGCGGCCAGGCGCGCGCGCTCGCTGGCGGGCGCGGCGCGGCGCGGCGCCTCCTCCGCCAGCCCGTGCGCCAGCGTCGGGCTGTACGCCGCCATCAGCCACGCCGCCTCCTGCTTCTGCACGCACTCCAGCACTATGCACCTGGCAAACGTACCACGCACTTTATATCTCTGTTATCTTTTACGCTTCACGATAAGATAATAAGATTATCTAGCGTCATATATGTTTGAGGAGGAGTCAATTTTTATTCTGCTCATAAGAGCTTAAGACTAAAATATATACATTGCATTAGGACACATTGATATTAATCGTCAAGGTTTACAATCTTACTGTGGTAAAGTTTTGTCCTATTATATTTTTCTTTTTAATGTAATGTAATTTAATTCTTCAATTGTTTTACTTACATAACATATGTAATCTTCGCAACAGACGAAAACACAAATTAAAATGGTTCAAAAAACACTTATTTATAAATCATTACCTACGTATCCTAAAGAAAAAAAATACTTTTAAAGCAATTGAAAACATTAAAAAATAATAAAAACACGTTTCAATAATTATTATGAATAATTAGACTAACCTTAATCCGTCGTGCTGGCCATGATGTGTAAGACTAATGGTTAGTCCATTGTCTACGGGGTCCATGAGAAGCGCGGCGATGTTGCTGTACGGGTACTCCGCTAGCACCACCTTGTCAGCCGGCCGGACTAAGACCACGCCCTCCGCACCCACGCCCAGGAGTACGTTCGGACCTATAATAAATATTTTTATCTATATCCTGTGCATTGCTCGGTTCATACAATAAAATATTTTTGCATTAGTAATTTTACGAATGTTTTAAAAATAACTTAATTTTGTTCATCGCATATTATGACATACTTTCATATGCACGTAAAAATAAAAGTGCAAACCGAAAAGCTCTCTATTGAAACATATCTTCATTCAACGGTTTTTTTTTTATAATATAGGAGTAGCAGATGAGCATACAGTCCACCTGATGGTAAGTGGCTACTGCCGCCCATGGACATCTGTAATTAACCCCAGATAGGATTAGATATTCCTACCTGAGGTTGGCCACAGATGTGCCGCTACCCCTGAGGACTAAGCTGGAACGCCTCAAAAAAGTCAATATATCTATCAAGTTATAACTTACCATGAGCCCAATAACCTTTGTAAGTGACCGGGAACAGCGTGACTCCATACAGGGGATACTGCATCACGCAGGACAGGTACAACGCTTTAGCGGTCAGCTCGGCTCTCCCGGCGCCGTATTGCCGGTGCGCTTGCGCTAGGATCGTGGCCTGGTAATATACAATTAATATTATGTGGTGCAATTATTGGGGTATAATGAAACATCTAAGGATGCCCACTTTTTCGTTCAAAATTTACAGTATTGGGAACACTGCTGCAATAAGAACAGATAAAATAAACAAAAATACTCCTAATAGATATTGAACTTACTGCAGTGTGTGGAGTGTGAACTCAGTGAACAAAATTTAGTCAAGTGACAGAAAAATAGATGCACTATTTGTAAGAGCTCTTGAGGGTATAATATTTATTGAGCTGGCAAGGCAAAGCTCAGGGCAAGCTGTACGTTAAACTCTACACTAACGTATTAGCTGATTGTTGGACCTCGGCGGCGGCTCAACGTGTGTCATTGTAGACTATACCTACTACTCTTAGACATTCTCACAACGTACCCACTGATGCGCCGGCCTCGTCCTCGCGATCCTCGGCGGCAGGAACTGATCGGGGTGAGAGTAGTACGCGCGCGTGTGCGGCGGCGGCGGGCTCGGCGGCGGCTCGCCGAGCGCCACCTGCGCCTGCAGCCCCGCCAGCTGCAGCGCCACCTTCTCCGACACCGGGAACTCGTCCATCTGAAACGACGGGATGTAATCAATCATCGTTATCGGGATATCTGCTTGGGGTACTGGTGTATACCCTTTTCAAAGTTACTGGGCATAAGTGGTAATACTGCGCATCCTAAAATATAACATAAATATTTTGGAATACGGCTGAGTATACGGCTTTTCTCGAATAGTGCACTTGTTATTGGCCCTCACTACAGCGAGTTTGCCACCTCTCTAGACCCAATCCCGGAGCGATGGTTACAAAACCTACATGTACAACTCCGGTACATCCTGTAATCAGTCTCTTTTTAGCGCAGTCATTTAAGTGTTAGTTTCTTTTTTTATTCAACACTTAAGAGCTTTTTTCTTTCCGGTTCGAAATGATTTTCTTTAGAGCCGACTAAGGGTCTCTACACACGTGACAATAAAGAAATATTTTTGTCTTGAGGTACCTTAACAACACTGTGCACGGCTTGCGCGTACAGGAGCGCCACTTCGACGGGATCGTGCGGCAGTTCCCGCCCACCGCGGAATAACCGCCGCTTGAACACGAAACGGTTGTCCGCTGAACCACCTCCTGGACCTTGTTGCCTATACAAACGAATACATTCATAAATTGACAACTTATAACACATTTGAAATGTTATATACCTGAATATTAGGTTATGCATGAAATATTAAAAGTTAATATTGCCCTTATTAAATGGAATACTTTAATATAGGTTCCACAGCTCAACGTTGCAGTCACGACCGACCTTACGATTGCATTATTTTCTTCTTTACAATGTTTTTAACTAATGTCCCAAGAGACGATATTTACATGATTTCCCCAGCATATATGTACTTAACCGATCTTGCTTGATACGAGATACTGCTATTCAAATTGTGATCAGTTATCACCGCTCAACATCAGTTAGACATTATCTACAGCTACACGGCCAATTAAAAGAAAAAATGTATATAAAAAACCACTAACATTTCCCAGGCAGCGATAACATCATACAAATAGTGCGTAGCGCGCACATGCTCCTCTGTATTAGCGCGCTGTTGGTACACCGCCCAGCCGGCGCGCGCGCTGCCGCCGAGCGCGAGCTTGTCCGCGAGGCGCGCCGCCGCCGCCGCCGCCGTGTCCGCCGGGTGCACGTCGATCGCCTTCGTGCGACCGTCCAGGAAGAAGAAGCGGCACACTATCGTGCCGAGGCGGCGCATCGCCTGTAACGAATTATGGAAATTAGTAAGTTATGGATAGTTCTTGCGGTCATTTTATGCTTCGAAAAAATGTTGGATTCGGATGTTGTAATGTAACAAAACAATTTTTATGCGAAAATTAATAACATCCGAAAAAAGGATAAAACTCAACATATTAAGTTTTTTATTTTCGGAAGTAGACATATGCAAATGAAGTAATTCACTATTGTTTTTAAAATATATTTTTGAGCAAAAGAAACATTTGTATATAAAGTTCTGAAATTATGCGCATATGCAACTTCAATTTACAACATGAAGACAAAATTAAAATCAATTGAAACATGTACCGGCGACAGTAAAACAAATTACAAATGTAGGTAGATGGTAGTTTTATTTAAAACTATACGGAGACAGCGTTTTTATAAGTAATTGTCTTCCAAATACATACCGCGATCTCCACCGTATTCGGCGGCAGCAACCGCGGCGCAGCACCACGACACTTGTCGAGGCATCACTGCGCACAGTGCGCCGCGCGGGCGTCCGCGGCGACGGTGCCAAGCGCGGGGTCGGACAAGACAGGCGGCTTTAAAAATGTGAATTTTCCAAATACATACCGCGATCTCCACCGTACTCGGCGGCAGCAGTCGCGGCGCAGCACCACGACAGTTGTCGAGGCACCACTGCGCACAGTGCGCGGCGCGGGCGCCCGCGGCGACGGAGCCGAGCGCGGGGTCGGGCGAGGCGGGCGAGCCGGGCGGCGGCCGCGCGCGCGCCCGCAGCCACGCGCAGTAGTAGCGCACCAGCCCGCGGCTCGGCTGCCACGCCACCGCGCACAGGCACAGGATCAGCCACACGCGCTCCGCCCACTCCTCCACCGGACACTCCGTTATCTGGAGGGGGGGATTAACGTGTAAGAGTGGTTTGTGGGATTGCGAATGTGGATTGTGTGGATTGCGAATTTCTACGATTATTTCAATATATCCATTATATAATTTTCAGAAATAATAATATATAAATCACCAATAAGTAACAAAGCTCATTGCCCAATTTGCGTTCAAGAAACATCGTTTTGAAACAAATTTCACTTATCCTGCATTAATTTAGTAAAGTAATTTACTGACTCACTTGTCTAACACACTGCACAAGAATTTCGTCTCGAAGCTCCTCACGTTCTAAACCCTTTCCGATCAACGATTGAATGACTTGAGTTTCCTTGTCGGCTGTTAGTTCACCCCTCATATACCGGCAAAGATCCTAAAAAGTAATTTATAACATTAATTGAATATAATTGGATTTTATTGTAGCTTGTTTTCACTACATAATAGTCCACTTAATGCTGAGTAATCACAGCTGCATATCGACATTATAATATAAAGGATTAAAAAAAAATACAAGTGTCTTATAGAACACTGGTCGGTACTTTTAAGATTATATTTTGAACTCCTAAAGTAAAGCATATAATCTTATTGAAACAGTCGCGCGGACATTATTGTTAGTGACCGTGTCAAAATGGGCCCAAACGGGTTTTGAAGCTGAACGAATGTAAATTGAATAAAATATGTACCCGGAATATATTAACAGCCGCGGTGACACTCTCCGGATCGTGCAGCTGTATGTGTGAAGTGGGTATGTTATTGCCCTTGTGGTATGTTATCATTTCTTCTTTGGTCAGTAGCTCCATTGATTTGCTCTTTCGCGTTAATGTTGCCATTATCGTTCCTAGAAAGGGAAAAGTACATTATGTATACTGTATATTAATTAACATAAACATCATTATAATTTGCTGAAGGTGGTAGGGTTCTACCATTTGTGGTTCGACTCCGGCGGCACCACCGCCACACCTATTTCTGCTTAATAACATCAGTGTTAAGCGCTGCTGTGTTCCGTTTTGAAGGGTGTGGTAAGGGAGTCATACTTTTCCGAGGCATTCCAGCTTAGTCCTCAGGGGTAGCAGCGCATCTGTGGCCGACCTCAGGTAGGTATATCTAATCCTATCTGGAGTTGATTACAGATGTCCATGGGCGGCAGTAGCCACTTACCATCAGGTGGACTGCATGCTCGTCTGCTACTCCTATATTATAAAAAAAAAAACATCTATTTCAGCCTCATAACAGCAGTGTTAAGCAGTGCTGTGTTCTGGTTTGAATGATGTGGTAAGAGAGATACTTTTCCGAGGCGTTCCAGCTTAGTACTCAGGGGTAGAGGCGCATCTGTGGCCGACCTCAGGTAGGAATATCTAATCTATCTGGGGTGGATTACAGATGTCCATGGGCGGCAGTAGCCAATTACCAACAGGTGGACTGCATGCTTGCATTTGTTTGGAATAATATACATACATACGACACTATTAACCTGTTACGATACAACGCCGTATTCATTTATATTGTTTTAGCTCGTTTTCTGAAATATAAAGGGATTTACAAGCCTTTAATATAATACTCTACCTTCAGGCGATCGCGGATGATCATTAAAGTAGAGCTTGGCGAACTCGCTGAGGTCGGTGGCGTCGTCGGGCGCGGGCGGCGGCTGCTGCGCGGGCGGCGCCTCCAGCTGGTGCAGCCGCCGCTCCACGCGCTCCTTGCGCCGCGCCACGCGCTCCGTACTCTGTGGGGGTTTGATTCCCGGGTAAGTAAGGGTACATTTACAAACAGAGAGTGTGAAACGTATTTATGTGTATTAGATAGATAGATAGATAGATAGATAGATTATTTATTTCAAGAACTTAAGCAACAACAACAAATTATAACACACAATAAACAATGAAATCCAAAAATACACATATGGAAACACAAACTTAATTATGAACTTATTGACTAAATTTTCTTAAGAAATAAAATTACACAAAATATAAAAAAAACTGAAAACGAAATATTACGAACGAACCGAAAAAAACTGAAGACGAAATATTAACGTATTTGTATTTAGCTTAACCGTCCCCAAGGGGCCGTGCCTGTTGAATATAATATAGAAAAAAAATGGCGCGATCCGTATCTTATACGTTCAATGTGTGTAGATATTAACGGTGCCAAAATATGTAAGTGGGGTGTAATGGTTAATTAGAACAAAAATATTCTTTAAATATTTAAACGATCGATTTGTATAAAATAGTTTAAATTTCTCTATTATCACATATACAAATAAAAGTTGAACACTTAAAACAACAATTTTACGTGGCATAAAATCTCATCATTATAAGGCTTTGTGTATGAATATAGTATTCCGACTAATTGTAATTTGCGTGTAAGTGTGTCGCTTACATTAATAGCATCTCCATTCATCATAGGCGGTGGACTGATGCAAGTGTCCATTGGCACCGGTGGAGATTCCACAACCTCTGGCGAAGTTACGTTGCTTGGCAGCGGCGGCAGTGGCACCTCTGATGTTTCCATCTCTTCTTTGTTTGAGAATCTGGAAGACAAATTGAATTTCATGACAAAATTGAAGAGCTCGCAGTACTTCAGGGATTCCATGATGTATCACGTGCATTGCTAATCATTGTCGTTTTTAAATAGAGCGTATTTATAAAGATTTTCTATTTATGTAACGTAGAGACTTCATAGTTTGATCTACGGCCAAGCTCCTAAGTAATGAATTTCGATTTCTTTTCTGTTTTTGGATGTTTGTATAATTGTATTTCCTTGTGGCGTCCACAATACGGAACATCTTAGTGGAAGACTGTATTATAGTCGTAGAAAACAACACAAATATACTTATGAATACAAACTCACCCGTTAGTTTCTGGGGGTATTAGAGGCGGAGGCGGCGGCGATAAGGGCGGCGCGGGCTCACCGTTGGGCCGCGGGATTACTGACTCGTATATTGGCTCCTTGCCCTTTATCACACACACTTTGCCGTTGGGAATAATGCCGTTTGTAAGCTCTGGTGGGGTCGTGTCTGGAAGAGTTTTTGAGATTTACTCACTGTCGATCATTTATAACTTTGACAAAATACATACATAGAGTTTAATCCTATTTTCTCTCAAACAAAGTTAAGATATACGGAAAATTTGCATTTCATTATTCGAGAAATAGTTTTACACCTCGTTTCCTTCACTTCCTTCACAACTTAAATAAATTGGCGTAGAAGTCAATTGTTTTGATCAAAAGAAAGCTTAAACTTAAAAAATCTTTGTATTATCGGGTTCCAAAATCTCCTAAAAGGTTTTTATTCGCTAATAGGTATAAAGACATACCTTTAACAGTAGGCGGCGGTGGCGGAGGCCCAGCTGGTTCCGGCAACGAGCATACAGGTGGCGGCGGGAAGTCGGGGTACTCTTCCGGCGGCTCCTCCGGCGGAGGCGGGGGTAAGATTAGCGATGACGTCATCACGTCACCGTTGGACACCGGCGTCATGCCATTCGACGTGATTACACCGTTCATGGACGACGTCAAACTTGTAGCGTTGCTGACCGGTGTTGCCGGTTGAAGGATCGATTGCAAGGGGAGGGATGACGGGGGCGGAGGAGGGATAGATTCGGAGGGCGCTCCGTCGGGTTTGCGTTGCGCTTCTGTCTCCGCCTTACTGAGTTCGTCCATCTCCGCTGCAAGGACGTGTTCCAACTGAAAGTATAAATTAAAAATTTTGTTAAAAGAAACTATTTTCTATTTTAGTGGAACTGTAATGAGACGCTGAGTTGAAAATGTAAAGAAGTAAAAACTACTGGGTTTATGTCTAGGCCTATAAAATTATTTTATTTTTAAATCACAACGTATACGGGCACACTAACGCGCCTATGTATCCGCGGGCGAGAGCGGGCAGTGAACGGGTGCCGGGCTGTGCTGAGATGTCTTCGTCCCGATACTATCTACAATTTGCTGTTGCGACGCAACTCGTTTCTATATTAAGAGCGAACTAGCAGTTTGGCGCGGACTCTACCTCGTGGTGCAGATCGTCCGCGAGCCGGTCCATGGAGTCTCCTATCTCCGCGATTGTCGGATGGTGCGCGGGCTGGCCGTTGGTCGCGCCGCGTGTTACGTATATATTTTTTGTCCCAAAGACATCCAGTGCGTTGAAGAGTATCTAAAAATCAAAAGCAGTACCAAAGCATTTACCTCGTGGTGCAGATCATCCGCGAGCCGCTCCATGGAATCTCCAATCTCCGCGATGGTCGGCTGGTGCGCGGACTGGCCGTCGGGCGCGCCGCGCTGCGCCGGCACGTCCGCGAGGAAGTCGAACAGGTTGTCCAGATTGACCGAGTCCGCGCGGGCGCCGCACGATATGCCGCGGAGTTGGTCCGCCATGCTCTCGAGCTCGGCGCGCTCCTGGTCCGCTTTCTCCGCGAGGCTGTCGGAAAATTAGGAGTCTATTTAGATTATGTATTCGATAGTAAAACATAGTCTAAGGTAGTAGTAATACCATTACTATTATTTTGAGAACGTTATATAAATTGAAATATCTAGTAGTAGTTCATGTAACACACTCTATATATAACGAGCGTCCTATTTATACCATTTTAATTTAAAAATATTGTTAAGCCATACCATTAATTTTTTTTGCGATATTGTCCATAATTTTCCTCCTTTTATTTACTCATTTACAATGAGTAGGTAACGTAGTTCATGACCTATTTTTTTTTCAATATCCGATTTTTATTATATGGTCGGAAACTGGAAAGGCTAAAAAAGTATAACACGCAAAGGAGCAACTTTTCATGTTAGACTTTTAGCTATTCTAGTTACAATATATCTTTATATTGTTTCAGTCTCCCAGCAATTAAGAGTGGCTAGACGAACAATCGATACCCACCTATTTCTCTCCTCGCGTATCTTCATCTCCTCGTTCACCCGCTTCATTTCCCTCAACGCAGCGGCCACCTCCCTAGCGAAGGCGCCTCTCAGATGCCGCTGCAGCGTGAGCGCGGCGCGTCGCAGCCGCAGGAAGGCGGCGCGCTCGCACCAGCCGCGCCACGCCGCCTGCAGCACCACCGCCGCGCGCCGCCACGTCACGTACTGGCGACGCTTCAGCGTGCCCTTGTACCACTGGGACGGGGAACGTACGATTAATAATACGTCCAAATATATAAAACTCAAAGGTGACTGACTGACATAGTGATCTATCAACCAGTGGACGGATCGGGCTGAAATTTGGCATGCAGGTAGATGTTATGACGTAGGCATCCGCTAAGAAAGGATTTTGATCAATTCTACCCCCAAGGGGATAAAATAGGGGATGAAATATTACTTCGTAACGCGAACGAAGCCGCAGGCATCGTTCATTAATAAGTCCGCTAACAACCTGGAGATACTTATATTTACTTATATAATTATAACTGGAAAGGTAGAAGGCAAAAGACCTAGGGGGCGGATCCCGAGGTGGTCGGATCAGATAAACGAGCAACTGGATGCCAAGGTCAACGATGCTTGCACGGTGTCACCAACCGCCACTAATGGCGGGAGCTCGTACGAAAAAAGACTGAGGCGGGTCATCACGATGCTCAGCTGTGAGCGAACGACCGAAGGAAGGGAGGAAGGAATAAGTGCAATAAAAATACACATACGGACATGTGTTATACATGTTATTAAAGTTACACTTAGTATGAAGCTTAAATTGCGTGTAAAATCGGACAAACCGTAAAGAATCTCTGCGTGAATATACTATCTATATTCGTTTAGCCATTTACAATTACACTATATTTATAGATATTTCTAATATTACCACTCAATTATAATTGTTAATTTAATTAACTTTTACATTTAGTACTAATGCAACCATACTGGAAGTTATGAGTAGTATCATTTTGTCAGTCTTTTACTATTAATTCCATTCTTTAAGTAATAAAGATTAGTACTCACTTTCTGTATGAGCAGAGCAGAGGACTGTAATAGCATATTTCGCTTAGCCTCAAGTGGGGAATGCACGGAGCTTCTCATGAATATCTTCGTGTGGCCAATCTGCCAGTCGTCCTGTGGCGCATTTACTAGAGCTGTTATTGATCTGCAATAAAAAAAGAAACGAAAACCATTAAAGATTACGCCTATTAGTTTCTTATTATACCTAATAATAATGTCTGACCGGTCCTTTCTATTGCTTTAAGAAGCCTGGGGTCTGAAGAGCTGTACTTAAAAATACCGGGTTAATACAAATTCGATCGACGAAACTGGATATTGATTGTCCTGGTTAGGCAAAGCTGATAACATAAAACGGGCTACATTTTATCGGTATAAAAACTTAAATTGACTGTTTGACGTGCGTAACGAAGCACAAAAATATTCATTGATAGTACTAGACTAGTAATAGTCATGTAGGAATGCATCAAAACACCACTCACGCTATATCAGGTGCGCTCGGTCTTGGATGCTGCAACAGGCATCTGTATCTCGCCTGGAACATCGGCGTCGGCAGGTGCACGGGGTAGCCGTCGCGGCGGATCTTCACGATCTCGTTCATGCCGAGGTAGCGCAGCTGCTCCAGCACTAACTGCTCACTGTACTTGCCCGCCACTTTGTTCTCGTTTGGTTTTATGCAGCGGACGTACCTGGGAATTCGAATATCAACATAGAATAGTTATGTGTGTATGACGCCATCTAGTGTTGAAAGTATAATGTTGTTGAATGGTAAATAAAAGTTTATTTGTATACCTGTTACGCAAAATTACTGAATTAATTGAAGTTTAATGCATTTATAGCTTATATTTATTTGAGGAAATAAAAAATATGTGTACAGCGCCATCTAGTGGGCAACAGTTAGTTTCAACGTTTGTCACATACAAACTACTCGATAAATTTCGATTTAGTTTATAGAAATAAAATGATACTTAAACATTTGCTGTTCTTAATATAAAACAAACATATCCAGGTACGAACAATGAGTAAGATTATGTACTAACCATACATCGGTGACTTGTAGCATATCGACAAGAGACTGCAGTTGTGCCCTGAACGTATCTACGACAGTCGGGCGGCCCTTGGAAGTGCCGCGTTGTGTTGTCCCCGCCGAACCGGGACTCGATAGCGAAATATCCTAAAACAAGTATTTAATTAGTTGAAAAAATTAATACTTTACTATAATCAATTGTAAAATTTTGTACTACTAAGACAATTATGAATATTTTATTATAATAAATATGGGTTTAGATTGGTTTTTCGATTACTAAAAGTAGTCTGAATACAGGTAGAGAATAGGAATAAGTAACAGAGGTATGGTAAATAAGAATTAGAATAAAGTAGGTCAGTAGACCAAATATTGACAAACTAATCACCTTCGTCTGTAGCACCAACGTCATTTGAAGAGCTCTTTTCATCATAATTTTGAACAGTTTATTACGGTATGCAATAGTTCATAAAGCTTCAGTTCGGTAATGCTTATTAAAAGAAACGAGTAAATTAAGTGAACTTACATGTCCCGGAGGCGCCAAGTCCTGCACATAATCCGCCAACTCCCTCACAAACGGATTAGCAGATCGACTTAGATGATCGATAAACGCGTCCTGTTGCGTATCGCGGTTCTTGTCGACGAAGCCGTGCACGCTGTACGTGACGGCGCCCGCGTAGTGCTGCACGCCGAACTCCTCCTCCCACTTGCGACGGGAGCCCTTCACGAAGCTCTGGTGCTCGCCGAACTCGCCCTGGATGTTCGTTAGGTACGCGCCGTCTGAACCCTGCAATTAATGTTGGTAAAGTAGTCTTTGTTTGATATAAAGTTATCATCATTTAAATTTGTGTACAAGTTTTTTATCTCGTTAATAAACAAGGTATAAAGTGGGTTTGTAAGTAAGCTTTTCGGTCTATTTTATGACGTTGTATTGATAATTTTAAATTTATATACATCTGAGGAGATTTTTTTTATTAATACTATACAGACCAGATCAGGAAAACAAATGTCAAATTAGGATAATTGTCTATTCTGGCTCAATATTTGTTCATGGCACTAGAATTATAAGCGTAGATCTAGTTATTATTTGTGTCTAACTTCTAAATGTCCTAACTAAGATAGTATAAAGCTTACCTTAGGCATGTGACACTGCTCACTGAGCAATTTGAGAAGACTTCTTGGTGGCTTCTCCAATAATTCCAGGCAGGCTGCATTGTCAGTGAACTGAATCCTGTTGTACTTGATGCCTTCCTGTCGGTACTGGAAAATACAGAGTAATTTATATGTTATTTCTTGCTAAAAATATTTACTGAAAACTACCTCTGAGTATTATAAATTTATAACAAACAGCAAGGATTGGAGCCTATACTTGTACTAATCAATATTTATCAGTATGTTTTTGAATATATGCGATTAATATGCACTAATCTGATACTTTGTATATTATATTATACGTACTTATAACGGCATACTCACTATTTCTTGTTCGAGCGCGAACACATAATTATTAAAGAACATATGAAGCTTCTCGTTAGCGTAGTTTATACACAGTTGCTCTAGGGAGTTCGACGCGAAGTTCTCGAAGCCGAAGATATCGAGCACGCCTAACGCCCGCCTCGCCTCGCGGCCGGGCGCCGAACAGCTGTTCACGTGACGCACGAGCCACGCAAACGTGCGAGCGTATAGCGCACGGGCCATCGCGTGACGGTTTTCACGGGCCTGTAATATAAGTACACACGAATTATATATATTTCTGTGTATTCAAATTTGTGATTTGTGATTTAACATAAAAAGGAAAACAAAAACAATATTTCCTTTAATAATACACACGTTTAATAATGTTAATATAACGATCGATGTTCATCAAAATAGATTTTCACTTATTTGGAATTCTTATCCAGGATAGTTACTTATATCTACTGTACTATGAAAAATGAAAAACGTAAATTGCCCCCTGCTAATAAAGCCAGTGTATGTTTGTCATAAATAATGTTTTTTTAAGAATGAATGAATTTTATATCCATGCATCTACATATCATTTAATTATTAACATTGACATGAATTACTCAAAATGAAGTAAAATTAAATATCATTATAAAAACAATTTACCTCATGCAGCCGCAATGGTATATCCGTCACGTTTCCCCGCACGTTTATCTGCCGTTCTAATAGCACCCTTTGTGCTGTGGGGGGTTGTAGCCCCAGAAGAGTAGCCACTGCATCTACCGCTTCCGCGTCTTCTGGTGCTAATGTAGTACGTTCACCATCGATATCCTGAAATTAGTGCAAAGAATCGATGAAGTTACGATCGTTTTTGGGACATAGATATCTGAAAAATTGTAGCATTTGGGAAATCCAAATTCTAGACAAACATAATCGTTACAATGACTCATTTCCGACAAAACAATAAAGCTTTAACTTGGGTTTTTAAAGAATATCATCCTTTAGCTTACGATAATATGAAATTGTATTTTAACCTTTATAGCTATAACATTATATTTATCTACTATATCTAACGCATCTTTTAAAAGGATTCTTTAATATAGGAGACCAATATATGGGGAATTGGGGACAGATTAACATTCATTTCCCCATTACACCATTACACATACAAAAATACAAGACCTCAAATCCTCTCACCTGAAACTGCACATTGCCGAGCCAGAGCACAGCGGCCAGGACTTTAAACAATCCCTCGCACATATGCGGCGGGACCTGCAGCACAGTGAGCGCGAGCTGCAGCGCCTCCAGCTTGCCCTGCTCACCACCGCGCCCTTTACGAGCCTCATCGTCTTCAGGTCGCAGGTACTTGAAGTTGACGCCGTCGCGCAGACGTAGGGTGTTGCGGAGTTCCGCGTTGTGCTGAAAAATGGCGAAAAAATGGTCAAAATACGGCGCTTCGGAACTACGGACTCGAATAACAAATGAAATTATTAAACAAAGATATCTAAATGTCAAATCAAAAAATGTCTGAATTTGTCCAAGTCCACTCATTAAAATTATTTAATTGTTAAGCCATTTCAGGCGTGGACTGAATCACGTACTTTCTGCTTGAAATAATGACCAGTACAAATAATATAGATTAAGATAAAAACTTAAAAGAAAATTGTGGATATTCGAAATCGACGATATCTTAGTGACCTTTATATGCATGAGCATTTCATCGGTCCCTACGGAGTCATTCTAATTTTCGTCAATAGTAAACACTTACTTTCGCGCCTTCAACCAGTTGATAGAACACATGGTAGTTAGTCTCTCTGGGCGCAGGGCCGGTGATCCTGGCGCGCTCCAGCAGGAAGTCCCTGAGGACGGCGCCGCGGATCCCGCCCCGATGGTCCAATCGCACTTCCACGAACTTGCCGAAACGGGACGAGTTGTCGTTGCGAACTGTTTTTGCGTTACCTAAAAAATAAAATTACGTTTTCTACACTTTTATTTTCACACTAGATTTCTCTAAATTATATGTTATGCATATATAGAGCAAATACATAGTACATAAAGAGGTGAATTAGAACATACATTTTAATTCATCGTTTTGATGTATATAAAGTTCTACCAATGTGGCTGGTAAATTTTAAGGCTCCGAAATTAATATTCCTTATATCCTTTCAGTTGCTAAATGCCGCGGATGAATATAGCTACAATAAAAGCGTGTTAAAAAGCCACAGGTGTTGTCGGGATTTAAATATCAAAGTCGAATTTTATATCCCTTTCCTAAGTGCTTATTGATTCAGACCAATCTATAAACAGAGTAACGAAAAAAACTTGTAGCCTCATTCAATTTATAATTGCCAGTAAGCGTATATTGTAAGCGAACGTAATTTTGTATTTCCTACATTTTTTCTAACATCCAAGTCAACCGTGAAGTCTGTCCGTGCGTCACGGTGAGGGGACCGTGTAACGAGCTCTGAGAAATATCTCGTTCGTGATTCAATGATTATGATCCAACCAGTTACATGGTATATGGAATATCGAATAATTGACAAGAACAATAGTATGAGGCAATTCAAAATGAATCAAACAAATCGGTGCCAATTATTAATTTAGACTTGGCTTAAAGTAAACAAAAACTAGCGAGTTCTTTTAGTGCCGAGGTTATTGAAGAGGACTTTACCGTTAGAGCAGGTATTAAAAGTTAAAACTCATTTTATTTGTATTACGCCCAATGCCCATATATTGAATTGAATATATATTGTATTGAATGTGAATCATACACTGTTCCCCAAAACATCTGTAATCCATATAGACCTGGATTTCCACCTAAAGATGATCACAGATGCGTTGCCACACGAAACGACGACACTACGAAATTTGGGTCATATGTACGTCATTTGTGTAATACATCAGTTTATATTTACCGAAAGCTTCCAACACAGTGTTAGCCTCAAGGATCTGCTGTTCAGCCCACGACGCCTGGCCGCCAGCCGCGCAAAGGTACTGCAGTATCAATTTTGTCGTCTCCGTCTTACCGGCCCCACTCTCTCCTGATATAACCACTGATTGGTTTTTCTCACCATTCTGCAGGATGTCAAGAGATGAGATTAGTTATTAATCGGAAGCTAAAAGGTTAAGATTGAAAACAAAATATTTTCTACAAAAATACGTCTGTATTTTTTATGTATATTAGAAAAAATTTTGTGCTCCAACTGTTTAACTATTCAAGTGCCCACTTGCCCAGTAGCAGTGGCGGACTAAGGTCGTCGGAGGCCCGGGGCGGAAAATTGAATGGAGTGTAAAAAGTTCGCTTGAGACTTTTAGCTGACTGATACACATTTCATAGATTGTTTGGTTCTGATGACCTTTTTTTAGCATCTGTGTTTGGAGGACCCCCAGGATCGGAGGTCCGGGGCGGACCGCCCCTTCCGCTTTTCATTAAAATCGTTTTTCATTAAAAAATTTAGAACTACCCGCAAAGAACGTTAAGTACGAAATTATCGAATAAACTTTTCTGAACTTACCCGTAGAGAGCTGTAAGCTGATTCAGCCAATGCAAACACATGTGGCGGGAGACTTCCGAACGCCTTTCCGCGATAGTTTTGCATATCCTCCTGCGGGAAAAAATATTTTCAATAATTTCTTATATTGTTGTAATACACTTAAAAATTAAGGGATCCCTATTTGTAACTATATCTCAGGGTTTCCACAACAGTGGTCCCACGAACACCGGTAGTCCATGGCGGTACTGAGGTCCGCACAGTTTTGAATGAATTCGCAATCGTAACCATGAACATTGTAATCCTTTCTGCGAAATACTTAGTAGACCATAACACTATACAAAGTTTTAAATGTTCCATTAAAATGAAAAGATTGAGAACCCCTGCCATAAGTGAAACTTATAGATACCAAAGACAATTTATAGATAACAACACAATAGGTATGTTCTACATTTTCTTAAATATATATCATTGTTATTGTATAATGAAACTGTCTACATACATTTAACGATCCATAAAAAGTAAAATCTTTTGAATTTCACAAAACTTTCCGTCGTAACTTTCTATCAATTGTCACTTTCCTAGAGCGACAAGCGGTCATTATAAACATGTGAAATGTTTTCCATTGCAGTTGATATTGTATTATAATATTAGTTACGTTTCAAAATAAGAATAATATATTGTCATAAAATAAAAGAAATGAGAATACAGAAGTGACATCAGCTATTAAAGCTGCTACCGTCGCACATATCAATGATAAATTCCATAAGTTACGGACCATAACATCAATTAAAAATCAGACCACAGTAGCGCTTAACACTGATATCCTTGGTGGAGGCTTCAGAGTGATGACTCCACAAAAACTGCCACCTTCAATAATAGTTCAACTAAATCTACTTTTTATTACAATCCAATAGTTTCACCAAAGAGGCATTAATGCATCTGTTAAAGGATTACGCACTCCTGGTCTATTGAGGATAAGATAAATGACCACGGGCTTCAATATCCGTTTTACATGGTCCTGATTTATTGAGGATTGGCTATCAATGTCCACGGGTAGCAGGTGCTCTTACCATCAGGTAGTCTGCATGCTTGTTAGATACTAAATGCGTTGTATTATATTGAATCACTTACCATTGTATAGCATCCCAGCTCCTTATAGGGATTCACTGCGACTAGAATGGATCCTGTGTATGTCTGTTTAGTGAGTTAAGGTCATATATCGATCATTAACGGCATTTTTTTAAAACCCTTTCTTAAATATTGTACTTAACGAATATTATGTAGATTTATGTACAAATTAAGAATTTTTGAAAATTGTTTGTGTATGGAGGCTAAACATGGGATGAAACCTTGTAGAAAATAATCTTACACATACTTTGTTACACATACGAGTTGGAAATATTATTTATGTATCTACGAGTATTATCTTAAAACTGCCTGAAAGCTCAATATATCTGATATATATAGGTTCTCAGTACGTATATGTATAGTTCAATATGAGTAGAGTTATATAAAAGGATACATAAACGAGGTCGTGTATGTACCGCCGCTTGAGGTTGTCGTTGATGGCCACCTCCGTGATCTCCGGCATCATAGTCATGTCGGGCACCCCGGGGCCCTCCTGCTTGTCCCGCTCCTCCATCTTGGCTGCGAAAAATAAACAATAGGTTTAGGATATCGAAATATAACAAGGGGTTCGATCATAGCTAGACAGACATATTTTTTAGATTTCCGCTAAGACCCTGAAAGGAGTCTAGAACGTTTCACTTTAATTTTAATATATGCAAATTTTATTTCTATAATTTTTTCCCGAACTTTGTAAGAAGTAACCTTATCACAAACATTATCGGAATTCCTTACGAAAAAAAGTTAATACATACAAAATACGACGAAGAAAACCACAAATGAATAAGGTCATATTTATGTAATTGCGACCATACTGTTCACCTAATGGACGGTTAGTGCGTTGCCTCAGTGCCCTCGGGACCTGCATTAATTTCTTAAGCGTTTAATTACACTAACTAGGTGAATTGCCAACGTAATTACTCTTTTGTTACTATGCATACTGCATAATGCCACAGATTAAATAATAGTACTGACTCCTTTGGTAATTAGAACTGGTAGGTCAGGGTTAGGGTACACTAGGTAAATTATTTTTCACCGCGTATTTTTTTCATCGAATCATATATGGAGGACTTGAGGCGGGTAAAGAAACTTTAAAAGAACTCGTTCTTTCTTTGCTATCACTATGTAAAGCTTGGGGCTTTATAAGTGTAGGTAGGTAGGTAGATACTACGCGACTAAGCTCCACTTCCCCAAACATCCTTTAGGTGTGGAAGGAGCATCACTTGTGTCCCTTAAGTACATATCTGTATGTTCTGATAATATGAAAAAATGTCGATTCCACTTAAATATCGCTGAACTATTTAACATTATCGAACAATATCAGTTTCAATATTGAAGCTGCTGGCATTCTATAGTTCCCGCCAACTTATCTCCTTTGGGAAATAAACACGTTCAACATGCATACAGTTACGACAAACAACAAGGAAGATTGAGAATATTAATTAACAAGTAGGCCGATAAACTATTGCAAACAAAGCATAAAAGTGAAACTAGGACGAGAGAACCGACGATTGAACACGATCCCTTCCACGCGCGACCGACAAGTGTTTGCACTCAACACAAACATTTAGGGTTGCTGAGATTACTCGCATTAATATTCATAATAAGAGTTAAATATCAAGAATAAGCTTGAAAGATGGTACTACCCTTCGTGATTAAAGTGTGGCGGCACCAACGTTAAAACTATTTCTGTAGTATGCGTGGGAAAACTTATAGCCTTACATGACGCCTTCTAATGTATGTTCTAACAATGCAATATATCTACTCAAATTTAATTCGGATTTATTGACAAGCATGGATTACATGTAACATAAGGTGGATTAGATGCTTGTTTGCTACAATTCCACTATATTTTTTATTTACATAATAATCCATTTAGGGCTGTTAATTTATAAATCAATTTCAAAAAAAGAAAGGAAGGAATATTTTATAAAAATTAAAAATAATTATGTAAACTTTTAGTAGCCCTACAACCACTCGAGTCCTCCTCCGTCTCCGTCGTAGAGCTCGCGGCAAATTGACTATTGATTAGTGCCTTGAACGCGATTTATTAAATTTTCCCCGAGACCACTTTACTAAGATCCCGGTTGGTTGTGATTGGAATCAAATTACATATTGCATAATAGTTATAGACTTCGTAAAGGGGTTATAAACACTGCATCTTGTTGGAAATATTGCAGATAATATACTCGGCAATATTGTCAGTGATATTGTCTTGATGCGGTGTTATGTGGTATCGTGCAACAGTGCAATATTACTGGGTTATACTGCGATTGCCGCAAGTATGGCGCTACGTTGTTTGATAGAGACGTTAAATTGAACTTAATTGCAATTAGAAAAAGCCATAACTGTGGCCCGTTTACGAGACCCTATAGAAATTAATAGCTGCAAAAAAACACTTATTGAATATAAAGACAAACGTATGTTTTAAGTTATAAGTAGAGTTGATTTTTTAAATTAATGAAATACATGATTCGATTAAAATAATAAATAACTGCTTCATCCTTACAATAAACTACGATATGTTTTGACAAAATGTATCTTCGTAAACGTACTTCGCTAGCAAGTTTAGTTATTGTAAAACTTATACATTTCTTTATTTTGCTTAATCGTGGACGTAATCAGACGCGATCGCAAACATGTTTATCCTGATCAGATATTATGTAAAGGTCGATAAAGCTAAGATACCCGCCCTTCGATACCGATGTTGTCTCAAATTCCACCCAAGGACAGAAGGGTCGTGCGGGGGTCAATTCTCTGAATTTACGCAAATATCTAAAATAAATTGATTTTATTTTCTTTTCTCAAGGGAACGAAATCTAATACGTCTACTTATTCTATTTGGAAATTAAATAAGTAGCTCTATCACATACTATATAAAACGTTATAGCAGCAACGGCAGTAAGTACGGCGTAAGAGCAACGGCTCTAAACTGTTAAAGTAGTGATTTATTTTGAATGTAGTAGTCTACTAGTCTTGGATTTTTTTGAAACTGTGTCAGTTCGAATTTTCGAAGTATTTTGAGGTATTTTGTGGACTGTTGCACTCATGCCATGCATTCATCAAGCCATTATTATACACTGCTAGTCATCAGTTTTCAAAATAGGATCCCCTATCATTAATTGTAAGATTAACATGCGAAAAATGTCGAATGTCCTAAAGATAGTTCACGTGACCAATTAAGCAGTGTCAAATTTACATCAATTTAGATTACTTGCCCCGAAGGGATTTAGGCGTTGAACAGATAGATGAAATTACAGTAACGGTTTAGTAGCGAAAACATTTAAGAATTTGTCAAGAAAAATGAGAATATACGTTGTAGAATGAATAAAAGTATGAAGGTGGCAGAAATCAGTATGGCCATAATCAGTAATGCCCACGTTTACTAATCAAATAAAATATTTTCTTATCACAGATTGACGTTTGGGATTTCTTCTTCTGCATATTAGATGTTATGGCTTGTGACTCAACTGAAGAAAAAACCTATTATAGTGTTCTTGCGACACGTCAGTCTCTTGCCGCTACCAAAGCAGAACTGACTCGAGTCGACCAGCGGGTTGGAATGTCAAATTTATTAAACAAACGTCGGGTAGTACAATACATATTATGACACAAATGGCGGCTTTACTAGAAATTCATGATGTTGATCTTTGGTCTAACTAAATTTGGAAAGATTGAAAATTAATTACGGGCGATAACCGACAAGTCACGCGCGGTAGATCCTAGTTTATTTATATTGTCAGTTCAACACACTCGCCGTATCGATTTAATTTCGTCCTAATGGCATCTGGGCGACGCATAAAGTTCGCGATGACAGTCTAATAGCCCTCGAGGCCGGCAGACACTCGGCGACTTATCGGACGGAAATGTCACTTGCGGATAAATACGTCACTTCGCACCCTCGCTTACCGATATTGTAAGGGATGTGTTGTGTGGGCCACGAGGAACTTTTAACGAGATGCGGCAGCAAGCCTTTATATGCCCTAGATGTTGTCAGAAAGAAATGCATATACAGCTAAGATCGTTTTCAAGTTAGTGGGATTTTATCTAAACAACATGTACAAATTACAATTAATAAAATTAAATTAAGGGCATTTTTAAATGTTTTAATTTAAATCATATCATACTATTATGTTAAAAATCACATCATACTATCATGTTGAAATAATTGGTATGTGATGTTGCGAAACAAGTGGGATTTGAAACGATATTAAGTTTTTATTAACATGACAACATTGCAACATTTTTAACAAATTATAAAAATCTTTTGTCGCATATCGCTTTTAGCTACCAGTCAGACAAGTAAAGTTGGGAATTAAGTTAGCTGCTAGATTATGAATGGGGAGTTGTTCACAGGAACTACGCACTTGTTGGAGCGAGGGATCGAATAGACAGACCTATGGATCATTGGGCACACGATAGTGCGGTGGGGTTCTTTAAAAACGACATTAGGGGTAACTTACAGGAGACAATGGATTCAACCCTTTTAGTTAAATATGACCTTAAGCTGGTGAGCACTCAATGTGGACGTTTTTTTTTCTATAATAAAGAAGTAGAAAAGTAAAGGTAAGGCTAATACGTATGGACATCTGTTATCGAACCCAGATAGCACTGAAGTCCTACCTAAGATCGATTACAGATGCTCTGCTGTCTTTCAGGACTAAGTTGGAATGTCGCGTATTGTTCATGATATTATTAAGTAGATATAATATATGTGTGTAAGAGTTCCACCAATTTCATAACCACCGTATACCATAACGGACCAAATTAGGATGCCCAATATTGTTAAACCTATAAATTATTCCTGTAAATAAGGTAAATCATATTGGTATGTATATTTCATTGTACAGACCATATACGAATATGGTTTATTTAACGTTTATTGTGCGTTATTTATTTCAATTGTTCCTTTTTAACCGACTTCATATTTGTCCGTCATGAAGTAAGGTAAAAGTACACTATATATGGCCGTAAATCAAACATTAATTATTTAAAGTAATAAATAACTATTGATTGATTTATTGCATAAAATTTACTACCAATTAACTCTTTGTCACACCAGTCGTAAAAATTATATTGAGCTTGAGGCAACAGTTGTGAAGCGAACCCCGTCTGATCAACATCAACCCATTCCTACACTACTGCTGGGTGCTGGACAGGAGTCTCCTCTGAGATTAAACAGGATTAGGTCACTACGCCAAGTTCGTATTGTGGATCTTTAGAAACACTTGTCAGATTTTTTAAAAGATCTCTTTGTGTATGTTCCTACGTTGCTCCATTTTGCGTACATATCTTTTACACTGTGTGTTCTCGCTTCGACCTAAATGTTACTGATACTATACTTTTTGAACGTGACATGAGATACGTTTACACGTAGGATATTTAACAGGAGATGGTAGAACCCCTTGCGATTCTACTCCAGCGGCACCCCTTACCCTCAGGTGGACTGCGTGCTCGTCTGCTTCTAATATTTATAAAAAGGTTTACTTAATTTACAGGTAACAGCAGTGTTATCGTGCGGAGTTATTTCCTTTTTGCAAAAACATGCACAACCAAACGGGGTGACTACGGAAATACCCCGTTCTATGGGTTCAATACAACTATTACTTTCGTTTGAAGACCAAATATGGTATGGGAAATTAATACTGCATAATTATTACATTGCTTACGCATAGCAGCTGAATTAAATACATAAAATTTCCTGCATTGCGGAGCCAAATGAAGCATAATATCGTTTATTTGTTTTGCTTTATCTTTTCCTGTATGTACAGTATTGTACAATACAAGCCATATATAGGCGGGTAGTTAACAATTAACTTGTGCCTAGATCAGAGAAACATGGTACTGTTTCACATACCTATATAACTATTTACATTTATGTACATAAACTATGTTGTCCATAGCTAGGTATAGGTGTATCGTACGTGCCTTTAAGGTGTAAAATCTGTCGGCGTGTTATTTGACGTCGGATGTCCGCTGCCACACCTATTTCTCGTTTATCAGTAACTATTTATCAGCATCATGCTGCTATGTGTTAAAATAGTTTTGAGAATATGGTGAGACTGTCGAGACCGTCACATATTATGTAACTTGAACTTCGGGACATCTTTTTACAACTAAGAGCTATGAAATTTTACGAATGAGATACAAGCCACATAAATCCCAATAAAACCGAGATTTGTTTAGAATTTAGATTCGAAGTCTTATCATATCTATGTAGATTGAGAAGCAGAAATTGCATCCTACACCGCCGCTTCTCTTTTATTCTCCGAAATGCCCCTTTCCGTAGACACAACATATGAAACAAACCACTTCGCTAAGGACATAATGAATGCCATTCGTAATATTAAACGTCCTTATTATCAAATCAATTCGGAGTGCGGCGCCCGCTTATCGACTCCGTGAACATCATTTTGATTCACAATTGTCACGCGCTTGACATTACCGAGTTAATAATGGTATAATTTGCTTCCGTAGAGAGTGTACTCGTAAATGCCGGCTTACATATATGTTTCTCGCTCATACCTTATAGAGAAGACGCGAGAGTTAATAGGATTACAATTGGGTTACAATCTTACTGAATTAAGTTGTACACATTATATTTATATAGTATGGTATTGAAGCATATTATTGACGTAGTTTACAAAATATGGAGAAGATTTTGGAACAATTGTTAACCAAAATAGGTTGGAGAGTTATGACAGGTACTTCTACGTTCTGCCAACGTGACATCAAAGAATGTCATCCGAACATTGCGGATAGAATGAATACTTCAAGCCATAGATGAACGTGTTTCGAATGCTTTTTAATTTTGAATTCTACCGAAACTGCTATGTACCTATGTATTTGTCGATTATGGAAGTCTGCGTATTTAATATTAATTAATTATTAATACGTGAAATATGTTAGACAACAACTTAAATGTCAAAATCTGCATTAAACTTGTAGTTGTTTATTTGATCGCATTCTCAAATAAACAACCAAGGATCATGACACAAACAATAAAGCGATTTCCGCAAAATCTACAACAACCGTATAAATCGTTTGTCTGAGTAATTGTACGCTTTGTATAAAACAGCGAAATTAAAAATTTCTTTTTGTACGACATTTTGTCACCCCATTGAGCTACACTCGGCATTTCAAAGTTTTTATTGCTATGCACTTGTAGGTGGCGCGCCCTCGTCCTTTAGGGGAGTGTACGAGGGAGCGGTTCTTTGGCAAATTATAAATTATCAAGTCGAAAATTTTTAACGATCGCACCTCCTCTTTTTGCCCGTCCACGCACGAAATGGGTGATTAAATGTTATCATCAAATAAGTTTGGATGTGCATTTGTATTGTGGGGTCGAGAGTGGTGTTGGTTGTTAGTATAGATACTAAAGAGGATTAAATGTTAGTACTAGAGGTACTACCCAGTTTCTTATTACAATTTCGTAATATTGCACAGCTGTACACAAAGTACCTACCTATATTCTGACGACCCGCGTGGCGGAGCGGTCGCCATGCTGGTCTGACGCGCAGAGGGTCCCGGGTTCGATTCCCGGCCAGACAGATTTCTAATGATGAATTTAAATTTCTGTTTCTGGGTCTGGGTGTTTGTGTAGTCTCTGTGTGTGTCCATAGTACCCACAATACAGGGAATCCTAGTGTAGGGCTGTGAGTGTAGAAAGCGTCTAAATTCTAACGGCTAAACTTTTCTTTTTTGGCAAACTCGTACCTCAATTTCTGACTCCTCATTAAATTCTAAGATTACCAAACCCTTAGTATTTTTACTAGAACCTAAAATAATTCGTAGGTCTTTGTTCGAACCCAAATAATATGAAAATAATCGAATATGTTATCGTTATCATTTATCAACTTTTAAATCAAATTTAATTCAATGGCTGCCATAACGCAGACTCATTCAATTATTGTCGAGATATCATTAAATTTGATACTGTTACATCAAATTTAATAAAATGTAACATATAGTTTTCCGTTTCCATCTCAACACTACAGCCTCTACCCTCGAGTGTCTGGGGACTACGTCCCAGTTAACGAGAAAAAATAATAAGTTGCGAAACATTTTCATCTAACGCTAATGTACGACTATTATTTCATCGTAGAACCACGAACATCTTCAACGATAACAACTTAAAAAACTGAACATACTTACAACACGACTAAGTGACGAGATGAAAAAGTCCACCTGATTTTCAGTGGACCGTACTTCCGTATTTTTGAGTTTTCAAAGATGTTCTCTCTGAATAGCTATGCTAATAAGCATCATCCTATATAAAATCTCTATTAAACGACTCGATTTGTAGTATTGTAATCTATGAACTATTCATCACCAATATGCAATTTGTAGTATTGTAATCTATTCACCACCATATGCATTCTATTACTGAAATAAGTCTATTACTCGAAAACTTCGTTCCTTAAAATATACACCTTATTGGCACTAAAAGAGCGAACGCTTACAAAACGCCAAGATACTCGTAAGTACCCAAAAACAATATTTGTTCGTGTAATGTAAACGGCCCAGCTGTCCAATATGTGGGCGAACGGGCCCGCGGCGACAGAGCCTAGGACCAAGAAATCTCTGGAACCCGTCCATGAAACGCGTAGGTTTACAAGAATTTTGTTGGAACTAGGCGATTACTTTTATTATTTGCTTCATTTATTGTATAGGCTCCACCTACGGAATTGAACGGGAGCAGAAATATTTCTTTTCGATATATTTTCTTGCTTATGTCCATGATTTATATGGTAGAAACTTTATAAATCATAGCAGCTCCGCTTAGACCTTTCGTCCGTAGACTTTTTATATTATTTTTCAAGATTTTGTGTTGAGATAAAAAATAAATGTTACTCTATTGTTTGTTCTCATAAAAGCTGTTCACATCATAGCCTGAAGTTGATATAAATAAACAAATACATTCTAGTATAGTATAGTTTACAATTTGATTGGTCTAATCAACTAAATTATCCTACTTGATTTATTAGCAGAAACGTGCAGGTATTAATTATAGAATATAGAGAGCACCTGAACAAAGATAACAGTAACAAAGAATTTCAAAGAAATTTTCATTAACACTAATTGGAAAGTTCTGATCATTCCAAACATAAATAGACGTTTTATTCTGAGAATGAAAAATGCTATGAATTTCTAGTAGCACATATCTAGGAAATCATATCTACTGTACCTTTACAGTTTTAAAATCCATATCGTTATACAATACAACATCATATTATATCAGACATTTTGTACCAATTTATTTTTAGTTAGTTGAAAATACTTAGCAGGCAGAATTCGCGTACTAAAATAATAAACATTCTAAAGGTTGTCTGAAAGTTATTTTCTATATTAGATTATGTCTTAGGACAGACTGTACAGTAACTTGATCTATACAAAAGGCACTAATTAGCGCTATACGAAGCCAATCGCCAATGCCTGTTTTGCCAATATTTGGGTAATGGACGAAACCTTATAACGTAGGTTACCCACCTTCACAAGTTTAATGTCTTAGAATATATAATGTATATGTAGAATGCGCCAAGAATGTTCCTTTGAACTGGATCAAAGGGACAAAGCAAAATTGTCTCAGCGATTGAATTCACAAAATAATCAATGTACCTATTTTCAAATATTATGATTGCATTAAATTTTCATGAATTGCATTAAATTTCATGAATTACATTAAGTTTTCATACGCCTTTTCACATTTTTAAAATAGCAAAGGTACTTTAAAATCGTTTCATCTATATTATTAATTCTTTTTCATTGATAGTAATAAATATAATTATAATTAATTGTAAGTATTTTACGTACTTACTAATTTTCTTTAGTCCCATTAAGCGTATTACAGACTTATGTCTGAAACATAAATTATTAACTTAAAAAAGTCAATTAATTTTCTATTTGGAGCCAATAAGTAAACTATTGAAGCATTACATTCTGAAACGTAATTAATATGTTGATTAGCTACATGATTTTCCTCGTTTATAATTACGCAACTGAAACAAATGATGTCTTTCGTCGCGTTAATTATGCGAAAATAGTGCGATACGAAACCGCAGAGGTTGGTATCACATAAAATTAACAATTTGCGTATAATTAATTAATGTTTGCACATTTTTGCATTCGATCTAAATGTTTACTTGTCACTAAGGTAACATTCATATTATTATAATTAATTACGCTCGTTAGTAAATTCAACTATCCAACGTTCTGCGTACCAAAGATTGACAATTGACAATTGCCGACCACTAGAAAATGTCAAATTTTGTTCTTCGGTGGGTAAAAATTAAATAGATTGCACATTAATAATGGACTTAAGTTATTACCTGCAAACCTTCTTTATTCTTATGATAATGGATTACTTGTGACAAGCAATACTACTTATCGGAACCGTATTTAGAGGGCGTAAATTTAAGAGATTTAAGTTACTAATAAATATACAAACTGTAATGAGTAGGTAAATTTTTGTACTCCCTCAGGTAAAGTGAATTTAAATTGCTTCAAAGCATTACCCTAACTTGTAATAGTACCTACTTAGAAAAAAATATGTATTTCTTTTCAATCCTACTCATTCATCCATCAATGAATGATCTTTTCTATTTAATTAAAACATCAATAACCCAAGAGGCCACTCCGTTATACACACGCCCTTAGCGCTAACAACATATCTATTCACTATTGGTTGCATAAAATGCAAGCGTTCCTATTTTGCATACGCAATCAAATCGTTACACGAATCAAAATACCATGAAGTGGAGAAAAATACTCCGGCAGTGTACTGTACACAACATACGATACAAAATGTTTATTTTTTTTCTTATAATACATATTTAGCTTTACATATTAATTTCTATATGTTTGTTAAGTTGTGGCATGTCATCGTCTGTGGCCTTTTCTAATAAATTCCAAATAAAACAAAAGTTCTGACTGAAGTTAATCATACATTTGTTATAGTAATGAAATAATATTACATGTTTTGTATCGTAGTAATCAGTGTCGAAGTTTTGACATTTGCTAAACTTTAGAGAAATACATGAGTTACATGGTTAGAGAGGATACATGTATCACTAACTTTAAATATGCTTATTCAAATCATTTCATAAAGTATCTTTGTTAAGTCTTTATAAAAAGTTTCTATCTATCAGGCGTTCTCACACCGAAGTAGGGTTTTCCGTAGCCACTTCCTTACAAAAAATCTAATTCAATTAAATCTAATCGCCACTGCCACGGACTAGATAAATATGTCTTGTATGCCCACTGTATGTCGCGATAACAAAGCCCCGGTGTAACTATCGGAGGGTATAATTTTAGTATTTAAATGCGGCCACGTTCACACGATCGCCGCCGAGCGTATCCAAGCGGCAAGCCATGTTTCGCTCCCTTGAGAACTCATTTGAGGTACCGTCTTCACTGCGTACCGACAGCAAGAAAATAACACAAAAACACGTGTTAAGCTCGCATGTAAATCAATTAATTAAACGTTAGTGCTTTGAATAATTAACTTAATGGTTTAAGGGTTTACGAAACACCTAACTTTTTTATTAAATGGAAATTAAAGCTATTAACTTACTTTAGTAAACTGTACTTTAGTACTTTTGTGAAACAACATATTACTCGACATATTTTTTATTTTAAATCAGCCTATAACCCTCATACGTATCTTTATTATTCTGTTACCCTTAAGGGTCTCATATTTTCCCACGTTATCAGCTTGAATATCAGAAATAACAGCAGAAAATTGTTCTTCCAGATATATTTTATAGCTACTGTGTTATAGCAGAATAGTGGCGTTAGTTTCTAAATTACTACATTATTCTTTACCTTTATAAAAGGAAAAAAAGTTTTCAATACACATAAGGTAGACATTACATATTCTCTTTTAGGTAAATACGCTTGTAAATGCATTTGGACGATTAATTACAAAAATAAACGCACGAATATTTAAGATACTTAATTTATGTTATAAAGTTTTAAAACATTACAATTTTAAACATCTTAGTACTGAGTTAATTGATTATTAACTTTTTCACATAACTGTACATAAAGCTTGTATAGAACTGTAATTTTCAGACTGTTAATGTAAATTACACCTCATAGCGTTTGGTAGTTTGGTCAAGGGCCGTCGATTCTTGATGACATCATTTGCTTAGCATACAAATTAGCCCTTTTACCGTAATGATGTTGATGTTTATCAGAAGTTAGTTATGACCCTAACCATATTACATTGATATCGCCGACTCGGATATTGTGTTATATATTTAATATATTATTCTTTATAGCAATTTCATTTATTGTTGAATCTCAGATGGTCTCAAAATATAATATAGGGATTTATGGATATTTATTGCGGTTTTACTTTTTATGGTAAATCGAAATTACTTTTGTTTTTTTGCTTAGGAATGTCACCACAAATAACATCATATCCTGTACCTCCAGGTTCCACTATCAGACCAACAAGTGATACCAGTGAGTATATGAGGATGCAAAATATCATCTCCAAAAGCTCCAAAAACACGAAACAAATACAAATAGTATTCATTTAATATTAAAGGATAATGTATAGATTAATGTAGTGGTCAACCAGGTCAACTAAATATAGATACGTAAACTATAACATCCAATTATATACCTTTATTTGCTTTAATTAAATAACATACAATTAAATTAGGCTTGTTACACACACATATGACCTATCACTGTTATCCGACACACAAATATCCAATCACTAGCATAGCGTTTACACCCTATATTACTCATAACGTAAATTTACCACTGTATCAGTTACCTATTATGGTTATTATTTAGACTGTAGCGTCAGTAGTACTTATAATACCTATCTAGAAATAACCAGTTCACTAAAATATTAACAACTGAAAATTTTTAGACTCTGAACATTATTTCACGTTACTTGGTTTGTAAGATTATCATAGTACTCGTACCTATAGTTAATGAGGCATAAAAAGTTTCCAAGGTTTGTTATGTAAAATGTTTGTAAAAAATAACCAAATTATTCAGAGTTAAATCACACATTGCGCAAACACGGCAAAAAACCTACATTCCGGCCGAAAAACGTAAACTCAAAATAATTTTCAGTGCACAAAAGCCGGTCGCCAGTAATGCCTAACGAAGTAATGGTAATGAATAACACAGGACGCTGCGTTGTTTTTATAGTTTCATAAACATGACATAAATAATACAGAGCCATGAGAAGACGGGACGCGTGAGCGCGCAAGATGAGACGCGCGACAGGGTTGGGAATGACCAGGTGGCTTTGCGCATTGATATATAAAACATACAAGTAATATATTCGCATTTTTAGTGTATTTTAAGAGAACTAGAAACTAAGGTTTTTAAAAATTGCATTCAAGTAACGCTTTCTGTACCTACTCATAGAGATATATTGACATGGACACTGCGTTGTTTTAAAACAAAAACACAGTATCCAGACCTATATCAAAAATATAAATTCAGTGTTTATAATGTGTGTGTGTGTGTTTGACTGACCAAGAATTGAATCCGGCACCTTTCGCGTGACACACAATTTGGCGATCACTGCACCACATAACTCTTAAACAAATAACCACTGAGTAAAAAAAAATTTAATCACCCATGATGCGTATGAGAATCAATTCAGACTACGAGAATTTACTGGATCTCTGTCAGCCCTAGGTAGAGTAAGAAGCAAGAAGACATTCCTTTACCTAATGTGGAAAACAATGCGACAGTCAAGGACCACGTTATTTCGGGCGCGGTCCATTCCATGCCGACAGGAGACACTTTCCTCGAAATCGATTTTATCACACGTTATTAAATAGAAAGAAAAAGTATACTATATCAAGCAACTGACATTTACAGCGGAAATCTATATCTATAGAAAAACTTTTATTATCGAGAAATAATATAGTAAAAGGAAATAATAATATAGAATTGCGGACTCTAATGATATATTTTATGATTATGGAAGGACTTTAGGTCTTTATTCATAATACATTATTTCCTGTCCTATTAGCTGTTCAGTCTTAGGTTCATAAATAAAATTATGGTCTTCATTTGAAATTGTAAATACTGTATTTACATATAAATGTAATACGTACTACCGCGTGAATAATTTTCTTCGAGATTAATGAAAGGCACATTTATCATATGGAGAACGCTACCTATTAATATAATGATATCAAATAATTACTTCTCTCGTCACTAATAACATAATTTATTATAAAATGGAAGTTAGCACATGATGTACATATAATTACTATAAAAAGATGCTATCATATCACTGAATGCTCATTAATTATGAGAAATAAAGCGTAACGTAAGTCGTAAAAAGTATTGACCGTAAATCTATACACATAATAAATGTGTATTGTTTGCGTGTTTGTATACAAAATATTAACAAAAATATAATGAGAAGGTAATGAATACGCGATGGAATATGAAGATATTTTATTGTTTTTGTTAGTCTGTATATCCGATTGTTTGAACACGCATTCAGTTTAAATTACGAGTATATTTGCAATGTAGTTCACAAAGAGAAAGACAAAAACTTTAACACGTAATCGTATGTTATTATTTGTTATTGAGTTCCAACGAAGATTTTAAACACACTACATTCACTAATTAGTAAATGAAGGTGTTTGATTAAATGCTATATAACTATTTCCATTATTCATTAAGCGTTGTTATTTCAATTTTTACTTGTTTGCAAAATTTTTATACACGCGAGTGGAACCGTATGCGGAAAGCTAGTAAGCAATAATTAGGCTCGTTATGATCTGTTTGGCTCGTTATATAATCAATAATCTTAAAACACAAAAAAACGTCAGTATATCGGATAAATAATGTTTCAAATTTAAAGATTTCTACACCGTTTGACTGATCACCTAAAAGTTAGTACCTAGTCCTAGTCTAAGTATTTTTTGCAGTTTCTGTGTTTTTCAAATTGATGTTACTCGACCCTAGGTGGCGCTGCAACACGAACTTACATACTGAAAATTGGTGTACATAGGATTTTGAAGAATATTTTCTCAGAATAAGATTATTTTTTACATAAGGACGATATATTTTTATCCATAACAAGTCATGTACGGCAGTCGTTTTTGTATAAAGATCATGAAAAATCTCGTGATGAAATAGACTTCGCTACCGACATCGACGAAACTTTATTAGCCCAGCAATAAAGGTAGAGTTGAGTGCTAACACTATAATCTCCAATTAAAACGCCTTCAAGGCTCAAATGATCGGGTAATCGCGTTGAAGGTAACTTATACCAAAGACTCAGGCCGCCGTTAACTAGTATAATACCCTGTTAGACGGATTATAATACATTGAGCGATAGTGGGGTAAAATTATTCCGTATAACAAATTGTACCGTTTTGCCTCTTTAGTCTTTATTCGATCATTTGCTTCTTAGTTTTAATTCGATCATTTGATAATAACAAAGCTGGCTTATAATTGAACCTACCGTTAATTACTACTAGTCATTGGATTATCGTACTCAGAAATATTTCGCCGTAGGTAAGTGGTCATTGTACACCATTGATTTTCGATTAAAACTACAATAAAATATTTTGCTAAAATTTCTGACCTAAATGTTACAGTATTTACCACATAGGCCAAAATACGGTAAATAACATTCTGGAACACATCAACATCCTGTTATTGTGAACGAATATATAAAATATTGGAAATATTCATCATATTCTATTAACGCTGCGCTCGAAATAATTTAAGTCGAGTTCGAGCGAATATCAGTCAAGTATGCTTAAATATTCCAATCCTAATTGGATATTGAATCTATCTGTACAATATTTTTTTTAATATCAAGCTAAGATTTTTTTTTTTCTATAAGTATTTTAGGACATAAAGAATATACCAACTAAAGTTGTAGCTATGTAAAAAAGTGTATTTTATTTAACAAGAAAAACAATTATAAATAATACTAAATATGTATATCAGCAAAAATAATATTAAGGTTAGTAGTAGTTACTCTACAGTCCATTCTTATTTTAATCAAGAAGTCTAATCTTACCCTTCGAAAATTGAGTAACTTCGGCACCTTGTAGTTTAAATCAAATTACCTGTAAAAGAAAAGTTACATTAAACATAATAAAATAAAAAGTTTCTATTATACTTTCAATTCACAAAATCTATATTCTGAAGGTGACGACGGGGTTTATTAAACACGCATATATTTCTTTCATTTTCTAAATGTAGTTACGACCTATTAATATCCGCTGGTCTATTTTATCGTTCCAGAAATAAATTAGAAAGGGCTCGAAAGTACATAAATCAGGGAGCGGATGCGATATTTAAGGTAATCCTGAAAAAGAGACGATATGGGCAAGTTGGTTTTATATTGTAATCGGCAGTTTTTAATTAAAACTTTTAAGCTAAGATCCATTTTATTATTATCACTCATAAAATTTATAACGTTTTACCCTAGATGCGCTGGAGTGGAAACATATTTTATAACTCGACTGAATTTGTTGTAAAGCTATAAACCTAGCTATACCTACTTCACTTATAGCAACTTAGAGGCCTACCTCCGGTAAAAAAGGTTTATGTGTAAATAATGTATCATACAACGTTTTATAACTTACTTAAAGGTATTGTTTATAATTTAAAGGTACTGCTACCAGCTAGCCTACATTTACAAACCGCCTTATACAAAAACCAACATTTTCCCTACATTTTTATAGCACACACACTCGACTAGTTGTAGTTTAAATATATTGTGGTAATGAAATTCAATATACCTAGTCTATTCAAATGTTTACTGGGCAGTGAACATAGCTTACATAATCCCGCTCAACTCAGCTGCCACGTCAGCTTTGCATCGAATTATTCCGCCCCCATAGCGAAAACCTGCACGATAGCGATTTTCTAGGCTATCAGCGCCTATCAGGCATGGCGTTAAATGAACGTTACTTCCATCGCCGCCGGCTTTGCGATGTTCTCCGATGCACCTATTTACCCCACCCGACCCACTTTTTGCCTAGCTAGTTTATAAAGATAGTCGAACCGAACCTCAGTTTATTACAATAAAACATTTTGCAGTGCTATTTGGAATACAAGTGCCATTTAAGCTATTGGGTTGGAAACTGTAATTTATCAGGGAGTAGGCTTCGTAGTAGGAGTAGGTAGGGAGTCCTCTTACACTAAATATTTTGTTCATATACATACATATATTGGAAAATAAATGATACACTTTGTAGTGACAAGAATGAAACGAAACATTAGTATAAGGTGAAGACAAGATTGAAAGTGTTGGCTTGTCTCTACAGAGTAATATTTCATTTCCATTCGAAATTATGGGAGTTTACAGATGATAATATAGCAGTGCCTTTAATTATACATTTTGAGTTCCCGTTAGTTAACGAAAACCCATCGTCAATGGTACACGGCCACAATGACAAGTAAAGAACATTAACTCAATTTGTTTTTTGTTTCAAAGTTCCAAACTTCAGTATATATTCACCACACATACAGTTGCTAAGACATACAAATTCAAATCGTACACGTGTGTACAATCGTACAAGAGCGACGAAACGAGCTCCTACGAAGGAGGTTGATTGGAGCCCGCGGGATGACGATATTGGTTCTGTGATTGCCGTAATGGTTCATTACAGTACCTACGCATACGAGCACATGTGGGAGAATCTATGCTTCGAAGAATTGATGCTACTGTCACAAATGCACATTTTAGGAATCGTTACACGGTTATATTATAATTTGTAACTAACAAGAAAGTGATTTTAGAAATAATACATTTTCAAAATTTTTTCCTCACGTAAATGTGAGGAAGAAGGGTGAAGGAAAACATCTTGAGCAAATCTGTATGCCTGAAAGATGGTTTAGAATGTCCTTAATCCGTCTCATTCTAATAAGGGTCCATTGTCCAGTACTAGTATATATTCTGATAAAGTAAAGTAATGGGTTAATAATAATAATGATGATGCACTGATGACGTATAAAACTTATTATACGTCATAAATTTAGTGGATAATTTTGGTAACATTTCATATGTATACGAGTATATGCGTAAGTGTCAAAGCAATGTTCATTCGCACGTCACGTTAATTGGAGCGGGATGATACGATATTGATTCTGTGATTGCTACAACACGTTGGGCTGATGGGAATTTATCTGCATTTCACGTCTTTTTTGGAGGTTATATTGATTGAATATTAAATTGGATTTTTATGTCGTAACTGTGTACCATAATTGAATATGTATTGTACCTCTACGCCACCTTAGGCGGTTTATGAATATACACGAATAAAGCTAAAACACTGTATATTATAATTTTTGATGGCTTATAGGCTATACAATGAAGAAATTTCAATAAAAATTGGAGATCCGGAGAAAATTTCTGCAATTATTATATTAATTTCTTTTCTATCGGTAAATTGTCTCGTAGGCAAAGTCGCGTACAATAGCTGGTACATTATCAAAAACAGGCCAACGAAGTAAATATAGCAGCCAATTAATTATTTGCAGTTTTGTTACCTTTTATAGATTGAGGAAAACCATTATATTTACGATGGTTAGATTTAGACCTAATTATTAGCATGTCATTAAAATATAATAAAATTTATATCCTTATTTATTTCAATTTTGTAAAATAACAATGTATTATTTACCTGTAACATTTTCCGTCCATAAATCTTTATGACGGTAATATATCCCCACTTCCTGCCATAACACAGTGGTTGCGCACGCGCCGGTGTGTTGTTAATCTCGGTTTATCTAGCACCTCTAAAAAACGTTCCGGAAATAGCTGAATACAAAAATGGATACTTCTGGGTATATAAAAATGTATACAGACTTTCAAACGTGTACCTGAAATGTAAATGTATCTCAATCAATTACTATAGATACACAACAGTTATGTGTGAACTGACTAATTGACATAGCAAAAATAAATAACGCCCTAAACAGTCCCACTAAAATTCCTTGTTTTGGTATGAACTCACAAACCTCCAAAGTATTAATCAAACATCGTTTAGATGCCTGCCTGGCTGAAGATCCAACTCTGCATGTCTGACTGATATGATAGTCTCTGCACCTTACGGATAAAACCTATTCCAATTACTCGAAATAAAATTTGCAAAACTGCATCTTTTGACGAAAAACAAACTGTTGAAAACGTATACGCACTTGAGCTATCACATATGATGTGTTTTATTAACTAAGTATTATACTCTATTCTCTATTATTGATTCTGAATTTAACAAACGTATGAAGACAATGAACTCGAATGTTACCTTACCCAAACTATTGTCTCACACAATACGATGTCATAACAATAACGTTGCAGGAGTTGCATCGTGAGCCAATTAATTTATTCAAACATTGCTTTGGTATAACATAATACAAGTGGGTAGTGCCAATTGATTTGTTATCAAACTGAATAGCGTTCCTCTGCCATAGGAATATGATTGTATGAATGTATTGTAGATGCTTATTTGGCGTGCTTTCCTGATTGAAGAGATTATGAATTAAAATTAATCTTGATTTGTTAATATACTTTAATTGTAAGAAACCACTAAGTATTGCGTTCATAATTCACGTAAGACTGTCAATTTAGATTTCCATTATGTGTCTAAAAGTGTGTGTACTCGTATGTACTTTTGTGTGTCTATGTCACCTACAACAGGGAACATTAGTGTGTGGGCGTGACTTTAGAAAACGCAACAATACCAATTGAATTGATATTCTGGAACACGACACCTTGTATACCACAAGGTGGAACACAAAAACCACTTTTTAAAAAATATCGTATTTTTTAAATGTACGTGCATGATGACATTATCACCCCTGTTAATACGAATACAGTCTAAGAGTATGATGAATGAAGATAGTCGTATGTTGACCAAATTAAAATTGTTAACATGTCACTAACAACATAAAAAATGACTACATCTTACTTATTAATGTAGGCCAATCTATTAAATTGTCGGTTGACCCAAAAAACTGAGAAACTCATTTAGAAACGTTCCTACGTTCATACGAGTATTTTGTGGGAGTACATTCTCACATCCTTATAGCGTAGAGTTTGGATACTTGCGAAATATTAGCATTTCAAAAGTATCTATTACAACGCGATAAGATCTAAACTATATTAGTTTGAGCGTAAAATGAACTTTGCCAAGTTGTATTAAGCGAATAGAAACAATTGCGTTGGCGTTCGCAGATTGAATAAAGCGTTTAACCCTTGCACTCGAGTCGTGCAAATGTTAACAATGTAATGGGTCTTTTTGACACAAATGTATTTTCTGCTAAAGTACAAAGGAAAGTAAGATTAGTTAAATAAATTGGGTTTAAGAACGACATTTGTAAGTCACGATAATGCTCCGTGAAAGATATATAGTGCAGGGAGAGCTGAGACGGCGCCGTTTATTTGATATTATTCGCGATAGAGTCCCTAGCTGGCTAGAGTTCTTTGTAGACTTAACAAGTTTTATTGCAGCACTGTAGGTTTAACTTTTACCTCTTTATTTAATAAAACATCTTGGATCTTCTTTTTCAACTTTCCTCCCTTTCATTTCATTTCATTCATCATCATCATCTCGATTCTACGAGTAGGTTGATAAGTAGCGAATGTCATTAGTAAATAAGTAACATTATATTAAGAATACAAAATTAAATGTAAAATAAAATACCTTTGTCCTGATATACTCGTATTTCGTAAAGTAATTTATATTCATTTGAGCTGCTCGTATTTCATTGTTCTTCTTTACAAGTTTCACCGAATGTACTACCAATATTACGACGCCTAGAGGGGATTCGGATAGAAATAACGTAATAAAAATCCTAGAGCTTATTTGCGTAACGTAAGCCGATTCGGAGCAAACAGCTTTTATTCAAGGTCGACCCTTCTTTGTAGGATTTATTAAACGAAAGTTGTCAATATGGCGCCGGGTTGGCAATATTGGCGGGACTTAGGCATTTAGTACCAATTTATTGGAAAAGTACGTGATCCTTAATTTTATAGCAAAACAGAAAATATCAAAATATGTTTATGTACCTATCTATTACGTTGCTATTCACACATACGTTGTGATATACATGATGTGCGTAAATATTTATGCTATATTATTATAATTTATAGGAGCATATAAAAGTATCGTCACCACTTCTACCTTTGCCTTATAATACTATCGTAGTGCTGCTATGATCTGGAATTCAAGTTTGGTGCACCATTTTTACTAATGTAAAACAATTTATTCACAGTTCAATATAAAACACTATAAGATTAAACATGAAATTTGCAAAACAAGTTATTCAGGACTCATTACAATAAAATAAATAATTATGACTTTTACACATTTTCTTTGTAGGTACTAGTTCAAATAGATCCCATGCAACAACACTTAGAAATACACCTTGCTAACGAGGGTTAACCGATGACAAACGGTCTCGGTTGCGTAACGTCCTCACCGACAGGTACAAGTGCGGAAGGTAAGAAAAAGCGGCTTGAATGCGAACAGATTGCGATGACGAGTTCCGTGCCTTGTGGGAAAATATCGTTAAGGGATTGTAAAGAACCCACCGGCGGTTCCGTGTTTCATTGACACGCCGTATGATACGATATTTGGCCTTTTGTATTTCGTCTTGATAAGCGAAAAGTGACATCGTGCCAAGATCCTAACAATATTTATCGATAAAACGTAGAGATAGCAAAGAAAAGGATTGTATCTGTATGTTCCTTTGATGTTTTACATCTTTCTCGGAACTATAGATACATGTATATTCCAGTCGATTTGTCTATTGTTGGAAGGTTGGAATGTGGCTTAACATGGCCTTTTACTGTAGCAATATTTAGCTAATACATGGTCACAATGAGAGCAGCGTATACTTACTTCGACACAGGGGTAGTAACAAACTCTTGATTGTCCTTGCTGTTCTATGTGAATGCCCACAGAGAGTGATTACCTTAGGTCGAATTTTAACATCAGATGACCATTTATGTTCGATATATATCTTCTACTATATCTGTTTATCGATCAATTGTATTAATTGTAGGTATTTCCTTGTAAGTCTTACCAGTCCTATTCCTAATGCCAAAATTTACAAAAAATACTTCTCAACAACAAACTGGGATCCCAGGTTCCATTCCAGTTCGCAGTCAGAACACTGACATTAATCGAGAAAGGTGAATCGCTTTGACTTACGACGTCAAGAAGTTTAAGTGGCACTTAAATTGGAATGTAGAGATTAGGTTCTATTTTAAGAAGAGCGTCCTATCAAGTACCAGTGGAATTTCCTTGGAGAGTAGAATGTGTAATATGGTAATAAATTTATCAAAAAATATTAATGTACTTATAGTAAAGACTTATTTAAGTATATAGTAAAGGAACACGTTTAAAAAAATCTGCGAAGCAAACATAACGATGCTGTGTTCGGATTTTAAGGGTGGTTCGGTGACTCACCCGAGGCGTTCCAACTGTATGATGATACAGTACAGGAGCAATAGAATAAAGTACGTTAATGTTATATTGGAATTATGGAGACAAATACAAAATTATAGACATACCTACATGGTGGTCAGTTACTATGAGGCTGAGTTTCCAGGTGTGAATCAAAACTATAAATATTTTTCAAATTTACAAAGTGTTATTAACAAAGATACTGATTTGATGCCGATGACCATTACCTTTCCTTCCGCTATTTTTTTGTATTGTATTCGTGTTTACATTACTTACCACAAAACCATCTCACAGTATCAATTGTACATCCGTATCACCTCGATAGTTTCTTCAGATGAGTTAATAATAAAGTGCCAACGAAAACTCGTTTGTGCAGACGAGCCCTTAGCGCCAGACCGCATCGCCGTACACGGTAACAAGGAAGCGATGCTTCCAGGAATGTACCATTGACTGTCAATGTTGAAACGCCAAGTGAGAGTCGGGCTCGCTTCACACGTGTTCTGTTTGTGTTTTATATTAATGGAAAATTCTTAATTGGTCTTAATTCATTTGGAAATAAGGACATACTTGTATGAGGCGTTAGAACTTGGTTCGCAAGGGTAGCAACGCTGTGGCCGACTTCAGGCAGGAGTTGATAACGGATAACGGATAACTGGGATTGGTAACGGATGCCTTGGGTTGCTGAGCAGGGTCAATTACCAGCGGATGGACTGCATGCGTGTTTGCTACTTCTACATTTTTAAATATATACATAATCATATTGAGGACGATATAAAGCCTCTTTCCTTGGAGATGTCGGTTAAAAAAATATTTCATCCTCTGATAAATCCCCTTTGGGTAAAATAAAGTGGGGGAAACAATTGACTAACAAGATTCTACATGTTCTTTTAAAATACATAAGTTGAGATAGTCAGAGTAGGGAGATAAAACACTTGTGTATTTCGTTTACGGAACTCTAAAAACAACATAGCAAAACCCATGCGTGTTCCTACATCAACCGAGGTGATGGAATACTAAGCGTGCGAACATCGCGAACAATTCTTGCCGTACAAGTATATATCAATCTGGTTTCTCTGTTACGTTTCTAGGTTACTTTTATAAGTCTTCCCATATTTTTTACGATGACATCGCACAAAAAACTTGTTAATCGCGAAAGCTATATCCTGTACTGTATTTTTCTGTCCGACATAGCGGAGATTCGACATGTCTTCAAATGTCATCGGTCTTTAATATTTTAGGCTGAGTGTATCTTACGAATTTGTATTACACTTATAATCGTAATCGTAAATCGTTGTAAATCGCATTTCTTTAAAAAATTTAGTTAAATAAGATTGGAAAGTTTACGTTCATTTTAATATGTTGTTTAGGTATCTGACATCGACTCCTACAAAACGTAAGCTTTATTGTGCAAAGTATTTTCTAAAACAAGTACTTCATCGAATTCTTACTTAGAGATATAATATTCTATAAATATAATTAAAGTACCTACAGCAATTTGTGATCACTATCCTGAATTAGCTATATTACAATATTTTTTCTAGAAAGAAGATAATTTATTATTGCAGTACGTACTCAAAGACCCAATTTGGGTCTTTGAGTACAAGCATAACACCCAACTTCACAACTACAAAACTGAATCAATTCAAACGAGTCTGGGCGTCGCGAATGTCTTGAGATAGGTAGAGTCGTAGAGACGTGGAAAACTATTCAAGTTTGTGGATAAACGAGGGGTTGGCGGGGGAGGGGGATTGTCTGGGTGGCTCATTGTGGCGCGATCTGAATGAAAACAATGGTGCCTCCAAGACCGCATTTTGTTAAGATGCTGGAGTAGCTCGAATGTGCTCCAATTTAGCCTGATGTGGTACCGTCTGGGTAAATAAAGTGTAGTTTGAGTGCGTTTGTAAAGAATAATGTATGTATATGATACAAACAAGTTTGTCGGAAATGTTAAAGGTAATGGCATGATTATTATATAAATAACATTTTATAACTTAGTGATAGCTTAGTAGACCTTGTGGTATGATTTAAGACTTGTAAGGTTGGGCAACCGCGGTTCAAATCTCGGCACGCATTCTGTAGGAAAACTTCGTGTTAAACGAATTTCTATTTAAAATGGTTTCAAAGGTCTGTGAAGTTTACTAAGATCCATTAAATCTTTGCCATTAAGAAAGGAGACCCGTGCCCTGCAGTGGGCTACTAATGAACTGATAATAATGGTGACAATAGTCATGTGACAACGAAGTTATTATGATATTATTATACCTTTTTTTATTTTCGTATATCTTTCGAACATGTTATAAGACTTTATGGTAATGGATTTGTCTGCGTCGTCTACATTTACGCCCTCCTCGCCTCCTCCTCCAACATGGCCTCTCTGTTTTGGCCACGTTCATACTTTTCTCAGTATCATAAAACAAAAGAAGATGAATCTTCACTTCAGTCTTTAAACTCTTTACACGAGCTTTTCCTCAGAAAATTCGGTGAAGGGATAGGTGGGTCATTCATCTAATAGGAGACAATGGCTGACGTTAGTTGACCCCGCATTTTGTTTCCTTTAACAAAATTCAACCTCTTTAATAACTATAGTAAATAATAACTTAGGTCTTGCTTATGGCAGCGGGTTTAGACGATAAAAAGTCAAACAATTAATAGCTGACTACTATTACATTCTTTTACAACGGCCATGTTTCCTCATAAGCAATTAACTTGACTACTCTGAATAAAACACTATACACTAATTGTGCTTGTTATAAACACAGCAACACAAACAAATTAATTTAGAAGCAGATACAAGCACAGTAATGGGAATGATCGCAGCATATTCTCTAGATCTGGTTCTTGAGCGATATTTATGGTAGCGAGCGCTTCAGATGTTGCTTTTATAGGCAATAATTCATTTCCTGGCCTATTAGTGTCGGTTTATTGTATAATTGTACATCGTACTGGCAATTTATAGATGTGTGTAAACGTAAAGACGTGGAGCAGTTATAACTATTTACTTTTATGAAGAGATAAAGAAAGAATAGAAATATTTTAATGTTCTCTCACTTCATTTCCGGTGTGTATTAATTTTTATAGTCTTATTCGCCATCGACTGAATGGACTAAATAGTAGAAGATCCGAAGCTAAGTCGAACTGGACCGAGCTGATAATAGAATGAAACTCATTTTATAACGAAATTAGTACATTGGGTAATACATTAAAAATGGGTTTGCTAAAAAAATCCTGGACAGGATAATTTTAATTATTTTTTGAAAAAATAATTTTCATTTTGCAGACAACCCTATATCAACGTGTTCACAATAAAACAGCGCTTCTACTGATATAAAATTTTATCTATTATCATCATGAGTGAAAGTAGTTGCCAGCGAAATACCTGTTTATACCTGACAACCCAGTAGTTCGTCCACGTAAATAATAGGCAACCCAAAGCCTGCACATTCTGTATGTTTTTAACATTCACTCAGAATAGAATTTTCTTATTATCTTGATGTTGCAAAATTTAATTTTCAATTAAATTTTAATTTTTCAAAAAATAATTAAAATTATCCTGTCCAGGATTTTTTTAGCAAACCCATTTTTAATGTATTACCCAATGTACTAATTTCATTATAAAATGAGTTTCATTCTATTATCAGCTCGGTCCAGTTCGATTTAGCTTCGGATCTTAGACCAAAAGCAATTTCTAACAGACAGAAACAATTTCTAGTAGGCAAAAACTAAGTTGATACATTAGGAATTCTAGTCTCTTTTATTAGAAACATGGAACATCTTTTGAAATGCATAACGTGGCGTCGAAGCGTGTTCGAGACACTACAAAACTTCCAGAGTTTAAACTTCTGTTTACACTATTTTAATCCGTCCATCTGTGCCGTTACAATTTCACTCAGATTTGCACTAAAACGATGTAACTTTATATTCAGTTTAAAGTTTTCAGCTGCAGATGCGCTATCCTTTAACTGGGTCACACGGAGGCAGCTTGTCCTACAAACCTGGTTTTGGGGCACCATATTATAAATATATCTATCTCTCTCTTTTGTCTCTCGATGTTATACATCTCTTTTTCTAAAATAAAATGTATTTTTAAAAGTATGATTGAAGCCAAGATAATTCGCGGTATGATTAGGGTGGAAAACTGTCTGAAACAGTCATGCCATCAGGTGTTGTTGCTAGATATTTAATGTTTCTCTGGTAGCGCATGTAAGAACTTCACGGAGTCACTCTATCATATGATGAGTTGTGAGATGAAATCTAACAGTGAGGCGCAAAATGGGTAACATGCAATTATCAACCCGTTCTATAATCAAAGATCATGAACACATTTAATATTTCAACGATATCATATTAAAACGGATTTAACAACCCTCCAATAATAATTCGTATTAGCGTTCACAAAATCGCCTATAAAGATATCCTAAATCCCTGGATGTACTTAATCCAGCACCAAATTGGGGCAGACTGAGGCTCTACGACCTAGAAGTTTGACCTTTGACCTAATCTATTATTTTTAAATGAAATTTTATATCATATTGTTGATTAAACCGTAAAGTCTATATAAGAATGGAAACTATTCTATCGGAAGCAATTCAATAAAGGTTTATATGCGGTTTTAAATTAGGTCATACCCAGGCGACGACCCCTGACCTACCCACGTTGCATAACGACGGGTTGAAGTCTATATTTGTCGCGAGTGAATCCTTTCTCAAACTTGTAATTGAGTCTGCAACTGATACATTGTTCAGGTGGCATTATTTGATTTGCTGCTCTATTTCAAAAGTTATTTAGTACACGTTATTTGTCGCAGTGTAGATGATAACAATTTTAAAAATGGCTTAATCTATTTCGGCGTAACGTGCGTGTAAGGAAGACACTCACGACATTTTCACTTCGTCCTCGAGAGCAGCAGCATATCGGTTCCAGACTTCAAATAGGACTTCACTCCTATCTATCGTTGATAATAGAAATCGGGTATACCCAATCAAGGATTACAAACAATAAAAAGGTAAAAAAAATAAAAAGCCCGTAAAAGAAAACGAACGAGCGAAAAAATCTTCGAAAATGCGTTATGTATAAGATAATAAGTTGGGAATTTCAACCCAGTTAAACCCCGCTTATTCTATCACAGGGTTAGTGAATATCTAGGCCACTTCCCGTATATATGTATGTAGTAGCGCTGCATAACTATGATTCAAACAGAATATTTTTAAAAGGAGAAAAATGCAGAATCTAAAATTAAGAAGTAAATCAGTGGTTCAACTGCATCGTTATACATTGTTGAATAGGTACCATAATAATCTCTTTGGTGCAATTGACCACATCACCAAGTTTCCATAGCGTTTTAATACACGCCTCACTTATTTTAACACATCATATATTAATTATTATCCTTGATTCTCCGACAACAGACATTGTAACATTCACACTTAGTAAAGATTTTACAACTAAGCATAAATAAATACTCCAAACTTTAATTACCGCGCTCTACCTCATAAGTTTCATCACTAAACTTGTTCAAAATAATACACAAGTGCCGTAAAGATGTCATGTGGCCATAACAGTTAAAAGCGACAACAAAGTTACATTTGCGAGGGCCATAAAGTTACGGCAAATGAACCACTTTAGCCACTTCACCTGTTTATATTGCTTTGAAGTAATCATAAATAACTCAACTTGTGACTTTAAAAAATATAATTCGGACGATTGATTTATGTTGTGATGGTGACCTTCCGGAACTCAATAAAAGATGGCGCCACACGATCCTGAATCGTGCTATTAAAATGTTTAAACATTTAGTATAATAATATTCATGCACGGAGTTAAGACAATCCCTTCGGGTGGTGGAAGATGACACACTGCCAATATAGATTAAATTATATTAATAAAGTATCACCATAAATACGCAATCTTTCATAATATAACATCACATTCCCGGAATATTAATTAAGTTAAAATGTAAAGGGCTCCGCCCAAGGAGAATTGAATGTTTGACAAACAGAATGAAGGACTCTCATGCGAACGAGTTATTCACGCGATGATCATATAAAATAGAGTACGTATATAGTATACAGCGTACAAGATTTGAATGTAAACCCACAAAAGCATCAAATTTACAAAGAAATTCGTCATTGATGATAGACACGGGACTATGATTCTTATACGAGTTAATATAAACTTGATTCATACATGAAGTAACTCATGAGCCCGAATGATTATGATAAAGTAACTAACAACTAAAAGAAAAGATGGCTATTAGATGTAAAATCTTTAACACTAACAAGGTATAGGACAAATGCGCGTAGCATTAAAATTACACACAATTGTACCTTTACAGGCTTCACGTTAGAATTCCACGCGCTCTATCTGGGTTTGCTTTTATAATCTTTGGCTACGATTGTGTTGTCGTCACGCCTACGCCGCAATTATAATGTTTAGAACGAGCCCTCAAATTACATAATTACAAAGATTAGGGATCCCTTTTTTGTAAGCCATTGTAGCGCTAAATTTGGGTATTTTCGCGATACTTTTTTACCTTTTAATATAATACAGAAGTAGCAGACGAGCATTCAGTCCACCTGACAATTTAGACAAGATCAGATTCCCACCTGAACTCGGCCACAGATGCGCCGCTACCCGGATTAAGCTAGAATACCTTGGAAACTATGTCTCCCTTACCACAACCTTCAAACCACATCACAGCAGCGATTTACACGGCTGTTATTATGCATAAATAGGCGTGGCTACGGAGGGTTTTACCACCTTTAAGCCTCAACTGAAAAAATCGTTTGTCTGGTTTATTGACCGGCTTAAACTAAACGTGCACAAGTGGGAGGACAGTAGGAGCAGGGTTTTGAACGGTGACACTTATCCGTTGTCCAAAACACTTGTTAGCTCCGCTGCTTGAGATATTCACTTAGTAGCGACCGAGGAAGTTTTCATTCTCTTTTTATTTGTACGGATCCTTGAAACTAAAGTGGGTTGGTTGTCGACAACGACGTCTAGATTGGATTATTTCACGTTGAAAACCAGGAATGTTTTGTGTAAAATATAAAAAATCAATTTAACATGTATGATCGAAGGTCCTCTCGTAGTTTTGGTGTGGGACACATGCCCAGTAGCAAGGTACTATAAGGATTGCAGGCAAGGGTCAACTGCGATGAATAGACACATCTTATAATATTAAAAGAAGTTTACTATTCCACTGGAACGGCCACTCCGTTATGAAGAAAACAAAAAGTAGATTATTATGTCCTTAAAAACTGTGGAAAAGTTTCTGAAGAGAACTGCAATCTACAGTCCTTATGTCTGACCACCGAACTATTCTAAGAAGAAATGAGAATGATAGTACGTTGCTTTTCTTTCAGCATCAGATCCACAACGAGCGAGTTCACAAACCGGTCGGGCGTGAAGTCGGAAGCTTGTAATGCAATGTTGGACGCGTGAAGTGGCAGATTATGTCAGGCGCTGCTGAGTTATAAGCCACATGGAGCGGTTCACTGCACGCATTACGACCTCGTAAATTCGTGTCACAGATTTACAGCACATTTTATGGTTCAACTGATGAGGCTATTTGGCATTGTTTACGCTTCTTTGTGAGACAGTGTTACCGGACGGACTTAGTCCTCAGGAAAAACGCCTTTGGGATGGCCCTTATAACTTACGAGTATGTCCTGTATCGAGTTAGTTCCAAATGTACATGAGGTAGGGACCACTAAAAATCAGATGATCTGCAAGCCTTTCTCCCTAACATAACGTAAAACTTACCTGTTACACCTTTACTCTACGGAGATGAGTAGTAGGGATTCACCGGTTCTGGGGCACCGATTTTCCCCCTCCCCTCTCTATTCACCGGTTGTGGGGCACTCGCTTCCCCGCCCCCCCCCCCCCCCCCCGCCGCCCTGTTTGCCACGATCGAGGGGCGAGCCGGGCTAAAAAAAAAAAAAAAAAAAAAAAAAAAAAAAGTTTGGTGTCAAAATGGGGGTTTCCGACCACGCCCGATCGATTGCACGCATTTATTTTACGCTATCTCCTTTGCTTACGAAGTTAGCTTTTATGAATAACGACCTCTAATTCATTATCTAATCACCTCCTTATCTCATTAAGCTCGCTATGTCCATATAACAATACGGACCTTACTTATCTAATCACCACTCGCTGTCCTCACAACATAATAGGGTCATTATCACTGTGTCGTTAATGATGGGGGTATGCGCATGGTAATGCAATAAAAAAAACTTCGTATTGACATTGTTTATTATTTCCAAAACAACCTTTTGAACAATTGCGATACTACAATATCGTTTATCAATTTATCCTCACAAAACAGGCTTAAAAAATCTCTGAGTGTATTTCCATAATACATGTAATGCAAGTATGTAAGACTATATTCTCCACAAACTGAAGACCAATCAAGTTGTATTCTATATCTATTAAAATCCCAATGCTTTGCGTTCCTTCTGAAAAAGGCTTTGTGATGGCCTGTTGGTGGTCGGCCATATGAATCAAAATACCCACCGATGCCATTTCTGTCTATGTACATGCCTACCCAGTGAGAGCCTGGTTCACTGTCAGGGTCCAAATTACTTATCAAGTACATTGGAGTCTTAACGTATAGCGGTAATCGGTTTGCCGCATAGACATTGTTTTTCAAGCTACAATGAATTTTATTTAAATGCTTCTGAATCTCGATTGTATCCATTGTGCATGCCTACTTATCGATACCTCTGATAGGTACAATACACTATTTACAAATGCAGAGCAAAATTATCCAAACCTTATATTTAAAGGGATGCAATATGGTTTAACTCGAATGAAAGACTTCAAATAGGTATAATATATTACATTTATTAGGCTTTTACTTACATCTAAGTATATAAATTTATCTTAACTACTGTAGTCGACGGTTACATTTCGGTTCTTATCAATTTCAATAACGTTATCAAACTCTGCATACACTATACAATTAATAGTTTCGGTTAGAGTTGATTCAAACCGAACTTCTACCCTTACACTGCCATGCTTTATAAGATTCCAATGAGTCATGGAATTTGATGACAAATCAGGAGTTAGGTCAAACGCTAATAGGCAGTAACCTTTTGCATATTGCTCCCTAGATATTCCATTACCTTCATTTAGAAAATGTATACCAGTCCCCGAAAATAAAGTGTGATAGGCTGCAGTAAAAATATCATTCTCGAATGATGGTTGCAATGCTTTTGAAGGTATTTGTTGGCCATCAATATATAAACAAAATGTGTTCATAGCATAGTTTTCAAAATTGAATGGATTTTTAGTAAGACTTCCATTGAATGCTGTGTTGTTTACAAATCCAACTATACATCTTTTAGGTACTTGCCCCAGAAATTTTGCCATATTTTGCCTAATGGTATTGACACATTAGCTTGGGGTCATTACAAACTTAGATAACAACGGTGAAATATTGGTTTACTTGCAAATATGTTTAATGTAATTCTTTGAACTATATATTATCTTAATTGTGTTTATAAATGTGTATGTCTAGTTTATAATTGTTAGTTTGGTAATGTATTTCAATGTTTGTTCCTGTAAACCATTTCATGTATGTGTTCTAGTTTTAAGACAAATTATACTTGATTATTATAAATGTGTATTGTTCATTAAATTATGTTCATTGTTAAATAATACGTTGTGCAGTCAACTTGTTTTAAAAATGTTTCATTTCATTCATCCCTTTACTGCAATAGTTGCTGGTCCAAGTGGATGTGGAAAGTCACAATTCGTTACAAACTTCTTGAAATATGTAAAAGATATTTGTAGTACAAGTTTCGATCAAGTTACATGGTGTTTTGATGAAATGCAACCTTTATACAACTTGAAACTTGTTAATTACCATCAAGGTATGCCAGATCTTAGTATGTTTGATGGGAAAGGTCCCCAGCTTGTTATCATCGATGATCTTATGAGAGAATCGGATGGCCGCATCGTTGACATTTTTACAAAAGGAAGTCATCATAGAAATTTGAGTGTGTTTTATATAACTCAAAATTTGTTTCATCAAGGTAGAGGTCAGAGGGACATTTCCTTAAACTCGAGTTATATAATATATTTTAAAAATCCACGTGATAAAACACAGATTCGACACTTAGCGAGACAAGTATCACCTGAAAATACTAAATTCATGGAAGATTCTTATAAAGATGCAACGAAAGAACCTCATGGATATTTAATGATAGATTTAAAACAAAATACTAGTGATATATGTAGATTAAAAACAAAAATATTCCCTTCTGACTGTTACTGTACTGTATACTTACCTACAAAGGGGTTTAAATATGCAAAGCAACAAGAAATTTCCGTCATTTATTAATAATGTCTCGAACCTTGAAGACACATAAAAAGTTTTTAGAAGCTCTTCATATTCTTAAACCAAAATACCAAAAAGCACTCTTAAAATCCTGCAACGAACAAGAGATAAATTGTATTTGTGAATGTATCTATAACGTTTTACAAGGTAAAGTACAACTCCCAGAAAATGAGAAGAATAAATTAAAGAAATACAAACACTTACTTCGACAACTGGTGCGTAAAACTACAAACAAAGTCCGTAAAAATATTATAATTCAAAAAGGAGGATCATTTTTACCAATAATATTAGGTTCAGTTCTGAGTGCACTAGTAAATACCCTAACATGAACATGGAACACGCTAAGAAAATGTTACTTATAGATCCAGGTATAATAGAAAAAATTAATCAACAAACAATGTTAGACAGTCCCATGTCTAGACTGGATGCCGAAATGCAAAATATATTAAAAAGTAATATTGAAGATAGAGAAAAGTGTATTCTCTATTTACAAATTTTACAAAGGTACCTACACCATACTCAAGAAGACCGAAAACCTTATGAGTTACCTATTGTTACTTATTTTTCTGATGTTAATACTGGTGATACAGATAATATCAAAATGAAAATTGATAATAATAAACTGGAATTAGATACGAATAATAAATTTAATTTAAAGAAAGATTTTAGTGATATAAAACTACAGGAAGAAGCTAAGACTAATATAGTTGCTGAACAGACTCCAAAGCGAACAACAGTTGATATAAATGAACACGAAAAGGTTAACTCACCAACGTATACACCGAAACAAATATTGAGAGTGATACCTAAAACATATTTAAAGAAAGGTGAGCTGTTGCTAGGTCTCTTGTCTGATCACAAGGATAAAATTAATTGGGATGGCGAGGGTACTGTATTCATAGACAAAGTTAAAATTCCTGGAAGTAACATCATAGACTTGGTGAGTGATTTTATTAGACCAAGTAGAAAAATTGATCCAGTAGGATGGCAACAATTTGCAACTTTATTGAAAGATATCAATACACCAGTTACCTACCTTGGTAATACTAAAAGAACTGGCTTTATAACTCAGCTAATATTAGATGAGCATAAGAACTTTACACCTCGAAAAGATCCGAATTCAACACCAACTAGTACTGAAAGAGAAAAAGTAAAACCCAAGAAAAAATTAGTCTGGGAGAAATGGAGCCCTTATTAGAAATAAATAGTATTTATTATAACCCTTCTCATCCTGCTGCATTCGGTAGTATTAATAAATTAGCCAAAGCTATGAAAGGTAAAATGAAAAGAGAAGATGTAAAAGATTGGCTACGCTCACAAGAAACATACACATTACATAAACCTGTAACAAGAAGGTTTTCCCGTAACAAATACATACTGTCAAATTTCAATATTCTTTGGCAAGCGGATTTAAGTGATTTGAGAACATATTCTAAGTACAATGATGGATTTAACTTTATTCTTTGTGTAATTGATGTATTTAGCAAATATGCATTTGTAAGAGCTATGAAAAATAAAAATTCATTTAATATTAAAGAATGTTTTGAAAGTATTTTCATTGAAGCTAATGCAACACCCATACATATTCAGTCTGATAAGGGTACAGAATTTATTTCCAAAGATGTGCAAAGTTATTTAAAAAGTAAAAATATAAATTACTATACTACTAATAATCCCGATATTAAAGCAAGTATTGTTGAAAGATTTCAAAGAACCCTCAAAATGAAGATGTGGCGTTATTTTACACACAATAATACTTATAAATATATTGATGTTTTACAAGACTTGGTATATGCATATAATCATAGTTATCATTCAAGTATTAAAATGTGCCCCTGTGATGTTAACTCACATAATATTATGACTGTATGGAATAATTTATATGATAGAGATAAGAAACAAACAGAAGCAACAACACAATTACCTAACTTCCACATCGGTGACTATGTAAGAATAACCAAGTATAAGCATATATTTCAAAAAGGATATGAATCTAATTGGAGTGATGAAATATTTATTATATCCTCAATTATAGATCGGTCTCCATGGGTTGTATACACTTTGAAAGACTTACAAAATGAAACAATAAGTGGGACTTTCTATGAAAAGGAGTTACAAAAGGTATCTTATAATCCTACCTCAAGTTATAAAATAGATAAAATAATCAGTACGCGATATTCTGGTGTCAGAAAGCAAGTGTTGGTGAAGTGGAAAGGTTATCCAGATAAATTTAATAGCTGGGTGTTGGCCTCTGAATTAGAAAAAATATGATGAAAGAAAGTTTCTATTTAACATTGCTAAGTAACAGTTCTATGGAGTACTTTCCTGATAACAAAACAACGAAGTTTTCAACAAAATTACCAAAATCCTTAACGCTAGATGGGGAATGGTCAGTTGGAGTTGCCGAATTTCAATATCCATGTACCATGTTTACTGTACAAGAACATGAAAATATTATATATATTACAAAATCCATGACCATGCCAGGCGATCAAATACCATCCTTAGTATATTACAAGACTCATATTCCAGCGACGAATTATGACAACATAGATCATATTTTGGTAGCTTTAAATAATACAAAGGAAAATATAAAATTTCGTTATGATGAAGTATCAAAATTAGTTTGTGTTTCTGTTACCGATAAATCAATAAGATCAGTGAAGCTATCTCCTAAGCTGTCGTTTCAACTTGGGTTTGAACCTGACAGGAATCTCATTGAAAGAAACACAGGAAAGTGTCCTGCAAATTTACATTTAGGTCTACCATCACAATTATTTGTATATTGCGATATAGTTGAACCACAGATAGTAGGTGACGTCATGACTCCTTTACTAAGAATTATACCATTAGATCCAATGAAATATATTTATGGGGCGAATAAAATGCATGTTTTTTCACCTCCTCACTATTTACCAATCATGCGACGAGAATTTGACACTATTGAAATAGATATAAGGTCAACCACTGGTCAAAAGATACCATTTCAATTTGGAACTGTGTGTATCAAACTTCACTTTAAAAAACACAACAATGTTTTCTCATAATAATAATAATAATAATATGACTTGCCCCTACGAACATTATTATTCCCATCAAGCTGGTTCTGGTATTGGAGTAATATATAAAGGAGCCGCGTTTCAACGTGGTCATGGCATTGGCAGTTTTTTAGGAGGCTTGTTTAGATCAGTTTTACCTTTGCTTTCAAGGGGTGCTAGAGTTATAGGAAAAGAAGCACTAGGCGCTGGAGTTGGTATTTTGTCGGACTTAGTGAATGCACGACCCATGGAGGATTCAATAAAATCTCGTCTCAAGGACGCTAGTTCCAATTTAAAACGAAAAGTTGATGAAAAAATTGATAGAATAAACATGTCTGGATCGGGGTATATAACGAAGAGAAAGCGTCTTTCCTCACTCAGTGCACGCTCAGCTGCTAAAGTGAAAGCCATTAAAAAATTGGCAGTTTCTCGTGCCAACATAAAAGATATTTTTTCATAACTAATAAATTTAAGGAATTATGTCTTTCTTACATAGTCATTCTTGTGAATGTATAAAGTCTGAACTAGATTTATTTGCATTGCCATCAACACAAACAAGTATTGAAAATGGTATTTGGATTCATTACAAACCAATTTCGTCTCTTGCTGATGATGGACCAATAGAATTTCAAGTACCAGGATCTGGTGACGATTACCTAGATTTATCGCATACGTTAATACATATTAAAGCAAAGATAGTTAACCTAGATTCATCAAAAGTGAGCACACCCACAGTAATAGCACCAATAAATAACTGGTTACACTCACTATTCAGCCAGTTAGATGTATATTTAAATCAAAAACTTGTGTCACCACCTAATAATACATATGCTTACCGTGCTTATTTGGAAACTCTGCTGAACTACTCTCCTGCCGCAAAGAAATCTCATTTGACTTGTGGTCTTTGGTATGAAGATGCAGCTGGACAAATGAACTCAACAGACAACACAAATCCTGGATTTCTGAAACGACAAAAACTAGCATCTGAAAGTAAAGAAATAGAAATGATTGGACATCTACATGGTGATATATTTAACCAAGAAAAGTTTTTAATTAATGGGGTTCAAATGAGTGTCAAATTAATTCGCTCAAGAGAATCGTTTAATCTGATGGGTTCTTCTACTGATATAAAATGTAAAGTATGCATTACGGATGCAACTCTTATTGTTCGTAGAGCACGAATAAATCCAACTGTACTCCTCGCACATCAAAAAGTCTTAGCCTCTACTACAGCAAAATATCCTATTACTCGAGCTGAAGTCAAAGTTTTAACTATACCATCAGGGGTTCAGGGAAAGACTCTTGACAACATTTTTCTGGGGCAAGTACCTAAAAGATGTATAGTTGGATTTGTAAACAACACAGCATTCAATGGAAGTCTTACTAAAAATTCATTCAATTTTGAAAACTATGCTATGAACACATTTTGTTTATATATTGATGGCCAACAAATACCTTCAAAAGCATTGCAACCATCATTCGAGAATGATATTTTTACTGCAGCCTATCACACTTTATTTTCGGGGACTGGTATACATTTTCTAAATGAAGGTAATGGAATATCTAGGGAGCAATATGCAAAAGGTTACTGCCTATTAGCGTTTGACCTAACTCCTGATTTGTCATCAAATTCCATGACTCATTGGAATCTTATAAAGCATGGCAGTGTAAGGGTAGAAGTTCGGTTTGAATCAACTCTAACCGAAACTATTAATTGTATAGTGTATGCAGAGTTTGATAACGTTATTGAAATTGATAAGAACCGAAATGTAACCGTCGACTACAGTAGTTAAGATAAATTTATATACTTAGATGTAAGTAAAAGCCTAATAAATGTAATATATTATACCTATTTGAAGTCTTTCATTCGAGTTAAACCATATTGCATCCCTTTAAATATAAGGTTTGGATAATTTTGCTCTGCATTTGTAAATAGTGTATTGTACCTATCAGAGGTATCGATAAGTAGGCATGCACAATGGATACAATCGAGATTCAGAAGCATTTAAATAAAATTCATTGTAGCTTGAAAAACAATGTCTATGCGGCAAACCGATTACCGCTATACGTTAAGACTCCAATGTACTTGATAAGTAATTTGGACCCTGACAGTGAACCAGGCTCTCACTGGGTAGGCATGTACATAGACAGAAATGGCATCGGTGGGTATTTTGATTCATATGGCCGACCACCAACAGGCCATCACAAAGCCTTTTTCAGAAGGAACGCAAAGCATTGGGATTTTAATAGATATAGAATACAACTTGATTGGTCTTCAGTTTGTGGAGAATATAGTCTTACATACTTGCATTACATGTATTATGGAAATACACTCAGAGATTTTTTAAGCCTGTTTTGTGAGGATAAATTGATAAACGATATTGTAGTATCGCAATTGTTCAAAAGGTTGTTTTGGAAATAATAAACAATGTCAATACGAAGTTTTTTTTATTGCATTACCATGCGCATACCCCCATCATTAACGACACAGTGATAATGACCCTATTATGTTGTGAGGACAGCGAGTGGTGATTAGAAAAGTAAGGTCCGTATTGTTATATGGACATAGCGAGCTTAATGAGATAAGGAGGTGATTAGATAATGAATTAGAGGTCGTTATTCATAAAAGCTAACTTCGTAAGCAAAGGAGATAGCGTAAAATAAATGCGTGCAATCGATCGGGCGTGGTCGGAAACCCCCATTTTGACACCAAACTTTTTTTTTTTTTTTTTTTTTTTTTTTTTTTTTTTTTTTTTTTAGCCGGGCTCGCCCCTCGATCGTGGCAAACAGGGCAGCGGGGGGACGGGGAAGCGAGGGGGGAAAGTCGGTGCCCCACAACCGGTGAATAGAGAGGGGAGGGGGAAAATCGGTGCCCCAGAACCGGTGAATCCCTACTACTGAGATGTCTACTGATTGTACTATTTGCAATACGGCAACAATCATAATGCCGTTGTTTTCTAGGTGAGGTGTTCAAAACTTGTCCGCATCGTATCTGCAATTTTATTCTACATTATCTGACATAAGTAACAAATGGTTTTGGCCAGCAGTTTAATAACAAGTGTAGCTTTCCCGGTGTTAGACGATTCCTTAACTACAGTTTAAAACTATCACATTGCACGGATGAAGACAAGAATGTGGAAAATGCTAATATCCACAAGTCCTTGGAAGTTCAATTCCTGTCGTATGACAAAGCTTCCTTTACACGAAGATAGACGAAGGACGTACAGGATGCAAGTAATTTCAAACAAATCCGCGGATCGGTTGCACAACGAGTTTCAGCTTTTAATGTAACGTGTGCCGCGTGAAGTGGTAAATCATGTTAAAGGTTTGAGACGCTTATGGGCTGTATGCTGTATGGAACAGATAAGTTCTCTCATTGCTTTCAGAATAGTGTAAGTGGTCTTACATGTATCACAGTATCTCATACAGGGAGAGTTTACATCGAATGAACAAGGTAAAGGCTTTTGCTCAACCTTTTTTTTTTTGAAATTTCCTTAAAACTTTGTTTGATTGAAGCCTTTTTAACGCAGGGTGCAAGGGGAATTAGTATTCAATTTTAATTTGCATTCTTCAGCGTTAAGTTGGTATTATCTAGAACTAGGTATAAGACTACAAACATGATGACGGATAAGTTGAGTGATTGATCGGAGTTTCATAATGCGTCTGACGTATAGACGTGCAACGGATGAACCGTTGTCATCTGAGGTACCTGATGGCGTTTCCCTCACATCCGGAACTTAGAGAGGAAAATACTTTGTATCCTACGAAATTTCATATACCTCCTATTAGTTTCAGTAGTATGATGATAAACAGATGCATATGTTAGGGACATTATTCGGAAAGCTTTGAATTTTCTTGTATGTAAATCTTAACTACCAAATCAGTACCAATGGTTCAGCAGTGAACATAGCAGTTAACACACACACTCGTAAGAGTTTGTGTCTGCACAGATAATAAAATTTCAAACACTGATTTCCACTATTCAGTTTTAGGATGTTAATCCAAACCTATACTAACCTAAGCATGTTTATAGTTATCATACTTTTTAAAAAATATTACCGTCTTGTGGTACTTCGGTAAAAACGATAGTTATTTTGTGGTCTCATCGTACACATAGAGTATTGTACAAACATAAATTATCATTAATGCATAACACACGTGCAAACTCCAATACACGTTTTCTAGATGCGCATCATACAATAATATACAATGTACATAATGTCAGTGTCACCTTAAAACTGGGACACATAATAATGACATTTCCGTGTATTTGTGTCACGCAGTTTAAAAAACTATGCTTATCTCATTACATAGAACAGCTGTGGAATAAAGACATCCTAATTGACGACATTCTCATTGTTTATCCGACGATAAGAAGCACAGTTGTATACGCGAAGCTATTATGCAGATGATAACGTAAAATGTACAATGAATGACAAGTGACATAAACTGTGTAAAGATTTCTTAACTTAAGATTTTGAAGTGAATAGCAGTCGCGGAAGGATAAGGTTGGTACTCAAAAAAACATGTTTAAATTTTGTACTTCAAGACCACATAACTGTTATCATTGACATTTGAACTAAATATACATGGATGTGGCAAGTTACAGACATGAAGTACTAAAAGGTTTAACGCTCCAATTTACTCCTTACGGGCTGAAACACTTGTGATCAGCTTCATCTACGACTAAAGCGCTATATGGAGTTGATTGGAGATTAGGGGTGTGCGAATATCGTTCGAATCGAATCGAATCGAATATCAATATTCGATTCGAAATTCGAATCGAATAATTCGAATTTTCGAATTATTCTAATTCTTCGAATAATTCGAAAAATTTCGAATAATTCGAAAAATTTCGAATAATTCGTAAAAAATTCGAATAATTCGAAAGTTTTCGAATAATTCGCGAATTAAGGGGGTATTCTAGAATGAATTAAGGGGGTATTCTAGAGTGAATTTCAGGTAATTTTTTGAAGTGCCGTAAAAAAGGCAATCAATATTTTTACCATCCATTTTTTTATAAGTTATTTATTAACATTACAAGAATAGGATCATACCCAAATTTCAATTTTTACTTTTTTTAAAAAATTCGAAAAAGTAAAAAAAAAGTACAAAAACAAGTTTTTTATTCAAGCAGTCGCCATTTTGTGAAAAAATTATAAAGTATATTGATTATTGACTGTTAAATTTTTATTCGAAAATTGAAAATAAGAAACCCTGAAAAAATTCGAATTATTCAAAAATATTCGGATTATTCGAAAATTTTCGAATTATTCGAAAATTTTCGAATTATTCGAAATTTTTCGAATTATTCGGGAACTTTCGAATAATTCGAATTTTCGAATTATTCGATTCGAGTTTCGAATCGAATATTAATATTCGATTCGGAACGAATAATTCGTAAGTTCGAATTATTCGCACACCCCTATTGGAGATGTCCATGGAATTTACAATAAGATATACTGCATGCTCGTTTCATAGTTATTTTTTAAAAAATCATTGCCTTCATAATGCACACAGAAGATATCCAACACAAGCGACACAATAGTTTACCTAAGCAACAATCAAGCTTATCAAATCACGTAATTACGTGCCGCGTCGTTGCATTCAATTAGCATACCAGATTGCTCCTTTTAACTAATCAAACTCGACGATGTAGTACTCGGTACAAAGATATCTCACAATAGGATTCCCAGTATTGAACCTGTATGCTACATACAAGAGCAAACCCACGAACATCCTTCTCTGAAATCATAATTAAGATATCCACTTATCCTGGGCTAAAACCAGGAATGATTGCATGGCGGAAGAGTATAGTATTCACATGATATACATGAGACGTAAACAAAAATCTGATTCCGTCAAACAATGTAATTCACTGCTGCATTTGTCAATCCTGTATCAGAATTCAGGACCCAAGCAAGTGTCGAAGAAGCGACCAAGAATTCAGATTCAAATACATTGTAATGTACTGCTTTCAGTCACCTGCTATGCAGAACCCGCGCTGCTTTTCAGATTGTAAAGGTTTTTTGTAACCGTCTGTCATTGCTTGCATAATCGCCCGTGGCATTACCTTAGTCCTATGGGGTGACAATGCGTGCACGTTCTTAGGGACTCCTGTTTTATTTATGGCTTGCATGAGCTCAGTGCATAAAGCGTTCATAGATCATTGTCATCTTGCATGGTATGACGTTGTTTCAAAGGTCTCTCAGTACAAGTTGTTGGAACCACGCTTTTGCTGTACATGAACTATGAAGGATTACCTTAATGTACGATGCATCAAGGGTTTTAGTATACATCATTTTTTGTTATAATATTTCACGGTGAATGTGTAAAGATGTGAAAAGTACATAACGTTGTAGAACTTATTATTTAATTCCAATAATTCAGATATTGTCGGAGATGTATCAATTTACGCGTAGTATCATATAAAGATTACTTTCATGATCTTTCAGATCATTATCATTGTTAAGTATCATGTAAACTGTTGATGAAAATCACCACCACAAGTATCTTGTAAAACCAAGGATTTTATTTAATTCGGTTAAAAGCTGTCTAGTCGCCTGAAAACATTCAGTAGAAGTGGAAGCGCTTAATAAAATACGAATGTAAATTCTACCAGCTACTTAACAAGATGTACACGCCGGCAAAATTTCATCAAGGGACGCCTTCTCGGCAAATTTCGCCAAGTACGGCTCCAAGATGTTATACGGTCATAAGAAACGAGATAAACTGACTCGTCTAATTAATTTAGGAGCTTATCTCTTTTCTACTAGTGGACGTTACGAAGCTTTATCGACCTATCTGAACCAGACGTTCTTTAGATATGCCTATAGAAAAAAATCTTTCAACGCCATTTTATCTAAGAAAAAGTAAAATTAAACGAAGAAATCTTGTGGAGAGAATTTCAAGAAAGTAACAGTAAATAATTAGCTGTCCAGACGTTTTCGCGAGATACACCTGGATAGTTACTAGACTTTAAACTACAACAATGAACGGTTTTGAAAAAAAAGTTATTTTATCACCCAAATACACGTACCTGCCTATGCTATAATAAACTAGTTGATGGAAAACAGTAACAATACCCAAACCCAACAACACCCTGAGAACTTTGCTGAGACAAAGATAACATCTATATTTGTCTTAATTTTTCTATGAGCAGTGCCTTAAGAACGGCATCTTGCAATGAGACGAATATTACAAATGCCGGCTAAGAAGATGTTACCAACGTAAATAAAGTAGGACAGTGAGTGTCAAGTGGCTTCAGAATGTTCAGGACGCCTTGTCCTTTATACGTCCCGCGATGCGAGGTTACTGACCCGCGACTTGGTATCTTAGAGAATTTTTAATTTACTCTCCTTAGAGACACACGGGGGAAAAGGACTTGAAAAAAAGAAAATCATGGTATGTTGACTGATCACAAAGACATATGTCTTTTTAACTCAGTTTAATATCAAACAAAGTTTATCTCTAAAAACGATTGGGGGTGTTGTGTTTTAAAGCACGCATTAATTATATATATGTACTTGAAACGAAAATAACTACTGGTACCATAGAGAATTATGTGATTACAGTACAATTATGGAATAACAGTAGCAATACTCCATACATACTTCTGGTTACCCTATAACCAGAAGGTTACCTCATCAGTCTTCTGGTAGAAACTTTGTGAACAGAGTACCTACCAGAAGGGTGATAGGGTAAACGTATGTTTATAGAGGTGAGTTATTCACATCACATATTTTTGACTATTTCAAATACCAATAAATGACAACACCAGTAAAAGTAATATCGGCTATTGGTTACCCTTCTTTCCTTACGCATCTAGTAGTCACTTCAGCTATCTTTTTTAACCGACTTCGAAAAAGGAGGAGGTTACTCAATTCGACCGTATATATATTTTTTTTTTTTTTTTTTTTTTTTTTTTTATGTTTGTTCGGCGATTTTTTCGCGATGCCGCGACCGATCGACATGATTCATACACCATTTTATGCGGCTAGTTTCACAGGGGGTCCCATTTCGAGGAAATTTGAAAATTTCCGCCAGTTTTCCCGGAAAATTGGAAAAACCCGATTTCATATAAACTTGAATAAGTCGAGTATTTCTTAACCAATTTTAATTTTCTTTTTTTCATATGAAAGGGTGTTTCGTTGCGGTACTTTCCTACCTTAACATTAGTACGCTCTGATGATTAGAATTTAAGTTATGGGGTGGAACTCATCATCACTACCCCTGCTTTTTACAAATTTTATGACAACTTACCTTCTACCCACTCAATTCTCATGAAACTTAAAATGAACATTGAGTGTCTAGGTTATCATGATATGATGGAAAATTTGACCTTCAACTCTTCAACCCTGGTAATGCAGAAGTGCCTCCTGCCTCAACCATACAAGTTAGGCATTTGGAACTTATGGATATTTAATAATGTCGATAAGTTGAGATATATGATGGAAAATTTGACCTTCCACTCTTCAACTCTGATAATGCAGAGGTGCCTCCTGCCTCAGCCATACAAGTCAGGCATTTGATGCTTATGAATATTCAATAAGGTTGATAGGTAGAGATATATGATGGAAAATTTGACCTTCTACTCTTCAACTCTGATAATGCAGAAGTGCCTCCTGCCTCAACCATACAACTTAGGCATTTGGAGCTTACGAATATATGATAAGGTCTTTGAGTAGAGACATATGATGGAAAATATGACCTTCAATTCTTCAATCCTGATGATGCAGAGGTGCCTCCCATGTAAAGTATATAGATTAGACATTTGTTGTAATGAAGTAGCTAGACAGAGATATATGATGAAAAATTTGACCATCAACTCCTTTTTCTTTTCTTAACTATTGAATTAAGGTAAATTGGACCGGTTCACTCGCAGAGTTTTACCACCTAGTTTGATTTATTTACTTATCTGTTCCTACCTAACCTAGCCAATAATTAGTATCTCATAAAGCTTAAAGAATTGGTTAGGTTAGGTTGGAACATATAAGACAATATAAAACTAAGCGAGAAGGGCGCGGCAGCGTCCTGCGAGCGGGTGGGTCCAATCCGTATCTATTCAGACCTTACCTTTATTCATGATCACATTTATACAATTTTACATAATATTAATACAAACGTTAGCATATCATCACTAAAAAGGGTGAAAAAAAAATTTTTAACAAAAAAATAAAACCGACTTCTATGTCACTACAAAGTAAAAAATAATTGAAATAAATGTTGGTTTAGTACATATTTCTGAAGTCGGCGCTCATATTGGACACGCTGTTATCAAACGAAATATATTGAGCGCCCACTTCAGAAATATGTACTAAACCAACATTTATTTCAATTATTTTTTACTTTGTAGTGACATAGAAGTCGGTTTTATTTTTTTGTTAAAATTTTTTTTATATACAAAAATCAATCAAATATACATTCTTGGCACTCCGAATAGTTTCAACAAACACTCGCTTGCTGACATTCGAGTGCCGGATCAAACAGAAGAGGCTTTCAGCTCACGAGCATCCTCAGCTATGCGTCGCTCGCAGCACAACGCGTTAAGCGATTGTACCTTTGTACCTTAACGTTAAGTACCTGTAAAGCTTTGTGCTCTTTGAGCTAGGAGCTGCAACTCGTGATTTCTGAACGTTCATTGCTCTTTGACGTAGTGGTCGGAGGATTAATTGATGTTCGAACCTTGTAACGGCATAGGCTGCCACCCTGCTTGATATCCAGCGGACACCATCATCTATTGATGTGTGCTACCAAGTCTAAATACATACAACTTTGATAAACAGTTGTTTTATTAAAAAACGCGACTTTCTTTGAACAACTGGTCACTTTCAATATGAAATTAATAGACATTTTACAGCTAAGACTCTACCCAACTAACAAATACTCTATTACTATGTCATTTAATATCCTCACAAAGTAATAGACGTTCACTTAAATAAAAAATATGAAAGTTCTGGAACTCCACTTGTAACAAATAGCTTTAAAATGCAGAAAAGCTTCCGTATAAATTATAGCGTACACGTGGTAGAGCCCATTACTCCGCCCGGAAGGGGTGACGTCAACAGAGCCTTTCCATGCCTCCAAACTGTGTATGTGACATTTCCGGGACACGAACTGAATTAATTATATTTATATTTAGGATATTTAACCCCAGGTGGGGGTTGGGAAATTTATTGATAACGGGATTTCCGCGCGATTGAATTTTCGTCGATCATGTATGGATTTATTTTTTTATATAACTCATAGATAAGAATAGATATCTCACCGCCTTGTAATTGAAGGAAGCCATTAAATGGTTTAAACGGCTGACTAATGTGTCAGCCGTTTAATGGTTGTCATTGTGTAATTTACGCGGAACAATGCCGACATGTGCAGTTAAGACGTAGAAAAACGCAAAATCGAAGAAAAAGTGCGGAGAAATATCGTTTCATTCGTAAATGATTTAAAAACTATATTTTTTAAAGACGAAAATAGATGACAGTGACAATTTCAATTGTCAAATTAAATCAAAATTGTCAATCAAAACTAGTTACACTTTCTTGTTAGAAGTGATCTTTACTAATCTAAGTATTAACTCCATATATTCTCGGATTAAAAGTAACGGGTAAGTTACTTCCTAAATTATTTGTATGTTAGTTAAGCTGTTTCCAAGTATAGACGATACCGACATGTAGACAAAAAAATAAATTGGGATTAAATTAAACCTTTGCGGACTTCAAAATTGCACTGTTTTTAAATGACAGATACACTATGATTTTTATTTATAAAGTTTTGTTTTGAAAATGTCGATTTATTTATGTGTCCTTCGCCATTATTGCAATGATAATTAATTTCGAACCTCGGTCTCCAAGAATTTCCCCCAGATCCCCGAATTTCAACCATAAGGCTGTTGTTTATGTGTAACAGTGGGGGCTTACCATTAGAAGGAGGGGAGCCTTCGCCTAACGCCTTGATACGTTAATTAATACAAAAATATATTTAAATCAGTGAGATCAGGATACCGTCGGAGCGGTTTGTACAAAAGCTTACATTTCCGGAGTTGCCGACAGAATTAATTTAATTATATCAATGAGCTTTGAAGGAGCGACTTCGAGTTCCTGCCTATGTTGATTTGGTTAATATTTTATATTCATTAATGTTCATTTCAAACGTTTTGTGTACATGTATAACTAATTTTAATCATACCGCTATGGTTTAATTATATTGTGATGCACATTTCGTGATACAGGAACCTATGTCAATCTTATGTTTATGTATAAAAGTTCAGTCATAGTAGATATCGGTTTGTTGATATAAAAAAACATCTGTTTTCTTTTATGGTTAAATTAAACATAAATTATAGATATAGCATAATTACAAAAAAAATATTTAAGTATTTGTATCTCTAAGGATCTCTACAGAATCTACTAATGGACTATTTCAGATAATTCTTTATTTATGTCTAAAAGGTCAGCATACCATTGGAGTGGTCATTGCATATAATTGAAGGTAAGTTTTAGGTACATTCCGGTCTGTATGTGGTCTGTAGAGAGGCTAATCTTCATTAGCCCTACGCCCTACGTTAAAACCGCAAACGGTGGATTGGATGTTGACGAATAGCCTATCATCCTGTCACAGGATATGTTGCGAAGGGTAATCAATATGGCTAATCCTAGTACACGTGGTGAATTCATTCTGGATGGTAGTTTTAATTCATTGCCCTAATTGTTGACTTGATACAAATTCCTATTTATTGTGGTCCAATGACGTCTGTCATTGGACCACAATAAATAGTTTATAGTAATTGCATCATCATCATCATCATCATCAATAAACGTTTTCTACACTCACAGCCCCACACTAGGATCCCTGTGTCGTGGGTGCAATGGATACACACATAGACAAATACGCAACACCCAGACCCAGAAACAGAAATCTAAATTCATCATTTAGATATCTGTCTGGCCGGGGCTCGAAACCGGGACCCTTTGCGCGTAAGACCGGTATGTGGCCGTTCCGCCACGCGGGTCGTTAAATTATACATATTACGAACACCTCAATGATTGGGTTTTTGGCTGATAGAGGAACGAATCCGAAACCATCACTACTCCATACTTTTGAACGATGTCATCGGCAAGTGTTGTACCTCCTACAATAGTTCACACCATTTACCATCCACAAGGATAATTGTTCAATCATTGAAACCCTATTCCTACAATTCTACAACAGTTCACAAAGCAACCAATTCCGCTACAGCTGTAGCTGTACCTACTCTTAGCTACACAAAAGCGACCAAGTACAAATACAAAGTTGAGCGCCACTCGAGTCCTTTCGTTTTATTTCTTACTGACCTCATTCGCTCGAGAACCTCAGGAAATAAACCGCGCTAGGATAGGAATTAGCACGAGTGTTTAAACGCGCTCAAGTTCTAGCGTAGACGCTTTTAAACTCACGTAGCTCATAATTTAGCCTTTAACTTAAGCTCAAATATTTATCTCAAGTAACATTTAAGAGCTTTAATGTAAGCACCATTTAAGTTACATTTCCATTTAACTTACCTTTCAGACTTTTCCAACATGAATACTTGCAAAAGCTTAGTTTAAGTTACTTAAGAAATTCGTTTATTTTCGTTTGTATACTACTTACGTAGTATTATAACTACTTGGACTATGCACTATAAGTCTTTTTGTTGTCTTATTTAAATTAATATTCAATTGTCGTAGGAGAAAATAAAAAAAAAAAGAAATTATTTAAGGAGCGTTCCCTCTTTCTCTCGAGTTCACCATAGAACTATAGAACTTAGACAATGAGTAGATTGCACTAAAGAAAGTGCTTAATAAAAGGTAAGTCTTTTGTTATTTCGTAAGCCGTAAATAATACAAGAGTATTATTTAGGAACTTAAACGGACTTATTTTGTTGGCTTGCGGGGATACTTATCAATGTAACTTACAATAAATCTAGTAAACAATTTACAAACGGCCAGACCGATAGAAGCGTATGTTATTATGAAAACTATTAATCATCAAATCCTTATACGGATCTAACAAAAACAATAAATCCACAGCCGAAAACATTCTTCCGTCACCAAATCAAGTCAACGTGGCGTGTGTCCACATTACAAGTGGCATTGGATGACTAAGAAATGAATAGAATGGAACGGAAACGTTTCCCATCCCGTGTAGCTGTGACACGGTGCACTGTGCCAACGCCACCCCGTAGTGGATAGTATTGTAGGGTTGCCAATGAATTGAACATACCATGTAACTACAATAAGGTAGTACTCCGATAGATAGACGCAATAGTTGGACGATCCTGAAATGTCCTGCCAAACAATTAGGCCTGCCACGCACGTGCCTCAAGTTAAGTTCGGATTGTACTATTAATTGATACAGTTAATCTAAAAAATATGTCCATTAATTGGACACGTAAGTTAGTAAAAGAAATTAAAGTAATGAAAGGATAATAATAATAATATATTTTCCTCTTGGGTACTATAATTATGCATTGAGTAATTCCTAGTTCCACGTTTATGAAAAGAGCGCAACCACTAGTAAGAAAATATGGAAAATGGTAATACGAAAATGTGTGACAGCCGTAATCCAACGACGCCAAAATACCTTACGTTACTAAGCCCATTTATGCCTTAAGGGAAACATATTTGCGAAGCGTATTTACACCCTTGGGATATAGAAATTACATAGAGATTTGCAACCGGAACGCAAACCTTTTTGTCGAATATCAGAATATCCGTCAAATGTAAATAGACAGATTCCCGACCGACCGACTACCGATTCCCATTGGATTAGCGTAGTGGCATACAATCAAGGTCTTCCTCAGTTTTGAGGAATGATTTGTATCGAGAAGTAGAACATAAAAAACATTGCCACCCGATCTATGTATTCATTACCGCAATAGAATAATTTTTAAGGACTCCTTGTAATCTGCAACTCCTTATTCTTTCTTTGAAATAAATTAACTAAAGTAACGCTTATTATTCATATGTCTTATGTTATTGAATTGTTAGAAAAGTTACGATGCCATTTTACATCAATATTTAATTGATAGAAAAATTAATTATGTTCACATACCACAGATGCCAGCCCTGCAAGGCGCAGGCGGCTCGCGTTACACGCATACATATCCGCAAAGGACGATGCTCGGAATGACAAGCAGACCATTGTCTATTGCGAAGTACTTTAGGGTTTGAACTGCTATAGGGTTAGAGTTTAACTCTTATAAATGAAAGTACTTGAAATTTCACTTTTGTGATAGTACTGGAGGATGAATAAGATGCATATTCACAGAGACAGATGACATCTATCTGTGTGAAATAAATAAAATAAAAATCTCTATTTAATTTCTTAGCAATGTTTTATAAAGGAATTGATGGATCACATTACCATAAAACCATGGGTTTTCCGGTAATACCGACTTTAGTGGAGTCTTTACTAGGTTTCCTCCAGGTAGCGATAGAGCCATAACCTATAGACAATGAGGCATAAGAGTTGCACTTACAAGTTGATTTTCGACTTAATTTCGGATAATTTTAAATAAGACCACTTATTTACATTGGGTGGAAAGTGTCTGTGAGCCACAATGAAGCAAAGCAAAGTCTATTTTCTTTGTTATTTCTTTTACTCAAAGTAATTTTTTGTCAATTTGGATTACATGGGTGGTAACATCTACGCAATTATCTCTAAACATCAAGCGATGTAGTCTATTCTTCTACAAAAAAATAAAGGTCATGTCCCACAATCCCATCAGCCCTCTAGCAGTAAAGGCGGTGCGCCCCCATCAAGCATACATACATTTCCGGAGAGGATACCAGCCGGCATGACAAGCGGCCATTGTCTATTGTTACGAATGCGATAACTAAGTTAGGGTATAGATTTCTAAGCAAGCGATTGATGTAACGTAGATGTAGTTACTAAATAAACTCCTATAATTTTGAATTCTGAGTAGTACGAGTAATATGTAAATATCGCGCTGTAGTAACAGCTGGCTGTCTACATGAGAATTGGCTCGAGTTGTATACGGATCTCAGATTAAAGTAATAAGTTGTAGTCGGACTTGGATCTATTCGATAAAATATGTGATAATATGAATTTAAATGTTCCACGCCTTCCATCCTTTTGTGCAAATTAGAGAGATATGACAATACTAAAAAAGTGCTGATATTTCCCCTCTCATGATGTGTGCCTCAATTTATGGAGCATGATATTGGGAGTCCATTTTGTTACATAGTCAATGAATTAACTTTTCCTAAGTAGAATACAGGGTTCCATTATAACCTATCATTCATACGTGTATGTACAAATACAAGTCTCCATCGAGTCATTGAGGTGGCGTGGCCGTCTGTACTTACGATTTTAATGTAACAATTATAGTCTGTTCGCGTGCAGTGTATCTGATGTTTTTTTTATGGAATATAAGGTGTAAACTACGCCGTTCGACTGATATTATATAATCAAAGCTGCATATGGGCACCTAAAGTAAACTTCAAAATAGAACAGGAGGAACCCAAAATCTATACGATGCCAACATTAGCTAAAACATTTTTATAAGTAGGTATATCTGTCTAAACCCACTACGAGTATTAAATAGTAAATATATTCATTATTATCACTATACAGAAGATAATATAAAATTAAAAATAGAAAATAGGAACAGCGGTCGAGCCAGGAATAATTCCAACAACTTTAAAGTAGATTATTATATTTACCATAAGTTACTCCACAAACCGAATAAATTCATCCTCATAAATGACAAACAGGCGTATGGTTCACAAAGGACCTTTGCAAAGAGGCAATTGACACTGTCAAGTGGCGTCCACTAAATTATTCCCATCTCAACTCCTTTCGCTATACAACACCGTACCTGTTTTGTGTTTCTCCGCAAATTAGTGTCCTTCTACCGGTGCTTCATCTTTTGGCATCTGCAACAAGAACGAAAATATAAAAAAAATATATCCAAGCAAAGGAAGAGCTGTTTGCAAAAATAAATTTACAGGCTTTAGAATTGCGATGAATAAAATCTGTGTTCTGTTACTGTATAAATCCTGAATGAGTTGCAGACTTTTTATATATTTTTAAAATGGGCTATGAACACGTGTCTTTACCCTACAAGAAGCATTAATTTATTCACTGTTCAATGAATTTACACGTTCAATATGTGTTATCATTAAAAAAAATATTTTGACTGTCCTTCAAAAGACAAGTATTTCTCTTGTCACGTCTTTTCACAAGTGCTTGCCTAAGCGAGTGCTTATTGTTTATGGCATAGATACATACAATAATTGAAACTTCCTCCCAATTTGTGTCCACGCCGCATTAATTTATTATTCTAATCGCGCATACATATGCTAAGTTCAAAAACCTCACAAACAAAAATAAAACAGTCCGATATGAATTCGTACGGTACCGACCGTTTTCCGGTGCGCCCACCCGAATAAGAACTGTCATTGACTAAATTATAATATTTTTGCCTAATAACTGTGTAACGAATATTTAATGGTCGCATGCCGATCCGCTCCTGTGCATTCAAATTTTACTTTGCGTTACGTTTCTTTTCCCTTTTGGCCGTATTATGTATTCATTCGCTTAAATTTGCTCGATTTCTTCTTTGTTGGATATTGTGAAACCGTCATCTGCTGTTACAGCTTCATACCAAATCTTTTACAAACCATTTTTATACATATGGACTTCTAAAATGATCTGTTTTATCTATTATTATTATTGTGATTTTACGAACAAGACGCACATTAAAAGATAAAAATAACTGCATCAAATATTATCAATTAAAATATATCAGCTTAATAAATTCAAATTTCTCTCGGCCGTACCCTTTTAATTACTTTGCTTCTTTACAGGAAAATCTAAGATTAAAAATTTCACGAACCTGCTTGAATGAAGTGAGTCTATTTAAGTCGGTTCGCTTCAGTGTAAGATGGGGCTTAAAGGATAACAGAAATGTAAAGTAAAAAGAGTTAAGCAATCTAGGTTAAAACTATTTTTCAGTTCCCGGGGATTTATTCCACGTAATCTTTAGTACATGAGTACGAAATATAAATTCATAAAGATGAAAGGAAAAGTATGTTACTTTAAATTTCATATTTTAGAGTAACTTAAAATTATAATATTGAAGCTGAATATATTTTTTAAATAATATCAGATTCGATATAGATAATCGTTACGAAGAATATTAGAGTATTATTGTTATTTACGGTTATGTTTGGTAGTTTGGTAAACCAAACCAAATCAAACTATATTTGCTATTTTGCAATTGTAAAAGAAACGAAACAAAGTACCTATTGGTTTGGATATTAAATTTTGGTTCCACGAAATCATACAAAAAACTATAATGAAGGAAATAGAGGATTAATAAATCCCGTGCCTTAGTATGAGCGTGGGGAAAATAACAATTTATAGCCGTGGTTTTACGAGGGTTGAACAGAGTGATGGCGCCATACAACATTATTGTTCATGAAACGCTAAAGGGGAAATTCAACGGTTTATGTGACTTCTAAATGGTCACGTAACGGCTAATATTTACCTTAAATAATTATAATTTGGCAAATTCGTATTATTAAGTTCTTAAATGGAAACAACGTGAATAATATAATACGCATCAAGTTATTACTCTAGTACGAGAATTATGGAGAAACGAAAATGACCTGATGCCTGGCTGGGACGCTGTGGTTTCCACAAAGTATGAGTGTGTAAGGTATTATTTGAAAAGACTTGCCCTTAGGACATGGTCACAAGTAGAAACAGGATCAGAAGAGCAGAACAGAACAGAAGAAATGGGATTTCAATTTTTCTGACAGATTTTTTAGCGAAATAACTGACTGAGTAATCGTGGCCACGGACACAGAATTATTACATTCTTTAGGTACTCCCGTTGAATCCTTTAAGATTGCACCCTCTCGGTAACCACTGGGAATGCATAGAGACAGCAGCAATTAACCAAAACAGATTATTAACGGATGTTTAGTAGGAATGTAATTTATAAGTGTCCAACTGTCTAAACACAATTTTGTTTGTTTTTGTTGTTCTTGTTTGTTGTTGTTTGTTTTATTTGTATTGGTATCTAACGTATTAATAATATTAACTCAATTCAGAATAAAATTAAATTATGACAGTTCTTATAAATGGTTAACAAATTAAGAAGCGCTTATCAATGCATCTATAAATATATAATGTATTCAATTGTGCCCAGGCCATATATTAAAACAATAAGTCACAATAGGTCTATGGTTAGGCGTTTAAGGCTCTGTATACTTTAAGCCATAGCGTGGCTTGCATCGTAAGCGCTGATGTGTGATAGCTGCAGTAAACATACACGAGTATTAAAGGCAATTGGATCCAACCCTCAAAAACCGTTTTTTTAGTTACTATCAGAAATGGTATCTCCACATCAACCTTCGTATATGCAAAAAATATTCAAGCTGCATGGTACATTTTTTTTTAAATATACAGATACGAGTATTAGTGATACCAACCATAAATTAAGCAATTTAACTTTTACTAAAAGACCTATTTTCTCAAAAGCTAGTTTTTGTGCTTCGATCTATTTTGCATAACTATGTCCAATTAAAAAGGTAGTTGTCAGTCTCCAAAGCTGAACTTCTTATCATTTATTCTTATTATTTTAACACTTGTCGCTAATTTTCTGCCAATAGGCAATAAGTTTGTTTTATTCTACTATATCTACTTAGAGGTAATGCAATAAATAAATATTTAGTCAGGCTAGTAAGTACTGTTTCTACTGAGTAGCAGTAGTGTAGCGTTACTATGTAGGTTAGGTTACGTTGAGTTTCTTCCAATCTTTAGAGGTTTTAACATATTATTTATACTCTACCACCCAAAATCCAAACTCTCAAGTGACGCGCAGCCTAATTAACCACGCATGCGGTTGGCACACTTTAAAACCACCCAAAACATCAAAGGCGTTTATTTATATTCAAAGTCCCATGGCGTTGAAATTCGCCCAACACTCATAACATGGAGCATTCCAGCTGCATGGTACTGACTCATTAAGCTTTCATCGGGGAAGTAGTCATTAAAAGTGTGCAGCAACGAGCAATTTCCGGTGGATACCTCGCGGATGCCAAAGGGAATCCAGCTACAGCTCGCATTATCATTGAAACTGCCGGTTTGTTCGTTATATGTAAAAAGCTTTTTTTAATTAAAATTTCATGTCATGTACAACAAGCGAGCTCAGCTTCAGCTCGTTGGGTAGCGCTTCGAAATCCTGGCTCCTTTGTGATTAATTAGTACGGTTGAGACTTTAGCTAAGAAGTGTTCTGGATATTTTATAAAATTATGAATTTAAAACATCAAGTTTATAAAACAACAAGTTTATAAATAAAGTGGTTTTGTTGCCTCACCATACCTTTAAAAACAGAAACAAAACAGGCACATGTACTACTGCTACAAGGCGAAATAAGTGTAGTGGTAGTGCTGTCTTCAAATTGGTGTTGTAATTAAAAATCGATAAAAGTAATATTATGAACTTCGCGATTCAATATGATCCTGAAGTAACATCGTAACGAAATTTACATATTATAATATGTGTACTTACGATAAGTTTTGTTATACTCATATTTCAGCGAAATCGCATGGATTATCGTAACGAAACTGCCTAAAACCACAGTATATATCCTTATACTGTGCTAAAACCCTTGCAGTAAGCACCCACTACGCGACAAAAACAACGCAATATTTTAATAACATATTTTAGGGCTCGCCGCAATGTTTCAAAACAGGAAAGCTCGCGAGAATGCGGTCCAAAAACATTAAAACATCGCGAAAATGTAGGTTGAAATTTTAATATTCCTTCGTTATAAATAAAATTCGCTCTGGTTGCGTCAGGAGTGGAACCCGCACTACTGAAAAGTGTAATTTTACGCACACCTACTCCGCTGTACGGTAATCAAGCCTTAATTTGAAACTCGCGGCTTTTATTCCTGGAACAACGTATAATAAATTCGCGTTTTCTAAATTTTCGCTAGTCGTTTCCTTTTTCAGAGTTCCGTATCGAAATTAACCCTATTTACTTAGCTAACTTAGCTTACGTCATCCGTCGGACGGTTTGTCTGTCCGGCCAACATTTAAAGGTCTTTTGAAAACCATAAGTCCCTAATTATTGGGCATATGTAACTATTAAACCGTAATAGGTATCTGGTTAAAGATTTCACAAAATATCATTGTATCATGTGTGGCGCACAACAAATATTATTTATATGTAGACTTGCAAACCTCGTTAAGACTATCCCATGGGCTATAAATATATAAATACGTTATTTGCATATATTATCGGCAGCTGCAGGTTATTTTCGATAATGTCTGCATTCTGCGACGAAAGGTGCGCTTTTGTAACAGAATCAAAAACAAAATATATATTTAACGAATGGGCAGACTGCTGCTACAGGTGCGAAAATTATCACATTATAAATTACAATTTACTGGGAAGGTGTATGCCAGCCCATTAAATATATTGGATTTTGCAGATGTATTAAACACGCTATTAATAAAAATCGTTGTCAACTCATTCATGTCCCACAGTTGAGACGTAGGTTTCCTCTTAGAATAAGAAGGATCAGGCCACAGTCATCAGCGCTGGCTAAATGCTTATTGGTAGACTTTTAAGAACTTTTTTAAATACCTCTCAGGTATACCTCTACATGATGTTTTCCTTCACCGCAAAACGAGTGATAATTAATTTCTAGTACACACATAACTTTGAAAAATCGGAGATGCCTGGGAATCTAACCTCGAACCCCTCAATCGAGAGGCCGAGTTAATCACCATTGATTGATGGAAAGATTATTGTATTAGAGTAATGATAGATGCAACTATTAAATATTTATAATAAATGTTTTCTACCTCTTTATACCCATAGTTCCCACACTAATGATTCTCTACGGTTCCCTGGACGGCGGCAAATTAATAAGTGTATAAGGTTTCGTTCAGTCTTATGAAGCAACTGATCACGTTCAGATATTATTATATCGATCATGCGATAAAGCAGCTGTTCATAAAAGTTTACTGCAGTATTTTTTGTAAACATGTATCTCAAGAACCTACTATGTACCCTGATTTTTTTTCAAACTGGTTACATTACCCGGCATTCATATAACTACGAAACAGAGCCAGTAATCGACATGTCACATCTAAGAGACTATACTCGTATTGATCTAAGAAATACGCCTAAAACCTTATCACGTTGTCCCATCGCCATCATTCGAAGTGGTCGATCCAAACGGTGTAGCGGTAGGTTAGTTTTATCTCGACACGACACTTCCACTGGACGCTTTCTAATAGTAATTGATGGTCAGTTTTTTATTGTAAGACAATTTATGTATGTAACGTTATACGATACATAGTATTGCCGGCGACATTGTCCTTGCAGTTTAATTTTAGATTCTAATTAAGTATGGTCTATGGCAAAATATTCCGCCCGTGCATAATGCACGGTCCAATTTGTCATCTGGTATAATACTGCGATACTACTATTATGATAGCAATATTCATTCACAAAATGTTTCATCAATATCGCTTCAATAGGTGTTGTGTAAAACTAGAAGATAACAGCTTAATAATACCTTTTTTTTTATTTTTCGAGGGGGAAACCTTCAAAAGGTACCCGACGACGTGGGAGCGACGCCGGGTTATGTGGGATTTTTACCCCCCCGGTAGTCGTCCTCAACGCTTGTTGGAGAACTCCGGGATCTCCGAGGGAACACAACCGGAGTCCTCCAAGCGCAATGCCCCGATCGGGCTCTACCCTGGGGGAGCACTTTTGGCTCCTCCCACACCATCTGGTGCTAATAATACCTAAGTATAAGTAGGAGACGCACAGGTAGTAGACTTGTATAGACGACTTTGGCAGTCAAATTTACCTCCAGAGATTTGAATTTGATTCTGATTAAAACATACCAGCGTGAACTATCGAAAAAATATAATAAAACCTCAATAGTTCACATTGACATCACTTATCGCGTGTTCTGCACTAAGCTGGGGATTATATCATTAAAGAAGGTAAAGCTTAAAGAGTGCGATAAGAATTTAAACGCCGTCTAAACCATTTCTATGGTTTTATTTTACTGTTCGTTCGCTTAATAGTCATAAAACATATCTGACTTGATATCAACTATAAAGAACTTGTTACTGATGATGGCTAAGTTAGAAGGCTCCGGGCAAGAGATGTGCTTTACCAAATTCTTCAAAGCAGAATATCGTATCGTTTAATATACTAACACATAAAAATTGGCCCCGTAAGTGAGTGAGTGAGACGCCAGTTATTACTAGCGGTTGTGACGCCGCAATCGAATCACGAAGGGTTCAAATATATACTACCTTAAAATTGTTGTTGAATGCTAAGAAGCTCTGGAATTACTGCAGTATACATTAACATCACCACATGCGTCAACAAATACGAATCTGTTGGTATAGATAGAGCTATGAACAGTCAAGATGGTTTAGAAAATAATTTACTGAGAGCTCCATATGCCATATGCTATTCCTAAACTCATAACCAGTGGATAATAAGCTTAAATACCTTGTTAGTGGATAATGAAACAAGAAAAATACATTTCCCTTTACTCTAACCATAGCGTGCCTGAAAGCGTGGTTAAACTGTCATTCGCAGCACATATTTGCATAGCGTGACGTCACGCGAGCTGAGCGTCCTCTTTCCTATTCCGACGGTATTCTGTTTAAGGGTAGATATTCAGGGCTCATTGACATGCCATTTAATACGAGGAATCACATTAAAATTAGTAAACTTAGGACCAATTTTGCTTTTAGCCTACCACTAGGTTCTTACTCGCTCGCTCCCTTAAGTGACCACTGACCACTCTTAGATTTAGATTGTTGACGGTCAATTGGAAGCCAATATATAAAAGTTGTAGCATATTCAAATCTTAAGAGGGCTTATACAATTTCTTTACGAAGATCGATTTTTAATCGGTTATTAACTTAAGTTAATAAAACCAAACTCGTATAGGTAAGGTTGATAAGTCAGATTTAACAACAGTTAGACAAATAATCATGCGTAAGTTTCTTTTTTTTAAGAAACAAAAAAAAAAGATGCATGAATACACACTAACAGGGAATCACCTTCTCTAAATATATCAACTGCGCTCCAAGATGAAAGTGCAGAATATCCCCAGTCGCGTGAGTGTCGTCACGGCACGGTATCGGTAATCATAGGCTATCGTACAAGCATCCAGCTATTAGCATTATCGGTTTACGATAGATTATCTCCTCAACGAGCTGATGTGAGAGCGATTGGTGGGGAATATAATGCTAAGAGTAATAAGAGTAATGTAAGAATTCCAGGGACTTTTGAATTTCTTCGTAAAATCTTATGTGTCCGAGATTTCTCCACTATATACTTAAAGGGTTTGAATTTTACCATTGTGCAATTATGGAGCATAATCAACTATGGCCTTAATTTCCAATCTTGTGCCCAGCAATCCACAATTGCTCGGCACAAGATTACATTTCTTATAATATGACCGTTTAAGTTCCCACTTGATCAATTGTAAGCACCTTCAAAACTTAGCGTAGTTGCGTTTAGGTACTTATGATATTATTATATGACCTTCCATCCTGTCTGGAACCTGGAATCTTTGGCACAGAAACCTGCGCACTACGCCTGCGCGAATAGATTCTGAAAATCTGATAGCAGAGGTCAGTTTAGGGGTAAGTCTGCCGCAGTACGCTACTCCATACTTACATTATGATTCTAGTCACTCCAGCGTGAGGTCCAATTGAAACGTGTGCTTCGTGATCGGAAATATGAAATATGCGGTTCTGCTTTGGAACTTAATATATGTATTTTGTATTAGAAAAGGTATTGTGAAAGAAACAGAACGGAAAATAACGGAGAGACGTACCAAGCGTCAATGAAGACGGTCAGAAGATGGATGAGTGACCGCTAAATGAGAGCCATTTTGGTAGGGACGTTAAGTTGTTGTTTTTACTAATTTCGAAACTATGTTTGACTATATTTGTTTTCTCCTTATCCTTTGTAAAATAGTTTTTAAATGTAATCGTAGGTCTTGTGGGCAGTGGCATACAAGATACGACTTAGTTTGGTCACTAATCCGTACCTCAAACTGAACCAGAACCGCGTGGTCAAGTATGTTCCAGAGTGTCACCCAGAAGTAATAAATGAAAACGGGTACCATTCATTCCAAAAACAATAATGATTCTTGCGTAAAATTCGATTACTCAGGTCATCAACTTTATCAGTCTGTCAGCGCAGTACAGACGTAGAAAACAGCTGTGAAAAGTATTGTAATTACTTCCTCGGGAAAAAGGAAAGCAATTACAAAGCAATTAAACTTAGCGAGAGGAGACGAGCGGTGATTATGAGATATTATTGCTTAATGAGCTTTTAGAAATGTTGTAAGTAGTACGTACATAGACTTAACTACTTTGGTACTTTTAGTTTGTTTTTATCTACACTTTAAAAGCTTTAAGCGCGATGTATTCAGAAAATATAAAATAAGAGCAAATTGGAAAAAAAGGCGTTAAGTTTTATGCAATTGATCATGAACTCAACACTGTCTAGTCGAATAAGATCCTGTCCGGATGAATCATTGGCGCAGTAGTATCTTGTTTGTCGGTGAAAAAATGGATCTGTTTTGGTTTTTTGTATTTAGGAAGTCCTGACCTTTTAAGACAAGCTTTATATATGCTCAAAGGTACAAGGGTTAAATAAGGCACAGGCCTATATCTAACAAGTTTTGAAACCTGCATCTAAGTCTGTGGAATAAGGCCTAAAATGCCAAGAAGTCAATCTATAGATTCCACGCACGTTTTCAGATTTCTGAAATCAGCATGATTGCATTAACCGAGGGTCGCTGCTATTGGAACCCCCAAAGACGTTAAGTCGAAATTCCTACCACTATTAACTTTCAAACTTACGGTGTGCTAACTATCTCTATTTAAACTAACCCACACACCGTGATTGACATAATACACTTTTACTGATTGCTGATACGATGTTTGAATAAGTAATTATTAATTTGCGTCCATTGCTGACATTGATAGATTATTAAAATGAGCTATATTACTTGCGGCGTTGCACGCGTTTTCCTGTTATGTGTGTAGATATTTTTCTTGTTCCTATGGACTATGCTAGTATAAGTAGTTTCAGTGAAGTCCCATTTGAAATTGGTTTAGAAAGTTTCAAGATTAATCGGTTTAAGTTAAGCAAAAGTTTTTAGTTTGGTATAATGTGACTTCATATTGAGCTTATAAATTAGCGATATTTGGAAACAACAGAAAGAAACTCAATATAATTTACTGTATAGATACTTGAATGACAACATTTTTCCGTATATAGGTACATATTCAGTCTATCACATACGTTGTATTCTTTCAACTTTACATCGACAGTTACAAAGACTGAAGTTCATAAAATCAACCAAAAAAATATGATCTCATCCATAAAAATCTTTCAAAGGGTAATTTTCTAAACCAAAGGGTCTTGTCGTTTGTCGTTTGACAATTGACGTTCATTGACTCGGTGACCTGTTTAATTTACAAAGACATAGATACAAAAGATCGGGATTTCTTTGACAGTCGCAGGTTGAAAAGGGCAGGTTGTTGTGCCTATTGAGATAACAATTATGCCTGAAAATTTCCCACGACCTAATTTTGAAATCAGAGATATTTTAATATTGGATGTATGGAGTATGGGCCTGTATTTATAGTTTGTTTGTATGTAGATAAAGTACATTTTTATATTTTTGACCTTAGTTTTCTTTTTCGTCGTTATTGGCAATTTGGCAATTGGCAAGAAGGTGGTAGAACCCTTTGTGGTTCGACTCCGGCGGCACCACCGCCACACCGATTTCTACCTAATAACAGCAGTGTTAGGCGCTGCTGTGTTCCGGTTTGAAGGGTGTGGTAAGGGAGACAGGCTTTTCCGAGGCGTTCCAGCTTAGTCCTCAGGGGTAGCGGGGCATCTGTGGCCGACCTCAGGTAGGAATATCTAATCCTATCTGAGGTTGATTACAGATGTCCATGGGCGGCAGTAGCCACTTACCATCAGGTGGAATGCATGCTAGTCAGCTACTCCTATTATAAAAAAAAAAAAATCCAAATATCAAAATAATTAATTTATTTTCCATACTGGCCACAATATTGAACTGGCAATTTTTAAATGAATATAAGAAGTTACACTAGAACGTGAACATAATTTAAACAAAATTTTAAACTTTATTTATTTACCTAGTGTTTATTATCATCATTCTATAAGAAGTCAATAAGGAGTAGGATGTACTCGTATGTAGACGATTGATTACGCATTATGTTTTTAAACTTAATTTTGTTTAGTCAACCGAGCGTTGTCCTCTTCCAACTTTCTATTTTTGGATATATCCAAAGGGTTGTTTGAGCTTAAGATTGTTCATTCACCCGGTGACCTGTTTACTGAACAAAGACATTTGTACAAAGATCGGGATCTCGACAGACCGGCGCAGGATCAAAGCGACAGGTTCTATTGACGTGGTAATTACGCGTGACAAATTCTCAATGGATATACCTTTGGTTTTCTAATTTGGAATGTAGAAATTATTTCATACGAACGAGGACATGTTTATAACTACAGACATGGGACGTGTCAGACACGGGCCATGTCATACACAATGTGTAGTTTTATTTAATGCCGACGTGACTTTTCTATCCTAATACAAATTCCTATTTTAATTAATTTGACGCCGAACTGGCACTTATTTAATTTTAGAGTACAATTCAAATTTAAATCCACTTCATACAATTTTGTTACAATATCAGCAAGCTTGAAAAATTTGCTGCAAACGTCAGATGCACTCTTGCACTTTAAGCTCTGAAAAAGTAGTTCCAAAGCTATTTTTAATGAAAAACGACGTTCTAAAGGAATAAAATGGAGGCCGGTATTAAATCGAGTCTGAATATGACAGCAAACAAACGCACAATAGCCTCTCGGCGTTTGTGATAGCACTCCGAGAACGGACAGTGACGCAAAATGGCCTGCATTGAGATAAAAGTAAAAAGGTACCGCCTATTCTAATTCCAGCGCTTGGGAAAATCGTCTATTTAGCTCCTAGAGGTCCATTCGCAAGGCCGGCTATTTAGGCTGGGTATCTAAATAGGCTGTTTTGTATGGTTATAATTGTTTGTTTACCGCGCTGTTTTAAATTGTTTACTGATATTATGAAGATTATGTCGTATTTTCATTTGTCTTAAAAAATACTTAGTCTAAGCAAATGATTGTCTAACTTGTTAATGATATAATTCAAGCGAATACTCTTTCGAATAATATATCTGTCTTCAACAAAAAATATAAGGTCAGAAAAAAATCTTTTTTATACGCCTGTTTTAACTACGCCTTTGGCCTCATAGTACTCTTCAAAGTTCAGAGAAAAGTCAATCCAAATTATGATCAGTACAGTGTACTCCTGATTTACATATATTGGGTTGGTTACCGATATCAAAGTTTGTCAAATGTCTATTACTAAGCTGATCAGCTCTAAATTTCCGTACACTATTTGAATACGGGAATCGAGCAGCAGCCAGACAAAAGGCACATGGCACTCGACGCTGTCACCGAGCCAGTCACAGCTGTTGACGAGGGCCGACTGGCTAATCAAAAGGCTGTAGCTGAGTAGCTATACAGTATCGTGATTCGATTAACGGGAAGCGCTCATAGCATAGGCGACGGCGTATTGCAAACAATATAACATACATAATATGGTAATCAATAATGACGACCTGCGTGGCGGGACGGTCACCATACCGGTCTGATACGCAGAGGGTTCTGGGCTCGATCCCGTAAAGACAGATAAATGTAAACGATGAACAGAAATTAATTTATTTTAGGAAAAAAACAATTCTTTAATAAACAGCAGCAACAATTATTTAATAAGGATGTTTATTGGAAGAACTTATATTTTATTGTTAAGACACAGTCTCCTTTATATTTTAATCTAACTCTGAGGAAACTCGAGTTTTACAAAAATGTAGACATAAATTTTGTAGGAGTTTGGGAGAATTCATAAGCCAAGTTAAGCCTTAGGACAGCAAGTAATTATATTACGGTCCTGACCTCTGTGTGTAAAGCAAGTTTGTGCACGCTTTAAATAATTGATCTTAGTAGAAACATTTCAATGGAAGCTGAAATATTTAATAGAATTACACCTTTTTCGTATGCGATAACGAGATATACTGTAAATAGTGTTTGTAGGTCGACCATTGTCCCTGTAGTCCCGGGATTAGAATACGGCTACGGTATCCTCTGCCTGTCGTAAGAGGCGACTAAAAGGGGGCTTCCGGGGTTGAGGGCGGCAAGATTGGGAGGTCGAGCCGTCCAGCAAGCAACTCCGGGAAGGACGGCGGTTTGAGTGGTCGCATACCGTTGTAAACACCAGACGGTGTGGTGAGACCTGACACTCACCTAGGAGGAGCCCGAAGGGGCAACGCGTTCAGAGGACTCCGGTTGCGTTCCGTAGGAGATCCCGGAGTCCTCTTGGCAACGCTGAGGACGGCCACCGGGGGGGTTTTAGTGCGGTAAGAATCCCACATAACCCCGTGTCGCTCCTACGACACTGGGTACCTTTTGAAGGTTTCCCCATCGTAAACAAAAAAAAAATAAAAAAAGGTCGACCAGGTCATGGAAGTAAACCTTTAAAGTTAACTCTACTAATAAGAATTCTTTATTGGAGTATCCTTTTATTTTGGTGTTCCGAAGGAACATTAAGACTAATTTTGCTATACTTTAAATTGGGTCTTTGCCGTTACTATCAACAAATTTCTCATCATTTTTTAAAATAATAACCCCTATACGCATGCAAACACTAAAATAAAATGAAGTAAATAGACAAACATTTTAAAATTTAAAATTAACTCAAGACTACATCTAACACAGACCATAACATTGAAACAAAGGAATACCAGAAGCATCTTAAAAGAAAACATTATTAAAGCTGTCTCATATCGCAGAAATATCCAAAATTATCACAAAGGGGCGCGCGATTCCAACCAAACTCAGAACATTTAGCCCTTTTTTTTTTTTTTTTTTTTTTATAATATAAGAGTAGCAGACGAGCATGCAGTCCACCTGATGGTAAGTGGCTACTGCCGCCCATGGACATCTGTAATCAACCCCAGATAGGATAAGATATTCCTACCTGAGGTCGGCCACAGATGCGCCGCTACCCCTCAGGACTAAGCTGGAACGCCTCGGAAAAGTCTGTCTCCCTTACCACACCCTTCAAACCGGAACACAGCAGCGCCTAACACTGCTGTTATTAGGCAGAAATAGGTGTGGCGGTGGTGCCGCCGGAGTCGAACCACAAAGGGTTCTACCACCTTTAAATACCTTATGTTTATATGAAACAAATTCTGCACAAAACGGGCTGTGCTGGCCGTATACAAATTAGAGTTTGTTTATTTTGAAAACACTGAGCTCTTTGTGTTGTATGGCAGAGAAATGTTGGATAATAGAGGCAGTGACAATGACCCAGTGACACGTGGGAGACCTCTGAGACCTCTTCAAAAACGAGGATGGCTTCATGTCGCGAACTAACAACAGTTACTATTTTAGTTCTCGTGAATTATGAATTTATAACGCTTTGTTTATGTTTAGTTGTTTGTGTTTTCCAGTTAGTGTTTTCCAGTATTCCCAAAGTAACGATGTAGGATGTTTAGGTAACGTTAGATTCGTACCTGATCGCAGATATAAATAATGCTTACTACCCATGAGGACTAAAAGTGTGACGCCTCGGATGAGTATGTCTCACTTACCACACAGTTAATATCAGAACACAGCAGCGGTTAACGCTACTGTTATAGGTGTGGCGGTGGTATCTTGGGAATTGAACCACCAAGGCTTCTACCACCTTAAAACTGTAACATATTCCTGGTAAAATACTCGTAGTAGAGTAGAGTAGGTACTTGACGAATAGTTAAACGTCATTATCACTTTAAAATACTTATTTAACCAATTATAGAATTTCAATCACACTTCCTTACTTGCTGTTCCAAATAATTCACGCTTTTAAATCTTACGAAAGTTTTTGTTTGAGAGGCGGACCATTAAATTTTACGAGGTGACGAAATCAATATCCGCTCAGGATTACCGTTCAGTATTTCATTATTTTATATTATTAATATTTAAGAAGTTTATGCGTTTTGTTTGTAATTTTCTACTATTGCGTAAGAACTTAACATATTTTTATTGATCTCTTGCCTTTCATGATATTTCGTAACAGTGATAGGTAAAATTATGTTATTACATAAATCAGTTCGCCTTTTGTATGCGTTCAGCTCAACGTATACAGTTTCCATTGTTATCATTTGAAAGTCGTTGACCTTATCAAAAACTTTATAGGGGGTTTAAAAACATGCGACTCGCGTTAGCCACGAAAATATACGTTTCTCGACAAATCCGTATGTAGCCATTAATTATAACGCTTTCTACACTAGGATTCTCTGTGTGCCGGTTACGATGGACACACACAAAGACAAATACACAAACACCCATGGTCATAACAGATATCTAAATTAGCGTCATTGGCTTGCCAGGTTTTGCATACGCTACCCCTTACATGTCAGACGGATATGGTTACTACACGGGTTGACAGTGAGATGAAATATGCTCTAAGCCAGGGGTTCCCAATCTTTTGTAACCCGCGGCGCAGTTACAAGTTTAATATTCTTTCACGGCGCCCTGTGCCCTGTCCTAGCTAACTATTTGAAGAAGACAGTCGAAAGAAATAGGTAACTACAATAATAGTAGTTACCTTAGGTTGATCGAAACGAAATTAAAACACCACAATATGAAATTGTACAATACGTTATTATAAAATAATTTAAACGGAAAACAAGAAGAAAGACTTGAGAAAAAACAAAAATTAAATACGATATTTATTCAGTCAAATCAATGTGAAGGGTGAGCTAAGTGATCTCCGCGCAGTTTTTCAAAGCGGGGAATATCACTTGACACTGCTATTTTCATTTCTTGCTCCACATTGATCCGATATTTGTTCTTTATCACAGCTACATCTGAAAACCCAGCTTCACATAGATATGATGTTGCATACGGAATGAAAATTTTTAATGCTTTGGATGTTAAATTTGGATTCATTTTGAATCGATGACCATAACGCCAATATTTGTGGTGTCCAATGATTAGAGGATCGACTCACGGCGCCCCTCTTTACTTTCTACGGCGCACCAGGGCGCCGCGGCGCACTTTTTGGGAACCCCTGCTCTAAGCTATCCCAAGATATGGCGAAAATCCAAGCTCAGTAATAAGACACAAGAAACAGTGCAACCATAAAAATTTAAACGATTTTTATCCAAACGCAAAAGCTGACATAAGCATTAAGCGTTTGAAGCGTAAAGTTCAGCATTTTACGAGGTGGCGAGATCAACAGATTCGTTCCGCATCCGATATGGGCACTTAATTATATCTTAAACAAACACTGTCAGTACACGTGGTCTGGCTGGGGGCTTTCGGGCACGGGGTCACCGACCCACCACGTTTAATGCTTTATTAGTCACGATTAGGATCGCCCAAATTAATTACACGTCAACGCATCTGCGAATTTTATGCGCGCTGCACGATCTTCATAATAGTATTCAAAAAGTAGGCTCATGACTTTACGATTTTAACGGTTACGCCTTTATTATAAAATCCCAAATGTCTTTGCCCATGACGTGTGGTTTTTTTTTTAATAAAATATATGCAATACAACTATTTATTTTGTACCAAAATTAAATAAAAAGAACACGTAAGTATGTAGGTACATGCTTTGGGGCCCCTAAAATCCCATATATTGGTCTTTTCCAGCAGCTATTTTAGCAACTACTTTTTTAAAAGTGCGACTAAAGCAATTAGTCGATTGATGAATAGCCAAAAGTAATATTAATGCCTTATTATGGCGCAATACCTTATCATACACGCCATATAAACGCGTGTCGCTACATAAACATTGAAACTTAAACACGAACTTGAGCGAGTAAGGTCACGTTTGTCCCTTAAGTCCAACTAGTTACACGTACACCTGTTAAAACTATAAATATATTTCCAGTAACTCACGATCATTTATTTGGTTACACAGTAAAACATGGTAAAACCATATATGTAAGACTTAATCGCTTTTAAAGACCGTAAAGTTTAGCAGCGGGCTTAGGCTAGGATGACCATTTATTTTGCTTTCTAAGTATCAGTTTCTTTTTTTTATAAATAATGATCCTAATGTAGTTATACATTTTGCGAAGTCCACATGAACACATACCTTCAGATACACGTTACAAATTATAATGTTCACAAAAATATACACGGTACAAAAAAATAAAATCTTACAGGGTTTCTTATTTTTAGAGGCTCAAAATATTCATACTTAAAATAGTATACCTTTGACCTCGGACATGCACAAGGTGCCTAAATTTAAAAATACTGCAGACGGAACTGTTGATGTCTAGTTAAAAATATTCCAGTGAAACTGACTTAAGCCGTGACCCCGTCTAGCAGTCTGTTAAAATCTTTTCAGGTTTCTATTTTAGCTAAGGAAGTGAAGCGCGACTGATCGAGCGGGCGATTGCTTTGCACACCGGGCGGTCGCCGAAATCAATCGAACGATTAGATCTCTAGCTGCCAATTTGCTGTAACCCACTTTGATGTCAAATGTCAAACTGTGCTCATCAATGCTTCCGATAGATAACGGTGTAGTTGGTGACCGTGATGGTAACACGAGCAAATATAATAGACATTCAGATTATGTTGATAACATTTTGTGGCGGTCCGATTTATAAGAAACCATTTCCACACGTTTTTTGCTGTATATTGATAGCTCAATTCGCAAGAAATATTTTAATTTAAATGTCAAGTATCTCATACAAAAGTATGTTGGGCTGGGTTGGACTTGTGAGGGGCCCAAGAACAACATTTTTTTTCAACTATAGGAGTAGCAGACGAGCATGCAGTGCATGGACATCGTAATCAGCCCCGTTACAGATGTTCGCTACCCCTGAGGACTAAGACAGAATGCCTCGGAAACGTAAGTCTCCCTCACCACACCCTTAAAACCAGAACACTTAGCGCTGTAACAAGTAGCGCTTAACACTGCTGTTATAAGGCAGAAAAAGGTATGACAAAATATGACAGCGATTGGTAATTTAATGACATAAAAAGTCCGCCATTAATTCAAAAACCCTTGCCACCCTACGTCTACACAGATGTCCATTGTAAACAAGTATAAACGGCCTGGTTCAGTGCGTCGCAGTGTGAAGAATTTTTATGTGTCCGCGGGAAACGTACGCCTTTGCTGCGATGACTTCGTAATGTATTGGCGTCGTTACTGCGCCGTAAAACATTAACGTACGTACTATTCCTATCCCTTGTGGAGGTGCCGATTAATTTGAAGGGTTCTACCCATCGCGTCAGTGATTCGCTTGGCTTGTTTGTGTTACTGCGCTATCGGGCATAAGTTACGCTTGCACCAATTAGTAAAATACTCTCTCACATTCGAAACATTTTACATATTAGATATGGTTTATTCCGGAAATCCCCACCGACAAATCCCTACCAGTGGGGATTGTTATTTTTTTTGCCAAAAATCCCCACTAATAAAACTAACTCAGCTTAGTGGGGATTTCTGGAAAAAGAACTAACAATCCCCACCAGGTTTTATAGTTTCAAAATTAATAAAAAAATCGTTAATCGTTTAATTAAATCTTTAAGTAATCATGTCAATATTATAATCAATTTTTATTATAAATTGTTTACATTGAAACGATAACCAAAAATATTTACAACAATTAACTGGATAAAAAATATTTCAACATTTTACATCGTCGTCAGCCAACCTTCTAAAAAGTTTGTGGTTTTATGCCTCTCTTCGTAAACATACTACTTTAATGAAATCGTCTTTTATTAACAGACTTCCAAAAAGGAGGAGGTTACTCAATTCGACCGTATATATTTTTTATTTTTTTTATGTTTGTTCGGCGATTTTTCAGATTTCAGATTCAGAGACTAGATACAGACAGAGACATTCAGGTCACGACGCCGCGACCGATCGACATGATTAATACACCATTGTATGCGGCCAGTTTCACAGGGGGACCCCCTGTGAAACATTTCGAGGAGATTTGAAAATTTTCGCCAGTTTTCCCGGAAAATTGAAAAAAAAAACAGATTTCATATAAACTTCATAAGTCGAGTATTTCTTAACCAATTTCAATTTTATTTTTTTTCATATGGAAGGGTGTTTCGTTGCCGTACTTTCCTACCTTAACATTAGTATGCTCTGATGAGTAGAACTTAAGTTATGGGGTGGAAATCATCATCACTGCCCCTGCTTTTTACATATTTTATGACATCTTACCTTCTGCCCACTCAATTCTCATGAAACTTAAAATGAACATTGAGTATCTAGATTAACATGATATGATGGAAAATTCGACCTTTAACTCTTCAACCCTGGTAATGCAGAAGTGCCTCCTACCTCGACCATACAAGTTAGGCATTTGGAACTTATGGATATTCAATAAGGTTGATAGATAGAGATATATGATGGAAAATTTGGCCTTCAACTCTTCAACCCTGATAATGCAGAAATGCCTCCAGCCTAAACCACATGAATTAGCCATTTAGTGCTCTCACACATATATTACAGGTCCTAAGCAGGTAACTGTAGTGAAAAAAATGACCTTCAACTCTTTTACTCTGATAATGCTGGTGTGCTTCCAATCCAAACCATAGGAGTTAGCCATTTTGTGCTTTCATATATGTATTAACGTCACTAAGCAGACACATAGGATGAAAATTATGACCTTCAAGGTCTTAACCCCGATAACTTTGACCTTCAAGTCTTCAATTCTAGTAACTCAAGGACACTGCTGGCCTAAACTACAGTAACTTGACAATTACTTCTTACAAATATAAAATATGATTAATGAATACGTTGTAGTTTTTCTTAACTATTGAATTAAGGCAAATTGGACCGACCCACTCGCAGAGTTTTACCACCTAGTTTGATTCATTTACTTTTCTGTTCCTACCTAACCTAACCTAGCCAATAATATAGTATCTCATATAGCCTCGCCTATAGTGTTTCGTATTGAATTGGTTAGGTTAGGTTGGAACATATAAGATAATGTAAAACTAAGCGAAAAGGGCGCCGTAGCGCCCTGCGAGCGGTTGGGTCCAATCCGTATGAATTCTTTATCCAGTTAATTGTTATAAATATTTTTGGTTATCGTTTCAATGTAAACAATTTATAATAAAAGTTGATTATAATATTGACATGATTACTTAAAGATTTAATTAAACGATTAACGATTTTTTTATTAATTTTGAAACTATAAAACCTGGTAGGGATTGTTAGTTCTTTTTCCAGAAATCCCCACTAAGCTGAGTTAGTTTTATTAGTGGGGATTTTTGGCAAAAAAAATAACAATCCTCACTGGTAGGGATTTGTCGGTGGGGATTTCCGGAATAAACCTTAGATATTTACCAAACCGAAATAAAGAATTTCGGATTGGTCAATATGAAAAATGTAAAATACATAATTATATATCATCGGATATACACAAAGTCCTGCATTGCAGTTAAAAAGCCATTTCCACTATTGTATTTTTTATTTTATATTCGATCCGACTGAACTATTAGAATCTGTATATAATCGTGAAATACTTCGTCTAGTATGTATACGTTGCTTATTTTAAGTATTCTTTGAAATGTAAATTATTCTTATGAGAACTCTGCACGTGCTGAATTTGGTTCACAGTAAGCAGTGTTCGCATTTAGTGTCAAATTTACAATTCTTCTCCGTACCGTTTCGGCTATTTAGTATGACTATCGGGTAATTTCGCGAGTAGTGTAATATTATAGTAGGCTTATTTAGCGGAATCGCTGGCATCCTTCCCACGACCTTTTCCAATTTGATAATGCAAGTTTGCACATGAACATAAAACGCAACTGATAGCAATTATCTGTATTTTTGTTTTAGAAGGGTGTTTTTTTCGCGTATCAATATGTTTCGATGACAATGGTGCATCTTTCATGGTCACTATGACAAGTAATATTCGTTGTAATACCAACAGTCATATTGATGGACATTTTAATCGAAGCTTTAAGACGTTTTTTTTTTTTTTTTTTTTTTTTTTTTTGTTGACGAGGGGGAAACCTTCAAAAGGTACCCTATGCTGTGGGAGCGACACGGGGTTATGTGGGATTCTTACCGCACTAAAACCCCCCCGGTGGCCGTCCTCGGCGCTGCGTAGAGGACTCCGGGATCTCCAACGGAACGCAACCGGAGTCCACTCGGCGCGTTGCCCCGTCGGGCTCCGCCCAGGTGAGCTTGAAACTCACCACACCATCTGGTGTTCACGACGGTATGCGACCACACATACCATACGTATAAGACGTATCATAGCTTTAAGACGTATAGTAGCAGGCGGAAGTAGAAGACCCGGAATAAAATATGGACGCAGGTAGAATCCTGCGATTATTCTTTACTTTGAAGTAAGACAGTAATGAGCCGTTCTCTTTTAGCCATTAAAGTCAGAATCTCATAAAAGGACTGCATAGAGGCTACGGCATTGTATCTGAGGGCCTATTCAGCCGTGCTCTGAAAGCAATAATAGAAGCGGCTATCTACGTTCAGCACCAATTAGTCTTTGAGTAAGCCTATTAGTTCCACTCTAATTACATCCACTCAGGATACAGTTTGCCTAATTTTCTAAAGTACCTTTTTGTTTACGGTTTTATATAATTTATCCTCTTCAATGCGGACATTTACTTAAGGAGTCTTTGATTTAATCTGTTTTTAAGTTAACCTGTTGTAAATATCCGTATCCGTAAACAAGCAAGAAAATTGCCTAGCAAGAATTGAATACACTTAAGTTCATGTGAATATCTACATAACTAAGAATTCATAATGATTCTATTAGTTAGATGTCTACTAACACCTACTTAGTCAGCGTGGTTCATCCATACCTCATTTCATTCCGAGAAAAATAGTGATCAGCAGTGGGACAATAATGGAATTTCTAGTCCAATTTCGAAAACAAGTTCAAAGACCTTCTTACTTACTATTGTCCTATGGCTGCTCTACTATTAAAACCATTTTTTTGTTTCGTAAAGTGTTGTATAAAATTACGCGGCGCGCTACGACGCTTACCTCGTCGAGCTCAGAGCGACGCTCGCTTCAGTACGAATTACGTCGAGGGAAACGGCTCGCGACATTTCTGATACTGTTAAAGCAAAATATTTTTGAGGAACGCTGGCTACAGAGTTATAAAAAGTATTTTTATATCGAAAAGTTTGTGTATACGGTATCGTACCTACCCTTGCATCCTTTGCATTTTTTTTTAGTTTATTCGCAAGAACTCTACATATTTTATAACCAAAAACTAGCCAATGTGTGTCGCTTCCTATACCAGTTTACCGTTTATTTAAAAGCAGATGTTTATATTATGGTATCGTGCAAAAATCATATAAAAACAGGTGAATAATCAAAAAGTAAAAAAAATAGTCACTAGACCTTAGTTAAATTATTTTCTTACAACTTATATGCAGATAATACATACAAATTGTTATAATTTGTATAAAACACGCAATAACATCAGCTGTTTACGTGTACGGACATGGAGTGCCTACTCATGTTATCACCGGCACAATTGACGCCGTTATCGAAGTGCGACCTTTCAACATAGACAAAGGTACCTACCCCGTTCACGGGGATGAGTGTGGGTGGATAAATAGAATTTTAGATATACAATTTGAAACATGAAATTAATTATTAAAATCTGATCAAGAATCAAATACATATAATTGTCTCTTACTTTAGCAATGTAGAACGATTTTGTGTCGTGGTTTGAAGGCCATTATTGTCCCATTGCTGGGTACGAGTCTCATAGTGAGAGGGGTTTGAGGCATAGGTCTATCGCTGGCCAAGTGCAGATTAGTAGACAGAAGAGTTCATCTTGGTAGTTGTTAGTCCTCAGGACGTCGTAACGCAACTATGCAAGTAGGACTTATTGTAATTGAGGTTATATCCATCGTAATACTAACTTGCATTTAGTGTCACTGAGCTTAAAACGCTGACGTACCTGCAAAAATATAAAAAAAATATTATATCAAAGTTTTTGTAACCAAGAAAAGTTAACAACAAAATGCGCCAAGAAGAGCTAGATCTATCCGCGACAGAAACCGCAAGTATAAGCCAGAAGGCATCCCATTACTAAGCGAGCTCATCTCGCGAAAACACGCATCTTCCCGACAATGACGCTCCTTAGAGGCTAAGCGAAACTACTCGCTGCGGGCCCTTTGTTGCGGACCCTTTCTCTCATATACCACGATGAGAACTAGGATCTTTGGAAAATTGTCGGCAACGGGACCTTGCTTGTTTGCCATTTTGCCAGCTTTGTTATTTTAATGCCGCTTAAGTTTTCTGCTGACATTGCTGATATTAGGATATCATGGACCAATGTTGACTGTGATAGCTGTGATAGCCTAGTGGTTAAAACCTTGGTCCTCAATCAAGACATAAAATCGTTATGAGTTGTACTCATTTGTTCTACGAAACATAACGTCATAGGTCTTAATGACAAATTTATGACGTTTTTTTTCCATGGAGCTACAAACGTACTTGCGACGTTTCACTCGAATTCACTTTACACTGACATCATGTACAAAATGGTGAATGAGTTGCAACCATATATCACACTCATATAATACAGTAGGAATATCCGTATTTCTGCTTAATTTCGTTTCACTGCAGTAACCTTCTCCCTTCAATCTTAGTCAAGAAAATGTTATCTATTTCACCTGCCTCACACAACTCATTAAAGAAAAGTATACACGCTAGAGTCAGGGTCAAACATGTCTTATATAGCTTTCCCGCAGCTGTCGATAGCGCCGTCCGGACGTGGGGCATCAATCATACATCGGGTCGCTGGTAATGACGGACATTTATCCGCACTTGAGGCTATCGCATTAACCTTGGGAGTTTCCTGCAGCGTATGAAACTATGTTGCTATGAGAATGAAGCTGATTATATCTCTGTCCGAAGTCTCACGGCTTATGGAATAGAAGTGGCCAAAAAAGGCGATAAAGTGGTCGTTTCATGTATATTTGTTACCAACGGCTTAAAGGTAAGTTCATAAGTTCAGTTAGTTTTATTTGAGCTAGATGTCAGACGTGTAAATGACGAATTGAATTTGTGTTCTTTTCTTTATTTACGTGTTTACGACACATGGAATCCTAGTGAGGATGTTTCGAAAGTGTTATTTGTTCAGGTATATCTTTGACACACAGTAGCGAGAACTGATGCGATAAGACCGAGAGGTGACAAAAGATGACAGAAGCCATCGACATATTGTTTGCGCTACGGTGTGATATCGGAGATAATAACTATTTAGTTAAGAAGTAGATGGGATAACATGGATAGTATATGCAGGACTGACTTCCGTTTAATCATGTTCAAAATTGGGCACTGTTTTCGGCTATTATGGTTCGAACGGGGAAGCTATCTCTATCCTGGGTTTGGGCAAAATTAAATTATTTAAACGCATAATTAAATTTCATTTAAATCGAGATTTGTGATTGAAAAATGATTACAAAGTCCACAGCCATACGGCAAGTGAAGTATGGGAACTTTAAGATGAATGTGACCTACGACAACGCAAATTGCGGATAAACGTATGTCATTACCATCGACCCGCGGATGATTGATCCTATATCCGGCATTAGCTATCGAGCACTGCGGAGTGATCAATCTAAGACATTTGACCCTGATTTCTTAGGGACTAATAGGTTTCCTGCCAGTTGTTGTCCATGCTAAGAACGAGTCATTGTGATATGAGTTTGGAGTTTTGAGGAGTTTAATTATTACAGTGGACTTAGCAATTATGTATCGTAGAGCTTACTCGCCCTGATGGTGCTTTGTTTTGGGGCAAAACAAGTGTTGGTATTTTTGGTGGTGGATATTTTTTATTTTTGCATGAACAATGTGCATGAGTGTGTGGGAGGGAGCAGGGAGGAACCATTTGAAGCATATCCCACCATACATATTAGAAGCGGATTTTTGCGAAGTAGTTTTTATCTTAACTTTATAGCATGTATTTGCGCAAAGTAACGATTTATACTGACTATGAACTAGACTTTTACTCAGACAAGTATATAATCGCTGTTATTCTTTAAAAAATCTAACAAACACACACATTATTTTCTAATGATCATTTTACATGTACAAAGTAAAGTGCTTGCCCATATTAATAACTTAGGCTCAAAGTAATTAGAGGCGGCCATTGTCTCTTTAATGTCTTTGATGTCCTAATGGTAAAGGGTCCAAGGCTTAAGAGAAAGCCGTTAGGATTAAGATGGATAACAGATGTTGATGGGATAGTAACTATAATTTGTATGCTGTTAAAGTGGTTAATTGTTATAACACAATTAATCCCATAGCATGTGTAAAGTATTAAATTTCTGACGTATATTTACGAGTACATTTAGCTATGTAAAAGGCATTATATTACTACGATTACTACATTCCTGATAATTTGATATGCACTTTGCTCAATCGTCACATACTAATTCCATTTAGAAATATGCTATTTGAATCAAATTTTGATGATTTTTGTCAGAGATAGGATTTGATCTCACAATAAGTAGTAGCTTCAACTTAAGGAGGTTAATAGCTAACCTCAAATCGGATATGTGGTCGTTTATTTCCAGTACAACAAAGCATGAGGCATTTGTCCCATTATTTCCTTTCGTACGAATTTTACAACAAAGTATCTCGCGGGCGACTGCACCTGCCAAATACGAATTTACTTAATTTTAGGCTTGTGTTGCAAAAAATTATCTGCCTACCTCATCATAGCAGGTAGCATTAAAGGTCGGTTCTCGGTTGCAAATTGCAAATCGATGTCTGCACCATTCGTGCAAAAAATACAAATCTGTCGCAGCTGCCGTTAGGGCATGTGTGTTTTGTGTATTTACGTTGTGCAAGTGTGTGTGCGTCTTATATTTCGTTCGATATCTGTAAACGTTACCGTGGGGTTGATTTTATCAACACTGTTCGTACGTTTAGACTGACTTTGTGCTAGTACCCGACTCTGTCGATAGCAGTGCCTACTATAAACTCGTAAGTGTAGTGATTCGCTTACCAAGTTTGTCGAATGTTTGTCCTTAATTATGATTTATGTTTTTTTAAGGCTCGATTTCACCAAACACTGCACAACGTGTGCCATACACGTTTTTTTCATTCGACTCACTTAAGGACGATGAAACGAACATGATAACGCGAATCGCCAATATTAATCAAATGTTGGCGGTAGTCGGTCTTAAAGTAATCATTGGTAATTTCCGTCGTGGCTCACCAATCGATCTGGATTAGCGTCGCTGAAAGGCAATTAGACGTTGATCGGGTTTTTAAAAACCTGTACTCACATCCAAATTGCAATGTAGTAACGGGTATTTTACTGACCATATTCTCTCTGGACTCTTGTCAGCGTCGCATATAAAAATGTTTATATTTATGTGTGATAAGGTAAAATTTTAAGAAAAAAATACGTTTAGTCGATTCTTACTGAATTGTCGTCTCTACAGCATCATTTAATTCGGCTGTACGATGTTGATACTATGCGGGTTGTAAACAGGGTTTTCTCAAAATACTTTCATTTCTTTAGAGCGACAACAAGGGCGAAGGGACCCGTGAATACACCACGCCATATTTTTGTTTTTTTTCCTTATTTATTCTTTGCAATAAGGGTTGTTCTGGGGGCGGCGTATAAAATTCACTTTATGGTACCAAAACATATATGTAGTTTTAATTTTTAAATGAACCAATGACGTCATTCTTTTTACACATATTTGATCTTGATTAGATCATATCACATTTTGCACACAGATGTTGTCATCTATATTAAAGTAAATGGAATAATTGAAATTTTGGCCATCTAAAATAATTAATCATAAATATGCGGTACAGATGTTAACCCTAATAAAAAACGTAACATTCGTGATAATATTATTAAAAGCTTCACGCCACACTTCCCGTACCCTTAAAGGGACTTATTGTTAGTAACCGTTCGACAGCTATTGTGTCCACTAGACCCTTCGTCTCGGTAATTGTAAAAAAAACGTGGTAGATATATTTATTTGAATAATGGACGTTTTTGGCTAAATGTGGAACTTAAGATTACAGATGTTTACAAGCGAAGTAATAGATTTTTTGTTTAGCTTGAAATAACAGGTTAGATTAAGTGAGGTCAAATGCTGTCCGCCCATTTACTACTGTCGTTAGACAAGTGGTAGCTGTAGTGATTAGGGTAACTGAGATGGGGTCAAACACTTCTTTCATTGACCGACGCGTCACTAAAATCTAACAATCACAGAAGTGTTACTTCTGGTGGGAGCCGAAGTTGGATTACCTGTGTATAGTAGAGATGAAAGATAGAAAGACTTAGTTCAATCGCCAGAGTAAATAAATAGAGTGAATAAATAGATGGACTACAATTGGATTGCATGGCAGCTGTAAATCAGTTTTTAGGTATTTGGTCTGGTACAATCCAAAACAACAAAAATATACGTACTCAATAAATTGTAACTTTTTGTATGTCACTTTTTTACTATGAGAAGGAAACGTCACTCACAAAAACGTGACATCAAGCTGCAACTTTCAACTTGCAAGCAACATTTATTAGACAGGGACACAAATAGGGATATACTCATAAAAGAGTGAGATAGAGAATCAAAGAGTTCCGGGCGCGTGCACACCTGTCCTGTTATGTAAAGGAGATGAACAGCTGTCCTTGTTATTGGGGACCCGATATTAGTAAATCGTGTTGCGTGTTGAGCAGGTTTTTGTTAACCGATAAATTAGATATCAACTGGTTATTTTATATTGGTTTATATTCATTATACACAGCGATTTGGTGTTATAATTATATGAATCAATAAATTATTGACTGTTATGTCGCATCTGTTGAATTTGTCGAATTTATTGTGTATTTACAGAGAAATTCTAAATATTTTTCAGTCAACAGGTATTCTGTGAATGCGTGACATGTAATGTCCATTGTAGTTGCATGAAAATATACCTATCTTCCTCGCCATACCCTTCAAGCAAGAACACTGCTGTTATTAGGCAGAAGTAGATGTGGCGGTGGTGCTGCTGGAGTCGAACCACAAAGCGTTCTACCACCTTCAAAATACGCGGACATGCTGAAGGATTCCACCTACACGTTTAATTCTCCCGTCAAATTCTCCGCATTAGACAATCCTTTACCCTTAGTACGAGTTTTTACGTTTTGAAAAAAAAGACTGTTTTTGTTTACGTATTTCACATATAATTCCAATCAATTCTGATACAATCCGCTAGTAGCGCTGATTGGAAATGTATGGGAAAATACGTAAACAAATACCAAAACAATCATTTTTGTAAAAACGTCAAAACTTATACTAAGGGTACTGGTAAGAGGACGTGACAAATACATAACGCAAAAAGCGATGTTGTTCTTTTATTCGATTAACACCAATCAATCATGTAGTAATCAAATTAAAGGCTATACGAGTTCGGTCATTGCTCGCTCTATTCGTGATTTGCGGTATCAACACATTATAAATTACTATAATATATTAAATTATTCTATTACCTAATTATTATTCACAAAGAGTTACTGCACACATCGTCGCCCCTCTTTATCTTGGTATATAGTTTTCGATCTTTACGCCCGTAAAAAACAAAATGTTTTTTTTTCCAAAAAACTTAGGACATACTGTATAGTTCCTTGAAAGCTTTGTCCAACACGTATTAACTTTGATATTTTACTTTCTAAAATTTTTTTTATTTGATAAACAATTCTCAGTTTTTTTAATTCCATTATTGGAATAACTGTCATGCGGTGGAGAATTCTATTACGCAAACAGTATTTCTGAGGACTTCAGAATGTCAAAAGTAAAACACAATGGCGTGAGTGCTTTTACACAGAAATAACGTGACGTTAGTACCAGCACAGTCGTATGACGAAGAATTCATACAATCTACTTCTTACACAAGCACACAACTTCATTAAACTTACTTTGAAAAAAGTTTTCATTTTATGTTTCATACCATATATAACTTTGCACTATAAAATAAGAAATATAATAAAAACAAAGCGCCTAATGAACTGGAAGGCTTTACGCAATAACGGTAGAGTAGGTCATAATTTTCCACGGCACTGACTCTACTTGATTACAGGAGTAGGGACATAGCTAAGTACATATTTAAAGTAACTCAAGGCATGATCGACGGAAATTATAATGACTCTACTATTAAGTACCTAGGTCTTAATAGTTCAATCTCAATAAATGCTTTAGTTGGAGTTTATTCCCGTTGGCGAGTATATGAATTTGTTTAATTAATGGTTTAAGAAAGTTTATTAATAACTAACTTAATCAATTTAATAGTAAATTATGGTTAATAAAATATGTAATATTATCAAATATGTAATTTATCACACAAATCAAAATATCAACACAAAAACTGTAGGTAAAAGAATACATATGCGTGGTAGCGGTAGAGTTCATGGATCAAAACGAAAAACGTAGACTTATACAGATTATAAAAAAAAAATGCATTTACAGTCATGACCACTTGAAAAATTCTGCTACTAATCTATAGTCTATGCTTTAACGGTCTCTGTAGCTCTGTGGTAAACTATTACTCATATTAGGTCACAATTTGTTACGCTGGTGATTTTCTTAGATGGTACCGCACAGTACCATATACCTTAGGGGCATACTTGACCACACAGCTTGATCACAGTCGTGTACATCGCGTTCTCTTTGCCCTTCTACGGTCTACGAGATGTTATCTTAATGGGCGAAGATTTTGTGGCTGACTGTATCATTTATACCGTTTCATTATCTAAGTTAGTATTTTTATACAGATTGAATTTAAATTACACATTTGTTTGTCATTATTTTGAAGGTGGTAGAAGGTGGTAGAAGTGGTTTTGGCGTTCGACTCCGGCGGCACCACCGCCACACCTATTTCTACATCATAACAGCAGTGTTAAGCGAATGATGTTAAATGATTAATATAGGTTTCTGGGTCTGGGTGTTTGTGTATTGTCTTTATTTGTGTCCATGGTATCAACGATACAGGGAATCCTAGTGTGGGGTTGTGAGTGTAGAAAGCGTTATTTATTATTCTACTTACAACATATATAAAGAACAGTACGATTTAGTTTTGTGAAAAGCAATATGGATTAGCGTTTAGAGAATGAACACAATTACCATATTAGTATGACCTTTCTATTCAATAGAAAATATATCTTAGTGATTAATGGTAATATTAGGAGACGAATGGGCATATTAAAAAAGTAATTATATAGATATTTCACGTGAATCGGTCACGCGGGTGTAGTCAAGTCGAACATGATTTACGATCAGTTTAAAATACGTTCTAATGTTATTTTATCTACGCCTTTTTATGTAATGGTGGTTTGCATGTTAAAGCGATCAATATTGCTTACGGACATATTTAATTACCTATACATGTTTTTTTTATAATATATGAGTAGCACACGAGCATGCAGTCCACCTATGTTAAGTGGCTACTACCGCACATGGACACCTGTAATCAACCCGAAATAGGATTAGATAAACCTGCCTGAGATCGGCCACAGATCTGCCGCTACATCTGAGGACTAAGCTGGAACGCCTCCGAAAAGTATGTCTCCAGCTTGCATGTTGGCTTGAGGTTCATCATAGAATGATCCTGAAGACTTTGAGTTGGAACTCCTGTTACTACGCTGCTCTTACTTCTGACTTACTACGACAAATTCACGTGGTATTATTCGATAGTGAGACAGATATGGTACTTTCAAAACATATATCTTGTTTATTAATATACCTATTCTAAAAATATAGTTCTCTTCGTATAAATATGAAATTATTGACCTACTTATCTAAACATGACTTGAAAAAGCTTTTTACTAATTAATCCAAAAATAGTTTTAACCCCTTTTGAAGAGATGCCTTCGTGTAAATATTGTTTATGTGGAGTTTATTTTACGTCATTTTATAAATATTGCCCTCAGACAAAGTCAAAGGTAGAACTAGCCACGAGTAATTAAAACTTGGTTTAATGACTCAAACATTTCAAACTTTATTAAGCAAACTGACAGCGAAGTTAATACAAAGACAAAGTAGTCTAGATTGCAGCAAAACTTCGATAAAACTAGTGCTTTCTATATAGAAAACTTGTTTATTTTGCTTTCTTGAAGTAATACTTCTTTAACGCAAATAGAAAATTAAATCGGAAAATGCGCGCACGCAGAGTTATACAAAAGTTATATGATCGAAAGGATGGGATTAAATAAAAAAAATACTCAGGTGAAAGAAGTATAACTTGATATACTTTACCATGATATACTCTACTATACTATGATATACTATACTTGGTCTAATAAAGATTTGTTATAACATTTCTTTAAGGTACGAAAGTATTAAGCATATGAGGCAATTAATTTCTTAATAACAAATCTTAACCGCAGATGTTCGAATCATAGCAATCTGCGATCGACTGTCTACGACAATTAACATCGGTGCTACTTTAAAACTTCAGATAATGCGTCTTTAAACGAAATCGGAAAAATATCAACTTAAGAAAAAAATATGTAAATTGCTAACGATGCATCGTGATTTTCCGTCATTAGTGATATCCAATTACAGGGTCGGATTTAATTAAGATTACATCGAATAATAGGGCAAGACTTGTAAGCCGATGAGGGCTTGACCCGCGACACACTTTCACACGCCCGCCACCCTCCTTAACATTAACTTTACTTTTATTTATTTTAACGCTGACTGATGAAAATTAGCACGAGTCGGAGACCAATACAAATAAGAGAAAAAATCCAGAAACTATATACTCAAAATATAAATTGCTGATTAAACAAATAAATACATAAAATATGTATCATCGTGTGCAGCACCTAATATTTAATTTCTATTTTCATATAAAAAACATCATAATAAATATTTCCCCTTTTAGTTAATAAATTTTTAAGGAGTCCAGTTTTCTTTTCATAATTAGGTCAATTAAAGCAAAGGTCAATCAAATTCTAAGACAAAGGCTCACAGCTTGAAAGCAATAAAATGTAACAAAAACAAAAATTCCCGCTTAAAGTTCCATTTGTCACGTGTGTCACGTTCCATAGTCGTCCATTAAAGAACTATTCATAACAGAACAAATACTTGTGGTCAATCGAAGCCATAGAAAAACACTGAACGTTTATTTACTCGTGACCCGTACGAGCGAATGAATGCCACTGCCCACTGTCAATATCCACATGCAAACATACAAACATTTGACCGTTTATGTATGGAAGTATTAGTTGATTTAATAGTAAACATTGTGGTGAGTAGTTCGTGATTTGGTTAAAAATTAATTTCATTGCGGTAAAGAAAATATGGCGTATTTGTATAACCGAAAACAAGCTTACAGAGCCATAAAAAGGTTTAATATTGAAAATTGTTTTGGGAAATAATTATTTTTCATTGTCACCAAACTATACATAACACCGATGTAGAAAATATATCGCTATGAAGAACCTACAATATAAATTTAAATATATAGTTAACTTATCGTAACAAGGAAATGTAGAACATAAGATACTAACTACAACGAAGTTAAAGGGTGTCACGGTTGCAGACCCCACATAACTACTAAAATCCCAGTGCATTTAATATTCATATTTGAAATATCTTTAAAACGAGTGTCGGAAGTTTCCAAGGTAACAGTAGATTACATTGAACACAGATCGCAGTGACGACAGTTAAACCCAACCCTAAGATCAAGCAAGAGTTAATGTGTTACGAAATAACGTAATGTTAACCGTTACTCACACACTTCTCGGTATCCGGGTGACATGTATACCTGTCCTCTATGACGCATGCACCATGCTTTATTACAATCTATTTCACTATCTACTGACTCTTACCCATCGATGATTATGTAATATCAACTCAAGCTATTTTAGGTATTTCCAATTGCGTATCTTTTTACTCTTAGATTTAGAAGTATTAGGACTGATATGTAATACATAATAGATTCGCGCTGTTTAAGTTTAGTTACTAGATACGGATAATAATTTAGTGCTACATGGAAAGTGAACATCTCAATTGATTATAACAAGGATCAATTCTGGGCCAGGTAAAGGTCTTGTTGTTGTTTTTTTGTTGGTGGTCATATGTCATCACCTCAGGACACAGGTGAATATAAATAATGTTTATTTAGTTTAAATGAACGATAAATTTCAACAGCGATTTGTTGATTTTCAAAGATCGTGATCATTTACATTATTACAATAACAACCCTTTGTACTTTTCATTACTTTCTAAAAAGCTGGCAGTTAGAGCTGATATTACACCTCAAAACTGATTTCAACGGGTCTTCCACGCAACGATTTCATAATTATAGTCTACAGTATATCTTTAAAGGACTTTGCAAAAATTAAGCCCCGCGCACCACACGGGCGGAGATGCGCGCGCAATCTCGTTTATTATTATAAAACATTGCTTCGGAGAATCCTGAACACCTGACGCGTGTGACCTACTAACTGGGTGGCTGCGTCGTCATTCGATATTGCAAAATTACTGCATCACCAGCATCCCATTTTGTAATACTATTAAACAGGACTCTCCTCTAAGAGTAAGGGTCTAGTCCACGGTCTACCACAGCCAAGGGCGGATCGGTAGGCTTCACCTTAAGTCCTTTTTGACACTATGTACAACTGTACACTTCTTAGTCATGTACTCGTAATTTACTAAGGTGTTTTCACTATTAAAGTATGTGATAATTGACTCCAAGAGCGTACAAGATCGACGCTATCTTGCTATTGTACAAAATTTCATACTTATAGATCGGTTTAAACTCTACAGATAAGGTAGTTTAAGTCAGTAATTGTTAGTATTACTAATTAGCTTCAGATTCAATACTTGTAGCTTCCGGAAATAAGTTTATTATTAGTATGACACAGCTGATATTGACATATACTTCGGTTCTCAGAATCTGTGAACGTTATCTTGGAAACATCTAAAGGCCTGCAAACCGGACGAATGACGTCAACTGTTATTATAAAAATCAAAGTAATATTAAAGCCTGTTTGGCTTCCACTTGTTTCGTATTTCTTGTTAACTTAATTAATCATAGCTTCAAATAAAATTAATTTGTATATTTGACGTTACATGCATTTAAGAATATGTTTTGTGGGTATACAACTATGCCTACGGCTAATAATTATATTTTAATTACGTCGGGTTCAAATATAACATATAAATACATCGAGAATTGAATAACACTTCGCCCGGCTAGTGGGGTAGGTACTGGCAAACCCATTTATGTCTAGTAGATAGGCGTTTGAAGGATGTGAGAAAAACTTATGAATTCTAAAGAAACTCTCACTTTCCTTCTGCTTATAAACGTCAACTTAATTCCTTAAATCATAGAACCAATGACATATGATAAGAACTTATCTATCCTCAGCAGTAAGAAGGTTTGAATAATGGTAGAATAAAGGGTCATTTATATTCTACTTCGTAATTTTGGCAACCCATTTGATGTAGAACATAATACCTATATGTATTGTGTTATTCACTTATTCCCTTACTCGCCCTCGCACGAACCTTTCTCGTTACACATCACGGTCTCCCACAATCATCGAGATTACTGGCCGGTATCTAAATCTCCGCAGATCTAACAAGATAGATAAGATTCTCGGAGGTCGAATGTCAAAGCCGTGACTCATTATGATAAAATGCACCGCAACCTCCTTTAGAATGCGTTCCGCTGACTCACGCGCACCTTCTTTTTTCCTTTTTTACCCTTCTGTTATGTCTTGCCAGTACTTTTATTTTTCATTAGTAATTCTAACCTTGACCGTATCCTTTCGCTATTCCGATTTTAAATGTAAACTAATGTCACTGGATAAATAAATGTAGCGCGCCAAACATGAATATTTATAGCAGCCACCATACAAAATACTGGTGGGTAAAGAAATATAAATACAAGAGCGGTCAGTTATGGGATGGGTGACATCAGAAAGAAAAAGGCCAATTTACTTTTAGGCACCACTTAAACCTAGTCGGAAGAATCTGGATGATTCAAAACCTAAACATGCACAGATAAGTTAGAAAACAAGTCATATGCCTATAAACTATTAGAGTATGCCTAAAAGCGTCTAGAGGTCATAGGTTTTACCCTTGCTCAAAAATATCACTAATAGCAACACTACAACGTGTGAAAACTTAATATTAAAAATTAGCGGCACAATTAAACATTATGATGTGTGTTTTACGCTACGGTAAGTATGTAGAATTCTTTGTATCTAATTCACTTAAAATTTATTCTGAATCCTTATTAAACATATTCCAGTTAATGTTTATTCATCACGTGGTATCTAAATTGCGCCTTAAGTTTAAAAATTGCTGATTAATATAACAGTATATTTTTACGTCAGCAAAATTACAAGTGAAAAGTACTTACCATAATTATTGTAACTTCTATTTTAGTTATATTGTTCATAGTTCTACGGAACAACAGTATTTAATGATCAACTTATTTTAGTTTTATTCTCCTCGTTATTTCTATTTTAACATATTGAATATTTAATGTGATTTCTGTATTATTATAAAACTTTTCGTGGTCCAATTGCGGTGGCACTGCCGCTACACCTATTTCTGGAATAATAAATCGTGTTTTACGCATTATTTGTTTTTATGGTAAGCAAACTTAGCCCTCAGGAGAAGTAACGCAAATATAATCGGACGCGGGTAGGACTAGACAGCAGGTATCTATGGTTATTGATGTCCACTTAGCTTAGGATTACTCATTAGCTACTTTCAGGACACAATAAATAAAAATATTAAAACATAAATCGTTTATAATCTTAACTAACGACCATTGAAGGGATGAATAGGGTGATTAGTTAGTGGTAATCCATTTCTGAGTCAACGGCGGAGTTGGGGACTATTATTTATAGAGCGTAATGGCGGTAATGCCCTACACGTCATAAGCTGTGAATGGATCGCTTATCTAATTGTTAAGTGATTAGTCATTAGTAATCATTAACTATTGTCCTTTTTTTTAAAGTAAGTTTTCTGAAAGACGCATAATCGTTATGACATTAGTTACTAGTAGCACAGTGAGCACTACACAGGTCGGCGGGTTCCGGGTTCGATTCCCGGACCGAGGAACATCTAAACGACCGATATAGATTCCGTTCATGGGTTTAGTGCTTGTTTCGTTGTTTATGACAGATAAAACAATTATGATTCAGTTATAGGAAATGTGCATAAGTGCATAAGGCCCACAAACCCATAGCTCATCAATCGTTGAGGGAAATCGGAAGGTCTTTTACAGGTTTTCGATAAAAATTTGGTAATACTTATTAATATGTCTATTTCTTTAGTTAGAATTGATTTTAAACGAATTGGGATATTCGTTATTGATAAGGTCTAACTGTTCCTGTTAACATACAGTCCAAAGTTTATTATATCCGTGTATTTCTGCGTAATGTCTATATATGTGAGCAAATACATAGTAGGTACAACAGATAAATCAATAATAAACGTAATTATTATGTATTTCCGTTTATCTAATATAATTATTATGTGTGCAAATACATAGTAGGTAACAGGTAAATTAATAATAAAGGTGATCATGTGTACACGGCATGATTGCGAATATTTAGAGTTATGTATATTGAGTTTGAGAAGGACATCAAATCAAGTGTATATAGTAGGTTTTGAAGATTTTATTTCGTTTAAGCAAAATTTGCTAAAGTAAATGATGCTATTGATAAGTCATGTTTAATGTGAGAGCAAGAAGAAAGGTCAAAGTTGTCACGAATTTTAAACTGTAGCACTAGAATGACAAGTTGACACTAATACCATTGGAATATATATGTAGCTAATTTAAAAAGGGAACCTGGAAAATACATTTTAAATATTTATAATATATAACTGTAACTTCAAACGTAAACGCTAGTAAAAATAAGTGCAAGTGAATAATAAAAAAATATGGCAAGACCTGTAAAAAATTGCATTTGGTCCAATTTTCACCATTATCGATAATTTCCGTACTCCCCTTACTAAGAGCGCCCATAACGAATTTATGATCGATATTATGGCAAACCACGAAACGATAAACCACTTTGTAGGCAATCGGCTGATTATACATAAATCTATTCCATTATTGAAATTATTTAAAAGGTGCACTTTTGCAAAACATCGTTCGCTCGCGGATATATGATATTATGTTTACGCATGCAAGATCGATGTTACGAGACACGACATAGGTAATGTTTGTTAAGGCACTTTATGAAAATTACTAAGAAATAGGCCATTTATGCAAAAAAAAACTTATATTGTACAGATAGTAGAGTAGTTATGCGTAGTAGACGTCGGAGTAGGCTACCCCGTAGGTTTTACAGCTTTATCAGGCAAGACTACCTTTTTTACTTAATAGAAGTACCAAATGGGTATGTAGTCTTACTATGTACGGGAATGTATGTACTATGTACTGCCACTTTTTTACGATTGAAAGAGCTAACGTCAGTCTATTTGATGGTATTTGGTCATTGCTGCCTATGGATATAACTAACTCCATACATAACAGGGGTGTTACCTGAAGTTGGTTGCAGATGCTTACCACTCCTGTGGACTAAGACGGCATCCACATACTTCCAATGCAAGAAATGGTTGTAGTGGTGGTACTATTACTAAACAAACTAAATCAGAAAATGACCAAAAGTAGAACCCGATCGATGTGTTATTTTAGACTTACTACATTGGAACACAGGTTTAGAACCACACCCTACATCCTAAACTGTTACTAAAGAACCCAAAGAGGTGTGTCGTTCCACCACTCTTTACAACAAAAATTTCGCGAAAGTTCTCCGCTGTTCGGGGTTTTGGGCTAGCCCGAAAAACAAACGCGAATTGCGTATTTCGTCAAAAGATATATAAAAACAAATACTCTGCAACGTAGTGCGCTGTTCAGCTAAAACAGAGGTGGAGACGATGGGATTTTCAAAATGTCTCTCAGAAGAACTTAAAGAGGAACTTAATAGTGAAATAATAAGGCAGGTTTTGTATAATACACGCATAGTACACGCCTATTACACAGTAATAAACGGGGTAGTGTATAACTTATAACTGAGGTATCCACCCAGACCTATTCGTTGGAGTCCTTTGAGGAATTTTGTAGTTACGTCCGTTTAATAGAATACTGATAACTTGCAATAAACATACTCTGAACACTTGCTCGTTAATGTTTACGGAGTAATTAAAATTGATTTTTTATAAATAATTTGTATCACAGTTGCGTAGTCGTACCCCGAAATTGATTAGATTCTTTTTCAGCGCTTAAATAACAACTATTTTCTTTTACAAATAATCTGACGAAATTTCTAGCATGTCGTTTTAAGAATACGTTTCAAACATTGAGTAGTTCGAGTAGATACATGCGCAATTTTAATTAAAACCATGCAACAATAATATGACTACACCCGATCGGTAACAGCCCCAAAATATGGCTCCACAATAGGTAATGAAATAGCCTCACCGGTGCCCGGCCACCAACCCCCGCGATAATGTATATTCGCCACGGGGTGGTGCACTGCATTGGGGAAAACAACCGCCCTGACGGCACCGATTATATCACATCACGAAAACATACAAAATAAACTTTTTCATTCATACGTACCCTCACGAGATGAAGAATTCTGCGACGATATTTCTATCGATCACATGTGTATACAAAATACAAAACGTAAAATAAAACAGTTAACAAAAACCACACTTAAAACACGGGGGCTCGTTCAAGCCAAAAATGTCTAAAAATCAACTAATGTCACACACAAGAAACTTTTTTAAATACCACAAATATTCAGTTCATAACAAAATGATTTTTATGAACACAAAAACACACCTCCTCCAACCATAAACCCCGAGAAACTGACTGACTGTATGAATGAGATGAATGAATCAAATCAATGAACGCCGAATGAAAAGAGTATGACATTTTAAAGTTCAACGCCATTTGCCATGTTAGACTTACAATGCCATCTGTTGACCAGTAGCTACAACTGAATTGTTTGATACGTAGCGTCCTCTATTGTTAATTTAACAAAACTATAAAAACAGTAGCTATTTCAAAAGTGTTAGAAATGTTTATTCTCATTTAGAGTTCAAATTTAATTTTAATTTGAATGAATGCTATTTATTTGTGTTAAATTTAATATTTTTAACATAGTACGCTTAGAGTATCCGAGCGAATATTTCATTCGCGTTCCGCAACAAACTTCACTTTGGTTTAGTTGCTCGCTGTCACTCCGCTGTCAGGCATGGCATTTGCGTTTACGTCAAAAATGGAGGAGGATCGTCTCTTCGACGAAACTGTTTCAATTCGGGAATCAGCGCGACCCCTAAAAAAATATGGGAGCACATGTAATCACATGAAAAGGAACGAGGAATACATAAAGCATGTGATGTCCAAGGGCGATACGCTGCAAGGCATCGCCTTGAAGTACGGTGTAACCGTAAGTGTCTGAACATCATAATAAATGTGTTGATAAATCGCGTCGTGGGTGTTACAGGAGTGTTGTGTGCTTTGTTGATTGTAGATGGAGAAGATAAGGCGGGCGAATCGGTTGTTTGCGTCGGATAGTTTGTTTTTACGGGAGTTCCTGTTGATACCTGTGACTAAAGACTCGCCGTTCTACGAGAACGGGGAGAGAGTGACGGAGCCGCCACTGCCGAACCATCGCGCGTCCATCGCCGGTATCCCCACTGCTGACTTCTCCCCGGGCAGTCCCGACGAGAAGAAGAGTTTCGACCAATTCCTAAACCGCCTGGACTCCTCTCTTGCCAATATCAAGAAGCATGTTGAGAAGAGCAAGGAGAATAGCGAGTGAGTATATTTATTGTTATTTATACAGGTCTGCTTTCATGGCCCACAATAGGTTTTACAAACACAACTATTAAAAAACTAGGTAAAATACTATATTCAGATATAAATTCGTCATTTTTACTTCTGTTTGATCAGTGAGAAGTCACTGATCAAACAGAAGCAATGATGATTTGTTTAACAGATATTTATAAATTGTTTTCCATTATGTCACCATTTGGGAGATGAAATGTGCTGATAATATAATCTGTACTACCAATCAAAATATATTTTGATTATATTATCGAAGAGCATTTAATGAACCCTGATCAAAGAATTGCTTTGGATCTTATTTCTGTATGTAATTCATTTGATATGTTACAAAGTTTATAGTCATTTGTGGCTAAATTGTTGTTCTAACATGTAAGATTACACTAATAACTCCTATATCAGAAAGTAAACATTGATTCAAAGGTCAAATAAGATGTAGCAATCACAGATAAGCGTGTAAACAATGTGATAACTGATAAATGTCATGTGTATTCATGGATGGAATTTTCTATTAGACATGTGACACAAGCCTTATCTTGAAATTGTGAGATATGACCAATACTGTCTTTCAACAATGCACAATTATGTATATATACAAGTGATATTTAAGCAGTCTCAAAATACTTGGTGTAAATACTAGAATTTATATAAGGTAAATGGCACCTATAGTAGCATGGTAGCTTTAGTGGTAAAGAAAAACATAGTGAGAGACTTGCTTGTCAGAATAGTAGACTATGAACTAATTCTTTTATGTTCAGTGAAGAGACTTGTGCCCAGTAAAAAGAAAAAAAACTTGATAATGACACTGAGTCAAAAAGATCTGTCTTTTTGAAAACATATACGTAAGTATGGATATCATCAAATCTAATCTAATCCCATATAAAACTAAAGATGACCCACAAAAATAACCATTCAATGTCTATTAAAATGCATAATAATATCCATATATATAATGGTTTATAAAGCAAGAACATGCTAAAAATAAAAATAGAAAATAAAATTGTTACTTAATAAAATGTTAATTGCAGTGTTAGTGAGTTATATTTTAAATCTTAATTAGTTAAAAGCACAATATGTTATTTATCCAGCAAAAACTATATTACATTTTATAATGTTTAAACTGAATGATTGCAGATTCTTCATTAAAAAATAACTTTGTGAAGAAGTAATAATGGTATTATAGGTATTCATTAAATTACTATTGTGGTGCAAATTATTCTGTAGGCCAAAAAATATGAACAAATAAACATTTGTATAACAACAAGGTCTTGAATTGTATTTTAGTGCAATTGGCATAACTATTGTGCAATAAATAATTTATTTCAGCTTCATAAAAATTAACCATTACATATAAGTATTATCTGGATAGGCCCTGCTGTGGGCTACTGACGGAATAAAAATATTTTTACCAACTTAGAAATATTTTTTAGACAATTTCAAAAATACAGAAGCATAGTACCATATGAATATAATGTTTTCTCATTAGAAACATTATTTTTCATATAATAATGTAATTGAGGTCAATATACCTCCAATAACATGATTATATAACAGACGACCCTGCCCTTTTGTTCCGTTTCAATGTTATGCAACATTAAGCATCTTAAGTGGAAGTTAAACAATTTGCAATTGGCAATAACTAGATTTTGTATTGCAATTTTAGTACATTTATCAATCAAATCAATATTTGATAAACTACCTTGTCAAAATATCTAAGGATGCTTTGGATACACTTAATTTAATCTACTACATTTTTTAATTAGATGTGCATATAACGTAAGCAACCAAATTCATTTATCAATATTTTTTGGTGCAGAGAAAAATGATTTGCTTCCTCCTTTCTATTAGTGAATGGTAAAAATTAGATTGTTTTGCTATCTGTGTATGAGCTATAACTTTGAAATACAATTGTAGAAGTATCTTTACGTATATAATATGTATGTATATAATGAAAATCATAATTTTCTTATTCCGAGCGCAGTCGTACCCAAATGCCGTGTCATTCCACTCAATGTACACAATAAAGGCAATTTGTTTGATGACGTTTTTTGCACATCTTGCTAGTCTGTGACTCGGCTCAAGGCCGGTGCGCGTGCGCCGATCGTGGAACACTTTCTAACGCCGGTCACATGATGGCGACTGCCTTTCTAGTATGTACTAGTGTTGTGCATTGTATTTTAACGGTGTTTGGAAAATTTAAAGAAGTTCTCCGGTTAATGCTTTTTTTGAGTCAGAATTTTTGTTTTGCGTTTGTACTGTGGGTAGGCCAGCGCGTGATCCTTTTGTAGATTTTATAGCTACGTAGGGCCCCTAACCCGTTCATATTTTAGATGTAAAAAGTAATTAACTATGTACACGATCTATAAGTGCTTGTATTTTCTTCCGAAAAATACCTCAAAATCAGTTTTCCGGCTTCAGGAATATTGTACTTCATTTGAGAAATATTGTATGAATATATTATTTATTGGCACTTACTTCCTCCATGATTTAGTATTATTGACCACATAAATGCGATACAGGTGATTTGTTTACTTCGCCGTGTATAAATCTGGAATTGCTATAATATAATTCCATTTGCCTTGTTATGATTTAGATCAGAGGTTCTCAAAGTTACGACAAGCATCGCTCACTTCTAGAATCAAATTTCTAATATTTGTAATTGAATGTTTTCTAGCGCTCCCCAAATATCTCTGAGAAACATTCGATTTTTTTTCCTGTTTCACGAAAACAATTAAGTTTCTTTAGCCATAGGTCTTTTACTTTTTAAATATTTTTCTGTTTAAAAATCGGTTTCTGAAACAATCTTTGGTGCCCCCAAAAACCACCTTACACCATTACTACTACCCCAACGCCCATTGTAAGCCTTCAGCGCCCACCTGAGGGCATTATCGTCCACTTTGAGAAACACTGCTTTAGATGACTAATGCTAATATGCGGAATTGTAACTGTACCAACCTGGTATTGGTAATTTACGCATATTATATAGCCTTGTGTGCGTGTTGTTTATGTGGGTTAATATCTAATTGTTTTGACGTAATGATTGTTGTGTTTGTAGGTGTAATATATTGAGAGTATTGTAAGGCAATCGTTTTTATAGTTTTCTGCGTAGTGCGATTGACACGTATGAATACGAGTAGAGAAACACAGACAGATCTTAAGCTAAATTTATTTAGGCGTCTCTCATGTTATCGAAGAATGATCACAACGTCACATATTACTCTGATCTGATATGGGACAGTTGAAAAATGGTACGAATAGAGCTGACGATACATTGGTTACTCCTCTGGTGTTGTAAATATCCATAGGCGACGGCATAGGGCGACTGAGACTACTCCCCATCAAATAGCCCATCTGCATCATCGTTTACGTGTATAAAAAAATCGATGCGTCATGTGGATAGTAATAGAGGCTAAGTAATTATGGTTATAGGTGGTAGAAACCTTTGTTGTTTGAGTACAGGGTCATCAACTCACTACCACGTTTAAAACATTACACTTACATGAGAGGTTCTTATAATATAGTCCTAGGGGGTGCCAATAGATTTGTGGCCGGCTTCAGGTCCTTAAGATAGGAGGACCTGGACAGCGGCACCATCGTCAGAAATATAATGTGCTTAAAACAACGTCAACTATTTTTATATTTAATACAGTGTGAAAAATATAACAGTTTATTATTGCATGTTTTAGGTCCCAAGCTACTAATCAAAAGAATTATTAATTTATTTCATGCTTAGAATTTAGAATATGTACAGAAGGCGCCTACGCTAGGAATTTAATGAAGCCACGTACTCGAGCTCTCGCCTGCAAGATTTGTCAGTTAATATAACCGTCCTAAAAATAGTCTCCAATCTAACATGACCTGAATATGAACTGTTGCGAGATAATTCATAGTTAACGAGTATTTTTGATGCAGTGATAGCCTAGTGGTTAAAACTTGGCCTCTCGATAGAGGTCCAAAGTTTGAAACCTCTGATTTTTCAGAAAGGTATGCACGTATTAGAAATTCATTATCACTTGCTTATAACGGTGAAGGAAAATATCGTGAGGAAAAAAACCTATACACCTGAGAAATCTAAAAAAATCTCAAAGGTATGTGAAGTCTATCATTACGCAATTGGTCAATGACTTGAATGATTCTTCTCAATCTGAAAGGAGACCCGTGCCTACCAGTTGGACAGAAATTGGTTGACGATAACTATTTTTGATGTGCTCTTTTGTAATTAATCCTATACTTTTTTCTTAACTAGTGCTTACGTTATCAGTCTATCCACTGTTTTGTCTACCAAAGATCGACATTTGATAATTTCTTCATACTCGACATTTTGATCTTTGAAAATTAAAAATTACATAGATTGATTATTAATCATGGGCGTATAAAGGGCGTTAGATGCGTGTTCGTATGACGCGCATTCGGTATATTTTTCATATAGTTACGTGTAAGCGACAGCCCTACACGTTAAGGCTGCATCGCGCCAGCCCTACACCGTTCTCACGCTGCATCGTGCTTGCGCTGCATCGGGCCTTCGCGGAACGGCCAACGCTGACGAGGCGCGCAGGTGGCCGTCCCACGCGCGGGTGGCCGTCCCACGTACAGGTGGCCGTCCACCATGGAATCAGTTCACCTCCATCGCGGAAAGTGACTCGACCTATCCCATCAATTTATTTTTTTAATTTCATTTTTGTTAAAACTTGTGTAGAATTTGTGTTAAATTTAAATAAAAATTTAATTTGTTCGCGAAATAGACTGCAATTATTTCCTCGACGCCCAGCTCCCATAACTGGCGCAGTCGAAAGTTCCCGGTTTGTGCGTGTTTCGGACTATCGCAATTAAACGAGGAACCCATAAGTGGCGCAGAACCCATAACTGGCGCAATCGAAAGTTCCCGGTTTGTGCGTGTTTCGGACTATCGCTATTAAACGGGAAACCGAACCATTGAACGAGATCCGGACGTCGGGGAACCCTGCTCAGCTCGCTACATCCAAAAATCGATGTGCAAATACGAGATGAAGCTACTTCTGAGGCTCTACTGGAGCTTGACGATCAACACTATATACTATCTTTTCAAACCCCCACGAAAGTACAAACGCTATGTGGACAGGAACGCCATCAAATCATCGAGGGTAGTTTCCTTGCTACTATACCGAGAACCTGCAGCATCAGAACAACAGAATTCACTATCACCAACGTCAACGATAAACTCCGTGGACAGCATTTCGAAATACTTACATTCACAAATTCTGAATTATTAGCCTTGTCATCTTCAAGGAATCGAAAAGCTCATTTCAACATAACTGCAATAGATCTTAATAAACTACATGTCATTGAAGACCAAATATCAATGGAAACTTCACCAAAAGTAACCGACGCCACTTCGATGAGTACTTACCATACTACTCTTCCTCTGTACCTGTTAATCCTACTGGGTACAATTGCTCTCGCTATTGCGTACATAAGGCGATACCGGCGAAATAGAAAATCAGAAGACATATCAAAATCGAATGTTGAAATATCTCTTCAACCGTGTGCAACCTCAAGTGAGCATCACTCGTCGACAGCTACACGAGAGGACAAGAAGGCCGCAATATTTGCACTAAACGTAGGCAAATAGTTGCTCAGCTGGGGCGGGAGAAGTTACGTGTAAGCGACAGCCCTACACGTTAAGGCTGCATCGCGCCAGCCCTACACCGTTCTCACGCTGCATCGTGCTTGCGCTGCATCGGGCCTTCGCGGAACGGCCAACGCTGACGAGGCGCGCAGGTGGCCGTCCCACGCGCGGGTGGCCGTCCCACGTACAGGTGGCCGTCCACCATGGAATCAGTTCACCTCCATCGCGGAAAGTGACTCGACCTATCCCATCAATTTATTTTTTTAATTTCATTTTTGTTAAAACTTGTGTAGAATTTGTGTTAAATTTAAATAAAAATTTAATTTGTTCGCGAAATAGACTGCAATTATTTCCTCGACGCCCAGCTCCCATAACTATATTCTCGGATTTGTACCTATATTATTGTTTGTATACTTTAATCCTTCGTGTTAGGGAGTGGTTTTTGGCTGCTATAATATTGCCAATTAAGTTTAAAGTTTAATTACTTGACATGCATATAATTTAATTACTTATGTAGGCGTACTTTTAACTTTTAATGGCTTGATATCTATATAACGTCAATGTGTGTATTTTACCGCACCCAGCACGAATACTTACTAAAAGTAAACCAAAAAAGTTATCGGGATGGAGTTGCCTTAGTTGATCCAAAATCATGACATCACACGATTACACACAGAAATGTAAACATTTATTAAATATTAATTAAGTAACTTGAAAATTTCCAAATCTTCTTCTTCAAATGATTTATTTTTTTTCCTAATAACAGCGGTACCTACCGCCGCTGTGTTTTCCTTTTGGTGGAAAGCAAGACACTTATTTCCTCATATGCTACTTAAATTTCATAAAAACACCTGATTAGAGGCCTTCTAACCTAGCCTTCAGGTAGGAATGCATCTTTGACATCAAACAATCAAGAATTTCATGTCTCTTATTAATATAAGGGTAGCAGAATTAACCGTTTTATGCTTTGCAGCAGCAGCAGCTTTTGCTAGAATTTTCTGCTTCCATACAATATTATTATTCATTAATAAATTAATAATATTAATTTGTTGTCCTGTTTACTTTATTGACAATTTAATTACAATTGTTACCTTCCTTTACAACGTTGAATGCGCATTGTCGCCCAGTTTTGCTTCTTAAATATGTTACAGTTAATCTGCTCTGCATATTACGTGTATTCTCTGCTTTCTTTTATAATTTAAAGCATGGTAACATTATTTCTTTACGATTCACTCAAGAATATGTAAGCATTACGGTGCTCGTAAAGGTTTGAAACGTTGGCAACGGTGATGCTAATATTGTTTGGATCTAACAAGAACAATATATGTAGTGTTGACTTCCATTGCTTTTCAATTGAGAATTCGCGTTTCGAATTCGAATTCGAATTTTCTTTTTTGATAACAATACAATTTTCTGGAAATTTTTACTATGTTACTTATAAAGTCCATAATTATTACCATAAATAGAAACAGATAATGAATTTAATAAATTTATTTTACATCGGTATAGTCAGCGTAAAACTGCTAGTCCGCTCTGAATATAGAAATGAATCGCGTCGCCATAGCAAATGACTGTATGACTACACATGCTCGCAACAACTTCAGAGTGGACAAGCAGTTTGGCGGGGACTATACATGTGTGCAGTTTCAAAATTACGCTTATTATTTTGAAATTATAGAGATTCAGTCTTATTTAACTAATTTCTATCGGTTTATGTAATGTTCGTAACATGCGTGCGTATAGATCCCAGTATTCCCAATATACAAATATAAGAGTTTTCCATAAACGAATCTTCACAATTTTCCTGTACTATTTCCGTCCACGTAAACACTTGGATAAACATACGTCACACTGTATAATTGCTCGGTGATCGTTAATGAAACACTTATTGCATAATTGTATTGATACAATACTTTACGTGACGATTTTTAATGTTTCTGGCATTATTAATACTGGTATCATAGAATACGATGCAATTATTACGTAATACATCATGTTATATGGCTTAAAACGATTTTGTGTTTAATGGGAGATCTACTTGTATGAATTTTCATTAGTCTTATTGATTTTTATTTTTCACTAAAAAGGAAAATCTCGGCAGGAAACCTATATGACTACGGGTTTTCTAATATTTTTTCATAAATCTATCTAGCCTACATGCACTTAGATTTCTTGGTCAGTTATGAGTCTAACCTTTTTAACCTTTTGCCCCTTCGAAAAACATGCATCAGATAGTATTGTGCTGGTAAAGTTTGTATTGATTACATCTTTCCATATTATTATGTAGTCTGTAATGATAACGTAGTTCGATACTACATAGTTTGGTAACGCTTCATTTGATGTCATAATATACTTAGAGGATTCTACAACGAGGTAATAATCGGAAAAAGTTAATAACGAAAATTTTATTAAATGAGTAAAATTCTTAAAGTTCAGTGCCTGTCTAGTCTCTAGCTAAGCTAGGTACTTAAGTTGAGTGCCTCTTCAATTTACTATCTTTCTATACAAGTATAGTATGTAATATCTAAAATAATTCGATTTGTCTATCTATACCTAATGATATTTACCAAAATGTATATTGCGGACATTTTTTTTATTTTGCACGTACCGTATCCTAGCTTACTCAATTTACAATGATGTTTAAGGAAAATATGGGTTTAAAGTATTTATAATTAATCCAAGATGGTAAGTTAAATTTGGGTTATATACATAACTACAAACGAGTAAAGCCGCGGGAGATAAGCTCCTATCGAAATTGTCTCCCGGTGTACAATTTCGTAATAAATGACACTGATAGCTGTATGTAAACGTGTTAAAGTTTGTAATTTAATAATCTTTCATTCTTATCATATAGTTATAAGGGAATAGTGACCCTAAGCGGGTTTCATATTTTTTTAATACGAAACTGAAGTAGTACTACCAGTAATTTACTATAATTTACGTTTGATCGGTGCTGGGCGTACCATCTTGTTATCCGTTAGTCTATAAATAAACCTACAAACAAAGGGACTGTGATTTCATTTTAATATATCTTAGATACTTGAGTCAGCAGTAGATAGTCACTGTTATCTGTCAACACAACAGGTTCTCGAGATATGGGTGAACGGATAGCTTCATCAATATACATGAGATTAAGATATTTGAGTGCGATTATAACACCCGAGTAATAAATACTGAGATTAGTTCACCAATCTCAACATCTAAAATTTATTTTATACATTTTAAATAAGATTTGACGACCCGCATGGTGGAGCGGTCCCCGTACCAATCTGACGCGCAAAGGGTACCAGGTTTGATCCCAGGTTAGACAGACATCTGAATTATGAATTGAGATACTTGTTTTGGGTCTGGGTGTTTTGTGTATTCTTGTGTGTATTTATCTCAATGGCGCAGGGAGGGATCTAGGCTTGAGCTGTGAGTTTAGAAAGCGTAATTTATCATCATTTTTTATAAGTTTCAAATAAGTAACGAGCATGCAATCCACCTAAAACCTAAATATAAGTGGTCACTGCTGCCCATGGACATCTGTTGTAACCAGCTTCATAAACACTAATGGTTCTGAAGCTTAACACGGATGTATTGTTAATTCTCAAGATTTAAGATGCTCACCTCATATGTAAGTCAGCCACCTCATATGTAACACATCCTTCCAATGAAACGCAGAACTATTTCGTGTTAGAAATGTGCTAGGATGTACCAATATAGGTTGTACCATTCTAGTATCACTTTACATAATAGATATTTGGGTACAAATTATAGGTATGGTAAGTAATATATAAAATATCCGTCATTCTTCTATTACAGTAACGTTAACTGTATCATTGGTAGTAGAGCATGTAAGTTTGAGTGTCCAAGATAGAGTTGAACGAAACATAACTTAGTTTTTTAAAATTTCTTAATTTTAAATTTTATGTATGTGTTTATATATTTTTGAGTTATACTTTTGAGTTGTGCGTTGTTGGCCCGTTAGCAGACACGATTAAAGTGAACTTTTATCGAAATGGGTGAAACATAAGTGTTTATGGGACTTTTATTTTACTTGTAGCTTTTTTGAAGTGTCATTTTCGAAAAGTATACAATTATGCGTTGTTGATAAATGGATGTGTTATTTCAGTTCACGATTCGCGAACGCCGTAAAACTGAATTCCTTTGGCATCTCTCACCGAAACGTCCGCGGTATAATTTCATAAAGTAACACTTCCTCTGTAAATCCGGATCTTGCATAACTTCGCCAATGCCAGTTTTATACGAGTTTACTTTTGATCTAAATTAAATTTAGATTTAGTATCGGCTGTGATTTTAAAAGATAAAGATGAGAAAATAATAGATGTCTGACCGGTAGTGATATCCTGTTAGATAGGCCGTGTATAAAGGTGATAGAACCTTTATAATTCGACCTCGTCGGACCGCTACATCTATTTCCTTCTTTTAATAGTAATATTATGTGATGCTTTATTATGGATCGTAGTTCATACACTAAGTCGCGAAAATTTATTTAGACGATCCAATTGTCTTCATTGGCAACTTTCTTCTTATTTAGTGTCATATGCATACTTCCATGGACGTCTTTTAAGAATATAATTCTGTAAAGACTTGGATTTTTTAATTTTGAGCTATCATCGGGTGGACTTCATACTCCTTTGTAGGTTTTATTATAATCCTAAAAAGAGTATTTTTAACATACAACTGATTTCGAACAGTTTGATGATGGCAAATAGTATCATCACAGTGAGTGACGTCGCTCATATTGTGTTCTGGCGTTGTTTTCAGTTAGAGCAGTTGCATAGTTTTGTTTAGATAACACAGTTATCAGCGTTACACATTGTTATTAGAAATAATGAAGAGTTCATAATGTACTTATGTTGTATCGTAGACATGTTTATAGTTTGTCGTGATTGTTGTTTTGTTTTTGTTTCATGCATGAATCGGTACGAATACGAATGTGTAGATAATCTACTCGGGCTTATTCGGTATTCGCCACGATACTAGTTCGTTTTCCGCGAGATTGGAACATATTCGCCATTGTTCCGTGAGTTACTAGGTGGATGGTTCAGGACTATCTAAAATATGTTGCATAATAGTAATAAAATGTGAAGAAAATTAACTTTAATAGAATGAGAGATTCATAAAGAGAAAGAAAACTTGGTAGTCTTCGTTGTTTTATTCTTGAAATTATGCAGGTTTTCAAATCGGTTATCATTTAGGCCACAGACCTGTATCTATTTTGTATATAGGTATGTGATTGAGGCTCATAGGTGGTATATTCGTTATTCTTGTATGTTCTTAGCTCTAGTGCTATCCATTATTCCAGAATAAATGATTAAAATTTATTACCATGCGCCTGTCCGTTCCAGTAGTTATCACGATTAATTGATCGGAAAATACTAAAGCAAATTCTCCAGTTATATTGCCGCAATGAAGCAGAAATAGTGCGGCACGGATGAGATGCACACTTGTAGAATGTTATCTGCGAAGATGTTATGCGTACACTAATTGTACCTACTTACTTTATGATAGGTAAAGTGTACTTGAAGTACATTGGTTAAACAGAATATTCATGAGATCAGTCTTATTTCTATCTGTTGGTTCATTAATTTTTTCGAATGTATTTGGCCTGTAAAAAATCTAGTCGTAGCCCTCATTGGTTACCAAACTTAAAGGTTACCTTACCTTTCAAACCAGAATATTTTATATAACATTGTGTAAATGCTAATTAGCACTTGACCAGCGTGATATTATACCTGAATCCTGATATTATACCAGCGTGATATTATTTGAAGTAATCCACATTTTCAGAGGAGATTTAAGTGCAGGTATGATGCGCAAGGTCATATAATTAGTTAAGTAAATATGGTATAAGACTACTATAATATTGACAAACAGTTCTAAAGGTCTGACTGCGTTTGAAGACTTTGACATTTCTAAAGGACAAGAGTGCGATATCTTTAGTGATACTAAGTGTTATTGTCTATTAATAATGGTCCGTTGGTCAAAGGTTATCGGTAATAGGTACATAATACACAAGGCTCTCTATCACATATTGACATGACAACGAACGTAAAAACAGCGTTATCAACACACTGTGTACACTTTTGGTTGTTTTACGACCCCAACGCAAACATTCTTCGTTTTATGTACTTGTGATCGACGAATATACTTTCAACCTTACGACTACATATTTAGGATGACAGCGGACGAAAGGAAATAGCAAGTGGTCAATTGTGCCGTTTAATGTCGTTGTGCGCTTCTAAAAATATCGTGTCTATGTGTGCGTTGCTGTGTCGTTATCCATTGCTTGTCTGATGAACGTTTTAATCCGGTTATTTTTATAGTGACATTTATCCTAGGCTCGTTATTGCTTGTGGGTCGATAGGCGGATATATGAATTGATGCGAATAGAATAAATACATCGTGCGAATGATTGATAAATTTAATATAGCCAATGGGGAAGAAAAGTTGTTAAGAGGCGATCACGTTTAGGAGTACAGAGCGTCCTTCGACTAGGTGACCTAGCAACCTCAAAAAAACTTCGATAATCTCTGGAATTCGAGGGCACAGCACCGCTCTGAGCTTCAAGTTGTGGCAGGCAGGCCAGCAGTGGACCTCCAAAATCGGATAGGCGAACTCATATATCTCCCTCGTTCGTCGAGTAATCGCTGGAAGCTGAAGGATATAGCACCGGAGAGTGCTGGGACGCTTATATCCAGTAGTGGATCTCCAAAGTTTGATAGGTGCATGTAATCATGTATCTTGACCGCCACTTCTTCCTTAAAATACGTTCACTCACTTTGTTACTCCTCAAATTGTGTTTGCCGTGAAAGTACATTATGTCTAATAAGTCTATACAATATCTATTTATTTCGTCTTTCGCTTCGTATTGATGTGACTTACATAATCTAACCGGTCTGAAAGGCAAAGTCACTGTGTTAGTGGATTTTGGCATACCATTTTCAATCGAGCAACATGGATTAGTTTTACGATTCAACGTTTTATGAATATTTATGAAGGCTGGTGTTATTTTTGGTTTGTTTTATGTTATGAATGTAGCGAGAGGCATACAGTCCGACTGATGTTATTAGGTCAATGTCCCAGTGTGAAATGGGTGTCTACCCATGACTGAAAGAGGCCTGAATCTGGGTCATGTTTCAACAGGAATCGGTGGTGAACGTATGGGTGGTCAACGTGTGTCGGATTTTTTCAAATCGCCCATAAGGCCTCTCAGGTTTAAATAAACGATGACAACATTTAAAGCCGACCAATTAATCTAGCTGGAAGCGCACCCATTTAATTTCTGAACTTTTTCGATGTAGCTTCACAAATAAAGTAAGATTTAATAAAATCACAGAGGTTGTTACTCTCTGAGGAATGAATTAGGACGCCTTTTGGAGATATGTATGTCACACCCAAAAACGAATGCAAAGTAGAGCTCCATTTCTTCAGAATTTAGATGTTATGCGGAGTAAGCATGATGATTGTTATGTAAAATAAGCATGATGGTAGTGTAGTCAATGAATTGTTTTTGTTTTATTCAAATTTTCCATGTTTGTTTGGTTTTCTTACGGAATTTCTTTCATCGTGAAGGATATAAAATCGTCAGTTTTAAGAAATTTACGTTGATTCATATCACATCCGTTTCATTCAGTTTTGAAACTTCGCCAAAATATCTCTTGAGTTATTTTTTGTCCCGCAGGCTATAAAGTGAATTCATCACATTTTTTATTTTAAAATATCCATAAAGTAAACATACGGTTAAGTAAGTCAGTGATAGCTTAGTGGTTACGAAACTCGGCCTCTCGATCGAGGGGTCCGAGGTTCAAATCCCAAGGCACGCATCTCTGACTTTTCGAAATTATGTGCGTATTAGATATTAATTATCACTTGCTAAAAGGGTGAAGAATAACATAGTGAGGAAACCTGCATACCTGAGAGATTTATAAAAAATCTGAAAGGTATGTGAAGTCTACCAATACGCATTTGGCCAGCGCGGTAGACTATGGCCTAATCCTTCTCATTCTGAGAGGAGACCCGTGCCAGCAGTGGGACAATAATGGGTTGATGATGAAGTTTCCGTTATATATTTTGGCTTTGGCAGTGCTGATAAATTGATATGAATTAGTCGCTTCTTTTAATAGTGGATCATTAGACTACTAATGACTAAATGTGCTAACTTCGTACCTGCCTTAGCAGTAGTGTAGCAGCTACAATTTTGAGGTTCGAAGTAGCAGTCGGCAGCCTGTGGTTCGCGAACCGCTTCTTTACGATCTGGTTTTGGTGGCCCGCGGAATTTCATAGATACTCTCCTTACGACCCTCGGATCTTCCAGAAACCTAGTTGCTATTATGTGTTCGGTGTTGTCCAAAACGTTTTCCACCGTTGGATGACTTCATCCAAAAGTATAAAGTGTTATCAACTTATAAAGGTCTTTGAACTTACCCTTTCGGTTAGTATCGCATGCACGACCGACCTTTAAATAATAAAAATATGTACGTGACTGTCAGGTGTGACTTTGAACATTAAAAGGACAGTAAATTGAAAAAAAAAGCGATTTCTTGCAGTTTTTCCTGTGATATTGTTTTGTAAGTTGGTAATTGTCTTTCTTGGCCTTAAGTCATATTTTTGTAACTCAAAGACCATATACAGAAATTTCAGCTGAAAAAACATGATTCATGATTATAATAAATTTTATTGGTATTCTATTTTCCCTCGGGCAATGGAAGCCACGATCTAGATTACATCAATAATTCTAAACTCATTGACACTATAGATTTAACTGATCTAGACAGATAGGCAGTGATGATGGATAACCAATTCAATAATAGATTAATCCAACTCAACTGAATTAAATAAATATATTTTGTCCTTACATCATAATAGAAGATAGTTACACTATTTCTCGACACGCACACTTAGGCCTCTATTTGCACAGTCACCCACACAGAGCACCATGTACACAAACGAAAGGAATGACCTACTCTGTTCCCGTTGTTATTGTGAGTCCAGTCAAAGGTTACGTTGACTAATGATAGGGGTGACAGTAGGAATATCTTGCGGTCTGTGGTCTGGCTACACTGTATCCATCTCACCTGCTGACAGCTTCTGTTTGCGGTGTAATCTATTATGAAATGAATGTACTTGGGTTATTTGTCTTATTGTGTTTAGATTGCAGTGGAAATCTAAACACAATAAGACACTTACTAATGTTGTAAAGAGGTAACGTTTGTTAATTTGTTTGTTTGTAATGGCTAATCTTCGGAAATACTGAACCGATCATGAAAATTCTTTCACTATCAGAAAGCTATACTATTCAGGAGTTCTATAAGCTATATTTTAGTATGATTAAACAAAAAGCGTGCGAAGTCGCGCGTACCTACTGCTAGTGTTTTATATATCGATCCTACGGGGATTATGCGTTTCATTATAAATGGGTGACTCATACCTAGCCTTGAGATAGTAATTTGTGTATGTAATAAAAGTAGCAATCTAGCGTGTCGCCCACCTATTGTAAAACGGTCCCTGCCGCCCACGGACATGTGTAATGGATCAGGAATATTATCTTAGTGGATCAAGCGATGTATGTAACTTATGAGTCACTTATCACATACCTTTATTTAAAAAAAAATCTGTCCGTCTTATGGTACGTATGGTTACGCCACCACAGCTGTCCATACCTGTGACTTCATCAACTTCTTCACCTTCATATACAACATAGATGCGTTTGCACTCCAGAGGACTGCAATAGTAATCTCATATCGCAGTCAGCTAGTTTTCTAACTCAACCGAAACGCAGTTTTATGCTGTAAATGGGCGTGGTCAAGAGAACTTCCTGGTCGAACCATGCTGTCCTTTTCCACCTTTCAAAATCGATAGGTACTTCCAGTAAAATTCCACTTTCAGACAGAGCTAAATTTTGTTTTGATTTTATCTATATAAACGTCGTAAATTAATGTTGTTCGGATTAGGGCAATACACTACGGATTACTTTGATATGAGAAAAGATAACCTATAAAATATAAATAATACGAGATAACACCTTGTTTACAAATTTCTTAATATCGAATATGTGGGTCGAAAAACAAGTAAGGTGAAAGGATTGTACATCCAAATAAGCTACAAAATTGTTAGGTATTATTAGACTATTACGCGTAACAGTCTAATTTAACTTTCAGATAGTAAGAATCGAAGAGAATAATAATAAAATATCCAGATTCAACTCCAGTTTAGGTATAGGTACGAGTCTTAAAACCTTGTCAGGCATTAATGGGTGTTTTGACAACATTCGACATGGGTTAGTCACTAGCCCACATCTCTGCTTATACGAATCGTTATAAGATAATCATGGTGGATTATTCAAGCTTCTTCTACATCTGGGCTCTCTCCATGTTTCTGTCGGTCTCTATATGTACACAGAAGCAACATAAAATTTGTTATAAATAGCATAAATTCAGCACACTCGCGGTCGTTTTGATACCTCGCACATATGACATTTCAACTATGAGCTGATTATTCCAGAAAGACTATTTTATATAATAAACGTTTTTTTATTTATATTTTCTGACAATCCATTTTGTGATATGATATACCGAAATGGTATCAAAACATATCACAAATAAATATATCCTTACACAACTTCGACAATTATCATTCCAGATTCGTAAAGGATCTAGAGGACGGCTTCGTGCGACAGAGGCCGACGGCGCGGCTGCGTCAGTCCGCGTCGATGGGCGCGTCGACGTCGTACAACGAGGTGATCCCGCCGCCGCTGCCGCCGCCGCCGCCCGCCCTCACGCAGGGCCGCCGCGTCGACAACTCGCTGCGACGGCTCGAGCGGGCGCACGATGATCTGTTTCAGTTGTAGCGGTCAAGACAGCGCAGGTATGCCTTTTTGGTGTAGAAATTAAAGTAGCGTGCTATAGTACTTAAGAGGCGAACATCTTAGGATTGATGCCGCATAATCAGCGTCAGGTCTTTGTACGTTCTTTTAGACTGCAAATTAGATTGCTATTTCAATCTTAAAGAAAAAATGCTGTCACCGTGATATTAAATCCAGACAGGATTGAAATCCAACTCCAGGTTGCCCCTTGACCATTCATATCATCAGGAATTAAAACAGAGTTGTTGCGGTAGTGGTTAACTCCGGAGGAAACACCATCACGTCAGTTACTGCCTAATAACATCAGTTTTAAATGCTGCTGTGTTTGGTACCACATGTAGTTTAGTAAGAGACAATTGCAGTCAGTAGTCGACTTCTCATAGAAATTCATGTAATTTGCAGTTGATTATAGATGTCTATGAGCACTCATTTACCTGCAGGTGGTACCAGATTCGTTTGTTATTTGACTTCACACTAACATTGTTCGGTTTTTTAAACCGAATGTTATCGTGATTTACACAATAACATTATCTTCATTTTCATGTAACATTACCTAGTACTAATTCTTGGCTTTAATGTCTTAGTTAATGTAAATCAGATAGCTGATAAGTCAATATCGGTTACATTTCAGATATGCGCGCTTTCAATGAGACGCGACCACTGCGCCGCCAGTGGTCGGACACGTCCGTCGTGTCGTCGATACTACCCTTTAGTACCCACGATCACGACTCAACCCGAACGGTGAGTCCCTACGAGGTCACGTCGAGTGATATTAGGTTATAGAGAGAATATAATATTATATTGTATAAAAATAATTTTAATACGATCTGTTTATTTTTACCGGTATCTTTACATCACCGCTCGTTCACGGTTTTGTAACGATACTGTAATATCGTTCTATATAATAGTTGCTATTGTATAATTGTATAATAAATATATATCAAATATAGCTCTTTATCGCTGTATAGCTTTACATAATAATATCTAATTTAATGACTAAGTATATCGCACGACTGTTATGCAACTAAGATTAATAAATTAATTAGAGAAATAGGAACGGAACTATCATGTGACTTATGAGAAAATTGCATTGATATATTATTTTGAAATGTAAGTTACCAAAGAAATTATTACTTTTCTGTAAAGGATTTTAACAAGAGGGTATCCATTAATAAAATTATGTGAGTTGATTTTGGCAATGTTTGAGACATTTGTAAGATGTCATAAGATTTACCTCGATCTGCTCTTTTCCCCCTAAACAGCTGTGAAATTGTTTATTTTTTATATAAGGGTAAATACTTTAATCTGAGCTTGATTGACTTAACTCAGTAAAAAGATTGCGTTTACTTCAATTAATTTAATTTTCTCGCAACTTAACATTGAGGAAAATATGTCCAGAGCCCCTCTTTCCTTGTGAGATTGGTTGAGATTCTCGGTCCCCTTCCCCTAAATGCTTCACGCAATTAATGGATTCCCAAGTATTATTTAAAACATTTTTTTTATATAATTTAATGTGCGAATGGCAGCTAAATTAACTAAATGTTAAAAATATTCCATTATTCGACTACCGATTCGATTTGCTCGATTCGCTTATCGATTTAAATCTAAAAGAAGCGAGTGAATGCTATATTGCAGCTATCGAAACATGTTTTTACATTTTTACAAAGCGTGCAGCTTGCCACAAATTCATAATTTCATAATGTATTATTATTTTATTGTTATTTATAAAATATTGATAAACGATTTTCTTATCTATCTGAGAATACGTTTTGGCTGCCATTTGGCGATCAATTTTCTACAACGATTATGTGAAAGTCTTTTTACCAATCTAATTTTACACATTTTCACTTATTTCGTCATAGTTACTTTTGCTGCCAAACGTATGCTACAGCCGATTAAATATATTATTTAACTTTTTAGCAAGTGGTTGTCATTTAGCAAATAAAGTAGCAAAGTGTAAATGTAACATTTTCACGATGATTCAAGGTTCAATCGATTTGAACCTAAACTATAATTCTGCGTCCGCACGCTGACCATTCGACAAACGGTTACAAATTGAAATGTGTGGATATAACATTTGGTTTTTGTAAGTTTGCAAACACTTGAAGCTGATCCATATAAGTGTCACTTTTATACCAATCAAGGAATTTGCCGCAAGGGATGCGTCCACATATTTGTGCGTTTGTTGAGGTTTAGAGATTGTGTCAAGTGCCAAGCGTGTGGACGCAGCACGATATATTAAAACATTTTATAGGTCATCGTGAAAATGAAATTTATTTATCTTGACGTTTTTTCTAAGTGTAATATTTTTTATTAAATATTTTTATTATCGCCTACACTATTATATGTGCGTTGTTTCTTTAACATTATCGTTTTGTAATAATGATAATATTATTATAGTGTATGTATGTACATATGTATATTGTTATAGTAATCTTGAGCTAAAATTCGAGCTGTTGTAATCTATGTATAAAAATGAATATAAGTTACACGAATATAAGACACACGTAACACCGCGAGGCCCGCATATTCGGACGAATATTTCATTCAGTAACAGCAATGTCTGTCCGGAATATTCGAGAGAATATGTTGTTGACTTCTGTTAGTAAATTGCCGCATAGGATTGTTAAAAAAAACTTAAATTTGTATTTTAAAGTCTTAATTATAAGTCCAAAGATATTGTATGTCTCGATGTCTAGATTATCGATTGATAGTGGATAGGATAATGACAAAAAATGATAGCTAAAACTAGTCGGCTTCGCTTAGTTTGAAATAAGTGTCCCTAAGACCACATTAGACACTAACACATAAACACATACGCACATACATATAGAGTATACGTGCACGTCGCTAGCACACACGGCGTTATACTTACGTGTCATTATTCTCCGTATGGAATTAAGATCTATGATATCTTTGGTACCTTATGCTATCAACTACACCTCTTTCTGCCTAATAACAGTAATGGTAAGCGCTGCTGAGTTCTGGTTTGAAGGGTATAAGGGAGACATTTTTATTCGAAGCGTTCTAACTTAGTCCTTAGGGGTAACAACGCATCGGTGGCCAATCTCAGTTAGGAATCTAATCCTATCTGAGGTTGATTACAGATGTCCATGGGCGGCAATTGCCACTTATCATCAGGTGGACTGCACGCTCATTTGCAAATAAAAAAAAGAAAACTTTATATAATTTTTTGCTACTTTTTTGGCTCAAGATTATACAGTTAAATTGTACTAAATGTTGTGTATAGATGTATTGAGTCTCGTGGCTCATAAGTCGTCCATAGTGTTTTTAAAAATTATACAACATGCAAGAAATATTTATCAAGTTTCATACATACATATTTACGCCCATAAATATATTAATGTTACAAAATGTTTTCTAGTATATTAGTGAAATTACCCATGATGTTGTTATTTCTGTACTCTTAATAGTTTAGTGAGTTTTAGTTGTTTTTCTTATGCGTATAGATATCAACGTTTTTCCCAAAAAAATAATGTTCGTTGCTTGAATGTTCGTTGCTTTTGATGTTTCAATATTGAATAAAATGGGAACTAGAGAAATATAACTTAACCTGAAATACATTCAGACATTTTATAATGTATCTCTATATCGATGGGTTATAATTAAATAAACATTGGGTTAATTAGTGCATTGCACTGTCGCGAATTGATACGATCATTGCGACTAAAATCTTACCGATAAGTCCATATAATTTCGCTTGTGAACTTGCATATTACAGGACACTAGTAAAGAAAAATGATGATTGAAGGTGTCACGAACTTTTGTGGTTGCGGTGGTTCGACTCCGGCTGCACCACCGCCACACCTATTTGTTCCTAATAACAGCAGTGTTAAGCGCTGCTGTGTTCTAGTTTGAAGGGTTGTGATAAGGGAGACAAGGCGTTCCAGCTTACTTCTCAGAGTAAGCGGCGCATTTGTGTGCGACTTCAGGTAAGAATCTTATCTTATCTGGGGTTGATTACAGATGTCCATGGGCGGCAGTAGCCACTTACCATCAGGTGGACTGCATGCGCGTCTGCTACTCTTATATCAAATTAAAAAATGATATTCCTGCTCGATCCACTTTTGAACAATGAACGCAGACAATCTCAAATGTTAGTAAATTATAGTTATCTCTCATATAATTCAAACATATTTAGAAATAGTTACATAAAATACTATTAAGTGTACAGCTGTAACACACATTTTCGGTCAAATCTGGAACGCAACTGTTTGCGCAGATAAGATATACCTATCTACTGTATTCCTGTTAACATAGATAGCGCCAATTTATATGTTACCCCGTACTAGTGATGTAAAGAATTTTACCATTTAAAATGAATGCGTAGCATTGTGAATAAAATGCGAATGTAATGTAAAGTTTTATAAATAAACACGCTTTTTTATTACAAAAACAATTACAATTTAAAATTGTTTAGTCTTTTCTTTTGAACATAAGTAAAAAAAAGTTCTAGTAGTATCTAGATATGGATTAAGCTCAACGCTTATTTGCTCGATGTTAAATCCATTTATATTATTTTTTCCGTTATTTCAAACTAAAAAGAAATATGTAAATGATTAAAGTTATTTCCTATGAAATGTTCGTTACATCACTAGTACTTAGTTAAGGCCAGTACACACGTGGCTATGTATAAGTTAGTTAAAATTATAGTTAGGCAAACATTTTTTATTTTCTATACAAGGTCTTAGCGAAAAGAGTGGGAAACCTATCACTACTTAAAAGTAATGAAGTTTCTCGAAATTGGTCAATAGATGGCGCTGTCTTCTATGTATTTAAATACTATAGCAGCGTGTGTACAGACCCTTATGTTATCAATGTTATAGACTTGATGAGGCACTAATTTGTTGGTGTGTAATAATTTTATTGAAACACGTTGAGCTTCATAGTTTATAAACAATATCGTGTAGATTCGAAAGGTTTTTACCTTATACGTAATCGTTTAGACTAAGAATCAGTCATCGATGTCACTCAAGTTTAATAAAAATTGTTTATAAATATGTATTTTATTTGCGTTTTGTTTACCTTTTTTATTTCCTTTTTAGTAGTTTTAACTCTGCAGTTTAGTCACATATATTCTGTTTTCTTTATCATATTTAGTCTAAAAAGTGCTTAGGTAATACCTAACGTATATATATTATAAATGTTTTATATAAAAACAAAATGGATGTTATGTGCCGAGGGGGAAAACACAGCATTGTGGATAAAACTGTGCATTCTTTGTGCAGCCTATGGCCAGAATAAACTATGACAAAGTTATAGGTTCTATCTTTTAACACTAGATGTCGCCAACAAAGTCAGAAGGGATCTGTCGCCACTATGAATGTTCTTAGCCTTATACATAGATTAGTAAAGATACTTCGCCGCCTTGAAATTGAATGAAGTTACAAACGGCTTATTATAGTAAGTTCTTTTTTTGAATTCTTGACAAATAAAAACATTATTACAGAAAATTTACAAATAAATAACTAATACTGCGTAATTTAAAATTACAATGTACAATTTACGTAATAAATAAATAATTATTTCAAATATTTTAGGGACATTTTAGCACGGAGACGTGGCAAAACTTTTTTACGCAACTATTTCAATTCTCAAAACTGGGCACATTTTCTTGTTAGGAGTGAGTAATCTTTACTAATCTATGGCCTTATAGGAACAACTCCTGGATATGCTCTGCGTTTTCCCTCTCCGCATATAATATCGGTTGTATTGGTAGGTAAAAAAAGCATTATACTGGTATGCCGCCAGAAAACATAAAGCATTATTATAATGACGTCTTTGCTGGTTAATCATATTAATATACTAAAGCTAATATGACTACGATAAATTGTTATGTTAAGTGAAGTTAATTTTTAACGAGTTAAGTTAATTTTTAAAAATAAGTTTAATCATGGATCTACTTTCCGAAGTCATTCATAGCAGCGTGGCTGTCTTTCGCGATAAATCAAAAAGAGTTATTAGTAGGATAGCCTTTGACGGTAAACATTCTAAGACTTAGTTTTTATAAAATTTCATCAGCTTGTCACACAAGAAATAGGTTATGATCATAGTTTGTTAATATAGTAGATATACTTAGGAACATTGAAAAAATAAAACTATAAAAATTAAATAGTAAAAAATTTATTGTAAATAAAAATATATTGTACTCGATTTAACGTAAAATATAATTCGTTCAGAATTATCTTAAACATATTTACAGACGGTTACGTATTTACATTAACATGATATTATACAGGGTGTCCCGTAAGTACCACGACAAACTTGGGGAGAACATAGGTGAGGGTCTGACCTCTCTGGGAAAAAAAAATTACCTTAGTAAAAGTGTCACCGTTTTTGCACTATCAATTGTTTTAGATTTTTTGAGAAATTCAGCCCTCTTCATCTTCTTTCGTTAACTGCGTGTACAAATTTGGTGATGCAGTGTTTATTTTTTCTGTTAAATACTATCAGATAATTGGTCTATCATATTGAAATGTAAATTGGTTAAAAGATGTAAAGGAAGTATGAAAAAAAATAGGGATATTTTTAGATTTTAATTTTTTTACTATTTTTCCCTCAACTTTGACTCGTCGCGGTGAAAAAAAAATGTACTGGACTATAAGTGTACATTGCGCAAAAAAATATGTCCAGTTAATAGAGATTTCAAAAAGTTACCACACTTTTTCTTTAAAGTTGAAGAAAAAAAGTTAAGACCGTTTTTGCATGAAAGGGACTGAAACCAACTAAAACGTAATGATCGACTTTTTATTTAAATTACGGTTTCTACCGACTCACAACGTGTCAGACAGTACTAAATCACATTATTACCTAGTAACACACTTAAAAATATCATTCTTCATTTGTAAAAAAAACAATTTAGTAACTAACTAGCAAACAAAGTAATACAATTTATTAAGTCAATTTTTACCTACTTTGAAGTGTCGTTTCGAAGTGAAACTTCGTACATGTATGTAATTTGAATGACAATACCATAATATGATGTCTTGGAACTAATCTGATGATGGACCAACTATCTGATAGTATTTAACAGAAAAAATAAACACTGCATCACCAAATTTGTACACGCAATTAACGAAAGAAGATGAAGAGGGCTGAATTTCTCAAAAAATCTAAAACAATTGATAGTGCAAAAACGGTGACACTTTTATTAAGGTAATTTTTTTTTCCCAGAGAGGTCAGACCCTCACCTATGTTCTCCCCAAGTTTGTCGTGGTACTTACGGGACACCCTGTATAATGAACGTAAAAATATTATGTACCTACGTGTGAAATTGATTTACCTAAAATAAATCTAAGGGTAACTTTGTACTAAAAATTAAAGGAAATAAGTGTGAAAAGCCTCACAAATGGCGTTTCAAACTTATATTTTATCCGATCAAATAATTATATAACTGTTTTATATTTTACTTTTATTGATTTATCTAATGACAGTTGGTACACAATATTATTGCTTATTTTAATAAACTTTTTCATATTTTAATTAAGTTGTTAACGAGCCGCAAAATATGTAGTTTTAACAGTATGTACTTTCTATAAAACCGTTAGACTATTACACTCTTTAAACATAAAATGACAAGTAAAGGTGATATATATTTTAAAACAATATTTAGAAAGATAAAAACATTTGCACAAAACCATGTGGCAATTCCAATTACCTATTTTTGCTCCATAGCAGTAGTGTCAAATGTTACCTTATTCTTGTTTCACGAGTTTGGTACTGGAGAAACTTGAGTATTCAATGTCGATAGCAATACCACTATGGTCGACCTCACGAAGGATATCATTTTTTTTGTTTATACACCATCAGATGGACTGCACGATCGTTTGATATACTATATTTGAATACTATTTCTCAAAAACCTTGGTCATGGTATGGCTATCTACTCATCGGGATTCAATGAGTTAAACACGAAACATCCTCTATCGTGGAGTTAGGTAGGTACCCTGCAGACGTCGAGGTATATGATTTTTACTTATCATTTTACTGCATTTTTTTTTAAAATATAATGGAGATAAATAATGCCTACAAATTAATTCTTACACAACTCAAATTTACAAATAAATACAATTTACTATACAACGTCACAGATCTTGCAGGCCATATATGTATAGAATTATTTTTAGGCATTGTTGATCTGTCAGAGAATTATTCGATTTTATGACGGCATTGAGCGCAATGTGTGTTGAGTTTCTATAATAGCCTCTTTTTCACTTTATGACGACAATTTAAAAATGTTGGTATTCGGTTTGATTTGATGTAACAATCTATGTTATGAGGTATTATTATAAAGACACCAAGACCTGTGACATCGTCTGTGACTAAAGTATTTAAAAATAAAATTATTAATTTTTAAAAGCTATCACAGTAGCGTTCTGAACAAGTGATTAACAAGAACCATTCTGGTTCTGTGATACATTATTTAAAAATCTTGTGAAAGAGTAAAAACATTAAAAGTAACGATATATAAAATATTTTATATACATATTGGATTAGTTATGTTAAAAAAAATTATAAAAAGAAAATGTATTAAGTATTATTATTATGTTAGTGATTTAAAACTTATACAGATATAAAAATCTTCAACTATCCTAAATTGTCTTTGATTAAAATGTTTTTAACAATGCGTAAATATATTTGTGGGAGTAATTATCACATTCTGGCAATACTACGGTCTATTGCACTGTATAATATGTTACACTATTTGACTAGGAATTATTATGTTATAATAATGGTAACATTGTTTTTATTTTTATAATTGTTCATTTTAATAAAACATTTTGCTTATCGATAATTGAGTATGGAATCCTTTAGATCTAAAAAATATATCCTAATTATATAGTTCTAATGAAATTAATTAATAATATAGAAAAAAGAGAGAATTTGCATAAAAAAATTACATATTTGCTATGAAGAATGAATATATTTAGTTTGACAGCAATTGGATTTACATGAAAGGAAAGTGAAGAGTTTATGAAAAGAGTAAGAAGTAGATTTTAAAGAAAGTTGGGATAAAATCGAATCTTGGTAAACAAGACGCAAACATGTTATTTTTTACTTTTGTAGTTACCCTTAGACATTGCGAATATAAAACAATAGAATAATGATAAAAGACAGCTAATTTTCTAAACCAATTAAACCAACATTTATCGGTATTATTACACGGTGGGCAATTTAAAATACTGTCCGATACTCAATTATCGTGTACTTATAACTACGTTATATTAAGGACAAAAAAATGTACAAACATTATTCACAGATCTTTGATACACTACGATATACAAGATAGTATAAAATGTTCTATTATTTACACATTATCTAACGTTTGGCATGTTGCACCCCTGTTTCCATGGCTTAGAGCTAGGCGGTTACTCCTAGGTGGGAGCTTCTTCTATTTGGTCTACAGTCGCGTTTTTACTCTCCTGAGTCCTATTTAAGAGAAAATCCAGATCGTGGGATATTTTGTGTAGCATTTTGTCCGTTTCTGGTGAGTCATATGCTTTATTCCACTCTCTATTAACTTGTTCTATATCCGACTTTGATTTTGTTTCTTCCTTGGCGACTTCCATGGACGGCAACGATGTGCTCGAAGTGAATTCTTTGTTGGTCTTTTTCAAGCAGCTCTTGATTGGTGGGGACGTGATTTTGGATAAGTCCGGGTTGGATTGGACGCAAATCGAGCACGCTTCCTTGGACGCGTCGAGTCTCTTGTCGTAGGGCTCGAAGTCGACGGAACAAGTGAGGAGGGCTGGGGATTCTCTGGGAGGAGGGTTGTTTAGGACTCCTAGCTCGAGGCACACCCTCGCCATGTACTCTGGCTGCGCGGGCACGTGGGGGATGAGGTCGCAGACTGCGTGGGTGGTGACGTGGTGGTCGTAGTGGGGGCTCAGTATGGCATCCTTGTATTCGACGCAACGGACTATGTCCGCTCGGCTGTCGGGCGTTGATTGTCTTCTGGAAAAATTGATCGTTTGGTGCCGAAATTAGCTACGGTTGTTATCGACAGATAAGGGACCTTAAACCAGTAAGTCTAGGAGTATCTGGGAGCTAAGAAAAAAATACTTATTTATTAAATATTTCATGCGTAAAACTAAATAACCACCCATGGTCAACTATAATCAACTTCTTAAAGGACAAGTATTTTACTTAAAGCTGATCTGAGATGCGTTAGCACTTAAGAGGACTCATATGTAAGTTAGCCGGCACCTTCTTCCACCCTGACACAAAACTGCTGTCACGCTACATAAATAGGTATAGTCCGCGTAAATCTGCTAGTCCGTTCTGAATATAGAAATGAATCACGTCGCCAATCGACTACACCTGCTCGCAACAACTTCAGAGCGGACTAGCAATTTGGCGCGGACTATAGTAATTTAACGCTAAATAGGTGTAATGTCGGATGGTGTACTTCCGTCTAACCATGCGTTTATCACCTTACAAAACTACAAAAATCTAAACAAAAAAATAAAAATAAAAAACAAACCAAAAGTGAAATTACCTACACTACTCGGTTAGGTCGCACCTGTGCATCCGGGGGCTCTCGAGCGGGGCGGCGCGCCAGTACGACGCGGGCGACGCCGAGCCCGCGCCGCCCCGGCTCTCCACCTCGCCGCCGCCTTTTATGTACACTGGGAATTAAAAAAAATATACTACATTAAAGTGGCAAACGAGTATGCAAACGATAGTGGCTCCTGTCGCCCATGGACATCTGCAATCAACCCCAGATATGTTAATTCCTGCCTGACTTTCGCAACAGACGCTTTGCTACGCTTGAGAACTAAGTTGGAATTCCTCGAATAAGTAGGCCTCCCTTACCACGCCCTTCAAAGTGTTATTAAGTGTACCGTTGTTATTAAGCAGAAATAAGTGAACTGGTACAACGGGAGTTGAACCAAAGTCTGAAGACTACCAATTCGTGTTTGACCAGCGCAGCGAATAATAATAGTTCATTTTGTCAGAAAACCTGTGCATTAAAATAACGTAAACTCACAGCTAAGTGAAGTGTCTCCTGCGGCGGAGTCCTGCCAGTCTCGACTTGAAGGTAAAGAGAGCACTCTTCGAGCTGATCGCAGACACTCTTCGTCGCGGATTACGTAGCAAACCAGCATTGCAATACCCTGGAAACATATTGTGGGTACAATAACACAAAAAAATAAGCTAAAATTTCTTTACGTATTATATACCAAAACTTTCCTTCCAAAATATACTTTCAAATATGAAAACTTTAGTAAAATCGTATTAGTAGTTTTTAAGGAAATCGCGCCCTTACAAACAAACGTTAGCTACGTTTGTTGTGTGCAGAACCTCCTTTTTTCAAGTATGCTAGAAGTACTAAAGTAAGAATACATACAAATTGACTATCTATCTCTACCTGATATTTTAAATTTGTGAAAAAAGGAAAAATACGAATGTATTGTTTTATACATATTATCCTATCGTAAAAATTGTATACAACATACATTAGCGAGCGCGGCCGTCGCCAGCGCCGCCACGTGCGCGAGTTGCCGCTCGCCGGGCTGCGCGTACGCAACTCCCGCGGCCTGCGTCGCTGACGTCGTCACCACGAGTACCAGCGTGTGGCGGACCACGCGCCGTCTGTAAACAAGGGTTTACTTGTATATAATTTATTTGAATTACAAAAAAATCGAATGCATTATATACTTAGACCGCTCTGAAGTTGGTGCGCGCAGGTTTAGTTAGCTTATACTCTTTAACGGAAGAGCCCGCTAACGTAGCTATTTATCCGTGGGCGAGAGCGGGCAGCGGGTGGGTGCCGGAGGGTGCCGCGCTGTCTTCATCCCGCTAATATGTACAATTTGCTGTTGCGACGCGTTTCTATATTCAGAGCGGCCTAGCAGTTTGGCGCAGATTTAACTAAAGCCTGTCTTGTAAAACATCCTTTCAATTTACCAGAAACCCATTGAAATTGGATAAGACATACATACATACATAGTGGTCGAACACAAAACATCCTTTTTTGAAGTCTGTTTAAAAGCGAGTAAGTACAAAGTAAATTTAATTTTTTATTTAGAAAAAAAATTGGCCATAACGGCTTTTTAACTTGTCTATCAATTGATTTTGCTTAGTGTGACTAGACTTAGACATAAAGAAATGAGACCATCAATATTATAAATTTGGATATTTTCACGTTGGAGAGGAGTTATAACTATAATTTATTATTATTAAAATACAATACAATACAAACATTCTTTATTGCACACAAAAATAAAAAACTATAAAATAATTACAACAAGCTGGTACAAGGGTAAAAATACCTGTCTCGTAAATAAGTTCGTCGTTCAGCGGGAACCTTATGCGTTATCGTGCGCAGGCGTAGTGCGGCACACAGCGCCAGCGCGAGCCCGAGCAAAGCTAACAGCGCGCAACCCGCCGCGCAGACTGCCTGGGCCGCTGCTCCTAGCTGTAATGGCGCTCCACCCCATAGCCGTGCTGTTAGCCAGGATAGTGTGCATACACCTGTAATGAATATACGATATGCATATAGTGATTACGTTGAACTTATTAAATCTAACTAGTATTACTTTTGTCTCTTATGAATATTGTTTCAAATGTTATTGGAAAACAATGCCTCTTTTGTATATTTCCATATCGAACATGGCAGAGATTTAACAGCAAAGATGGCAGTCAGTTGGTAGATATTATGGGATCTCGTACCTATGTTTGTTACGAATGATTACTAGTCTGTAGATGTGAATAGTATTGTGAACTCATTACTTTTTCAGTGCCGAGCCCGCGTGTCTCTTCCGCATGAGAGGTCCACAGCGCTGATTAAGTTTGGATTGGTAAGTACATAAGTACAATAGACACTATTTTTTTATAGATTTTTAGGTACGCACGTTTCGTCACGATTATTTCCTTTACTGTTATAAGAAGTTATAAATATATTTAATACGTGTATAACTTTGAAATGTATTATGACATACTCATCGTGTCCGTTAGTATTTGTGCTACTAATATGTTAACAATGTTATCGTAACGTAAGGCATTAAATTGTAATAGTTACCAGCGAGCAGGCCGACGGAGGGCACCCGCTGCGCGCGGCCGGCCAGCTCGGCCTGCAGCAGCAGCGGCTGCGCGCACAGCGCCGCGCAGCCCGCGCACCAGCACGCCGCGCACACCCAGCCCAGCGCGCCCGGACACGCCTCCTCCTGCACACAACATAACACAACAATCTTTATGTATTTATTTATAATATAAGAGTAGCAGACGAGCATGCAGTCCACCTGATGGTAAGTGGCTACTGCCGCCCATGGACATCTGTAATCAACCTCAGATAGGATTAGATATTCCTACCCGAGGTCGGCCACAGATGCACCGCTACCCCTGAGGACTAAGCTAGAACGCCTCGGAAAAGTCTGTCTCCCTTACCACACCCTTCAAATCGGAACAAAGCGGCGCCTAACACTGCTGTTATTAGGTAGAAATAGGTGTGGCGGTGGTGCTGCCGGAGTTGAACCACAAAGGGTTCTACCACCTTCAAAATGTTCTATCTCGTATTGGGTCTTTGGTTTCCTTTTTTAGTTTTTTTTTGACTTTCACTCATGGTAGGCACAGAAAATTACGCTGTATTGTGGTTGTTTTATAGTGTTGTTGGGTTACTACCCACATACCAAATACGATACATTACTATGCATCGTATTTGGTATGGTGCAACATAGTGTGACATGCTGAGTTGACGTGTTGTAACATGGTGTAATATACCTACACCTTACGCAATACACCATAGGTTATATTGTGGTATATTGTAATGTGATTTTGTGAACTGATATGTACAGTATTGAATTGCTTCACGTGCGATATCGTATGACACGACAGAAAATATTTTCTGCGAGGAATCATATTCAATACGTGGAAACCAATTTAATTAAGCAACATACACATCTTTACAGATTCATAAAGTATAAGAGAAATATCAAAAACGGATACAAAAGTATTACTAAAATTGTTATATAGATTCTAACCTGTCTCGTATCACACTCAAGTAGTGTAAGCACAGCAGCAGAGTTAGTACCAGCAGTGGCTGCTTTTAACAGAACGGGCAGCCTAGCTTTCCTTCCGGGAACCAGCCCCAGGAGTTGCAGAGCGGCTGCCACTAAACACATCGCGCCGCCCAACCCGACTGTGATCTTGACCACACCTCTTAAATCTTTCTCTGCATCTGTCTGAAAATATGAAGGTTAATCTTGAAAAGTATTTCAAAGTTTTCTAAATGACACAAAAATAACTACTTATAGTCTGATTCATAATTAGGTGTCCAAAATGTAAACAAAGGTGTTGACCTATCAAGAAAATACGTTTCAAATGGTAGTTTCTTATTTTTGACAATATTAAATTATAACAACAATACTAAAATAATAATCTAAAAAAATTAAGATCAATTCACATTTTCTAACATTTATATTACCTCAATTTCGTTCCATACAGTAATAATAAGGTTTATGGTAGAAAATTAAAATGTGATAATGGTAACACAATCGGAACCCAGAACTTTTCTTGTGCCGTCATTTTTAAGTTTCGTAGCTGATGTTATTCATTTTCGTAATTTCAATTGAACTCGAATGTATTATCGTTTTCATAGCGCGTTTGTTAAATTGTGAATAATTGTAAAGTTTTAGTTTTTTGTTGAGTTTGTTAAAGGTTTTGTTTCGTGTTAATTTTGACAGTGACATTTGTTTGTTTACATTTTGGACACCTAATTATGAATCAAACTATAGTAAAAAAGCAGTAACTAAATAACTAAATAATTTCTAGCCCTACCCAAAAAAATCTGTACTACCCAAAGAACTTCGATCGTCAGTAGGTACTCAATACTCATTATGTATTAAAAATAAAATGTACTTGTCAGCCACTCAAACTTGCAACATTACCGTTCCATTAATTCTTCAATTCCATTTCATTACACGAATTCTACATTATAGCATTTATCCGTCTTAAATAAACTTACATGTATTATCGACTATTTACCTAGTAATAAGGTTAAACTACTTACAAGCGTGGATCTAGCGACAGTGAAGAGTGCGTACGTGCCCAGGCCCTTACACCGGCACGCGACATGCGTGGCCTCCGGAACCTTCACTTCACAGGCCTTGGTGCTCCACGTCCTAGGCTCAGCTGGAGTACGAAGACCGCACGCTAGTTTTGAGGCTGGGAAAAAGAGAAAGAGAGTGAAATGTATATGAGAAATTTTTAATTTTTAGTGCTACATTATCAGTAAATAATATAATAATTTTCCTTGCTTAGAAGTGTTTTGTGTTAGTACATAGATTAGGTAATTTCTTTAGACACTTGGCCTTATTTGGCATGTAAAGCATATACGAATAAATTTTGATCTTATTCCTAAGTTACCGGTACCTAAGTAACATCCTACTCGAAGAACGAGAAAATAAATAAATAAAGAAAAATACAAAATTAATAAGTATTAAAGGGACTTATTAAGTCCACAATGCCAGTTTTTTATTTAACTTGTTGTTTTTTATGTACATCAGAAAAATCTTTAAATATTTTATATGTCTGTGTATATATTTTATATTCGAATTATCAGTTCCGAATTCTAATCCACTTACCAACAGCGCTATAATTTTTCACATGTGTAAACAGAAGTGTGACAGTGTGCTGTAAGGTCGTGTCCACGTCGATGCCGCTGGCGAACACCTGCACCTGCTGCGAGGCCAGCATGTACTCCATCTCGCGCCCGCCCCTGGAAGTTGACTGGCTACACGACGAGCGACACAGTAAATAAAAGAAAAAAACAAACAAATAAATACGGGATAAAAGTAATATAAGATATAAATAGTAAATAAATATGGGGAAAATAAAATAAATAAAGGTAAATCTAGCGTTTCAATGCTGAGTGTGAATTAATTATTACTTGCTTTGACGGTGTAGGAAAATTACACACCTCAGAGTTCTCTGAAACAGTTCTCTAAGGTATGTGAAGTGTGCTATTTTATACCCTCTCGCTCTGAGAGGAGACCCGTTTTCAGCAGTGGCACAATAATGGGTAGACTATTATTTATTTCAAGGCATCTTTCGAAAAAACCGTCCTAAGAAAAAGTGTTATTAAACGAAATAAAATGGCTCCAATGGCAGTAGTTGTCAGCGGCTCAACTAATGAACTAAAAGTCAACAATAAATTTAATGATAACTTAAACTACAAAAGTTAAATATAACGTAAAATTGCGTTTATAATAATATGTTTAATATAAAAAAAAAGTTCTATTGCTTAGACACATTATTATCTAATCTAGAAAAACGCTTGCGTTGTTGCAACCTCATACTTTGACATGTTTTTTGGATATCGTATATAATGTTTAATCTTGAATTTATTAGTGTAGTAAAAAGATATTAACTAATATTTTTTAAGAATCATAGTTTAATAACTATGGCCTAATACCACTATAATTTTCGGTCTTGTTGGCCTTCTCGATAACCAGAAGAACTATAAAGTTCCAGACGAAAAATCCTTACTTTTGTTCTGTATCCATTAAATGATTACTTCTAAGTGTTACCTTTCCCTTACGGAAAACAGAAAAACTTACTTGAACTCAATAGACCGCCTCAACGACGGCAACCTCGCAGCAAGATCATGGTACTGTACAGCCACTATGGTCGCGTTCCCATTCCTGCCGACCAGTTCCACGCCCGCTGACGTCAGCAGCCACTCGTGCGTCGTGGAGTGATGAACAAATTTGAAGTGCGCCGCGTTGTCGTCCCTCACCGGCTTGCTCTTCACTGTGAACTGTGCGTAGTGGAGGTCTACGTTGCTCCTCATCGCGGCCGTGTCTGCCACTGCGTTTTGGAGTTCGTAAATTTTCTGCAATTGTAATTGTGGATATAAATATGCAACAATTTGGTTTGGTATGGTTATATACTTTGTTTCTGTGCGTTTTACAGCAGTCAAGTGTAATTAGTTAATTACTTTATAACGTGTGAACTGAATGCCTAACTACGTTTTTAATTGTGAAAGGAAAAAACAAGAAGGGTAGGAGGAATTTGGTTTTCGAGAACATTCTCTTTCTATCGATATATAAATACGGTAGACTGAGTCACTGTAATTTATACATCATACAGCACACAATTAAAATTTCTATTAGCAATTTCAACAAATTCCAATAACAGAACCCACCTCTTCATCCAGAAACGTATCGGGATGTTTCAGCAACGTGTCGTATATCTTCAACAGATGCTCAATACTCTCCATCCTATCCCGTGGCTGTCCAGCCGCCGAGAGCAGGTGGTGGAGCATATCCCTCGTGTGCTTTAAGGGCAAGGCCCCTTCCCCGGGATGAGCGGGTAAGGACCGCAGGATCCCTCCGTACTCGTGCGCTATGTCGGATATATTCTCCCAGGAATAGCCGTAGGATACTTTTGTGAACTGAAATTAGAATCCCGATAACATAAATATTGAATTATGTTATTAGCGTATTTGCTGTTACAATATTAATTACGACTAAAATTTTTAATTTATTAGCTGTATTTATTTTATTTAATTTTACTGTATTTATTTTATTTTTCCGTACATTTATTTACATTTATTTATATTTATTTTTAATTTATTAATTTAATTATCTTTAAAATACATTTTTTAAACAAAGCGCTTTTCAACTATAATCATTTGTTAAGTGACGTCATAATATTTTTTTCAACATAAATGACCAGAGGCAGGCTTAACACAACCTTTGTGTTGTGGTGCTTATCATAACCATGAAAGATAATTTACCTTTTCATAAATATCCCGTAAGGAATCTGCTACACATCCAGAGAAATCCGGCAATCGCCATTTCACACCATGCTGAGTAGTTTTGGGTTCGCAAAACCTGTAACACATGAGTATTACAATGGTAGAAATATTCTCTAGACGTCAAATGAAAAAAATATTTCAGAATTTTAATATACTGATATATTATGTAGGAAATATGCAATACACATCAGTAAAAATGTAAATAAAAAACCCGACTTTTTGTAATAATTCCTTATCAATTACTCGTATAATAGAAACAACTAAATTTTACATCCATATGTCACCGCCTTTTTTATAAAATAAAGATCAATATTTTTTTCTTCACATTTATTAACTTGTAGCCAGAGATGTACAAAATGGTTTTAAAAAAGCACTTAAATATAAACTACAAAATACTTTTAAGATTAACTATTTCAAACGCAAAATACCAAATAGTTTTGCGTTTTGTATTTGAAATGCTAAATGCAAAATAGGTATTTTCAAAACAAAATACCTTTAAACAAAATCGAATGATATTTTTATTTACTTTAGGTATTTATCATGAAAAATAGAATAGAGATACAATACCGAGCCAAATGGCACCGTATGCATGACATTTTGGTCATATTCGATTATCAGTACGCGTATCAATAGTTTTGCTTTGTTATTAACAATAATAATAGTTAATACTGACTTAAAATATTGTAAAAAAAACGAGACTAACGAAAAGATTGCCATGGTTCCATTTTGTGAATTGTGTTGCCATTTATTTCGGTTCATTGTTCTTATTTTATTATTATTACACTTTTTTATCAATAACAATTGGATTGTTAAAATGTGAAAAAAACATATTTTTTTATTTATTACGATTTTTAACAATAACAGTTGTTCCAATACATCATTCACTCATTTTTCTCCTGTAAGGTTTGATAATCATCCCACCGTACGAAAAAAGTCTTTCTACTGGTGCTGAACTTGGTAAGAATGTGTTGTATTTTTAAAATACTTTTTTTATTGTAGGATAAGCTGAATCACAAAGTATTTTGAAGGGAATGTTAAAAATGCAAAATACATCTCGAGAGAATACAAAATGACAACAGACATTTAAATGCAAAATACAAAATAGCTATTTTGCATTTTGTATTTGCATTTTAAATAGAAGTATTTCAAATAAATCGCACCTCTGCTTGTATCTAACGACGAAATGATTTGTTTGAAAGATCAGACGAGTTAATAAAGGAGCCTATATAAATACTATACCTAGTAGTTTCCCCGACGTGTCCGGGCGGGCAGGACGCGGCCGCGTGCGCGCCGGGCGCGGTGCGCGGCCAGCGCAGCCCGTGCGACGGCTCCGGCGCGCACGCCTCGTCCTTCGCGCCCAGCGCCCACATCGTCACGCCCTTCGCGTTCGCCCCCGCCACGGATGTCACTTGACAACGGAACTCGCCTGATTTCTGGAGATTGAATTTTGAAAATATTTATGTTACGTATTGTTTAACGTTAAATGTGCAACAGTTACACTTATTAAAAGTCATTTTAAGTATATTTTTATAGGAAAAATAAATTTTATAAATTTACACTTATGATGTTTATAATAATTACATTTATGTAGGTACTTGATGGTTTTTGTTTCATTTCAGTTCATTTTAATACATTTTTTCTTTATAAAATAGAAATATCAAAAAATAGAAATGGTAATATATACCTACTTATAAATGCAATTAATGGTCATCTATAATTAACTACAAATAGGATTGGCTTGCTTCAAATAGACAGTAGCTAATTTTGAGGACTAAGTTACGCCACAAAAAAATTTTAACTTTCACAACTTTCAACCCACATAGCAATCCTAACACTACTATGAAAAGATAGCGGTCGGTACGATGATACCGCCAAAGTCGAATAACTCTACTAAACTTATCTTATCGTATCTAAGACTTTATGTAACATTACCTGAACATTATACAGTTTGAGCACACTGCCAGCTGGGTACAGATCCTCCCAGACCTCTCTCCCTGGAGCAAGTGGCAGCAGCGTCCGCTCCCGCGCCCAACTGAATCCAAGTACACCGTGGACGCGACCAGCGCCCGCTAGGCACGTGATGCTTACGTTATCACCCTGAAAAAATAGAATATTACGGTGTATAATGAAGTAATATTATAATTTCCTAAGGTACTCGTATATAGATTTTTTTAGCAAAGTACATAAGCCTCCAAATTTGGAAATGATATTAAAATATACGAAGAAGAATTAATGAGGGGGAACCTTCAAAAGGTACCCGGTGCATAGGGAGCGACAGAGTTATGTGGGACTCTTATTGCACTAAAACCCCCCCGGTGGCCATCTTCGGCGCTGAGTAGAGGACTCCGGGATCTCCAAAGGAACGCAACCGGAGTACTCTTAGCGCTTTGCCTCGTCGGGCTCCGCCCAGGTGAGCATGCCGCTCGCCACACCGTCTGGTGTGTACGACGGTATGCGACCACACATACCGTCGTCCATATCCGGGGTCGCTGGCCGGGCGGTTCGTGCTCCCACTCTTGCCGCCCGCAACCCCGGAAGCCCCCTTTTAGTCCCCTCCTACGACAGGCAGGGGATACCGTAGAGCTATTCTGGTCCCGGAACTACAGGGACAACGAAGATGTCTACTTGGCAAGAAATTGAATTAAGAAGTCATACTAGCTATTAATGATCCTAAATATATTTATTTGGCCAGTAATTGAAACGGGAAACATTTAATTGCCATACCAAATAAAATCAGTTACCTATCATATTAAACGACGTCACACGCACTTTTAGTGTTAATTCTTATTCGTTATTCTTTATGACCAGTGTACTATTCTGAATAAGATCTCACCTTATTAACAGTAAGAGTAGACGGCACTAGTCGTATATCAGGCGGCATGAGCACAGCCAGCCGCAGCGCCCGACAGCGCCGTCGCCCGCCGTCGTCAGCGGCGCACGACCATCGCCCACCGTCTGGCTTCTTTGCCTCCGATATACCCAGCACCGACATACGACGCCCCAGTGCGTCCTCTGCTACGGTGCGCGTCCAAATGTCTCTGGGAAAGTAAATAAATAAGTTGAGAAGCCGTCTGCATGCAGTCCTGATAGTGTCTAGTACCGCCCATGGACATTTATAATCTACCCCACATAAGTTATGATTCCTACCTGAGCTCGGCTACACGTGCGCCGTCACCCCTGGGGACTAACTTGTAACGCCTCGAAAAATATACCTTACCATACACTTCAAACCCGAACACACAACGCTTAGCATTGCTGTTATGAGGCAGAAATAGGTGTGGCTATGGTGCCGGAGTCAAACATTCATCATATTATAATATAATCTTCAAATAAATTTGAACACCGGTAAGTATCTTATAACATTTCATCTTATTAAAGCGTTTTAAAAATGTTATCTCATAGTAAGTTCACACAAATAAAACTATGGAACTACCGTTTTCCTTCCGAATGCAATAAGTTTCAAAGTCGTAATTTGGTAACTTTCCCGACTTTTCACTTTAATGTACTCGACGTACAGTATGAAAGTGTATTATCTAAGTGAAGTTATGGCATGAAAACGTGTAACAAATAGTTATATAGTCCAACTAATTTTAAGTGGCTACAGTAGTTCATAGATTTACTGAGTAGTATTTTAAAGTAGTCTGTCGAGGTACTTGACTTTTCTCGCATTTAATACTTACGTACTTTTGACAAGAAAATGACAAAAAGGACAAACTTAGTTACTTAAAAGCGATTTCTCCAAGTTCCAAGGAATCAATTGAGTCAGCATACGAATAATATTCAGAAAGGGAGCTAAACTAGATGACCTACAAACTAATTTAATATTAAAAAATCCGTGACTTAACTTAGCGAATCATTTGCAATACAATAGTGCCACAATACCATTATGTATAGATACACTGCAGTAGTGTTACAAGAAAATGTAAAAACTTTTCATTATATAAACTAATTTTGTCAAAAGTAAAGGTTACCTCACCTGGTGGTGCCATTAAAGTTTATTTTAACTCCATCCTTGTACCAAGTGAAGGCAATATTCGGGGATCCGTACGCCATACAACTCAGTATGAACTCTGACCCCTCCCATACCTCCGGCCGCTGGTTCACGATTAACGCCTGTAATAAAATCGGGCATTTGAATGTAAATTCTTGGTAAAGTTTAAACTCGGGGTATATTTTGACCGAATCATAAAATGTATACCGGTCCCAATTTGCATTTCATAAGTTGATTAAAATGTAACTTTTGAGAGCTGTAATTGGGTTAGGAGGGATCCGGATGTGTTTAGATATTAGACATTATTTTATTTCCTGGTATTTTCAACCTGGGCGTACAGATAAATATATTCGGTACGAGTTAAAATAAATTGTTTGGAAAATTCATGATTGAAACACGTAGTAACATGTTGTGGGGTAAATGGCAGATAAAATACAATAATTTGATTTCAAAATATACTAGCTTACGTAATTAATTATATAAATAAATCTATGAAAGACAATGTACAGATGTACAGAACATCGGCTATTCTAGAAGGTTAAAAATTAGTTCGTAATGTAGATTAATACACATATTACACTTATTATTTTTTAAAATCTATTCCCTAACGTGACAAAATAGAGGTCAAAAATGTGTGTATTATACTTACAAGGGCACGTTTTAATTTTTTAGGGAATTTGATAAATATTTTCGCAGTAAAAAGTAAGAATATCTCTTTGTTTAAAAAAAGAGTCAAAGAGCATTATTTATCACTTTCATAATATAATATGTATGTATAATATATATATATTATTTATATTTTTATATCGTATGTTTTTATGCACGCTAAATTTGTTTTCATATGAGCATTCCGATCTCAGGGCTGCTGGAAGAGATTTCATTTTGAAATAAGCAGTCCTTTGTACTCTATTTTCATAATGTTTGCTGTTAATAATTGTTTTTTTCCCTGTACAAAAAGTTATAAAATAAAATAAATAAATAAATAAAAAGTATATTGTTATGGTTGCATATTAGTGTAATTTTTTTGTGAAATGTTGTCATAATTGGCTCATTCGGTTTTAAAATCATAGATATACAAAACAAACAAACAACATTTTATTGGTTTTCTATCTTCCTATTATTTATATAAGCTTCTAACCTTACCTAAAGTGAGTTTTAAAACTACACTAAAAAAATTATTAATGCACATAAAACCTTTCGTAAATAAGTTATATCATAAAAATTAACGAACAAAACATCCCCTTAGGTAACGTACGGGTAATTATACTTATCTCTACAACTCCTTTTCCCTTTAGAATTTTCCGTGAATAGCATGTTTTAGTAATGCTGGGTAAATAGTTACCAGCTCTTGTGGCGTAATAGCTGTTTTAAATTTAAAATTCCATCTTTCGTTCATGAAGAGCAGACGCGGGTTTAATTTGAAAAATACGTCGCGGAGAGACGTTTGAGGGTTTATACCCGTTTTATGGATGTAAGGGATGCTCTGTTATTATTTTATCATCATTATTCATTCTTAGGTAAGTAAAATGTTTTCAGCGTTCTTAAATTTTAATAAATATAAAAGCTAAATTTTATAATTTTACGCACTTAATTTCGCACTCTTGCAGATTTGAGGTTCGCGTCTTTGAACATCTCAGTTTTTTTCGAAATTAGGTATCTTTCTATCTAAAATAATATTATTATTGGATTTCTTAGCGAAAAGTAGCCCCGTCGGACAACGTGTTCAACATACCCTTTGAAGCACCCACCCAATTTCCAACCACGTCCGATATACTTTAACTTTGTAGATCAGCTTATACGTATAGAAGTTGTTAAGCTATGTGCATTTTTATGTATAAAATCTCATTTCACTAAACTAAGCCATAATCGAGGAATTGCGTAAGATACACCCAAAAAGACATTAATCTCAATTAAGAATTTCCTCTTGAAATTGGCTAAAATTCTAAGACGTTTGCACATACAGGTCAACCTGATAAAAGCAGGTTAAACCAAGTTTCCTTAGAAACTGTTCTCAGACCACGCTCATTATTACCAGAGATAACATCTTTACTTCGCGTGGCAAAGGCGATAGGTTAGCCTAACAAGATATATCTGGAGCTGGCCCGTCGCCAGCCAGAGGAAACGTACATTTGAAATAATTAAAACTTTCGCCGAGGAAGCACGGCCAATTGGAATCTTTATTGTCCTGTTAATTGCTGTACAAAAGTTTTTATCTACATTTAGCGGGTTAGTTGAGATTATGGGGCAATATATTCGTGTAATGCGGTTAAGTTTATGGTTGTAATGTATTAGTGTAATGTGATGGCCGGATCAGGATTCGGACGGCCGTTACTGCAGTGATGTTTGTAACGGTTTCGATTCTCAGCCGGTTAAAAATATTTTTAACTGCTGTAATATTGTAGCGTAATGTGGTTTAAACTTTAATGTGATGAATGGTTAATGGTTTATATGGCTCTTACGCCCATTGATATTTATATTATTCAGATTTTTTTTGAATTTTTGAAATATATATTCATGTAATTATGTTAAATTTATGGGTGGAATATATTTGTGTTAATGCGATGGCCAGATCCTGATTCGGACTGCCGTTAGTGCAGTGATATTTGTAATATTTCGATTCCCAGCCGGTTAAAATTATTTTTAACTGCTGTAATATTTTACTATAACGTGTTTCAGATTCGACAAATGGTTAATAATCCGAATAACAGTAAAGCTCAATGAAATTCATTCCTTTCGCTTATTAAATTTTGAAATATAAGTGTAATGATATTAGGTTTATAGAGATAAAATATATTAGTGTAATGTGGTGAACGGTTAATGGTTCTGGCGACCGTTAGTGCAGTAATGTTGCCAACATTACTGATCTCAATGTCCTATAGGTTTAACATCTAAAATTTTGCATTCTGTACGCGAGTTTTTGTGTTACACTTGCTCACTTTGAGGAACTTAATAAGCGAGGGCAACTTATGAAGTGTAATACTCAGTTCTGACTCTAATTATCAATTAAAATCTCGGAGCGATGCGTAGCAATTCTGCTTTTAACTATTGCTTGACACTGACTGATGTCTGTTTTATATAATTGTAATGTGGTTCAATTTTTGAGTGATATATTATTATAATGGAACGAATACTCAATGAATTATATATTTATATCTTAAAAAATCTAAATATCGAATTTGGTTCTTTGTATTGGTTGATCCAGCCATTGTATTTCAAAGATATCCACAGTACGTTCAATAATGGCTTTTACAACCTTGTGGGTCTGTGATTGTGGAAAGCACATACAAAGTGATATTTGGTAAATAGTTACCTATTTACCTATACATATAATTTAAGACGTTTTACCTTATTTGTAATAGCAGTAAAACGTGTAGCTGGCAAAAACTTTTATATCTAAAATTCAGTATTTTTTATTTTTTGTGCTGCTTATTATAAGTGCAAAAATACTACAAGATACTTGGTTAAGTATACTTGTTAAGGTGCAAAAAATAAGCAATAGAGGTAAATTGCAGCTTAGTTCCGAGAACAATGCACCTGTTTCATAATGTAGTATTTAAAATAAAAATACTACAGTAAGAATTTGCTGGGTATTAAGCTCAGATTATACCACAATAAGAATTTGCTGGGTATTAAGCTCAGATTATAATAATTAGTAATTCATCTTTGCTGAAAATGTGGCGTGATACAATAGTCGCTTTCCCGTGGCTAATGTGGTAACTATAAAGTCTGATGTGCAGTAAGTTCTCGTACGGTTCCAGGCCAGGCCTCAATTGATGATGAATTAAGATCCCTACTTTGTATCTTTGTTTGTCTCCATAGCAACTTTGTATAGGAAATGCTAGTATGGAGTTACGGGAGTAAAATTTATTAAAAATATCGTGTTTAAATTTAAATATAAATATTTTATTACTTCTGGATAACCGTAACGCAAACCACAACGATTCACTTAACCGTTGGAAGTATATTCAATCGTAGCCGTTAACAGCGACTGCTTAGCAAACCGACCGAGCGTGGTTCGTTACTTACTTAAATTATAAATTCAAAACTTTATCGAACAATTTTCGCCGTGGTGTAAACTTATATTTTGGAAGTACACGAGACTTACATACATGTAAATTTAGCGCTAGCTGCTTATGAAAATGTAGCGTTTTGGCAATTTTCGTAGTCGATTAGAGTGAAATCGCGTTGTACTCGTAGCCGCAAGGAATACGTATAGCGTCACATTGAAAACTATGTCAAACAATATTTCTGTGCCACAACCATAGATTAGTAAATATTACTCGCTCCTAACAAGAAAATGTAACCTTTTGACGATTGTCACTGTAATCTATTTTCGTGTTTGAAAAATATTAAAAAAATGTAGTTTTTAGATCATTTACGAATGAAATGATATTTCTCCACACTTTTTCTTCGATTTCGTGTTTTTGCACCAATTAATTGCGCATGTTGGCATTGTTCCGCGTAAATTACACCATGACAGCCATTAAACGGCTGACAGATTTTTCAGCCGTTTAAGTCATTTAATGGGTTCCTTCAATTACAAGGTGGTGAGATATCTATACTTATCTATGGGCACAACTTATAATCGTCAAGCAAATAATGTAAACTTACATGTAAGCTAAGCGCTGGCTGCATATCGAAGTGTAGCGTAGCCGGTAAAAGTCGTAGCCGATCGGTGCGAGACCGCGTAGCAGCGAGGCGAGCGAGTGCGGCTCGTAGCGCCCCGGCCTCACGCCTCGCGCCCCACACGCGTAGCCACACCGACCGCGCTCCATTCGATTCAATTGCGCTACGAAAATAATTTACATAATATTATCGTTACTGGCTCAAAAGTTTATCGGTTCAACTTGCTTAGATTTATTTATATCAGTTCCACACACCCACACATACACTTCGTATTCAAGTGTAATGCGTCGAAAGTATTAAATCAAGGTGATTCAATTTAATATAAATTTGTCTCTCTCTAATATGGAAATACTCTGCGACAGAGCTGGTGTTCGTAAAATAAAAGAAAAACAATATACATGGCCTTTACTCTGACTCTAATAACATCTGCATATCCCCATTTCAACAAGGAAATTTTAATTATACAAATGTATGGGAATATTCCGGAATTTATAAGTTATCACAAAGACGGACCCACTATTCATGATTAAATTTCGTTTGTTTTAAAAAAAATCCTCTAATAAATTTGCAAATGGAGGTAAATAAGTAATGAAGCTTTATCTAAAATATTATGTTATTTATCACTGTTATTTAGATATATAATGGATAGAATAATTTGCAAAAACAAATAACAAACCAATAGTTCAATTCATATGGCAAGAATAATTCCTAACAATATTAAATCCAAGCTTTGATTGGAGTAGATTGCAAATAATTTAATTATTACTTCAATTGGATGGGCAATTTTGTATTATGAGTAATATCGAGTAATATTATAGGTTGTTGCGACCATTCAAATGTTCTATATGATTTTATATTAGATTTGAATTGTTATGTAACTTACCTAATGTTCAAAATTTCTATTTCATCTTGTAGGGTGATATTGGAACTTTTTAAATAGTTGGTGATCTGAAATAAAAATAATTGATTCAATGAATGTTAAAATAATGCCTCGTATAAAATTTTTGTTAATTCAAATAATCTTCAATCTCTTGAAAAAATGTTATTCAAAATTATTCGTAGTTGTACCTGTTTAACAATTTCTTGAGATATGTTTACGGTCCCTTCGTCCACTATTTGCAGTCTTGTTTCGAAGCGAGCAGATGCTGCAAATAAAATAATATTAATTTTGTCCAAGTATATTAAAAAAATAACAATATTGCTCAAAGTTGACATTTAAACAAATTACCCGCAAAAGATACGAGTTTTATCTTGTAGATGTATATTTAATGGGAATCAAACTTGGACCTTATAATTAAACCAACCACTACAACATTATGTCTAATGACACCTAATAAATAGGAGAAACGCATTCAGATATTTAAGTATCGTACGTATCGTCACTACACTCTATTTAACACTAAGAGACAGGTTGTTATAAAGCGTAGCACGTAGCACTTTATCAAGTAGCTTCTACGTCTCAGTGGGACTGCGCCCTGCCATTGCGTTGACTTCAAGTTGGTATGACGGCTACGAGAGCTCTACGTCAGGCGTAGCGGCGTAGCTCTTTGTAGCAATGAAGGAGACGTCGTTAGTTTTTGTAGCGCTACAAAGTGGTACTTATGAGGAGACAAGAAATGACGAAAGTAAAATGTTGCCTCACGCCATAAGTTGTACCAAAACCTTTAAAGATATTACTATATATATACGGGTATAACTCGAGTATTATATTGTCTGTATTCAAATCTGTACCAGCGTTGGTCATGTTACCGTTAGTAACGTGGTTTCAGGTTGCCATTCACATATGTATCATGTAATCAACCTTCCAACCATTGAAGATTGAAATATACCTACGTAATGCGGACTACATGTTTATTTTCTATTATTACTATATAGAAAGAGTTGTGTAAAACTTACATGCGTCATTGTCTTTCGGGTTACAGTCACAGGAAGTTCCTTCGCGACAGCCTTCTGAACATTCTTCTATTCCGCATTCTGAAAAATATTCTTACTGTTATATGAAGTTTTGTAAAATAAGCGGTGCAAGTGTTAATGTTTCTTTATTCAATTGATAATAAAATATATTTTTTTATATATTTTTCATATATCGTGTTTTTTATATATTTCTATCTTGTGATACTTCTTGTATTTCTAAAAGAAATATATTGTCACTTCCGACTACTAAAAGGAAAAGAGCGCTATTTTTTTTATCAAACTTCCCTTAAATAACTAAATAAACCTAGATTAGTTCGATAGGCCTTTCCCCTTACGTTGCGAGATACCGGAGCGCTACCGGATATGCATAAGGACATAAATATCTAAACTCTAGAAACAGATTTCCAAATTCATATTTTCCATTTGGCTCTCAATAAAATCTGGGACCAAGTTATGAAAATTGCGATTATAATTTTATATTCTACTTATTGCACAAATATGAGTATTTCTACATAGGCTACAATATAAAATTTATACTCCAGGAAATTCCTTAATTACCTAATTCATCTATAATCGCAAAAGGTAAACGGAGTTTAACGTAACCTAAATACAATTAAGCCGTGTAACCGGTAGCCCTTTGAAACCTTTCAACAAGGTAACAACTTCGCAAATATTGTCCCTAAAGTTAGAAAAGTTCGCAAATAGTTTGTCAACAGGTGTTCGATACGAGTTGCGATAAACCTTCGGGGATTGAGACAAAGGCCGATCTGGACGGAGGCTTTACTGAAAAACGTTTGAGGGAGCTCCCTATGGGTTTGAACAAATTATTTCTTTGTCCGCGGGGAGTTTTCGAAATTTGCGACAAAGTTAAATAGTTTGTTTCGAATTAGATGTGTTTTGTAAAATGCTGATTGTATAAGTATTGAATTCTATTGGATTGTTTTTGTTTTAGGAAATATATTATATGTATATAGAAAGTTATATGTATGTCTGTTTTTTCTTTGTTATTTTCGTATTGTACTTGTACTATTCGACTGGTAGTTTTAACAAAATTAATTAAATAACTGGTAATAGTATATTTATAGTTCTTTCGGTTTGCTCACATTTTTTTGTATATTTTACTACTCTCTAATGCTAATCTCTGTAATAGATCCAATGACATAACGCAGATACGTTCTTGCTACCTAAAATATTATGTTATCTGCATATTATTATTTCTATGTATATGGCCAGGGCCATAAATGGTACATTTATATAATACTATTATATTTTTACACTCGGATTCGCACACGGTTAAAGGTCGATGACAAAGTTGTTTTATCTATCCCTCGGGAACAGTACTTTTCTCCGATAAAAAAGGTACCGTGTCCTTTACTGGAGCCCTGTCAAGTGTATAAAAAAATTCATGACCATTGGTTTGGTATATCAAGCGTGAATAAGCAGTGATAGCCTAGTGGTTAAGAAACTCGGCCTCTTGCTCGAGGAGTCCGAGGTCCAAATCCCAGGCAAGCACCTCTGGTTTTTCGAAGTTATGTGCGTATTAGAGATTAATTATCACTTGCTTAAACGGTGAAGGAAAACATCGTGAGGAAACCTGCATACCTGAGAGATTTATAAAAAAAATCTTAAAGGTATGTGAAGTCTACCAATACGCACATGGCTAGCGCGATGGACTATGGCCTAATCCTTTTCATTCTGAGAGGAGACCCGTGCCCAGCAGTGGGATGGTAATGGGTTTATGATGATGATGATGATCAAGCGTGAAACTATAGCAAACAAACAAACTCACTTCACACTTAGCATTGAAATGTACTTAGTCAAGAGAGACTACGAACCATCAAAATAATAAAACACAAGTTCGTGGCGAGCAAAAACTATACCTACGACCTACGTCTGTGGCCAATTTATGTAACTGACAATATTCTGACAAGGGCACTCGACCGATAGCCCTGTGTTTAATGAGGGCCGCTTGATGACAACATTACTTTCCTATCCATTTCCTCATTCCCATCTTAAGGGTTATTTCCTGGGAGCTAATGATCATCCCCTCGATCCGATATCCGTAAATTCTTCCCAGAGCCATATTATTCATGTTTTATCGTGTCACCAACAAAGAGCTGTTCTGAACAGTTTGGTGATTATATACTGCGTGTTTCCGCCCGCGACTTCGTTCGCCTCAAATTTAGATTTAGTGAAGAGTTCATAAACAAAAGGTGGGGTATTCTCTTTGCATACCAATTTTGGCGATCGGTTGAACGGTAAACACTTTTATGTACTGCGTTATTTTGTGGCAAGTTATAGCAAAATGTACTGCCTGATAAGGTTCTCCGTGCTCATGGGTTAACCAATTTTCATGGTGATTGATTTAACAGTATAAAAATTGATATTCCGCCGCGCTATCTAAGAGCAATTACAACAAAGTGGACCATAGATATTGTGCATGAAAAAAATCCATATGAGCCAGCTGTAGTGGTGATAGGTCAGAGGTTCTTTTACACACACATTCATTTTATATACGGACTTCGTGATCTAAACAAAGCATTGAGATAAAGGATGTAAAGGAAATGCGAGAAAAGAAAAATCCTTTGCGATAACGCTTTTGTCTTTGATGCATGCACCAGTTTTCAATAATCATATTCATATTATTAACGTGTGAAGTTATTTTGATAAATTTTACATAGGTGAACTATTCAAGATCATTTGTTTATATAAAGTGGTCATTACATCGTTAGTCGAATGCAGAAATATTACTCGTATTTAAATTCAATTGGAGTTTGTAGAGTGTATGTGAAAGATATCAAATGGGAAAGCATTTGGTTGGTATTAATATAATATCTTATTTCAAACTGCGGGAGCTCCGTTCCTTTAACTCTCGTGCTCTGTCTTTACCTCTTCATCGGTCTGGGTTTCTCTCTAATTCTTTCACACTCCAATCAGCGCGGCTTTGGAATGCTCTTCCTGAGGAACTTAGAAGGATGTGCTCCAAATACACTTTTAAAAAGAATGTCTTTGCTCACAATTGTAATTTACTTCATCATTAGATATAGTGTCTACACCATTTTTCTTCATTTTCATGTAGTAATTTTTTTTAAATGTATTTACTTCTTATCTATTTATATCTTATTTCTTTTTTTCGCTCTCTTTCTCTCATTCTTTCTATTTTATGTTCTCCTTTTTATCATTTTATTTTATTTCCTATTTATTATTATTATTTTATTTTTTTTTAGTATTTTTCTGCACATCACTAAGGTTGACTGGGAGAAAATGCTATTTAGCATTAAGTCCGCCTTTTGCACCACATTGTTTTTAACATGGTCAATAAAGAGTAAATAAATAAATAAATAAAACTGGGCTTCATTTATATGTTTTCTAGAATGAAGTGAGTAAAGTTATAATATATGTCATCCTTATATAAATTAATTAAATATTATGATTTATTTATGACAGCTGTGGTAGTATATTATTGTTCGTGCCACAGAGACTTAAATATATATCTAAATTGACAATCGAGCCTAGCACCATCTTTATTACAGACTACAATGGACGCCGATGAGAATGGAGTAATAATTCACAAAGGGGCAGGATGGCGAAGTACGTTTCAGGCCTCTACAATTTTGGGAAGAGATCCGTACCTTAGTGTAACATAAACCACTGAGCTATAGGCCCGTGCCAGACATAGCACAAACATTTGAACACATTTTTGAACACAGTGAAGAACTGGTATTTGAGTATTTGTTCAAAGCTTGCTTCAAATATTTGCACTTTGCCATTTGGTGTCGGTTTTTCGAGCGCACATCAAAGTTCGAACTTCAAATATACGCGGAGCCTGCTACACATGCGCATAGTCCATTTGCTAGGAGACCATGACATGAGTGACAGGTTAAAAAATTTAAACAAATAAATGTTCAAATGTGTGAGCAAAGCCTTTGTTCAAATATTTGTTTATGTCTGGAACGAGCCATAGAAGTCGTAGAACTTACCTGGGGCAGCTATTTGTGACTCGCAGAGGTCGCCAGTGTAGCCCGGAGCACATATGCAACTCACAGCGGCGGGACCCATTTGCCTGTTGAGTTACATATTATTTATTATTTGAAAAAAATCTACGGTTTTCATTGTAAAACGTTTAAATATAAAACTAAATATAAGGCTTAGTTAGATTACGAGTAGATTAAACTAAAGAGACTATTTTGTTTTAAAACTCTGCTTAACAAAAATATGTTACCGAGAAAAGAATGCTACGGCCGTGCCGCTTTTTTTGGCTCGACTTGGCGGAGGCACTGCCGTGCCTCCTGATCTTGTTTTAATAATTAGTATGACCGTTGTATTTTAAAATTGTCATTGAGAGTACATGTCAGAAACAACAATGTCAGATTATAAATAATGTTGGCAAACTTGAGATAATTAATTTATTTGTATCAACAAAATTAGCCCAAGGGGTCTGAATACCGTTCTAAATACGATATATGTGCAGTTCGCATATCAGCATTTGGTATGATAAGCTATGTCATGCTAGCCAAATGGGGATATAGTATGGGGATTTTCAAAAAAATGTAGCGCGTATGACTTATTATTAGGTTTTATAAAAAAGGTCAAAACTCAAATTTCAACCGACAAGAGTACATTTGTATAATTTAACTGTTTGCCCAAAATGCATTTCCTTCCTCGGAGCGTTGTTTGAAATAATAGCGTCAATTTCCGCTAAATTTGTACCCTCGAGACGATCCCTACAAAACCCTACTCGTCTATTTGTGTTATGAACCGATACAATGTTTATGCAGTAAGTGGAAGTCATGCTTTTGACGTCTTAATTTGCCATTAAATGGTTACGAATGAAATTAATTCGAAGTGTTATATTCTACCCGTAGGGGAAGCGACAAATCGATGTCAAGTAGAAGTCTGGTTCCATATAAAGGCCGTTGGTAGAAAGATGAGCTGCATTTTCATTTGCTAATTTTATTAAATGGACAATATAAAAAAGTTATTTGTCAGTATTCATTTAATGCAGGTTTGATTATAGTACGAAAGTACAATAAAACCTTTTGAAAATACTTTGACTATTCTTTAAATATTATATAAAATAAAAAAGTGAACTTATCTTAATAAAACAGCAACATTTTTATTCTATAAAACCACAACAGAAAAAATAAGCTATTCAAAAAAACAAATCGCATCGCCCGAAGACGGACTTGGTAAGAACACGTATAATTTCAAGTTCTGGAGCAGTTTGCCTGAGATAATGCATTTCCTTCCTCAGTGCTACGGAATAATAGCATCAATTTCCGCAAATTCCCTTGGGATGATCCCGCTAAACCCTGTGTTCGCATATTTTGCAATGTGGAATTATAGTAGTATTTTTGGATGTAGCTCGATATGCTTTTGTCTAAATAGAGGCCGTAAATTGTTGACGCTGTTGTTCTTTGCTGTGTGAACTTTGTTGTATTATGTGGGTAATAATCCATTGCTGTATGAACTTTGTTGTTATGTCAGGAACATTCTAGTGCTATGATTTCTGTTCTTTCAACCGGGATTTTGCAAAGTCGAATTAGTGCGTATAACATCGTGAGGTAACCTACATGTCAGAGAGTTCTTAAAAAATAAATTTAAGCTGCGTGTTATCTACGAATTCACACTTGGACAGCGCGGTGTCCTGTTGACTAACCTCTTCTCACTGTGAGAAGAAACCTGTGGCCAGTAGTCGGCTGATCACATGTTGATGTCTCAACAGCAAAAAAAGTTTGGAAAATCCAAAAGTTCACGACTCATAATGCTCATTTATTAAAAAAAAAACTTAATTCGTTCAAAATTAATTGCCGAAAAAACAGCTGTGGTAGGAAGAAGGTTCTGCACAAGCGCCCCTGGTGGAATAAATGTACATAATATCTATAGATATACAGTCTTGTAGTTTTCGTTTTTTATTAATTGAAATTAAACGACACTGAATTAATTAATCATTCGCATTCAGTGACCTACAATCGTCGATTAGAATTTTAAAAAAAAATTAACTCAAATGATGGATTTTTTCACAAGTTACAGTGTTTTCAGGTTTCACACATGACGGACAGGAAAATTTTTTGACCTATTTTGGTGTTTTTTTCCAATTCTATTGCAGTAAATCAATTTTTAAAAAGTATGGAATTAATCTCCATTAAATTATCTCGACAATAGTATGCAAAATATCTTGATTCCGTGAACTATCAAGGCTATAATAATAAAAATAGCCGCCAAAATGAAGCGAAAAAAATTTTTCGATCGTAAAGCACTCTCTGATGCTTCGCATCATGAGTCGTGCAATTGATTTCTATTAAAGTCAGTACATAAAATTCTATAGAATGAGAGACAACAATTTCCGAAAAAGATTGCTAGATCAATTTAAAAATATAGCTATCCAAACCTCGTTTCGATAACAAAACGTTACTGCAATAGCGCAAGCATTCAATCGGTTCATTCTAACTCGTTTCGTTCGGCACAAGGGACTTTCAGATTGACCTGTTTTCCCCAGACGGTTCCTGGTCGCTTTTGTGCGCCTCGCTGAACCAACTTGCTAAGGCACCGTCACCGTAAGTTAAAGCTACGCCTCCATTATGCTAAACAACACTAAATTTAAACCTTTGGAATTGCAGTCTGAAGACGGCAAGACAGCTCAATCGTACAAATACAAATGAAACTTAAATAGGACCGAACCGCTTCGGAATAAAGTTTCTCACAACAAATATCGGGTTCCGCTGTGGACCGCGAGAAATTCGTTATTCGGAGGAAATTGCACAGCGCTAAAGGAAACGGGCGGCCGCCTCGCAAATGAATGGAACCGTTGTATTCAAAGCGGAGCGGAGACAACAAAATATTTAACCCTTACCTGCAGGTGCCGCCGTTTTTGCACATGTTGGACATGCTGGGACAGAGCGGCCCCACGCCGCAGTCCGGTCCCGAGTACCCCTCGAAACATGCGCAGTAGAACTCCCTGCGAAGCGAAATATTGCACAGTGAGCAATAAATTCCATTACAAGTAGATACTAGACAGCGCCAGATGTGTTTTTGCTGTGACAAACGAATATGTAAACAGTGAATGATGCCACTATTATTGTGTCCGCGAAGCTGTGGGCGCGCACGCCAGTCAAGTGGAGTCCACCGCACATTCGGCTATGCTTTGCACTAAATTTTTCCGCTCTATTGACTGCGTTAATGGGTTTTCAAGTGAGATTTTTCACTGATAAATCCCTTTATTATTGTATAAAATATTGCTCAATTTCAAGCGCACGATGCGACGTTAAAAACGATTGTGGGATCGGGCGGCGATAACTCCGATTGTTATCCATTCAATAACTCGTAATTTTCATTGGGATTACAGATTGAATTTCGATTCGCGACCAAGGAGCACAATTTATTTTTATAGAATACGTGATTTAATGTTGATTGTTTTTGATATTTACTTCCCGTTTTAACACTTCAATGTTGTTTTAATTTCTGAGTGCGCTTAACGGCTCGTATACACAGATTATTATTTATAATGTATGAAATGTATCAGCACAAACATTCTAATTACCTAGCATGTGGGTTATTTGAAAATGAAAATATTGATAGACATATATGTGCGGTTATATACGAATTTAGATATTTTCAACCTGATTTCACGCTTCGCAATCTATATCTTAGATAGTTTAATCTTTCTAAGTATTAGCTTATAAGGCTCTCTTTAATGTTTATTATCGTTAATTTCGTGGAAATGATCATATAACCAGAACTTGCATACTAGTTACTAATGAATAACTAAATAACTTACGTATAATTTTGTCTAGCGTAACAGTGTCCCAATAAGCGACACTCGATGGCGCTGCACGAGGGTGGCTCTTCAGTTACCGTGGGCGGCTTCACCACGTACGTGACATTGAAGCCGAAGACTGATAACAGACCCAGTGCCCGAAGCTGGGTGCCTTCCAGTCGATTGAGGGTCAACTCCACGACCAGCACTGGACTTTGGACCTGGTGGAGAAATGGTTGCTTTAATAATAAAAACATTTTGGTATGAAATATAATGCATACGTGATGATTTTCGATACGATGGAAACGAGCAAGCAGTCCACCTGAATGTGGTCATTGTTTACCCAAGATAACATTAAAATCCGAAGAGATGTCGATCACAGATGCATGTAGTAATGCATTTGCGATCGACCTGAGGGCGAAGTTGGAAAACTTTGGAATAATATGCGTCCCTTACAGATTACAACACAGAAGCACTTAATACTGTTGTTATTAGATAGAAAGAGGTGTGCCTGTAGATCACAGCCCAGCAATGCTTTACACAGCTATTATAAGTCAGATATAAATGTGAGGCGATTGTGCCGCACAAACTACTCTGAATAAATAGTCAGATAAGTTGCTGCCTGAAGGCAACAACTTATCTGACTATATTCATTCATTATTATTAAGTTAAGATTAAAACTACTTCGCAACAATCCGCTACAAATATGTATCTCGTATATATTTTAAACCATGCAATCATCAGGGTAAGTGGACTCTACGATGGTCCTTCGAGGGAGGGAGGGTGGTTTTAAACCATGCAGGGTTTAAAATATATACCATCATACATATTTGTAGCGGATTGTTGCGAAGTAGTTTTATTGTTATATTATTACATTACATAATTATATAATTCTACATTACATAAAGAATATATTATTGTACATTAAATAAAGAGCTAACAAATTCAAAGCAAAACCTAGTGAAATATTATTGACACTTCGCAGTTTGCACTTCGTATACCACAAGGTTCTACTTAACACATTCGTATTATATTGCTGGACTTTAGTTTGCGTGCACATTGAATATTGTCGTCACCGTACGGATTTGCATAACGTTCCGTTTTGGTCCAGTTATTTTAGTCACTGCTACAGAATAACTGGAGTCCGGGTCTCATTTATTTCGTACTTACCTGAGCAGCAAATGTGTCTAATTATGTTCAAGGTTTAGTTTTATTCGCTTTACTGTTGTGTTTGTTGTACCAAATTTTTATTCATTGCTAGGAATATTTTTTTCCTAAAATAGACTTAAAGCATACTTCAACATTCTGTTTTAATACGTTTACTTTAATAAGTTTGACGTTAATGATTTCATGATCTTTTTTTAAATATATTCTACAGAATATATTCGATAAGAGAAAATACTTAAAAGACCGTACTGGTTACAAATACATGGGTTATGTTAGGATTAAGTTGAAACGCTTTATGTGTTGTACCTAACATATATAATACGTAACCTTACCATACTGTTCACATCAGAATATAACCACTTAAGGAATGAAGAGAAGGTATAAGGGTAGTGCCATTGCAGTCAAATCACGATACAGACAATATTTCAAAATCTTCATCTTCAAATCTTAAGTGCACTGCGATGTGTCAACTATAAAATATTATTCTCAGGAAGGAATATCTCATCTAAACTTGATTACAGATGTCCAAGGGCGGCAATAGATACTTACCGTCAGGTGGACTGCAATCTAGTATGTTACTTCAATATCATAAGAAAAAAACTGCATCCCCGTTTACGACTTTCATTACATAAATAATCTAAGTTTTTACGAGGTTGTAACACATCAAATTGCTTCTTGAAGCGCGACTTCGCTGCGAGCACATTAAACCCGTTTATGGCGCGTTTACTGCTGCAGTGTGGCTTTGCATAATAAACATGCTTCTAGTTATTATGATTTGATTCTGGTTCTGGGTCGATTATTTTAGAAAATATATGACTCAACTACCGGGAATTTTCCAACACAAGGACAGAAATGGCTTGACAACAACAAAATTAAATTCCAGTACTTTATGTTATTTAGTAATTAATAGTAATTACATAAATGCTATTATATATTATATATGTATTATGCATACATAATATAGTCAAATAAATAAATAATCATTCACGTTGCTATGTTTTAGTTAACAAGACTTGGTAAGGCACATGTTATTCCCCAATTTGTGTGTAGAGATATCCTTGTACGACTTCAGGTAGACTTTCATATTAAGATGCCTTTTCTGCAGTGGATTAATATTTCAACTGCATCCCCGTTTACGACTTTCATTACATAAGTAATCTAAGTTTTTACGAGGTTGTAACACATCAAATTGCTTCTTGAAGCGCGACTTCGCTGCGAGCACATTAAACCCGTTTATGGCGCGTTTACTGCTGCAGTGAGGCTTCGCATAATAAACACGGGGTCTGGTATTATGATTTGATTCTGGTTCTGCGTCGGATATTTTTCAAAATAATTATTTTGCATAATTTTGACAAATCAGGGGTGAAATTGAACCTTGGACCTTTCGATTGTGGGGCCAACCAGTAGTAATTATGTGAGGCCAACCTGTACTAATTATATAAATACCATTAGGTATATATTAATTTATTTCTATGTGGAACCTTTTTTTTATATGATGATTTTTTTTTCCGAAATTTATTCGTTCTAGTTATTGTGATTTGATTCTGGTCCTGGTTCGGTTATTTTAGTAAGTACCTATATGCCTAAATTTCTGGACATGGGTCTTTTCGGAGTCAGAAGGGTTTTCCCAGTAAAAATTACGTGATTACTTCTTCTTAAAAACGTTTTAGTTATAAGGGAAGACTCAAGTTTTTAGCGTCGATTTAAAATAGTAGAAATAACAAATACCTATCGAAACTGAACTATTCTAAATCAATCCACTAAGAGTAAATACTTTAATTACCAAATGTAACTTACAATCACGTCTAACGCCCGTTATTGATAAATCAAAACATTTTCAGTTTCTTTCTTTTTGAATTATTAATTTTCGATCTTTGGTTTGCAAAACATTCGATTAAAACTAAGCTAGGACTAAATATCTGAGTTCATTTAAACAAAACATTTTCAGTTATTACTACTTCCTGTCCTACGATTTTACTTTTCGCCCCGATCTTTCATTTCGGGTGCTATAAATGCAAAGAGGCGGCGCTGTTTCGGACCGCTTCCAGCCATTATCACGGTGAGCCTCATTCGCTTTCCAATAATTCACGGTACTGTGTACGGTAATTCGGTAATGGTTTCGTTAAATACATAATACGCAGTGAAAACCAACATTTACGATTTTAGAGGCTGTTCAGTATCATGTGCAATTTAACATACTTAAAGAAATAATTAAAATTGTAGTCAGACTAATAACCAAAATAATTTCTGAACAAACTTATATACTAACGTATATTTATTGCAATGAAATTAAAAAATAAAGTAAGTTACTTTGTGTTTTAGTGTCATACTACCTACCATTACCTACTAGAATATGTAATGTGATTTATACTTTCAATTATAACATCTTAAAAGCATCCATGCTTTCTATAAGTATATGAGACAATATCTAAGTAAAATGTTTATTCACTTCCGGAGCTAAAAGGTAATGTAGGCATAGTCCGCGGAAAACTGTTAGCCTGCTCTGAAGTTGTTGCGAGCAGGTGTAGTCATACAATTTGCTATGGCGACGCGATTCATTTTTATATTCAAAGCGGACTAGCGGTTTTACGCGGACTATACCTAGTATAGTAAGTAAGGTCATATTTAATTACAAAGTTAATGTTTAGTTATTAAAACATATTTTGTCTGGAAGCATTAAGAACAGAAAAAGTGAATGATAAAAGTTCCTAGTTGATTTTTGGAACAAACAATGTTTCCAAAGTGTTTCGTAGAGTTTTACAAACATTATTTTGAATGGCACAGTCAAGCGCAGCGGCTTGGAAGGCTGCCCAACTACAGATTAATACAATCAGGTTACCACAGCCGCGGTATTTCTCCAAACAGTGATGATTCTATTGATCAGTATTGCAAGTACATTTTAGTTTCGATTGTAAACATTAGTTATCCATTTTAAGTATTATCGTGTTATAATATAACTTCATTAATCGTCCACTGATGAAGATATATATATATATATATATATATAAACACGATATATATATATATATAGAGCAGTAATAGCCTAGTGGTTAAGAAACGCGGCCTCTCGATCGAGGGGTCCGAGGTTCAAATCCCAGGCACGCACCTCTGATTTTCAAATTTATGTGCGTATTAGAAATTAATTATCGCTTGCTTAAACGGTGAAGGAAAACATCGTGAGGAAACCTGCATACCTGAGAGATTTATAAAAAATTTTAAAGGTATGTGAAGTCTACCAATACGCACTTGGCCAGCGCGGTGGACTATGGCCTAATCCTTCTCATTCTGAGAGGAGACCCGTGCCCAGCAGTGGCACGTGACAGTAATGGGTTGATGATGATGATGATGATATAAACACGTAGTCAAGAATCTATGAAACACTCCTGGAACTTCTATGTTTTAGTGGCTAGTTTGATAATTAAAGAATCATTTTAATATTCAATTTTATTTTATGTTTTAAAAGTTATTGACATTATTTCTAATTCGTGACAATTTGTTCAAAAACTAAATGATAAAAGTTCCTAGTTGATTTTTGGAACAAACAATGTTTCCAAGTGTTTAGTAAAGTTTTACAAACATTATTTTGAATGGCACAGTCAAGTGCAGCGGCTTGGCCGAGTGCCCAACTACAGATTAATACAATCAGGTTACCACAGCCGGTGGTATTGGAAACAGTGATGATTCTATTGATCAGTATTGCAAATACATTTAGATTCGGTTGTAAACATTAGTTATCTATTTTAAATATTATCGTGTTATAGTATAACTTCATGTACATCCACCGACACTATATACTGATATATTAGAATTTGATGATTTCACGTTATGTTTGTATGACAATGCTGACTTCGTTAGTGACATCGGTCTAAATCCAATATGGTTGACTAATTTCTTCTTATGCATCCCCAGTCACCATGAATGGGTAATATCAAATAAAAGTCAATTTCTCAGAAGAATACGCAAGATAAAATGATACTTCAAACTTGTTTTTAAAAACGTTTTGAAATTTGATAGCAGTTTGTTGTTGCTCAAGCGTTAGCCATCCACTATATAAATATCAAATTTTAAATATAATCCTTAATAAGAGTAATATATCATCGACAAACTATTACTGAGTAAAAACACAAAAATAACTCCATGTCCCATGTCCACAAAAATAACTCTTAACTTTGAAAGCCTTTGATGCGTGAAAGTGCAAAGTGTAAGCCGAAAATTTACGCCAATAGCAAACAAATGCACTTGGAGTATTGCTTCATTCGCTTACCATACGATTTTTTGAAAACGAAACTGTCAGTGGCGAAATGAAAAGTTGGCGTAACGCCAAGCTACAGTTTAACGCAGTCGGCTTTTCGTGGTTGTGGCAAAATAGCGTTTTATATCTTTGTCGAAGTTTGAAAGTGACGTTTCATTAACGCTCTCTGTAATCAGCGTAGACGTTGTGTGTGTGTGTGTGCTATGTTCTGTATTAATTGTCATCAACTAAATACTACTGGCACGGCTCTCCTCTTAAAATAAGAGAGGTTAAACGCTATAGTTCACCGCGCTAGCTAAGCAAGAATTGGTTGACTTCACAAATACTCGAGAACTTTTTAAAAAATTGTCAGATTTCCTCACAATGTTTTCACTCACTGATGAATAATTAACTGAAGTGATAATTAATTTCTAATATATAACTTTAAAACTCAGTGATGCGTGTCAAGGATTCAAACTTTAGAGCCCTCGACTGAGAGGCCGAGTTTCTTATCACGACAACTATAGTATAATATGTACATTGGATATTACCGTCTATCAAACATAAGCTTTGGTGTTTCTTTGAAATGTGTATCTACTTTGCTACCTTTGATCCTAACTTAAAATGTTACACACATAAACATTAAAAACACTCAAAGAATTCAACGTTTAATATATTATATTAACTCATAGGTATTAACTAGAGCATTATTTTAAAAACAGAAAAATCCTGCTGCTTAAATGTACAGCCTATGTCACTTTCGAGATTTAGATGAGTCCAAACACTTCATATTAATATGTTAAAATCCGTCATGTCATTTGGGCTGTAGAGAGTTTACCAAATAATTAGACATACATACGAGTACCTACATTAAGTATGGGCGTACAATACGTACCTACATGCATATGCTCGAAAAACATTAGGTTCCGCAGTCGGCTAAAAAATCAGAAAATATTATTATTTATAATACATTACTTATACGAGAACATTTTTGTCATTTACAGTGTTAAATTTGTACGGAACTCTCTCCGCGAGATAACTCGAAACTTGCCGGTTTTTTAATTGAAACGAATATCGTAGCTAGATTGAATTATGAAATATCTAGATTGATCAATACACTTCACTACGAGTGATTTTCACACGAAAAATGTTTCACAGATTAGCACATTCACTTGGCTGAGTGCCAAAATACAGTTTCATACAATCAGCATTTCACAGTTGCAGCCACAGAGTTGAAACTCAATAGAAATGACGGTACGTGTTACGACTGTTGTGTGCGTGTTGCGACTTTTAATTATGATATTCTATAAAAACGGCAAAAGAAACTGTTTAAAGTTTTAACCTAGTTAGTTTTGTCAATTATGAGATGAAAATACATTTTTGAAGATAAGAACATCTAAAATATTTTTAATAATTATATAATAAGACATTTTAAATGACATTTAAATAATTGTTAAATCTATATTTTAAAGCTTTTATTTAACTTTGCTTTGTTAGTTCATATTTCATACTATGCATTTGAGGGTCATATCTTCAACTGAATTTTAAACCAGTTAACCCTATCCGATTGAGCTGAAATTTTTCATACACGTCCAGTTTCGATGAAAATGCATGTATGACGCTTCGAGATGTCAGACCAATTATTTTTATACACCACAATTACATGGAAATCAAATGATTTTTCTGAGAGCAATGCTAAAAATAAATTAATATTATAAAAAGCCTAATTTTAAAAACTTTCTAATATAAACGTATTCGCGCTTGACTCTCGTAATATTTCAATTACTCTAAGAGTTGTAATCCTATGGTCATACCGCTCGTGACTGAATTCAAAATGGCGGGCAATCATCTTCACGGCGCTGCTCCACGACATGCACTTTTCATTGTCGCTTAGTGTTAAATAATTCCTTTTGACTAAAGTCACATTTATGTTGCTCTTTGCTCTACGGTAAATTGAATTTTTAAATATGATTATGTTCTTGCTGTTGCTTCGTTTAGTTACTTTAAAAACTTGTTACTTGGTCGCGGGTGTGAAATATGGAGAAAGGAATGATTAATTACTAGTTTTACATTTTATATGTGAGCTTTGTTTTTAAAGTTACAAAGTTAAACCTAACAATAACTTTTATAGCTGCTATTGTTTGTTTGAAACCGACGTAAGTAGGCATAGCAAAATAATCCATGTCTATGGTTTGAACTCTCTAAGAGACATGAAATAATAATTTAGATTGTCACGCTATGATCCTTGTGAGAGATTGTTTTTTTACTCAAATGAAATCACGGAAAATGGTGGTGTTTTATTAGTATGCTGCATCTCCTTTCTTTTGTGGGCAGCAATCTAATAAATATGCAAGCTAATAAATATGCGTTCCTTCACATATACATGTTGTATGATTTGGGCATAAAACAACATAATTTAATAAGTAAACGAAGAAACTTACAAACTATATACGTACATAAATACATACATAGTACACGCTGTTATAATAACGCTGTAGTGCGTAATTTTCAGAATTGTAACAGGTTGGAAGATTTCATTATGATAGATTAAAAACTGGACAGCCAAGACAAACGAGGGTCAGACCGGCCAGAGGATTGATGTTTCAGCTAAAAATATTGTTATTTCGCTAACGAAACTTTGCTCGAAATTATAATAAATGCACATGATAAATGTGGTAATATAAGTGATGAAGATAGATAGATAGATATAGAAGGTTAAAGGGAATTAGATAGCATAGGTCGTGCGTTAGGTCAAAGATTGCAAAGAGATGAATGTATATTTGTGATAGTAAGATCCACTGATTTATGGAATAAAAGGAAAAAGAAAACGTTGAAAAATTTATCCAAAATCTTTTAAATATTCCACCAGGACCATACAAACATATAATTAAAACAGTATTTATTTGTACGTATTAAGGAGAGATTAAACTTAGTTTTGCTTGACATATTTTAATAAAATTAATGCGTATGCGTACAAACAGAGTAAAGCTTTTTAAAGAAATTGATAAATATTTTATTAAATCGTGTAAAACACTTTACTATGTAATTTGGTTCCTTACAAAATTATGTACGAGCGTATACAGTAGAGGGAAAACAGTCAGAATATAGTTCTAAATTATCTTCTACCTTCTACATACCGTAGTACGAGTATGTTACAGTTTAATAATTCTCTTGAGAGATTTAGGTGGTTTAGTTTAAACTAAGCGGAGAACTAGAGTAAACTGAACTGTTTAAATAAATAGTTCAGTCCCTAGCAAAAGGTATGGTGCAGTTATGAGTTAGCTGCAATAATTTTATGTCTCACTACTGGGCACGGGTATCTGGCACAAATGGGTAACCGTTTGAGTATACTCCGAACACTTCAATGGATTGTTGGGGACAACTACTCGTATGTATGGAGTTATTATAGAAGATCATGAAATAATCTCAAATAATTTAAGGGGACATGTTACGAGTATATAAGGTAAATGGAGAGGAAATATTTCCTTTGAGTGGATAACCATTTTTTCATACTAATAGCATTTTTAAGTAACCTTTTGTGAAGGTTTCATTATGATTGATAAAACTGTAGCAAGACAAGGGTCGGTCGGAGCCCGGATGCTCCTACTAAAATCAGTTTGTAACTCACTTAAGTAACTGGCGTAGGGTATCAAAGATGGCGGTACTCTAATTAAATGAATTACTGCTGTACCCTACTGGTTAAAATACTACGCTAACATTTTAGTAGAATATTTTTATTAACGATCGCTTGTTGTTAAGATTTGAGTTTCTCACATAAGAATTTTGTTGATCAGTACATATCGATTTTCTGCTCGGGGTCTGGTTGCTTGGGTACTTTTTTACGTATGTTTGTTTGTACTATGTTTGTAGCATCTACAGAATCCGACATATTAAGCGTGGGATTGACCGTCATACACTTAATTTTAAGAAAAAATACCATTTCTACTATCTCTACATGCACTGTTCCCACCTATCCACCAATAACCTTATCCAAACCAAAGATTAGCGTGCAACCGTAAATGTTTATAAATTTTCCTCAGATACTTAAAAATATAATTATTTCTCATTTTAATATCTTAAGTCAATAATTTTCATTAAAGCTCATAAACTTATTTTATCTCCCTTTTTAATATTTTTAGCAGTAACTGCTTGGGTTGGAAGATTTCATTAGGATAGATTAAAAAGTGGACAGGGAAGACAAACGAGGGGAGCCAGCCAGGGGACTGATGTTCCTACTGAAATTACTTTATAATTTTGCTCACGTAATCCCGCCGGTTATCAGTGTGAAGATACTTACATAATTATGCCAACTTAAGTTTATGTTTTTATTTAAATTATCTTCGTATTTACGATTGGTTTTATATATTTTACTGCTTTTACTGCTCTATTTAGTCTTTGATTTGAATAGATTTTGAACAGGATTTTTTTAGACAAAAGATTGGTTTGATGGGTTACATACATTGTAACAATGGACAAAGAACAACGAAGGAAACCAGCCAAAGGACTGATGTTATTAGTTAGTTTTTTATAATATTTAATTTTAATTTTAACTCATTATTTGATATTTAAATTTTTATTGACGTAAAAGAGGTGGTCGAACGTTGATCTAAATGAGGCGTAGAAATTAGTATTGGAAAAAAATGCGTGAGTAAAAAGAAAAAAAGTATAAAAACACACACATCGTTACATACAAAGAAATAGACCGAATGTAGGCCAGATATCACTTCCATTAGAGTTCATCAATAGTTTCCCCAGGCACTGCAGTCCCGCTGCAACCACGATCCGTACTGGATCGAAATGTCGACATAAAGTACGCTTATCGCGAGTATCCATTGAATACAAGCGGAATATAGAAGATTTTACTATCTTACGGCTGTTATTTCAAATACATATTCAAATGTACCTAAGAAAGGTGACACACTAGCGATAGTGACGTCATACACGAATAAATTGATGATAGTCAGCAACGTCCGCTGACGACGACGATAAATATCTGGCCTTAAATGTATGATAGTTCTAGAATTCTTCGGAGATCGATTGTAGCGACACCAGGTAATTTTGAACACTATTCCGATCGGTAGCCAAGAGACGTTCTAACAAAGTTCCAACCTTTACTTGATACAAGTTACAGAATAATGACCTAGAGGACGGAGACCGAAGAGGTGGTCAGATCAGATATCTGAGTAACTGGATGCCAATGTCAACGACGCCTTGCACTGTGCCACCGACCGCCACAAATGGCGGGAGCTCGCACGAAAAAAGACCGAGGCGAGTCATCACGATGCTCAGCTGCGAGCGAACGACCGAAGGAAGGAAGGACAGAACAATGACGAGTATGTAAATGCTGCGTACAAATTCAGACGCCTAATATTTTGATTCGCGTTAAAACTGCCACCGTGCCGAAAACGAATGAGTATTCGTAAGTAGGCGAGTACCCAATACATCCGAATAAGTTATCTACATACCCGTATTCGCACGCATTCGTTTGTACTCAACCGCAAATCATTCAACCGTCATTCAAACATTCAATCATGCAAACCGTACTCATTCAATATCAACATTTTGCATTACAGGTAACAATATATATGTGATCAACTTTAAGTAAGATTCCAATCCTATCGACATTTATTACAGGTACATGACGTCATTGATAATTATAATTTGCGATGAGGCCAATTGTTATATGTTATATCAATTTTGTGAAAAAATCAAAGAACCAGCTTATTAGGTTTTAATATCATGAACATAATACATAAGCTTAACTTTAACCTTTAGAAAAACCTTTAAAACGTAGACTTATCTTACCTTCGTTAGTCTGTCTATTAAAAGCAATGGGTATACGTACCTAATTGGCATAGAAATTTGATATTTCATACGAGATAATCTTTGATCAATTTTCAACGCAAATTAAATCCAATATATTTCTGCTATTATTAGAATTTGTGGTGTATAGGTAGTCAAAATTCATACTTTGAATTAGTTAAATATACACATTTAACTAATTTGAAGTATTGATATTTTCTTCCAAATTATCCTTTTCCTTTAATTTGTCACATAACATTACTTCCCAGAATTGGATCCTTATAAGCGACACTATCAGATAGAGGAATAATATAGAGGGTGTATATTTTTTCAAAATGAACTCGTTCGATTCCCGGCTAAGTAAAAAGATATTTTAAAAAACTAATGATGCAGTTTTAGTTTTTATCAAAATCGGCCTCGTAACTCAGCATTTCGTAACTTTCAGCATTTTTCGCTGATCCGTTTGAAAAATTCATATATAGGTACAATTCTCGTGTCACAATGTTAGTTACCGTACCTACTCCTCCGAAACGGCTTTACCGATTTTCACCAAATTTTGTATGCCTGTCTGAGAATCGGCTATTATCAATTTTTCATACCCCTAAGTGATAAGGGTTGTTCACCCTTAACATTTTTTTATTTATATGGCAACACAACGTTTGCCGGGTCAGCTAGTAATTTATATATTATATACTGTTCGCAGAGGATTGTGTTTAATAAAGACTTCAAAAAATGCCCACTATTGGGTGTCCCTCTGTTTATAGTATCACCAACATTCACGAATAAGTAATCAAATACATTTACACAGGTAAGATGATCAAGCACAACCTGAACTTCGAACCCGAAGCCCGCTGCATGTCATATCGATATCCAATAAACATCAATGTCATCTTAAAATATATTATGCAGCTAACCTCTACATTATCCTTATAACAGCAAACTCGTAAATAATTCACGTTATATATTTCCCTTTACTATAAGTTTTACGAACTCATATAGAAGTAAACAATTGTCATCAACCCACACATATAAGTAATTAGGCATCCATACCCATCTCATTTTTATAATTTTTGCATGTTTTTAGTGTACAGCAAACTGCTAAAACACATCATCATCATGAACAACCCATTACTGTCCCACTGCTAGGCACGGGTCTTCTCTCATAATGACAAGAATTAGGCCATAGTCCACCGCGCTGGCCAAATGCATATTGGTAGACTTCACATACCTTTGAGATTTTTTTTAAATCTCTCAGATATGCAGGTTTCCTCACGATGTTTTCCTTTACCATTTAGCAAGTGATAATTAATTTCTAATACGCACATAACTTTGAAAAATCAGAGGTGCTTGACTGGGATTTGAACCTCGGACCCCTCGATCGAGAGGTCGAGTTTCTTAACCACTAGGCGATCACTGTTTTTTACTGCTAAAACACAATAACAACAAACTCATAAATAATTCACGTTACAAAGCTTTGACTTTCCAGAATTCAATCAATTTGTACGGCGATCATTTCAAATAGGATTCCTTCTCGTACATGTTTGGAGTACACCGGAACAAATGATCTGAACACAAAGCAGGAGCAAATAGAATTGAAATAATGAAGACGGGAAAGCGGCCGAACAATTGGATTAAGCAATCAATTTCTTTATTTCTTTGTGAATAAAAATATGGCAGAAGGAACGGGACGTGACGGAAAATGACTGCTTGTGACGATTATATAATAATAAAATTTATGATGTATGCTTAAGTATCCGTGTGAATATAAATTAATTAAATGTAGACGCTTAAAAGTGTAATACGAATATATAAAATGGGAGGTGAGAAACCGTATTGAGATATTACTTTTTTTCACAGACTATAATAATGCTAATACAGCGCCTTTATATATTCCCCTTTACTATAAGGTTTACAAACCTACACAGAATCAAATAATTGTTAAATGCACAGGTAGGTAATAAAACACCTATATCCAGGTCTGATATTTGCCTGAATTTCGAACCCGATACACGTTGCAAGCCATTTTTGTATAATTTCCCTATTTCTTTAGTATGCGGCAAACTGATAAAACATAATAACGACAAACTCATAAATAATTCACGTTACAAAGCTTTGACTTTCCAGAATTCAATCAATTTGTACGGCGATCATTTCAAATTGGAGTCCTTCTCTACATGTTTGGAGTACACCGGAACAAATGATCTGAACACAAAGCAGGAGTAAATAGAATTGGAATAATAAAGACGGGAAAGCGGCCGAACAATTGGATTAAGAAATCAATTTCTTTATTTCTTTGTGAATAACAATATGACAAAGGAACGGGACGTGACGGGAAGTGAGCGTTTGTTACGACGCTTATAAAATTTGTTACATTTGGTCAAATATCCTTTAAAAATACATACAAAATACATACATATGCTTAATAGTGTAACATATTCCATTTTTATTAAGAAGTAAGAAAACGAATTTGGATACCTATTACTTTTTATGGAACATATAAAAATACCAATAGAGAACTTTTATGTATTTCCTTACATTATATATAAGTGCCACGAACACAAACAGTTAGGTAACTGAACACCCTCATTTTTCCTAAACTTCAAGCCCAAAACCTTCCGTATATCTTATGATTATGATTTACATAAATTATTCGGGGCTAACTGCCAAAGTAGTCCTACAGTAAATAGAATTGGAATAACGAAGACGTGAAAGCGGCCGAACAATTGGATTAAGCAATCAATTTCTTTATTTCTTTGTGAATCAGAATATAGCGGAAGGAACGGGACGTGACGGGAAGTGATCGTTTGTTACAATCGTAATAAAGTATTTAGCGGGACGGACTTATTGCTTTCTTAATAACTATTCAATTCTGTGGAATGAAGGAAAATATTAATATTTGAGGAGCTGTGATTGTTACAAGGGAATCCGTCGTGGTAGAATCCAAGCCTCCAACATCTTAATATTACTTACGTAGTAACTATTTATTTATCTGTGATATTACATCATTTCTATATCTTAAATTATCGTATATGAGTTTAAGTAAATGGGGTTACGTAAATAAAAAATAAAAAAAGTCGAGAATCATTTAATATTCTTAAATGTATTGTATGTTTATTCTGAAATGTCTTAAATCAACAAATAATTAATTTCGTTACAATAAATCTGAACCCATAGTTAGCATCTTATTTTGTGTAGCATACACCTACTTAGACGAATACACAAACACAAAAAAGAAATTTATATTCATTATTGCGATACCTGTCTGGTCAAAGATCGAACCCGGGACCCTCTACGCGTTAGACCGGTTTGGTTTCCGTTCCGCCACGCGGCAAAGTTCAAAGTAATAGAAATCACATAAAAAGCTCATAATAATCGCCAGATATTCTATAAACGATATATAAATTTCATTTCAGTTTTGTTTACGCGAATACTCAATGCTTTATTACATCCCCATTTATGTTGTGATTCCAATTTGAAGAAACAGGAGAATCTTTCTCCGAAATACGAGGGATTTGATTTCAAAGAATCTCAAATTCTGGGAAAAGAATGTGTTATTACGAATTTTATACTCGTCACGCGAACATTCCTGTAAAATCTGTACACATACATAAATCAAAATAACTTTTTTTCTATAGCAAACGAGCACGAAGTCCATCTGATGGTACGAGTATATGAATATTATTTGTAATTAACCCTAAATAAAAATGTTGTCTGCAGATGCGTTGTTATAACTAAATAAGTTCGAACGTCTCGGTATATATCCCTTACTACACCCTACAAACCGGAACACAACATCACTATATAAGGGAACTCTGCAGTTATTAGGCAGATAAAGGTCTGACACAAAGTGTTCTACCACCTTCAAAGTTCTTTTAACACTAGAACCGCCATTATTATACTTTCAAGTACTATTATTCGCAATAAAAAAATATCTTGTAGTTGCTGATTTTTTACAAAGTAAATAGTATATTTCTTTCATAAAAATTTTGAGGATTAACTGGATGTCACTAAAACTATTAATATGAAAAATATCACATACCTATTTCACATTTCCGCGATACTTGCAATCAAATTATATAAAAAGCCAGAAGAGAACGCGGCTTTGCCCGCGTTAAAAAAAATTACATGACATGTAACTAAAAATTTGTAACTTCATTGGAATGATAGTAGTCCCGTCCCATCTGTCGAAAATTTGTCGTACTATTTTTTTTTTTTTTATAATATAAGAGTAGCAGACGAGCATGCAGTCCACCTGATGGTAAGTGGCTACTGCCGCCCATGGACATCTGTAATAAACCCCAGATAGGATTAGATATTCCTACCTGAGGTCGGCCCCAGATGCGCCGCTACCCCTGAGGACTAAGCTGGAATGCCTCGGAAAAGTCTTTCTCCCTTACCACACCCTTCAAACCGGAACACAGCAGCACCTAACACTGCAGTTATTAGGTAGAAATAGGTGTGGCGGTGGTGCTGCCGGAGTCGAACCACAAAGGGTTCTACCACCTTCTAACTAACTCAGAATTCTTCGTGGGCTCATGCAGATCAACTTTGCTAAAGATCATCACATGATCAAATGCGTTATTACGATTCTATAAAGGACATACAGACAGTCATTCATTTTTTATATTTATATATTTAAATAAACTCGGGTAGGTGGTGTCATTATCTTAAATAAGGTAGATTTCACGAAATTAACACTCACCTTTCCAAATGTGCTTGAGAGTTCAAGAACACTCGAGTGAGGAAGATTAATCATTGAGAGGTACTTACCTGAAGTTACATTTATTAAATAAAAGATTTTCCTTAAAGTATCAAATCTATTTCTACAAATATAATAAAATTAAGATGTTTTATTGTGTATAAAAGACAATTTTAATACAATTAAAAAAAAACATCAAATATTTTTTACTTTCGGAATCAGACATACGAGTACGTTTGCGAAGCGTTCCAGCGTAGTCTTCAAGGGTAGTGGCGCATCTGTGCTCGATCTCAGGTAGGAATATATAATTCTATCTGGGGTTGATTACAGATGTCCATGGGCGGCAGTAGCCACTTACCATCAGGTGGACTGCATGCTCGTCTGCTACTCCTATATTTTATAAAAAAAACTTATTGGTACAGAACCCTAATATGGGTTTCGTATCTTAAACGTCTTCACGTTGCGATGTGTGGAATTCCTGAATCGATACGTGTTATTCATCACTGTACTAGTACAACCCACAATAGACAAGGAATTTAATTTCAACGTAGCGTAAAGTACTAACTGTATTTACACTTTCCACTGTTTTTCCACGACATCATACTATAAGACGAAATGTGGTCATTATTCTGAATTTTATATGCAGCCATACATTTCTATGGACTGTTTTATTGATGATCAACATTACTCGTATGTACATGTTTTAAAAAAGTTTTGTAATGTGTCATTATATCAATATGTCGTTTATGCGTCAGCCCTGAATGTACCCTGAATGTCAGCGTGTGTGAAGTTTTTTTTAGCATAGGAAAAGCAGACGAGCATGCAATATATTTGATGGTCAGAAGCTGTCTGAAATTATTATCTTTGTATGGATAACATTAGTTATTTGTCGGCAGCTTACAATACTTAAGACAATACTTAGAAATCGGACAACTACCAATTTAGACTGTAGCGACATAGTAGAGTATATTGCAGAAAGACAACCTTAATATTTAGAGTCGTCACCAAATATCGTGTCGTGTCGTAACATGAGAACGTATGCGGTTTTATTGTTTCGAATCGATAGAATGTTAAACATACGAGTAGTATTTGTATTGCTATCCGCACAAATGAACAACGGTTAGAACATACAAAAGTAATGTATCGCTGTTGTTCAGTTCGACACAGTTCGGTTCAATTACAGAGTTAAATGTTGCTTTTGGAATTAGCTTTAGCAACTTTTGGTTAGTAAAAGTTAATTGTATTGTTAATAAATACACTGGTATGTTGCGCGATTTCAGGAGCAGTATGGAGTAACTGTGTTCTGTTTTTGATGTTGAGGGAAGGCTGACTTTTTCGAGGCATCCCGTCTTAATCGCTGTAAGTGGAAACGCGTCTGTGACCAACATCAGGTAGGGCTTTTGATTAGGTATAGCGTGTTTCTGCCTAATATAATAATATCAGTGTTAAGCGCTGCTGTGTTCCGTTTTGAAAGGTTTGGTAAAGTATACTTTTCCGAGGCGTTCCAACGTAGGTATTCTATTCTATCTGTGGTAAACTTCAGGAATACAGTATTGTCTGGAGTTGATTACAGATGACCATGAATGCCTGAGATTTCTCCAAAATGTTCGATATTTAAAGTCTATAACGCATTTGGTAAGCGTGTTCTCATTTCTCAAGAGTCTTGTGAGCTTCGGGACAGTTAGTTTTGATAGTACACTTAAACATTGGATAGTCAATATACAAATAGTTACCGAAAGCAATACGTGAGCGCTCGACCGCATATTCTGTTACAACAAATTGTTTCCACGGAACTTTCTATTGATGGTACGTAGGTACATGAGATCCTGCATTTAGTCGTGTAGTATTGTTACCAATTAAAATTCTAACATATCATGGTTTAAGTTATTAGTAGGGTAATGCTTACTATTCAGTACTTCAAATTGATTTTAGAGCATTATTAGTTATTAAAAAAAAAACTATTTTCATTTATTTGTTAGTCATACCATTAAGCTTCCGACATACAGACATATGACATACAAACTTATTCACACATACAAAAAACATAACCAATAGAATAAATAGTATAACAATATAAAAATATATTTCATAAAATATTAAATTTTCGATTTAATTCATCACAACCTTTATCCTCATGAATGAATAGATTCTCTGCCCTAAGGACTGAATCTGAAAAAAGCTCTATTCACATTTTAATATTCTACCAAAAACTACACTTGTATAGTACTCCTTTGGCTTGTCTTTTTGGAATATTCCATCGAACGAAGTCTCGAAAAGGCTCAATGACAGCCTGCGTCGGGGGAAATCGACGTTATTGGAGCATCGACGTTAACAATTCAGACGCAAGCCGACGCCTGTTGAGTAACGAGGACGATTGTCTCACTGAATCACTAACTGGATTGATCTTCGGAGATGTTTTAAAAGTGATCGAACTAACTCTTGCAAAGGTATTTGAGGTCTTGTCTTATTTTCCTGGCAGTTACAGGGGCAAATAACCTTTTCATTTTAGTCTAAAATTAAAATGCAACCATAAATAACAGACATTTCATCTCACGGCAACGCCATATTTAACAAAAGAGAACGCAGTAAAAAAATAATAAAACGATCGAGTAATTTTAATTGGTTGTTTTATTGAGTGGGTTAGACAGGTTATTTGCTCAATGACAGCCTGCGTCGGGGGAAATCGACATTATTGGAGCATCGAGGTTAACAATTCAGACGCGGCCCGACGCCTGTTGAGTAACGAGGACGATTGTCTCACTGAATTAATAACTAGATTGATCTTTGGATTTGTTTTATAAGTGATCAATCCAATGACAGTTCTTTAAATGGTATTTGAGGTCTTGGCCTTAAATTAATAAAAGCTACAGTAGCAAATAACTTTTTCATGCTAGAGTAAAATTGAAATGCAACTGTTAATAACAGGTATTCCATCTCACGAAATCGCCATATTTATAAAAAAGACATAGTAATAAAATAACAAAAATCATGTAATTTTAGTGATTGCTTACTTTATTGAGTGGGCTAAACAGGTTATTTGCTCAATGACAGTCTGCGTCGGGGGAAATCGACGTTATTGGAGCATCGACGTTAACAATTCAGACGCGGGCCGTCGCCTGTTGAGTAACGAGGACGATTGTCTCACTGAATCACTAACTAGATTGATCTGTGGAGCTATTTTAAAAGTGATCGATCTAACGCCTATGCTCTAAATCGTATTTGGTCGGATAAAAGCTACACTGACTAATAATCTTTTGATTCTAGTCTAAATTGAATTAAAACTACGGACTTCTATTTCAACTTAGATTAAATAATTTGACTCTATTTTGTTGGTTAAATGGTCCATGGCTATTTTAATTTAAACAAGTAATCCAATATGTCTCTTGATGGAATTTAGCTGTGGTTTATGGACATGATTTATATCACCTGGATAAATGGCAATCGCGTGGCAATCTAAAACTACATGGAAAATAGCAGAAATATTTTAGTAAGAAAAACAAATTTACAGTTTTTTGTACTGTGTACAGATCATAAATACGATGGAACATGTCGTCGGATTTCTGAAAAGCACAGATCATTCACGTTATGCCGTTAGAATCCCATTCACGGGGCAGTTGGTACAACGTTTTAACGTAGCTTTCAACGTAATTAAGGTGGTTTACGCGACGGATAATAGCGGTAAACCGATAGGGACATCCGTTCCATTTGCGTTCGATCGAAGCGGACCGAAGCAAGACCGACCCGCGACCCCGCCGCAGTAATAAACAGACATCGCTCCTAAATGGAGCCGAAGCATTGACCGAAGTGCTCAGATTCATTACAAGATAAGTCACCGATTGGGACCTTAATCGTAAGGGCAACGGTTATCGAATCAAACGTGTCTTTGTGAATACATCTGTTATTTCCAAGACGGTGATTTCGGGGTTGAAATGTAATACATGGTTTGCTGGGTTGGAATAACAGCAAATGCTATAAGAGCCATCGACTACAAATGACTACACAATTATTTAGAGACGTCGTTAGTAAATGCGACCGCACAAAACCGCAGATTAATTATCAGGTAAATAAGGGATAGGTCCATTGAATGAGGTTCAATTATCGTATCATAAGAGTATTATTATTTTATAATATAGGAGTAGCAGACGAGCATGCAGTCCACCTGATGGTAAGGGGCTATTGCCGCCTATGGACATCTGTAATCAACCCCTGAAAGGATTAGATATTCCTACCTGAGTTCGGCCACAGATGCGCCTCTACCCCTGAGGACTAAACTGAAACGCCTCTGAAAACGATGTCTCCCTTACCACACCCTTCAAACCAGAACACAGCAGCGCTTAACATTGCTGTTATGAGGCTGAAATAGGTGTGGCGGTATTGGCGCCGGAGTCGAACCACAAACGGTTCTACCAATTTCTAAAATGTTCATCATAAGTTAAAATCATGTCTTAATTCTAAATTGTATGTCTAAATTCACATGTTAAATTAACTTCTTGCATTGCTTCTTTCTCTCCCATAATTAGAAGAAAGACTTATAAACTATAGAATATAGAAGTAATGTAAATTACATTAGTTAAGAGAGAGAAATCCTACGGATATTTTTATGTGATACCACTTGAAAACGCCGGTAAGAATTTTATACAACATTTCAGACAGCTATAATTTCACTAGAAATGAAACCAAATGCAATATATTAATTCTCGGTAACTGTCTAAAGAAAAAGTCAACATTTTCTTAGCGTGTTTTTGCTTCGCTGAATGAATGATTATCACAGCAAACGGTTGTTTCACAATGAGACTTAATTGTCGGTGTGTGTATTTCTTGAAAACATTTTTGTTCCTGTTTTTGTTTCGAAGTTGAATTGAATATACAAATAGTTGTATGATTATAATAATATCATTTATTCAAGACAATTAAGATTAGATTCAAGTAGTATGGTAGAAGTATAAAGGTGGTATTTTGGGTTGACATTCTAAACACTCAAAATATAGATATTTTTTCGATGCGTATATTGAAAAGACATAATTTCATTATTGTAAAGGTAAAATATCTATATATAAATAAGGAAATATATGCCCGACGGGTCCATAATCATGTGAATTATTGCCTAAATAAAATTTATTTCCTTCTTTCAGATCACAGTAATGGGTTAACGATGATCCGTGCCCCTAACCGCGAAGGCACCAGTCTCCGCAAACAATTTAAAAGAATTTTCCAGTTTTATCCAACAGCCTTTTGAAAAACATAAAAGAGCACCTCTGCTTTTGTCGGTAAATTGGTCAGCGCCTATGGCTAAAAGTGCTGTGAATGAAAAAATCCCCCATTTTGTGGAATACGGAAGCGTCGCGAGCGGTTTTTTCGGACGATCTATTATTTTATGCGTCGTTTCTCGGCCACTATTTTAAAGTACGGGGTTTTAAATCCATTTCGTTTGTATCGCTTTTTTTAATTAATTTGTTTTATGTCTCTTAATACTGTTTTAATAGATTGGGTAGCGAATGAGTGTGCTGTCGACCTGAAGGTGCCTGAGGTCACTGTTGCCTTTGGAAATCTGTGAATAACTCCATATAGAACAAATTTTATCTGAAACTAACCACAGGTGCGTTGCCACACCTGAACACTAAGATGAATTCAAGAATGAAAACATGAATGGTGAAGATTTTATGTATATTTAAGTATTTTTAAGTCAATATAAATTTAAATAAGTTATATTTTATAAGTAGACAAGTGAGGGACGCTAAAACAAGTGCATTTGGAGATTGTTCGAAACTTTCTTAGTTATTTTGCACCTATATTATGCTTTTTTGCACCCGGCGTAGTACTATTAACAGTGAGACAAAATAAAAGGCCTATAATATGTATATTTCTAAGTACATAAGTGATGCTAAATCAAGTACATTTGTATATTGTTCGAAACTTACTTAGATATATCTGTAGAGGACTGCAAGTTTATTTTTTTGTTCTTTTTAACGCGTGGCGTAGTACTGTTAGAAGTGAGACAAAATAAAAGGGCCACAGAAAGCAAATACGTATAGTATCAGTAAACAAGTCGGCCCACGAAAGCTGCAGACGCCTGCGGCGCTCCTAATACTGACGCGGACATGCACTTTCCAATTTATTTTAAATCCTTTTCGACCACTGAATTGCGGAACCTACGACCCGTATTACGTTTGTACGTTCGTGAAGACTGTCCCGAGAATACGGTGAGAGCTTCTTTTATATCTTAACTGAGTGTACTTTTCAAGATTTTTCAAGAGAATGTATGAAAAGAATACGATACAGATGTGGTTTTTTCACAAAATGAATTCTTTCAATTAACGGCTAGGGAAATAACTTTTTTGAGATTCAATATCGCAGGGTTAATTTTTGACCTCTTCGTCGGCACCATGAGTGCTTTCACCGTTTTTGGTTAATACTTAGACCTACTTTAAAATTCCGCCATCCACGGATACGTTAAAAAAATCATTCTGTATATTTCTATTCTACATGATTTCTTGGAACGAGTCAGATCCTGTCATTTTCTAAAGATAAAGGTCCATTAAAACAAAACATTTTTATAGTTTTGTTAACGAATGCCATCTCGAATACGATATTCATTGTCACAACATTAAATTATATTTATAACAGTTTCAAGAGATGACAATATAAACCCGCAGAGCACAACTCAGGGGTACTATTAAATTTGTACGTATAATAATTGTGCCCACGGGACGGAATGTGTATAAAAATACTTTCTTACTGTAAACTCTCTACAGCAATTAGGTTCCAAGTTTCTTTGTAAAACAACTCTTTGTAGTATAATTAAGTCTGTAAAGCAAAATACTCAACAGTTGCAAATGTCTGCTTTTATCTTTTTTGTTTTCGTATATAAAGGTGAGTACCGTGCAAGCACTGCACTCTTGTACTTTGCTTGGAAAAGCTAAAGTTTAATATTATTTTAAATATTTTGTTGTCTGGTTTACTCGTATCTAACAACAATAGTAGAACAACAGTGGTTAATGATGCTAAATGATGCCATTTAAGTAAGATAGTTGAGAATTGTTACAAAATTTAATTTCGAGAACTATCACTTAATCCATTACTGTTCCACTGCTAGCCTCGGGTCTCCTCTAAGAATGAGGAGGATTCGCCAATAGCCTACCATGCTGGCCAAGTGGGTATTGGTAGACTTCACATAGCTTTGAGAACTTTGAACTTTGAAGATGGTAGAACCCTTTGTGGTTCGACTTCGGCGGCACCACCGCCACACCTATTTTTACCTAATAACAGCAGTGTTAGGCGCTGCTGTGTTCCGTTTTGAAGGGTGTGGTAAGGGAGACAGACTTTCCGAGGCGTTCCAGCTTAGTCCTCAGCGGCGCATCTGTGGCCGACCTCAGGTAGGATATTTAATCCTATCTGGGGTTGATTACAGATGTCCATGGGCGGCAGTAGCCACTTACCATCAGGTGGACTGTTTGCTCGTCTGCTACTCCTATATTATATAGAAAAGGTATGCAAGTTTTTCAAACTATATTTTCCTTCACATAACATTAAAATGAAATTCACATTACATTAAAAAAAAGTAGGTGCGTGCGTGGGACGACCTTTAACTCCTAGATCGAAAGGTCGAGTGTCAACCACTAAACAATCACTGCTTACCACGTCCCACAATTATTACTGGGAAGTAATTTATTTCCATACAATGTGTTTGCCAATACGCAAATTACGCGTGCCTTCAGCATTCAAGGACTCTCTTGTTACCGCTTTAATTATTTTGGAAGCTCCTGTAACATCAAATATTGTCTTAATAACGTGAATTAATGGTTTTGTCATTGTTAATATTAGGTAACAAATTTATTTACATACAAAGTATACAAGGAAAATAAAAGAAATATTTGCCATACGTGTAATATTTAAGTAGAGATGTATGTGAAGAAAAAATAATTCTAGTTTATCCTTTTGTCAAGCGGAATATCAACATTTTAAAATTTGCAAATCTGCTCTGACCAAAGACAATTCCACACTTACCTATATTACGTGAAAGTAATTTCATTTTTGTGAAGTAAAGAGTTCATCACTCCATACAAACATTTTAAATAAATCCGAAAACTTTGGGAATTTCCATTTAGGAACTATCGCAGTTTATTTCGTCGCTAAGATCGCGTGAGATACGTGGTTCGTCAGTCATCTGTGATTGGGTGAAAGTAAATAAAGTATATTACTGTCGTTTGTCTCACTGTTATACTATATTATATTTGTCTATACTATATTATAATAATATAATATTATAAAGAGGAAAACTTTGTTTGTTTGTTGATTGTAATGAATAGGCTCAAAAACTACTGGACCGATTTTAAAAATTCTTTCACCATTCGAAAGCTACATTATCCACGAGTAACATAGGCTATATTTTATATGAAATATATTTGATAAATAGATTTTGAGGCGGTACAAAATTTGCCGGGTCAGCTAGTCGAATATAAATACGGCAATTTATCATCATGCCTAATCTCGTCGGGCGTGGGTTAACGCTTTGCCACATAACAATATTTTCGTTGACACAAAGTAAAATGTGATATATTTTTAGGAATTTAACTCTGAACCCGAGAGCTGAAAATCTTGTATGTGTACATTGTTATCGCCTCCAAACTCAGAGATTTACTTCGCGATGAGACTAAGAGCTTCCGAAATTCCTATGTAGGAAATACCTCATTTTGTATATTCCGATATTGAGGTAGGAGGTACATGATAGTGTATGAGTTGCTTGTGATTGGATGTAAAATTAAATGCATCGACGACACGGTTTGGATTGCCGTCACCGGAGACATAAGCCACTTTAATTACTTTGAAAGCTCGTAAACAAATATTGTTTAAATTTATAAATTGAAAATTTTGTTATCCTCACTCTCTATACATTTAAGTGAAATTAATAATTTCCATCAACATTAAGGGTATATAAATTAATTTATTAAATTAGGTATATAAACCACTGAGAACAGATCATACATACTATGATCTGTTCTCAGTGGTTTTGTAAAATGAAAAATTTATTCAAATTCCAATTGTTATTTAATTTAAAAGCCTTTGTTACACTCCAGAACAATCCTAAGTTACAAATGAACTTTAAGTTCGTATTCAGTTTGACAATCTTAAACATGAATTCCCGCAATCAGTGCGCACGGAAGTAATCGAAACAATCTCCAAAATAATACACGTTTCATTATCGTTAAAGCCTCCAAGATCCCAAGCTTATCTCGTAATGAGTCCGTGCGCTTCGGGAATTCCCATTTAGGAGGTATCAATGTTTATTAGTGCATCTCTGAGGCGGATTGCTTCAAACCGCGCATCGGTCGAAAATGGACCGTGGCTCGTATCGCAAATTACATGAGTCTTAATTACTTTGGGTTATAAGTGTCAAATGTTCAGAGATTAAATGTTAGCCGTAAAGAGGGTTTGAGGAATTAAAGCGTGAATTTAATCTTAGGATCTAATATAGGGATATTCATACATGGGAATTTAATTGTGGCAATCTTAAATATTAATTCCCGCAAATAGTAATCAAAAAAGACTTTCAAAGGAATATTCGCTTCATTGTCTTCATTGTCGTTGAAGCCTCTAAGGTGCTCCATAATGAGTCTATAACTGTTATAAGACCTTTTAAGGTCATTTCAGAGCTTTTATTTTTTAAAGGTCATTATTTATAAAAATATTTAAAAAATAAGGGTCACAGAAATATAATATTTTTAGCACAGTGATGTCAGAATATGGATTAGTCAGTTGTGATGGAGGATGGTCGAGAAAGAATCTATGGATGGTATTTGTGCAATAAAAATAGCAAAATCCAGTCCAAGTAATGTTAATTGATTAGACTTAGATTAGACTTGATACAAGCACGTCGGTATCCTCGATTCTGCAATTAATCGCAAATATTCGTTGCAAATTATACACGTAAACATGTACTTATAAAAAGATGGAAGTTAATCGACACTTAATACGGATTTCTCCGTCGCTTTTCTATTCTAAAGAGAACAAAATGTCAGATACAAAATTCCAAAAGCGACCTCTAGCGATAACATGTGAAATGGACGATGTATCATTTATGTACCAGCGCAAAGAGAGGAGTGTCAGTGGTTGGATGTAACTTTAATACTTGTCTCCAGTTGGCTGCACTCCAAATGTAGACGATGTCTCACATTGAACGCGGAAACATACGGGTGCTTAATTTAGGTTTTAGCGCCGCGATTTATGTTCAATGAAAAAATAATCACGTGATATCCAATACAATAGAATTACAATATTGAATTTGTAAAATTTAATTGACTAATTTGCCTTGGAGTTTCGCTTGATTTTTTTATTAATTTGTGCTTACTAAGATACGTCTTGTCATACCTGTATACACAGATATTACTATAATGTATATGTCGGAGCAAATACGGCAGTTCCCCTATTATAAAATGAAATGATTAAACACCTGAGGAAAAACTACCTGCATTTTAAATAGGAAAACAAGTGCACGTGCGCCGGTCCTATAAAAAGGGCCGTACTGGCGACATCGAGACATTACTGCTGGAGCTGTGGAATAGTGCGGACCTCCTTAGGACGTCGTTATGCTGCCCGAAGAATAAACGAAGCTCAACAATTCTCGCGTGGTTTGCTTTCGAAGGTTTCATTATGAGTCATTCATCAACATCATAACAATAATTATGACGTCAGCGGTGCTGACGTCACGCCCTTTTAAACTGTTACTCCGTTATCAGAATTGGGATCGGAACAAGCTCCAATCTCGCCTACATCCTCATCAGCTGCGGCATCCTTCCACCTGTCATACCAGGATCATCACCAGATAGCACCACATTGCGAGGTGCTATTACAATAGGCACTTCACATCTACTACCTGGCACATCGATAGAGGGCGTCCCAGAAAAGTGACCTATGATCAGCTTCATTGTTGCATACGGGCGACACGTTTGATACTTGTGTGGTCTATTGGTTCAATTTTATAATGTTCACCTAATGTTTGAGTGTTCACAGGATAAGAAACTACTATAGCTGCTTATTGGTGTTATTGCAACTACACTGGACTTGTGTTGACCGCAAACGGAATGGGTGGCCTATGATACGGGTGGCCATAAGGCAGGATACTTTTTGACTGTGGTAAAACCAAGGCGGTGAGTTAGTAAGTGCATTTTCGGTAAGTGACTTTGGGCTCTTAAAAGATTAACGTACTTGGGGTACTTCACAGTTCAAGAATTAAGCCACTAAAATGTGATCACTATTTAATGAGAATTATTTAGTGTTTGAATGAACTTGCGGGTACACTCTATTTCTTGTAATTTTTTTTGTGAAGGTTATCATATTTCTAAATCAATTTTGATAGTTTACACTTCACTCAATGGAGATACTGGTGTAACTGTTCAATAAAGGTGTTTCCAATGTAGAGATACGATACCGTAGTGTTCGGTAGCGAATAATCTTAATACGAGTTAATCAGGATTAGCCGAGTAGAAATTTTAATATTCGGTTTGTTTATCTGACTTACAGGAACAGCACACGAGGACGTGTGACTCGTCACGATGGCCGAGTCGGAGATAGTCACCAGTAATAACAGCTTTGAAAAGAAAAGAACAAAAAAAAAAAAAGTTTTTGCTTTCGTGTTCTAACGATTTATTGAAATGTGCTTACAGATACCTACTACAAGTAAATGGTGAAGGAAGCACGTAATCCAAGTGGTCCACGACAAGGAGCCCTCATCAACGGATTAAAGAATACCTACTACAAGTGAATGGCCGAGGAAGCACGTAGTCAGTGGTCCACGACAAGAAGCATTCGTCATCTGAACAAAGTGTGAGTCGAAAACAATTTATTTGCTTTCTCTGAATATCTACGAAAGTGTTATCTCTGAATTAGTCATGTGCTACGCTTGTGCTAAAATATGGGTTTTCAATGCCGCGTCACACCGTCTTGAGAGTGGTACCTCTGAGCTCGTCATGTGTTACCCCTGAGCTATACCGCGGGTCCTTGATGTATCCACAAGAGAACCTTGAGACACTGATGGATAGCCGGGTATAACCGTGACCAGACACGTACACACCATAATCTGGAGAGTGATACCTCTGAGCTATCCACGCGTTACCCCTGTGCTAACCATGGGTCCATGATGTATCCACAAAGGAACCATGAGATACCATTGGGACCCCTTGTGGAGCCCGTGGTAGACACGTATTCACCACAGATCGCCGAGAAACTTGAAAATAACCTAAACATTATGACAGTTCTGTGGATAGAACTCGTAAAAACTACCCATATTTATTTACAATACAGGTACCATCTGTAATCTGTAATGGCAACATGTGTTGCTTACAGATACCTGCCTCAAAGAAATTATTTTCTTTCAGAGTTTGAACTTCGCAACGCAGGCAGGCGCAGAGCACGCGCCGCCTGTCAGAATGGCCGTGTCGGAGCAAATACGGCAGTTCCCCTATTATAAAATGAAATGATTAAACACCTGAGGAAAAACTACCTGCATTTTAAATAGGAAAACAAGTGCACGTGCGCCGGTCCTATAAAAAGGGCCGTACTGGCGACATCGAGACATTACTGCTGGAGCTGTGGAATAGTGCGGACCTCCTTAGGACGTCGTTATGCTGCCCGAAGAATAAACGAAGCTCAACAATTCTCGTGTGGTTTGCTTTCGAAGGTTTCATTATGAGTCATTCATCAACATCATAACAATAATTATGACGTCAGCGGTGCTGACGTCACGCCCTTTTAAACTGTTACTCCGTTATATAACTAATGCCGTTTTGAAATCTAAGTTGCAGCTCCTCGTGGGTCAATGAATGTTATCAATTATATCCAGCAGACTAGAACATTAAGCATTACTGCTAAATACCCGCATAGTGCTGAAAAATAGGTCAGGCGATGGAATGATGACGACCCACATGGTACAGAAGGCAGTTTGTCGGTTGACTACGGATAGATTTCAGACATGTTTCCATGTGTGAGTGTTTATTACATCATTAATATCCCACTGCTGGACACAGGTCTCCTCTCAGAATGAAAAGGATTAGGCCATAGTCCATCACATACCTACCCTTGAGAACTTTTAAAGATCTTTTAGGTATGCAGATAATTAATTTGTATTATATTTATTATAACCATGACTCTCACAAAATAGGAAATCTTAATATTTTACAGGCACAGATAAAGATAACACTTTTGTTTTCATCACTTCGCAGCGTTAAAGTACCATTTAGTCACTTGTATATTTCGGCCTCTAGAATGTAGAGAAAAACAATAACGTTGTCACAATGACTCTCGGCGGAACGCTTGCGGCGTTTCGAGCGGAACATCCCTTAGTATTGACGTTTCGTTGTACGTAAAGCCTAATTGGATAAAACTTCATATTACCTATTGTTTTATTCCTGACAATTGCGAAATGCTGTAACGACGTCATTTTCAGTACATAATACTCTGTTAATATGCAATATTGTTCCCCGAAATGTAATTTAAATTCTGAGAGCGGGGTACGTGCTCTAGACACCTATTAGGTGGAATTAATTAAAATATTAAACTGGATCCGATGTTGGAATCAGAGGATAAAGATACTTATTTAATAAAATCTGGTTACTTTGTAATTATTATTATTAATGTTATATAGCCAAATTAAAATCTTGACATTTGTATAGATTTGGTACATATTATTATTTTACGAGTATTTATAAAGTCTACGTAAAACATGCCTACATTTTAGCCTTGGGGGTCTAGGGTTGACATAATAGGAAAAGATTTATTCAAAGTATGTGGAGTCTATCATACTGTATTTGATTAGTGAAGTCGAGTATAGCCTAAACATTCCATATTCGGAAGGAGGACTTACATTAAGCGGTAGGACTAAACGGGTTGAAATTGATCATCGCTGCGTAGGTTTTAGGATTTTTAAATGAAATATAAAAAATGGATATGCCGAAACAAAACATAAAATATCTTTTACGAGTAGCGAATTCTCGCAAAATCATTTGGTACGATATGTCCCATACGTCTAGGCATTTTGTAAGCTTTTGCAAAAGCCACATTGACGTCATGTCAACTCACATTTTTGTATCAATACGATATTTGCGATACGCTTAGGCGATTTACTTATCCATGACTAGTGGGATGTTGTTATGTGGGATGCAGGTTAAGAAGTTTTTACATACAACTGTAAATATTTTTGTATCATCAGAAAGTGTGCCGTAATATTATGACGCTACAAAAATGTATCATATATTTCATACATTTCTATGAATACATTCATATAAATATGTAAATACGAAACCAGCTAAGTGTCGCCGTATGTGATATTTCTTTTCAGGTTTGCTAGTCAGGTCAAGGCCAGTATTATATTATCTTCATACAGCGCTTTTAAACTGGAACAAAGACAGAACAATGGCTAGTACGAAAACCGCCTAATTTGTTGCCTACACACATCTAACCAAGGTTTTATGAACAATATGTTTGTTTTTATAAATTAAAACTGTAGAATAGAAACAAATGAAATGAAATGAAATAGAAATATTTTCTCTCATTTCTGTTAAGTAGGATTAAAGATAAGGGATAATTTGAAATAATTAAGAATCCAAATTTTCAAAAAAAAAGGAGATGAACATTATGTTATTAATTAATACATTACAAACAATTTGCAGGAAAACCTTTTATCGGACATCTTAACAAATTCACCATAATGCAAAAAAATATAATATTCATTATGTTTTTCGCGGCGCAGCGGAAGCACCACCACATCTGTTTCTACGCTAATTAATGCTGCGTGTTCTGATTTGAAGGTTTATGGTATGGCAATTCAACTTTTCACTCGTTTCGCTCTGAGCTCAATACATCTGTGATTATTCAGAAAATATTGATATGTTATTTGTGGTTTTTATAAATAGACAGATATAAACAGACACAAATTAACAAAGCATCATAAGGTAACCATTGATTATCACTTGAGATAGTAAATAAATACTCAAAATACCTGACAACGACGTTTATTTATGTGTATCCGATAAAAGCGTCGACATTCGACAAAGCTAGAAAATCAGGTAAGTGAATTCAGATTACATACATGCGACAGGGGCCCAATTCATATGTAAAGGGGGCGAGCAAACAGCTTAAGATGGGACGGGGCAAGTTTCAGTTTGTGAGCGCAGATGGCGGCAGGTGCATTATGCAGCGAGCGTCCCACGCTCGGACAGGGGATAAGCGGTATACGTCGGGACAGCGGAAGATAATATTAAATTGTTAAGTGTTCTTAGGATACAATGTTATTTAAATATATATAGAAGTAAAAAAATAAATACTGTATGTTTTTTAAAGACGCCCTCTTTACGCAAACAACTTAATATGTGATGTTACTACCAAGTTACAGTTTGTAAGCATATTTAACATATTTATTTCATACAAATTTATTTAAGTAATTGTGTTTTTTATGCTCATTTAGTAAGAAAAAAGTGTGTCGCTGGCTTGCTATACACTTCGATAAAATAAAGTTTATTAACACTGTTGTTATAAGGCAAAAATATATAGGTGTCTTTGGAAGGATTTTGATCTCAAACCGAACACAGTGTTTGTATATTTTTTAGCCATTAATATTTAAATTTAATTTAATGGACAAAATTCGTTAATCCATAATTACGAAGGTGCGTATGTGACTAAATCTTAACAATGAATTTGTACAATCATACTTTAATTTGCAAGTAAGTGTAGTGTACATACGTATTTGTAAGACTACAGACCATAAAAGGATTTTACGTCCTTGTCGCTGCAAATGCTAAGTTTTCTACTTAGTATCTACGTTTATATTGACATCCGATTTAACGGTTGTGTGTTGAATATTTTATGGGCAGTAGTAGAATCTTTTCTACGAGTAGATTTAACAATTTTACCTGAAGTCTTTATCAAATCGGTTTTCTCAGTAGAGGTTTTCCAGGATAATGTATTTTACGATATAGGAGTAGAAAACAAGTAAAAGACGTTCTAGAGATAAGCTCTCAGTATGTTGATAGTATGAATGTTATCGAATTTTTACAACGTACTCGTAACTTATAACGTGTTTAACGCAAAAATACACACATCATATTTTTAAAATATGTCACGACTACTGCTTTTTAGGAGCACTTACAATTTCATAATTTGATCATCGTTTAGTGTAATAAATCCGAGTTGACGATTAAATGAAGATAATAATAATAATAATAATGTAATTGTTTATTTTAAGTAACAAAGTCTAATTTTTGTAATTACAATTTTTTTTAAGAAGAATAAGATAAGATAAGATAAGAAAAATCTCCATTCAATTTTGTTAATTAGTATTTTAAAAACTTATCTTAACTTTTCGAATGCAGTAACGTAAAGTAACTCTTTTAATTTTGATATCCCTATCATACCTGATGAAAGAGTATAATAAGTTTAGTTATTAAATGAGTTGTTTAATATTTTTTTATAGTCATAAAACCGTATACATATTATATTGTTCGCACAGACCTGAATTCAAATTAGTTTTCGTTTCTCATAGACTTGTTAAAATTAGATTAGAGAGTCAGGAAGCGAGTGCTAAATCAATATGAAGTTGATTTAAAATCTGACGCCATGCCAACTTAACGTGAAAACCTAGTTTAGACTTTCCGAGAGCATTATGCAGTGCTCGTACCACCATCAACAATCTACAAAGCAGGATAATCTATCTTCTGTATATATCTATAAAAATATATGTCCTGACCGACTGAATGACCGATTCATCATCGCAGAGCCTAAATTATTGAAGCTTGAAATTTGGACAATAGATTCTTTTTATGTCGTGGGCGCCCAATAAGTAATGATTTTTTGATATTCCACACCTAAGGGGCTATGCAGGGGTTGTTTCAAAATCCGCAAATTTTCAAACAAGCTCTATGAAACTTAGTATTTGGTTTTCTGATTTGGTATAATAAAACACCGATTTCACCGTTTTATTTACGTATCGGCGAAGTCGCTGGCAAAAGCTAGTGATTTCAATATTTATCTTAAGTTATAACAATCGGAGTAGACGGCTTAACGTGCGCTCCGAGCTACAAAAGCGCTCATGTTTTAACAATTAGTGGTCATCTAACTCTACCGTGAAAATAATTCCCTCTAATTGGTGTAAGCTTAAGATTATTAATGTATGGCTGTAAGAACACATTAATATCTTACGAGTATTTTCAAGTATATATGATATCAATCGATATGTTTTAAAATGAGCTTAAGCGACAGTAGTTGATGCAATGGGGGGCCGAAAAAATCTGCTATCTTGGAGATAGATGGGTAATTTCTTTATGCGTAGGCTATAGTTAAAAAAAGAAACAGAAGAAAGATAGAATAGAGAAGGCAATGTAAATTAAACGGGGAAAGCCTCCAAAACATATAAATTATTTCCACTTTACTCTAACACCACATATTCTATACACCAGTTTCTCAAGAAAGACAGAAAGACAAGAAAGAAAATAAGTTTAAATAAAACAGGACAGGTCTCCAATCAATCATAACTTATATCCACCCTACTCTAGCACCACATTGCCAGACTCCGGTGCACTTGACAATCCAAAACATATCAAAACACCCATTTGTTAAGAAGAAAAAAGAAACAGGACATGTCTCTAATCACTCATAACTTATATCCACCCTATTTTAGCATCACATAGCCAGACTCCGGTGCACTTGACAATCTGGCAAGACGATTGTCACTGTATCCCTCTATTCCTCTATCCCTTGTTGATTGTAAGACGGCTCTCAATAGTGGAAGCGAGAACGGAGATTCTATTGTAATTAAATTAAAACTTACGGATGGAATCCGAATTGACTCGTACGGCGTACCTGGAATGAAGAGAATTACATTAAATAAGTTATATAAAAGAATATGTTTTGTTAGAACTTATTGAAATTCTTTAAAATCTTATTAGGCTTCTCTAGTACTCTGATAATAAATATTTTTAAGCAAAGAAATGAAATAAGCAGGGTTTTAAAGGGGATATTGTCGTGCAAAAACTTTCATCCAATTTAATATCGGCACTATCTCCGATTGTTTCCTTTTGCTTTCCATGTATGGTCTATTGCTACTACTAGTATATAGTTGAATGGTTGTATTTTACGTGACTCTTGCCTTCTACAAATAAAATAGAAAAGTAAAAAATAACATTTAATACTAAAGTTTGAAAGTAGTTTGAATATAAAATATTTATAATGACGAATATAAGCGAATATTTTATACCCAAATGCGAACGACGTTAAGTCTAAAACCAAATATAGATTAAGCGATGATTTAGTTTCAAACGCAAAGTTTGAGTAATCCTCGGTTTGTGAATTTAACGGAGCAGAAAGCCATAAATTTCATACCGAAATTTGGTAAAATTTTAGACCATAAGTCATGAATAACATGACATATTGGTTATGCGGTATTCGCTTGTGATCGATCTACTCACATTTGCCGCCAAAATGTCCAAACTTTGGCCAAAGATTGATGCACTGTTCTTGAACTATATTTTGAATTGAATCTTGTGTGTATTATATAATGTTTACAAAGAAGCATTTTTTTTTGTTTAGAATAACTATTGTGTAGTATGTGTGATATACCATTGTATTTTCACTCTGAAATCACCATCACCACCATCTCATGCATGAATGCTTAATACCGGAATAATAATGCCATAGAGACATATTTATCCCAGGTGTGTCAACTTAGTCCTCAGGAATATCAAGCCGTCTGTTGTCGACCTCTTTTACAGCGATAACACTGCTGTTCTAAGGCAGAAATAGATGAGCCGGTAGTGCCTCCGGAGTCGAACGACAAAGTATTCTAACTTCAATATATCTGATCCTGCTACACTTCATTTAATCCTGCCAACATTATAATAATATAAAAATTATTCAAACTATTTTCAGCGTATATTGCAGCAAGATAGAAGTTTCATTAAAGTAGGATTTTTCTAAAATTTTTTCATAAAGTAAAGCTCGGTATTTTATGGTGAGAAACAAAGAAGATTTTAATTTCCACTTTATGCTAACGGATCTGTTACGTGATAAGCTGATATTATCTAGGAGGGTTTTTATTAACCTTTTCTTCTTTATATCCTATTACTGTCCGTCTGTTGAGTGCAGATTTTTGTCAGAATAAGAATTTGTAGATTTTAATTGCCGTCCATGTGCAGATTGGTGGATTAAGTGACAAAAGAAAAACGCTTTTTGACCATTGTTACATTTAGCATCGGTGAGGGCGAGGCCGATTCCATCTTTGCTATTGCTGCGTTCAGTCGCGGTTTCGAAAATGCGATTTATAGCATTAATGCTACATCGCAGTTTTCTTGATCATTTGCGTCATTTAGCGTCCAAAGGTAGCTGCGACACGCGTGTAAGTGTCCCGGGCGTAGCGTTCGATCGCTGCATCAGGCTTCCGAAAAGCAGGTAAATCGTCAATTACCGATAACAAAAGTAAGTCTACTGAAGTCCTAACTGTAGAAGTGGTGAAAATGCAGTAAACATAACACCCTGAAGGTATAATTGCCGTTACATAAATAAAATGACATAACATTTTCGAATCTTCCCGGATTTAGAGCAGCAGTATTCTTAAACCCAAGAAAACGATTTTGTGACAACGTCCACGAAGATCCCACTAACTTATTCCGGGAGAGCATCGTCCATTCTGATTTTAAAGTCTGGATAAGGTTGACAGTATCCCCAGTCATGTATTATGTAATGCTGGAACATTTTCTACATACTCGTAGGTACATACTAACAAAATTCAGTGCAAATGCTGAAACATTTTTGGAGTGCTGACATTGTGTTATAAATAAGGTATTTTTATAGAAAAGACGTGTTATGTTTCTTCGACAGTTTTTCACCTACGAAACGAAAGCGAAGCGATAGTAAATTACAAATAAAGTTTGGAAAATCCAAAAGTGCACGACTCATAATGCTCATTTAATTATGAAATATAAAAAAAAAAAAAAAAATTAGTCGTTCAAAATTATTTGCCGAAAAAACAGCTGTAGTAGGAAGAAGGTACTGCACAAGCGCCCCTGGTGGAATAAATGTGTCTAGATATTATATCTATAGATATATCACCATCCATATGTTAATTTTCTATGAATATAAATAGATGTACAGTCTTGTAGGTTTCGTTTTTTATTAATTGTAATTAAACGACACTGAAATAATTAATCATTAGCATTCAGTGACCTACAATCGTCGATTAGAATTAAAAAATAAGTTACAGTTACGTGTTTTCAGGTTTCACACATGACGGACAGGAAATTTTTTTGACCTATTTTGGTGTTTTTTTCCAATTCTATTGCAGTAAATCAATTTTTAAAAAGTATGGAATTAATCTCCATTAAATTATCTCGACAATAGTATGCAAATTATCTTGATTCCGTGAACTATCAAGGCTATAATAATAAAAATAGCCGCCAAAATGAAGCGAAAAAAATTTTTCGATCGTAAAGCACTCTCTGATGCTTCGCATCATGAATCGTGCAAAAGAGCGTCTTACGTGAAAATGTTGCTTTAATATAAAATTAATCCCATTCAGATATTAGAAGCTTTTCTTTTTATTTTAGCATCAGGTAGGTACGATACGTTTCTTTTCAAGAAACAGTAGGACTACCATGAGTTTCAAAAGTATTACTCGCTAGCGACTGCGTAAAATAAATGTATGAAAAATTGTACAGCGCCTCTGGTGGTTACTCGTAGAACTAAAATCCGTAGTGACGTAACTCGATACGTAAAAAACCTATCGAAATCAAATCGCTAGCGAATGTCATTATGATCTATTGCCATACAAATTCGGTCCCATGAGTCATTAATTTGACAGACGTTGTCAAGAAATACCGTAACGATAGTAGTTATGTTATTCACTAGCAAAATGACAATAGTTTTCTATTTACCATTTCTATAGTGGCGTTTCTATGCCAACTCATGGTAATGCTACAGTTCTAGATCACTGGAGTGGCTTCATAAGCTATTTTGTAAAGTCAACGCCGTCACAATACTGATGTGATAATTGTTCCTGCCTTATGATTTGAAGGAAAGGTTTATACGAGGCAAGTATTTTAATCCTCGCAAGTAGTATATCAGTAACTGACCTCAGACGGGATTTCAATTAGACTTAGACCATAGTCGACCGCACTGGCCAAGTGCAAATTGATAGACTTCACTCACATTCTACAACTACTTTTTAAGACCATGCAGGTGTGCAGGTTTCTTCACTATGTTCACCTTCACCTTCAAGTGTATTGCATGTTTTTTGCTTCTTAAAGTCGTAGAAGTCTGTATACAAAATTCATTTAAAGTCAATTCCTATAAGAAAACAGTAATATCCGCTCTAACTTTCTTGTTTATTGTGAGTCGAAGTTATTTCAAGATGCATTATGCAATTTCTTGCTTCCTGGTACTTTTCTTTGTTTATACTAATGCTACGCAAAGCTCTCAGCGAAAGCTTTGCCTAAGTTGGAACTTAGTTTAAGCTGGGTGGTGGTCTTTTCCTGGAACTACCTGACTTTTCTTGGCATCACTGCTACTCCTCTTTCTGTCTTATAAAAACCGTAAGTACTACTATTTTATGGTTTGAAAAGTCTGGTAAGATAACATGGGACTTTCCAACTTTTAGTTTTGAGGAGTAGCAACGCATCTTTGGTCAATTAAGTAAGACTTTGAAGGTGGTAGAACCCTTTGTGGTTCGACTCCGGCTGCACCACCGCTACACCTATTTCTGCCTCATAACAGCAATGTTAAGCACTGCTGTGTTCCGGTTTGAAGGGTGTGGTAAGGGAGACAGACTTTTCCGAGGCGTTCCAGCTTAGTACTCAGGGGTAGCGGCGCATCTGTGGCCGACCTCAGGTAGGAATATCTAAACCTATCTGTGTTTGATTACAGATGTCCATGAGCGGCAGTAGCCACTTACCATCAGGTGGACTGTATGCTCGTCTGCTACTCCTATATTATAAAAAGAAACTCCGATCCTATTCTGGGAAAAAATATGTTGTAGATGACTTTTAACGGTAGTGGCTTTTCAGGAGAATATATACTCATGGATTACTCCAGTTCTTAAAAAAAGTTAGAGATAACTGAGTTTTATATATAACCAGTTTGCCACGATCATTCTATCACCTAGAGACTGACATACATATGAACCATCTTAATTCTCAGAAATGGCAACGCACGATTGTTTTCAGACCATAATCTATATGGATAGATAAGCCTCCATCTTAAATATATCTTTATGGATGGATTGGATCATGGATGGTTGTGATCACTTATGATCAGCACTGAAGGACTGCACGCCTGTTTAATACTTCATTCTTATTAAAACACATAATTCCAGACTTTTAGGTATTTTCTTTACGTCTTAGCTAATCATGGAAAGCACTCAATCGAAGAATCGATCTATACTTCAGTACCCGTATTTAGCAATAGCCTCACACCTAATTTATCACTGAGAATAGTCCCGTGGGAGCAATAAAGCGTAACTTTAATGTATCAGTTAGGACTATCTAACTCCAATGAAGGTTCATACGATGACATGCTTCTACGGGTAGAAATATATTAGGCACCCATTTAAGGTGTTGTAAAGAAAGGAATATAAATAAGTGTATGCCGTTGGTATATTCAGCCCAAACCTTTAAAACTTTAAAGGGCTGTATGTATGAACTATGATTCCCGGCTAGGGAAAAAGATTTTTTAAAAACTGAATGATGCATTTTTGTTTTTATCAAAATCGGCTTCGTAACTCTTTCAGCATTTCTCGCTAATCCTTATAGTATCGGATTTAGCCCCGAAGGCCCATTTGAAATTTGCCCTGTATAAAGGTTTGATACTTTGCTTCTAAGTAGGGTAACTTTCTTTTTATTTTTTTTTAGGAACGCTTTCTACTCTAAGAGCTCACACTAAGATTTCCTTGTATCGTGGGTGCTATGGACACACAGAGATAAATACACAAACACCGAGACTCAGAAACAGAAACCTAAATTCATCGTTGAGAAATCTGTCTGGCCGGGTATCGAACCCGGGACCATCTGTGCATCAGACCGATACGGTGACCGCTCCGCCACGCAGCTCGTCAACTGCGGCTCGACTCCTAATCACACATCACTGATTTTTCAAAGTTATATGCGTATTAGAAATTCACTATTCATTTCTTTAGCGGTGAAGGAAAATATTGGGAGGAAATCTACATGTCTAAAAGTTCTTATGAATATATCTTAATGCTGTATGAAGCAAACATAGCATGGGAATAACAAAATGAATGCTTGTAAAGCTTCTCGAATCATTACGTATTCCACCAGTACGTGAAAGACAAATTGAACGTGTCAGGACATAGAAAAACTTCCCATTTCCATTTTCCATTACTTATCTGTTGACGGCGAGTTCAAAACAGATCGTGACGTACTTCCGTTCCAATGTATATAGTGTGAAAAGATATCAAAGGACACCTTTTCAAACGGGATTATGAACAAAGCAGGATTTTTGTTTTTGTAGCTATGACGACATCGTCAGGTCATTTCATTAAAATACATACCATGTGTGTGGGTTATCTTTGTATGAATTCTCAGTGAATTATGTGTATGTGTTACATTTTTTTTTTTTTTTTTCGTCATTCATATTTTGATTATAAATACCACATATTCTGCCCCAATCATTTCAATAAAATACATACCATGTGTGTGGGTTCTCTTTGTATGAAATGTGTTACATATTTTTGTTTTTTTTGGAGTTTACTCCTTAAGAAACGATTTGAGTTATAAGGCCCGGTACGGAAATTTTATGAGGAGTAAAATCAAGTGTAACACGAAAAGTTGAGGCGTAACGGAAACCAAAATATGAATCAAGAGTGCTTTTATTAATTTAAAATACAGTAAGTTCAAATCCCATATGAAAGTAATTATTACAATAAAAATAATTAGCAATATATAAAACATTAAAACGTCATTAACTAATTTGTTTACATTTTTGCATAAATTAAGTTATAGGTTTGATCATTTACAAACACTATGAAAAATATGAACATTGGCGCCATAATATGATTAACAATCTTTTATGAACGTTTTTAAAGAAGAGTAACATATAAAATCAGTAAGTAATTGAATAAGATATAATATTAGCAAAATAAGTTTTTAACATAAAGAGGCTTTTGTAAGTTACTGATATATTAATTTAACTTATAAAAATGGATGCATTATTGATCAGCACCATCTATCAACGATAAACGGGCAAAATCAAAACAGTATTATTTAATATTTATTACAGAATTATTGGTAATGAATTATGTTCAAAATAAGTTATATAAAATTAGCAATACGTTTTAAATGAATTCTAGAATTATAAAACATTCAGAAACAATCCAAATTACATATAATAACATGTTTATTGAGTCTCATATAAATGGCATCCGTAAATTGCAACAAGGATATTTTATAGATGGCAAAGAAATTATAATTATTAAGTTTTAAGTTATAAAACGTTTAACATTGTTTTAAATATAAATAATTATATTATATTAAAATTTACTTTAATATAAACAATTATATTAAGTTACCATTATAATATTTAGAACCAAAATACATAGATTGAAAAACTTGCAAACTTACAATTTATAAAACTTGCCACTAGATGGCGCTATTATACCCATGCGCCCCATAGATATATTATCCTACTGACGTAGGGTAGTATAATATATCTATGATGCGCCCATATATACATCTATATACAACGTACATAAACAGCAACCTAACCATCAAGTTTTAATGTTTTGATTTTAAAGTTTTCTTGTACTTCTATGCATTGATACGTGTATTTTTATGTACTATTAAACAAATCATCAAGTGATTAAAGTTGAAAAAATATTTGAAAATATGCAAGAAATTGATTTAGATGATAATGAAGAAGAATCCAAAAAACACATGGATGCGGTTAATTGGTAAGCTTATCGTTTACATTTATGAATAATATACATTTTAAATACGAACAGCTAGATCTTTTATTTAGTGTTTTTATTATTATTCTTTTTAATCAATTGATTAAATATATTTTATATTTATATAATATTTTGTAATACTTATATTAAATTATTACGATCCATTTCTATTTTTGAAGTAATATAAATAATCCGAATAATTACAGATATATGTTTGTTTCTCTTATCATTTTAGCAGATGCGTTCATTTACCCTTTTTTTCTATTCGATATATATCATAATTATCGTTCGTAAGGAGTAAACTCCAATCGTGCGTCGTAGCTGACACACACACACTTTTTTTTTTCGTCATTCATATTTTGATTATAAATACCACATATTCTTCATCCGATAATTTCAGTAAAATGCATACCATGTGTGTGGGTGATATTTGTATGAATACAATGAGTTTTTGTTACATTTTTTGTTTTTTTTTTCGTCATTCATATTTTGATTATAAATACTACATAAGTATTCTGCCCTGATCATTTCAATAAAATACATGCCATGTGTGTGGGTTATCTTTGTATGAATACAGCTAGTATGTGTTACATTTTTTTGTTTTTTTTTCGTCATTCATATTTTGATTATAAAAACCACATAATTATTCTGCCTTACCTCTATCAACTCGTCTACGAGACTTATTTCTCCCTTAACAGTTTTAGGTAAACAGTTTCAAGGTCTACCGTGTTCTATTCTGAAGTGTGGTAATAGATTACTTATACGATGCGTTCCAACTTAGCCCTCAGGGAAAGCAATGCATCTGTGGCCGATCTCAGGTAGGCTTCTAATTTTATATGGAGTTGATTACAGATGTCTATGAGCGGGAGTGGCCACAAACCATCAGTTGATTGTGTGGTTTTTGCCCACTGTAAATTATAAAAACTGCTCATGAATTCTTGTTCTATACTATAAAATCTATAGTACAACTAGCTGACCCAGCAAACGCTGTGTTGCCATATAAATAAAAAAAATGTTGTGGTTGAACAACCCTTATCACTTAGGGGTATAAAAAATAGATAGTAGTGATTCTCAGACCTACTAAATATGCATATAAAATTTGGTGAAAAATGGTAAGGCCGTTTCGGAGGAGTACGGTAACTAATATTAACACGAGAATTTTATATATACGATATATAGCATAGCAGGTTAATACTATTTACCTGCCGACCATTTCTAAGTACTCGTAATGTCAAATAATTTATGTGAATTGGCGACAAAAACAACTGCATTTCCAAGAAAAAGTGTTTTAAAGTTAAGCGAACTTTTGGACTTTTGGAGACCATTAAAAGTTTGCCTGTTACCTCTAAAATATTTAAATAGTTTCGACTGAATAAAGTTTTAAAGCTAGTAAATTATAGTCCTGAATATTTCATTGAATTGTTATTACAATTATTCTGATTTTACGCTACAGCTTGATACATATGATAAGAGAAGATCAGTCACAATTATTGGCCTAATGTTGGGAAAAAGAGGCTTTCTACACTCACAAGCCTCACAACCCTACACATTCATTAAGACGACTATACAAACGCCCAGATCCATAAGGGAAACCTTAATTGATCGTTCAGGTATTAGTCTGGCCGAGAACAGAACCTGGAGCCCTCTGCGTGTCTGACCAGTATGGTAACCGGTCCGCAACCGGGGTCGTCGATAAGTATCTCATATCTTATGAAATAGTAAAAATAAATGAGAATGAAATGGATCTGATGGTTCCAATTCGACGCTGTCTATGAGCTGTTATCAATCCCAAATAGGATTTGACCTGAGGTTAGCTTCAGATGAGTTGTCATGTAAGAGCCTTGCCACACTTTTCAAACCAGAACACAGTATCTCTTAACACTGCTGCTATTAGGCAAAAATATACCGGTGGTACCGCCGCAGTACAACAGAGGTTTTTTATCACCTATTTTTTTATAACGAGTTTAATAATATCTAGATTTATATATTCTAACAAATGACTAGCCTGCTCGAAATAGATATAACACACGTGTGATAATACACCTTAATCTGTCATGTCCACCTACGATTATATTTGTGTCACTGACTCCACAGACAATATTCTAATTTTACACATGCATACATTGTCTAAGCCTTTGTGTCTAGGTAGACTGAATATGTAACTTGAAGCTGATTACAAGGATACACGCGTCTCGTGTGTAATCATCTTAAGTTCTTAAGCGACTTGCAAAAGTGGAAACGTTTAAGCGTATTGTGACGGCCCACATCCGAAGTGATACAGAATTACAAGAATAGAATAAGTTGATTCTTTGGTGACTTAAAAGTGAATTAAAAGTGATTTGGTGACTTTAAAGGTATTTTTATTTATCTAACACTGGAGGGTAATGTTATTCAAGCGTATGTTTATGTATGTTTTATTTTTTGGCATGTCCTACATCCCAAACGGCGTGAAGGATTTTGACATATGAGGTGTTGTTGGATTGGTCTATAACTATCCAATATTTTGATCGTATTAAAGATCGAAATTTGTCATTTTTTGCCTAATAGAATTGTCCGATCTTAGGTAGGCAAAAATTATGCGCGAGTATGTGGGTGTAATATAGTTTAAATTCCTTACCAATTCAATTAATTATTTTTAAACAGTCGGTTTTTTTAACTTGAAGTAGAAAACAGGTATGCGTCCATGTTAAGTAATCTAAACACATTTCTAAACAACTAAAAGTAGAACAGGAATATCGTAGGGCCCTTCTTTGCGCATTAAGTTCGTAGTTTTGTCCAAAGGTTCGGGCACATCCTACTTATTTGTTCTTATTGAGTGTAAATCTGCCAACAAAGTTTCGGATCTGCCTAAAAATTCTCTCCTATTTCATGGTATTAAATGGTGAGAGTGATAAAATAACTGGTAATTTTCATCTGACTTAATTTGATTGTATCTGCTTCAAATAAAATATTTTGATTGATATTTAGATTCCGACGAATAGACTTCTACTCGTATCTCTTAGTCACCACCGTCTCATCCATATCTGACTAATCACTGCTGCATAATAATAATAATAATATTTTTAAGGTGGTAGAACCCTTTGTGGTTCGACTCCTATTTCTGCCTCATAACAGCAGTGTTAAGTGTTGCTGTGTTCTGAAATGAAGGGTGTGGTAAGAGAGACATACTTTTCCGAGGCGTTCCAGCTTAGGGGTAGTGGCGCATCTGTGGCCTACCACAGATAGGAATATCTGATCCTATCTGGAGTTGATTACGGATGTCCATTGGCGGCAGTAGTCATTTACCATCAGGTGGACTGTATGCTCGTCTGCTACTCCTATATTATAAAGAGTGATAGGTATTCAAAGTTATTCTGCTATGTATACTCGTATAGCCCCAATTTAATACCTTAAACCAGCGTTTCCCAACCTTTTTCAGTCCACGGACCCTTTGGAGATCAAGCACATTTTTCACGGACCCCCTTAATAAAATGAAAAAAAAAAACAATCCCCGCCGTATTTTGTTTTTGTTTTTTTTTTAGATTAATAATAGTATTATACATCATTGGATGTATCTTTTTTTTTTTTTAAAATACCGTGTGCTTACAACACGTTTTTCTAATAAAAGTTATTTGCTGATTTTTCGTTTAGCGACTGTTTTGCATTTAATGAGTAATTTATGTATGGTCCGGAGATGACACCGCGGACCCCCTTACGTTGGAAACGCGTTGGTTGGGAAACGCGGCCTTAAACGATACTTTTATATTTTATCTCTATACAATGTATATCGCATTATTTATTGCGAACACGCTCTTACCGGGCGGTAGAAAATCACAAGTCTAACAACATCGCGGTTTTAAATTGTACATTTCCCGAGCGAACGCTTAACTTTTATAAATTTGTTGTAAACTCGATACGAACTCTCGTTATGGAAGATCAGAGACGGAACTAGGACGAAAGTGTAGTTTGTGATGAGATCAACAATCAGTGTCGTTGTGGATGCTGTGATGCAAATGAGGCATTTATAAAATGCGTTACTGTTTTAGGGTGCCGTTGGGTAATATAGTTCAAAAAAATAAAAAACACGTTTTTATGATAAAATCAACTAAAAAGTAGAAAATAATTTTCAATCTAGGAATCAATTAAGGAACAGTAAATAGTATAATTGTGAAAAAAGGGTGGGACGCCCCACTTATCACTTTTCGAAAAGCGCCCCACACTTTTACCACGGTGGCCACAATAATAAGAAATACTAAAAATAAAAAGTATAAAAGTAATACGGACCACCATACAAGTTTTTGTATTTCTTTTAGAGAATTTATTTTTCGCTTGATTTGTACTAATTTTACAAATTGTTATGATCACTTTTGAGCCTGCGAGGCTCTCGCGCCGGGAGTCCCTCAGGCCGGGAGCCCCTGGCATTTTGCCAGTTTTCCCACCTTATAGTTACGGCACTGGGGGATTGTTTCTTATGAACCGGGACCTACGGCTTAACGTGTTTTCCACTATCCGACTCATGAACGCACTTCGTTGCTTAAGGGTTAAGATCCATTAAGCGTGGAGATAAGAGCACCTCAATGCAGTTAATTTAAATATAGCCAGTGCAATGTACTAAGCAATTTGACACCGACAGTCTAGTAACTGTTTCTTCGTGAAACGGGATCGACGGCCTAACATCCCTTCCACCATACAATTCATGCACGCATCAACGTTACTTAAGGGATAAGATCTATAAGCGCGGAGATAAGAGCACTTCAGTGCAGTTAATTTAAAATTTGCCGGTGCTATAAGCGATTTGACACCGATTAACGAGTTACTATGAGCTATTGACCTAGATATGAGCTGAGCTATTGAGCCTACCTTTGGGACTAGTCAAGCTATTCGCCTTATACATATTTTCCTCTTATAAAATATTCATGAGATATATAAGCATATATAGTATAGTACAAGAGTGTTATTTCCCGTTAGTCATAATGATGCGTATTAGTTAAATTAACCGAAGCGGCGCGAAGGCTCTATTTCAGAGTTTAATCTACGCATAACATCTTCCAAGGTACGCTAGTCATTTGAATATTATCATTACCTTTACGTTTATGTTAAAAGCATACATAACCTTCGCTCGTGTAATTTAAGTAGGCACATATGACGGCTTTGCGTGTAAATGTGGTAAGTCGGTAATGTAATTTTTTGAACACAGTAAAAAGTTTTTTGAATTGCTAGTGAATTAATTTTAACGAAACAGAAGATACAGTTGGTCTATTTAAGTTGAAGTTTAAGCTTTTTTTCAATTCTCAATACTTTTTTTACAGGTAATTGTATATCTTGTTTCGTTTTGTTTTAAATCAGTTGCAATTTTTTGTAAAATTATAACCACAAACGTTAAATTGTATTGATGTGCGATAGAACTAGCAAACACACTCATAGTTATCCTGATGTTAACTATATATTCACTGTATTTCACAGGTACTTGTCATCAACATGACTTAAGAGTACTAAGTTAATTACAAATGCAGCTCGGTTGCTAAGAACTAAGTTAGACTACATTAAGTATATATTAGTATTTTAGCATAGCAAAAACATGAACGTTATGTAATGGTCAAATTATCTTTTACTTTATTTATTTTTATTACTGTTAGCAGAATTGTAAATTCTGTAAATAATTATTTAGACAAAATTAGCACAACATATTCGTAATTATCTTAGCATTTAGCTTAGCATGAATGTTAATTAGCACACGCGGATGAGTGCGTACTCATTATTTAGCGAGGCGCGGCTAGGAGCCAACAACCTAAGCTGAGCAACTTAACCAGCTCCATTTTAGAGATTATATTAATATTTAGAGTTTTATTCTTTGCTACATTCTAAAGATTATGTTATTTAAGAGTTGTATTATTTTTCTTACACGGATTTTTTTCCAGTTAGGTATGTGTGAATGGCCAAATTCGTAACTACAAAGAAAATGCTCAAAAGAGTAAGCAGGGCAATTTTGTGTTTAATGACATCTACTAAATAATTAGATTTAAATAAATAGTGCCCTAGTCGGGTATCAAACGGGTTTGAAAAAAATAACACCCTGTATTATTGCTCCATCAGGTAATAATGCTTAAAAGAAACAAATTCTGGGGAGGGTTGATAAGCGAAAAACTAAAGGAAAAGGATCATTTTTAAAAAACTCATTTTCGGAAGAGAGGCGTGCCTGGGATTTGAACAGCGTCGCCTCACCGCCTAATATTTTATGAAATAACGGTAAGAAACTGATACGTTACTCAAAAGTCTCGCTGTGACGGTACGGGAATACACTAAAACAAAGTTACGGGAAATAAAGTTTACCGGCAAGAAATTCCGGAGTTGGGGAGTAATTTATGCTTCCCTAAAATAATTTATTGGCTGCGGAGAGGATGAAGTTGTCATGTAACGGCGAACTGGGCGAAGGTGTGAACTTTAAAGTTACTTGAAGAGGGCCTGTTTGAGTTCAGGTATCGGGTAAGTAAGCGTAATTAAATGATCGCAACCCTTTTAAGGGTACAGAACCAAAGGGTAAAAATGGCAACTTATTAGTAAGCCTCTGCTATTTCCCTGTCTGTCTGTCTATTACAAGTCTCTCTTGAACTGTAATAGATACATACTTGAGATTTCTACAGTTATTTCTACAGTCTACTAAAAGTGTGCACGTGGGGCAGTGGCACCAGGTGGTCTGTTTGCTCGTTTACTACTTCCATATTTTAACAAAACATTGAGCTAATCGGCTATTGTCGCTCAAATGAAGAAGCGCTCAATTGGTGTAAAACTATAATAAGTAGCTATAGTCATCATCATCAGCAACCCATTACTGTCCCACTGCTGGGCACGGGTCTCCTCTCATACTGAGAAGGATTAGGTCATAGTTCACCGCGTGGGTCAAGTACGTATTGGTAAACTTCACATACCTTTGAGATTTTTTTTATAAATCTCTCAGATATGCAGATTTCCTCACGATGTTTTCCTTCACCGTTTAGCAAGTGATAATTAATTTCTAATACGCACATAACTTTGAAAATTCAGAGGCGTGCCTGGGATTTGAACCTAGGACCCTTCGATCGAGAGACCGAGGTTTTTAACCACTAGGCTATCACTGCTCTAACTCCTAGTACTTAATCTTAATCCTCATCCAAGCGATTCCTTGTTTGTCGTCCGCCATTAAATTTATTGGTTGGATCCACCAAATTTTACGCTTTGTTTCGTCAAGCTTAACGGTTCTAAATTATTGCTGAGTTCTAACCTAACCTAGCCAATTTCATTCATATCGCAGATTCATTTTTATTATGGAATGTAACTTAAAAATATATATTCGATTGAGTTTGAGAAAAATGCTTCTATGAGAAACTTATGTCCATGGACGGTAGTGACCACTCAGCACGAAGTAAATTGCTTCCTTGTTTGCAATTCCATAATCTAATAATAAATTGAGCCAATAGTAAGATTAATAAAGCCAAGTTGAGGTATCATAATGTAACTTAATCCTCATCCAAGCGATTCGTTGTTTGTCGTCCACCATTAGATTTATTGGCTGGATCCGCCAAATTTTACGCTTTGTTTCGTCAAGCTTAACGGCTAAGTTATTGCTGGGAACGGCGGTAACTCATAATAATCTATAGCTATCTCCAGATGAGAATATTTCATCCCTAAAACAATTGTTTGCGGTATTTATTGCGGGTTCGTTTTATCGTTTGTGTAATGAATTTTATTTAGATACAGATAGGGATTTAACGTGGCCTTATCGTAAACTTTTAATTTTAGAGATATGCCCGATGGTAAACCACTGTTTTGGTTTGAGTACCTACTATTATCATCATCACGGGTCTCCTCTCAGAATGAGAAGGATTAGGCCATAGTCCACCGCGCTGGCCAAGTGCGAATTGGTAGACATCACATGCCTTTGAAAAACTTTTTTTTTAAATATTTCTCAGGTATGCTGATTTTCTCACGATGTTTTCCTTCGCCGTTTAAGCAAGTTATAAATATTTTTTAATATGAACGTAACTTTGAAAACTCAGAGGTGCGTGCCTGTGATTTGAACCTCGGATCCCCTCGATCAAGTGGCCGAGTTTCTTAACCACAAGGATATCACTGCTGATTGTACCTACTAATTGACATATTATTTTTTGTATTTAAAATTATGTTTACTCAACTTTATATCCTAACTATGAAATTAGTTTAATTTTATGTACGGAAAAATATTGAAAAAGTGCAGATATCGAATGCTTTGTGAAGCAGATAATTAACAGTTATTACAATGGAGTGAATATCATAAAGGAATTTTTCATTTTCATTATTCTTTATTGTTACCTCCCTCCCAATCTTTGAATATTCCCTAAGAGCAAATAAGATGCTTTGAAAAAACTTCTTTTGAATAAAATGATATAAAGTTATCATCTATTCATGTAAAGGATCGTGATATATGGTAGAATATGGTCTCGACAACACAAATGTATTGTATGGATATGCCCTCAATTGGTAGGCTTTTAGGAGTTAGACTATTATTAAGAGACTATCAACTAAACAAAAATATTTGTTACATTTCTTTGGAAGAGTTCGGGCAGTCTGAAAGCCAAAGTATTTAAGTTATCTATCAGCTTGTGTCAATAAACTAATTGCCATTTACGTAGGAAAACGTTTATTTTTAATCAGTTAGTCTTATTGCGATACGTTACTGTAAATTTAAAATAATATGAGTACTTAATTAATTTAATAATACTTAATTATAATAACAATAAAATAAAATGAGTCAAAGCAACGAAATACAGAACAAATTAATTAAAATTTCCAAACGCATGAGCACAACAAAGGAAATTTAGCCACAAATAAATTTAATTCAACAATATTCTCTACAACGGGATAACGTTACTTAGGCAGCTTTCACACTATAAATAAGATTGTATCTCGTGATTTAAGCGTTTGATGTCTAGAGATAGCAAGTCAGATAACAGAATGGGTAGTGAGTGAGAAAGTAAATAAAATTATGCTGCGTCAAAGTATTTTCGACAATGCGTCAGACACATTGGCTTTATTACTCGTAATTTAAGGGTAGTAGAACTCTTTGTAGACGGACTGCAGTAGAATCACTGCTATATTTATTCGAACAGTTGTGTCTGTGTGCTCGTTTAAGGATGTGATAAGATCTTATACATAAAATTCTCGTGTCACAATGTTAGTTACCGTACTCCTCCGAAACGGCTGTATCGATTTTCACCAAATTTTATATGCATATTCCGTAGGTCTAAGAATCGGCTACTGTCTATTTTTCATACCGCTAAGTGATAAGGGTTGTTCAAACTAACATTATTTTATTTATACGGCAACACAACGTTTGCCGGGTCAGCTAGTAGTAATATAAAACGTTTCATCTTATTCAACGTATCTGTGACCAAACCCAGGTTCGATAATACATATTTCCAGTTTATCTCAGATTTCCAAGGCTGTGTCCACTATTATTCAGATCTGCATAGAGGTCCCATCGAAAGCTAAGGTTCTAAGCACTCCTGATTTTTGAAGTTACATGCGTATTAAAAATTAATTACAATGAAGAAAATTCGTCAGCGCGGTGGACTATAGCCGAAAACCTTTCTCACTGTGAGAAGACACCTGTGTCCAGCAGTGGGACAGTAATGGGCTGTAAACGACATATTTTTGAGCAAATTACTTCAAATTATTAGGTATGTCTTGAATTATTTTCAAAATATTTTTCATAATTAAAACACGTAATAATTCCTTTAGCTTCGATAAATAATTTACATATTGAGAATCGAACCTAGACTAAAAGGTATTCAGATAACACTTCTGTTAACATACGCTATAAATAAGATTTTACGAACGATTTATATGTAACCCTGCTGGTTTCCAGTTCGCAATAGAATGGATAGTGACTGGGATAAAGTAAATACACAAAGCAAATAAATGATCCTCGCGGCGTCAAAGGGTTGAACCCCGCAAAAGCTGGCTTCATGACAAATGTGCCTTTGAATGTGATTTGTATGAAGGATAGGGTTGATTGATTGCTTAAATAACATCTTTTGTGTGAATGTTAAGGTGAGACGGTGTAGTGATGGGTATAATAGTGTTGTCAGTCGAAATGTGGATACTTTTTCGTGTCACTTTATCGCTTAAGTGAAGAAAACTACGTATTTTATTATTTCATATACTCGTATTATACCGTAAACATTTTATTTTTTGTGTATTTCATATATTTTATTAATGGAGTTAGGTACCAAAATTGAATAGTGTTCGCAATAGAATTGATAGTGACTGGGATAAAGTAAATACACAAAGCAAATAAATGATCCCCGCGGCGTCAAAGGGTTGAACCCTGCAAAAGCTGGCTTCATGACAAATGTGTAGCCTTTGAATGTGATTTGTATGTATGAAGGATAGGGTTGATTGATTGCTTAAAAACAAGTTTTGTGTGAATGTTAAGGCGAAACGGTGTAGTGATGGTACAATCGTGTTGTCAGTGGAAATGTGGATGATTTTTTCGTATAAATTTATTGCTTATGAAGAAGAGAAGAACACTACGTTTTAACTATTTCCTTACTCGGAGATTTAAATGTAACCCTGCTGGTTTCCAGTTCGCAATAGAATGGATAGTGACTGGGATAAAGTAAATACACAAAGCAAATAAATGATCCCCGCGGCGTCAAAGGGTTGAACCCTGCAAAAGCTGGCTTCATGACAAATGTGTAGCCTTTGAATGTGATTTGTATGTATGAAGGATAGGGTTGATTGATTGCTTAAATAACAACTTTTGTGTGAATGTTAAGGTGAGACGGTGTAGTGATGGGTACAATGATGTTGTCAGTCGAAATGTAGATGCTTTTTCGTGTTACTTTATTTTATTTTACTTAAGCGAAGAATACTACGTTGTTACTATTTTATATATTATACTGTAAATGTTATATTTTTTTATATTTCATATCCTTTATTAATGGAGACAGGTACTAAAACTGAATTGTATTTATACTTACATTTCCTATGACTACAATATGACTAAATGCATTACTTGACCAATAATCACGACGCTAAAAGATCTTAGTGATTTATTTTTAAATTTATAACTAATTTAATTTAGTTAATTCACAGCTATCAATAGAATAATAGGGATTATCTGTACAAGTAAATTAATAACATAAAACAAATAAATCCCTGCGGGGTCAAAGTCTCAACCCTACGCGAGTAAGCTGGCTTCATGACAAATGTGCTTTCAAATGTGATTTGTATGTATGAAGAATAGTTGTAGATTGATTGCTTACTAACAATTTATGGCAAGATTTATTTAATAATAAAATTATTAGACTCCTATAGACTTGTATAAATTACTTCTAAATGAATAAGCAATATCATTTATATTGCTTATTTTGTGCTGTAATAACTGCTTCTCAAGGTAGATGCTATCTATATAGTAGTAATAAATTAAAATGGGATTTAAATTGTATGTATATCTGTTGAAGAAATGACGGCGACGACAGTGCAATGAATATCAATTCAGAAAATTGCACAAGGAGAAGAATTCTGAATTTAAAATTATTACAATTTTTAAGTGTAATATTTGTTTGTAGTTAGACTACGGTGATCACCGTCGATATCTGCGATAAACAGTAATATAACAGAAGGGTTATTAGTCAGGAAGACTTAGATGGTTACTTAAAAGTCATCCTAAAATAAAATGGAAGTAGTAATAAGTAGAAATGCAAACATCACTTTGCATTTCTACTTCAATTCCATACAATTGTACAAAAAGCATTTATATTACGGAAATACAATTCTGAAATAGTTATGCGGTGCGAAAAGGCTCTCAGACCAAAAAAGCCGGTAAATCTCTTCGGCCTAGTTCAGGCCATATAAAGCTCGCTCCATTACTCAAGGCCGAGACCGAAGCTTAAAAGTTGCCAAGCAATTATTTCAAGTTACATAAGCATTAAATTCTTTTGTACCATTATGCGTCTAATTTTTTAAGTTAAATACTGTTTAAAGTTAACTAAATTTGTACGCTCGTAACACCGACCACCTATTTTTAGCGTAAAGGAGTTGTGCCTTTTCGTGGAAGGGTGTGGATGGTTACTGAGTTACATATGAGGCGAATATTGTAGTTCTCAGGATGGCAGCGCAGTGTTTGAGTGGCTTTAGGTAGAACCTATTTCATATGACGTTGCTCAAAGATGTCCTTAGACAGCATAACGAGAAAGCAGTGTACTTGATGATAAGTGTTAACTTACGCTCTGCACTGATTGGAGTTCTCACTAAGGTAGTCACGGTTCTGTGCTATTGATTAGGCTAAAAGTATAGTAAAATCTTACATAAGGTTTGATAAAGGCCGTCCAAAGAAAGTACGTCGGTCAATCGCAGTTGCGAGGGCGAGCGTCCCTAGTGCACTTTACGAGAGCGTAGCCTGACAAGGAGCACGTGACGTCACGTACTGTAGACCTTCTAACTAGAGCTAGCGATCTGTGTTCTACTGTACACATATCGCTAGCTCTAGTTAGAATCCCACTAAGTTGCACGACACAAAAAGCAATACATTTTCCTAAGAATCCCACACTTAAAATGCTTAATGTCTTTACCTTTCAAACAAAAGTGGTGTACTTGTTCAACGGTGGACAATAACGGCTTAATAAAGATATAACCAGCATTACGTTGCTACAATAAACCTAACTAAAACAAGAAAGTAACGTAAATGGAGTAGTTTGTGGTAAAAATGCACTTTGTTGTATTATTCACGTCGCCGGCGGCAATGGAGGAGCTTGGGCTCACGCGGTAATGGGTTCGCTACAACAACAAAAAGCGCTCTGTTGAAACATTGCTATACTTTTTGCTTCGCTCAGTTTTACCTGCACTGTAGTACCATGTGCTTTCTAAAGTAGTTTTTGTGTTATAATTAAACTTGTTTTTATTTTTAGCGACTACTTTGATAGGTTAATGTCATGGCATTAGAATATCTATATGTATGTTCTTTAAAAAAATCAAAGGAGTGTGAAAGGTCGAGTCCGTAATTGGCATACGTTGTCGACTAAGACCTAAACCCTTTTTATCTACTTTACATTAACGTGGCACCGTAACGGTTAATAACATAATTTCAAGTATAATATCATTACAATAAAGCATTTCTAAAACAAGAAAGTAACGTAAATGGAGTAGTTTGTGGTAAAAATGCACTTTTTATGTATTATGCACGTCGCCGGCGGCAATGGAGGAACCTGGGCTCACGCGGTAATGGGTTCGCTACAACAACAAAAAGCGCTCTGTTGAAACATTGCTGTACTTTTTGTTTCGCTCAGTTTTACATGCACTGTAGTACCATGTGCTTTCTAAAGTAGTTTTTGTGTTATAATTAAACTTGTTTTTATTTTTAGCGACTACTTTGATAGCTTAATTTCATGGCATTAGAATATATATATGTATGTTCTTTAAAAAAATCAAAGGAGTGTGAAAGGTCGAGTCCGTAATTGGCATGCGTTGTCGACTAAGACCTAAACCCTTTTTATCTACTATACATTAACGTGGCACCGTAACGGTTAATAACATAATTTCAAGTATAATATCATTACAATAAAGCATTTCTAAAACAAGAAAGTAACGTAAATGGAGTAGTTTGTGGTAAAAATGCACTTTGTTGTATTATGCACGTCGCCGGCGGCAATGGAGGAACCTGGGCTCACGCGGTAATGGGTTCGCTACAACAACAAAAAGCGCTCTGTTGAAACATTGCTATACTTTTTGCTTCGCTCAGTTTTACCTGCACTGTATCATGTGCTAGTTTAAGTACAGTAGTTAAGTATTAGTGTTACGTATTATTAGGTATATTATGTTTACGTATATATGGTTGTATGTATATTTCATTTTAATCGTTGGCTGTGCGTATTAATAACGGCTGAAGATGAATAACTCAACTGACAGAGCTATGACCATACTGGTCTCACACACCAAGGATTTCGGGTTCCATCCCCAGCCAAACTGCTTATATTTAAATGATGAATTTAGGTCTGGGTGTTTATGTATGTATTTATTTTTATCTGTGTCTATAGTTTTAAAGATAGTAGAAATTCAAGACACTTCAATTACATTTTATCATTGGTTTCTCCTAATTTTATCGCTTAGTTATTTATTTAGGCATTCATACGAAAAATAAGTGATACTATTTTAACAAAGCTATATGCAAAATCTATGATATTAAGACTGAAATTTAACATCTAGTCCCTTTCCTTTTTATTATACATTACTCTTCGTTATTTAAACCTTTGTTAAGAAAGTCCTTAGAATTGAATATAACTATCGCATTATGTAAATCATAGACTTACAGCTGCTATTTAGATACGAATTTTGAAGATAATTAAAAACGCTAAGAATATTTCTCCGTGTAAGAAAAAGCAATTTTGTTTTAACTTAATATTCTGCTCTCCCAAGCGTAAATTTCCATTTGAATGTTGGAAAGAAAACAAACAGAAGCGTATTGTAGCGTACAAGAGAAAATATGTTATTATATTGAAGTTATGCCAAAAACGAATGCTCCATAAGTGTAAGATAAGATAAGGTTCATTACTTTTAAAAGCAAGATGTCCTTGTTATAATTTTACAAAAGAAAAAGGTATGAAAGAAACAAATAATTTTATCAAAATCAACAGTATGATGGCAAAGTACTACAAACATTTTCTGAGGACTAAGCTGGAACGCCTCGGAATAATATTTTACCCTTACCCCACCCTTCAAACCAGAACATAGCGGTGCTTAACACTGTTATTGTTGTCGAACCACAAAGAGTTCTACCTCCTTCGATATATTAGAAGCCTAGCTTGAGCGATCGTGCCATCTTCTTTTAAACTAAAAACTAAAACGCTTTCTACACTCACAGCCCCACACTAGGATTCCCTGTATCGTGGGTGCTATGGACACACACAGAGACAAATACACCAACACCCAGACCCAGAAACAGAAATCTAAATTCATCATTTAGAAATCTGTCTGGCCGGGGATCGAACCCGGGACCCACTGCGTGTCCGACTGGCATGGTGACTGCTCCGCCACGCGGGTCGGGCACGCGGGACGCGGGGTTTAAAGATTAATTAAAAGATTCTTATTAAAAAAGTTTTGGTCTGTTACTTCATAATGGGCAATATGAATAAGTAAAGGAATTCTCAAAGGCTACCGATTTGCACTTAGCCAGCGAGATGGATTGTGGCCTAAATCCCACGCACTATGAGTGAGTTGTCGGCAACCAAAAAAACTTTTTATAGCTTCCACAGTCGGAATTACTTACTCATACATGTGAGACAATAACAAATATTTTATTATTATTATATTTAAAGTTTAGGAGCATCATTCTAAACGTGGGAGCCGAACCTGTGAGTCTGAAATTCATTTAAAAAGGTTAAGCTGAAGCTTGTTTTATGCAATACTAAGGCGATTGTGTACACAAGGGTCCCAGCCTCGCAGGGGCCGTATTAACATAAATATTACAATACCGCTTGCCCGTGGACGATATTAGCGTCTACACACTCTCGTTGAGACGGAAAAGTGCGTAACCAATATAATTGCTGTTTTTTTGATGAAATAAACTTTACCCTAAATGTATAATATGCAAACAATTGTGATTTTAATTTGAGGTTGAGTGAATTTAAATGCTCTTTTTTAAATCAATGACAATAAACAAAAAAATCAAATAAGAATACAAACATTGATGATAGCCTTTATTAGGATACCGTTTCTCGTGGATGCCATGGACACATAAAAAAACAACGAATATGTCAAACCCAAACCCAACACCCAGATACAGATGCCAAATTTAAATTTATCATTTAGACTTCAGGCTGTTAGTGGCTCGATCTATCAACCTTTTTAATGGTTAAAGTAATAAGTGCAATTTTATACTTTCAATCCTTAAAACGATTGTATGATATCAAAATACGAAACAATTGTGTATATTCACAGGCTTCACGCTAATCGGTAGTGTATAGCCATTAAATCGGGTGCAAGTGGATACGGCATGTCGCATTATACGATACGCGCCATTCGATTTTATTCCCCATCGTGTATGTACGGGTAAGTAGGCTATCTGCAAGCACAGCCAGTTTAGTGAAAACTCCTTTTGGATCGACTTTTTGAACATTTGCTCACTTACTCGAACGAGTAGGATATTTTTACTTATATTCAGTTCTGGGAAGCTTACATTTTGTTTATTAGCTTTAGCCTTTAATATTTGTTTTAACTTTATCAATTCAATCAATCACATGTAATATTCACATCAATCACAATCACATCAATTCACACAATTCAATCATGTAATATCACTATCATGGTAAAAAAACAAAGTACGTACTTTTCGTATTAATTGACAATTTATAAAAGTTAAATTTTAAATTAAATTATCCTTTTTATAATTTCCACCAGATTTTTAAATTTTAATATTCCCAGGTGTGTTAAAGTCGATTTTAAAATATAGTGTAATATTCAACCACTGTTAAAAAAGTTGGCAATTCAGGCAAAATATTACTCATGCGGCAAATATCGGTCGGCGATAGTGTCCAGTCACCGTGAAATGAGCCGACTTACTTTTAATATTTTTCCATAGCGATTATGTAAAATGTAACTAGTTATATAGAAGGCGAAAGTTAGTAAACCTTTGGTCTACCTCGAAGGCACCACAGCGCTGCTGTTTTCCACTTTGTAAGGTTCCGTTTGGAAGATATATTTATCCATGGCGTTCCAATTTAGTCCTCAGGGGTAGCAACGCATGTCCAATGGGTAGCCGACCTAAGATAGAACACTAATTTTATTTGGAATTCATCACACATGTCCACGGGCGGCAGTAGATCCTTATTTTGGGTGTGCTGCAAGTTCCTGTGCTTAGTTCACATTATTTAAAAAAATACAGTAAATAGAACCAGCTTACTCACGTTAATTAGTAATACAGGTACAGTAGTTAATTATTTTAGATAGCAAACTTTCGGGACAATTCAATCGAAGACAAAATTAGAAGGAAAACGATGTATGCACATTCTTCTTACGGGACAGTAGGTACAAAGAATTTACTTTAGGGATGGCGATCTGAGATCGACTAATTGAAGCATCGATTTTTTGGGTCAAAAATATCGATTATTTCAATCGATCTTCAGTAATTCATAATTCAATAAAGTGACGGATCGATTCAGTAAATCGATCTTTCATCCTAGAAAATAGAAAGTCGATCTTTTCGAAGTTAGTTGAATGTGTTATAGACATTTTTTTTTTGCTGACGGATAAGTATTTCAGTGCTTGTCTGGTCCTGATGGCCTTTTTTATGCTATCTTCAATCGATCGAAATATCGAAGATCCATTTTTGGATAATCGATTCATTGGGCCTCGATTTTTTGTGAATCGATTTATTGTACTTCGATTCGAATCGATTCAAGAATCGATCTTTTTCGGAAAGAATCGCCATCCCTAAATTGTACATTTCGTCTCAACGTTTTGCTGTCAAAGTTTGTGTAATGCTGAGAATATTTTATACTTATATATCTTTGGACTATAAAAGAATAAGATATAAACATTTTACGATAAACATACCCAAGACGGATGTATTCTAATTCTCATCAAACAAAATATTTTGGGATGAGATTCTTAATATTCCAGCGTTTCATATTTTATTATTCATGCAAACTCACGTACATTTTAATTGAATACATTTTCAATAAGCTTTGTTTAAAAAAACATTTGAAAAATCATAATCTTTTCGGGTTTATGTAAAAACTTAAATGGTTTTTGGATAAAGGTAGTTTATAGCAGATCCGGTCTATATGAAACTTTTTTGATACTTCAAAGACTAATGTGCGATTTATATCTAGGTGTCTATAAATATTTTTGAAACAAGCTTTAATTAATTAAATAAATTGAATATTATTACTAAATAACAAGAAATTATTAAAGCTAAAATATATACAAAATATTTCTAATTAACAATATATACAATCAAGAGTAAAAAAGATAAAATCATAAATAAAATAAACCATCTAAAATTGCCGAGTGAGGCATGGTTCCCAAAACGCTGGCGGCGTTTCCTTGTTGAACGGCAAGGCTTAGCCTTTGAGCAAAGTAGCCGCCAGCTTTTTGGTCCCCGGAAGCAGTTACAAGCTTGGTCGACATATCTGACATGAATTTTTTCAATTCAATTTTTTGTATATATTTTAGCTTTAATAATTCCTTGTTATTTAGTAATAAAATTATAATAGTTTGTAAATAAATTAATTGATAGTAAAAATTAAATATTTATAATTTAATATTTCTTTTTTATATTTATATTTTTTTTAATAATTAAATATTTAAAAAAAAAATACATATATTATCGCAGCATATAAACAACTCAGTATGTAACGGGTACTCACGATACTTAAGATATGAAAAAATCCTAATTTTGTCGATAGAAAAGGGTCAATAAAATATAACAAAATTACTTACTGCGAGTAAATGTACGCCAAGGTAGCCAATATGTATAGATGTCCAATATATATGTACATACTAAATTTATTTGTACTGAAAAGATAACTCGTTCAATATTATCAAGTTAGTAGCAACGGAAGAGGCTTAATTCAATGTTGGCCTCAAAACTGGGTTAGTGGCGCCATCCGCTGGCAAATAGGCAATTGTGATCAGGGAGATTGCGCTCTTTGGACAAGAATTTATCTCTGCAAGTATTTCTTTTATACGGAGTTCTGATGTAAGAGTGGTGGTTTCGAGTGGAAATGTTAACTGTGGGGTGGTTAGTTAACAAGAGGGGTGTTTTTTTAATAAAAAAAATAACTTGTATACTTCGCAGTTTATAAACAACTATGAAGGAAGCTTAAAAACCTTGATATTTTAATAACAATCAGAAGCAAAATCTAAGTTACCAATAAACAAGCACGGGGTGCGTTACCAACTAATAATTCAATTCACTTCTAAGTTATCCAATATTTATAGGTAAAATGGATACATAGTAAGTAAATTCAAAGTTTATTTGTATTGAGAAGATAACTCGTTCAATATTATCAAGTTAACAGCGACGGAAGAGGCTTAATTCAATGTTGGCCTCAAAACTGGGTTAGTGGCGCCATCCGCTGGCAAATAGGCAATTGTGATCAGGGAGATTGCGCTCTTTGGACAAGAATTTATCTCTGCAAGTATTCCTTTTATACGGAGTTCTGATGTACAGTAGAAGTTAGAGTAATTTAGATTTTAGCACGGCTGATTGATAAGAAGGTGTGAGAATTCTTGACTACAATTAACAAATGAGTTTGAATTGAATAAAGTTCCGTGGATGTTTAAAAGAATAAACTGGATGAGACTTTTACTTAAAGTCAATCCTATTCTTGTTAACTTTCCTTTCTATATATTATTTAAGTAACTAGAGAGCATGCACCTACCTAGCGAATAATGGCACAGATCCGTTGCCACTTTCCATCAGATTGACTGCCTGCTGGCTTACTAGCAAAACGCCTTACATGAGGCGTTTCAACTTTCAAATATAATCTCCTACTATAAAAAAACATACAACCAAAACACTTCAAGTTACTAGCATAGCCGGCGGCAAGATCAAGACACTGAGCGCGGAACAACCAGATTTATTCCACTTTCTTTACCACGAGCTTCTTAATGTGTGACTTTGATAAGCTCGATGTCAAGTTAAGCTCGTTTATATCAAGGACTTTCAGAGAACTTATAACAAGGAACAAGTTAAGCGGGGAATGGGGGAATTGTCATACCAAAGCCTTTATTACTTTTCCGCGTCTCTTACGAATTTAGTAATGTATAACTTGTTTCCATAAAGATGGCGATTCAAGTTTGGTCCTTATAAGCGATGTGAGAGGATAATGCAATAAAATAGGATTTTTTCTGAATCTATCAAAAATATATTTTTAAAGTTCTATTTTTTTTTTCAAATTATTATAGTAAGCTCCTGCCCAAGCTGCCTGGTTACACATTGGACCATTTTATATAATAAATTGTTTTCTCAGATTCGTTATAATTTTAAAATAGAATCTATTTCTGCAATAATAGGTCTTAAATTTATTCCAGGAGTATCAACGCATATCTGACCTCATATATGAAATTTAAGGTTGATAATAGATGTCCAAGTGCGAGTTACAACTTACAAACTATGAACTTCATACACTTTTACTACGTCTTTTCAAAAAACCTCGACTAGAATAAAGTTACACTTTAAGTCAATTCTACATCGCCACCTACATTCCCGAGTTTATTTACCGCGTTTATAAAATTCTTTTGTGTCATTATTTTTGAGGCAATGCGGTTGATCACACCAAAGCAAGTGCTTTTAATGAGCATTTTGGAGCATATCTACCATAACAGCAATATTACCTTCTGTTCTGGTTTGAAGTGTGTGGTAATTGGTAAGACAAGTCAACAAGCGTTCAAAGTTAGTCGGTCAGCAAATCATTTATAACGATACTCAGATATGATTAATCCTATCGGGGATTGATTATAGATGTCCAAGATCGGATGGACTTCTGTGCTACTTCTTTTTTGTTTAAAAATTTCCTATAATATATTTACATTTCAAGTCAAACCTACATTCCCGAGATTATTTACCGCGATAAAATTCTTTTGTGACATTCTTTTTGGGACAGTGCGGTTGATCACGCCCATACTTATGCAAATCGGGCCAATTTTAGACAAAAGCAAGTGCTTTTAACGAGACATTTTTGGAGCATTCCCGCTTACTGACGTCGTTACTGCTTGAATTCTAAACGAGTTGATTCCACGTTATGTATGAAAAAGTAAGCGACGCGAGATTCTACGTACTGTGTTGGAAATTCTGTGTTGGAAAGTGGATAGCGGGTTCTTTTTTGGCATAAGTGACTCAGTAGTCTCTTATTGTAATTTAAAGGTATTGAAATTTCTTCTGTTTTAATACTGGACATAAAATCTTTTAACTTTTAAACACGAAAAGTTCCCCCTATACAGATTTGGAATTTGTGCATGATACTTTACCAAATAATATAATTTTATAAAACTTGCACTTGCAGAAATTATTAGGTATTAAAAAAGCATATAAATCCAATTATATGATTTAGATTTTTCTAAGATTAGTCGATTGGTATAGATATATATATATATATAAAGAGATTTTTATGTTACAAATTATATATTATTTTTATAACGTTAAAATTGCAATAATACAATGATGTTACATATAAACTAGTAGTAGGTAGTATTTACAGAGTTATTTACATGAAATTCCCTCCTGTCGCAACAAAAAATAGCAATGTCGACACAAAAAGCAGCGTCAGACTAGACCCCGGACTAAACGATATTTTTTTAGAGTTTAGATTTTTAGTTACTTCGTTGGTACGTTTAATTGTATCCCGGTATGAACGGTAGTAATCGATTTACCCGCAGTGCTTTGACGGCTGACGTTGGGTGAAACCTGTTTGCTCAACAAATCCGATTTGTTACTATGTACCTCAAAAATAATACAAGGAAAAAATAACAGCCTCTGATATTATTTGGTTGTTGTCGCTAACTCACGCAAATATCTTGTTGGAATGTTAAATTGGTCTCAAAGTAAAGTGGGTAGTTTGTTACGATATAAAATTCAGGATTTGGAATAGGTAGATGGGGAGAGAATTTTTATCCTAAAAACGTGCATATAGCTCCTTTATAACGACTTCTTTGTGATTTTTGTGTACGAGTACCATGGAATATTTATGTACAAAAGAATACTTTTTATGTACAATTGTAATCAATTTTGAAATAGGTCAATGCTCCAATCTGAGATCGGGTATAGATATGTTACTATCCTTTCGCTATACATTGAATCAGATTATTCTCATGATGTAGACAAAATAAAAATCTTGAATTAATGAATAAAAAATATTATTGCTAGCGCATTGGTTACTACACTTATTTGACACGGTCCTTGGTGTGCTCCTGGGTTGGAAAGAATAAAAAAAATCAGTTTTGGGCCTGAATATCTATGTGATTGTCTTGGTCTTTGTATGGCAACCACGGCATACTATACACACCTACAGACCTATAACTACCTACGACTTTTTTTTTTTGTTTTTTTTTTTTTTTGTCGAGGGGGAAACCTTCAAAAGGTACCCGACAACGTGGGAGCGACGCCGAGTTATGTGGGATTTTTACCGCACTAAAACCCCCCCGGTGGCCGTCCTCTGCGCTGCGTTGAGGGCTCCGGGATCTCCAAAGGAACGCAACCGGAGTCCTCTTAGCGCGTTGCCCCGTCGGGCTCCGCCCAGGTGAGCTTGACGCTCGCCACACCATCTGGTGTATACGACGGTATGCGACCACACATATCGTCGTCCTTCCCGGGGCCGCTGGCCGGGCGGTTCGAGCTCCCACTCTTGCCGCCCGCAACCCCGGAAGCCCCCTTTTAGTCGCCTCTTACGACAGGCAGGAGATACCGTAGCCCTATTCTAGTCCCGGAACTACAGGGACAAACTACCTACGACCTACTACAAACTATAAGGCTATGTATGTAGAAAGGTGTGAAAGGCTCAAATTTGTACGCACGCACTGCTGTACGTCTATATAGTCGTACATAATTATTTACCAACACTGTTGTTTCTTATTTGATAACATACCAAAACTTATATATTACTTACGAGTTAGACATACTCGTGTTAAGAAAGGGTTCGTAGAGAAGCAGAGGCCAGACAATTGGTTTAGTAATGGTTTATTTCATTACCGATCGGCTTGTTTGCTTTTGTATTAGTGTCTAAAGTTCGTAATGTGATAAAACCTTCTAAGTAAGCGTGAAAGCTTCACAGATTCTGTGAAAGGTGATGGAGTTGTTTTTTGCAACTTCGAAATCAGTTTTATCTATGAATTTTGCTTTCTTTCTTTATCAATCTTACTTACCCCTAAGTTTTTACTAATTTCCAGTCAATATTAAGGTTTTATTAAGCAAATATATATGAAGTGTAATATTATATTTATATATTTATTATTTTTTGTAAAATCATTTAAGCAACTTACGATTACGTAGAGCAAATTATGTTTTTCATTGTAATCATTTGTTTACTGAAAAGTGCCTAATATTTTTTCAAGCACTCAGTTACGGATTCCAAGCACAAATAGTTACGGATTCCAAGCTGTTTCTCACGAAAATAGATTGAAAGTAGTACGTAGCTCCATTTGCTACGAACGCTACGGCCAGGCTACGTCCGCTACGAGCATGTAATTTGGAGTGCGACCAAGGACGGTCGGTCGGGTTAGTCTGCGAGACTGTGCCACGCTGTTTAACTTGATAAATATGTTTGTTTGAAACTGTGTGGCTTCGATATGAAATAATTAATCACAAATCCTGTTTTTATATAATACTAGATTTAAAAAAAAAGAAGCTACAGTTACTGCGACCGCTACGAGCATTTAAATTGGAGTGGTACGACGAACATTTGTTGGACGACGAATGTTTGTTTAAAACTGTGACAATGTTATTAATATATTAAGAATTTGTTTTAATTACAAATGTTAGATTATTTCAATTGTATGTTACAGAATTATGCATAGGATTTGACTAATTTCGATTAAATTTCACTAAAATATTCTTACAACAAATGAGTTGAAATTAATTTTAATGTATATGTTAGCTATTAAGCCATTAGGATTTCTAAATTATATCTAAATATGTTGTACTGACCGCTACAACGTTTTGGCTTTTACGAGCGTGCAATTTGGAATTTGAACAAGGACTCCTTTAGAACTAAATCACGCAGTGTAATTCGGCGAATGTATGTGTATTGTGATTGTAACATTTTAATATTTTTAAGGATTATTAAATGTAATGTAATTTTTGTATTTTGCGTGTAAAGCATTAAGTAAATCAATTATGATAAAAATATTAAATATTAACTCATTACTGTCCCATTGCTGGGCACGGGACTTCTCTTAGAATGAGAAGGATTAGGCCACATGTACCGCCCACGGTCAAATGCGAATTGGTACACTTCACATACCTGTGAAAACTTTTTCTTTTTTAAGATTTTTCAGGTATGCAGGTTTCTCACGATGTTTTCCTTCACTTTTTTGAATATGCGATAAATGTTTAGTTAAAGTACCAGTTTAGTATTTACAAAGTTGCAGATTCATAAAAGATATCGAAATTACTACGTCGCTACGATTGTTACGACCGCTACGAGCATGCAATTTGGAATCCTACCAAGGACGCTCGGTCGAGTTAGCTTGTGAGACGCTGTCACGTGGTGTAACTGGGTGAATGTGTACGCATTTCGGCTTAACGATGTTGTGATTTATGTTGTGTGACATTCTCACGTCACATTTTCTGTAATTCTTTGATACGTAACTTGTATTTTAGAGATTGACACTATGAAAACAAATTATTAAAATGTGATAAATCGTTTGTACAAACTTGAAATACACTCGTAGTCTATAGGACAGAATATAATTCCCAGAATATAATATTACCTTTGAGGTATAGGGAATAGATTCGGGTTCGTATTGGGTAGCAGACCAATATGGGGAAATCGATCTCTATTCTCCCAGTGCAATACATGAAGATCATTGCCACACAGGTATTAAAAAGTCTATCTTACTAAAAATATCATTCTGAAAGTAACCACTTACTCTATCTACATTTTACATATTGTAACATTTACATGTTTGCAACGAAGTTTTACATTACACTGCAATATTATGACACTAATGTTTATATAAAGAGCACATTTTTCGTCGTATTACTTTGAGCTGAGATGCACTTCGTCGGTCCTTTATAGCGGGGATACGGAGACAAAGGCGACGTAAAGTAATGGAAACATTTGCAAATTGTGCGCTGTCTCCGATGGAAACTCACTCGTCGAGAGTATGGGTTTAATGAAATGATTTTTGTGTGGACTTTAGTTTGCCAAACGTCAGTTATAAGCAAATACAGGTCTGTGGTTATAAGATTCTTATTACCTAAATGACTGAATATCAATAGAATATTTATTTCTTTCAAAAGTTCTAAACATCGTAATTTGAATTTCCTAAAAACAGATTTTTTTGAAATATTGGCTCAAATTGTCGCTATAATTGGTATATAATTTAATGAGCAATTAAGTATAAAGTTTGTTCGTAAGTATGGTTAAATACAACTTAAAGATATCAACCCAGTGACTTATTTAAAGGCTTGTATACTGATTACTAATAACTTAAAATTACCTTTAATACAATGTATGTAGCATTTTTGACGTAACGGAAATAGGAGAATTAGTTATTTAGACACGTACCTGAAACAAAAAGAAATTTATTTAAATGTGCATATACGTACAAATTACATTGTTACAAATTACATAAATGTTTATTAAGGTTACAAAAAAGGTGTATACTAAATACTTTTGACTAAACTAAGTCAAAGGTAAACAGCACTTGGAGTAGTTAGAAAAACCCTTGTAAATGGTAGCTTCATCTTAAGGAAAACATGATTAGTAGAGGCTGGAATAGACACTCACTACAGTAAGTTTATAGGTAAAGTTAATTAAGAGGCGCTTCCCAACCGTACCAAATTTTATGCCCAAGTAAAACCAACTTAAACTCGGTAACTAGGCCAGACGAGTCACTTTGTTGGCGTTTAACGTTTTATATTCGTATTGTATTATATAGACGTGAAAAACTATTTCTAAATGAGAATGATGCATGAATAATGCATATGAGAATGATGATATTGTTGATTTTTTTTTTAAATTAATACGATGAAAGTTGTAAGGTAAATAACGTTATAATATAAATAAAATAGTTTTATTTATTAATGTTTTAAGCGTAGAGTTGATTATTTTTGTGTGCAATTTTAAATGGATTAAAAAAAAAAATATTCCTCTTGCACGACTCATGATGCGAAGCATCAGAGAGTGCTTTACGATCGAAAAATTTTTTTCGCTTCATTTTGGCGGCTATTTTTATTATTATAGCCTTGATAGTTCACGGAATCAAGATATTTTGCATACTATTGTCGAGATAATTTAATGGAGATTAATTCCATACTTTTTAAAAATTGATTTACTGCAATAGAATTGGAAAAAAACACCAAAATAGTTCAAAAAAATTTCCTGTCCGTCATGTGTGAAACCTGAAAACACTGTAACTTGTGAAAAAATCCATCATTTGAGTTAATTTTTTTTTTAAATTCTAATCGACGATTGTAGGTCACTGAATGCGAATGATTAATTAATTCAGTGTCGTTTAATTGCAATTAATAAAAAACGAAAACTACATGACTGTATATCTATAGATATTATGTACATTTATTCCACCAGGGGCGCTTGTGCAGTACCTTCTTCCTACTACAGCTGTTTTTTCGGCAATTAATTTTGAACGACTTAAGTTTTTTTTTTATTTCATAATTAAATGAGCATTATGAGTCGTGCACTTTTGGATTTTCCAAACTTTTTTATATATTTTAATGATACACTATTGTTTCATAACAATTGTATTTAGTTATCTAAAGTAGATTAAATTATACAACTAAGCATTGTCTATATTACGATTTAATATTTTTGTGTATGTTGTGATGTTAGAAATATATAGGTGTACAAGCGATGTATTACTTTCTAAAAGCATCTGTACAATGTACATATTTAAGTTGAACCAATTTTCGACATTGACGAGAAACGTGCTGTCTTGTTTTTACTTGTTTTCTTTTACATCCATCACTTCCTGTTTTCGTATGCCAGCCGACTACAGCCGGATATGACTGCTCCTATTATTATGTTTATTTATGTGGGGGCAATGGACTTGTGAATGCGTTTCAAAAATAGGTCATAGGCATGTGAAATTCGTGGATTTGATGATCCGATATAAGCAATAATTTATCAGGTTATGTAACGAATAAATTTAAGGACACTTTAATTGTCACGCGTTTCTACGACCGCACGCGTGATATGCATGCATTCATGAACTAACTTGTTGCAGTCTCTTCACCACCCGTGAACGTATCAAATGATAGGAGTGCATTCTATCTAGTCACGCGTGTAGGTGGGACGCGCGCGTGAGTATAAACACGCTCGACAAGAAAAATGCCCTAATGAGGGACAAATGAGATTCTATATATATGCTTAGTTGACGTATATAACCTTATAAATGCATGCTTTTAAAATTGTACGAATTTAGTATGGTTGTGTTTCCGTAGTGACCATGTTGCGTTGATATCTCTTCCTGTTTGCGGACTTACATAAATCAAAAGTTCAGGATTGCAACCCTTTTTTACGTCCTTTTGCTGGGCGGGTCTCTCTTCAAAATTGGGGACGCCTGAATCTTACTAAAAATGCGGTTTAAATGTGTAGATTTACAAAGCATAAAATTAAGAACTCATACGTTAAGTCTAGAATGAATTTTATTTTTTTATACCTAATAGAAGTAGCATGTCGTCCATCCAGTAATACATATTCGCAATCGTAAAATTAGACGTAAAACGAGATTTAAATAGAATAAAATTTATTCCTGAATTCCTTTAGGACAATTCTGATTTGCGAAAAGGGAAACGAAATGCGACAAAAACTTACTAAACGCACATTCTATTTATTTTTCTTTTCATTACTACAAGATGTTGTAATTTATATACAGTATAAGTTTTCGACCTTCTGCAAAAAACTTAAGCATAGTCAATTTCGCTATCTCAATACGTATTTTTATACTCGGATTTCTACCGATTTGCATTTTACGAAGACTGCATTTGAGCGAACTTGTGAAACTAAGAACGCCAAGTTATTATAAAACTTACAAAGCAGCTCTTGCAAAAATCTTCATATCTCCGTTTCGTTGGAATTGTTCCGATCTGGGCACCTTTGGCACGGAATTTTATTTACACTTGTATCTTTCTTCTCAAAATGAAATAAGCTACAAGACGTTCGAACGGAATGTCCGTATAAATCCAGCCTCGGGAGGGATTTGGATCGGTCGGATACAATAAACGGTGAAATAAATCTTCGCTTTTTGATTTGGTTTAAAAAAAATGTTTTATAATGTTTTTTTATAATAAGGAGTAGCAGGCAAACATGCAGTCCACCTGATGACTACTGCCTCTCATGGACATTACAGATGTCCATCAACCCCATATACGATTTGATATTTCTACCTCAGGTCGCCCACAGATGTGCTGCTACCTCTAAGGACTAAGCTCGAACACCTCGGAAAAGTATGTCTCCCTGACCACACCCTTCAAATCAGAACACAGTAGTGCTTAAAGCTGCTTTACGAGGCAAAATTAGGTTTGGCGGTGGTGCCACCGGAGTTCTACCACCTTCTAAAAAAGTGTTATGATTGTATTATTAATAAAATAAATTGATGCTTGTGGTGTGTGATAGCTTAGTGGTTAAGAAACTCGGCCTCTCGATCGAGAGGTCCGAGGTTCAAATTCCAGGCTCCACCTCTGATTTTTCAAAGTTAAATTTAAAGTTAAGTATTAAAAATTAATTATCACTTGCTAAACGGTGAAGGAAAACATAGTGAGGAAACCTGCATAACTAAGAGATTTATAAAATCTCAAAGGTATGTGAAGTCTACCAATACGCACTTGGCCAGCGAGGAGACCCGTGTCCTGCAGTGGGACAGTAATGGGTTGATGACAATGATGATGATGATGATGAGGAACTTTACCAGTTTTATTCGCTTATAGCTGACTGTTGTCGATGCAACTGATAACTATCGTTTAGTGGTTCTGGTTGTTATATCTCTCTGATGGTCGCATGAGCGGTTTTTGAGTCCCCTTTTATTCGGTACAATGCCAGTAATGTGGACTTGAGAATAATCATTTCACCTTTTATAACCCGGGATGTTATGGGATGGTTTTGTAAATGGTTTGTATAAATCCTGGGCGATATTGCGTTTATTTTGGGGTAGTGTTATCTTGAAAAAAAAAATCATTTTATTTACCCTTTAAAGTGGATGGTAGAGCGTATGATTGTAATACATATTGCAAAAGAAATAGGGAAGTATTGCTGTCCTTGCCTATTTAGATATAGAATATTTTTAGACATAGGCAAAAAAGGAATAATCAAATATAGGTTATTTTCCACGAAATAGACAGCAATTTGGTTGTTTATTTTAGAAAGGTTCGAAAAATACAGTAAATTTGAGATCTTAGGATATTTTGGACGAGATGAAAGATCTTTCGGCTTCAATTTCAAATCTATCATTTATTGACACAGCGTAGTAACATAAATAGATTTTTGCCTCCGACGAGTCTGGGTTTCAAAAGAAAATGATAGAGTTCGGTCTCCACGTCATAGAGTCATTGAGTTGGAAAATTAATGCGCAATGGATATTTGGACATCAATAAAGATGTGGGCAGAGTTGGAACTCACCCTAATTATGTCCGTGGTAGTTTGTAAGTTTTATCCGTTTTCCTTATTCGCGACAGTATAATGTGATGTTACTACAGTTTATCTGTGATCTTTTTGTAACTTTGTTCTGAATACTTACAAAACAAACGAGCATACATTCCACCAAATAGTTACTGCTGTGTATGGTGATTTGTAATCAACCCCAGATATAATAAATAAAGCCAGTCATAGGCCACAAGTGCGTTGCTTCTGAGGACTAAGTTTGAACGCTTCGAGTAATCGAGATGTTTACCTAGGGTCTGATGCTAGAAGGTGACTTTGGAAACTCAGTAATTAAATGATATAACTCAATAGGGTTGGGACTCGTTTGATTAGTTTTCTAACTAACCTAGTGCTACGGTATGCTAGTTTGACGACTAATCGAATATTCTAAGTTTGTGACAACATCACACATCATGACCACACTCCGCAAGTAACATAACGTCAACTCTGTCGCCTGTGTCGCAATCACTCCGTCAGCAGCCATCCGCCACGTCTCACCGCGTACCACAAAATACGCCGCCCGATCATATAGGTGTGCCGATCTATAAATGACGCGTGGAGCATAAGATGCGATGTAGAGCCCTGCCAAGTTCACCAAATGACTTCAAGTTCTTGAAGCAATTGAATATGAATATTTTTTATCAATGAAGTACGTCTCCTGTATTCACATGATACATGCGATTTATAAATACAATAACAAAAACTATATTATTTTCATAGTCAGCTATGGGAATAAGTATGTATGGGAGCAAGTGATCACAGTTACGTGTACTTATAATACTGAACAAAACCACTCCAAACTAGTGGGAGGCAGCGTCCGCAAAGTGTACAAGTTATGGCCAAGTTGCGAACTTGGCGGGGCCTAATCAAACTGCGCGGGTCACGTGACCATTGGTAAGTTATGTGATAATGTGTAACTTCACCCCTGTACCCCATGTTTTCTGTATAGCGATACCTATCGATACTTGAACCGTCTTGTTAATATTAGTTCATTAATTTCTATGAAATAGTTATATTAAGTTTGCAGATTTTTCATAGATAATGGATGGAAGTTTGGTTTTAATTTCCAAACTCCATCGAGTCGGACTCAGAGTGGATAAGATGCTTCAGTGATTTCAGAGTCTTATTCTGTTCTCTGTAAAAACTGAAATCTGTCTTTGAAAGGAGATAGATATTCTCATAAGAGGCTCTTTCTCGAAGCATCCTTACTTAGACGTCACTCCTGAAATAACAGGAAGCCTGAGATTGAAGTAGCAACGGTTCTGTAATCAACGTCACGTAGACATGTCCTTTAAGGATTGATAATTTTCGGGTATCTATGTATACATTACAGCGACTACTTACCATTGGATGGACTAAATTCTCATTTCCTACTATTTCTAAAAAAACAAAAATCTCTTTATCGTCCGTTATCAGATATCAATCTATCCACCGTTTTGCCTACCAAAAATCGATATTTCTCAATTTGTTTATACTCCAACTCATCACATTTCAATCTTTGATTAACTATATTTCAAAAGATTGAGTATCAATAACGACTGCATACATTATTCAAGATGTTCATAGTAACATGGCGTTGTAGGTATCTACATTTATTTCTACTCTACAATCGAACGGCTATAAACAGCTGCCAGCGATTGTATCCCTTTGAACATAAACACTAGCATCCCGAACCCAATATGCGATCTTCTATCACGGCCCCGTCTTATTTCGCCGGAGGCTGTGGAATCGATAGTATCAACTTTGCGGCGAGCGAATAGTATGTGCTCTTGTGCAAAATCTTTGCTCAGTATGTATTCGTCTTGCATTTTTCTTGATGTTCTCGAAAGCTTGGATTATGTTGCTTATTTGTGTTGCACGAGTATTCCCGTGCACGGTTTTTTGATTTGTTATCAGGATTCTAAATGTTTTTATATAGTAAAAGAGTGTCAAATTTTACCTATAGTATTCCACGTCTCATGTAACTTATTTAGGCATTAAATGAACAATCAATCCCAGCTAAGATTAAGTCCTACCTGAGGTCGGCCAGAAATGCGTAACCCATGAGGACTAAGTTGAACACTTCGAATAAGTACGTCTTCATTACCACAATCTTGTTGCTACCATTACAAAATTGCTGTTATAGACAGAAATAGGTGTGGCGGTATTGCGTCTAGAGTTGAACCACAAAAGGTTCTCCAACACCATCTCCAAAACTGGAGATAATTAGGTAGACTCTATTATTGGACATCTTCTTTATATATATATTTATTATGTGCGTGTGTATGTCACTGAACTCTTCCTACACGACTGGACTGATTTTGATGAAATTTATTGTGTGCGTTCAAGGGGAATTGAGAATGGTTTAGATTCACAATTTAGTCCGTGGGAAAAGGTTTTTTTAATTAATTTTTAATTCGTAAGTAGTTGTTGATTTTGGAATGTTTCACATTAACGACTGGACTGATTTTGATGAAATTTGTTGTGTGCGTTCAAGGGGAATTGAGAATGGTTTAGATTCACAATTTAGTCCGTGGGAAAAGGTATTTTTAATTAATTTTTAATTCGTAAGTAGTTGTTGATTTTGGAATGTTTCACATTGAGTCGACAGACTTCGCTACCATCGCAGTTTCAAATATTCTATCTATTTTTCAAACCCGTAAGTGATAAGGGTTGTTCACCCTTAACATTTTTTTTATTTATATGGCAACATAACGTTTGCCGGGTCAGCTAGTTTATATATAAAATAATATAAACAGTTAACTCGCTATCATTTATTCGGAAGAAGTAAGACCAGCCCCTTATTTTAATGGCCACTGACGTTATAGTTCTTTTCCTATTTCGAGCTGAAATCTCATAAATTAACCCGTATTTACGTACGAAACTCTTTATAACTTGGGGAAACCGCTAAGAGCATGTTTGGAAATTCGACCCTTGTAGGGTTAAGCAATAAATAAAAACCAGTATTGCCTTCGGGTAGCTCCTGAAAGAAAAGGGATGGTTGAAGTTAAGAAAAGTATTATTTCAACGTGCTATGATTGGATAACCTTTTCAAGGCGGAAGGCGAATAAGTAAGCGATGCTGTTTTTTATTTGAAGTGTGTTGGAGGTGATGAAAGAAATTAAGGTATAAATTAATTAGTATTATTTTTTATATACTGTAGGAGTAGCAGACGAGCATGCAATCCACCTGATGGTAAGTGGCTACTGCTAAACAGCATGCAGTTTTCCTGACGGTAGCCGCTGTAGCTCACAGACATCTTTAATGAACCCAAGATATGATTAGGTTCCTATTTGAAGTTCGTCACATATGCGTTGCTACCTCTTAGGATTAAATTAATAGGCCTCGAATAAGTATGTCTCCCTTCCCAAACCCTTCAAATCAGAACACAGCAGCGCTTAAGACTGCTGTTATGAGGCAGAAATAAGTGTGGCGATGGTGCGGCCGGAGTCCATCAATAAAAAAAAATAACCCGTTTTTCATTGATGACACAAACTTTTTTTTTTAATAAGCAAATATAAAACGTTTATTTTTAATCTCATAAATCTTTAATATTAACCATTACATCAGTTTTTATATAAATCTTGAAAATGATTGCCCAGTTTTAAGAGTCGTTCCCAGGAATATATGAAAGGAGATTATGTGGGAAATAACATGCTATTTTTGAGTAGAGGAAAGGCTTTTCCGCAAAGGGAAGTATTCCAATTAAAAGGTACATAGAGATACAGTTTTGCATAATATCCTTTCGTTTGTATTTAGCCGTATTGCTGCTAATTTCCCTAATTAAGGTTTATTTATCCCTAAGGCTAGTCCCGGGCAATTAACAAAATGTTTTCATTACGATATAGTTTCCAAATCTCCCAATTAGACCTTTAATTTCGTAGGACTAAGCTTAAGTATCGAGTTTTACTACGAGCGATGTGCGATAAACATTTTTAGAAAAGATTCATTCAAAAGAAGAATCATGCTCCTCTAAACAGTGTATAATTGTGAAGCTACACACTGTTGTAAAACCATTACTTACCCACTGCTGGGAAGGGATTTTCTGTAAGAATATTTTTTTTGTAGTCATAATTCATCAAGATATCCAATTTGGTTGACTTCATACACGTTTGAATTTGAATGTAAGTGGTCGTTGTCTGCTGATAAGAACTGGGAACACTGTGGATAAGTATTCCTCTTTGCCATTCATACCAGAATACAACAGCGCAACCCTGTCACCGTTATAAGACAAACAAGTTGTCGCGGTGATACCGCTACATTAAAAGACGTTACTCACAGCCCACACTAGGATTCCCTGTGTCATGGGAGCTTTGGACACGCACAAAGAGGAATACGCAAACACCCAGACCTAGAACAGATATCTAAATTGATCATTTAAAAATCTGTCTGGCCGGATATCGAAACTGGAACCTTCTGCGAGTCCACCATTACGAGTCAAACCATGAAACGTGCTACAAATTATTTAGAATTTTTAAGCCAAATACCAAGACCAAAACCTAACTGTTCAGTTAATTATTTAAAAAAAATCATTAAACTCTTTACTCTACTAATAGGCAGACAAACCCCGTTAGTAACAAATTAAGGAAGAAAATTAAATCGTCTTTATCCCGAGAACACCGTCTGAATTTCATGCCTAATTGACCAATTAATTGGGGAGCGAAAAGTTTAGGCTTACTTAAAGCACTGATCAATTTACAAAGATTACATAAGGGTGTATGCCACGAGATCCACCGCAAAACACAATTGATGCTTTAAAGCAAAACGTAAAAATAGTTTATTCACATTAGATTCTTTATAAAACTACTTTTGAACGTCAATATATCTACGACGAAGATGAAGCGTCGAAAGAAACACTATAACACATCTTTAAAAAATGATGAATGTGACTGAATAGAACATGTGGAGTTGGAGCTACTTCGGACCACACAGTTTTATCTGTGAAATATTCTCTTAGATTATAATTTGCTTGTTTACATAACGTTTGTTTAATTATTTACTATTTATGCCTAATAGATTCTCGGATTATATAATAGCTCCCATTATAAATTATTTATTTAAATAATGCCACATTTATGGAAAATTCTCCATCATAGGTAATCAGTACTATCGTCTATGTCGATATAACAACAAGCAGATAAAAATATTACATAGTAACGTCGCCTATATTTTTTTAACATTGCACACTATTATTTGAACAAAGCACTGCAGTATTTCCATTATAACCTGCTTGAAAGTCAAAGTACGGGTACCTACAATACCTTTAATTTACACTTAACTTTCAAGCTGGCATGCATTCTGCTCAAAGAATTGGTATAGCAATTCAGAGAGGAAATGCTGCCAGCGTCTTGGGAACCTTGCCCAAAGACAGTGATGGCGACAATTTTTTATGGTAGTGTTTTTGTTTTTATATTTTTGTATTTCATTTTTGTATATATGTAAATTTTGTAAATAAGTTATTTTATATTTATAGTTTAATTTATTATTTTTAATTTTCTGTAAATTTAATTATAATTGTAAATATTGTTCAGTTAATAAAGGTATATGAGTCACTTTCAATTTAATATAAAGGAGACTTATTTGTTAAATATGTATCGGAGATATTAGTTATATTGTATAAATAATAAAAGCCATATTGTATAAGTAATATAAGCCATATTGTATAAATAAGCAACGACGTGGGTATGCAATAATGCGCTTAAGTATTATTTATTAGTTTATTGAATCGAGACGGCAATCGCAATAAGTTATTATTTTATCTATGAGCATATAAATATTGTTGAGCCCATATCAAAAGAGTTATTAATGATCTTTAGTGTTAAATGATTACTTAATTAATAGTAATGTATGGTTTATAATTAATACTTAAAAAATAAAGTTCATTTTACAGTTACAATGCCATCTATTATCACACTGAAGAAACAATACAACGGAAACTACAACAACGGCATTTATTATCAATATGAGTCCTTTAATAAAACAAATCTATTCAATAATTGTCTTCCAAAGATCCTACATCGACAATAAGGAGGCAATTATACTGTTATTATAATTATAATAACTGCCTAACACAGTATCGGTGTCGCGTAGCTTGAAAACACCCTTTTAAGGGTATTAACTTGAATTTAGTATGTGAAGACGAGGGACGAAGGCAGCCAGATGATTTATACTGTGAATGTGAGTGGGAGGTATAAATCACCCGTGAAATGGGTAAATAAAGTAAATAGCATGCAACCTGCGTCCACGGTATCTACATCTATGTACAGTCAACGTCAGAAGTAGATGAGCACATGGAAATTTCATAAATACCTATATATTCAAGCGTTTATAAGTAGCTCAACACACGTAGCATCATAATTAGAAGAACATCGTAAAGGGTCAAAAATAGATGATTACTAGTGCAACGTATAAACGGATATGTACAAAATAGCCAACGTCACTAATATGATATTATTATGCCATTGTTCAGACTTTTTTGACACTGTAGTATTCATCTACTTTTTAAACTTTATGACGTTCGTCTAATTATGGTTTTAGTTGTGTTCAGCTTATGAACGCTTGATTGTGTACGTATTTTTGGAACTTTAATATGTTCAACTACTTTTGGAGCTGGCTGTACGTAAAGCCTTATTTATTTGTCGTTTATTCAATAGACTGCAATACCTTCGTGGCGGGTTTTAGTTTGACTTATTGCGAAATATATTTTAAGTGAAAATATGACGTGCAATTTCCTACGCAGACTCAAAGAATGTTGGATAACTTACAAGGTGCATGTATTTTCAATTTGCGAAGAAAGAGTAAGATATACGATCTGGAATACCGAGAAATGATGGAAATACATTTTATCGTATTAAATGAAATAAAATGAAGAAAAAGATAAAATGTACACTATTTTTTTTCTTTTATCTAATGCTATTTTCAAATAGGGAACATTTTTCATTTCCATTGTTGTTCCATTCGCGTATTTACTTTTACAGATAGAAAAGTTAAATGTTATTTACCAAATTAAAGTTATTTAAATACACTATTTTTATATTATAGCTAGAAAAAACTATCAGACGGACATAATACAGAGAAATCCAAAGAATTTAAAACTCTAACTTACTTTTTTTTCCAAAACATCAACAATAAAAATATAGGTGTTCACACTTAATATAATGTTACTACCGGAATTTAGTGTATGTATCTCATTTTTAGAGAAAAATATCGTCAGATAGTAAAAAAATGTGTTTAAGTTTTTTTTTTAAATAATAATCTGTTAAAAAGAACATTCTATCAAATTTTTGCCTACCAACAATCTAAATTTAACAATTTCTGCTTACTGAAAATATTTCTTTGACATAATACATTAGATTACAGATGTTCATGTTTCGACGAGATTTATCAACAATCCCAAAGGCCTAAATAATAATTATTTTATTCTAATTTTAATTTCACCCTTGACCCCTGAATACTGCTATTCTTATTCTCACTAATATTTTTCTTTCCTTCTTTGAAGAGAGCGAGGGATGAATAAACGCAATTATTCCGGAGGAGTGGGGTGCAACTAACTTTGGCAATTTATTTCGCGAGCACGTGTGGTCAGATGTGGGGGCGTAGTGAATCCGATGTGAACTTTGTTAATTAGTTCATAAATTGCTTGTGTCTTTGATACCTTTACCTCTGATTGGATATGTGAATTGAAGTGTTTTTGTTTTTATGTCGTACAAATCACATTTAAAATAAGGTATATTCCTGCAGCCATTACTGTTTTGGGAGCGAGTACATGAGCGATAGTTCAGCGTATTACTCGTAGCTCTTTGTCGTTCGTACGCTCGCAAACTCCCTTATAGTACTTAAAACTTAATATGGAGCATTACCTAATGTATTCGTATATAAGGTATTATTTTTTATTTTATGTATCATATTTCATATTTAAATGGTCTTTTTTTGTTCTGTTCTCGTTATATGTAGGTGTTTCGGTCCTTACTTTTCTGTATTTGCTCATGGCCCGACATAAGAAAATGAATATGTGAACTGTAGACATGAGCGTATTTAATGTTTAGGGGGCCTAGACGTCCCCTTGACATAGTAAAAAAATAGTTAAGATAAGGGGACCTTTCTCGCCATAAGACGATTTTTTTCGCCTATTCGTACCGGAAGTTGTTACTTCTGCCTCAAGCAGTATGAACCCATACTACGCCACTGCTCTGGAACTCCCTTAATAAAGCCAGAGCAACGCCCCTCAGACAGTAGGTCCTGTTAATTTCCACCTTATATATACTTTTTGGTAAACAAACTACCCAGCTGCTCTAAACTTCTAAAATCAAATAGAAACTGTGCATCCATCAAACTTTTAATGGATTAATCTCTGTTCCGTCCTTACATACGTTTATCCAAATCCTGCACTATCCATAATTAGCAACCCATCCAATCAATCACCAAAGAGCGTAGGAGTGGAGTTGTTTTTAATACACTTATGTATGTTTAATAATAACAACCACATACTCATATACTCAAAGGTATACTCATAGGTTCCCTTTGTGGTTCGAATCCGCCGGTGCCACCGCCACACCTATTTCTGCCTTATAGCAGCAGTGTTAAGCGTTGCTGTGTTCTGTTTTGAAGGGTGTGATAGGGGAGACATACTTTTTCGAGGCGTTCCAGCTTAGTCCTCAGGGGTAGCGGCGCATTTGTGGCCGACCTCAGGTAGGAATATCTAATTCTGAGTTGATTACAGATGTCCATGGGCGGCAGTAGCCACTTACCATCAGATGGACTGCATGCTCGTTTGCTACTCCTATATTATAAAAAAAATACTCATATGGCATGTAAGCAGTGAGTATTCTCTTGAAGTGAGCGGAATTTTGGCCATAGTCTGCCGCGCTGGCCAAATGCAAATTGGTAGACTTAATTCACCTTTGAGGAGTTTTAAAAAGACTCCTAGATGTGCAGGTTTCCTTACAATGTTTTCCTTTAACGTTAGATAATGATAATTAATTTTTAACATGCAAATATTTTTTTGAAAATTAGATGTGCGGACCTGGAATTTGAACCTCGGACCCCTCGAACAATAAGACTATCCCTGCTTATAAATAAGGAAAAATATGTATATGCTCGTTTAATTTATCTTTTTACCTAGTAACATTGCTTTACTGCTCTATATAATCACCCAGTAAATAAATCGATCTAAACAAGTTCTAGGTGTATTTAGCAATAGCTTTGCACCTAATCTATCACTGTGAGTAGTCCCGTGGGATCGATAAAACACGGTTTATGTTTCAGTTGGGACTATCTAACTCCAAATGTTCATACGATGACACGGTTTCTTACGAGAAACAGTACATTTATTTGTATTTTTTTGGTATTTTATATTTTATTTAGCACTTGGTTTTAGAGCACTTTGGTAACATTTTAGTAGATTTACTCGACTATCAGTATTAACTTCTGAATTTGTAGTCCAATTTTAATGTGTTCCAACTTTGTCTTTAAGTTTAGATATGTGTTTTTGGGCGTTAATGTTCATATCACAGAGCATCTGTCTATAAAAGGCAACATAAATAATATGTTGTTGTCCATTTCTACCTTGTAAAAAAGAATATGTACGAAAAATAGTAGTACAAGCCAGGGGTAAACAAAACTGGCAATTTCCGATTGCGGTCTCTAATAAAAATAAGTTATACTAGTTTAATATACGTGTTCGTTATAAAACAGTTCATGTTATGCCGCTTCCGGCCAGTGCACGTGCGAAGTGGAGCATGGACCGAGTTGTGGCTTCCGACCTCAAGTTTGCGGGTATCTACGATCAGATATTGTTTATACACGATGTTTGGACAACAACTTAACATAATCTAGATCGGAATTAAGTTGAACGCAAGTTTGTGCGCTTTGTCCGAGTTGTGTGGTCCGAGTGTCCGACTTTTGAAGTACACGATAGAACTGGTTCTACTATTTGTGTTAGTAAAATATGCAAGACAGTATTCTTGGCTATGTAACACGGAACTGAATAATTTAGGTCGATTAAGTTGTACGCTAAGTTCGTGTAACCGATCTATGTGGTTTGAATGCCCGACTTTTGATAAAAACGTAATAACTCTTTCTAATTCTATTATTTATCTTAGTAAAATATTCAACATACTCTGGCGTCGTTCACAACAAGGAACCAAACAATGTAATTCACGTCGGAATTTTATTGTATGGTTTTGTGCGTCCGATCCAAGTATTTGACCCAAACCCCCGAGCTGTAACAAATACTATCCGAATTATTTTTACTAATTTTAATGTAATTTCGAGTATTATGTGCGTATCAAAAAATATTTTATAGGCCGGAAAAGAGTGATCAAACTAAAAGTCTAAATGGAAACTTGTGCCCATTGATATGATGTATTTTTTTGGGATTTTAAAATAATGTTATATAATCTTTTACTTCACCTGCTTTGTATTTTGGCATTAAAGCCAATTGCTTACACATCAACATTGGCAAAAATAATACTAATCTATCACTTTCGACCATTATTTCTAGTTAGATTGATAGTGTTCCTGCCAACCAAGCCTGAATAGTTCATATAGGAATTAGCAAAGCTAGAATCAGTTCACGGAGCGCGGTATTAGCAATGCATCGGAATTAGTTCGGATCACTCAGTCGAATGCGTTCAGCACAAGTTCTATGCATATTTGTAACTAGATTGCTAAAACGTTACTGGGTTTAAATCTATTAGTAAGCTGTTTTTATGCAATTACTAGGCGCTGATTAGTGGGTTATCGATGCCGATGAGTGTTTCGTATTTACTCGACAGCTCTTTTAATCTATGAGGAATTTATTATTTTTCGCGCGCGTGTATGCATACGTGCGTGCATTTGTGCATAAATGCGTGCACACTTGCGTGCGTATTTTGTGTAATACATACATGTGCATGTCTTTTAGTTTATTTAATTTTATCTTGTGTAATCTTCTTCTTGTTAAAGATTAGTGATTAATATACCCATAAACATATTAAAAATATCCGAAATTAGTTATTGGTCCAGGTGTTAAGTGCAGATCTGAAAAATAAAATCAGCAACGGACAAATAAAGTATCTATACCTTACCAATACAGTTAATACCCTTCAGACTACACAGCAGCTTAGGGTGTTGCTACATGGCTAAGAACATTACACTGAGTCGAACCACAAACTTCATAAGCTATAATACCGCTCTTAAAACGTTTGAAATGTTTAACGCCAGTCAGGTGTCAAAACCGGTTAGCATGATGTTGTTAGCTTTCCAGGAATTACTTCAAATACAGTAGCATGCATCGACATTGGTTGGTATGTGCATATTTGTTACTTGAGCGCTATGTCTGAATGCATGAATGCGGAATAGTGTCGAATAAGTAGTCAAATCCAAATAACATCGTAGCGCCTGTTCGGAGCAAATATACGGAATAGTGGAATATTAACGCTTAGTGGAACGCTGTGTTCAACAGTTTAAGATTATGACGTCAAACTTCACGTTGGCATGACAGTATGCTTTACTACATTTTAACCAGAAATGTAGGCAAAATTTGGTGTAGAATTAACTAAGCATATAGGTAATTAGGTAATGGAATACCAGACTAGGTGTCTAGGGAATGAAATATAATTATAGTCAATAAGCAATCAGATATATGTAATGAGATATATATAATGTTTTTAATGTTTATGTATAAGCAGAAATATGTGTTGCTAAGAAGGTTTATGCCATCTGTAATTACACATTATTTGTAATTAATTACTGACTGTTTACTAACGGTCTCTTAAATGTCTGTATGCTAATTTAATGTTGTTCTCATTTGGCTATTTGAATAAAAATATTTTCGTACTACTTTTTAGAAATTCATTGACCAAAAATGTCAGTCATGGACACAGAATGTCAATTAAAGGGAACAAAGAATTTGTTTCATGTAAAAGTTTACCTTTTTACCCGTAAGGGTAAAAAGGTAAACTTTTACCTTTTTTCCCGTAAGGGTAAAAAGGTAAACTTTACATAAAAAAAAAATAAATAAAAAATGTAAATTTTATTGCAATACAGACTCAAATTCTTATTTCTCGGAAAAAACCATTTATGACAGCTAATGAACTGCGATAGCAAACTGATGCAAAAGTCACTGTTGGACATTGAAGTACAACTTCAACATCATTTATAAATGTGCGTCATGACGCATCGCCAAAACTGTGTTTGACAGCTCATAGGCAGTGATAGCAAAGCAAATACAGAATCACGGTCGGAGACTGCAATATCATATAGAAGTACAACTTCAAAATCGGTCACCAATGTGCGTTATGACGTAGCGTCGCAACATTTTTTGACAGCTAATATGCAGCAAAAGCAAAAAGTCCTTGTTTGACACTGAGATATCACACAGAAGTACAGCTTCAACATCGTTCACAAAATTGCGTTATGGTGTATCACCAAAACTGTTTTTTGACAGCTAATAAGCAGCTGAGTAGTCACAGAGAAGTACAACTGTAAAATCGCTCACCAAAATGCGTTATGACGTATCTCCGTGGACACTGAGATATCATATCACAGAGAAGTACAACATCAAAATCGGTCACAAATATGCGTTATGACGTATCGCCAAAACTGTTTTTGACAGCTAATAAGCAGCGATAGCAAACCGAAGCCACAGTCACTGTCGGACACTGAGTTATGACATCGTAAATTTGTCGAGTGTCACCATCCGTGACGTCAGCGTAATCTGCGGTGGCCTATATTGCGTCACAACCTGGTCAAAGCGTGACACGTTGAATGACATAAATGCGTGGCAAAAATTTCGCACGAAATACCGAACACGTATTGTTACGCTGCAAATTATTTGTGCTGCCTAAATATTGGTGACTACTGCTATCGGTATATGGGTTGATTTCAAAATTAAGCACGCTTATCATTAGATATCATTAAGAAAGGAAATGTAAAGAAAAATAAATATAAGACAATAAAGACAAGATTAGAAAAATTACGTTTAAAGACATTTATTTCTCATAAGATTTTACAAAAAAAATCACTTACAGAGAAATTACAAAATACAAACAAATTTAAATGGGTTAGCGTAGTGTTATTGTGGGTAGATTTAAAGTTGACAATCATATCTGTAGAAAAAATGCGAATGCAATGATAGTTGTTGTTTAAGGGTCATGACACAGTGTTGGATAATAATTATTTGAGTAACTTAAGGTAGCGTTTTATTATATTTTTTAGATTATTATTAAAGAATTTATATTAATATGGTTAAGAAAAATTATTTGTATGAATGTATGTTTGTATGTATGTATATATGTGATGAGTATTTTAAGTAATTATTTGTGTTTTAAACTGTATTCTAATGGCTAGGTGCCGAATAAAGTATAATTATAATATATATATATATATATATATATATTTATTATTATTTTTTTTTTATTTATTTATTTTCTGCATAAATCGTTATACTGTTTTACCCCTTTTATTTATTTATTGTTATTTTTGTTTTATTATTTATTTCAAAATGCAATTGTATAATGTTTAATTTATATATTACATTTTTATCTCAATACTGTTCTCGTAATATATGATTTTTTAATAACTTTTTAAAAATCAGGAACGTTTTCGCACTTTTTATATTTGAAGGCAGTTTATTATAATATTGCGCTCCTTCAAACATAATACTTTTTTTCCCGTAATTGGTTCTTGAAGGTTGTAATGCTATGTTATTGGCGTGTCTGGTGACTCGCTTTTGGAATTGAAAGTTTTTTGTGAATGTTATTTTTGTATGAACTTCTTTTGTCAAAATTTTTCTTACCAGAATACATATATTATATTTGTGTGTTTGAGAAATATTCATTATTTTCGTTTCTTTATATACTTTCGACGAAGATGTTAAAAAGTTGTATCGAAATAAGGTTTTTATAAGTTTATTTTGTGTAGTTTGCAAGCTTATCAAATTACTTTTTGCTGCTGCTCCCCACACTTCAATTAGGTATTCAACATGAGGTTTGACCATTGAATTGTATATAGTGTAACGGACGTTTCTCGGGAGACATCGCGTTATGCCTTTTATTGCACCAATCAGAGATGAAAGTTTTTTACGGACTTTTTCAATGTGAGGTTTCCAGGTGAGCTGACTACAAGAAGTAAACCGAGGTATTTTTCAGAGTTAACGTTGTTGATTACTTGACCATTAATTAGGAGGGGACTATGATTACCTATTTTTTTGTTCTTTGCAGCAAAAATGATGTAGTTTGTTTTTGAAGAATTAATGCTAAGCAAATTAGATTGTAGCCAATTATGTAATATAACTAAATCGTGTTGGGCCTGAGCTATAACGATGTCTACGTTGTGTCCATAATAGAATAAACTAGTGTCGTCAGCATATAAAGAAATGTCTCCTTTTAAACCGATGCCAGATATACTATTTATATAGATTAAAAACAACAGGGGTCCCAAGATGGAGCCCTGGGGGACGCCACAAGTTATCATTTGACGTTCACTTTCATAACTATCAATTTTCACTAATTGATACCTATTGGTCAGGTAAGATTCAAAAACTTGATATGCTTTATCTGTGATGCCAATGGTCTTTAATTTGTATAAAAGCAGCTTATGGCTAACTGTATCAAACGCCTTTTTAATATCAATAAATAATCCTAGTGCTATTTGTTTCTTATCAATATTCAATCTGATGTTTGTGACAAGATCGACAACTGCGGATAAAGTATTACACTTAGGTCGAAAACCATATTGTTTTTCATATAAGAAATTAATACTATTAAGATAGTTGTGTAATCGGTTATGCATTATTTTTTCATATATTTTGGACACCACTGGCAGGACCGATATGGGACGATAGTTACTAGGGTCACTTTTGTTTCCAGACTTGTAAATAGGATTTACTTTCGCCAGTTTCAAGGTATCGGGAAATCGTCCCTCTTTAAAGCATTTATTTATACAGTTTGCTAAGTTTTCAGCTATAACCTTTTTAACACATTTAATAACTTTTGTAGTGATCCCGTCTATACCAGAGCTTGTGTTTGAATCTAGATTATTTATTATATTTATAACTTCCTGCGCGTTGGTTGGTTCTAGATCTGTTAACATATTATTATTTTTAATTTGATTATGTGATGTGTATATTAAATTATTATGAAATTTTAGAGGTATTGTTTTGGCAAGTTCACTACCTATGGTGGAAAAGAAAGAGTTGAAGCAATCGCAGATGTCTTTCATATTTGTGAGCATACCTGTGGATGATAACAGTGTAAGATGTGTACATTTTGGTTTAGTTTTATTATTAGTAAGGTTGTTAATAAGTTGCCACATTTTTAAAGGGTTTTTCTGACAATTCTTAAAACTATCATAGTAAAATTTGTTCTTCGCTGATTGAATTTTAGAAAAGGTAATACTTCTTTGTTTCGTAAATTCGATCTGAAGCTGTTTGTCCTGAGGTGCTTGTTTCAATTTATGCCAAAGCTGATTTCTTTCATTTATTGCTCTAATCAAACTACTATCTATCCACTCCTTACATGCTGGATTTAATATCTTTGTCTTTAATATTTTATTATTGTTTACTGCGTTTAATATTGATGTTTCTAATTCATCATATTCGTCGGTATGTAATGTTCTAAACTTAGTTTCAATAGTTTTATATAAATTTGTATAGTTTATACCTGTATACTGATATCGTTTCGCGCGTTCAGCGCAGGGCCTATTTATCTCAAGGTATAGTTGTTTATGATCAGAGAGAATAGATTCGATGATAGCTACTTTAAATGTATTGTTATTTAAATTTGAGCAAACATGATCAAGTATAGTTTTTGAAGAATCCGTTTCACGTGTACAATGTTCTTTGCTAATTTTATTGAGTATCGTCATCCCATTTTCTCTGAGGGTGTATTTATAGTCTTTCACACATTTTTCTTGTTTACTAAGAAGATTTATATTGAAGTCTCCAAGAATGATAGATCGTTTACGTTTCTGTAAATGTTGATTGTAATCTTCGAGGAAATTAGAAGTATTGGATGCGGGCTGTTTATATATTACACCTACGTCGAGAGAAAGTGTAGCAATATGCACCCATAGGTAGTGGTTTCCATCTTTGCATTGTTCTTCTAAAAAACTATGTTTTAGGCTATTATGTACGTATAGCGATACACCACCACCACGTGAATATAATCTGTAGTTGAAATAGTGTGTATAGTTCGGTAGTTTGAGCCGCTGTGCTTCTTGCTCATTTTTTATCCAGGTCTCCGTCAATGCTATAATATGAAGAGTTGTTGGAAAGGAGTCTATAACACATCTTAATTCGTCTAACTTCCCAGTTTTTACTAAACTTCGGACATTTGCATACAGAAATTTAAGTGTTTTGTTATTAATTTTTAAATCATCGTAACTATTATATATTTCATGAGTGATAAAATTGTGGTCTTCATCATCAGATTTAGTGTTTCTATCAATATCTAGTTTTTTGAGTGCCATTTTATAATTTTAGGAGTTCCTCTTACATATTTTATAATTAAGTCTTTTTCTCCTCTCTCTATGCGTTGTCTCAGTTCTTCTTTAAGCTTCACAATGTTCTGTCGTTGAATAGGAGTCTGATCAGAGTAGATTTTAATTTCATTGTCTTTATGATTTGCTTTCTTTTTTAGGATTGTTTTAGCGATTTCTTGAGATGAGAAACAAACTTTAAGGGGACGTATTTTATTTCTGTCGTATGTTCCTAGGCGTAATATTTTCTCAGGGGCTGGGCATAACGGAGAAATTGATTGTATTATTTTTATAACTTCAGCTTTATCATTTTCTCTTCTTTTGATTGTGTCGTCCATATACGGTTCTGAAACGCCAACTATTATTATATTCTTACTACGCTCCATACGTTCCTGTATCTCAGTCAACATGTCGTCATGAACATTTGCAGATGTAGAGTATTCTGACGAAGATGTAGGTCGCTGATTGGATTGAAGCACGTGAAAGTCATTCTCAAGACTTTTTATTCTTTCTTGGGTATTATTTACAGTACTTGTTAGATTTTCTATCTGTAATTTACAGTTCTTGTTTTCTAATACTAATAGCTCAGTTGTAGTTTTAATGTCAGTCATCTGTTCTTTTATTGAGGAAATATCTTTTTTGATGGTGTTAGTATTTTCAGTTTGAGTTTTACTAAAATCTTTGAGTATTCCTAGAATCTCCTTTTTAAACTGGTTGAATTGGTACCCAAAATCATCTTCCGGTATTTTTCTCTGTCTCAAACATATATTTTTCGACTCAATTTCAGTAAGTCCTAGATGTGACAGGTTTGGTTGTGATGAGCTATTTCCTCCAGGAGAACTCATATTGTAAGTATTAATTAATTATATATTATTAAAACGAAAAAAGGAAATATCGTTTTATATGACTTGCCCGCTCCGCTTACCGCTCCGCTTAGTAATACGTGCACGACCGTATAATGCGTGTGGTTAAAGCAAATGCAGCCGACGGTGTCAACTCGCTATCTATCCTCTTCGCTCTAACGAATTAAAAAATTAGATACTATATCCCTAAACAATATAAAAAATCTGTATATTTATGTCCGGAAAATTAAAAAAAACTTAATAATTTGAGTTGACACACAATGCTGTATTTCTATATATGAGAAGTATTCTCAATTAAACAAAAAAAAACACACACAAATCGAAACGTTTACTTAAAAATATTTTATCTCGATAGTGTCGTTAAACTGCATCGGTTCGCTTTAAACTTTTCGTTTTCTGCGTTCATTTCACCATTTCAAGTCCGACTGTGATAATGATTCGAATCGAAATAAGTTTTCTCAACTTGAGTATTCTCTGTAGCTGTTATCTTTCAATGCGATTAAAAAGACACTATTATACTAAACTTTTGCTTTTTGAAATAAAAATACTCTAGAAACACGATTTCATTTGAAAACGATTTATTATTGCAAAACTTTATTCCAATATTTCGATTTGTACACAGTTGCACACTTTGCTTAATATATTATACTTGTCACGCACGCACGAATGCTAGTATCGACGTATGCACGAAAGCATGCACGATTGCACGCATAAAAGCACGTACGAACGCACGCGCGGATGCACACACGAAACGTTCCATTTCACGTACGAGTTAATATGTATGTAAGCAAGTGTATGCATTTAAGTAACCACGCACACATATATTAAATTCGATTAGTCTATTGGACTATAGGACATGATGTTTGACTGATCCTCATGAAAGTTTATTTAGATACAGGTCTGTGAAGTTTATCGTAGTTTATACTGTTCCTCAGATTATAATAAAATTAATATAGGTATTTCAGCACGGATATTATTTTGGTTGTATATATTCGTATGTCATACACGCAAGGCAATGCCACGGTCTGCTAAGAAATTACAAGAGAAAAATAAAATTATCAAGCCCAAAAGGTCATTGACCTTACACACTTAGGATCCAATCTCATCCATTGAGCGGGTTGTTCCACCTGGTTCTTCCCTGTCCACCTGCCTCCAACACAATACACAATTATATGGGATCGTACCTTTGTCCGATTTTGTTTTAGCTGATAGGACTCTTACCCTAATTCAAAAACACTTACACTGAATTGGGTACAGGTATTTTCTTGTATGTATACCAGTATAGAGGTAGACATACCTATCTAATATCGAAATTGTACTATGTAAGGCTGTACAGTATAAGTACTCTACGAATATAGATTGATTGATTTCATTTCAACTCGACTTTTAATTTTTAAGGTTAAAAGTGGTAAAATTATTCATATTTCAATTGAGGTAATACCATCGCCCTCACATCTGCCGCTTAACAGTAGTATTAAACTTTGTTCTGGTCTAGAGGATGTAAGGCTAGTATTACTACCCGGCGCTCCACCTTACTTCTTAGAGGTAGCACGCTTGTCGTGTAATTCATGTAGTTATATGTTCTAATTTCAGAGTCCACTTAACATCACCAACTATATCTTATGTTACTTACACCAAAATCATAAAAAAGCTACGGATTTTTTTCCAAGTCTTTCAACATTTCGTTCGCTACTATAAGTCTAGAATACGACTGTTTGTGATTCCGCCTGAGTTTCAGAAACTGAAGAGAAATCCTCCAAACCGTAATATTACCCCGACGATAAATAAAAAAGGGTAGCACTTCCGCCTCCGGTCCTAAAATGGATTTTAGGTTTTGTGAAAATAGTGCAGAGAAAACGTGTCCAAAACTTGTTACGATATTCTACATGAAATTTACAGAAGAAAAAATAACTAATCCCTTTTTTAGCCAAGTAAACTTTCTCGTATAATTATAGAAATCGGAGGTATTTTAGTACAGAACAAGTGGAATCTCTGTATCAAATTAAGCATATAGAAAATCCAGAAGAAGAATACAGCAGTATGGTAGTGTTCGTAGACCACAACTTGGTAGATATTCGTTTGGCACTTGCTTCATCTTTTCTATTCGGTCTTTCAAAATATTCGTTTTCTAGTCCGATGAGCAAAAAATTGTCGCATGGGTCTGTATTTTTTGACAGCTATAATCTTGACCTTGTTTTCCAACCAAGCATGCTACACTTTTTACTATGCATGCACGACTTCTCTGGCTGTTGCTCTTCAGGCTGCTGCTTCTCTGTCCTTTCCAGCAAAAAAACTCTCAGCAGTGGGACAGCTGGAAAAGTTCGAATATGGCCATAAAACATCCATACACTTTTCAGCTGTTGCTCCCTCATACAATATTAATGCTCCACGATCGCGAAAGGTGCGCGAGGCAAATTCCACTGCGATCGTAAACCAGCTTTACGTCTCAACGGGGAACAGTTACAACGTGTTTTACTTAGCTTTACTTTTATTGCGACAATATTTCCAAATGCGTTGAAAATTTAGGAAATGCTACGGAAAGGCCGCGTGGAATTGGCCGTTATGCTCTTCTATTTGAATTAGATTTCTTGTCAAGCAAAAATCTAAAGCGTTCTTGAGTTATCATGTCCAGGTGATCGTTTGGGTATGTGTTGATGTTGTTCCAATTACAAATTAGAAGATTCTGGAAGAATACCCAGAGCTTTGTACAAAATCCCTAAAAAAGGATCTGCCACTGATTTGTTTCTTTTTTAGTACACTAGCAACTTGGCATTGGAATATAACCCAATTCTCCATTAGTTTCAGTGCCTGTTCCTCGTTTTGAGACGCTGAGTTTCAAATAAAGTTCTAGTCCCCTTTAGATTCACTACACTAGATTGCTAATTTTTTCGTGGGTGTGGTTCCAACACGGCTTGGCCACTAATCTTTACTTTGTTCCGATACTAATTGTATTCGAGCAGCATAATCTAGGCCTCCTTCACGTACACTTAGATACAGATTTTTTATATAGAAATACCGAAGCAATATAATGCCTACTTGAAGCAGGTACACAAAGAAAGCAAACCACTAAGAAAGAGAAATAAAATAATAAATTACAGAGCAACATTAAGAATGGACAAAGAACTGTAGACTCATTTCAATTATGACTGTTTGCTCATTCATAAACTAAATCTTATTTTTCATTCCATTTGCTACAAAATTTTATTGTAGTTTTAACACGTTTTTATTAGGCTTTAGCACTTTAAGCCAGTTAACTGTATCATAAGTAATGGAATCTAGTGAAATTTTCCGGATATTGTTGTAATAATAGTTGATTTACTAACATTATCTTTTTTGCTACCTTATTTATATGTTAGTTGTTTTAAAGAAACATTTATACATTAAACTTTTCATAATCCCAAAGGATGCAATGCCAAGATAACATGTGTTATGAGAACCAAGTAAACAGTTATTCTAAATACCTTCTAGCGACATACGAGAATTTCAGCGTCCGTTGTCTCTTCTGGCGATAAATTGCCAAACTTTGTAGCACAGTTTGTTTCCTCTTGAATAAATTTGGCATTTATTCGGCACGCGCGTCTCAACACTTCTCGACCCATGAAAGTGAAACTTAGTGAGGACTCGGCGTGTGGAGCTTTATTGCTGGTCCCGCATTCAAGATTTATTGTGGACACTTACAGAAGTTTGGTTGGGATTCTGTATAGTTTTATAATTCAAATTTTGTGTCAGTTTAATAAGAATTTATCTTAAATTTATACAAGGAAAATAAACATTGCCGTTAAGGGTGTCGTGTATCGCCATCAATTAATACCAGAATCAAAGCATGCTTATTTGCTATTTCTAAAACTTAATTTATACTTTAATAGATACTACAAAATATACAACAGATCTCCTTAGTCGAAATTTATATCTACATAACATCTTAAGAATAACATAGTCATTAGTAATATAAAATAAAAAATAATAGTATGAAAAACGTCAGAGTCCGCATTGTCTGTTTTACGCTTGTCATAAATTGCCAAACTTTGTAGGACAGTTTGTTTCCTCTTGAATAAATTTGGCATTTATTCGGCACGCGCGTCTCAACGCTTCTCGACCCATGAAAGTGAAACTTAGTGAGGACTCGTCGTGTGGAGCTTTATTGCTGGTCCCGCATTCAAGATTTATTGTGGACACTTACAGAACTTTTGTTGGGATTCTGCATAGTTTTACAATTCAAACTCTGTGTCAGTTTAATGCAATGGTTGATGTGTTTTATGAAGAAAGCGGAAATTGATGCCGTGTTAATATGAAGACCGCAGATAAAACACTATTCTATTCAGGTTAAGATGTAAAAGTTTTATTTTTCTTTTATACATAGGTTGCGGTCACTTAACATGAGATGGACTGCATGCTCATTTTCTATTTGTATAACATTAATTAAACTTAAATAGTTCATAGAAAAAACCATATAGCAGATGTCCTAAGCAGAAATTCATGTAGTCACTAACGCGTACAGGTAAACACATTATAGAAAACTCGTTTTGTAACAATAGCCTTAGTCTACGTTTTTAGATCTGTGTAACATCAATAGCAAATGAAAAACAATAGTATAAAACCTTCATAGTACATGCTGTCTATTTAACGCTCGTGATAAATTGCCAAACTGTAGCACAATTTCTTTCCTCGTGAATAAATTTGTCATTTATTCGGCACGCGCGTCTAACACTTCTCGACCCATGAAAGTGAAACTTAGTGAGGACTCTCATGTGGGGCGGTTTACTGGCGGTCCCGCATTCGAGATTTATTGTGGACGTTTACAAAAGTATTTTTTAAGCAGCGGCCCAGATTTCACTGAAATGTGGTATTATTACAGCACACACTTCCGTGCTCTGTATCACTCGTGTGTACTTGTAGCCTTTTTTCTGAAGTAAAAAATATTCTGGAGATAAATGTTAACCAAATTGAAATAAACATTTTGTGGTAACACCGTTTCACTTGTTTATATCATAAAATAGTGACGCAAACTGTGGTCTAATTGCAGGGTAGAGATAATAAGATGAGGCGTTCAAACTTAGGCTTTCCCGTCCTATGTCGTTTAGGTTAGGTTAGGTTAGTTTAGGGGCAAAGCATTTAATATCAACTTAACCTAAATAAGACAGGAGAATCTCCTTCTCCTGTCCTATTTAAGTTGTGACTAATTAACAAGGCGTCCTTCTTGTTCATATACTATTTTGAAGGTGGTAGAACCCATTCTAGTTCGACTCCAGTGGCACCACCACCACAACTATTTCTGCCTCATATCAGCAGTGTTAAGCGCTGCTGTGTTCTAGTTTGAACTGATACTTTTCCGAGGCGTTCAGCTTAGTCCTCAGGGGTAGCGCGCATCTATGGTCAACCTCAGGTAGGAATATCTAATTCTATCTGGGGTTGTTTATACATGTCCATGGGCGGCAGTACCTACGTACCACGAGGTGGACTGCATGCTCGTCTGCTACTCCTATATTATAAAAAAAAACACTTAATAAAAAAAGCAAACAATTATTATTTATACATGAAGCAAAAACAATTTTATTTTTTGTTTGTACCTTACTCGCGGCAGTGCGCGAGGGGCGGAAACCCCTAATAGCTGGGGTGGCACTTCATAAAAGTGAAAGTCACCTACTCCGAATTCATTAGTCGCCCTCTCGCAAACAAAAACATTTTGAATTGTAATTTAATTAGTACAATGCCATGTATTATTTTCACTTGATCCTTAGATTACAAAGGAAATGAAATCGTCTTGTCTATTTTAATACAGTTAAGTTAATTGAAGAGACTTTATTTAGTGTAGTGTTATTTTACTTTCATTTCAAGTTTGAATTCGAGTCATTATATTTAGAAATGATGTAGTTAAATTTAAGTTTTGGGTTTGGCTGTTTGTTTGGATGATAATACAAGATAACGTTAATAATGTCACTCAAAATCGAATATGGCGGACGCTGAAGTATGAAGGACTAATTATTTTACGCGCTCTCATGACATGGGTATTATAAAAAGGTTACAAAGCTAAGGGTTATGAAGATAAAACAAAAACATTTTGGCATGGGTGACATGGACTCAAAACAGAAATCTAAATTTATTACTCAAATATTTGTATGGCCGGCGATCGAACCTGGAATCCTTTACGGTACGGTATGGTGACGACATCGCGACATGGTCATTAATATAAATTTTGATTTATATAAGCTGGTAGACCCTATGGTAATTTAGATACCAGCGAATTAATTTGCAACTTAATGGCATACACAAATCTAAAAATATCATAAATTACCTAAAAACCGCTTGTAAATTACAGGCTATATAGGCAGTGTGACCCACTTAGTTATCTCAACTCAATAGTTCACAGCTAGAAAAGTGCGGGAAATAGCGGAAAGCGTATTTGTGAGAGGGAAATTGTAGGGGAAACGATAAAAGAGCCCGAAACAATGACTGCAGGTCTAATTGTTCTGCTAAACGCCAACTGGCATCGAATGCACAATTATCTGTTTTGCATCTCGAATTACCGGGAAAAACTGTGTTAGTACGACGGTTCCAGGAACGACTAATTAAATAGACTTCTAACGGTAATAGGGTCGATGTGTGTGTGAGTAAAATGAGCACTGGCAAGGTAGGCGTGGAGGCAATTCCATGCGACAAAAAGGTTCTGAAAAATTGTATTAAATTAAGGATAAAATGTACTAATAAAATTGAATACTAAGAGGTTTTCATATTTTCACATACTATATATTCATGGTGTTATGTAAACTTTCATGCCTTTTCTTAAAACCTACGCATAATATAATAATATCATATAATCCTTGATCAATAAAAATTGAATATCCGTATTATCCAAAGATCATAAATATCGAATAATATTTTAAGTAATGTCTTAAAAAATATATTCTGGATTAGAAGTATGTTTCCTTATTATGCATAAATCAATATTTAAACAATTAGAGTACTATTTTCTAAGTAGGCTTGCATATGTCGTTAAGTATATTTCCAAATATACTAGCCTCTTCCTTCCTAAGAAATACGTAATAAACTAATGTTGTACGTCTTTGTGACAATTCATAAATTTTTATCAATGTTATGCGATCTTTAGCTATAAAGGATAATTACATTTCTCCTTATCATCGTATACGGATAGAGATCGCTTTATGAGAATCCAATTTGACCTCCAAACGTGAAGGGCGCATGCCAATCGCTCCACGAAAATCCATAATACCATCAATCGTAGGGTTGCCAGGTATTTACACATAATCGGGATAATTCGGTATTGCAATTTAAAGGCAATTTGGGGGCATTTGAATTCGAAGGCGTCACCACCATATTCTGCCTAATAACAGTAGTGTTAAGCGCTGCGGAGTTCTAGTTTGAAAGGTGTGGTAAAGGAGATATAGTTAGTTGAGGCTTTCCAAAATAGTCCTCAGAATAGCCTTCAGACTAATATAAGGTAAGACTCGTATGTAATCTGGTCTTGATTAGGTACAGATGTCCACAGGCGACAGTTGCCACTTATCCAGGTGGTCTCGAATACACACACACACACACACACACACATATATATATATATATATATATATATATATATATATATATATATATATATATATATATATATATATATACAAAAATAAACAAACACAATCGATGTCGAGTTAATATGTGATTTAACACAAAAGTAAGGGATAAGTTACATAATTATTAATTCACAGTAAATGGCACTTTATACTATTAACAGTGTTAAAAGTTAAATATAGTAAGGAGAAAAAACCTTTTTTTTTGTTTACGAGGGGGAAACCTTCAAAAGGTACCCGACAACGTGGGAGCGACGCCGGGTTATGTGGGATTTTTACCGCACTAATACCCCCCCGGTGCCGTCCTCGGCGCTTGGTTGAGAACTCCGGGATATCCGATGGAACACAACTGGAGTCCTCCGAGCGCGATGCCCCAATCGGGCTCTTCCCTGGGGGAGCAGTTTACGCTCCTCCCACACACCTAGTGTTTTTATAACGGTATGCGGCCACACACACCGTCGTCCTTCCCGGGGTTACTTGCTGGACTGTTCGAGCTCCCATTCTTGCCGCCCGCAACCCCAGAAGCCCTCTTTTAGTCGCCTCAAACGACAGGCAGGGGATACCGTAGCCCTATTCTAGTCCCGAGACTACAGGGACAAAGGAGAATAAACCTATGCAAAAAAAAACATACGCATATGGCGTCTACGCATAAGGTTTTTCTTTGTTTAAAAAAAACCATGAAAATCAGGACGTCTCCACACAATCGGAGTATTTGGTGACACTGATAAGAAGGTCCGCAAGATATGCCGCGCATCGAAAATGTGACATGACGGAAAATATATCATGCATTATATAGTCTTTGATCCCGTGCTCTTCAAATTATACACAATGTACATTTTATTGCGGGATCCCTTTATTGGTTTTTTAACCTTCTTAGGGTTTAGTGACCTTATCAACATTGCTGTGTTTATAACGCAAAGATTTTTAACTATACAGCAGCAGTAGTTCGGATTTTTTTTTATAATTAATTTAGAACTAGTAAATAAGTATGCATTCTTCCTTATGGTATCCATTAGGTGGACCGTGTGTCAATCATAGACTGTAATCAACTCTAGATAAGATTAGATTTCTATCTGTGGTTGGATTAAATTGGAATGCCTCGGATATGTAATATGTGCTTCGTTTAGCGCATCCTTCAAAGCAGTACACAGCAGCGTTGTTGTTAGTAGGCATAAATAGACGTGGCTTTGGATTTTATAGAAAGTTCTACCACCTCAATACAGGGAACAAGTGTCATTCACGATGTGCGTCCATATGTCAAACGCCAATTACCTAATCCGAAAGGAGCCAGTGTGAAGCGGGATATTTTTTTACATGATAATCTCTATGTATACTATGTATCCTATAGTTCTCTATGTATACTATAGTTCTAGATATTTAATCTCTTTGCATGTTATTATTCTGCTTCGATAAGCTGGCAATATCGCGCAATAATACACATCATCTTGCAAGAAAGTATTGCAGCAATATTGCCCTGATTCTCTGCAAGATTTACACTAAGATGCAATTTTTATAGACCGCTTACGAGCTTATGAATGTTCGATGTCAGATTTGCTCAACTGCGATTTACAATAGCGGCTTCGTTCTTGTTATTTCGGATTTTCAGACTGAACTAGAACTGATGATCTGAAAATAAAAATATTTAATTGATTTTAAAAGCAACAAAATATAAAACAGACAAAGCTAACACATTTTTTGACGCATAATATTTGGATAGATTTTCCTATTCAATTTATCATCAACATCATTGTCCCACTGCTGGGAACGGGTCTCCTCTCAGAATGAGAAGGATTAGGCCATAGTCCACCGCGCTGGCCAAGTGCGAATTGGTAGACTTCACATACCTTTGAAAACTTTTTTTAAGAAAACTCAGTTATGCAGATTTCCTCACGATGTTTTCCTTCACCGTTTAAGCAAGTGATAATTAACTTCTAATACGCACATAACTTTGAAAAATCAGAGGTGCGTGCCTGGGATTTGAACCTCGGACCTCTCGATCAAGAGGCTGCGTTTCTTAAACACTAGGCTATCACTGCTTACTTACAGTTTAACATACTAATAACAAATCCTTACTTATATAACTACGAATGATACGTTACTTCACTTTCAAGCATTAACGACATAACCGATTGTTATGAAATTTGGTACCCACATTATCAGGGGTTCAGAAAAGGACATAGGGTATATTTTATCCTGAAAAAAAGTATCGTTCCCGAGGGATAGGTAAAAATCTCTGACCGCGAGCGAAAATGCGGGTAAAACCTACTTATCTAATATAGCGTAGGTATATGTTATTTGATAACACAACTAATGATACTACGAACATTATTACCACGTTGCTACGTTATTTGATTATGCTACTACAGATATAACTGATATTATAACCACGTTGCTCACCTCACGTTGAAATATATCAAATACCATAGCATCCGGTCTTTGTCGGCTTTCCTCTCGGCGCCAATTTATAATAGAGGCTTTTGTATAACTTAGCGGATTGAAGCCGACTGATAGAGTTATTCTACTAGACATTTTATAAAGGCTAATTTATGATAAATATGGCTAGAATATTTGATGTACTGATTAGTTTACTGTTACTTAAAAATGCCACCATATAAAGATACATTCTAGGTCGTATTGACATATACATTGACGTATTGACATATATAAATCTTGTAAATTTAAGTGGATAGATAACAGAGTTATGATAGGCGGAAAAAAACATGGTAAAACGTTTCGTGTAGTATACAAATAAACTAGTGCATTTGTTGAAAATTGTTGTTGAAACAGTTGAAATTTGTCCTCTACCGTGCGTTTAAATAAAATATAATTTCCAAAGATGCTCTTTTATATAAGGGAAAGTTTTCGAAATTTAACTATATTTCAGCAACGAATATAATACAAGGTGTTACCTACATCACGTAAGATTAATCTGGGACGAGACCTAAATAAGTAAAGATCGTACTATCGTTAACAATTAAAGGTTTTATTAAGATTTTATTAAAAATAGTTTTTTTGTTATATATATAAATGTAAGTATTAAAATACAATGACCAAATCTACACAAACCGAGAACCGAGCATATATAACATATTCTTATACATAAATAGAGAAACTCACATTCAAACAGAAAGCTAGACAAAATACAGGGTACTGACAATTTCAGCACCATTGCGGTGTGACAAAGTTGTTAGTAGAATTAGTCTCCTGGCCGGGATCCAAGGGCCCGCAGTCAAAGAACTTTGCTTATTCCGGCGTGTTTCGAGGACCACAATTCACAGTGACCTCGTGAGAACTTTTATTTTTAAATGTCTATTGGTCCCTGTCCAATCATTGTGGTTATAATGTATTTTAGGGTCAGAACCCATCAGATTCGCGCTAGAATTGTATGATGGGTCCATATCATATATGAACGCTCAGAAGAGGTTCCAGAAATACAATATATTCTTCCATAATCAGCAACATTTACAATAATACACCTTTATCCAATAAGTTATCATATCTCATTATAATAGACATTACAAAAATCAGTTGACAATTTATAACTCAAAGCAAGACAGAATATTCCAAAAATGTAAAAATAGAAAAAGTATATAAGTATACGTACTCGTATATAAGTATTTAATAGGTAACATAAATTGATGACCACCAATTATGTTGTTTGTACATAAATCAGTGTGATGTGACTGTAACACAGGTTATGTGTAAATACATATGCACGAACACTTAGTGCTAAGTACTATTGTATTTTGGTTTGAAGGGAGACTATGCGAGGCTTCTAACGTACTCCTCGGCGGTAATAACGTATCTGTGGTTTACCTGATGTGGGACCTTAATCCTATCGGAGCTTGATTTCAGATGCCACTTACCAACAGGTGAAATTATTATTTTTGACATTTACATATCGCACTGGGAACCGAACTCAGATCTCTATTCGTGGCTGATTGGCATGAGTATGCTACGTGGATCCTTATATCGATTACAATTCGAAGTAGCAAGTATAAATCCTTGACCTTAGAAATAGTAGTTACTCACAAGGACGAAGTCGGGACGTTGAATGTGCCAGTACTTAGGTATTTGCCCTACATCTTACACTAAAGAGGTACCGACTATTATGTTTTCTAGCAAAGGTATAATGCCATTATGCCAGGGTCATGCTCGCCTAAAAAGCCGAATATTATCCAAGGAAAAGTAAACCTCCTTAGGATTTTCAAGACTTTTTGGAATAATAAAGAAATTTAATTCTACGATTTGTATGGGTGAATTATAAGTAACATACTAATACCCAAGTAATGTATATAAGACCTCAAAGATGATAAACCTTACACGGTGTACGATTTACTTACAATAGTACGTTCATTTTATCCTTTTTCTACCTATTTTAAAATAGGCTGTTTTCAAAGAACAACATTTAATCCTTCTAATGAATTACCCAAAGAACTTCGACATAAGAAATATTATCCTCTGCATTAATAAAACAATAAAAGGGACAATTTAAAACCCAGTAGCGCAAAGCTGCAGCGGGTCGTAGCGAACTCTGAAAAACATTGGTTAATTTGGCTCCACGCCAGGCGCTTACAAGTTCGCACGCCGAATAAGGAATTGACGGAGAATGTGTAAATATCGGAATACAATGAATTGTTCTTTATTTATATGTAAAATAAATTATTTTTACAATAATACAAAGTCTTTGTTGGTAATTAATATTTTTTACGTCGATATTACAAAGCCGTTATTGATAATTAATATTTTTGACGTTGATATTACAAAGTCTTTTATAATATCAGCGACAAATAATTATTGACACACTGCTAGTTATGGTAGTATGTGCAGTGTATTACCTTGTGGGTAGTTTGTCTCGAGCGCATACGATGCTAGACCGTCGGTGAGGACGAGAGTGTTGGTGAGTCAGTGAGCCAAATGGGGTTTAAACGATACTCCTATCCCGACGTTGAGTCGGGAACACTACAGTATGCCTACTCAAAAAGATACTTTTGCCATAATCAGGAGCTCTGACGATTTGATTGACATTACGGGCATAGAAACATTCTGAGAGCCACTAATGATTAATACATCTTTCGACTTTCGAAGGTACATTTTTTTGGATAGATAGTCACGGGTATTCCTTTCATATGAGGAAAGTCTTATTTAAATTCTACTTCACTTCTATTTCTTATTCTTAAGAATCTGTAAGATACGATGACTATGACGAGTTGATTATAATGAGAACGATGATGAAAGAGATGTAATAAGTCAATATTTCTAATTTTATCCAGATATTGGTCTTATAAATTTATGTTATGTGTCTACGTCTAACTTATAATTCAGTCTAGACGTAACTTATAATTTAATTCTCACAGTTTGGAAACTTTTATTACATTTAACTTTGAAAGAAAATAAGCGTGGAATGAGATGGATCTGGTGCGTCAACAACTTAAGAAAATTTTAATAAGGTTTAGAATTACCTAGAAAATAGAACGGATAAGTTTGGATCTGAATAAAAAACTAAAGAACCGATGCAATTCATTGGAAGACAATCGGGAAGAGCAATTACAGTGCAGAAAGATTTTCAGTAGAAAATGTAAAAATGCTCCAACACTGCTGACTGAGTAAATGACAATAGAGCCAAGTTCAGGGTTAAATGAGCCAACGAGAGATAGACTTTTTATGAAGCCACGCGATTATGTCTAGCAGTGTCTATATTTGTACCTTACTGCGAAGTGTAATGTTTTCACTCGGAAACATACTCTTGTATGTATGTGTGTTTCATTCTTTGACGCGCCTTACAGTCAAACGGCTTGAAGGATTTTAATATATGTGTTGTAGTTGGGCTCGTCTTAATTGCGTGAGCGTAAAGGCAAACTTTTAAAGCACTCGTGTTTTTTGTTTTTATAATAATTATCTAGTTCATTGACAGTATAAGTATAGTTAAGACATAGTACAGCAACAGAAATAAATAAAAGTTATATAAGCGTAAGAATGACAATTTTATAAACAAATTAAAGACAATATTTTTATAAACCAGGCAAGTTCTATCTTACAACTTGTAATAGATCCGAGAAAGTTAAGGGAATGTCATAAAGCGCAAAGTCCATAAAAAATGGAAGTCACGCCCAACTGCTACTGACATCCGAAATTGTTTCAGCTTCACTAAAAAAATGACAATGGAGCGAGTTCCGCGCTAAATGAGCCAAAATGAGCAGCGATGCGCCTCGTGCGGTGAATGAGTCTGTATTTTGTTTTCATTTACAGAGCTTGAGATATTTAGGAGTTAGTTATGTCATGTTACATTTACACTTAATAACAATGGAAATATATACTTCGTATACCTAAAGTTACTATTTTAGTCTACCTACTAATGTTTTCTTACATCGTCAAAAAGATGTGTTTAATTCTAATACGATTAATTAGATTATTTACGATTCTTACTACTTGAAATAGATCAAAGAAGGTTAAGGAAATAATATAGCAAAGCGTCAAGTTCATAAAAAATTTAATTCACGCCCTGCCACTGACATCCAAAATTGTTTCAGCTCGACTAAAAAAATGACAATGGAGCGAGTTCAGCGCTAAATGAGCAGCGATGCTCCTCATGCGGTGAATGAGTCTGTATTTCGTTTTCATTTACAAAGGTTGTGATATTTAGGAATTATATTATGTTACGTTTACATAATAACAATGAAAATAACCAGTCTGCTTACTTACGATTTATTGATGCATCGTCCAAAAATGGTAGGTTTATTTAAAAGGTCTTTGGAATTTCTACATTACATTACCAGAGCAGACGATCGAAGATCATTCTACAGGCGGCCGAAGATTTCCCTGGATTGTTTCTTCTTATTTTTTTTTACAGTAGAAGCACCAGACTATTGTCTCTAATGAACTATTGTGGTTAAGTACAAACTTAAACAATCAAAAACCCTTAATCACTTATAAGGGCGAAGTTGAATTCTTCTACCAGTTCGGACTTATACACTCCGACTCAAAATGTATTTTCTTACTAGCTATATTAAGAGCCAGTAAAAGGTGTGGCCGTGCCATAAACACTCGAACTATTAAGAGTTAAATTTTGTATCAATATCAATATATATCGCTTATACGGAAGACCTACATGAAACTTCTAAATAGCTTTACAGCGACCGAACATGTTTTCGCTACTAAATCATGGTCGAAGGTAGTGATACAATTTGCAACGTTAATGGACGCTGGGTAAGCTCTTGCTAAGTGTTTCTGTATTGCTATTTGCTAATCCATTTGAAATTCTCTGAGAGTAAGTTACTATTGCTATTGCTGCATTGAGATACAAATCAATTTAATCGATGAACAACATCTGATAAAGGGAAAGTACAGCAGGTTATTGTGTGGCTGATAAATGACAGAAGGACGGAAAGAAAAGAAGATCATAATTTTTATTTTTTCTAAGAAGGCTACATTTTGGAAGCGCAACTTTCATCTAAACCAGTTACGTAGTTGTTTGCGTGATAAGATAAGACCAACAAAGACTTAAAAAAAAAATAAGAGTGCCCTTTAACTGACATAATCCCTCTTAATTCCTATCAAGGTTACACTTAATCTTAAGGTTAACACATATTGATTTTGTTACAAGATATTATACATAAATATTTTTACTGCTGCTTTGTTTAACACATTGATTCCCAAAGTGGTCCAGGTGGACCCCAGGGATCCACGGAAGACTCACTGGGGGTCTACGTAGGCGTGAACAAAAAATGGGGCACCACAAGATGTTAGTGGGGGTCCACGAAAATTGATCTACTTTTGATAGTAAAGAGCAAATATATAAACATAGTTTTGCCGTAGGTGCCGTACCTACATTTTTGATAAAAATTTTATTTTTAATTTTTTAACTACTGGGAAATTTGGGAACTACTGGTTTAACACGTCAAAGTCTGTAGATAAATTAAACTCAACACACAATTTAAAACAAACCAAAAAAAAATAGTAAAAAGTAACGTCATGATAAAAATCCCGTACAAAATAACATTGTAACATCCCACGTAAAACAACATTCTCATTCCAGAAGTACAGTCGCCAACAACGTCATTATAATGAATAATTGCTACAACACAGCATTATTAACCTTCCCGACAACACAGCTTATGTCGCGATTTTTCTTAACACAGAATTACTCGCTCAGAAATTTTGCTGTAAAAATTAATACCGTAAAAAGTTGGGTAATTTTGTAAATAATTCACAGTTTGATTAAAGAGTTTGATATCGTGTTTCGTATAAATAATTTAGATGGTTAATATTTAAATTGAATTCGAGTGACCAACTTTATAGGTTTTAAATTTTAATGATTACATTAATTTTATCCATTATTTTTCTTTATACGTTATTGGTAACTTTTGATTGTGTTTAACTTAGAATAGAACAGGAAATAGAGCTCTAATCCTAAGGATCAACTTGGAAGATCAGTTCAATCAATTGTTTAAGCAGTTCTTTGAATTTCAATTACATTTCATCACCATGAAGACTAAGCACTCGTACATCTTCATATAAAACTGTTAATGCAACGCATAACTTAAAACAAACCAAAAAAAATAGGAAAAAGTTACGTCGTGATAAAAATCTCGTACAAAATAACATTGTAACATCCCACGTAAAACAACATTCTCATTCCAGAAGTACAGTCGCCAACAACGTCATTATAATGAATAATTGTTACAACACAGCATTATTAACCTTCCTGACAACACAGCTTATGTCGCGATTTTTCTTAACACAGAATTACTCGCTCAGAAATTTTCCTGTAAAAATTAACACCGTAAAAAGTTGGGTAATTTTGTAAATAATTCACAGTTTGATTAAAAAGTTTGATATCGTGTTTCGTATAAATAATTTAGATGGTTAATATTTAAATTGAATTCGAGTGACCAACTTAATAGGTTTTAAATTTTAATGATTACATTAATTTTATCCATTATTTTTCTTTATACGTTATTGGTAACTTTTGATTGTGTTTAACTTAGAATAGAACAGGAAATAGAGCTCTAATCCTAAGGATCAACTTGGAAGATCAGTTCAATCAATTGTTTAAGCAGTTCTTTGAATTTCAATTACATTTCATCACCATGAAGACTAAGCACTCGTACATCTTCATATAAAACTGTTAATGCAACGCATAACTTAAAACAAACCAACAAAAAATAGTAAAAAGTTACGTCATGATAATAAATCCGTACAAAATAACATTATAACATCCCACGGAAAAAGAACTTTCTCATTCCAGAAGTACAGTCGCCAACAACGTCATTATAATGAATAATTGCTACAACACAGCATTATTAACCTTCCCGACAACACAGCTTATGTCGCGATTTTTCTTAAAACAGAATTACTCGCTCAGAAATTTTCCTGTAAAAATTAACACCGTAAAAAGTTGGGTAATTTTGTAAATAATTCATAGTTTGATTAAAAAAGTTTGATATCGTGTTTCGTATAAATAATTTACAGGATAAATATTTAAATTGAATTCAAGTGATCAACTCATTTTATAGGTTCTTAATTTTAATGATGAAATTAATTGGTTTTTGCCATGTTAAATTATTTTTATTTATATTCCTAATTCTTGTATTCATGACGTTATTGTTAACTTTTGGTCGTGTTTAATTTAGAATAGAACCTGAATCCTTTCTAGAGGTCAGAGATGAGTCTCTAATCCTAAATATCAACTAAGAACATCAATTCAATCAATTGAATAAGCAGTTTTTTGAATTTGAATTACATTTCATCACATATAATATTCTCGTGTCACAATGTTAGTTACCGTACTCCTCCGAAACGACTTTACCGATTTTCACCAAATTGTATGCATATCCAGTAGGTCTGAGAATCGGCTACTATCTATTTTTCATACCCCTAAGTGATAAGGGTTGTTCACCCTTAACATTTTTTTATTTATATGGCAACACAACGTTTGCCGGGTCAGCTAGTCTTCGTATAAAACTGTTAATGCCGTGACTTTCGAATTTACGGTAGTCAAGGAATCCTATGCAAAACGTGTTGTTTCGTTCATAAAGTAGTATAGTTGTACCGCCTTTAATTTATCTGCACATCCCTAAGGTTGACTGGGAGAAAATGGTATTTAGCATTAGGTAAGTCCGCCTTTTGTACCACACTGTTTTAACATGGTCAATAAAGAGTAAATCTTTATATATATTGCGTGCGTTTCTTATGTGCGTGTGTATGTCACTGAACTCCTCCTAAACGACTGGACTGATTTTGATGAAATTTATTGTGTGTTTTCAAGGGGACTTGAGAATGGTTTAGATTCACGTGGGAAAAGGTTTTTTTAATTAATTTTTAATTCGTAAGTAGTTATAGAATCGGAAACTATGCATTTGATCAAGTGATGATCTTTAGTAAAGTTGTTGTCTAAGAGCCTACGAGGGTTTGGGAGTTGGTAAGACCAATTTTCGACAGATGGCACCACTGTCATTCCAATGCAGGTACAAATTTTCCGTTTTATATATGTCATATTATTTCATTAAAATGCCGGCGAAGCCGTGGGCACCACTAGTAAATAAATAAAACGTTTTTGCTTGCATGTACCTTCAACTTTCAAAATGAAATTTTCAAATAGTGTCGTTCACGAGTGATGGTATGCGCTCTTTTTCCAAGCTTTTATTTTTTTTTTTCTTACATACCTCGCCTTTCACCAACCAGTCTAAAGTATAATTTCAAAAGCTTATCAATATTTGTCTAATGTCTGTTCTATGCATTTGTTGCGCATGAATTTGCGTATTCTCAGAAGAATACTCTGAATATATTCAAAGAACGATATCTGTTCCAAGAAATAATAATATATTTTCATTGGAATGAAAGAGAAGAATATCATAGTTATATTTATTCAAGTTTCACTTAAAATATTTGCTTTGCTGTCTTAAATAATAACTCTATATTCAAGCCAGATAATTTCGCAATACTGCTCTTTCAAGCAAATATACTCGTAATTGTGGTTAAGAAATTTTTTAAAAATATTGCTATAAGTTTGAAATAAATCTCGGTAGAAATAGATTTTCTCAGAACATCGAGCGTTGAATTTACTTTAATATCTGTATACTTGAATATGAGTGAATATGAATCAATGAGTTATTAAGTTAGGATTAAAACTACTTCACAACAATCCGCTACCAATATGTATGATGGTATATATTTTAAAGCATTCAGTATGTACTCCCTTCCACAACGGATGCATGCAGATGCAAGAAATAAAAATATACACCACCATAAATACCACCATCTATACGTGTTTCGGTCCAAAACGGAGCGTCAACAGGGTAAGTTGACTCTACGATGGTAAATCGTTAAGTAATGGATTTCTGCAAAGTAACGTCTGATACTTAACTATCTAACATCAATGAGTTATTATTAATTTGACAAATTGCTTTGCAACATTACTTTTGCCTTATAAGCTGTCTTAAAAGCTGTAGTAAAGAAGATATACATAGACGATATTTCAATATAGTCCTCAATGACATCAACGTACGACCAGATGGACCGCATACTCATGATAAACACTTGATCATTGATATCTATAGTTAGGCGACGATCCTGTTGATCCAGTGGTTGACCAAGATATCGTCAAGATGTTTCCTGTGGTTTAGTACCTCCTAAATCGTACACACATGAATATAAACTAAAATACATCTCCCAACCTGTGGTCATACACAGCCAATTAGCTGAGCAATTAGTGCATCCATTTTCCTTTAAACATAACATTTCCCGAGAACTTCGGCCATTTGCAAATGCTCTAAGTCCAGCAATTAGGGACAAAGTGCTTAGATAATGGCCGAATAATACCCATACTGAATGCACTATCATTGGGAAAACGAGGGCTTGGGGATTTGTAAAGGGAGGAAGGAGGGAGGGGTGGCATTATATACTATTTTTGCTATATTTTTTCATAACCAGGTTCGCAGAATGAAGAAAATCGCGCTTAACTAATATTAAATAATATAGACATTATATTATTATTTATGATGAAGATGATAATGGATAATTACGAGTTCAACTAGTCAGAACTCAGGACTCAATGACCTGTTAAGCAAATAAAAAGAGACATGTAGCTGATTAAGATAGTAGTTATGAATACATCACGATATACGTACGTTTTTTTATGTGTATTTAAAAAAATACCCAAATGGTTTCAAGATTGACCATGGCTAAGCTAATAGATCTAACTTTAGACTAACTGAAGTCTGCCTTTGTGTGAGAGTGTGATGTGAGTGTTTGTGCGTAAGTCTGGGAATCTTATGCGGCTTTCTGAATACCTAAGGATGTCTAGTGAACTTTTTCTTCAAAAACGCTATATCGCACAATTTATTAAATTTTAGGTCTCAAAAAAGCAAGCATGCAAATATTTATATTGGTCCCTTTATATTAAAAAAATTCAGCTACATTCATCTGCAATTATTTTACATAATTATGTAAATGCAAGTTATTATGCATTATCATTATTCACGTCCACATATCGCGAAATTTTATTACCGACTACATATTTCATATTGCATATCATATCATTTAAATATTGATTCACTATTTGCTATTGTATAGGTTTTAAAAAATAATAATCATGACTTCTAGAAGATTTTTATCTGAATGCGCTAGAAGGAGGACGATGTTTTTCGACGACATATCCTTCCGTCTGTATGCCTATTACCTTTTCAGTTAATTATATTTCAAGCAGTCAGTTATTTTGGTTTAACAATATACAGGGTGAATTTTTCAAACGGGCCTTCAGGGCCAAATCCGGAACTATGTATAAGGATTAGCGAAAAATGCTGAAAGGAATTACGTGGCCGATTTTGATAAAAATTAAAACTACAGCATTTCAGCATTCTTCGCTAATCCTTATAGTTTCGGATATGGCCCTGAAGGCTTATTTGAAAAATTAACCCTGTATATTTTACCTTAAGCTTAAATAATCGCATTTAATTTATCAAGGTTAAGTGGTATATTTGTTGAAAGTTGAATGTAAATGTTTAATGTTTAATGCTTAAGTTTGACTCCTTTTTATTCCCCAAAGAAGTGAAATTTAAAAAGTACTCAAAGATCTTCTATATAAATTTCCTACATCACGGTACCGTTAATTTTTGAAAAGCAATTGGCCTTTCCAAATTGGGTCTGGCTTTGAGCTTGTAACCGCCAGACTGGAATCCGAAGCGAGTAAACACCAGCCGGCACTACAATCTACATCGAATCAAGTTGAATGTCACCTGTTCGTTAAGCGTCAGTGGGTAAAAATCTAAAAATGTTGCGTTGGCTCCTATATCGCATTTTATAGTCTGCGTAAAACTGCTAGTCCGGTCGGAATATAGAAATGAATCGCGTCGCTATAGCAAATTGTATGACTACACCTGCTCGCTACAACTTCAGAGCGGACTAGCAGTTTGGCGTGGACTATACTTCTATTTGTATCCAACTGCAGAGGTTAATGTTTATTGAACGTATGTAAGTTACACATATAAGTTAGTATGTATGTTTGTCGCATTCTTTGAAACGCCTTAATGCATAAATAGTTTGGCGGATTTATATGATGTGTCGTTGAAAACGTCTAAATTAAAATTTAAACGTTAATTTACTTACCCATTTCTGTAAATTAATTATCTTTAAGAAGTCGCTATCTTCGTTTGTATAATGACTTGGTTTGTTTGTTTAAAACATTGAATTTATCTAATGGTCATTATTGGTATTCAAGTTGAATGTCACCGTTTCTATGCCAACTCATGGTAATGCTACTGTTCGTTGAGCGTCAGTGGGTAAAAATCTAAAAATGTGACCTGTTGTGCGTATAGGGAGCAGTCTATGAAACTTTTTATTTTCACTGTTTTTTCCAACCTATTTGATGTTTACTATTTGGAAAAATAATTATTGTAATTTATACTCGAAATTTTGCACAATTGTCCTTTGGACAAATTGCTTTTGCTTTTGTGCTTTGGACATTTTGCTTTTTGAAAATTGTTCACATTGGTCATTACACTTTGAGGACTTTCATAACGTTTGACAATTTGCGAATGTATGTCACTTCTTTTAACCTGACTGCTTCCTCTATCATTTTATTACAAAGGGCTATTAGTATTAATTCCCTAGATTATAGGTGACACCTATAATCTAGGGAATTCTATTATAGGGCTCTATACTCAAACCATATTAAGAGGATGGTATAGGTATACAATATACATACATATTTGGTCAAGTCATTTCATAGATCAAAACTTAAAGCCGAGTTTTGTTTGTAGATCCCAATATTCCCAACTGAATAAATAGGAGTATAGGACATTTTTCTGTCAAATTTATTCTTTACTCCACATGCTGCTCGGATTAACTAGCATAGGTTTTAATCCCAACAATCGTTAGGTCGTCAACACGTTTACCTGCAACGTGTGTGAATAAAGGTCTGTTCACACTGTAGACATCCGAAGTGACAGACTTGTCAGCGTATTTATATTAAAATATTGTTAAATACATTAGGTAGGTACATGAGTATGTATTTACATTAACGTCCTTAAGCTTAGAAAGTCAGAGTTAGAGTAAGAAGAGAGGTTTGGGGAATACCGGCAACAATGTATCGAGGAAGCTTGTTTAAAAGTCTATTCGCTATTCGCTAATTCGCTAAAGCAAAGAAAGTATACCAGTAGGTACAATTTTATCTTATTTATTTATTAATATTTCATGGAACCACGCATGATGTGTTACATAAGGCGGGGTTAATGCTACATAGACATGATGACCTAGCTTGGTCGCATATCTAGAAAAAAATAAAAAATCGCAAGTGTGTTACTGCCCTAAGCTGAAAAGGTGAATTTTCATTCAAATTCACTATACATATAAAAAGTGTGAGCTGTCAGTCTTTTTCTATTTTATTTCAGTTTGACATTTGAAGTTTTAACTGAGTTTTGAAAAAGGATTTTTAGTACTTGTTCACTAGAATATAGGTTTTTATGTTTTATAATACTTAAGTTGTGCTAAAGTTACCGTACCGTACATAAAAATCTTAGTTATTGAAGAATTATTTCTCGAAAAATCTTTCTAGCGATTTGTGTCTTAATTTTTGTGATAGACTTTCACATTTTCACACACGCATTTCAGGATTTTTTAAAGAACGCCCATGAGAATTTGTTTCCTTGCGATGTTTTCCTGACATCTGATAATTAATTAATAATACGCATACAATTTTGAAAAATCAGCTGTGTGTGCGGAGTATTTCTGCCCCCGATGAGATGACAAGTTTTAATAACCAGGCTACTTATTATCTCATAAAAAAGCAAGATTTTCATGCAAACAAGTATCTATTACAGAATAATTTGTTTTTTTTTTCTACTTTCAATGTGTTTATTGTTTCTAATATGTTAATGTATACAATTCTATTATTATTTAATAAAAATAGGACATAAATTAAAGTAAAAAAATGCATAATTGTCGCCAATTGCATAACTCAATAAACGCGATCAAGTCTTCTTGGTGATAGTGATACTCTTTGTGGCATTTCCATTTACAACATCAAATACAATCAACGCTATACCAAACAAAACTAATCAGTACAGAGATTTCTTAAATTTAGTCAACGCACAACATATAAACTATTTATCCCACATATTCCATACTAATCCGACCTCTATCATCCAATTACGCGGGATAATTCGATCAGACGGAACTTTCTTGATATTAAGCGAAGACGGGTATTTCGTAGGCGGCAGTGTATTCTGGAAGACGGGAATGTAATCTACAAAATTGAGCATGAATTAAGAAATACTCTATTCGAGTTTTATTTAGTAGACGAGCTTTTGTCCGCGGCTTCGCTCGCCTTACGAAGTAATATTTTCATCCCCTATTTAACCCCTTGGGGGTAGAATTGATCAAAACCCTTTCTTAGCGGATTAGGCATCCGCTAAGAACGTCATAACATCTACCTGTATGCCAAATTTCAACCCGATCCGTCCAGTGGTTTGGGCTGTGCGTTGATATATCACTATGTCAGTCAGTCACCTTTGAGCTATATATATTTAGATTAAAGTTTCTTTTCTTTCCTTTAGTTTGTTTGTTTGATTGTTTTATTTGTTTGTATGTTTCTTTGAAACATGTATTTCTGTTGAAGAATTTTGATAGCATCAGACTAACATAATCATTAAGGAATTATTATCTTAGTGCTCAGAAATAGCAACGTATATATGATCAGTTTCATGTAGAACCTTTAAAAAAGACGTTTTTCACACTCACAGCCCCACACTAGGATTCTCTGTATCGTAGGTGTAATGGATACACAAAAAGACGAATGCACAAGCACCTAGACACAAAAACGATATCAAAATTCATCATTTTGACATCCGCCCGGGAATCGAACCCGGGACCGTCTGCGTCAGACCGGTATGATGACCGTTCTGCCACGCGTGCCGCTGGCTTTATTCTACATTAATATGGAGTTGGTTACATTATGTCCACAGGCGGCAGTAACCACTTGCCATCATCTGTTATATAAAACATGTTTTTCTGTTAAAACATAAAACAGTCAAGTCGACGCATGTAGCTAATGAGATATTAAGCGGTCGCTTCCCTAGGGTACTTACAAACATGCCACCTAGATATTAAATGGTCAGTGCCCTGATATAGGTTATCCCAGGAGTGTAGAAGGCACCACCGCCACACCCTTTTCTGTTTATAACAGCGGTGTTCAGCGCTTCTGTGTTCCTGTTTACAGATGGTGGAAAGAACGTGTGGTAAGAGAGACATACTTATCTAACCCGCTCCAAATTAGTCGTCAGGGGTAGCGGCGCATCTGTGGCTGACGTCAGGTAGGAATAACTAATCCTATCTGGGGTTGATTACAGTTGTCCATGGGTGGCAGTAGTTCCTTACCATCAGGTGAACTGCATGTTCGTCTGCTACTCCTATATTATAAAAACTAGCTGACCCGGCAAACGTTGTGTTGCCTTATAAATAAAAAAATGTTAAGGGTGAACTACCCTTATCACTTAGGGGTACGAAAAATAGATACTAGCCAAATCTTAGACCTACTGAATATGCATATAAAATTTGGTGAAAATCGGTAGTCATTTTGGAGGAGTACGGTAACTAACGTTGTGACACGAAAATTTTATATATAAGATATATTATACAGATTATAGGGCTTCAGTAGCTACTTCTGCTACACTCGTCTTCTATTTCAATATTATAAAAAGTCTTACAGCATACTTACTTCCGTACAAAGAAAAGATAATGGATAACCTCACCAATACACCAACAATGAGTTATTACTATACACACGAGGCGTATCTGCATGAAATATCGATTTAGACATAAGTCACGTCGCGAGCGAGTAAGCGACTATTCCTTTTACTCGCTTGAAAATACGTACTATCAGTATAACTTGTAACCATAAATGTAACCGTTTCAATCAATGTTGTAGAAGGCGACTAAAGGATTATAGGATACTAGAAGAATTTAGGATAAATATATTTTTTTACAAACTTACTAGCTGACCCGGCAAACGTTGTGTTGCCATATAAATAAAAAAATGTTAAGGATGAACAACCCTTATCACTTAGGGGTATGAGAAATAGATAGTAGCCCATTCTCAGACCTACTGAATATGCATATAAAATTTGGTGAAAATCGGCAAAGCCGTTTCGGAGGACTACGGTAAGTAACACTGTGACACGAGCATTTTATATATGAGATTAGTGCGAATAAACTTCGCAAACGAAACGAAAAACGTTACGAAAACTAAACGCCACAATAAAATTTTATTCATCCGTAGGTACAGATTACGTCGCATAAATCGCTCGTTAAAACTCGTGGGTGGTAAAATTACCTTACGATCAATCCTTATTATAATTCCGATCACGCGTTCTGAGACCTCAGCTCGGAGGTAAAATGACCTCGCATTGGGTAAAAAGACTGTCACGGGAAATGCTAATGGAATGTATAATTTTTGTATAGAAAACTCTTGAGGTAAGGCTGAGGTGACGTGATCTTTACGTCATGATGGGGTAATCAGTTTGAAGCGCGTGAAAATCTATTTTACAAGCTTCTAAATAGAATCTTGTAAAATTTGTAAATCTAACGAGCTACATACGATAAAATAAAGATAGGAAGGGTAGGACAATAAGGAGGAAGGATAAATAAAGCGCGTGAAAATCTATTTTCAATCTTCTAAACAGAATCCTGTAAAATTTGAAAAACTAACGAGCTACATACGATAAAATAAAGATAGGAAGGGTAGGACAATAAGGAGGAAGGATAAATAAAGCGCGTGAAAATCTATTTTACAAGCTTTTAAATAGAATCTTGTAAAATTTGTAAAACTAACGAGTTACATACGATAAAATAAAGATAGGAAGGGTAGGACAATAAGGAGGAAGGATAAATAAGGACAGATATAGGATCTTATAACTGGATTTTATACCAGTCAACTCCTGATTAAGCTGATATTTTAGTCACGTTTGGTTTTGATGACAATGCATGATGACGTCACTAATCTAGTGATGTCATTTTATTTTCAATATGGCGACAGTTATTTTTTATGCTCATGTGCTCCATAATATGGGTTTTCTGAGAAGCTTTTTCTGATATAAAGTTATTATACTTCCATCAATGAAGTTTTGGAACCGTCCCAAAGTACATCTTTATATATATATTTCTTATGTGCGTGTGTATGTCACTGAACTCCTCCTAAACTACTGGACTGATTTTGAAGAAATTTGTTGTGTGTGTTCAAGGGGACTTGAGAATGGTTTAGATTCACAATTTAGTCCGTGGGAAAAGGCTTTTTTAATTAATTTTTAATTCGTAAGTTGTTATAGGATCGGAAACTATGCATTTGATCAAGTGATGATCTTTAGCAAAGTTGTTATCCAAGAGTCCACGAGGGTTTGGGAGTTGGTAAGACCAATTTTCGACAGATGACACCACTTTCATTCCAATGCAGGTACAAATTTTCCGTTTTATGTATGTATTTCATATTATTTCTTTAAAATGCGGGCGAAGCCGCGGGCACCACTACTTTTATATAAATATTTAGTCATACTTTTTATTGACGGGCTACAAGAAACTAGTAATTTTCAGTTTATCTATTGTACCGTAATAGAGTCTGTAAATTTTACAACGCATTTTACTTTTACAGCTGTTTTAATAAAACACTAGATAAAATTCGATGGCACGGAACGCTCGGAGTTCAAATCTCTGAAAAAATAAATATACCTTTTTAATTTTATTATCGCAGTTAATTTAAGTATAGAGGCCGTTAAAGTGCTTATTACATAGATATTTTCCACTCAACTAAATAATTATAAGGCACTTAGCTTGAAATTTATTCCGCCGTAAAATTATCTGTGAAAGTGTAATATAATTAATTAGGCGTGTAACAGGTTAATATTGCGTAATAAATATTAAAGTGTGCCTACACGCTGAGTGGTTTGATATAACTTGTTGGTATATGGTGTATTATTATGACTAAGAAATGAGCTTTCCTCTATGTTAGGATCATGTCATATTTTATATTATATTGGTACCTATTGCTTGTTTTCATGTAGCGTTGCCGCGTAGAAAGATCGTAACCAATTTACAAAACTAAGCGGCGCCGGGTGTGGACTAAATTGGGATGGGTTTCAGCTAGTAGCTTTTCGACCACGGTCCCGTGCATCAAAGGTAATATGGTTCTGATTGTTCTTATTGAAGAGGCATTCAATTTTAGAGTCTTTAGGGGATAAAGTAAAACATGGTACATGGTTTGAGCACACGCAGATTCTTTCACAAATCCGTAGTGCAGCAGATTAGTGGAATCAGTAAGTTACAGTAGAAAAGAAATACATTGCTAAGGGATGTGATGAGATGAGATGTCGACCAACAGAGACACTTACAAATTAATGGGTAAAATAAGAGTATGTTTCCTTGCATTACTACCGGATCAGAACAGGACCTCAAAGTATTGCAGCCTATTGGCGGTAATAGTAGTAAAGAAATAAACAAAAGTAATATAAGCCCTGCAATAAAACTCGTACATTATGGACGCAGAACAATATACTTTTCTTCAGATATACAGCAGATGTGTCTTAATGTGTGTCGTAAAACTTCGCGTCAAGTGCAGGGAGCTGCATTGCGTTGCTTTCAAATGATTACACTGTGTGATAGGGGTTGTCAACTACTATAAGGAGTATATTTAAGGTACACGATTAGGAAACAGAGATTAAAGAGTATAAAAATATAGTTAAAAACACTAACGAAACCCGAAACTTCGTTTGCATTGATTATAAGAGATGGAAAGATTTTAGGATTTTATTTCTCTTCAAGAAAATATAATGAAATATATACGTCACGTGAACTAAGGATATAATAAGAGTATATTGTTAAAAAACGTAGTTTATGTCCTTATACGCGGTTTCAACAATTGTTATATTAAATTTACACAAAATCTATACAGCAGATGTGTCTTAATGTGTGTCGTAAAACTTCGCGTCAAGTGCAGGGAGCTGCATTGCGTTGCTTTCAAATGATTACACTGTGTGATAGGGTTGCCAACTACTATTAGGAATATTACATAAATAATGCATGAGTATAAAATACAGAGCAAATATATTATACTAGTTATAACCGTGACATTGTCTGTGTGGATTTTAAGAGATAGGAAGAAGATACTCTATAAATTTTCTTAGGGTTGCTTTCAAAATGATTACACTGCGCTGGAAATCCATTTGCAGAAAATATAGTAGCAAATATCATACATATTTTAAGAGGATATGTTTCTATTTGCGATAAGAAATAAATTAATATTGATGTACCCTTAGGTGTCAATTTTATGAAGGTAGAAATAATATTTCAATGTTTTCTTATGAATCTTCTTAGATTTTTTTCTTAGCTATTCACGGACAATGCACAAGTGCACACCCATAGATTATTGTATACAACCCCAATAAAAATTTGAAGGGTCTACTTGACATCGTTCAATAGATAAAGCGAAAAACCTATTTATTTTGAAGCTTTTTAGTACTTTTAGTAATTGTTGTTATAGCGGCTACCTAGTATACATACTTTCTAAAAAAATCTAGTGTCATCTATTACGGTTCAAGTGATAGAGCACTGTGATTGTGCATTCCGTTTTCATCCTTTGGGAATCCTAAAATACATGTTAGGTATTAAAATCGACCTTTCGAAAAATATTTCACCACAAGTGCATACTTAACGCAGCCGTATAAAAACAGTGTACTCGTCGGAAATATTAACACGTTAACTGAATTAACGGGCCAGCGGTAAACAAATTTGTTTATTTTGAACTTGGTTCAGTTTAAACTTTAGCAAATGTGTACGGAATTTTATTGAAACTTTATTTTTATAATATTGAAGCGGCAAACGAGCTTGCAGTCCACTTGATGGACAGTGGCTCCTGCCGCCTATGGACGGATTTAATCAACTCCAGATAAGATTAGATTTCTACCTAAGCCACAGATGTGTCGCTAGTGTCGCTACACCTGAGGATTAGATTTGAACGCCTCTGAAAGTATATCTCCCTTACCACACCACTTAGACAGGTTTAAATAGCTAATAAGGTTGACCTTCCCAAGGATTGTGACAGGAAAAAATAGTCAACCTAACGTTTCCATATTCTATAGGCTTAGACTTTTGATTGGTATGTAATTTGTCTATTAACCGAACCAGTGAAATATTAAAAAAAAAAAATAGTCATTCTCTGTCCTGTCAGTTTTTAGTCAACCCATTTACAATATATTTTTGACATATTTAATTTGATATAAAAAAAAATCATCCAATAACCAGCTCTGTGAAGGTCGACTGAAAATTGGTATCTTAGACTGGTTTTTTTAGTGTCGAACCACAAAGGGTCTACCACTCTCAATTCTGAGACAAACACACAAACAACATTTTTTTTTTTATAACATAGGAGTAGCAGACGAGCATGCAGTCCACCTGATGGTAAGTGGCTACTGCCGCCCATGGACATCTGTAAACCCCAGATAGCATTAGATATTCCTACCTCAGGTCGGCCACAGATGCGCCGCTACCCCTGAGGACTAAGCTGGAACGCCTCGGAAGAGTCTGTCTCCCTTCAAACCGGAACACAGCAGCGCCTAACACTGCTGTTATTAGGTACAAATAGGTGTGGCGGTGGTGCCGCCGGAGTCGAACCACAAAGGGTTCTACCACCTTCAATTACACATTAATACAACATTAATATAAACCACAAATTCCAAGGCGACAGGGCGTAAATATTTCAACATTTGCTTATATTTGAGCGTATGAGTATAATATCACAAAGCATACGGATATAGGCGCAAAGTTATGTGTCGTATTATTTACTTATTCATACAAAGGCAGATTGCTTAGAGGCACCGTACTCTTTGTACTTTCCCTGCTTACATTTTTATTTGTCGTACAGAGCTGGAAACAAAGGGAAACTTTCTAAATACTAAACAGCTCATTCCCTATGAAACATTTCTCAGTGTATTCTTTTACGAAGTTAGTATTTACCTTGTAAGTGTTCTGTAATAATGTTATTGAATTAGAATTTTTATATTGAACGCCGCGACTAAATAATCGTACCTAATGATACTTAGAATTCCTCATATTAATTAAGGGTATTTTTCCGAGAGTAGATATGTATGTGTATAGTAAATGGCGTTCAACGATATCAAAATAAATAAAAAACACATTTTGACAAAATGTGGCGTTGGCTGATTTGTGAATTAAGGTATCGATATATGTCTTAATCATTGGCACGTCCACAAGCCCAAATCGGTGATCGCCATACCTTCTGCTTAATAATACTGCTGTTATTAGGCAGCAATAGGTGTGACGGCGGTGCCCCCGGAGTCGAACCACAATTGACTCTACCATCTTAAAAATAGGCTACATTACATTCCTTTTCAAATAGTTATTTTTAGGCCGTTAGGTTTTAGTAAAGTAGTTATTGCCATCGCTTCTAGACCAGAAAACACCAATTCCAAGTATACGGCAATAGATACGTAGTCATATTTTGTTCTAGCTTCAAATAATATCAGGAATAATTTGTGATCTCGGATTAGTTCCGAGCACCTGGTTGCCTGTGATAACCGTTCCAATATGTTTGAATATACCACTATTAGGGAATAAAGCTACGTCCATTCGAACGCGGAACTATAATCGGCGTGATCCTAAGTTATAAGTACTAAGTTATAAGTAACTTAATTTTACAAGTTTGAAAAGTGCGTGCAGTGATTCTAAATTATAAGCGTGTAAGGTTGCGTTTAATGTTGTTGGTCAATTGCAACTGAAAGTATCGATAATGGGATGTGAAACTTATGACACGTTCAATAGCAACGGATAAAACGTAAAAAAGATAAACATAATTATTTGAATATTTCATACGCGCCTCAATGCTGCGGATGGCATGTCAAGTCGTAGGTCCCGATTGTTATTATTGGATAGTCTTTAAACCCGGTCCGAGCTTTTTCTAATCGGCAATGGAGTATCGTGGTGAAGTATGCCCACGCTTCTTTCCGTTAATCTTCCATATCTTCTTGTCTTTCAACTTCAATTTTACTAATATCCTCGTATATATCTTTTATTATAACTTTTATACTCACATTAGAATAAAATTGTTTTAAAATTACAGCTCTTATCCGCTTCTTTCGATCTTTACTTGAAGATAATCGTTCTACTCTACGCTGTCACCAACATTTCCGCGAACCCGCTACCTGCGCGTATTTTGCGTTAGTTCGGACGTGTCTTTAAATACCAGCCGGTCGGACGTGATAATGGAAACTAGCTCCTAATATTGTTTGAATACATTTTATTAGTATAGCAAAGCCTCATAGGGGATGCAATTTTGCAGTACAATGGGCCTTTTGGCGGCCTGTTTATCTAAAATAGCCAATCAGTTGCAAGTATGGGTAATTAACTAGGACGACAATTAACTGACTGAATATAAATTTTGGAGTGGTGATTTTGAATTGGATGTTTTGATTCGTATAGATTTTGTGTCACTACAGACGCCTATTGGATAAAAAGTAGTTTCTGTAAAATTTTTTTGTAAGTATTTTTATATGGAAGTTCTTTTAAATTCTATGTCCAAGATAAGGTCAATTAGACAGACAGATACCTACAATTATAGGCCTTATTAGACCACCCAATTTTGAGGGACCCTAACCCTAACTAAGAGTGGTGTAATAAGACTTAGGGAGTTAGTGTCCCTATTTAGGGCGATCGGATCATCCCGATCTGCCTAGCTCCCTAACTAGGGTACACGCCCACCCTGGATGCAGGGCCCTTCATATCGGGTTGTGTAATAAGCGTTTATATTAAAAATATGTTTCAGTGTCTTAATATTATAGATTGCCAATTATTTGCCAAGTAGTCGAACATTTTTGTAACATTTGTCATAACAATATTTTGTTGAACTTTTTATTATAAAGATTCTACTCTGTATTACATCGATGAATATTAACATGGGCTTACTGAAAAATGCCAATGAACTTTAAATTTTCTGTACTACATACATATACTCATACAATAAATTCCAAAAGATCAGGTGCACGGTCGGTAAGCCGGCGTTAAGGTATGAGTAATAAATTATTGTGGCGACGTTTTTTCAAAGCGACAGAGAAATAAGAGGATGTAGGGGTTGTATGGGTCCTATGTTGTATTGAGATGCGTGTATTGCATATAAAGTACCTACTGTTATTATGCAGCTGAGAAAGTATTAAATTATTGAAGTAACGTTTTTTAATAGTGACAGGGAAATTAGAGGGTGTAGGGGTTGTAAGGTTCCTATGTTGTATTGAGATGCGTGTATTACATATAAAGTACCTACTGTTATTATGAAGCTGAGAAAGTATTAAATTATTGAAGTAACGTTTTTTCATAGTGACAGAGAAATTAGGGGATGTACTCATAGGGATTGTAGAGGTCCTATGTTGTATTGAACTGTGTGTGTTGGGTAGGTTGTACTGTAATTATGAACCTGAGACTAATAAATTGTCAAAGCGACGTTTTTTTGTTGCTACAGAGATATTTGGATGTAGGGGATCTATGTTCTATTTTGATTTATGTGTTCGTAGTAGGTTCGTAGTACTGTTAATATAAAGTTGAAATAATAGTATCTTAAGGTAGGGATGTTTGCACAAATACAGACAAATAAGAATATGTATGTAGCCTGATTTTATATACCGGTTTATTTATTTATTTATTTATTACAGGCATACCAACTCAGTACATATTAAGCAAGAATATACAAAAATTAAATCAAAAACTCACAATATTACAGTTATATGCACTTAAATTAAAGGTTTGCACAACATTCTTACAAAGAAAAGAGAAGTAATCAGTAAACAACTATTTAAGAAGTGATAAAAAAAAACTAAAAGTAGGAGTTAAAGTAAACTATAAGAGTTTAAATGTCCAATAACGCTGTGTTTATTTTTTCTTAAATTGACCTAATGAATCTGCAAAGATATCGATATCAATGTTATTAAATATTAAGTTAAAATTTCTTTGCATAAGATTCATTGGTGAGTTTGTTGCATATTTATTTTTGTTGGGATATGTGTAAAATGGTCTATAAAGCCTATAGTAGGTAAGTCTTGCTTGCCTTGCTGATACTTTGGGTTTATAAATAAGATTCTTTTAACGAAGCTGAGAAAAAAATGCTGGATTTTTAGATTTCAATATTTTTTGAAATAATTTACATTTTTCTAACAAACATCATTCAATATTAGCAAACAAAATTCTAACCCCGTATCGACTAAACCGGATAAAATTGAGCGTGATAACCGGTTTTCCCGAGTGATAATAATATCCATTTGTTTCCAATACATTTTGTGGACGGCGACTGACAGGCTGACACGACCGTCGTCAAACAGAACGTGGTGTAAGTTGGGATGTTACTGAATTGTACGAAACTTACTTCCGATTTATTTTTTAAAATTAACGATTATTATTTGCGATTTTGTTTACATTTGAATTTGAATTTTTGCGCAGGAACTATACATATTTTAGAATAAAAAATTGCCTAAATTAAACTCTGAAAATTCCTCTAACTATCATGCTAGGTCAGTCAAATTAGTTTTTATAAACATCTGTTTGGTGATTAGCTGAAACACATATAGGAACGCAGACACACACAACATTGAACACAGACAAAATTTAAATCATGAATATTTTTAATTTTTCTAAAGCATGAAAGCGCCTGCAATAGAGCCACTAGTGGTCATCCATGAAGCTTCCGAACGCGCCCAATTCTGCTTATCTTTGATAACGTTTACAAGATATACAAGTCACAAAGTTATAAGCGCTATATTAGACAGAAACCGCAGTTACTTAATTTGTTTAAAGTATTTATTTCAAAGTTTCAAATCCGTGTAACGAAATCCTTTGTTGTCTGCATCATACATGAACACACACAAAGCATTATATACATGACTATGAGTATTTGCGGAGTCATGTACACAAACCATGAGATTATTGACATTCCGACCAATATTAGCTGTTCATATAATATTACTGAGCGTTACAATTTGATTTGCACTGTTTCCGATTTAATATAAACCACTTTACTTTGGTATGTACAATGTGTTCAATTTAACAAACGATACTGCCAATACAATAATACTAATACTTGAATTCGATTCATTCCTTATCTATGCTTCGATCAGGAAGGTACCACCGTCACACCTATGTTACCTTAAAACAATTCTACACCGTGGACAAGTGGGAATTGGCTTCACACACATTTTAGATCTTTTTTGGCAGAACTCACAGACGTGGAGTTTTCCTCACGATGCTTTATTTCACGGTTAGCTTCTAAAAAAATGGAGGTGCTTCGGATTCGAACCTCTCAACCCGATTGAAATCTATTAAACAAGAATGTTAAACAGCCATACTTTTGCATATCTACATAAGGGCTCGAACACAAAACTGCGATGCGACGCGATGCGAATTCGCAACGCAGAAAATTGCGATGCGAATTGCTGCGATGCGATATCGTGCGGCGTAGCGTCTCTCAGGGTGACCAACAACAACAACCACTGTGCGATGCGAATCAATTCCCAAGTTCTTGCGATGCGTCGAGGGAGCTCGCAGATTTTTGCGATGCGACGTCGCATCGCAGTTTTGTGTACGAACCCTAAAGGCATCAAGCTTGTGTGTCACAGAGGACAGTAAAGTTACAATGAAACCGGTTATAATCCTATAAAAGTGTTATGAATCGTAAAATTTGTCAATTTGCTCCCGTCTAGCGACCGTAATAAGTAACGTCAGGCGACTAATTGACTTTTGATGGAAAATATTTGTCGATGCTATATTTAATAACTTATTTATATAATCCTCTTATTTTGAATGTGATGTATGTAACCCTGTGGGCCGATTCAGGAGGCACCTCCGCCATATCTGTCTCTACTATCTAGAAGCAGTTAAGTGCTGCTGTAATCTAATTTGAAGGGTATGGTAAGGAAGATATACTTATCCAAAGCGTTCCAACTTAATTCTCAAGGGTACTAATGCACCTTGCACCACGTAGGACTCTTAAGGTTGAGGTTGCAGTTGCCATTTATCATTGAAGGAGTGGTCTCGTCTGCTACCAACGACAAAATATGCTGTATTCCCGGTAACCTCTCTCTCGTTCCATGGATGTCGTGGGCGGTTTTATTAAAGGTATTAAATACAGGATACCAACAGCGTCTTCCTTTGTATTCGTCCTTCTACTGTGATCATAAGACAAGATTAAGGTATTTTATTTATTCACAGAAGAATTATGAATATTTTGATGGTTCGGTTATTATGTGTAGTGTAAATGTAAAAGACTGATAAAAATATATTTTATTTAAATAATCTTTGGTATAAAGTATTAAATATAATACTTTTTCCGATAACATTTTGCACTATTCAATTTCTGAATCTCACAAGAATTTTAGAAAGTTAAAAAGGAAATAGAGGCGTTTATCGCCACATAATATTTCTGGAATCCGAATAAAATTTTCACATACCACAGAATATTCTGTAAGTGTCGAAAAGTGAGGTTGTAAAATTTTACGCGACCACAAATTGTCCATTTCGGTCTCAAACGTTCGCTCCAGCTAAATGGGACCATTGAATAAAATGCTATGGGATTTATATCCTGGTAAACTGTTGTAGCATGTCAATGGAAAAGACCAAGAAACAATGGTTCCACCAGTAATCGTTAAAAGACCAAAATAAGTTGACCTTCCCAAAAGTGTAATCTTTACTATTACAAACTTGTTGGTCTGTTTATGTCCATGGGCGGCAGTAGCCACTTACCATCAGGTGGATTGCATGCTCGTCTGCTACCCTTATATTATAAAAAAAAAGCGCCGACAAAATCGCTTGCATCAATAAAATCGTAAGTGGTCATTAAAACAGGGTATTCTAATATACATAAAATTAATTGGACATAGTATTCCGATGATTTATAGAGCACCAGCCCGTTCCCCTTTGAATATAAGGCCTCCAAAAAAGTCTGCTATGATTTTTTCTCGGCGCTTTAGACGGTTAAAAAGTTAAAGTTTGATAACTTCATTAAAACTGTGTTACCCTTACCGTTGAAAAAAATGTGTCAACGGTTTCTTTATATAAAGTAAAAAAATGTATGGACATAAAATGTGACCACAATATTTTATATATATATTTATACAGGCAATTATTCCATACAACAATATTTTCCATCCATCCATCCAACAATATTTTCAAGTTTACTTATTATAATTATGATCATTCATGATAAACCCTGGCATTAAAATTATATTACTTATTAAAACTGTAAATAACTGATTTAATTGAGAAGGAAAGTAATGTAAGCTCCCACAATTTAGACGAATCTAACGACACATTATATGTTGAAATCCGTCAAGACGTTTCGGTTATGGGGAGTTCAGAAAAATGAGACACATACCCTCGGTATTTTTGTTTTTTATAATATAGGAGTAGCAGACGAGCATGCAGTCCACCTGATAGTAAGTGACTACCGCCGCCCATGGACATCTGTAATCAACCCCAGATTAGATATTCCTAACTGAGGTCGGCCACAGATGCGCCGCTACCCCTGAAGATTAAGCTGAAACGCCTCGGAAAAGTATGTCTCCCTTACCACACCCTTCAAAACGGAACACAGCAGCGCCTAACACTACCGTTATTAGGTAGAAGTAGGTATGGCGGTGGTCCCTCGGAGTCGATCCACAAAGGGTTCTACCACATTGAATACCCTCGGTAGTCGGGTAAAAAGTTTATTTATCTACATAAACCAACTGAAAACATCCAAAGCCCCTTTAAGCTCCATATTGACTGACAAGCATTATCACCTAAATATCCCTTTGTGAAATAAGAATCAAGTTCAAACGTTTCAAACATTATTTTCACGCAATAGAATTCTGACAGCCATCAGAGGCAGAGGACGTATAAACCCTCTATCACGAGATTTAACGTAAGCCCTTTGTTTAAGGGCAACGTTTCACGGAATTTTGTAGGTATCTCAAATTTATTTTTCTGATTTTCTTAGCTTAACTTCTTTTTATAATATAGGAGTAGATCAGCATGTCCATTTGATGGTCACTACTGAGATCAAATTAGTTTCCCACCTGAGGTCGACCACAAGTGCGCCGCTACCCCTGAGGACTAAGCTGGCTTTGAAAAAGTATTTCTCCCTTACCACACCCTTCAAACCACAACATAGCAGCGTTTAACACTGCTGTTATTAGACAGAAATACGTTTGGCTGTGGTGCTCCCGGAGATGAACAAAGGGTTCGGAGATGAACAAAGGGTTCAAATTCAAAGGACCTTCAAAAATTGTGTTGGTAAAAATGTGGCTTATTTTAAAATGCGTAGCAACGCCGTGACACGAACACGACAGATTCTATTAACTCTGAGAGCTGTGTTTTAGACACACTTAAATAACCGAATTTATCAATATTCCAAATAATGTAATAGAAGATTATGAGGAACAGGGTGAAAAACAAGGTTTTCGTTCTCATTTAAATATACCTAGAAAGACAAGTCTGACTTTATTGGCTATATAAATTTTATATTCACATTTTATACAATCGCTACAGAACCTTTACAGCGTGATTCAGATACATTTTTATTACCGCCATCTAGTCTTATCTGTCGTAAATTAACATATGACCTATTTATACCTTGATTTATGTCATTGACAGTTATCTGCAGACATAATGTACTATTTAAAATAACTGAATGTTTTTACGTGTGCCAAGTATTCAGGTTACTCTCCATATGTTTTTGGAAAATATACTAGTTATTTCCCGCAGTTACGCTTCTGTGCCTGCCATTTCCTGTCGTATTTTCCTAACGTAGAGGTAGATGACTTATGCCGCAATTTGGACGCCGTTTAAGTAAAATCGTGAAGCACTGCTAATATTTTAAGTTACCCATCGTGACTAAATTAATACTAAAATCTGGTAAGGAGTTCTACAAAAAATATGACAGATGCATAACTACTGCTTAACACTGACTAGTGTATTATAGCACCTTTTTGAAATACAAAATTTAAACAATGCTATGTGGCAGAAATATGTGCGTTAGTGGACGCATTCACCTCAAAAAGCTGCAAAATTCATAGAGCTACAAAATAAACAGACGAGCCATCTGTTTGTCACTGGCGGTGGAAACATAAAAACGTCCATCACACCCGAACATCTCGGATTAGCGCTCGCTTATAATTTATGACGTGATACGAAAACCCTTTTGTCTTGTCACAAACGGTCTGAACTTTTGGCGAATATGACGAATGTTTTATTGTTTTTACCAAGATTAGGGTACCGTTTGGAAGACAGCTGTAGGCGTGTGTTTTTTACGAATTCTTTTATGAAACGCGCATATGCTATGCATGCAAGCGATTTACAAAGTTAAGCGTTGGGCGTGGTCATAAGTAGTGATAGCTAATTGTATCAGGCGTTATTTTGCGGAAATCCTTATGATGAATATAGGATTAATACTGTGTATAGTCCGTGCCAAGCTCTTAGTCAGCTATGAAGTTGCGACCAGGTGTAATCATACAATTTGCTATGGCGGCGCGATTCATTTTTATATTCAGAGCGGACTAGTAGTTTTACGCGGACTATACTTTGAAACAATCCGCTACGAATATGTATGATGGTATATATTTTATACCATGCAATGCGTATGTATATTTTTATCTTTTGCATCTGCACGCATCCTTTGTGAGAGGGATGCGTGGTACATACCGCATGGTTTAAAATGTATACCATCATACATATTGGTAGCGGGTTGTTAAATAGTTTTAATCCTAACTTAATATAGAGTAAAATGGGTGATGGGTGGTGGTGGCGCTTTCATGCTTCGGAAGGCACGTGAAGTTATTGGTTTTGGATAGAAGCCATTAAAATTTTTTTGGTGGCCTTATAATCAGTTTGTAAACATATGATATGGGCTCATCACTAATCAGTAGCTTTTACCAATCTGCATTATATATGCAGCATAGTGGGATCCTTTCATGGGACAGTGACCAGTTGTACCGCAAAAGTCTTCAAAATATTTATTTAGTATGCTATGTTTTTGCTAATACACTTGTACTAGCTGATAGAATGGATCACTATTAAGAACTATCATGAATCGTTGATACAATCTGATACTATCTGTATACAATGTACTAAAAGCCATTTCAAAATCATAAAACATTCTTGATATCACCTAAATAAAGGTGTCTGTTACCGTTTCAAACTTCAACATTCATACGTCAAAAAGTTTCAACGAATTCACCCGTTCCGAGACGGGTTGGACATGCGTATCCTATTGTTTTTAGGATTCTGACAAAACACACGATTTATTGGAGTTTACCCTTTGTTTAATCTGACTTTGTTCTAGCTTAAATAAACGTCAACTATGCTAAAAGCTACGCGGTTTGTTTAAATATAGGTATTCTAAACTTTGAGCACAAGTTACGTACTCATTTCGTGTTTTAATTGTAATATAACGTGAAATGTGATATTCTATTGATTTTAAAGCCTGTCTTAATCGGGTGGTCTGCAGTTCGAATCCCAAGCAGAAGCCATTGGTTTTTATAAGTTAGGTATATCCGTATTAGAAATTAAAACATACTTTAAGGATGAAAGAAAAAGATTGAGGCAACCTTCACGTTTAGGAATTCTTTAAAAAAATGTTCTCAATAAATGCGTAATGCTAATAGTCACTTGGCCCAAGCGGTAAACTATGTCATTAGCCTCATTAAAAGAAGAAACCTGTGCACAACAGCCTACTATTCCCAATATCCTAATATTAATAATAATAATAATAATAATAATTTATTTCAGACAAAGTCCATTAAATGTTAGTATATTCTTACGAACTATGTTAGTACTACACATTAAAATACAAAAGAAATACAAATACATTTACCTACATTCAATTTTAATTATTACATATCAATTACATTCAATTCAATTATTTAATATTAAATAGTGTGGCTCTGGAGTCCATGTGGCATGCATTCCAGTGCCTCACTATAGGACAGTCCACTCTTTCTAGAATGGTATTTAGGATGCCATTGTTGCTGTCCCGCACTCGCCGCATCACTGAGGCTACGCGTTTGCGCAATATAGTTTGAAAACTGTCAACACGAGCCTCAGCGAACATAGCAGACGCACTACAATACCGGGGCAGCCCCATTAGCATCCTAAATCCATTATTATATTGGACGCGTAGGGCATTCAGCGATCCTCTAGTACATTTGGACCATAGGCTGCACGTGTAAAATGTTTGACAATAAGCTTTAAACAAGGTGACCTTAACTTCAGCGTTACAACGTGCGAACCTACGTGCCAACATGTTACACCGCACCGACAATGCCCTACGCTCCCTTTCCACGTCCATGTCATCTGAGTGGTATATTAATGGGTAAATATTTAAAAATAATGATTTGGAAAAAGAAATTAATACATTACGCGCCTCTTTTGCCCCTGTTTCGTAGAATCACACGTTTCAAACACATAATTAGTTCGAAACTAGTCACTTTAAGGTTCAGTCACCTGTTCCCTCTATAAACTGAACCGACGAGCGAACACACTGGCTTAGTTTTAATTGGAGCTACTACCTCGATAATCTAGTAAATCTAGTTTGTGTGCTGTATACAGGAGGAAGTGAAATTGCTCTTTATTTTACACTTTTCATTGGAACGAAATTTGTTTTCTCTCGTAGGTAAGTTTTTTTTTGCGCAGAGCTAAAATATTTAGAATTCTGAAAGCGCTTTTGTATCTTTTTATTTATTAGTGCGTCCTGAAGACTTTTAAATATATTATACTGGTTCGTATTCTTAAAAAACTATTTACATTCGGAGTTACATTTTTTGATAACTTTCATTAAAATCTGTTGTAGATATTTAGAAATATAACTTGACCTTGCCTTGACCTTAGTACGCACTGTCATATATTTTAGAGGTCAGTTAAAATAGTTAATGTTTTTAATCATCTTGATCGACACAGATAAAGTACGTACATAAAATTACAAACCCACATTACCTAAAACAAACGTACTCGTACCTCTATGTATGCTTTGTAATTTAATAATTAATAGCGCCGGCCGTAACCGGGGCTTAATAAAATATCCGACCCAAGCATTGAAGATGCGTTACTAGCGGGCAAAATTGCAAACATACAAAATACACCAATTGGTGTTTGTCAACTTCAGTCGCTCTCGCGCGGCGTAGTAATTTATAGTATGACACTGTACACGTTAAACGTCATCATTTTAGTCTTCTAAGCCTCAAGAGACCTCCTTGTGCAATGCGTAAATGTACAAATTATGCAAAAAAAAAAACTTCATGGAATCACATATGACAAGTAAATGAGGAGAAATTATTATATTTTGATTATTTTTCGTGTTTGATTACGTAAGTGACTAGAAAGAACACAACATATTCCTTCCACAAGTAAAGTGACAGACACGTAAATTTTAAGTCGATATTTACGTATGAATGAAACTTGAAACGCAATGTCAAACACTAGTTATCTTTCTTATAATATTGTTCAATAGGTTTTAGTTAGCACATTGTCCTTTATAGAATATTTGTCTATGTAGTAATATGTAAGTGTTGTGTAGTGGGCAGGTAACATATCTATTGTTTTAATATATCATTGGACCCAAGTATAAACGAAGATAAGCTTATACCTGGTAATATTTATTAAATACGGACCCAGCTTATAGTATTCATAGTGGATTTATTATTCACATATTGCGTGGGACGTTTTATGGTTTTGTTTTTATGTTGTAATTTTTGTTAATGGATTATTTTTTTATTAAAAGTAATAACGCACTGTAATGCTCTCCTTTTTCGTAGGTACCTATTCAATTTGACCAAATTTTCACACTGAATTTGTTTTTAATAATTATAGTTCAAAAAACTAAAAAACACGCTTTTATGATAAAATCAACTAAAAAGTAGAAAATAATTTTCAATCTAAGAATCAATTAAGGAACAGTAAATAGTATAATTGTGGAAAAAGTGTGGGGTGCTTTTCGAACCTGATAAATGGAGCACCCCACACTTTTTCCACAATTATACTATTTACTGTTCCTTAATTGATTCTTAGATTGAAAATTATTTTCTACTTTTTAGTTGATTTTATCATAAAAGCGTGTTTTTTAGTTTTTTGAACTATAATTATTTATTAATTTTTAGTATTTCTCGTTATAGCGACCACCATTATTCATCGTTTGTAAAAAAATCAAGTGTCTATCTATTACGATTTAAGAGATAAAGCCCAACGACAGACGAACAGACCGCAGAGGGTTTCGTTTTAACCTTTGAGTACGGAATCCTAAAAATCATTCTACAAGAGGGCATTATAGATATGTTTCAGAACATTTGAGTTATAGGGAAATAACATTATTATTTTCTAAACTAAAAATCACGATAAAAAGTTACGCCTATTGAAACTAAATAGCAATAATTATTATTTGCAATCTAAAGTTGCGATGAACTTTGCTGAAGGTGTTTGAAAAATCTCGCCTCGAAAATCGTTAATCCAGAGGATGTTGATAAGGACAATGGTACAAAACTATTAATGTTTAAAATATTGAATTGTCATCGGTCCTTAATAAGTATGCCAAATTTCGGGTTAATCCGACGTTTTGAAGGGGGTTAAAATCATGTTGAAAGATTCCGTTACATACTAACATACATACGTCTGAAGCTAATAAAAGCGTGTTAAAAAGTCATAGATGCGTGTAAATGCGCAGCGTTCTAACATAGTGCTCAGGGACAAAATATCATTTGATTATGAACGACATAATATTGCTGATCAATTTGGGATATTATAAACATCTGGTTGATGACATGATATTTCTATTACATAGATAAATTGTTGCTTTACCTACGAAGCTATCCACACATACGACACTGTCGTCTGTAGCACATTCTTCCGAACCATAAAGTAGACACCAAAATGCTCTTAAAAGCTAACTGTGTGAGAGTAACTTCAGATTTCAGATATCTACCTTCACAAGAGCAAACTTTATGATGTCATTCGAATCTTAAAGCTTGTAGCCTGTTCTTTATCGTCATTTAAAGACGTTAGAACTGTCTGGATGTATGTGTGGTAGCACCATCGCCAACGCATTTTTTGATAGTGAAGGGGGAATTCTTCAAAAACTTGCCGTGGAGACCACACCAGTTTTTTACACACGAAACCCCGTCCCCAGTGGCATCAGCACTACGTGAAGTACTCCGGGATCTTAAACGGAATACAACCGGCTCTTCCCTAGTGGAGATTTAATCTTACCTTTAATCTACTCTTGTCGCGCAAAATACAGGAAAAAAATAACATCTAAAATAGCCATGTGAGGCATGGCTCCCAAAACGCTGGCGGCGTTTTCTTGTTTCACGGCAATCTTAATCTTTGTGTAAAATAGCGGCCAGCTTTTAAGTATATCTTTTTGGCTTTGTAACTTGGAAATGCAGTTGAAGGGTGTAATAATTCAAAGAAATTTACTTCAGTCTTTCCAGCTTATTGCTCAAGAGGAACAATGTATTTATACATCTGTGATTGGTTTTAGGTAAGATTTTTATCTTTTATCTGATTCTTATCCTTATCCGTGTCGTATGCGCATGAATTGCGAATAGATTTGTTCCTTGAGTTCCAACCCCCGTGGTCGAATCAAAAGGCATAACAGACCACATGCTATTTTACTTTATTTTTGCCAAGAAGATACTAAGTAGAACCAGTAAAATATCATATAACACAATCAATCTTTTAAACCATTATCTCTTATCCTTATCCATGACTACCCTGTCGCTATAAACCCCTTGATAAATGACCGATTCTTCATCCAATTTTCTGTAAAATATCCTAAGTTGAGTAAGTCTTAAAACTATAACATTTGATTTTATGAGAACATAAAACTTACTTCCTAAGACTTGTCACATCGTAAGATTATTTATGATAAGCGATAAACTTAATTAAATAAGTACATGTATAAAAAGCAAATAATAATTATTTATTAATCGGAAAGCTACGTATTTCACTACTTAATTGTATTTGCTCTTATTGTGGTTTTAAAATCTGAATTTAATTAATCCGGAATTTCAATAATCCGCGACGTTTTGCTGATAATGACTTATTTATGGCCGTATCAGCCTGTAGCACCTTCGGTAATTTGTCATTTTAAATAATAATAGCGACAAGACAAGATACATTTCTGTATTAGTAATATAACGAGTTATTTCTCAAGACTAAGCTTTCTCGCTTCTAGTTACTCTCTAACAATGTGACACAATATTATATGTAGAAACGTAAAATGATTTTTACTGCCGCGCAGTTTTACGACGCGTAAAACTCAATAAAGTGCCTAAGTTCAATTCATGTTAAAGGGTTTGCAAGAATCTTGGATTATTGTGTCATAAGGTCCCAGTACTGGGCTTACACATTTTACAATACGGTATAAACAGTGTTAGGTTGACCAAGTGCAGGTTTGTAAAATGACTATGGGGAGTTTCCAGTTATGTAGCTGATTTCACAATTTTAAAATGTTGAAACAAAATTTATTTCATATTATAATGTTAAGTAAATTCTAATACACACTTTGAAAAGTTAGAATTGCCTTAGATTCAAACCCCAGACCCTGACTTTTGGAGGAAGAAATTAAAGCCTAGTTACTTATGAATATATTTTTTTCTTTCGTACTGATCGAAAATATCACGTCAGCTAAATGAGTAAGCTCCATTTTTATTAAAAACAGATATGAATTGCCGTGGTACTGCTACAGTTAAACAACAGAATTACCATTCCTAATAAACTTAGTTCAATTTTTAACAAAAAAAAATGAAAATAGTTCATGTACTTTAAATTACCAATGTAACCGTACTAACTTTACCATACAGTAAAAGTTAGTTTATACAAGTTTGACAATGCCTCGCTTTGCAAAGTTTTCATACAATTTAATTAAACTGCAAAATATTTTAAAATTAATTTCTAGCCAACAGCACATGTTATACTTTTTACAAGCTTATTTGCTTTGTTAGTAACTACATGTACCTATGTAGCTAAAATGTATGTTATACTCCACTACTGCAAATCGTATAAGCAAACGTACTTGAACTGTCTGTGGTTCGAATCCGGAGTCACTAACGCCACATTTTTTTTTCGTGGGGAAACCCTTCATGGGTTCCTGTCGGCCACGGGGGAAGCGGAGAGGATATGCCGGACGCCTGCCGGCTAAAACCCCACGGTGTACGCTAGTAGCACTCGTCCGCTATCCCGACGGCGTTTGTCTGTATCTGGGCCCATTTTGGTTCGAGATGAAGTTGGAGCTACTCCATCCTCTCATCTTTGAGGTGCCAGCTGGAACACCGCGCACCGTGTTATGCGCTGTTGTGTTTTGCTTTGGAGGGAGTGGTAAGAGAGCCATACTTGTACGAGGCGTTTCAACCAAGTTCTCAGGGGTATCAACACAGCAACACATCTGTCATTATCTTCAGGTAGGATTATAAACCTATTTGGGATTGATTCAAGAATTGTCCATGGGCGTCAGTAGCCATTTAACATCAGGTGGGCTACATACTTGTTTACTAATTCAATATTTAAAAAAAATACAGTTTAAAAATGAAAAGCCACGCTAAGATCGCACAAGGAAAATCATTAATCCTGGACGATACTAATCAGGTGAACGGGTAAAATTATTAATATATGTATTGTCATCGGTTCTTCATAAGTCTTCAAAATTTCAAATTAATCGGACCGTTTAAATTGGGTAAAAATCGAGTTCAAACATTCTGTTACACACATACATACATAGATACAGGCCAAGCTAATAAAAGTGTGGTAAAGAGAAAAAAACAGTGGACCCTGTGATTCCTTGCAGGAAAACGATCCTCAATAGCACCTTCAAATTCAACTTTAATATCCCGGAAATCGAATTTTGGAACTACGATCGATTTTCAAAGTTATCGAATTTTGTTAAATTACAACAAGGTACAGTTTGTTACGTTACCCAATTTACGATATCGTTTGATAGGCATCGCTTTTCAGACTTCGTACAGTGTAACAAAATGGAGAGTCAATTTGCATTTTTGTAGTCCACTGGCCCAATACGGAATATTTGAATAAAATTCAACTTAAATATTGGCGTCCTCCGTCAAAAATCGGTAGAGTACGGAATTTGTTTTGCAAGGTCTGAATTTTGATTTCCTTTTTGGGTTTATGATGTTCATCTAAGGTCGACAATTGGTCGTCGTGAAATAAAATCAAAGGGTATTTTTTAATATCGTCGCTGGACAGGGCTATATGTACAACACGCAAAGAGCGATATGTTCTTCATGTACTTAATGTCCGTAGAGTGAGTTTTAGTTTTTGCACAGTTGTTAAAAGAGTATGACACGAGTCTGTTTGAGGTCAAATGTGTACTGCCGTACATGGAAATATTTCATCTGCTATGGTACCACACTCCTATAATCAAAAGTAAAGCGGAATAAAGCCCTTTATTCGTCAAGTGATACTATTGCGTAGATATAACTTCGTAAGTCTTCAAGAGCATCCATCTAGGTCTTCTGCAGAACTCCGTTCCTGTTTAGAGATGGTACCGGATATCTGAGCTGACTCCTTATCCTTTCTTTGTTTACAAAAAATATATAAATAACAGTATTGAACAAACGAAAAAATAATAATTTTGAAATTCGTCAAAATAATGGGAAATAAAGGTTCAATCCAATATTTAATTTAGACTTTGAAGGTACGTGAAAATAAATCAACCAATTTCAAAATGTAACATATACTAATATGGATATAGCCACACCATTTAAACGTTAGTCGTCAATACTGTTCTCCAGAGACTAAACTGATCTGTAATCGATACAATAGCGGCTTAATCACCGATTAGTTGATTAGGTCGAATTATCCAGTATTCCAAGCATATTATATAACAGGAAATTGTCAATTGTGTTAAGTGGGTTTACATTATATATTTAACGTAATGTAATGTAAACCTACTTAACATAATTATGACGTAATGACGTATACATGTAGTGATAGCCTAGTGGTTGAAACTCAGCCTCTCAATCACGCGGTTCGAGGTTCAAACCTCAGGCTTCACTGATTCTTCAAAGCTGTCATTAAGTTGTTGAAATGAATTGTCACCTGTTATGACGGTAAAGTAAAAAATCTAGAAGCAACCTAAAAGAAAGTTCAACCTAGAGGCATGGAAAGTCCACCGCACTCCGCAATCCGCACTTGGTCAACTTGGTAGACTATGGACTAAAGCCTTGATACTCTGATAGGAGACCTGTGTCCAGAAGTGTGGCAGTAATGGATTGATGACGATAGATCTGTGTAAAAACTTACATTGTTTAGTAATGTATCGTAAATGTATATATGCACGGCAGTGGCCCAGCCAAGTTTTTCTAAAAGTAGCTCGGGGTTGTTAAACTTCCTATGTTTCAGTTACAATCTTACCTAGTATTTAAGTTAAATGTTGAAAATGCTAGTTTGAAAATCTATATAATTAAAAAAAAATGTCCTAAGTTTAGCTATTTCAAGCTTACTGAATAGGTATATCAAAATTCTAAGGTAAGTACTTCAAACAGACCTTATAATTTCAAAAGTTACAAGAATGTCTTTAAAAAAGTAAATACTCTAAGGAATATTGCCTATACGAAGAAATGGGTCACATCCAAAACATTTCTCTAAAAAATATGGCAAGTCTCGCATTAGTCATAAAAGGATTTCTGATCTTAAAGAGCCAAGTTAATTATGATTAATGACCCAAAGTAATTTTGTTTAAAACTTAAATACGAATAAACTTAAACTTGAATAACCCTGTTAGCTATCAAACATTAAATTCGCGCGACCACATAACTTCTTAATGATTTAAAATTATTTGAGTTATAGATGCGTTGCTATGTACATATTGCACTTAGGAGTGCTACGGTTACTCAGGAAAAATCATTTTTATCGTCACTCGTCAGTCAGGACTACCAATAGAAAGGAGAATGCCCATTCTTGGTACTGATTTTTCTCATGCGTCAAAATGAAAGTAATATTAAAATTATTTTTTAATTTTTTTACATAGTTTGTCGATCAAAATAGTTTCTTTGAACAGAGGATTCCATTTAAGATAAAATAAGACGAAATGTTGATTGTTGTTCTTAAAAATTAAAATGGCGGTATTTTATACTCGGAATTCATTATTTTAGGTTTTTAGGATTATTTTAGGTTTTTTTACCTACTACCTTTAAAAGTAAATGGAATATGTTAATCGAACTACATTATAGGTACCTACTACCAGTTAAAACCGACCATCAATCTATCGTCGGATATTTTCGATTTTGAGGTTATGGAACATTTCGGTAAATAACTTCAGAACCCGGGTGCCGATCTAAAAAATAATTATTGGTGGTAGTATTTGGTTAATTACACATCGTCCACAACAAGTTTCAATTTGATGCAACTCTGGACGGCGGTCCATACTTTAATGGGCGTTGTCCATTGAATATTAATTCAAGTAGATTTAAGTATTTAGGTAATTTTGATCGTTGTCCCTGTAGTTCCGGGACTAGAATAGGGTTACGGTATCCCCTGCCTGTCGTAAGAGGCGACTAAAAGGGGGCTTCCGGGGTTGCGGGCGGCAAGAGAGCTCGAACCGTCCGGCCAGCGCCCCCGGGAATAACGACGGTATGTGTGGTCGCATACCGTCGTACACACCAAATGGTGTGGCGAGCGTCAAGCTCACCTGGGCAGAGCCCGACGGGGCAACGCGCTAAGAGGACTCCGGTTGCGTTTCTTTGGAGATCCCGGAGCCCTCTACGCAGCGCAGAGGACGGCCACCGGGGGGGTTTTAGTGCGGTAAAAATCCCACATAACCCGCCGTCGCCCCCACGTTGTCGGGTAGCTGTTGAAGGTTTCCCCCTCCATTACAAAAAATAATGTAATTTTGATCGTAGGATAAGCACTCATTAGAAGAATATTCCCTATGATTCATCAATGCGTTTAAAAAAATATCTGCTCCACTTTTTATACAAGTACTTCCTTATAATTTCCATCTCACCCCTTTAATTTGTTAAGTAACTTTTAATTTGGTTAAAAAAGTTACGAAGAAAAATGACAATCAAATGGCCGAATTAAGCATTAATAGCTTAATCCAGGCTAAAAACTTTTCGGAATCTCCACTTAACTATAAACGAGTTACCACAACTTTTGACTTCTGATTTATTCCGTAATGACCATCTGAATATAAACCGAATTTACATTGAAAATAAAGGTCTCTGTTATACTACATGCCATGTAAATATTTATATTATTCTGTGTAAGCAAAATGCCTACAGGGTAAGTACAGGTTTTTTTTTCCCAGCAAAATATGACAATTTCAGTAGGCGGCTATGCGGAACTGGACGGACACTGGCTATGGGGAAAATGAATAAGGATTTAAGTTTGTTCAACTGCGTATGACGGAACACAATCAAGACCGTATTGCGAAAGAGCTAACACTAGTTTCGACGTCTCGTTTCCTCTTGGATAAGGAATAGTTATTATTTTACATCACTCGGCAGGAATAAAACAAAACTGTTTTAAGGAGGTCGTGGTACGAAAAAATAACGTTGATGCAATATTGTAATAAAACTCCAGAACTATGATGGTTTTTAAAAGATGGTGGTAAGCCCCCCGAAAAGGACAAATAGGATACTAGTATATAAAAATGAATAAACAAATGATAAATACAAGGCTTCATTTTTACAAGCCTTAATATAACTCGCCTTGTTAGGTCGGAGATATGTGAGGGGCAAATCTTGTACTTGAATTTGAAACCAGATAACGTCAATCCGATTGAGACGACGATGGGAGACCAAATATTTGTATGCACTTCCATGATATCGGTAGCAAATGAAAGGTTTTTTCCAAAATAAAATTACAAAGTTTGTTCCTAATAACTATTTAGTAAATTATATCAGTGTATTAGAAAGATTATATCAGTGTTTTAGTAATAGGCTCTTGACTGAGCCTGATTATACGGAAAGTGCTTCATTTTTGTATCGAAAAAAAAACATATAATGCCAAACAAAAAACGATAACCCAATTTAGGCATACAATCCTCTCTTTTTTCAAATTTATAAAAATACGTCACTATTATAAGAGTCCTTCGCTTATAGCTTATCCGTAGTTAATGAAACAAGTCCTTCGCTATCAGGGTATAGGGTAAAATTACTTTAAAAACTAAGTAAAGGGACCGCTGTCACTCCAGAATTTTTACGAGTTCAATTTCATTCCGGGCAATGTTTGCTCGGAAAATGATGTTAACGTTTTATCTTTTTTGAAGTCGCTTATAAAATAATAGGAGGAGGATGAGTTAGAGGGGAGGATGATTTTAGGCAGGACAACTTCTAGCCCTTTATTAGGATTCTCTGTAATTATGTATTTCTACGGAATAAATAGAATAAGGGAGGATAAACAATATGAGGATCATGACAGGTATGACAATACATAACCTATATCAGGTGCAATCACAAAAATGCATTTAACCAGACTCAAACAAAAACTATATTATTTTGAGTTCTAGCGATTCAGTAGTGAATAGCGAAACAATCGCAAAAAGATCGCGACACAGTCGTAATGTCGTGCGTCATGTTTGGCTTTACTCTATGCCACCTGAAATGTACGAGTAGTGATATAGTTGAGTTCACAAAACGCACAAGTGACTCGTTGAAAATAGTAGCTGTGTGTAACCGCCCTTATCTTTAATCAACCCATTACTGTCCCACTGCTGGGCACGGGTCTCTTCTCATAATGAGAAGGATGAGGCCATAGTCCACCGCGCTGGCTAAGTAAGTATTGGTAGACTTCACATATGTTTGAGATTTGAACCTCGGATCCCTCGATCGAGAGGCCGAGTTTCTTAACCACTAGGCTATCATTACTATTTTAGTTACTAGGCTATCACTTCGATTTTGATGTTTAAAGCTTGAATAATTAAGGTTTACAGCATGTGAGAGTAAAGAAATAAGATATGTGTTAGTAAAACCAAGTTTAACACTAATATCTAAATGAAACACAATGAAAAACATTAATACATTATAGCAATTTAGCAACTGTATAACGTTGCATCGCGTCCCTAACTTTGGCAAAGCATAGTTCTGAACTGTAACAGCACTATCATTGTTAATTCAGATAAGGCTATTTACGTTTTTAAATCCCAAACCTTATCTCTTCAAAATCGATTACCTTACGTTTGGACACGTGACCAAACTTCCATAACAATAACTTTACATGCAGCACATAAAACTAATAAGGTTCCTACATTACCTAGCTGCCTACCTATATTTAAGTAAATTGTGTTATCGTCGTTAATAAGAAGCTTGGATATTAACGATATCACATTTTTATAACGTTACATTAAAGTAATAAGTGACTCATTTAATACTACAGTTTAAAAGCAGATGCGGGTAGGTGAAGTGGGGACGACACCTTGGCGGCGCTCGAATTAACAGAGAGCGACATTCTGGTCGGAGACTTCAGCAAGAGCAGTCGAATAACGGAGATACTTGTGTAGTTATAATACTTCCAATCACTAGTGTGAACTTACTTACGTATAATTGTTATATCGTTACTCTGTACCGTTTATGTGACTATATTATTACATGACTTCAAGACCTTCAAGATGACTTTGATTTCAATTGTTACTTAAAAGTTTATAAAGTAAGTCATTTCATAACTGACAAAGTTAAAAAAGCATAAATATCATGCGCACGATCAAAAACGTTTATCGCACAGTCGCACATGTGTATCGGCCCTAACTATCCAATCTGCGGCTAGTCCATATATAATTTTAATACGCCACATTTATCACCGACCATCATTGTAACAGTTGCGCCTCAGTGGCTCATGGACTGGTTCATGAATGTAATTTGTACAGCAAATGCCCATATTATTATGCTTAATTGCAACAGTACATCTTGTGTGAAGCGCACTAACTCCACTTGGATTGATCTTAACTGTAGCACTACCATGAGTTGGCAAAGAAACGCCACTATAGAAATTGTAAATAGAAAACTATTGTCATTTTGCTAGTGTATAACATAACTACTATCGTTACGGTATTTCTTGACAACGTCTGTCAAATTAATGACTCATGGGACCGAATTTGTATGGCAATAGATCATAATGACATTCGCTAGCGATTTCATTTCGATAGGTTTTTTACGTATCGAGTTACGTAGTGGCTCACACTACGGATTTTAGTTCTACGAGTAACCACCAGAGGCGCTGTACAATTTTTCATACATTTATTTTACGCAGTCGCTAGCGAGTAATACTTTTGTAAACTCATGGTAGTGCTACTGATCTACGAAGTTTAGTTACGTCTGGTGAGATCTTATTGCTAAGTGGTTATTGCTTTTAAATAGGTTATATAAAACTTTTCTTTATCTAAAAGTTTTAGTAACCTTGCGATATGCTTATACCTTCGACATTTCATATTATCTACTACTAGCTGAACCGGCAAACGTTGTGTTGCCATATACATCAAAAAATGTTAAGGGTGAACAATCCTTATCACTTAGGGGTATGGAAAATAGATAGTAGCCGATTCTCAGACCTACTGAATATGCGTATAAAAGTTGGTGAAAATCGGTAAAGCCGTTTCGGAGGAGTACGGTAACTAACATTGTGACAAGAGAATTTTTAATAAAAGATTTACGGTCTTATTCATAAAAAGTTATGGCACACTTATAACGTTGCTATAGTACGATTGTCAAAGTGTTATTCATAAACGCATTTTAGGCACTAAACCGTTCTATAAACCTTCTATAACTTATAGAGGCCAGAACCCTACTATAACAGTGCTATAAGGCAAAGATGGCCGACTCTCAACAGCTGATTCGTGATTACTAACCTAATTTGACAATACGTTTTTAATAAATTATGTCAATGTCCATTTTGTATACCAACTTGAAATAATGTATTTTAATATCCGATAAATAACATTATTATATCACTATTTTAAATTACAATGCAAATTTTACAAAGCTTAGATTATTAAAAATCTAGAAAACCGTCCACTTCGAAGAACATTGCACCAAAGAGTGATCTGTTTTCATTAGACTATAGGAAGCGTTATCGCTTTAATAAATCGACAGTATATTTTATAATTGATCTCGTACGTAATGATCGTAAATTAGATCGCAGAGGTCCTGGTACACCTTCTGAAATACAGGGTTTAATGCCATAAGATATTGCGAATGTTTACAAAACGAAACTTAATTGAATTTTACTTTATATAATTATATCAATATTACATAAAACATTAATATCCAACCAATTTTCACTCCTTTATCTTTTAACAACTTTTGCTTCACATCCCATTTTAACAAATAAAATATTTTTAAATTCGCGGTATTTACAAATACAATGACACTGACATGTGATTTGGTTTTATCGACAACCCATTGACAAGAATGTCAAGACAGAATATTTTTTAGTACGAAATAATGTCATTTAATTATGTTTATCTATGGATATTCGTCAATTTGGTCGCCGAACTTCACTATAATGGCAACATTTTCATTTATAGTTGACTTTAGCGACACATTAGTTATAGAAGGTTTATGGAACGTTTATGAATAAGCAATTTTATAGAACGTTTTATAAGCTTATTGAACACTTTAACTAATGAGTGCTTAAAACCTTCTATAAGCATTTTTTATGAATAAGACCGTTATTTTATACTAATCCTTTCATAATCACTGGTCAACACTGTTTTGTCACATGAAGTTAGTAGTAATTTTTTATTATGTTGGCAATCGTTCATTAAAAATCAAATATTATTTCCCTCCAATCACGTCCAGTTTTTTTGTGACACCTATAGATACATTTCTAGCCTCTAGGGATGGCGATTTTTTCCGATAAATATCGATTCGAATCGAAGTGTAATAAATCGATTCCCAAGAAAACGAGGCCCAAAGAATCGATTGTACGAAATCGATCTTCGATCTTTTCAGCTAAAAAGGGCGAAGATAGCGAAAAAACGGTCATCAGGGCCAAACAAGCACTGAAATACGTATGCATCTGCAAAAAAATGTCTATAACACCAAAACCAACATCGAAAAGATCTACTTTCGATTTTATAGGATGAAAGATCGATTCACTGAATCGATCCATTACTGGAGATTACAATAACAAATTATTTTGGGCCAAAAGATCGATTCTTAGATTAATCGATCTCAAATCGCCATGCCTACTAACCTCAAAACGCGTTTTTATAAAATAAACTTTATTTCGGCAACTGTATAACTACTGTATTTTACTAATTTACATTTTACATTGCTTTAGGGTGCAACATGTCTTTAAAAATACACATGCTGCACTTTAGTTTGGATTTCTTTCCCACAAATTGGGGTGCTATGAATGATGAACAAGGCGAGAGGTTTCATCAAGACATATCTTCAATGGAGAAGCGCTACCAAGGGAAATGTAGTCCACGAATGCAAGAAGATTATTGTTGGAATCTTAAAAGAGACCAACCAGATGCTAAATATTCTCAAAAATAATGTTTATAAATTGTACATTTAACAATTACTTCTTTAAGTGTAGCATTTTTTCTATATATACCTAAAAATATATTAAATTTATGTTTCTATATCACAAGGATACCTGACGTGTCAATTTTTTTCTTTGATGTATTATTGTTTGTAGGCCCTAGTATATTCAAAATTTGACATAACTTTTCGTGTTACAAAAAAAAATATTTTTTTTGTTGACCAGTGATAATTAAGTATATTAATTATAAATAGTTAGAGATATGGAAGAGCGGAGACTCGAGCTACAGGCATGTTTAAAATGCTCACTATACACTGAATAGATATAAAGAAATATACAAAGAAATGCAAATGTTTTATAATGCTTTTTATGCCTAGTGGTAAGATTAATTTCTGAAATAAATTATTTTTATTTTATTTTAAGGTTCTTTTATGGGATCATTATAACACGATATACATTTTTAACCAACTTTGTTATAACGAATAGCAAATAAATATGTGCTTACTAACACTAGTAAATATCTGTTATCAACTCCTCATAAGATTGGATTCCTCCCTGAGGTCTCCCTTATCACACCCTTCAAACTGGAACACAGCAGAGCTTAACACTTCTGTAATCATGTAAGACGACAGAAATAGATGTGGTGGTGTTGCCGCTGTAGTTGAATCACAAACAAAATCACACACCTTATAAATAGACTTATTCCAAACATGGACAATATATAAATATACTAGTCTGAAATATTTCAATACCATTTTAAGTTGAAAATCAGTTGTACATATATTTTACTTTTTTTGATGTGAAACATCTATAGCCGCACGTAAAAAAGATTTCTGGCGTGGCGACGATTACCTTTAACTACATAGACAAATGTTCTATAAGGGACAGAGCTATTAGAACAATGTGATAAAAAAAGACAACTAGTGTTTGATCTTGCGTTTCAAGTGTACGCAAACGTAAATATTGACCATGGAATATAGTGACAAATGATTACTTCAGTGAAAACGGGACATCGATTTTTTTATGTCAAATACTTTTTACTTGAAAAAATATAGTTAGAAATAATAAAAAACACGCTTTTATGATAAAATTAACTAAAAAGTAGAAAATAATTTTCAATCTAGGAATCATTTAAGGAAAAGTAAATAGTATAATTGTGCAAAAAATGTGGGGCGCTTTATGAAAACTGATAAATGGAGCACCCCATGTTTTTTTCACAATTATAATATTTACTGTTACTTAATTGACAATGGCAACGGTTCATTTCGGAGACAACGGCACGAAGCATCGAAAAAAGGGACTGTCCCGTTAAAAACGGGACGTATGGACGTATATTTCTCATTGATACTCATGCTTGTCAAAGACAATGAAATAATGGAAGAGAAGGTAAAAAATGTCCAGAACTGTCGATAATAGTTTTAGTACATCGTTTACGTAGAAATGTTATAGTACAGTTTAACTAAATAAATTATTATTATATAAATATATAATTTGATGAAAGAATGTATCTATACAGATGTATCGACTGGTTTAAAATGTACGATTTAAAAATTGTTTATATTTATTATCGTATATTAGTAAAGATTACTCACTCCTAACAAGAAAATGTACCCAGTTTTGAGAATTGAAATAGTTGCGTAAAAAAGTTTTGCCACGTCTCCGTGCTAAAATGTCCCTAAAATATTTGAAATAATTATTTATCTATTATGTAAATTACGCAGTATTAGTTATTTATTTGTAAATTTTCTCTAAAAATGTTTTTATTTGTCAAGAATTCAAAAAAAACTTACTAATAAGCCGTTTGTGGCTTCATTCAATTTCAAGGCGGCGAAGTATCTTTACTAATTTATGTTTATTATTTTCAGTTTTATTTTACACACGACCATTAATTGCAAAGTTGTGTACATTTTATAAATGTACTAGCTGACCCAGCAAACATTGTGTTGCCATATAAATAAAAAAAATGTTAAGGGTGATCAACCCTTATCACTTAAGAGATATGAAAAATAGATAGATAGTAGCCAATTCTCAGACTTACTGAATATGCATATAAATTTTGATGAAAATCAGTAAGAGCGTTTCGCAGGAGTACAGTAACTAACATCGTGACATGCGAATTTTATATAATCTTACCGTGATCTTTTTGAGGATTAATTTCTGGCTATACAAAGATTGTTTATTAAATTATGTTTAGGTTAATTTATTCAATTAAAGAAATTTTAAAATACCGTATACTATCCTATATAAATTTTATGGTAATATTTTTTATTATTTACCACAGATATCGAAGAAAATTTAGAGATTAGGATACAGAATTTCCCATATATCGATTTTATTTTATTAAAATAAACTATAAAAAGTTATATTTTGACTAAAACACACTAATATAAAAATTAAGCAGTGGGATCTTAAACTATAACATACACGTATGAACATCGTGAGCTTCAATAAAATGTCACTTCTGTTCTGTTGATCTATGGTCATAGATCAATGAAAATTTTTTCATTGATCTATGACAGTTCAATTCAATCAATGAAAGTTTTTGTCAATGAAAGTGATAAAGACGCAAAATGCATGGTCATGCATTTTGCGTCTTTATCACTTTCATTGACAAAAACATACTTTGTCTCTTTCTGGTTACTCATGTAATCATGGCGGATCGAACACGAAAAATAAACAAAATTTAATAATTTCTCTTCATTTACGTGTGATAGGTGATTCCATGAATCTTGTTTCTTTTTCGAGCATAATTTTTTCATTTATGCATTGCACAAGAAGGCATTTTGAGGCTTAAAATTCAAAATAATGACGTTTAACGTGTTCAGTGACATTCGTGTGTATTACTACGCCGCGCGAGAGCGACTGGAGTCGTTTTAACTCGTTTTACACCACTTGACGTATTTTGTATGTTTTAAGTATTGCCCGCTTATTTTTCTGATAATAAAATGTCTGACCGTGATAATTTAGAGAGTGAAAGTGATCAGCCTTCTGCAAAGAAAGCAAAATCACACTATGACACACCATCAAGTCATCAGTAAGTTAATTATTTTTTTATAATTAAAGTATGCATTTATCTGTGCATTAAGCACGCGTATATTTGGTGTGTTTTGAGCGCCAGCAAATGTAAAATCTACTATCTTGGTAGATTAAAATTCACATAAAAATCATTGCATACAATGTTTTTAAATTATTAATTAATTTTAATGTCATTCTTCTCAGAGAATAAATTTATTAAGACTGACAGAATTGTATTTCAAAATCAGCTGATGGCGTGCAGCGCACGAAAGTTTTTTCTTATTTGTTATAAATATGAACATTAAAAAATTAATTAATTTTTCTAATCATAGTGGCATTTATTGTGAAACATTCATTATTGATACTTATAATTTACGATTTTAGTAATATATTGAAATAACTAGCTAAGATTCTTGAGTTTACTAATATATTGGAGCCAATTTATTTTTTCTGTATATTTTAATAACATATTTTTGATGTGAAACATCTATAGCCGCACGTAAAACCGATTTCTGGCGTGGCGACGCATGCCGTGTACAGTAGTGTGTACGGTGTGGCGACGCGTCGCCATGCGCAATCGAATTCAATAAATAGTCATGGTTATCTGGAAAAAAATCGTAATATTTTATTTTATCATTATGACATATTTAGTTCCTATCACAATATGTTCTTTTCTGCATATTACTTTTACAAAATAATGTCGATGTTTCACATCTGCCAGGCGTCCCGTGACGGCTCACATTTTTTTTTAATTATGAGGAACACGTACTGAACAGAAAAAACTACTTGTATATTTGCGAAGGACAAAAGTTATTTCCACAGAAGCACGAAGTATCATCTCGTGTGACATCTCTAGAGATTACAGAGAACTCTTTGTCATCTCTCTTATTGAAATATGCGACCTGGATACATTATAGAAACGAGTATATACGTATTTTTAAAATATAATGTATTTTTCATCAACGTTATTAAATCATTCCTTATTTATATAATATAGAGGTTATAAACGAGCATGTAGATCTGTAGTGTTGCTGCTACCATTCATGAACTTTTATAATCAAGCCCATGAAACATTCTTCCCTTCTAATTACACGTAGGACTAACTTAAAACGCCAAGACGTAAGTCGTTCGCGTTTCCCTCTTACCATAGTTATTCTTGAAATTAGAAGTCAACTCTTAACACTATGCTTATGAAGCACACATAGCACCCCTATAGCTGGTGCTATATAAAGAAGTGATTGTGGATTTTGTCATGTAGCGAAATACCCAACAAATGAATAGGTTAACCTCGGAGTTTCTGAATACCAAACATATTAATAGGTTTACATCTGAGTTTCTGAATAAAACTAAGGTACAAGAAAAGACAACTGCCCAAGAAACTATCGACAGATTATAGATAAAATGCCGTACGTGTCATCAATACAAATAAGTTGTTTCGTCTGTTTTCGAAACCCTTGTCAGTGGCAACGGTCACCGCTCGAACCGACATGAACTATCGGCTTACACGATCGTAGGGAAAACTATACGTATCGATGATTTAAGATGTGAGGATCAAAAAGACCTGTATTTGTTTTTCAAGCTAATACTTACGCATTAGAAGGTGTAAGAACCCTTTGTAATTCAATTTTGGAGGCACCACCGCCACACTTGTTTTTGCCTTACAATAGCAATATAAAGTTTGACGACCCGCGTGGCGGAGCGGTCACTATACCAGTCTGACGCGCAGAGTTTCGGGTTCGATCCCCGGCCAGATAGACATCAAAATGACGCATTTGGATTTCTGTTTTGGGTCTGGGTGTTTGTGTATTTGTCTATGTGTATGTCCATGGCACCCACGACACAGGGAATCCTAGTGTGGGGCTGTGAGTGTAGAAAGCGTGTCTTTTTATAAAGCCCAGCTAAGTCCTGGTTTCAAGGGAAAACATAATGTTTGGTATGAGGAACTTATTCGAAGCGGTTCAACATAGTATTTTTCTTTGTTTATCACAAATTGTACGAAATAATAATTGAAAGGGTTTATGCCACTTTCACGGGCTGCTTACATAAAGATCAAAAAATAAAAGATTGCCATCGGCTGTATTTATTATTGAAAGATGTATGCAAAATTCCATCGTGTTAAAGCAGGCGGATGAAATCGCACCTGATATCTCATAAATAAAAATTATGTGGTATTGTAGGGTTTAGGGGACCCTCATCATGCTATGGCTACCGACCCAACAGGTTCGACACGAACTGTTGACTCAAGGGGTAAAGCCAATATTTACTGTCCTTCAGATGATTTATGGCTTGGCAAATATTTGACTAAGATTGTAATTCTCTTCGTATTCATAGCTTCCTGGTACAATTAGTTTTGTAAGTACATAATTTAAGAGAAATTATGTGTTGTGGAAAGGCACACGAGGCGTTGCAGCAAAGTTCTTAATAATATTAATTAATGTGTTTATGGCCGTAAGGTTCCAATTTTGTTGGGTTAATTACATATTTCTAGACCGAACTGACCATTTAGTATTGGGTGAACTGGACAATTTTGCTAGATAAAGCTACACATATTAAAAGTGGAAGTACATAATAAAAGGAACAGAAAAATGGACGAAAGCAGTGACTTTCAGGTACCCCCGAGACATGAAAAGGAAACGAGGAAGACAGTTTCGAAGATAGGAGGATGATATAAAAGCAACAGCAGGAAAAACATGGTCAAGGATAGCTCTAAACAGGAAATAGTGGAAAGAAATGGAGGAGGCCTTTACCAAAAACGGGCAAACAGACCACATTGTCAAAGTCGCCTAACTGAAGTCATAAAGTTTACTTAAATTACTTTTAAGTATGTGTCTGAATAAAGGATTATTATTATTATTATTAACAGTGTAATTTACAGTTTATATAATTTACAATCGTCCTTAAATCAAATTTTCAGTCAAATCAAATTAAGAATTTAATTTGAACTAAATTTGACTGCATATTAATTCATAATTCTAAATAATAATTTCAAGAACCGAATGCTTATAATACAATATTATAATATAGTTTAATATTAATAATTGATATTGTTTTCAATCACTAAACTAATCCGTTAAGTAAAGGGTATCGTATAAAGTAATTTGTTAGTACCACATTTTCGTTTTATCTATCTTTTGATCCTCGTTTTAATCTTTACCCTGTCCAAGGTTGTCTGGGACATTGCTTTCGAGAATAATGTCATATTGTCTAGCTTTATATCCTTTATATACTCACCAATATTTAACATTGCTATTATAAGGGTACATGTAAAGAATATAATATTGTATTTGGACACGCTTCCTTTGAGGTTCACAAACTTTGTATGTAAAATGTTCGACGTTTTCAATGTTTTGTTAACAAGTATTTTTAGCAAAAAGATCTAACGGAGGCGGTGCCTAAAGTTTCCAAGTCTTTTTGAGTACCTACCTACGAGAATCATTTATTTATAACTTTTCTGCGAGGCACGCACCTCTGATTTTTCAAAGTTAAGTACGTATTATAAATTAATTATCATTTGATAAACGGTGAAGGAAAACATCGTGAGACAACCTGCATTATGAGAGATTTAAAAAAAATGTCAAAGGTATGTGAAGACTACCAATACGCACTTGGCCAGCGCGGTGGACTATGGCCTAATCCTTCTCATTATGAGAGGAGACCCGTGCCCAGCAGTGAGACAGTAATGGGTTGTTGATGATGCTGATGATTCCCAATATCGGATAAATTCCCTAACTATTTATTTAATTCCCAATAACATAACATTAAATCTTAGTTCCAAAATATTCCAATCAGTTCCAATTAACTCAGTCAGTCTCAGTGACAAATCATCTAATTCCCGATAACTTGATGGTAATTTAATCCATCAGGATTAATATCTCTCGAGACCTACAGATTGAGAAGCTTCTCCAATCGTTACTAATTTTATTTTTATCATATCGGGTTTGATAATTGTAATAAGATTTTTTTCGTGTCAAGACAATAATCATATGTAAGGTTTCATTTATTATTATACCTTACCGCGTTAGTTTAACATTATAAAAATAAATAAAATTAAAATTAGTTTAAAACCATTCACTCGAAAAATAATGCTGGCCACATATTTAATTGGCCGTAACGCTGTATTCGTGATTTAAAAAAACAAAAGTAGATTATGGCGGGAAACGGCAGATGTCAAGGACGATGTTTGTGGAGGTCTTGGAATTAATTAAAAATAACTAGCTGGATTCAAGTCTTTCATTGGAGATACCCCCAACACATAAAATTCATTATTTCCCGGTCAACTGGATAGGTATGGTGATTCTTTACTACTCGTACGTTTATTGCATTCGTGTTTTTCTATAATACCAATTTTATTAACAACTAGCTGACCCGGCAAACTTTGTACCGCCTCAAAATCTATTTATCAAATGTATTTCATATAAAATATAGCCTATGTTACTCTCGTGGGTACCTAATGTAGCTTTCGAATGGTGAAAGAATTTTTAAAATCGGCCCAGTCGTTTTTGAGCCTATTCATTACAATCAAACAAACAAACAAAGTTTTCCTCTTTATAATATTAAAGATTAAAAATACAATTACTACTTATTTAAATAATTATATTAATTGCTAATGAATTTTAAAAAAGAATTCTATTATAATCTACACATTGCGCATAACGCTATCACCTTTCCTGTTAATTAAATTCCCAATATTCCATTACATTCCCGGAAAAATAGCTAAGGGATTCCCGGGCAGTGTTCCGGCATCTTCTCATTTAGAATGAGGTATAAGGCGCGTGATACAAGGTGATATTATGTAATAACGTACATTCTTGGACCGTACTCCGTGGTATCCAGGGATTTGAAGAGTTAGGGTTCTATCACACGAGCGACAGTAAGCTGATATACGAGCGAAAGCCCGCGATGACGATCGTCGACTGTCGTTAGCGGTCTCTGTCGCGATCGCCCACGACTGCCGCCGACTGTCGTTGCTGTCGGCAGTGTATGTCGCCGGCTGTCGTTACCGGTCGGGAGTGTACGTCACCAACCAGCGACAATCGCCGGCGAAGTCTGTCGTTCGTATGTTAGTGCCCTTAAGGATGCTTTTATGATGTATTTGCTGTTTCAGAATTTACATGTGAAGTACTTTTAGTCTCAATGTTGTACAACGACAAACCGTCACATCTTTTATTTTATATAATAGTAATCGCGTTTTTACTGTTTATTACTGTGATAATTTTCGTCCTAAATACAAATTTATCATAATTATGATTTTGACGACAAGTCATCAATTCTCCAATTAGGAAAATTCCTAGTATTAAATTCTGAAAAAAAATAAATCGGCCGTATACAAAAATTTCCAGTCGTAAAAATATATTTTATCTCTTAAAACATTCAATCCTACATCCTTTCGTAATCTTCGAAATATACTGAAACTTTGCTTCTTTGTGTGCGGGTTCAACTTACACTTGGCCAATTATTATTATTCGGGGTACAAACTGGCTTAATATGCGAAAACAGTCACACGGCAACAATAAAACATACAGTTCCTTTAGTCAGAAAAACTTTCCTAAAAACATCCCACCACAGATTTAACCCGTAACCGAGTTTTTCGAGATAAAAGGCGATTCACGAGCGGGCCTTTTTATACAAAGGCCTCGGAGTCCGTTTCCTTCGCAAAGAGGTAATATGCGGTTAGTATTTCCCTAAGGATAAGAACGAATTTATGATTTTTCGCAAAATTTCTCCCTACATTGTATTGTGTTCTGTATAATTGTGTACTGTTGGTACATAATTTGTGTAGCAAATAGCGACATTGTGCGTTATTGTTTGATGTTGACGAACCCGACACGCTTGTCTAGTTACAGATTGTGATAGTATACTGTTAGCATTATACGTATTGACAGAAGTATATCGTCTATTAAAGTGACACATTCCGTATGGAACTTAGTCTTTAATTGCACCAAAGAAGCCTCTACAGTCACGCATGCCATGCCAAGAGTAGCAGACGAGCATACAGTTCACCTGATGGTAAGTGGCTAATGCTGCCCATAGACATCTGTAATTAACCCCAGATGGATTCCTACATGAGGTTGGCTACAGATGCGCCGCTATCCCTGAGGACTAAGCTGGAGCTGAACCTCGAAAGTATGTGTCCCTTACACCCTTCAAACCAAAATACAGCAACGCTTAACTGCTATTATAAGATAGAAAAAAGTGTGGTGGTAGTGCCGCCGGAGTCGAAGCACAAAGGGTTTTAATTATATCACATTGGATGGAACTTGTTTTCAATGATAGGACAAAATAAGCCTCTACTGTTGCGCATGTCAAATGGTATGGAATAAGTTTTAATGCAAAATAAAAGTAGTAAAATAGAAGTTTGATGATCACTAGTCACTGCCGGTCATCTACATGTGCATTCTTAATATAATTTGTATTCTACCAGGAGCACAATCACAAAAACTGCTTCTAAAAACTAACTAAGAATAATTGATATTACTATTTTTGTCGTATCACCACCCTAAAACTGAAAATCTTTTCACCTCACACCTTTGATATTTAAAGCAAAAATAGGTGGTGTCTCTACAGCATTCAATAGACTGTGAGATTCTTTACAGAAAATGCAACAATATCGTTGCAACTATGCAACTATATACATTTTAATCATAATGTAACCGATCCTCTCAATAAAGTGCAAGAGCCCCACTTAGTGACCCACGACGACATAGTTTTAAAGTAGGTCACACATGACAGCGTACTATAATGAAGCTCTCACTCTTGACATTAATTACGAAAATTTGACTCCGATATCATCTTAATGATGTGGCGTGTTTTATTTTATGAACATATATGATGTAATGAACTTACATGTTATATATTAAATTCTCGTGTCACAATGTTAGTTACCGTACTCCGACTCGGAATCGGCTACTATCAGCAAAAGCTGAAAAATCATACCCCTGAGTGATAAGGGTTGTTCACCCTTAACATTTTTTTAAATATTTGAACAAAATTTCTTGTTTTTATTTTTCTACGATGTGGCATTAAAATACATACAACCCTAATTTTTTACCCTTTTATTACCAACCTCTATTTTTTAATAGACATTTCAGTAATTTTATCAGTTTTCATACCGCGCGATGTAAGAATTTTAATTTTATTTATATGGCAACACAACGTTTGCTGAGTCAACTAGTATTTTTATAAGATAGGAAACGAGGTTGCAGTCCACCTGATAATAGTAGATGCAGCCGTCCACAGACATCTGTTACCGAGTCTAAACAGAACAGATTCTACCTAAAGCTGATTAGTGATTACATATATGTGCTACTTTGAAGACAAAATGGTCACGTCATATGTAAGTTAAATGGCATCCAAGCCCTTTACCAACACGCAAGAAACGCCAAAAAATATTATGTAGCTTACAAATAAATAATTGACAAAAAAGATGTACCGTAAATAGACAGGATGTCCCGAAAATAGTATACATATAAACGTGTATAGTCCGCTCCAAACTTCTAGTCTGCTCTAGAAGTTGTTGCGCGCAGGTTTAGTTAGCATATACTCCGTAACGCAGCTATGTTAGCGTTGGCGAGAGCGCGCAGCGGGCGGGTGCCGGGGGTCCCCGCGCTATCTTCGTCCCGCTAATATCTGCAATTTGCTGTTGCAAAGCGACTCGTTCCTTTATTCGGAGCGGACTAGCAGTTTGGCGCGGACTCTAACACAACATTGGTTAAATTAATTAATCCCGAATACCGAATAAAATCAATTTTAGTTTACTAGAATACTTGATGGTTTTTAAATTTGAATTTCAGTAAAACTGAAAAAATATTATAGCTTTGTTAATATTTTTCGTATGACTACTTCCAATTTGATTTGTAATCAAATTTATGAATAGATCGCCATATCAGGGACATTACATTTTTTCATTAATCATAACCGAACATTTTATATTCACGAAAAGGTAAAATTGTAAAGGTTAATGTACCAATTTTTGCCATCAAAATTCTGGCTGGCGTAAAAAATATATGCTCTTTTAAGTGAAGATTATATTAATGCGCAATAAAAAATAGGCCACTTCTATTTTTACTTCTGATTATATTTTTTAACCGACTTCAAAAAAGGAGGAGGTTTCTCAATTCGACCGTATATATATATATATATATATATATATTTTATGTTTGTTCGGCGATTTTTTCACGATGCCGCGACCGATCGACATGATTCATACACCATTGTATGTGGCTAGTTTCACAGGGGGTCCCATTTCGAGGAAATTTGAAAATTTCCGCCAGTTTTCCCGGAAAATTGGAAAAACCCGATTTCATATAAACTTAAATAAGTCGAGTATTTCTTAACCAATTTTAATTTCCTTTTTTTCATATGAAAGGGAGTTTCATTGCTGTACTTTTCTACCTTAACATTAGTATGATCTGATGATTAGAATTTAAGTAATGGGGTGAAACTCATCATCACTACCCCTGCTTTTTACATATTTTATGACAACTTACCTTCTGCCCACTCAATTCTCATGAAACTTAAAATGAACATTGAGTATCTAGGTTAACATGATATGATGGAAAATTTTACCTTCAACTCTTCAACCGCTCATATTGGACACGCTGTTTACGCTGTTATCAAACGAAATATATTGAGCGCCGACTTCAGAAATATGTACTAAACCAACATTTATTTCAATTATTTTTTACTTTGTAGTGACATAGAAGTCGATTTATTTTTTTGTTAAAATATTTTTTTTGTCATTTATGGTTAACAAAATAAAGTTATTTTGACACTGAGTTATTTAATTTTAGAATTGTATTGTAGATTTAATAATTAAAAAGTAATCTAAAAGTTGCCCTTTTTAAGCTACGGCACCAAATAGGTGGTCTATTTTCTTTCAATTAGTAGGTATACTTTAATAACTTGACGATGTTGTGTACCTCAAAATAGATGCATGAGTTCGTGATGTGTTCAGAAACAATATTTTGAAGTTACTTAATATTTTTAAAATAAAAGAATTCCTTTATGTGAATGTACTAAATCTCTGCTTTTACGGCCGTTCTCAATAATCTACTAGAGATCCTGAGCGCTATCTTCGCTTCATATAATGTAAGGTAGTAGACATAACTATACTTCACGAACCGATTCACGCTAAAAATAAGAGTGGCGGTAGTACCTCATATTTAACTATACCGGTTACCGGTTCCGAAATACAGCTAGCATATAAATGTACCCATCGCACCAAGTTTCCACTTAAGTTACTCTTGACAACAAGCTGCATAAACCATCAGAAGTTTAATAACAATTTGCAACACCGAGACGAGAACTAGTTTCGAATCAACAGAGTAATTTAAATGTCAAATACTTCATGAAGCACGTTTTCAGTCATTGAAATGACATTTCTCTTCATAAACGTAATAAAAATCTCATTTTGGTACACTTCGAAATGGATTATCCCAGTTGTAAGAACGAAAGTGGGTTAATTATGTATAACTTGACTTGATTCAAATGAGATTTTTTTTTATAATTTAGGAGCAGCAGACGAGCATGCAGTCCACCTGATGGTAATTGGCTATTGCTGCCTATGGACATCTGTAGTCAACCCCAGATAGGATATAATTATTCGTAACTGAGGTCGGTCAAAGACGCGCCGGTACTCCTGAGGACTAAGCTGGAACGTCTCGGAAAGTATGTCTCCCTTACCACATCCTTCAAACCGGAACATAGCTGCGCCTAACACTGCTGTTATTAGGTAGAAATTGCCACACCTATTTCTATCCTATACCACCTATCCCGTGGTGATGCCGCCGGAGTCGAACCACAAAGGGTTCTACCACCATCACAAATTCTAATCTATAGTGTCGGTTATATAATTCATTTTATTTTCAATGAAAGCTGTGATAGTTTAGTGATAGTTCAGTGGTTTTAAATTCGATATTTCGCTCGAGGGGCTCTCGTTTAAATACCAGTTGAAGGTAAACATCATGAGGATACTTACATAACTAACAGTTTATGTAGTAGTACTTAAATAAAAAAGTAGTCAAGAACTGGAAGGTATGTGTAGACAACTATTTCGCACTTGGCTAGCGTAGTGGACTATACCTTAACCTTTTTAAGTTTATAAAGATTTTTATAACAAGACAGACGGCATCCACACCGAATTCAGGGAAACGTAAGAACTTTTTTACGCCACGAATAGGTATGGTGGTAATACCGTCCCGGTAGAGCAATACTGGTTCTACTACCTTTCAATGTTTGCATTACCTCCTTTTAAACTAACAATAGATTCGAAATTTTGTAGTCAGTGGATCCACAAAAATCGACTATTGTAGGAACAGCCACAGTGTACTGCCACAATGGAACTACCACATCACAACTACATTGACGTCATTTTTACAACACAACATCTCTCCACACCCCCCTGATATAAGACACAAAGCAACTCTACGTTACAAAATATCATTCAGCATAATTCATGAAATCAAAACATCTTTATACACTTGAAAAACCGTACTACATTTTCGACCAAATATACAAACGGAGTTTAACATAATCGTTCAGAAAACAAAGGGAACAGATTAAAAAGAAATTCAAATGAAAAATACAAATGATGATTCGCGGGTAGTCGCGGATAATATACGCAAATTTAGTGTGCTCCTTATTTTTGCTAATTAAAATTATAAAATAGAGTACATTTTTAATGTAAATGTGTTAATTGTGTGATAAACCCTATTGCACTCACTGCCAATTTCACACTTTCCTGTTATCTTTCCCTAATTGCATATTTTGGCATATCTCTCCTGCCTAACAATGGACAATCAGCTGTCAAGCAATTTAGAAGAGCTAGAGAAATTATTTTCATCGCGTATGGCCAGTTATGAAGAAAAATTGCAGAAGTTCTCAGCTGGTGTGAGTCCTGTACATCCTGACATCACTTCATTGTCCCGTGAGTTCACTGAATTCAAGTCTTTTGTTTGGCAAACATTAAATAAATTAAAATCCCAAATGGAACTCCTGACACTGGGTTTGGACAGACATGAAACTGTCATGCGCAGAAAGGTATTGTTGTTCCACGGGCTGCCTGAAAAACAGAATGAAAAACCAATGGATATAATTTATAAAGTTATATCTGACCAAATGAAGGTGACAGATATACTGACGGAGAACTTACATGTCTGTCACCGCCTGGGTTCATTCAATGGCAAGAACAGACCAATTCTTGTAAGGTTCCACGAAGTCCAACATCGACAGGCCATTTGGTTAGAGAAAACGGCTCTGAAGGGCACCGGAATTACCATTTCTGAATTTCTGACACAAGCGCGGCATAAGGCTTTCATGGCAGCACGGAAGCACTTTGGTGTGAAGAATTCCTGGACTTCAGAGGGTAAAATTGTGGTGCTCCTTCCAAACAAATCCAGGCAAAAGATTGAAACCATGGCAGAACTTCAGTCACTGATAACTTCATATCCTTCTGTGAGCACTGATACAGCCTGTGAATCGAGTCATTCGACACAAATGTCTCCTCAAAATGCTGCTTCAAAAGCTGTAACTGCTGCCCGGAAAACTCGACGTCGTTAAGTTTTTACTGAACTTGTTCCACAATGTTTACAACACAACTTCAATATCCTATTAACATTGTAATAACTCTGTAAACCTCTTGTATTTGGCCGCGTAACACTATGCATATTTGTAACAAAACTTGTCGGTATGCTAAAAACAATAGTAAGCACTTATTTACTTTGTTCTCACTTTTTGCCGTACATTGGTTAAGATACTTCTTAAGGATTAATTTTGCATGCTGACAGCTGAGCCGACAAGAGTGACAGTAACAAGCATGGACATTTCTAAGATCACGTCGTTTGACTTTGACAACGTCAGTACACAATAATAGTAACGTTCCGTTTTATGTATAATATTACTTCTCCTTTTATTTATGTTTGTTTTAATCAATGTTAAAATTTTACATTAGTTTACTTTTGTTTTATTATTATTATTTTTTAATTTTTTAGTTATTTTTTTTTTCTTTTCTTTGCTCTGTGTAGTTTCATATTGTTATTAATCTTCGTTTAAGTCGTTTCATGTCAGAATTTCTGTTCTTCTCAAAATAGATGTCGATGTAATTTCTTTTTATTTGTTTTTTTTTTTTTTGTCTATGTTTATTTTACTTTCTAGTTGTGTTTTTTTTTTTTTTTTTACTCAGTGGTATAATTTTATTTTATTATTTTTCGTATTTTTTTTCTTTTCTTTTTTAATGTTCTCTGTTTTGCATAGTTAAGTGTTAAACTTATTTAAAATAATTTCTTGTTAGAAATATTCATTTTCTGAAAGTAGATGTCACTGTGAGTTGTTTCTTTCATCAACCCTAATGGAGAGTGCTAGGGGTCTATGCACATATTATATATATATTTTGTTAGTTAGTGTAATAAAGATTTAAGTATATTTAAATATTTACTAATATATTTATATGATTATGCATGATTTATGTGATATTAATGATAGTTTTTTCTCCTGCTCTTCGTCATCTTGTAGCTTTGTTAGTGCGGACAGTGACTCGTCTTCCGCTTGTCTAACTCTGCATGAACAGATTTCCGCTTCTTACTCCGGTTACTTAACCAATTTTAACGTTGCTCATATAAATGCACAAAGTATTCCTGCTCATTATTCCGATCTTCTGGCATCCTTTGGTACCACACACTTGGACGCGTTACTAATTTCGGAGTCCTTTCTCAAACCCTCTCTTCTTTCCTCCCAGTTCGCGTTACCAGGATATGTCCTTATACGTAATGATAGAACAGGTAAAGGCTGTGGAGGTGTATGCATTTAGCTCCGCGCAAACATACCGTTTAAGGTGGTGAGTGCTTCTCCTTCACAATACAGTGAATCAGCTGAATACCTGTTTCTTGAACTTACACTTCATTCATCTAAAGTGTTACTTGGGGTATTATATTGTCCTAATCTTAATATTGATTACTTTAGCACTTTAGACGATATTTTAGCTGACATGTGCCCTATATTTGATCACATCCTATTAATGGGGGATTTTAACACATGTTTATTAAAAAATGACCTTCGTGCGTTAAAATTGCAATCTCTTCTAGCTTCATATAATCTTCAGATTCTGCCACTTGGGCCAACTCACCATTTTCCAAATTGCACCCCGTCTCTCCTCGATCTCATGATTGTTTCTTCACCTGGTAACGTCGATACACATGGGCAAATCACTTCTTCTTTTTCATATCACGATCTTGTGTATTTATCTTATCATATTCGTACTTCTAAGCGTAGATCGCAATATCTCACACTTCGCAGTTACAAGGGCATCGACTTGGAGGCATTGCGGCGTGATGCTGATGCTATTGACTGGACACCACTCGTAAATAGCGTCAGCATAGACGACAAAGTGCGTGAATTCAATCACCAGATTCTCAAACTCTATGACAGCCATGCACCTCTTAAACGCGTTAAAGTTAGGCATGCTCCAGCTCCGTGGCTTACCTCGGATATCAAAGAGTGTATGGCCCTTAGAGATAAGGCCAAAAAGAAGTTTAAACGTTGTCCTTCCGAGCAGAATCTGGCCACGTTTAAGCGCTTACGGAATCGCTGTAGTCGTCTGTGTAGGGATGCAAAGAGACGCTATTTCCATGACTCTCTTGTCAACCGTAGCTCCGCTGAGGTGTGGAAGTTTCTTAAATCTGTAGGAATTTGCAAGCCTGCATCTATTGTTAATAGTGGCTTGGATCTAAACCAATTAAATAAATATTTCTCTCTCCTGCCTTGTTGTTTGGATCCCGTCACTAAAAATAAAACATTATTTACACTTACAAATATCCCCAAACCATCTTGTTCACCATTTAGCCTCACGGTAGCTACGGAAGAAGACGTTAAAAAATCAATTAAATCTATAACTTCGACCGCGGTTGGAAATGACAATTTGTGCTCAAAGATGATCTTATTAATCCTTGATAATATCCTTCCTATAATGTCCCATATATTTAATTTTTCTTTATCCTCCTGTACCTTTCCCGTTGTCTGGAAGCAGGCGAACATTACCCCTTTGCCGAAAAACACGAACCCCGTTTCTTTTTCGGATTTCCGTCCTATCTCTATCCTGCCATTTCTTTCAAAAGTACTTGAGCACATTGTCCGCAAGCAACTTTCCACTTTCCTAATTAATAATTCTCTTCTTAGCCCCTACCAGTCTGGTTTCCGGCCCGGTCATAGCACCGTATCTGCGCTGCTGAATGTCACTGATGATGTTCGGTGGGCAATTGAGAACAAATCTCTTACCGCACTGGTTCTGTTGGACTTCAGCAGTGCTTTTACTTCCGTAGACTTCGACATCCTTTCTGGAGTTCTCAGTTCCATTAATGTCTCATCTTCTGCCGTTACATGGCTTAATTCTTATCTTCGAGGACGATCACAGCGAGTCCGCCAAGGGGAGTATTTCTCGGACTGGTGTGAGCTCACTGCTGGTGTTCCTCAGGGTGGCGTTCTCTCTCCATTACTTTTCTCTATTTTCATAAACTCCATTACAAAAATTATTTCCTCAAATTTCCATCTTTACGCAGATGATTTACAGCTATACCGTCACTTCACTGTACCTAACGCCGTTAGTGAAATTAACATATTAAATAATGATCTCTCTCGGATAAGTGAATGGGCTAAAGCTTTTGGTATTTTGGTGAATCCCAAAAAATCACAAGCAATTATTGTTGGTAGTAGGTACCATCGAAACTTACTGAATTTTAGTACTTTACCAACAATAATTATTGATGGCGTTCCAATCCCATTATCCAACACAGTAAAAAACCTTGGTGTTGTTTTGGATGCCAATTTATCTTGGGATTCACACGTGCGAGAAGTAAGTCGCAAGGTCCACTTTTCTCTACACTCGCTTAAATGTCTTCAAGGTTTCTTGCCCTTTAAAACAAAAATTTCTCTAACTCAAACTCTTATTCAGCCGATTTTAGATTACGCGGACGCTTGCTATTTGGATGCCACACAGGAGCTATTAAATAAACTTGAGCGCTTGCAAAATCTCTGCATTAGATTCATCTTTGGTTTAAGAAAGTTCGATCGCGTTTCCCATTTTCGCAAGGATCTCAAGTGGCTCCCAATCCGTTTTCGTAGGAATACTCGTATCCTCTGTCTCCTTTATAATATCCTGAAAAGTCCATCCTCTCCCTCCTATCTGAAACACCGTTTTTCATATACACGGCCTTCTCTGGCACCTTGTAGATCTCATCTGAAATCCCTTCTTAATTATCCTTCTCACAAAACTTCTTTCTACTCCCGCTCCTTTTCCGTTCATGCAGTTAGACTATGGAACTCACTACCGCCCCATATTCGTCTTTCCAACAGTATTTCTTTGTTCAAAAGAAGAGTAAAAGAGCACTACTTATCACTGTCATAATTAAGTATATATTTGTATGTATATATTGTCATATGTATATATTATTGTATATATTATGTGTATATAATTGTATATATGTATATGTATATGATATCTATCCTACTTATCTATTTTGTGCACACTTTATTTGCCTTACATACAATTTTTCTGACCATAGGGGCTGCTGGAAGAAATTCCAGGTTGGAATAAGTAGTCCTTTGTACTACATTTCTTTTTAATACTCTATTTCTTTGTTATGTTCTGTGTACACAAATTTGTAAAAAAAAAAAAAAAAAAAAAAAGAATACCTGAAACAAACGCGTTAAAACGAAAGAACAGCCCTTCATTATTCTGAAGAAGTTACGAAGATTCTTCTTCAAAAATATTCTTATATTTTTCGACAGTTATTGTGAAAAAGGCTTGTCCTGACTGACTGATTCATCAAGGCAGAAAGAACATAAAGTACTAAAAATACATGGATGCATGGTGTTTAGATAATAACTTATTTTTATGACGTAGACAACTAACCATTGGGGAGAATTTTTATTCGAAGTAGTGGAACCAAGTTTTAAACCAAATTCATCGAACTTGGTTTAAAACTTAGTTTATAGTTTTGGTTAGAAATAATGAAACATTCATTTCGATGTTTTTGACAATTGAACCCTAAGTGGTAATACTAATATGCTTTATTGTACCCATAAATAGTAATGTACACAGGGAAAATTTATAATTTAAAAAATACAATAGGCGGCCTGTTCGCTAATATAATCAGCGATCTCTTCCAGGCAACCTACAGGTGCGGAGTTATGGTAAAAAAAAATAGAATAATAGGCAGGGTGCAAATAACAGTTAATAATAAATGAATGAACAAAATACAACTTTCGGAACAGATTAATGAAAGTATTTGAAAGAAAGGAGCGAGATTTAATAGAGTTGTGACAGATTAAATAAATAAAGAAATAAAATTACAGATAGCAAAGCATACGGAAAAGAAACGAGCCATAGATACAGTTAGAAGTTAGAAATAATATAGTGTTTTAAAGTTATTATATTATGATTTACGCGTACGAAGTCACTGGCAAATACCAATATAGCGATATTTTCGAAAATTATTTCGTTTCAAAAACACGTCCGTAATAAGTACGAGTGATGTTTATCCCAGCGGGAAATCACAAATTTGAATTGCTAAATTTCTTTAGGTTTTATTTATTTTTTGTTTGATTCCCCGCTGTGTTTATGATGCTTGAAATGGACATGTTACGACGGGTGCCCGGATGTGTGGACTATATTAGGGGCGTCCCTTTTCCGTCCGTTAGTTTCAAAGGCTTATTTCCATCACATACGTTTCTCTCATTTGCTATATATATGTATGTTTGTAGAAGCAAAGGCTCGTAGATGACGTGAACTGTTCCTCTACTTACGATTTAAGAACTTGAAGTAAAAATACTTTTTTTATAACATAGGGGTAGCAGACGAACATGTAGTCCACCTGATGGTAAGTGGCCACTGCCGCCAATGGACATCTGTAATGATCACCAGATAGGATTAGATATTCCGACCTGAGTTCGATCACAGATACGCCGCTACCCCACTTTTGTGAGGTGTAAGCTCGAACGCCTCTGACAAGTATATCTCCACACCCTTTAAACCAGAACACATCAGCGCTTAAAATTGCTGTTGGGGCAGAAATAGGTGTGGCGGTGGTGCCGCCGAAGTCGAACCACAAAGGGTTCTACCACCTTCAACAACATGCATACAGATTAAATTATATCAGATTTATGAATTCAATAACACATGGTCCTCCTTATAGTCTTCTTATTGGATACGGTCTCCTTTCATAATAAGAAGGGCTATTAACTACAGTCTACATCGCTAATTAACTGGGGATAAACAGACTTGATACACCATTGAAGACATTGTGAAGACGTCTTGATATTTTTCAGCATGTGATCTACTGTTTTACAGACAGTCGACCATTCTGCTCTATAGGTTAAGATTGCAAGCTCACTTGTATTAATATAAACTTCTCTTCTTGCAAGATAATCTGAACAATATTCAGCAAACATAATCCACCACAAATTCATGGTACATTTTTTTTTTTTTATAATATAAGAGTAGCAGACGAGCATGCAGTCCACCTGATGGTAAGTGGCTACTGCCGCCCATGGACATATGAAATCAACCCCAGATAGGATTAGATATTCCTACCTGAGGTAGGCCACAGATGCGCTGCTACCCCTGAGGACTAAGCTGGGACGCCTCGGAAAAGTCTGTCTCCCTTACCACACCCTTCAAACCGGAACACAGCAGCGCCTAATACTGCTGTTATTAGGTAGAAATAGGTGTGGCGGTGGTGCCGCCGGAGTCGAACCACAAAGGGTTCTATCACCTTATAATGGAACCATAGAATGGAGGTATGAATAAGTTACCAACTGATCTCAGTTCAGAATTCCTTAATCCATCCAAAGGTATCCACTAATAAGGCTTAACATCTATTAGGGGATGAACATAGACATACTTGTGGTAAACTTTTCCACTAACGGTTGAGTAACTTTTAATTGGTACGTATTTGTGACCTCTAAATATGTAATATATGAAGTCAGACTTGAAGTCAATGACTAATACTTTTTCCCACGGGACTAAAATGAAATGTTTCATATAAGAGTCATTAGTAAATTACTCGTAATTTACTAATTACGACTAATTGCTTCTACCAGAATACTTTCTGGTAGAAATAAATCTAATAATTAACTTAGTATTCAAAATAATTATAGTTTAAAAACTAAAAACCACGCTAAAATCTCACAAGGAAAATCGTTAATCCTGATTCCTGACGATCTTGATGAGGAGAATGGGATAAAATTATTAAAATCGTGTATTGTCATCAGTTCTTGATAATTGTTCAAAATTTTAAATGAATCAGACCGTTCAAAGTGGGTAAAAATCGAGTTCAAAGATTCCGTCACCTACATACATACATACATACATACATACATACAGCCCAAGCTAATAAAAGCGTGGTAAAAAGAAATACCGATAATAATTATACGACCCGCGTGGCGGAGCGGTCACCATACCGGTTTGAGGCGCTATGTCCCAGGTTCGATACCCGGCTGGACTTTTATCTAAATGATGAGTTTAGGTTTCTGTGACGGGGTCTGCGTGTTTGTGTATTAGTCTCTCTGTGTAACATACATAACATAAATAACATCCGCGACACGGGAAATCCTAGTGGTGCTGTGAGTGTATTAAAAAAAAAGTGGTCCATAAGTATGCTATGCTTCTGCAAAAGAAGAATTTCTTTACTCGGGAATTAAAATGTTTAAAAATTGGAAGACATAAAAATAACGGATGAATGAAAAAGTTACAGTGTCCTTACCAAGAAATTCTATATAAAGAGATAATATTTTCCCCATAAATCGTTGCTCCGGCAAAAATAAGAGAACGGAAATGTTTCGGTTAAAATTTTCAGCGGAGTTCGCAGAAATAAGTCATAGGAAACATTAATTCAATGTAGGAAAAGGCAAAGAAATGAAAACCGACAAACCTTTTGAGATATGGGCGTCTTGCCAGAGCTAGAGTATAGTATACAGATGCGCTAGATAGTGCAGTGGATGTTGCTTACTTTTATTCTTAGCCAATCTTAATAGGGTTCCGTAACCAATGGGTAAAAACGGAACCCTATTACTTAGCCTCCTGTCAGTCCGCCAGTCTATCTGTCAGTCTGTCCGTCTGTTATAGGGATCTATCCTCCAAACCATAATAGATAGACACTTGATATTTTTAGAGTCTATGTAAGTTTAAAATAAATTGAGGTCGCCATAAAATAAATCACTATTTTTCGACGTATTTTGCTTTATCTATAGAACCGTAATACTTACACAGTTCAAATTTTCAATGGCTGTTATAATAACAAATACAAATAATAAAAAAATAAGAAAATTTTGGTGGTACGGAACCCTCCGTGTGCGAGTTAGACTTGAACTTGGCCAATTATAACACTTGCCAATATGCCATGAGCTTATTGAAGCGAACGTTTTCAGGATACACAAGCCTTTTATTGGGTTAGTCGTGTCAAAAGATGGCGATGCACAACTTTGAAGCGTCTTATTTTGATTTTGTTTATTTGAACGTATTTGAGTTGTGCGTTTATTCATGCATAGCGATATATACTCGTACTTATTTATGCAGTACGGCAAAAAAAACTGAAATTTTGAAACAAGCATTTTGTTTACCAATTATCCAACGCATCAAAGAAAACAGAACGATTAGAGAATAGAACGGTAATTTCATAGACAATTCATTACAGGTCATTTGGTCCCCTGGTAATTAAACTGAAACTTGAAATGCAAATCATAAATAATAACCCGTAGACTTTGTTTGGGTTTATTATTCCTGTAATTCCGGGACCAGTATAGGGCTACGGTATCCCCTGCCTATCGTAAGAGGCAACTAAAAGGGGGCTTCCGGGGTTGCGGGCGGCAAGGATGCGAGCTCGAAACGTCCAGTAAGCGACGCCGGGAAGGATGGCGGTATGTGTGGTCGCATACCGTTGGGACGGGGGTGATAGGGCTTAGTTCTAAGCGCGTAAGACCGCTAAGTAGCGCTAAGAGTTCCACTTAACCTTGTGTCGCTCCCACGATATAGGGTCTTTTGAAGGTTCCCCCTCGTGAACAAAAAAAAACAGACTGGGTCACCAATGCATAACTGGGATGCGAATCTCTAATTCTACCGTCAAGTTTAATTGACCGGATTTTAAAACTTTTTGGAGGCAAATTTGGTAATATCAGAACTTTAATTAAAATTTCCAAAACATGTATTATTTTCATATCATTTCATCATATTAATTTCAAGTTTATTTTTAAGTTTACACAAGTACAAAGCCATGTAAATAGAAGAACGTGTATGGAAAAATTGGACGATTTACGAATGCCGGCCGGAAATGAAAACAAATGGTGCTTCGACCGTGAAGAATGGTCGGCAGCACTGGCGCAAAAGATGTAACTCAAAACCATTTTCAAAAGGCAATCGTTTCAACGTTTTCAATTTGCTTATAGATTTTTGGTTTGGTTTTAGATACACATGTACAATTGTTACAATAGCTTAAATTAAACATATTGAATACCTCTTTAGTAGTACGAGTACATACACAGCTAGCAGGTAATCAGAATACGTCATGAGATTAAGTAGTCGTTGTAAATTATACCAGTACATATAACAATAAAATAAAATACATATTGATAACCGTTTCAGATTGAAGGATCAGGTCTTTCACACAATAGTATAACGCTAAACATCGTCGCAGGTGGAAGTAAATAAGGGGTGTCGCAGTAACCGAACTGTGAGAAGTTTTAGTCCTTATCATCTTCAGAAATTGTTTTAAGTAATGATTTCAAATTGTCCCGATGATACTCAACGAAATTTTGTTTTATCGAGGTGAGTTATAATTATATTTCGGCTGAGTGTTCCTGAAAAAATCCAGACGAACCTGCGTTTGCGGAAACACCGCCTGGCAGAAGACAATGGATCCTCAGCCAATTCAATTCCAGGAAAAGAATATTTCACCAAAATTACTTCCGCTCATTCCAAAAAATGTAATAACGCAAAGAAATGAAATCACCTTTTCGCTGGAATATTGCGATTCTTGCACGATTATTGTTTTGTTCAAATCGTCCAGGTAACAGGAAGGGCCAGGAGAGAATAGGAATGGCCGATTTACGCTCGCCGGCCGAAAATAGAAACAAATGGTCCTTCGTCCGTGAAGAATGTTTCGCAATAGCGTTGCTCCAACCGCTGTGATTAACGACGCACTATTTTAAATGTATTTTCTGGAAAATGAGGGGCTTTTGTAAGAAATTGATGGAAGTAAAATTTGTGTAGTTAAAAATAACGTTTTAGGTGATCTTCTTTAAAAAATAAAATAGAAAAATACTTGAAATTTGATGAAGCCACAAAACGTTGATTTGTCAGTTATTTTTTTAATTCTTGACAAATAAAAAACATTTTAGAAAAATGTACATATAAATAAATAATACTACGCAATTTACGTAATATATAAATAAGTACTTTAAACATTTTAGGGACATTTTAGCACGGAGACGTAGCAAAACTTTATTTACACAACAATTTCAATTCTCAAAACTGGTTACACTTCCTTGTCAGGAGTGGCCTATATATTTTACTCATCTAAGAGGAACTTAAATCAACATACATCGTTCTACTTAATGACGTTCTAGTTAAGGTCCTCCATATCAATTACGAAGAGGTCCGCTGAAGGCTTAACAAAAGTAATGTTCCTTACCGTTAAATAACAGTAAAATTTATGAGTAGGTCCGCAGTTTAATACAGTTCTAAGTACAAAGATCCTAATTTTGAGCCAGTAATTTGATGTTTGATTACGACACATATTTTCAGAATGAGAATTATGTTGAACTTATAATTCTATCATATAGCTAAAATTATCATATGATGGTACAGTCCATAACATAATACATAAGATTTAGTTTTAGAAAAATAATACCTTTTCTGGGATTATTACTATGTGGAAAAATAATTATTTTGAGTAAAAATAAAATTCAATTATTTCAATGCCATCGTTTCTGATTATATCTACAGGCATATAGGGATTAATAGGAATAAAATTGAAAAGTATAAGAAAAATACGAAATAGACGAACTTTTCATAGACAGCAGATATATTTAAAAGAAATTCTAGGAAGGTACTTGTACATTTCTTTATAAGCAAAAAGGATAATTCAACAAGTAAATACCCCACACAGCTAAACTGAAGATGACAAACTTCATGGAAGTCGAGATAACATGATAAAAGCAGAAATGAGTGAGCAAATTTATGGAACGTCATAGAGGTAAATGTACGGCAAGGATAATTCTGTGTAAGCATCCGTTCTACCCTCGTCACTCCGTACTCCAGCCTTATTTATAGTTCCATAATTAAGTCGGACACCTGACTAACAAGCGGCCGATGCGTAAGCAAAATTATAGAGTACGAACCTTCCGCCCTCCATTTTGTGTTAATGAAAAATTGGGTAAGTCCGAGCCGGTTTACGGCGATTCGCGTTCTAAATAAATATAAATATGAATAACAAAATTCAATTGTTTTAATGATAACGTTTTTGTACATCTATAGGATATATTTCAAGCTAAACAGGGAATGTTGTTAATAGGAGTAGGATAAAAAGCAATAAAAATAACAAGAAACAGACGAGTCTTTCGTAGCAGGCAGAATCTTTTAAAAGAGATTCTGGGAAGCTACATGTTTTACTGGCTACTTTATTTATATAAAATGAGTACTAATTTAACTGTACGTGCAGAAACGTAATTCTTTAATTATAAAATATCTTGCTAAAAATATAATGATAAAAATATCTTGCTATATCTTAATATGAGGTGCGGTTATGGTGTATGTTATGAGGAGGCATACGTAGAGGACTTCATGAGAAGTGAACTAGGTAGTAGTTAAAGTTAGGTTTAAGTTGGTTAATATCTTGTTTCTAAGAATGTTTCTTATTCACACCATACTACAGACAAGATAGAAATAACATGTATTGATTGCGATATCCTAAGCCGTGTCCGTTATTTAGATTTTTGTATAAAGTCAAATGTAATGGTCTAGGTAGTTAAAATCAGGCGATCAAACCTAATTCAAACTAAGTTTATATATACAAAGGTCGAACGTATCAGACACAAGACGTGTCAGACAGTATCTGAAATAACGGTGACAAAAATGATTTTTCTGTACGATATTTTGGCAAGCACTACAAATTTTATATGAGAATAAGTTTTGTTTGTCATGGTTGCCTAAATGTAAACATGACTCGTCTATGCGTTTAGAATTTTCTTGTCAAAATATTATAAAAATGCACAACGAGCATTGGCTAGAGACTGAATCCTATTATCGTAAAACTATCTCCTTATCCTAGTGAAATATCGTCCATTCTCAGCGTTTTGCATCACAATCTTTTGAACATGACCCAGCGTTTTTGATGTGTGTATTTCGTGCAATTTATATTTTTACTGTACCCCATTAAAAATGTGCTTTTGTCGGGAATTTTATCGACGTAATATTCACGCTTTCCATAGTCGAAGGACTGGTCAGAAGGTCAGCAGTAGAATATAAAAAATGTAACAAATTTTTAATTTAAAAATGGCGGAAACCTATCTAACCTAACCTAAACAAAGTAATAGAAAAAAATATTTTTATTTAAAATGAATCTTTTCCTTTGTTTTATCATATATCAATAATACAAGATGTATTTTTTTTTTCAAAATATATTTAAAAAACCTAACGTATTACTTTTTATCAATATCGGCCTTGCAATAGTTTTTCTGTTTCTTATAGTTTCCAATTTGGCCATGAAGGCTCCCTGAAAAATTCACACTGTATATCTAATCAAGTCGGTCAAAAACCACAACAAGTTAACTTGGAAACATTACGCACACACATAACTTCCGTTGTTCGTAGATTAATGATAAAAATAAAAAATGACTCACCTGTAACCACTTGATCCTCGTGATATTCTCTTCTGTGACCGTCAGCGCTCTCCGCTCCCCCAATTTATAGGACTCATCGTAATACATATACTCCGTGAACGTTAGCCCACTAGTGGTGTACTGTTGGGTGAAGTATATCGATATAGTCCCATTCGTGATGTTACGCTCGATAATCCATTTGCACTTGATTGGCACGGGGAAGGGGTTCGGGAAGTTGGGGGTCTGAATGACCCCCACGGGGCCTTTCAACCGGCCCCCGCAGGGCTGGGGGCCTTGGTGCTCCTTGTCGTCCTGGCTCGAGATCTGGTCGACGAAGGCGATGAGAGTGATGAGCAACCAATGCACTATCAGCCTGAAACAAGATACGGTCAGTGATAAGTACAATTATAAAGGTTTTGGTAAGTGTTTTACGTCTGTGACGAAAGACAATAATATGTAGGTAATAGGTAAATAAAAATACATAAAGATCTCATTCTTTTACATGGATCATATAGAGTAACTTGTAACTTTTGTAATATGCCATGAACTATTTAATCGACATGTAAAATAAATCCATAATGAATATTAAATCAATATATTATGACTATTTCATTAAGTGGTTTTGAAGGTGGTAGAACCCTTTGTGGTTCGACTCCGGCGGTACCACCGCCACACCTATTTCTACCTAATAACAGCAGTGTTAGGCGCTGCTGTGTTCCGGTTTGAAGGGTGTGGTAAGGGAGACAGACTTTTCCGAGGCGATCCAGCTTAGTCCTCAGGGGTAGCGGCGCATCTGTGACCGACCTCAGGTAGGAATATCTAATCCTATCTGAGGTTGATTACAGATGTCCATGGGCGGCAGGAGCCACTTACCATCAGCTGGACTGCATGCTCGTCTTCTACTCCTATATTATAAAAAAAAAGAAAGTGGATTGTCGTTTGTAAAATTCTTTATTAGATTTCTACAGCCAAATGAACAAATATCTAGTACTTATATTTTTGATACGCCATATGAGATAGCGAATTTACTCCCATATTAAATACTATTAAGTACATAGCTCGAATTTGAAAAGTGTATATTAATCGCAGATATATTTTTTCCTTGCACAATATTTTTGACAAATACTAGTGAATAAAATTATTTTCAGCCACTTAAATGTTTACACAATCGTACCCTTACCATGAGTTTTTACGTTTTGACAAATATGACTGTTTTGGTATTTGTTTACGTATTTGCCCATACAACTTCCAATCAGCGCCCCTAGCGGATTATATCATAACTTGGAAATTGTATGGGCCAATACGTAAACAAATACTAAAACAGTAATATTTGTCAAAACGTAAAAACTTATGGTAAGGGTACTGATCTACAAACCCATTATTTATTAAAACAATTTCCGTCAAACACATCAAATATCTTTACATCTTCCGCTAACTTGGTACCCCGTAGAGAAATCCACAAAGTTCCACATACGTTTCGTTTATACGAAAACTTCGAAGGTCCGGTCTTAATTACCATGTTGATTACTGGACTTACCCTTCCCGCATGATGACTTGCGTCTCCGATGAGTCTTAAGTTGGTATTAGGATAGTTACGAAGATAAATTATGTACGGTTGTGGTTATAAGCGATACTACCGGGTATTCATTTCTAATTTATAGTAACCACAATATTAATGGTTACGATACTCTATAGGAGAAAGGACTAAGTTAAAAGCGTTGTAAATAAGTATTTAATAGAGAAAGAGGACTATATTGAAAGATGGGATATTTAAGGTCATTAAAATTCGGTGATACCACCGTGATACCTATTTCTGTCTTAAAACTGAGGTGCAAAACTGTTGTGCTCTGGTGTAAACGCAGTAAATGAAAGATGTAAGAAGTGGACAGCCTGATACCCGCTCCGGATATTCATTGAGTGCAACCCGCTGTATAAGTTACTAAAACTACTACTTTATGCATATGCACAATTGATTTAAAAAAATCAGTATGCGAGCGGGCACCCGCTGCGTGTTTCCGCGCCAAGCGCTCGTCGCCAGCCGCGCGTTTAAAAAACCGTCGCACGCACGTTCGCTACGCTACGCATACTATTCCATACCGTACTGCCACGTCAGTTTTAACGGACGCTCTATAGATGTGGTTTGCAAAAGCATTGACTGACCTCAACAATACACTCACAAAAATCTAGCAATCCGCAATCTTTTCGTACAGTACACCTACTTTTATCGTCGAGATTTGCAAACATTAGCCTCAGCTGCGATCACAGAACTTCACGATTAAGCCTTATCCCGCACCGCATTTACCTTACGATATTATTTCCGTTTATGACTCCCATTACCAGTTATTGCCATAGTATGTATTTACTGAAATTATTATGCGATAATGCGAAATATGTGCTCGTAGACATACTTTTATTGAGGAAAATAAAGGTGTAGTTCCAGAAATACTAGCGTTTACCCGCGTCTTTACTCGCGGTTAGACGTTTTTATCTATCCCTCGGGAACGGTACCTTCATTTGAGATAAAAAGTACCCTTTGTCCTTTTCTGAACAATTGACTATGTGTGTACAAAATTCGGTGAATCTCGGTTATGTAGTTAAGGCGTAACAAACAAACGAATTCATTCGTGTTTATAATAAAAAGTTAGAATCCCAATTCAAATTACGATACAGCACCGAATCTTCATCATGGGCCCTGAAATGAAGAGGGTCCAACATACGATTCCCGCCTAAGCAGTAATGTAAACAATTAATATAAGGATGTTCTAAGTCTGGTGGCCATATGTGTCCATGACACCCACACACAGGGTCCTAATGTAGGAGTAGAAGTCAATATAGATAGGTACTTCAGTATTTTCATAAGGCAAATCAAACAGTTTATACTTGTAATTTGAGTTGTAGAGGTCCAATTATTTGTTTAGGACGTTGTCACGTATTTCATTAGCAAGGTTAGCTTGCACGTGTTTCAGTAAATGTACGAAAATGACACTCAAAGCTGTGTTTTACTTTAATTAAGCGGCAAATAGCGGCGCAATTAGTTTGTCCGTTCAGAGAATAATTTTGAGATTTTTTAAACAATGGTAAATAATGTTTAAAAATCTGATTCATATATTTTCGAAAGTTATGAAGATTGTTAAGATGCATTTAGTTGTATTAATTCTATATAGTGTTATTATAAATTTAAATAGCAAAGAAACATGCTGACCACCAGTACCACGAGGACCACCAGTACTACGTTAAGTAGTAACTTACAGTAGATACTACTTACATGGACACTGGATTTACCTGACCTTAACCATCTCTGTTATAGGAGTTCTACTGAAACCGTTGCGATGCCACTCCTGAGTACTAATATGGTCGCCTATTATGTAAGTCAGCCGACTATCACACCATTCCGTTGAAACGTAGGTCTGTTTATGTTAGAGATAGGTGTAGAGCGGTAGTTCCACGGTCTAATTATACTGGTTTTTGAATACCACAAATAGTATAAGCTTCGATTTTAACAACACAATCGTTCCGCAAAGTTACCTTTCGCATACTCAAACATGTTCCTTAAAGACAGATAAATCTAACCAAACTTACACTCTCAGACAAATTTATTTCACACCGTGTGAGAAACCAATTTCCTCGCGCATTAACAGCGACTCCACAGGAGTTCGTTTATGAGACAAATTGGAAATGTGATTTTTGTGCCATTTCATACAGGAATTTATCTTACACGACCATTTTACTATGCAATGAATACATGATGAAACGGGATACGTAGAGTAGATTGGTAGTAACATTATTAGACGGGATTGTTTTGTTGCATCTATATGTTTCGGGACTTAAATTTTAAGACCAACTGTCTTACGTAAAGCATTCTGAATGTTTTTGAACTTATTCTTAATTTCTTTTTCTTCTTTTTTTTCTTTTTCTTAATTATAATATTAGGTTATTATTCGTGGAGTTAGAAAATCACAACTGCCTTATCTATACATTATCAATGATTATCAAAATCAAATATTTTATTAAACTTCCCTGTCTTTATTAATTCATTGTAAACATTTATTACAAATATTCTCCAAATGATAGAGTTGCTTTATGAGACAAATTGGAAATGTGATTTTAATGCAATTTTATACTATAATTTATCTTACACGACCATTTTACGATGCTAAGAATATTTAATGATGGAACAAGCCATGATAGATTGGTATTAACAGCATTAGACGATTTTGTTTAGCTGGTCTTATACCTATATTGCAGGGCTTCAATTTTAGATCAATTTTTCAGTGAATATTTGGAATCTTTAAACGATCTTACGCAAACGTTCTAATTATTATTTAATATATGTAAAATGCTCTTATTGCCGTCTAAAATTACTTAATTCAGCCTAAATAATATATATATTTTTTATTAAAGTTGTTCTTATCTTTAATATTTCATCTTTTTGACACCAATTACATTTTTAAAGCATAGAATCGATAAGTAGCACTCAAAAGCTTTATTGAGTGTTTTGGAAAAAATAGTGTTATTTACAGTTTTTGAGTTTCACGCTCTCCTAATTATTTAACTATGTTACAAACCCATTGTTATATTGTACTCTAAAGTAATAAATTTAATGTACGATAACAGAAACGCAACACAAAATAAAAACTCTAATAATATATAAATATTAAACAGACAAAACAACTAGAAACAAACGTATGGACTGAACAAAGCAGAAACAGCGAAAGAAAACATCTATTGTAGAATATTTCATAACACGAAACTCCTAAGGTACTTGTTCCCTAATAACAGTTGATTTATCGTTCACAATAAACAAGCCGCTAAATTCGAAGAATTACTGGTTATTGTTTTCAATGGACATTTGTAATCGACCCTAAAATGAATAAGGTCGGCCACAGACGTTGCCTTCCCTGAGGATTAATTTGGATCCCAACGTATGTATCCCAGCCTACGACTCCCTTCAAACTAGAACAATACAGTGTTTAACAATGCTACTATAATGTAGAACTGTATGTATTAGAAATAATTATCATACATGTGATCATGTAGCCCGAATATAAAGGCGCATAAAGTCTACAAACCCACTTTGGCATATTGGACTATCGCCTTTATTATTCTGATTCTTAAAGGACAACCATGCTCAATAATGACTATGTGTACGTTGAAAGGCTTTGTATGTGTCCGCTTTACTATCCCCCCCGTATTAGAACAGTGCAGAGTTTAACGTTGTTATTCTAAGACCTAAATAACTCAGCGTATTAAAAATAATTACAACGCCCTTTAAATCGGAGATTTGCAGTCCTAAACACAGACGTTATAAGACAGAAATGGACGAGGCATTGGCGCCTCTAAAGTCAAAGTTTCTACCATCTTCAATTTGTTTCGGTAATGATTTGACGACCCGTGTGGTGAAGCGTTCACCATACCGGTCTGACGCGCAGAGGGTCCTAGGTTCGTTCCCTGGCTTGATGATATCTAAATTATGAATTTACATTTCTGTTTCTGGTTCTGGGTGTTTCTTTATTTGTTGTTGTATATGTGTGTGTCCATGGTACCCACGATACAGGGATTCCTAGTGTGTGTGAGTGAAGCAAGCGTTTTTTTTTCAATTTTAATCGTTTCAACGCTCTCAGTGAAACAGGTCACTTAACCAAGGGTTGCGAAGACCGCCGACGGGTTACTTGGGCAAACCTATTGAATAATTTTCTAAACATCTTATCTTTTTAGTATCGAAGGGTAAATAGGGTATTTCTGTTTTTCGTACGCTGCCTACATGAAAATAATTCGGTAACATTAAACCAGATCTAGAACTTTGAATACATTATGCTAATTAGAAATTCTCGAATCGAGTCCTCTGATCCTCAAACTTACATTTATTTGTGAAATTTTAACTGAAATGCTTCTGACAACGTTGAGATAAATTTATTCAAATGTTTGAAACCATTAATTTATGTTTCAAGTTATTTAGCAAGTTTTGATATATTGAGAACTCTATCTTCAGAACATTTCGCGTAGCATCCTATATCTGAGATTAGCACTGAAGGTTACGGTATTATCTCGAAGAAATTTTCTAATGTTGGTAAGTAAACATTTTTACCCTCAAAAATAATCAACTTCAAGATCAATATAAAGTTAGAAACCTAATATTTGATGATATTAAGAAAATGAGTGTATATTATTAAGTCGCAGTACTTGGTTTGATGAATATTTAAAAGCATATCTTCTACTTTAATCGTATGAGATCATGTAAGTAACATTGTGTCCAATTGACTTGACTCAAAATAACTAAGTGTTGAATTAATTATAAATGTAAATGGGCATGCTCACTTAACTTGTGAACAAAATGTTCGTTTTGTCCTTGAGCTGTAAACCTACTAAAATCTAAAATTAAATAGAAATGTACCATAAACTGTTAGTTCAAAACCTTTCAAAGCAGTTTACAGAGAACAAAGAAAACATCGGCGATTTGCTCCAACTGATAAGCACAGAGGACCGAAGCCTTTGACGACATACTCTGAAAGTAGTAAAAAGTAGGAAACAATGTGAAATCAGGAGCCGAGTGAGCCTTAATATAGATCTAGAAGATAATAACTTTCCTTTAGCTAGAAAGGCTAAGATCAGTAGATAACAATGACTTAATAAAAGAACAGATAATCTGAAATTAGTCCACAAAAGTAACATACTTAAAATGACCTTTAGAGAATAATAATTTTGATTGTATACCTTTGATGGTATACCAACAAAAAAATCCAAAATTAAATAGAAATGCACTATAAACTGTTATTTCAAAACCTTTTAAAGCAGTGTATAGAGAACAAAGAAAACATCGGTGATTTGCTCAAACTGATAAACACAGAGGACCGAATAAGCCTTTGACGACATGCTCTGAGTAGTAAAAAGTAGCAAACAATGTGAAATCAGGAGCCGAGCGAGCCTTAACACAGATATAGACGATAATAAGTTTCCTTTAGCTAGAAAGGCTAAGATCAGTAGATAAAGGATAACAATGGCTTAATAAAAGAACAGATAATCTGAAATGAGTCCACAAAAGTAAAATACTTAAAGTGACCTTTAGAGCATAATAATTTTGATTGTATACCTTTGATGGTATACCAACAAAAAATCCAAAACTAAATAGAAATGCACTATAAACTATAAATTTCAAAATCTTTCAAAGCAGTGTACAGAGAACAAAGAAAACATCGGCGATTTGCTCCAACTGATAAACACAGAGGACCGAATAAGCCTTTGACGACTTGCTCTGAGTAGTAAAAAGTAGCAAACAATGTGAAATCAGGAGCCGAGCGAGCCTTAATATAGATCTAGACGATAATAACTTTGCTTTAGCTAGAAAGGCTACGGTTAGTACTTAGTAGATAAAGGATACCAATGGTTTAATATAAGAACCTTACAAACAGATAATCAGAAACGAACCCACAAAAGTAATACCTAAAGTGACCTTTAGAGAATAATAAATTCGTATGTTTTATTGTAAGGAAGAAATCTCTATTTAAGTAAGAACTTTCATGTAATGAGATATTCATTATAAATTGAATTTAAAGATTCAAGAGTTTATTAACGACTTTACGATAAAGAAAGAAATACTGAGGATTGCGGTGAGTGGATATTTATATTCCGAAAAAATACTTATTATAAGTAAGACATATAAGAAAAGTGTAAAGTATTGGACAAGAAATCGTATTTTTTACTTTAGCCAATTTATGAACTTCAATAATCCAAATTTCAATAATTTCGTAAATTTCACGAAATTATTGAAATTTGGAGCAAGCGAGTCACATACATACATATTCATTCATAAACACATTCAATTTCATGATCATTTTGTTCATTACGATAAGCTTAAAGTTATTTGAAGTAAGCACTTCCAAAAATAGAAAATCGTAAAAAGAAGAAGAAGTCGAAAATATCGAGAATAAGGACATTGCTGAAATAAAACCGATAATAGCTTTCGTTCGAGTAGCTCAGTTCAATTTACCGTGAAGGCGATAGTGGGCGCTAATTCTGGAATAACTCGAACTAACCGCCAGAAACGTCGATGGGCCTTTCGCCAAAGTTTCCGGAGACCACTTACAATCGTGAGATATATTGTGCTTGGTAGAAGTGATTGGTATACTTAAGTTACGTTTCTTTCTAAGAACGATGAAATTTGAGGAAACAAGGAGACAAGGAGGGTTCCGTACTTTTAATTTTTTTATGAGTATTTGTTTTTAAAGCGTAAAAGCATAGAAGAAGTGTTGAAACCAAACCATCTATGTAATTATAGATCCATCCATAATTACACCATCATCATCATCATCAACCCATTATTGTCCCACTGCATTGGGCACAGGTCTCCTCTCAGAATGAGAACGATTAGGCCATAGTCCACCGCGCTGGCCAAGTGCGTATTGGTAGCCTACACATACCTTTGAGATTTTTTTTTAATATAAGTCTCTCAGGTTGCAGGTTTCCTCACGATGTTTTCCTTCACCGTTTAGCAAGTGATAATTAATTTATAATACGCACATAACTTTGAAAAATCACAGGTGCGCCTGGGATTTGAACCTCGGACTCCTCGATCGAGAGGCTGAGTTTCTTAACCACTTGGCTATCCCTAGGCTATCCCTGCATAATAATTACACCAACCATCTATAATTACAGTTCAATAGATAAAGCGATTAATGCCAAAAATAAGATGATTTGTGACTTGTACGGCGACCCCCTTTTATTTTCAAGCATTTTTATTTTCAGTATTTTAAGAGAAAGTGCCCTATGAGGCTTAGTAATAGGCCTCATTTTATACCCTTTGGATACGGAACCCTAAAAATGGTAATTAGTCATGTCAATTTGATAGATAGTCTAGATCGCTTAAAGTATTGTAAGTATTTTTTGCCTGAAAACTTAGACTTTTAAAAATATCTCAGCTCTTTGTAAACTTTGATTCAAGGATGTCTTTCGACGATCCGTTTTACAAATTAGGTCGATCTATCTTATGTCTCCTACACAGTAAAATATTGTAGGCCATACTTTGTAAAATATTTTTATACCAATTTTCTTTAGTACAAAAATAAGGCAGGCTACGTCGATAGTCAAAATAGAAAAAAATGGCATAAATTTAAAAGATGTATGGTATTTATGTAGGGCCTCTAAATATTATAACACTTTAATTAGAAACAAGTGTTTTAGTAATCTTATTTTGTTTTACGCATTTTTGTTAAATGAATTTTACTGCAGACAGACATACACATATATATATATATATATACACACATAAATTGTTATATATATATTAATTGTATATATATATATATATATATATATATATATATATATATATATTTATGTACAAGATCCTATTCACGCAAATGAGTATATAATAATGGTTATAGATTTACAAACATACCAGTACGAATTTACCAACACCTACCAATTTTCTTTTGACACAAAGACATTTGTATACTATTTTTATATAAATAATTAAACAAAGATTCATACCAAAACAAACAATTTCTTTTTTAAATTGTTCTCTTATTGTTTGCAAAAGCACTTTCAAAAACCGAATATTAAACAATATTAAATACTTTTCTAAGTCAATTATGTGGTTTTCTCGAAATTCTCGAAACAAAAGTTCGTAATGAGGCCGAGAAAGGCCACCAACTGTATAACAACTTGTATTTTATTATAAATAGATCCTTTGTCCTTCGCTATATAGTTCAGATGATATTAATAATTAGAGACCGTTATTAAACTTCCAAGAGTATTTTTTAAGTTTGTTTGATTTAGTCTATGTTTACTTTTCGTTTTTTTTAAGTGATAATATTGACTAGTTTATACAAAAGCAAAATATGGAATCCCTTCTTTATTTAATAAGGATACATATGTTTTTAGGTAATGAATTATTTAAAAAAAAAACAAAGTTTAATGAAAAGTAGTTTTTAAATGGTAAAAAATAAGGATTTGAAGAGGGCAACAAAACCAAAAATAATAATAATTCCTATGTAGAAATTTGTACAGTCTTTATCAAGTTTAGGAAACATTTGGTAATACCACCAATTTTTTAATGCATATTTATTTTATCACATCAAAATATATACCAGTGAAAAGTCAAAACCCGCATGACATTCTAACATTGTTAGACCGATTAAATCGAAACTAAAGCAACATTCTGAGGTTTGCACTACATAACAACCATCCCACAGTGTCTTGTTTTCAAGATCAATTCGATTAACCAACTAAACATTTCACATACCGTTTTATTTTAGTTGAAACATAACAGTGAAAAACAAAGACAAATTACAAACTTGTCAAACAAGACAAATTACAACTTGTCCATTATTTTCAGTGACTTAATAAAACAAAGAAAAACATCTATCCCATAGCATTTACGCGGAATGGACTTAAAGGATACAGAACGTATTAAAATACACGCGGTGCGTCGTAAAGTACTACAGTCGCGTCATCTCGTATCACCATGTCGCACATGTCGACGTAAATAAACACGGAGAGCTACATGACGTTGAAATAAAATGTAAATGAGCGTATATTGTGATGGATGTGCCACACAAATATGTCAAATGTGTCTGAATTTTGGTAGTCATTTGGTACTTTATTGTTGAAGAGACAGACGTGGGAAAAATATTTACATTTCCTTAAAATTATTATTTTAATAATCGCCTGTTAATTGTTAAACAATGAATAGTAAATGCGGATAGGATATAACAATCTACCATTTCAATTTCAAATTGTTTAAGCAACCTTTTAAATGAGTTATCATTCTTTATATGTCTTTATTAATCGACCAAAAACACAAATAAAACAACAATTCCCCGTAGGTATCCGTCAATATAAAGGAAATTTCGAATGTAAAGAATACAAAGTCTATTAAAATACACGCGGTGCGTCGTAAAGTGCTACAGTCGCGTCATCTCGTATCACCATGTCGCACATGTCGACGTAAATAAACACGGAGAGCTACATGACGTTGAAATAAAATGTAAATGAGCGTATATTGTGATGGATGTGCCACACAAATATGTCAAATGTGTCTGAATTTTGGTAGTCATTTGGTACTTTATTGTTGAAGAGACAGACGTGGGAAAAATATTTACATTTCCTTAAAATTATTATTTTAATAATCGCCTGTTAATTGTTAAACAATGAATAGTAAATGCGGATAGGATATAACAATCTACCATTTCAATTTCAAATTGTTTAAGCAACCTTTTAAATGAGTTATCATTCTTTATATGTCTTTATTAATCGACCAAAAACACAAATAAAACAACAATTCCCCGTAGGTATCCGTCAATATAAAGGAAATTTCGAATGTAAAGAATACAAAGTCTATTAAAATACACGCGGTGCGTCGTAAAGTGCTACAGTCGCGTCATCTCGTATCACCATGTCGCACATGTCGACGTAAATAAACACGAGGGAGCTACATGGAGAAGGAATAAAACTCAAATGAGTGTATATTTGCGATGGATGTGCCACACAAACCTGAACGCGAGATCGAGGTTTTCAAATTTGGACATATGTACTCTTAACATAATATACGCAAACAGTGAGTTTTCAATCAAAAACAGAAGGTAAAAGCATCATTATTTTATAATTCTGTTAGAAAGACCACCAGAGCCGTGTGCTAAAAAAGCGTACCATCATAAGCATACTACCACCATAGCCATTAAAACTTAAAATAAAATATAAGTAGCTAAATTTACTCAAAATATCATCAATATCCTTAAAATATTCATGTAAATTGTGCGCGTAAACGAAGTTAGCTTTTGATACTTAAGACTTCAAACGAATTTACAATTGAATTTTCATGAGTTCAAATATGAATAACTGATAGAGAATTTATATCCAGAGGTTTGTAATGTAAATATCTTTGTATTTAGTGTAACTCAATTACTCTAATGAAGCCCCTCTTCTGTTCTGAACGTGACGTTTACAAAGGCTCGTTAGATATTAAAAGTTGGGAATATAATTTGGTTGTCTTTGTAAGTATAGATAAAATAAAATTTAAGTGTATTTATGTGTGTATTTTGTAAAACAATATTATTGAAAACTTTTAGTAAACCCGTATCAATTCATTCGATATTGACACAAAAAATAATTTTCACGTTTTTCTTATTAACTACCACGTTTAATTTTAAAATGTTTGGACCGGTATTCATAGAATTCGGAAATGAAATTTTAGTATTTTCATAAGGTATTTTTTATTTGCATATTATTTAGTTATTTTAAACATTTAATGCAAAAAATGGTGTAATATTTGTAATCGCAAATAAAGCTTCAACTTCAAAAATAACAAAAATATGCAATAAAAATCATGTAGAACCGTTGAAAACGGTGAGAGTACCACGAACGAACCACCACGAACGAAGCCGCGAGTAGAGAGAAGTTCATAATAAAATAATTCTGGCGAAAATTTAAGACTACAATAAATTAAAATAAAAACTGATTGCTCTCTAGGCGCCGCGGTGACGGCTCCAAGCATTTCTATAGAAAGGAGAAATAATTTTCCTGAGACCGCCGACGCCATTACTACAATAAATATTTAAATGCCGCTCTATTTGTGTAACGGTTTTTAACTTCAGCTTTCGCTATAAATGTTTGACTATATATTTTCTTTTGTTGCCTATATTTCACGTTTTTGCCCACAAATCGGTGTTAAAAAAAGTAACTTAATTCTTAGCTATAGGAAGGTCAGTAAAAGCAGTGATAGCCTAGTGGTTAAGAAACGCGGCCTCTCGATCGAGGGGTCCGAGGTTCAAATCCCAGGCACGCACCTCTGATTTTCAAATTTATGTGCGTATTAGAAATTAATTATCACTTAAACTTAAACGGTGCTTAAACGGTGAAGGAAAACATCGAGAGGAAACCTGCATACCTGAGAGATAAAAATCTTAAAGGTATGTGAAGTCTACCAATACGCATTTGGCCAGCGCGGTAGACTATGGCCTAATTCTTCTCATTCTGAGAGGAGACCCGTGCCCAGCAGTGGGACAGTAATGGGTTGATGATGATGATAGGAAGGTCTGGGTGATCTCTTAATATCTCGGCATAATCTTCAATACTATTTATGGTTTATAAAAGAAAGTCCATGGTTGCAAGGGACTATTTACGATCAGGTGAAATTTTTATAATATTATGGTACCAAATGAGCATGGAACACTTAATGGTAAATACCCTACCGGACATAGACATCCGTAATCAACATCAGATAGGATTCGGGTTGAGGTTTGATCACAGTGATACGTTTCTACTCTTGACGATTAATTAGAAAGAAATGCCATGTATAATCGTATCGTGTTTAAGTGTGTTTACCATATTTTTCAAATCAAAATACAACATCGCTTAACACTGATATTACAAGGCAGAAAAATATGTGACGGTGGTGCCCCCGGAATCTATTCAGCCCTATCATCCTCAAAACTTTTTACTTCTTTAGTGCCTACTTTTTTTAAAGAAAATTCTATAAAATATGGCTTCAAAAATCGTTGTCCTTTCCAGCTCAATGCTTTACATCCATATTCATATCACTCTAACATTTAAGGGCTGTATAAATGTCAAGATACGTCAAAACGCCGGAAGGTACGAAGATGACATCACTTAGAGGGCGTACGTCAAGTTTATACATATATTTTTCCTGAAGATTAGGGTTGCGGTTTATTACAGTTAATATTTGTCTTTTGAATAATAACTTTACTAGGTAAGTATAAAATTTTAGAGAACATTGTATGAAATTCGATCTTCGACATTATCTAGTGTCGTGCACTAGCACCTCAATCCTAACCTATAATATAAATGCAAATATAAGCTACTTGCCTTAACAACATTTCAAATTATCATAAAATTTTGTACACACTTTCCCAGGAGTTCAGAAAACGACAAAGGGATAGATAATAACCTCTGGCCGCAAGCGAAGCCGCGGGTTAAAAGTAGTACCACATCACCAGTGAGATAGCAAAGGTTACAGCACCATCACCGTTTGAATTCTGACTCAAGTTACAGACGGAAAAGTTATACGAGTTGAAATACAGTCCATTAAGATGCCAACGCCATTTATCGTCAAGGAATTCCGTGGCGAAACGGCCAGGTTCTGCCATTTCCAATACGTCAGCATCGCATCCATTAATGGATTTGCTTTTGCAAGTCCCGCGAAAAGCCTCGAGTTGCTACGTACTTTAAAAGCACACAAAGTGTTTTAGGGCCTCAATTTGAGGCAAAATTAAATTGAAGATTTATATCGCGATATTTGTGACACATTTCCTATAATGATTATAATAAGAATAATATTACTGTAAAGTTCATCCCTAGGTGTTAGGATCAGCTAGCGTAGTGAAGTAAGTACTGTGGCGTAAACCATTCTCATTCTGTAAGATATCCATGATCAGTTGTGAAATAGCAAAGTTCAGATATCTTCACCAATTCAATTTTCTAACTCAACATATAGACAGGGAACTTGTAAGAGTATCAAGTACAGTCCATTAAGATGCCAACGCCATTTATCGTCAAGCCATTCCGTGGCGAAACGGCCAGGTTCTGCCATTGCCAATACGTCAGCATCGCATCCATTAATGGATTTGCTTTTGCAAGTCCCGCGAAAAGCTTCGAGTTGCTATGTACTTTTAAAGCACATAAAAGTCGCTGAGGCCCGCTTTTTGCCAAGTTGAATTAATCATTTATTTTTTAGAATGTAAATAATTGTTATATTATTATACAACCAACATACAACCTTTTTTAAACTTTAATATTATTTCATCTAATTCATTCATCAGTTAATTATTAGTATATCAGTTAAATTCTATATGTTACTTCTAAATCCTAACAATATCTCTCCCTTATTTAACACATTCTTTACCGCAAGTCAATGCTGCTAAGAGGCAAACATACTCGTATTTAGAAAGAATTGTTTGCTAAATAAATTTCCTAAAAAAGTAAGTGTTAAAATATTTGATATCGATACCATTTTTTTTATGTTTATTATGATCTATTGTATTGCACGAATGTATCGATAAAAACTTAGCACATTATATTCCAGAATGTTCATTGATATACGAAGCCATTTATATTTTTTGACGCGTTCATCCAAAGTTCGTGACAGGGAGGTATTTTGAACAACTGTAATAAAACAAGTTATTTGCCAACAGGGCCGCATTGAGATGAAATATTGACGTCATAAACAAAAAAGCTATTACGTGCTCCTAAGGTACGGAGACAGGTTTTTAAGGAACGGAAACTAATGTGAATAATAGCATCGTTACTGCAAATGGCGTTACGAATAAATTGAAATATAACGAGTGGCCGTTTATTTCAACGGCCATTTAAACAGATTTTAATATTTTTATGGCTAAAAGTTTTGATGGAAACAAACCATAAAAGTATATTAGTATTTTTGTGGCGTGAAAATGAAATTAGCTAATAATTTTGGTTCACAAAGGTCATATTTACTACTCAGTAGTTTTTGTCCTAAACTGAGAACAACATTTTGCATAAAATCGGTTGTCTGTAACGTCGGTTTACTGACGATAATTAAACGTGACAACGTCATAAGAAATTACTGATGGAAAGGTTGCATTTTTCAAAAGAAAATTTTAATTTTATTTATTTTATAGATATTTTGTATGGATATAGAGAAGGAGGTAAATGGAAATCACAATGAAACGCCGCCGAACTCGGAGGCCGATTGTGCATCTTTGTCGCTTGTTCCGCGTTCTCGCTTGCACTTCAAGCCTTAAATGGAACGCCTCAGAGCGACGTAACGCCGCATGAGTCATGTTTTTTGGTGTGTGCAGGCCGGCTCCATCGAATTATAAGACGTTGTCACGTCAAAAGACTGTCTAAAAATATTAAGATTAATAAGATCGGTAATAAGTCCTTGACAAAACTAGAAATCTCATGCGCATGGACTTTGACCTTTTCAAGAGTGATTAATTACCATCATTAACTGCTGTAAGGCAGATAATTGTAGTAGTTGAAAAAATAACAATCTACTGAAGTAGGTGACCATAAAAACGATGCAAACAATTTTATTCAAGAGCAAAAATTTTGGATTATCTCTGGGTTTAGATCCTAGCCTAGTGTTATGCTATACATAGTCTCTTAATTTAAGTGTAAATTTTAATAAAATATGTCCAACGCACAGCTGTGCATTTTGACATTTTTTCAATAGTTCCTTAGAATACATTGCCTGTGGGTAAGAAGAAAATTTTAAGGATATTTTTTAAAATAATTGTAACTTGAGAGTCTATTCGTGAATGTTTTATCAAAATAGTAAAAAAAAGGACAAAAACAAAAGTATTTTAATATTTTTTATTACTTTCAAAGAGATTAAAAAGTCTTAGATTTGTGTATATTATCATTTTTTTAAATTAATGTATTTATTGAATACCGTTGACGAGGATTCCGAAGGAAATCTTCAATCAAAATTATCGACAAAAAATCTACTTTGATTACTTAAAAAAACATTTTTAGTGTTTTACTGATGTTTGAATGACGAACAATAATAATTATACAGATGATAAACGGGACCAAAGGCGGATAATTGGGTCATTCGTTGCTGTAGGGTTTCCTGCGGAAAATGGGGAAATTACCATAAATTTCATAATAAATACGAAATGAAAACAAAGCGATACTGACGAAAATACTTTTGTACATTTAAATGTACCGATTTTCCTGTATTAAGTATACATGGGTGGAACTCATGCGGTTTTTGATGTAAAAGCCAACACAAACACTGAACTCCCAAATAATTTGAATTTTGAAGGTGGTAGAACCCTTAGTGGTTCGACTCCGGTGGCACCACCGCCACACCTATTTCTGCCTAATAACAGCAGTGTTAGGCGCTGTAGTGTTCCGTTTTGAAGGGTGTGGTAAGGGAAACATACTTTTCCGAGGCGTTGCAGCTTAGTCCTCAGGGGTAGCGGCGCATCTGTGACCGACCTCAGGTAGGTATATCTGATCTTATCTGGGTTACATGGGATTACAGTATTTCATGGGCGGCAGTAGCCACTTACCATCAGGTGGACTGCATGCTCGTCTGCTACTCCTATATTACAAAAAAAGAATACTAACAATACGACTAATAAGTTGCCATAAATAGTTTGAAGACCATCTATAGTACCGGTTATGGACTTTATTAATACAGGAGTAGCAGACGGGCATGCAGTCCACCTGATGGTAAGTGGCTACTGCCGTTCATGGACATCTGTAATGAACCCTAGATATGATTAGATATTCTTACCTGAGGTCGACCACAGATGCGCCGCTACCTCTGAATACTAAGCTGAAACGCCTCGGAAAAGTATATCTTCCTAATCACACCCTTCAAACCAGAACACAGCAGCGCTTAACGTTGCTGTTATGGTGCAGAAACAAGTGTGGCGGTGGTGCCACTGGAGTCGAATCACAAACGGTTTTACCACCTTCAAATTTTGTATTTTTAATAATTAACTTTAACTTAATAATTAACTTTTAATGAGTTGTTCCCAGACTTAAAAAACCTGTTCATGATTCTATGTTGCAATTATTATTAAGAATAAAGTATAGGTAAAATAAAAGCAAAAATATCACAAAAATTAGGGCCTATTTCAGATTGCTGTTGATTTTCCTTTTTTAGATTGTTATAATTACTCCTTCTTTGTTTGAAATCCTAAGCAAACAATCCTAAGCCTACAGTCTTGGATTATGTACTCTAAATATTTTATAAGAAACTCATTAATTGAGTGGGTGGTCTGAAGGTCAGGTCTTACTAATACTTTCATTTCGAAGAGCGATTGCAAGGGTGCCTCTAGGGGAGAAAGATGTCTTTGGACATATCCAAAGCAGCGTTTGAATGAAATGCAACTAGAAAATACAGCTAGCCAAAAACTTAAAGGCCATTCGATGGGAGGATATTTTCATGAATTGTTGGAGCTGTTCCATTTCTTTATTTCCGTTTTGAAGGTGGTAGAAACCTTTGTGTACACACCTATTTCTACCTAATAACAGCAGTGTTAGGCGTTGCTGTGTTCCGTTTAGAAGGGTGTGGTAAGGGAGACAGACTTTTCCGAGGCGTTCCAGCTTAGTCCTCAGGAGTAACAGCGCATCTGTGGCCGACCTCAGGTAGGAATATCTAATCCTATCTGGGGTTTGTTTTTTTTCTTAACGAGGGGGAAACCTTCAAGAGTTACCCGAAGTCGTGGGAGCGACGCCGGGCTATATGGGATTTTTACGGCACTAAAACCCCCCCGGTGGCTGACCTCAACGCTTGTTCGCCGGGTTCTTCGACGGAATGAAACCGGAGTCCTCCAAGCGCAATGCCCCAATCGGGCTCTGCCCTGGGGGAGTAGTTTTCGGTCCTCCCACACCATCTGGTGTTCACGACGGTAAGCGACCACACATACCGCGTCCTGCCCGGTCGTCGTTTACTGGACGGTTCGAGCTCCTACTCTTGCCGCCCGCAACCCCGGAAGCCTCTCTTTAGTCGCCTCTTACGACAGACAGGGATACCGTAGCCCTATTCTAGTCCCGGAACTACAGGGACAAAAAATGTACCTACCTAATCAAGAAATTAATCGCAGTCAGAACAGATAGTAAAGGATATTTAGTAACTTATATTCCGTAAATTATTTTTTTTATATTTTTTACATTAGTATGTAAGATATGCGAAGGAAACTTGTTTATTTGATCCTTTTGCATCAATCAAAGGGAACCCTTTGAGGTAACGGATCGCTTTTGATACACTCAATAGGCTTTATGCTTCAGGGGCATTGGGTTGGTATCGTCTGTCAATATGTTATCTGATAGGTATGACAAATATATTATTATGCTGAAACAGTATAAAGTTCGTAAAACACCTTGGAAATAATTTCCTATATCATGTTTTTAAGCTAGTTTACTCGCGGGCAATAACGGATGATATATTTTTATTTTTTAACCAAAAATAAACTATGGCCCCCTTCATAAACTTTTGTCTTTGCAAAAAAAAGTCGTAACGCATAACCAAATTGGACCAACCGTTTCCAAGACAAGTCCGTAACTGGTGGAACCACTTGCAATTTTCTTAGCATTTATAAATTTATTCATATTCATTTTAAGCATTTAATTATGTCATTTACGCCCTTTATCAATTCTCAATCGATCGAATTTTGCCTAGATAAGATCGTCATTTGACAATTTCTAGAAAGCAAAAATGACAAATTTCCATTTTTGGCAAGAAATGTTACATAGATTGATTTTTATGAAAAACGGGGCAAAATTGACATAAGTGTTTTTTTGTTAAGAATATACGATAATTTTTCAAAATTTTAGGTTACTCGACACGTGTCATGAACGGAGTCAGGGTCAACAACTCATATAACTTATAACTATACATAATATATTTACTAGATGTTTACGTGTGTAATGTGCTTGCTGGGTAGCTGAGGGCGTATTACCATAGAACACAAATTGCGATGTAAATTCCTAGTAATATAGTCATAACATACACCCACACAACATCCTAACATTTATGCTGGATATGTGAACGTAGCGTGTGTTCATTCCCTGAGAAGATCTATAGTAAAAATAGTAATTCACCGGAAATATTTTACTGAAGAATAAAATCAATATATTTTTTTGTAAATCCAATTATAATACGAACGGGCTACCTGATAGAAAGTAATCACCGTCGCCTATGAACATTTACAACACCAGAGATGTCGCCAATACATCGCCGGGTATATCAAAGTGTCATGAAATTAAAATGTACCAAATTAAGCTACACTGGGCGCGGTCCAAAGTTGAATGGGTAGCCGCTATACGCGTTTAAAGGCCTCGTAGGGCTCATAAAGCAGTTGGTTAAGACGATTGTTATCATTGCGAAGCAGTCGGTTAGCTTTTTCAGAGGCCTATGTGACAGAGAACTTAAGACGCAGGTTACTCACAATGGCTTCAACAATCCGTATTTGAGCAGCGTACTTAAATAGCGGTAGTGCCGGAGTCGATTTCTAAGGTGTTTTAATCACCCCCTCAACAGGGGGATGATAGATATTTTTAATATTTGTTCATTATTCTATTATGTTTTAAATAACATTATATTATTATGAATAAATATCAAGAATCCGGGGGGTATTCACCACCTGAGAATCTGCCCAGGCAAAGAGGGTATCCTCGAGACCCGAAATTCCATGCCCACCGCCTTTATGTTAACATTGCCTTAGCATATGAGAGACCCGGAGGGTATGACGTCCCACTACTGACTGACTGATAAGGTGTTTTACCACCTACAAAACAACGATACCTACTTAAAATATCACGAAACAATCACACACAAATCTCCAAAACCCAATAGACAGAAGTAAAAAAGCAAAAACGGTATAACGTTTACTCGGCACTTGAAACGGAATCGTAGAATTATAACGACCCTTCGTAAAATCAAGAGTTTACGAGCATTACTTTGCGCGTGATTTGTGATATTCAAATTCCTTTTCGGGACCCACGCACGAATGTCGATCCGTAATCCCTTTGCAAATCCTTCGAAAGATCTTTACGCCAACGCAAAGACTATATTGGCTTTGTATAATGTATACCAAATAACGTTTACCCAGTAAAGCTCTCAGATAGCCTACGTATGAACAATAGATATTATAATAAATCCATACGCAGTATTTGTGTAATTTCGAAAGAAACCTGTCCCTGAACTAAAATATTTTTGGGCAATATAACTATTTTAATAACTCTATCTAGTGTTTTTATTTTTTTCAATTTGAGTGTTTAAGTATGCATTAGACATGACTAAACATAACTTGCGTGATAATATCTAGGTCTCTGTGTTTCATAAACACCACGCACTTCTTATTGAGGTAGAACCTTCTTTAACTGACTGTAGCTAGAATTTTGATTCTATTTGAGGTTGATGTCTATGGGCAAAATTGATACGTTGCCTTTTGTATAATATAGGAATAGCAGACTAGCATGCAGTCTGACCTGATTGTAAGTGGCTACTGCTGCCGATGGGCATCTGTAATCAACCCTAGATAGATAGGATAAGATATTCCTATTTGAGGTCGGCCACAGATGCGCCGATACCCCTGAGGACTAAGCTGGAACACCCTTCAAACCAGAACGCCTACCACCATCTTTTAAAAACCATCATAGTTCAGGAAAGTTTTATTTCCTCCTTAAAACGGTAAAATATTCCGTCATACACAGTTGAACAAACTTAAACCCCTATTAATTTTTTGCTTATCCATTGTATAAAACCAACTGAAATTGTCATATTTTGCAGTATAGAAAATAGTATTCAGTAAATCGAATACTTTTTACTCCTTTAATGTAATTCAAATGTAATCTTGAACGTAATATGTAAACTACATATACTTTGCACTGTGAAGTGTAATACCAAGTGTAGGTCTTGGATACTGGAGTAATCAAGTCGGCCGCATTCACCGCTGATTAGTGCTGGAGATAAGGCACATTACAGATTGGCGACATGTCGTATACATCGTGGTGGTGCGAAGGTGCATCTACATTGCGAAGGTGGTAGAACCCTTTGTGGTTCGACTCCGGCGGCACCACCGCCACACCTATTTCTACCTAATAACAGCAGTGTTAGGCGCTGCTGTGTTCCGGTTTGAAGGGTGCGGTAAGGGAGATAGACTTTTCCGAGGCGTTCCAGCTTAGTCCTCAGGGGTAGCGGCGCATCTGTGGCCGACCTCGGGTAGGAATATCTAATCCTATCTGGGGTTGATTACAGATGTCCATGGGCGGCAGTAGCCACTTACCATCAGGTGGGCTGCATGCTCGTCTGCTACTCTCATATTATAAAAAAAAAAACATCGTATGTCGTATATGTCGGCGATAACCCAGTACCGCACTTTATTAATAAACTGAACGAAACGACTCTAATATGAGAATCACTTTTATTCACTTTTATTTACAATTCGAGCAGAGTAACGGCTTAAAGGACTGATTAAATGCGAATGTGCCACGCTCTACCAGCGCGCGGACTTAAATACTACTCGAGTGACAAACAGCATAAGAACTACCTCACATCACTTGTTTTGTTATAACAAGTGACGTGATTCACAATAAATTTAACTGTTAATAAAATAACATTATATTGAAAATATTGTTTTAAAAATACGAGAATAAGTATTTTAATATTATTATAATTTACATAATTTATTTGGTATGACTAACAAAGTGTTTTGAAGTACTACCGGAAATCGTCCATATTTTAATCTAAATATTAATTCCACATTGACAATCAAAATTGACATAATAAAAATTAATAATGAATTTTATGTTACTCCAAATAATTTATCTAACACAAATTATATTTGTTAAACAAGCGCGTTACAACACGCAAACATTCCTTACAAGTTTTCATAAATCGCCAAAAGAGGGCGCTACTAGTAGGATGCAAATTAAACTAAGTTTTGTTTATAAAACAATAAAATTGGAGTCATAATAATCTAATTGATTTTTACTTTGAAGGTTTGCAACAATATGAATTATTAAAAATAAATTACAAAATCAATGTTTTAAAATCAGTCGAAAGAATCAGTGCAATGTCTAAGAGACATTGAGGTTAGATCAATAACAGTATTGTAATTACGAATAATTATTTTAAACATTAAATATTATAATATAAACGTAAGATACAGATTTACACCCATAAATAATTATTTTAAACATTAAATGTTATAATATAAACATAAGATACTGATTTGCGCCCATATATACATATAAATCGTATACGTCATGTTTCATCTGACTTAGAAAGTAAAAAGTGCGTGAAAAATAACTTTCTCAGTAGTTACTGTAAACAGTTGCTTACATTTAAATAAATACATTTTAGCCGCTATTTTCTATCGTAGGATAAACATCGCTAAAGGACTTCGTTGTTTTGTAGTTAAAATACAGTTTCTTATTTAAACCGAAGAGTGTAAAATCAAATAGACCGCCACATTTAGTACTCAAAAGATAACAGAATTTTTTTAAAAGACTGGCATAGTGTGATAAAGCTGGTGTCATATTCGACTACTTACAAATTCTAATTCAAAATTCAAATTCAAATATCACTTATTCAAAATTGATTCATGTAGAATACTTTTTGAAAGTCGACAAACTACCACCGCTTCGGAAGGTTTTTCGCTATGGAGAAGAAGCGGCGCAAGAAACTTTCTGGTACCCCTCTGAAATCTACCAACCTGTGTTTGGTCGACGTGGTAGATTATGACCAACTTCTTGCACGCAGATATTGTTAAATGTCGACTGAATAGATTAATTATTACAGGGTGTTAATGAGTAGAGTACTATTTACTATTTATTAAAAAAACCAAAGCTATATGTTCGCTAATGTGAACTATTCCTTATCCTGGCTACGTGTGTTGATGCTCCATTAGTTCAAGATCCACTCTACTATTACATTAAGTAACACAAGAGGTAATAACAGTGACTAATTCTCAAGAGCATCTCTCATTCACTCTAGAACCGTCACAGCTGTTCCGCCGAATAACAGTTTACTGTTAAGCGCTGATGTGTCCTACAGGACACATCAGCCATGGTAGTGCTACAGCACTACCATGAGTTGGCATAGAAACGCCACTATAGAAATTGTAAATAGAAAACTATTGTCATTTTGCTAGTGAATAACATAACTACTATCGTTACGGTATTTCTCGACAACGTCTGTCAAATTAATGACTCATGGGACCGAATTTGTATGGCAATAGATCATTATGACATTCGCTAGCGATTTGATTTCGATAGGTTTTTTACGTATCGAGTTACGTAGTGGCTCACACTACGGATTTTAGTTCTACGAGTAACCACTAGAGGCGCTGTATAATTTTTAATACATTTATTTTACGCAGTCGCTAGCGAGCAATACTTTTGTAAACTCATGGTAGTGCTACAGGTCTGAAGGGTGTGGTAAGGGTGTGTCCCTTATTATTTACCTATGGCAGTCCAACTTAGTCCGTATTGGTAGCCACACGTCTGCGGCCAAGCTTAAATAAGACCTTAATCTTATCTAGGATTGATATCAGATGTAGATAGATTGCAGTGGCCATTTAGGTACCATCTAATGAAGTGCACACTGTATTCTAAAGCAAATACATGAATTTTTGTTTCCGAGGGGGAAAGCAAAAGGTATCCGGCGACGCAGAGTTATGTGGGATTTTTACCGCACTAAAACCCCCCTGGTAGGTAGTCTTCGGCGCTGCGTAGTGGACTCCGGGATCTCCAAAGGAACGCAACCGGAGTCCTCTTAGCGCGTTGCCCCGTCGGGCTCTGCCCAGGTGAGCTTGACACTTGCTACACCGTCTGGTGCGTACGACGGTATGCGACCACACATACCGCCGCCCTTCCCGGGGTCGCTTACCGGGCGGTTCGAGCTCCCACTCTTGCCGCCTGCAACCCCGGAAGCCCCCTTTTAGTCGCCTCTTACGACAGGCAGGGGATACCGTATCCCTATTCTGGTCCCGAAACTACAGGGACAGGGAAATACATGAATACCAAGCCTTGCAATTAAGTCCGAAGACATCTATAGATTTTTGTACTATAGAAGTAGCAATCTAGCATGCACTCCACCTGATGGCAAGTGGCAATTACCGCATGGACATTTTGAAGACCCAAAATAAAACAAGTTGAAACGCCCCGGATAAATATGTCCCCCTTCAACACTTGTCTGGTAATCCTATCATCGAGATGATTATAAAATCATCACGATCAACATCTACTTCGGCGTGCTTATACACCCATCATTATCTGCAATACAATTATCGCATATACAGTGGTTAGTCTGTACAATCACCGTATATATTTAATCTGTTTACCGACTTTGAAGCTAATGACGCATCGAGTTGCAAGGCACCACATTGTGGGGTTTAGCTGCGCTAACGAGCGTGGTCTTCATTATGGTTGGACCTAGCCGTGTCAATGACCTTACCCTGAGTGGATAATGATCTATAGAGAAACCGCGATCATGTATCGTAATCACGCATAATGTTACTGAAATGATCTGGTTTGAAGGGTGTGGTAAGGGAGATATAATTTTCCGAGGCGTTACAGCTTAGTCCTCAGGGGTAACGGCGTATCTGTGGCTGACCTCAGGTAGGAATATCTAATGGGGTTATAGAGGTTATAGATGGCCATGGGCGGCAATGGCCACTTACCGTCAGATGAACTGTAAACTCGTTTGCTTTTTTATTGAAATACAAAAATTGGAAATACTTGACTTTGCAATCAGGTCATTGCTCTACATCCAAAATTGATAGACATAGCTAGGTCCGGACTTTCATTACAGGCCTGTTCTCACTCGTTAGCGCCACCAAATCCGATAATACTCGTACAATGTGTTTTGTGGCGCCCGGCGATTCAATGCGTCATTAGGTCCAAAGGCAGTAAACATAAATAGGATACGCTTGTTGATCAGTACATATGTAGACGTAAGTATCAAATGATTCTCTAAAACTACAAATGTTAGTGTTGTAGCGTTAAGTTTAATCATATATTCGTTTTCACGTTTATGGAAGACATGTTTGAGTACAAAGTAAGCTAAAAGTACATTCTAAAGCAATAATAACTCAGCTGCTGAAAAATATAAACTACGCCATACCTACAATTAGACAAATATAACGATACCTCATATGTTAAAATTCTTCAATCTGTTTGTCGGCTGTAGGGCGTGCTAAAAAACATTGTGAATTTCAATATTTTTGAAATATTGGAAGAACAGATAGCAACAGCTTGCTGGTAACAGAATCTTTACCTTTGTAAACGATTCATCTACATGTCATTGCTCTAAATCCAAAATTGATAGACATAGCTAGGTCCGGACTTTCATTACAGGCCTGTTCTCACTCGTTAGCGCCACTAAATCCGATACTACAATGTGTTTTGCGGCGCCCGGCGATTCAATGCGTCATTAGGTCCAAAGGCAGTAAACATAAATAGGATACGCTTCTTCTTGATCAGTACATATGTGGACGTAAGTATAAAATGATTCTCTAAAACTAGAAATGTTATTGTTGTAGCGTTAAGGTAACCTTTAATTTCATATTCGTAGTCAACTCTATGTAAGAACCACAGAGGGTTCTAACTTTCAAAGTTCCCGGTGACAGATTAACAGCCGTTTTCTAATTTTTTTTTATAATATAGGAGTAGCAAACAAGCACGCAGTCCACCTGATGGTAAGTGGGTACTGCCGCCCATAGATATCTGTAATCAACTCCAGATAGGATTAGATATTCCTACCTGAGATCGACCACAGATGCGCCGCTGCCCCTGAGGACTAAGTTGGAACGCCTCGGAAAAGTATGTTTCCTATATCGCACCCTTCAAACTAGAACACAGCAGCGCTTAACACTGATGTTATGAGGCAGAAATAGGTGTGGCGGAGGGGCCGCCGGAGTCGAACCACAAACTAACTTGAAATATTGAGTATCTAATTATCATTTGCTTGGCCGTTATAAAAAATAAACTATTCAATTTCTACTTGCACCTGAACTTCATCTGTACTCATTTTATTAATTTTATATCTATTTATTAATATAGCTAAAATTACAGCGGTGCTGCAATTACTACTTATATTGCTAATCTTCCAAATTTCTAAAATTACATGAAGATTAAATTTTACGATTAGTTAAATCGTTCTAATAACATTGATTATCGTTAATTGCATCATTACCAGTAAACGCTCAATTACTTTTGATAATCAGGAAATTACTGATAAATATTCAGAAGCCCGAGTTGATTTGCCAAGCGAAACAATTTAATTAAGAAAACGCGCCGCACCTTTATAATCGTGACTGAGAATTTGCTGAGTCCTCCAATTTTCCCAAAGCCACTGGAGTACTCGAGTGGAGATTACCGAGCTCTTGCGATGCAGAGTGCCGTTCAGTGTCTCTTAAAGGTTTACGTCCTATCGCAGTTTAAATTGTCACTTCTACCGTTCATGGAATCTATGCTTCTCCACTAATATTATGGAGCTAAATGAAATGTTTGTTATAAGGCGCTAGTCTTTAAAAATACCGCTTAGATATTTTTGCTTTTGTTGTTCTTTTTTTAATAATTATACTTTTATTTGATGGGCATTCATTAAAGAATCTTTCAGACAACGTAATATCTCGCTACGATATTAACGATACTATAGTAAGTGACCACTTCCACCCAGAAACATCCGTAATCTATACGAGATAGGATTGGAGACGTACCTAAAGTCGAGAACAAATGCTTTACTCTTAATGAGTAAGTTAGAACGCATCGTACGTAAAAGTCTCTCCTTTATCTCTAAACACTAGTACACACATACATATAAACGCATATATATTTTTATTATATATGTGTTTATGTTGATAAAAACAAATATATTAAGAGATGTCTTCGTCTTATAGTGCCACCAACTTTTCTGTTCAGTAGACAAATCTGGAACTAAAACAGCCGACCGCCATTTTGAAATGTCATTCAGCTGTCAATTCTTTGAAGTGTGAGTGCTCTTTGTTTTTCGATTCGAATATAATTGTAATAAGTGATTAAAAATGCCTAAGCCTCTCAAAAGTGATGCATGGGTCATTATTTTAAAGGTTTTAGATTTCATGAGGGAAGAAAAACGCCTGCTAGCTCCGAAAATACCGTTTGAGAAAGTGACAGAACGCGTCGCAGCTGCGACAGGTTAGTGTTGCTATGAAGTGTTGATAGTTAATTAATAGAAAGTCCCGCGTAAATATTTCAGTTATTTTATTTTACTTAGTTAAAGTGTCACTGAGTATTTTTGGTAGTAAATGTTTTTTTATACTTCATGTATTTATATTTTTGCTACAGGAGTAAGCGAACGATTTGTTTACAAACTCATGAATGAAAAGAAAAAAGCTGAAGAAAGTAATGTCAAACTATCTACTCCCGGTAAGAATAGAGAAAGAAAAACAGGAAAATTGGACATTGATGATTTTGACATTGGCGTCATACGGAGAAAAATTCATGAATTTTATTCATTTAGGAAAGAAATTCCGGCTATACCAAAATTATTAAACATACTTAGAGAAGAAATTGATTTCTCTGCAAAACGTGAAACACTTAGAAAACTGCTGCATAAAATAGGATTTCGTTTTAAAAAAACTAAAACAAATAGAAAAGTGCTATGTGAGCGTAATGACATAACTGCGTGGAGGGCTGCATACTTACAAAAAATTCGTGAGAATGAGTCTGGAGAAAAAAAACCCGTTGTTTATTTAGATGAGACCTATATACACTCATCTCACTCAACTGACAAATGTTGGCAAGGCCCAGATGTTGAAGGTGATTTGGAGCCAGTATCAAAAGGGAATAGGTGGATTATAGTTCATGCAGGAGGCGAAGAAGGTTTTGTAGAGAATGCTCTTCTTGTGTTTAAATCAAACACTAAGAGCGGTGACTACCATGATGAAATGAATAATGATAATTTTAAAAGATGGACTATTAAGAAATTGCTGCCGAACCTGCATAAGCATACTCTTATAGTGATGGACAATGCCCCCTATCACAGCATTTGTGTTAATAAATGTCCCAATTCAAACCACACTAAGGCTGTCATGCAATTGTGGCTGAGGGAGAGAAATATAGAATTTTCTGAGCAAATGACGAAACCTCAACTGCAAGAATTAATAAAGCGTAATAAACCAGCTCCTGAATATGAAATAGATAATCTATTAAAAAGTCATGGCCATTCTGTTCTCAGGTTACCGCCATACCACTGTGATTTGAACCCAATCGAGATGGTTTGGAGTTCAATGAAGAGAAATGTCGCTGAGCGAAATGTTGGTAAATCTAGTGCTGAAATGCCCCAGTTAATTCAGAATGCATTCGATAAAATAACAAAAGAAGAGTGGAAAAACCATTGTCACCACGTAAAAAGAATTGAAGAAAAATACAGGAACAATGATGGATATTTAGAAGAACCATTCATTATTAAGTTGCATAGTGATAGCGAAAGCGATTCAAGTGACTCTGATGACGAATTATGTAAATCACTTGGCACAGGCACCTCAGGCGCATCGTCATTATTTCGCTCAGGGATGTCTGGTGTGGAGCCCCTCGAAGTTAGAGATCATGACCATAATTATTTTTATAAAATATAAATTTTATTTTTATAAAATATAAATAATTATAGTTAATAATTCTGGACTTTTTATTTTTCCTGTCCTAGAATATCATTTAAGAATTAAAATTTGACATTATTAACCTAATTCTTTTTTTTAGGATGTTTACGAAGGTTATTTATCTTTTTAAATATTTTTTACATATTTTATCTAGTAAAAATCATAGGTCTCAAAGTTGTTGAGCTCCCTCTTCAGTAGGCAAATATAATTATATGGTAACATTGGACGCTGCACTAGCGACCCTGTCAACTGAACAGATAAGTTGGTGGCACTATAGATCAATATGAGTTGTCATAAGCTGACTTTTATTACTTGTCTGCGACATAAATGGCTAGAAGAGGTTGTAATTAATCGCCTGGAGACAAGCTCAATTACTTGAAACATAATTATTTCGTAGAAGCTTCTGATCTGAACTATCCTATCTATTGTTATAGTTTAAGTGGTGAGATTAATTCGCCGTTGTCGGGCTCTTTGCGGCAGATCCCGCTGTAATAAAGTTTGCTCAACTGGCGCAGTGTTCAGGATGAAAGTAATCTTTAAGAAATTAAAAATTGCGCCTTGTACACTTATCTAGATCGTGGTACTTGCTGTAGATAGAACACGCTGTTTACGAAGCTCGCAATTAATTATTAAAATTCGCTTGTAGAACGGTATTAATATAAAATAATATACGTACCTTTATGTATAGAAAAAGGTCATACAGACTACAAATACGTTACTGGTACAAATACTAAGGTCGACCACAAATGTATTGTTGTTACCTCTGAAGACTTAGCTGAAATCTCTCTTACCACACTCTTAAAATGAGAACATTTCCCTTTATACAAAGATATATGGACATATAATATTATCTACTGAAATTCTGACTTTTATTTTTTGCCTGCAACATATTTATGGCTAGGCGAGGTTAAAATTAATCGTCTCGAGGCTTCTAGCTCAATTAGTTACAACATAATTATTTCGTAGAAGCTTCTGATCTGAACTATCCCATCTATTGTTTTAGTGTAAGTGGTGAGATTAGATTGCCGTTGTCGGGCTCTTTGCGTCAGATCCCGCTGTAATAAAGTATGCTCAACTGGCGCAGTGTTCAGGATGAAACTAATCATTAAGAAATTAAAAACTGCGCTTTTTACACTTATCTAGAAGCTTCTGATCTGAACTATCGCATCTATTGTTTTAGTGTAAGTGGTGAGATTAGTTCGCCGACGTCGGGCTCTTTGCGGCAGATCCCGCTGTAATAAAGTTTGCTCAACTGGCGCAGTGTTCAGGATGAAAGTAATCTTTAAGAAATTAAAAACTGCGCCTTGTACTGTTATCTAGATCGTGTTTGCTGTATCTGCAGCTAAGACACGTTGTTAAAGAAGCAATTGATTATTAAGTTTCGCTTGTAGGAGGGTTTTAATTATATTTAAAAGACAATTTCTATTCGTACCTTTTCTCCCTAGTAACAATAGTATTAAATGTAGTTGTCCTTTGTTTTGAAGCGTGCACGGTATACTTATATGAGACGTTCAAACTCAGGCCTCTGCGTGACAATGCATTTCTGGCCGACCTCAGGTGAGACTAATCCTACCTGGGGTTGATTACTGGTATCTATAGACGGTACTTGCCACCTACCATCAAACTCCGTATAATATGAAAAAAATCTATATCAGGATGTAATATTGACACCAACCCGAATTGGCTCTAAATAGATATGACAGCCAAACTCCAAGATTTTCAAAAACAACACACTAACAGCAAGATTAATCTTATAAATCTTCTTGTTTGCAAAACGACGAAGATTAACTACCTGTTTCACTACTTTGTGCTAAACTTATTCGCAACTTATTTGACAGGTTTTCTCATAAGATCTGTAAAATTTTCTGACTGTAAATTTTGGCGAGAGCAATCTTCGCCAAAATATCTTGGCCAAATATATATCTTTTCCTTTATGAAGAATTTATGATAAATTGGCGTATGTAAGCGGAACAAACATGGTATTTCTTACGCAAAAACTAATGGAGTGGTCTTTCGCCGCGCTATATTTTTTTACCTACATTTTTGAAGTTTCGCACCCAAAGGCCTGTTCAGTACCAAAAAACCTCAGTTCTGATATAATCCGCTAGGGGCGCTGATTGGAAATGTATGGGCAAATACGTAAACAAAGACCGAAACAGTCAGTCGAATAACGTACAAACTCATACTAACGGTACTGGCCGTCTCTCCGTCTGTCACAGGGCTCTATCTCCTGAACCGTAATAAATAGAGACTTGAAATTTACTACTTAACTAAAAATGACCTTTTTTCTTTGTCTACTGGAACATAATAGGTAGACTGTCCGAATTTTTACAACGCATTTACTTCAATGGCTGTTATAAAAACAAATCCTAAATCTGAAATTTTGGTGGTACGGAACCCTTCGTTTGCGAGATCGACGTGCTCTTGACTTACTCTTGACGTGACTTGGCCAATAATCTACGTGTTGCGGCACCAGGGCCAAAAACTCGAGCAGCGAAAACCGTACCGTGTATTCTTAGCTATATTATGTATCCGACTGTATACTGAACCCATTATTTTAAACAAAATCGAACGACGAAACATAAAATAAGATATAAGACATAAATATTGTTCTAGAAATGAGATCAATCTCGTAAAACTCAGTTTGAAATGCGCCACGATCAAGATTGAAATTTTGTAAAGCTTATTCTGTTGCACATCCTCAATTTTTATTATAAACCAAGATCTTACAATTTTACTCTAGTTGTTGACAGCTTCGGTATTAAATGTATATAATCTTTTATTTAACGTCCGTCATCAATATTTGTAAAAAATTCTTATCGTGACAATACGTAAAAGCAGTGATAGCCTAGTGGTTAAGAAACTCGGCCTCTCGTTCGAAGGGTCCGAGGTTCAAATCCCAGGCACGCACCTCTGATTCATCAAATTTATGTGCGTATCAGACATTGATTATCACCTGCTAAACATCGTGAGGAAACCTGCATACCTGAGAGATTTATAAAAAAAATGTCAAAGATATGTAAAGTCTACCAATACGCACTTGGCCAGCGGACTATGGCCTAATCCTTCTCATTATGAGAAGAGACCCGTGCCCAGCAGTGGGACAGTAATGGGTTGATGATGATGATGATGAAATACATTTTCCATTTGTAGTGGCTGCCATAGTGTTGTACTGTGAGTGAAGAAATAGAAGTCGCGGCACCACCGCCTATTTCTGTCTAATAACAGCAGTGTTAAGCAGATATACTTTTCATTCCAGCTTAGTCCTTAGGGGTAGCGGCGCATCTGTAGCTGACCTCAGGTGGGAATATCTAATCCTATTATCGTGATTACAGATGTGGGGCAGTAACCAATTACATCCCATCGACTGCATGGTCGTCTGTTACTCCTATATTATAAAAAATACTGGTGCTATGGGAATTAGGTACAAAATAAATCCTAATTTGTCTACACTGACACGAGTATGTGAAACCGTGAAGTAATGTTTTCGTTTACAAATTCGGCTTAAAATAACATTATGAACAAACTCCCAACAAATGTTTAATTGAAAAATGTTGTAATGTTGCTCTTTACGTAAAGTCCTAAAACGGAGCGTGGGAGTTTAAAACAATATTGTTTTTTAAAGTAAGACATGTAACGCGATATTTATAGGCTTTTACTCGACTGTGGAAGGTAATGTTTTCGAGGGTATGTATGTTTCATTGTTTGGCATGATTTGCAGCACAACCCTTTGGGCACAAGTGGTAAAACAATTCGACATCTATTTCTACCTAATAACAGCAGTGTTAAGCGCTGCTGTGTTCTTTTCGGAGGAGACACACTTTTTCGAGGCGTTCCAGCTCAGTCCTCAGGTGTACTGGCGTGTCTGTGGCCGACCTCAAATAGGAGTATCCTATCCTATCTGTGATTGATTACAGATGTCCATGGGCGGCAGTAGCCACTTACCATCATGTGGACTGCATGCTCGTCTGTTACTTCTATATCATGGTGTATGTATGATATGATGATGTAAATTTTCGTCTATATACATATATGCAGATCGCGATAATTATTTATACATATTTTTTATTTTTATTAATTATCAAGTTGTAGAACGCTTAAGGGTAGAAACAGATGCTTCTAGAAATTCCTAGAAGTGAGTCTCAGTTTCAACGTTAAAAGCATTTCAAAGTTAAAAGCTAAGGCATATCGTTTTAATGAAGTGTAAGTAATTGATCAGTTGAAAATGGTTCACCGTAAGGTTTTCATACATTTGTAAAACATTTTCCATTTGAAGTTCAATTCCCAAAAGGTATCGGTCAATAAAGTTACCTAAACGTTTCCATTTCAGTTGACAATGTTTAAAAACATAAGTAAATAGATAGAATTTTTCGTGTCTTGTTTATGTCTTTTAACAGAATTGTCAAGCGCTGCTGTGTTTTAGTTTGAACGGCGTGGTTTTGTTCATGCTGCATCACGTTTTGGCGATTTGCTGCGTTCATTTGCGATATTAAAAACGCGTGTTATTATGCTTAGTCCCGTTTTTTACGATCAGCGGCTGCACCGAGCATTTAATAGTAGGTGCGACCGGCACTCAAGCTTACGTGGAGTGTAACATGTGATTACTCCATCTGGCTTTCAAAAATCAGCTTAATCGTCGATTGCCGATACTAAAAGTATTATGTCTAATGAGTGTCTTACCCGTTTTTAATATTCACTCTATTCAATGCTATCAATAACAATCAAAGACGAAAAAAAACTGTATATTAAAAATTGTCAAATCTCTGGTTTAAAAACAAAATAAAGAGATAGATTATTAACAACGGCTTTGTTAGAACAAATCAGACAGTATCTAAACCCAGAGCTGCCATAGTAAGTTTCTTACTTACTTACTTCTTTGGCATAGTAGTAGAATTGTTTGGTTTGTGAATTTCGTACATTAATCATTAGTTTCGTGGACCGATGTAACTAAATATCGAGACATTCAATACATACAATATTTACGAGCTCCCGTGCAAATGTTTACTTGCGACTAATTACACAAAGGGTTCCGAGTAAATTCTTAAACAGGCAAACGTCTAAATAACGATGTTGTTTCACTCTTATAGTCCCGCGTGGCGGAGCGAACCCCATAGCGGTCTGGCATGCATTGGGTCCCGGATTCGATCCTCGGTCAGACAGATATCTAAATAATTAATTAGATTCTGTTAAGGGTCTGGGTTAGACACCCAGACCCTTAACAGAATCTACGTAACTACGTAACTACGAATCTACGTAACGTATTCGTCTTTGTGCGTGTTAATGACATGTAAGACACAGAATAAATCCTAGTGTGGGGTTTCGTGTAGATTGTAATCTCTAAGAAATTTAGGCCTAATCCACTATCAGCCAACTGAGGAACCTAGGTCTTGATACTTTGAGAACACTTGGAAGACTCAGGCATATAAGTTACCTCGCGTTATCCTGCTTCATTATTTACGCATGTAATTAATTTCTAAAACCCATATGATTCCTGGGACTCAAGTCCCGAATCTCTAATGTGGAAAGCCGAACCTTATGATATATTATGTTTGATATACACGTATTTATCACAACGTATTCCAAAGGTAACTTATATTATCCTGACTAATATATAAATGCGAAAGTGCGATTGTCTGTTTCTTTGTTACACTTTCACGCCTTAATAAACCGATTGTCATGAAATTTTGTATACACGTTGTCAAGAGTACAGAAAATAACATAGAGTACCTTTAATCCCCATAAAAAGTACTGTTCCCGAGGGATACACAAAAACATCATTGTCATCGACCTCAGATCGCAGGCGAAGCTGCGGTAAAAGCTAGTACGTAATAAATGGATTTAGTACACTGATTACCTCGTCAAATTTCAGCTGAAATCACGAACATCGAATAAATAAAAGAAACTTCTTACGAACGTTACTTTGAATATATTTGTTCAAACGCCCACACATCGTACAAGTAAAACATGTTACTAGGTTTTTCTTTGCTTTGTATGATAAATGAGATTTATCGCAAATTCTCCCTGAGAGTCCGACTGGTGAATGCCGATTGCAAACATTTTATTTTCTGGAGCACGATACGTGCTTATTTCATGTGATAAAGCAAATACGGTAGATATAACCTTAGCTTTTTTTTTGAGCCGGTTAGCTTAGTTCTTTTTGAAAAACAAAAGTTTGTCTATGTTATATGAGGAACTGCGAAAAGTAAGACAATAGCAATATTAACACTAATACTAATAATAACACTAGATTATACTCGTATAATATACAATGCGAGCAAATGTAACTAAAAACATTATTCTCCGCAGTATCGTAAAAACCAACTTGGACTTTAAGTTTTTTTTGTTCATTTATTCAATAAAGAAGAATTACAAATGAACAACATTTAAAATCTGCCAAACTGTTCGCCAGTTTTGACGAATTAATTGGACTGGGCGCGGGCTCAAAGACATTTTTATGTAAATACACAATGACATTACATAAATGTTCATACATAAACGTAAATAATTTATATTTGGCAATAACTTCAATCAATTTGCTCGCCACCATCAATCAACATTTCTAAAATAAACCTATCGAATAGAGTTATTTTCGTAAAATTAGACCCTAATCGAGAAAGATTCGGCGAAATGCTATAAAAGCCACTTTCCCCGGGTGATCGATGCGTGGACCATTACACTATAAGTAGAACGTGTTCCTCATCCCGTTTCCACTAAAATCAACTATTACGTACATAATATATTTCCTCAAGGGCCCAAAGGATCACCTATAAAAAGTATATTAAAGGAATCCTATCGCGTAACGTCGCTATTAAATATTGAATGGGTTTATTAGGCGTAACGGGTACGACACGACGGCCCGATTTTACAAAAATTGTAAATTACAATTTTTCCCTTGAAATTTACGTAAATAATTGGATGTATATTAACAGCCTATTATTCCTGCCATTCGCTCTTACACTGAAAAATAAGATTAAAATGTTCCCATTAATTCGCTATTATATTTATACACGACAACAAAATACTGCTGTAAAAGTTTTAATTATTATTTACTTGATTGGATTTATTTATTGGTTAGCATGAGTATCAGTAAATGAGTCAGTTTAAATTTAAGTCAAATGATATTATTGTCCCCGTTAAATATCGTATGATTGGAATTTTATTACAGTTAATAAACTATATCATATTTGAATATCACTTATTAGTTATAAGTATAATATTATATTTCTTAGTAATAATTCCTAATTCGACGTTCTCTATTCTAGCACGTAGATTAATCGAATTGGAATTAAAAAGATTGGAGAATTAAATTACCTGTATAAAAATCTCCTCTCCAAAGCTTAAGGTAAAGTAAATACTTTGTCGTTCCAATCGTATATTACGGACGTCGTCGCGTCGTGTCGTAGTCGTAATCGCGTGTAACAAACGTGCTTCACTTTAACAGAAAATATACGAATCCGAGGCAGTGTTTATTCGCTGAAATATGCGCTCGACAAAAAGTCCTTTGACGTACGGTCCAACTTTGTGCATAGTGGAACAGTAACGATAAATGGAAATTACGTGAGCTATTGTTCATTCTTTCATATTTCATATGAGCTTACGTGCGCGGGACCGCCTATTTATACGTCAAAATCACAGCTTTTGCAAAGAGGCTATTTCTGTGTTACCGCTAGAGTGTTGTGGTGTTGAGGGGCACAAATTTACAAGAGGCATTTTAACTTTGAACTCAGAAGTAGGTTGAAAGTTGGTAGGACTAGTATAGTTCAAACATAGGTACCGCCGTCACACCCATTTCTAGCGTGAAGCAGTTTTTGCGTTAAAGTGAAAGAGTGTGGATGCCGTGTGATTTGACCTACATATAAGATATACGGTTTCAAGAAAAACACTTGTTCTATACGGACCTAGTACATCCATAAGTGACAGTGACCACTTACCATCATATGCTAAAAATCTTCTTCAATCTATACTAATATTATAAAGAGGAAAACTTTGTTTGTTTGTTTGATTGTAATGAATAGGCTCAAAAACTACTGGACCGATTTTAAAAATTCTTTCACCATTCGAAAGCTACATTATGCACGAGTAAGATAGATTATATTTTATATAAAATATATATGATAAATAGATTTTGAGAAGGTACAAAATTTGCCGGGTCAACTAGTTTGAAAATAAAAGCACCTTTTACGTGAATATAACTATTATCATAAAAAAACTCTAAATGAAAGCCCCATCACTATTGGTCTATTTTAATATAAGAAACCCTTAGACAAACAGATAGACTTATATAAATTCAAAAAACATTTGAACAAAGTTTGCGCGTATCAAAGAAATACGTCGACTTAGAAAATACTTCTTGCAAATTTCTAACATTTATGTACGTACTTTAATTTTATTTATTTGAATAAATTAGACCTTTAGGGACTCTTTATCTAAAAGTCTAGAAATGATATCTGAAAATACCCGTTTATGTTCAGTTCATTTAACGTGATAAGAATAGTTTTCTTTTCAAAGTCTTCGCAAAGAATCAAAGCTTTTATAAGCTATTTAAATATTAGTCTTTCAGGCGTCTCTCCAAAGAGTAATTTTGAATGGTTTTTAAGTAAGTAGGCACGGATTACTAAGCCTCTACCAATTAAAAGTGAAGCAGTGTGGTAGATAAAAGAGGTATGAATACCAATACCCAATAAATTTAGAAATCGAATGAGCCAACTCAGAATACCTAAATGAGACTTTTAAAATCGCCAATCAACGATTCATCTATTTTAAAGCTAGATACAGCAGCTGTCCCTGTAGTTCCGGGGCTAGAACAGGGCTACGGTATCCCATGCTTGTTAAAAGGGGGCTTCCGAGGTTGCAGGCGGCAAGAGTGAGTGCTCAAACCGACCAGCAAGCAACCCCGGGAAGGACGGAAGGAAGGAAGGGGTGGTCGCTTCCCACACATAACGTCGCCCACATAACTCGGCGTCGCTCCCAAGTCGTCAGGTACCTTTTGAAGGTTTCCCCCTCGTAAACAAAAAAAAGATAGAGCGGCTAGTATGCTTAATGGTCGCCAATGAATCGCCGGCTTTGTATGAGAGCTCTTTATGCACCTTTTTTGAAGAGCCCCGTGTCATAGCGCTCCGGGAATACCTCAGGAGGAAGCTCATTCCACATCTTACACGTCTGCGGCAGGAACGTCCATGCAAACCGAACCGTGGAAGACCGCCACGAGCCCAGTTGGTGTGGATGGAACTTCATCCTTTGACGAGTGGTGCGATGGAGGAATGTTGACGGAGGTACCAGGTCAAATAGTTCCTCGGAACACTCACCATTGTAAAGCCGGTAGAACACACAAAGGGAACGTAATTCCCTCCGCAAACTTAAAGATTCTAACCGATCGGAGATCATCGGGTCGTTGACGAATCGGAGGACCGCGCATTTCTGCACGAAGTCAAGTGGGTTAAGATGTTATTGGATAAAAGGAATACCACGTATAATACTTGTATACTAACTTGTATAATGTCTCGCATGTAGAGCACTCTTATACACGGTTGAGTATTATCTGCACACTAGAACCACTTATCTAGTCGTAGTCTTTATAATTGAATTTGGTCGGATTCCATTCTTTCATTAAAATTGAATCAGTGACGCCGCATACAATACTCACAGTCTAGCAACCTAATCGTTATGGTCTTGTCTTACCGTCGACGATCAAAATCTACACGAAGCTAGAAAATAATTAGATAAGCACGTCATGGTATTAAAATCGAAATTGACACCGTGTGCGTTTAGTTTCTTTATGTAAGTCAAATAAGTACACATTTCATCGGATTTCAAATGATCACTCCCTCCCATGGGATTTTGAACTAAAATAAAAAAATACTATATATTAAATTCAAACTAATTATTAAATTCAAATACGACTGTCTTACCAAAAATCAACCACATTTGCGTGCTTGCTGGCATCAATTCTAATTTGGTATGTCCATTTACTAATACTTGAAATTACAATAGTTGTGTCTGTGTCAGCTGTCACTATGTTACATCATATTCTTACAACGTCTTTACTACTTTTGATTTTCAAATTTAATCGCATATAGCTTTTCAACTGAAAGTGAAACAGGTATCTATCCAGCCAGTAATTGGACCTACGTTAATTATTCACGTAACATACAGCCGGGTGGGCCTCCGGAGTGGAAATCTTGTGGCTTAAGACCACTAGCAATCGTCGACCACTGTGCGGGGACTAATTACGTTAATAATGAATCGCTAGAAATATGTTTTCAGTTTTAGATCGCTGTAAATAAAAATGATCAATTAAAAATAATTATACACATCTACCTGGTTAAAAAACTAAAAACCACGCTAAAATCGCACAAGGAAAATCGTTAATCCTGACGATCCTGATGAATGTGACAAAATTATTAAAATCGTGTATTGTCATAGGTTCTTGATAAATTTTCAAAATTTTTAATTAATTGGACCGTTCAAAGTGGGTAAGTATTGAGTTCAAAGATTTCTTTACATATATAAATATCAAGCTAATATAAAAGCATGGAAAAATTTACGGTTTAAGAAACTCAGAATTCACTTACATGATAACGTATAATCTACTTAATCTAATTATAATAATAATGCAATAAAAAAATCATACAAACTCGGCATATTAAAAAATAAATAGTTTTTAAAATTTTAACAACAATCTTTCGCAGTGGATCACTGAGTCCCAATAGCATTGGTTTATAAGTGCTTTCTATTCCCAAAAGGGAGGTCAAAGTCCTTAGGGGTAGTTATATTTGCGTTGCGATCTTCAAAGTGTAAATTGTATTCTAAAATAAAAGTATGCAAACTGTTCTATACGGACCTAGTACATCCATAAGTGACAGTGACCACTTACCATCATATGCTAAAAATCTTCTTCAATCTATACTAATATTATAAAGAGGAAAACTTTGTTTGTTTGTTTGATTGTAATGAATAGGCTCAAAAACTACTGGACCGATTTTAAAAATTCTTTCACCATTCGAAAGCTACATTATGCACGAGTAAGATAGATTATATTTTATATAAAATATATATGATAAATAGATTTTGAGAAGGTACAAAATTTGCCGGGTCAACTAGTTTGAAAATAAAAGCACCTTTTACGTGAATATAACTATTATCATAAAAAAACTCTAAATGAAAGCCCCATCACTATTGGTCTATTTTAATATAAGAAACCCTTAGACAAACAGATAGACTTATATAAATTCAAAAAACATTTGAACAAAGTTTGCGCGTATCAAAGAAATACGTCGACTTAGAAAATACTTCTTGCAAATTTCTAACATTTATGTACGTACTTTAATTTTATTTATTTGAATAAATTAGACCTTTAGGGACTCTTTATCTAAAAGTCTAGAAATGATATCTGAAAATACCCGTTTATGTTCAGTTCATTTAACGTGATAAGAATAGTTTTCTTTTCAAAGTCTTCGCAAAGAATCAAAGCTTTTATAAGCTATTTAAATATTAGTCTTTCAGGCGTCTCTCCAAAGAGTAATTTTGAATGGTTTTTAAGTAAGTAGGCACGGATTACTAAGCCTCTACCAATTAAAAGTGAAGCAGTGTGGTAGATAAAAGAGGTATGAATACCAATACCCAATAAATTTAGAAATCGAATGAGCCAACTCAGAATACCTAAATGAGACTTTTAAAATCGCCAATCAACGATTCATCTATTTTAAAGCTAGATACAGCAGCTGTCCCTGTAGTTCCGGGGCTAGAACAGGGCTACGGTATCCCATGCTTGTTAAAAGGGGGCTTCCGAGGTTGCAGGCGGCAAGAGTGAGTGCTCAAACCGACCAGCAAGCAACCCCGGGAAGGACGGAAGGAAGGAAGGGGTGGTCGCTTCCCACACATAACGTCGCCCACATAACTCGGCGTCGCTCCCAAGTCGTCAGGTACCTTTTGAAGGTTTCCCCCTCGTAAACAAAAAAAAGATAGAGCGGCTAGTATGCTTAATGGTCGCCAATGAATCGCCGGCTTTGTATGAGAGCTCTTTATGCACCTTTTTTGAAGAGCCCCGTGTCATAGCGCTCCGGGAATACCTCAGGAGGAAGCTCATTCCACATCTTACACGTCTGCGGCAGGAACGTCCATGCAAACCGAACCGTGGAAGACCGCCACGAGCCCAGTTGGTGTGGATGGAACTTCATCCTTTGACGAGTGGTGCGATGGAGGAATGTTGACGGAGGTACCAGGTCAAATAGTTCCTCGGAACACTCACCATTGTAAAGCCGGTAGAACACACAAAGGGAACGTAATTCCCTCCGCAAACTTAAAGATTCTAACCGATCGGAGATCATCGGGTCGTTGACGAATCGGAGGACCGCGCATTTCTGCACGAAGTCAAGTGGGTTAAGATGTTATTGGATAAAAGGAATACCACGTATAATACTTGTATACTAACTTGTATAATGTCTCGCATGTAGAGCACTCTTATACACGGTTGAGTATTATCTGCACACTAGAACCACTTATCTAGTCGTAGTCTTTATAATTGAATTTGGTCGGATTCCATTCTTTCATTAAAATTGAATCAGTGACGCCGCATACAATACTCACAGTCTAGCAACCTAATCGTTATGGTCTTGTCTTACCGTCGACGATCAAAATCTACACGAAGCTAGAAAATAATTAGATAAGCACGTCATGGTATTAAAATCGAAATTGACACCGTGTGCGTTTAGTTTCTTTATGTAAGTCAAATAAGTACACATTTCATCGGATTTCAAATGATCACTCCCTCCCATGGGATTTTGAACTAAAATAAAAAAATACTAAATATTAAATTCAAACTAATTATTAAATTCAAATACGACTGTCTTACCAAAAATCAACCACATTTGCGTGCTTGCTGGCATCAATTCTAATTTGGTATGTCCATTTACTAATACTTGAAATTACAATAGTTGTGTCTGTGTCAGCTGTCACTATGTTACATCATATTCTTACAACGTCTTTACTACTTTTGATTTTCAAATTTAATCGCATATAGCTTTTCAACTGAAAGTGAAACAGGTATCTATCCAGCCAGTAATTGGACCTACGTTAATTATTCACGTAACATACAGCCGGGTGGGCCTCCGGAGTGGAAATCTTGTGGCTTAAGACCACTAGCAATCGTCGACCACTGTGCGGGGACTAATTACGTTAATAATGAATCGCTAGAAATATGTTTTCAGTTTTAGATCGCTGTAAATAAAAATGATCAATTAAAAATAATTATACACATCTACCTGGTTAAAAAACTAAAAACCACGCTAAAATCGCACAAGGAAAATCGTTAATCCTGACGATCCTGATGAATGTGACAAAATTATTAAAATCGTGTATTGTCATAGGTTCTTGATAAATTTTCAAAATTTTTAATTAATTGGACCGTTCAAAGTGGGTAAGTATTGAGTTCAAAGATTTCTTTACATATATAAATATCAAGCTAATATAAAAGCATGGAAAAATTTACGGTTTAAGAAACTCAGAATTCACTTACATGATAACGTATAATCTACTTAATCTAATTATAATAATAATGCAATAAAAAAATCATACAAACTCGGCATATTAAAAAATAAATAGTTTTTAAAATTTTAACAACAATCTTTCGCAGTGGATCACTGAGTCCCAATAGCATTGGTTTATAAGTGCTTTCTATTCCCAAAAGGGAGGTCAAAGTCCTTAGGGGTAGTTATATTTGCGTTGCGATCTTCAAAGTGTAAATTGTATTCTAAAATAAAAGTATGCAAAAATGTGTTAAAAATTCACCCAATACCCATCACACTTTCATTCAGAATAAAACGAAATTGGCTTCTACTTTCTGCCTCATTCGTAAAATAACACAAAATACTTTTATTTGATAGTACAAGTTTAGAAACTTTTTATGGATCGTCAAACGAGCGCTGATAAAGTTTGGCTCGGTAATTTGGCAGTTGCGCCCAAGAAAATTTATGTAGACAACAAAAGGTGAAAGATATAGTCCGGCAAATATTTCTGTGCGTGTGGTTGCGCTATGGGCGATCATAATGTTGCTAGGTTATTAAAACTGTCCAAAAAGTGGGAAATTTTAACGATTATCTCTAATATTAATGCGAAAAACATTTTATTCACAAAAGACAAATGTTGTAGGACTTACGATTGCATTTTTGATAAAACTAACGGAAAAAATAAAAACTTTTGCGTAAATTGAAAAATTGTTCAATGAAGTTGACAACAAATGAACTTAGATTAAAACTTAGTTGTTTCCAAAAATCGCCCCACGCACCGATAACTTTGTTCGACCATACTAAAGACTTGTATGTAAGTCAAGTTTATAGCCATTGAATTACAGATAATGCCACGTAACTTTCCAAAGCGCTTTGAAAACGGCGCATTTGGTAGAAAGAGCCACAATTTGCAGGTTTATGTGCGTCCTGGTATAATGGAGATTGAGAGTCGATCGTCGACTTACAGAAGCGCATTCAGCTGCTGACTTTGGTGAATATTGGTGAATACTTAGCTTACATGAAGGAAGCAAATTCTTGCACGAAGGAATCCCATAAGCATTAACATGTTGTGAAATGTTTCACTTAAGGTACAATAATCCAAAAATGATTTCCAAGATCCAAGAAATTCATTTCCACTTTATAACCGTAGAGCAAACATCGTGGAACAAATATCGGCAATTTACAATTGTAGTGAGGGTAATGTAGAACATCATAAAACTTATGTTGAAAAAAAATTTAAGAAGTGCCTTAGTAGATAGAAAGGGTGATTTTCCTGTAATCCATACTAATATTATAAAGAGGAAAACTTTGTTTGTTTGTTTGATTGTAATGAATAGGCTCAAAAACTACTGGACCGATTTTAAAAATTCTTTCACCATTCGAAAGCTACATTATCCACGAGTAACATAGGCTATATTTTATATGCAATATAATTGATAAATAGATTTTAAGGCGGTACAAAGTTTGCCAGGTGAGCTAGCTAGAAATAAATTCAGCTAGACAGAAGAAGTATTAACGTCGGATTAAGAAGAAAAATAAAGGTTAGTAATGAAGGCAACGCGCCTGAAACAAATGCATTTTCTCAAATCCTGTTTTTGTACTTACGTCAATGTAATTCTAAAGGTGCGATAATTATATGATTTAGAGATCGTCATTACGTTCTGAACCTTAAGCTGTAGTAACCAACCGCACTTGATCAGTCCAAAACTCTTTCAAAATGTATGAGCAAAGGTCACCCAGCAGAAGAACAATAGATTTATGACGATGCAAAAGATAACAACTGCGATTTTAATCACAATTTACACAGTAATCACATGGTATCAAATACATACGCAATTCATGAAAGTGCAACGTCCGTAAAACCTGATTTATTACTATTTACTCAACGAGACAAGACGAGACGAATCTTGGTTATTCATCTCCAGAGCTCTAGTCTCACGTCGCTTTACGATCAGTCCCCGCTGAGATATATTTATCATAGCTTTACAAAGCTATGATAAACACTTATTTAGATAACATTTATTATTGTAGCTGCAAACGATTTGGGAATTTCAAAGTGTGTACGATTTTCAGTGCGCTTATTTTATCATAGCATGACTCGTCAGGTCGTCGAATGAGAATCACCCATTGACAAAGCAAAAATAGTCCAAGTGTGGCGAAACTAAAGTTTCATCCTGAACATTTGAAGGTGGTAGAACTCTTTGTGGTTCGACTCCGGTGGCACCACCGCCACACCTATTTCTACCTAATAACAGCAGTGTTAGGCGCTGCTGTGTTCCGGTTTGAAGGGTGTGGTAAGGGAGAAAGACTTTTCCGAGGCGTTCCAGCTTAGTCCTCAGGGGTAGCGGCGCATCTGTGGCCGACCTCAGGTAGGAATATCTAATCCTATCTGGGCTTGATTACAGATGTTCATGGGCGGCAGTAGCCACTTACCATCAGGTGGACTGCATGCTCGTCTGCTACTCTTATATTATAAAAAAAAAATCCTCAACCAAAGAAATCTTAACGGAAATAAGAAAAGTAGACAACATGTTCTGTCAGAATTAGAAAGATGATCTGGGCAAGTCTGCTTTAAACAAACAACTTTTATTATTTGAGCTCCTTATCTTCGTTTCCTTTAATTCTAGTACATGAACAGCGCTTAACATACGAGTCTGTCATAAGGAAGTAGGTGTGGTCAGGTACACCTTGCAAAGGAAATAGGTTAGGTTCTATCACCTTTCAGGTATTAAATATCTAGTTGTACCGTTTGTGTAACTCCACATGTGATATCTCCTCAATTTTTGTACAAAAATAAGTTTTCCCTGATAGCAAGTTATTCTTTTCAGATTATAATAACGCGATTATTTTCACAAACTCGATTATGCTAATCAAAAACAATTTAAGAAGTCCATTTATAATGCAATCCTGATGATAATATTCTCATCGTGGAATCAGAAGATTTTATCAGGAGCTCCACTCTGGAAACCGTAAACTCAATCTAGTTACATTTTATCCTGAAATTTAGTATGTGGAAGATTCAGTGGGTGATAAATCGATCTAGATAGGTGTCATCCCGGGGAAAACTCGCTTCCACTAGCTAAACTTGTTACAAGGCAATATAAGAGACATTGTATATTATACAAGCCCCAGCAAAAATCTGTGAAGCGACTAGAATTATTTATTTATGAGATTTATTTACATACTAGTTTTTGTCCGCGGCTTCGCCCGCGTTTAAAAGAAAATAATATGACATACTAACATACATAAAACTGAAAATTCGAACCTTAATTGGAATGACAGTGGCGCCATCTGGCGAAAATTGGTCGTACCAACTCTGAAACCTTCGTGGGTTCATGGACAACAACTTTGCTAAAGATCATCACTTGATCAAATGCATAGTTTACGATTCAATCCTTACTAATATCGATTAAAATAATAGATTTTTCTGGTCCAAAAGATCGATTCTCCGATTAATCGATTTAAGATCGCCATCCCTAGTTCCTGTGGGATTTCCGGGATAAAAACTATCCTATGTCCTTTCTCGGGACTCAGACTATCTTTGTAGAAAATTTCATTAAAATCGGTTCAGTGGTTTAGGCGTCAAAAGGAAACCTTCAAAAGGTACCCGGTGCCGTGGAAGCGACACAGGGTTACGTGAGACTCTTACCGCACTAAAACCTTCCCGGTGCCCGTCCTCGACGCTGCCGGAGTCCTCTTAGCGCGGTGCCCCGTCGGGCTCCGCCCAGATGAGCTTGACACTCGCCACACCGTCTGGTATGCACGACGGTATGCGACCACACATACTCGTACCGCCGTCCTTCCCGGGGTAGAGTTATTAAAACTAACAGACACTTAAGTTTACTGTATTGTAACTTAGAACGTAACGTAAGGTTTGTGAAGAAATAAATAAAGGTAATTCTGTAATATACAAAATATATTTCGAGAAATATAGAGTAGACGTTACTACATGTAACACACATTTCAACAATTAATTGGCGCTAACGACAATAAGTTTGTCTTCAATTAACGGAGACACGTCCTCGCCAAATTACTTCGTTAAATAAAGCCCAGTATGTCTAATATTGGCTTAATTTCGCAGCCATCGCAATACGACACATCTGTCGTCGGCAGACACTTATTCAATATCGTAGTGATTTATGAAATAATTATTCAGGACACCATCGGCCCGTTCAGCCCTGTTGTAAGGGTGGAAGAACGAGATTCGGTTGACGAAGAAACTTCATTCAACTCCGAGCCATTATGTTTTGCGTACGTTTTACGAAATATCCGATTAGTTTGTGAGCTTTGAAAGTACGGTTAATTTAATTTGTGATTCTGGCTGATGTTTTATTTGATTGTTTTTTTTTATAATATAAGAGTAGCAGACGAGCATGCAGTCCACCTGATGTTAAGTGGCTACTGCTGCCCATGGACTCTGTAATCAACCCCAGATAGGATTAGTTATTCCTACCTGAGGTCGGCCTCAGATGTGCCACTACCACTGAGGACTAAGCTGAAACGCCTCGGAAAAGTATGTCTCCCTTACCACACCCTTTAGAACGGAACACAGCAGCCCCTAACACTGCTGTTATTAGGCAGAAATAGGCAGAAACTACAAAGGGTTCTACCTTCAAACTATTTTATATTTTTATTCTTATTTTGTATATTATTTTTATTTCAAATAAGACTCCTATAGCTCAAGAAATATTTTCATTTGTAAGTTTTTTTTTTATTACAGGAGATATATTAATATACGTAACATAACTAAACCATATCTAACATATTATATTAAGATATTAAAATAATTTATTTAGAACTTGGTTTGACACACTTTTGCGTGCGTAGATATAAACAATTAAACATATCTGATATATTAGGATATATTCAGAAGTATTCAGTTAATTTCGTTAAATATAAGCAAAAAACACCTTAATAGGATTTGGGGTTGCAAACATCCCTTGTGAGCAAATGGCTGTAAATCGTAACGTAAAGAGGCTTAAGTAATTAAACAATTATGTGGGACGTCGCTAATGATACTGAGGGAAACAATTTTTTATTTACGAAATTAATTATTTTGAGAGTTCCTTCAATTTATTAGGAGACGTTACGTCATGTTTATTGCGTTATGTAATATTGTTGACTTCAATATCTATCATTGTAAGTTTTACTTTTACGATATTTTATTGTAAGATCTTTGATAAGTAAAATAGACAAAAAAATACATTTTTGGAGAAAATGTACGCATAAATAACTAATACTACGTAATTAACGTAATAAATAAATAAGTATTTCAAACATTTTAGGGAAATTTTAGCACGGAGACTCGGCAGAACTTTATTTACCCAACAATTCAATTTACAAAACTGGTTACACTTGTTAGGAGTGATCTATCTATGTATTTTACTCATCTAAGTCACCTAGAACTTAATTACCTTAACTAATTTATGTATGGTTTATATTTGAATACACAACGTATGTATGAATTGTATCAAAAATCATCAGTGATTGTCTATTGGTTGAAACATATGTTCTCAATCGAGGGGTCCGAGGTTCAAAAAAATTTTTTTCAAAGGTAAGTGAAGTCTACCAATATGCACTTGACCAGCTCGGTAGACAACGCCCGGACCCCTTAAGGCAGCAATACCTACGCAAGGCAGTAGCATAACAGTTATAAGGTAGTCGTTTTCGGCCATATTCAAAACAGGATTCTCATGACGTCTAAGAGATAATTCTTAATCATTCTTAACTTAAATGTCGTGCACATCGTTTATAAGATTAAAGAACTAGATTTTTCTAAGAATAGTCTTTAATATCACTTCATAATCAAATCAACGATGAATTCATCTAACTTAAAGAGCTTAAAGACTTACAATTTTCATTATCGCTGTTGCTTCTTCGAACCATATGCTTTGTCGTCACCAACTTAAGGCCTTAATTAATTCACTCCACCGAGACAATAGATCGGGGCGATACTTCCTATCTCGAAAATATCAAAGGTTATATGGAAATAGACTTAAATGAGAACCAGTCTTGCGAAGTGGCAAACACTTTGGCCAATATTTGTCCAAACGTGTGGCTTTGTTGTATTTATATCACAAAATTATTGTAATCGTTCGATTATTTGGCCACCAACCTATATTTGTTGTGATTAATATTTAATATTTTTTTTACAGGTCATCTTTATTTTATTATTAAAGATATATTTAATGAGAGGCGACATACTTACAATATTTTAAGAAATATTTCGCTTATATGGAATTCGATTTACTATAGTAAAAATTAAAATAAAAGTCGTTGTAATTTACATCAGTTCTTAATAATAATTAGTCGGTCCAATTTTTGCCTTTCAAGATCAAAATTTGATCATTTCTAGTAGGCAGATATTGGAAAATTCCGAACTTTAGTAGGTAACACATTGGGTGCATTGATTCTAGTAAAGCATGTTCCCCTGATATAAAACATATATACCTAACCAGGATATATTCCCTCCCGTGGGAGGCCACGTGTATACATTTACGAATTTCAGGCCGAAAGCATCGATTCAGTCCTTCTCTATTAATACTTATATGTACAAAGGGATGTGATTTTATTACCAACGAGCTTTTGCCCGCGGCTTTGCTCGCGTTACGAAGTAATATCCTTTTGGGGGTAAAATTGATCAAAATCCTTTCTTAGTCATAACATCTACCTGCATGCCAAATTTCAGCCCGATCCGTCCAGTGGTTTGGGCTGTACGTTGATAGATCACTATGTCAGTCAGTCACCTTTGAGTTATATATTACCAATATTTAAATAGGAACCCCACTACCCAACTACTGAAACCTGACTAAAAATTGTTTTGTTCGCTATTGAAACAGAACAAAATCGCGCATCAAAGAACACTACCTAGCTTTACAATTTGACTGTAGAAGTCAAAAGTAACTTTGAAAATGTAATGAAAATAGATATGATGATGAACCAAGTAGGTAATTAACTAAGAAGCCGGTTTAAATTGTATTTACGAAGTTAACTGAAGAGAACTGAAATTAAAATAATAACAGAATATTCGACATTGTGAAATATTCTTGAGAATGTACGAGTATATTTGAATAATGTTCTAACTTAATATATAATTTAAACAAATGAGAAAACTTAACTTATATAAAATAATTAACGAAGTCATTACTTCATTATTTGCATAGTGTAATTTATATTATTGTAAAATTGTAGTTGAGCTGTCTGTACATTGAGAATATTTCAAAAGTTTTTTTTTAATAAATATCGGCCTGTAAAGGTAACTAAATAAATAACAATGATAAAAGTTGATTTGTCTGTTTGTCAATGAAGAAATAATGGAAATAAAAAATAATGGAACCAAACCAGAAGAAACCGGATTGGTTAATGGAATCAAAAGGGGCGACGAAATGAGATGTTTCAAGATTAATTATATGGAAAACTACCCAAGTAATAAGAAACTCGGTTTTAGTGCGAGTTTCAGAGGTCAGAGGATTTTTCAACTAATGAGTGTATTAGAAAATAATTGTCACTTGCTGAAATAGTGAACGAAAATATCGTGAGTAAACCAGCATGCCTGAGAGTTTCAAAGCCCTCTTATTCTGAGAGGTGACCAGTGTCCAGTGGGACAGTAATGGCTTGTTGACGATAGGGTTTTATTAAATATTATTTACCCGTGGCGTCGCTCGCGGTCAGAGGTCGATGATAACAGTTGTTTTTATCTATCCCTCGGGAACAGAACTTTGAAAAAGTAACTTATGTCCTTCTGGACCCGTGACAATGTACATAATTTGATGAGGTTTTGTAGTTAAGGCGTGAAATCGTATCAAACAAACAAACAAACTCACTAACGCTTTTATAATAATATTTCACACAAACTATTTCACATAAAGGCATTAAATACATACATAATTTGCCGCTTAATGAGCCTTTAAAACCATAACGAGCTAGGAGGCTTTGATTAATGAAATATTCCTGTTTCCTTTAAGACAAAGGCATTTCCGCTGAAACTACCTGAAATAGAGTAGGCGACGGTAGAGGCAATAAGTTACAACAGTATTAGTCAATATGTATTTGAGAATATTCTCCGATATGTTTGCATAACTTCTGAATATATATACCTACTAGTGGTGCCCGCGGCTTCGCCCGCATTTTAAAGAAATAATATGACATACATAAAACGGAAAATTTTTACTTGCATTGGAATGACAGTGGTGCCATCTGTCGAAAATTGGTCTTACCAACTCCCAAACCCTCGTGGGCTCTTGGACATCAACTTTGCTAAAGATCATCACTTGATCAAATGCATAGTTTCCGATTCTATATCTAAAAAAAACTTTTTCCCACGGACTAAATTGTGAATCTAAACCATTCTCAAGTCCCTTTGAACACACACAACAAATTTCATCAAAATCAGTCCAATCGTTTAGGAGTTCAGTGACATACACACACACATAAGAAATATATATATAAAGATATCTCTCGTTTTTGATAAATTATTTTTATAGATATCCGTGAGGATGTATAAAATCGAAATGTAGTTATTTCTGTAAATTTAAGTGCAATTTAGAAGATTTTTTTTTACTGTAACGAATTACAAAGCGTTTAACTTCTTTACCGATTTCCCAGTACTTTTTTTCGCGTATATGTATTTCTTTCTACTCATAAATAGATATATAGGGATTTTATTCTATCCCGATATGCGTTATACTGTTACGCTATGTTGACGAAGGAACACCATAGATCACGAAGGAATACTTATTGGCGTACGACCCTACTTTATCTTTCGTTACTAAAAATGTTACTAGGCTTTCTAAAAAACTGAATAAAAGACTTTCCTCTTTATTGCTTCTGATCTATTGATTACGTGTATATCATGATCTGTTCCTCTTCATCCGTATGTATTAGAAAAGGACAGCGCTACACTGATGTCAGACTAAGTTATTCCTACTACAAACTACCCAACATGAAGAGTAGGCGTACGACAGACGCAATAAGTCACGTCAATGGCTCAGCTATGCTTCGGGACATGTTAACAGCCCCTCGATAAATGTTTCTGTTGTGTAACGCATCTTTATTAGTGGGCGACGGGTTATAGATTGTGGGATTAAGTTTTGTTGGCAATTTTTATGTTCTCTCAGTATGTATGTACTGCGTAAGATATGAGTTGGGTTAAGTTATGTCGTAACGTCGTGTCGTTAAGCAGTGGAACTTAGTGATTGTAACGCGGCCTTGGAATGATGAGGTCCAAAGTTCGAATCAGAGGCACGCACCTTTGATTTTACAGTAACATGCGTATTGAAAATTAAGTAATCTTTAGCGGCGAAGGAAAAGGTAATGAAGAAACTTAGTACACACGTAGTCAGGGCTTCAGAACCTTTTCTCAACCTATTTCCATGCATAGGTAGGTTGCCTTCTATCTCGATATGATTTTATTTCGTCTTGATAGAGTATAACATTGGAAACTTATTTTTTTATCCTGATTAGCTTACTAACAATGCTATCAAATTATTTTATTGCGATCGACCTCTGACCGCGAGAGAAGCTAGGGAAAAAGCGTAGTTCTAGATATAAATGTGAAAAATTACTTAGATTTTTGCATTCACACAATATTAAACGTGCAATGCCTTCAAGTCATATACATAAATTTAGCGAACTTAGTCCATTGTGTGTTATCAAACTTACAAAGTATTTTAGATATAAGTTTAAGTATTTACTAAATTTCTTAATTATTATTGAAGCAGTATAAATAAATGTGCGAGGAATTCTTTAGTTTATTTGTCTATCATAAAAGACGATGAACGATTTAAACATAAATAAAGATGAAATTCTTAGACATTTTATTAAATATAACGAATTACTTATGAATTGTTAACAGTCTGCTGAGGTGAATGTATTTTAAACGTACGTATGTATCTGTGTAAGTATGTATATATACGTGTCTCATTCTTTGACATACTACACAGCCCAAACGGCTAACAGATTTTAACTAATGAGATGTCTTTGGATTCGGATTTCGTATACCAGAGATTTAATAAGCAATACTTTAAGCAATGGGTTTTTTCTTTAAATAATAATTCTCCAATTCTTGCCTTGCTATGTGTATTTTCTATCGTTTCTATATTTTCCGTTTTAGTATCTTTAAGAAGTGAATATGTGTCAACCGTTTGCGATCCGAGTCACGAAGCCACTGAATCGACTGCGCTAATTGCCTGCAGTGTAGTTCACGCAACAAAGCCACGCTGCAGTCTAATTAAACCTCGTGATAGACTAATGGTGACGATAAATTCCTACTATCGAATCACTGTAAGCTTAACGCATGGATAAAATAAATCTGAATTACACGTTGTGTACACGAGATATGTAGAATTGAAAATAGTAAATAATATTTCCTGGTATCTATATAAAAATATGTATTACATATGAAATCGTTAAATTTTAACAATGTGACAAATCGTCGTAAAAGGAGGCACATCCGAGTGTTTTTACATACTTAATTTTTTGTTAGGAACTTCTTTAACGCGGCTTGTATTAGGTATTAAATAGTAGAAATTGTCACGTAAGGAAAATCCGTTATGTCGTCTCCATATGACTTTCTCTTTCTTTATGTCCCTTCTATACCTAAACATTATAAAGCTAAATCCACGTCAGTCGTTTGTGATCCGAGTCACGAAGCCACTGAATCGACTGCGCTAATTGCCTGCAGTGTTGTTCACGCAACAAAGCCACGCTGCAGTCTAATTAAAGCTCGTGATAGACTAATGGCGACGATAAATTCCCCCTATCGAATCACTGTAAGCTTAACGCACGTGTAAAATAATTCTTAATTACGCGTTGTACACGAGATATGTAAATTTGTAAAATTGTAACTAGTACATAATATTTGTATAGCTGTATATTAAAATATGTATTAAATTCTAACAGTGTGACAAATCATCGTAAAAGGAGGCACATCCGAGTGTTTTTACATAGCATTTTTTATTGGGAAGTTCCTTAACGCGGCTTGCATTAGGTGTTAAATGATAGAAATCGTCATGTAAGGAAAACTGTTATACCGTCTACCGTATAAATATGCGTTGTATAAGAGATATGTAAATTTGTATAATTGTAACTATTATTATTTATATATAAAAATATGTGATACATACGACATCGTTAGATACCAACATAGCGTGATCACCATTAAATTGGCACATCCAAGTGTTTTTATGGCGAAGATTTTAAAACGGATTAACACAGCTTATGGTAACAGTTAAATAGCTGAATTCGTCACGTTAGAAAAAAACGTTATGCCCTCTCCGTGCGACTTTCTCTAACTTTTTGGCTCTTCTATCTATACCAACAAAACTAAACACACCCATACTACTGTATAATGGTTACCGATGATAGGAGCTCTATCATTTTGCAAATGATCTTAATTCAAGAACATACCTGAAACCTTTTATGAAACCCGTTACACATTAGGTGACATATAACCATATTAGTATAGAATTTTATTAGCTAAACGTCATATAGAAAATTGGACCATTTTCGGCTATTCGACGCGTTCAACTAGAAAAGTTGTACGTGACTATACTTCCAATTTTATTTAAAAGTCACATTTCTCGAACATTATGAAAGAAGAAAATAAACATACATACTTTACTGAGTGTACTTATGGTTATACACTAGAGTGGAATCCTCTGAGGTTCTGCACCACTGGCATACGAGTATTTCTGCGTATTGGTACGCAGAAATACTCTTAAGTGTGGCGGACTTCACACGATACCTTTTTAGATTTTTTAAAAATTTCGGACCCTGGAAACCTCGATGAAGGGGCCAAAATTCAACTATTAGGCTATCACTTATTCTTTAATAGCTTTAAATGGTTTAATACCGTCGTTTTACATGTCGAATTTTTTTACTATTCGTTATCTTTTAAAAATGTTTATAGAGTTAATTAAGGAATTTTCCTTTTGAACATTTGTTCATCCTTCAAAATGACAATCAGCAACGATTATTAAAGAAATTTCATCAAAATGCAATTTTATTGTAAATCACCACAAAACCATTCTCCAGAACCGTTCTGTTGTTGTTTACTTGATCGTTCTGGTCAGCGTATACCCATAATTGAACGAAAATAAAGCTCGGCTTTATTTTGCATGCACTCAGTGCGAAATAAAAGGAGGGTATAATCTCAATAATGAGGAAAAACAGGAAAAAACAGGTATGAAATGGGAATTTATATGAGGTGCGGGAATGTGCGCGCATAATGAAGATAATCAGGGAAAACGCGAGGTGTGCTTGATATCACTCGGGAATATATTGGAGTTTACAAAAGAAACAAATTATGGAACGTTTAAGTTTATGGAAGTTGGTAAAGCTGCCGCCATATCTATTTTTGCTAAATCATTAGTTTGTGTGTATGAGTCCGTGCGTAGATGCTTGCGTGCGCGCACGGATGTAATGTGTGCAATTGTGCATGTGAGCACTGGAACTGTAGTAACACAGTAGAAATATAGAAATACGAGCTTTTGCCCGCGGCTTCGCTCGCGTTACGAAATAATATTTTCATCCCCTTTTTTATCCCCTTGGGGGTAGAATTCAAAATCCTTTCTTAGCAGATGCCTACGTCATAACATCTACCTGCATGCCAAATTTCAGCCCGATCCGTCCAGTGAATTGGGCTGTGCGTTGGTAGATCACTATGTCAGTCAGTCACCTTTGAGTTATATATATTTAGATTCCATATTTCTACTGTGATGTGAGCGTGTGTTTGTGTGCGTGCTTATGCATGTGATATGATATGATAGCTATGATTATGTTATTTTGTGCGTATAAAGGTATTTTAAAATACATCAACTTTATTTTTTAGATCTGCGATAACTTTTTTCATGTTCTACTTCTATTTGTCATATTTGTATTTAGTGAAGGGGTTGAAGTAACACCATCAATGAAGAACTAACGGTGTTATGTGTCCCTTTGCTCCTTTTATCTCACAAAATTACCGTCTGAGGAAATAAAACGACAAAAACGTATTATGTAAGAACATATTTACTCAGTGAAATGTTTGTAATTTTTAACGTATTTCGGCCTTTTCGGCTTGGGTTTTGTTATACAAGCAAGCTATTCGTGTAATTCCAAGGATAGACTGAATTTTCTTTACTAATTATACACTCCACGAATTTGGTAGAACATTTCGTAACCTTGTTACTTGTCCTTAGAAATTACTTTGAATATAAGGAGTGAAGGAAATAAAAAAGAAAGTAAGGTTTATTTATAATTTAGTTATTAAAACGCAACATAGCAGACTGACACTAAGTACCTTAGCCTAATTATAATTCTGAAATCAGACGTCATTCAAATTTTGTACAACCAGTACCACTCTCATTTGTCAAACAAATCACATTATTAAATTTGTATAGCGGTTGCTTTTTTTATAATATAGGAGTAGCAGACGAGCATGCAGTCTACCTGATGGTAATTAGTTACTGCCGCCCATGGACATCGGTAATCAACCCCAGATAGGATTAGATATTCCTACGTGAGGTCGGCCAAAGATGCGCCGCTACCCCTGAGGACTTAGCTGGAACCCCTCGGAAAAGTCTGTCTCCCTTACCCTTCAAACCGAAACACAGCAGCGCAACAATGCTGTTATTAGGTAGAAATAGGTGCGGCGGTGGTGCCGCCGGAACCGAACCACAAAGGTATCGTACAGCAACCTTACAGTTGTTATAAGGAATTGAAACAACACAAATCAACAACGTTAGCCATACTTTGTGATTAGAAAATCCACGATAACTTTAGAGGGTGTTTCTTACCGCGCGTGCATGTTCGCACGCGTATACAACTTACTCACATAAATTAAATCGCTGCGGTATCTTCACGACCCGCATGCGAGTGCGTATGAAAAGGAGAAAACATTCCACGATAACTTTAGCGCTTTTCTTAACATGCGTGCATGCCCACACGCGTATACAACTTACACACACAAATTAACTCGCTGCAGTCTCTTCGCGAGCTGCATGCGTGTGTGTATGAAACGATAGTATGCAAGTGGCACGCGTGCAGGTAGAACGCGCGTGTAGACGTAGACATGCACATTATGACAAGCGCCCTTAGTATATGAAAATTAATAATTGGCAAAGTGCGAGCCGATCTTCGCCTACAAAGGGTACTAAGAAATTTTCGTTTTTAATTTTTTATTTTCTAGTATTTGTTATTATCGCAACCATAGATATTATGTTTCATGTCCCTGCGGTAAGAGTCCCACATAACCCTGTGTCGCTTCCACGGCACCGGGTACCTTTTGTTGGTTTCCCCCTCGTTAACAAAAAAAGAAAAAAGATATTATGTTTCAATAGATAACACGATACACGCCAAAAATTGCGGTTTTATGTATGCCAACCACCATTTAATATTTAGTATTTGATGCCATAGCGGCCATCGGTATAACTACATACTAACTAAATAAAAATCAAAACTCTTATACGTGTCTATTACGGTTCAAGAGATAGACGGACAGACAGCGGAGGCTTAGTACTAGCGTTCCGTTTTTACCCTTTGGGTACCGAACCCTAAAAAAATAGATTCTAAATACATGCTAAATCATATCATGCGATAAATTTCGCCGCAGCCTCCCGAGTTTCTAGTTTCTAATTTACGCACACTCCGTCATAATTACCACCTGCCTAAGTCGCATAAATTACCTAAATGGCCTAATGTTAAACTTCGCATTCATTCCCGCTGCCTACGGAATGGCAGAAGTGTTCAACTTAACATTCATTAACATTTCGCCTCCGCAAAGCCAGGATCTGATGACTTTATAACAAAATATATAGGTGTAAGTAATTTTCGTGGGCAATTCTTAGTTCTCATTTTTTTTGGAAAATTTTAAAATTATGACTTTGAAAATATTTTGACGTATATTTCAAACCGGTGCCTGGTTCCTTAAATGCTTCCTTTACTCAATGTTTTCACATATGTGTGCGTATGTATGTGTGTAGGTATGTGTATATATAAGTGTGTGCGTGTCTTTTGTCTGTTTATACTATTTTTAGAAAGAACTGACCCGACTTTGATATTACTTTTTGTAGACAATGTCAACGTTCTTTTTGATTGATGATTTTGGATATGAAACATTTGATGATATTGGATAATAATTGATGTAAGGTATAAGTATTACTTTTTATAACAAAAGTATAAAATCCCAAAGTCAAAGGTCGAAGGACAAAGTTCAAAGTTTGTTATCAAAACAGACCTTAAACTAAACTCAAAGGCCTGACTTATAGGGTAACGACAGGCAGATAAGCGAGATTATAGCCCAGAACATATTTCAAAGAGCTTGAAGCAAAACTAAACACCGATATATCTTTACACTTCAACGGAGTTTCTTTTTTATTTAAAGTTTAAGAAGCAGTATACATGTCGTTAAATTCTAATATTACAATGAGTTCTTTGGTTGTCTTACATAGTGTAAGTCATTAAGTTAAAATTAAAACTACTTGCAACAAACCGCTACAAATATGTATGATGGTATACATACATACATATTTGTAGCGGTTTGTGTATATTATATATATTATATATATATATATATATATATTAAACCATGCAGTATGCACCACTCTCCCTCCCTCAAAGGATGCGTGCAGATGCAAAAAAATAAATATATACACCACCATACATACCACCACCAACACGTGTTTCCCTCCAAAACGGAGCAGGAGTAGGAGTAGCAGACAAGCATGCAGTCCATCTGATGGTAAGTGGCTACTGCCGTCCATGGACATCTATAATCAACCCCAGATAGGATTAGGTATTCCTACCTGAGGTCGGCCACAGGCTTTGTGTACCTACACGTTGTCGTTAAACCAATACTTTCCACTGCTGGGCACGAGTCTCAAAGTGAAAAGAAATTAAAGAGGCTAAAGTTCACCGCGCTGGCCATGTGCGAATTGTTCAACTTCACACAACTTTGAGAATTACTTTCATAGTCAATAATGACGACATAATTATTTACTACTAGTTGACCCGGCATTGTACCGCCTTAAAATCTATTACTCGTAGATAATGTAGCTTTCGAACGGTGAAAGAATTTTTAAAATCGGTCCAGTAGTTTTTGAGCCTATTTATTACAAACAAACATACAAACAAAGTTTTCCTCTTTATAATATTAGTGTAGAAATATGTACGTTCCTTAAAATATCCCATTCTACATAAGTCTTTGACAGAATCTGGGTGAATCAAGGATCAATATTGAATTGATAGAAACCTCGCAGTGCCTACAAAAATAATATTAGAATAATCTTGGCTAAAGTAAAATAAAATCCGGATTCTTATTTATTAGTGCGAAAGACATTTTTTGTTCAACGAATATCCGTAAATTATTCCTTAAAAGCTAAGCCATTTGACAGGATTAAGTTCCAGGCCCCCCGTAGGATCTTAAAGTAATCCCTCACTGACACAGCCGTCCATTGTCAACCTAAATGGAAACCCTGTAACAATATACATACAGGAACAAAGGTTCTTCAGGACCTATATAAATCGTAAACATAGAAACTTAAAGTTTCATTGAAAAGACAAATGATACGTTTGAGAAAAAAGGAGATTTTTACATGGTACACACCTATGTGGTTTGATTCCTCGTGGTGTCACCATTTCACCCAAGTGCGGCTCCAGCCGTTGACTTCTAAGACAGCTGATGTATGAGGCAGTAGCTGTCGTACTGTAGCTGTAGCTGTAGTACTTCTACAAACGGTAGTTTGAAGACGACGACGCTTTCTATACTCATAGCCCCACACTGGGATTCCCTATGTCGTGGGTGCCAGAATCACATACAAAGACGAATACATAAACACACACACTCAAAACAAAAATCTAAATTCGTTATTCATATCTGTCTGACTGGAGATCGGACCCGGAACTCTGCGCGTCAGACCAACATGGTGACCGCTCCGTCTCACGGGGGTCATCAGAAAAGTGTGGTAAGCCAGAGACAATTGGAGGAGGCATCTTAATCTACACATGAGCAACATTCATCTATAGCCGACCGATTCGGATGATTCATAATTGCAGGGCGAAAACAAAAGCTTAAAATACATCTAAGGTATGTCACAGTACTAAATACATGTAACTTATTCCTATTACAATATACTACACAGAATTCCGTACAAAATCTCGCGTAAGGAACCCTAAACGTAATCCCCGTAGCTCTAGCCGACAACCGGAAGCGTACCGGAACAAACAATGAATAAGGAATGAATTACCCGTACCTCGGGTTTGAGGTTCTACGGTTTCCGAATCAAAGGTACAAGGTAAAAGTGATTTAAAAAGTACGCCCCTTCGTTCAGTCATCAAAGTGAATTATGTATTTGAATTTTTTATTAGTAAAAGTCAAAATAGTAGGCCTTAAGATTTTTGTTATTGTAGTGACTAATCAGCGTACAATCCACTTGATGGTGATTAGTCACTATTGTCCAACCTGACGCTACAACCTGACGATTAGTTTGACTTAGAGGGTTGTTTATAGCATTATTTAAAGACGAATACAGTAGAAATGTGTGAGGTAGTGTCACTGAAACGGTACCATGATTTTTACCATTTATGGGCGTATCTGTAGCTTGTTACTATTTGAATACTAACTAATACTACTAATCCCAGCTAATACTAATGGCATCGGTAAATTAATAACTTACTATTTGAATACTAACAAATACTACTAATTCGAACATCACATCTATGATAGGGGTCCATACCCCAACCAGATTTGAAATGCCATAAAATCAGTACTCTATATTTTACGTCGATAAGGTGACAAACAACTCAACGATGATTTTAGATTAGTTAGTGTATTATGAATCTGGATTGTGTACTCTTATTTGTATATATTACTTCTACAATACGGAATCCTAACATAAGGCTATGAATGTAGAAAGCGTCATAATATACTATTATTGAAATCCCTTAAGATCCCTGTCCCTTTTGTAGTTGCTACGGAAAATAATACGAAGGGACGTCTTTATTTTACCAAAATATTATTTCTAAAGCGACTACCGTAACCAATTTCCATTTATTTTTAGTAGGCATACCTTGAAACAAATCTTCGATACGTTTTCCAGAGCCGTAATAACAATGATCATTGTTACAGTTGCTCTAACTCTTGTGTTTTGGGTACTTGTCGTACTGTGACGATGTAAGCGTTAGCGAGAAAATTACTAAGAAAATATACATACAATTCAAATATCTACAAACGTACAGTTGCTCTAACTCTTGTGTTTTGGGTACTTGTCGTACTGTGACGATGTAAGCGTTAGCGAGAAAATTACTAAGAAAATATACATACAATTCAAATATCTACAAACGTACAGTTGCTCTAACTCTTGTGTTTTGGGTACTTGTCGTACTGTGGCAATGTTAGCGTTAGCGAGAAAATTACTAAGAAAATATACATACAATTCAAATATCTACAAACGTACAGTTGCTCTAACTCTTGTGTTTTGGGTACTTGTCGTACTGTGACGATGTTAGCGTTAGCGAGAAAATTACTAAGAAAATATACATACAATTCAAATATCTACAAACGTACAGTTGCTCTAACTCTTGTGTTTTGGGTACTTGTCGTACTGTGACGATGTTAGCGTTAGCGAGAAAATTACTAAGAAAATATACATACAATTCAAATATCTACAAACGTACAGTTGCTCTAACTCTTGTGTTTTGGGTACTTGTCGTACTGTGGCAATGTTAGCGTTGGCGAGAAAATTACTAAGAAAATATACATACAATTCAAATATCTACAAACTAGTAACAATTTTAGCATTCGCGAAAAAAATACTAAGAAGATATATGTACAAATAATCCACAAACTACGAGATTTCAGGTCTGCGCTATGAAAGTCATAACTTAAACTGCTAAACGAGTAGAAATGCTACGAGTACATTGGCATACCGTTTGTCATTTGTCCGAGTAATCGCTTATCAATAAGGTATTTAATATACGAACGATAGCCATATATATTTTTATCGGTCGCTGTCGACAGTCGGAGACAAATGACGATAGTCGCCGATCCTTGAAGACTGTCGTGAGCCATCATCAACGACCGTCGCCGACTGCTAGAAGGACAGGGTAGGCATAGTAAGATTTTTTTTCTGTAAAGAACTGTAAATAGGTACAGTATGTTTTGGGGACAAAATAAAACAAAACTATCCGTGTGCTCATTACAGGGAAAGATATTCCGCAGCAAAATCGACGTAAGAAATTATTCTCTGCTTTGCTCGCTTTTCATCTTTGCTCGCTTTGAGTAACACAAGTCCCTAACATACAAAATCTCTGTAGGCGAATCTTTTTCTCATCCGTTAGTAATTTTCCACAAGCTATTAGTTTGTATTGCTTGTATTACTGTTTGTTATTTTCCATTATAACTTTATGGATAGAAATATTTTTTAATGATGCGTAATAGGGGCGAATCAACTTCTGTACCTACTCTGGGGCACTAACGCTACCATGATTTTTAAAGTGAAGATTTCTTTAGCGGCGTTGCGCGCTTTTTGGTGTGGCGTGATGGGTAAAAAATATTAAATTAGCGTCAGGATACGTGGCCTGATCGGAAATTCGTAAGACGGCAATGCAAACTGCAAAAGTCATGTTGACATCCGGTGTCAGCATAGAAAAAATATGTCAATGGGTATCAGTTACAATTTTTATTTATAATATTTATTTTTCACGGCACTCCCGGAGCGCAACCCGTTATTTTTTAACGTTGGGTTTAATATTAGCGTTTTAGCGTAACATCGGGTTGATTAGTGCATCGTAGTACCTACTTCGAATGGTTAAGTTCATTGGTATTAAAATTTTCTCGATAAGTCCATGTAATTTTGTTTGTGATCTAGAATATTACGGGCATGGACGAGTAAAAGAAAAAATCTAATATTTTGGTTGAATGATCTGTGAACAATGAAGAAAATAAGCCTCTACGTTTCTATGATTTCATAATTCAAATTCAAATTCAAATTCAAATCTCATTTATTCAAAATTGATTCATATAGAATACTTTTTGAAAGTCAACAAACTACCACCGCTTCGGAAGGTATTTCGCTATGGAGAAGAAGCGGCGCAAGAAACTCCATACGTGTGCATATTTGCATCTTTTAAAGAGTAAATAATATACAATTTTACAAAGTGGTACATATAATTAATTTTTGATGTTGGAGCTGGAGTTGTCATACCATACGGATTTATCATTTAAATACTGATTTACATTATAATAAGCTTTTTTACATAAAGTTAATTTTATAGTAGATTTAAACCTTTTCTCGGATAGATCGATAATGTCTTTTGGTATTTTATTGTAGAAACGAATACAGTTCCCCATAAAAGAATTACACACCTTGCTTAATCTAAATTGAGGTATGGCCAATTTATCTTTATTTCTAGTATTATGACTGTGCCTATTATAATTTTTTTCCAAAGAAGAATAATTTTTGCGAGCATATAAGATATTTTCATAATAATTAGTAAACAGACAAAAAACAGGAGGCAGTGATAACCTAGTGGTATAATCTCGGCTTCCCAATCTCGGGGTTCTTGCTTCAAATTCCAGACATTTAAAGTTATCTGCGTAATTTAATATCATTCGATTTAAAGGCAAAGGAAAATATCGCGCCCATAGATTTTTTTTAACGGTCCTCAAAGATATGGAAAGTCTACCAATTCGCACTTAAATCATAGCCTAAACTCATCTCACTCTGATTAAAGACCCGTGCCCATCAGTGGGATAGTAGAAGGTTGACGACAAAACAGATTTAATAAATTCTACGATATTCATATTAATTAATAATTTACTATATAGGCATAGATCTTAGCAAGGAAATAAACATATAAAAAGATAAGATCAAGGACAAACTAACAATAGAAGAGCTCGTTTCGACGATGACAAACTTTCTGCCCTCCGATCATAGTGTTCACACAAATGTACGAGTCTTAGGAGCAGTAACAAAACGGACTTCTAAAAAAAATTAAGAAAAAAATAATTTTAGCATCAGCTCTCTTATTTCGACATAACTAATCGGTACACAATAATATGGTTATTTAAATAAAACAAAAAACGAAAACGTCATGTTTTTTAATTATTTTATAAACGCTGGTGAGCCCAAGTAATATTTTATATACGGATGAGTTTGTACTCGGAAACTCCCCATGCTATGCAAATGCAAAAATTAAACGCTTATTAAATCTGACTACACGCATAATAGTACTGACTGTACGCTTATTACTTCAGACTACTTGCTAATAAACTCAAGCTACGCATTTCCTAACTCCACTCTGATTGGCATTTGTGCTCACAGAGAGAATAAAAATAGTGCTGCTGTGTTTTGGTTTGAAGGGAGTGGTAAGGGAGACATACTTTTCCAAAGCATTCCAATTTAGTCCTCAGGGCGCATCTGTGGCTAACCGCTAGGAATATCTAATTCAATCTGGGATTGATTACAGATGTCCATGGGCGGCAGTAGCCACTTACCATCCGATGGACTGCATGCTTGTCTGCTACTCCTATATATTATAAAAAAAGTGTTTTCATTTGGAGTCTATTTATTTCTCACTCCATGTCCCCTTCACACAAAACGAACGAATCCAGATACTAAAGATTAATGGCTCGTAGACAGTTTGGTTTATGTCCCTGTAATATATTGTGTTTATTGTGGGTAAATAAATATTTGGGCGGTATTTTACTTCCACTATATTCCGAGAAATGTTCCGTTTGTATGTTTTATTAGGTAATTAACAAGATCTAGCCTTCATTTTAGCTATGATTTCAGAATTTGCTTTAGGTTGTCTTCATCATCATCATCATGGTTGATATGGATATATTGTCCCATTGCTAGGCACAGGTCTCAGCTCAGTATACCTAGGCGTTCCAACTTAATCCTCAGTAACGCACCTGTCGCCTACCTCAGGTAGGTATCTAATTTTATCTGGGATTGATGTCCATGGGCTTAGCCACATACAGATAGCTTATCTAATCTGCAATTGATCACAGATGTCCATGGGCGGCAGTAGCCACTCACCGTCAGAAGGAATGCATGATTTATATTATACTAGCTGACCCAGCAAACGTTGTATTGCCATATAAATAAAAAAAATGTTAAGGGTGAACAACACTTAGGGGGATGAAAAATAGATGTTGGCCGATTCTCATAGATACCGGATAGCACAAAAAATTTCATCAAAATCGGTCAAGCCGTTTCGGAGGAGTATGGCAACGAAAACTGTGACACGAGAATTTTATATATTAGATATGATACCGATTATACCGATGCTAAAAATAGCAGGTCTGTTCGGCCCTTAAAATGTATAGTAGCACTAGTATAACAACATAGCAACTAGAACTGTCTGCTCCTTACTTCAGCGCCTGTAATCAAGTGTCAGTTTGTTGTTTCGCCTGAATTTCGAGATAAGGAAGTTGGGTTTGTTACAAAGTTTGCTGATAAAGTTCAAGGGTAAACATTAATACCAAATCTATTGTGAGATAGAAACTTGCTTATAATAAAGGCTCTGGGCGATGTGTGGAGGATAAACAAAGTTGTTTTGTCCTTATAGTTGGTTTGTTTGGATGTTTGTTGTGTACCAAAAATGTAGGAAGAACGTTTAGAAATATACTTTGCGTGGATTGTTGATTTGCAAGGTTAAGCAACGATTAATGTGGCCGGGAGTGGGATGGGTGACCACTAGTGGCTAAATTATAGTATTAGGTAGAAATCTTGTCTGCTAAATGATACGAATCCATCCAGGTACAAAGATTATTTCTTATCAAGATTTATGAGGACTCACTATAAAGTCTGACACGCAGGGGGATTCGGATTTGATCCCCGACTAAAAAGATACGGTATACTGTAATTATAATTTCTATCCATATAATTTTAAATATTTGAAACAAAACTCTTGGTTGATATTAATTGACATGTACAAAAAAGTCACATAAAAGTTTTAATATCATCAAGCTTATTATAAAACTCATATGAAAATACAGTAATGCGACGAAATAAAAGTTGCACTATCTGTAAAGCAGGTCACAATAAGTTTTTCAGAAAATCCTGACTGCGAAATCCAAAAAACAAACTAACATTACCACGTTAAAGTTTTCCAACAAACTTTATTATGAAACAGAAATGCAATGCAAGGGAACGAACTAAAACAAAATTGCGCCGACTGTCTGCGAAGTAGGGATGGAAAACTTATTTTATCGATTTTCGAATCGATTTTCTTTCTTTAAAATAAATCAAAATTGGTCGAGTAAAAGTAAGGTAGTCCGTGAAATTATACGGAGAAAAGCGATTAATCGATAAAATACAATAAATCAATGATTAAAAAAAAATGTGAGCCGTCACGGGACGCCTGGCAGATGTGAAACATCGACATTATTTTGTAAAAGTAATATGCAGAAAAGAACATATTGTGATAGGAACTAAATATGTCATAATGATACAATAAAATATTACGATTTTTTTCCAGATAACGATGACTATTTATTGAATTCGATTGCGCATGGCGACGCGTCGACACACCGTACACACTACTGCATAAAGACTGTATATATATACCATCGTATAGCGTGGCGACGCCACGGCATGCGTCGCCACGCCAGAAATCGGTTTTACGTGCGGCTATAGATGTTTCACATCAAAAACAATCGATTTATTAAAATTTACTCATAAAACAGATTTATTAAAAACGATTAGTTCATTCAATCAATAAAAGATAATCAAAATTAATAATCGAGCATTAGCCAAAAATAATCGATTTATCGAAATCGATTATTATTTCACATCCCTATCGCAAAGCAGGTCACAATGCGTTTTTTCAAATTCCTGACGCCCACAATCAACAATGGGAGCAACGGCTCTCGTTAAACTTCGAACGTTATAATGAATCCAGTTTGTGGGGTGGATTCAAAGACGCCTAAGGTTATTTTACGCGTTTGACTAATGATTTGCTTAAACTGAAATCATTCACCACTACAAAACCATAGCCATGTGATAAATAAACGTTAAACAAACGCTATGTAAAAAAGCGTACTATAAACTAAGTGATTATTTGACTGACAAAACGGTGTGGTCTGAAGTAGTTCCAGCTCCACATGTACCATTAGGTTAAGTTTAACATTGTAAAATCCATTTTTTTTAAAAGATGTGTGTTATGGAGTTTCTTTCGCCGCTTCTTCTCCATAACGAAACACCTTGTGAAGTGGTGGTAGTTTGACATTCAAAAAGTGCTCTGTAAAGAACCTATTTTGAATAAAAAAAATTGATTTGATTTGATTTGAAATATTTAAACTTACCGCGGTGTATGTGCGTTTAAATTCCAGAATATCAATAAATCAAAATAAGACGCTTTGTACACTATAAGAGAACGTAACATTTTCGTTTTGTTAAAGACGTACTAGAAGTTAGTTATAGCTTTCTTAGAGGGTGAACACATTGTAGTAAAGAAATCGAAATGCGTAGGTCTATCATAATGTTTTCATAGATCTGTAAAGTCTACAATCTGCACTTAGCCATCGTGGAAGGTACCCATAACCAGAATCATTTAAAAGACGCCCTTAGCCCACGAGTGAAGTAAAAATGTAAGGAAAGTAAGGTAAGAATGATCAAAATAATAACAAACTAGAAGTACCTGTAATTTCAAAATAACTGGACTTTATTCGCACGTAATTTGCACCCTATGCATAAACATAAATCCGTATCTATTCTTAACTCTTGACTTTACCTAGTTCGAGTTTCTTGTAAATGTATCACAACATTTTTAAAATCTTTTATTGCACTCATAAATAAAAACTGAAGCGAGTAAAGCTGCGATCTTGCATATGTATCGTTCAACTTAACTAATAGCTGTTTCTGTAAAGTCCTCACAACTCGAATTCTCCATCCTTGTAGGATACTCTAAGAGCCGGTCCACACGGTGCGTTGCGTCAGCGTTGCGTCGACGTTGCGCTGTGGGTGCGTCGTTTTACATACTAATAATCATAGTGTTCACACTGTGCGCTGCGTCGACGCAACGCTGACGCAACGCACCGTGTGGACCGGCTCTAAGCCTACAAAATACCTCCAATTTGTTTCACTAAAGCCGTCAATACTGATATAAGGGCTTGCCACTTTATCTTAGAGGAGATTTACAGAGAAATCGTTGATTTGTTTTATTTGTTCTTTCTTGTTTGGTGTTTAAGCTTTGCTATTTGCTAAACAGTATTAATTGCTTGTTTGAAGGGAGAGGACACGATCAATTCTAATTCAATTCTCAAAAGCGACCCATTTGAGGCCGCGGAAAAATACTTCAATCCTATCCGAGGTTGACTAAAGATATCCATGGTTAGATGTTGTCACGTACCATTGTATGCTCGTTTGTCACTTTTCTAATATAAAAAGAGAACAATGAACATAAAGTACTATTTTACCCAACTATGTGTGGTAACATTTTTCGAGCGTATGTATGAATTACTCATACTTTGGGACACCCTGTAGCGCAGATGACTTGACGGATTTAAACTTATAATGTGTCGTTGGATTCATCAAATTGTGGAAGTGACATGGGCTATATTTTTAAGCAATCGAGTTTTTGTTTTTATATTATAATAATTCTCAAATTGTATGTAAGTTGTTGTGGGTGCCATGGACACACACAGAGACAAATACACAAACACCCAGACCCAGACACAGAAACCTAAATTCATCATTTAGATTTCTGTCTGGCCGGGGATCGAACCCGGAACCCTCTGCGCGTTAGACCGGTATGGTGACCGCTCCACCACGCGGGTCGGATAAATAGGTCGGACATCACAAATTGTTACACGAATCCAACCCAAGGTCGTAGATCCCGTCGACCCGTGCATTCAGGTCACAATCGCTCCCAAAGTGTTATTCTGTAAGACCGTTTTATAATCTAGAAAGCTGAATCCTCCGGGAAATATCCAATTCGTATTCTCTAAAAGTCGACAGCACGAGAACTTTTGAACGTGGATATGTGAACTATGTGTGTATGAAATTCTGTTCAGCATTATGTAAGGGGATTAGGGTCACAAATTTCGAGTTACTTACGTTGGTTTCAAAACTTAACTTTTATATTTTATTTTTTTCTTGATAGCCATTGTCGTCAATTTACTACTGTTCTATTGCTGGGCTTAGATGAGTAAAATACATAGATTGATCACTAAAAATATAACCAGTTTTCAGAATTAAATTGTTGCGTACATAAAGATTAGCCACGTCTCAATTCTAAATTGTTCCTAAAATGTTTGAAATACTCATTTATTTATTACGTAAATTACGTAGTATTAGTTATTTATACGTAAATTTTCTAAAGATTTTTATACCTATGTCAAGAATTAAAAAAAAAACTTGAAAAAAACATCCTGTTGTGGCATCATTCAATTTCAAGGCGGTGAATTATCTTTCTATTGCTGTATTGGAGTTATCTTAAAGACTGAGAGGAGTTTAGGCCATAGTCCACCGCGCTGGCCAAGTGCGGATTGGTAGACTTGCCATCCTTAAGAACTTTTTTCGAATTAGCGTTCAGCATGTTTTTCTTTCACCGATTAAGCAAGTAACTTCTTCTTCAAAGATATCACGTCCAATGTGTGTGTGTGTGTGATTCTGTCTCATCCTTTAAGCCTCAATAGCGCTAAGCCCATTTCTATCATCACAAAAGGCTATAAAAATAGATATAGGTAGCGATATTGCCTCCGTCGAGCAACAAAAGTTCTACTATCTCCGAATTTATTTACATTTACATTATATTTCTTACCCAACATCTTGAACAATGGACGCAAGTGTTGCTGCCAGTTCCACCCTCAACAAGATAATTTAATCTGTCAGTTTTCATTTCAAATTGCTACTGACACTGATAGACATTTCAATTAACAGCTTCAGCATAACTTTCATGGACATAACCAAACTTTTTCATTTGATTCAATTCACGAAACAAAATTTCACTTCATTGTATTGTTAACCCTATTTGTAGCTCTTTCCTTTTAACGTGTTTTGTTTTTGGACATTTATTAACAATATTTTGACGTCAATTTTATATTACGTACGTAAGTATACCTGTTAATTCAAGTGATTATTAAACTTTTTGGCTGCGATATATACCCGCTGTTCCGTAAGCTGGACAACCTGGAAACATCGTGTAGGTGAAACAATTGCCTGTCGACGTTTTTTTTAACCGACTTAATTTGTTAAAACTTTCTTTATTCGCGTTAATTGCATTTTTGTAAAATTGCACAAAATTTACTCCCTCCGTTACTTTTGAGTTCGTAAAATCTGAAACTAAGTGATTTGCCAGTTAATTGTTTGATTCAAATTCATGAATTGATTTTTCATTGATTATAAAAAAACAACTAGAGGTTTTTGTTCGAAAAGTTCAATCCCTTGAATTATTCTACTACTAGTCTATATTCTGCTGAAATTAACTTCTTACTCAATATAAACATTATATATACGGTCATAGATAAGTATAGATATCTCACCGCCTTATAATTGAAGGAAGCCAATAAATAACTTAAACGGCTGACACAATTTTCAGCCGTCTAATGGCTGTCATGGTGTAATTTACGCGGAACAATACCGACATGCGCAGTTAAGACACGAAATCGAAGAAAAAGTGCGAACAAATATCGTTTCATTCGTAAATGTTCTAAAAACTACATTTTTTAAATAATTTTTCCAACATGAAAATAGATGACAGTGACAATTGTCAAAAGGTTACATTTTCTTGTTAGGAGCGAGTTATCTTTGCTAATCTATGTAAACGGTATACGCCCTATTTCTTTTAAAGACTGATGGATATGTACGTAATGGACAAAACCAAAATAAACAAACAATAATGAACTATAGGCCTCTATACCACGTAAACAACTCGTTAATAATCTCTAATCAGACAATATTACAAACTTCAGCCAGTTTGCAAGTTATAAAACACGGTAGTCCCCTTGAGGCCAAAGTTTAGCCTATTCAATCCATCGGCATCAAAACTTCGTTCCCAAGTTTCGATCTTCGGCCACAAGATGAACTTTGAGCTTTCATAGCCAAGTGAAACCAAAAGCTCTGAATCGCTCTTTTCACTTGCAAATATTGTCAATTTTATTGTTATGAATATGTAATATACTCGTAATATTTCAATCAAATATTATATTATTATTAAATCCTGTACAGTTAAATAGTAATATAATAATAATATTTTATTTTACTCCCTACGTGAAAAAAAACATAAATATTAAATGCGGTTTTATTACCAAATTGCAATATAGTCCTTTTACTAACCAATAATCATTAATGATGTAATAAATTAAAAATATTGATTATTTCATTTATACTTTATCAAATTTATAGTCCAGCAACGTTTCAATCTTACGGGTTATTTAGATCAAGGTAGTTGCCCCAAATGGTCGGGCAATCTGGACCGTTGGCGTTGAGATCATATTCGTTTTGTTTAAATAGTAAATACGAGCAGTCATTTATTCATTTATAGTCAAGCAGCATTTCACTTACATTCGGCAATATCATCAGTGTGTTTGCCCTAAATGACGCGGCAATCTGGACAGTCGGCGAAGTGTTAATTCGTTAACAAGAACAAATGTCCAAATTCGTTTTATTTAAGCAGTAACTATAAGCAGCAATGTAAAGTCAAGCATTTCATTTACATGGGGTAATATCATCAGTGTGGTTGCCCCGAACGGGCCGGCAATCTGGACCGTCGGCGATGTGTTGATTCGCTAATAACAGTACAAATGTCCATATTCGTTTTATTTCAGTAGTAAATATAAGCAGTAATTCAGGCAACATGTCACCTTCATGGGGTAATATCATCAGTGTAGTTGCCCAAACGGGCCGGCAATCTGGGCCGTCAGCGATGTGTTGATTCGCTAATAACAGTACAAATGTCCATATTCGTTTTATTTCAGTAGTAAATATAAGCAGCAATTCAGGCAACATGCCACTTTCATGGGGTAATATCATCAGTGTGGTTGCCCCGAACAGGCCGGCAATCTGAACCGTCGGCGATGTGTTGATTCACCAATAACATTGCAAATGTGCAGGCACTCCACTGCGGCCCAGAAATGCAATTATGTGAGATCGCGTCTCGTGATACGCCACGGACGTGCAATTATCTGTGCCTGCCACTGTTTGCTTGATGGTAGTATCAGTATAGTTCAACAAGGGCGGTATGAACACAAAACTCATTTCTACCATAACTCAGTTTTACGTTTTGGTGGGAGGATGTGGATTCAGAATTACTTACATATGTGTCTACCATCTTAATCCTTAGGAGTTGCAAATTATCTCTGATTGACTTTAAAGAAACCCCAGTTTCATCGGAGTTGGTTACAGATGTTCATATGCGGCAGTCATCACTTACCCTCAAATGAACTACATGCGTGTTTGCCACTTCAATCTTATAAAAATCTTAACTAATCATTTCATTTAAATAGGTAACATAGGTAACAAAATAGAAGCAATAATTTGTAGTCCTGCAACATTTCAGTTACATGGGGTAATATCATCAGTGTGGTTGCCCCGAACGGGCCGGCAATCTGAACCGTCGGCGATGTGTTGATTCGCCAATAACATTGCAAATGTGCAGGCACTCTACTGCGGCCACGGAAATGCAATTATGTGAGATCGCGTCTCATGATACGCTACGGACGTGCAATTATCTGTGACCGCTACTATTTGCTTTTCGATCGATTCGGTTCGCTAGTTAGCTAGTTTGGTGTAGTCGTGTGTAATGGTATCCCTCTAATACTCCAGTGTTTTTGAAAAGCAGTAATACTCTTGGCCTGTTAGTCGAAGGGTGCGAGCTTGGTATCAGGCATGCCTTTGATTTTTTAAAGGTTATGGGCATATTAAAAATTATTGATGGTGTTGAAAGGAAACATCCTAAGAAAACTATGAGTCTGAGAGTTCGTTAGAAAAGAGTTGTCAAAATGTGTGAAATCTTGGTAAACTTAATGGCGTCGGAGGTAATTTGTATAAAACTAACGGTATTTTAAGCTATCAAAGTCTCTGACGCTCAGCAATCACCCCGTATATACTTCTAAATTTTGTCATTAATATTGTTCATGTGTAAGTTACAATTTATTACGTTTCTATCGTTTGTTTACTCAAGGATAAAAGTAGTCGTATGAAAATATTAAGTAAAAAAAAGTGTGTGTGTGTCAGCTACGACGCACGATTGGAGTTTACTCCGTAACGAACGATAATTATGATATATATCGAATAGAAAATAGTTAATGACGTTTTAATGTTTTATATATTGCTAATTATTTTTATTGTAATAATTACTTTCATATGGAATTTGAACTTACTGTATTTTAAATTAATAAAAGCACTCTTGATTCATATTTTGGTTAAAAACGCTACTTCCTTTTTGAGAGGATATGATGATTGTAAAAAAAGGAGGGATTGTAATACGTTGCCGCCCAGCGACATGTATACATGTCCGAAACGAAATGTACCGTAACCGTCCACGGACATGTATACATGTCCGAGTTTAGCACCTTCGTATTTGGCTTATTTTAAATTATCTATGTTTTATTTGTGGCTAAAAATACTTTTAATATGTAGTCTGTGAACCTATTTTACCGATACAACGCATTCCTTCACGTCACTAGTACAAAAAAATAAAATTATGACATTTCTATTCAGTGACTTCACTGGTGTTGCGCGTAAAGTGTGGATATATATGGTTGTCTCTTTCTACGTAACGCCTCAACTTTTCGTTTACACTTGATTTTACTCATAAAATTTCCGTACCGGGCCTTATAACTAAAATCGTTTCTTAAGGAGTAAACTCCAATAATAAGAACCTATTTTCATACGCATGAATGATATACACAATATTTGATAGTTTGTAGGTACAGAAAGCATACCTAAAAAACTTTTGTTACAAAAGTATTCGAATGTACTATCATAGTAATTTCTCAACATTGCCCCGCACTAGTGAAACGCAAACTCTAAACTCTATTTATTGGGACATCGCTAACTTTAAGCTATTCTACTGGAAGTCGTTAAAAGAACATTACTAAATTCGTGCGATGAAATATAATGTGTAAAAAATATAAAATGAGTAAAATCGTTCTAGTTCAGTGTTAATAAAATGAATCATAAAGTTGATTTTGGTTGAGGATTTCTGAAGTAGGAAGTAAATTAAAAGTTGATATTTTGGCACTATATTAGGAGATAAGGTAGCAACATATGTTAAATCCTTATCTTTACTACTATTATAAATCCGAAAGTAACTCTATCTGTCTGTCAGTTTGTCTTTTCTTCACGCCTAAACCACTGAACCGATTTTAATGAAATTTTTAATACGCTTTTATTAGCTTCAGACGTATGTATGTTGGTATGTTGGTATGTTAGTATGTAACGGAATCTTTGAACATGATTTTAACCCCCTTCAAAACGTCGGATTAACTTGAAATTTGGCATACTTATTAAGGACCGATGACAATTCAATATTTTAAACATTCTGACCCGTTATCCTTACTAGGATAATCAGGATCAGCGATTTTTGTTTTCCTGAGACCCGGAAGGTCTGCGTTAAGACCAATAAAGGGATCTACCAGGCGCGCCGATCACCTAACCTAACCTAACCTGACCTGACCTGACCTGACCTGACCTGACCTGACCTGACCTGACCTGACTTGACCTGACCTGACCTGACCTGACCTCAACTTCGACGCGTCCGTTGTTAATAGCATCATGAAGCGGTGTCTCATCATCCTTATTCATTCAGCACTTCAACATCTGCACCTTCCTTTAACAAGATTTCCACTATTTCATTGTTCCCATTTCTTGCTGCCAAATGTAAAGGCATATATGATTTCAGCTCATCGTCATAGTCACAACTTATATTATTAACTCGAGCTGTAAAATTAATTAAACTACTAACAGTTTTAAAATCTCTGCAGGCAGCAGCAACACAAAGAGAAGAAATTTTTAGAATTATTTTTGATATTAACATCATCATGCTGTAATATTAAATCGATGATTGGTCGACGTCCTTTTGAAATGGCTAGATGTTAAGCAGTTGACCGTTTTTCTCTTGAGTATTGCCATCAGCGCCTGTTTTTAAAAGATGTTCTATCATCCTTTTTCCGTGATTACTTTTATCCAAGATAGAGGACCTGGGATATGGTATAAATTATGAAAGAAAGCAGTTAGCATTGGCAATTCGGATGTCATTCAACAACTCCTCTTGGATTTTCACGTTAACAATAAAAATAAACACCAATGTAAAACACCACTTCATACAGCTGTGTTAAACAATGACCCAATATTCATTTTTGCACTGCTAAGCAAAGGTGCTGATGCTGATTCGAAAGATAAACTTGATAATACGCTACGTAATAATCGTTAAAATAATCGCTAAAATAATCACTAAAAAATGAAAAATAAATAATAGTTAAAAAAAAACTAAAAAATACGCTTTTATAAAAAATTCGACCAAAAAATGAAAAATAAATAATAGTTTAAAAAAACAAAAAAAATACACTTTTTATAGAAAATCCAACTAAAAAATAGAAAATATTTTTTTTTAAATTTGAATTAAGAATAGTGTAAATAAGATAAAAATATTTTTTATTGTAAAAAAAGCGTGGCGTGCTTTTTAAGATATTATGAAAATGATAATCCTTCTACTCAATATCTATCAATAAAATATTTATAACTATTGACACCATGCAGCCCACGCTTTTTTTACAATAAAAAATATTTTTATCGTATTTACACTATTCTTAATTCAAATTTAAAAAAATATATTTTCTATTTTTTAGTTGGATTTTCTATAAAAAGTGTATTTTTTTAGTTTTTTTAAACTATTATTTATGTACAAACATAGTCTGAGACCCGAGAAAGGACATAGGATAGTTTTTATCCCGGAAATTCAACGGGAACTAGGGATGGCGATCTAAGATTGATTAATCGGAGAATCGATCTTTGGGACCAAAAAGTCTATTATTTCAATCGATATTAGTAAGGATTGAATCGTAAACTATGCATTTGATCAAGTAATGATCTTTAGCAAGTTGTTGTCCAAGACCCCACGAAGATTTCTGAATTGGTACGACCAATTTTCGATAGATGGCGCCACTGTCATTCCAATGAAGGTACAATTTTTCTGTTTTAGGTATGTCATATTATTTTTTTTAAAACGCGGGCGAAGCCGCGGGCACCACTAGTATTAAATACTTTAAAAAAGGCTCATATCGACTTGACATTGTTGATTTTTTGTAATTAAAGATTAGTGTAGAAACTTTAATATTTAATTACCAAAAGTCAAAAATGTTCTATGTTCACTGACACTTTTATTTATTTAATGCCAAGTTTAAATACCTACTCGACGAATACAGACAAGTAGCGCGAGTACTGCGCGAGCATATAAATAAGTTTATCAGAATAATTTCCTCAAAATAAGTGTCAGGACGCTTACCACGACGCCCGTCCGTCCTCTATTGGATCGGTTTTTAGCGCGAATCAAAGGATTACACGTCACTTATAAGTTTACATACTCGTCATTTTTCGCCAAGTTCTTAGCTCATTGGCTGAGAATATTTAAATTACAGTTTACAGTTGTCTTGTAAAACTTTAGTACAGACAGAGATTATTTACCCGACTTCGAAGAAAAGGGTAGCTTCTCAATTCAACTGTATTTTTCTTTGCATTAGCCACTGCTGAGCACACGTCTCTTCATGAAAACTCTCTTGCAGCAAACACTACGTTTTCCCTATTTGATTTTAAACAAAATTATGCATATCAATATATTCAGTATGGGAGATTACTTGTGAATGAAATATCAGGGAACTGGTATTATACAAGGCGCGCGGATAAAGGAAAGGTAAATAAAACGAAACCGGCAAATCATAAAAAGTATAAATCGTCCCATGAAGGTGGAAATAAAAATACGTGTCAGAACCAATAACCTGTCACCTTCATGTGACAACATATCCTATGTTTATTTAATAACCGTTTTATTTCCTGTTTTTCATGATTCTTGTACATATTTGAGAGTTTTTGAAACAAAATTCGTACAATAAATGTCATTTAGTGTGAGTGGCATAATATTTACATATTATACAAAATTTGGTTCCATAAATGTAATAATATTCAATTAAATTCATAAAGAATGAACTTTTATCAAGTCAAATAAAATTATGTAATTATAGAAAATTACTATATTTAAACCGCGGTCATTATTAACCTCAATAGTTCGATAATTATGTACAATAATTACATTAGTTATAATTTTGCCACAAATTGGGATTGCAAGTGTTAATATTCAATTAATTCGCTAATAGTCCAACAAATCACTGGTAATACGGATTGTATGAGATTTAATTATAAAATTTCAGTTTTAGTAGTAGGGGCGACAACAGTACCCTTACCATGAGTTTTTACGTTTCGACGAATATGAGTGTTTTTTGTTTACGAATCGGCCCATACAATTTCCAAGTTCTGACACAATCCGCTAGGGGCGCTGATTGGGAATTCTATGGGCAAATACGTAAACAAACACCAAAACAGTCATATTTGTTAGAACGTAAAAACTCATGGTAAGGGTACAGTATCGTAATAGTCGTAGGTGTAGTAGTATCGTAGTAGTGTAGGAGTCGTAGTAGCATCGTAGACTTGTCGTAGCGGTCACGGAAGTACCATAGTCGTAGCCATAGGCCGGATAAGCACCAAAGGAGATTGGGGATCTTCTATTCGCTTATTTTTAATGACAAAAGGGGGTCCTTTTAACAATTACGTCAATGTTAACTCATTGTTTTTGATTTTTTTAATGAAAATATTACGTAAAGTTAATGGAGAAGGGACAAAGAACGGGGGGCGGAGGACAAATAGCCCTGGGCAAATTACTTAAACAGGGCGGGCCTTCCTTCACAAATCTATAAAGTTCTAGTGTGATAGTTTGCTCCAGAACTTGTAGAGAAAAAACTTTCCCTAGTAGTAAAAAGTAAAAAAAGCATTGCAGCCACGTTACAGCGCTGATAATAATTAATAAGCTCAGTCGATTAACTCATACTTCAGGTAACTAAGTTCAAGACAAGTACATAATCAGATTTAGAACTTAAGTTACGAGTATATTAATACAATTATATAATTATATACGTATAATTAAACTAGAGAAACTTGCGTAAACGTGGTTAACAACAGTTCTACTCCAACTTTAATATTAGTAGATATGTTATAAGACCTATAACTAGATCTTTCATGGGTAACTGTATTCACTACTACAATAAAGTACCCGACAACATTTTGAATCTCACAAAAAAGAAGTTCAAACATGTCGTTAAACACACGCTATGTAAAGAAGCGTACTTTAAACTAAGTGATTATTTTACTGACAAAACGGTGTGGTCTGAAGTAGTTCCAGCTCCACATGTACCATTAGGTTAAGTTTAACATTGTAAAAAAACGTTTTTTTAAAGATGTGTGTTATGGAGTTTTTTCGCCGTTTCTTCTCCACAACGAAACACCTTGTGAAGTGGTGGTAGTTGTATTGACATTTAAAAAGTGTTCTGTAAAGAACCTATTTTCTAAAAAAATCATTTGATTTGACCAAAGAAATTATTTGAAGGGATTGTTACGTCCAATATTTACTACAAACTACAAACCTCATTTTTTTAATTATGTGTGTTTAAATGATGTTTATGATGTTCCTAGGTTCAACTTCAGTTAGGCACCAGCAAGTTGAAGGTGGTAGAACCCTTTATGACGGTGGTAGAACCCTTTGTGGTTCGACTCCGGCGGCACCACCGCTACACCGATTTCTACCTAATAACAGCAATGTTAGGCGCTGCTGTGTTCCGGTTTGAAGGGTGTGGTAAGGGAGACAGACTTTTCCGAGGCGTGCCAGCTTAGTCCTCAGGGGTAGCGGCGCATCCGTGGCCGACCTCAGGTGGGAATCCTATCTGGGATTGATTACAGATGTCCATGGGCGGCAGTAGCCACTTACCACTGCATGCTCGTCTGCTACTCCTATATTATAAAAAAGAAACAAAAACCTCTGATATTTAAAGTTATGTGTTAGAAATGTATTATAACTTGCTATGACGGTGAATGAAAACATCGCGAGGAAACCTGTACACTGTACACCTAAAAGTACTTTTAAAAAATCTTAAAGGAGCATGAAATCAACCAATTCGTACTTAGTCAGCGCCGTGGCTAAGCTCTTCTCATTCTGAGAGGAAATCTGTGTCCAACAGTGGGACAGTAATGAGTTAAAGACGACGGTGCCTCGGACACACATTCCTAAAATCAGACCGTCTGTCTAACCGAGGACTGAACCTAAGACCCTCTACATGACAAGTATGTAGTTACTTTTAAGATACAATCGTCAGTAATACACAATTACAGATCTTAGTAAAAGATATGTAGTTATGTAGATATTATTTTAGACATACAATCTGGTTTCATAAAACATTAATAATCTTAGTTTCATAATATTAATATGTAATTCGTTTAATTAATATCATTTAATATAAATATTTACCTACACCACTGCTGGTGTCATTGCAAATACTCGTATAAATTAATTTAAATGTACACATTTGAACACTAATTAATATGAGTAAATGCTTTTACGCAAAAACTATTTAATTGGTCAGATTAACGTTTATCAAAGCTTCAAAGTTAAGTAAACAGAAATTACGCTAATAACGAAAACTTTTCAGACATATACTAAAACTAATTTATTTTAATATTAAGCCCTAAATTCAGATACGAGTATATTTAATCGATCTGCTAAAATTAATCGTAAACTTAATGTCAAATTAAATTTTTTTGTACACATAATTTGGATACGTGAAGTATTATAATAACGGACGTAAATTAACCGTATATCAATTAAAATGATTAAGTTACATAATAACCGTCTTGTTCTCTTAGATCCCGAACAACTAATAAATTTCCATGGAAAAATGACAACTTATAATCACACTTCAGTTCCACAAAAAATGAATAAGAGCCAATTCGTAATTTCTATGCGAAAAAAGATTGAACATACAACTTTTTGTGAAATAAAAACACCCTTTATAATCGAATAACTCGTTCAACCAGCATTTAGGGCAGAATGTGCCTGAATGTGTCAGCACAAAAGCTATTAAGTGAAATGTAACGAATACACAGTCACGTTCCGCGACTAAAATTGGTTAGATTGAATATCAATAACGGACTTAAATTAACAACCATTTACCTATTAAAATTATTAACTTAAATAATAATTATCTTATTCGATTAGAATCCAAAAATTCACCTATTAGTATACTAATAAATTTATATGGCATTATCATAATGGCAATTTATCATCACACTTCTATTCCCCAAAATGAATAAGAGACAATTCGTAATTTCTATGCGAAAAAAGATTGAACATACAACTTTTTGTGAAATAAAAACACCCTTTATATTCGAATAACTCGTTCAACCAGCATTTAGGGCAGAATGTGCCTGAATGTGTCAGCACAAAAGCTATTAAGTGAAATGTAACGAATACACAGTCACGTTCCGCGACTAAAAAATAAATATTGTCATGACAAATGATAAGCCCTAGCACATGTGACAAATAAACGTGAGTTTTAAAGCTACGCGTGCCTAATTCTGCTGAAAGTTATGTACGTTGCATGGAAGCGTAGTTTAGGGTTTTATGTTGCTTTTATTTGGTATGTTTTTGATGTAGACGAATACTTGGAATAAATTAAATTAAACTGTCTAACTGTGAGTTTAAAACAACTGCTTTTAATAAAGCATACAATACTGTTTTTTGTACGTTTAACTTGCTTTCACTTGAAAAAAACGACGTCAGTTTACGTTTTAAGTTACAAACTAAAGTAATATGTTAGTGGCCCACGGACCGCCTATTTTTCCCGCGGCCCCCTCATTTACGCGGGTCTTCCTGGAACTTCTTACGGCCCCGCGGACCTACCTAGAACCTAATTTCTCGTAAATTTTTTACGTCGTCAAAATTAAAAGAACATTTGCGTTTTAACTTGATGATTTTTTTCGCTATCTAATTTCGGAAAGCACTGCCGTATGCGGAAGTCAGAATTACCACATGTGACTAAAAAAATGGTCGCGCCCTTTCATATCACCTATTTCTAACACCTCACATATTTCTAACACTACTATTAGGTACTACAAAAACAACAATTTCCGCAAAATCCAATCAAGGTAACTAACCCTGTTTAAGTTTCGTTACAAAGTCAAAAGCCACAGTGACGTCAGTATTTTTGCAGCTTAACTTCGTACTAAGACTGAGCAAAGGCTTTGAAATGGTAATGACAGATCCTTGCGCTCGGGACCGAGTGGTCTTTTATTGCCTTATAAAGGATAAGTAGACTTTAAAAAGGCTATTATTTTGGTGAATTACTATTTAAGTCTCAACTTGACAACCAATTTGTAAAACAGTGTTACCAACGTAACTCAGAGATGACGTTACGCACAAAAAGTTTTTGGATGTAATCCTTTTGTCCCACTGCGGGCCAAGGATCTCTCCTCACAATTGGAATATGCCACTGTGGCGAGTTCCTGCTACTCGTCAAGAGATAGCGCCTTGAGTATTCTGGATCACGCTTTCGAAGTTTTCTCAACATCTTGCATATACAAGCTCCGAATACAGACCGTCGTAGCACGGCCGCACCCTGGGCATGATCATCTAGCCCGGCGGGAGATCTTCCTTTACCAAACCATGGTACTCAAATATGAATTTTCATTAGGCTAACCTCTGTCAGCTCTTTCAAGACCTCCTAAGGCTTACTACTGCCCTATTCCATGAGACCTCCGATTAACTTTATTGACTACCTATCTATAGATAACAAATGGAACCGACAGCTTAACTTGTCTTGGGTACATTATTAATAGTATATCCAATGTGTTGCCTCCCAGAAATAGAAATATGACTCTTCTAGGGAAAAAGCTTAACATTTATTCAATAACATTCAACTTAAGTGGACTCTATATTACTTATTTAATATGTTATAGTCCGCGTAAAACTGCTTGTCTGCTCTGAATATAGAAATGAATCGCGTCGCCTAGTAAATTGTATGACACCTGCTCGCAACAACTTCAGAGCGGACTTGGAGTTCGGCGCGGACTAAACGACGTATGATGAACGTAAACCACAGGTTATGTGGGTTTCGTGAAGAGTTCTTCCACGTTTCAATGCCAGACTTCTATTAGAAGTTCGTACAGGATTGGAATTTAAAATAGAATTTAAATATTCCATCTGAATCTAGAGAAACGTATGAAGAAAGCCACTTAGAGTTCATGCATATGCGCATACATGAATGCAGAAACTTATTTTTTTTTATAATATAGGAGTAGCAGACGAGCATGTAGACGTGATGGTAAATGATGTAGATTACTGCCGCGCATGGACATCTGTAAACAACCTCAGATAAGATTAGATTCTTACTTGACGTTGGCCACCGATGCGCCGCTGCCCCTGAGAACTAAGCTAGAATGCCTCGGAAAAGTATGTCTGTCGTACCACGCTCTTTAAACTAGAACACAGCAGCGCGTGATACTGCTGTTATTAGGCAGAAATATGTGTAGCGGCCGTCGCAATTGAACCACAAAGGTTCCTACCATCTTCATTAACATTAAGAAAATGTCAAAGTGTAGCGTATCTTGCTGAACAAACTTCTTTTTTTTTTAGATAAATGTAAAGCAAGATACTGGAGCTAATGCTTTATTAATTGTATGTAAAAGTAATGGCATTTAAAAAAAAATAAAAAGAGAATAATTATTTTTAAAATTAAAAAAGACAAACCCACTGAGTTTCTTACCGGATCTTCTCAGTAGAGGTCGCGTTCCGATCCGGTAGTAGTTTAAGAAAATATTGTAACTGACAATTTGTAAGTGCCGCCGTTGGCCTATACAAAATAAACATATTTCATTTCATTTCATTTCATTCATTTCATTTCATTTCATTTCGAACCTTATTGCTATCATTTTAACCGACCATTTAAATAAGGATAATAATTTTGAAATTCATCGAACGCATTACACAAATAATGGAAATTATGGGTACAGATGATGGTATAACCATGATTCGAATTTCATATCCAATTACATGTGGTTTCGTTGCTGTGGTGCAATTTCTGTGACAGACATTAGTCGCATGTCACTAGGGTTGTCACAACCCGGAATTAAGGTTTAAATTTCACTAAATTAAACTCTATTTCGTATTAAATGATTTATGATATACTTTATACATAAATACCGAATTTCTTCTGCCATTGAACCAGTGATAATTAAAGTGCTATAGAACTTTATGAAACCTCAAAAGTCAGAGACAATTTATAATAAATGGGACTTAAACCTGAATAAAATTAAACTTATGCTATTTTAATACCAACGTTATTCAATAGTAAATGAACTTACAATCTGCTATCTACGACTGTCATTTTCGAGAATTTATCACAAAATTTGTTTAAAAGGCATATTGTATTTAAATTACTCATATTAACTGTTGCGAATATCATAATATTGAAATATTTTTAATTTAGTATTAAGTAATTTAAATACAAAATGCCTTTTAAACAAATTTTGTGATAAATTATAGCATACTAAAAATAACTAAAATAAAAAACAATAATGGAGATCATTTTTTTTAATTATTTGTTGCGACAACCCTGCGGTGTACCAGCGACATACGGCGGTTCATTAGCGGGACATCGGCGATTACGCTGCGTGTCCGGATGTGGGTTTATGAGTAATGTTCTCTATTGTATCACTGTAACAACATTTTAAGGGGCTCTTAACTTGTCTCTATCACTATAACTAACAAAATATACCATACTATATTTTGTAATAAATAAATGCATACAAATTGGTATTTGATGGACTATGTTTAACATATTTTAATACTCATAGTTTCTCTAAGGCGTATCCAAATATACGTAAGAGCAGCTTGGCTAACTATAAATCGTAACCAAAATTAATCGAATCAATTTACTAAGATGAACCCTACCTCGTTGTACTAATCGGATAATACACGATTCAAACGTACGAAAGAAATATTAATTTACTTAAAGTGACGAAAGAATTATTATAAACCCGGTTTAAAACATAGCCTATATGTTTCACACCATCAAACTATTAGCGCTGCGGGACGTGCCCAAGAATGAGACATAGGTACATATCTTATATATAAAATTCTCGTGTCACAATGTTAGTTACCGTACTCCTCCGAAACGGCTTTACCGATTTTCACCAAATTTTATATGCTTATTCAGTAGGTCTGAGAATCGTCTACTATCCATTTTTCATACCCCTAAGTGATAAGGGTTGTTCACCTTTAACACAACGTTTGCCGGGTCAGCTAGTAATATATACAAAAACACGAGGTACCTTTTGCAGTCGGGTAAAAAAATGTATCTTCGTAAAAGTGTTTTATAAGATATTTACTACAATCACCTACTTTGTTTTACATTCATAAAAACAAAAAAACTGACTACATACTGACGATTAAGTTTTATTAACAAGAACAAAGAAACACTAAATTAAGCTCAACTACAGCTCAACTTCAAATTTACTAAAAGCAACAAAAGCTATGATTGCTGAACCAAACAATGTAGACAGTACGACTACATCGGACGCATACGAATTACTCTAAATCAAATGAGCACACTGTTCGTAGTGAACCGGTGCATTAAATCACTTCGTATAATTTGCAATATGAATATTATCTTAAAAAAATAGACGCGATATATGTCTGATGGATAGACGAATATCAGACACATAGAGAGGTCGATTTCGAATTCAGAGATTATAAATAGATAATCTACCTATTTACTGTCTCTTTGACTGCTTGATGATATGTTTTGCTCAAATTTGTCCAACATATGTATTTCATAATTGCGTGAAGCAGTTCTTCAATTGCGGATGTTGGCTGACTTACTTAAGAGGCGAATATTCTAGCCCTCAGGAGTGGCAACTCATCTGATCGGTTGTACGTAGGAGCTCAGTTCTCTAATTGTGAAGTTGGTTATAGATGTCCATTGGTAGCACTGAACACTTTCCATCAGGCGACCTATATGCTTCTTTGTTACTTTATATAAAAGAAAAATAATAATTCTAAGTGTGAGTAAGTATGTGTACTTTCTGTCTCCATCGCACAAACATCAGTGCTAGAATAAATTACTGCGGACATAAATAAAGAGGAATACATAAAATATGTTTCAAATATATTAATATTAATTTTACAACATTAGCCAGAAGGTCAATGGCTACCCTTTATCGTAACTTTCCACTTCCACAAGTCTATCATCCGGATGAATTAAAAAGATCTAAAAAGATAATAAAAGGATAGAGACCTTAAAACTTTTCGGACAAAGTAAAGGGTCTTGCCGCTTCGTACATTTGGCGTCTGGGATCTCTAATCACCAGGTTTAATGTGCTTACTTATTAAAACAATTTGTACCCTCACGGCTCCAAATTGCTAGAGTTACACCACAACTCATTATTGTACACACTAACGATACTCAACGCATACATAGAACTGTAATTACGAACTTGACAATGTGTTATTCAATTTTGTATACTGAAATGAAGAATGTGTGGTATGAAATGAAAATTACTAATGGTATTTAATGAAACTCTAACGCGGACTGACTAGATAATACATAGCTTAAAACTTTTAGGAAACACACGTGTCAGAAGTATGGGAGATTCGGTAAATGAAAATACGTCTTTGCCCAGAGGCTGTCAGTACAGGACTCCTTTATTCAACAAATCTTACTACTCAGACCTTAATCTATATGTAGCTTCATAGCTATGCTTCCTATATCAATACATACATTTGTTTATAAAGTCGCCTGGCTCACCGTTAGGCTAAAACACGCAATTGGATACAAAAGTACTGTAGACTGTACATAAATAATTTCGAAAATAATTTTTATCCTGGGCTAAATAATGAGGCGTTTGTAAACACTTCTTGAGTTGTCCTGTGTTTTCAACGAAGTTACTATTCAACCTATAGCTCAACCTTATAGTTAAATCGAGAACTCAACCGCGCAATTTAAAGAGGGAAATAAAAATAAAATCGGGAAAGTCTTGATAAACTGCTTGCTTTCTTTAAAGGTTAACAGCGCCTATAGATATCAATAACCAATTTCACAAATAAAAATCATGTCTTCCTAATATCTATGATTTGCTACTAGTGAGGATTAAGTTAGAACGACTCAAAAACGTAGATCAATATTATTATGTCATTAAATTCAGTTGCAATCAGTAATCATTATTGATTGAACCGTTTATATTAGAATACTTGTACATTAAGATGCAAATTACAACTCAATTATAAGCTCAAGGCGTGAATGAATAAAAAGTCAAATAAAAACCATCATTGAGCTGAAATGCGTTTAACAAATCGTTTATCAAACCGTTAACATAAACAAACCAAACTGTAACTGAATCGCGCAAACTGTTATTTATAATACTTCAACCATAACCCACGAAACATTTTAATTTATTCAACAGTACGGAAACCGCATACTCGGATTCAAAGCTGATTCTTTAAAACGGCGTGTTTTTTTGTATTTCTATTCTGAAATATAAAATGTTGCTGATGGCTCCGCGCCCTAAAAAGTTATCCACCTGGGGTTTCCCACGCAGCTTGTGTGAAATGAGGCCGGGAATAAATGATCAATGTTGAAGTAATGAAAAATGTATGATAGATTTCACGAGTATGTGGGCACGAGGATGTGAACATGATATTTAAATCTCGCTAATAAAATATTTATTAGACTTTTCACGCGTCGATTTAGTTTAAAACATTTAAGAATGCCAGTATTGTAATACATACTCGATACTAACCCGTGATTCGCAAGCTTTTTGCGTTTATAACAACAGTATGTTTGCCCGATCGCGAAGAGTTATATTTTTCTAGCGTATGACAGTAAATCTCATTCTTTGGCACGCCCTATACAGTACAAACTACATATGGGTTTTAAACATACTTATGACGTGTCGTTGTCTAATTATGGGAGGGAACTACTTCTAATTTAATTATTTTTAAGCAGTCGCGTTTTTTTTCATACTAATTATAAGATTTGATGACAGTAAGTAGATTATACAGGTCTATTAAAATACATTTATCATTAAAATTTTGGCCTGCCCGGGAATCAAACCTGGGTCATGGTCGATCTATAAGCGATATAACTGTATCAGTCATAGCAGATGAAGAGGTGGTAAATTTAGAAACTTTCTCAAAAAGTGCTTTAAAATAAAAATCGAGATATTTTTATTCAGAGTGCATTCACAAAATTCAATTGAACTTCAATAATTCTGCCCAAGAGGCGTTACGAGAGCTTCACAAGGTGTTTCGTTTATAGAGAAGCGGCAAAGTGAACTCTACATATTCACTCGACAAACTCTACATACGAAAAGTATTTCAATATAACGGCCTTAGCTTAGCAACGACCTTTTAATGGCCTATTGCTTGGCACATGATTTTCTCCGTAACTTGTGGAGGTCCAAACTGAGTACGCATAAGGCCAATGGGACCAATGGCTTGACGTGCCCTCAGAAGGACCTGAACGAGAATGGAAGCACCCTAGAAATTGAGCCACTAGCGGTCACCCATCCAACTTCCGACCGCGCAGACGTCGCTTAACTTTATAGGCCCATTAGGATAAACTTACGTAAACCGCGGTGTTACGTGCTTATTAGATTATTGGCACAATTATCTCGAAGCTTAGCTGAGCAAATACTCAAGCATCAAGTGTTATCTAGCACAAGTGGTACACATTAATATGGGTAATGGAAATGCAAAGGTCGAGTTGTGTACACACTTGGGATTACGTGACTCGAGTGCATTATTAGGGACTTGCCATACGATTAGCTCAGGGATGATACAAAGATTATCGTGAATTTACCTACTACATATAACTTTTTTTGATTAAAGACTTCTTTAGTGGCATTGTGCACTTTTTGTGATGGATAAAAATGTTAAACTCGCGTCAGGACACGTGACCTGATCGAAAATTCGTAAGATGGCCAAGCAAACTGCAAAAATCAAAATGTTGTCCGGTGTCACCATAAAAAAAATATGCCAATAGGTGTCATTTTTTATTTTCCAAGGTTTTCACTTCTGCCGGCATTCCCGCAGTGCAACGCATTAAATTTTTTTGCGCATATTTTCGATTAGAGAGGGGTTGGTACAAAGCGATTATCGTGAAAGTACCTACTATAATTATATAACTATTTTTTTACCATGAAAAAGTGGTAAAAATGCGTATAATCGGTAAATGGTAACACTGGTTTAATAAACATCTCGAATAACGGTAATAGAATTGGGGTAACCTAAGCTAAGACTACGAACCTTTTCCTTATCACACAGGAATTTGCCACTTCCATTCTATGATTTTATACATACTTACCTACTTTTCACACACCCGCGATAACCAAAAATAGTGCATTATGTTAGAGCATAAAAGGTCATATAGATACATACCTGTAAAACCAAATTGAATGATTTGTTTTTGTGTAGATGAGGAATAAAAGTTCTAAACTGGATGACTTACCTGAAACAAAAAAAAACACAATATATTTTCTATATGTAAAAATATTCTTAAATTAACAAAAAGTTGAAAAACGAGTAGAGGTTTCGATCACAACTGTGTTTAATTGAATAATAATAATAATAATATTACAATCATGTTAAAAGATAAATTACGTGGTACAGCAACATCATACCGATATAGCAGATTTGATACCTGTATATACCTTTTTTCGTTCACGAATGGGAACCCTTTAAAAAGTACGGTTTTATTTCTGCCTCATAACAGCAGTGTTGAGCGCTGCTGTGTTCTGGTTTAAAGGGTGTGGTAAGGGAGACATACTTTTCCGAGTCGTTCCAGCTTAGTCCGTACTAAGCGCTTAACACTACTGTTTATAGGCAGAAATAGGTGTGGCGGTGGTGCCGAACCAGAAAGGGTTCTTCCACATTAAACTGAAGTGAACGCTACAAGTTAATATAATGCGGCAAAGGTGAGACTTAGTAAGTTTTAAAACAAGATCTCAGTGAAGTCGACGCTCGGTGTAATTAAGTCGACTTGTAACTTCCTCACGGTAATTAATGACCATACTATGGCCAGAGATTTCGCGCCTCATTTTTCTCGACTGCGGGGGCAATGTTTTTCGAGCGTATGTAACATAACACATACGAGTACATACTATGTATGTCTTATTATTTAGCACACAATCTACGGTAACGGTTTAATGAATTTTAACATATGTAGTATCGTTGGATTCATCTGAATTAAAGGAGTGACGTCATTATGTCATTACAGTTATCTGAATATGATTTTTGACATTGACGTAGCCAACGAGCATATAGAACACGTGTTGGTAACTGGTTACTTTGGCCTATAAATGCAATTAACATTTTCAAATAATTTAGTTTGACACCGGCGGCATTACCGCCACACCTATCTCTACCTAATAACAGCAATGTTAGGCGCTGCTGTGTTCCGGTCTGAAGGGTGTGCTATGGGAGACAGACTTTTCCGAGGCGTTCCAGCTTAGTCCTCAGGGGTAGCGGCGCCTCTGTGGCCGACCTCAGGTAGGAATATCTAATCCTATATGGAGTTGATTACAGATGTCCATGGGCGGCAGTAGCCAGTTACCATCAGGTGGACTGCATGCTCGTCTGCTACTCCTATATTATATATTAAAAAAAACTGGTCACTTTGGCCTACAATTGCAATGAACATTTTCAAAAACCATCTCCACTGTCGGGTAAAAATTATAACACCTACACAAATTTATCGAAATTTAATTTAATTTTGAACGCATTGTCTAGCCTCTCGTTTATTTACAAAACGAAATCCGGCTTGTATGTAATTAGGTCAACTCGTTCAAAGGGCTTTCTGAAATTAGGCTTTTTTCTGTAAAGGTTTTATGTACAGAATTTTTTATGCTCGGTCTTTAGGTAAAGCTCAAAATATTTTTATCATTTTATTAAATTGAATAAATCTTATATCAAGAAGAATTTTATCAATTTTAAAAACTTACTCTTACCATCTTTAGTATTATTGAAAATAAACAAATTCAAAAAACTGATTTTCCACTAGGACTAGAGATGCCTATCGGCAGCAGGGATCACTAATAAGGGGACTGCATGCTTATTTATTACTTTACCCTTATCATTAAGGTGTCTCCCTCGCCATATGCGTCAAACCAGAACACAACAACATCCAACTCTGCTATAATAAATTACAGATAGGTGGCTTCTGAAATTGAACCACAAAGAAATCGTATTAAAAACTCATTTATTTCCTTAAACTCATTTTTCAATTCAAACTGTAAACTGCCCGGCCAATTTTAAATAACTACTCCACAAACTACAAGTTATTAGTTGTCAAGATAGTTATTTGTGTAGTAAAATGATATACGAATAAACTTTACCCGCCACTACACATAAAGAACCTCTCACGGGAGCTTTAAAAGCTCGAACTTCAAGCACTATGTTTGTCTTCGCCCGCTGAACTTTTATCAAGGTTTTGTATGCATTATGATATTTTTATATAAAAGTTCAGGTTGCAACAAGTAGCATATTTTATATAATACTCACGTAAACAGAAAGTTCGGAAGTACATTAAAGTAAGAAAGAGTATTATAACGAAAGTTATTCTAAAATATATCAAAGTTATTAAGCATTATTTTTTTAAAGATTTATTTATTATTTAGTAACATTTATATTTTAATATACATATGACAATGTTACTCTAATCAGAAAGAAAAAGAAATGAGGTGGTAGAGCCAGTACTGTTCGACTCTGTAGGTACCACCGCCACAATTATTTATAATATGAAGCAGTTCTGGATTTTGATGGGAGGGTGTTGATGTCACCTGACTTACATATGAGGTAACCATTTTAATCCTTAGTGGCAACGCTTCTGTGATCGGCTTTAGGTAGAACTTATTCTAAATGAAGTTGAGGTCACAAATGTAAAAGTTAAAGTAGTATTTTTTTAAACTGGTATATTCTTATCTCGTTACAGTAACTTAGGCAGGAGATACAAATAATTAGAAAAGTTTTTCAATTCAAATGTAACCTATGTGAGCCCCCATTAAAAAAATACAATTAAAAACAGTTTACATACACAATGTTGTAAACAGATGTAATTCCAAAAATCGTAGCTCCGTTTTTAACACCTAACTTATTATTTTAATTTATACTGTAACACTTATTCTTCACTTCTTCTTTTCTTCACTTCTTCACTGAGTATTACTCGTATCACGCGACGGATAAAGAAATTCACAAATTCAAATTCACTGTAAAGAAACAGATTTCATTGATTAACCTACGATAAATATTTGATTTTGAATGAACATTCTGAAGTGATTTAAATTTATAACGAGCCGGGATCAATTTCTAATTGGTCTTTTGTTACTAAAACAATCGGGGCTTAGCCATATTCAATTCTTATCTTATTTAGACACCGAGGGTGAATCCGGTTCAGTATTGAAATTCCTCGACTAATCAATTTTGAAATGATAATAGAACAATGTGATGGAAGAACAACTTTGTGAGGTATTTTAATTAAATTTCCCGCAATAGTTTGTTGAACGTTGGCTACGTGGGATCAGTTTTCAAAAAAGATGGAAGTATGTAGTTTAATTTTGGTCTGTTTATAAAATATTTGTTATAAAATATATGTAAGTTTAATACATATTTAAGAATATTTTAACGATCAGTCTTACCTTGTATTTTACAAGTTTGTTACTCCATGGCGTTATTTTTTAATAATGCATGAATACACTAAAGTAGTATAAATTTTTAGGGAGTATTATTTAAGTACTTTTAAATAATTTAAATACTTTTAAAGTATATGAATAAAAACGAACCATACGTTTTTGTTCATATACCTATTATTTTCAACTAAAAATCTTTTAAATCATCGTAGTTAAGGTATATATTTTATTTTGTTATCTCTAAAACCTCATTTTCTTTCAATGCATTCTATTGAACACACACCGTTATCAGTACGCGTAATTTCCGTTACAAGCTAATAATATCCGTTACGTCTTGATCAATTTCTTAACACTTGATGCGTAAAGAACAACTTCAAAGAAATTTTAACGAATCGGCATATACAATCTTCGAGCCATAATCGATCTTTAATTAAACTTTCAGACCATTAAGGGTCATTTCGTAATCAGAATTAACAGATTCACACTTGGTTTCTGTTGCTCGTTTCGAAATTAAAGTATTCACGTAACGCTGGATTTCGTTCGATTCATTCCGAAAATTCCAAATATCTGTTAAATGCAATTTACAATCTTTTTTTGGAAACCTTTTTTACGCTCATCCATTCGAGTACCTTCACCGAAGCTTGAATCGGACAATGGATCAACATTTATCCAGACAAAGGTATTTTTTTATATATACCTATTTTTTATAACATAGGAGTAGCAGACGAACATGCAGTCCACCTAAGGTAATTTGTCACTCCAGGTCAGTGGTCACGTCAGATAAGATTATATTTCTATCCGAGGTCGGCCACAAATACTCCGTTACCCCTAAGGACTATGCTGGAACGCCTCGGAAATTATGTCTCCCTTACCCTTCAAACCATAACACAGCAGCATTGAACTGCTGTAATTAGGTAGAAATGGGTATGGCGATGGTGCCACCGGAGACGAACCACAAAGAGTTTTACCACCTTTAAAACCATTTTCATTATACTAGTAACTATATAATTATGACCCGAATGTACTACATAATTATAACCCGAAAGACGTAACTTAAATAGTAATTACATTATGTTTAAAGACTTACTCTACGTGTTAATTCATTCAATGGTAATAGTAAGAATTAACTTTAATAGTAAACTCAAAGCGAGAGCATCATAACCAACACTGACTAAACCGCCTTTCGCAAGAAAGCGTAGCTTATTCAGAATATACGGTCTGATAGACAGTCTAAAGGTTATACAGGCGACGCTTAAGCTCAGACGATGAGCTCGAGATAATGTATGAGAAACCACATATCTCGAAAACTCATCACAGTTGTAATGAAGGACTGTAACGCAGGATTGACCGTGGGAAATAGCGACGAACAAAAGATGAGACCCTTTTGAATTGGACAATATAAACACTGAGATTATTTGCTTGGCAACTTTTTGGAAATGAGAGATTTTTTTAAGATCCTGCTTCGGGAACAAAGTGTAAGTAAACTTGAGAACTTATCCACTTGCACAATAGATAAAAAATAAATTATTAATGGCATTCCGTTAAAAAATCATTAGTGAATTTTCAATTGCACAAACATCATACTTTAATAGATTTCTTGTCACGATCAATGTCATTAAAACCATAATCAAGCAACGACAAATAATTATAACATTTTAGGAAAGTTCTTTGCGTCTCTATCATTTGAATTTTTATTACTATATTTTATTTATACTAAATATTATATTATAGTAAATACCTTGCAGTGGTATAATAGAAAGAAATATACACACTATATATACACTTACAGATTTGGAAACTTGATTGAACTTCACAAGCAGATCAAATAAAAGACAATTAAGCCGAATCCATATTCACGTGATCGAAGATTTGTATTGGGCAGTATTGACAAAAACGAGTCCGGTACTCTATTTAACTTACAAGATACATTAGTTAAGAACGGACCCAACCCGCATTGTCGAACCGGTCGCAATCTTTGGGTGTCATGACGCCTGTATTTAACTTACCTCAACAAACATAGGGTATTGTTATTTGGGGAGCGTAATGTTTTCGGCGTTGATTATTTCTGTAAATAAGGTTAAGGGAGATTTTCCTTGTAAGTATTGGTACTAATGGATTCGACCAGTGGTATGAATTTCGGTCATATTATCTTGTTGCTACATTACGAATATAAATTACTTGACTTTAAAATGGATTCTAGAAGGTTTTTGCATTCATAGCACACAAAGATCCACCCGTTTTCACGGGCGCAGTGGACATGTACAAAGTTGAATACAGATATTTTTATTTCAAATTTGGATTAGTATCCGCGCTTAACTATACTGTGAAGCAGTCTTAATCCTAACTATCTTAATAGCATGAATTTCCACAAAGTAACGCCTGATAGAATTAACAGTAGATAAAAGTATAAATTCCGAGCAAGACACCGCTGAATTGGCTTTAGCCGCCTTTTATTCCATCCACAAACGCGCTTTTTACTTTATCATACTAATAAATTTTGTGCGACATACCGCGTCCGGCTCTGCCTGCGTGCACTAACATAACCTATTATGTGAAAAAGCACCTGTTCTTATTTTATTTTTTCTTTTTTTCATGTCAAATATAAGCATACAATAAACCTTAATTATCGAAGCCCAGACAATTTTGAAATAGGTTTGAGCAATACAAATCCGCGTAATACATTTTTACGATACGTACAAGCACTAAATAAATAGTAATTAGTCGGGTGCTATATTTCCCAGAGTTACTTTAAAACTTGGTTAAGTCAAAAGTATTGCTTTCTGCTTCCACTGACATTTTAAATAGGAATAAATGGCTGGTAGCGAGAACGGACCTAATTAAAGAATTTTGTTTTAAACTAACTTTTCCGAGATAATTGCTTTTAGCGGACCTATTTGAATACAATCTAGGTCCAATTCAATTAGGTATACTATTTGTTATTTTATATATCTATTGAGTGTGTTTTAAATATGTTACTTATCTACTTATAAACAAGGTTTTGAATGTAATAGAATCTTCTGTGGTTCGATTCCGGCGGTAACATGACCACACTTCTGCTAACAACTCCACCATTTCTGCCTAATAACAGCAGTGGTAAATCCTGCTATGCAGTCCTAAATGCTATGCTATGGTTTAAAGGTAGCGGTAACAAAGAGACTAACACGAAGTAATTCAAGTAACTCCTCAGGGTTAGAATGAATTTGAAGGTGGTAAAACCCTTTGTGGTTCGACTCCAGCAGCACCACCACCACACCTATTTCTACCTAATAACAGCAGTGTTAGGCGCTGCTGTGTTCCGGTTCGAAGGGTGTGGTAAGGGAGACAGACTATTCCGAGGCGTTCCAGCTTAGTCCAGGGATAGCGGCGCATCTGTGGCCGACCTCAGGTAAGAATATCTAATCCTATCTGGGGTTGATTACAGATGTCCATGGGCGGCAGTAGCCACTTACCATCAGGTGGACTGCATGCTCGTCTGCTACACTTATATTATAAAAAAGAAAAAAAGCATCAATTTCAGTTGTATACTAACCAACGTAACACTAACCATAACCTTTAGATGAGCAGCAGCAATCTCCTTTGTTAAAAATTCTTCTTTCGGAAAAAATTGGAGGCAGAAGTTAGCATAAGAATTTACCGTGATATATAAATCTAATTTCCGTACTATAAAAGTCGCATTCGTATATTCTCGGAATCTAATTAGTCGAACTAATTAGATGACATTTCGTGAAACGTTAAGCTTGATACGAGCCAACACGTATCTACATAATTACATGATACCGGACATTTGTCGGTCAATCACTAGCAATTAATACTAATAGCTTTTGACAACCCACGTGACTGAGCGGTCCTAGTGACCGTGTTCGATCCCGGGCCAGACAATTTAAATGATGAATTTAGATAATTGATCTGGTTCTGCGTGTTTTTGTGTTTGTTTTTATGTGTTTCTTTGGCATTTAAGACACGGTAAAAAATAAGTGTAAAAAGCGTTTATTTGAGAGTCCAACTACCACTCTAAAGGCTTTAGTGGTGAATCCTCTCATTTTTAGAGAACAATAATATAGAAGAGCGCAAACGATGGACGCACAAACGTACAATACATTATATGTGTTCCGTTTTTTTACACAATAATTTTGAACAAAATCACCAATACGTTGACGTTATAGGCAAATACTCATAAACTTAAAATCCCTTTCGTTAAATATAACTGTTATCGTTCTTTGGATTAAGTGATTTTAACAATTTCACGATTTCGACCTTTTCATAAAATGTGTTCATAGAGATACCTTTAATAATAGCGAGCTAGGGTCCATTTTAATTACGAGAATTGAATCTATACACTAGGACAGGTATAAATATATACAACAGACTAGTATGGATTTTTGTGTAATTTTAGACTGGCCTAGTTCATTCGGAATCGAGCACTTTAAGTCTCACATAAGTCTTAAAATTAACATCGTAGTTCCTGAATTTATTCAATGAAAAATATTAGTATCCCACTCGATCAAACCGTTTAAATAAGGATAACAAACATATTATTATTTGTACTTAAAATACATTATTGAGATTTACGTAGCAGATGTCTTAATTGTAACGGAAGTAATAGATGGCGTCGTTGTAAGAAATTGTATTTTTTTTATAATATAAGAGTAGCAGACCAGCATGCAGTCCACCTGATGGTAAGTGGCTACTGCCACCCATGGACATCTGTAATCAACCCCAGACAGGATTAGATATTCCTCGGAAAAGTCTCTCTCCCTTACCACACCCTTCAAACCGGAACACAGCAGCGCCTAACACTGCTGTTATTAGGTAGAAATAAGTGTGGCGGTGGTTCCGCCGGAGTCGAACCACAAAGGGTTCTAACAACTTCGAAAAGAAGAAGAAGAAATTGTATAACCACCAAAGACTATTATTTGTTTATAGTACTTATATTATGTTAGTAGAAAGGTTTAGTAAGGAACACAGAATTTATAATATGCAATATTTTTTCAAAATTAATATCCACAAACACGCAAGAGAAACCACAGTCTATAAGATAGTCGAGACACAAAACGAGTGTTCATAATACGAGTACTTGACGCTAGTGACGTGACGTGTACAAAATCACCGCTTGACAAACGAGCGAGCTTCTCCGTCTCGTAAATTCCACGTAAGAGGCTTATTGCCACCGCCGAGCACATAATTCTTCACTCAACACCTGCTTATTAATCATAATACTTAATTGTTTAAGAAAAAATATGTTTCACCTTGTAATTGAGATATTTTGATTGCACTTAAAAAATATTAATTCTAACAGCCAAAAATACTAGATGACGCTGGGATTGATGGTTTTGTCGCAATGTTATAACCTCTAAATATTATTTTAAGCAATAGTTTTTAAATCTAGTACATAGGGTTTAACAAAGTACACATTATCACATGCAATATTCTATGTACACATACTATGAGAGTCGAGACACAAAATGAGTGTTCAATGTTCATAATACTTGACGATAGTGACGTGACGTGTACAAAATCACCGCTTGACAAACGGGCGAGCTTCTCCGTCTCGTAAATTCCACGTAAGAGGCTTATTTCCACCGCCGAGCACATAATTCATTATTTCGTACTTGCTTAATAATCTGAATATATGATTTAGAAGACCTATGTTTCGATGTGTACTTCAGAAATACTTGATTTCATTTTATTTAAAAGAACTATTAATTGCAACGCCCAAAAATACTAAATGGCGCTGTATTTTATGGTGTTGTACGAGTAGCAATTTATTATTTATACTATATAGCAATAGTGTTTGGATTTAGTAATAAGAGCCGAAAAAATAATACATAAAAATTACAAGCAATATTCTTTAAAAAAATCAAACGCCGAAGCAACACAAAACACAAAATGTGACTCATAATGTTTGACGCTAGTGACTTGACGTGTACAAAATCACCGCTTGACAAACGAGCGAGCTTCTCAGTCTCGTAAATTCCACGTAAGAGGCTAATTTCCACCGCCGAGCACATAATTCTTTATTTAATACCTGCGTGATTTATGTCATAGATTTACGCATAGGCGAAAATGTTTTCGGAGTAATTTACAAGTCGCAGATTAAAACCTCGTAATACGCTCTCAAATTTGTCGTGCGGTTTTTATTTTCGTATTTTAGGTTTTGGGTCAAGTTTTACGTTACGTTCGCGTTTGCCAGAATTCGCAGGTGACTGAGTGGAACTGAAAGGTGTGGTTGTGTGAGTTTTTTTGTTCGGAATATTTTGGTTTTGCGGTGTACCTAGGTGCTTGTATTTTTACGGAAAACGAAGTAGAGAGGAAAGAAGTTTTTCATTGACACGATATGGTACATTTTTTAACATTGTGTAGGTATGTCAAGTTTTGAAAGTTACTAGTATGGTATGACGTGGTACATACCACAACCACACCTAATTCTAGCGTGAATTGATGGTTCTTGCGTTTTAGTGGAAGTGTGTACGAATATGCGACCATCTTAGGCATGAGAAACAGAAAAATATATCTAAACGGGTTCTGGCAAAACCCCTATTCCTTGTGGTTTCCAGTTGACTACCGATATCCAAGCGGTGCCATACCATCAGATGAAATGCAAGCTAGTTTGTTACTTCAATAAAAAAAAAACTGTTTTTAATTAATGTAATTGGCCGGTTTTGCAATGTATGTGTCTTTTATGTATCAATTAAATTATTTTATTTAAAAACTGAAGGTAACTCATGCCGCCCTTAACAACAAACACAGAAATAAAACTACATTAGTCCCTGCAGTAACCTATAATAGTCTATATCTACTTTAATACATCATTTTCATTTAATAGTACTCGTTTCCCGTTTCAATTTATTCGTAGTGAAATCTGTATTTTTACTGAAGCTTTAAGCTCCTATAAAGCTCCGCGTGGCAGCGGTTCTCAACCCATTGTGCAATACTTGCGGAGCCTTCCCATTTTTCCTCCAACTGATTTATGTTCTTGAGCCCCGAATACGAAAATTAGTACAATGTGCTGTTCTACTTAGATCGTATATCCCTTTTAGCAAAAAGCTCTACAACAGTAGAGTCTATAAACGGTTTAACTTTTCTTATGACGTAAGAAAACAGTATTGTTTTGGTGTGTATTGTATCATATATATTTTATTACAATAACTCATATCATGAAAAATGACCCGCTTGGCGGAGCGGTCACCATACCGGTCAACGCGCAAAGGGTCCCGGGTTCGATCCCCGGCCAGACTGATATCTAAATGATGAATTTTGATTTCTGTTTCTGGGTCTTGGTGTTTGTGTATTTGTCTATGTGTGTGTCCATGGCACCCACGACACAGGGAATCCTAGTGTGGGGCTGCGAGTGTAGAAAGCGTAGCGTTAATCTGTAAGATTATTTTTATTTTTACCTGACTACAGAATCATGCTTTTTGAGCTTATGCAAACGCATATGTATTATGCATAGATTAGTAAAGATTACTCACTCCTAACAAGAAAATGTACCCAGTTTTGAGAATTGAAATAGTTGTGTAAAAACGTTTTGCCACGTCTCCGTGCTAAAATGTCCCTAAAATCTTTGAAATAATTATTTATTTATTATGTAAATTACGCAGTATTAGTTATTTATTCGTAAATTTTCTCTAAAAATGTTTTTATTTGTCAAGAATTCAAAAAAAGAACTTACTAATAAGCCGTTTGTGGCTTCATTCAATTTTAAGGCGGCGAAGTATCTTTACTAATCTATGGTATTATGTGTCATTCTTTGACACGCCCTACAGCACAAGCATTTACAGCTAAAGGATTGGAGAACATATGAGGTTTCGTTCGATTCGTATGTATCGTGGGAGTGACATAGGCTGTATTTTAAGCAGTTGGTCCATTATATAATTTGTATAATAATTGTCTAGCTTATCTATACTAATATTATAAACAGGAAAACTTTGTTTGTTTGATTGATTGTAATGAATAGGCTCAAAAACTACTGGACCGATTTTAAAAATTCTTTCACCATTTGAAAGCTATATTATCCACGAGTAACATTGGCTATATTTTAAATGAAATATATTTGATAAATAGATTTTGAGGCGGTACAAAGTTTCCCGAGTCAGCTAGTTATAAATAAAATTCTAACATTATTAATTTCGCATTGTATACTAGATCTTCTTACACGTGTAACGTTCATTGTTAATCAAGTAAAAAAATATTATTAATTTACACATTGGATTTGAACCCTAGACCCTGTATTAGAAGCCGAAATTCAAAACATTAGATCACGTTCACCAACAAATACCGTCAATAAATTACTTTTTAAATAAGGCTGTCAATGCGACCTTCACTTATTCTCTGAACCTATGACATTTTCCATTTCATTTCAATTTCGATTTCGTCAATATTAGATTAGCATATAATTACAAGTTTCGGCAATAAATCACTCCATTTTACTAATAATGTGGGCCCGCCTGGGTCTTAATTAAATCACCTTTGTTGAAACACAAATACTCGTCACCCTAATGACCTTAGTCGCCCTCTGTCAAATTTTATTACGGTCTCGACAGGGGTGTAATCGAGAATCTGCCTGTATATGCTAAGTCATGTAATGAAGTTAATATTTTATAGTATACATTCGAAAAACATTCGTTCTTTGATAAATGTGATAGAATCAGAATGGTTCGACTTGGGGAGTACCGCCACAATATGAAATTAGTATAAGGTTTCGGAGAAAGAATGAACGCCGACCGACTAACACAATATAGGAAGCGATCATCTTAGCCCACAGAAGTGGCTATTCATCTTTAGCCACTTCAGTGGACTAAGGTACAACTTGTTCTATACGGAGTTGACCACAGGTGTCCAAGGGTGGCTAGACTCTTTACCATCAGCATCCGGCACCACCGCCACACCTTTCTGCCTATATTTGCCTTATAACAGCAATGTTAAGCTCTACACACATACGTACGCACGCACACATACATACATACGCTAAATCATTACCCTCCAGAGTCGATTAATAAAACATCTCAATGCTTAGTTCAGAAATTGATACCTACATGTTGATACCTACGCATTTTTGTTATGCTATACATCACACACGGTTTAAAACATATTTTGTTCGGTTTTCAAACAGAGCGATTGCGCGGCGAGGTTAAAGTCGGTTGCGTGCGAAGTTATATTGCAACGCGGGCAATATCGGAATTTTTCCGAATATGTTTCCGCAACGGCGCGAACTATCAAGCGGAACAATTGAACGATATCGTTAGTTTCGAACTGTGAGCACGGGGACATATTTTTTTCGAATTTTTAACGGTCTTGGTGGGAAGTACTACACTACTGTCTTTTTTATTACAGATGTTTGCAGCTGACTTCACAAAAATGCGTCTAACCCATTTTAATGTAAATTATTACTAAAAAAATAAAAAACCTGATAATGTAGGTAATGTAGTCGTATATCACTCATGCCAATGAGACCTACTATGTTAACATCGATTGGGCCGTTTTAGCTGTAGGGCGTGCCAAAGAATAAGACATACATACGAGTATGAATACATACATACGCTGAAAAACATTGCCCTTCACAGTCGATGGTTAAAATGTTTAAATGCTCAGAATCTTATGTTGATACATACGAGTACACGACTTTTATTGTTGTGGTATACATCACGCTCAGTAAAATAAATATTTTGTTCGGTTTTCAAACAGTTCGATTGCGCGACGAGGTTGAAGTCGGTTGCGTGCGAAGTTATATTGCAACGCGGGCAATATCGGTTTTTTCCCGAATATGTTTCCGCAACCTCGCGAACTATCACGCGGAACAATTGAACGATATCGTTAGTTTCGAACTGTGTGCACGGGGACATATTTTTTTCGAATTTTTAACGGGTTTTGGTGGGAAGTACTACACTACTGTCTTTTTTATTACAGACGTTTGCCGCTAACTTCACAAAAATGCGTCTAACCCATTTTCATGTAAATTATTACTAAAAAAATAAAAAACCTGATAATGTAGGTAATGTAGTCGTATATCACTCATGCCAATGAGACTTACTATGTTAACATCCATTGGGCCGTTTTAGCTGTAAGGCGTGCCAAAGAATAAGACATACATACGAGTATGAATACATACACACGCTGAAAAACATTGCCCTTCACAGTCGATGGTTAAAATGTTTAAATGCTCAGAATCTTATGTTGATACTACATACGAGTACACGACTTTTATTGTTGTGGTATACATCACGCTCAGTAAAATAAATATTTTGTACGGTTTTCAAACAGTTCGATTGCGCGGCGAGGTTAAAGTCGGTTGCGTGCGAAGTTATATTGCAACGCGGGCAATATCGGAATTTTTCCGAATATGTTTCCGCAACGGCGCGAACTATCACGCGGAACAATTGAACGATATCGTTAGTTTCGAACTGTGAGCACGGGGACATATTTTTTTCGAATTTTTAACGGGTTTTGGTGGGAAGTACTACACTACTGTCTTTTTTATTACAGATGTTTGCAGCTGACTTCAGAAATATGCACCAACTAAAATTTATGTAAATTATTTATATTTAAGTTGGTTTTATTTTCTGTTATTTTTTAATTATAAAATAATAATAATATATAGCTGTATAAATTAACTTGTCACTTTTTATTTTAGGCAAATACTCTTGCTTTTCTAATCATAAATCTGTATACGATATAATTAAAAAAAAGCACCACTGTTAGTAGCCATTTTTTGCAATAAAGCTTTTTACACATCCTGTTAATAGTATACCTAATTGTTTCACGATTTTACTTTTGAATTATGTCATCATAATCTAATTGTTATGGCCCTTACATCTATACTTTTAGCAATCGTGTACAATAAAATGGTGATTCAAAACAAATATAAATAAACACTAATAGTTTAAGATAGGCTGACAACGTCAATCAGGACAAAATGTATTCACCAAATGTATCTCAATTAATAACGATCCATATAAATTAATATTAGATGTCAGTCGCAACGCGCCCATTGTGGTTCAAACTGATTGGTACATTGATGGGAAATGATTGGCTTCGAATGAATGTGAATTATATATCACATTGTTTACACGAAAATTCATTTTAACAGCGAAATTTTGGAATCAATTGGCTAGGGAATATAATTGTTAAAATGAATATTGCCCGTAATTAGTACGGTAGTTATTCATATCCGTATTGCAGTATAACCTCCCTTACGTGTGGGCGTGACCAGTGCCCAGCAGTGGGACATCCAAGAGGGAGCCACGTACCTCTCAGCGTTTAGAGTTCTCTTACAAGCCTCTCCTAAATGTTGCAAATATGATCTACTGTGACTGTGCTTGCAGCTGCTGCTTATTTTATATATTTCCTTTTCAAATAGATGTTATGATCAGCAATTTTTTGTTAATAAAATTTCTTTTGAGAACAGAATTTAAATGTTGGAATTTAAGCGAATATTATAATACTAAATGAAAGAAACAATGTATGAAACTTAATTTTATTTAGACCCTATCTATCGTATCCTAGACTATCGTACAATAATTTTCATTATAATTTTGTAGTATCATTGAGTTCTGGTTAAACAACATTTCATCAAATAAATCAATTGGATTAGTACAAACAAAGAAGCAGCAAGTGTTGTAAATGTTGACAATTTTACATTACTTCCATACAAAAGTATACTTATCAAAGAAAAAGGGACCGTGCGATAAATTGTTGAGTTTTTTATGAAAACGTAATAAAATTCATAGGCCATCTGGGAATTGGGAATTTTTCAGGCACAGCCGATGTGATGACGCGCCTCAATTCAATTTGATTGTTTGCAATCCTTCACGGTAAAACTTTATGTTGATAGAACTCGTATGATATAACGATTTACTTTATTTTGGAACAGAATTTTGCTCTATGTGTCTTTGCGCTCGCCTGTATGTTTGCGAGCGTGCATGTGTCCGTGCGTATCTGTGTGTTTTGTAACGTAAATGTTGTAGTATACTCGTATATATCTCATTCATTAGCACATTGCAGTCCAAACGGCTTGATGGATTTTCATATAGGAGGGGTCGTTTGATTCGTCTAAATTATGTGATTAAAGCATGGACTCCCCTTGACGGTAATTACTACTACTGGCTACTGTCAGCCATTGACATCTGTAATTTATGTCAGATAAGATTAAATTCCTACTTAAGGTTGGCCATAGATGCGGTCCTACCATGAGGTCTAAGTTAAAACGCAGTCCGTATCTCTCCCTTACCACGACCTTCAAAGTGTAACACAGCAGCATTCTTACTGGTCTTATTAGACAGAAATACGCGTGAAGATGGTGCTTTCGAATACTAACTACAAGGGATACCATGTAAAGAAGCTTAGATAACAAAATATATAAATCACGCGAATATATAACTGTAAAATAGAGTACCGATAAACCACATATGCAGTTTCACATACATTGTATGTAGAATTAATGAGAAATCAAGAGCCCTCGAGTCTGTCGCGTTCATATACTGAAGTGCTGCGACCGAATCTATCGGAATTGTTTGAGCTTTAACCGCTGAATTGTATTTTGTATATTTTACAAATTTTGGAAATAGATGTTTTTAATAAGAGTAGTGAAGTAACTTTCCAATACAGCAATCCAAGTACTATTGTCATAAAATAGAAATAGGTGTAATAATGTCATAGAAGATGAATACAGGGATCTACAACTTACATATGAATCGTCAAACGTATTTAACTGACTGTTAAAGTATTGCCGATGTCAGCGCGGTTATGTTACGGTAGATATAAATACGTTAATTCATATTCTATAGGAGAATACTAATAAGTCACATTTTTTCACGTTAGACCAAATGTTCCCAAATACCAAAATTCTGTTACAAAATAACAATACAAATCACATCGTTTCAGTATCCCAAACCACCACAAAAGAATCTGGATCTAGGCCAGTCAAAGCCAATAAGGCATCACTTCTCAGCTAATTTCTCAGGAGATACATAAAAGACAGGTGGAAATTCCCTGGAAGCAAAAATTGCGTGCGTCGTTACAAGAACTATGAATAAAAACAGAGGAGACATAAATTACTCTTCGCAAAAACAAGACGGTATGAAAAACGTCTTTGACTGTCGTGCTCGTGAAGAATGAAAATGAAATTACTGAAATATTTTCGCTCCAAAATAAATATTAGTAAGAAGACCAATTTGGTATTACTATTTATATTATAAAACACTTAAATATGATACTGTTATCATATAGTATTTTCATACCCAAGCAATTGACTTTAAAACAGTAAAACCAATCAACTGGTAAAAGCCCTTAACTTTTTTGTGTCCCACCTCTGGACAAGGGTTTGTTTGTTGTGACAAAGGTGAATTTTATTTTTATAATAAATATGTGATAATGAAATGTACACTTACTAATTGTCTACTACTAATCTAATACTTAATTTTACTAATACTCACATATTTTTTGAAACTGAGAAGCCGATTCAACCACTAGACTGCTAGTCGGATGAAATAATCAAATGAAATATAGTTAATTATCGTACAGTTCGCATTAGCAGCAATTTGTTGGACTATTAACGAACTTATTGAATATAAGGTTATAATCGGAAAATGGCAAAATTGCTGTTATTAATGAACGTGTGTAATTATCAATTTATGTTATTAAGGTTATTAACTAACAAGGCTTAATATGTTTTGAACTGGTATAATTCTATAAATATTGTATGAAAATAAAATAATTCTATAATTTAAGTTTACATTTTCTTAACCTTGAATAAAAATATAAATAACACCTTTAATCTACCTCTAATCTAATCCTCTAACCTAGGGTGTAACCTCTGTAACCTCTAATCTCTAGTCGACTTACTTACATATAATTGTAATTTAACACACTCGTTACACTATACCGTTTAAGTGACTATATTAACACATGACTACCTTCAAGATGACTTTCACTTATGTATTGAAAAACATCTCAAAACGAAAGATAAAATGTGCACTTACTAGTCTTTGCTACAAATTTAGACTAGTGCGAATATAAACTTTTATTTCTCACAAAATTTGATGTTTATCAATATTGTTCTAAAAGCTTAATCCATTTTTGCTTTGAAATATTAAAGTATTTCTCCCATCTCGTTCATTCTGATGGAATGAGAATCCAGCCACCCTTTCACTCTCAAATGAACACAGATGCATCCTAGCAGGTGCATCTAATCTTCTCAGCTTTCAAAACATATTTGAATATTCGTGTTAAAAGTGAAGCACCATTTTCAATTCGCAAAGTGGTCATTTACAGAATATTGCGAACATGGATGCTACAAATGGATTGCTGTTCTGATCTCACTCTTAACCGCCGTGACCTCTAGAAAATGCACCTTCATTTTAGAACTAAATGGTACTGAAAAGGCTTACAACTGTAAGTCTTTTGTTTTTGTGCCCATAAATAATCTGCAATTAAATTTATGTGATAACTGTAGCCTTTGAATGCTTTTATAATATAGACATTCTAAGTAAGCGAGCTTGAAGTCAAAGGATATCTTAAATCAACCCCGGATAAGATTAGATTTCTGAGGGTGGCCAAAGATGCGTTGCTACCTCTGACGATAAAGTTAGAACTTAGCACATCCTTCAAAGAGGAACACAACATCGCTTAAAACTCGAAGGATTCTAATTTCTAATACCTTCTAAATATCTTAAGAAAGATGGACTTACACTGTCTTTACCCTCTGCAACATCGTATTACGATATAAACTAACAAATGCATTCTATTCAACGGACTTGTGGTTTTTCAAAGGATCTTAAACATAGCGGAGTAATTACTGGACCATATCTCATACGGATTCCTTTCAACGCTGCACAGCTTTGTTATAAGATCTTGTTAACCTACTAGCACTTGTTTACAGAACAAGTATTACCTTTATAATTAAACTGGCCGAGAAATTCCATTGTACATAGCAGCTGTCGCTCCGCTCTCCCCTCCACGTTTTTCTACCTGTTCGAAATCCCTAGGTACTGCTATTTTTATACACAGATATCTTAGAAAAATGTTTATATATGTCTACTCAGGTAAGATTTAACAAATAAATAAAAAAAATACTGTTTAAAGTGAAAATATATGGTCAAACATTATTTTTTTTTATAATATTTTTTTTAACAATGAAAAAATGGAGTGCACAAAAATAAATTGGGTAAACATTGCAATTTATAGTTTTAAAAACAATATCCCACATCGATCATATTAATTCATTCACTATAACTCTAATCCGAGGTTTTACGATTTAGAATGCACCAGGCACTCCACTACTTCAGTTTAACAAGTATTTATATGTGTTAGGTTGTTAAAGGCAAGAGATTCTTACGGCAAGTTTTTTGCAAAGGTATGATTTTGTTTTCTGAGAAAAAGACTCTTAATAGAAAAGCAGCAAAAGTAATAAATTTATACGATCAGTATACATTTTTATAAGATTTTTCAACCCTTCAAACATTAAATTCACGCTTTCCCAGAAATAGTGATTGTTCATAATATCCCAAAGATAGAACCGCATTTTTGTTTCAAAATACATTCGTAAAAACTAATTTTGTCAATAACTTAACCAATTTTAACTTTTAGGAGATTTTTACAGAATCCACTTATTGATAATTTTTCCTCCAAAAAATTGCATTCAATCAGTTCTTTCTAAGCTTCCAAAGCTTCTACAACGAGTTCCAATGAACCACTGCTTCCTGTAGCGGTTATACTCATTACTCGCTCCACGCCTCCGTGAAGTGGAGACGCCAGCGTCCGGTCCGCCGTCAAAGAGACCACTTGAGACGGGCAGCTGTGAAACTGCTTCGGATAATATAATAATGTCGTCTGCACTGATCGACTCGTTAGTGGAGTATACTATCGCTAGTTACTGATAATATTGATTTATTAATACGTTTAAGTTAAAGTTACTTAGATGTCTTCGTCTCAAACTCGATTTATGGATACGTTTCACTTATTACAAAATGTAATTCAAAGTAGTGGCATATCCATTTACCTCCCGTTCGTTATCGTTAATGTGTGAGTGAAAATTCAATACAAAATCCGCCATTTTGGATTTAGTTACCTTTTGAAGCAAGTATCTTGGATAGTATTAAATCGATCTTGACTTTCAGACGATAAGAAAATTTTAAGGATGGTAACTATTCAATTTTCCTTACCACAAAATTATATTAAAATTAGGGTGATAATTTTTATAATTGTTATGAGTTACAATGAACCAGTGATTCATGCAGCGGTAATACTCATTACTCGCTCCACGCCTCCGTGAAGTGGAGATGCCAGCGTCCGGTCCACCGTCAAAGATACCACTTGAGACGGGCAGCTGTGGAACTGCTTCGGATAATATAATAATGTCGTCTGCACTGATCGACTCGTTATTGGAATTTCCTAGTATCGCTAATATTGATATCTTGATACGATACGGTGCAAAGCACTGATTTATTCTTAAAGTGAGACGGGTTTTGGCTATAGTCCAGTGAAGTAAGAATTGAATTTCACTAAAGTCTACCTGTTAGTAGGTTAATGAGAGAACCCTTATATTTTTATAACAAAGGGTTGTGTGTCAACTCCGTACTCTCTAGTTTTACTCCTATACAGTATAGACAAAACAAGTATAGACAGTATAGACAACAAATAGTATAGACAAAATTAGCAGGCTGAAGTGGCAATGGGCCGGTCACATCGCTCAGAGGACCGATAAACGGTAGGGAAGGAAGGTCCTCGAGTGGCGACCATGCGTAGGCAAAAGGAATTCAGGTCGCCCCCCGACCAGGTGAACCGATGACCTGAAGAAGACCGCGGGAAACCGCTGGCTTCAAAAGGCACGGGACCGGTTGTAGTGGCGCCAATTAGGGGAGGCCTATGTCCAGCAGTGGACCTCAAAAGGCTGATGGATGGATGGACAGTATATACATAGATACATGAAGGTGTGACATGTCGTATGTAGCGCAGTAAACATTGCTCTTGCATCAGCTACGCTACTATTCATTTTACTCCTCATAAATGATTCATAGCTATTTGAAAATCTATTCTTAAGGAGTAAACTCAAAAATATATATTTTAATGCTAATCTAAGTATTGTACAATGATATAATTACATATCTATATGTACTTATGTTATCCAACATAGCCCTTGTTAAAAACACTTTAATATCTGTATCCAGAATCCCCTGTATCCCCAACTTTTTTGATCGAGCACCTTATTTGTCGTGGACTATTTCATTTCGATTAAACAAATGTCACCCCGGAGAATGGGCTATAAAACCACAGGGAGCACAGCGGGGTAGCGGCTGACTAATAAAGACAAGAAAAATAATGTTCTCGTATTAGAATAGGTGAAGGAATTCTTTGGATTTCTGTAGTAATGCCTATTCTTACGATTGACGACCATCTTTCCTAGTACTAAGCATGATGTAATTTAGGTCATATTCTTTTAATGAGTTTATTAGCTGTAATAAAACCGTAATGACTATTTTCTTCATCCAATCCTGATGGTACATGGTCACTGCCGCCCGCAGATCAGTAACCAGCTGCATATACATCACGGGATCTACTTTAAGCCGTTCATAGATACGTTACCACTCCTGTAGAGTAAGATCGTCATCTCATATGTCAGGAATCCACACAATGAAGGTGGTAGAACCCTTTGTGGTTCGACTTCGGCGGCACCACCGCCACACCTATTTCTACCTAATAACAGCAGTGTTAGGCGCTGCTGTGTTCCGATTTGAAGGGTGCGGTAAGGGAAACAGACTTTTCCGAGGCGTTCCAGCTTAGTCCTCAGGGGTAGCGGCGCATCTGTGGCCGACCTCAGGTAGGAATATCTAATCTATCTGGGGTTGATTACAGATGTTCATGGGTGGCAGAAGCCACTTACCATCAGGTGGACTGCATGCTCGTTTGCTACTTCTATATTATAAAAAAACACAAGAGCTGCTTCGCAATCTGCGTGGCGGTGTACGTTCGGGTCAAAAAACATAGCTTGCACTCTAGCATGATTTATGTAAATCAAGATCGCAGGCATACTAGTCTGACAAGACAGTTCTATGTTCGATACTCGATTGAGGTAAAGTCTAACCTTACGACCTTTTGTTAATAAATTTTTCTTTAACAAAATTATATCAAGAGTCCATTCAGACTTAAATTCGTTAAACGTGATTCGTAAAGCCGCAAGCTTTTAGCTTTAAGCTTTGATTTGACAATATTAACCGAACGTGTACCTTAAAAGCAATTAATTTGGATTTTAGCAGCCATAGGGTTAGCAAACAAGGTTTAATCTCGGACGTTGCTCATGTGTCAATGTAGGTTTATGAATTTATTTTCAGGGCGAGCGACCCCGTAATGGAAATTATTCAAATAAGGGTCCACTTTTACATATAAGAGCCTGTTCAAATATCGGCAAATTGGCTGTGATACGGATCCGGATGTTCGGGGAAAGTGAGTTTCAGTTAAATTGGTGAGTTAAAGGGAAATTAGAACGATAGACCAGTGGTACTTCCTCCCGATAAAGACTAAGGTCTGTGCGGTTCACTTCACATTAGGAATTTATTTGCCTTAACGCTAAAGGGAAACTTTGTGTGATAATCTGTGGAGTATGACGTAGGCTGTTACGTCATTTTTCATCATTGTGGTCTCAACTAGTCTCAAACACGACGCGAGTTTCATAACAAAATTTCTGGTCTGAAATGTTTTATTATTTGATTTGCCGTTTCGTCATATTTATCCACTTATCCCCTTAACGTCGGTTAAAGATGTCCATCGATGGCAGTACCACTTAACATCAGGTCAACTATTTTCAGGATAAATATAATGGAACGCGTAAAGCAATTTCATTCCCAAGAGAGGTAATTTTAGTGTTATAATAACACTCAAATAGTGGCAGAACTAAGCCCTATTTGAGTTAAATAAAATAAAAAATAAACGCTTTCTACACTCACAGCCCCACACTAGGATTTCCTGTGTCGTGGGTGCCATGGACACACACATAGACAAATGCACAAACACCCAGACCCAGAAGCAGAAACATAAATTCATCATTTAGATATTTGTCTGGCCACGAAACGAACCCGGGACCCTTTGCGCGTCAGTCCGGTATGGTGACCGCTCCGCCACGCGGGTCGTCAGAGTGAAAAGCAGTTCTTGCGTTTCCATGGAAGGGTGTAGATGCCGGCTGGTTTACATATGAGGTGATCAATGTTTATCTTAGTCATCAGTAGTGGCGACGCACCCGCGAGAAGCTTCAGTTAAAACCCCCATTCTGTATGGAATTTGCTTTATCAGTCCATGGTACTTAACGTGGACTGCTTGCTAGCTACGTCAATGCTAGAAATAAATACTAAATTCCCATTAGGAGCGTGATATAAACCCGCAAATAAAATTATAGCTGCTTTGAACACGTTACCCTTCTAAATTAACACTACATAATTAATATTTGTACTGGTCCCTCCCTTTGAAGTGGTTAAATTAATTGTTTACAGTTATAATTGAGTATTTGCTACAAACTTGTCTCGGCACTACAAAGAAAATTCACTTAACTAGTCCTTTGAGGCCCTTTGATATTATATATTATACATTTGGGCCGCTTTGTGAAAATTAGCGAAACGTCCTTAAGCCGTTTTAGAAAATTTATTTAGTTAGCTTAAGAAAAATTTAGTTAATATCTTATATATAAAATTCTCGTGTCACAATGTTAGTTACTGTGCTCCTCCGAAACCGCTTCACCGATTTTCACCAAATTTTATATGCATATTCAGTTGGTCTGAGAATCGGCTACTATCTACTTTTCATACCACTAAGTGATAAGCGTTGTTCATCCTTGACATTTTTTTTATTTATAAGGCAGTACAACGTTTTCCGGATCAGCTAGTAGTAACAATATAAAATAATCATTTAATAAAAGCTATACGTGCATTTTTAAATAAGAAATATATGAGCTTTGACCTAAATATTAATTGTGTCTACCCAATAAAACCTTTTCTATGTAATAATGTTAATATTATATATATATTTTCTATGTAATATTCAATCTTGATCGAATATCAAACAGACAAACAATTCAATTCAATCTGTATATGTATATTGCATAGTACGTTATGTTGTATTATAAATATAGGAGTAGCAGACGAGCTTGCAGTCCACCTAACGGTAATTGGCTACTGCCGCCCATGGACATCTGTAATCAACCTCAGATAAAATTAAATTCCTACCTGAGGTTCGCCACATATGCGCTGCTACCCCTGAGGACTAAGCTGGATCGCCTCAGAAAAGTATGTCGTCATTACCACACCCTTCTTATCACAGCAGCGCTTTACTATACTGATATGAAGCAGAAAAAATAGGTGTGACGGTAGTGCCGTCGGAATCGAACCACAGATAGTTCTAACACCTTAGTTTCTATGTTAAAAATAAGTTATATCGTAAACTGTACAAAGTATGGGTCATATTATACCATATAGCTCAGAGGGCATTTGGGTTCCTACCTCGATTTGTTTGCAAAAAACAACAGCCTATTAATATTCCACAGCTGGGTGCTTCCCCTCTTTAGAGACCCACATTACTCTAGTGTAACTCACGTTTCTTGTTTAAGTTGTACGTAAACTGATATACCTAGAGAGTAGGTACTATATTAAAGTTAAAGCAGTGATTGCCTAGTGGTTAAGAAAATCGGCTTCTCGGTCCGAGGTTCAAATCCCAGGCACTCCTGATTTTTCTAAATTATGTGCGTATTAGAATTTATTTATCACTTGTTAAAACGGTGAAGGAAAACATCGTAAGGAAACCTGCATACCTGAGAGATTTTAAAAAAAAACTCAAAGGTATGTGATGTCTACCAATTCGCACTTGGCCAGCGCGGTGGATTATGGCCTAATCCTTCTCATTCTGAGAGGAGACCCGTGCACAGCAGTGGGACAATTATGGGTTGATGGTGATACTAAGCTTTAGTGTACGGGTTTACGAGACGACACTATTACATGACAAAAAGACATTTAAATGTACATTGGTTGGTGGTACATGATAGGTATTGTTTTATAATATAGGAGTAACAGACGAGTAGTCCACCTAATGTTAGGCAGCTACTGTCGGCCATGGACATCTGAAATCAGTCCCAGATGAGACCAGATATTTTTTGCGAGGCATTCCCGCTTAGTCCTCAAATGTAGCGGCGCATCTGTGGCCGACATTAGGTAGGTATGTAATATTATGAAGGATTGATTACATGTCCTTGGCCAACAGTAGTCACTTACCATCAGTTTCACTGCATTCTAGTCTCCTACTCTTATATAATAAAAAAAATTTCAGGCTACAATATATAAGCGCTATTTTAATAGCTCCTGCATAAAAATAGGCCATTTCCTAACATAACCTCGCGGTGGTGTTCCTATATTAGTTAGGTACCTACTCCACAAGGACAAGCATCCCTACATTGACACCACTCGTCACAAGCCTCAATTTCTCGACAATTACACGCAACGGAAATTAAACGAAGGTCCGACCGGTCAAGCTCTGAGCTTTATTGACGCCCATGTTGTAGTCCAGTTACGAAATGAGGTATATCACGGTGCGTCCAGAAATTTATAAGAGATCCTTATTTAAACTTGTCATATGGTGTCAATCAATTGAAATACTATAAATATAGTTCGAAGACTAAAAAACACGCTTTTATGATAAAATCAACTAAAAAGTAGAAAATAATTTTCAATCTAAGAATCAATTAAGGAATAGTAAATAGTATAATTGTGAAAAAACGTGGGGTGCTCCATTAATCAGGTTCGAAAAGCGTTTTCACTTAGATATAGTGGAGAAAAGACTCATATGAAAGAATAGAAGTAGCTATATTACATACGTTTGACAACTAGCTATTGTAGTGAGAATGATTGGTGTCCATAATTAATAGCTTTTCTCCATTGTTTTCACTTAGATATTTTTATTTGTAATTACGTTACACTAAAAAAAAAACATTTTTTTTAATTGAGACGCGATAGTTAACGTGGGGTTTATAAATAAAAGTAAATATGTACCTTATTTCACTATTATCCTTGAACAAAAAAAAAAATAACAATAATTAAAATTAGTAGTTTATAGAAACAACGTATCTCAATAAATTCTTAGTGCTCACTACAAAACAGTTTTATACAATTCTAATTTATTTTTATAAATCTGTCTTATGTAGAATCTGTTTCAAGTATAATCTGTCCAGTATAGAATTTGCCCCAAGTAGAATCTGTCTATACTAGACTATGATGTCCAAAGTAGAATCTGTCCAATGTCGACTAAACCTTTAAAATTCTTTTCTCGGCCTTTATAAGCTTGTCTTGATATTTGTCAACGTCACGATACAAGCTTGAACAGAGCTATTAAAGGTAACATGCCTACTATTTATATTGTAACTGGCTTATCTATTCTTAGAGTGAAGGAAAATATCCAACAATGATAAAAGGTCAATTATGTTGTGAAAGCTCATTAGCGTCACCATTAAAAAAAGCTATTTGTTATAATCTGGGAACTCCCAGATTTGGCTGATTTCGCTGCAAGTCTGTGACCTTCATTTGAAACCCGGAATAGGACGGTAGAATTAAGAACTATCGGCCTGGTCCGATCTAATGCCTTCGTTAAATGACGGAGCCAATTCCAGTTAACTTGGAAACGAAATGCGTCTCTACATGTTATCCGAAAAAGGAGGGGCTATGTTCAATCTAAAGTAAGTTAATTTAAATGAATTATTTTATTAAATGCCCTATAAATCATTTTTCATTAGTAAATTCTGAACAAATCAAAATAAATAGAGTTTTAGTCAAATATATTCATCATATAATGGTAGAACCAGTATGGTTCGACCACCTTTCGTTCTTTTTCTAGCACGAAACAGTTTTTACGTATCGGTAGAACTTTTTTTGGTTGCCGACTGACTTACATATTAGGTGATTATTTCGTCCTCAAGGATGGAAGGGCATCTGGGATTGGCTTAATATACCTGGAACCCCTGGTCTATATGGACTTGGTTTCAGATGACAGGTTTGTTTGTTATTCCAATGTTATTAAAGAAAATCTTATGGTTCGGAAAAAAAGATCACTCTACGTGAAATATAATGAAAAAAATGGTGGTGAAACTTTCTATGGTTCGTTGCTCGATTGTATTTCCGCTCTATATAACACAAATCTGCTGTTTTGTTCATAAATGTGGTAAACCAGACACTAGTACAAAATGTTCAGGCTTATCAAGAACTAATTGGAGACTTAGTACACTAAACCTAATTGGACTTGATTACAGATAGGTTACAGATAGGGAACTACCTACAGTTACCAACAGGTCAATTTACATTTAAATGTATAACGTATATGTATGTGTATTCCATTCAAGAAACATTTTACAGAAACAATATTTGTGTGAAAACATACAGAGGCGAGGGTAAATAGTCAAAGGGGGAACCAATTTGGCTTTGCATATGGAGATATGGAGCGGATCGCGTCAATACCCTATGGCGGATTGTACGGCTTTTCAAAACGACTGTTTCACTGATGTATATGTCACAAAGATCGTAACAATTTATAACGAAATTGTTACGATTTTTTAAAGTTTTGTTACTTCGTCTTTTTACTCACTTAACGAGCTTGTAGTTCATATACATATGTAATTATCGCCAATTAGGATTGGAGAATGAGATGAGAATGCAAAATCTTAAAAAAAAGGAGTCAAAGTATGTGAAGTTTACCAATACGCACTTAGCCAACGCGGTGGACTATGGCCTAACCCTTCTCATTCTGAAAGGAGACCCGTGCCCAGTGGGACAGTAATGAGTTGATAATAATGAGGATTGGAGTCCTATCTGAGATCATTCAGTTGCCTGCTTAAAATCATTGTTTAATGAATTTTCAACATATTTAAACCGACTTAAGTAAATATGGATAAATCATCTAATGATAAGTGGCTACTGCCGCCCATGGACATCTATAATCAACCGGATATAATTAGGTTTTCCTACCTATCCTGAGGACTAAGCTGGAACGCTTCGGAAAAGTATGTCTCTCTTACCGCACCCTTCAAACCAGAACACAGCAGCGCTTAACGCTACTGTTATGAGTCAGAAATAGGTGTGGCGGTGTTGCCGCAGGAGTCGAAACACAAAGGGTTGCACCACATTCTAACTCAGCGTTACACAGAACTACATAAAGTTACTTAACTCAAATCAACAAACATATGTGTAGGATTTCACACCCCTTATATAATTGTTAATGAATCCAACACCCTTGTTCATCCAGATATCAACAATCCTAACTCAAACATATTATGAAACTTAGAAGTAGTTAGAACTGTTTGTGTTACATTACGAAGCTTGTTATACACTGGTTCTATTCTTGTCTATGAATCTGCCCTTTACATTATCAGCCTCTATTTGTCTTTATGTGGGTGAAGCTTACGTCATAAGTATAACATAAGTTCTCCTAAGACTGTCTATCAAAGGGGCTTTAAAATTGAGTTAATTTTCGCAAATGCTTAAAGAATATGTAATACGAGTATCTACTCATGATAATATCTGTCTATGGTATTAGTCGAAATTTGATATTTCTACCAATTATTAATTCACAATATTTTGTCAGAGAATATAAGAGTATATTTGATTTATGCTTCAATTGAATTATATAATTTAAACAAAGGAGCAAATGAAATAAGAATACTGAATTAATAATCTAACTGCCTGCCTTTTAGGGTATATTTTAAGACTGAAGTAACAAACGTAATGGTAAGTTGATGGTAGGTTGCTACGTGTAAATAATTTATTTTAATTATTTATTTTTAATTTCATTTTTATTAACTTTTCCAATAATGTTGCTGTTATAAGGCTTATACACTTGAACAGAACTCTAGACAAAGGTTCTCAGTGAACTAGAGCAGGCACGCTCCAGAACGCTCCCACAAGACGTACTCTACCGTTTCTGAACACTCTATTTCCGTTTTTAAACTATACGAAGCTTACATTTAACTGTAAATAAAATAAACTTCAGTATAAAGATACAATTTTTGGTCTACTTTCGAAATATGACAAAGAAAGTTCTGTAACATGAGTGAATTATATAACTGGAGAGAAATTCATTTTTACGGAATATTCAAAATAAAACGAAAGAGTATGTTTCGAAGTGCGAAGTTTTCGAACTTGAAATAGGTGACGGAGAACTTATAAAGTAGGTGGGTAACTTTTAACAAGACGTTTTAGGTTGTATATTACTGTGGAATAAATATTTCAGTTACGCTTTTAATAAAATGTACGTATAAAATGTACGTATTTTAAAAATATAAACTTTTTGGCGCATGCAGTTAAGTTAAACAAACTTAGTAATATTTCCTCACTAAAATCTCGTATATGCTTACTTACTAGTAATATAAGTCATGATGTATGTAAATACATGGTTATACCATCATATATGTATATCACTACCAACAAAAATGTTCCCGTAAAACTTCACAAATTTCTTACATGGTGCCAAATACGACGACAACCTATTACTGTCTCTCCGCTGAGCACAGCCTACTTTCATGGTGAGTATAGACCATAGTCCACCGTGCCGACTAAACGAGAACTGGGATAGTCACACATCTTTGAGGATGTTTTCAAGAAAGTCAGACATATAGGTTTCCTCGAGATGTTATTCTGTTTAAGCCATTTGAAGCAAGTGATTAAAAATAATTTAAATAAATGTTGGTTGATTACATAATATTGAAGTCGGTGCTCATATTGGATATGCTGTTAAATCGTAATGTAACAAAATATATGGAGCTCAGATGCCCCGTTTTAGACGCTAAGTTGCTTACCACTAGGCTATTACTTAAACATCTATATTGAAATACCAAATACATTTTGATTATAAAATATTTTATTAAACAATATCCCACAAAACTTCAACTAAACGGAGCGACGTCGAAAATGAATGTGAATTGAATAATTAATTTCCGGAACCCGTCAAATAGAACACGAGACCGACAAAAAGGTAGGCGAAATAAATAAAAAAAAACCTGTCGCAGGAAACTCCAGCTTAATCCAGGTCAAAAGCCTTAACGCATAAACTGAACTATCCACTTCGTTTAGTACTACACCGCTATACTGAATGACTGTTTTTCTTTTGAACTCACTTTGAAAAATTTTCAGCGGCAATTAAGAGATTTTCCGCAAAGAATATTAGTTTTTCGCGAATTTTGTCATTTCCCGTTTCACTGTTTCGACGTTTTGGTCGGTTTAATTAAAATTAGACCCGTCGTTTAAATTTAAAATGTTCGGAAAAGTGAGTGAGCGGGGTTGTAAACATTTTTGCAAATTGAAATCTTTTATTTAAAAATCTCGTTTGATGTTTGAATGGTGGTACCAATTTAGTTTGATGAAGGAAGTACCAATCACTGATAACAGTTATCACTAAGGGTTTTTACATTTCGATTAAGACAAGGTGACGGACTAAGTATATGATTTTGGAATTTGGAGTGGGAGTTTGTGTCCCTTTACATCTTTTTTTCAGTTATTTTTCATATTATCGTGTTCTGAAGCTTACATGATTTACAGATTTGTTTTCTATTTGTTATTTTTTTATAAAAAAGACCACAACATGTTTCATTGATCTAGACGCACGGTAGTGCACCAAATTCGGGGAACACATTCTTTGGAACAATTTTGGGAAACATTCTTCCTATATCATAATTTCGTTATGAATGCTACATTATACTCGTATAGTTCAGTTGCTCTGACGCTTAAGAATCTGAATTGCATTAACCAAGTTAACTTGCACCAAAGTTTTTGAACGCAAAGGGGAAGTTCACGAAGAATCCTAATCTACTCAAAGCAGTGTTGACCGCTTAAAGTTGTTCAATAAGCGTCATTTTTAAGCTCCGTTCACAAAACCCTTTAGAGCTGTAAATCAAAGACTCCCGTGGCCCGGTTCTGTGGACTTTTTATAATGAGGTAAGCAGGTGGGCGTAATATTTTTTTTATATATGCCTAACATGAAAGTGGGACCAGAAAAGAGAGTCAATAGACTCCACAAACGTCCTACATTGTTTTTTAGTCATATTTATTCAAATATACGTGTATATAGATCATTTTTAATATACAGGGTGAATTTTTCAAACGGGCCTTCAGGGCCAAATGCTGCAATTTTAGTTTTTATCAAAATCGGCCTTGTAACTCTTTTCAGCATTTTTAGCTAATCCTTATAGTTTCGGATTTAGCCCTGAAGGCCTATTTGAAAAATTCACCCTGTGTTCAGTATTTAAAACTGGTCGAAATACAGATTATAAATAAAAGGAGTAAATTCAAAATTTAAAAGGTTGACGTTTCTGTCATAACACACATTGTACGGACAGTCGGTATTCGGATTTCGTCTCGGGACGTATATAATTATATATAGTATATTACGGGGGTCCTGGGGACCTATTTGAGAGTCGCGAGTGTGCGTGCATCACGGGATCGGTCGCCGAAGGGAGCACCGCACCACTCTACGGTATTTATACATTTATTCACCTACACTATCGTCACTAGCTCACAAGGATTCCAAATTATATTTCGGATCAACCAGCGACCTAAAACTCTACACCCTGTATATTAAAATATGCCAAAACTTTATTCATGTTGCATAGTTTCTATATAGTTTGTAGTTTTTAAGCTACTAATGCTTTAATTGAGCGAGAAATAACAAACAAGTACCACTTATTATTTTGAAAATATTCAGTAATTATTTTGAAAAAAATACATACCAGCGGTTTACTTCGCGAGCTGTAACGAGGCCTTATGTTTGTAATCGAAGCCGGAACTCAAATGGAAATATTATTTATCTTCGACCCTTCCGCGCTTGGTTTATTTTTGTTAGTATCATATTTATTGTGTTTGGATCAGCCAGATATTTATTATTTATATTATAAGTTCAAATATTCATGTTCTCCTTGCGATAAGCCGTCCCTTCCGCATTCTCTATCTTACGAGGTATTTTTATTTCCCTCAAGAATCCTTACCTATTTCGTGGATACTGGTTACAGTGTGGTTCTCGCCCAGGGCCCCTGAGCTCAGGAGGGCCCCAAGAGACCAATATTTCCGCTTAAACGACACGTATTTAGTAAAAATTACGATCAATATTTTGATTGATTTTTTAAAATTGTTATTTTCCAATGGACTTTCTTGTGTGCCCACCTCGACATTTACACAAGCCGCGCCCCTAAAATGTGCGTATAAAGTTTAGAAAACCGACTATATCATGACACGAGCTTGTGTTCTCTATAGTTCACGAGTCGATGGAATAGAAATAGAGCCAGTAAAATTACATAGATTTCAGTCGTAGTATCGTACCGGATCGCTGCTCTCTATTAATCGATAGTACCTGGATGACAGAGCTTTGCTCGATGTTGTAATAATAAAAGAAAAATACCGATTATTTGAAATAAAAAGTCACGAGTGAAATTATTTTTCTCACAAAAAGAAGGAATTCGAAAAAAAGAGAAAAAAAAGAAACAGTCGGACCGAGATTTAAACCCGGGTTTCTTGCGTTTTAAGGCGCCCGACCGAGCTATTCTAACTTCGTAAATGGTGGCGAAATTTAGCTTCGTATTCTAATGATATTGTAGGAGGATTTAATTCAATGAAAACACGGTTGAAACGACATTTCCTGAAAATAAAACCTAGCTAGATCGATTTATCGCCCCCGAAACCCCCAAAATACAAAATTTCAAGAAAATCGTTGGAGCCGTTTCCGAGATCGTTGATACATATACACACATATATATATATATATATTACACACACGGTATTAGATACATAGATAGAGATTCGCAGAGATGTACCCCGCAGTGAAACAAAAAAGGCAAAATAAAACAAACTTGTGAATCAATTCCTCATATTAAATCCATTTCGTGGATAAGCCCGAACAAACAGAGGAACAGATAAATAAATAAATACCATTTCACAAATTGTTTTATTAAAGGATTGTTTTAAAAAACGCGCAGGAATTTTTAAATCACTGATAGTCTCATACATTTTGCCTAGATGGAGGGGGTAATGTTTTAAGCGTATGTACGAGTACCTAAATATGTTTGTATGTATGTCTAATTTTTTTGGAACACTGCAGCCCATACCGCTTGACGGATTTTAACATATTTTTGGATTGAATGTAAATTGGATTTGGATTCGTCTAAATTGCTATATAGGCTAAATTTTTCCCATTCGGATTTTTGTTTCCATAACAATTATCTAATGTGTATGTAACTTACAAAATAATGGATTTCAGACATTCAGAAATTCCAAACATGCTGTGACAATAAATCTTAATACGGAAGTAGGATATTAATTAAAAGTCCACATCCAAAATTGGGTACGTTATCTGAGGATTTTGCATCGAACGCGCATAAATCACGGCGAAACTTCGATTATTCTAAACATTGTGTCCACATGTACACACGGAAATGAATTTATTGCAAACACAGTATACGAGTAAGCTGCACAGATATTCAGAAAACACCGTGTAATTCGGGGAGAATAACTAAATATAAGGTAATTTTTGTATTTAAAAAATATGTTTAATAGTTATTTAGTTATAGATTCTATTCATAGATAACGTAGTAGATTTGCTGTCGTAAATATACGAGTAGTTAAATGCCCCTTCTATATAGCCTTCAATATAGACCTAGAGCAGGCCTGGAGAATATTTATACACTAATACTTATAACAGTAGCATTAAACGCTGTTGTGTTGTGGTTTGAAGGGTGTGGTTAGGGAGACATACTTTTCCGAGGCGTTCCAGCTTAGTCCTCAAGGGTAGTGGTGCATTTGTGGTGGACCTCGGGTAGAACTCTGATCTTATCTACGGTTGATAAAAAATGTCCACCTAAGCCCTTAACCATCAGGTGGATTGCATGCTCGCTATTCCTATATCATAATCCTACTTGACTTAAACAAAAATATGTAGTATAAATATTATCGCAAAGCGAAGAAGACTGAATACTCCAAGTTGCTTATTCATCTTAAGGCCGGCTCAGTGCCCCATATCCTTACAGAGGTTTAAGACTAGCAAAGATGTGTTTATCTTGCTTGGGAGCGGGTCACGGGGTTGCACAAACCTTTGAACTAAACCAGCACGGCACCTGAAAGGCCTTTTAACTTTCATACTTTAGCCTTTTTTATATTCTTAAATAAGGCCTTGCAAAGGTTTGATAGTGAAGATGATAAAATGTTTGGTAAAGGGTTTTTTACCTCTGTTAGCAACAGAGGTAAAAAACCCTTTGTGATTTGACGTCGGAGGTACAGTCGCTTCACCTATGTCTGCCTAATAACAGTAATGTAGAATTATGCTATGCTCGGATTCAAAGGTTATGTTAAATTAGAGCTATTTATAAAAATAGAAGGTGGTAGAACCCTTTGTGTTTCGACTCCGGCGGCATCACCGCCACACCTATTTCTGCCTAATAACAGCAGTGTTAGGCGCTGCTGTGTTCCGGTTTGAAGGGTGTGGTAAGGGAGACAGACTTTTCCGAGGCGTTCCAGCTTAGTCCTCAGGTAGGAATATCTAATCCTATCTGGGGTTGATTACAGATGTCCATGGGCAGCAGTAGCCACTTACCATCAGGTAAACTGCTCGTCTGCTACTCCTATATTATAAAAAAAGCCTTCCAACTGGGTGCTCAGGTGTGACAAAGTAAATATGACGAACTGTAGGCAGGACGGTAATCCTACCTGAAGTTGATTACAGCTGTCTACGATAGCAGTTGCCACTTACCATCAGTAGGACTACCATGAGTTTACAAAAGTATTACTCGCTAGCGACTGCGTAAAATAAATCTATGAAAAATTGTACAGCGCCTCTGGTGGTTACTCGTAGAACTAAAATCCGTAGTGACGTAACTCGATACGTAAAAAACCTATCGAAATCAAATCGCTAGCGAATGTCATTATGATCTATTGCCATACAAATTCGGTCCCATGAGTCATTAATTTGACAGACGTTGTCAAGAAATACCGTAACGATAGTAGTTATGTTATTCACTAGCAAAATGACAATAGTTTTCTATTTACCATTTCTATAGTGGCGTTTCTATGCCAACTCATGGTAATGCTACAGATACTAGTACGGTTTTGTCCCATTGCAAAATTGGTAATGATTCTGACTTAATCTATCATACTCATCATACACAATTAACATACTTTTATGCATACGGATTTAAATACCCTCGTAACTCAAACATCTACATAGCTCAAAGATATGAATACTGCATTCCATTAAAACAGAAAGGAAAGTCAGTTCCGTAAGTGAAACGGCGTCATAAAGTTAAGTAGATTTACAAAGTGACCATCCTTGTTTGCGTCGCTTTGAGAAACTTAATCTGACGGCTACAACCACTCAGGCACTCGAGGAATATCTGAGTGTCTTGAAAATTCGAACTCAGTCATTGCTTAGAAAGTCAACTGAAATATGTCAAACTTTAAAAGAGTAATAAAAATAAAGGTGGAATACTTTGGAGGCACATTTCTTCTCTATAACAGCAGTAAGTTAATGATGCTGTGTTATGGATTGAATAGTGTGGTAGGGGAGACATACTTCTCCGAGGCGTTCCAGCTTCAGGACTTTAGGTAGGAATCTAATCCTATCTGGGGTTGATTACAGATGTTCATGGGCGGCAGTATCTACTTACTATCAGGTGGACTGCGTGCTCGTCTGCTACTTCTATATTATAAAAAGGCATCTCCGTCAGACTTGTGTCCTCAACTTATTACTGTCCCACTGCCTCTGAGGCCACTGAGGGGAATTTATACCATAGTTCACCTATTTCAGTGCTGGTCATCTATTTCAGTCTAATAACACCAATGTTAAGCTTTACTATATTCTAGGGGTGTGGTAGAGGAGATACTTATACAGATAATTCAATTTAGCGTGATCGATCTCAGGCAAAACTTTAATCCTATCTGGACTTAATTACAGATATCTGTGCAATATAATAATTAATTTTCATATACGCACATAACTTCGAACAATTAACTGGGTATCTAGGAAATCACCACGAGACCGCCATTGAGAGGTTGAGTTTCTAAATTCTAACTTAACCTAAACTAAAGTAGACTATCAATGTGTATATATTATATGTACCTACCGCATGTTAATTTGCTATAAAATTATTAAAAGCAAAAACGAGCACTTCACAAGCATAGCGGCATCTTCGTTGACACTTAATTATTCGGTGGCAAGAGAATGCAATAATATGCAAATTCGGACGCGCGCTGGAACCAACAATTTTATGGCACGTGCTTGTCATTTCGGGGGATTTCATCGTTTCCTTAACGCTGTTTGCTTGGACAGGGCTTAGGAATGGAGGGTCTTAATTTTAAAATTGCTCAAAATCTTATATATAAAATTCTCGTGTCACAATGTTAGTTACCGTACTCCTCCGAAACGGCTTTACCGATTTTCACCGAAATTTTATATGCATGTTCAGTAGGTCTGAGAATCGGCTACTATCTATTTATCATACCCGTTAGTGATAAGGGTTGTTCATCCTTAACATTTTTTTATTTATATGCCGGGTCAGCTAGTAGGTAAGTATATACAATGTCTGTTTCAATTCGTAGGCTGATAGAGTTGTTCTTAATTATATCACAAGGGAACAGCAGATTGGCGACATGATAAAACTTCACCACGCTTGATGCCCTCTTTTTGTTTATATATGATATGAATAGAGAAAAGATGTTTTTTTTACCACTTTTCAAAAATCCAGATCCCAATCAATTCCATCCAAGAATTAGTGGCATGTATAGAAAAATTTCGTTGACCATTTGAAATAAAGAACATGTTTACAACCCATTACTGTTCCACTGTAGAGCACCGATCCCCGCACAGAATCAAAGAAATTTAGGCCGCAGGGCTTGTGAATGGAGGGTCTTAATTTTAAAATTGCTTAAAATAAGTAGACGAAACGTTTGTTTCAATTCGGCCGCTTGAGTGGGTCTTAATTCAGAAAAGAACACTACAAAGGCGACATAATTAAACATTCTTACTCTGATAGAGTTTGAAGTGCTCTCTTCCTAGATTTTCTTATGATTCAAATAAAAATTGTTAATATTTGCAAAAAATAGAAAATCTTTAAATCGGCAAGTTTGGTGCTGATTTATTCTGTTACATTTATTGACTATTTTCGTAAAAAAAAATTGATTATAAAATGATTACTGAAAGACGATTCATCACTGTAGCAACAATCGTTTCATATGATAAGCAAAGTATTTCAGAAGCTCACTTTCATGTACAACGATATAGTTATTACACACTTCACAATAGTAACAGTAGATTTACTTAGAATTCATATAATATCTTCTAATATAATAATACCTACGGCTAAAGCTATGTAGTCAAAGTTTATGAGATAACGCCTCTGGCACGGCCACCGCTATACAAACTGGGTCACTTATACCAAGAAGCAAGAACTTTGTGTTTGTGATGTACAAAGCCGAAATTTATTACAATTTAACGTTGTATGTAGGTACATAATTATATTCATGTATTTAACATGCGTTCAATCTACTTAACATGTGTTTTATGATCCTTCCAGCCGGATAGACGCAACATTTTAGGAATTATTTCACAACGAAGTGAGAATAAAGACATACATTTTATATTTAAAGGTCTTAATGCTTGTATTTATTAATGCTGCTTTGATCCATAACTTTTTATCTAAAATACATGTTAAATTCATTGATATATAATATTGACTACAATCGTTTTTATGCCCCATTGCTGAGAAAATGTACTCGTATTATAAGCACCCGTTACATAATAAAATATTTTCTTATTTTCAAAATACATGCATTCCAAATAACTTTACACGGACGAACGAACTAGATTCCCTACCTTTCTAAAACATACTTGCATAATTCCTAAAAAAATTGCGTTAACACCGCACTTGACTCCGATGGAGTGTGTTTGCATATGACAGCCTTCACTTGTGGAGATAAATAGTGTCTACAGAGTCTCTGCTACTTCAATGCACTTTAAAACAATATTACTAGAGAAATTTTATATTGTTTAAATTTGATTTAAAAATGAAACAGAAAATATCTCTATGGTGTGCGAAATCTACCAATACCCACTTGGCGAGCACGGTAGACTATAGTCTAATCCTTCTCATTCTGAAAGGCGATGTGTGCACGGCAGTGGCACAGTAAAGGCTTGACGATGACGACTTACCTTAAACCGATGTCAATTCCTTTCTTATATATTTGTTCCATTTTAAGCAAGAAAACCACTTCAACAACACTATTGAATATTTACGAGAAAATACATAGCATATGCGGTTGCATGCATTTCAAATCACGCGTGCGATGCAACCCTAGAATCTATCGTAAGTATCCTTTACATAATAATCTTAATAGTGTAGTAATAGTAATAATAATAGTGCATTCCAAATAACTTCACACGGAACTAGATTCCCTACCTGCTTTCTAAAAAATATATCCGCATTATTCTTAAAGAATTTGCGCTAACACCGTACTTGACTCCTACAGAGTGCGTTTGCATATGACAGCCTTCACTTGTAGAGATAAATAGTCTCTACAGCGCGTCTGCAACTTCAATGTAGCTTAAAACAATATTACTCAAGTAATTTGTTTTTTAAATTTGATTTTAATAAAATACGTATTGTCTAAGGATTGTCAGTTTTTAAGAAAGGACAACATATTTTCGGGGGAAATTTTCAAAATGTTGTCACTTTTTGTTAAGAAACTTTCCTAAAATCGCTCATACACGCGTTTCTAGGGATTATATGGACCTTCGCGATATATAATATATATATATATATATAAAATATATAATATACCACAACTTTCACACCTAAACACAGAAACATAAACTTTGATGTTCGCCGAGTAATTCGTCTATATCCTTACATTAACCCATTTTAATTCTGTTATTATACATTTATGTTCGTTACATCTTAAGTTCAACCTAATTAAGAAAGTGCATCTTAATTAAGAAAACCACTTAAACCACACGTACAGTCAGCTACATTAGTACATTAACAGACCAACATTCCAAAAATACACCCGAACGTAATAAATATCGTAATGCGTCAAAAGTAGCTGAACACCGTATGTGCAAAATGGCTAACGTCAATAATATGATATGCCACTGTTCAGCTTCTTTTAACGCTATAATATATAATGTTCATCTACTTTTGAAACTTTACGATGTTTATCTAACGCTTGTTGCGTTTAACTATTAAACTATATGAACGCTTGGGTGTATAGGTATTTCTGAAACCTTTATCCGTTCATGTACTTTTGGAGCTGACTGTACCACTAAAACGTTGTAAGAAAATACATAGCATGTGGTTGGCACTTGCATTTTAAATCACGTCTGAGATGCATGTCTAACGAAATCACAGCTGTTCATGTTTTAAGAATCTTGGAGCGTATAAACTACGTTGAAAACATGTGTTTACCCGACTGCAGAGGGTAATGTTGTTCGAGTAAAAGTACGAGTGTATGGCAATTTGTCTCATTCTTTGGCACGCCCTACAGCCCAAAGGGATTGACAGTTTTTTGAAATATGAGGTGTTGTTGGATTAAATATGGTTGTAGGTCTTTAACTTAGTTGTCCCTGTAGTACCGTAACCCAATTCTGGTGAATTGGGTTACGGTATCCTCTGCCTGTCGTAAGAGGCGACTAAAAGGGGCTTCCGGGGTTGCGGGCGGCAAGAGTGGCAGCTCAAACCGTCCAGCAAGCGACCCCGGGAAGGACAGCGGTTTGTGTGGTCGCATATCGCTGTAATTACCAGGGGATGTGAGAGGAGCATAAATTGCTCCCCCCAGGGCAGAGCCCGATAGAAGGGCATCGCGTTAGGAGGACACCGGTTGTGTTCCGTTGGAGATCCCGAAGTTCTCCACCAAACGCTGAGGACGGCCACCGGGAGGGTTTTAGTGCGGTAAAAATCCCACATAACCCGGCGTCACTCCCATGGCGTCGGGTACCTTTTGAAGGTTTCCCCCTCGTCAAAAAAAAAAGGTCTTAAACTTAGTACTTGGCTGGACAAGCACCGCTGTCACACCCATCTATCTCATCACAATGTTAAGCCCTGTTTAAAAAAAAACAGTTAACATAAATATAACTTAACATTTAAATTCAATACGTTACTAAGAAACGTCATAAACTCGTACGATGTTAGTCGCAGTTGAATTGAGTTACTACTCTTGAGAACTAAATTGGAACGCCCATGTAATTTCCTGCCTTACTATGCCCTACTAAAAGTATTCGCAGTACGCTCAACGCAATAGAAGCACAAAGTTTACCTTTTAAAACTGTGATTACAACAGTGAAAAGTGCTGTTTACGACTTCCTACTGTAACTGTTACTTTGGAACTCATTTAGTATTCAAAACAGAGACCAGAACAAGAGCATGCACATCTTAACCATCAATCCAGTATAGACCGTATAGACTTTTGGGCTCATGTCTCCAATAAGAATAAAAAGCCTATACCTAGTTAAAACTTCCACTATGCTACCCAATAGCGAAATAGTAACTTTTTGTATGGTATCTTCAATTGGAAAAGTATTTGTATGGTATCTTCAATTGGAAAAGGAAATTACAGGGATAAATATCCCTGTAATTCACGATACTTTCCATCACCGTTAAAGCATGTGATAATTCAATTCTATTTTTTTTTTATAATATAAGAATAGCAGACGAGCATGCAGTCCACCTGATGTGGCTACTGCCGCCCATGGACATCTGTAATCAACCCCAGATAGGATTAGATATTCCTACCTGAGGTCGGCCACAGATGCGCCGCTACCCCTGAGGACTAAGCTGGAACGCCTCGGAAAAGTCTGTCTCCCTTACCACACCCTTCAAACCGGAACACAGCAGCGCCTAACACTGCTGTTATTAGGTAGAAATAGGTGTGGCGGTGGTGCCGCCGGAGTTGAACCACAAAGGGGTCTACCACCTTTATTCACCACCTTTATTCAATTCTATTACAAACATAACATTAAAAAATAGTCATTCCTGGGAATTGAATGGACCATGAACGTGACAGGCCAACATTCATACTAGGTTTAATTACATGGTTCGTGTAATATTACACACAGTGCTGTATCGCTTAATATTTGTGTTAACTTGGCCGACACACTACCGTACGCCTAGATAGTTGAACCAGAAAATTGTATTAAAGAAATTAAAAAACCGTGCACGTTGCGATAATATTCTTTCATCCTGAGTCACATTCTTCTTCAAGAAACTGGGTATTGTGTTGCAATTTGCAATGGCGCTCAATTTAAACAATTTTCAGCTCTAATTCCTTGCTTTAAGGATCACGTATCGCAACCTCGTAACTTGTAACAACTAGAACAATTGTTCAAGACATGTTTCAGAAGGAATTCTTTTGATCGTGTATTCCAAAGAGCTACGATACATGCATTTACGTTTTACAAGCTTTGTAGTGAAAGCATTTACGTTTTACAAGTTTTCACATTATTTTTTTTTACAGAAGCGTACGTAATTCTTTATTCGAATTTGTTTACAATAGTACATGTTAATACGTAATGTTTATTTCAGATTTGTTTACAAAGTGCAAGAACAATGTGCTTTCTTCTCTACTAAACGTCAATCCATTACTGTCTCACTGCTGGGCATTGGTCTCCTACCATACGCGAATACCATAGTTCGGATTGATAGACACACCCTTGAAAACATTTTTTTAGAACTCAGAGGAGCTGGTTTGATCACGATGTCGTCCTTAATCTTTAAAGCAAGTGATATATTTTTAATACGCACAAAACTTTGAAAAGTCAGAGGTGTGAGTATAAAATTCGAACTTCGGCCTCCCAGATTGAGAGACCAAGTTTCTAACGACTAGATAATCACTTTAACATACATATATAGGTGTACTGATTATTTGTCTATAACTTCTATATTATTAAATAATTATAGTTTAAAAACTAAAAAGCACGCTGATATAAACCACGCATAAGGAAAATCGTTAATCCTGATTCCTGACGATCCTGATGAGGAGAATGGGATAAAATTATTAAAATCGTGTGTTGTCATTGGTTCTTGATAATTGTTCAAAATTTTAAATAAATCGGACCGTTCAAAGTCGATACAAATCGAGTTCAAAGATTCCGTTACATACATACATACCCAAGCTAATAAAAGCGTGGTAAAAAAGAGAAATGTTTGAAAATAAAGAGCCCCATCCTTATAATTCTAACTGAAGCAGCACAAGTGTAGAAATAAACGTCTTTTAAGTTACTCGTAACTCACAGATAAAAATCTTTTAAAGGAAAATATAAGACAGCATAAAACCAATTTAATGAAACCGCCGTCCACTAACTGCAATGTGTATCCACTGAACAACAAATAAATTGTACAAACATTTCAAAAGACATTTTAAATCCATTCTCTGTACCGCTGAAAAATGGCCGAGGACAAGAAATATTGGTAACCTATAAAGATGTCACAAGCTTGCGAAAGAACACCTTTTAAGCTTAGAACTTTTTCATATACACTCAGCTGAAAAGGGTACGTCAATTTTAGGAGTTAAACTTTAGGTGGGTTACGAAAAGAGTGAATTTTGGGTAATAAGAGTATTTGTGTTAATGTTAGTCGTAACCGAGCATGCCGCCCAGCTGACGGTAAGTGACTACTGCCACCCATGGATAAATAGGATATCTGTTATCTGTAATCAACCACAGATAAGATTAGTCCTGCCCGAGGTCGGCTTTACTACTTGTAGTGTATCACCTTGTGGGTAATATGTCATACGACACGGAATGACAGCGGACTGTGTGGGGGCAGTCATGCTAGACCGTCGGTGAGGACGGGCGTGTTGGTGCGTCAGCGAGCCAAATGGGGTTTAAGTGATACTACTATCCCGACGTTGAGTCGGGAACACCACACTACTCTTCAGGACTAAATTAAAACGTTTTGCATAAGTATGTGCATTACCTTTCAAACCAGAACACAACACTGCTGTTATTAGACAGAAATAGACGTGGGGGTGATGCCGGAATTGGACCACGTTTTCTCTAACTCCATATAAAACAAGGGTACTTCGTTACACCGATCACACATGCTAAGATGGTCGCCGCATATGTAACTCAACCGGCATCAAATATCCGAAACTTCGAACGAAACTAAAATAGACCTTTAGCCTCTGCCCATCGTATTTTCACCTCCAGAAATATTTTCGCACACAATTTATCCTTGAAAAACTGTGACCTCAAAGTAAATAACAACCTTCTGGAAGCCACAAGAAATCTCGTGAAAAATGCACGAATTACCCGGTTGACAAATTGCGTAGGCATTTTTTTAGAATGCCAACAAAAAGGCCTTTCGCGGATTAAATAAAAAACGGCCAAGTGCGATCCGTAGTCGTCTGGAAATAAAGTCCGAAAAGAAATAAAAGTTATTGCGAGTAGACAAAAACCTACAGAAGAATATTAGTACTTTTCTGACCTATATCGTCTTTTTTCGTAAAGGTCGTGAGAGGTGGCAAAGAAACTAAGATATTAAATTATATAAGAAATAAAATATTTCTAAGGTTCATTGGTATGACTTTAGCATGCCTTGGTATAAAAGACACAATCTTGTAAAATACCTGCAATTGGCCGCACGTACAGTCCGCGTTAAACTGCTAGTCCTCTCTGAATATAGAAATGAATCGCGTCGCCATAACAAGTTGTATGACTACACCTGCTCGCAACAACTTCAGATTGGACTATACTTTGTAACTGAGCACTAACATAAGTGTGGTGGCGCCGTGTGAATTCGGGCCTAGAAGAAGTCGTCTTGATCCGGGTAATTTCCTCAGTGAGTGCACTGCTCACCAGTATTATGTGGTGAGCAGTGCACTCACTTTTGGTCTTCAACCTTGAGAACTAACATGAAACGCTTTTAAAGTCTGACAAAAGTTATAATAAAGAGACAGGTGCGAAGGTGGTTCCATTGCAAAGGTACGCAGAGTTCTTCAACCTTTATAATGAAGAGCACAATGAAAATATAAAGTTTATTATACGAGTTAATTCTAAAGTCGAAAAAGGAATGTCAATAATAACGAATATGTTGGCAGGTGTGGAGAACAATTCCAATTAAGACGAAGATGTTATCGCCCTTCTAATTATGACGCTCCCAACACGAACTTCTAACATATTACAAATATTTTGAGAGATGTGAAAATAAATGTATGTAAAAATAGCTGCTCATAGTGTAGTAAAGTAAAAATGTCATATGTGTGAAAATATATGCTCATTTAGTGCTAAAATGTAATTTTAATAATTGTAGTTTTAAAACTAAAAACCACGCTAAAATCATACAAGGAAAATTGTTAATCCTGATTCCAGACGATCATCGTTCTTGTCATCATCATCATTCCAGATGGTCATCGGTTCTTGATAAATGTTCAAAATTTTATATTAATCGGATCGTTCAAAGTGGGTAAAAATCGAGTTCAAAGATTCCGTTACATACATACATACAGGTCAAGCTAATAAAAGCGTGGTTAAAAAGTGCCGTTTTCACATATATAGACGCACGGCTGTATGTTCACCAAATTCAGGATTCTTATTTGCACGGTAGAAGACAAAAACAAAACTTTTATGAAACATTTATACGGGTGTTTGTTCGAGTTGATCTTTTAAACTACGAAGCCGATTTGGATTCAACATTTATATAAAGCTAGAGGATTTCACGGACAATAATGTAGGCTAATTTTTACTTCGAAAATATTTTGGATTCTTGCGTAAAAATGTGCAGCAATGTGCGAGGAAACGAAATTTGTACAGATTTCACTCAAACACAAAATCAAGTACACACAGCGTGATATGTAAGATATCACAGTGTTATCTGTGTGTGCATAAACAAATAAAAAAGACGGATTGAAAGGTTTTGAAATAAAAACCCTATTTCCAAATTACACCCTTACGCAAAACATATTACTTCGAACAAATCGATTCACCCCCCAGATGGCAGGTCAGCACACAATTGTGCCAATTGGGTTAAATATTGACCATTGTTTATTTAGGTCAATTGGTACTTCTAGATCATAAAGGTTTTACATTGCTTTTAGCACTATACTCATTAAATTAATTTCTCGTGTATTTTTTTCATAAAAATTAACATTACAAATATTTTTCTGGTGTTGCCTGTACAGTCAAACCAAGAAAGTTTTATCACCTAAGAGGAGCCTGATAAAACTATAAAACTGACCGACTGATAACACTCAACTCAAAGGCTACAAACCTGAAATTATGTACATTTTTTTCTGCCTCTTAACAACGGTATCAAACGTAAATTAACGGTTATGTGATCCTTTAAACTTAGCCATTAGTAAGATTGAACTCTTATCCTATTCTGAAAAGTGATAAAACCAGTATAGCTCGAACGGGGAGCTTCGATCACCGCCACACCTATTACTAGCGAGTAGCAATTCTTGCGGTTCAGTGTAAGGGTATGGATGATTTAATTATAACTGATAATGCATAATAATCGACTTCAGATCAAACCGATGTTCTATATAAAGTTGCTAACAGAAGTCCGTGAACTGCATTGACCACTTACGATCTGATAGACTCCATGCTCGTTAGACGTTCCAGTCTGAGAAAACATGATGTCATTACCAATCAAGTCGACTGCGAGCTAATTAAAAAGCAGTCAAAATACACACTACAACCCAATACATAAATAACATATTATAAGCACTGGATAGTCACAATATACGTGACCAAATTCTAGCCAATCAAACATTTGTGTGCGAAAATAAAAAAAACATTTATTGTGTTTATTGAGTTACACTGCAGCGGTAGATAATTTGATACTCCTTGCCCTTGGCAGCCCGCCATCTTCATACTGTATTCCACTCAGCGGTCCTGCTCGATTTCTCAGTTGTTGTGAAGTAATGGTAACGATTTGTACGTAAGATTGCAGATACAAAAAGTCGTAGATAACAAACACTCTTTTGCTAAGTCTGCCATTTTCACATACAAACAGTTTTTCTTCTCAAAGTAACACATGCCATACAATTTTTTTTGTGGTTCACTTAAAGAATGATCTGGTATGAAGGTGGTAGAACCCTTTGTGGTTCGACTCCGGCGGCACCACCGCCACACCTATTTCTACCTAATAACAGCAGTGTTAGGCGCTGCTGTGTTCCGTTTTGAAGGGTGTGGTAAGAGAGACAGACTTTTCCGAGGCGTTCCAGCTTAGTCCTCAGGGGTAGCGGCGCATCTGTGGCCGACCTCAGGTAGGAATATCTAATCCTATCTGGGGTTGATTACAGATGCATGCTCGTCTGCTACTCCAATATTATAAAAAAAAAACTTAAATCAGTTCGGACTGTTCGTAATTGGTTGGCAGCTTATTAGCTAATAAGGATTATTAGCCATCACAAGATTTTAAGTATGAAGTTGTTTGTTAATAAAGCTCATAGCATATAATGTTAGTCCTTTCATACAATTACGCGTCCTTTGATTTCATTTCCGTTATCGTTTTGTACCGGCGCTTGGCGTCCAAAAGAAACAGTGTCCTTTAGAAAAATACTTTATTTTACACATGATAATTTAGTTTCAAATATTAACATTTTAAATACAACGCTATTCGCACAAAATACATAAGTTTTTCCATATATTACAAGAACTAGATAACATTTGTTGGAACGTGGACATATCTGGTTTGCGACGCGCTGATCCGCAGAGACTGAATGTTAGAGATTACGCGCGCATTTTGCACAAGATGACAGATTTTTAGGCTGTTTCAAATTTACTGTTACAGCACTGTTTTATTTGTTACTGCGATGTTTTAACTAACACCGTATTTCATGTTGCATTTTATAGAGATCGTTCCGATAAATTCGCCTTCTATTATTAGAAGGCGAATTTATCGGAACGATCTCTCACTCTTATTTATATAAGAGTGATATTTCTTTGTGTCTCTGATAAGAAAATGAACATAAAGAGACCGAAATTCCTCCTCCCACTCTCTTCCCTGTTAAAACCCTTCCAAATCAAAACACACTGACAAAAATCCTATTGCTAATCATAAAAAATATTATTATGTGATGATAAGTTTGCATATAATTTGAAAAACCATCGTAAAATAGTTCATAATATTAAAATTTGTTACAAAACGTTTTAGAAAAATACATGCAAGTTTTTCCATATATTTCACGAACTAGATAATATTTGTTGGAACGTGGACATATCTGGTTTGCGACGCGCTGATCCGCAGAGACTGAATGTCCGCAGAGACTGACTGAATTACGCGCGCAATTTTGCACAAGATGACAGATTTTTATGCTGTTGTAAATTCACTGTTACGGCACTATTTCATGAGTTTAGCTATGTTTTAACTAACTAAGTTATAAAGCACAACACTATATTAATAGCGTAGTATAAGACGAAAAGTAAGATACAATCTTCGCCCCTTTTGAACCAAATTAGACAACCATCCAAATGAAACCACATTAGCAGAAGTGGTTCACGGAAACAAAATTAATAAGAACGCTTCGATTTCCCTAGTCCCATATTGAAATGTACTGTGTCGTAGGTTTTTTTCATAATATAGGAGTAGCAGACGAGCATGGAGTCTACCTGATGGTAAGTGGCTACTGCCGCCCATAAACATCTGTAATCAACCCAAGATAGGATTAGATACCTGAGGTCGGCCACAGATGCGCCGCTACCCCTGAGGACTAAGCTGGAACGCCTCGGAAAAGTCTGTCTCCCTTACTACACCCTTCAAACCGGAACACAGCAGCGTCTAACACTGCTGTTATTGGGTAGAAATATGCGTGGCGGTGGTGCCGCCGGAGTCGAACCACAAAGGGTTCTACCACCTTCAATCCACGTGTATCGTAGGTGGTATGGATATTTGGACATTAGTCATACATAGAGACGAATAGACACAAACGGAAAGAAAAACAAATATAAATTTATCATTCACCTGTTCAAGGATTTCATTTGGAACCCCACACGTATCTTAATTTGAAGGTACCTTTCAACCGATTCCAGGAAGCTAAGCTATGCATTTAAGTCAAATTTACCAAAAGGATTGCTTGATTTTCATTTATCGAAATTTATTTCATCACTATTGGTGGCGCAAATCCATAACTTTGATACCTCGCACATCTCTGCTAGAAAGATAACCGTACACACGATGTAATATAAATTTTAATCTTAAATATTAAACCTTATTATCCCATGATTTATACAAATAACTGCTAGGATGTACGATATTTGAGTTTTTAATTAAACTCGGTACCGGTGGTTAATTGGGTACATAAAAATACAATTCCGGCGACATAATTTCGTATTTTTACAGAGGTTCCTAAACCGTACTCAGCTATTTTAATAATTTAATTAATAAGGGAATATTTGGTTTAGCGTTGCCGTAATTGAAAAGGTTCCCGGAAGACCGTCAATAAAATAACATTTAAATAAGTATCAGAAGTTAAAAAATAAGTATCAGGGGCTTAATTGTATGTTTTTTTATTAATTAACAAAAAAAATCTAGAATGACCTCTTCCTTAGTGTGTTCGCTACAAAACCGGTTCAGCTATTTATAGATATTATGTTTCAGAATTCTGATATGATATTTGCATAATATTTTATAAATTGGCATTTGTGTATATTGTATCTTAATTGAAACAACCCTGACCCCACAACAAACACACAAATACCTTAATCTTATAATAAAAACAAAACCTAAAAAGATCTCTAAAAGGTTGAAATAAACTAAAATACCTACCATAACAAAGGCTCTATATTTAAATATTTGACGAGTTTTGTTCCAACGAAAATGAGTTGTGTTTTACAAAGTTTCCTTGCCAATGATTTTGTTTGTGTAGTTTATTTTAGCGGGCACAGCCATTTCCCAGTGGATGTAAATGTTTGTCTTTTCATAAATTCTACGAATATTTTTTGTAGTTATGTAAAGGTTACAATATTCTAGAGTAAACTAATTTTAATGTGTCCCAGAATTTGGTAACGCACTCCACGCTTTTTGATTTGTAAAAATATTAAAGGGGATAAAATGTTTCGTGGGTCAATTTCGTTGGTGCCACCTCCCTTCATTTATCTCTGCCTTATAACAGCAGTGTAACCATAACTAGCAACTTATTTGCGCCTGCTAGTATTGCTTACTGAGAGCTCGAACCGCCCGGCCAGCGACCTCGAGAACGACGGCTGTATGTGTGGTCGCATACGGTCGTACCCACCAGACGGTGTGGCGAGCGTCATGCTCTCCTGGGTGCTCCGCGACTTGGGGTTAGTGCAGTAAGAATCCCACATAACCACGTTCAAGTTTATAAAAAAAAATATTATATTAATATTATATCATATTCATTGCAACACAAAACTTCTTTAAATAATATAATAAATTAATTATTAATACCTTTTGTAACTAATAAAGAGTTTGTTTTTGAATTTCTCAATTAACGAAAACAATCCTTTGCACGAAATTAAAATGAAAACAATTAATTCATTGAGCTTTTGAATGAACATCAAAATTAACCATAAAATACTGCGTATCGATTCTCATAATAGAGTAATAATCTTATATATAAAATTCTCGTGTCACAATGTTAGTTACCGTACTCCTCCGACACGGCTTTACTGATTTTCACCAAATTTTATATGCATATTCAGTAGGTCTGAGAATCGGCTACTATCTATTTTTCATACCCCTAAGTGATAAGGGTTGTTCACCCTTAATTTTTTTTTATTTATATGGCAACACAACGTTTGCCGGATCAGCTAGTAATAATATATTCACATATTCACAATAATTAGGTAAGTGAAGTAATCCACGCACCATATTTATTTCATTAAAATTTAAATACTATGTATATGAGCTAAAGTTTACTTTTTGATATGATTTATAAATGAAATATTTTATAATAATTGTCATTTGCACTATTTTTTCTTAAATTAATACGAGATCCCGACACGACCTCAACTGAATAGATTCCGTATGAAACTCAGCAGATAATCTTTTTTTTTCATAATTTTTATTACTATTTTTTATCCTCGTTTTTAAATTTGTGTTTTATACAAAACCTATATATTATACAAAACTTTATTGGCTGAATGTGACAAGTTGCCTTTCCCTTTTAAAAACGTTTCAACGAGTGAGTTTCAATAAGGGCTGTGTGATTGACGTTTTACTTAAGAGCTACGTCTAGATGACTGGATAGTCGCCGTTGATAGATGGCTCCACCTGACAGCCTATTTGTAGCTCGATCGTTTCTTTTTATCATTCGTAGAGTAATCGTGTGAGCTATTAATCATATCGGATAGTGCCTAGTAACGAAAGTCGGTTAAATATATTGGAGGGTCCAGGTTCAATTCGTAGGCATATTATTTTCTTTATTTTTTAAGTTTCATTTTATTTTTTTTATTTGAAAAAAAGTTTATTTAAGAGAAAATAAGTAAACGACGTAACTAATTCTTGAAATAGACCTGTGAATTCTGTCTATTCCCCTGGGTCACTATGGTGGACGCCCCAAGATGGCGGACTAATTTTTTTTTTAATATTTTTAAGCGCTCCCATGATGAAAATAAAAAAAGATTTTTTAAGAGAAACAGAAAACAAAATATCGTTACAATAAATTCAAAATAAAGGACTTCATTTTGGCTTTTAAAATTATATTTGCGAAATAGCAATCACGTCATGACTGTAAGAGGCCTTGTGATATAAAAGGTAGAAAGTGTTATTGCTTCAATGTGACAAGTTGCCTTTACCTTTTAAAAACGTTTGAACGAGTGAGTTTCAATAAGGGCTGTGTGATTGACGTTTTACTTAAGAGCTACGTCTAGATGACTGGATAGTCGCCGTTGATCGATGGCTCCACCTGACAGCGTATTTGTAGCTCGATCGTTTCTTTTTTATCATTCGTAGAGTAATCGTGTGAGCTATTAATCATATCGGATAGTGCCTAGTAAGGAATGTCGATTAAATATATTGGAGGGTCCAGGTTCAATTCGTAGTCATATTATTTTCTTTATTTTTTAAGTTTCATTTTTTTTTTTTATTTGAAAAAAAGTTTATTTAAGAGAAAATAAGTAACCGACATAACTAATTCTTGAAATAGACCTGTGAATTCTGTCTATTCCCCTGGGTCGCTGAAGTGGACTATATCAATCAATACGGTGGACGCCCCAAGATGGCGGGCTAATTATTATTTTTTTATATTTTTAAGCGCTCCCATGATGAAAATAAAAAATATATTTTTTAGAGAAACAAAAAACAAAATATCGTTACAATAAATTCAAAATAAAGGACTTCATTTTGGCTTTTAAAATTTTATTTGCGAAATAGCAATCACGTCATGAATGTAAGAGGCCTTGTGATATAAAAGGTAGAAAGTGTTATTGCTTCAATGTGACAAGTTGCCTTTACCTTTTAAATACGTTTCAACGAGTGAGTTTCAATAAGGGCTGTGTGATTGACGTTTTACTTAAGAGCTACGTCTAGATGACTGGATAGTCGCCGTTGATCGATGGCTCTACCTGACAGCCTATTTGTAGCTCGATCGTTTCTTTTTATCATTCGTAGAGTAATCGTGTGAGCTATTAATCATATCGGATAGTGCCTAGTAACGAAAGTCGATTAAATATATTGGAGGGTCCAGGTTCAATTTCCAATCAATATTGTTTGTTTTTTTTTTTCAAAATTACGTCATAATAAATTCAAGACGGCGAACATTCTAAAATGGAGGACAAATTTTATCCATAGTTTACAATACTTGTATTATTATCATTTTATTACACTTGAATAGAAAACCTTTTAATCAAGCAGTCTAAGAGCCGTGCAAAGCATAGACTGTGAATTCCTACAAGTTCTTAAGAAACCTCAATCTGAAGCTTCAGTGCTCTGAAAGTTCTTTGACAAGCCAAGCGAAAGCTATTGAACTATCTGTTCGGGTTTTTTCAAAGTTCACGATTTGACTTACAGGAAGCTTGGGAATCTTACAAGTACACCTCAAAAGGAAACCCTGAAGCTTTGAAAGCTCTGTTCCGAATAACTTGAACTTCAATAGCTAATTTAATTCTTGATCTTTATTATAGTTCCTTGAAGGTAAAAACATTTGTGGTTTGACTCCACCACTACCACCACACCTAATTCTGCCTAATAACAGCAGTGTTAAGCCGCTGACAATTATATATATATACCCACTATCTCCCTCTAACGGGGTAAAATAGAGATTGGTCAACGTTTATCTAATTTGAAGGTAGAACCCTTTGTGGTTCGACTTCGGCGGCACCATCGCCACACCTATTTCTACCTAATAAGAGCAGTGTTAGGCGTTGCTATGTTCGGTTTTGAAGGGTGTGGTAAGGGAGACAGACTTTTCCGAGGTGTTCCAATTTAGTCCTCAGGTGTAACGGCTCATCTGTGGCCGACCTCGTCTGCTACTCTATATATTATAAAAAAAGAAAAAGGAATAATTTATAATTAACGCATACAAAGTCGTAGGCAAAGTCTAGTTAAATAAATATAAAATAAACCCAGCGCAACCCAAGAATAATAAATATAATTTTATTTCTTACAATTCACGTGATTTTTAGTTCTACTTTGAAATCCTACAAGTCCTTAAGCTCGCTTGAATCGGAAAGCTCAAAGGTACTGAAACCGATATTACGTAAGCAATACATTGAGAGTACCACAATAAGCAAGCTTTGTACGTAATACTGTTTCTTTGAGTTATTTCGCTTTGAAGCTCTGGGAAGCTTTATTAAGCTTTTTCAACGACCGATACTGGTAACAGTATGTTGTGGAACATAAGACCGATAATGAGTTATTGTATTTATACTAGGATACTCTGAATCAGGACTTACAGACACTCATAAATATGTGTCCAAAAAGAAGATTATTAATTAACAAAATTATTAATTTTATGTCACCTTAAATCATTTAAGCGACCTTTTCTCATTCACCGACGCGATATTAAGTTGGTAACGATAAAATATATTTTATATACCGTTGACAAATCAAACAGTTACTTGCAGTGATTTAATAATCAAAACATGTAATTTTAATTAGCCCAAGGCACCTTGAAAATTAATTTAATATAATTTGCTGTAACACTGAATTTTCGTATATACCGTTAATAACAGATAAGAGTTTGACCCTCGACAAAGCAAAAATAAAAATGATTTTTATATATGACCTGAATTCGAGTATTACCCTATGTCTACGACAAAACATGTTATAATTTCATCTGCACGTTTTTTTTTTACTTAGCGTAGTTTATTTATACCCTAAAACAAATAATTTAATAAAAAACCAAAACAAAACACTAACTATATCACTATAGAAATCAGCACCCGAGTGAAAAGGGTCCCGACATATGGGTAGAACAGACTTAATTTATAAGCATAGTTTACACAACCACAAGGTTTCATGTGTAATCGTTTCACAACATGCTAACAGATTTGTATAACAATAGCTAAAGCCAGACTCATCCCGAAATTAAGTGAGGTTTTAGGGCGGAGGTCCTCAAACCTTTTGTACCGTAGATATTGATTTTTCAGATTGGTCTGCTCTGCGCACACAAAACTGATGCATATTTTTTAAAATGGTACCAAATACCTTAGGAAAAAGATAAAGTGATCTTTTTGTGATGGATGGAATTTTATTTCATGGGAGGACATTTGAACTGTACCACACTATCTAATAGGACACCAGGTTATGTGGGGTTTTTAAGACAATAAAACTCCCTCGGTGGCCTTCCTCGACATTTAAGCCACAACTGCCTAAAATAAGATCGTTCGCATAGAATTCTCGCAGGTCGTCGTACCCTGGGATCGATATGGACCACTTTGGGTATCGCTGTCCTAGGGCTTTGCTAGATACTATGTTTTATGAATAGGGTTTATCAAACGCGCATGTGATTGTATAGTTGATCCATTAAGTTTTCTGCTACAGTTTTTACAACACCCTTCAAACCAGAACACAGCAGCGCTTAACACTGCTGTTATTAGAAATAGATGTTGTGGTGGTGCCGCAGGAGTAGAACAACAAACGGTTCTACCTTCGATCTATATAATCCAACCGCGAGTATATAACACCATGCATTTCCGTTAAACCGATTTTTATCAACGAATTATTTATTTACAGGGCTACTAAACCAGTCCACTTAATAACATAGCTTTCATTGTCAGCTATAAACCGTCCCGTATATTGCTCAATAGAGAATTTTACTTTAGGACAGGGTTGCCAACTGTAGATTTTTTCTCGTAGGTACATAAACAGATATAATCTCGTATTTTGCCTTTGAAACCTCACTCTCGTAAAGATGGTATATATGCGAAGAAATTACTGAAATGTGTGTGTGTCTGAAATCTCTAAAAAACCCTTATTAGTTTTAACAATCTGTGGAATGTCTATCAACGAAAAATATAATGTGTATAGGCAGATATATCAGTGGAAAAAAGGTCACCAGGACCAAGCAATCACTTAGATACGTAATTGTGTTCAAAAATCCGCTAATCGTTTTGAAATCAATACCATCCTTTAAGTCAAAACCACGAAACTGAAATATTCGTTTGAAGTTGCTGGTTATGTATCTTTGTGATTCGACTCCGGCGGCACCACCGCCACACCTATCTCTACCTAATAACAGTAGTATTAAGCGGTGCTGTGTTCTGGTTTGAAGAATGTGGTCAGGGAGACATACTTTTCCGAGGCGTTCCAGCTTACTCCTCGGGTGTGGAGCGCATCTGCGGCCGACCTCAAGTAGGAATATCTATCCCATCTGGAGTTGATAACAGGTGTCAACAGTAGCCTCTTGCCATCAGGTAGACGGCATATTCGTCTACTACTCCTATATTATAAAAAAAAGTTGACAACCCTACTTTAGGATCGTACGACCCAATTTCCAATAAGCAGTGACAGAGGAGCCAAACAGTTTTATCGTACAAGTTTAGTTTACGATATGACAATGTATGGCCACAATTTTTACGATGCCGTTGAAATTTTACGATCAGCCGTTTAGGAGATTCCTTCGATTTCAAATGATTTTAGTTTCAGTTTCATTAATTAAGTCTTTACAAAGTTAGGAATATTTTGCTTGTAAGTATTGCCCCCTATTTATTATTATTTATAGTTACACATTTTTATAATTCCCAAATATATGGTCAAATACAAAAAAAAACTTCATAATAAGGATCTCATTATAACTCTTTTTAAGATAATGTGAATATTTCCTAAGTTCTTATTTGATTATTTTCTTTGACTAGATCTAGATGTTTCTATAACTGTCTTTGTATTTTTGTTTTTCAATGTGCCTAAAACATAAATCCCTAAAGACAAGAGTTATGCTTATTCCATTAGTTAAAACTTCTTTCAAATCGTTTCTACTTATAAATATCATTTCTATGTTTGTGTCGTGTTGTTACAATATTTTTGTCAGCTTTTTATACCTTGTTAATTCGTAATAAAACACACGACCAAATTTTACACCTATTTTATCGCACAAATTAAAAATTTTCTCTATCGCAACATATTATTTCCTAAAGAGAGAGAAACTTTGTCAGAATTCGCAGTCTTAACGTTAAGAGTCTCACCGACATTCTTAGTAAACAATCAGAAACATTGTTAACAAAATCATTTTAAAAACGTTATGTTTAAAAAAGAACGCTACAATATCAAATATTTGAAGCAACATGATCGCTCACTAAATATGAATAAAGCGATAGGTTGTATCAGACGCTCGGACGGGGTCAAATCCATCGGGACACATCTGCAACGTGTATTGAGCTGTATTTATCGGATTGGGGTCCCAGCAGACCAGCTTTTATTTGGCTGCTTTTCGGAAACCTAGATACAGCAATCAAACGCTACACCCCACACGCGTATGAGCCAATAACAGGTACAGTCAGCTTCAGTAATAGATGAGCAGCTTAAAATTCCAAAAGTACATATACACCCAAACGCCCATAAGTAGCTAAACTCTCCTAGCATCATAATTAGGTGAACATCATAGTGTCAAAATTAGATGAACACAGTGTGTGAAAAATCGCTAACGTAACTTATATGATAATTATGTCATTGTTCAGCTACTTTTGACACTGTAGCGTTAATAAAGTCACTCGCCAAAATAATGCGCAATACTTAAAACGCGACTCGCCGACACACCTGGTGCAGCAACGATATAATCTCTGTAACGCGAATCGTCAATACGCGTGATGCAGCAACGATGCAATCACTCTAACGCGAAACGTCAATGCACGTGATGCAGCAACGATGCAATCGCTGTAACGCGAATCGTAAACACGCGTAATGCAGCAACAATTCAAACTCTGTAACGCGAAACGTCAATACGCGTGATCCAGCAACGATGCAATCTCTGTATCACGAAACGTCAATGCACGTGATGCAGCAACGATGCAATCTCTGTAACGCGAAACGTCAATGCTCGTGATGCCGCAACGATGCTATCGCTGAAACGCGAATCGTCACTGCACGTAATGCCGCAACAATGCAATAGTTTTAACGCGAATCATAAATGCACGTGATGCAGCAACGATGCAATCGCGGTAACGCGAAACGCCAACGCTAAAAGTAGCTAGTCTGCTAAGGTCGGTAATGTCGGAATAACAGCCAACGCTCGTCTTTTACCTTATGAATATGAATCGCAAACCCTGACTTCTATATGAACCCACTCGTCATATCTGCTCTTCCAATGTTTCGAACACTTTGTGAATATTCGATGCTGTTTGAGCCTTTGTTATTTGTCAATTGTCGGCACAAACACCAAAACAAATATTTGGTGAAATCGAAATTCTAAGGCCAGCGTTATTTTAGTTATTCCATATTTGTCATGCGATATAATATTTGATGGAACTAAAATGAAATAACTGAAATCGCGCTAGACTTAGATTTCAGATATTACATTTTTTTGCGTTTGAAATTTAATAACTCGACGGGGAGACCTTTGTGGAATTCTGGTCAACATACAGATTTGTAACCGAGAATGATTCGGATTTGGTGAAATAATGGAATATCCAAACCTATGTATAATGCTTTAAAACAAACTACAAAACTAACTTACGTGTTCGAGAATTATAACTACTTGCTCTTAAGAACTCAATAACTCATAACCCCCATCTTACTTTAACTGAAACCGAGGTTCAAAATACACATGTTTTCCCAACATAACTTGAAACTGAGGTCAACAGACCACTGAGACAAATTCAAGTGTTGATTTCGTTTACACAGTTATGAGACCACGCTAATGTGAAGGGCGCAATACTCGTAAATAACTGAATACTCCGCGCGGGGCTCTCACGCTTCATATTGCCCCTACGGTCAGAGCAATTAGGGAACTTTTAGTTATTTAGTTATAAATACTTTGTCGTACAAATGTTACCGTTGAGATTTGTTTATGTAATTCAATCTAACCTAATGATGGGTGAATTCTTGAAGTTCTTGAATTACCTAGATTTATTCAAATCCACAAGTGGTTAAGGGGTTTCTATCGTCGAGCTATCTGTAAGTACAACATAAGAGTAGATAACGTCGCAACATTACAAATTACAAAGTCAAAACTTTGTAGTATCTTATAATGCGGTGAAGAATACAAACGGGTAAAGGGAAGCTAGACAAGAAAAACTTGTCGTTTAATGTATCTAAAAAGACTTAATTTAATTAGAAAACACAAACGATGAAGAAAGCAACCATAACTTAAATTTAAAAATTAAGTTTAATGTCCACAAAGTATTTTACACAATATAACTAGAAAAATGTGAAATATTTTTAAACAACCTTTTAAGTACTATGGATTCTGCGGAATTTAAACGCGTTTTAACCGCAAAATTAAAAATACTTGTCTTTTAGAAGTCTACATTTTATATTTCAAATAAGATGATAACATTTATATTAAATAAAACGCTTTCTACACTTCCTATAGTCACAGCCCCACACTAGGGTTCCCTGTATCGTGGGTGCCATGGATACACACAGAGATAAATACACAAACACCCAGATCCAGAAACAGAAACCTAAATTCATCATATAGATTTCTGTCTGGCCGAGGATCGAACCCGGGACCCTCTGCGTGTCAGACCGGTATGGTGACCGCTCCGCCACGTGGGTGGTTGGTGGATTAGTCCGTGTTAGGATTAGTTAGTGTATGGAATAGGTGGTGTTAACAAGTTCGCGCTAATGTGAAGGGCGGAACACTCGTAATACTTACATAGTGTAGGTTTTGTTCCTAAAATATCTTTACTTTTAGCCAAAATCGGAAAACATTTAGCGTGTAAACATGTAGCGTTTTAGTATTTAATATGAATAATTTTGATAAAATCCATATGTTTTAGATAATCTATTTCGATTTATTTTTATTTAAATCTACTTCGGATTCTATGCAATTTGTATACGAGTTTTCAACTGTAAAAAGAAATAACTAACTTGTCTTTTCTCATTTTTTTATTACTATAAAAACTTGCATATTAATCAGGCTATTTGGTTTCTTCAATAATTCATAGAAGCTACTACGGCGGTAACGAGTCCGCTCTAATGTGAAGGGCGGAACACTCGTAAATAACTGAATAACACTCACTGTGGAGCAATTTACATCGCTTAAGCGCGACCAACTGTTTACCTACATAGCGTACGATTTGCTCCTAAAATATTTAGACTTTTAGACAAAATCGAACAACATTTAGAATGTTAACATGTAACGTATGTGTTAGTAGTTAATTTTAATAATTTGGATAAAATTTAAATTGTTTAAATAATCTATTATCTACTTCGGATTTTATGAATCTTGTATACGTGATTTTAAAAAAAGAAAAAATTAAATAGCGTACTTGTCCTTTAGAAGTTATATGTTTTTATATAATTAAACTTAATTATTAATCAGGCTATTTGGTTTCTTCAATAATTCATAGAAGCTACTACGGCGGTAACGAGTCCGCTCTAATGTGAAGGGCGGAACACTCGTAAATAACTGAATAACACTCACTGTGGAGCAATTTACATCGCTTAAGCGCGACCAACTGTTTACCTACGAGTACATAGCGTACGATTGCTCCTAAAATATTTAGACTTTTAGGCAAAAACGGACAACATTTATTATGTTAACATGTAGTGTATGTGTTAATAGTTAATTTTAATAATTTGGATAAAATTTAAATTGTTTAAATAATCTATTATCTACTTCGGATTTTATGCAAATTTTATACGTGAATTTAACAAAAAGAAAAAATAAATAGCGGACTTCTCTTTTAGGAGTTTTATTTTTGATTATATAATTAAAGTTGCATATTAATGAGGCTACTTGGTTTCTTCGATAATCCATAGACGCCATTTAACGCGGTGTTTACGAGTCCGATCTAATGTGAAGGGCGGAACACTCGTAAATAACTGAATAACACTCACAGTGGAACAATTTACGTCACTTAAACGCGACCCATTGCTTACATAGCATACGATTTGCTCCTAAAATATCTAGACTTTTAGCCAAAATGGAAAAAGATTTAACTTGGAAACAAGCAAAATTAGTAGTTTAATCTTAATAATTTGTACATAATTTATATATTTAGATGATCTATTCTACTTCGGCTTCTATGCAATTTGAATACGCGATTATAACCGAAAAGAAATGGGAAATAGCGGATTTGTATTGTAGAAGTTTTATTTTTTTTTGTATTTATAGGAACTTGCATTTTACTCAGGCTACTTGGTTTCTTCAATATATCCATAGAAGTTAGGTATCGCGGCGGTAACGAGTCCGCGCTAATGTGAAGGGCGGAACACTCGTAAATAACTGAACAACACTCACAGTGGAGCAATTTACATCGCTTAAGCCCGACGTACTGTTTACCTATAGCGTACGATTTGCTCCTAAAATATTTAGACTTTTAGACAAAATCGAACAACATTTAGAATGTTAACATGTAACGTATGTGTAAGTAGTTAATTTTAATAATTTGGATAAAATTTAAATTGTTTAAATAATCTATTATCTACTTCGGATTTTATGCATCTTGTATACGTGATTTTAACAAAAAGAAAAAATAGCGTACTTGTCCTTTAGAAGTTATGTGTTTTTATATTTTTATATAATTAAACTTAATTATTAATCAGGCTATTTGGTTTCTTCAATAATTCACAGAAGCTACTACGACGGTAATGAGTCCGCTCTAAGGTGAAGGGCGGAACACTCGTAAATACCTGAATAACAATCACAGTGGAGCAATTTACATCGCTTAAGCTCATCCCCATTTTAGGAGCAAATCTTACGCCATGTAAGCACGTATCGCAAGATTTGCTCCTAAGATAATTAGACTTCTAACCAAAATTAAAAAAACAAAAATGTGTAGACATATAACGCTAATACATGCCGTTCCATTTAATCTCAAAATTTAATTAAAATCTGAGTTTTTTTATGAATAATGCAATATAGATTTTTTTTTTTTTTTTTTTTTTTTATAATATAAGAGTAGCAGACGAGCATGCAGTCCACCTGATGGTAAGTGGCTACTGCCGCCCATGGACATCTGTAATCAACCCCAGATAGGATTAGATATTCCTACCTGAGGTCGGCCACAGATGCGCCGCTACCCCTGAGGACTAAGCTGGAACGCCTCGGAAAAGTCTGTCTCCCTTACCACACCCTTCAAACCGGAACACAGCAGCGCTTAACACTGCTGTTATTAGGTTGAAATAGGTGTGGCGGTGGTGCCGCCGGAGTCGAACCACAAAGGGTTCTACCACCTTCAAAATTAAACATTATAAAACATTGTAAAATAAGTTAATAAATAAAGAACCTATCACTATAAATTTAAATATATGTCTCGTTTTTTTTCTTTTAGTTTTATACATTTTTTATATCTTAAATTTTAAGTGATTTTTTTTTTGTTATTTATTTTATTCCTTACTTCACAAACTAATTTATTAGTATCATATCTGTAGTATTAGTCTTTCTTAATTACGTTACATTTCATTGTATTATGTGTTACATACTTACATAAATTAGTACCAACATAAAAAGTTAAATTTATTGTTATATTTAGGAAATCCCACGCAATCCAACAATAACTCAGCGTAACGTGTTTCCGTAACGTTTATATCCATAGTTCCGTTAACGATCGCGGCGTCGTGTCCCGTAATTACTTTACGGCGCACATTAAAGAGTAAAGCAATTATGAAAACGGCGGTCGCAATAAAGATTCTTACAAGATTCCACAAGACCAAGTCCCGGGCGTAAACATTCATGTTCCGAATTAAGGGTTACTGTGATTGTTGGCAGACGACGTGACGAAACTATCTATGTATGTAAGTATCTATTATCTGAAGCTCTTATGTTAAAAAAATATCCTCATCATGATCATCATCATCATCAACCCATTACTGTCCCACTGCTGGGCACGGGTCTCCTCGGACCCCTCGATCGAGAGGCCGTGTTTCTTAACCACTAGGCTATCACTGATATATATCCTCTACTATTGCCAACGTCGATATCACGACTGTCGTCAGCGAGCGCTTGCCACTAGCGGTTCCCGTCAACTACTGTCGTTGAATGTCGCCGCCTGTTGTCAGCCACCTTTGCCAACTGTTGTATCCTGTAATTAGCGATTGTCTACAATGTTCGTCTATTAGTCCACTGTCACTCGCGTGTCACACCCTTACATTGCAATTCATGTCATAAACAGAAAAAACGCAACAATCCGAATCAGTTTTGTCCCAACTTTTTTCGAATAAAAAACTATTAAAACCAATTGTCCTACAACAGTTGAAAAGATAGTTATTAAAATTCTGGCACAAAGCGATTAGTATAACGAGGTAAACTCAAAAGGATGAGAGTGATATAAAAAGGCAGGAAATTAAGGAATCTTGTAAATAGGCACAAAATGGCTGCCGGCTTAACGAACTCCAGTTCTCTGAAAGGGCTGGAATTAAAAACGTTACTATGACAAAGATTTGCGGCTTTGAAGATTTTACTGGACAAAATGCCTAAGGATATAAAAAGGATTCAAGGATTCTTCTAGGAAAATTTCATATAACTATTTGCTAGATAGTTTGAAAGTAAGGGGTTTAAGAATTTTGTTAGCTTTGTATTTGAAAGTAAAACGTTAGTGGATAAGGGTTGTGATTTTTTGTTCTTTTTAATGGAATGTGATTCGAATCTTTTTCGTGTCGCATTATTAAAGCGGTGTGAGTTCCTATGTTTTGGTTTGTGTGATTGTCACATTAAAACGTTTCCAAGTCCTCGGAGGCATTTCCCTGTATTTCCGGGACCAGAATCGGGCTACGGTATCCTCTGCCTGTCGTAAGAGGCGACTAAAAGGGGCCCCCCTTTCCGGGGTTGCGGACGGCAAGAGTGGGAGCTCAAACCGCACGGCCAGCGACCCCGGGAAGGGCGGCGGTGTGTGTAGTCGCATACCGTCGTGCACACCAGACGGTGTGGCGAATGTCAAGCTCACCTGGCAGAGCCCAAGGGGCACCGCGCTAAGAAGACTCCGGTTGCGTTTCGTTGGAGATCCCAGAGTCCTCTACGCAGCGCCGAGGACGGCCACCGGAGGTTTTAGTGCGGTAAGAGTCCCACATAACCCTGTGTGGCTCCCACGACACCGGGTACCTTTTGAAGGTTTCCCCCCGCGTTATAAAAAAAAGTCCTCGGAGGCAAAATCTTTTTTAGAATGGAGGTCTAAAATACGGTTAAACTAATAAGGTTCGACATTAAGTTTGATATACTCGTAGACGTCCATGGACATCAAATATCGCTTAATATTGGTAAATGCATACTCATTTATTCCTATCCGATAAGAATAATGAAATTGCTCATTTTCACCACAATGATTGTTTATACGAAATTTTACGCGAAATTTACACGAAATTTATATCATTTTATGATTCTGGGAACATCCTTCGGTCGCTATCGAGCATTTGACGTCATATTTCGCTTCCACAAAATTTTATTTACGAGTAGTTCAATTTATAATGATTTCGTGTAAACAACTCTATAAATTCCCGCAAAAAATATTTACTAGTAATTCAATTTATAATAAAATCGTGTAGACAACTCTATAAATTACCGCAAATTTTTGGTCGGTAAAAACTTCTCTATATAGATTTGGTTAAATGTGATGCGGGGTTCTCAACCTTTGGTAAATAAAGTAGTTTCAACATAGAATTGGAAATCAGAACGAATCTCGCGATGTTACGTTTTGCTGTACCTAATAAATATGTATGTGTCGTCCAGAATATTTTAAAATCTTCTAAAATTTGATATCTGGTAAAATTGCTATTTGTAGTGTATGTTTCATAAACGTCATTTTCTATGTTAACATTCTGATTTTAAAATTTTCACGTGCTTATAGGTTGGTTTTTTTTTTCTTTTTAAAAATTTAAGTGTTTTTATTTTTTATGCTAAAGGTTAAAATGTCCCGAAAATTATTTGTCTTAAGGACTAGCTTTCGTGCTAGATTTTCTTATATTTAATTTGTCAGTAAGCGATTTGTAATGTTTTCTTACAAATACATTTTTTTAAACCATATTTCGAAAACTATTTATTGCTGAAAAAAATATCACCTTATTTAGCCATTCAAATTCAGCCCCTTAGGTCATTAATATTGCAATACGCGGCAGATTCCAAAACACATTCTTATTTGGAATTTGTAAGAAAAGGCTTTTATTTAATACATGTCATGAAAAAACGACTTCACTAATATATAAAATAATATTTATCGAATAACGTCTCTATACGATACAGATTTATCCTTACCGTGCCGTAAATAACGTGGTTATTGTCCAAAATGACATCCCCTTTCAACCCTTGCGTATCGTCAATACTCCACAGAAGATAGTAATCGGCCATTTATTAAGGCTGTCAGAGCGTAAACTGTATTTCCAAACCGTATTTTCCAAAAATGGCGTTACGTATGCTACATGTACGTTACGTCCAAAAAAGAAAATACGATGTATGGGTTTTATAGAAAGCATAATAATGAAGTCTTCATCATAATCATGTGCATTTTAAGTTTTAAACGGTTTGCATTTTAACATATGTTTATTTAATTTTTAAAATTACATTTACGTAGATAACTTTAAGATGATTTTACTACTTTTGCAAAACTAAGAGTTTAAACTAGTTTAAAGTATCAAAATTGCAAAGAATACACATGTACTTAGTTACAGTAGTACTAGTTACAGTGGAAACCAATTATTTATGATTTTTGATAGTGATAGTGATAGTTTGAGGGTTTATTTTGAATCAGAGGGAGAAAAAGAGAGTTTATAAAATTTTGATACATATTAAAAAAAATATTGCATCAATTTTTATTCGTCGTCATGTCCTTACTGTCCCACTGGTAGGCATGGGTCTCAGAGTAAGAAAGATTTAGGGTACAGTCCACCGCGCTAGCCAAGTGCGAATCGGTAGACGTAATTTTTATTAGCAATTATAATTTATATTATTACATACTTACTCTCCAGTCAAAACGTAAAGAATATAAAAAAAAACATTCCCCCGAAGAGATAAGCCCAGGGTGAAAAGCGAAACTACTTTATATTCCGAAAATATGCAATTCCTTTTATGATCGTAGAGTTCGTAGGTAAAGAACTATAGTGACTTATGGAGTCCGGTCACGTACGGTTTTCATAAAACAGGAAATTTGCATGCGGCCGTATATACGGAAGTCATTTTTCGACTATTGCATTTCTGTGTTATACCCACGATAGGACATCTGGGGTCACGTTAAAGCTCCACATGTTTTACTACCAGATGTGTCTGCACATCTGCGCTGATATGTTTCCAATTCCACCAGGCACATTGTATTGTAGGCGCATGGAATTTTACGCTTGGAAGCGTTTTGACTTACTTGACTACGGTCAGTCCATTATTGTCCTACCGCTGGACACGAATCTCCGCTCAGAGAGTGCGGGATTTACGCAATAGTCCACCGGGCGGGCTTAGGGCGGATTGGTATACTTCGCATACCTTTAAGTTTTTTTAAACACCCATCAAGTTGTTTCGTCTAGATTTCCTCGCGTTATTTGCGCGGGAATAATAAGTATAAGGTATTTATTTAGATTTGAAGCTCACATAATTCTTATGTGACAAATTAAAGGAAAAGGAAAATTTTGAAGAAAATACATATTTTTCCATACATTGCCATACTACTCCTTAAGGATTATACATAGCAAATGATTTATGTATAATTCTTTAGAAACATACGTAAGTCATACCATTGAAGAATTTGTTGGTTAATCAACTAATTATTCGATGTTATAACCGTGACATACGGCTTAGTATGAGAAAGTAATAGTTTGGCAAGTAAATTACCGCCGTTTTTAGGATTTATTTTTTAATAAAAATAGATAAGTGATTAGTAAGTTGTTATTGTTTGAAGGTGGTAGAACCCTTTGTGGTTCGACTCCGGCGGCACCACCGCCACACCTATTTCTACCTAATAACAGCAGTGTTAGGCGCAGCTGTGTTCCGGTTTGAAGGGTGTGGTAAGGGAGATAGACTTTTCCGAGGCGTTCCAGCTTAGTCCTCAGGGGTAGCGGCGCATCTGTGGCCGACCTCAGGTAGGAATATCTAATCCTATCTGGGGTTGATTACACATGTCCATGGGCGGCAGTAGTCACTTACCATCAGGTGGACTGCATGCTCGTCTGCTACTCTCATATTATAAAAAAAAAAAAAAAAAAAATTGTTTGTTATTTATAACTACGTTTCAACAGTAAATATGATTTTCTATATCTCTTTGTTTAGTTATCACTCGGATTTGACTCGAAAAAGACATTCTCGCAAATTGGCAATTTTACATCTGTATTAAACGAAACTCCGCCCATAGCAAGTTAAATCTATTATGTGTTCCGGTTGACGTCCGAAGTCCATTATGGGAGAGAGTACATCCTTCTCGTTCTGCTTGTCGCCGTCAGATGTCACTGTTTTCCAGGCAACTCGCGCCCCTGGCGCCCTCACCTTCCTGCTCGGAACTAACTTACAAACCGGAAGCCGCCATTTTAGTTAATCATTGTTGCGTCATTCTTAATCTGTGAAGTCGCAAAGTTCTAAAGTTTTACAAACTTTTGAGAGAAAAGTAGAAAGTTTGATTTAAATTTTTGCTTTAGAATAGTCATTGTTTTCCATAAAGTAGTTTCGTGAGCTGTGATAAATGGATAAAGAAAAGCTAGTCGCGCCATCGGCGGCAGCAATGAAGAGACCACGTGCTCCCGATTCAAGTGCTCGTGAATCTTCTGAAAGCGACTCTGAGGGCACTTCAAACAGTAGCCGATCGCATAAAAAACGCCGCCGCCGTAGTAAACGTCGTTCTACATCAAAGGAATCTGAGTTGGATCGAAGGTTTGATTGCTTATCTCAACAGTTGGTGAGTTATTTGAATAACATTGTACAGGCCAATTTTGTCAGTAAAGACACAAATGTACACACTCACGCTACAGTGCACACTCAAGCTACAGTGGCCCCTAACCTCTCAAAGGTAACAACCACACAAGACGTTACATCCAGCCTGTCAAGAGAAAATTTTTTACATCCGCCCAGTGGTTCAAAAATCCCAAATATTTCGGAACCCAGTGTTTCAGTTAAAGAACCCACGGTGCCGAAAGCAAGTTCGGATAGAGTTGCCAAAATTGTGTCTTTACAAAGATTTGATACACCCGAATGGAATTCAGTACGTTATATCGATATTCAGAAAAAATACGTTGCTTTTCCTGCCTTTTCGGAACTAAGAATTAATGAAGAACTACGAAGCTTGGAAGATCCTTTTTCTTCTTTTAAATTAAGTCAAATAGAACGTAGTTATGCTGCACTCTCGAATGCCTTCTTGGCCCAAAATGAGTATGTTAACAGTGCGTTACAGAGCTTAATAAATTGGTCAGAAAAATCCGAAGGGCAACTAACACCTATTTCACTTTATGAAAATCTTAAGAATTTATTTGGTAATGAATCTAAATTTACCAGTGTTTCCCAAGATATCTTGCAAATAATATGCGGCAAGCGTGCAGAAGTATTAGAATCGCGTCGTCGTGCGTTGTTAAAAAACTTAAAGCAGAAATACATGCGCGAAGATCTCGACAGAACGCCGCCTTCGTCAGAATATATATTTAATCCCGAGGCACTGTCAGCATATATAAGTAAGATAGGAGGTTTAGATAAGCTAGATAAGAAGTTTTCTACTCGAACTGCACGCCTAAACCGTTTAACGTCACCAGAACCTTCATCTTCTAACTCATTTCGAAATAAACCCTTTCGTGCACAAGCAAGTAACACAAGCGAGATAAGGACTTTCCCGGAAGAAAAGATTACGATAATTCAGGGAAAAAGTCAAGGGGACAGAAGAACAAGTTCAATAGGAAAAGAAGACATCAAAATAAATGACACACCGACTTTTTGGGGGGGCTGCCTACGGTACTACTTAAACAACTGGACAGAACTCAATCCGCCCAAGCCTGTAATAAAATTGATATCAGGGGCCCGTATTCCTTTCAATCAAACACCCCCTTTGATCATGCCGTCCACAGAAATATTAAATCTGTTTCAAACCCCTGTATCGTCCAAAATGTCTTGCGAGATAGAAGTCATGTTACAGCAACACATTTTAGAACCAGCTCCTCAAACTCCATCTTTCATCTCGAAACTTTTTCTTGTAAAGAAAGGCAATGGGAAGAGTCGAATGATTTTCAATTTAAAAGCTTTAAACCAATACATGTCCCCGAAGCATTTTCATCTTTTTCATTATCGTCAAATGCCTCAGTTCCTTCAACCTGCCGACTGGATGGTGAAGTTGGACCTCAGTCAGGCCTATTACCATATACCTATTCGAATAGAACACAGACGTTTCCTTCGGGTCAGTTACAACGGACAGCTTCTACAAATGACTTGTTTGCCATTTGGCCTCTCAGCAGCACCCAGAATGTTTGCTACAGTAACAAACTGGACTGCCGAAATGCTGAGAAGGAAAGGTCTACGCCTGGTGATTTATTTGGACGACTACCTTATTGTTCATCAGTGCAAAGAAACTCTCAGACGTCAGGTCAGGATGGCATTACAGTTTTTGACCAGTCTAGGATGGCGTATCAACTTGAAAAAATCTGTTACCACTCCGACGAGGACAGTAGAATATCTGGGCATAATTTGGGACACCAAAACCAATACTGCGTCCCTGCCCCCAGACAAAGTAAACAAATTACGCCAAAGCCTACAAACTCTCCTCGCTGCTGGCAGTTGGACCCTCAAGCAGGCGCAACGCCTCTTAAGACTTCTCAACTTTGCGACCTTCATCACCCACCGGGGAAGGTTGCATTGCCGAGTTTTGCAGCGGCACAGCCGTATCCTGCGCAAGGAACCTCTCAAAACTTCTCACTTCACCGAGGAGGTGAGCGCAGAACTGGAGTGGTGGTTGAAGAACATTTGCCAACATACTCTGATACACCCCAAAGCTCGGCCTACAAATTATGTAATAACCGACGCTTCAGATATTCAATGGGGAGCTGTGATCAACGACAAGTTTGTTCAAGGAGAGTGGAATCAACACCAAATAAGTTGTCATTCCAATCTCAAAGAATTGTATGCTGTGATTGCTGCAATTACAACAGAGGCTTCTGCTCTCAAGAGATCTACAATAATTCTTCAGAGCGACAACAAAACTGTGGTGTCTTACATCAGGAAAGAGGGCGGAACAAAATCCATTTCACTATTAAATTTGACCAAACAACTCCTGGAGTTGATAGACCACCTAGATATTGTATTAATCCCTCACTACCTTCCGGGAATATACAACACGGAAGCCGACAACTTATCACGCGACCGCGCAGGGTCCGAATGGCATCTGAAGGAAGAAGCAACTTGCATAATATTCAATCTTTGGGGAATTCCCGAAATAGATCTATTTGCCTCCGCAGACGCTCACGTCGTCCCGAGGTATGTTACACGAGACTTGTCAGACTCGAACGCTTGCTTTCACGACGCATTCAGCAGATCCTGGCGTTACGACCTGGCCTGGGCCTTTCCACCTCCGTCGTTGATGCCGCAGGTATTGCGTCACTTGAACACAGCCAGCGGTCGCTACATAATAATAGCACCCAGGTGGACGAAACCCTATTGGCGCCCAGACCTGAAGCGCAGAGCTCTCACGCGTCCAATCAACATACTGAACTTGAAGGACTGCCTGATAGATACATTCACAGGGCGAGCCCCAGCTCATATCTGCAATCTACAACTGGAAGCCTGGCTCATTTCGGGTGGGACTCATTACTAAATAATTGGTCACCTGAAGAAAAGGAATTACTTACATCATGTTGGAGAGCATCTACTCGTCGAACCTACACACCTATATGGAATAAGTGGTTGGTATGGTGTCAACAGTTTGATATAGATTTTCGTTCTCCGAAACCTCATGATTTCGCTAAATACCTAGCTCATCTTTATTTATCTGAAAAATTAGCATATCGAACGATACTGGTCTATAAGTCATCGATTTCATCTATTTGTGAAACGTTTGGTAACTGTAAATTATCAGCAAGCCCTATAGTTAAACATATTCTAAAAGCAATATCACTTGCAAAACCAGCTCCACCTAAAGCTCCGATATGGGATGCTAGGATTCTTATTAAATACCTTAAAAATACTAATCCAAATATAAATAATTTATATGATGTTTCCAGACGCACTGCAACAATATTATTATTGTGTTCTGGTCGTAGAGTACATGACCTTTCCCTTTTGCATTGTGATCCATCCCATTTTATAGATAATGGTGATTCTATCACTTTGAATCCCGTATTTGGTTCTAAAACAGATTCCATATCACACAAGCAATCTAGTTGGTTATTGCATTCTTGTCCTGATAGGAATGTTGATCCTGTTTTCTGGCTTAGGGCCTTATTTAATTTGACTAAAGTTTATAGAGACTCACTTTCAAATCTATTTATTGTTACTAGGGGTAAGATCAGAGCAGCTACTCCTACAATTATCGGAGGTTGGATTAAACGAGTACTAATGGAAGCTGGTATAGAGGCATCCCCTGGTAGTTTTAGATCAGCTGTCTCTTCTTTAAATTGGATAGAAAATTATCCTATTAATGATATTTTGGCCAAAGCTAATTGGCAACATGAGACAACTTTTCGAAAATTTTATCAAAGAGAATTAAACCAATCCGAGCATTCTACTTTGGAAAAATCTTTATCGAAGTACTTTTCAGCACCCAATTGAGGTTTTGTTTTTAATTCTGTAATTTATATAATTCTTCATGTCTATAGAATCATAGTGAATTATGTAGATATCTTATGATTAAGATATACTGATTCATCACATTGTTGCATTAATTACAAACCTTTACATAAGCCACCAGGAGATAACAAACAAATCTCTCATAATGGACTTCGGACGTCAACCGGAACACATAATATGCAAATTTTACCTTCCAATAAAATTTCTATTATGTTTCCTGAGACGTCCGAAGTCCAGGTAATGTCTTCCTGGTGGTACTTTTAGCCATTCCTCATTATGAGACGAACAATGATTAACTAAAATGGCGGCTTCCGGTTTGTAAGTTAGTTCCGAGCAGGAAGGTGAGGGCGCCAGGGGCGCGAGTTGCCTGGAAAACAGTGACATCTGACGGCGACAAGCAGAACGAGAAGGATGTACTCTCTCCCATAATGGACTTCGGACGTCTCAGGAAACATAATAGAAATTTTATTGGAAGGTAAAATTTGCATATTATAATGGTCCTAAAAGTAACCTTAATTAAGTCGGATATAAAAACATAACTTCTTGAAGAACAATGCGTCCATTTCGAATGATTTGAAACATTGAGCCAAAAAAAATGTTATAGTATTTTCTTAAAATTGAGGTTTTTCCTTTAGTTTGTCATTTATCATTACTTCCCAGATTTTGATCCTTATAAGCAACACTATCAGATAGTGGAATAATATAGAGGGTGTATTTTTTTTTCAAAATGAACTCGTTCGATTCCCGGCTAGGGAAAAAGTTTTTTTTTTAAAAAGTAATGATGCAGTTTTAGTTTTTATCAAAATCGGCCTCGTAACTCCTTTCAGCATTTTTCGCTAAACCTTATAGTTTCGGATTTGGCCCTGAAGGCCCGTTTTAAAAATTCACCCTGTATATATACGGAAGTCATTTTTCGACAATTGCATTTCTGTGTCACGTTAAAGCTTCAGGTGTTTTACTACCAGATGTGTCTGCACATCTGCGCTGATATGTTTCCAATTCCATCAGGCTTTGTGTACCAAGGCAGCCATGCAATTTTACTCTCAGAAGTTTCTTGACTTACTCAACTACGTCATCGATAGTTTATTGCTGTGCACATGTTTCAGAGAGTGAAGGAACACGCCATAGTCCACCGCGCTGGCTAAGGGCGGGTTGGTAGACTTTGCATACCTTGCATCTTGCATCATCATCATGTGAAAATTATTGCCAATTATCAATTGGGAAAAATACCAACATAATATTGCTTTATGTATTGCGAGTAAACCTTCAGGCGATATAACTTACTAGAATATCATTTGTTGTATTTTGTCTATGTCATTGGGCTCTCCTTCATTCCGACCTCAGATTCCGACGACACGACATGACAAGGCACCTACACTAAAGAACTTCTGTCAGTGCCAGCCATAGAAACAAATCTAATTAGATAGGGCATGTACCACATCTGTATGAAACCAAAGAAACATGCCGGTTTTTTTACATATTTTGATGTTGCAAGAAAGCATTAGTGTGTTCGTCTTCTTCCCGAAAGAAATCAATACAAAGTAAGGATATCAATCTGAATGAAACTAATCAAAGAATCGATTAAAAAGCAAACTAAATATCGAACTGTAAAGATTATCATCTATAAATGAAGCTATGTATAAGAGCTTAACTCTCCCTGTGAAATGTGAAATGCATACAGTAAGCTGTCTATTTAAATATTACGTCTGTAGTGTCGGTGTCGTGTCGTGTCGTCTAATGAAGTAGTCTTTGACTTATATAGCGCTAGAATAACTCAAAATACACATTCGTCATTGTAACGTCGCCCTCATAAAATATATTATTAGGCTTATACTTGGTTAAGCTGAAGTTAGTAATCATTGTTTGTAACTTCTGAATATAAATGTGCCCAATATTTCTTGTAGTTATATCATGAGCAACTTTGGATGGATGTTCATCGCTCGATGAAGTCGAGAAATGGATTATTATATTTACTCTGTCACGTCAAAGTATTTTCTTATTCCAAATTACACGACAAAGTTAGTCTCTATTAAGGTTTTCTTGAGTAATTTTGTTAGTTCAAATACTAACAGAATTACTGCTATATAATTTTATTATAATTTTGTAAGACAGTAATTCTGTAATTTGTATTCTGTATTTAATATTTTAAAACTTAGTCTAGAAAATTTGATTATTAGCTACATACATCTTTATTTTTAGCAAACTGGCGGAACGGTAGTGCAACTATTATGAGTATTTCCAGCTTAAAGCAATTTAAGTTTTGGTAGTAGAATCCAGATGCCGGTAGACTTACATGAGACGACTATTTTAGTCCTGAGGAGTTGCATTGAACTTGTGGTCTTAAGGTTTAGTTAAAACCCTGTTCTATACGGATTTCACTACAGATCTCCTTGATGGTAGTGATCAATTACCTTCTGATGCTCTACGTGCTAGTTTGTTACTCCATAAAAAAAAATGTTTTGTATATAAAAATAATAAAAAATAAAAGGTTACTCTTGCAATATGATCAAGTGTGTAAGCCCACATACATGACGCTCCTTTGTGAATATACCAACAATTGTGAATATCCAATATAGGTAATTGGGCAAGAGTGCACTTTTTTGACATCCAATTATTTTTGACAACTTCTACCATGATGTCCAAAACAAAACACACACTCACACATGTGTAAGTTGACTTTTAATATGCTGGGATTCGAACCCCAGCTATAAGTGACCAAATTTTAAACCAAACCTTAACAAAAGGTCAAAATTTTAATTTTTAAACTAGTCTATCACTGCTTTTTAATTGTGCAAATTATGGCAACGCAATATGTGACATAGTATCTACCATGTATGTAGAATGTATAACGTATCCTTTTGTCCTGCAGTGACTGATAAATCTTGATAAATTGTATGATTCTCGGCACTAGAACATGTTCGTGCCTGTTGACCGCGGCACGATGGAGCGACGAGCCCCTCGAGTGGTCATCGACGTCCGACGCTCGCCGGAGAGCTATTATCATGATGAGGAATTTAAAAATTAGCACCAGATTAAAGAGCAAATTGAGATTGAGTATAACTATCTGTCAATCGACCAAGTGCGCGAACTCTTAGATGGAGGATTCGGTACCAACATTATTATGTGTTCTGATGGTATGCATTGTAGTAATTTTACCGATTAGGTACTTTATTATATGTCAAGCCAGCTTTAAAAAAATCGACTTCGAAATTACGATCTTTTATTCTGTCAAATATTTTTATTCGTAGTCGAAATTCATATTTCTGTAGCATAGTTTTAAACATACTGTCAGCCCAGAAAATTTACAACAATAAATTGGGCACTACAAATTAACTCGTTATTCAATTTCGGTTAAATTCGAAAAGCAACATAATTAAAGGGTAAATGCTACAATAAACGGCACATTTGGTACACCATATTTCCTTTTTATGAAGACGTTAGGGCACACACGACCCACCGTAGAGTAATGTCTCTCGATATTTCACGGAAGGTAATTTAGAGCTATCGACAAGAAATAGGGTTGTTTATTGAATACACGATCGAGTTATAAATTGAAACGCGAAAGACGTTGTTGAAAGAGTTTTAAGACAAGATAAAAAGAAGAACCCCTTGTGGTTTTTGCTGGTAATAAGACTAATACTAAATTGTAATTCTGTCACGCTCAATGTTTCTAATATACCCAAAAAAAGACCCCATCTTTGGCAGTTACGCGTTTAACGGATCACTGACGCCAAAGCCGTTCCCACAACCTGACATGTATCATCCGAATAAATCCTCGGTGCTATGATATTATAAAAAGTATCATAAAAATCTTTTAGGTAAATAATGCAAGCGACTTCAAAGTGACTATAAATTAATTAGATTGTAATGCTGATAGAATGCTTGTCACATATGTATAGGTAGTGTCAATGTTTAAAGCTTTAAAAAGAAGAATGAACATGCATGCGTATTTATTTGGCAAAACAAAACGTGTCGACAAAACGACCAGATTAAAGATAACCAACCGCGTATCTGTAACCATTAGCTAAATACCGATACATGAGCCGGAATCGTGCGGCCGTTCCATTTAACGCGTTTAACGGATCGCTGACGCCAAAGCCGTTCCTACAACCTGCCATGTATCATTGTAGCACATCCTCGGTGCTATGTTATTATAAAACGAATCATAAAAATTCTTTAAGTAAATAATGCAAGCGACTTCAAAATCACTATAAATTAATTATAATTGTAATACTGATAGAATGCTACTCACATATGTAGGTAGGGTCAATGTTTAAAGCTCTAAAAAGAAGATTGAACATGCATACTTATACAATGTGTCCCGGCATGTAGTAATAAAACTTTAACACTGGTATCTATGATCCATTTCATCGACGAAAATACCTCATATAGGGGGTCCATTCCAAAAAAAAAAACAAAACATTGTGTTACCTGCTTCATAGTCATCGAACGAGGTACGCGTGCGCCTGCGAGCGAAGGGGTCTGTTCGGTCAACAATAACTTTTAAAGTAATAGACCTAGAGTAGTGATTGATATATCAATTTGTTTAGTAACTCAAATACTATTTTTAAATTATAAAAAAAATAGTAGGTCAACGCACTCGTTTGTGCGCTATTTTTGAATAAATCGTCTGGATAGGCAAAAATATAGTAAAAAAATTACTTTCTCCCCACAGTAATAGAAGAAAAACAATATTTGCTAGCATTTTTTTATTTTGGTTAGTTACTTTACACATTTGCCTTTGAAATAACATCAAAAATAAGTCCCTACGAGAGATAGATCACATCTCGCCGTAATTTTTTTGAGTTAAGGTTACTTTTGATAAGTTAAAAACAAATAATACTGTAGTTTGGTGGTGTTTTGGAATGGACCCCCTATATGAGGTATTTTCGTCGATGAAATGGATCATAGATACCAGTGTTAAAGTTTTATTACTACATGCCGGGACACATTGTATATTTGGCAAAACAAAACTTGTCGACAAAACGACCAGATTAAAGATAACCGACCGCGTATCTGTAACCATTAGCTAAATACCGATACATGAGCCGGAATCGTGCGGCCGTTCCATTTAACGCGTTTAACGGATCGCTGACGCCAAAGCCGTTCCTACAACCTGCCATGTATCATTGTAGCACATCCTCGGTGCTATGTTATTATAAAACGAATCATAAAAATTCTTTAAGTAAATAATGCAAGCGACTTCAAAATCACTATAAATTAATTATAATTGTAATACTGATAGAATGCTACTCACATATGTAGGTAGGGTCAATGTTTAAAGCTCTAAAAAGAAGATTGAACATGCATACTTATATATTTGGCAAAACAAAACTTGTCGACAAAACGACCAGATTAAAGATAACCGACCGCGTATCTGTAACCATTAGCTAAATACCGATACATGAGCCGGAATCGTGCGGCCGTTCCATTTAACGTGTTTAACGGATCACTGACGCCAAAGCGGTTCCTATAACCTGACATGTATCATCCGAGTAAATCCTCGGTGCTATGATATTATAAAAATTATCATAAAAATATTTTAGGTAAATAATGCAAGCAAGTTCAAAGTCACTATAAATTAATTAACTAAATTATAATGCTGATAGCATGTTAGTCATATACGTAGGTAGGGTCAATCTTTAAAGTTCTAAAAAGAAGAATGAACATGCATACTTATATATTTGGCAAAACAAAACGTGTCGACAAAATGACCAGATTAAAGTTAACTAACCGCGTATCTGTAAACATTAGCCAAATACCGATACATGAACCGGAATCGTGCGGCCGTTCCATTTAACGCGTTTAACGGATCGCTGACGCCAACGTTCCCTACTGCCTGACATGTATCATCCTAGTAAAGGCTCGTACTATGATATCATATGAATTGAAAAAAATACCATAATAAGTTTTTTAATAAATAATTCAAGCAACTTCAAAGTAGCTATAAATAATTAAACAATAGTGCTGATAGAATGCTGCTCACAAAAGTAGCTAGTGTCAATGTTTAAAGATCTAAAAATAAGAATGATCATACATAAGTATTTATTTGGCAAAACGAAACCTGTCGACAAAACGACCAGATTAAAGATAACCAACCGCGTATCTTTTTTTTATAATATCTATAGGAGTAGCAGACGAGCATGCAGTCCACCTGATGGTAAGTGGCTACTGCCGCCCATGGACATCTGTAATCAATCCCAGAAAGGATTAGATATTTCTGTCTGAGGTCGGCCACAGATGCGCCGCTACCCCTGAGGACTAAGCTGGAACGCCTCGGAAAAGTATGTTTCCCTTACCACACCCTTCAAACCGGAACACAGCAGCGCCTAACACTGCTGTTATTAGGTAGAAATAGGTAACCATTAGCTAAATACCGATACATAAGCCGGAATCGTGCGTCCGTTCCATTTAACGCGTTTAACGGATCACTGACGCCAAAGCCGTTCCCTACGACCTGACATGTATCATCCGAGTAAATCCTCGGTGCTATGATATTATCAAAAGTATCATAAAAAAAATTTAAGTAAGTAAATAATGCTAGCGACTTCAAAATCACTATAAATTAATTAAATTATAATGCTGATAGGTCCGCTTCTGACGTCAGGTTGCCGAACCTTGCATCTGATCTGGAAACACTAGGTCGCGTTCCTCCATAGTGCACCAACTGCTTTTGGTTACAACAAAGAAGCACAGAAGAAAAATATAAATTCGGAGTCGACGGATTTACAAGTCGACACGCCATCAACGTCCATTGGCAACTCACTATCCAATAATCATAGTTCTTATAATAAAGGCGACACTTAAAGGCAACACTTAACTAAATTTAACAAAAATATTGATGAACATACAACATACAATAACATACAACATATATATAAACTGATTAGACTAAATATAATCACAAATCTGAAACCATTAGCTAATTAGTAATTACCGATCCGTAATTACTAATTAGTATATTAGCCAGATTCGAGTGGGCGTTATTCCGTTTAACGTTCAACAGATCACTGACATCGAAGCCTAATCAGTCTACGCAGAGTGAAACCACTTAAGTATAATATAAAATGTGTTAAAAAATAAGATTTCTTATTTACATACGTTATATTTATAATTAGGAATACATACAATACCTATCATACTCTCGATTTTCGAAGTTAGTTGTACATTCGAAGTATTTTTTACTTTAGTTTAAACGATGTACGAAACATTTTAAGGAAACCTAGATGTTTAAGAGTTCATTAAAAATCTATTTATAATTTATGAAGTCTATCAAGCCGCATAGGGCCAGCAAGATGGAAATGCAATTTAGCTAGGAAAAGTAAGGTTCAAAACTGTAATAAAATACAGTAAACGACCGAGAGTGCGTCGAATTCGAGACATTGAACGTTTTTGTTTTTTGTACCTATTTATTTCTTGTCATAACGACTATAACAATAAGGACTATAAAATTACAAGTGTCTGAATATTACAATTTAAGAGTATCCTGTGTCTATCAGAGAGCAGAGGCTTAGTAATAGGTTTTTAGCGTTTGAGTACAGAACCCTACAAAAGGGCCAAAAAATGAGCTTCAGATTTCCATAGACCTTCGAACACTGGTTAATTAACTTGTAATCGTAAACCTGGACATCCGTGCGTGGGCGAAATTCTGGTCGATGTGTTTAAGGGATCACTGACGGCCAAAATACTTTTACACCCATATCAAAGGGAAGGTACCCTCGATCGTATTACACAGAAGGTATCGAAAATTCCAAAATTCTTTTATTTCTAATTTATTCCTATGTATGTCTGCACAGAGGCTAAAAAAATTGTTCGGTCGATATATTACAACAATTGTTCTAATTGATTCAATTTCCCATAAGAATGTAAGTGTGCGAAAGAAGAAATAAATTGAAGTTATTATAAAGGAAACTTAAATAATTCTATACTATATTTAAGTCAATTTAAAACTAATAATATTAATGTACTCAAGTTATACTAAATAAATATAGAAGTAAATGAATCAAATATATTGGAAGCAATGAGTCGTGAGCTTCAGTTTATTTGATTAAAACAATTAATTTGCAAAAATGTTTACAATAGCACGAGATAACAGCGCCCGTTGGATTTGTTTGTGCAAAAAAATCTTCGCTTTAGCTGACTATTGAAGAATTTTATAAACTTTGTTATAAAAATAAGTTGAATAAAATTCTGCGTGGTGAACAATGACATTTTATTCTAGAACTATCTGACCCGGCAAACGTTGTGTTGCCATATAAATAAAAAAAATGTTAAAGGTGAACAACCCTTATCACTTAGGGGTATGAAAAATAGATAGTAGCCGATTCTCAGACCTACTGAATATGCATATAAAATTTGGTGAAAATCGGTAAAGCCGTTTCGGAGGAGTACGGTAACTAACAATGTGACACGGAATTTTATATATAAGATAATTGGTCGGATGAATGACAATTCGCACAATATGATAATAGAAAACGTTTCACACATAAATGAACACCACAAACCATCACAGGCAATAGGTATATAATTTTTATTATTTGTAATTACGAAATTATTTTAAAACAAATACCACACACATAACATATGACTCAATATAATTACCAGTACATCGTGAGTCATGCAATAATTCAAATATTTGGACAAATGCTTATAATCATTTACAATAGGTTAAGCAAATGGTATACGTAATGTAAATTGTCCAACTGAAAGAACATTTTATAGATCGATGTAATGTGAGCTATGTAGCAAATATTTGGACAAATGCTTCAAATTATTTGCAATAGGTTAAGCAAATGGTATACGTAAGGTAAATTGTCCAACTGAAACAACATTTTTAAAGATACTTATTTAGGGCTTGATGGAATGATGTATCTTTTGTAACAAAAAGCCGTGAGTTATTTTTTTTTATAATATAAGAGTAGCAGACGAGCATGCAGTCCACCTGATGGTAAGTGGCTACTGCCGCCCATGGACATCTGTAATCAACCCCAGATAGGATTAGATATTCCTAACTTAGGTCGGCCACAGTTGCGCCGCTATCCCTGAGGACTAAGCTGAAACGCCTCGGAAAAGTCTGTCTCCCTTACCACACCCTTCAAACCGGAACACAGCAGCACCTAACACTGCAGTTATTAGGTAGAAATAGGTGTGGCGGTGGTGCCGCCGGAGTCGAACCACAAAGGGTTCTACCACCTTCAACTGTAACTAATAGGCCGTGAGTTATATAACATAGATTCCAATCAATTGGAAAAATGCTTACAATTACTCGTAAAAACAATGCCCGTTGGTTTTGTTTGTTCCAAACAAACTTCTCTTCACTCGCGGTGAATATTTGGGAATTTTATCAAGTTCACTGAACAAGTGGGTTGCATGAACGCTGCGTATGAATCACAGTCCTAAAATGAATGTCAAATGGGAAATATTGTCATATATTGCACATATATTGATCACTCCTAACAATAAAGTGTAACCAATAAAGAGAATGAATAAAGTCGCGTAAATAAAGTTTTGCCATGTCTCCGTTGTAAAATGTCCCTGAAATGTTAGAAATACTTAATTATTTATTACGTAAATTACGTAGTATTAGTTATTTATACGTAAATGTTCTCTACAAATGGTTTTTATTTATCAAGAATTCGAAAAATAAATGATAAAATCATCCTTTTGTGGATTCATTCAATTTCAAGGCGGTGAAGTATCTTTCTATTTTGATTATCAAAGTAAATTGCCAAAGTTAAGAACTGGTTGCACATGATCGTTCTAATTGACAGTTAGAACTGACAATAAAAAGACCTAAATTTAGCTTCCTTCACGTCATCGGATAATGATGCACTAGCTTATTTTAATTTATGACTATTTTTTAAAATTCAAAAAACATGAAACAAACACAAAGTAAGCTTGTTAAAGGAGAACGTGTATTTCATGCGGACTCACACCCAAAGAAAATTCCTTAAGTATGTCTAACATAACTAAACTAAGAATATCTAGTGACCCTACTCCTTAAAACAACAAAAATGGCTGTGATAACTCAGTTTCACATTAACTGTTTCGTAATAATATTTCAACACATTTAATAAAATTTGACAAATACACAATTATTTTGAAAGCGTAATTTAAAAGCGTGTGTAGCCAGCATAAACATTGACTTATCACGCTATACTAAGTATTTTTTCTTCTCTTTGCGAATAAACTTAGAAATATGAAAGCAATAATCCAATTACACAGCGGAGTTGCTTTTATTTCCGCTGTTTAATTAAATTTTCTGATTCTTATCATATTTTATCTTTTTCTGATTCATATTTCTAATAATAAATGGAGTATCATTAGATGTTTTAATTTTATTACTTATTGCGTCCACATTATAACTTATGATTCAGCAAAGTTTTTTAACTCTAACAAGACGAACTTTCCATTTACGTTCATAAAAACCAACTTTCATCAAGTTATCTAGATTCCCGGATCTTAAACCGATTTCATACAGATTGGAAAACACTGTTATTTTAAAAGACTATGTACAATTGTTCTTGTAGATCGGAGATTTGAGAATTTCATCAAGTTCGCTGAGCAAATAGATGCTGGCTGAAATGTTGCGCGTTGATCCCAATATCCGGAGAATATCAATTCGGAAGCGGATTCATGGATTGCGATTCATGACTGGGAATGTTATTTATCACTTACACATGCTAATATTGGTGCCATAAAGGATATTTCAAAGAGCGTATGGCTGCAGTACTTTTTATGTACCAGTGCGGATTTCTCGTGCATTGGGGAAGTATTCTTCGATGCTGTCTCATGCTCTGATGCAGATTGGTTGAAAAAAATGTGCATATAAATGATCTTTAGGTAAGTATACTATGATTCTGGAAGGAATTCCTTCTAGTATAATACATTCAATCAGCACAGACAATGAGAAAGTTATGTAGATAATAGTAAATATGTCTCTTATATATAAAATTATCATATCACAGTGTTAGTTACCGTATTCCTCCGAAACAGCTTTACCAATTTTCACCAAAGTTTATATGCATATTCAGTAGGTCTGAGAATCGGCTACTATCTATTTTTCATACCCCCACATTTTCATACCCACATACAATGGACTGATATAGTGAACGTTTCACCATGCAGCCTTTTACTAAAACTAAATGTGTAAGAGACTCCTTTAAATTAGCAGAAACAACAACATACATCATTATATAATTATTAACATTTCCAGATTAAAATAATGTACATACGTATCATATGCTCATTTCTATAAACATTTATACTGCAATCCTTCATAATCCGAAGAGTTAATTCGAAGACATTTTTTGAAGGTAATATAACCCTCTGTGGATCGACTCCGGCGGCACCGCCACCACAACTATTTGTGTCTAATAACAACAGTGTTAAGTTCTTTAAAGGATGTCGTAAGAGAGACATAGTTTTCCGAGCCCTTCCAACTCAAATCGAATACGCAAAGTTACAGAAGATAAAATTCTGGGAGCGTATCATTTGAAAGAGCAAACAATTGCTACGCGTTTATTCCCAGCCACTATAAACAATGCCTTTCGAGATCTGTTTGTCCGCACTGCAGTGGACGACGTCTTGTCTGTTTTTCCTCATTAATTAAGCCTGTTTTTGCGTACTCCAGTGTCGTTTGATTAATATTGCTGAAAGTATTACTTGACAAAATTTCCCTGTTGTGGTTTATTCCAAATGGATCAAGGATTTAGTTTTTGTTGCTACTCTGTAATTCGACCACACTGTTAATCTTCCGTTTGTTTGACAATCAGTAAGGAACGGACTAAGAGTTATTAAGAATATAAAGATACTTTGTTTTATGAGCTCCTTGAAATGTAGTGTATTCCTCGAAGTACACGTCCAACGTTAGAGTATAGGTGTCTATTTTATTAATTGAATAATCAGACATCAGACTGTTGTTATGAATGACAAATGAATGGTGGAAATATATTAATTCAGATTGATCTTTATTTAAAAGAACAAAAACATACTCTTGGTAACAGTTCGTAAACAAACCTGTACCTACTGTTATGGAAAAAATATTTATCTTACTTTGTTTAGGGAGAAATACAAAATGAATGACAATATAAAATGCGTAAATATAAATATAACAGGTATATATTTATATATAAGGCGTTACAACTAAGTCGTCGGGGTAAGCTTCGCATCTATTATCAAGTTCTATTGAATGTTGATCATCGATTTCCGCGTACGGACAGCCATTTACCCAGGACGGCATGTCTCTTTGATACTTTAAAAATATCGCCGTTCAAAATAATATACGTATTAAATTACACAAGAATGACAAGTTTACTACCTTTTGCAAATCAGTACTGTTTGGACGACGTCCAACGGTGAATGCCAAGGCTAAGTGCGGTTAAATTTCAACGAACTCTTCTTGAAACTAATTCCCTTGAGAGGTTCCAGAGCTCCAGCGTACGAACGGCTTAAATTAAAATTTGCTAAATGAATCCTGTGATTGTTACTTGTGAGATTCTGTTTTTAGTGCGAACCGTACTGCCAGAAATTTTAAACGCAAAATAAGAATTTCTTTCCCGGGAAGAGCAAATGAAAAATGCGTTCGAAAATTTTGTAAAAATATAATGAGAAAAGAAAAGATATTGGAATGCCTTAATATTATTAACAGATTTTCATCGACTGGGAAATTCGTATAAAGTTTACTAAAATTATTAACCCATAATAAAGATAATTTTATCAGAAGTAATATAATAAGCATACATAATATAATAAAAGAATATAATAAGGTATTAAAAGTAGATAATTATGTCAAGTCGACTATTTTATTAAGAAGACTTGTAATTAATATAAAAACATGTAACATTTTCATATGACATCTAGTGAGGAAGTGTTTGCGTCAAATGACACGCCACTACAATGTGAAACTTAAAATCAAATTCTAGATTGCTACATTCGACACAACACCAGTCGGAACCCACCCTAAAGAAAAAAAAGCTGAAACGATTCCCCGCTTCTCAAGCTGTTCCTTCCCGAACAAAAATGTCATCGTGCATAATAATTCTCATAACTTCACGCGTTTTGTATAGCGATCCAAAAATATCAGTCTATTTTTATAAGGTCATTGGTGTCGGCCACAAAAGTTTTATGTTTGTGTAGAGTTGTTCCGAAGCGAAGCGTCGAAATCTATAAAGTTTACGAGTATTGGATTTAGTCCAGCTGCGCTTGTCGCCAAACCCGATACCGCGAACATGTTTTGTCTCATAATCTGTGACACACTGTCAACCGTATAGGGTGTTGTAATGTACAAATAAAATTTAGGCTACGAACCAAAAAAAGTCGGCTCGGAATAGTGAACAGTTTTATAAATATGACCTAAAATTATTTGTCTCTTAGATTAATGCAGTCAGTTAATCAGAAAATATATTAAACTCAGAATAAGAGATAATAAACTATAACTCTCATATACATTCATTTTAGCGTGCTAAAAGTGGTGTTAAAAATCACATTAAATCTAGTGTTCGTGTGGAATTATTTGAGCTTGAAGGTCACGTTTAGGCGATTATCTGTTTTTTATTGCTCTAGTTATTTGTTGTGACGTCATTGCATTTAAAGAACGATGTATTTCTCAATCTTAAAGTTACATAAAATCTAAAACTAGTACGGCAAAAAGCAACAGAATCACTGCACCCACAAGCTAACCCGCAATCACTATTTCACGAACTTTACGCTTATAAAACCGAAGTTGGTTTGCTCTGGTTGCACATGCAAACATTTCCTTATCCTTTACAAACTTTATGTGAACTGAGAAACATTTCCACCTTCCTCCACCACTTGAGTACGTATACAAGTGCCTCGGAAGGAAAACTCACTATTTAAATAAAACTACATTATGTTAAAAGAAAAGTAGAACGTAGTTAGAAATTTTTAAAACGGCTTTCATATTTCATTAAATTAAAGAATTATTATTATAAAGATATGCAATCCCGACAGATTATAAGTATTGCCTATATCACTCATACAATTTAGACATCTCTAAGAACACCATGACAGATTTTAACATGTGTTAAAATCCGTTATTGCTGTAGGGCGTGCTAAAAAATGAGGCATACGTACAATCATACATAAATACGATCGAAAAATTTTAATCTCAACAGTCGGGTAAAAATAAACTAAGTATTTTAAACTTCGTTGATATAAGTTGATATATTTAAACAAGTAGAACCTTTGTTAAACATAATTATGTTAATTTAAAGTATAATTTAACGTGTGAATGACTGTGTGCGTTTATTGGTTCCCTTGTGACACTATTGTAAAGAGGGCAATAGATTTTTACTAGCAAATACACTACAACCAAGATCCAGAAACCAAAATAGGAATTTAATTTCCTTATTTGGCTATTTTCCTTTCCCTGTGGAGCTGTGTGGACCATATTTTTTTATAATATAGGAGTAGCGGACGAGCATGCAGTGGACCTGATGGAAAGTGGCTACTGCCGCCCATTAGCATCTGCAATCAACCCTAGATACGATAAGATATTCCTATCTGAGGTCGGCCTCAAATGCGCCGCTACCCCTGAGGACTAAACTGGAACGCCTCGAAAAAGTATGTCTCCCTTACCACGCCCTTCAAATCAGAACACACCAGCGCTTCACACTGTTGTTATGACGCAGAAATATAAAATATTACGACTAACTTTAGGGTGAATATAACATACAATTTGGGCGGAAAGTTCTAAAATTAACCTCATTTCATTAAACGCTTTGCGATAACGTTTCATATAAACCACGTGAATACGTGAATTAATTTGATGCTTTGTTAAGCTGAAATGTGGAGCTTTGAGTAAATAAATATCAGTTACGTCGAGATGCTCGACTTCCATGTTGTGTGTTATTTGGAAATTGGTATTGGATGGTAAAATCTAGCTTTAATGTGTATAAGTCTGCGTAGTGCGGTAGAATACAAGGCCTGTTAACATTCGTAGCTTAATTTTTAGAAGCAAGTCGGCTACGACCCTTTTTACTCGACCGAGGAAGGTAATGTTTTTTGATACTAAGTTAATGCTTTGGCCCGTCCTACAGACCAAATAGCTTAATTTACTTTACCATACAAAATATTTAAAAAAAATATTTTTCTTTCAGAAATATTTTAATGGAGAAAATAAATTTATTTTATTCCCCTGAAGACCATATATTTAAATAGAATTTTTAAACATACATTTTAGACGTGAAAATAAATACCAGCTTCTGATAAAAAATGAATACTTTGAAATTAGAAACCAAATAACAAGTTTACGTACATTATGTAAACGAATTAAACTGTTTACGTTTCTTGTCGTATACATTTTAGTTTACAAATTTTGTTTGTATTCAGTAGCTTGTTTTGATGAAATGAGTCAACAAATTGGATGGCTCTAATCTTGTTGATACAATCGCCATTGGCTTTTAGCAGATTATTTCCCATTTGGTAACTATTCCAAACTAATTTGATAGTTGGGTTGCAGACTTGTTTTCGCGTAAACGAGGATTTTAATATATTAAAAAGATAACAGGAGTGTTTACTGTAGATATGGGCATTTTATAGACGTAAGAGTATTCAATTTAAGTAAACTCCTAAATATATTTCCATTATAGGATAAATTAAGGGCAACAGATATGCTAGCCTTAATGTCTAACCACTTGGCCCGGCGCAGCGAGCGGGGCGGCGAGCGGCGCGACGAGCGTAAAACGCCGAAAACAAAGTACTCGTATGACATGATCAGTCAACATGTTTAATAGTTGATACTGAAGAATTTATAAAGACAGAAATATTTATAAAAAATACAAAAAATATTTTTGAACTGTGATGTTTTTATCTTTTTAATAATATTTTAGTAACATGACGATATCGACATCGAGCATGCCTCATAATTCTAAATTGTTTTCAACACAAACAGCTCTTCTTATCAATATTAACTTAATACAAATTACATATGAGATTAAAAACAAAATATTTATCCCTGAAAGACAAATAACCTTTTAAATCACGATTAATATTGTACAGAGGTGAAGAGTAAACTAATTTACACCGTAAACACCTCAACCCCTTGTTTACCCTCTGAATATTTTACCGGTGACTTTTCAACAGGCTAAGGGTTTTGTAACTTTACTTCAAGTTTTTATGTGGCCCTCTGCTGAACATGTATAGAAGTTCACAAGTGAGGAGGCCTAATACTCTACCAAGATCTTTCATATTAAAACAGTATACGTTAGAACGGTATAAAATATTTAAATATAAGCGAAAAGTGTATAAATATAATCCTTCCATATAAAAAGCAAAAAAAAAATACTAATTAATACTATCCGTAACATACTAAAATACGACGTAAAAAAAAACATTTTTTAATATCAAGCAAATCAACAAAATGTTTACGATGCCTGATCCACGAAATCTAAAGTACCATTTTGATGATAACCTTTTAAATCAAGATTAATATTGAACAAAGGTGAAGAGTAAACTAATTTACACCGTAAACACCTGAAAGCCCCACGTTGTTTACCCTCTGAATATTTTACCGGCGACTTTTCAGCGGGTTAAAGGTTTTGTTATGGTGTTTGTCTTTGACTTAATTTACTGTAAATGGGCTAAAGAGGTATGCTTAAGTAGCCTTTTTGAAGCCGGACGTAAGTTTATAAATGCCAGAGCTAAGGATTAGAGAATACCCTACGACACTGTTATTTTTTGAAATATTTAATAATTAAAAATGTTTCTAAGAGTTAAAATGCACGAAAACACCTTGCTTACAAAAATAACCTAAAAGGAACTCTTAATGTCACATTCTGATAATATTCATGTGACAGCAAAAGGAAACTAAAAAATAAATATTTTTTTTTTTTTATTTCAACCAAACGAAGCTTAAACTTATCAACGAGATAAAAACAAAATGTTTACGATATCTGTAACACGAAATCTTAAAGATTATATTTTGGTACATCCTTTTAAATCACGATTAATATTGAACAAAGGTGAAGAGTAAACTAATTTACACCGTAATCTCCTCAAATCCCCATGTTGTTTACCCTCTGAATATTTTACCGGCGACTTTTCAGCGGGTTAAAGGTTTTGTTATGATGTTTGTCTTTTACTTAATTTACAGTAGGTAAATGGTCTAAAGAGGTTTAGTTAAGTGACCTTTTTGTGGCCCACTGCTGGGCATGAGTCTGAACTCGCAAAACTTGACGCTTTGAGAATACTCTACCTTATTTTTTTAAATATAGGAGAAGCAGACGAGCATGCAGTCCACCTGGTGGTAAATGGCTACTGCAGCCCATGGGCATCTGTAATCAACGCCAGATAGAATTAGATATTCCTATATGAGGTCAGCCACAGATGCGCCGCTACCCCTGAGGACTAAGCTGGAACGCCTCAGAAAAGTATGTCACCCTTACCACACCCTTCAAACCAGAACACAGCAGTGCTTAACACTGCTGTTATGAGGCAGAAATAGGTGGGGCGGTGGTGCCGCCAGAGTCTCTCCACAATGGGTTCTACCAACTTCAAGCTGCTTACCTTACCCGCTGCTCGATAGCAGATAACGCGGAAATAATTGATTATAAATGTGTGTAAGATGTTTTTAAACCTAAGGCCTCCAACATAGCTTAACAACTGCCATCCAATATAAACAGAATAGACAACTGAATATATAAGAAAACCACAAAGAAAGTTGTAACAACAACAACAACTTTTATACCGGAAATAGAGCTTGGAGCTTTTGAAACGTAAAAGCGTTCAAAAAGGTTCAACGTCAGTTTCTTACCTGAAACAAAGAAAAATAACACATTAGATACAGTTCTTCCATTTCAGTGGAAAGAGTTTTTTTATAATATGGAGCAGCAGATGAGCATGCAGTGCACCTGATGGTAAGTGGCTACTGTCGCCTATGGACATCATCACCAGATAGGATTAGATATTTCTACCTGAGGTCGGCTACAGATGCGCCACTACCCCTGAAGATTAAGCTGGAACGCCTCGGAAACATGTGTCTTCCTTACCCTTCAGACCAGAACACAGCAGCGCTCAACACTGCTGTTATGAGGCATAAATAGGTGTGGCGGTGGTGCCGCCGGAGTCGAACCACAAAGGGTTCTGCCACCTTTATATCGCACAACGCATCTGTGATCGGCTTCAGGTAGAATCCATGTTAACAGATCTCCATTGGTGGCAATAACCACTTTCCATAAGGCGGACCGCACGCTCGTTGCTACTCCTATATTAAAAGATGCCGAAATGCTACACAAGTATTGCTATGGTATATAACTATTGCTACATTTGTCAAACATGAATTTATTAACTAGCAATTCAAAGCTGAAACAATTTTGAGCAGATAACAATGTTTATCAAACTATTAGTCGTATTAACAAAACATATTAACTCAGCGTTAGTCTGATTTGCATTGCATACGATTATTCATGCTGTTACGTTATGAATAATTTTATGGGCATAGATTTAGTATTTTGGTAATTTCAAATCCACAATTATGTGGCCACTACCGCTTTATTCATAATACGTTTCAAATAGGATTCGATTCCTAGTTGAGGTCGATGACAGATGAGTTGCCGAAAGAACTAAATTGGAACGACTCGTGTTATGTCTTGTGATTCGAACACAGGGGTTTGAACTTAAGGAAACAATCTATTTGTAATTTGTGCTTGGCACGTCCGTCTCCCGCCGCTACCGAAGTAAGACTGACTCCAGTCTACCACCGCGTTGCAATTTTACATTTATTTTACAAAGTGTGTACAAACGGTGGGCACGTCATACCTCGTATAAGTGTATAGTCCGCGCCAAAATGCTAGTCGGCTCTGAAGTTGTTGCGAGCAGGTGTAGCGATACAATTTGATATGGCGACGCGATTCATATTCAGAGCGGACTAGCAGTTTTACGCGGACTATATCTTCCTTACCACACCCTTCAAAACAGTACACATTAAAACTTAACATAGCTGTCATAAGACAAACAGGTGTGATCGGTTATACTTCCGGAGTCATACCTCAGTAGTATCTATTACCCTAATTACCAAAATCAGGACTAAATAAAAAAATGGTTTACTAAACCATGTCATACAAAGTTCATTGCCCGCTGTTTGTAAAAGACGATGCTAGTAACCCGTCTTCATAAAGACTTTACAAAGAGCCTTTTAAAAACCTCCATGAATTATGTTTTCATACGTCCGAATTAAGCTTTTCAAAATTCTTTCATAAAGAACAAGTACATGAGAATGGAAAGTGGTTTGCGGAGTTCCACCTGAAGCGAGTGACGATAAACGAGTTTAGTGTCATATGAATAAATAAAATTAAAGTCTCATGTCAAATATATCAACATACGAGTAAATACTATTTTCCATTTCTATTCTAATAGACGATAAAATGTATACAACTTTTAATAGTACATTAATTTGGTAAAGTCGCTACTTAACAGGGAGTTACAGGGTATATCGTAATTAAAAAATCAAAATATTGCTCAAAATTTTGTATGTAACATTTAACATTGAATATTTGGGGCAAACCCATACGAATGGACGTATCTAAGATGGTCTTATGATTAACTAAAAACAATATCTAATTTATCTTAAAATGTATGTATTCGTTGATATTTTATGAAAAGTGCATAGGTAATTTTAACAATACATAGGCAAACCAAAAATTTAAATATTTAAGTCAATAGTATTATATCTATACTAATATTATAAAGAGGAAAACTTTGTTTGTTTGTTTGATTGTAATGAATAGGCTCAAAAACTACTGGACCAATTTTAAAAATTCTTTCACCATTCGAAAGCTACATTATCCACGAGTAACATAGGCTATATTTTATATGAAATATATTTGATAAATAGATTTTGAGGCGGTACAAAGTTTGCCGGGTCAGCTAGTTTCTTATATAGCGATTAAACAAGTACCCTAATTCATACACTTATATTACAAAAACCTAGATAGCGCATACGGAGCATACAGGGAACCTCACAAAGTCAATGTAAAAATGGGGTAAAGCAAAGGCTTCCTCAAATATTAAACGCCATATTCACATACCTAGTGCATCTGGTTAGTTAGTAAGTGCCTTCTTTTTATTTAGAAATGTTTAGTGACAATGTTTTATTTACTACAAACTACAAACTGAAAAAGCTAACACTTTTTTTTTATATTATAAGAGTAGCAGACGAGCATGCAGTCCACCTGATGGTAAGTGGATACTGCCGCCCATGGACATCTGTAATCAACCCCAGATAGGATTAGATATTCCTACCTGAGGTTGGCCACAGATGCGCCGCTACCCCTGAGGACTAAGCTGGAACGCCTCGGAAAAGTCTGTCTCCCTTACCGCACCCTTCAAACCGGAACACAGCAGCGCTTAACACTGCTGTTATTAGGTAGAAATAGGTGTGACGGTGGTATATATACCTTTAAACCACACTCACCATACCACACTCTTACAATGTTAAATGCCTAAATTACTTATCATTGGTATAAACTAACGTTGGTATAATATTTAATACTACTTCATCCATCCATCCATCAGCCTTTACTGGTCCACTGCTGGACATAGGCCTCCCCTAGTCTGCGCCACTCCGACCGGTCTTGGGCCGTCTGCATCCAGCGGTTACCCGCCGTCCGCTTCAGGTCGTCAGTCCACCTGGTCGGGGGGCGTCCTGTACTCCTTTTGCCGAGACGTGGTCTCCATTCGAGGACCTTCCGACCCCACCGGTTATCGGTCCTGCGAACTATGTGGCCAGCCCATTGCCACTTCAGCTTGCTTATTTTGAGAGCTATGTCGGTAACTTTCGTTCGCCTACGGATTTCCTCGTTACGAATTCTGTCGCGTAGGGAAATACCGAGCATAGCTCTCTCCATAGCTCGCTGAGCGACTTTGAGTCTTCGTATTAGGCCCACAGTGAAAGACCACGTCTCGGCACCGTACGTCATCACTGGCAACACACACTGCTCGAACATCTTCGACTTCAGGCTCTGAGGTATCTTGGATGAGAAGATGTCACGCAATTTCCCGAACGCTGCCCAACCGAGTCGGATTCTACGAGTGACCTCTTTCTCAAAGTTGGACTTACCCATCTGGATTATCTGTCCCAGGTAAACGTATTCGTCAACAACTTCGAGTGTGACGCCATCTACAACGACCGGCATGGGTGTGACATGGACGTTAGACATGATCTTCGTCTTGTCCATGTTCATCTTAAGACCTACCCGTTGAGAGGCGTCACAGAGGTCATTGAGCATGGTATTGAGGTCCTCCAGCGACTCCGCCATGATGACGATATCGTCTGCGAATCGAAGGTGAGTGATGTATTCGCCATCGATGTTGATGCCGAATCCTTTCCACTCCATCAGTTTGAACACGTCCTCCAGTGCAGCGGTAAACAGTTTTGGAGACAATACGTCACCCTGTCTCACACCTCGCTGCACTTGGATGGGGTCCGTACTTCTGTCGTGTAATCGGATCGTCATTGAGGCTGCCTTATACATACACTTCAACACTTCGATGTATCGATAGTCGATCTGGCACCTCTGGAGTGACTCCAATACCGCCCACGTCTCGATAGAATCGAAGGCTTTCTCATAGTCCACATAAGCCACGCACAACGGCAGGTTGTACTCCTCGGACTTCTGTACCACCTGCCGCAGCGTGTGTATGTGGTCCATGGTGCTAAAGCCTTTTCGAAAGCCGGCTTGTTCGGGAGGCTGGAAGTCGTCGAGCCTGCGAGCTGTTCGATTGTAGATGACCCTCGAGAACACTTTGTAGACATGGCTCAAAAGCGCAATGGGCCTGTAGTTCTTCAACAAAGACGTATCGCCTTTTTTGAAGAACAGTACCACCACGCTTTTGCTCCACGCCTCCGGTGCTATACCCTGGCTAATGACGGAATCGAATAGCTGTTGGAGTGCTATTAAAATCGGTTTGCCACCTGCTTTTAGCAGTTCCGTTGTTATTCCGTCTTCGCCAGGGGCTCGGTTGTTTTTGAGCTGTTTGAGGGCCATTCTTATCTCGTAAAGGCTGACGTCCGGGATATCTTCGGTATAGTGCCGGGTTAGCGTGGCTCGCTTGTCAAAGACCGGTCGTAGAGGCGCACGCGAAGTGGTATATAACTGTCCGTAGAACTTCTCAATTTCTCTCAGAACTTCAGGCCTCGTGGCAACTGTGGTGCCGGCATCCGTCCTCAGCTGCGTCAGCAAGCTTTGCCCAACCCGCAGATCCCTTGCGAAGACTTTGGAGCCTTTATTCCGCTCTATGCACTCTTTAATGCGAATAGCATTAGAGAGGCGCAAGTCGTGTCGCATTCTATTAAAGATCTGTGCGTTGAGCCGCCTGTACTTAGACAGTGAAGCCGGAGACTGCACACACATTGCCCGCCGCTCTGCCATAAGTCCGAGTGTATGGGCTGAGAGCCTTTGAGTTGTTCTTTTGGAGGCGGTCTGGTAATACTTCGACCCCACCTCACGGACAGTTTCTACCAACTTAGTGTTAATATCGTCAACATCTACGCAACGTTCTAGGCATCGCAGACGATTATCGAGCTCGAGTCGAAAGTCTTCAGAGCCCTGGACCTGGCAAGGTGTTGGACGAAGTATCGACTTCATAAGGCGGGACCGTTCCAGCTTGACTTGGATATTTAACGTGCCTCTAACCATCCGGTGATCGCTTCCGGTTTTAAGCCTATTGATCACAGAGACATCGTTAAATATATGCCGTTTGTCCGCCAATATGAAGTCAATCTCGTTTTTGGTAGTACCATCGGGACTCATCCAGGTCCACTTCCTCTGGGGCTTCTTCTTGAAAAAGGAGTTCATCATATAGAATCCTTCCTTTTCCAAAAAGTTAGCCAGCAAGTGGCCTCGATGGTTCCGATGACCAAATCCGAAAGGCCCCACCTTCGACTCATCGCCATATTGGACACCTAGTTTTGCATTGAAGTCCCCCATCACAACCGTGAAGTACGATTTTGAGGTATGTATGGCTTTTGATATGTCCTCATACATAACCTCAACCTCGTCGTCGGAGTGTGTCGATGTCGGCGCATATACCTGTATGACCTTCAACGAGTATCTTTTAGATACTCTGAGTATAAGGTATGCTACCCTTGGCGACACACTCTTGATCTCCACTATGTTGTTGACGAGGGATTTGTTGACGATAAACCCGACACCACCTTGGGACAGATGTTCGCCCTCCCGGTGATAGAGCAAGTTACCGGATTTTAGGATCGTCGAGTCCTCCCCCTGTCTTCGGACTTCAGACAACCCTATAATACTCCAGTTTAACTTGCCTATCTCTTCTTCCAGCTCATATATCTTCTCATCGTTCCTCAGAGTCCTGGTGTTATATGTTGCCAGGTGCAGCAGTCGTCGTTTATGGTAGCCCGATCTCTGCCGGAGATTCTTAGCACCCCCTGCCCCGCCGTAACCGTGACCGCTACCGTAGCCAGGAATAGCGGGGCTGCCGGGGACTGGGGGCCGGGGTTTTGTTGCAGCTGCCATTAGGGGGTTGTTGCCATAGTCACCGCGCTTGGCTGTGCGTGTTGGTGACCGCAGTATGGTGGTAAATTCACAGAGAGACGCTGCTGCCCATCTCCTGGTTTTTGTCCCTTAGTCGACTCTTACGACATCCGCGGGAAGAGAGGGAGTGGTGCTATTCGCAGCCGGCACCACACGGCTCAAATACTACTAACTACTTAATATTATAATTTTAATAACTTTTAAATCAGATTTAAATTTAACTTCAAAACTATTTTTACAAAACAGATATAATATTTACATTTAATTCAATTCACTTCACAATAAAATTCTTCACTCCATCTATTTTTTCAGTATTCTACAGCAAAAGTTTGTTCTTCATAACACAACAAGGTTAACGCCATTCATTCCACCTCTCGGCTCATAGTTTGTTAATTATAATGAGCTTCCACTCTTCAACGTTTAGTGAATCAAAGAGAATGTTAAATGGCTTAAATGTTTGCCTTAAATATCCTGTTGATTTATATTAAGCTTGATATTTGTAACATACATAAGACCATACAAATTAGATTTTTTTATGTCATATTGAAATAGCAAACAGGCATGTAGTCGACCGGATGGTAAGTGACCACTGCCGCCTATGGATATGGATAATCAACCTCTAAGAGTCAAGTCAAGTGGGACGTCATACCCTCCGGGGCTCTCATACACTAAGGCAATGTTGTTAAATACCCAGATTCTTGATATTTATTCATAATAATATAATGTTATTGAAAACATTATAGAATTATGAAAAAAAATAAAAAATATATCATCCCACTGTTAAGTGGGTAATTCGGTACTCATACGTGGTTACCGAGCGGACGGTCGGCCTCCTGATGGTCGGAGGTCGCCAGTCCAGGGAGTTCCCGAGCGGGAGCGGGCGCCCCCCAGGTAGTCGATCGTGTAGGGGCGCGAACCCCTTTAAATGGGCGGACCACAAACTCCTCGTCTGTCTCGAACTTAAGGTCGCGCCTCACCACGTCGTTCCTGACGTAGCGTCCCGCCCCCACGATGCTCGCAAGGCCAGGTTCTGCTGCGCCTGGAAACACTGTCGGCGCGACCTGGAACCTCTAATATTAGAGTCCTACCTTAGGTGGTCGGCTATAGAAGCGTTGCTTCTCTGAATACCAAGTAATACGCCTCCGATAAGTATGTTTCCCTTGCCACAAAAGTACAGATTGTAATTTACTAGAAATGATTTTATCTCTTAGATATCTTCGAACAAAAAGTTATGACCTCACTGCCCTTTAAATGGTATATGATTGAGAGATTTATTTGTTTAAATAAATTAAGTAAATTTTAAAATCAATAATGGTTATAAACTTCTGTGTTTTGACTCTAGTTGCACTAAATCTACACCTTTAATACTGTTCTATATAATAGTGTCAAACGAAACATTCTAATTTAAAGGGCGTGGTAAAGAAGATACTTACTCGTATATTAAACGTTCTAACTTAGTACTCAGAGTTAACAATGCTTTTGAGGGAGATTGGTGTAATTTTGTCAAATGTATAAAGTAATATCGGCGAGAGTATACGACAGAGTATAGCATTTACTACTAAAGTCAGTACATTCTTTTGTTAAGACCTTTATATGCTACAGTATTCTTTGTAACGAAATAAAATAATACTCAAAACACCAAACTCAGTACACACAACACCGCAAAATAATAAAAACACGATGATTTATTTGCAAATTTTGTATGCTCTTCATATTTTTTTCTTATGATAATCGTTATTTATTTTTGCTAAATAACTTCGGTAAGAAACTGGAGCAATAAAATAAATCCTTACATATTTATTGCGTATCTCATAAACCACAAGCATTTATGAGGGAAGCAATCCAAAAACGCGCATTTTAGTGCCAAGAGCCTTTTCAACCCCTACTGAAATTACACAACACTTTCGGGTTACATTATGTAAGTATATTGCAATGTAATTTGATAACATATTATTTTTTTACCAATAAACTGTAGTTTAAATAACTAAATTAAATATTTATAACTAAGAACATTATGTAGAGTTAGTAGAGTTTTTTGAAACAATTAAAATCCAGTAGGTTGAATCTAAAGTTTCATGAATATTTTGTACAATTTTTGCGCTAATCTCAAAAACTCTTAAAACATTTTTATTTTTCCGTATTACGTGTTTTTTCATGGAAACGTATTTTCGTAACCTAAATTTAACTGGTTATATTACGGGCACTTACCTAACTCATAATCTAATAAAACACTAACAAAGTTGCCGCCAGGAGCTAGAACTATAACAAAAAAAAAGCGACGGCAAGAGAACTTTTCCTTTGAGAACTCCACACTAAGCTTACTCAGAAATGGGTATGTAATAGCCTGTTACAAACTCCATTCTGTTGTAAAACGTTTAAAAATATTTCCAGTGAACTACTTACCCCTCAAAGCAATGCTTCAGGTAAATGGTCTCGGAAACTGCGATTACGAGGCGCCAAAAAAGTTTATCGTTTGCGCCTCACTCGAACTCGCTTGCTTTATGTGGACCGAGGGGCTGAATTATGAATAACTTTGACCGCTTTATATTTTAAAAATTGAATAACGAGAGGTCGTTTAAACATGAATGAACGGAGGTCACGGAAATAAAACGCACGTCTGTCATTCTAATGTTTTATGGGGGAACACTTTTTCTTATATTTTATGGGCGTTAACTTATCGAATTATGTGAAGGTATTAAGTTTTTGTGGTTCGTTTCCAGAGACATCACCGGCACGGCACACCTTTTTCTACCTTTTTTGTTTTCTTTTTCTTTTCAAGGGGGAAACCTTCAAAAGGTACCCGACAACGTGGGAGCGGCGCCGGGTTATGTGGGATTTTTACCGCACTAAAACGGTTTTACGGTGGCCGTCCTCAGCGCTTGTAGAACTCCGGGATCTCCGACGGAACACAACCAAGCGCGATGCCCAGATCGGGCTCTGCCCTGGGGGACTTCGCTCCTCACACAATATCTGGTGATTACGACGGTAAGCGACCACATATACCGCCGTCCTTCTCGGGGTAGCTTACTGGATGGTTCGAACTTCCACTCTTGTCGCCCGCAACGACGACAGGCAAGGGATACCGTAGCCCTATTCTAGTCCTGGAACTACAGGTACAGACCTTTTTCTACCTAACAACATTAGTATTAAGAACTACTAAGTAAGATGGTGGTGGTGAGTGGTAAGGGAGATATAGTCGCCGCGTTTTAACATAGTTCTTAGGACTAGCAACGCATGGTCAACCTCAGGGAGCACACTTATCGTATCTTAGGTTCAATACAGATAGTCATGGGTGGCAGTAGCCATTTACCAACAGGTGTAAAAATAATCATTTATCAGTCGTTCGTTTAACTCAGAATGCATCAATATCCAATGAACGTCAACAAGGCCACTTCTACAACACTCGATCGCGTCACCGTTAATCACCGTTTCGAAATCCGACCGCACGCTAAACAAAAGCATTGATTACTCCGTTTTCGACTGCGTTCAACGCTCAACCTAAGTAATTAAGCTTCGTAGGAGATCCGCAAAAAATGAGGTTTATATTGGTCGAGGACAGAACAAAGGTTCGGGAACGGGAATAAATGAAGAGGGTGTCAGTAAGAGAATGCCGTTAAGGGCTGCCACAATCGACAAAATGTTGTTAATTTTCTATCTGTATATAGTAATACACATATATGTTTAGAATAATCTGTAAAACGTATTGTTCAACACAAGAAAGAATATAATAATATTTATAAACGCATTGTTGCTACACAAAATATTAGGAATAACAAAATAAAAAAACCGCATCGTTAGTACCCATCACATACTAAAATGTGTCGATTCCGCGATAATATTAGTCTTAAATCGTATACCATTCTCAAAGCAGCAACACGTCCCGTTTACTATATCAGTTTTATCACAAAGTATCAGCGAATATTTATAAATTAAAAAATTTAAACCAAAGTCGATCACTGTGACCTAATGTAGATATAAAAGGTCGCTTAGTAAACTGTACAGCATAGTTTCTTGTACAAAGTAGTTTTATATCATTTACAAGAGCAGCAGTTGAATCAAACTTTTCAATTCCCACAATTTCCACAAATGGGACAAAAACGAAAGTTTAAATTAAAACAGTTTCAATTAGTTTAATTTAGAAGTAGTTGCAAATTCAAAACACTAATTGCATTTCCATTTAGCACGGAGACAGCCCTACTTTAGAGATCTGTGAATTTCAAATGTTGATTTACGGCACACTTTTCTGACTTAATAGGGATTGCGTTATTTTCACTGTAGTACTTTAACTGGGATTCGACATTTTGAACTGGATGTACTGAAGCCTCATTCGACAGTTTCCAACGATTCTCAGCATTTTATTTTCAATTTAAATGTTGTTTGATGAGTTAACCGACGATTTAGAACCATTCTGCAAACTTTTTTTCTCCTTCTAGAGATTTTATATTAGTTTAGGTAGATATATTTTAGAAGCTGAGTACAATTCTGTAGTCATATTTACCTTTTACTATGAAACTCTAGATATCAGTCCATTCGTATTCGACGTTATAGATATATAAATGAAAATAATGTACATCATATGTCGTTAATGACAACCATCCTTAGTAGCCTCTAGAAAGTCTCTATTTCGAACGTTCTTGAGCGATATGAAACCCATGTATGCTTTGCGTTATTTTCACTAGTAGTGCTTTAACTGGGATTCGACATTTCCAATTGGATGTACTGAAGTCTCATTCGACAGTTTCCAGCGATTCCCAGCATTTTATTTTCAATTTAAATGTCGTTTGGAATGACGTTAGTTACGCTATAAACCGCAGATTTAGATCCAATCTGAATAATTTAAGCTTTTTCTTCCATGAAGTTTTATATTAGATTTAAATAAGTATTTTAGAAGTTGGGTACAGTTCTGTAGAATTTTGGTCTTACACTTGATCATCCAGGTATCAATGCGTCTATATTCAAATTAGATGTACACCAACCTACCAGTAAAAGAACAGTAAAGGTAATAAAGGACTTGATTGTGTTTATACATTTTCCAAATTACCCGTCATAACCCAGGACCATAGGCAATTTAGTCATTTTTTACAAAAGTCATAATGCTAAAAAATAATTGACTCAACTTCACACTCACACGAGATAACAAACAAACCCGCATAAATCCATTAGTGCGAGAATTGGATTCGAAAAAGGTATCTGGCTGATCGAGAGTGAATTCGAGTAATTGGTTCCATTATGGAGAATCGTAAAAATCCACGAATTGTAAATCGCGAATCAGCCATAGATTAAGCAATTATTGGAACCGGCCCGATGGTGCTAATACCGCTACGGCGGCTATACGAAATTGATTTGAAATGGGGAACGGATGTGAGTTCTGTTTTTTGTGAATTAGGAATCGAGCTCATCTGATTTTAGTGCATCGTATCGTGTAAGGTTTTAATAAAAAATATACATATCATCATCATCTTCAACCCATTATCGGTCCACTGCTGCACGGGTTTCCTCTCATAATGAGAAGGATTAGGCCATAGTCCACCGCGTTGGCCAAGCGCATATTGTTAGATTTCGTTTTTTTTTATAAAAAGTCTTAGGTATGCAGGTTTCCTCACGATGTTTTCCTTCACTGTTTAAGCAAGTGATGATTATTTTATAAATACGCACATAATTTTGAAAAATCATTTGAACCACGGAACCCTCGATCGAGAGGCCGAGTTTCTTAACCATTAGGCTATCACTGCTTTTACACACTTTAAAAAAATATACACACTTCTTAATTTTCCTTTGACATTACCAGGTATTGTATATCTTGAAACCAATTTCCACCGTGGAAATCTACGCGATTCGTACGTGTCGACGGCACGGTATTATGTCGCGATGCAATAACGTGCCGTGGGAGTCCATGGCACAGCACCGTCAATCATCATCAATTCATCATGTGTTTTCGACGTTACATACGAGGCGATCCTCAGCATTTTTTTTCGACTTCGACGCATTTTTGTTCGATTTTAAGTAAAATTCCTCTTCTATGTAGAGTAACATAACATGTTGTTGGGTAATAGTGACGATTAACTACTAAATGGACTCCATACCCGTTTGCTACATCCATATTACAAAAACCAAAAGGATTTTTTTTAAATCTCATTTATTTAGCAGTTTTTATACAATTGACAACTTCATTATCACTAACACCAGTGACATGAAAATATATAACAATAATATAACGGTCTTATTCATAAAAAGTTATAGCACACTTATAACGTTGCTATAGTACGATTGTCAAAAAGTGTTATTCATAAACGCATTTTAGGCACTAAACCGTTCTATAAACCTTCTATAACTTATAGAGGCCAGAACCCTACTATAACAGTGCTATAAGGCAAAGATGGCCGACTCTCAACAGCTGATTCGTGATTACTAACCTAATTTGACAATACGTTTTTAATAAATTATGTCAATGTCCATTTTGTATACAAACTTAAAATAATTTATTTTAATATCCGATAAATAACATTATTATATCACTATTTTAAATTACAATGCAAATTTTACAAAGCTTAGATTATTAAAAATCTAGAAAACCGTCCACTTCGAAGAACATTGCACCAAAGAGTGATCTGTTTTCATTAGACTATAGGAAGCGTTATCGCTTTAATAAATCGACAGTAAATTTTATAATTGATCTCGTACGTAATGATCGTAAATTAGATCGCAGAGGTCCTGGTACACCTTCTGAAATACAGGGTTTACTGCCATAAGATATTGCGAATGTCGACAAAACGAAACTTAATTGAATTTAACTTTATATAATTATATCAATATTACATAAAACATTAATATCCAACCAATTTTCACTCCTTTATCTTTTAACAACTTTTGCTTCACATCCCATTTTAACATATAAAATATTTTTAAATTCGCGGTATTTACAAATACAATGACACTGACATGTGATTTGGTTTTATCGACAACCCATTGACAAGAATGTCAAGACAGAATATTTTTTGGTACGAAATAATGTCATTTAATGATGTTTATCTATGGATATTCGTCAATTTGTTCGCCGAACTTCACTATAATGGCAACATTTTCATTTATAGTTGACTTTAGCGACACATTAGTTATAGAAGGTTTATGGAACGTTTATGAATAAGCAATTTTATAGAACGTTTTATAAGCTTATTGAACACTTTAACTAATGAGTGCTTAAAACCTTCTATAAGCATTTTTTATGAATAAGACCGTAAATATATAATACAATAACACTTATAATAAGACGGTATTCTTTTCATATTCAAATACCTTTCACAAAGGGTTAATACATCGCGCCAGGCGTACAACCAACCCCATTATCCACCTTCACAATCAATTACGCTGCCGTACAAAACAATTACAACAAAATCTATTATCTTTATGTCAAAGCGGGAATGATGAAATTGACTGAAACGTTAATTCTCGTCTTCATTGAGAATAATGAGGTGTTCCGCCTAGTCGAGAAATTTGTCGTACAGTCGAAAGCTTTCCTTTGGTTATTAATGGCGGTACGTCGCTCGCTCTAGATAATAAAAGAACATTGTAAATGACTCCATTGAGGGCCCCCTATCAAAAAAATGGACCCTCATGGACCGATTTGTGCCCGTCCAATCCACGCACCCAACTAAAATTGATACGAAACTTTGCACGTTTGTGAACTGGCGTCATTTTTAGGGATCCGTAATAAAATGTTCTGTTCACAGGCAGTGATAGCCTAGAGTTTAAGAAACTCGGCCTCTCGATCGAGGGGTCCGAGGTTCAAATCCGCACCTCTGATTTTTCGAAATTATGTGCGTATTTGAAGTTAATTATCACTTGTTAAAACGGTTAAGGAAAACATCGTGAGGAAACTTATATAACTGAGAGATTTATAAAAAAATAAAAAAGTCTCAAAGGTATGTGAAGTCTAGTCTATCAATACGCACTTGGCCAGCGCGGTGGACTATGGCCTAATCCTTCTCATAGCGAGAGGAGACCCGTGCTCAGCAGTGGGACAGTAATGGGTTGATGTTGATAATAAGATGCTCTAAACCTGTATAACCGTCTGTCTACTTCACATCTATCTTCATATCATCTTTATATTTTAAGAAAGCTGGTTAATATTTTTGATAAAAATATTTTTTACATTTTTCTTAACTTTATTGAATAAAATTAACAGCCTTCATTCAAATAACGTTTCTTTATACCCAATTGCGAGGGGTAATAGTTTTACGAACTAATGTAATATATGTATGTAGAGCCTATATGTTTATTGTTTAAGCAGCTGGGATTTTTGTTTTCTTAATGATTGTCTAGTCTCGTCTTATTTGCTCTTAGTTATATTTGTAAAAATACAAACGTCAAACTTAATTGGATTATAATGTAAAATATCAATTTATAAAAAGTCGGCCAAGAGTCGAAGGTAAGCACAATTTTTGGCAAGTTAATACAAATATATTAAGTGTTAGTACGGAACCGATTTGCATAAATCCAATTCAGACTTGGCCAGTTTTTACATGCGCCATGAGGACGGACATGTTTTCAGTGACCTATATAAGCTGAGAAAATACTCCATTTCAGTCAAGAACGATCCAAGTGATGCATTACCCACAATATAGGCCGTAAGGGTCCCGGGTTCAATTTTGGACCGATCATACATCTAAATTATGAATTTATAGCTTTTGTAAGTCTTGTGTAGACTTATGATCCTAACTCCTCAATCGTTAAGTAATATGATTATTTTTTTTATAATATAGGAGTAGCAGACGAGCATGCAGTCCACCTGATGGTAAGTGGCTACTGCCGCCCATGGACATCTGTAATCAACCCCAGATAGGACTAGATATTCCTACCTGAGGTCGGCCACAGATGCGCCGCTACCCCTGAGGACTAAGCTGGAACGCCTCGGAAAAGTCTGTCTTACTTACCACACCCTTCAAACCAGAATACAGCAGCATCTAACACTGCTGTTATTAGGTAGAAATAGGTGTGGCGGTGGTACCGCCGGAGACGAACCACAAAGGGTTCTACCACCTTTAAATAATTTTGAAGGTGGTAGAACTCTTTTTAAAATTTTTTTATATTATAAGAGTAGCACCCTTGGACATCTATAATTAAGCCCAGATAATATTATATTCCTAGCTGAGATCGACTACAGATACGCTTCTACCCCTGAGGACTAAGCTGGAATGCCTCGGAAGTGTTTATCTCCCTTGCTACACTGTTCAAACCAGAACACTGCAGCGCTTAAGTTAGTGTGTGACGGTGGTGCCACCGTTGTTGTGCCACAGTGTTCTACCTTTAAAACAATGCATGCAATCTGTCCTAATTTCGATAAAAGAAATGCCTTGTAAAAACCGAAAGATATACACAAGAAAGATTGTTAAACGAGATCTTATCGTAATTCTCGATGATTCGAGTAATAACTCAGATGGGAAATGACAAATTAATATGGAAACAGTATTCCACCCAATTAACTTACTTTGGGCGGGCGTGCTCTATCTCAGATCGGAGCGTCAACAGTACGGAGACGAAATTGTTATAATTTGAATACTATATCAACTAGGTCTAGTGATGTGCCGAGTCGGCCAATTTTGTATTCGAGTACTTTAGTACCCAAAAAACTCGAGTCCAGATTATTCACAATATACTCGAGTTAACATGAAGTATCGAGTAATTTGGAGTACTTTGTAACACACAGTCCAATAGCACAAAGATCAAGAAATTAAACAAGTTGTAACATGCACGATTCTTGCTGTATTCACTCGTTTGCCTATATAAGGCACCTAAGACTGGAGTCAGTGTACGAATACGTCAGTATTCTAGTATCACTACTCGAGTATGCGAGTTTATGTACTCGAGTACTGACTCGAGTCGACCCGACTCGGCACATCTCTAACTAGGTCTTTCGTTTATGGTGTAAACGATTTTCCTTAAGGCACTTGGTAATAGAAGTGACAGTAAGACAAGCCATCGAATCATACATTTGCCGACAGTAATGTTTTAAAATATGCTGCCCTTTTTAATTCAATAGTTTAGTTTAAGAATCTTCAGACGAGATGTTTGGTAACAGCCCGCTCGAGCTCCTAAGAAAATCAACCGGCAGACTAGATCGCAGGTCAATACATCACAGAATATTGGAGGTCGGAGGGCCGCAGCAACATATACCTACGTCAATTTTTACTATCTTTTGTATAAATAAGTCAGCGAAAAAAATTGTAATTATGGTAGACTCTGCGTTATATTTACTATAATTCGTACTTCGTACTACTATAAGTCGTACATAAATTGATTTATCGCCGCGGGTTGTAATTCGAACAGTCCCACGCTAAATAATTGGCCTTAATTTTGCAGCCCCTAAATGTATTGGCAGAAGGTCGTGCTAAAAAATTTGACATAAATATACATACGTACAAACATATATACGTGCATACGTTCCAATAACTTTATTCTCCGCAGTCAGATAAAAAATGTATCATCATCAACAACCCAATATGTCCCACTGCTGAGCACGGGTCTCCTCTCTAAGTGAGAGGGATTAGGCCATAGTCCACCGCGCTGGCCAAGTGCGTATTGGTAGACTTCACATACCTTTTGAGATTTTATTTAATAAAGGTAGGCAGGTTTTCTCACGATGTTTTCCTTCACCGCTTAAGCAAGTGATAATTAATTTCTAATACGCACATAATTTTGAAAATCAGAGGTGCATGCCTGGGATTTGAACCTCGGACCCCTCGATCAAGAGGCCGAGTTTCTTAACCACTGCTATCACTGCTGTAAAAAAAAATGTATATTGAACTAAAATTAAAATGCATAGAGATTCTACACAACAAAATGTGATTTAATTCTTCTTAAAAACATATTACGTTTAACATTTAATGTTCAAAAAAATTCAATGCTCGTTAATTAACGCGGCTGGCGACCATTACAAGATTGAAATGCTGCATGTTTATTTTAAACTACAAATTCACAGCTAGTCCGAAGAAGTTTTAAACATTAATTTTAAAACCGCTATATTTATTCACGCAACTTAGGCTTCTACGTGGTAAAGATTTTTTAATAATATGATAGTAGCAAATGATTATGCAGGTCATCTCATGATAAGTGGCTACTGCCACCCATGAACGTCTGTAAAGAAGGCCTGATAAGATCAGATTCCTACCTAAGTCTGCAACAAATGCGTTGCTACCTTTGAAGAACACGTTGAAACCCCTCGGTTAAGTGCCTTCCTTACCGCACTCCCAGAACATAGTAGCCCTGCACACTGCTGTAGTGTACTAAATAGCTTCGCAGAAAGATTGCACCGCCTGCCACGACCTATCACGTCCAACGTAACGTTTAACGTGGCGTGACCCACAATCGGGAGCGAGAATTCGACCCCTCATACAGAGCTGACCGCGCTGCAGTCAGCATTCCACGCAAGACAACATCCAGCGTGTGCCGGACCACCTCATCAAAACAATCGTCGCAGTTTTTTCATAATTCATCCATCCATCAGCCTTTACTGGTCCACTGCTGGACATAGGCCTCCCCTAGTCTGCGCCACTCCGACCGTCTGCATCCAGCGGTTATCCGCCGTCCGCTTCAGGTCGTCAGTCCACCTGGTCGGGGGGCGTTTTATATAATAATAATTATAAAATTATAATTGCGGAGAAATTCTCATGAATGGGAGGGCCATTCGGGACAGTGGAAGGGGTATGTTGAACTCTTACCGACTAAAACTCCGCGGCGTTCCTCTGGATGTTCGATGCCGGGTCACGAGAAGCGAACCTAACCGAAACTACCCTAACTATAAGAGATATTTTACACTGTTTATGCCCAAGAATATTCATTCTCATATTATACTCATAAAACCTTGTTGCCCAGTGAGAAAGCACCTTAACTTCAGCGCAGGTTCCTAAAGTTTCTCACGAGTAACTTAATTTCTTCGCAAAAGAACTTATGAGGGCCTCAGAGATTGTATGCCAAGAATAATATATTTCGCTTTGAGGCAGATAGTGGATATGAATATTATACATTATATACCCATACATTGTGCTAAGAATAGATTTCTTTTAAAGTTATGAAGGTCTTGGAAGATGAATTAAAACATCGGTTAAGTGCGAGTCGCTCACAAATGGTTCCGTACCACTGTTTTATGTACTAAGTAACGTTCCTATGTTTTGTCATTATTAAGGTCGAGCAAATACAGCTCGAAGGAAAGCAGCTTTTATTATATTTTTTAACTTTTATTACATTATTGATTTATAATTTAAAAATTAATTAATTAAATATACATATATATTAATTTAATATACATCGTAAAAATTGTCTACCCATTACGGTTTAAAAGACACAGCTTTGTAACAGACGAAAGGAAACCAAAGCTTTAGGAATAGGGTTCCGTTTTTTTGATACGGAACCCTAAAAAAGAATGAGCCTTGACGTCAATTACACGCTCGGTTTGCTGTCAGTTTTACACAGCAGTAAACATTTTAACTGACGGTAAAATGATCGTGTAAACGGTAGCTGAAATTGAGTGACAAATATTCAGGGAGTCGCTTGCATTCCACACCTCATCTTTCATTCATATTGAAAATTGGAATGATTGGCTGAATAATTGGAATTTCATGAACATCAGCTAGACAAATATTGACCAACGTATTAAGCCTTGATTAAAATAAATTAATAAAGTAATAGAATAGATATATATCTATAGTAAAGAGAAAAACTTTGTTTGTTGATTGTAATGAATAGGCTCAAATTCGAAAGCTACATTATCCACGAGTAACATAGTCTATATTTAAATGAAATATATTTGATAAACAGATATTGAGGTGGTACAAAGTTTGTCGGGTCAGCTAGTATCTTGCTTTAGTATATTGCTTTTACCCGCGGCTCCGCTCGCGTTCAGAGGTCGCGGACCGATGACATCAATTAGTGAGTGGCACAGTTCGTTTTTTTTTTTTTATTACACTTTATTGACCAATAAAAACTAGTGGTACAATAGGCGGACTTAATGCTAAGTAGCATTTTCTACCAGTCAACCTTAAGGATGTGCAGAAAATATAAAGGCGGCGCACAATACATTTAATATTTAAGATAATTAAAAGAAAAGAAAAATATATATAGAAAAAAAGAAAACAAAAGAATAAAAGGATAGAAAAAGAAAGTCAAACATGAGAATATAAAGAAAAGAGAGTGAAAAAAAGACATAAATAGATATATAGAAAATAAATAGATAACTAGGATAAGCAAGGATTTTTAATTAAAGATACCCCATGTCCTTTCCCGGGCGCCTGACAACCTATGTACAAAACTTCATGACGATCCATTTTGTAGTTAAGGCATAAAAGCGTAGCTGGAAAACTCACATTCGCATTTATAAGTTAGTAAGGATGGCCATTCTTAAAAAACACTAGTGTTCTAATAAAATATATAACACTTTCTTCGTAGAAAACCTAGTATTCTCGTAGCTGATGTGCCGTTTTTAATTTTTTTCATCCTTCATCGCCCATGAGTCACGGCAGAATATAACGCACGTGACGCACTTACCAAGGTACGCTAGAATTATATTGACAGTTTTATATTGATGAACAGAATAACAATTACGTAGATAATTACCTAGATAATTAATTTATAAACGTTATAATATTGTGTGTGGCAAGAATCAAACCTGAAATCCTTTCCGTATAGATTCCCCGAAAACGAATATAATCTTGTACAGACTTTATATATCAATAAAGAATCTGACATCTAATGTTAACATTTAAAATCCGTTCACAGGGGGAAGGCATAGGCCTTACCGCATGAAATTCACTTTTCCCTTTTAAATATTCCATGGGCCGACAGCCATTCATCCCGCGTCGCTCATGAGTCACGGCAGAATATAACGCACGTGACGCACTTACCAAGATACGCTAGATTTATATTGACAGTTTTATATTCAATACATTCTCATAAATAATCTCTAAACCGAGGATAACAATACCTATTAAATATATTTTTGAAATATGAATATTAAGATTTAATAATAATAATAATAAAGATTACTCATGAGTATTATCGAGGTACTGAAGATCTTTTATGAATTCAGTAAATCCAATTTCTTTCGGCTTATCTTTTTTCATTATATTAATTTACAAGATATATTCAAGGTGAACTTTAACGTGAAAACATCAAAACAGGGGATTATATCCAATTATATTTACAGATTTAATTTACTTGTATCAAAGTTATAATAATATAATATAGTAAGGTCGTATAATAAAAGAAAATAAAGAAACAGATTTCAATTATAAAAGATGTGTTGATCTTCAGACAGCTCAACTGATTTACTGATTAAAGTAGCTAAGAACATCCCCGTTTCAGTACTTTTTGAATTAAAAAAAACTTAAAATTCATCCGTTTAGAAGCTACGATACCAGAAACAAAAACTAAAAATAATCTTATATATAAAATTCTCGTGTCACAATGTTAGTACTCCTCCGAAAGGCCTTTACCGATTTTCACCAAATTTTATATGCTTATTCAGTAGGTCTGAGAATCGTCTAATATCTATTTTTCATACCCCTAAGTGATAAGGGTTGATCGCCCTTAACATTTTTTATTTATATGACAACACGTTTGCCGGGTGCTAGTAGTTAGATATATTTTGTATTTTACAGAACTAAACTTTAAACAATTAATCATTTCCTTTATCGCATTTTGTTACTGTACTTTCTTTACTGTAATTTATTAATATAAAGAATTGTATATTTGTCTTTACATCACTAGATACATTAAGTCAAATCTTTGTAAATATATAAAACAGGCATCAAACATCTCACAGTCTAATGTGCCTCAAATCGACAAAGTGCAGATAGGGTGTAGATTGTTGTCGGTTTCCAATATTCAACCATAGTTTCCAACTTTCGTCGAGGGTCGGGTTCGCGCTAACGAGGAGCGTTCCATTTCCATTCTTTGTCGGCCGCAGCGAGCGCTTATGCAAATCCAATTTTAATTGGTTCTATCAAATTCACTTCTCCTGTTTGGCTTATTGATTCTGAGATCGTTTTCCAGATTTTGGATTTATGATCAGGACTTATCAAAGTGATTCTTACATTGATGTTAAAATATATCTTGAATCTCATAAAAAAAAGTTATAACGAGTCATTAATCAAACATTATATAAAAAAAAAACTATTTTTAATATGATTATGTGACAGATAAAACGGCGTAGTCTAACATGTTTCACTAGGGTAAATTTGTCATTGTATATTTTGAAAATAAAGATGTATGTTACAGAGTTTTTTGCCGCTTCTTCTTCATAACGAAACACTTTGGGAAGTACTAGTAAAGGATCTACTTTGAATAAAATATTTTTAATTTTAGATTTCTTTGATGTCTTCACAATTAGTCTTTACATCAACTGTAGTTTAATTAATGCCTAAGATAAGTCGTGAAATTCGAAAAGATCCTTAACTCAAATAACTAATCAGGATTCTTGGAAAATAGCGAATTACAAAGGATCCTCATTTTGTTCTTTTAATACTAAATTTTCTTAATTATGTTACGGCATAGCGACTAATGAATTACATTTATAAAATACTCAACTGCTCTATTTAAGTACAAACAAGTCCTTTTGTACTTAGTTATCAAATAAACTTGCTAAAAGGGTCATCTCGTCCTGACCTCTTGTCACTTCACTAAGCTACCTCTTGACCACTTGACATAAATGTAAAGCTTAGTTGAAACTATTAAGCATTCTGTTTATCGCTGTTTATTTAAATATATTTAACTAAGCCTTCGTTTAACAAATTTTCAATTTCATGACCTTAATATACGATCTCAAATCCTTAACTAGCGCACATGTTCCCGTTTTGTTTAAAACCGCAATCGGTGTTCATAGTTCGTTTCGGATGATACTTTTTCACGCAATCCGGTGGCAATTTCTATTAACTCGGGAATCAGCGAGGGACGCGACCGCACGCTATACGTCCCGCTGCACATTGTGTTGCATGTTCCGTAATGGTTTTTATCGCTTGTCTGACTTTTATCTTTTTTTAAAGCGTTTTATATCATATATTTCGTGTCCGTCTATTAATTTCATGAAATCATCGAGTCGTTTATTTAGAGATGTTTTTTGGTTAATGATTTGTTTTTGTGTTTCCTTTATTGTTGGTCTGGCTTCATTTCAAAACTAAATCACGTTTAGTGATGTTAATACTAAGGAAATCTTTCCATTAGAAAATAGTATATAATAGAATAGAATTTATATCACCTGTTGAATCTATATTTACCTTATAGCAAATGGTCTCTCTTCTATGTTTTTTTCTGAAATGTATCTACGGTTACCTAAATTTACTAATGTCAATCAATCTCTATTGTTATCGAATTGTCATGAAGTTTTTATATTAACAGTGTATATAGTCAACAGTTTAATATTTGAAGAGAGAAGGCCATTAACAGTGGCATTTTTTAGTGAGATCAGATCGGTGGTCAGACAAGACATGTAATTGGAGGATATAATGAATAGTGTGTGCAACAGTGACAATGTGAAAAGACCCTGATGGTTCCAATAAATCATATGTGACAATTATTTTTAATTGATTGCCAGTGCAGTATGCTCGGCTCCCTGTAATACTGGAAAATTATGTTCCCCGTATTTTATCTTATTAAATTACACGATGAGGCTTCACATAATTGATGAAGTCGATATTTGTCGGAAGTCAATTGCAATGAAATTAATATTGCATGATATTTCGTGCGATAACTAATTACTAACTAATAAATATAGTTTAAAAAATTAAAAAGTGTGGGGTGCTCCATTTATCAGGTTCGAAAAGCGCCCCACACTTTTTCCACAATTATATAGTATTATTTACTGTTCCTTAATTGATTCCTAGATTGAAGATTATTTTTTGCTTTTTAGTTGATTTTAACATAAAAGCGTGTTTTTTAGTTTTTTAAACTATATTTATTTTATTAATTTTTAGTATTTCTTGTTATAGCGACCACCATCATGCATCGTTTGTAAAAAAATCAAGTGTCTATCTATTACGGTTTAAGAGATAAAGTCCTGTGACTCACGAACAGACAGCGGAGGGTTTCGTTTTATCCTTTGAGTACGGAATCCTAAAAATCATCCTACAAGATGGCATTATAGATATGTTTCAGTACATTTGAGTTATAGGGAAATAACATTATTATTTTCCAAAGCTAAAAATCAATCTAGTAACTTTGCCTGAACGCTCCATAAGGCGCTTTCTCTCGCCTCGAAAATCGTTAATCCTGAGGATATTGATAAGGACAATGGTACAAAATTATTAAAATCGTGTATTGTCATCGGTTCTTGATAATTCTTCAAAATTTTGAATTACACTAAACGTTCAAAGTGGATAGAAATCGGGCTCAAAGATTTCGTTACTGTTACGTACATACATACAAACGTACAACCCAAGCTAATAAAAGCGTGTTAAAAAGTAACACTAGTTTTAACAATGAAGAAAAAAATTGTGATAAACTACTCTTCACTAAAATGTTTACAAACAAAATTATGATCACAATGTTAGAAACTATTTTCATGTTAGATGTACTAGATAGTGTTAGTAAACATTTCTAAACTAGTTAACTAATATAAATGTAATGTAATAAAAATGTTTGGAAACATTTTTAAACAGCAGTGTGGCAGCACGTTATTATCTTATATATAAAATTCTCGTGTCAGTGTTGGTTACCCTACTCCTCCGACACGGCTTTACCGATTTTCACCAATTTTTTTTTATTATTAATTTTATATTCAGTAGGTCTGAGAATAGGCTACTATCTTTTTTTCATACCCCTTAGTGATAAGTGTTGTTCACCCTTAACATTTTTTTTTATGTATATGGCAACACAACTTTTGCCAGGTCAGCTAGTTAAGACACAAAAAACCCACAGCTTGATAATAAAGTCACATACCTCACACCCTCAATTTAGACGAATCACCAACACCTCATACGTTAAATAGGTCAAGTCTGGGCGTGTCGATGATAGTTGGAAGGTGGTAGAACCCTTTGTGGTTCGACTCCGGCGGCACCACCGCCACACCTATTTCTACCTAATAACGGCGTTAGGCGCTGCTGTGTTCCGTTTGAAGGTAGACAGAATTTTCCGAGGCGTTCCAGCTTAGTCCTCAGGGGTATCGGCGCATCTATGGCCGACCTCAGGTAGGAATAACTAATCCTATCTTTAGGGTTGATTACAGACGTCCATAGGCGGCAGTAACCACTTACCATCAGGTGGACTGCATGCTCGTCTGCTACTTCTATATTATAAAAAAAAAGTTATATTCAAAAAAACATTACCCTCCGTTATCGCGTAAAAATAAGAATAATAATTATGTTTTTAGCTAAACCAGATTCATTAAATATAGGCCAACAATGTTAGATAAACTAGTTACCTAGGATAACTAGGTGTCCAAATATAATTGAAATATGAAACTTAAGGTCCAGTTACGTTGTAATGAAATATAGGGAGATATTATTGTATTGAGAATTTAAATGAGACTTAGGTATGGACCCTCATCTGAATAACGTATTTATGAACATGTAATTTAGCTAAAGTATTTTTAGAATTGATTGTTTATGTAATGAGATTTTCAGAATAGGATTTGAAAATGGGTAATGATTTCAAATAAATTACTTATTTTCATAAGTCTGCAAATTTTCATGTAATAAAATCTAAAGTACGGGAATTATAAGTTAAGGGTTACGTTTTAGGATAATCATCTATGCATTTATCTATTTGTCGCTCATTTATCGCAACGCATTATACAAATTTACAGTAGATATTATTTTACCAATGATTACTTAAAATTGGTAGTTACCTCGATAAGCACCCACCATAAATCAAAAATCCTAATCTGGAAAGCCATCTCAGAATCAATAAGCCAAACAGAAGTAAATTTGATAGAAGCAATTAAAATTGGATTTGCATAAGCGCTCGCTAAGGCCGACAAAGAATGGAAATGGACCGCTCCTCGTTAGCGCGAACCCGACCCTCGACGGAAGTTGGAAACTATGGTTGAATATTGGAAACCGACAACAATCTACACCCTATCTGGACTTTGTCGGTTTGAGGCACATTAAACTGAACGTTTGATACCTGCTTTATAGGTTTACGGTGATTTAACCCACTTAAATTGTCTAAATGAATATTCATTTTTTATATTATAAGTACAAATAAAAGTAATTAAATGTGATGAAGGAAATGCAAGTAAATGATTAATTGCACTTGTCTTAGTTTTTCGTCTGTGAGATTAAATATATTATATTCTAACATCAATGTAAGAATCACTTTGATAAGCGTTGATCATAAATCCAAAATCTGGAAAGCGATTTCAGAATCAATAAGCCAAACAGGAGAAGTGAATTTGATAGAAGCAATTAAAATGGGATTTGCATAAGCGCTCGCTACGGCCGACAAAGAATGGAAATGGAACGCTCCTCGTTAGCGCGAACCCGACCCTCGACGGAAGTTGGAAACTATGGTTGAATATTGGAAACCGACAACAATCTACAGCCTATCTGCACTTTGTCGGTCTAAGGCACATTAAACTGAAGTTTGATACCTGATTTATAGATTTACGGTGAATTAACCCACTTAAATTGTCTAAATGAATATTCATTTTTTATATTATAAGTACAAAAAAAAGTAATTAAATGTGATCAAGGAAATGCAAGTAAATGATTAATTGCACTTGTCTAAGTTTTTCGTCTGTGAGATTAAATATATTATATTCTTACATCAATGTAAGAATCACTTTGATAAGTCCCGATCATAATACCAAAATCTGAAAAGCGATCTCAGAATCAATAAACCAAACAGGAGAAGTGAATTTGATAGAAGCAATTAAAATGGGATTTGCATAAGCGCTCGCTACGGCCGACAAAGAATGGAAATGGAACGTCCTCGTGAGCGCGAACCCGACCCTCGACGGAAGTTGGAAACTATGGTTGAATATTGGAAACCGACAACAATCTACAGACTATCTGGACTTTGTCGGTCTGAAGCACATTAAAGTGAACGTTTGATACTTGGTTTATAGGTTTACGGTGATTTATCCTACTAAAATTGTCTAAGTGGATATTCATATTTATTTATTTTTATTTTAGAAATAAATGTAACAAAATGCGATCAAAAGAATGAAACTGATGATTAATTGCAGCTGTTAGTACCATTACAGTAGTAATAAGTAATATCTATTTTAAAATTCTTTTTTTAACAAAAAAAAACTAAAAGAAATAGATGTATTTTTATTCTTTCAAAGTTATTTTCGTTGTCTCTAAGTTCGAAAACATCACAAAACATCTGAGTACTTATCAAATACAGTATTCTGATACTGGATAAGTTTAGTCCAAGTAAGTAAAATAAACAAGTTTTCCACTTAATAATACCTAGAAAATAGGTAAGTAGAAAATTTTAAATATCGATAAAAAGTCTTTACCAAGAGAAATGGTGAAATGTGGAGTTTTCATTATTATATCATTACAACAAAAATAATCCTCACACAACTTAAAAGTATTTTGAAATGAAGATATTCAAGATATCTATTCGTATATTTATACTGTTACGAGTAAAAGCTATAAAGAGCTCCTCCATGTTCAAAAGAAGTTTCTCAGCAAGAACTTGACCTAATTAAAGTGTTTGATTCGAATAAACTAAGTGTACTAAACTAGACCGATTATACGTTTAATTAAAGTGAATTCGACCGTTATGATAGAAGCGAGTAATTAAAAACGGATTTTGTGGTTTCGGTGTTGCCGACTAAGGGTGCCTCTCCATAGATGTGCGAGGTAGCTAAGCCGTGTGCGATAAGCTAAGCTTCGGTGCTAAGCGAGTGTTATGAAAATGTTACTCCTACACCGGTCGCATCTTAGCACCTTAGCTCCAATGTGAGTTCGCATCCCTCCATATAACTAGCCAATTATTATTATTTCATACAAATAAAAACCCCGCTCCAAAAAATCAGTCGAGTTCAAAACTGCGGGCACTTCTACAATTTAAACGGATCTAATTATCCCATATCTAAAAATCCATCAAGCCCTGTGGGCTGCAGGAAATGGCAAAGAAAGGAAAATACACACACACACACACACACAAATGCACAGACACACTAAAAACATTACCTCCGCAGTCTGGTAAAAAAATAACATATCTACCAGAGCTTAGCTAAGCTGCGCAATGAAAATCAAGCAATCCTATTTGTGGATTTCACACACATCTATAGTTTAGCTGCTTCCCACGTCTCTAGTGGAAGAACACCCTAAAACTGAAAATGAAAGGTTCATCGTTAGCGCATAACCTCGACGAGAAAAAGCAATAAGTGAAAATTGGAAAACTAAAACTAGTCAATTTACACTTCATCAACTCTGCAGTTGTAGTAAGAAGGTTTTTCGTGCGAAGCAATAGTTAGTTTCAATTTAGCATTATAAGGTAAACTTTTTAAAAATAATTTTGAATTTAGAAATGATTCAAGAGCTTCTAAGCATAAGCCCAACACGTTTTTTGAAACCAAAAAGGAAATGTATTTCCACGAAGGAAATGTTTAAAGAAAACAGATGTTTTTAACATTATTATCCGTACTTCATTTTCAAAAGTAAGTGCTATATAATTTATTGAGTAAATGAATGAAAACGTAAGTGACTGTAATTCGGTCAATGAAAAGTTCGTTAGTGTAGAGCAAATCCGCACCTCGAGTGCGAAATTGAAATAAATGGGTGAAAATTGGTAACGACAGTCTGTAGTGCATTTCCTTTTGTTTTAAACAGTTTTTCATGACTGACTGAAATACTTTGCATGCTAAAGCTTCAATTTTTTTTTTAATTTTAATATGGGAATTTGGGGAGTCGAATCCAACCTCTTTGCTTAGACGAAATTTAAGTCATACAAATTTTGTATGTATTTTCATATACTTTAACATTATAATACCAAATTATCTAAAATCTATTTTATATAAGTGAAATGGGCAATAATACAGTTAATTAGATTCTTAACTAGTATTTGAAACAAATTTAACAATGTTTGAAAGTTTATCGTCTAAGTATTTAGCGTTGGTAACTGAAGAGGGACGTCTTTGTAAATTGTAATGTAATTGTAAATTAACAACCTCTGTAGTTCTACTTAGAGCTCTTTATTAATTACTAGTCTATGAACACAAAATGTATTATGGACAAATTCGATACCTTTCTTACCACCTTCAAAGTAATAATAAGTACTAAACTTTATATACTACTAAGGTAGTACTGATCGGAAAAAAATACAAAAACCAATAATAGAATTAAATGAACGAATTAATCCAGACTTTCACACAACAACCAAACAATACAAAAATACATACGTTGAAAAACCTTACCCTTGCTACAAAGGGAGATCAACCAAATCTTACTGACATGAACCAACAACAAGAGAAGTCGAAGCTATTAAATTCTGAAAAGAACGCAAATGAAACGGAGTTCGTTAGCGTGAATCCGCACCGCGAGTGATGTAAAATTGCAATAAATGGCTGAAAATTGGAAACTGGCAACAGTCTGCAACTTATTTGCGAATTTACACTTTCTGTGTGCATGGTGAGTGCTGAGGGATATATTTTGGGATTGATTGTCGTATTTGTCGTAACGCAGTCCATCTGGTGTAAAATGTCACAAGTTTTTGGAAATACGCATGAAATTATTAAAGAAGCAGTTCTTTATTGTTGTAGGAGGATGTGAAGGCCATCTGACTTACATTTTTTTTTTTATAATATAAGAGTAGCAGACGAGCATGCAGTCCACCTGATGGTAAGTTGCTACTGCCGCCCATGGACATCTGTAATCAACCCCAGATAGGATTAGATATTCCTACCTGAGGTCAGCCACAGATGCGCCGCTACCCCTGAGGACTAAGCTGGAACGCCTCGGAAAAAGCTGTCTCCCTTACCACACCCTTCAAACCGGAACACAGCAGCGCCTAACACTGCTGTTATTAGGTAGAAATAGGTGTGGCGGTGGTGCCGCCGGAGTCGAACCACAAAGGGTTCTACCACCTTCGATGATATTATGAACGTTATTATTATGAACTTCATGTGGAGCTTTTGTTCTAACGGAGTTGGTCACAGATTTCCATGGGAACATTGTCTAAATGCTATAAGGAGAATTGCATGTTCTTGCTACTTCAATCTTATAAAAAAGACGGTCCTTAACTAAGTAGAAACAAGTTATTAGCCAGTTATGAAATAATTTCTATTAATATCATCTCCTTAAAAAACTTTAATATATTATCTCAAATCGGTTCAAATTAAAATAAATTATATTTACATTTATTAACAATTATACAAGTTAGTTTAATAATATATAAGTACCCGCAACAAACACTTCACAATATGAAATTAATAATACGAAAGAGCATAAAAACAGTGCGATTTTAAACAACTCTACTATAGAGGATCACTTCATTACGGAGACGTAAATCGCTCGATTGCTGTTTGCGAAGTTGAAACAAGCAAACTCATATGGAAACCGCGGAAGGTAACAGTATTTTTAATTAGCCTCGTTTTTGTGGAATCACGTATACAAATTGGCGACGAGTTCCCGCCCGCAGTGCCGATCGTGTACACAATATTTTAATTTTTACTGTCCTATATTTTCTTTGTAAAATTATCTAGGGAGTTTTTTAAGCGGGACTTTCACGGGATGATTTCATGGTAGCCCCGCTTAAGTACTGGATAACTATGTTGCCTTACTAGCGTAGATGTGTAAGGAAGCCATTGAACGAAATTTTATTAAATGAAAATGAAGAAATCCTAATGATGAATTTGATACACATCTAACTTAGTTACATCGCATATTTCTGGTGGAAAGGCAACCTTAATCTCGTTAGTTCTAATGGCAGGTACACTAGTTTGAGATCAGTAATAGTAAGCATAAGCTCTAAAAAGACAGACGATACCTAATTAACTTGTCCTACAGTCCGTGACAGATAACCATGTATCTACTATGGCACTGAGCATTAAGAGTATTATATACAAATTTCTGCTTTATCACATAAAATGACGCTTAGCTCAGATTTACACGAAGTCGTAAAATAATTCGTAATTACGACGCGACGTGTAACTCTGTAATTTTTAATAACCGCCATTTTGTTCAATCACGTGCTAGCGGCATCCATCTTGTGTTTGGAGACTCAGTCCGTTTAACGAATGAAATATTGGACGCTGCTGTAACAACGTGACAAGGAATTATTACCAGCCCCATATCCTCGTTACTGGATGTACAGTTTTTGAAATGGGGTGGATCGTGCCCGAAATAAAGAGTAACTTTCTACGTAAGTAGGGAGTATATTATTATTACTTGCGAAACCACTCAGAAGTATTAGAAAGATTACGTTTGATTTTATACCAGCGACGAAAAGATATCGGGTCATTGAACTTTTTTTAGATTGTATATCTCCCTATAAAACTCTGATGTTAAAGTGTATCAAAAGCCAGAACAAAAATAAATATAGTTTAAAAAACTAAAAAACACGCTTTTATGTTAAAATCAACTAAAAAGCAAAAAATAATCTTCAATCTAGGAATCAATTAAGGAACAGTAAATAGTATAATTGTGGAAAAAGTGTGGGGTGCTCCATTTATCAGGTTCGAAAAGCGCCCCACACTTTTTCCACAATTATACTATTTACTGTTCCTTAATTGATTCCTAGATTGAAGATTATTTTTTGCTTTTTAGTTGATTTTAACATAAAAGCGTGTTTTTTAGTTTTTTAAACTATATTTATTTTATTATTTTTAGTATTTGTTGTTATAGCGACCACCATCATGCATCGTTTGTAAAAAAATCAAGTGTCTATCTATTACGGTTTAAGAGATAAAGCCCTGTGTCTCAAGAACAGACAGCGGAGGGTTTCGTTTTATCCTTTGAGTACGGAATCCTAAAAATCATTCTACAAGATGGCATTATAGATATGTTTCAGTACATTTGAGTTATAGGGAAATAATATTATTATTTTCCAAAGCTAAAAATCAATCTAGTAACTTTGCCTGAACGCTCCATAAGGCGCTTTCTCTCGCCTCGAAAATCGTTAATCCTGAGGATATTGATAAGGACAATGGTACAAAATTATTAAAATCGTGTATTTTCATCGGTCCTCAATAAATCTACAAAGTTTGAACGAAATCTGGCCGTTTAAAGTGGGTCAAAATCGCGCCCAAAGAAGTCGGTTACAAACATACAAACAAACATACAGGTGAAGCTAATAAAAAGCGTGTAAAAAATCAATTTTTTTTATCTTGTAAAGACAGAGAAAATGTATTATTCATATAAGCTTTATATTTATAAATATACATCTACCCGCATGTTATCCTATACGTCGGGCTGCAGTACTTATCGAAGTAGTCAAACAGTATTTCCTTAATTTTAGGGATCCTTATTATTCTTAATTTCTGCGTGTAATATTTTTACTCTGACATGAATGTAAACATGTACAAAGTTCTATACTTGTATATTCAGATCGCCTTGGCTCTTATTATACACGGAGAGCTCCTCCTTCACACGCGGTCCTTTCAAGGCGCTACGAAGTATTTTAATTAGTGAAGCAGTTTCTTTCCACGTTATATTTTGAAACGATGTTCCTGAGATCCGCGCTTAGACAGGCAGAGATAAAGGATGTAAGAAAATCAAGTACCAACAGCGTGTTACGTTTACTAAATCAGTAATAAGAAGTTCGTTATTCCTTTCAATTCCCTGTATACTGTTAAAATATTCTTTCTTAAAACTTTATTAACTTTTTCGGTTTTAGATACAATTCATTATACTTATTATTGTTATACTATTATTAATTATAATCAGATTACTAACGCAGGATGGCATATAATATTTTTTTTTTATAATGTAGGAGTAGCAGACGAGCATGCAGTCCACCTGATGGTAAGTGACCATGGAAATCTGTAATCAACCCCAGATAGAATTAGATATTCCTACCTGAGGACGACCGCTACCCCTGAGGACTAAGCTGGAACGCCTCGGAAAAGTATGTGTCCCTTACCACACCCTTCAAAACGGAACACAGCAGCGCGTAACACTGCTGTTATAAGGCAGAAATAGGTGTGGCGGTGGTGCCGCCGGAGTCGAACCACAAAGGGTTCTACCACCTTCAAATATTTTTTAAAATTGTAAATAGTTTTTTAAGATTGTAATTTTCTCTGTAACTGAATTGTACTTATTCTTATCTTTAACCATAAATTTCTAATATATGTAGGCTTCGCTTTTGTCCATGTAAATATCAACGTGCCTGTAACTTCGACATTCTTTACTGTAATATTATAATTCGTGCCTAAAATTTCGGCTTTACGAGATAGTCATCACTAACAACCCATTATCGTCCCACTGCTAGACACGGGTCCCCTCTCATAATGAGAAGGATTAGGTCATAGTCCACCGCACTGGCCAAGTGCATGTTGGTAGACTTCACATACCTTTGAGATGTTTTTTTTATAAATCTCACAGGTATACCTGTATAGTAGGAAACCTGTTTCCTCACGATGTTTTCCTTCACCGTTTAAGCAAGTGATAATTAGTTTCTAATACGCACATAAATTTGACAAATCAGAGGTGCGTGTGCCTGGGAGTTGAACCTCGGACCCCTCGATCGAGAGGCCGAGTATGAATAGACCCAAATAACTCGAGGTCTGCAAACTACCTGAGATAATACTTAGACCGTTAGAATGTTACTGTTTAATCATAATTTTGGAGTGCCTACGGGGTGTTCGGGATTAATTTTTGGCTTTACAAAGGTCGAAAGTCAGGCTTATTTGCTTTATTGTTCTATGAAATTTCATTAAGGATTGGACGTAAGTTTTCTTTAGCTCTGTTATTTATTCTACTTTCAAACAATAAATTACTACTACATTATTTACTATGAAAGGCTAAAAATGAGGAAAATTGATTACATAAGTATAGTCTAGAACACAATTACCATTAAATAATTACCATTAACAGATTTCAACATCAAAACGTTAATGTAAAAGAAATTTAAAAGTAATAGGCAGAAACATTGAAAAACTTATCTTCGCTACTTAATCTTTATAATTTCAGCCATTTTCATCTGAAATCAGAAAAGAAATGCGACCCGCCCCAAGAATCCGCTCGACAATAAGCGTTGAGGGCAACCGCCTTCATTTTGTCTCAGCGAAATTAGATTCTTGCCTTACCTGCGCAGCGCGCTTATTGAATTTTGATATTATACCGAGTTACATTGTCAATACCCCGAGCATAGATTAGTAAAGATACTTCGCCGCCTTGAAATTGAATGAAGCCAAAAACGACTTATTAGTAAGTTTTTTTTTTTAATTCTTGACAAATAAAAACATTTTTAGAGAAAATTTACGCGTAATAATGCTGCGTAATTTACATAATAAATAAATAATTATTTCAAATATTTTAGGGACATTTTAGCACGGAGACGTGGCAAAACTTTTTTACGCAACTATTTCAATTCTCAAAACTGGGTACATTTTCTTGTTAGGAGTAAGTAATCTTTACTTATCTATGACCCCGAGTTACTAATTTACGCCGCTAGAGGCGCTGCTGCATATAAAATAATTCAAGCAACCGGTAGCGGCAAAAAATTTTGTTCATACATAATACCTCGTAAAAAAGAAAATTTGTATATTTCTGTAATGTACAAAGTGTATTGAGGGTTGCATATTTAAAGCAAGTTCACGTGTTTAGTATTCGGATGTAGCAACTGCAATTGTGATAAATCTCGTGTCTTACTTGGGATTATTTACTGATATCCATAAGTAGTAGTGACTTTTTAAAAGTATAAGTCCAAAGAAAAAATAGTACGTGTTAGAGTTCAGACACGGGCCGTGCCTGTCTAAATATTGAAAAGACAGTTTATTAAAAAATACCAAGCATGTACATCAAAGAACTATATCGCCGTAAAAACTGACGGGATTCTAAAGTATCAGGCCTCTGTATAAAGAGCAAAAAATCGCCCTAACGATACAAAAACTATACGAAAGCGTCAAAACCGTTTGTTCGCGCTCCACTGACATTAGTTTAACTGACAGGAACTGACGGAAGGTTTTATGATTAAGCCGAACCCTTATAATATCTGCCTGACAAACTCTGTCCCTTTCAAATTGTGCCACTTGGGCCTTGCGTGGTTTGCTTAACGAATCCACATTAATTAGAGTAATTAAATTATATACGATAGTAGTATACGAGGAATTGAATTCAATATCTCCTATCTTGGCAGCGTCTTCACGTAAGGTTGTTTAGTTTCTATGGTCAGTGGTCACCCATGCAAAGTGAATGTAGTGAAAAGAAAATATTTTTATCCAAATGTAGAGAGTAATGTTTTCGAGCGTATGTTTGTATGTCTTATTTTTTGGTACAACCTGTAACTTAAACGACGTGACGGATTTTAACATAAGTATAGAATTCGTCTAAATTGTAAGAGTGACATAGACTGTTTTCGTCAACATCCGTCAAGTCGCTGGTCTGCTGGTCGTGCTAAAGAATAAGACGTAGTTCTCGCCAAACTGCTAGTCCGCTCTGAAGTTGTTGCGAGCAGGTGTAGTCATACAATTTACTATGGCGACGCAATTAATTTCTTTATTCAGAGCGGAATAATAGTTTTACTACTTACTACTACTGGACTATACTTTCATACGTACGCTCGAACAACATTACCCTCCGCAGTCGGGTAAAAGAATCTGATTTTTTCTATCAATTAACCGAGTATTTAACTTTTGATATATTGACTTTTATTCCCCGCCCAGGTAAGCTGATTTTACCTTATTTGTTCCTTAATGGTCCATCTCATTTACCGTTTACGATCGAAATGTCTCGATTGTATTTTACGGCGTCGTACACTAAAGTGCTATTTCAGCAATTACTGCGCCAATATGCTATTTTCCTAATAGCTGAACTATTAATAAATCGGTAATTCTCTCGAAATTTATTGTTACTTTTATCATCGTCAACCCAATACTGTCCCACTGCTGGGTACGGGTCTCCTCTCTGAATAAGAATAATTAAGCCATAATCCACCGCGCTGGCCAAGTGCCTATTAGAACATTTCGCATATCTTTGAAAACTTTTTATTCTTTTTTAGATTTCAGGTAACAGGTTTCTTCACGATGTTTTCCTTCACCGTTTAAGCAAGTGATAATTAATTTCTAATAGGCACGTAACTTTGAAAAATTAGAGATGTTTTGACCATTGGATCAAGAGGCCGAGTTTTTTAACCACTGGACTATCACTTACTTTTGTAATGCTTGTTAATGATCTGAGAGTTCATACAATAATAGACCTAAAACTAAATTTGCGTAATATATTCAGACCATTCCTCGTATTAAGGTCTCGCATATTCTTTTTCTAAATTCATAGGAAACCTTAAATTTTGTTATCTATAGTTGTTATACTTACTCCTCGTAATAATAGCTAATAAACTTTTTAACTGAAATAATTAATTTATATTTTTAATTGTGTTTCATAAGAGTTACAGAAAATAAACTTAATGATTAATTTTCATGCATAATTATTGAAAATAACTTTTTTAAGTTAATAAGTTGTCTCTTAAAATATAGGTAGGCTAGTGGGACGAAAAGTGCTTTTAAATTTTTCAGATAATTTATATGAAATTTACTTTGGAAATTACAACGATCAGACTATTTCGAAAAAAATAGTTCAAACCATACGCAATAGAGGAAAAGTAAACGTTAACAGAATAAAGTTATAAGTGGACCTCGTGTAGTATAAAGGAAATGGGCCCAAATCCCAAATTTAATCAATTTACGAGGCAGTATCGTTTAATGGCCAATTCCTGTGTATTTATATGTTTGATTTGCGTGTTAAAGGACACCCGGAAGGGAATAACCTTTCACTTAAATGGTTCTAATTTTACAATGTTAATTGCGTTCCGGTCCGGAGTTCGAATCCCAGGCCGACTATATTGTTCGAGGTTGTGTCTAATTACAAGTTAATTACAGTTTACTTTAACGGTTATAGAAAATATTGAAAACTAAATGCGTGGGACTTTCCAAAACGGCCCAAATGATATGTAAAATTTAATAGGTAAAACTAAATTGGACACCCTCGTGGTGCAAGGGTTAAGTACCAATCTGATATATCGATACCTTAATTCGCAAATCAATAATTTGCAAAGTGGATTTGGACACTTTTTGTCAAAATATTTTATTTATTTATTTTGATTTCGTTCAACGCCATTTACTATCAAAATAAATAAAAAAAAACATTGTGACAAAAAGTGAGTTCGCTGATTTGCGAATTAAGGTATCGATATAGAGTTTCGGATTTGAACCCAGATCAGGCTATCTAATAATAGGAAATTTAGATTTCTATTCTGAATTTGGATCTGTACGTTTTCGTATGCGTCCATGGTTACAGGAAAAGCTACTGTGAGGGTACAAACTACATAATGTTTTGTGTTCAATTCCCGGCAAAGAATCATCTAAAGTATTAATTAAGACTTTTAGTATAGGTTTAATATATTTCCATGGTATCCACGACGTATACAATCTTATTAAAAAGCGAAAAATTTACGCAAATAATATAAAAAGTGAACGTAGGAGTACGTAATACGTATAGTAGGTATGTTGGTATTTTTGGACGGTTCAGTGTTTTTTGATTCAAACATATTATTTTACGTCGAAAAAAATTTAACACTGTTTCTTTTTGCGATTCTTACATCGGTCATTATGACTATTAAAAATGTACTCTATTATATTGTTTTAAATAATATATTTGGTAGTATTCCACATTATTATAATAGCTTCTGACGTACATAACCAAAAGATAAAATCAAAATTAGACGCATAGCGAAAAAAATCGAATTCTTTCATTGAATTCTTTTTCGAACTTTAACATTAGTATATTCAAATTCGACAAAATCAATGTTGGGAATCGAACCCTGGACCATTAGATCCAACAGTTAATTCACTTAGGCAATATAGGTCTCGTATTTATATCTGTTAACTGGGGGCAGTCTGGTCTAGAAATAGAGGAACCATTCGAGCTGAAACGCAAATAGACTTTCACGGGTGAGTTAATCTGAACTAGTACTTGAATGTACCACCCGTATGGAATCGTTCAGCTGATTATAATTACTGTTTATTTTAGTTGCTTTAGACACATTTAGATTCTAAAAACTACTTTTAACTAACTAAAATTTTCGGTGTACCTATATTAATCTTTCAAATTATAAAATTAGATAGCTAGAAGTGATAGGTTAGTGTTGAGCAGTGAAAGCTTTGTGGAACGCGGTCTCTCAATGAGAGGTCCGAGGTTTGAATCTCAGGCACCTGTAATTTTTTAACTAATACGCGTATAAGAAATTATTATTCACTTAAACGAATGAAATCGGCGTCGGGAAAATTGCATGAAAGTTTGAAAAAAGTTCCTAAGCTGACAAACAACGTATAAAATAAATTCGTTGAAAAACGATATTATTAAACATGTGCGTTAGCTAAATCGTATTTTCGTCGTGTCCTTTTATTTGTTGAAAGGTCTATTTTAAACGTTGTTAAATTTAAATGTATTAGATCTGTCTTCAAAATTTGTGTAACGTCTGTTATTTTACATGTCCACCGGGTACACTAATATTATAATTGCGAATTTAGAACAATAATGTTCTAGTAACCTAAAAAAAGCTGGACGTCTAATAAACTTTAAAGTTCCTTCGTTAATGTGTTACAAACGTTTTAACTCGTAAAATAAAGTGCCTGGAGAAATTAAATATTAAAAAAAAGAAATTTATTAAAAACGAAGATTACACTTCATTTTACACGAGGAAACGAGACCGCAGTCCATCTGATGGTAAGTTCACAGCTGCCTACGTACATCCGTAACTAACGCCATATATGTAGAATGCATAGATTAGTAAAGATTACTCACTCCTAACAAGAAAATGTAACCAGTTTTGACAACTGAAATAGTCACTGTCATGTATTTTCGTGTTTGAAAAATTAAAAAAATGTAGTTTTAGATCATTTACGAATGAAACGATATTTCTCCGCACTTTTTCTTCAGTGTTTTTCCACACGAAATTGAAGAAAAAGTGCGCATGTCGGCATTGTTCCGCGTAAATTACACCATGACAGTCATTGAATGGCTGACAGAATTGTCAGTTGTTTCAATATCAATGGTAGAATGTAAGGGTATATCTGAAGTCTTTCACAAAGCTTTCACTCTCAAAGAGTATGGTGTTCACCTCATATAAAAGTCATATGAAACGATATGAAAGTCATATCAATATAATCGATTCGTACGGTAATCGGTACATTGTAATACGAACACTAACAATTCTAATTCCGTTAATAGAAACAAACATGGTGCAGGTAGACGAGTATCAGCTCAATTGAATATCATCTAACGTTACGTAAGGCCAACAACCGCACATTGCTTATAAATACACTAAATATTAATAGCAATGCAAAATCTCGAATGTCCTACATACAAGTACGCAGAATCAACAAAGATATAGATTAGACTAAATGCAACGCAACACGTTATAAGTTTTTACGAAAACGTGCAAATTAGTCCTTAGTAATAGTTAAGATTTTAAAGATTTAAAGATTTATTGATCATCATATACCTATATACATACAAGCAAACTTAATATCGTAAACAGCTGCTATAGTTATAAAACTGTGTTGCAGCTATTTACGCCCACCTTCGGACACAGGAGAAGTACATATATATTAGCAAAACATATTTTTTCAATTCAATTAAAATGTTAATATGTCGGTCAATTAAATTATGAGAAATGTAAATATAAATAATTGCCTCAATTGTTAACGGTGTTTTAGATATAATAAAATCTCTTTGCAATATTTCTGTATAAAAGGATATAAAAAAATCTGAGATAAATATCTCTTCTCACGAGGCCACGACCCGCGTGGCGTAGCGTACATCCTACGGGTCTGACTCACAGAGGGTCCCGGGTTTGGCCCCCAGCCAAGCAGATATCTAAATGACGAATTTAGATATCTGTTCTGGGTCTGGGTTTTTAGTGTATTTGTCCATGTGTGTGTCCATGACATCCACGACTCTGATATGGAGCTGTGAGTGTAGAAAGTGTCTTTGGCAAGTAGAACATTGGATAGATTATTGATAACGGGCGTTAAAAAGTTCATCGTATTCATATTAGTTTTGACGCTAATAGTAATATTACCTGTATAATATTTTTTCAGTTAATATTTTTTCATAATATTTTTTTCAGGTTTTTAAGTACAATGTAAATACTAACAAAATATGGACTATGTCTGAATTAAATTGAAATAAATAAATAAAATAAAATAAATAAATATCCTATCACACCTGATTTGGAGAACACGTGTATTCGAATGCAGAGTCATTACAATAATATTATGATATCACACTCATCACATTTGGTCATCAATGTCATTGTATTAAATTACAAGTGTTGCTTCTTTTATTGAGATGCCGGCGACCTTAAGAAGTGCATACAGTACTTTAGACTGTTTTGTAACCACTTATTTATAATATAAAAGCTATGGAGTCTTTTTATAATATAGGAGTAGCAGACGAGCATGTCGTCCACCTGATGGTAAATGGCTACTGCCGCCCATGGACTTCTGTAATCAACCCCAGATGGGATTAGATATTCGTACCTGAGGTCGGCCACAGATGCGCCGCTCCCCCTGAGGACTATGCTGGAACGCCTCGGAAAAGTATGTCTCCCTTACCACACCCTTCAAAACGGAACACAGCAGCGTTTAACACTGCTGTTATTAGGCAGAAATAGGTGTGGCGGTGGTGCCGCCGGAGTCGAACAAAGGGTTCTACCACCTTCAAGTCTTGTTGGAAAGTGGCCTATAGACCTTTGTAATCAATCCCAGATAGGATTGCAGACTTATATAATAACTTGCACAGATGTGTGCTACTCTGAGACCTAAGGTGGAATGTCTTTTGGTGTTAAGTAGAAGCGTGGCTATAGTACCTTCGGAGTCGCAGAGCAAAGTGTTTAGTGTAGCTTAATTATTAAAGCTAAATTCTTATTATAAACTGACAGAAAAAAAATGATATTATTTACAATCAGTATTAAAATTATAGCTAGTAATTATTATAAATACAAAATCAAGACTGTTTGAAATTATAGCTTTCGTCAGTCTCACGAAATAGACGAAGCTAAGGTTACTGGGAGAAAAGCTATTTAGCATTAAGTCCGCCTTTTGTACCACACTGTTTTTAACATGGTCAATAAAGAGTAAATAAAATAAGCTAACGTCACATCATATGTAAAGATCCGTCAAGCCGTTTGAGCTGCAGGGCATGCCAAAGAATGAGACATACATACATGCGCTCAAGAAATATTACACTCCGAAGTCGGTTAAAAAAGAATATGTATTCCTTAAATTTATACTCATAAACCCGAGTTTGGCGACCCTTGTGGCGGAGCGGTAACCATACCGGTCTGACGCCCAGAGGGTCCCAGGTTCGATTTCCGGCCAGACAAATTTCTAAATGATGAATTTAGGTTTCCGTTTCTGGGTCTGGGTATTTTTTTATTTGTCTCTGTTTGTGTCCATAGCACCCACGATACAGGAAATCCTAATGGGGTTGTGAGTGTAAAAAGCGATTAAGACTAGATAGTCCAGATTGAAAGGCGCAGGCAAAACTTTATTACCATAAACAATTTAGAAAGAACTTTAAAATAAATCCCAAGTCCCTTTAGTCTTTAAACGCAAAATTTGATTACACTAAACGGAGGAATCTTTAATGAACCTATTTATATGGATTGGTTTTGCTGCAGTAAACAGGTCATGAATAAAAACACAGTCTTGCCTTGTATAGTAATGGTTGGAAATAATGAAAATCTCCAACACTTTGCCTTAGATGAGTAAAATACATAGATAGATCACTCCTAAGAAGAAATTGTAACCAGTTTTGAGAATTGAAGTTGCGTAAACAAAGTTTCGCCACGTCTCCATGTTAAAATGTCCCTAAAATGTTTGAAATACTTATTTTTTTATTACGTAAATTACTTAGTATCAGTTATTTATACGTACATTTTCTCTAAAATGTTTTTTGTCAAGAATTATTTTTTAATAACTGACAAACCAGCGTTTTGTGGCTTCATCCAATTTCAAGGTGGTGAAGTATCTTTCTATTTTACTTATCAAAACATTTTGCTAATATCAATTACTCATTTCTTTGTGTAGTTTTCAGATAAAAACAAATGTATAAAGTTATTGCGTGCTGATATTGCATTAGCTATTACATTTTCATCTAATATATGTTATATTGTATGTTATTTATTTACTTGATAGTTGATACTCAAAGGTCCTTTAAACCTGTCATTAAAGTCTTGCATCAAATCTAAGGTCCTATTTTAAAGTCACTTGCATTCTTCATCCATTTTACAAAATAATTATAACTCCAAATCCAAGTCCAAATTCTACTACCTGAGATTTGAAAGTTATATTTCAGCGAGAGAGAGTTCACAGAACTTGAAGCATCAACAATCGTAATGAAATCTACATAGATAACGTTCCGATATTTATAACATTCTCAGAGATATAAAAAATCTAATTTGCCCAGCAGACTGGCCGTAGCCCTCGATTACCAGTGTCCAAATATGATCAATTAATAGATTGACGAGCAATCAATTAATGTTAAAATGGTTCGGTGGTTAAATTAGTACGTTTAATTATTCATGGTTCGAATGTTGACCGTAAGCTCAATATTCGCGCAAACAATCAAGAGTAGGTTACTCAAACTAATTACAAGTGACACACACAATTGGCTTGCGTCATAGCGCTATTTCTGTTAATGGGTTGCATTACATAAGCACCTACTTGAAATCAAACTCATCTTGTAGGTCTTGAAGTCATGTAATAATATAGTCACATAAACGGTACAGAGTAACGATATAACAATTATACGTAAGTAAGTTCACACTAGTGATTAGAAGTATTATAACTACACAAGTATCTCCGTTATTCGACTGCTCTTGCTGAAGTCTCCGACCAGAATGTCGCTCTCTGTTAATTCGAGCGCCGCCAAGGTGTCGTCCCCACTTCACCTACCCGCATCTGTTTTTAAACTGTAGTATCAAATGAGTCACTTATTACTTTAATGTAACGTTATAAAAATGTGATATCGTTAATATCCAAGCTTCTTATTAACGACGATAACATTCGGCCGTCCTGCTCACACGTTCGTCCTCGATCGTGTATGGTCTGATGCAAGAGCTGCAAAAGAAAACCAGTTGTTTAATGCCTAAGTCCAGAAGAGTTACACATTTTCTTGTAATACCGACTCGCACGTAAGAGGCCCGAACTGTTTATCAAAAACATGGCTTAAACTCTACGCATTTTCTTGCAATACCGACTCGCATGTAAAAAGCCCGAACTGTTGATCCGAACCAAGGCTTAAACTAGGTGATGTTCATATAGAATCACACTAGTTGTGTATCACCTAGGTTATAAATCTGCCCCAACAGTGTTCACCACGGATTTCTGTTGCAGGCATAGTTCATAAGGACTCTTTACATAAATGTCATATGCGCGACAGGTATTGAAGCGAATGCATTAGACCATTGTTAAATAATAAAACACACGGTTTAAACTAGGTGATGTTCATATAGGATCACTCTAGTCATGTATCACCGCAGTTTTTATACCTTGTTTACGATAACATTCGGCCAGTGCTCAACTCAAATTTACTCTAAAAATGCAATATTCACTCAATGTAATACATCCACCCAACATACATACATACATACACCCAACCATATGCATCACCAAGAGACACCCGCGAACATTACACTGCTCGAGGCATCTGCACTAATCCATCTTAACTACAGATAAATAAAAAATCAAACTAAAAAAAATTTCCTACACCTACAGTAATGACAACATCTAGCTGCCCACTTTACTTATGTCTGGATTCTAAGTCCAATAGTTAAATCTCCAACAACTATTGATTCGATAAAGTTACGCATCAGAATAACGACGTTTATCTTATTAGTCCATTTCGGAATGCTCAACAACCTGTTCAATAACTGTTATACTGATAGATAGATAGATCTATAGTTGGCCACTAAATGAATCTGTGCGACTCAAAATACTATTATAAAATTATTTTATTACTACTTAGTACTTCTTTTAATTATTACAATGTTATTTTATACAAATAGTTGCCTTTCCAATGTACGTCTTTTATCAACTGATGAAGCAGTATCAAAATAATAATATATCGTGAATATTTGAAATGAATGATATCAAAGTTAAAGACTAAATAATGGTAAACTAACCATGAATTTCACACAATATAACACGTATAAGTTGTATGAACCCAATTTTTTTACGTTATTTATCACAAATTCAAATTATTTCTTTCAAAGTAGGGCCACATAACCCACTTTTGAAAGTCAGAAAGAAATTTCATTACATTAAATTGAATTTATATTCAGTTATAATAATACATACTATTACATGAATTTCAAAATTTAATTAACAAAGCAAAGGACCCATGCGTTCACGTCAGCGACATACTTGTCAATTGTGTATGGCTTAACTACTTAACTTTTTTTTTTTTTTTTTTTTTATTTCACCAAAAGTTTTAAATTAAGATTCCCATAAGGAAGTTATAGTTTGGGCTATTTTACTGTAAAAGTTATGCATTATACTAAGGAAGATTTGCTAGACTTTACGCAAACGTCGTTTTTAAAAAAAAAATCAAATAATGTTATGGAAAGAATAAACACATTAAAATGGTCCGTTAATCTAAACGGAGTTTAAACAGACCTTGTCTTACATTGAGTTCCTCGGAAGCGGATTTTTTTTTCCGTAGGTAGTTATCAAACGGATAGTGTTATTGAATACACACTCGTAAACTACCTACCAAGAAAAATGACTTCAGAAACCGGCCATTATTTAACTATACTTATTTGTGTCTACAACTGATAAAAGATTTTTTTTAAACACGCTTTTATTTTTGCCACGCTTTTATTAACTTGACCTGTATGTATGTAACGGAATATTTGAATTCGATTTTTACCTACTTTGAACGGTCAGATTTATTTAAAAATTTTGAAATACCTATGACATGACATGATTTTAATAATCTTGTCCGATTCTAATTTTGTCTCATCACGATCGTCAGATTTAAAACTATAACTGTTTTACATAACATGTGGCTCCTTATCAATCACAACCTAAAATTTCTATGACCTGAAAAAGGTCTATTAAAGTTGATCATGATTTTATACCAGCCAGCCAAACAAACAGTTAGTCAAACTATCTTATGATACACCTTATTACCGAACAATTCATATTTATTATATATATTTCAAACGCCTCGGCTTCACCTGACTTTTATATTTATATAGTTTGTAATAAAAATTATATTAGTGCGTAATATCTATATAGATTATATTAATATAATATGTATCATTTACAACCAACACTCTCAAGGAGATGCTCGATGTTTCTATAGAGAAACCTAGACATGACGCAATTGTGAACCGTATGAAATTTATATGAAAAGTAAATTATTGTATAAGAAAATCCCATCGAAATGTACCTATGCTTTTATTTGATTACATTATTATTCATTTGGCTATGATATACATATAATAAGAATGAAATCTTCACGTGTTTACATCGAATATATTTGAAAAAGAAAAATTGTCTGTCGGTTTGTATATTTGAAAATGCATTAAAACCAAAACTACGAAGTCGATGTCAAAAGTATACATTTTTTTTAAAAAACATTACATGACCAGGTAATGGACAATTCCAAATTACTAACGTACTCCGTGATCTTGACAGAGGGCATTGTATAATTCAAATTATATTTTGAATCCACATGAACAAAGTCGCAGGCAAGACTCGTTTTAAAAATGCAATTCAAATTATATTTTGAATCCACATGAACAAAGTCGCAGGCAAGACTCGTTTTAAAAATGCAATTCAAATTATATTCTGACTCCACATGAACAAAGTCGCAGGCAAGACTCATTTTAAATATGGTATACAAGAGACTATCTAAATTTATGTAGGCTTCAGTGACCGTTTCTCACTTAATACGTATAATAACTTAATTGCTGTAACTTGTAAATAGAACTAAGCTCAAGTTATAAAAGCATCAATTTATTATTATAATTATTATTATTTTACTTAAAATAATTTATTCTCAATCCCATACAAAGTGGATCCCGTTTATCATTTCGTAAATGGCTCACATAATTAATAATATCGATAGTCTAAGCGTCTCAACGTTTAAGGTACAAACTTCATTTACCAGTATTTGATAGTGCCCAATTTTCAAACCAAAAGGACGTGTAATGTGTCAAATTCAAATTGAAATTTAAAGATTTAAAATTACGAGATGTAAAGAAATATTAATACAAAACGAAACGTTGCATACTAAATTTAAAACAGACATTTAATATTATGTATAAGTGAGTCAGTCTGAAGTAGAATGGGAGATAAGAGAGATATTTTTATATATAATATTCCAAAGACCGCTGCGCATAAGTTTCTCAGTTTTCTTATAGATCATTAACTAATGTGCATTTATACTTTATGGGAGTCAAAACACAGTAGTACACAGTACTGCGTGAATTCGCCTAGAATTGATGGAAATCTAAATTTGGCAACGTACGTATGCTTCTTTCATAACAATTACGTATCAAGTATATGAAATCAAAAGGAAACTTTCATTGATTTATAAAATGAAAATGTGAACAATGTAGATGTGAATGCAAGTTTATTTTTAAATATAGTCAATTAATATCCAAAAAAAAAAAAAAAAACAATAAACCTTAAACTCATTTACCATTTCCCTCCTGGGTACACTCAGCCACTCAATACCGTGGTCGTGATACTTTTTTGCAGGCAGTTAAATATGTACCACGTAGATATTATACATTTCTGTACAATTATGAATAATCAAAATTTTGCAACTTAATAAACGTGTCACTTATATCAAGTAGGTATACTGTACTCTGTAACTGCGTTTGTTGCTACCGCATAGTCCCTTCCATACAATAAAAACAAACGCATATACGTAAACCCCGTTTGAAACATTAAAAGTTATCAAAAATAAATTCAAATCTAACCTGTATGCAATTTCTGGCGTACATTAGCCTATATTAACAACCATTAGGTTCCCATATCTATAAAGCCTGACATTTAAGATTAAAGATCCTTAAAATATTTTCATAAGTACGTGTATTTCTATATATTTCAAAGTAGGTGTAACTTTAGAACAATTAGGATTTACTTTTTACACCACAGAATTTAACCAAATGGACAGATTTACCACAAGAACTGCCTTGCAAAATTATTTTTAGACACTTCTTCACAGAAAATGCACTTATTTTGAAGTAAACACCTCAGTTTACAATGTTAACAAGTAATTTGATAAGAGTAAAGTTTGTTCACAAAATTTAAGTATATCATTTTCAGAGGGTATTAACATTTCATTGAATTACTAGTCTCAATCTATCCATTTTCTTAATTCAAATGAGTTTTCCCTTACATCAACGACATTTATCTACCCCCATTTTTACTTATTCTACCAAGATGAATTCACATATGACATAATAATGTTTTAACTCACGGTTTTTATTCCTGTGTCAAGTATGTTCGTACTTACGAATCGCCGTCCATGATTGTGAGCTGGTTCTTGTACACTTCTGATGAAATCAAACTCATCTTGTAGGTCTTGAAGTCATGTAATAATATAGTCACATAAACGGTACAGAGTAACGATATAACAATTATACGTAAGTAAGTTCACACTAGTGATTAGAAGTATTATAACTACACAAGTATCTCCGTTATTCGACTGCTCTTGCTGAAGTCTCCGACCAGAATGTCGCTCTCTGTTAATTCGAGCGCCGCCAAGGTGTCGTCCCCACTTCACCTACCCGCATCTGTTTTTAAACTGTAGTATCAAATGAGTCACTTATTACTTTAATGTAACGTTATAAAAATGTGATATCGTTAATATCCAAGCTTCTTATTAACGACGATAACATACTTATTGTTAGAATTATTATATTTTACTATATATGGGATTTATATCAAAAATTAAATATCATTTTACACGGGGAAGACGAAGCTCTTTTAATCAATTCACCGAAATGAGCCAATTGGCTTGTTTTCACTCGAAAGTACTTATAGCTGTGTTCTAAAGTAAACGTTTTAGGGAAGGTGACAATTCTAAATAATAGATACCTATCATATCCTATATATTGGTGTATTGACTGCCAAAATATTGTACAGAAAAAAATATAACCGACTTCCCTGTCACATATTAATTGAAATTGATGTTGAGAAAAATATACACGGCGAATAGCTAATTTTCCTTTGAGTTAAAAATAGGATTTTGTTTGCAACGGCCCGTGTCTGAGACGTAAATGTCTGTAGGTACAAACGGAGCCTGAATATATCTAATTATCTAAGTAGTATGTAGAAATATTTAGGCATATATGTAGTATCTACATTAGAAGTAGTTATAATCCGCTTCGAAATTAATATGTGTACGTCAGCTTGACTTATTACTTCGTGACTCAGTTAAATCCGATTTTACCGTTGAATCTTGTTATTTACACGAATTTTACATTCGGTTAATGGAAGTAATTCGTTCTAATGTGGTAATTTTACAAAGTGCACTGCTTTTATGTGTATTGTGGCATCAAGCCAAAGTGTTGTGTGAAGTACATAAGTGTTTATTATGAAGTGAATCACGTAATTAAATTATAATTATAATATCCACAAAACAAATAAATTCGGGATATCAATGATCATTTACGTGATATGTTTACTATTATTGTTGTCAAAATATTGCACCACTGTCGGCTAATATATGGGGATAATGTTGGCAATTGAAGTTGTTTTCGTTTTATTTTTAACGCAATGCAACGCAAATGCTTTTCTATCTTTCCTAAAATACTTTTTCTTTCGAGCATGTAAACGGCAAAACGTAAAAAATGTCTGGAAAATTGCGGAATTCTCGGCTCGAGGACTTTACAAGAAGTGATCTTGACTTCTTTTTATACTGGAAATACCTGTTACACGAAAACATCAGAGGATGCGCCTCTGGCGCCAACTATCAATTAAACTTGTTTCTGAGGTATTCCAGAATCGCTATGACGTAGAGCTTTAAAAACCCAAAAACCGTTCTATATAGTCGATTCTGACTACTTTCCATAAAACATTATTTAATTTAGAAAAACCGGACAAGCGCGAGTCATACTCGCATAGAGAAGGTTCCGTACGTTAATTATCGTCGTCCCGTCTGACCCAAATTGAAAATATGTTACCAACTGACAATGTAACTTTATTCCCATAACATCGCAATGTCGAGGGATTTATCGTATATACTAGTATATTAACGAACTATTGTACGTATTTTTTTTAATTGATATGAGAGGGATATGGTCAACTTTCGTTTTCTTTCTTGAATAAATTTAATCTGCTGTAGAACTAGAGCTATTCTAGGGTTTCTTTTTTTGTTTTATCGTATCGAATGCTAAAAAATATAGGTCTACAAATCCACTATAACTATAATTATGATTATTAATATAATCTTTAGCCTAAAAATATTTTTAAAACCTTTTCAAGCAAAAGCACTTAATATTTTATGTTCAATGGACTTTAAAACAAAACGAAAGAAGAGAATTACTAAATATTTTATTCTGAAAGGTATCTTGAGGTTTAGTGAGCTTTCGCAAAAATCATTTGAATATTATTATGTAAATACATTTTTTAATTTTAATTTAAATTGTTTTATGCCTAGAAGTCTAGACTAAGGTTTGTAATTTTATGAAATTATTATCCTATTATATTAATTTTAACTTGTTGGCTTTTACCTTGATAAGTATATTTATTTACACGTATTTTAATTTTTACTTAGTGCAAGAAAGTCGTTGTCGTCGTCGTGTCGTTGGGTACATTTACATATAGCTTCCTATAGAAGGTAAATGCATACAACTGAGTAATCTTCGCTAAAGCAATGTGGTGGAGAATGCTCTAGATCAGAACAGTTTTGGGTAGAAACACAAAACAACACAATCAACACAACACACAAAAGAAACAGAAAAAGGCTGCAGCCAATTCTAATTGCCTCTTAACTACAAAATGATAAAACCAAAACTATTTTCAGAGCCAAACTGAGATAAAAAAATAATGGGAACATGTAGACAAATAAGATTCAATTAAATATATAGATTTTCATACAAAAAAATCATATCTATTCACACTAAGATGATCTTGGATTGATTGGCGCTTAACACATATTTCAGAACAATTTATTACCAATTGATTAGTTGTGGAAAACAGTTTCTTTCTCCATGTTCGGTCTATTGTCACTACCTGGCAAATACCTATAGTTGAAAGTCACATATAATGATGCCAGATTTAAGGCTAAGAACATCGGTAAATAGCGCCAAAATAAATAATACCAAAATAAACCACAATAAAGTTTCGATCAGAGCCTAATACTGTAAATAAACAAACATATTCATGGATAAAATACTATATGGGTTATCTAGTAATTGCTTATTATCAAGAGTATTGTCCTATATACTATTATTGGATCGTTACGTAAAATATGAATTTTACATCCAAACATTTTCAGTGGGTAATTCATAGAGCTGATTACGCGAATGTAAAATGTAAGCGTGTGTCATTGTGAACGGATGATTATTCATTTTATGATTTATTATCGAATATATACTGTTGCTCTTAATTGAAGGTGAATGCTATGACCCAAATGTATTAAATAAAACGTAATTTTATAGTATAAGTAATCATAGTTGCCTACAGACGAAGTACGCACGGCTAAATGTATTATTTTAGAAGAACTTTCGAAAAAGTTTTCTATCCGAGCAGCAGTCATCATACTGATGTGACACGTAGTTGGTTCTGGATTCGAGCCCCGGTCAAACATGTCTATCAATAATTATCTAAGTTAGATTTTATTCTAGATGTTTCTGTATTCGTCTGCGGTTATGACACAACAAGTCGCAAAAAATCCTAATAAGGGATTATAAGTGTAGAAAGCAGTATTTGTTATAGCCTTAATTGAATAAATAATAGTTTAAAAAAACTAAAAAAATACACTTTTTATAGAAAATCCAACTAAAAAATAGAAAATATTTTTTTTTAAATTTGAATTAAGAATAGTGTAAATAAGATAAAAATATTTTTTATTGTAAAAAAAGCGTGGGGTGCATGGTGTCAATAGTTATTAATATTTTATTGATAGATATTGAGTAGAAGGATTATCATTTAGATAATATCTTAAAAAGGACCCCACGCTTTTTTTTACAATAAAAAATATTTTTATCTTATTTACACTATTCTTAATTCAAATTTAAAAAAAAATATTTTCTATTTTTTAGTTGGATTTTCTATAAAAAGTGTATTTTTTTAGTTTTTTTAAACTATTATTTATTTTTCATTTTTTGGTCGAATTTTTTATAAAAGCGTATTTTTTAGTTTTTTTTTAACTATTATTTATTTTTCATTTTTTAGTGATTATTTTAGCGATTATTTTAACGATTATTACGTAGCGTATTATCAAGTTTATCTTTCGAATCAGCATCAGCACCTTTGCTTAGCAGTGCAAAAATGAATATTGGGTCATTGTTTAACACAGCTGTATGAAGTGGTGTTTTACATTGGTGTTTATTTTTATTGTTAACGTGAAAATCCCAGAGGAGTTGTTGAATGACATCCGAATTGCCAATGCTAACTGCTTTCTTTCATAATTTATACCATATCCCAGGTCCTCTATCTTGGATAAAAGTAATCACGGAAAAAGGATGATAGAGCATCTTTTAAAAACAGGCGCTGATGGCAATACTCAAGAGAAAAACGGTCAACTGCTTTACATCTAGCCATTTCAAAAGGACGTCGTCCAATCATCGATTTAATAATACAGCATGATGATGTTAATATCAAAAATAATTCTAGAATTTCTTCTCTTTGTGTTGCTGCTGCCTGCAGAGATTTTAAAACTGTTAGTAGTTTAATTAATTTTACAGCTCGAGTTAATAATATAAGTTGTGACTATGACGATGAGCTGAAATCATATATGCCTTTACATTTGGCAGCAAGAAATGGGAACAATGAAATAGTGGAAATCTTGTTAAAGGAAGGTGCAGATGTTGAAGTGCTGAATGAATAGGGATGATGAGACACCGCTTCATGATGCTATTAACAACGGACGCGTCGAAGTTGAGGTCAGGTCAGGTCAGGTCAGGCCAGGTCAGGTCAGGTCATATCAGGTCAGGTCAGGTCAGGTCAGGTCAGGTCAGGTCAGGTCAGGTCAGGTCAGGTCAGGTCAGGTCAGGTCAGGTCAGGTCAGGTCAGGTCAGAATGTTTAAAATATTGAATTGTCATCGGTCCTTAATAAGTATGCCAAATTTCAAGTTAATCCGACGTTTTGAAGGGGGTTAAAATCATGTTCAAAGATTCCGTTACATACTAACATACCAACATACATACGTCTGAAGCTAATAAAAGCGTATTAAAAAGGATGATCTCGTCCACACTAGATTGCCTGGAGGGCAGCCGTGCTCCGATACTGTTATTTGGAATCTTTTAAATTTCAAATAAATTTAGAAAACTTCAGAAGCGTGATTCAGAATATCGACGCCATATTTAATCAGCTCCAGAAAATCGACACAAAAGAAATGTGATCCTGATAAATACCCTAAGATGGTCTTACCCTTAAAATCTTGGTCCGGTCAAAATGTAGGCCTTTGTAAAGTCAATGAGAACAAACAAATAACTAAGTGACTAACATTACCTAAATATTTTATTAAGTTGTAGCATGTAACATCACATTTATACGCATAAAAAGCCTCTATAACTTTCAATGTAGACTTTCCTTACGGTATATATCTGAAAATTTACGTCTATTCAGAAAGTGTTATGAACTGATATCTTCATAAAAGTCAGTTTACTTGAAGTCTAAAGATCCCAAGGCTATATAAAAGAAACATTTCTCGAGTATCTAAATCGAGATGTTCGACATAAAAGCTTCAGATGAAAGCTCAATTAAGTGGCTTATTTCGATAAAACGGTTGGTTTATCTTCAATATGTTTCTTCTAGTCTTATCTTATATGATTACTTGCTTATGTACTTAACATACCATAATGTATGTATCTGAAAATACTCGTATAAGACATCTTCTATTACTAATCTGCTGCTGGGCACGGGGCTCGTCTTAGAGAGAGAAGGGTTTAGTCCATAGTCCATAGGACTGGTCAGTGGTCAAATGTGAAATGATAGACAATGAGACAATGAAATGATAGAAATTATATTTAAAAACTAGATAATATTATATTTTATATAAACATATTACTACAATTTAAATTTAAACTATTACTTGAATATCACTTTTAAGGCACTTGTTTGTAATTAAATTAGATAATAATTATATAGCTTAATGAAGTTTTAACATTATGCTTATAATCAAGTGATTGGTATTTAATAGTGAGCATTTTCGTGTTACGGAAAGCACGTAAAGCACAGGTCAGCCAGAAGACACGTTGGGCGATGCCAGGATAACGTAAAAACCTTCTTTACTTAAATTTATGTTCTGCAAATACTCTCTTGTAAACGCTCATTATATAAAAACCCCAACCGCGTGTTATCCTCATCCGACACCTCTTCTACGTGGTACGAAACACAAGGTTAAAAAAAACCCTTACACTAAGCCTCAAAAAGTATGTAATGTTTAGAAGGTTAATAATATATAATGGGTTTAATAAACAAAAAATGGCGCTACGTTTTAATGCTTAAAATTGCCCCGTATCAACTTGAACTCGTTAATTTAATAAAATGTATAATTGTTTGTGAATCGCATTTTAAGCTTAAACTGCAAAAATGGTCAATTTAGACCGATGGTTTAAGTAGGGCGGCTATCAAATCATATCACATCAATTTTTTTTATTCAATATAGGTTCTTTACAGAGCACTTTTTGAATGTCAAAACAAATACCACCACTTCACAAGCTGTTTCGTTATGGAGAAGAAGCTATGTTTTACGTGCGTATGTATATTTTATGCGAACATTATAACTTTTTAGATGGCTCAATATTTTGAAAGACGTCCTTTCCAAAACTCCGACCATTCAAACCCTGGAACCCTATTCCGTGTTATGGACCCGTAATCCGTAATATATACCAATACCAGTGTTATACCAAACCGAATGGTAATATAAATGTTAGTACTTACATAGTGTACTTATACTTATTAATACAGTTTCCACAACGCGGACTTCCTAATTCTGTTGTGGTCATCAAATTATAATCTTCCGAATACTCCATAACTTCCGTCAATGGGATTAGCTACAAACTTTACTTCCCACATTAAAACATGAAGATTATGCTAAGATCCTCTAAAGTTATGGAAAACAGAAGTTGACACAAGTGGCAATGGTCACCATTAAGGATGACTCAAGATTCAATCATCGCTTCTGGGTCTGGGTCATACATTCGACAAAATGATTATTTTACAAACTTTTATTATAAAACGGAAGTAGCAGACGAACATGCAATGCACCTGAGTAAGTAGCCACTGCCGCCCATAGACATCTATAATCAATCCCAACTAGTATTGGAGTACTAGCCGAGCTCGGTCACAAATCGATTCCTTAATTGGTAAATCAGCCAACTCCACTTTTTGTCAAAATGTTTTTTTTATTTTATTTTGATAGTAAATGGCGTTGAGCGAAATCAAAATAAATAAAAAAAGGTATTGAAATGCGTTCATATCCCGAAAACTAAGTACGCCTCTTATGAGCATTATCACACCCTTCAAACACAAATAAACACAGACATAAACCTCCAGAATGCGGCAGTACTTCAATGCCTAACTCTGTTGGCAGGAGGTAGAAACTGATATAGAGGTAGTGTGATTAAAAGTCGAACCACAAAAAGTTCTACCTTCTTCAAATTCGTAATGAAGAAGACTAAACACAGACTACGAAACAAAACTTCGCTTCAAGCAAGTCTTATTACAATCCAATTAATCCATTTTTATGGAATTGAACACTAAAGTTTTGTTCCCTCGTTTACCATTCAAGAGGTTGAAAGGAAATAACGATAACTACTCTTTCTTTATCGACTATCGTTCAAGAATTCTTAATATAATTGGAAATGTTCGTCAATTATAGACTAGTCTGGGTAACGACCACAATACAAGCGATAAAAGATTATATTTCAGCCAAGCTATTCTGTAAGATTGTATTATCTCGAGCGCAAAATCCGCAACGATATATCTATTGAATCTTTAACGCTCTTTCTCACTATTTGTCACTATTTTGTCTACCAAACATCGAAATGTAACTATTTTATTACGGACAAATATGTCAAATGTTGATATTTGATAGGAAAAAAATGCATAGAATGATTAAATTATTAATAAAGGCGAAACGGCAATTATTTTGAAATGAAATTTAAAATTAAATACAAACAGACAATTGTTTGATTGTTAGACTATCACTTTGATTGCAACCATATTTTCTCGGTAATCGTATCGCCTCAATAATCAAACCCATACCAAAACATAAATAGATTTTTCCAACTTATTGAGAACCTTGTTTTAATTTTTCATTGACTGTATTATGGAAATTATACCTTTCATCGTTCCAATAGAACACAATCAATGCATTGAAATTTACTTTTGAGATTTTAAACAATAGACGATGAACTCTGCCCAAAACACCGTACCATACCATGACCGTACTATACACGTTTCAGTCAAAAACAAATATTTGTAATTTCAATAAAATAATATTTTGAAACAAAATATTAATATGAAATATTATACAATTTAAACAAATATACAAGTATGTATATAAAGGGGTCGTTTAATAACAGTATTATTTCGCCGCGTAAATTTCCTACCAAGTTTAATAAACAAGTACATTAGTAAATATAGCTTAAGTAATTATTCCTTGGAGTTACTTGCCCTAAACTTTACCTTTATATCCCTTAGAGACATCATTACGACTTAGTAGCAAGGTCCGACGTAAATTGATGAATATGTTGAAGTAATATGCGTTAACACAGAACGTAATAGATATTAATTAAACATATTAAGAAAAATATTATTTAATATACCTACTTAGAAAACTAATCTGGTAATAGATTGCCAACATACTTTACTCCTGAGGAAAAACAAAATCCTCGAGTAAGTTACTGCAAAACATCTGCAAAATAATTAGCTTTATAAAGCAATTAATATGTAATATTTGATGTCAAAGTCAAAATCAGTCAGTGTTACTTCGATGTTCTGTATGTGGCATAGTAGTACGGAACATTGTACTTACATTTCCTTACAACTTTAACAAAAAACTACTAAATTGTAATACCTCATTGTTACCTATTCCGAGAAACCTAAAAATCTAATTAAGAAACAAGAAAATATATATTTTTCTCTTAACTGATAATGAAATTCTGTTAACTAAATTGTGGTTTATCACAAAACCCTATAAGAGCTTAATCAACTTAGGATGAATTTATTCAGAAAATTTATTTCCAAAACACAAGAATAACACAATGCGGTAAATTTTCGGAAAGAGAATAAACATGACACGACAATAGCAACAAACAAACCGGCAGGAATAACAAAAGGAAATCAAATTGACATCCATCGCGGGCTTTTTCTCAAAATTTACATAATGTAAATATTGTCAACATATACCATCGGTGGTTCAAAATTAAGTTTGCTTCCAACAAAGCTCCCTAACTTCATGCGATAATAAAACGACACTCGTTTGTCCTGTCCTACTTAGTTAGTTGTAAGATGGAAAAAAATGGTTACATTGCAATATCGTTGCAGAAGTAAACGTGGATGAAATCTTCCGCTTATGCCCACGACGGAATTACGGCCACTCCTTTCTGTATTGTAAACTTTAAAAACGATCTACAAATTTGAGCTTGGTTATACATATTTATATATATATACATATATTTCTTATGTGCGTGTGTATGTCACTGAACTCCTAAACGACTGGACTGATTTTGATGAAATTTGTTGTGTGTTCAAGGGACTTGAGAATGGTTTAGATTTACAATTTAGTTCGTGGGAAAAGTATTTTTAATTAATTTTTAATTCGTAAGTAGTTATAGAATCGGAAACTATGCATTTGATCAAGTGATGATCTGTAGCAAAGTTGTTGTCCAAGAGCCCACGAAGGTTTGGGAGTTGGTAAGACCAATTTTCGACAGATGGCACCACTGTCAATGCAGGTACAAAATTTCCGATTTGTGTAAGTCATACTATTTCTTTAAAATACGGGCGAAGCTGCGGGCACCACTAGTATATTATATTTCTGAAGAAGTGTCTGCGAGTGATGATTGCACTTAGACTAAAGATATACATAACTATAGTGCATCCTTATATTAGAAATAAACTTTTTCTAACGTTTTGCATAAAAAAATCTTGAATGTAAAATATTTATAAAATTCCACCACCCATATTTCCGTAAAGCGAAATTTGTAGTACACCTGTCAAATTACAAGAATTAATTATCATGACCCTTCCGCTGAACCCTCAGGGCCTAAATCTTTTTAACACAAATACTCGACAGCGCATTAATGAAACAAAGGGATATTTTAAATGAAGTATCAAATTTAATTATACTGTGTTTTTATAAGAGAAGTAGGAAACGGACATTGACATTAAAAAAGAATTTTGTGAAGGATGTACTTTGAATAAAATAATAATTTAATAGATAGTCTACTCGAAATAATAGTTTGCTGTATTACTAAATTCACTTAAACAATAATCAATTCGTTTTAGCACTAATTACATCTTTTAATTATACAATTATGAAATAAATATAATCTTTTTTATTTAATTCGAATATGATACAATTATTATGAAATATATGTAGGGAAAAGATGATTAGGACATTAAGGGGAACAGTAATTCAGTAATAATAAAATTAGTTATCTTAGTCAGTCGGTCAAGTACATGGCATCGCATAATTTAATAAAATTAGTTATCATAGTCAGTAAGTCTACTATATAGCAAAATAACCATAGCGAGGGCTAGGACAGTCTATTGAAACAGACAGCGATCCGTGCACCGAGACGCATCCAAACCAAATGCGTACTGATCAAGTGCTTCAACCCTTTTTATAGGAAGAGCAGGTAAAGTAATCAGGTAGATGGGTCATAAGGCGATAAGGAATGTCGTCCGGTGCAGGTGCCGCCAGCATCTGGTATTACGTCATCCGCTTTCAACGCCTAGACCTGCCCCCGACATATACTTAAACTAAATTTAAAACAAATAGAAATAAAAATATTTACAGTAATTATACAATTTAAGTCAAATTTTGCTTACAACAATTCAAAATTTTGAAAGTTTAGGGAAATAAATTGTCATATTTCGAACTATGGTACACAAAAACTAGATAAAATCTGTTATTACTAACGGGCGTTGATAATAATGGATGCAAAACATCAACGGATAGAAATAAATTAGTTCTATATTTAGGTCAACCACGATTAACACCACCACAAAGTATAGTCGGTCATAAATCAAAGCAACAATTTAACTTTTTTTTTTAAATCTAAATGTTTTACCATTGCGGATGAGCTTATATGTGCTGGCCAAAAACCGGGAATTTAATTCCAAAAAATCGTTGCAGAAAAAAGTTAAGCTGACAGATAGCGCTGCGTGCCAAGTTCATGCAATAAGTAAATATGCATTTAAAACGGTAGCTCCGTTTTATCATAACAATTTAATCTTTATTAGCATTATATATTTTGGCACTAGCATCTTATTTTATTGTTGGTTAATCTAATCATATGACGGTTAGTTATATTCATGTTAAATTACAATGAGTGTGATGATTTGCAAAGAACTTCCCGTTTTCTTATATTGGGCTGTTATGTAATCATATATTAATTTTCCTTTTACGCTATGCTTAGTTTGTACACGTTTTCAATAATTAAGCTAGTCTGAAACCAGTAAACTTGCGTAAACCGCTTGCAACATTTCGGTAAATTACTTAAAATCTACGAAGTTCTTCTCTTCTAAGGGATGTAACACACGCGCGATTGTTCATGTCGAAGGCCGTCGCCGTTTGGAACACACTGTTTGTCGTCATTTATCGTTGCTGATTGTCGTATTGTCGATTGTAGTCAGTTACCTTTCTAACGCGCCAAAAGAATCATAATGTCTATAGCGAATAAGTAAACCGTATTCATTTCATTGTTTACGTTACTCAATTGATGTGAAGGGACCGGAACCGCAACAAAGCATTTTCCCTCAAATTGAAAATTTAAACACAATTCAGGAAGTTGGTAACGCCATCAAATATGACTTACTGCCAGGTAACCGTTTTGCTACCTTCACCCTTTATTTGCGCAACGAAAAATTGTACAGCGTTTCAGGGGAATAAAATAAATTTATTTGGGATTCGGAAAATATATTACTTGTAGACACACTTAATGAGAACCCTTTTTACTGGAAAGGGCCTTTTTCAGTCCCCCTTTATGTACAGAATGGACGAAAATACACTTTTTCAGTAATAAAGTTTCGCTTTTGCTCTGTTTCTAAAAAGAAAAGCGTTGTCTTTTTACGCTTTTAACATCAGGTTCCAAAGCATTTTTATTGTACGTCGTTACATCAGGTACCTTTGAGAAGACGATCCAAGATACCCTTTACTTATACATTAGCCTTAAGATACAGATACAGATAATTAAGTAAGTTATTGATTAATTATCATTCAAAATTCCGATATCTCCTAAAATCTGCACTATGGCGTTAAGGGACTTTAATTTAGTATGAATTTCAACATTAATTCACGACTTCACGAGACTTCGTCCTCCTAACTAAATAAGTGTATTATTTATAGGAGTTTCAAACGTGGCATCTAGTCCACTTTATTGGTCAAGTTATCCTAGAGTTGGGTAATGATGTGATGTGGTCACTGCATCTCATGAATCACTAGAACACTATTTAAGACAAGAATATTAATGAATGAATGCGTACAGCTGCAGACTAAATATGTTGTTTACTACATTTGCATTGCTATAAAATTTAAGGGGTACCTAGCCTTAAATTTTATTAAAGTCTAAAATTACGTAGTATTTAAGACCAAATTACGGCTAACGCACATACTCCTACATTTTTAAAGAGAAAATATTTTTTGAAAAATATCTAGAGTGAGAGATGCCCAACAGTGGACATATAAGTGCTTGTGGATGGGTGAGTAAAACCTTAGGATGGGCCCTTAAAATTAATGTGAAGTGATAAAAATCTCTCCTAACTCGCGTTTCACATTACAGTTCTGTGACGTCGTGCCATTAAAGTGTCTTAACACGAAGGATGCATTTACTTTGAGACATGTTTTGCTTTTAACGATAATATATGGGAAGTAATAAACGTCTATATCTATTTCGACCATAACATGGATGTTAAGTGCTACTGTATGCTCACTTGAAGTGTAGTAAGGACACATACATGATAAAAGGACACACACATAAAACACCCACTGATATAATTAATGATACTGTTCCTAATTTTATATTCATCTAGTACATCACTAACATGCATAGTTCAATATATTTCTTTTCTTTTTTTTAAGTATTCATATTACGATGGAAGAGACTAATCCCCACGATACAGGGATTCCTAGTGTGGGCTCTAGAGTTCTATAATCTGTAACATACATGCATATGCACTACAAAATTTTGTATCCCTTTATCTATTGTATAAATACTTTGTATACGGTACTACCTTGTAAGTTTGCTTCATGTATGTTTTTTTTTATTTTGTGTACAGAAATAAAAGATATTAAAGTTATTATGCGTTAAAGTTATGCGTACGAGTATAAACGCATTTGTCGCAGGGTTAATTTGATATGTTCATGGAAATCTGTGACTATTTAATATCACACGCACACTCGTTTTGCTTCAATTTCATTAAAAACTAAGAGATTAGATCATCGATTAGACCATCTAGGTAAACATCTAAACACCCAGACTTAGACTTAGCTTAGAGATACGTAAGTACGCAAGACGGCTACAGAAAGAACACCGAAAATGCGCTGGTTTGCATTAAAATAACTATGAGCTGAAGCTAATGGATTAATTTCATTTTACTGTCTATATAATTTATAGTATGCGTTTATTGCAGGACCAGATGCAGTAATGCAAGTTTTACGACACCACCAGATAGTAAAATCCATACTGATAAATGATCCCGAATATAAGCCGTCTAAGAAAATGCACCGGTTTGCATAAAAATATCTATAAACTGGAACTAATGTACTTATTCATTTATTTTTATAACTTCGGTATAATTTATAATAGTTTACGCGTGTAATGGGCCAGATGCAACGCATGGTTTTACGGTTTTACGACACCACATAGTAAATTTGATGTTGATAAACGCTCCAAAAGGAAAATCGTCTAAGAAAATGCACATTTTTGCATAAAAATATCTATAAACTTAACTTAATGTATTTATTTATTTTTATTATTTCTTTATATTTATCTCTGTATATATATAGTGTATGGGCTAATGGGCCGAATGCAATAACGTATGGTTTTACGATACCGCCCAGCTATAAAATAGTATAAATGCATCTGCTTGGTTACCTCTAGCATAGCCCGACCATAATGCTTACGAGGTCTGTTCGTGTAATTTAACTGATAATGTTATTTGTTTGAAATGGTAATGCGAATATGAAGGGATTATCGCTTTTAACATGTACCGACTATAAAATAAATTTTTTTACGTTCACATAACATTTTACGTTTTTATTAACTCGCCCTGGGTCTTGTATTAAGCTGATTACTTATAAAATGTATGGATGTCTTACTATGTCTAAGTATCTTTAAATATTAAGCTGCAATTAACCATTATAACCATTTTAATGAAATTTTGTGTTCGGTTAAAGTCTAACTTTCAAGTGCGTCTAACTACGTATCCATTCCAAAAATAAAATGATTTTTCACACAATAATAAAATTTGTCTTCGTAAAATTATCACAACTGCCTCTATCATATTATACAACGAATATCAAACCCGCCGTCTCAATATTAGATTATTACACGTCAAGAGGTGACAAGACCAACACGCAGAGGGAACTCGCTCGTACAGGAACTAATTACATTAATTAGGATTTCAGCTAAACATATATTTGTACTCTTGCAGGACTGTCACTCTAACTCATGAACCCATTTATAAACGAATTCAGAACATATATTCGTTTTCTGCCACACGACACCTCAGACCACGGGAACGGAGTAGCGACGCAATTGAGATTGACCTCTGGTAGGAATCTAATCGTATCTAGAGTTGATTATAGATTCCCCTGGGCGGCAATAGCCAATTACTATTAGACGGACTGCGTGGTCGTCTGCTAGTTCTATGTAAAAAAAAACTCATATCATGACATAGGAAATCATCGTTTATCTTAAATATGAACCTTTCTTACAAAGATATGGTTATTTGTTTGTGTACATAAGGACCGTAAATAATTTAATAATGCAGGTTACACACATTTTTCCCGTGTGAATGTCAAGGGTTCTAAGAATGCTGAGCAATACCACCTATAAAGGGTGGCCGATAACCTTAATGAAATATTCGACAAGACGTGCATGGACCCATGCTTACGCAATATCACGTAAATATGCGAAGTGCGCATGGCCCTGCGGCTTGCATAGGTAACTCTGCAATGTTAAGCAACATTGGGCGCAGTCAGGAAGTGGATGGGTGACCTCTAGTGGCCTTTCAAGCGCACTTCCGTGCTTCGGAAGGTAAGTTAATTTGTCAGTTCTGGTTGCTATCACGTTCTAGGTCTTGTCGGAAAACATTTTCTATAAGCGACAGGTTGACTGGTTGACTGACCTGTATTTCTGGGACCAGTGGGGTACCAGACATAAAACTTGACTTTTTTTCAAAATTACCTCGTTCGATTTCTGAATAAGACAATACAACTTTTCTTTACAAGGAAATATAATTATTACAAAGGAGTAGCAGAGGACCATGCAATATACCTGCTACTAGGTTTTTGGATTCATTCTGGCAGTTAAACAATTATTAAAACTTTGTCAAATAAAATTAGTACATTAGTACCTACATTTTATTACATTTCGTGTGCACAAAGTAAAATAGTAACATTTAACCAACTAGCAAACTAAACTCCACAGCCTTCAAGAGTAATCAAGCCCGGAACTGGCACGTAGTTATCTAACATGACGTCAAGAGGATTCCCGGTATAACTGTGTTTTTTACCCGACTGCGGAGGGTAATGTTTTGCGAGCGTACATATGTATGTATGTTTTTATGTATGTGCACACTCTATGCATACTTACCTACTTAAAAGAATCACCCTGTATAAACGTGAAAAATCCAATAGGGATGAATTACAATGCATAAACTTTAACCTCTGGTTCTGGAAGAACAAAACTTTGGACGCTTGCTCCTTATACTAGGTAGGCTATAATTACTTCTTTATACTTGGTAGGTCCTATTGCTTTCGTAGATGACCACTTAGAATGGGTTTTGGCGGTCGAATAGATGACAAAATATGTATAACATAAAATTAATACCTACATTTCTTTTTTTTTATAATATAGGGGTAGCAGACGAGCATGCAGGGCACCTGATGGTAAGTGGCTACTGCCGCCCATGGACATCTGTAATCAACCCCAGATAGAATTAGATATTCCTACGTCAGGTCGGCCACAGATGCGCCGCTACCCCTGAGGTCTAAACTGGAACGCCTCGGAAAAGTATGTCTCCCTTACCACACCCTTCAAAACGGAACACAGCAGCGCATAACACTGCTGTTATTAGGCTGAAATTGGTGTGGCGGTGGTGCCGCCGGAGTCGAACCACAAAGGGTTCTACCGCCTTCACATTTCATTACATTACATGTGAACAAAAGTAAAATAGTAACATTTAACCAGTTAGCAAACTGTCTGAACTCCATAGCCTTCAAGGGTTAGCAAGCCCGGAACTGGCACGTAGTTATCTAACATGACGTCAAGAGGATTCCCGGTATAACTGTGTGTTTTACCCGACTGTGAGGGCAATGTTCTTCGTGCGTACATATGTATGTATGTGTGTGTGTGAATGTATGTTAGTATTTATGTATGTATGTTTCATTCTTTGACACGCCCTGTTTCTCTTATAGATGGATTTAGATCTGCGGTGTCGTTGGATTCTTTTAAATTATGACAGTGACTCTCTAGATTATTTTATTACAATAATTCAATTATGTTAGTTGATACGAGTATGTATGTGAGGATCGTACAGCAGAATTTTACACCAGTTTACCCAACTGATTTTTCTGATATTCTGCATAGAGAGGTTTCGATGACAATACATTATTAGGTTAATGGCGTATTTTTAATATAATAGGTAAAGCAGACGCCCGAAGATGGCAGACCAATACTTTTTATGCCTCTAATAGTTTAGTGTTTGTTATTGAGTTTGATTTAAAGAGCATACATTGTAGATAAAAATCCTTATAACTTAACATAATATGTAATGAAAAAAAATATTTGTTTTATATGTGTTCATTACGTACTTTATTTATTAACGGCCATAAGTATCTACCATATTGAACTTTAGTAATCCTTCTTTTATAAATTATAGAAAACAGTTAATATATAAGAGCATGGAAATGCAATGCAATGCAATGCAAAACTAATTATGAAACTTGGAATTATCTCGAGAGTAATCATTCCCAGAAACTGGTACGGTATTCAGCGCGCTGCGACAAGTGAGTTCCCTAGGAGAGAAGAATTTATTTTCAAGATATTCCTAAATTTAAATTTTACTCTATTTAGGTATATGAATAAATATTTGCGATTATATAGAGTAGGTATGTACCTATGTAGTGTATCATCAAGATATTCCCAAAATTTAAGTTTATTCTGTATATAGGAATAAATAGGTAGGATTGAGGATATTTTCATTATTTGAAAATACAATTATTTTCAATTTAATTCATTTTACAATTGAAAATCTACTTGTAAGATACGACTTGATTTTACGAGTATGTTACTCCTAGATTTTAGACGAATCCAACCATCCACCTCATATTTTAAAATCTGTCCAGCTGGTGGGCAAGCCAAAGAATGAGATATACATATATGAACTCGAAAACCATTTCTCTCCGCACTCAGGTACAAGGCAGGACATATACAGACAGGTATACTGGTTTTACCTTAAAGTATCTAGAATTTCTTTTAAATATTTAAAATCTATTTGAAGGGACTAAAATGCGAAGCGAATATTATATGATCCCTTATAAAGTAAATAAAAACACCACGATGAAATATATCACGAAGATCATTCTCCTGACCCTTTCGAAGTCATCTCTACCGGCCTCTCAATAAAAGACTCCTCTCAACGTCATCGAAACACTCAGAAACAAAGGATGCGATTGACCGGAAACGTGTGGAGTATATTTCACATCTATACCTACATCTTTTGTCATATAAATAAACTTAGATACAGCAAATTTGCACTCCTTCTATTTGAGTCTTCTAATTTTGAGATATCGCGTGCTTAAAGGTAAAAGGGCCTATAGCTAAGGGTTAATAGGGATTTATGCTGAAAGAGCACATAAAAAAAATTTTTTTTGCCATTCGGTTTGAAATTATCTGAAACGTAAAAAATTTTTAGTTCGGTTTGAAATTATCTGAAACGTAAAAAAATTTTACGTTTCAGATAATTTCAAACCGAATGGCAAAAAAAAAAAAAAATTATGTGCCCTTTCAGCATAAATCCCTATTAACCCTTAGCTATAGGCCCTTTTACCTTTAAGCACGCGATATCTCTGCGGATGCTATTATTGTTCACACTTGAGCAATGAGCAAGATGTGACGCCTCACTGAGACGCGCGTGCGGTCGTATACACGCATGACAGTAAAGACGCCCAAATTGAAGAAAAACAACTTGCATCTAATGTGATGTTTTTATGCAAAGTACGAGTATATTTTTTACAGACTCAATTTTTTTTTTTTTTGATAGAGAATTAAGATTGGGCAAAATTACCTTGAGCAAGTAGTTTTTAAGAAAAAAATGCTTTTTATTATAATTTGTAAAGTTCATGTATCTTCGTGTACATGAGAGTATAAAACAAACATTAATTAAATTGTGCCAGGCTAACAGACATTTTCTGTTATGTTATGATTATTAGAAAAGGGGCATTTGTAAGAAAAACATAAAAAGTAAAGTACGTAATAATTTTACACCAAAACGAGGAAAAAGAAAAAATAAAAATAATGGACAAATGGAGGAAAGGTGTAACCGCGTAAACTTATATTGACACAAGAACGTAACACAATAAAAACCATTCGTACTATTGTTCCATTGGAGTCCCATGAAACCCGAGAAGACCACTTACGTTGAAATGTATTTTAGTCTCACGTACAGTAGATTACTGCGTAAACTCCAGGAAACAAAGATTGGCTCGTGTAAGGGACGATACGTTTTCTACATTCTTTCCTGGCTATAAATAACGCCATTGCAGTTGGCAAACGGCCTACTGTGCCACTGATTTTCGTGACTTTGTACCGTAGGTTAGTTCTGTGTGTACATTCGGGAGTGTAAAAATAACTGCAAAGAGATTATAAAAAGAATCGTTAACGAAACCGCTGCAAGCAAAATGGATACACTATAATATATACTTTTCTTTTAATTTCTACATAAGTTGAGACTTAAGTACAAGAATTAATATTAAATTAATTAATAAAAATAATATTATTTAAAGTAAACAGGTTAAAATGTATTATACTGTTTGATGTTAACTGCCTTTAAACTTGTATAAGATCATCGCCCAAGCTCCCACTGATAGAAATAAATATAAACTCCAAAGGAGAAATACCAAATAATTGTTATACGAGTAAGTAAGTTATATGTATGTAAGTAATTATTCATTGATGATAAATACAAGATTAAAAAATCAAAAGTGCCTGTAATTCCAACCATATTAGGAAGTATAATATCCATAATGGGATAGAAAAGCTTCGGAATCACCAAAGCTTACTTTTAGGTCAGTGCCATTTTTCAAATAAAGCAGCTTGCAACTTATATGAAAACTTGATGCCACAAGTGACCTTTCCCAAGTCGAGCTAGCCTTAATGGAAGCAATAAAACTATCTTATATAATAACGTAAACTTGAAACGAACAAAAATAAATAATTCAGAAAGGAAACAGAACAAAACACACAAACACTTTACTTAACATTGCAGAAGACCCGCGCCGCCGGACGCTACTCGTGTTAATTGCTTACTGTGTATCATTTTAAACGAATAATTTCTTGTTGCTATACACTTGTAATTCCGCATGGATGTAAGCTGAATACAAATGTGAAATTATTTTGTTCAAGAAACACGTATCTAGTACAGTATTCTCGTACAAACGGAAGATACAGTTCGTGTTTAAGATTTTAACATATTTAATACAGCCCGTGTAAGTTTAAAATGTGCAAATTATAAAATAAAAATACCAGGTCAAACAAGACCAATTTAAGAAAGAAATAAAACGAACTTTATATCATAACTTAAATTCGTTTAAACGTGGAACAAAAATAAATAATTCAGAAAGGAAACAGAACAAAACACACAAACACTTTACTTAACATTGCAGAAGACCCGCGCCGCCGGACGCTAGCCGTGTTAATTGCTTACTGTGTATCATTTTAAACGAATAATTTCTTGTTGCTATCCATTTGTAATTCCGCATGGATGTAAGCTGAATACAAATGTGAAATTATTTTGTTCAAGAAACACGTATCTAGTACAGTATTCTCGTTCAAACGGAACATACAGTCCGTGCTTTATTTTTCCAGATGTTTAATACTACTCGTATAAAGTTAAAATGTGCAAATAACTAAATAAAAATACCAGGTCAAACAAGACTAATTGAAGTAAGCAATAAAACGAACTTTATATAATAACTTAAACTCCTTTAAAAATGCTACAAAAATAAATTCAGAAAGGAAACAGAACAAAACACACAAACACTTTACTTAACATTGCAGAAGACCCGCGCCGCCGGACGCTACTCGTGTTAATTGCTTACTGTGTATCATTTTAAACGAATAATTTCTTGTTGCTATACACTTGTAATTCCGCATGGATGTAAGCTGAATACAAATGTGAAATTATTTTGTTCAAGAAACACGTATCTAGTACAGTATTCTCGTTCAAACGGAACATACAGTTCGTGCTTAAGGTTTCAACATATTTAATACAGCCCGTGTAAGATTAAAATGTGCAAATTATAAAATGAAAATACCAGGTCAAACAAGACTAATTTAAGAAAGCAATAAAACCAACTTTCTATCATAACTTAAACTCCTTTAAACGTGGAACAAAAATAAATAATTCAGTAAGGAAACAGAACAAAAGGCACAACACTTAACATTGCAGAACACCCGCGCCGGCGGACGCTAGGCGCGTTAATTGCGAAGGTACTTTGTATCACTTTAAACGATTTTCTTGCTGGATTACGCTTCATTCTGAAATAATGAAGGCTGACTGTAAAAGTAAGATTTTTCCTTAAGGAAACAGGCTTCAGTATTATTTTATATACAGGAAATACAGTCATTTACTATGTAAAACCACAGTAGATAATATCATATTAAAAAAAAAGATTAGAATTAATAATAAAATATTTATAAAAAAAATATCAAACAACATGTCGCCCTTAAATCTTTATAATTAACTTAATTACGCACTGTGTATTAAGTTAAAAGATATTAAAACTATAATTAACCTGGCAAACCAGGGTAGCCAATATAATTAAATTCTTCTCAAAATATAATTAAGGCCTATAACTGTAAGGCCAATATAAATATTTAATTATGGAAACAGAACAAAAGAGACGAACACTTTACTTAACATTATACAATACAATGTTGCCGCGCCGGACGCACGGAGCGTTAAGTACGCACGGTGTATTTTATACAAATACCTTGGCGCTTTACGCTTTTGGGATGTATGAGGCTTACATATGTAAGTTAAAGCTATGTACAAACAAGACTAGTACAAATTACTTATTTTAATCAGTCCCCTGTAATGACGTATTATTTTGACTATGCGCTTCAGTATTAAGAGAAGTGATGGCATCAGTGTAGTTCGACCGGGTAACACCGCCGCATCTAGTCCTAATATAAATCAATTCTTTCGTTTCAGTGGAAGGATGTGGAAGTAAGCTGACCTACATAAAAAGTGAAAGAACAATAACATCAACAATTAAGATATCGATGGCCGATTGGCAACTTGTTCTCAGTTCCAACCGTGTAATATGTATAATGTATTTTTTTTATAATATAAGAGTAGCAGATGACCACCTGATGGTAAGTGGCACTGCCGCCCACGGAAATCTGTAATTAACCCCAGATAAGATTAGATTCCTACCTTAGATCGCCAACAAATGCGTCGCTACCCCTGAAGACTAAGCTGGAATGCCTCGGATAAGTATGTCTCCCTCACCACACAATTTTTAAGGTGGTAGAACCCTCTGCGATTTGACTCCGGAGGCACCGTCGCCACACCTATTTCTGCCTAGTAACAGCAGTGTTAAACGCTGCTGTGTTTTGGGTTTAAGGGTGTGGTTAGGGAGACATACTTCTCAGAGACGTTCCAACTTAGTCCTCAGGGGTAGTGGCACGTCTGTGGCCGACCTCAAGTAGGAAACTCATCTTATCAGGGGTTGCTTACAGATGTCCATGGGCGGCACCACTCACCATGATGTGCATGTTCGTCTGATACTCCTACGCTATATAAAAGAAAACTTATAGGTATGTATTTTTGTTTTGTAATATATTTTTATGATACTCGCATTGTTCAATCTCGCAACAAGAGGTGTCTGTTGCGTGGAGTAGTCACTGTTCAGTTCCCGAGGACCAATTATGACAATTGTATCAAATGTAACAAACAATAGGTTTTGTAGCACATTGTTCTTCCCCTGATTTTGTGCTCGAAAACTATTGTAAAAGTCACAACAATTTTTGTATTTTGTTTATTTGCAATGTTAAAACGATCAGAAGCGATTTTGAAAATACAGTAAATATATTCTTCCATTATCATCAACATTTGCAAAGATATATCCACTTTACAAAAAAAACATTGAAAAGATGATGGTGGTAGAACCTTTTGTGGTTCGACTCCGGCGGCACCACAGCCACACCTATTTTTACCTAATAACAGCAGTGTTAGGCGCTGGTGTGTTCCGGTTTGAAGGGTGTGGTAACGGAGACAGACTTTTCCGAGGCGTTCCAGCTTAATCCTCAGGGGTAGCGGCGCATATGTGGCCGACCTCAGGTAGGAATATCTAATCCTATCTGGGGTTGATTACAGATGTCCATGGGCGGTAGTAGCCACTTACCATCAGGTGGACTGCATGCTCGTCTGCTACTCCTATATTATAAAAAAAAAGGTCACAAGTGAAATTACATTTACTTATTAATAACATTTAAGTGGTAGTTGCCGTATCCGCAGTCCTACTGCGTACTAATCAACCCTATTGAAATATGCAAGATGTCCATCTGATGATAAATGGTAACTGATGATAAAAATCTGTAACCAACATTCAAAACTGAGGTTCTATATAAAGGCGACAAATTAGTTGCAATTTCTGAGGACTAAATTGGTCGCTTTAAGTAGCCATTAGGTGTAGTAATGACCCAAGTATAACCAAATTGGTTCCACAGTTACGTTACGGTCCCTTAGGACAAAATTCCGAAGCTCCTGCATATGCTCTACGCCGTTTTAACTTTCAGTAATTGCATGCACTAGCATGTAATTCCTAAATTATTCCTCAGGGATAGCAATGCTCAGACAAACTTCTAATAAGACTTAATTTCAAGTCAAAGGTAATATTTTACACCTAGTTATTCTTGTTCCGTACACTATATTAGTAGATATAGCTTTTTATACGATTGAAGTGGTAAAGGAACATTCAGTCCACCTGATGGTAAGTACCTCCGCTCATGAACAACCAACTCTATATAGAACACCTGTTCTACTCTCACTCTACCTAAATCCTAAAATAAATTATAGATGCGTTGTCATTCCTCCAGTCATTTGACGACCCGCGTGGCGGAGCGGTCACCATGCCGGTCTGACGCGCAGAGGGTCCCGGGTTCGATCCCCAGATATCTAAATGATGAATTTAGATTTCTGTTTCTGGGTCTGGGTGTTTGTGTACTTGTATATGTGTGTGTTCATGGCACCCACGACACAGGGAATCCTAGTGTGGGGCTGAGTGTAGAAAGCGTTTATTCCTGAGGACTAAGGTATTCGTTTCATATGTAAGTGAGAGTCACATCCACATCCTTCCATCGTAACACAAAAACTGTTTTACACTAGAAATAAGTATGGCAGTGCTAACTCCCCGATCGTACCATAACCATATTCATACCATAACCATAACCATAACCAGATTCGTCCACTATTTAAATCTTTTATATCATAACTAGTTTTTGCCCGCGGCTTCGCCCGCTTTCAAAAGAAAATAAAATGACATACTAACATACATAAAACTGAAAATTCGTACCTTCATTGGAATGGCAGTGGCGCCATCTGGCGAAAATTAATCATATCAACTCTGAAACCTTCGTGGGCTCATGGATGACTTTGCTAAAGATCATCACTTGATCAAATGCGTAGTTTACGATTCAATTATTACTAATATCGATTAAAATAATCGGTTTTTTGGTCCAAAAGACCGATTCACCGATTAATAGATCTTAGATCGCGATCCCTAGTTCCCGTGGGATTTCCGGGATAAAAACTATCCTATGTCCTTTCTCGGGTCTCAGACTATCTTTGTACAAAATTTCATTAAAATCAGTTCAGTGGTCTAGGCGTGAAGAAGATACAACCAGACAGACAGACAGACAGACAGAGTTACTTTTGGATTTATAATATTAGTAAGGATTACATGAACTTTCCTATGTTTATATTATTGTATGTTTATATTATTTTAATTCCGCTTGAAACAAAATACGAATTCCACTCATTTTATTCGGAATTTGGTAACCGCAGGACAGTTTTACATCCAATCCATTAATTCATGTTCAATATGATAACCTCACATTGACCAAATACCATAATAACGCAAATCGGGTATTTTCGTTACATTGGTTATATACAGCGTATAACCAACCATATTTAAACAACCAAAAAGGCATTAAATTGAGAATTTAATTTTTGAACTCTGTTATAAATATACAGGTACATTGTAAAGGTACATAACGTTACCATGCAAATGCAAAGCACCCAGACCCAGAACTTTGTGATACTTATTATTTTCAAATCTACCTGGCCGCAGACCGAATCCGGAACCGTCCACGTCAAAAACGCTGCCCCGCGTGCCGCAGTGTGGAGAACACCACATTATGTAGTGAATTAAAAAAATAGAAACATCCACACCTTTAATTTTATATTCATTATTTAAATGTATATGACCTTCTGCGCGACAAACCAGTAGGTATAATACCACGTCACGTCGTCATATCTCGTCATTATATCATCAAAATACTTCATACCACCGGTAACGTACGTCATCAGAATGAAATATATAGTGCCCCGAGTTAGAATATAAAGTAGGATGGGCCGGAATCGCAAAAGTAAATGAAGCGAGCACACGACCCATGTCAACTGAAGCAAGTTTCTTAACGACTGCTCTTTACAAAATTTATGCCGGAAAATGACACTCTAGCTGCGAAATAAACCTTCCACCTATATGAAACTCCGCTCATAAAACAACGAAATATGTTAAGTACGTGTGTCGCTAGCCCGGTCTACAATTCGGCCGCTTTCTCAAAGTTGAAGTACTGTTCGAATCCTAGGTAAGTTTGCTTTTTTAAAGTTATTTGCGTAATATTTTTAATGTAGAAGTAGCTATAGTCGGGCCATTACGAACGTGCGAAGTAAGTCATAAATCATTATTTTTATCAGATCTCTCGTTCACACTTATGGGCATATCGGAACTCTCGCTCGCACTTCTAGTGTTGTGCGTAACAACAAACGCATTTGTCGATAGTCAATAGCAGGTAATCAAGGAAAGGTTAAGGAAATAATGCAAAATATTTTTAGGATGTATTTAAAACGTCCTTTAATAACATCCATGTTTATATTTTTGCATTATTATATTAGTCATCAAATACCGCGTCCTTATACGTCCGCGCACGTTAGTAATGGCCCGACTATAAAGAGCATGCAGTCCAACTAATGGTAAGTTGCTACTACAGTAATCAATGTCAGATTCAGATCAGCCACAGAAGAATCTGTATATAAGAATAAGGGTTACGAGAACGTCACCCCTTTCAACTTATTTCGAAGACTGTATACGAGTAGTTGCTTATTTCTCCTTAAAGAAAAAGGTGTTTGAAATTGAATTGAATGAAATATTCGAAAGACAACAAATTCTTTGATAAAACTAAAGGATTCCCTCTTTTAAACATCCTAAACAAAAATCCTGGATCCACCAAAACTTTAATACTTTCCTAATGACCCATCTATATGTATAATCTCGGAAAGTGTAACAGCATTTTACTTAAAACGTTTTATTAAGACTCTAAGAAAGACAAATTTACTCCTAGGCGAAGAAAGAAGTAATTTATAAGTTTAAAGCACCGAAGTTTTCTCCAAATTACAGTTTCGAGTAATAATGGCCTTTAATTAACTATTGCAAAAATTTCTTCAATGCCGTACAGTAAACATGAGCGAACTTCCAGTCTTACACTTACTTCTAAGGTAATTACTTGCATAATTTCTAAAAATTAAAAATCACCCTTCTATACGATGTTTTCAATTAAAAATACGTAAGAAACTTTGTATCTTCTATATTATTAAGTATTACTAGTTCCCCCTTTTTAACACCTGCCGCAAATTTAACAAAACAATTTTAACAACAACAAAATTATATGCTCCACAAATATTGTGTACATACACATAATTATGTAAAAACAAATATTTATGCGTTATAAAATTCGCGTTATAAGATGTGTTATTAGTGTTGAGTTTGATGGGTGTGGTAAGGGACTAAAGAGGCATACTTAGTCTTAGCGGTAGCGGCGCATTATGTAGCCGACCTCAGTTAGGAATCTAGTCTGGGGTTGAATACAAAATCCACGGGCAGCATCCGGCCCACTAACTCCCCCCTCCTCCGTATACACCCATGGAAACAATTCACTTAGTTCTTTATTCTTACGCACTTACTTCTTACGTATGCCACCCTTGTATGCCTAAACAATTCATATCCTTAATTCAAAACTCATTACGAAATTACAAAAAAAAAAGAAAAATAATTGTTCCTCATCATAAGGAACAATTCATTTTCCCGACACAAACGTTATTACATTATAAATCTATCGAAACAGTTTAACTAAGAGATTTCGAATATTACGTACGATTTTATGCAAACAATGCCTAAATTTCAATAGGACACGCTCAGTAATATTCAAACTAAATTCTATATGAATTTGATAGTGGAAACAACCAAGACCTGTTTTCAGGCTACATTGACAACAAATTGAATTGAAAACGGAATTCAAATGTATTTTCAAAATACACAACCAAAACATTGAGGTCTAGCGAACCTGAATAAATGATTTAGTGCTTATTTCAGACAATCGTTACAACAATGTAATATTTGAGAGAGCATTACATTGATATATGACATACATTACATGTCTTAATAATATGTCTATGTAAATTTAATTCAAGTTATTGGTTTCACCGACCATCTGGTAAATATACGTCTATTCTTGTACCTTCCAAGTATGCAATTAGATGTTAGATTAGGCGCGGAGGATTTTTTTATTATATATTTAACTTTACAAGTTAATTAAGACTGATTTCCCAAAGAAATGTCCTAATTGAGATCTGTGCTTTGTCCGGACCTAGATTTTCAACAAACACACATGCTTAAATTTGCATACGTGAGAGCTATTCAATTCATGGAAGTCAGATGTGTTGGTATCTCTGTGTCTGTGTGAGTGTAAGCTTATTCCATTATTACACTACGTTAAATATTAACAAGCGTCAATAGAACTAACGCGAGCAATACGAGAATTACGCTGTTAAATCGCAATTTTATCGCCTTTAGTTCGCTAAATGTTTTCCCACCTGGGAACGAGCATTGTGACGCTCATCAGCATGCGTAACGCAAACTTATCGCAACGCATGCGATACGTGCGTTGCCACCGCGTTATCGGAAGCTGGTTTAACGTACGCCATTATGTTACTGGAAATGTTTGCCTTTTATGTAACTGTGTTATCAATACATATTATTAATTACATTGAACTCAAATGTATATTTATCCGTATATAAGTGTATGTTAAGTGTAAGCTTATTACATTAATACACTACTTTAAATACAGAATTAACGCGTGCATAACGAGAATTCTATTACGTTGTTAAATCTCATTTTGATCGCCTTTAGTTCGCTAAATGTTTTCCCACCTAGGAACAAGCATTGTGACGCTCATCAGCATGCGTAACGCAAACCTATCGTAACGTATGTGATACGTACGTTGCCACTGCGTTATCGGAAGCTGGTTTAACGTACGCCGTTATGTTAGTGGAAAATGTTTGCCTTTTATGCAATGGGAGCTTAATGTTAGTTACGTGGTCTCTATTGTAAATGTCAATGTGAGAGAATTTAAGCACGTAAATTTGGCTGCAATCTCTTTTACAACTACAACACATGTTCCATTGGTGGGCACTGATAAAATAATAAAATAATAAAAGGCCTGGAAGAAACTCTGTCACGATGCATAATCGCGTACGTATGTAAAATGTTTTTAATCCGAAAGCCCCTAACAAGCTTTAACAAGCTCTAATTTTTAACAATTTCAAAAATATTTTTCAATTAATAATTGATTAATGTTATCGCTAAAAAAATTAAATTGACAGTTGTTTCACCGGATGGAAATGTTAAAAATATAGCTACTCGGAAGGGTCGTTTCTTAGCACAATTACAGTAAACTACATCATTTTGCTACTACCTTATCACATAAAAGCGATACAAAGAGGAAATCAAGTTCGAAAGCGGCATTGTTCGCGCCCTCATCAACATGCGCAACGCACACTTATCGCAACGCACGCACTTTATCGCGTTACGTGAGGCGCTACGATGCATTGTACATCACAAGCTACAGTTTATAAAACGTACTGTATTGCAAGTATTTTTCTATTATTTTTTATTGTGTCTGTATAGCACAAACGTAAAATTGAAACACGTGTCAACTTTTACGACATGAAAACCGAAAGAAAGTAGAAATCAGGCATGAAAACGCTACGTTTTAATTATTTTTTGTTTAGCATAGCACAATCGCAAAATTGAAACTATTGTCTACATTTACCACATGAAAGCCGAAACAGAGCGGAAATCGGGTTCGAAAAGGGCATTGTGCGCGTCCTCATCAACATGCGCAAGGCACACTTATCGCAACGTACGCGCTGTATCGCGTACTGTATTGCAAGTATTTTTCTATTATTTTTTATTTTGTCTGTATAACACAATCGTAATATTCAAACAAACGTCTACATTTACCACATGAAAGCTGAAACAGAGCGGAAATCAGTTTCAAAAGCGGCATTGTTCGCGCCCTCATCAACATGCGCAACGCACACTTACCGCAACGCACGCGCTGTATCGCGTTACGTGCGGTGCTACGATGCGTTATACGTTGCAAACTACCGTTTATAAAATGTATAATTGTGTATAATACAGTGATAATATTGAAGGTTCATTTTTTATACCAAATACTGATGTTATTCTTTATACTTTTTTACCATAATACAAATAATACGTATTTGTATTTGTTCCCATTAAATGAAAGGTGATATCTCTTTTTTCATCTTCTAAAGTACCTGATATAAATTTTAGCGCTTAACTAAAAAAAACTAAAATCATAAAAGCTGCTTTATGGACTGAATACCTGTTTCTGCGTATAAATAAATTTTACTGAAAACGGGTAGACTACGAGAACAAGCTTGAATTATTACAATAAATATTATGCTGTACAATATATTAGTATATTTATTGTAGTAATGTTAATTATATTGCATTACAGTTCACACAAATTATACAATCAAATACAAAATCAAATTGGCAATTAAATTTTGAAATTGTTATGAAAGCTTCAAACAAAGGACGTCAACCAATTATTATTTATTATAAAGTAATAAAATACATGTTTTTAAGCGTGATATTAAATATATTTCCAATTTACTACATTTTAATTAAACTGTCGGAAACTAATGCCAATACTTTAATTCCAATTAATAATCCTCTCACATTATTTATGCACCATACTTAGTACGGACTGCTAGTTAATTGAAATCTGCGTCGTGCATTTCAACATCTGTGAAGCTTGCATTCAGTAAGGGTGTGACAGACTGGATGATTTTAATTTGCGATTTTTAATTTAAACTCCTTTTGGGAGCGTTTAAGAGATTTTCTGGCACTGATTTTTACAAAACCGACAATAAAGAAATCCCCAGCATGAATTTGTTTAGTAAATAAATATTGTAAAAAATGATGTGTGTGATACGATAAGATACATTAATGTTACAACACATTTCGTTACGCCATAGAGTTAACTTCTTACTTGCGTGCATAAGTAGATACATACCTACGTGCTATTAATGACGAAATGATGTTCTGCTAATCACAGATAACCAACAAACACACTTCCTTCACATTAACTGTCAGTAAGGATAACTACACTTATCTACGACTTTTCTTAATTAGCCATAGAGTCTGAAAAAATATCATCTCGGTCCGAAACAAAGGCACACAATATTACATTATAAATAAGGCAACCTAACATTAAAAGCGTTAACAAACATTATTATTGAAAATGTTTTTAACCGAACACATAATCGCCCGAACGCACGTCGCTCAGTACAAACAATGTGAAGGGAGCTTTACCCATTATACAATACAAACGAATCATCCCCAAATGCATAAATCATGTGAGAGACATAAAATATTCACGGCGAGTGATTTAACGCGAACTGAGTACCTACGAGTAATGAAATCGTTATAACTTAGTAATTAAATCAACTGCAACGAACAAGTTCATTAAATACGTGCTTTGGTGCTTAGTTTTGGTGTTTATTCTTCTTTGGAAAATACTAGAAATAAAGATAAATTGGCCATACCTCAATTTAGATTAAGCAAGGTGTGTAATTCTTTTATGGGGAACTGTATTCGTTTCTACAATAAAATACCAAAAGACATTATCGATCTATCCGAGAAAAGGTTTAAATCTACTATAAAATTAACTTTATGTAAAAAAGCTTATTATAATGTAAATCAGTACTTAAATGATATATCCGTATGGTATGACAACTCGAGCTCCAACATCAAAAATTAATTATATGTACCACTATGTAAAATTGTATATTATTTACCCGTTAAAAGATGCAAATATGCACACGTATGGAGTTTCTTGCGCCGCTTCTTCTCCATAGCGAAATACCTTCCGAAGCGGTGGTAGTTTGTTGACTTTCAAAAAGTATTCTATATGAATCAATTTTGAATAAATGAGATTTGAATTTGAATTTGAATTTGAATTAGTTTTGTCTGTTAAGTTGTCTCGAGAAATCCAGAATAATTGGCCGAGTGCAACTCGAACTCGCACGTGGAGGTACTACCCGGTATTTTTAGTTTTCAGTACAATTTATTTTTATAGCGGCTACCCTTATACATACTCTGTAAATTCAAGTGTCTATCTATTGTTGGGTTGTGTTCAGGAGATAGATGTCTGTGACAAACGGACAGCGGAAGCTTAGTAATAGGGTTCCGTTTTTACCCTTCAGTGTACGGAACCCCAAAAAACTGGCAAAAGATATTCGTATTCTATTATTCGATGCCTCATAAGTTATGTACAGTGCATTACATAATTTATGTTAATACAGGATATATCACTTATTTAAGTAAACAATGTAGTAAAAACAAAAACTTTGAGAGAACAAAAAAGAAAACAAGCGTAAGGCAAATAGAAATACTGCATTTTAATACTTACATATAAATGAGAGAAAAACTAAGGAATTCAAATATTCACTACTAATCTGTAGTCAGAGATAAAAATTCTTCATTGCCTTTGTTTTTAAACCGAGTTCCCTGTATATGTATTAACGAGGATTAATGTTTTCAATAGAAATATAAACATGAAAATGTATGCTTTCTTCAAATTTTTAATGTTCAATGGCGAAATTCATATAAACACTAAATAAAATTAAACTGGGAACTCTTCGGTCCAGAAAATTTAAACCACTACACCACATATGAAGTCTAACAAAATTTAAACTTATTAAGGATTCTTGTAACATAATTAAATCGTGTGGCTCTGAAATGGCTCATAATTTATTTACTGGACTCCGCTCGCCAACTGGTATCTACAAAATTCTGTTTGTGGCATCCACAAATATCATTATTGTTATCCTGGTGTATTTGTAAAGCAAAGCTTTGTTGTTAGAGCAAAACGTTGAATTGGTAGATCCGGTAAAAAATAATATTTTAAACAAATCGCAAACAGAAAATTGCCTAATCATCGCTTGTAATTAAATTCTAATACGCACGTCGAAAAGTCAAAATTGGTTACCTTGTTTTTCTTTACGAGGGGGAACCTTAAAAAGGTACCCGACGACGTGGGAGCGACGCTGGGTTATTTGGAATTTTTACCGCACTAAAAACCCCTCGGTGGCCGTCCTCAACGCTAGTTGAAGAATTCCGGAATCTCCAACGGAACACAACCGGAGTCCTCCAAGCGCGATGCCGCGACCGAGCATTGTATACCTGGAATTCGAACCTCTGACTCTCCTCACTGAGAAGCTAACTACACTACACTAAGCTATCTCTCATACTAATTAATATAGTAGCTTTAATAATTATATTAATGTTTTTCATTGAACATTACAATGACGACCAAGATAGTCCGTTTGCCTTTTCGCTGTTCTTCTGTTCTTTTTTGCCGTTCAAAAAAACTCCTGTAAAATAAACTCAGCTGCAAAAATTCACGCGTTTTAATTTTCACCGCGTATAAACTCATCTAATTGAGACAATGAGGAAACAAAGAATGTTTGAGAACGAAATGTTTTAATATTAAAGCCACACGTTGCTCGCATAACAATAACTTTACGGTGTGTACATTGTTTCTGTAAGCTTCGTCCGCAGTTCATTCTCAAAGCAGTGTATCCTTAACCTAATTGTTAAAGAGAATAAAAGTTAAACTAAAAAGATTTTTCTAAGTTATGTACTTATTAGAAATATATTTATCGCTTGCTTTATCGGTCAAAAAAACATCTCGAAGAAACCTACACGCTTAAGTTGTTTAAAACAACGTTGGGAAAGTGGTGTGAAGTCTACCAGACGCGGTGGACTATGATCTATATCTCTCTTATTTCGAAAGGAAAACGGTACCCAGCAGTGCGACAAATTCATAATACAATAATTATTGGAACATCTGTCTACGACGTCAAGAACTAGCACCTTTTAGTTTACAATCCAGATTGATTCGTCTGAGAAGTTGAACAAAGTTGTCTACCGGCAACACGGTCGACAGGACAAGATGTTAGATCATCCCTTCCACAGCTCCTTTCCAGATTTCTTTTATAACTTTCCTAACTACTGTTTCCTGTCACTGGGAAACTGATTTCAATGATCTAATTTTGATATTTTCCAAACTTTTATTTAACGCGCCTTGTTAGTCAATTCGTATGTGAGGGTCACATCTTGCAATTGAATTAGAACCACTTAACTCTAATAGTTTAAGCTGAAATTTTGCATATACCTGCAATCATGCTTATACTTGAATGACAATGCATCTTCATAACTTAGTGACGTTATTCTAAATGCTATATGGTGGAGGCTTCAAAATGGCGCACTAATTAATTTTTATGCTTTCCCATTTCCGTGATTTGTGTTTGACTTAAAAGGGTTTTTAAGCATATTAAAAATAAAAGACTTGTACTTAAAACTTTTGTTTAATGTAAATTTACAATCAAGATTTTTATTGCCAGTGTGGAAATAACATCTAAGCGCAACAATTGTGTGACAACATTAATATACACGTAATTTCATAAATGTACCGAATTTAAGAAGGTTGAACTAAATGATTCCACTTTCGGGTTAATGGTCAACTCTATGTCGTAAGATATTTAACCGATCAAAAGCCTCCGACTACTTAATACAAGTACGGGTCATAAAATTAGTAGGACATTATTTAAAATATTTTTTTAATCTCAGGAAAACTTATTTTTGGTAATATGCATGGCTCTATGATAGTAAAATAAATAGTTATCTGTTTATATTTGAAAGGACAGTAGATAAATAATTTGGAAAAAATATTGCCCGTCTCTTGGACATCTTCTGTATCGCCTAGTCTAGATATTGATATTATTGTAGGGAATATCGAATGTGTATCCAATAATCGGAAAATTAATTCTATTAAAGTTAATGAAGTATTGTTCCGTTTTGTTTCGAATATTCATAATAGGCTCTAGAAAAACAACTTTGAGGCATCAATATTATCATTCGTGCTGTGAGTACAAATAAATGAAACCGTAAGCTCCCGTTAACGACATTGGAACGTAGAATGAAATAGAAAAATATTCCAAAGTCATTTTTGTTTCCAAGCCGAGTAGCTCAATTAAATGAAAGTTTATTCCTCTTAAAAACTCCTCACTTTTTGTATTTCGTTACCTACGCCTTTGCCGGAAGCTTAAGCAAATCTGAGAGAGGTTGTATTGAAATTCGACGCGTTCAACTTATCTGAGTGAATTTTTAGTACGAAACTTTTAATTCTGTTATCGATTTTGTTTCTCTTGTTTGTTTAGGCCGGTACACAGCTAATTGTGCTTTGAAAAAAGTTCGCCTCGCTACCTAATCCTATAAAAGGTGTTTTTTCAGTTTACGTTCCGTTTTATTTAATTAGTTTCGAATTTATTTCTGTTTGGCGTTTGCAGGTGACTGTTTGTTACGTTTTATTAAACTCGTCGTCTTTAGGTCCAATCTAATGGGTTGACAGCTAAGTTTCGGCATTTTAAGACGCTTTTCGAACCTGATAAATGGAGCACCCCAAGCTTTTTTAACACGCTTTTATTAGCTTCAGACGTATGTATGTTGGTATGTTGGTATGTTAGTATGTTAGTATGTAACGGAATCTTTGAACATGATTTTAACCCCCTTCAAAACGTCGGATTAACTCGAAATTTGGCATACTTATTAAGGACCGATGACAATTCAATATTTTAAACATTAATAGTTTTGTACCATTGTCCTTATCAACATCCTCTGGATTAACGATTTTCGAGGCGAGATTTTTCAAACACCTTCAGCAAAGTTCATCGCAACTTTAGATTGCAAATAATAATTATTGCTATTTAGTTTTCGAACCTGATAAATGGAGCACCCCACACTTTTTCCACAATTATACTATTTACTGTTCCTTAATTGATTCTTAGATTGAAAATTATTTTCTACTTTTTAGTTGATTTTATCATAAAAGCGTGTTTTTTAGTTTTTTGAACTATAATTATTCACAATATACTACTCGTATTTACTGTTCCTTAATTGATTCTTAGATTGAAAATTATTTTCTGCTTTTTAATTGATTTTATCATAAAAGCGTGTTTTTTTAGTTTTTTGAACTATATTTATTTTAAATTTATATTTCAATGAAAATTAACAACTAGCAACTATTCAAGTCCTTAGAAGTGGCAACGCATTTGTGATCGGCTTTAGGTATGACCTTAGGGGTCTATATGTAGTTGGTCATATACCTACATGGGCTACAGTTGCCACTTACGATCATGTGGACTGCATGCTCATTTGCTAATTTTATGATATACTAAATTCGTATTCCAAAAGTTTTCTTTTAACAAATTCTCAGAATGATCTATCGGTTATCCATCTCGGGGCATCCGCCATATTGGATTTAGAATAACGTCAAGAAGCCATCCGAACCAAATATCAATACAATATTTCAGCTCAGTCTTTTTGGACGTGGTAGAACCCTTTGTGGTTCGACTCCGGCGGCACCACCGCCACACCTATTTCTACCTAATCACAGCAGTGTTATGCGCTGCTGTATTCCCGTTTGAAGGGTGTGGTAAGGGAGACAGACTTTTCCGAGGCGTTCCAGCTTAGTCCTCAGGGGTAGCGGCGCATCTGTGGCCGACCTCAGGTAGGAATATATAATCCTATCTGGGGTTGATTACAGATGTCCATGGGCGGCAGTAGCCACTTACCATCAGATGGACTGCATGCTCGTCTGCTACTCTTATATTATAAAAAAACGTACTGATTTTAAATACAGTTCCTAGATTCACACATGCAAACTAACAAGTTAAGTAAATTAAATAAAAATAAATAAAAAATGCACGCTGCAATACCAATAAGCCTGTGCTTTAAAACAAACTTCCTACCCGCAAAGATGTCACTGAAAACCCATCGCACTCTCGTTACTAGGGCGATGCACTTTTTAATTGCTATGTCAGCGATATACGACCTGCCTCTTAATACTAATTACTCTACTCCCATTAAAAGCCACGTTCAGGTCGTCTCATCAGTAACATACGTATTACATGATAAAATATGCACATGACTTGCTCCGTTGTAACGATCGTGAACTTAATCTATGGAGAAATAGAACTAACGTGGTTTAAATAAGCTTCGACGTAAAAATGTTAATATTTCTTATAAATAATTATTATTTAGCGTTGTACTTTAGTTGGACTAAAATTAAATAATGTATCAACTATATTAGATAGCATTAAGGGGTTAATTGTTAACTGTTATTATAGTTATTTTACAGTTATTAATGCCGATAAAACTCTCTATAAAGGCTAATTTTATAATTATAAATAGTTTAAGGTAATTTCGTAAAATAAAGTTCGTTATTTCAATAACATTTGATCTCGCATTAAAAGGTTAATAACCTCGTAGAAATAGATATTACAGTTATTATTGAAGACTTATAATATTATTTCAGCAGATCAAATAACTTCTACATGTTTGGAATTTGTTAAAAGTAATTTTGTTTTATCAAAATAATATTAGGAATGTGATACATAAGTAAAACCTATTTTTTAAAATTGAAATGTAGCTCCAAATTGCTAGGCTACGAGAAATTTATATTATTATTAAATTTGATATTGTAGGGGTTCGGTTTAACAAAAATGGTTTTATTTGAAAATCGAGATTAAAACGTGACTGCACACTTGCTAGTCACCGAGAGAGAGAGAGCGGGGGTGAGGCGCGAGACGCGGATGGAAGGCCAGCGCGTGGGCAGGGAGCGCTCTCATTGGTCGTTATTACGCGCGAAGTTTGAAAATACGGAAGGAAGCACAGATTATAGAAGAAAAATAGAATATAAATAAACAATATAAATATTTTTTAAATCTAATTATGAGAATAATTCAGAATACTCCATGTGAAACATACATGCATAGCTATCTTCGAGAATTACTAAATTAGAAAGTTTAATATGTATAAATATGTATGGTTTTAAGAGTATTTTGTATATCCTAATACAAAATTAGCAAGGGTGCAGACGTCTTAGGGAGTTACCATACGAGCGACAGCCACGTGCGATCGCCACCGACGGTCTTCGATTGACATAGACGGTCCTCGACACGTTGCGGACTATCGCCAGCCGTCGCTAGCAACTGTTCGCTTGCAACTGTAACACCGATACATCAATTCTGCCTCCTACAAACGCAAGAGCGCTAGAAATTAGTGTGGCGATGACACCTCCCTGTTTCAACCATATTCGTTCTACCTCCTTTCCGTATACGAGTATATACAACACCACACAGCTACATACAGCTACATAGCTATGCAATGTTCCCTCGGGGCAGAGAACGCATGACTGGTTACGTGATTACGATTACCTCCATATGCGGTGATGTGCGCTCGCTGGAAAAATCATAATAGCCGAGCAAGCAGGAAGACTAATCTATACAAAAAAGATGTCTTTTTTATCCAATAGATGCCGGAGTCCGGCATAGCTGAATGCCGTTTAAAATATAAATAGTTGCATTACCTGAAACAAAAGAATGAAGTCTTATTATTGACAAGAAAATAAAAAACTTAAACTTGTTATAAAAAATAATTTGTCACTCAATTTTATCAATAAATATATAATAATTAAGAGTTTTAAATTTGCGTAAACCATAAAAACTCTACATTTTTATTACTTTTTCAATTTAAAAATAAATGTTAGTCTAATTACAAATTAATAAAATTATTTCACTTCATCATACTACCAATATCATCTTATTTATTGTGCAAAAATAATTGAATAAACAAAATTTAAGGTAACAATTTGTTCGATTTTTTTATATCAAAACTGCTTTATATTCTTTGTGTTCATTATTTTTATTAACTGATTTCAGGATGATATGTAGGTCATTTTTGGCAATAAAATACTATATTGAGAAAGAATCGTGTATTAAATGTAGGGCAAGATACAACATTATTAAGTAAACAATCGGAATCATGTCACGGCCAACCTAAGCCGAAACAAATGTGTTAGCATTTTTTGTAACCGCACTAATGTACACGGCAATTTGATAAGAATACTGCTTACGAGTATGTTGTAAGTAATTACTCCGGAGAATTGGGGCTACGTAACTCGTGTAACAATATGAGGTACATATTAGGTTTATTAGGCATTTTATTTGGTGTGCTTGCTAAAAAACTTTACTTTTATTTATAAAAGTAAAAGTAAACGAGTTGAAATACCTCCCTAACTGAACCATACTCTACCACCTATCTGTAAAACAATTTTTTTTCAATTTTTGCATGATTGTGTACTTTTAAACTTCGTTATAAGACTGGAGGCATCATTGTCACACCTGAATAGTATGTAAGTGCAAATGGCTTAACGGATTTAAACGTATGAGATCCCTTTGGTTTCGTCTAAATTAAGGTACTCAGGAGGTACCCAGGCTATATTTTTATAATCAGGTTATTGTTTTACTAATCATTCTCTAGTTAAATTAAATTTTTCATATACAACATATCTACAGCAATAGTTAAATGGACTGTATTTTTCTAAACGTTTACATATAAGTTAATGGGTGCGAGCATATTAAACTGGGACGGAAACGGAACAACAGATGCAATCTACTGCGGATACGCCGGCAGGAGCGAGATAGTATAACGATGATTCTCTGAGAAACGCACCTATCCGTATATATTTTACGTTTATTACTTATAATAAACGTAGAGCAAACAGTGGTGTAGCAAAAGAGCATAGTAATACAGCCCATCTGAAAGTACCTATAGTCTGAATCATAATTAGGTGTCCAAAATGTAAACAAAGGTATCAAGAAAATACGTTTCAAATGGTAGTCTCTTATTTTTGGCAATATTAAAGTAATACAACAATAATAAAATAATAATCTTAATAAATTAAGATCAATTCACATTTTTATATTACCTTTATATTACCTCTTTCGTTCCATGCAGTAATAATAATAATAAAAAACAAGGTTTATGGTAGACAATTAAATAGTGATAATGGTAACACAATCGGAATCCAAAACATTTCTTGTGCCGTCATTTTTAAATTTCGTAGCCGATGTTATTCATTTTCGTGATTGTGATCGAACTCGAAAGTTTTCGGATTTTGTTGAGTTTTTTAAAGTTTTTGTTTCTTGTTAACTTTTACAGTGACATTTCTTTGTTTACATTTTGGACACCTAATTATGAATCAGACTATAAGTGGCTACTACACGCTTTCTACACTCACAGCCCCACACTAGGATTCTCCGTATCGTGTCATGGACACATTCTTACCTTGGCATCACATACGTTGCTATTCCTGAGGACTAAGTTGAAACGAATAGAGCTATGCCAATAATATATAGTTTCCCTGACCACACCTTTCAAACAAGAAAATTGCGCTTAACACTGGGGCTATTAGTGAAATATATGTGGCCTCCGTACCTCCGAAGAAACCACAAATAGTTTTACAACCTTATCAACTATAACTAGACTTAGGTGTACAACTGGCGTATGGCCAAAGAAATATTTATATGTTCCCCATTGTATTAAGGCATCCGCGTCCCTTTAAAAGCAACCATGGGTTGATGACACAAACATACAATCTTTGAATATTTGACCAGTCTGGTTCTCAATGCAGTAATCACAAACCTTGTAACCAACTAAGAAATTTACAGAAGGAAATTCTAATTAGGATTCCCAGGCATAAAGGCAGGACGAGAGGATCCAGGAGAAACTTAGTCACGAATAAACTTGAATATAACGTAGCGGCTCTGTTTTGCAGAAAGGTAAGTAGTTTGCAAACTATGGACGAATTTAGTTGAGAATGTTCAAGCTTTGAGTTTGAGCGTTATACCGGATACCATTTGAAATTGGGTAGTTTTAAAACTTTCCACTTTGCGGAAAACAGTTCCGTCATGTCTCTATTATAACTTATTTCTGTAGCTTCGTCGCCTTTCAAACTTAATCTTATTTCCGGGAATCTGAAAAGCATATTTTGTATAAATGTCTTAGTATAACCTGCGTCAATACATATATACCCACATCCAAAGTGGCACAATTATTCGTCTCACTCTCTCACTCCTTATACTCGTAATGTGTGAACAAGAACGTGATATACAAAAGCCGTCAAATAATTTGATAAAAAACATATACACATTGTTAAAAAACTTAATTATGTATATAGATAAACATAGTTCTTTCACGTGCCTGTATATGTCAGCAATAAAATTAAATAAATGTTTGGGCCTCATCTACCACGTGGTATGTTTTTAACCGTTATAATATACTATATACTTCTAAACTGAAGTCCCGTTACATAATCCGAGTATGTTGACCCCTGTATAATATAAATCCTACGCACACAAACACATTATCATATTAGAGCGGAACACAGCGGCGGCGCACGCGCACATCAATCAAATGTCATTCTGACATGTCATTTGCTACGATTGTAATTTTCATCTCATTTGTTACGCTACGCCACGTGGCATCAACATGTAGTCTTGAATATTTTTTACAAAAGTAATGATCCTATTAGAAAATAATTATCTCTTGCTACAGTGAAAGAAAACTTCATGAGAAAACCTACATGCCGAAGAGTTCTGAGAAAAAAAAGTTCTAAAAAGTGAGTCAAGTCAACCAAATTTGGCCATTACTGTAGGCTATAGCCAAAACGTCTCTCATTCTGGGAGGAAACCTGTGCTCAGTGAGACAGTAATACTCGTAGGTTAACTATACATCAATCCAACTTCCGACTATGCCTGATTTTGCTAACTTTAGCTTCAGTTACGATTTACAAAGCCGCAAGGCTACACGCGCTCCACGTAGCAATTCTGCTAATTACAGGTGCAACGTAATTAGCAAGATGTGTGCGATAACAGGCACGTTATCGAAATCATACGTATAGAACTCTATTCATGTCTGCAGACACATGTGTAGACCCAGCACATAGACATGGTTTCATATCTACTGATAAGCTGGCGACATTTATCGACAGATAGTTTTGAAGGTGGTGGAACACTTTGTGGTTCGTCTCCGGCGGCACTACCGCCACACCTATTTCTACCTAATAACAGCAGTGTTTAGCGCTGCTGTGTTCTGATTTGTGGTAAGGAAGACATACTTTTCCGAAGCGTTCCAACTCAGTCTTCGGGGGTAGCGGCGCATCTGTGGCCGTCCTCAGGTAGGAATCTAATCCTATCTGGCGTTGATTACAGTTGTCCAAGGGCGGCAGTAGTCCCTTACCATGCATGCTCGTCTACTCCTATATTATAAAAAGGGCCCTAATCAAAGATAGCGTCTGTCGACATAGTTCGTGTTAGCTCCCTTAAATAGCAGAACTAATCACGGTAAGAGACACGTAGACCGGCACTTAAAGGACAAACCTGTAAAGCAACTTAAGGAGGCTTGTAAGGCTCAACTTAGGGAGGTACTTTCTATTTTTGCCTTAGAAAGTGCGAAGGGTGTAGTAAGAAAAAACTTATACGTGGCATTCTAGCTTAGTCCTCATGGGTAGCAACGCATTTGGACTCCATTCTTATATGGGGCTCATTACAAATGTCTGTGATAGGCAATGACTACGTCCTGCCACTTGGACTACTAATTAATCTTCTACTTCTATATTAAAAACCAAAAAATACCAAGAAAGCTGGTCGGTGCTGACCCGAATTTGTGTAGATCTACTCCTCTTATGCACATTAGATGCGAGCACATCCATAATGTATGTAATCATATTTTAACCTGGGCTGCCACGTACGGTGTGTAGATGTGAATAGAGCTTAACACGTACATTGTTCAGTTCCCGAGGAACTAATTATAATGGCATAATGCTTTCGTGCGGTAACACGTGTGTATGCAATGTTTCTTAAAATACTTTGTTTTCACGGTCATCGGTCATTGTGTTAGAAAACAGAAAATTGACGGTGAAACTAACTCTGCTTTATATTATGTCATCAAAGAGAGATTTTTTTGTCATATTAAGTAAGATTAGTTTTGAAGAACATTTAGATTTGGTTTACATATTGTTGAAACTTCGAAAAGTGATGATAGTAGCTAAGTAATAATTTAGTCTAGACTGGGGTTGATTACAGACGTCACTTATCATTACGTGGACTGCAGGCTTGTCAGCTACCTGTATTATAAAAAAAACTAACTTGTATAACATATGATTTGAGAATACAAGAAACATAACGTATGACTTTGTATAAATAATCGATTATAAAGGCAATTTAAGAAATATCTGAATAAAAAACTTTTTCAGTATTTAAAAGAAACTTATAGGGATCAATTATGGCGGCACCCCTAACACCTTATAACAACAATATTAAGCCGACTGTGTTCTCATTTGTAGGATGTGGTTAGGTCGAGACAGAATACATTTCAATTTAGTTCTCAGGTTTCGTACTGTGTTTCCTAACTTCCTGTGGTGAACAGCTTGGAGATTTACATGAACGGTAGTGATAACTTACCATCAATAGACTACAAATTCGCTTGTCACTTCAATCACATAAAAATACCATAACCACCTCACAGGTAGTTTCTTAGAAGTAGCTAACAAGCTAGCAGTCCACCTGACTGTTAATAGTCACCGTTGCCCACAGATCTGTGTACCTGTGTACAACTTCATATAAAACAGGAGTTTTACTTGAAGCTGATCACGGATGCGTTGCGATTTCTAAAATTACAACCCACTTCTATGTCCTGACGTTGTGCCGTCGACGCTCAATATATTTCGTTGGATAACGGCGTAAACAGCGTGTCCAATATGAGCATGTGAAATAAGTGTGACGGTGGTACTACCTACCCTGTCGAGTCAAACTAGTTCCACCACCCGAACCCCAAAATCCTAAGCTCTAAATACCAGCATTGCGACAAAGCGCCACGATCGCCGGCCAAACGTACTTAACTTAAGAAATAAGATTTTACTCCCTAATATCATTAGAAAGATGAAATATTTCCACATTAGCAATTCTCTGCGTTACAGCAATATGTTACCGTCTTATTTCACTGCTCATTGGTTCCGGCGTTATTGTTTTTTGAAGGCCAATCGAAGGGAGTGGAGTCGTAGGGATAATCAATTTGGCCTATAAATTTAATATATTACATCTCGCAATATCATTTGTAATAGTTCACTGACTCCAAAAATCCAGCCAAATTGATGTACGTAAAATTAGATATCGAATGTTTTACCCTAATGACGATTTTGGGAGTTGATAAAAAAAATCAAGGCAAGTGGAACAAATTAAATATGGCATCCAAAACTGTGATCCATTAGCGCTCAAACCGCCCGAAGCGTTTCCTCATTATACCCGTCGTTAATTTAATTTTATACCTTTAATTAAGAAAAATAACAAGGAAACCGTTTTGATAAACAAAACGACTAAAATAATGAATAGGATTGGAGTTCTATCTGAGATCGGCCACAGAAGCCTTGCTATCCCTGAAGACTAAGTTGAAAGATTTCTCCATTATAAGAATATAAAAGCGCTTAACACTGATATAACAAAGCAGAAATAGAAGTAGCGATAGTGCCACCGCAATTAAACCATGCAGTCCACGTCCTTAACACAACTGATATCGAGCAGAAATAGGTGTGGCAGTCAAGTCACTGTAGACGTGCCACAAAGAATTTTATCACCTTCAAAAGATTATCTACAAATACTCCTAAATAAACGTTAATGAATAACTTCATTAGACGAATCCAATAGACTCGTTTATCTGGCAGAGGCCAAAGTGTCAATAGATCGAGAAAGCAAAGAATGGTCTGGCTATAAAAGAGTCACAACAAACGAATCTTTAGATCGCTCGCTCATTCATTTGAATAAGTGAGCGAGTGTTAATGGTAGTTAAAATTCTTTAGTGAACTATATGATGTTGATGATACATTTGCCTGATCTGCTTAAGAAGTAAAAGTTGTGTTGTAAAACAATCCGACAATTGCGCATAATACATTTCACGTAATTTGAGAACAGTACACAAAATTGGTAAATTGAAAGACTTCATTAAATGAGTCCAATAGACCCGGTTATCTGGCAGAGGCCATAGCGACAATAGATCGACAAAGCAGAGAATGGCCCGACTACAATAGACTCACAACAAACGAATCTTTAGATCGCTCGCTCATTCATTTGAATAAGTTAGCGATCCGTTGATGGTAGTTGAAAATTAGTTAGTAAATTATATGATGTTAATGATACATTTGTCTAATTTGCTTATAGAGTAAAAGTTGTTTTGTGTAAACAAAATGACATCTACGCATAATAAATTTGAAGTAATTTGAAAACAGAAAACAAATTCGGTATAATAAAAGACTTTATTAGAGGAATCGAATAGACTGGGAGAGGCCAAAGCGACAATAGATCTACAAAGCAAAGAATGGCCCGGCTACAATGAGCTCACAACAAACGAATCTTTAGATCGCTCGCTCATTCATTTGAATAACGCTCGTTTGTATTCAATCAATCCAATATTTGACCACCGAAGATCAAAAAATTAAAATATCTTGTATGAAGCAATAGACAAATGTTGATCTCTGGTAAACAGATTGGATAGATATAAGTCAAATTAATTAATAAACGAAAATGTATACTTTATATTCTTTTCTCCTTCACACATAAACAACGAGCAAGAGACACAAGTTATATCGGAAATATAGACCACGTGAAGGTAAGTGAGCTGGTCATCTTGAAAATCAACTCCAGATGGGATTGGAGGTCTATTTAATATCGGCCACTGATGTAACTCGCAAGAACTAAGTTGGAATGATTGGAACGCCCCATTTAAATGTATCTCCTTTACCAGACAAAACGTATTTGTCTCTTTCACTCACTTCGTAATTTCTTAATTTTTAATTCGGGTTAAGAGTGTTCATAGAGATCGTAGAGAATGGAAACGTACAATAGAGTCCATAATAAGCGAACGTTCAAATCGCTCGTTCATTTGAATGAGTACTTGACTTCAATTGAATTGGATGAATTGACGCCTCATTTGAAAAACCTTTTTTCTAACAAGAACATCGGTTCTATGTTTAGAAAATATTCATAATTAGATCACGGTTAAGTAGGTTTATTAGTATAAAAGTTGTTATTAAAGTTATGAAAATATTTAAATTGGATGTATCCCTTCGCCGTATGCCTGCAGTGGTATTCTAACTTAGGTAGTTAGTGCTCAAGAGTTACAATGCAATCTGTAATTGCCTGCAAGTACAACCCATGTTCTAAATGGAGTTAAGACGTCCATAGACGGCAGTAACCATTTACCATCAGAGGTATCAGTACCTTATTCAGATAAGTAACCTTTTTCCATCAGTTGTAAACATAGTAGAAACCTACGTGGGTCAACACCAAAGGCACCATCGCCACACCTATTTCTACCCAATAACAGCATTGTCTACCGCTTGGAAGGCTGTGTTACTGAAGAAATACTAATCCGAATCGTTACAATTTAGTCCTTATATTAGGGGTATTAACACCTCTGTAACCGACCTAAAAGAAAACTCTTATCTTAAAGCAAGTAATGATTCCTTTAGCTTCGATAAATAAGTTACATATTGAGAATCGAACCTAGACTAAAAGGTATTCAGTAGCACTACCATGAGTTTACAAAAGTATTACTCGCTAGCGACTGCGTAAAATAAATGTATGAAAAATTGTACAGCGCCTCTGGTGGTTACTCGTAGAACTAAAATCCGTAGTGGCGTAACTCGATAGGTAAAAAACCTATCGAAATCAAATCGCTAGCGAATGTCATTACGATCTATTGCCATACAAATTCGGTCCCATAAGTCATTAATTTGACAGACGTTGTCAAGAAATACCGTAACGATAGTAATTATGTTATTCACTGGCAAAATGACAATAGTTTTCTATTTACAATTTCTATAGTGGCGTTTCTATGCCAACTCATGGTAGTGCTACAGAACAATACTACCATGACCATTATGTCATCGTAGTGTATAGTAAATAGTAGTAACTACAAGGTAGCGATGTTCTGAGGGCATTTACTCCTTACACGTGCAAGATGTTACACGTGTTGTTAAACTGCCTATTAACAGTTACTACGGCTCGTGTGGCATTGTGTATTTTTAGCAAATTTGCTACACAGGAGTTCTGGGTTCGATCCCTGGTCAGACAGACTTAAATTGTGAAATTTTATGTTCTAGGTAATTGTCTTTGTGTTGTTCCTTGTAACAGAACCCTAAATAAAAACTTATATGTGATTTACCTCAGACTACGTACTCCATCTTATCTAGGAGGAGCTGTGATAACCCAGTGGTTCAAGACTCAGCCTCTGAGTTGGGGGTCCATGGTTCGAATCCCAGCTACGCACTTTTGTATAGTGAAAAAACATTCACGACTTGATATTTGTGTAAGAACAATTTTAAAATAATAATAATAAAAATCTTTATTGAATAAAGTTACACAATTTAGTACACAATGACATTAGGTGTAGCGTAACATTATAGTCAGATTGGACATAACATTTATCTTCAGTTGCCTAAACTGGGCGTGAACCTGTAATATAGGCAACTGATCTCCTGGTGTGAATCTAACATACTATAACTATTACGTTACTTTGACTAAGGAACTGCCGTGAACAACTGAAAAGCCGTGCAAAGTCTAACAAGTCGCATAGTGAAGTGAGCTACCGCTTAAAGCCCTGGTTCATGCCCAACAATGGACAACCGTATCGATAATAACGTCTACGTGTAACCAAGCTACCCAAAAACAACATAATTAGAGATGTGCCGAGTCAGGTCGACTCGAGTCAGTACTCGAGTACTTACATAAACTCGCATACTCGAGTACCAGTGATACTCGAATACGGACGATATCCGTACACTACAACTACTACTCGTACAAGTAAAAACTTGTTTAATTTTGTGTAGTGGGTGGCGTTTTTTTTTTTTTTTGCTCTGCCGTGCTATTGGACTGTATGTTGCAAAGTACTCGAGTACTTTGTGAATACTTTGGAGTCGAGTACTGACTCGATTCTTTTTTATATGAGTACTAAACTACTCGAATACCAAAAATGGCCGACTCGGCACATCATTAAACATAATAACGCATTTATATACCTATCTCAAAAAAAATATTCATTACTACGACTTAACTCCACATTAACAGAACTACATAACTAACATTAATTTGTAAATAGAACAATATTTATTTTTATTCATACTTGTACTCGTAATACAATATTTTCTGTTTTATGGATAATTGATTTAAGATTTAGTTTCAACATTCGAGGAAAAAATGTGAATTTAATACTCCTAGTTATGATTTCGTGGTATTTCATTCACGAACTATCTTTATGGCTTCGTATAAAATGGAAAACGTTATGAATGGATATTATAATGTTGGATGGAATTGGTGTTGTTTTTTAAGCATACAACATGAAGTGGCCATTGCCGCCCATGGGCGTGGCACACGTAATCTACGTTAGGTTTAGATTCCCACATCGATTTCATACATGAGAACCTATGGGAACTAAGTTGAAACTTTTTTCTTTGTACAGCGCAGATCAGCGCTTAACACATCTGTTACTTGGTAGAAATAAGTAGGGCTATTTTGCTTTTAGATCTAAACTACGGAAGATTAAACAAACGCCCTTTACACCGCTGCTGCACATTTTAGACAGCACAAGTAAATATTCCAACCAAGTAGTCCTCAACCCATTACTGTCTCACTGCTGGGAACGGGTCTCATCTCACAGAACGAGAAGGATTAGGCCATAGTCCCACGCGCTGGCCAAGTGCGTATCAGTAGACGTCACATACCTTTAAGATTTTTAACTTAATGATAAGCAACAACAATATGGCCGACATCAGATACTACGCCTTATCTGGAGTTAGTTAAAAATGTTCAACGACAGCAGTAACCACTAACTAATAAGTAGATATACACCCGTTAGTACTCCTATTTCACAAATACGCTTTGGAAACTAAAACAATACATCAAGTGGCCCGTAAAGGTACCTCGTAAATAATAAACAACGTTCGCGTACGGAAACGCAACAAGTAATGAATTAACACACCACTATGGCCAATAAATTTCTTTTGTATATTTATTATATCGATGTACTAAAACTTGTTGATGGTTATACGTTATACCATGCTACTGTATACTTTGGTTTGGTAATAAAGGCAATCATAAATACTTTTTTGTTTTTTTGGTTTTGGTTTCTACCTTTATGGTTCTACCCCGGAGGCACCATCGCGTCAACTATTTATTTCTGCCTAAAAACAGCAGTGTTAAGCGCTGCTGTGTTCTGGTTTAAAGGGTGTAAGGGAGGTAAACTTATCCGAGGCGAACCAACGATCCTTAGTAACGCATCTGTGGCTGCCCTCAGGTAGGACTTTAATCTTATCTAGAGTTTATTATAGATTATAGATAGACTTGGCGGCAACGCCTACATACCATCAGATAAACTACATGCTCGTTTGCTACTCCCGTATTATAAAAAAATCTTCACAACACTTAAGCAACCGAGAAAAAATCCGAAAGTCGTAATCGTAAAATCTTAAAAATGTGGTAGGCCTACAGATAACAAGAATAAAAAATAAAATTATGACATTTCTATTCAGTGACTTCACTGGTTTTGCGCGTAAAGTGTGGATATATATGTTTGTCTCTTTCTACGTAACGCCTCAACTTTTCGTGTTACACTTGATTTTACTCCTCATAAAATTTCCGTACCGGGCCTTATAACTCAAATCGTTTCTTAAGGAGTAAACTCCAATAAACTCCAAAAAAGTTAACTTGAACGTGCCCTTATAAATTCATCACATCTCCATATTAATGAAGGGCTCATGACGTTTAACCCTCATACGTATATTATGTGATGTACCCTTCATAATAGTCTGTTGGTAGCGTTTAATGCTGGATACATAATTTATTTTGAGACAAGCCCAAGGTTATGCTTACATTAGGTTAGATTAACGTCTTTTTTTATAATATAAGAGTAGCAGACAAGCATGCAGTCCACCAGATAGGATTAGATATTTTTACCTCAGGTCGGACACAGATGCGCCGCTACCCCTGAGGACTAAGCTGGAACGCCTCGGAAAAGTCTGTCTCCCTTACCACACCCTTCAAACCGGAACACAGCAACGCCTAACACTGCTGTTATTAGGTAGAAATAGGTGTGGCGGTGGTGCCGCCGGAGTCGAACCACAAAGGGTTCTACCACCTTCCATTTATTTTTAAAAACGAACTCAAAATTGGATTTTACCGCCAAGACCACTGTTCCACTGCTGGGCACATCTCTCCTTTCATAGTGGGACCCTGGTCAAACTCGACTTGATAAACTTTACGCGATTTTGAAAATTTTTGAATTAATATGTAGTTCTCAGACTTGCAAATATCTAACTAAATGTTCCCGTACTTATTTTATTCACATTTCAGCATTTTTCGTGTAAATACTAAAGATAAAAAATATAATAGTAGTAGGTAAAGAACCCTCCATGTGCAAGTTTGACTTGTACTTGGCCAATTACTTTTTTATCTTAACACTAGCTGAACCGGCAAATTTTGTACCGCCTCAAAATCTATTTACCAAATATATTTCATATAAAATATAGCCTGTGTTACTAGTGGATAATGTAGCTTTCGAATGGTGAAAGAATTTTTAAAATCGGTCCAGTAGTTGTTGAGCCTACAAACAAACATACAAACAAAGATTTCCTCTTTATAATATTAGTATAGAAGTATATGTAGTATTGTATCACGGTTATAAACATTCTACCACGGTTATAAAAATTATATACATAAAAACTAAAGTAAGCATTTCGTCTAGGTCTTTTAGTACTGTTTCCGAAGCCATTCAATGTTCAGTACAAGCACACACAAGTTCTCAATGGTTCCTATGCAATCGATCATAGAAATGTGTAGAGTAACTTTACTCGCACATAAACTGACCCAGCGTCAACGTAACCCAATTGTTTAGAATTTCTGTTGACCTAAGGTTATACACGACTTAGGCTGCACACACATTGGCTATCTAAGCATGTATTTGTATGCATTTACAGACAAAATTCGTTTAGTAAGTTAAGTGAAGTAAGTAAGTAAGTGCTCGTTGCTGTACCGTTTAGCGTTTAGTAAAAGTACTAGTTTCTATACTAAACGTTTGGCTACTAACTCGCCATGACAAGGGCGTCAAAGGCGACAAGATATAATGGCTTGTTATTAATAATCAATCTATCAAATTATTTGCTCACGAAATCTTCAGATCGACTATTTTTGTGGAAAAAGTATGGGGTGCTTTTCGAAAATTGATAAGTGGAGCACTCCACGCTTTTTTTACAATTATACAATTTACTGTTCCTTACTTGATTCCTAGATTGAAAATTATTTTCTACTTTTTAGTTGATTTTATCATAAAAGCGTGTTTTTTTAGATTTTTGAACTATATTTTATTTATTATTGCTACAATATTTAAAGTGAAAATATTCATTAGCATAAATCACTTTTAATATACGCAATAAAAAATAATTTCCATGAATCCCAAAACCAGAGATGCTCAAACTATTACACAAACGTCATTAATATTACCTGAAATTACTCATATGCCCCAAATCCCGATTCCTACTATTACTATTAATAAAGCCAAGCTAACTTAAGCTCACACGAGCCTAATCCAGAGGTTCTCAAACTATCTGAGACAATAAATCAATTTAACGGCTCAACTTATCTCATTAACGCACAATAAACGCTTACGGCAAACATTAATTTCAAGTGTCGAAACACCATTACTGATTTGTTCTACCGCGACCGGGTAAACGAGGAACGACATGATCATCTTATATGTTATACAATATATGATATATCACCATATATAGGATAGGATATAAAAGGTGATAGGAATTTAAAATTGGATAGAGATAATCTTGAGAATATGTTTCTATTCGTCGTCATCCCACTACTGTCCCACTGATGACGATTGAAGGTCGTTTGTCCACCGCATCGTCACCGAGCCGATACCGAGAACGAGATTATTTCGGACCGATTTTAATTATGACGTGACGGCGGTAGTTTGTCCACTGCGACCGATATCGGCGGTTTATTTTGTTTCAGCTGTCACTCGACGGTGTCAGTGTCAGTGTGGCGGCAGTATATGGACAAGTCCCAAGTGAATTTTTTTTTCAATCATAATTTCAATCAATATAGCACTTTTGAATAGTGTAGCTCTCTGATTGTGAAAGAATGCGATTAGCCCTTACAAACAAACGAACAAAAAGCCAAACAAACAAAGTTACAAACCTTACCTCTTTATAATATTAATATAGATAAATATATATTGGGTTTTAATCAATGTTTGACAACTGTTGGTTCAAGGCGAAATTGTAACAATGGAAATTTTGCCGTAAACGTAATCATTTCTGACAACGCCAGAACGCCAGGGATTTCTCGTTGCAATGTAAGCAACACGGAAGTGAAAATGCCGCACATATTTACAACAATTGCATTTTTGCCGCAGATAAACATTACTGACAACAGTGATACGGCAACATCAGGGATTTTGCAATACAAGACACAGAATAATTGGCTTAGTGCAAGTCGAACTCTCACATGGAGGGTTCCGTACGTTCCGTTCCGTAATTTTCATTTATTATTTTAGTTTCAGAATTTCTAATCATAGCCGTAGAAGTACATGCATTGTGAAAATCTGAACTACTTACCTAGTTCAATAGATAAAGCGAAAAATGCCGAAAAATACCGGTTTCTCGTATGGCGACTCCCTTTTATTTTTAAGATTATTTTTTATTTTTAGTATTGTTGCTATACCATTATACGTATTCTTTAAACAAAATCAGGTATCTATTGATTAGGGTTTAAGAGCTAGAGACCTGAGCTAGAGTCAGCGGAGGCTTAATATAGGGTTCCGTCTCTACCCGGTGGGCACGGAACCCTAAATCTGACATGAAGGAGGTCAATATGTTTCCACATACCAAAATATTTAACGCATTTTATATATTTTGTAGCACCTATCGATATTTTCTCTTTGACATTTAAAGTTATATGCGTATTCAAATATATCATCGCTTAATCGGTAAAGGAGAACTTCGCACGAAAACCTATCCAAACATGGTGTAGAGAAGTATGTGAAATGTACCAAACTGTATTTGGTCAGCGTGGTTAGCTAGCATTTTTAATCCCATGGGATATCAATGTCATGATATCTCGTATCCAAAAATGTTGAGAAGGCCCCGTCAAGTTCACGTGTCCTAATACTTTTTTTTATAATATAGGAATCGCAGACAAGCATGCAGTCCACCTGATGGTAACTGGCTACTGCCCATGGACATATGTAATCAACCCCAGATAGGATTAGATATTCCTACCTGAGGTCGGCCACAGATGCGTCGCTACCCCTAAGGACTAAGCTGGAACGACTCGGAAAAGTGTGTCTCCCTTACCACACCCTTCAAAACGGAACACTGCAGTGCTTAACACTGCTGTTATAAGGCAGAAATAGATGTGGCGGTGGTGCCGCCGGAGTCAAACCACAAAGGGTTCTACCACCTTCAAAAAATACTACTAACTAATGAAATAATAACAAAACAAAACTCATCAAATGTTTATGTGAAATTTACTATACTTTATAGTGACAGCCCTTATCACCTCGCTTTGATAGTAATTAGTTCATGGTAATTAGTAACGTATCTACAAAGCGAAATTTGTAACAGGGTGAATGACCCTCAGGCCTAGTTTTGCTTAAAAACGGCAATTACATTACTTATCACTAAATTACACCATTTTATTTTCCCCTTAACTTTTAAGAACTAAACTGCTTCCATGTCAATTTCTCTAAACTTCGAAGAGAGTTTGGTGGCATCGCATCCAGAAATAACCAGAACACCAAATATAATCTGGACATCTAATGAATCCCAATAAGATCATACCCCAATTCCGAAGATGTTGTTCTTATAATGTCATACATAAAAAATATATAGATGAATCTTGATCCCTTGATTAATCTTTAACGACCTGAAGAAACTAGTCGATTATGTACCTCACACCCTAAATGTTTTAAAAATACTAAAGTTTCTATGCTTGCAATTTTAATATTTCTGTGACTTCTTCCTGAGTGAAACAAGTGCCTGAAACGCACGAAAATGCAATTGAACACGATTAAAATAAATCCGACAAATTATAACGGGGGACGATAAATATCTCCAAATTAATGTGATAAGCCGCCAACGAAATGTTAATGGGTTTACAATACATTAATTGTTTAAAGTGGTATATGGCGGATACATGGGAAGAGATATATCGTTGCGCAGAATGGGTTCCTTATATAACTGTTAACCAGGAATTGATAAAAAGCTTTTTCTGTCTCTCTCTGGATTGTCTGCCTCTCTTTCTACATTTTTCAAAAAGAGCATGCAGCTCATCTGATGGTATTTATCGTCTGCCGACCACGGAAATCTGTAATCAGCCCCAAATAAAATTAGATACCTACCTGAGGTCGGCCACAGATGCCCCGCTACGCCTGAAGACTAGGCTGGAACGCCTCGGAAAAGTATGTCTCCCTTACCACACCCTTCAAACCAAAACACAGCAGCGCTTAACACTGCTTTTATTAGGCAGAAATAAGCGTGGCGGTGGTGACGCCGGAGTCGAACCACAAAGGGTTTTACCACCTTACCTACCTGTAGCCTACACTAGATTTTTTAAAGTAGAAGCATTTTCTGGAATTTCTACCTCTCCCTCTGCATTTTTTAAAAGTGCCAGAAGCAAAAGAACATGATGTCTTCCTGTGAGATCCGGTTAATATCTAAATATATCGAACATGTCAGGCACGTGTCGTAGAAGATTAAATTGATTAAAAATGATTGTTATTAATAATTTAGTAACGGTTTATCTTTGTAAAGTACTTAATCGTTTTAAAAAACGCAGTGTTGAAGAAAGAATTTCGCTGAAAGTGTCAAAGAAACTCTTCTTTTTGTCATCTCACGTCTATTCTGTTCATAATTTCTTCTCTGACGCCTTACAAAAAGAACTTCTTTGCTAACTTAGAATAAAAACCACTCGAAACTTCAACTTTGTGTTTGTTTTCAAACAATGAATAAAATGGCAAGAACCAAGTTTTCCTTTAGAAAGAAATAATTGTAAGAAGTATGAGAAGAATATAAGTAATAACTATTTCTATACAGTTCAAGTTACTATTAACTTGTTTAGGGTTGGCAGGCGACTGGTTTTAGCTGGACATATTTGCCTTTTTACGATCGTATCGTGGATTTTTTTACTTTGGTTCAAACAAAATAAGATGGAAATTAAAATTAAATACAAATTAAAGGGTGATGGATGGATGGATTGGTGGATGGTGATGGAACTTCGTTAAGTAACTATGTTAGTACCATGAGCGCTGCAGCGATCTGGTTTGAAGGATAGATTAGGTAAAGACACTTACATGAGGACTTTACTCTATCCCTCGGAGCCACAAATGTCTTTGAGGTAGGCCTCAGCTAGAAATCGTATTTGCAACTTATTACAGATGTCCAATTGTAATAAAGCAGTGTGGATATAAGGCAATGACTAGGTGGACTTATCATACATGTTTGCTACTGAAATTACATAAAAGTCATATAACTATATTATGAAAAACCGTACAGTTAATTTTTGAATACGTAGATGACGCGGGTTTGCGACAAGAATATTTCAAATTTAAAAAGTAAAGTCCAGAAAAATATAAAACCAAGTCGCATTTCCTTTCACCAAACGCGACAACCCTAAACTACAAGAAAGTTCGAGCCGGCTCAGACAACGGTCAGTATTTCATAGAGAAAGTTGAGTTATTATTGATTTCCCATTGGTCCGCCATGCTTTACAGAATCTGGTCCCAACTCGGCCATTAGTCATTGCTACTTCAAGGGCGTAGGAGTAGTTAGAATTGATAGAAAGACATTTGTCTAGTTAAATATCTAATTGTATGAAGAAATCCACTATATAGTCTACTATGGTATAGCGCGTCTATGAGGACTAGAGTTAGAAAGTAGTTGTAAAATGTAAAGCGTCTTTACGCGTAGCCGCCCGTTAGAATTAAGTTAGAAACGTAGTCGTCACTTCATATTAATATCTTTGACATTAAGAGAGGTCACATGAGCGACAAGTCGCGCTGACGAGCATCGCCCAAGGTCACTGGCAGCCACTGGCGACAGGCGATGGCCACTGGAGACGACCGTTGGCGACGGGCGACGATTGTGCGTTGTCGCCACCCGCCATCGGCAACCGCAGCCGGTGCTCAGTGGCTGACGACCGCCGCCCAAGGTCACTGGCAGCCACTGACTACAGGCTACGGCCGCTGGAGACGAGCGACGGCCGTTGGCGACGGGCGATGACTGTGCGTTGTCGCCACCCGTCACCAGCAACCGCAGCCGGTCCTCAGTCGCTGACGACCGCCAAGGTCAGTGGTAGCCACTGGCGACAGGCGACGGCCGCTGGAGACGAGCTTCTACCGCTGGCGACGGGCGACGATTGACCTTTGTTGCCACCCGCCATCGGCAACCGCAGCCGGTCCTCAATCGCTGATGACAGACGGCAACGACGATGTCATTATTTGGCACACCCTACTACCCAGATTGACGGATTTTAAATGCGGCGTCGTTGGATCCGTCTAAATTGTGAGTGTTACAGGCTCTATTTTAAGTTGACGACTTTTTTATAATATTCTATTAAGTTTAAAATGTAATATTATCCAGCATGTAACTAGTTAATGTAATAAAATAACAACTTTGTTCACAAAAAGTACAAAGTAGACAAGTAAAACTGCGGCAAACAAATAGTCAACGACGAAAGGGAAATACAGGTCAAAGACATAATAAATCGAATCATGAATATCACAAATGGTTGCCTTATTCAAGTGTGTCTATACCAGCACTTTCAGTTGATGGCCGGTATCAGATAGTATCACGTAGAGGCAATTTTCGGTACAATAAACCCTTGTTTGGGCGGTAATATTGTTCGCCTATCGTGATTTATCAGCTTGTTACCTTGCTCATACAGAGTGACAAATACCTGGACAGTTGTTATGTATAAACAATTTGTCTCGTCTGTTTTCGGATATCATGTTCGTTTAAGAAAAAAGGACAAATCGATATAACTCTCTTTGACAATAACTGCAAAAATTACGAAAACAAAATGGAGAAAAGTAATTTAAACGCACCTAGACTAGTCCTTAAAAAATGTGAATTCGCGATCTTAGGAGGCTTTCATGTGTAATAAATACGAAATGAATACAAGAAGAGTGTAGTCTGTAGTAAAATAATACAAACTCTCTTATCACTTCTTGCACTAACCTATAAAAATCACTAGAGTTCGCCCAGTTAGAATAAAGTCAACTACATCGTTCGTAATAACAGTAATTATGTCGCAGATTCATAATTAAACCAGCAATGAACATCAAAACTAGTACTAAGCCGCTTCGTTTACAAATTACCAACAAAGAACAAGGATCCATTAAGATAACAGTGTTTCTAAATAAGTAATCCTCAGGAACAATGTAAATCTGTTCTCGTAAGGTCTCGAACTCGAAGTGTTCAGAGGTCTAAATATTGAATGAAATAGTTCAAATCCAGCTGAAACAGAACAACCCGGGTCGGTGGGGTCTTTATACATAATTAAACAGGCCGAAATGTTTCCCATAGTTCTAATTCGAAACTTGGCGGGAGTTGCGGTAATAACCGCTTGCCAATACGCTTCAAACGGTTCAAATAAAGTTTTTCGCGTGCCAAATTTACATGGAAATTTAGTGAGCTACATAATGTGTGAGCTCGGATAGGTATATCATGTTTCTAGTTTAAAATTTGGATGGAAAATAAAACATCAAAGATAACGTTTGGAATTAATATTCTGCGAATTTGGGAATGTTTAAGAGAATTCTGCATCAACTATATTTCATCTCCAAAAGTATCTCACGATGCACTCATGATGCGAAGAATCAGAGAGTGCTTTACGATCGAAAAATTTTTTTCGCTTCATTTTGGCGGCTGTTTTTATTATTATAGCCTTGATAGTTCACGGAATCAAGATATTTTGCATACTATTGTCGAGATAATTTAATGGAGATTAATTCCATACTTTTTAAAAATTGATTTTCTGCAATAGAATTGGAAAAAAACACCAAAATAGGTCAAAAAAATTTCCTGTCCGTCATATGTGAAACCTGAAAACACTGTAACTTGTGAAAAAATCCATCATTTGAGTTTTTTTTTTTTAATTCTTATCGACGATTGTAGGTCACTGAATGCGAATGATTAATTAATTCAGTGTCGTTTAATTGCAATTAATAAAAAACGAAAACTATCATTTTTTAAATTCTAATCGACAATTGTAGGTCACTGAATGCAAATGGCTAATTATTTCAGTGTCGTTTAATTACAATTAATAAAAAACGAAAACTACAAGACTGTACATCTATTTATATTCATAGAAAATTAACACATGGATGGTGATATATCTATAGATATTATGTACATTTATTCCACCAGGGGCGCTTGCGCAGTACCTTCTTCCTACTACAGCTGTTTTTTCGGCAATTAATTTTGAACGACTTAAGTTTTTTTTTTTATATTTCATAATTAAATGAGCATTATGAGTCGTGCACTTTTGGATTTTCCAAACTTTTTTCATTTCATTTCAAATATTATACAAACAAAAATTCCGAATTTAAAAAAATAATTGAAAAGGGAAGAATCCCAATTGATACGAATCCAACGACACCTCGTGTTAAAATACGTCAAGTAGCTTGAACCGCATGTTGTACCAAATGAGACATCAAACATCACATTGAAACGCGGAAAACATTACCTTCCGCAATCGGGCAATAAAAAACACAGTTAATATCATACCGGGTTAAATTTGTGAACAGACATCATAATAACTTGGTGAGAGATATGTTCGCGTTCTCCATGTGGTACGGAAACGCGTAAATTTAGCATCCAAGTGACACACATGACGCGTGAAACACCATAATTATATCTTTGGTTTTATTCATAATTCATATTGAAACATAAAAGTAATCTTTAACGCTTAATGAAAATATCATAACAAAGAACAATTAAAACACACAATACATTAAAATAATGTAATGGATGCCAGAGCTTATTTTACCTGAGCACAATTTATTCTAGAAGGTATATAAATATTACCTATAGCTTGCCTATATCGCTATATACCTATATCGCTTATAAATATTGTCAAACAATTATCTTATGTAATTTGCGCAATACAAAAATAAGTAATTTGATTTTTTAAGCAAGGCGTTGTGCCTTGCCTAAAAATTGTCCTCCGAAAACTAATAAAAAATATAGAAACCTTGCATTGGACTCTACATACAGTCGGAGTCCCATGTGACAGTTCCCTAATTAAAATATCTGGATACCTCGTTAAAATGAAACCCGATATACGGAAATACTTAAAGAAATTTGGCACTCGTGGTCACCCGTTGAAATATGGTGTGTCGGTAGATATGTACCTACTTGGAAACGTCTACAGCCTCACAGGGTTATACAGGATGAATTTTTAAGGCCAAATCCGAAATAATAAGAAATAGAGAAAAATGCTGAGAGGAGTTACGAGGACGATTTTAATAAAAACTAAAAATAAAGGATTACATTTTTTAGACATTGTCTAACCGCAAATCGAACGAGTTTATTTTGAAAAAACACGCCTGTATAATTATAGGGTGTGTATATATAATACAAGGTGTATTTTGGTGGAATATGATCAACTGATAGTGTCGCTTACGATTATCATATTCGGCATTGTAACAAAATGTCAAACTAAAGGCAACGCCTGATTTTGAAGCATATGTTTTTTCATAATACGTCAGCAGCTAAGTTCCCGCCATTTGTTAATTTAAAATCAGATGGACAGGTCAACAGACAAAGAAAAATAATCACCGTTTTTCTGTTATTAGTTTTATCTCTCATTTAGTAATAAGCAGTTATTTTTACATTCCAAACAGACACATTTTAAGGTGGTAGAAAGAACCCTTCGTGGTTCGACTCCGGCGGCACCACCGCCTCACCTATTTCTGCCTAATAACAGCAATGTTAAGCGCTGCTGTGTTCAGGTTTGACGGGTGTGGTAAGGGAGATATATTTTTCCGAGGCGGTCCAGCTTAGTCCTCAGGGGTAGCGGCGCATCTGTGGCTGACCTCAGGTAGGAATATCTAATCCTATCTGGGGTTGATTACAGATGTCCACGGGCGGCAGTAGCCACTTACCCTCAGGTGGACTGCATGCTCGTCTGCTACTACTATATTATAAAAAAAAAGAAAACACTTAGAAATACATAAAATTGCTACTAAAGAACACATACACTCCTCCTTAGTTACATTATCAGATATTATATCAAATGAGCTTTAGATCAGTTTAATAATTATAGCCTTTGATTAAGCATTTATAACCAAGTTTATTTAGTATCTCCTTGGTAAGTCGTTAAAACTTACATTACCTTCAACACGTCTTTTACGAGATGAACGGCGCTTATCTTTACGAGTAATTAATACTTATCTTTATTGACCTGATACGTGTAAACTCGAAACGTTCTTGTAGTATTTGCACGTCTGATTAACTGTTAGGAAGGTAACACACGAGCGACAGTACCTGTTGAATGTTGTCGAATGTCGTTCACTGTTGTTAGCGATCATCGCTGACTGTCATTGACTGTTGCCGCCGGGCCGCTGAAGCCGCTGCCGCCAAGTTGTAACTATAATTACGTAATTTACTAAATCTATTTGTAATCATATATATTTATTATAGTTGTAAAAGAAAATTGTATTAGTTCAGTAAGCACAACATACTTCCTCATTGTCCAGAGGTGGGCGTAAATGGCTGCGTCACAGTTCTTAACTATAGCAGTCGTTTACGAACAATTACTATTTGTGAATTAATGTTTTATGTTCAATAAAAATCTTTAAATCTTTAAAAAGTAGTGGTAGTAACAAACGATAACCGACAGCGACGATCGTCGACATGAACTGACATCAGAGAACATCGTCCATAGTCGTCAATAATCAACGGCTGTTGACGACGAGCATTGTCGTTGACGACAGTCAAATAATATCTTTAACGACAAATAACGACATTGCGGAACGTCAACATGAATTGTCGCTAGTCTGTTAGCACCTTTATTGATAATCCTAGCCAGAGTTCATTGAACTTTTAGCAGCCATCTACGTAGCCGTGACATTGCTTTACTACTTTGTATTAGCAGATAATTCTGTTTACTATGATTCATTTACAACCGATCATTGATTGAGTTTTATTACTTTGTTAATCTTAATACGTTTAACAGTAACGATTTTCTTGCGAAATAAAAACCTACGTGCTTAATTTTTTGGATATTTTCGTAATGTACGAACAAAAATGTGGAAAGTCTACTAACGCCCAGAGTATAATAATTGCTAGATCCTTCTTACTGTAAGCCTGTACAAGTGAACAATTAATTAGTAAAAAATATAAATAATAGCTAATTAAGTTAAAATAATTAATGAAGTTGAAAATCATGAGTGAAAATAATAGCCGATCCCGTCGATTTGAATAACTTTACTTTTCAATAAAACAAATAGGGGAGAGAAAGGATCGCATCTACATCTCATGCACTATCTAAAAATATTTTCAGAATTTACTCTTAAGGAAATCGTTCTTTAAAATATCTCAAAAGTGTGTACGGTCTGTCAACACTCCCTTGTGTGTGTCAGTGTGGTGAAATATGACTTAATCTCTTCAAACTCTGAGAGATCCGTGTCCAATAGTGTCCAAAACCGTCCTTAAAAAAGTAGACGAAATTTCTTTCCTTTACTAAAAAACTTCCTGTCAAGCGCGAATTTCCATCTCATAAAAATATGAACTGTAAGTCCTACGGGCAATACGGCCTAGAGCAGGAAGTAGGTGATTATTCTGCGGTACCGACTGCGAGACACAAAAGGAATTCTATACTTTTCCATGCGAGTGTGCAAACTAATGTTAAGTGCTCCCTGCAAAGCGTTGATCATTTCTTTAAAAAAAAAAACTTAGCATAGTTATGTTTTTTAACATTTATCGTATCGTATTTAGCGTTTGTACAAGTCCTTATAGCTCTCATTATCAAACAATAATTGTCTCACACGGTTCAATCAAGCTGCTTCAGAGGGTACATTAAGCTGAGGATACTAGGGTTACCATGTTAGGATTAAAACTTATAGGATACCTTGTCAAAGATCCGACATATGATACGGGGCCGCATGGTAGAGCTTGCTCAACGCTTCCCTCGGATAAGAGGGGACACTCAAGAAGTGCTACTTTAATAAAAATATGTACTCGTATAGTCAACAGTTGAGTGATTTTCAGAATAAGTTCTCAAGGGTTTGGGAACTCTACCAAACGTTGAGTTTCGCCAGCAATTTGAACCAAGGCCTATACCCTCGGATAGTAGATGGTGGCGGTATACAGCCGAAAATAGTCCCTACTAAAGCTTCTTATCTAAGCTATCAAAGTCGAAAATATTGCACCTATGATGATAATGGATAGTGCCAGTGCCAGTGCAAGTGCTACTTTAATAAAAATATGTACTCGTATAGTCAACAGTTGAATGATTTGTTGAATAAGTTCTCAAGGGTTTGGGAACTCTACCAAACGTTGAGTTTCGCCAGCAATTTGAACCAAGGCCTATACCCTCGGATAGAAGATGGTGGCGGTATACAGCCGAACATAGTCCCTACTACATTATCAAAGTCGAAAATATTGCACCTATGCAGATAAGGATAAATGTAATACTTAAAATCTACCTTTAAACGTGTTCAACATTGTTTCTGAACTAATCAATATAAATAAACACATAAAACCCACATTTGTAACGTGTTTAACATTATTCCACGTTAGTTTTACTGCTATGCGTGTAAGGTTTGGGGTCATTGTACTCTTATCTCCAACAGAATGTAAATACATTCGTGACACTGCACTACTGCACTTGACTGTGGATAGTTTTACGAGGATTACAGCATTACGTAATACATGATAACGTCATGTGAAAAGTTCTACTGAAGAGTAGTTACTACACCTATTTCTGCCTAATAATAGCAGTGTTAAGCGCTGCTGTGTTCTGGTTTGAAGGGTGTGGTAAGTGAGACATATTTCCGTGCCAGTTTAGTCAGCAGTAGCGGCGCATTTGTGGTCGACCTCAACAAGGAATATGTAATCCTATTTGGGGTTGATTACCATCACGTGAACTGCATGCTCGTCTGCTACTCCTATAGTATAAAAAGTTGCTTCTTATTACGAGTATATTATTGTATGAAACAGTCGTAAATTTATATGCAAACGGCTAGGTGGTAAGTAATGGGGCATGGAAATCATCATTAAAATTTACAACCAGTCATCAATGATTGTAACTGAGTTTGTATTTCTTGTCAGATATAACCTAGAACCGTTGAAGGCAAAAAAGAATGAGTGTGGAAAGCGTATGTGTACATTTTAAACTAGTTTAGCAACTGATTAGGCTGAAATTTTGCATACATATTTGGTTTAGATAATAAGGCATTAGTAGTTTAACGACGTCATTGATTGACGTCAAAGATGATGAACCTTTATTATCTCCCTGAGTGAAATGTTTTTTTTTTTGTTTTTTTAACACGCTTTTATTAGCTTGGGTTGTATGTAGGTATGTATATATACAACATATATAACATATATACGACATATATAACATATATAGCATATATACAATATGTAACAGTAACGGAATCCTTGAACCCGATTTCTATCCACTTTGAACGTTCAGTTTAATTCAAAATTTTGAAGAAGTATCAAAAACCGATGACAATACACGATTTTAATAATTTTGTACCATTGTCCTTATCAACATCCTCAGGATTAACAATTTTCGAGGCGAAAGAAAGCGCCTTTCTACAACCCAAACTAATAAAAGCGTGTTAAAATAAATATAGTTCAAAAAACTAAAAAACACACTTTTATGATATATATTTATTGTGTGGGGTGCTTTTCGAAAATTGATAAATGGAGCACTCCACGCTTTTTTAACAATTATACAATTTACTGTTCCTTAATTGTATCCTAGATTGAAAATTACTTTTTAGTTTCTACTTTTTAGTTTATTTTATCATAAAAGCGTGTTTTTTAGTTTTTTTTAACTATATTTATTTTATTTGGATATACCACTGTATATCCAAATAATAACGCACTAATTCCTAAAACCACTCAACCGATTTTAATCAAATTTTAGGAGAATAAATAGATGGTTCTTTGATAAAATACTTTTAAACGGATAATATTTTTGTGGCAAGGCAACGTCTGCCCACGTCAACTTAAGCAACTAAACAGCGAGAAACAGCTTTTATCTTCCAAATGTCTTGCAATTCTGCGTTATTATTGAAAAACTGGCCATGGTTGAGGGCGAGTGGAATGGCCCGATTTTTTTATGATCAGAAGGCTGGGGTTGTCATAATTAGGTAACGTTATAAACCTTGGCAGTTTAATAGAACCGAAAGACATGTTGGATACTAACCTTTGCTCGACAAAACAATGCATTCTTCTAGCTTACAAAAGTGAGTCAGTCACAAATACTGAAAGGCGTGATCTGCATTAGAAATGGTTACCTATTTACAATGCTGGTGGGTTTGTGTGTTTGAACTCTGCTGGTAACAGATAATCTACCAAATAGTAAAAGCAAATCAATTGGATTTGCCTGTAACAAACTTCTACCCTTTCAGGTAAAAGGTTATAGAATCCTTCATATTAGACTGCGAAGGCACCAACGTCACACCTACTTCTGTTTTAATATGTAGTGTTTTGTAGATTGACTTGGCGATCGTACTAATGTTACTTGTGTGATGCGATATAATGAGATGAAAACACAATGTGAACTCCTTGTGGTACCACCGCTTCTAGCGGCACCACCGCTAGATCAATTTCTGCCTAATAATAGCAGTGTTAACAGTTGTGTTCTACTTTGCAAAACAAGATGTCCATGGACATGATTATCTACGATTAGATAGACTACATACTCAGTGCTCATGCTATTAGTATAGCAAGCGTCTTTATTTATGACACTTACATGACCTGACCAATTTTCACAAAACATTTACGAGACAGTAAATGTTTATAACCTACTTTATATCTAACAAAGTATAAAGGGTGGTACGAGAGACTCGTATAACATAAACGCCTTAATCCGCTGAAAGTGATTCCGTTAACCAAGAGGAATTAAGAAGCGACCGCAATTTGTCTTTTCCAGCACATCCCATAAAAGGAGTCGAACTTAGGGATTATTTACATGTATCCGTCTTTTTATGTAAGGAAAGCAGCGAGCATAATCCCCGCCTGACATTAACTGATCAATGCCGTCTATAGACATCTAAAACCCAAAAGACAGGAAAGCCACTTGTAATCCCAAGTTATCTTTTGTTGTGCGAGCTAAGTTGAAACGTCTTATATGCATCCTAATCTTACTATAATAATATAGTTTCAAGCACAGTATCGTTTTTCGCTGTTTAAAATGGAATAGATTTTAACAAAGAATTTACTGTTCCTGAGTGCTAAGATAGAATGCCTGTCATTAATTTTAGCCTTACTACACCCTTCAAAACCGGCACTCACTTCGCTTAACACTGCTATTATTAGACAGAAATAGGTGAAGCGGTGGTGCAGAGTCAAACCACAAAGGATTCAAACACCTGTAATTGTAACTACTATAGAGTACTCAATATGATGCCTAACGGTAAAATCTAAGAAGTCCCTGAAATTACTCATAAATAAACAGAAGGGCGTTCACGACGAAGCAATTCCAGGCGCATAAATAAGTTTAGTACAAGTTTATCTCGTAGCGTGAACACAGTTCATCTTTAGAATCTTTGTTCTGTCGCATGTAGCATAGCTAATAATGGCTGTTTTCTATTAATGTTTGTATGAAGAATAAACTGGGATTTTCTACTAATGTTTAGTGTCTATGTCAGGTAGGATTTTAGAGTGGATTCCTTTGTAGTTTGGCTCCGGGGGCACCACTGCTACACCAGTGTTTACCTTATAACAATAGTTTTAAACAACGTTCTCTTTCTTTTAGTTATAAGGGTATGTTTTTTATTATTAAACCGAATTGGTTTCTCTTTTTATCTATGGGTTGTTCGGAAAGTAATTTCGTTTTTTTCGTTGACGTCTATGATCTGCTAAGGCCTGGATTTAAGCTTGAAATTCAATATATGAGTCCCCCGATTTCTCACGATGAAAAATTTGCGTTGTCGCGTCGACGTCTATGACCTGCTCCCGAAACATCACGAAAATGATTTTTGAAGCGAATAAGTTACTCTACCACACCTACCATATTCTCCACATCTAGCGCCTTCCGATTATTATTATTTGGACATGGCAATATTTTTTGGACAGTAAAACCTTTACTTAAAATAAAGAGGTCAAAAATCACCTGCAACAGTTTTTTGCAAGAATCGACCACACAAATTAAGAACGTGGAATCACGCCCCTACCAGAATGATGGCTTAAGGTGTTGGGCCAAAATGGCCAATATATAATTTTATAAAATATTTATTCATTATAAGAAAATTGTCTTTCATTGTCACAAAAATAAACGAAATGACTTTCCGAACAACCCAATATTTTCATAATTAATTAATTTACATTTCCCTGTTATAGCTTTTTTATCACCATGGGTAGATCCCTGTACGTGAGCCCGCAAATGGATACGGATCCCCTCACAAGATCCCCTAAGGAGTGTATATACATTTATATTGATAAGTATGAAAGGTATGGTTAGGGCTCTACCTAACTGAGTCAAACGTTTCAGGTGTGTTTTGTGTTGTGGCCGACCTCAGGAAAGCCTCCAATTCTATTACGTTGATTACAATACGTACACGATAGAATTTACAATACCAATCATCTAGTTTTTAAGTTTACCGTTCAGTAAGTCAAGAATAAGTATGTAAACGGAACTCATTTTACAAAGGTTAAGTTAAGTTACTCATTGCATATTTTGTTTCGTTTTTATAAAAATTGATACACTAAGTTTTATGCTGCACCAGTATAGCAAACAAAAAGTCACATTACATTAAATCGCTCCACTGTAATAACCATGATTATCTGTTTCATAGTAATAATAGCTTTTTGCAATTATAATGAGCATAAAAATCTCATAAATTATTTAAACATTCACGCCTGTAAATTGATAACCAATTTCACAAACAATTTCAAACATAATAACATTCATACGGTTTTCAATACAAACTGAAAGGCGTTGAATTATGCATGTTATGCATAATTTAAAATCTATTAAACTCATTATTAAACATGATTGAATTTAATGTTATTGGATATTCCTGTTTGAGTGGCAGTAAAATGGGAGAAATGGATCTGTATATGACTGTTATATGAATATCTTAAATGAAATGTTATTAACTTTTATTATAGTTAATCTTTAAAAGTCCCACTGTGTTAGCTTAGTGGTTGAAACTCGTACTGTAAATTGAGGGGTCCGAAGTCCGACTCCAAACTTCTGATTTTAAAATTATGTGCATATAAGAAATTACTTCCTTTAACGGTTGGTATTGTTCATCGAAGCTTTAACGACAAGAAACTTGCACGCCTGAGAATTTTTAAAAAACGTTGACGAAAAACCACTAAGAGACTCGTAATCTACTATTGGTAAAACTTTCTACCAAGCTAAGCTAGAATTTACACATCTCTAAAAAGATTCCCAAGTACCATAGACCTCAAATTTAAACGCATATATACTCTTCCATTCTTTATTATGATGGTAATTCTGAAACGGCTTTTCCAGTTCCGAATAACTGCTAAAGGTTTTTTGCGGAAAATATGAAGATTTATACAGCCAAAAAACTGGCCATTCAAAAGAACCACATAGGTCATAAGCTAGGGTTGGCAACTATACATATGAAGTAGAGTATGGTACTAAAATTCGGGTCTACATATTGTAAAGTAATTTATAGTAACAAAAAAATATTACAGTTTTATACATTAACTTTTTTCGAAGCAGTCAAACTTATATTTTGTCTGTATTCGTATTTTACGTAAAAATTATTAAGTTTATAAAAAAATATTTTGTCATTAATTTTTCTGAAAAATACTGTAATCATAAACGATGCATCTGTGGTCGGTCGGCGGCAATACCTACTCATTAAGCAAGCAGTAACATCAGGTGGACTACATAACATCACTCGTCTGCTAACTCTTTATTATATAAAAAAATAAGTATAAGAAGTTGGCAACCCTAGCTATAGCTGACATCAAATGAATTATTTGTTCTACATACCACTTTAAAGTAGGTCAATCTCGTCATTTCATTCAAAGATATCCGCTCAGGCAATATTGAAGTGCTGATTTTGTAGAAAAATTGCACTCACAGATATGCGGAGAATTTTGCATCAAGCTGTTGTCAAGAATTGCGGCTGACTTTACAAAATAAATGTTTACATAATCATTTTTTTAAACAATAGTAAACTACTACACAGATTAAAATTTCGTGTCTGTGTAGAATATGCCACCTTATGTGTTTTTTACTTAGCTTAATTTTAAATAAACTCATAAATAATACTTCTGCCATTAAATATTGAATAAAAAAAATATTCATCATCAATACAAAACATACGACATTTTGAAGGTGGTAGAACCCTTTGTGGTTAGACTCCCGCGGCACCATCGTCACACCTATTTCTACCTAATAACAGCAGTGTTAGGCGCTGTTGTGTTCCGGTTTGAAGGGTGTGGTAAGGGAGACTGATTTTTCCGAGGTGGTCCAGCTTAGTCCTCAGGGGTAGCGGCGCATCTATGGCCGACCTCAGGTAGGAATATCTAATCCTATCTTGGTTGATTACAGATTTTCATGGGCGGCAGTAGCCACTTACCATCAGATGGACTGTATGCTCGTCTGCTACTCCTATATTATAAAAAAAATCTCTTATTCATCGATACAATACAGAAAATTTGTAAAACTTCTTTCTCTTTGTGTGAGTGACATTGCCGGCAATCTCATTTAAGTGTATCTTACAGGGCTATTTTGAAAAACGGTGAAGATTTGAAGAACTTGACTAGGTATTCCGTTCCTACACATAGCGATACGTCTTTGATCAGATAAAGGGCTTTAAATATCAAAGCTTTCGATACTAGCTTTAATTTCTACAGATTTACAAAAATAATTAACTTTGGTTTAACTTTCGTTTTTATTGCTACACAAATTCTATTAAGAATGATGGGAGAAAAGTCTCGTAATAACAAAATAACTTGGATATTAAAGGGTTAAGTTTTATGAGGAAAACAGATGCATCTTCTGGCTATCTCGGTTCTCCGCACTCACACTATCGCGGACGTAATACATCATTTGAAGATATTTCCGCCTGGATCGGCGTAAACTTAATTTATTGGGCAATGACCGCTACGCTATCTGCGCTGGTTGGTTTTGCTAGTTTTGAAATTGGAATCATATTCACCTTGTTTAAATTATGTTACGATTTATTTATTTACAATGCAATTGCATTCAATAATTTAATATTTATGATAATTTATTGGGAAATGACCGCTACGCTATTTTGCACTCTAAGTTGGTTTTGCTAGTTTTGAAATTGGAATCATATTTACCTTGTTGTAATTACGATTTATTTATTTACAATGCTTATAAATTGTATTCAATAATAATTAATTATTTAAAACAATTTATTGGGCAATGACCGCTACGCTATCTGCGCTGGTTGGTTTTGCTAGTTTTGAAATTGGAATCATATTCACATTGTTTAAATTATGTTACGATTTATTTATTTACAATGCAATTGCATTCTATAATTTAATATTTATCTCAATTTATTGGGAAATGAACGCTACGTTGTCCTGTACTCTAAGTTGGTTTTGCTAGTTTTGAAATTGGAATCATATTTACCTTATTGTAATTACGATTTATTTATTTACAATGCTTATAAATTGTATTCAATAATAATTAATAATTTAAAACAATTTATTGCGCAATGACCGCTGCGCTATTTTGCACTCTAAGTTGGTTTTGCTAGTTTTGAAATTGGAATCATATTTACCTTGTTTTAATTACCTTTTATTTATTTGCAATGCTAATAAATTTCATTCAATAATTTAATATTTATCCTAATTTACTGGGCAATGACCACTACGCTATTCTGCGCTGTAAGTTGGCTTTACTAGTTTTGAAATTGGAATTATATTCACCTCGTTTTCATTAAGCTACGATTTATTTATTCCTAATGCTTATAAATTGCATTAAATAACATAATTATTATCACAATTTATTGGGCAATAACCGCAACGCTATTCTGAGGTGGAAGATCTATTTGTTAATTTTAAAATCGAAATTATATTTTCCTTTGATTTAATTAACTAACCATTTATTTACAATGCTTATAAATTATATTTTATAATTTAATATTTATCTTGATTTATTCTAAAGTTACCGCTACAGAATTCTCTTTTCAAGATAAGATTAAGATTTTAAATCAGAATTACGTTTACCAATTTTAAATTAAGTTTCGATTCATTTACGCACAATACTTACAAAAGATATTCAATATCTGATCATAATTTTTGAATAACATGCTTGATTAAGCGTAAAAATAAATTTGTAAGCATGGCTAGGTTTATTGAAGTACTTATGTTATTATTTCTTGCTCTACCAAAATCATTCTAGTACTTAAGATTCACTTTATTTCATTTAGGGAAAATTATGTTCCAGATATTTTAGATCTACCATTTTATTAAAAATTCTGACTGTTTTTACACGCTTTTTATTAGCTTCACCTGTATGTTTGTATGTTTGTTTGTATGTTTGTAACCGACTTCTTTGGGCGCGATTTTGACCCACTTTAAACGGCCAGATTTCGTTCAAACTTTGTAGATTTATTTCACAATTATACTATTTACTGTTCCTTAATTGATTCCTAGATTCATTTAGATTTTCTACTTTTTAGTTAATTTTATCATAAAAGCGTGTTTTTTAGTTTTTTGAACTATATTTATTTTCTTATTACCCGTCTACAGAGAATAGTTGATGTTTTTCGTGTATGTCAAATGGCTTGATGAATTTTAACTTAACAGTTGTCGTTGGATTCATCTAGGACAGCGTCTCCCAGCCTTTTTCAGTCCACGGACCCTTAGTAAATCAAGCATAGTTTTCACGGACCCCTTAATAAAATAAACAGCAAAAAAACGGATTAGGTATTTATTTTAGTTATTACAGATACAAAAAAAAAAACAAAAACAGAAGGTAATTATAACTGTTTGTTATGAATAATATGAAAAAAATGTGAACGTTAGTGTTGCTTTTTTGCAACTAAATCAGGGATATTTGGGTTGATGTTGCTACTAAGCTGTTATCTCAAATCAGATTCTACTTGTAATCTGTTTCAGTATTTGTTTTTTGTATAAACAAGAGTAGAGAATGCCTGTTCACATAGGTATGTGGTTGAAAAAAGCTGTAAAACGGCCCTTTTGCATTTAATGAGCGATTTATGTATGGACCAGAGATAACACCGCGGACCCCCATACATATACTCGAGGACCCCCAGGGGTCCGCGGACCACAGTTTGGGAAACGCGGATCTAGGATGTGAATGACATAGAAATCTTTAGGTAATCGTAAAATTATTTAAGTAACACATCTATGGTTTTGTTAATATATTGTTATTGTTGTTTACTGACAAACAAACAAAGGTGCCGCCTTGATTGATTTATTATTGTCACCTTAAGACAACTCTCGGTTACTAATTTCAAAACAATTGAGGACGAACTCAAGTTAATGCAAATAAACCTTCCCCTGACATTCCGTCCAACAAATTATGGAAATAAAGGGCCAAAAGCAAATAACCATGAACTGGTCAGCGAATAAAACGTTAATTTATATATCTTTGTGACGATAACGAAATGCCATTTCTAACTTATGAGCATATTGATAGTGTACATACATAAGAATCTGCCTCTTATGCTAAAGTAGCGGATTTTTTTAATTAATTTAAGAAATAAGCTTGCAGTACACTTAATAGTAGGTAAGTGTACCACCCAGGGATATCTGTGATTAACTCCATATAGAGCAAAGGACTAAGATGGCCGCCTCATATATAAGTCAGCTAAATTAAAAGACACGCATCTCTATCTTTTTAAAATTTTAACGATATAAGTAAATATCCTAAAAATCTATACTAAATCAATAAGACCAAAATCACTCAATGACTAATGCACGCTTAATTTTTAATTTTAACGCTATTCCACCTTAAATCCTAACTTTAAATATAATTACATGAATCCCCACCTATCTAACGAAATCAAATGAACTTAGCTCTCATTCGGGGATCAGCCCAGCAGTGGGACAGCAAGGGATTGATGACCACATTCAACGTAACCCAAGCACGTCCAATTCCGGCCAGCTCTCCACACTCGCATTTAATAGCTGAAGTAATACATCATTTGGAGATAATTCCGGCTGAATCGGCGTAAAGTTAATTTATGAACCGCTGAGTACCTAATTTAACTCCGGATTAAACTTCGCTACGTGGAAATTGTGAATAAACGTAATTCTTGTGTGCATCGTTTGTAGGATATACAAGGATTGAATTATGTTGTCCTTTTCGTGTTTCGTAGATACATATTATTACACGTATTGCTAATTACATATGTGTGTTGAAAGATAAAAAAAATATTTATAACGCTGTTATACACTCATAGCTCCACATTACATACAAAGACGAATACACAAACACCCAACCTCATGACAGATATCTAAATTCATCATTTATATATTTATCTGACCGAGGATCGATAAAACTAGAGATTTTTTTACTAAACTCATAACTGTAAGTAACAGCTCCATCTATTGTCGTCATTATAAAACATAAAGTGTGGCGACTTCCCTTTACTCTTAATAAAGAGTGCGATAAAATTATAATTAAGGCGACACGTTCCTGAATCACACTATCGAAGTTTTCACAACATCGTGTATATATACAAGCTCCAAACTGAGATTGTCGGAGCACGGCCGCTTCCCGGTCATGATCACCTAGCTATGATCACCGAGCAAAGAAGTACTATGATTCTAGAATGAAAGAACCTATATATGCTATGACTGACTTTTCTGCCTTTGTATAACTCTTATATAGTCCGTGTAAAACTGCTAGTCCGCTCTGAATATAGAAATGAATCGCGTCGCCATAGTAAATTGTATGACTACACCTGCTCGCAACAACTTCTGAGCGGACTAGAAGTTTGGCGCGGACTATACCTTTATTATACCACCTTTATTCAATAGCATGAAACATTTGAACATTATGCATAACACTTATTCCCAAACATGCTCCTAAACTTTTCCGAGTAAACCCACTTGTACAAAACATTATACCAAAAGCGATCCGTGATATTGAACGACGTAATGTTCTCATACAACTTTACACAATAGCTTCAATAATATTAAGGAGCAAGTTATTGGAAATGTTCCGAACACGACTAACGAGACCGAACTAATATCCAACAGCTTTCTAATCGGTGTAATTGTTTAACCGTTTAAACTTCGCTCGGTTGAAAGTTTAAAAGAGCTCTAAATTTATATAATTCTCTTTTCTCAATTTATATAAATACTGAGCTCTGTAAGAATCGCGACAAACGTGAGAGTAACATAGATTAGATGCATCTCAAACAATACATCCGGATTTTTTTTACAATATAGGGGTAGCAGATGAGCATGCACTGCACCTGATGGTAAGTGGCTACTGCCGCCTATAGACAGCTGTAATCAACCCCAGACAGGATTAGATATTCCTGTGCGACGTCGGGTACAGATGCGCTGCTACCCCCAGGATAGAACTGGATACCCCTGAGTATGTACCAATCTAGGACGCCTCGGAAAAGTTTGTCTCCTTTACCACACCGTCCATTATCTATGAATTTAAACAACTATACGAGCATGCAAGCGACCATCAAGCATACACCTACTGGTAAGTGATCACTGCCGCCGATAGAGATTTTTAATCACTCATACAATACGGTTGAAGGTTAAATATAATCAAAGTCGTACAAAAATCTGGCCACACAGTTTTTGAGGTTTTATATGGAATGCCTAGCGCCTAAGTGTATTTCTACATATTATTTAAATGCATTTGTTTGATCTCAGATCAGGACTTCAATCCTACCTGAAGTTAATTTGTAATCAACTCCAGATAGGATCGGAGCGATCCACGGACGGCAGTGGCATCTTACCATCTAATGAACTTGCTCGTTAATATATATTGTAAAAAAATCTCCACTCTGAACCCCACTGTCAAGTAGCGGTCATGACAATAAATGGTTTAAAAACTGAAAATTGGATAAGCCGTTTATAGTTAGAGACTGTCCATCAAGCGAGCGAGTTTTCGGAACAACATCAGCAAAAAAACAGAACAAAACTGCAAACGAGATCCGACGTCAATCAGCCTTCCAGATACACGAGAATTTTTGGGAAAAACTGATTCACTTCAGTCGTTCTAATAAATTATTCCTAAAATTAAGAAGACTGTACAGTAGACATTATCAAGATTTTCATACAACGACTTTTATCCAGCTTCACACACTATTTCGGATTAATTAACGGTAAACATATAAGACAGACATACTACCACTTGATAATAACTCGTACATAACACTTCCTCCCTGACAAAGGGTCTATTGGAACTATATTTGCCTATAGTATAATATCTTTGCTTTTACCCATCTTTATTACGGCAACATAACTTTGGAAGGAATATGACGTTTAAAAACGAAACAAACAAAAACTGAAACCCCACTTATCCAATTTTTTTTAACTTTCCCGAGTTTGTGAAAAATATTAATAAATCGTATAAATATATCCAAAAGAGCATTTTCTAATAGGTCTAAAAAGCTTCCCTACATTTATGCCTTGCATTGATCTGTTATGTTAGAGTTCTGAGTTCGATTCCCGGTAAAACAAATATTTTATAAGGACTGAGTATCAACATATATACTACTACATGCTCTACTATAAGTAAAAAACACATTCAATTGACGACCCGCGTGGCGGAGCGGTCACCATACCGGTCTGACGCGCAAAGGGTCCCGGGTTCGACACCCGGCCAGACAGAAATCTAAATGATGAGTTAAGTTTTCTGTTTCTAGGTCTGGGTGTTTGTGTATTTGTCTCTGTGTGTGTCCATGGCACCCACGATACAGGGAATCCTAGTGTGGGGCTGTGAGTGTAGAAAGCGTTTTTTTTAATTATAACTTACAAATTCAATTAGAACATTACATCGCAACTAACCAATAAAAAATTATAAAATTTCACTTACGCTACATTCAAGCACATTCTATTATACTAATCAGCCACTTAAAAAGCACATGGCGTACTTAGGTTGTAAGCTAAAACCTTAGCGCTCAGTAATAGCTAGTATTAAGCTAACGTATCCAGCTAATGCTAGTACCGTCTAATGGGGCGATAAAACCCAGACACCACTCTACAAGGGTTTTAAGGTAAAATATTAATTAAACAATAATAGCGTAGAGGTGTAATTATAAGTCTTATACACAACCTTGGTTTTAATGTCCAGGACCAGTGCAGATAGCTTTAAAAAGGCAAAAAGTGTAAAATATATAGTAGAATGAAGCCTATTGGAAAAGGAATAGATTATAACAAAAATATAGATAAAAACAAATTACGGGCGATTTGGGGTCGGGAAATGGGAGAGGGTGAGTTTTGAAGTGTAAAAATTGGTTCATCTCGATTTACGGGAAAACTACAAGTCCTATAAAAAAATTAATTTGTAGGTAGGCAAAGTTGTAGGTAATAATATCTACCCTGGTCTATCAGACGTATGCGTCAAAATTAAGTTATTATATCTCCGTTTTACTATTTACGAAAATATCGAGAAGAAATATATGCTTGGGAATTATTCATATTTTACTTTGTCTGTGCTGTTAATATCAATTTCAGATATGCTTTAAAACAAAAAAGAATTTATTGAGGAATCTCTTTGTATCTATTACCTTTGTATGGAGTACAACTTAGAACCAGTATAATATGGGAGAATATTTATCTTAAATTTTAAATAAGGGTAAGAAAAACAAAGCATATAAAGAAAAAAAGTAAAAAACACGTGTAACATATTTCATTAACGATTCATATTTTACACAGAATACATACAAAAGAATTTATAATTGCAACACTAATAAGTTGTCATATGGACAATGCACAGCAATGACGTCAGAGTTCTGACAATACCACAATTAACGTCAAATTACGTCTGTTGTGACACGTGTGACGTACACACCTATGCATGCGTCTACAAAATCGATCTTGCATGGCCGTAATTCATGCAGATACATTCATGTCCAGCTATTATCTCGTTAGCGAGATAGGTAAAGCTGTGCCGTTGATAAGCCAAGTTGTGAGCCAACTAGCCAGATGAAAGGCGGGATTTTTGAAACTATGACGTATTAGAAATATTGGTTAGCAATTAATGAATATAATTTTATCATAGAAACTGACCATAATGATCTGCATTTAATAGTAAAACAAAATATGTCGCTTGTATAATATGTAACATATAAATATTGATATAATCATATCAATATTGATAACTTCGATAAGAACAGCGCCATCTATTATGGTAATAAAAAAATGAAACAGATTAAACCAATAGTTACAAAAAAATAATCGAAAATTTTAATTATGATCCAGTTGAAGCTTTTTTAAAAATGAACCAATACATTAATCAGTGAATGAAATAAATCGGATAAAACTCAACAAATTGATTTTGAGAACCTCCTTTTTTGAAGATGAAAATAAAAATTTTAGTTTAAAAACTAAAATCGTTAATCCTGATTCCTGACGATCCTGATGAGGAGAATGGGATAAAATTACTAAAATCATGTAGTGTCGGTTCTTGATAATTGTTTAAAATTTTAAATTAATCGGACCGTTCAAAGTGGCTAAAAATCGAGTTCAAAGATTCCGTTACATACATAGATACAACCCAGGCTAATAAAAGCGTGGTAAAAATATTTTGTGGTGTAAATACCTACCTGCGGCCGAACGACACTGCGAAAAACAATCGGTTATAGATAAAATGCTTTTCTTATTAATATCCTGAGGAATCCATTCTTATAAATATTAATGTCCCACATTTTCCTTATTACTGGGGAAATAGAAAATAATTGGAAATACACATAGTAGATAGTTTCGTCAATTTCTTAGTATGTTGTAAGAACTACACTTCCTTAAGGAACTTTATTATGCTTATGATGTTTTGTATAAAGGAATTTCGTCTCAATTTTTGTCAAGAGCTTTACTGATATTTGTTTACTTATTTATATTGGTGTTCCCTCAGTGATCGAAATTCGCAAATAATAAATAATCATTATTCAAAATATGAAGAACATTATTTATTATTTATGTTACCAAATTAATTTATTGAAACTAAAGCTCGTCAACTGAACTAATAATCCAAAAAGATATATATAAAAGAAAGGTTTTTAATAGCACGCTTTTTAGTAACGCCATATTGTTTCTATTATTCTTAGAAAAGCCTTAAAATAACTGTGTGATGGAGACGCATAAAAATATTGAGTTCGCCATCTTGGGGCGTCATAATCGTAATTATTCCGCCATATTGGATTCAGAAACGTCACTGAACTAGTCATGTATGGTCAATGGTCATTCAAATCGAATGTGTATGCAAAATTTCAGCTCATCCGATTAAGCTGCTTAAAATACAATTAAACCAAGGTAGTGAAGCTTTATAAAATGATAAACGAAGGAAAACGAAAAAGAAAACTTTTGTTCTTTTTTTTTCTTAATGTAGTGTATGAGAAGTAATATAAAGGTTCTGTCGTCTCACGTGTACACGCCGCGAACAACGGTCTGGTGTGAGCGGGGCACGGTCCCCCCCTCATTCTGCTGGAAGCTGTGGTGTAAGATGGATGTGCGTGCGGTGTGTACAACAGTGAGCCGATACTTTAACATAAGGTGAAACACAAACAGTACACTTAGGTATTTATAAATAGATCTATTCAAGGTAATAAATCAAAGTGTCTATCTGACATCTCCATCAATGTTGCAGAAACAGGTTAGTGGTCATCCCGTGAGTCAAAGGTTATTAAACCACCCGAGGTTCACGGAACTTTAACGATTCACTCAAAAGGTGAGAATTCGCCTAAGTAAATATTTGAATTAATTATAACTTCGCAAACCCCATTTTCTATTCAATTACGCCATTCAAACTCGAGTTGATAAGGCATATTTTTTTTACTTACTTATAAGAATTTTGTTTTTGGTTTGATTGACCTACCTATTTCTGCCTAATAACAGCAGTGTTAAGCGCTGCTGTGTTCCGTTTTGAAGGGTGTGGTAAGGGAGACATACTTTTCCGAGGCGTTCCAGCTTAGTCCTCAGGGGTAGCGGCGCATCTGATCGGCGACTGACCTCAGGTAGGAATATCTAATTCTATCAGGGGTTGATTACAGATGTCTATGGGCCGCAGTATTCACTTACCATTAGGTGGATTGCATGGTCGTCTGCTACTCCTATATTATATAAAAAAAAACCTGGTTTGAGTGTCTAAAATTAATTATTTACAATTTTGGGGCACTAGAATTTGTGGGGCGTTTGAAAACAATCGATTCCAAAATTGGGCGCCAAAAAAAAAATAATTAGGTAGTTAACTTAAGCAACAGATGAATAACTTCACAGATTAACCCCACATAACCGGTCTTCAATCTTTAGACACTGCGAAAGAAGAGTGACGTTATACTAGACAGAACAGAAAACAAAACACATGACCAATCAGAATTGTAAATAGGTATAGCGCTACATTTTCTGAATTTAAAGCAACAATTGAATTTTCTAGATTTTCTGCTAGCAAAATCTATGTTTTCACTACACGTGAGGATTGCAAAATCAGCATCAAAAATAAAACTTAATCAAGCCCAGTTAAATTTAATTTCGATGCTTAGATTCTTAATAAAATTACGTTTAAATTTCCAAAATCTAGCCGAAACTCAAATAAATACGTTTTAAAGTAAACAATAATACAGTTAACAGCGTTAAATTTTCTCTATGAACCTTCGTCTTCGGAGTACTTTATTTTAATTTATTATAATGGCCTCGCAATTACGTGCCTATTGAAATAATAATTTAAGGCCTGTAAGCGGCCTATGCTCTTTGTATTCGGTTATTTTCTTTAAGAGCATCATCATTCTTCTTGAAGTTAAGCTCTCATAATGACTTAATATTGAAGGCAAGAATCAGTGATGGCCGAATGGTTAAATTTAGAACGTAGCGCGTGTTTGAATTTCCAATAAAGGATTTTGGATTTAGAGCCTTTAAGTATATTATATACTTTTTTTTATGAAACTTTTTTTTGGATGAAACCTGGATGTGCATATTTATCTAATGACCCCGTGTGGCCATCCTCAGTTCCGGGATCTCCAACGAACACAACTGGAGGCCTCCGTGAGCCGTGTTCTTATTGGGCTCTGTCCGTCTCAGCATTTAGAGTTACGGAATGAGAATGTATTCGTAATTAGAGCTAAACCGCATAAGCTACTGAACCGAGAATACTGCTTAATATTCTCAAAGGTATGCGAGGTCTACCAATTCGCACTCGGCTAGCGTGATATATTGTGGCCTACATCTTTCTCCCGAGACCCGTGCGTGATTTCCGAAAAACCGTCAGTACCTAATAAATTGGACAAGATTAAATTGCAGTAGCCTGAAGCTTTTTCATAGTCCATAAAGAATAATTGACCAAATGCGAGTCGAACTCGCGCACAAAGTATTCTGTATAACATTTTTTTTTATTAATTTTACATTTTTTTGTTATCATATCTCAGCCATAGAAGTAAATGCATTGTGAAAATGTTTCTGTGTAGGTACCTATTACAGTTCATTAGTCCAATTAAAATTTATTTTAAGTGTTTGTTGGTATAACCGACACAGTAATACACACTCTGTAAAAAATTCAAGCATTACCTATTTCGGTTCAAGAGATAAAGCCCCGTGACGGACGGACAGACAGCTGAGACTTTATAGGACTCCGTTTTTACCCTTTGGGTACGGAACCCTAAAAATGAACGCCTTTTCCACGTGATGTAGACACGAATACTACAACAAATACAAACAAGCGGGCATCAAACGGATACGTGCAAATATTTGTCACAAAAATATTTTCGACAGCCTGTGTGACGCTCGCGTGAAATCCGTATCCGCACCAAAGCTACGGATAAGCTAATAAAGCAGTTTTGTACGGACGTATTTCATTTAGCTGAAAGGAAAAACGTGACGTGATACCACTGCTGCTAATTTTCCTGACGCACTTACATATATTTAGAACAGGATTTTACCTAAGGTCTATCACAGTTGCCATTCTTGAGAAATAAGATGATCGCCTCATATGTAAATGATTTCAATAAAAAGTAATTTAATTGTTTAATTAATTAAAAATGCGTTGCTATCCCTGAAGACTGACTCTTACATACGAGAAATAACATATAGAAAAAGATCTTACTGTACGCCGTGTGATTGCGGACAAGGACTATGCCTATAAAGTAAAAGGTTTATAGACTGAAAATTAAATTTTTCTTTTACTACTTTTATGTAACATATCTTTCTACTGCTGAACTTAGTTTTATCTCACATCTTATGGCCCGTTCAAGTCTTTATCAATAAAAAAGAAACTGGTGTCTATTTTATTAAAGTAAAATTCTGTCTGCACAAAAATTTTAGTCGTGGAATAAAGACAGGTTTTTCAAAACTGAACCGCATTCCACCAACTGCAATACAATAACTATATAACACATCACAAAGCTTTAATCTTTCTATTTGAACCAATAACTTCCAATCAAAAGGAAAAATTATCCGCAATGTATCAGAGAAATTCAATTGTTGTAATAAATTACTGAAGCTTAAAGATAGTTCGGTACAAAAGACCAAAATTGGTACGAGGAAGAAAAATGACAAGTCGTGAGTAAATCTGGTGGTTTTGACGGTCCATTTCGCAGCTTCCGGCCAGTTCCGCCCGTGGTATGAAATTTATCGTCACTTCCGCATCCGCGCACATACTCTATCATTGATGGTTTAGATAAAAACTTTACGATTCGTGTAAATAAACAAAGGGATGTGACAGGATATTCGTTTTCATTCTACCTGCATTTCATGATATGGCTGTTGCAACGCGATATCGAGAAGGTATCGGTACGACCAAGCCGTATGCTTACGAAAAAGTCGCAATCGATTGGCACATATGCATACTCTTACTTAACTCTACTGTTTGACACGTCCAACATCGGTACGACATCAACACAGCACCGGTGCAATCGGTACAAGAGTACCTACACAAAAAGTTAAGTAGGATTATTCAACGCATTCTGCAAATAACGATAGGCAGCAGAAAATCCTTTATTTATCGATGAAATAAATTATTTTAATAATAAATAATATTCATTCCACATAGTTATTACAATCACATTAATGTCATTGTTTTAATTTGAACAACTGTTTTATACCACAATGTGATTAGTGCGAACTTGTTGAGAACGTGTGAAAAAACAGTTTTTTCTACTTAATCTATTAATACACCAATCCTGTTATATAAACTGTTATAGATACAAACATGCCAAAACAAATAAAGAAATTGAAAGAAAATTCTTAGAAAATCTATCAAATGACAATTCCCCAATGATACTGCGTGACATTTCCGTAATTCTCGGCAAAGCTTCAATTAAGGTAAAGATAATATTTATTCAGATTAAGTCCCTTTTGGGGTCATTTCACTTGGTACCGATTTTGACGATATATTTCATTTTAGGGCCCTCACAGACTAGCTACTTTAATCATCGGCGATCGACGATTTAGAGCCGATTTCACCAACACTTAATTTATACTAGAGTAGCTATGCCGGTATTGCGTTACTCTGTCAATTTATTCCATGGTTAACTTCAATTTCGTTTCACCACGTTAGTCTAAGGATATCTTATTCTCACATAGTTAGTCTGTGACGTTGAACGAATGAATTGAACAAATACGTAATGCATCCAAGTAAAATAGTCAGTTTGACGTAAACTTGCACAATAGCGCTGCATATTCTTACATTTGTTCGGATAATACGTTATCTTGACAGTTTAGTTGACAGTGGCTTTTTGGTTTAGTTTTGTCGTATTTCGATTTTTTTAATTTGGCGTAAACAAATCTTTATTATTGTTTTATATAATTATATAAAGTACTATTAAACAAAACCGATTTTCTGTCTTTAGACGACGTGCCATTATTAAGGTTTTAATGAATGATATAAGTAATAAGTACAAGTTGTACAACATACAATACAGTGACAGAAAAATGACAGTACTAATCTAAGAATAGCCGCTTATTCGGCCGAAATCAGCGATATTTGACATTACTTCAGTATAGAGATTTTGTCACTAGGATAAATGTTGCTGAAACGTAAAATAAGCTTACTCGCGAGTAACTAACGCCTTATTCTGGGAATAAGCTTTATGCGACGTTGGTGAAATCGGCCCTTAGCGGCTTTTCGGAAACTAGATGCAGTGATCAACCGCTACACCACGAACACGGTAGAGTCAGTCTCAGCTTATTTTGAACGCTGATGCAGAAACTGAACGCAGAAAACGTGACGCAGTACTAATGCAGTCGCTAAAACGCAACTGACCGACACCAAAGTAGCATGTCTGCTAGGGCCGTTGAACAGATTTAATAATAGTCGTGTATGATTTTATGTCGCTGGTTTTTATCCGAAATGTAATTTTGAACTCTTATGCACTAATGATGCAGATTAAAAAGTAATGCAGCACACACACGCTCGCGTCCTCCGAATAGGTCCTCCCGAGACCCTTCGTAATAAATAATAATTATATACCGTCCCGTAACGAGTTCCGACTAAAGACTGTCTGACTGACTGAAGTGAATGACAGAAACGTCAAATTACAAATTGAGAATTCATTCTTTATTTTATATTAGTATTTCGACCAGTACGATATACTGAACAAGGAGTGTTAAATTTAACTACGATGAGGAGAATGTCCTCAGCCTCGTTCATAGTTCATAAGAGGCGATGTGAGCCATAACTCAGAATCATACAGTATACTACTCGTATGTAGATTGGTAGGCGACGCTTACGTAAGCGTAAGTTTAACACGAGGCCAATTTATAGCTGTCATAATAATATTATTCTATAAAGCATTCTTGGAAGTATAAAATTAGCATTATTAAAATCAGCCGTATCTCTAGTTGATAGATATATCTCGCAAAACTGCTAGTCCGCTCTGAATATAGAAATGAATCGCGTCTTAGCAAATTGTATGACTACACCTGTTCGCAACAACTTCAGACCGGACTAGCAGTTTGGCGCGGACTATACTTAAAGAAAAATTCGGGTATGACTTAAATAGTTTTTTCTTTAATATTTTTCACAAAATTTCATCAATTCCAACTTCACAGATTTTTTTAAGGAAGAAAACTCGAATATGTTTGTGTATTCGTCAACTTGATTGTTAAAACTATGGGTAAACGTACGTCTGTAAAGCTAGAAAGGTCAAGTCGGCAGAATCACTCGTTTTATATCTCAACATTTAGTGCTCATTTAGTGCTAATTTAGTGCTGATAACAGATATTTGGTGCTGTGATAGGGGGACTAAAAATGAGAACACTGCTAACTTTACATTAAGCTAGCAGTGTACCATTCGTGACCGCGCTATGATACGGCAGAATCACTCGTTTTATATCTCAACATTTAGTGCTCATTTAGTGCTAATTTAGTGCTGATAACAGATATTTGGTGCTGTGATAGGGGGACTAAAAATGAGAACACTGCTAACTTTACATTAAGCTAGCAGTGTACCATTCGTGACCGCGCTATGATACGGCAGAATCACTCGTTTTATATCTCAACATTTAGTGCTCATTTAGTGCTAATTTAGTGCTGATAACAGATATTTGGTGCTGTGATAGGGGGACTAAAAATGAGAACACTGCTAACTTTACATTAAGCTAGCAGTGTACCATTCGTGACCGCGCTATGATACGGCAGAATCACTCGTTTTATATCTCAACATTTAGTGCTCATTTAGTGCTAATTTAGTGCTGATAACAGATATTTGGTGCTGTGATAGGGGGACTAAAAATGAGAACACTGCTAACTTTACATTAAGCTAGCAGTGTACCATTCGTGACCGCGCTATGATACAGTTGGAGCGAGAGGCACATCACCTAATAATTTAGTGCTCAATTAGTGCTGCCTGTACAAGCAAACAGATATTTCAAAAAAATTTTTTTTCAATTTTTAAGTATAGATAACTGCTGACATAACGCACAACGCTGACAAGACGCGTGCGTTGTGCAAGCAAGCCCTTCGTTTATCAACAGTTTCGAGTTTTATTTTGCGCGGGAATAATAAAAGTTGTAAATTGGTCGAAGAAATAGTTTTATTCTATTAATTCAGAAGAGGGATAACCTCAAATAACAAGCTCTGACACCTGTCTACTGAACCAAAATTACAACAATCATACGTATTTTTTTAAAATATCAAATTGTATTAATTAAAAACTAATCTAATTTAGTAGTAGTAGTACCTAGTAGATTAAGTATCTAGTATTAACATAAAAATCATTGTAATCGTCTTACTTTTCGGAGTTTGCAGGCAGTTTAAAAAATGTTATATCTGGATGTGTTATTGACGAATTGAAGCAACCAAAAACAACACAATATAATTTATAACTTTTCTTCGCCATATTATTCTTGAAACAACAAAATATCTTACAAAACCGTCACATCACCCGCTCGTCACCGTGGCACATTCACGAATGTTAGTGTACCGAGTTAGTACCGGCCCGAGGCGAGTAGGCGTGGCTTGCGTTTCGTGCGTTTGTATGAAGATAAAATATTGTATATCCTTATACTGTGATCGTATTAATACTCAAAAGGACACCAATAAGACCATCGTCGTTGATCTAACGAGTGTGATGCTTCGAGATAAATTTATCGAATCTTCGAGAATATATAATAAGAAAAATACAAACTCCAAACTTAGTACTGAACATCTGCGAATTAGCGGTACCCGGCAGCCTGTTTATATATCGGAACGTCTTACTCTTCAGGTAAAAAAATTATGCTATCAATCCAGAGAGTTTGCAAAATTAAATAACTATAGATATTGCTGGACCTCTAGAGGCAAAGTATATTTAAGAATATCTGACGGCGCCCAACTAATAAAAATACGCGACTCCTGTGACCTTGAAAAACTTATTAAACAATGACTAGATCTCTGTATAGTCATCATATTCTTCTTGTATTTCAAACTTGTAAACTTAAAACACATCGTATCACACACACATATACGCTCACATATACATTTAACCTACTACATATTTATCTGGATGGTTTATTGCATATTTTACTTCATAATATACACTTATTTACGGTTTAAATTAATGCGTGATAAATTATTATCATTATTATTGTTTTTGCTTTTTTATGGATAACATCAGAACCACTATAGAAATTGAACTAGATGACTTACAAGTGTCTCAATCGTACAACTGCGAGCCTGAACAATGTCCCTCATATATATCTAAACAACAACCTTGCTTAAACATTATTACAACAAAACATAAGGAGTATCGGGGCAAATTTTGATGAATTTTCTATCTTACTACAAAGAACTATGGTCGATCTCGATATAATATGCTTCACGGAATGTTGGCTATCTTGCAACCCTTATTTACCACAATTACAAAATTTTAACTGCACCGCTTCTTCTAAATGTTTCAATCAAAATTATGGTCTAGTTCTTTATACAAAATCTCATCTTCTGTGTACAATTTATGAACCAAATTTTCTTGATGCAAACTGTATTATTAATATTATAAATAATAACACCGCCATAGTTTTCATCTATAGACCACCCTCATTCACCAAGATTGATAAAATCAGTTCTAAAATGACACGTAGATATAATTTGTTTACTTACCTTACATCCTCACTTCATCACACTGCGTAAGCACATCTCACACACAATAAACACACACACGCACACATACACACACACACACGCGCACACACACACACACGCACACATACATTCACACATAAAAACACTAACTCACTAAACGTTCTTTTATTGTATAATATTTTATACAATAAAAGAACGTTACACTATATATTGCCATTATGTTTAAGATTACTTGCACTGTTTCTGTACCTTAACTTTGTACATAGAGTTCCTTAGTCTATTATAGTATGCTAGATTCACACCGGGAGAGATCGGTTGCCTATATTACAGGTTTACGCCCAGTTTAGGCAACTGAAGATAAATGTAATGTCCAATCTTACTATAATGTTACCCTGCACCTAATAACATTGTGTACTAAATTGTGATATTTTATGAAATAAAGATTTTATTATTATTATTATTATTATTATTATATTGTTTGACAATACAACAACAAATGCGTAATTTATTTTTCTTAACATGTTTTTAATTATTATTACTCATCGTTAAATATAAATTATCTTAATATTTTCTAATTACAAATCTTAAATGGTGACGCCTTTCAATTTCAGTAGTTTCCGTTTTAGAGTACTTTTCTCGCTCTTGAGACTGCTGGAGTCGTTATACTAGCAGTAGTTGATTTGAAAAAAAATAAAAAAAAATAATATTTCAAAAATTATTTGCTGTACTGACAGCACTAATTGAGCACTAAATAGTGACGTCATTTGATTCCATTTGTTTTCGTTTTCGAGTCTTTTTATAGCTCTCAAGACTGCTGGCGTCGTTATATTAGCAGTAGTTGATTTGAAAAAAAAAATTTTTTCACACACACACACACACACAGCGGCTCCATCGCTAGGGGAGTCAGGGTCGTTTCCTGTGACCTTATAACGTTGAGATCTGATGAAAACTCGATATTTGCAATACAGAATAATACCTATAACTTTTCGATTATTGAAAATCTTCGATTTTTTTAGCGGGCAGTTGAATAATGATTTTCCTAAAATTTTTTCTGGGTTCACCGGTTGCATTAATTTAGCACTAATTTGTAACTCTTTTCAATTTCACCAATACCGATTTTAAAGTCATCTTTCAGCTCTATGATTGCTCTTATCGTTATGTCAGCAGTTATCTATACTTAAAAATTGAAATTTTTTTTTTTTGAAAAATCTGTCCGCTTGTACAGGCAGCACTAATTGAGCACTAAATTATTAGCTGATGTGCCTCTCGCTCCAAGTGTATCATAGCGCGGTCACGAATGGTACACTGCTAGCTTAATGTAAAGTTAGCAGTGTTCTCATTTTTAGTCCCCCTATCACAGCACCAAATATCTGTTATCAGCACTAAATTAGCACTAAATGAGCACTAAATGTTGAGATATAAAACGAGTGATTCTGCCGTATCATAGCGCGGTCACGAATGGTACACTGCTAGCTTAATGTAAAGTTAGCAGTGTTCTCATTTTTAGTCCCCCTATCACAGCACCAAATATCTGTTATCAGCACTAAATTAGCACTAAATGAGCACTAAATGTTGAGATATAAAACGAGTGATTCTGCCGTATCATAGCGCGGTCACGAATGGTACACTGCTAGCTTAATGTAAAGTTAGCAGTGTTCTCATTTTTAGTCCCCCTATCACAGCACCAAATATCTGTTATCAGCACTAAATTAGCACTAAATGAGCACTAAATGTTGAGATATAAAACGAGTGATTCTGCCGTATCATAGCGCGGTCACGAATGGTACACTGCTAGCTTAATGTAAAGTTAGCAGTGTTCTCATTTTTAGTCCCCCTATCACAGCACCAAATATCTGTTATCAGCACTAAATTAGCACTAAATGAGCACTAAATGTTGAGATATAAAACGAGTGATTCTGCCGTATCATAGCGCGGTCACGAATGGTACACTGCTAGCTTAATGTAAAGTTAGCAGTGTTCTCATTTTTAGTCCCCCTATCACAGCACCAAATATCTGTTATCAGCACTAAATTAGCACTAAATGAGCACTAAATGTTGAGATATAAAACGAGTGATTCTGCCGACTTGACCTTTCTAGCTTTACAGACGTGGTAAACGTAAGGTACCTTTGCGTAAACATTAAAATCTATCGCTATTTATTCGTGTACTTTAGACTATATTAGAATCAGACGAATAAAGCCTTAGATATTATTTTATAAATAATCAAAAAAGTTAATAAATAACAAATAATAGGGCATTGTTATTTGGAATGAAAATAATTTAAAAGTTGTGAAGTGAAATTATCGCATTTTTGTTGAGAAAATACAAAAGTTACCGCCTTATAATATCATAGGGATTCAATTTCGTATTGTGAAACTTAAAATTATACAATTCAGATAAAACAGACTAGATACTTATGTATAGATATTTCATATCATACAATATGAATAAATATTTTAATTATAATTCAAAAATGGCAGGAGATCAAAATTTATACGGATAGTTTCCAATTCTATTATTTCATTTTCCGCTCAAATGAAACTCTCTCATCCTCGTAAATCTTCAATGTTTATTTTAAAAATGATTTTTGTTGAAAATGTGTTCTGTATATAAAATAATTGGAAAATGTGAGTCGAACTCGCATACGGATCACGCACGGTGCGTGAAAATCACTGCAATTCCATTTGTATTATTATTTTTAGTATTTGTTATCATAGTAGCCATAGAAGTAAATGCATTGTCTACCTATTACGGCTCAATAAAAGTTGAAAGTTTAATGATAATATTAATAGTAATTATAATTTTCTTTAATAATATTGTATGCCCATGAGGCCGGAATATGGCGGACAATTACCCAATGTACACCTATGTTTTTAAACCTATGTTCCACAATAAAGTTATTTGATTTGATTTGATTTGAAAGATGGCGGTTTCTTGCATGGTGACCCTCATTTATTATCAAGATTTTTTATTGTTATATTGGTCACCATTATACATATTCTGAAAAATTTCAAGTATCCATCTATTACGGTACCGAGGTAGAGCCCTGTGACAGACAGACAGCGGAGATTTAGTAATAGGGTTCCGTTTTTACCCTTGGGTACGGAACCGTAAAAACAACATTGTCTGCAACCTCGTACGCGAATGTACTGACTTTTATAATTTATTACATACGATGAATGAATGGTTTATACACTAAATCGTTCGAGAGCTATAAGGTTCATTATCATCATCATCATTATGTCATTACTTTTCTCCTAATGACTATGTGTATTTCTCAATATGAAAACAGGTTAAGGCCATATTCTACCCGTCACCTTTGAGAATTTTAGATCGTTTATTTTCTTACACATATGACTTCGATAAAAAAACATCTTGGATTCATCCTTATCTCCAAAGCGAGAAGATAAAATTCGTACTACTTCTTAAGGCCTCCGTCACATTACACAGTAACAATTTATTAATCTGTGGAATTGAATTATTGCATTAATTATTAGCAATGTAATTAAACTTGGTACAATTGAAATGAAATGAAATGAAATGAAATATATATTTATTTTTTTGTATAGGCCAACGGCGGCACTATAAATTGTCAGTTACAATATTTTCTTAAACTACTACCAGATCGGAACGCGACCTCTACTGAGAAGATCCGGTAAGAAACTCAGTGGGTTTGTCTTTTTTAATTTTAAAAATAATTATTCTCTTTTTATTTTTTTTTTAAATGCCATTATTTTTACATATAATTAATAAAGCATTAGCTCCAGTATCTTGCTTTACATTTATCTAAAAAAAAAAGAAGTTTGTTCAGCAAGATACGCTACACTTTGACATTTTCTTAATTAACTAATAATTATGTTATTGATCAGTCCCAAGCTGTTTTATCATTAATATAATCAGAAATTTTATAATAAGCTTTACGACTAAGTTTGCTTTTGATAATAACTTTAAATTTATTAATTGACAAATTTCTGATTTTAATAGGCAGTTTATTATAAAAACGTATACATTGACCCACAAAGGAATTACTTATTTTGTAGAGACGAGTAACATGTGTAGAAAGGTTATGTTTGTTCCTTGTATCAATAATGTTCGTCATCGGGATAATAAGAAGGAAGTCAGTTTCATTTGAATACTTTTAAGTTGTAATTCTATTATTTACATAAAAAAACATTTTCTTGTCGTGCCAGTACCCTTACCATGAGTTTTTACGTTTTGACAAATATGACTGTCTTGGTATTTGTTTTCAATCAGCGCCCCTAGCGGATTATATCAAAACTTCGAAATTGTGTGGGCCAATACGTAAACAAATACCAAAACAGTCATATTTGTCAAAACGTAAAAACTCATGGTAAGGGTACAGAAGTGAGTGGCAGCCCTTAACAGGAATGACAATTGTGGCAACCTTGCACACAGAATTGTCCATCCAGTTTCGAACCAATTGTAAGTTCCCACATCGAATAGTTATTGTTCGGCCACCGGATGTAAAGAGTTCTTTAGTCTTTTGTTTGTAACTGGCAAAAACAACGTACAGAAACAACGGAAAATAGTTAATCAAAAACCGACACAGCTTGAAATTGAACAACACTTAAATGTATATTCCAGTTGTATATATTTGAACAAGTGTATTGTAACTTTAGCTGCGAACATAACATTACAATAATGACTCATTAATATGAAATTCCTTGATTGTTACATTGTTTTATTGAGCGTAGCTGGTAAATCCGCTGAGAGTAAAATATACACAGGATATCATTTTATTTATCACAACTATATTGCACTCATTAAACTGATAGTGAGTTTTTGCTCATGCTATACGCTTTTAGCAAGTAATTTGTGAACGAACACATTATGTTTGATACTTTGAAATGTTAAATACGAAAAAATATATGTTACTAACTTACATAGAGTTATAAATATACTTTTTATACTATTGCTATGTGTTTTTCTAAAAACCGATTAGTTTCACGCCTTAAGCTTTATAATAAATATATATTTTAAACATAGTGCATTCGATTCGCATAGCATTCGATTTCTATTTGTATTACGAATAGTGGTTTGATTGTAAATACATACTTTTGGAACAAAGCCGCGACGACGACCCGCGTGGCGGAGCGGTCACCATGCCGGTCTGACGCGCAGAGGGTCCCGGGTTCGATCCCCGGCCAGACAGATTTCTAAATGATGAATTTCGATTTCTGGGTCTGGGTGTTCGTGTATTTGTCTGTTTGTGTGTCCATAGCACCCACGATACAGGGAGTCCTAGTGTAGGGCTGTGAGTGTAGAAAGCGTTTTAGCGTAGAAAGCATAAAGTTTGGAAAATCCAAAAGTGCACGACTCATAATGCTCATTTAATTATGAAATATAAAAAAAAAAAAAAAACTTAAGTCGTTTAAAATTAATTGCCGAAAAAACAGCTGTAGTAGGAAGAAGGTACTACACAAGCGCCCCTGGTGGAATAAATGTACATAATATCTATAGATATACAGTCTTGTAGTTTTCGTTTTTTATTAATTGCAATTAAACGACACTGAAATAATTAATCATTCGCATTCAGTGACCTACAATCGTCGATTAGAATTTTTAAAAAAAAAAATTAACTCAAATGATGGATTTTTTCACAAGTTCACATGACGGACAGGAATTTTTTTTGACCTATTTTGGTGTTTTTTTCCAATTCTATTGCAGTAAATCAATTTTTAAAAAGTATGGAATTAATCTCCATTAAATTATCTCGACAATAGTATGCAAAATATCTTGATTCCGTGAACTATCAAGGCTATAATAATAAAAATAGCCGCCAAAATGAAGCGAAAAAAATTTTTCGATCGTAAAGCACTCTCTGATGCTTCGCATCATGAGTCGTGCAATAGGGGGTGAGTGATCTATGGCCGACAGTGGGACGTAAAGGGCAGTGGGCAATCATGAACCTCGTTAAAACCTAATGTCTTTAAGAAGTATTGGATAAGTCATTAACTCGTATTTACCGAAGCCATTGTGTCTAGGACTCAGAAACAAACCACAAATGTTTTAAACTCAATAGATTAAAAAGAACTCGCACGAACAATATTTAAATTCAATTTACGGCTCCGAGTATTGAATTTAGTTTACTTTGTAGAACTTTCAGCTCATAGTCACTTCTACTGATTAATTAACCAAGTTCCTTTGTTTGTGCTTGAACTGTGAAGAACGAACTAAAATAAAATGTGAGAGAAAGTTGCGATTCACTTAAAAGTACATAAAAGTTTTAGTGCTCATAGTAACACACATTTCCATAAACTTTAATTTTAGTGTAGTCTCTAGTGTAGCGTGCGGTTCCGTCTGCGATTTTATTTTGGTTTTTATAAAAACATGCAGATTTGGCAAAGAGAGATCTCCCGCCGGGCTAGGTGATCATGCCCGTGAAGCGGCCGTGCTCCAACAGTCTCAGTTCGGAACTTGTATATATGCAAGATGTTTAGAAAACTTCGATAGCGTGATTCAGCAGCGCCATCTCTTGACGAGTAGCGGGAAGTCGCCACGCAGATAATAAATAATCCAAGATAGGATTTGAGTCCTTTTTGAGGCTACGGATACATTCCTATCCATGAGAACTAAATTGCAATTTCTAGTATAAGCGTTTCTACCTCACCTGTTCCTTTATATATGATGTTGATTAAGCTGAAAATATGAATACACGTTTTGTTTACATGACAACGCATGATTACTTTACTGACGTCATACAAATACATATGGCGGTCGCCTCAATATTGTGGACCAATTATTTTTATGCACACTACGATATGAATATCAATTAAAAGGGTTTTTAAAAGAATTCGATAAACAAAAACACGTTTCTTCAACTTTCAATTCAAAAACATGCTTATTTTTAAAAGAATTTTGATTATTTTTTTCTTTCTTTCTTTCAAATCAATATATTTTAAGTTTCAACAGACTATTTGTAACTCTAGAAGCCTTTTGAGTTCGGTAAATTTATATATAGTTGGTAAGCCTGAAGCTCTGAATTCTGACGTGAAATTCGATGGTGAAATTTGAAGGTGGGAGCCTATTTCCTCTGGCGTCCACTCGATATTCAAGTAAAACATTTTGCACGTCAGCTTAAATGTAGGTGTGGACGACACGACATTTATTTGAAAACATAGTTTTAGTAGCTTTTAAAATTAAATAGTACTCGAGTTTACTGTTGTTCACTCTTTATATCATTTTCCCCTACTGCAGAAGCTTTTTTTTCATACTATGCGCATTTTTTCATACATACGCCATGTAGCCCAAACAACTTGACGGATATTAACACATGAGGTGACGTTAGATTCGTCTAAATTGTGGGAGTGACATAGGCTAAATTTGTAAGTAGTAAGGTAGTTAGTTTTTTATGATAATTCTCTAGCTTTGTAAAAAATGGTAATAAAACTAAAAGACACAATACAAACAGACAATTTTATCAAAAAACTAATCTGGGTCGTAAATTCTGTTAATTTCAAACAGAAGTATGATGCGAGTTCTTTGAACAACAAGCAGGTAATCTACTTGTTTATTCTGCTTTACCATATATAAAAGCATTTTTGACCATTATCACAGCCATCCGTTATCTGAATTAAAACTTCAACGTGAAAGATCGCAACTATTCCACAACGAGATCCCAACAAGCAATTCCCGCTCCGTCTCTTGAGCAATAAATTGTGAAGTTAATACCTGTGCATTGTGAGCCACTCAGCACAGAGCACGGAATGTCATGCCACCTTTAATATTAACATTGCTATCTCTAAGAAACGGTATTCGTTTTCTAAAACGTGCATAGGAACCAAGCAATTCCCGCACAGTCTCTTGAGCAATAAATTGTGAAGTGAATACCTGTGCATTGTGAGCCACTCAGCTTAGAGCACGGAATATCAGGTGCCACCTTTAATATTAAAAATTGCTACCCTCAAGATACGTTATGCGTTTTCTGAAACGTGCCTAGGTATCAAGCAATTCCCGCTCCGTCTCTTGAACAATAAATTGTGGAATTAATACCTGTGCATTGTGAGCCACTCAGCACAGAGCACGGAATGTCATGCCACCTTTAATATTAACATTGCTATCTCTAAGAAATGGTATTCGTTTTCTAAAACGTGCATAGGAATCAAGCAATTCCCGCACAGTCTCTTGAGCAATAAATTGTGAAGTGAATACCTGTGCATTGTGAGCCACTCAGCTTAGAGCACGGAATATCAGGTGCCACCTTTAATATTAAAAATTGCTACCCTCAAGATACGTTATGCGTTTTCTGAAACGTGCCTAGGTATCAAGCAATTCCCGCTCCGTCTCTTGAACAGTAAATTGTGAAGTTAATACCTGTGCATTGTGAGCCTCTTAGCACGGAGCACGGAATGTCAGGTGCCACCTTTAATATTAATATTGCTACCTTCACTATACGTTATTCGTTTTCTGAAACTTGCATAGGAATTTGAAACCGACTAGACTAGACTTATATTAAATATTGTGGGGTTTTGTCAAGTTGGTCCGTTTCGAAATTTTTCGTCCTTTTCCTACAATTTATGAACTCCCGTTAGTAATAATCGATCTTAACCTAAATTGCCTGCCCAAGTTCGGATTTGATAATTCAACATCCACCCATTGCCGTCTGACTATTAAATGTCTTCAAATAAGAAACATTAAGTGAAATCCCTCGCCCTTATTGCCTAAATTTTTGACAAAAGTTGCCTGAAAAAATGGTTAATTTCATTAAAACTTCCGTACTTGGAATCGTATACGAGCGAGGGGGATTTGCGAGCGACATCAAATTAAATAAAATAATTAGTCCGCTATGGAGCAGCGCAGTAGTTATATACTACTTTATCATCCACCCCATTATTCACCCACTGCTGGGCACGGGTCTCCTCTCAGAATGAGAAGGATTAGGCCATAATCCACCGCGCTAGCCAAGAGCGAATTGGTAGATATATAGTTTTCACAGTGAGAAAAAGTTACAATAACAGTAGAACTGCAAAAAGCAATTCCTTCATTAATTAAACACGAAATACTTTAAAAGACTGTTTATTGTAAACCAGTTCAAAATATCTATACGGAGTTATTTCGCATACTAACATAAAGCAGGAAATATAATAAGGAATGCTGATAAGTTCGCAACAACTGGAACACGAAATTCTAGTAAAATGTAGGTATTGGTAACTTCATTTAAATCGATAAAGTGGAAGAACAAGTGACTTGACTGTGAAGGTAACACTACCATTTATGATTCTAGCAGCAAGTTCTTTGAAAGCAGTTCTTTGAAGGATGTGGATTCTGGCTAACTTCTTCATGAAGCGACCATATTAGTCCTCAGAAATATCAACGCTTCTAATCGACTTCATGTTTGTACCTTGTAGGGGTTGTCCCCTAGTCGTGACCGTCAGAATGGCCGGTCACTACCCATATTTTACATCGAAATAATTACTAAGAGTTGCTACCTAGTTGCTACTAGTTGCTATTAGTTGCTACTAATTGCTACCTTTGATTAAAAAAAGATAAACTACTTTTTAAGGTGACCGGCCATTCTGACATCAGGATGGCCGGTCACCTATCCAGTGAGAAGAAACTGCGCAAATGAATAGAGTTTATGTCTATGTGGTGGTTACTGATGTCCATGAATGACCATTGACCATTTACTATAGTTAACTACAACTTACGTTTTCTGACGTATGCATATGAAACGTAAATTACGACAGGGTAAATTATGTAAATTAATATAGTTACTAATTCGGATCACTTATCATAAATCACCTTATAATTGTCATCCAAATGCTATTAATGTCATAATTATGGGGCCTTCGTGAGACATCCCCTATAGAAATTGGAGAATATTGAGTTCGAGAGACCATGAATAATTTACAATGGAGAATGAATTATTAATTCGTAATCATCATCATTATTATCAACTTATTACTGTTTCACTGCTGGGTATCATGAAAATTATTTAGGCCTTCATCAAATCTATTTATTATTATCAATGTTAGTGATTAGTGGTAGACTTCTTTGAACTTTGAACTATTCTTTCACACATCTTTGAAAACCTTCACGTGAGCACGTGAAAATCAATTTCTAACACGCACGTAACTTCGAACAAATATTTTTCTTTTTATAATATAAGAGTAGCAGACGAGCATGCAGTCCACCTGATGGTAAGTGGTTACTGCCGCCCATGGACATCTGTAATCAACCCCAGATAGGGCTAGATATTCCTACCTGAGGTCGGCCACAGATGCGCCGCTACCCCTGAGGACTAAGCTGGAACGCCTCGGAAAAGTATGTCTCCCTTACCACACCCTTCAAACCGGAACACAGCAGCGCCTAACACTGCTGTTATTAGGTAGAAATAGGTGTGGCGGTGGTGCCGCCGGAGTCGAATCACAAAGGGTTCTACCACCCAGAATTATTATTAAGAAAACCACTGCTTTAAATTAATTTACTAAAAATGGAAGTAATTTAGAGCCTATGTCACTCCCTCAATTTAGACTAATCCAATGACGCATCATATGTTAAAATCCGACAAACGAGTGAGCATTGAGCATACATACGCTCGAAAAATATATTCCTCCATAATCGGGTAAAAAACAAGTTCATTTCAATATCGTTGTTATGTTATTATACCTACCTACATAATGCTCTCATAGCTTCCGTTCACCTAATTGTCGCATGCGGAATTAAACATTTAGGATTTTAAATTTACAATGAAGAATGAATTATTACTTTATACTGTTCGTAGTTATTACGTCAGCAGACTTATTTAAGACATAATTTATGGAAATTAAAGAAAATAAAATACAAATTTAAAATGAAGATTAATCATTACCACTTAAGAGTCCCATGAAAAACTGCATTAATTTATCTTTAATTCTAATTAAGTATATCCGGTTACTCCAGCTACGCTAAAAAATCTCACTTGACGTACATTGTATGTTTTTAATTAATTACTTTAAAGGCTGCAGACGAGCTTAGGTTCCAATTAACTTGTTCAAAGAATTTTATTCAGTGCTTTGAATAAAAACGCGTGAATTTTTATTTTATTTATTTAACTTGATTCTGCTATGTCTATATAAATACGTGAAACTTAATCTAAGTAATGTTTATGTATGCCGTTCCATCATCAACCCATAACTGTCCCACTGCTGGGCACGGGTCTCCTCTCATAATGAGAAGGATTAGGCCATAGTCCACCGCGCTGGCCAAGTGCGTATTGGTAGACTTCACATAAATTTGAGATTTTTTTTTCCTCACGATGTTTTCCTTCACCGTTTAGCAAGTGATAATTAATTTCTAATACGCACATAACTTTGAAAAATCAGAGGTGCGTGCCTGTGATTTGAACCTCGGACCCCCCGATCGAGAGGCCGAGTTTCTTAACCACTAGGCTATCACTGCTTTTACACTACAATAATAATAACGAAGTTTATTCCCATAAAAGCACTTTGCATATTTGGAATAATCCTAGATCTCATAGTAGGATATGTGATTGGAGATATTTTTCTATGTTTTTGTATATTTTTATAATACTCGTAAGACCCGGTTTACCTCAATATGTAGAGATCCCGTCAATCTTAAAACATTTAAACCAATTCGAATGGAATGTCACAAAGAATAAAAAATATCACTTCGGTACGTATTTTTTATAATCACTTTTGAAATTTAATCTGTCTAAATAATTATTTGCGCTGATATTATCAAGGGCTTATTGGTTTTGACTGAACTTTTAAATACTGATTGGGGACATTGTATAAAGTATTTTACTTACGACTTATATGGAATTCCTTCTTAAAATATATTTATAAAACATTTAATATATACACTTAGAGGTATTTTATCGTTAGGTTAGGAAATATGTGCCAGTGATAAACATAACTATTATTAACTGAATAAATATTTTTATCGACAATCGTCCCATACATGTCCGTATAACCGTGTGTGTCATACATACATTACATGTACTTCATTACTATGATAAATGCAAAATCCACTTGTGACTAGGTACTTATGATACAATGTTGCGGCAATAGGTACATACATAGATAAGGAAGTGTGATTAAAATTACCTTAATTACTTCGATAGCTAAGTTTAATGTTTATAGTTGCATTACCCATACATTATTAAAACAAAAAACTAAAAAAATAAGTAGTCAATTTTCCAATGATAACTTCCTTTTATATATCTTTAGATAAGAGCGTTTTAGTAAAGAAGAACAATAACTTCCGGATTTTAAGTAATTGCATAAGTTGTTTGCTATTGTTAAATTAAACAGAAATAAATATTATTTATTTTTTAGAATTATTCCGTACTGAGCAGAAGTATCTATTTTTTCTTTTGTACCTAAAAATATAGAAGAAGCAAACGAGCATGTAGTCAACCTGATGAAAAGTGGCGGTTGGTGCCCATAATAAACCCTAGATAAAATAAGATTTACAGAATATAGTCCGCTCCAAACTGCTAGTCCGCTCCAAATATAGAAATGAGTCGCGTCACAATAGCTAATTGCAGAAATTGTATGGGCAAATACGTAAACTAATACCAAAACAGTCGTATTTGTCAAAACGTAAAAACTCATGGTAAGGGTACTGAACGCAGCGGAGCTTAACTGTTAATATTACTGATACTAGATGAAAATAGGTCTATTATGCGATATTCTCCTGTCTTCTTTGTCGGCAACGTACGCGGTGTTTAAACTTTATAGATTGGTCACGACAATGCAAGCCGCGGTTATGCACTTTATTATTACCTTTCTTGTTCTTTAGGTCGTTAGCAAACCGGTTTACCGGCAACCTACACTCCTTTTAGTATACCGACTAATCCTTTCATTCCCAGGCGGCCTATGAATGATAGAACGGATCCATTTCGGCGGTACCTAACTATCATGAAAATGCCACAAGTAGTCACTCTTACCTCACTTCTATCACATCGTTTTATATAATGTCTTAATAACTCGTCTGATGTTATAGCGCCTCAGAGCTGAACACTTCAAAACAATGATAATTGTTTGTAGAAACTTTCAACATTCATTTCAAAATAGGGTTAGCGATTCTGTCCGAAAATTTCCGATTCTTGTATCGATTCGCATCGAAGTGTAAAAAATCGTTTAAAAAAATCCAGGCTCAAAGAATCGATTCTCCTAAAATCGATCTTCGATCTATTCGAGGGCGAAGCTAGCTAAAACAAAAAAGGTCAAGAGGACCAAACAATAACCGAAATACGTATTCGTCAGCAAAAAATGTCTAAAACCATTTGTTAATGTTCAATCAACTTCGAAAAAATCGAATTTCGATTTTCTAGGATGAAAGATCGATTCACTTAATCCATCTATTACTGTAGATTAATTAAAATAATCGATGGTCTTTGGTCCACAAAACTCGATTCTTCGATTAATCGATGAGATTCTCGGATCGCTCAGATTGCCATCCCTATTTCAAAACCAAAGTACGATACTCTGAACTGTTATGATCCATTTACAACCGAAGGAAGCTACTCAAAAAATGTAATATCCAACAAACTCATAATAAAAGTTACGACGTTAGCTTTTCGGGCTGTTCGTAATTGCGAAACAATACACCCAATAAAAAACACATTGGCAAACTTCACAGTTCCGACAGCAAAAAAGATTCATCCAATAATCTAGACCTTGCGGGTACCACCGGTAGCGGTGTGCGTGTAGAGAGAAAGATAAAGTATATTTTGTTTACGAATTTTGATTTTTTTTATAGTATAGGAGTAGCAGACGAGCATGCAGTCCACCTGATGCTAAGTAGCTACTGCCGCCCATGGACATCTGTAATCAACCCCAGATAGGATTAGATATTCCTACTTGAGGTCGGCCACAGATGCGCCGCTACCCCTGAGGACTAAGCTGGAACGCCTCGGAAAAGTCTGTCTCCCTTACCGCACCCTTCAAACCGGAACACAGCAGCGCCCAACACTGCTGTTATTAGGTACAAATAGGTGAGGCGGTGATGCCGCCGGAGTCGAACAACAAAGGGTTCTACCACCTTCAAAACGCGTTCAATGCGTGAAAAATTGCTGATCATGAAAAGAAAAGTTTCGGGGTTAATTCTCAACCATTCAGATCTAGATTATTTTGTACGTGTCTTTTTACCGTTGGCACACATAATCGAGAGAGTAGTAGTACAGTACTGTAAGTTCATAAGGACTTCGGAATATGTGTACTCCTTAGGACTGAATTGATATGACCCATTCATTGTAAATAAATTGGCAGTCCTATCATTTTAATATAGAACCCACTAGTGCTGTAATATTATACAAGGCTATTATAAGCAAGAATTACTTTTTTTTTTAAATTAAGAAGTAGAATTGGTTACACGAAGAGTCGGACATCGGTAAACAATCTCAGATAAGATTTGATTCCTAAGGTCAGTTAGCCCTAAGACTTAAGTTTGAATGCCTCGGATAAGTATATATCCCTTCATCACACCACATCATCGAAACCGAAACACAGAGGCATTTAACACCGATGTTCTTAGGCAGAAATAACTGTGACCGTGGTGCCTGGAGTAGAACCACAGAGGGTTCTACCATCTTCAAACTACTTAACGCTAGTGCGGATTGGACTATTTACTAGTTGTTTTAAAATGTTTGTTATTTCTTAAAGAAATACGTGGATTTATTTTTTGTACGTTTTTGTTCGCTTTACGCTTACAATGAAACACGTCAGTCACATAGATTAAAAAGGTCCTGTGGTGACGAGAAAATGAGAAAATAAAAGGAATCGTGTTTATTCCGACATTCTTTCTTTCATTTATCTATTGTCTTCAATTGAGGACGGCGCGTCAAAACTGTGTTATTTCACGACACTTGATAAATCCGACCGAGGAACGGTTCATTTCTTTAATAAACTAGTCGGGAGTTCTCTATTTGACGGTGATGATAAATCTTTGTTTCAGGAGATTGCGTTTTTGTGAGACCCTCGAACATCGACTCCGATACAAAATAACTTCATTTGTGTAAAAATAAAACGCGAAAAGTGCGTGCAAAACCGAAGATATATGATATACCACTGATTCTTAATTTTTTTATAATAATAATAGGTTAGAAAGATTATAATATTTTGTAGCCACCTCTTAGACAACATTTTAAAAATACATAACTTTTTTTTTTCTCATAGCCCTGTACTATTTTTACTGGTATAAGGACCATAAACACACAAGAAGTCGAATATATAAACACCCAGGACTCTACCGGGTATCGAACCCGGAAACCACTCAGACTGGTATGCTGATCACTGAGTCTGTATAAATAACCTACCTACTTCACGTATATTTGCAGTGTCATTGAAGTCAAAAATGCGTTAACTACTTAAAAATTTACATTAATGTTGAAAAGATCCACATGTTAGAACACTCCGAGAATAAATCAAAGGAATCTTATTCCATTTTGCTCTCAGCTTCGTAAAACAAACGTGTTCTTTTAATTACAACCTTTTATTAGCTTGCTGTAAGTATGTGTGGGTTAAATCTTTTAACTAATTTGTCTTAACAGTTAGAAATAAAGGAATTATTTAACTTTGATGTCGACAAAATAATTTGATATTATAGAACTGATCTGATGGTGGACACGGATGATAGTCATGGACATAGTTGTGCATTTATGATAGGACAGGATCTGAAGCTAGTGGTGTAGTCGGGAAGAACGAAAAAAACGTCTTAAGGGGGATGTTCAGACCCCCGAAACCCATCCCTTATACGCCCATGGTAGATCCTTATACTGTGCCCATGGTCATAGGAATGCGTAAACTAGAGAAGATATACTTGTCGTGAATGAATTTATAGTATTTCACGCAAAAGTACTCAAAATGAACGAAAAGTCAAGAATGTTATTTATTGTGTAGTATATAAATTAAATGGTTTTGTTGTCAGCCATTTCTATTAGCTTTATACATATTTTTATAATAGAAAAGTACTTAATAATACACATCGAAGACCCCAAAATATAGATGTTTATTTAAGGATTTTTTATGTGTAACGTCTACGAATAAAACAAATTTGTACAAAAAAATGCTTAAGCTTTTAACGAAAATGATACTCGGCAACAAATAAGCAAATAAACGATAAGTAAACTGTATAGAACGGTTTCGTGGAAAATTGGCCGTGAAATAACGAGCGTCAATATTAGCGATTCCAAAACGATTTTCCCCTCACCTGTACTTACTATGTGGGAATTCAGTTATAGGTTTGAGCACCTACGTTAGGAATAGGGTTGCCACCAACACTAGACTTTTTTAAGTGTTATAAAATTACACACACACACACACACATTACACATAGTCACAGAAGCTTATCCTGTCATTTCCCCTTTTTAAGTTCAAGTGTTAGTGTTTATTACTGCGGATACTAGGTCAAATCTATCAATTTTATAACAAAGAATAAGAATATCTTAAAGACACATAATATGACAGACGATTTTCAAAATCTTTAAATCTTTGATAATTAAAAAAAACTGACGGCGAATTATATATTAAACATCTTCACTTAATTGTCATGATAACACGACGAAATTTGAAAAAGTCCGACATACCTGTAAAATACCTGCCTCGAAGTAAACCCACTGGTTTAACAATGAAAAATCGAGTACCATCCCTATAATAGACAACCCTAAACGATAAGAAGCGTCTATCAATGATTGAAAGGAAATAAAGTGCTTATTGTAAGAATTCCTCAAGTGCCTTCAATTCCATTACTGCATCTTTACGAAAATAGGTTTTTCTTGAGCCAACACTCCACGCCATTTAGTAGCTTTCACGTCTTTAACATTGTTTATATAAGGTTAAGTCATCATCATCAACAACCCATTACTGGCCCACTGCTGGGCACGGGTCTCCTCTCATAATGAGAAGGATTAGGCCATAGTCCACCGTGCTGGCCAAGTGCGTATTGGTAGACTTCACATACCTTTGAGATTTTTTTTTTTATTTTTTTTTATAAATCTCTCAGGTATGCAGGTTTCCTCACGATGTTTTCCTTCACCGTTTAGCAAGTGATAATTAATTTCTAATACGCACATAACTTTGAAAAATCAGAGGTGCGTGCCTGGGATTTGAACCTCGGACCCCTCGATCGAGAGGCCGAGTTTCTTAACCACTAGGCTATCACTGCTATATAAGGTTAAGTAAATATTACAAAAGATAATGTTAGAACGAATAACGTCACAGAGAAAACCGCAGACGCGTTATTCATTTATTTAATTGAAATAGTAAATGAACATACACTCTTGCTGTCGGTAAGTGGGCAGTGCAGCTCAAATTAGCTTGGAACTATACCTACGATCGGTCCTTGTCCAAATTTCAACCTTGTCCAAAAAAGGGCTTATTACCGCAAATCGTTTCGGAAATAATAATATGTTGTTATTCTGCAAGCTATCGCGTCCACAAGCAACGTGGGAATTCAATGTATGCATATAAATTGCGTGCAATTCGCCAGATTCCGAACTCCTGCGCAATACGCACGTATGACGCGAGTGAAGATACTAAACGACCTATTGCGTCCAATTTACACCAGAACTTCAGAGCAAGTACATGTTTAAAGGGAACCAGTTCCAACAGTTTCGATGCGAAATTATTTATAGAATCGCACGTTGGGTATGTCTTTCTGGACGCGGTAACGCGAGAGAATCGCCGCAAATTCGCCCAGTCTAACCAAGATCTCAGACGTATTGTTATTGTACAGGACTAAGTTGGACTTCCTCGTATTTTTGCCTTCATATATCCTTGAAGACTCGTGAAGATATATATTTACGAATATATACAACGAAATTAAAAATAAATTACTTTTAAGATTACGTACTAAAATGCTATTTACAGATTTAGCTACGAGTAACAATCAATTCTTCCAATAGTTACCTACGCAAGAAATTGTAATGATTATTTATATACTTTTATATGATGTAAATATGTTTTATTCGTACTTGCATAGTAACACAGATATCTCATTGAAACACCATTTGTCTTCATTGATCGTATATTTGTTCAAGGCTATTAATTGTAATAAAAGCTATCATCATCCTATAAATATAACATTAATGTGTCTGTCTGCATGATACTAAAACTGTCGTTTTTTATTTTGTCTACCTATCTGTGAGAATCTTGGAAATAAGTTTGATAATACTTTTCCGTACATGTAAATTTAACGAAATAGTAACTACATATTTATCCTGAATATGATTAGAGAGTCCGCGTAAAACTATAAGAACCTTAAACCTTAAACCTTAGGAGAGCCAGAAACTCTCATTTTAAAACAATGAACATTGGACAACTTCAATTTTTAATAATTCTTGGTCCTATTACATCCATCTAGGAGGTAAGCGAGAATACTACTTAATTTAAAACTGCTTTCTCAGCCTAAGTTTTCCATCCCGCTTATTTCCAAGAGCTCTTCTGGAAACGGCTTCGACTACCAGCGCCCAATTTTAACTTCATGAGTTCAAGTGCATGAGCAGCTGTGAAAAAGGAATTAAATTTGTTCCCGAACTTATCCTTTAACTAAAACCTCCTTTGATATAATTAACATAGTTAATAACTTTAAAAGTTGAGTTACTGTTACTAGATTAAGAGAAATTTCATCTTTCGTGGGAGTAACAATTTAATTCTGCGCCATAGCCATACTTATACTATATGTATAAAGTGTATTGTGTCTATTGAAAAAAATTCTATGAAAACTTTAAAAAGTAGTCACTTTTTGTATATAATCATAGTATAATACAAGTAACCACAAATGTTATTAGTAACATTTTTTAAATTGTTTTTGGAAAGAACTTCTGTAAACCAACCTAATATTATTCTATTTTAAATGTGAATGTTTTACATCTTTTGAAACGGAGGCATTCCCCATTTTCAGTGAAAATTAAATAGACTAAAGGGTTGCTTGTGGCATGTTTTTATCACCTTTCATAATGGCTTATGGTCCTAGCAGACATTCTACTTTTAGCCTTTTAGAATAGGTTTGTGTTTGCATTGATACATCACTTTTTGGCGACTTTCTGCGTTTAGTTGCACTATCGTAAACGCGTGTTTGAGCGATTGCATTAATGTTGCATCGCGTTTTTAGCGTTCAGTTACTTCATGGAATATCCAAAAGTAGATGGGACAGGCGCTCAGAAGTTTGCGAGGTGTAGCGTTTGATCGCAGCGTCTAGCTTCCGAAAAGCAGCCAAATCCTGGATAGCCGATCGCAAAAGTAGTTAATCTGTCGGGGCCCTTACCCTTTAAGGAAATGCATTTAAAAGACCTTTTCAACCCTGTTTTACTATACAATCCAGTGGTTTCAATTTGTTATATGAAAGTAAGCTTAGTGCTTAGAGTGCTTAGACGCTTATAATGCAAACGGCATAATTAAAGAAAACAGTTTTCTTAAGTTTTTCCTTCCGCTTATTGCTGAGAGCTTTCCACTAAGCGCCAGCTTTCCTTTAATTTCAACTTCAAAGGTTCAATTTGAAAACTAAAGACTAACGGAAAAAAGTAATGACGACACTTTTGTAATTGCTTTGTCGCTGTAAAAGAGTTTAAATGGCGGCAAAAACAGTAGTAATGTTATGTTAATTTTATTCCCTAAGTAGCAATAAGCTGATCGAATTAATTCAAGTACAATTATAATTTTTATTATGCAAATACAAAAATTAACACCACAAACTCTTAAAATTACGTTGTACGGGAATTATTAAATAAATTTTATGGGTCTTCTGAACCTTGTAAGGGTTCACCAATCCCACACCAATTAAAATTATTCAATATTTATCAACTTAATATACTGTTAAAAATAAAACTCTTGCACAGATGTAAAAACTATGTAAGAACTAAAATGTAAAAAAATATAAAAACTGATCACATAAAAAATGGTTTCATAAAAACATGAAATGATGACGTAATAAAGGATAAGATTTATCAACAGTGCATATTATAAGTAATCGAGGAAGAACAACAAGTCGGACGGAAAGCCACTTGGCTTTCTTGTTGTTGTTGATCCCTCCGTATGAAAACCTCCCTATTTAATGCCGTAGGGAATGAAACTTTTTAACTTTGAGAATCATTCTCAGAAATATAAACATATTGCCGTTAAAATCGGATCAAGCACGTCGTTTCTTTGGACCTCTTGAATTCGTTAGTAAATTTTAGACTGCTTTATACTTTCAGAACAGTATAGTTATTCCAATTGTCGGATAACTTTGTCAATTATAGTCTAATTATAATAAAATCAATAAGATATTTATTACCCCCACCAAAAATCTTATTGACATATCTCCTAACAACTGCAGGAGGCCTAGAGCACAATCTAAGCCATAAAATGGGATGGCGAAACGATGTCAGGTATAGGATATACCTGGTTTAATACATTTACTGTACGTAAATGTATTAAACCAGGTATATCCTATTTATTTATTTATTTATTTGGGAAACAAACAATTCATGCTATATAACATACGAGTAGTTAAATGGTTCAGAGACACAAACAGAAGAATAAACAGTTTCCACTATTAAATTTCACAATAAGTTAAAAAGCAAAATGAACATGAAGTACCATAATGAAGAGGGAGAGAAACACATACATTAAAAAAAATTATAAAATAAAAAAATATATATATCTATAAAATGATGTAAAAATCTATTTAAGTTCTCGTATTATTTGTCGTACACTCCTCCTGTAGATACCTATCGAATTACAGAAAGGATCGACGCTTTGAAGGTGCTTGTTGTAGTAATTACATGACCGAAATAAAAAAGTATTGCTGGTATACTTAGTTCTACTAAGAGGAGTGTAGAACAACGCTCTACATCGAGAGTTAATTCTGGGGCAACTAAAATTAATTTTACGGAGAAGGAAGGGAGAGTCAATACATTCGTTTAAAATTTTATATAAAAATAATTGATCTCTCTCTGATCGTCTATCTGTTAGGGTTACGGTAGAAGGTACATGTTTATATCTATATTTTTGATGTTTGATAAATAAATCAAATATTTTTTCTAGCTTTGCTTGCTTTGTTTTGTATAGCGGATTCCAAACAACAGAGCCATACTCGAGTGTAGAACGGACATACACTCGAGTATGGCTCTGTTGTTTGGAATCCGCTATACAAAAAAAATAATATATCCTATCCAGGTATATAGGTAGGTATATGTAGTATGTGCCGAGACTATGATATTTATGTGTTATACGATCATCGTTTGGAGGGACTATAAAAAATATACATTTTGAACTACTTCTTCCAGATTAGAATTTCCGTCTGCCGCACTACAGCAGACATTCCTACGCTATCACCACCAAGGTTTCATCATACGCGAATTACTTTATGCAAATACTGATTCTACGTAAACTCAAGCGAAATGTAGAAAATTTGGACGTATAATACCATATGAGAAAATATTCCATTTAGAGGGAAGAAATCCAATATGAAGCCGGAACAGATTCAGCCGAGGTCGCCCATGGACATCTGTAATCAACCCCAGATAGGGCTAGATATTCCTACCTGAGGTCGGCCACAGATGCGCCGCAACCCCTGAGGACTAAGCTGGAACGCCTCGGAAAAGTCTGTCTCCCTTACCACACCCTTCAAACCGGAACACAGCAGCGCCTAACACTGCTGTTATTAGGTAGAAATAGGTGTGGCGGTGGTGCCGCCGGAGTCGAACCACAAAGGGTTCTACCACCAAGAATTATTATTAAGAAAACCACTGCTTTAAATTATTTACTAAAAATGGAAGTAATTTAGAGCCTATGTCACTCTATGACTATGACGCATCATATGTTAAAATCCGATAAACGAGTGAGCATTGAGCATACATACGAGTACGTATACGCTCGAAAAACATTACCCTCCATAATCGGGTAAAAAAACAAATTCATTTCAATATCGTTGTTATGTTATTATACCTACCTACATAATGCTTTTATAGCTTCCGTTCACCTAATTGTCGCATGCGGAATTAAACATTTAGGATTTTCAATTTACAATGAAGAATGAATTATTACTTTATACTGTTCGTAGTTATTACGTCAGCAGACTTATTTAAGACATAATTTATGGAAATTAAAGAAAATTTTTTGACCTATTTTGGTGTTTTTTTCCAATCCTATTGCAGTAAATCAATTTTTAAAAAGTATGGAATTAATCTCCATTAAATTATCTCGATAATAGTATGCAAAATATCTTGATTCCGTGAACTATCAAGGCTATAATAATAAAAATAGCCGCCAAAATGAAGCGAAAAATTTTTTTCGATCGTAAAGCACTCTCTGATGCTTCGCATCATGAGTCGTGCAATAAAAAAATAAAATACAAATTTAAAATGAAGATTAATCATTACCACTTAGGAGTCCCATGAAAAACTGCATTAATTTATCTTTAATTCTAATTAAGTATATCCGGTTACTCCAGCTACGCTATAAAATCTCACTTGACGTACATTGTATGTTTTTAATTAATTACTTTAAAAGCTGCAGAAGAGCTTAGGTTCCAATTAACTTGTTCAAAGAATTTTATTCAGTGCTTTGAATAAAAACGCGTGAATTTTTATTTTATTTATTTAACTTGATTCTGCTATGTCTATATAAATACGTGAAACTTAATCTAAGTAATGTTTATGTATGCCGTTCCATCATCAAACCATAACTGTCCCACTGCTGGGCACGGGTCTCCTCTCATAATGAGAAGGATTAGGCCATAGTCCACCGCGCTGGCCAAGTGCGTATTGGTGGACTTCACATAAAATTGAGATTTTTTTTCCTCACGATGTTTTCCTTCACCGTTTAGCAAGTGATAATTAATTTCTAAAACGCACATAACTTTGAAAAATCAGAGGTTTGCCTGGGATTTGAACCTCGGACCCCCCGATCGAGAGGCCGAGTTTCTTAACCACTAGGCTATCACTGCTTTTACACTACAATAATAATAACGAAGTTTATTCCCATAAAAGCACTTTGCATACTTGGAATAATCCTAGATCTCATAGTAGGACATGTGATTGGAGATATTTTTCTTTGTTTTTGTATACTTTTATAATACTCGTAAGACCCGTTTTACCTCAATATATAGAGATCCCGTCAATCTTAAAACATTTAAACCAATTCGAATGGAATGTCACAAAAAATTAAAAAAGTCACTTCGATGCGTATTTTTTATAATCACTTTCGAAATTTGATCTGTCTAAATAATTATTTGCGCTGATATTATCAAGGGCTTATCGGTTTTGACTGAACTTTTACATACTGATTGGGGACATTATATAAAGTATTTTACTTACAACTTATATGGAATTTCTTCTTAAAATATATTTATAAAACATTTAATATATACACTTAGAGGTATTTTATCGTTAGGTTAGGAAATATGTGCCAGTGATAAACATAACTTAATAGTTAATAATTTAACTGAATAAATATTTTTATCGACAATCGCCCCATACATGTCCGTATAACCGTGTGTGTCATACATACATTACATGTATGTACTTCATTACTATGATAAATGCAAAATCCACTTGTGACTAGGTACTTATGATACAATGTTGCGGCACTATAGGTACATACATAGATAAGGAAGTGTGATAAAAATTACCTTAATTACTTCGATAGCCAAGTTTAATGTTTGTAGTTGCAATACCCGTAGATTATTAAAACAAATAATTCGCCAAGTACGAGTCAAACTCGGACATGGAGGCTTCCGTACCACCAAATGTTCATTATTTTTAGTTGTTTTTTTTTTTCATTTTATTATTTTCAACAATACTTAGTTATATGAAACAACAATAGATGGCGTTAGGGTGATAATAAATGATACGTAAACAATGTATAATAAATTAAAATAAGTATACTAAAATATGTGTTATGGTTTTTATTTGTATTTATTATAATACCAGTTATGCGAAATGTAAAAAATTCAACCGTCTTCCTAGTACGGTTTAACAGTTAGATCGAAAAATGCCGAAAAAATCCGGTTTGTTGTATGGAGACCCCCTTTAATATTCAACTTTATTTTATTTTTAGTATTTGTTGTTATAGCTGTCACTGTTATGCATCCTGTGTAAAATTGTATGTGTCTATCTATTACGGTTCCGGAGATATAGCCCTGTGACAGGCGGACAGACAGACAGAGAGCGAAGTCTTAGTAATAGGGTTCCGTTTTTACCCTTTGGGTACGGAACCCTAAAAAGTAAAAAAATAAGTAGTCAATTTTCCAATGATAACTTCCTTTTACATATCTAAACGTTTTAGTAAAGAGGAAAAATAATTTCCGAATTTTAAGTAATTGCATTAGTTGTATGCTATTGCTACATTAAACACAATTAAATATTGTTTATTTTTAGAATATTCCCGTACTAAGCATAAAAGTAATAAGTAAGTAGTAAGTATCTAATTTTTCTTTTGTACCTAAAAATATAGAAGAAGCAAACGAGTATGTAGTTCACCTGATAAAAAGTGGCGGTTGGCGCCCATAATAAACACAAGATAAAACAAGATTACCAGAATAGAATTGACGACCCGCGTGGCGGAGCGGTCACATACCGGTATGACGCGCAGAGGGTCCCGGATTCGATTCCCGGCCAGACAAAAATCTAAATGATGAATTTAGGTTTCTGTTTCTGGGTCTGGGTGTTTGTTTTTGTCCCTGTGTGTGTCCATGGCACCCACGATACAGGGAATCCTAGTGTAGGGTTGTGAGTGTAGAAAGCGTATATTATAGCCCGCGCCAAACTACTAGTCAACTCCGAATATAGAAATGAGTCGCGTCACAATAGAACGAAATTTGAAAAAGACCAGACATATATTCGAAAACTATAGAGGTAAAATACCTGCCTCGAAGTAATTGCAGATATTAGCGCGATGAAGACAGCATGGGACCCTCCCGGCACCCGTTCCGCTGCCCGCTCTGGTCCACGGGTACATAGCTGCGTTAGTGTGCCCTTTCGTTACGGAGTATATGCTCACTAAACTTGCGCGCAACAACTTCAGAGCGGAATAGCAGTTTGGCGCCGAACTATACCAAGTTCTGATACAATCCGCTAGGGGCGCTGATTGGAAATTGTATGGGCAAATACGTAAACAAATACCAAAACAGTCATATTTGTCAAAACGTAAAAAGTCATGGTAAGGGTTCTGTACCCTTAACTGGTCATATTACTGATACCGCAGCGGAGCTTAACTGTTAATATTACTGATACTAGATGAAAATAGGTCTATTATGCGATATTCTCCTCTTTTCTTTGTCGGCAACTAACGCGGTGTTTAAACTTTATAGATTGATCACGACAACGCAAGCCGCGGTTATGCGCTTTCTTATTACCTTTCTTGTTCTTTAGGTCGTTAGCAAACCGGTTTACCGGCAACCTACACTCCTTTTAGTATACCGACTAATCCTTCCATTCCCAGGCGGCCCATGAATGATAGAACGGATCCATTTCGGCGGTACCAAACTATCATGAAAATGCCACAAGTAGTCACTCTTTTCTTACTTCTATCACATCGTTTTATATAATGTCTTAACACGTCGTTTGATGTTATAGCGCCTCAGAGCTGAACACTTCAAAACAATGATAATTGTTTGTAGAAACTTCCAACATTCATTTCAAAATAGGGTTAGCGATTCTGTCCGAAAAAGATAGATTCTTGAATCGATTCGAATCGATTTTTAAATCGATTTAAAATCGAGGCTCAAAGAATGATTCTCCTAAAATCGATCTTCGATCTATTCGGGGGCGAAGCTAGCTAAAAACAAAAAATGGTCAGTAGGACCAAAAAATCACCGAAATACGTATTCGTCAGCAAAACATGTCTAAAACCATTAGTTAATGTTCAATCAACTTCGAAAAGATCGAATTTTGATTTTCTAGAATGAAAGATCGATTCACTGAATCGATCCATTACTGGAAATCGATCGAAATAATCGATTTTTTGGTTCTAAAACTCGTTTTCTCGATTAATCGATCTCAGGTCTCAAGGCCTAATTCCCTATTTCAAAACCAAAGTACGATACCCTGCACTGTTATGATCCATTTACAACCGAAGGAAGCTACTCAAAAAATGTAATATCCAACAAACTCATAATAAAAGTTACGACGTTAGCTTTTCGGGCTGTTGGTAATTGCGAAACGATACACCCAATAAAAAACACATTGGCAAACTTCACAGTTCCGACAGCAAAAAAGTTTCATCCAATAATCTAGACCTTGTGGGTACCACCTGTAGCGGTGTGCGTGTAGAGAGAAAGATAAAGTATATTTTGTTTACGCATTTTGAATGCGTGAAAAATTGCTGATCATGAAAAGAAAAGTATTAATTCTCAACCATTCAGATTTTGTACGTGTCTTTTTAACGTTGGCACACATAAGCGAGAGAGTAGTAGTACAGTACTGTAAGTTCATAAGGACTTTCGGAATATGGGTACTCCTTAGGACTGAATTGATATGACCCATGCATTGTTAATAAATTGGCCGTCCTAACACACATTTCAGTCTAGAACTAGTGCTATAATACAATGCTATAATAAGCAAGAATTACTTTTTTTTAAATAAAGAAGTACAATTGGTTACACGAACAGTCGGACATCGGTAAACAATCTCAGATAAGATTTGATTCCTGAGGTCAGTTAGCCCTGAGACTTAGATTACAACCCCTCGGATAAGTATATATCCCTTACCACATCATCGAAACCAGAACACAGAGGCATTTATCCCCGATATTCTTAGGCAGAAATAACTGTGTAACTTTGAAGGTGGTAGAACCCTTTGTGGTTCGGCACCAACGCCGCACCTATTTCTACCTGATAACAGCAGTGTTAGGTGCTGCTGTGTTCCGGTTTGAAGGGTGTGGTAAGGGAGACAGACTTTTCCAAGGCGTTCCAGCTTAGTCCTCAGGGGTTGCGGCGCATCTGTGGCCGACCTCAGATAGGAATATCTAATCCTATCTAGGGTTGATTACAGATGTCCTTGGGCGGCAGTAGCCACTTACCATCAGGTGGACTGTTTACAATGTTTGTTATTTCTTAAAGAAATAAGTGGTTTTATTTTTTGTACGTTTTTGTTCGCTTTACGCTTACAATGAAACACGTCAGTCACATAGATTAAAAAGGTCCTGTGGTGACGAGAAAATGAGAAAATAAAAGGAATCGTGTTTATTCCGACATTCTTTCTTTCATTTATCTATTGTCTTCAATTGAGGACGGCGCGTCAAAACTGTGTTATTTCACGACACTTGATAAATCCGACCGAGGCACGGTTCATTTCTTTAATAAACTAGTCGGGAGTTCTCTATTTGACGGTGATGATAAATCTTTGTTTCAGGAGATTGCGTTTTTGTGAGGCCCTCGAACATCGACTCCGATACAAAATAACTTCATTTGTGTAAAAATAAAACGCGAAAAGTGCGTGCAAAACCGACGATATATTTTTATATGGTATACCTTTGCTCATATTTTTTTATAATAGGTTACAAGGATTATAATATTTTGCAGCCACCTCTTTGACAAAATTTTAAAAATACATACATAACTTTTCTTATAGCCCCGTACTATGATTCTTACTGTATAACCTGACCTGACCATAAACACACAATAAGTCGAATATATAAACACCCAGGACTCTGACCGGGTATCGAACCCGGAAACCACTCAGACTGGTATGCTGATCACTAAGTCTGTATAAATAACCTGTCTACTTCACGAATATTTGCAGTGTCATTGAAGTCAAAAATGCGTTAACTACTTAAAAATTTACATTAATGTTGAAAAGATCCACATGTTAGAACACTCCGAGAATAAATCAAAGGAATCTTATTCCATTTTGCTCTCAGCTTCGGAAAACAAACGTGTTCTTTTAATTACAACCTTTTGTTAGCTTGCTGTAAGTATGTGTGGGTTAAATCTTTTAACTAATTTGTCTAAACAGTTAGAAATAAAGGAATTATTTAACTTTGATGTCGACAAAGTAATTTGATATTATAGAACTGATCTGATTATGGATACGGATGATAGTCTTGAACATACATAGTTGTGGATTTATGATAGGACAGGATCTAAAACTAGTGGCGTAGTCGGGAAGAACGAAAAAAAGTCGGCCAGTTTCTCTGGAATCTTTGAATTTTTTTCACGAAATAAAGATTCTTTTGCTTGTTTACTATAAAATTAAATTTATGTAAAAAACCTTATTATAATGTAAATCAGTACTTAAATGATAAATACGCGTTGTATGACAACGCAAGCCCCAACATCAATAATTAATTATAGGTACCACTACATACGTAAAATTATTAAATTATATATTATTTACCCTTTAAAAGATGCAAATTTGCACACGTATGGAGTTTCTTGCGCCGCTTCTTCTCCATAGCGAAACACCTTCCGAAGCGGTGGTAGTTTGTTGACTTTCAAAAAGTATTCTATATGAATCAATTTTCACTAAAATGAGATTCGAATTTTAATTTGAATTTCTCGCCTGTGTTAAGGGGGTATTCAGGCCCTCTAATCCCATCCCTTATACGCCCATGCTGGTCATAGGAAGGCATAAACTAGAGAAGGTATACTTATCGTGAATGGGTTTATAGTATTTCACACAAAAGTACTCAAAAGTAACGAAAAGTCAAGATTTTATTTGTTGTAGTATATAATATAAATGGCTTTTGTCAGCCATTTCTATTAGTTTTATACATATTTTTATAATAGAAAAGTACTTAATAATACACATCAAAGACCCCAAAAATACACATGTTTATTTAAGGATTTTTTATGTGTAATGTCTACGAATAAAACAAGTTTGTACAAAAAAATGCTTAAGCTTTTAACGAAAATGATACTCGGCAACAAATAAGCAAATAAACGATAGGTAAACTGTATAGAACGGTTTCGTGGAAAATTGGCCGTGAAATAACGAGCGTCAATATTAGCGATTCCAAAACGATTTTCCCCTCACCTGTACTTACTATGTGGGAATTCAGTTATAGGTTTGAGCACCTACGTTATGAATAGGGTTGCCACCAACACTAGACTTTTTTAAGTGTTATAGAATTAAATGGTCACAGAAGCTTATCTTGTAGTATCATTTGTCGTTTGTATCCCAGCTATAATACGAATGTCATACATTCAATAAAAAAGGATCTGTCATTTCCCCTTTTTAAGTTCAAGTGTTAGTATTTATTACTGCGGATACTAAGTAAAATCTATCAATTTTATAACAAAGAACACGAATACCTTAAAGACACATAATATGACAGACGATTTTCAAAATCTTTGAATTGTTTGACAACCGATAATTAAAAAAAACTGACGGCGAATTATATATTAAACATCTTCACTTAATTGTCATGAAAACACGACGAAATTTGAAAAAGTCCGACATACGAAAACTATAGTGGTAAAATACCTGCCTCAAAGTAAACCCACTGGTTTGACAATGAGAAAAATCAAGTACCGTGCCAATAATAGACAACCCTAAACGATAAGAAGCGTCTATCAATGATTGAAAGGAAATAAAGTGCTTATTGTAAGAATTCCTCAAGTGCCTTCAATTCCATTACTGCATCTTTACGAAAATAGGTTTTTCTTGAGCCAACACTCCACGCCATTTAGTAGCTTTCACGTCTTTAACATTGTTTATATAAGGTTAAGTAAATATTACGAAAGATAATGTTAGAACGAATAACGTCACAGAGAAAACCGCAGACGCGTTATTCATTTATTTAATTGAAATAGTAAATGAGCATACACTCTTGCTGTCGGTAAGTGGGCAGTGCAGCTCAAATTAGCTTGGAACTATACCTACGATCGGTCCTTGTCCAAATTTCAACCTTGTCCAAAAAAGGGCTTATTACCGCAAATCGTTTCGGAAATAATAATATGTTGTTATTCTGCAAGCTATCGCGTCCATAAGCGACGTGGGAATTCAATGTATGCATATAAATTGCGTGCAATTCGCCAGATTCCGAACTCCTGCGCAATACGCACGTATGACGCGGGTGAAGATACTAAACGCCTTATTGCGTCCAATTTACACCAGAACTTCAGAGCAAGTACATGTTTAAAGGGAACCAGTTCCAACAGTTTCGATGCGAAATTATTTATAGAATCGCACGTTGGGTATGTCTTTCTGGACGCGGTAACGCGCGAGAATCGCCGCAATTTCGCCCAGTCTAACCAAGATCTCAGACGTATTGTTATTGTACAGGACTAAGTTGGACTTCCTCGTAATTTGTCTTCATAAATCCTTGAAGACTGAAGATATATACTTACGAATATATACAACGAAATTAAAAATCAATTACTTTTAAAATTACGTATTAAATTGCTATTTACAGATTTAGCTACGAGTAACAATCAATTCTTCCAATAGTTACGCAAGAAATTGTAATGATTATTTATATACTTTTATATGATGTAAATATGTTTTATTCGTACTTGCATAGTAACACAGATATCTCATTGAAACACCATTTGTCTTCATTGATCGTATATTTGTTCAAGGCTATTAATTGTAATAAAAGCTATCATCATCATATAAATATAACATCAATGTGTCTGTCTGCATGATACTAAAACTTCCCTTTTTATTTTGTCTACCTGTCTGTAAGAATCTTGGAAATAAGTTTGATAATACTTTTCCGTACATGTAAATTTAACGAAATGGTAACTACATATTTATCCTGAATATGATTAGAGAGTCCGCGTAAAACTATAAGAACCTTAAACCTTAAACCTTAGGAGAGCCAGAAACTCTCATTTTAAAACAATGAACATTGGACTACTTCAATTTTTAATAATTCTTGGTCCTATTACACCCATCTAGGAGGTAAGCGAGAATACTACTTAATTTAAAACTGCTTTCACAGCCTAAGTTTTCCATCCCGCTTATTTCCAAGAGCTCTTCTGGGAACGGCTTCGACTACCAGCGCCCAATTTTAACTTCATGAGTTCAAGTGCATGAGCAGCTGTGAAAAGGAATTAAATTTGTTCCCGAACTTATCCTTTAACTAAAACCTCCTTTGATATAATTAACATAGTTAATAACTTTAAAAGTTGAGTTACTGTCACTAGATTAAGCGAAATTTCATCTTCATCTGTCGTGGGAGTAACAATATAATTCTGCGCCATAGCCACATGTACTTATACTATGTGTATAAAGTGTATTGTGTCTATTGAAAACAATACTATTAAAACTTAAAAAAGTAGACACTTTTTGTATATAATCAAAGTATCATACAAGTATTTTGAAGGTGGTAGAACCCTTTGTGGTTCGACTCCGGCGGCACCACCGCCACACCTATTTCTACCTAATAACAGCAGTGTTAGGCGCTGCTGTATTCCGGTTTGAAGAGTGTGGTAAGGGAGACAGACTTTTCCGAGGCGTTCCAGCTTAGTCCTCAGGGGTAGCGGCGCATCTGTGGCCGACCTCAGGTAGGAATATCTAATCCTATCTGGAGTTGATTACAGATGTCCATGGGCGGCAGTAGCCACTTACCATCAGGTGGACTGCATGCTCGTCTGCTACTCTTATATTATATAAATTAAAAAAAAAAAATAACCACAAACGTTATTAGTAAAAATTTTTAATTGTTTTTGGAAAAAACTTCTGTAAATCAACCTAATATTATTCTATTGTAAATGTGAATGTTTTACATCTTTTGAAACGGAGGCATTCCCCATTTTCAGTGAAAATTAAATAGACTAAAGGGTTGCTTGTGGCATGTTTTTATCACCTTTCATAATGGCTTATGGTCCTAGCAGACATTCTACTTTTAGACTTTTAGAATAGGTTTGTGTTTGCATTGATACATCACTCTTTGGCGACATTCTGCGTTTAGTTGCACTATCGAAAACGCGTGTTTGAGCGACTGCATTAATACCGCACGCATTCTTTGCGTTTAGTTACTGCATGAAATATCCAAAAGTAGATGGGACCGGCGCTCAAAAGTTTGCGAGGTAGCGTTTGATCGCAGCGTCTAGCTTCCGAAAAGCAGTCAAATCCTGGATAGCCGATCGCAAAAGTAGTTAATCTGTCGGGGCCCTTACCCTTTAAGGAAATGCATTTAAAAGACCTTTTCAACCCTGTTTTACTATACAATCTAGTGGTTTCAATTTGTTATATGAAAGTAAGCTTAGTGCTTAGACGCTTATAATGCAAACGGCATTATTAAAGAAAACAGTTTTCTTCAGTTTTTCCTTCCGCTTATTGCTGAGAGCTTTCCACTAAGCGCCAGCTTTCCTTTTATTTCAACTTCAAAGGTTCAATTTGAAAACTAAAGACTTACGGAAAAAAGTAATGACGACACTTTTGTAATTGCTTTGTCGCTTTAAAAGAGTTTCAATGGCGGCAAAAACAGTAGTAATGTTATATTAATTTTATTCCCTAAGTAGCAATAAGCTGTTCGAGTTAATTCAAGTACAATTATATTTTTTATTATGCAAATAAAAAAATTACACCACAAACTCTTAAAATTCCGTTGTACGGGCAATGATTAAATACATTTTATGGGTCTTCTGAACCTTGTAAGGGTTCACCAATCCCACACCAATTAAAATTATTCAATATTTATCAACTTAATATACTGTTAAAAATAAAACTCTCGCAAAGATGAACTGAAATGTAAAAAAATATAAAAGACTGTTTACACATGGTTTCATAAAAGCATGAAATGATGACGTAATAAAGGATAAGATTTATTAACAGTGCATATTATAAGTAATCGGGGAAGAACAACAAGTCGGACAGAAAGCCACTTGGCTTTCTTGTTGTTGTTGATCCCTCCGTATGAAAACCTACCTATTTAATGCCGTACGGAATGAAACTTTTTAGCTTTGAGAATCATTCTCAGAAATATGAACATATTGCCGTTAAAAATCGGATCAAGCACGTCGTTTCTTTGGACCTCTTGAATTCGTTAGTAAATTTTAGACTCCTTTATACTTTCAGAACAGAATAGTAATTCCAATTGTCGTATAACTTTGTCAATTACAGTCTAATTAAAATAAAATCAATAAGATATTTAATTACCCCCACCAAAATCTTATTGAAATATACCCTAATAACTGGGGGAAGCCTAGAGCACAATCTAAGCCATAAAATGGGATGGCGAATCGATGTCAGGTATAGGATATACCTGGTTTAATACATTTACTGTACTTATACCCAGACTATGATATACGTATATATTTTTTTTATAATATAGGAGTAGCAGACGAGCATGCATTCCACCTGTTGGTAAGTGGCTACTGCCGCCGATGGACATCTGTAATCAACCCCAGATAGGATTAGATATTCCTACCTGAGGTCGGCCACAGATGCGCCGCTACCCCTGAGGACTAAGCTGGAACGCCTCGGAAAAGTATGTCTCCCTTACCACACCCTTCAAAACGGAACACAGCAGCGCCTAACACTACTGTTATTAGGCAGAAATAGGCATAGGAGTCGAACCACAAAGGGTTCTACCACCTTCAAAATTTATTTATTGTTATACGATCATCGTTTGGAGGGACTATAAAAAATATACATTTTGATCCACTTCATCCAGAGTAGAATTCCCGTCTGCCGCACTACAGCAGACATTCCTACGCTATCACCACCAAGGTTTCATCATACGCGAATTACTTTATGCAAATACTGATTCTACGTAAACTGAAGCGAAATGTAGAAAATTTGGACGTATAATACCATATGAGAAAATATTCCATTTAGAGGGAAGAAATCCAATATGAAACCGGAACAGATTCAGCCGAGGTCGCCTAGATGCTTTTAGGAATATTTTTTATTCGCATTTCGTAGAAAAAGTGCGAGGCGTAACAACCACAAAAGAACAGGACTAAAGTGTGTGGGTATACCAATTTTATTTGTGTTTTTTTATGTTGTGAAAGTGATCACAAAACATGCAGTCCACCATTTCAATGTCTTACGGTAATACATTACTACATACTTACGGTAATATTTCTGCTATTAAACGACCAAATGTATCTCTTCTGGCTTATAATTACAGAGCGTTTTTAACGAGATACATATATATGCTTCTTTTCTTAGCCCTTACAGATATCATCATAAATCTCAGGTATGCAGGTTTCCTCACCTTGTTTTCCTTCACCTTTTAGCAAGTGATAATTAATTTCTAATACGCACATAACTTTGAAAAATCAGAGTTGCATGCCTGGGATTTGAACCTCGGACCCCCCATCGAGAGGCCGAGTTTCTTAACCACTACGCTATCACTGCTTTTACAGATATCAAGAACTATAATTTCCACGGGAGAAAGTTGTCACTTACCCTCAGGTGGATTGTATGCTCATTTTTCTACTTTAATGACATAAAATAATAAAAATACAAATTATGATGAAGTCGTCACCATTAATCTTTATTAAGTTTATATGTACATGTATATACATACCTTTAAATGACAGACCACTAAATATTCACACATCATTACACTAACCGATTGAGCTAATCGACGAATCAAAACCACAAATTGGCTATATTCATAGACCACTGAATACCTCATTAAATGAAAATAGTGAGTAACATTATACTCTTTTTCAACTTGTAATAATTAACTATCCGACAGTGGATGGATGCTATAAACACAATTTTATACAATTATAAGTAGTTAATGTATGTATGTATGTAGTCCACAAAGATATTTTCTTATATAGATACAATATTTTTTTTATTTGTACGAAAAAGGTTTCCAGAACAATTTAATACGCCATAAAGAATGAAAGTGGCTATAAAATTATTTTAGAAATATACCGAGTTGCAATAAATTACTAAAATTAACCATATATGATAAATAACAAACAAAAAAATAAAATAAAAAAAATTAATGACAAACCGACCAAAGCTACCCACCATGTTTTTATATTAGTCAAAAAAATCGACCAAGTCTCGCTAATTATATTGATAACTTTGACAGTAGGTAGTCAACAAAAAATATATGCCGATAGAGATGATAAAATCCTAACTAATGTAACTTTATTTGTTTGTTTGTTTCACGCCTTAACTTGTAAAAATGTTGTCAGAGGTCCAGAAAATGACATGGTACCTTATATCCCGAAAATAGTACTGTTCCCGGAGGATAGATAAAACTCTGACCGCGACCAAAGCCGAGGGTAATAGCTATAAAGCAAGTTATAGCACTGGAATCTTTAATATTTAGATAAATAAACTTGAAATATGTGTTTTTAATTTAGAAACACAATTTTGCTAAGTTCCTTTATTTCTTCATTTGCACTTTTACCAAGATTGAAATGCATTTTCTGAAGTTTTAAGCTAGAAGGTACATACTCGTAACACGTTATATTCTTGAGGATTACATTTCTTTGCCACACTCTACAAATTTAAGTTGTGTGCCGTCGAATCACGACTTTAATACATAACTTGTTAGATTATTTATAACCCAAACATAGGTACATATTACATTCCCGAGGATTAAATATCTTTGCCACACTCTACAAATTGATGTTGTGTGCCGTCGAATCACAAGTTTTATACATAGCTTGTTAGATTTTTTTATAACCCAAACATAGATACATATTACATTCCCGAGGATTAAATATCTTTGCCACACTCTACAAATTGATGTTGAGTGCTGTTGAATCACGAAGAGTTTTACCACTAGAACATTGCTAACTTGAAGCATATACAAATAGCAGAGCTTTGAACTACTGAAGTTCAATCCAAACTTGTCCCATTATGCCGTTTGAACTACCTCTGAGGTGCAAGGTTTCAATAAAGCCAGTGTACTGAGTATTACTACGGTTTGGTTGAAGACGTAAATCAATTTATAAATGTAATTTCGATCTTATATGTTCCTAATAATCAAAATAAGTGTGTTTTGCTTATAATAATAATTTAGGAGGAAGTGGTTTCAATTTCGGTTTTCACTGGGTAGTAGGGATTCGAAATGGGGGCTACAGAAACTTCGGAATTAAAGTACTAAAATAAAGTTAAAGAGATCGCTTGAACTTAATAAAATCCATAGAAGGAATTGAAAAAAGATTTTTGAATTTGATAGACAAATTATCATGTTGAGGCTATAAACGTCATTTTTGTAGCATATTCTACAAAAAAATAGCGTGATATGAAACTTCTGCGTTGTATGAATCTATAGTTAATTATTTCAACGTTACGTCATTTTCGCACAGCTAGGTGCAAACAATTATGCAAAAAGAAATGATTATAATCGATTACGTGCGACTTGTATTATAGATTATTATTATCGTTTCTTACTACCGTTGCACCTATTTCCGTTACTATTTTTATTAGTTCACCGTTGATAAAAATTCGCGACCCCCGTGGTGTTGTTACCACAAACCTTGCGATGTAATAGTAATAACAAACACACTCCTTATCTTACGTTTCAATTAAATTCAATTGTAAATTAAAATAAAAAATATAAACAATACAAGTTAAAAACAATTGACGGTACCGGTACCTTAACTACTGTCTCAATAAATTATATAAAAAAATAATTTCATGTAATTTTATGCTGAACTGTCGCGTAGAAGATCCCAGGTTCGACTCTCGGAAACGTGGGCGTATCTACGAAACGAAACTCGTTCATCAATATACGACCTCGTAAATAAGGTTCGGAAACACTGACCTTATGTGTCAGTAACTAGTATTCATTTGATATCCCGCTAATGACAGTAAGAGCGTTTGTCCACCGCCGCCGTTACCGGAACGTCACCGTGGACGAGATAACGCCGAAGTAGCGGTACATATATTTACTATAACCGCGTGTTCATCGCACGTCCGTCATGTAATATTAAACTCTTCCAGAAATAATCTCGTTCTCGGTGACGGCGGCGGTGGACAAACGCCCAAGTCCGGTTGTAAATTATACGGCGCTCTATACAAAAGATCTACGATGTACGAATAAAATAAACATTACTTTAATTGGGCAATACATCTTGTTATGAAAGTCTATTGGTTAGTAGAACATGAGTAACATAATAAAACAAATGAGTTCTTTGAATTTTGTTGTTTAGTTTTTCTAGACATGTCCTTGGAATAAAGTATTGAGAGATTACGCTAGACTCCTACGTAAGGCTATTATACTATTTTCTATTAATAGAAGTTTTTATCTATATTAGCGGACTTAAGGAAGAATTTTCAAAAATCATTTCACTCACATGGCCATCCCCTTCTTCCATGTGCTTGTCTGACAGTTTCAGTGTATAATTAAGCAAATAAATTTATTGAATAATAGTAAAAAAAAAAAAAATTAAATTCAATCTCAACTTTTAAACCAGAAATAAAACGTTTGTAAAAACATGAACTTAATACAATACTATAAAAACCAAATTCAAAAATAAAATTGAAACTAAAAAATTGAACAATATTTTTCTATAAAGAACCGATCGTCAAACGAATTGATTACTTCGAAGAATATTTCCCCACAATGCAATGAATTAAACTTCCCAAAGCTGTATGCATTCGAGAGAAACTTCTGAGCCACCAATATCCCAACTTGTTTAATAGTTTACCATTGCAACCGGCTTAGCTACATCCAACTTAACCTGGAAAGCTTTGTTGTAAAACAAATTAAAGGTTTTTAAAGTAAGTCGTTTAATCTCAAAAGTAGATAAGTTTTATTTGACAAGCGTTCGTCTTCTTTTAGCCTCATAAGGACGAATTTTCTAACTTCTTCCTTCGAAACATTGTTATACGAAACTAGTTGGAAACTACTAAGGAGTCGTTGTGCGAATTTTCATGGTTTTAGATCCAATAGTTAAAAGCTATGGGATGTTTGCCAGTTACTACCATAGGGCATTTAGTTGGGTATAAAAACCAAAATACATCCGCGAAATCTTACTGCCAGAAATGAGCACAGTGACGACTAATTCTAATCCTATATCATCACATCCTATATCATCAAACCCGTTAAATATACTCGATTAAACTATTATTAATTAAGCTTAGACTGAAACCCTTCCAGTCTAGCATATATTAGCAATAGACCTTACGCGGCACGCGGCCACGCACCAATGCGCGCGTGAAATCGCTTCATATGGTCAATTAGGTCCATATTGCACGATTATGATGCTTGAATAAGCTATAATAACGACGTAGTATCCTTAGGATATCGATAGCGTAGTATTGTGTTTCGTTTCTTAGAGGCCTAGCAGACATACGACTTTTAATATCTGATGACGCTACACACTAGTTTTAACGCCGGTCGCAGCTACTTTTTTTATAATATAGGTGTAGCAGACAAGCATGCAGTCCACCTGATGGTAAGTAGCTACCGCCGCCCATGGACATCTGTAATCAACCCAGATAGGATTAGATATTCCTACCTGAGGTCGGCCACAGATGCGCCGCTACCCCTGAGGACTAAGCTGGAACGACTCGGAAAAGTAGGTCTCCCTTAACACACGCTTCAAACCAGAACACAGCAGCGTTTAACACTGCTGTTATGAGGCAGAAATATGGGTGACGTTGATGCCGCCGGAGTCGAAACACAAAGGGTTCTACAACCTTTAAAACACAATGCGCGTTTGATGTAGACGAACGCGATGCAACAGTAATGTAGTCTTTATTAAGCGTATTTCGATACTGGAAATGAACGCAGAAACCGATGCAATCATTAAAACGCAAATCGCTGATGCTTGAAGTAGCACGTCTGCTATGACCACTATAAATTAATGTAGTAATACACTACAGTGATGCATGTTACGCATAGAAATAAGAAGTTTTTTTTTGTATAGAGACTTACTTTTTGTATTCTAATCTACGTTCAAAAATTCATACAAAGAAATAAATAGAGGTGTCTGGCAATTTATGCAATACAAATTTCAGGAAGGCAAAAACTCAAACACTAGACTGTTTATACTGTTACTAGAGTGCAACACCGTTAGTGCAACGGTATTTAAACTATTTTCTATTTTATTATACAAACAATGTATTACAGTTTACAGACATTTAAATACAATAGAAATTGCTTTGTCATTTAATAAAAAAGACAGACGAAACAAAAAGGTTGACGTCGGCAAAATTCTACACTCTTTGGCGCGTCGAGATCACCGAATCCACTTTTTGCTTACCCTTCCGTTCTTGAACTTAAAATCTTAAAGCGATCGAATCTAAAGATAAACTTTTTACAATAGATCCGTCTATCAGTTCACCGGCTTCGTGATTAAGCAAAATTAGATTAGAATGTACTGGATGTTTTACATTAATTTACTTGTGTATTCACCATACAATACCTTAGCGATTACGATACGATAGAATACGATTAGGAGTTTTTATATCAAACATTTTAGAGTGTGAAATCAAAGTAACTTACAAACATGCAGTCCCCATTATTATTAGAGGTCACTGAAACCTGTAATCAAACCCAAATAGGAGTCTAACGACTTACATGAGTGTAAGACAGAAGATGCGTTGCTACCCCAGATATTATACGTCTCGTGTAACTGTATACCTTTCTGATACAATTAAATGACTGAATTGGGGATTAATTAGATTTTATTGGATTGCTTTGAAATTTACACATTCACTTTACAATGTTCCGCAGAGTAGAGAGATTAATAGACAAGTGTCACAGATCTTGAAAAAGACATTAGATGGAAGGCACGAAATTTAAATTGTACAGATAATATATTTTAATATTTTAACACTTCCTTCAAATAAGAGAATTCCTTCAAACACAAAATTAATTTAAAATATATATATATATATATATATTAAGTTTCTATATTTAACATACCAATGTTACCTCTTAACAACTTAAATCTATCTCGAGGTAATGCTTTTGTAGAAATATCAGCAAACTGATGATCTGTGCTTACATACTTTTTAATATTTTTTTCATTATACTTTTCTTTCACAAAGTTATACTTAATGTCTATATGCTTGCATCTTTTGTGAAATTCACTGTTTTTAATTACATTTATAGCACTTAGATTGTCAATATGTAGGCACACAGAGTTTTGTTTATACTCTCCTAAATCACTTAATAAGTATTTCAACCACATTGTTTCTTTGGTGGCTGCACAGGCAGCCATAAATTCAGCCTCAGTGGTTGATAAGGCTATAGTTTGCTGGCATTGACTGGACCAAGTTTTTGCAGCTCCATTTTTTATAAAGACATCCTGTCATAGATCGCCTTGTTGTTATATCATTGGCATAATCCGCATCACAATAGCCAACTAGATCTGAAGACAGTGGCTTACACTGATAACTTAAACCCAGTTGTGATGAGCATGAGCATTGCATTGCAATCCGAATCTTACACATTCCATTCCTAAAAGGATGTGTAACGGGAGTCACGACACGTTTTTAGTAATCAGCAAAATTACAACAAAGAACTTTAAACTACTGTTGCTGCCTGTGTTTGCTTATACTTTTAACTTTAAATGATACTATGAATACTTAGAAAACTTAATGAAATTTTGTTTTTCTTAATACAAAGCGACAACCAAATAAAACAAAACAACAATAACTTACTTATTATAAAGGTTGTATAAAATACATTTAAATTACTTAATCAAAAACCTTTAAGATTTAATTTAGTTGCTACATATGAGTAGAATAGAAAATGTGTTAAGAAGTTAAAATTTGATAACAAAAAAAAACTTTATGATCATAAGTAATACGGATAACACTTATAATACGACAAATGAGCATTTAAAAATTCTGCAATACGACTATATATTTATTTTATTTATTTATCTATTTAAACTTTATTGTAAACCTAGTGGTTACAAAGGGCGAACTTAATGCCTAGTGGCATTCTCCACCAGTTAACCCTTGTTGATGGAGAAATAATATATTGTTGATGGAGAATTAATAATATATTATATTAAAATTTATCTTTTTAGAAAAAAAAAAATTACAAATTACAAAATTATACTTGTTTTCTTTACCGTATAAATAATATCGCGCTGGCTAGGGTAGGAGTCCACTGGTCAGTCAAGGGAGTTTTCTGCTGGGCTGCGATGACCATTGCTGGGCGGACGGCGTTCATTCTCATAGTGCGCAGACGATGACTTTCATGACGACGATGATTCATTACGCAGCAGGTGTCAACTTTTCAAGACATACCGTTGACTGCGGCTGACGATGAAGTCATTGACATTATCTAACATATTTTATGTAGATCATTTTCTTCGAAGAGTTTTCTTTCGTAATAGTTTTTTGATTCTTCGGCAGGGATGTTCATGGTGTGTTCCTTATCCGTGTTGTCTTCCAATGCATATTTCTATATTTAACTTCTTTATTCATATTTCTTCTTTTTTTTTCAACATCTTCTGTCTTCATCCAACATTTTCTATATAGAGTGTAGACCATTTCTTCGAAGAGTAGTGTTCCTTTTCCGGAGTGTTATTTTTCTCTCGTGATAATTTTCTATTGTTCTGTAGGTAACTTCTGTCTTCTAATATGTATTTTCTGATTCATCTTCTTTATTAATATGTAACATCTCTTGTCTTCGTCTTCTTAATGTTTATTATTATTTTTTTCAACGCCTGCCGGTGCGCGTGCACCGTGGCCGCGCCACACGCGCACCGGACTGGCAGGGTCGCCATGTAGTGATGTCGCAGGCTCTTGTGTTTTTGATAGGCGTGTTGATTGAACGAAGGCTTTATTATAACTCTCTTAATATTACTCTAACACTAACTTATATTAGGGTGCCTTAGCTCCACACTACAACTGTCGTGCAGCACAGAACATTGGAACGACCAATCTCAAACAGAAGTTGTCTCTGTTTGAAACTTAGTTGAAAAGCCTTTTGTCCGTGATCAAGACTACAAGTTATTTACGTACAAAGCACAACTCCTTAACTGAACATTCAATGAGTCTGCAGTCTTGCTGTGCATCATGCAACGAGCTGCATGGATCTTTCCTACTTACATTTTCAACCAAAAGTTATATGACCGTATTTTTTTAATTATTTAACTCCGAAAAATCTCGCTCAAATAATAATACATTTTTGCATCATTTTCAACAATTTTAACCCACCAGAGACATTTCCGGTTGTAGGCTGGCGTCATAATGAAAATTAAAAAAGTTTCGATGTGGCCCAGAAAGATATATTGAAGCCCGAAGGCAAAGGCGCTGAAGGAAAATTTGATAAGTTTCCACAAAAAAAACATGAAAGATTTTTGTTTAAGAGCATGCATTATGTATAAAGACCCTAAATTTACAAGCCCAGGCGATGCTTTCTGAATTTGTATAGTATAATGGTGAATGAGTGAAGTATATAAGTGTAGGTATATAAATAAACTTCGGATAAATTTGTAGATCTATCTATCTTTTCTTAATACAGCCGAGAGTCAAAACAAACAAGAAAGAAAAGTAGAATTATCCACCCTCTACCGATGTTTCTGGCTTATCTAAGGTAATCTAAGAACAATCCCTAAATTGTAGTCGTTATATTATAGAAGCTTTACCTGAATACTTTGATATATATTCATAACAAAAACTCAGTTTACCGCACCACCGGATTTATTTGATCTTTTGTCACTGTTTTTACACAATTATATATCAACTTCTTTAAGGTGGTAGAACCCTTTGTGGTTCGACTCCGGCGGCACCACCGCCACACCTATTTCTACCTAATAACAGCAGTGTTAGGCGCTGCTGTGTTCCGGTTTGAAGGGTGTGGTAAGGGAGACAGACTTTTCCGAGGCGTTCCAGCTTAGTCCTCAGGGGTAGCGGCGCATCTGTGGCCGACCTCAGGTAGGAACATCTAATCCTATCTGGGTTTGATTACAGATGTCCATGGGCGGCAGTAGCCACTTACCATCAGGTGGACTGCATGCTCGGCTGCTACTCTTATTTTATAAAAAAAAAAGAAAAAAAAAACTTTTGACGTCTTATTACAATACGTTATTTAACAAGGGTTTAGAAAGGAGTACAGCGTTTACTCTCCTGAGCTTATAGCCAATTAAATCATGAGCTACCTCCTTATTTTTACCGACTGCGGAGTAATGTTTTTAGAGCGTATGTATGTGTGGCATTCTTTGGCATGTCCTAAACTGCTTGACAGACTTTTACGATATGACTATGACGTGTCATCGGATTCGTCTTAATTGTGGGAGTAACATAGGTTATATTTTTGAACAGTGAGGCTTTTTGTTTTTGATACAATTTACCTAATATAGTAAGACTATATTAGGTATATAGACCTTGATACAATTTAAAATACGATAATTTTTTTGGTGATGTAAATTAAAAGCTGTTTGTCTTGGACATACCTGACCAATTACTGCGTAATTATCTTGTACATTTTTGGCAGCAGTAATACAACTTTTGGAATAATCTTACAATGTTGCTTGGCACCGGCTTAGTGACGATTATCTTCACCTTTTTTTTTTATAATATAAGAGTAGCAGACGAGCATCAGTCCACCTGATGGTAAGTGGCTACTGCCGCCCATGGACATTTGTAATCAACCCCAGATAGGATTAGATATTCCTACCTGAGGTCGGCCACAGATGCGCCGCTACCCCTGAGGACTAAGCTGGAACGCCTCGGAAAAATCTGTCTCCCTTACCACACCCTTCAAACCGGAACACAGCAGCGCCTAACACTGCTGTTATTAAACTGTTATCACCTAGCTTTTTGCAAGTGTCTTTGCGTGTGTAACTGGTGGATTTGTAATTTTACATTTTACTAAGATAACTAAAGAAATATTTTTAAAGAATTTGTAAAATTGTGTATAAACCACCGATTAGATTTAGGGTCCTCGCAGAATATCCAATCTAGAATCGGCGACTCGCGTTTTGGCGATTGCATCGATGCAGCATCACGTTTTGGCAACTTGTTGCGTTCGGTGGGGTATTGAAAAAACACGTTTATAATATATAATGCAAATATTCAAATAAATGTAGAAAATGACAGTTTTCTTAAGTAGCAGAGATACCAGTTTAATTCAATTTCCATATTTATTATCCTATTTGTATTACGATATCGATAGTAATCGATGATCTTGCAAAAAAAGAAGTTTTATGCTCAGAAGTTGTCTCATTAAAGGAAAAATCAACTCATTATCGTTCGTCACATTACTTTTGCAACAAAAAGTTCTACAACATCGGCAACATACGAATATTCGCACGTACAATCACAATGTTACAAAGTAACTTTGCCAAAGTCGCACATGTCAGGAAGACGGGACGGGAGAATGATATTTCTTTCTTGCCAAAGTCTTGAGTAGCCTTGAAGCGAATTCGTTAACATAAAATCAATGCTTCTTAAGGGCAAAGCAGAATACGAAATCATACGTGTCATGGTGAGATACTTTCACTTGTAAGAACTAGACTGTAAAAATATCTGTATTTCATAAATTAGAAAATATTTTTTGATATTACACATTTTGTTATTAATTCGTGAAGATATACATAGTAGAGAAAGAGTGTCCTCCAAAAATAAAAAAGATAACATCTCTACTTGTACCTACGTCATAAAATAATCTGTTAATATTCTAGACCTAGCGGAAATAGATTTTCCTATATTTCCTGATACGCTCGAGTTAAACACCACAAAGCCTTGAAATGCTAAATAGGCAATTGTTGGCAAAGTCAGCCAATTAGGGGCTTACAGCGGAATTAAAACTTTTGACTTCTGTTACACGCTCAGGAAAATGTGAAAGCTGGTCTTAGTACTTTCTATTCGAAAACAAAGGCATAGTAAACACCTACTCTAGAAAACACCTTATTTTTTTATTTTATAGTTTTCTTTCATAATTTTAAATCAATATGGTAGATTGTGATCCACTCTCGTTTATTGGTCCCGCGCCTGTTTCTAGCAGTAATGTGTAAAAAAAATAAACTTTCATAATTGAGTTTCTTTCTTTCGTAATTCATAGAAAACTGTAATTTTAATATATTAATAACTTAAAACTACTTGAATATATTCGCAGATTTTTTACAAATCAAGGAAATTTAATGGAATAATTTGAAACGCCATAAAACCCTATTAATATATTGTTTTATTTCTATTTATTTCTGAAATTTACTCTACTGCTTAGAATGTAAAGTGCTTATGAACCCAAGAAGATTATAAGCCTACTTAAATAACTCAAACCATAACCGGTTGCGGAAACTTTATCACGAAGAAAAACAACCTCATTAAATCAATACATCTATGCTTCTAACAACCGATCCGACGTACGATCCGACAACGATGACGGACGACAAATGATGACGATCCATTTTGCTGATGTGTGTATGAAAACTTAATTAAAAATAATAGTTATGTAATATCTTGTATATGGTATAATCGCGTTTCCGATATCGGATCAGTTAACGTTATACATCTCAATGCACCTATACGAGTATATCGCATACACCATGCGGCCTCGTTACGAGAAATCGTATCAGAATTTCTGAAGGTGAACAGCCTCAACTTTGATCAAAACAACAAATGCACCCATACATAATAACCACATTGCTTATTCTATCGGCAACTGATTTAAAATAGCACTCAATTTACCTTTTAACACATATGCGAAAGGCATATGTGTTAAATGTGCGCCGCTTTTTCCGGATGTAACACATGCGCACAGTTTTATTATTTTATTGTAGACATCTTTAGATATTTTTTTATCAGATAGGAGAAGCAAACGAGCATGCACTACACCTGATAGTTAGTGACTACTGCCGCCCATGGACATCTGTAATCAACCCCAGATTAGATCAGATTCCTACCTTAAGAACGTTTACTTGCTCTTAGAAAATAGCAGTAATTGTAATATAACAAACGGACACTTCTTAATATTTATAAGTGTGTGTTACATTATGTATAAATCGACATGCAGCCCACTCGATGGCAGCCTATACATATTCTATTACATTGCTAAAATAGGATACGGCACCTTTGTACCTGAGAAGTACTATTATCCATTATTTTTACGGGGGGCTAACTCTGCCATTACCAAACTAGCATTTTTTTCTAATATTAGAATGGCTAACGAGCTTGCAGTCAACCTGAGGGGAATTGGTTTCTGCTGCATTTGTAATCAACCTCACATAAGGTTAAATTCCTTCCAGAGATTGGTCACAGATACGTTGCTACCCCTGAGGACTAAGTTGTAACGCCACGGATAAATACATCTTTACAATACTTTTCAAAGCGAAAAACAACAGCGCTTAACTATGATTAGGGAGAAATAGTCTCCGGAGTCTAACCAGAAGGTCTACGACCATTACTAGTATTGTTTGTGAAGCTGTATATAACAGAAATAATTGTGTTATTTGTTGTACCCACACATCTATTGTTTACGCGTTCGTCATCCTACGGATATTCAAGATCAAACTAAAGATATATGACATCATGTTACGTGTTTAATATTCTGCATTTCGCTCAAAAGCTAATTACATGCTTCACTATAACTTTGTATATATGTAACTTAATGTTTAAAAAACTAATAAATGAATATATTTGCTGGTTAAATTATGTTTTCTATGTTCTTCAACGGCAGTTCTTTATTTTAATTACACATTAATATATAATTTTCTTACGTGCGATTTGCGTGCGTATTATTAATTACCACTTGCCCACTTGCTTTAACGGTGAAGGAAAACATCGTGAGGAAACGTGCATACCTGAGAGATTAAAAATTTAATAAAATTTCTAGTGTGTGAAGTCTACCAATACAAACTTAGCCAGCGCGGTGGCCTATGGCTTAATCCTTCTCATTCTGAGACCCGTGCCCAGCAATGGTACAGTAATGGGTTGATTTTATTTTATTATATTTTATTCGGAAAACATACAGTGCTTAAAAACTAAGTTACTTACAATAATCATATACCATTTATTAGTTTTCGCATGAAGATGTCGATATGATTTGCTACTGTTATCACAATACGCATTACAGTACTTAACAACTTTATTTGTACATACACCAATAAGAGTTTAGCCTCTAAAATACAAACAGTAACCAAAAAACGGCATGACTATATACGAATAATAAATGGCCAACAAAAAATTACAAGGTGTACAACATAATGTACCTATTAATATTTTAATATACACAGTTACATATTATGAACGTAAAATTAAATTAGCTGTTTTTTCATAACCCTAAATTAAGAAACTCGTTTTTGAGTTTTGGAGTTGTAGGTCTTAAGGTGCGGTAAAGTAAAACGAGTGAGACTTTAGCAGCACGCATCTCAAGAAAATGTAAGTTCAACGACTTTTGATCGCGTATCCCGTACGTAAATAGATCTTACTGAAGTCCTTAATATGTTCATACATGTGTCGTATTCTTTTTGTTTTGCTACTTTTATTTATATTGGACACGAATGAATGTGGCAGTTATGGGAACTGGCACTCTCCTTGGTACCTATTACAGGAACTATTAAAAAGACCTTTTCACAAGCTAATGTTAAAATTTGGTTTATTTCGAGAACTGGTAGACTTCAAACGGTTGATAACATTACGGTTATAAAATTAAGTTTCAGCCATATAAGGTTCCTCGTGATATTTTTTTCACCGTTAAAAGGCGTGATATTTTTTTTTGTTTTTTTTTTATACTTTTTTTTAAAAGATGTAAAACAAAACCAAGTTCCAATCCTCGTGTTGAAAGTTTCTAATAAATAGTAACCAACAAAAGTAATTCATACATGATAATGACGCGAAATAAATCTTAGTTCCTGTATAATCCAGTCCGTACTTTCTAACGCAGATATAGGCTATACTAACGTCTAGGTACCCTATAGATTAACTTGAACGCACGACCGCTCGCTCTTTCGAGAACCTGTTTCAGACCTTGCTCGATACGGTATAGACCTTAACGTAATAAGTAATATTATGTTAATATTTCGCATATAGCTCGTATTAACATAAGTTATTGGAAAGGATTTAATTTAATTAAAGTTCTATATGTGTAGTGAGAGAGCAATAAACAACTAGAAATATTGCTAACCTTTACGATGCGATTCTGTTCGCTTTTATAAGTACTATCGTATTTTTATGCTCTACTATTTTCTTCATAATACAGCTATGACCACCATCACCTTCAGAGTTCTATACTACGGTATCTATATAGAAGTATATATCAATAGATTTATAGATGTGTAATAAAAACATTTTTTTTTGTAAACGATTAAGTACATCTGAAATTATAGAACAGTGTTTAATGATTTTTTTATCATTAATGCTATCTGTACCAGAATAATTAAGCAATATTTTAATCCTGATATAAAATAAGTTATCAGCTTAAAGTTATTTGTAAAACAGAGGAAAAAGCGTTACTGAGCTGAAAACAGCAAGATAGCCATATAAGGTTCCTCGTGATATTTTTTTCACCGTTAAAAGGCGTGATATTTTTTTTTGTTTTTTTTTTTATACTTTTTTTTAAAAGATGTAAAACAAAACCAAGTTCCAATCCTCGTGTTGAAAGTTTCTAATAAATAGTAACCAACAAAAGTAATTCATACATGATAATGACGCGAAATAAATCTTAGTTCCTGTATAATCCAGTCCGTACTTTCTAACGCAGATATAGGCTATACTAACGTCTAGGTACCCTATAGATTAACTTGAACGCACGACCGCTCGCTCTTTCGAGAACCTGTTTCAGACCTTGCTCGATACGGTATAGACCTTAACGTAATAAGTAATATTATGTTAATATTTCGCATATAGCTCGTATTAACATAAGTTATTGGAAAGGATTTAATTTAATTAAAGTTCTATATGTGTAGTGAGAGAGCAATAAACAACTAGAAATATTGCTAACCTTTACGATGCGATTCTGTTCGCTTTTATAAGTACTATCGTATTTTTATGCTCTACTATTTTCTTCATAATACAGCTATGACCACCATCACCTTCAGAGTTCTATACTACGGTATCTATATAGAAGTATATATCAATAGATTTATAGATGTGTAATAAAAACATTTTTTTTTGTAAACGATTAAGTACATCTGAAATTATAGAACAGTGTTTAATGATTTTTTTATCATTAATGCTATCTGTACCAGAATAATTAAGCAATATTTTAATCCTGATATAAAATAAGTTATCAGCTTAAAGTTATTTGTAAAACAGAGGAAAAAGCGTTACTGAGCTGAAAACAGCAAGATAATGTATCTTGGTGCACTAACTTAGGGATATTAATCTTACAAAATAATGTCATCAATAAGATTTAATTATCAAACGAACACCAATTACCCTATAATTATAGCTACCTACGGGAAAGGGCAGAACGTGTGCCGATCTAGCTTAGATAAAAATTACGGTTCAAGAATTATTAGCCTAAGTTTAACCAAGAATACGTAGTAGGTACTAATAAGTATTCTATGCCGGTATACCTTCCGCCAAAGATAACATCTGTAGACTCCACAACGCTCAACAAAATTAAATGACACGCGAAAATGTCACGATAATAATTGACGTGTGCGTGAAAGGCACGCGTCGGCGTCGTATACGTACATTAACTAAATTACGCCTGTGTGCGTGACCATTGTGTAACTCACAAACGATGGGAAGAGTCGAAGATTTTAGACTGCATTTTCCAAACAAGTCTTTCAATGTGGACATAAACAATATTTTTGTCGCTCGCAAAAGTTACAAACAGTCCAAAATACTAACCTTGAAAACTAGAATGACAAGCAAAACTATCTGATAATAAATTGATAATTAACCAAGATATTTAAGTATTATTGAATTTAACACAAATGTTATAACCAGCAAAAAATAAACATTCAAACGTAATTGAACCATTTAACTAGTCCGCATATGTTTCTTGCGCATGTATTAATGGTAAAATTAATTGTGTTATAATATATGTATTATGCATTCCTATAAAAATTATTAATGGTTTATACAAAGACTGCCTAGTTGTTGACTAATATATAATTTAACGACAGCTAAAATTATTCACAACGGTGACTAATTAACTATTAAGCTACACTGACTAAGATTATCATCTTTATAGCAACACTAGTGGTGCCCGCGGCTTCGCCCGCATATTAAAGAAATAATATTACATACATAAAACAGAAAATGTGTACCTTCATTGGAATGACAGTGGCGCTATCTGTCGAAAATTTGTCTTACCAACTCCCAAACCTTCGTGGATTCTTGGACAAAAAACTTTGCTAAAGATCGTCACTTGATCAAATTCATAGTTTCGGAGTCTATAAAACTGCGATGGTAGCGAAGTCTGTCGAATCCAATGTGAAACATTCCAAAATCAACAACTACTTAGGAATTAAAAATTAATAAAACAAACCTTTTCCTACGGACTTAAGCTTAAATTGTCGTTGAGTTATATGAATCACTTCTAACAGACGAAGTAGCGAAGTAGTCTCCAAATGGAAGTATACTATTTCTAGTAACATCTCAGTTAATTATATAAAGCGAGATCTACAAAATTCACTTACTGGTACTACGTAATAGAAATAGATCATTTGTTATGTCGATGAGTTAACACTTTTGTATGATAAATAATCAGAAGTACGTATAATGTTATTTTGTATAATCCTCTCGAACAATGTTTTCCAAAGTGTTTCATTGTTTAGTTATGTATTTAACGGATTATGAAGATGTGAGTATAAATATTTTGTGCTCATTTTATACTTGCAATATAAATACAAGTGTTGGATAGAGGGTGGTGAAATATCTATACTAATACGCTGTGCAATAAAAAAGCTTCCGAATTTGTGGTAGTGGTTATTTGATGTAAAAAAATATTATTGATAGAATTTAAATACTTTCAATAGAACTTTTCTATGATACTTAATATATCTACTTACTACATATTCCATACTATTGTGGTACTTGCATGAAATTTCAGAGCATTGTAGAATTTACATTTTGCCCTATTTACATTATTGTTTAGATGATTAAAATGAGGTGAAATATCTATTTTATTTATCAAAGCTTTATTTTTAAATTATGATAGGGTGAAATTTATTTTATTATTTAGACGCAAATTAAATTTTCAATATCGTCGATTAAGTTCTAACACCATGAATCTCAAAAAATGGCCATTTTGAGTTACGGGTATCAATCGAGAAAAAAAAACACTAGCGCATAAGTCAGTATTGTTTCATATTGACTTGAGAGGTGACGAGCACGACACTTAAAATAACTAAATGAGACAGTTTTTTTTGCACTCCTGAAAAGTTGGTAATTGTGAGATCCGCGGTGTTAGAACTTAAGCGACGATGTACAATTATTTTGTACTACTTGTTTACACTGATATATTAAATCACAAAGATTGCGGTTCAGAGTACGCTCTAAGCCTCGATCATTCATTGCCACATTGCTCGTTAGATCCGTGGCGTCAAGGACCTGGATGGCCTTGAATCCACATGCCGATGAAGCTTTTGCTTTTGCAACCTTCGGCTTACTTTTTATAAGGTTCATTATAGGCTTTTCTCTTTGTTTATTTGTTTTTTCATATCATTAATGGTGATATTGTCTGATGTACTTAAGCTAAGGAACAAAATATTTAGAATATTTGAACAACGAAAATATACGTCATATTTTCGTTGTTTTTGGATTTATTTTAATGAGTATCCACGCTAAGTACACTTTTGTTTTATGATTTGTGATGTGCACCGTTGTACATTATGCTGTATTTTCACTTTTATTTATAATCTAATTTATCACGTATCTAAGTAGTATAATTAAATATTGAATGAATAAATCTTAGTTAATTCACTTTCTAAAGTCTTTAAAAGCACTGTATTACTCAGAAATGTTGCTTTCCTTACATATTTGACATTTCTTTCCGTGGGAATACAATAAACAATTTCCAACACACAAATAAATTCTACAATTTATACGTGCTTGGGAATCGAAGTCTGCCCTTTTAACGTAGGAGGCTGATTCACACAACTGGAATAGCTTTTGCCCTGGTGTGAATTAAACGCATTCAGCGTTCACGTTCTAATAAAATCTGATCGATCATTGGCAGTAGATCTACTTGCAAAACGGCGTATTATTCATTGGCAAGTAACACAGTACCCGAATACGCACTGTGTCGCAGCGGCAACAAATTAACATTTGCTGTACAACTACCCTTTTGTTCCAAACTATATTTCATTGGGCGAACAAAGCAAGCATTACATTCGCGCCAACTGGGTAACAAAGCTATTGACCGATATACAGATTGCCTGCAGTCTACCTACATCCAAGGTTTCAACACACTTGATGTAATTCATTCAAATCAGCGCAGATTGGACTAGAATGCGAGATGCATTTTGTCTATAAATAAACGTATAAATACGTGTAAAGAAGCTGGCCCGGAAATATTTAGTTATAATGGTTTCAATAAGTCTATATTGACTTAACACGTGTCGGTACAAATTGGTATGTAAATTATTTAAATTTATCGCGCAAATATATTAAAATATATTTACATAGTTGTCTACTAATATCGATATAATCAATGATATATGAGTTATTATATCATGGATATAATCATGACATCTAGGTTTGGTTTAACAGCTACCTACATAATAATATAGAACTAGCCTTGGAAGCCTAAACTTTCATTTCTAGATAAACCTATAAGTATAATGACTTAATTCTAGACTTGTTTTTATAATATGATAGAATAATGACCTTTTATATTAGATAGTGCATTATTATTTATTACATTTTTTACAGGTTGAGTATAACTAACCTAACCTAACTTAAATCCACTACTAAGGTGGAACGTCTATAGGCACTACCACAATTCTGAATATTTGTGAAAGTCTGGAGAACCTATCACACTACTCCAAATCGATCATATTGATGTAGGCAAGGGCCTGCTCTGAGTCTTGATACAAGGACTGCAACATCTTAGTATATTATTATGTAATAAATAGAGTAGGGTATAAATATATGAAATTGATTAGGAGCTCGTAAATTTAATTGCATGCGCCTACCACTTTCCGATTTACAGTTAAATATGTTAATGGCTAAAATCATATAATAGTTCGTTTTAGTGTGAAGTTATTTAACATTGTGGTAGACCTATTGTTTTGATGTTAATTTAAATTATTTCAATTTAGTGTAGCATTGTAACAAATTTACAATATTTAAATAGGCATTTTTTGCGCATGTTCTGTTATAGTACCTATTCTTATTTTAAAAGTTCACTAACTATATCGATAGCGACCTTTATTTTCTTTTGAAAACATTTTATGTAGGTACCTACTCAATAGATAATAGTGCAATAAACAGCCTCTATGCAAACATAGTAGGTATAATAGTTAAAGGACTTCTCACGAGTGCATAGTACCTTCAATAATACAGTTGTAAACAATGACACATCACATACTACGCTTGTATTTAATTAATCGTCATATCGAACAATGTGTTGCACATTGTTAATGTTAATTATTTTTTATTAGCACTCCTATATAATTCTAAAAAATAATTCCCTAAAACAGATTTCTATATACGCACTCTAATTGCTATACATATAAGTATTATAGATCTTAAAATATCCGATTGTACGTTTTTACTTACACCATACACTACCCCCATATTTAAAAATATGTGTATGACGACTTACATTTTGGGATGGGTTGGCTGATAAAACCGGAATAAAACTGTGGACACTAAATCGCAACACTCACAAAACACATTCGAAAACAAATGCGGCACTGAACATCGTAATGTGATTTCACTCGCGTCACTGAAACGACTAACACAGACCACACGTCCGCTTACTGCGGCAGATGCCGGGGCACTGAATCTCAAATTCTCTACAGAGCTGAACTAAATTCCATGGAGCTATAAGCTGCGTACAGATAAGGACGAATATCTCATCCTTGCAAGGAGGCTTGCTATTTTTCGCCATTGTGACGCAAAGCACACGCGTACTTAAGGACAGTTAGAAGCACACGCGTACTTAAGGACAGTTAGAAAACTATCTTCTGGTCCGTGCTCTAATAAATATAATTCGCATTGCTTTTCCGCGGTCAAGGTCATTGTTTTCCTAGCTTTCTCAGCTTTAATAGTAATAACAGTTTAACATTTCTAAATAACACTAGCGGAACAAAATATTGAATGTTAGCTAGCGTATAAGAGGATTAGATTTACATGATGGAAAAATTGAAAAAAATCGTGATTGATTACGCTGAATCACCACCGCTAATTGCTATTTGCTATTTAACTACCTACGTCGTTATGATCTATAAATGTTAATATGCGTAATGATTATCTCAGTTTTTGCTTAGCTAGTTTGAGCACGTAGCACTAGCATTGTATTTATTTTCTCACTTCGGAACGGGCCATTAAATTTAGGTTGTTAGCACCAAATTAATGCAAAAAGATTGCTTCTGTTAAAATGATGATAGCAGTGTAACAAACAGTAAATCTGTCGTATTAGAATCATAGAATGGTTATTACCACGCTATTATTAGCTTGACCTGTATGTATGTAACGGAATCTTTCAACTCGAGTTTTACCCACTCTGAACGGTCCGATTATTTTAAAATTTTGAATACTTATCAAGAACCGATGACAATACATGATTTTAATAATTTTGTCCAATTCTAATTTTGTCTCATCAGGATCGTCAGGAGTAACGATTTACCTTGAACGATTTTAACGTGGTTTATAGTTTTTAAACGAATTATAGTTTACTTGATTTTAAACTTATACTTGATTTATGTAGCACTGAAAATTAGGAATCATAATATTAATAATTGTTAATTTACAGTAATTTACTTTAAGTATCTTCCTTGTCCAATAGCTCTTAGCGGATTCCTGTTTGGAGATGAATTAGATTTAATTGTCTTAGATTTAGACACAGATGTTCTCCTGAATTATTCCTGGGTGATACATTAAAGTCTATTCATTCAACACGTTTATGAAAATATATACTTTAAAATATATTTCTGTTATATTGTCTGTCTTTATGTTTGTCGCGGTCCGAGGATATCCACGATACAGAAAATAGTATTGGGCAGCCGTATGAGCGTAGAGTAGGCGCTATATTGATGTAAAATAGAATATCATTTTTTAAATTACGAATAATCGATATTGATAAAAACATATAACTTAACATTTATTTTCATTATATTTGTAATATTTATAATAAACATTATAGTCCAAAAAGTTCATTTGTTACACGAAGTTCTAAAACTTCTCAATAAAAAATGAAAATGCCTGTGCAATTTCATAGATTTGCATTTTAAGAGGAGATTAAAGCCGTATTTGTTATCGCAATGACTTCTGGAACAAAAATATTTTCCTTGATTTCAATTATTACCAAAAGTAATTACTTTTGCTTTTGCTTCAGAGTCCAGAAGAGCCTCCTTATTCAGAAGGCTGCCGTATTTTTATCTGAAGCTTTTGTTGAATACATTAATATATTTCCGGGTAATTGATGTTTTGTTCGCTGATCGACACTCCTGACATTTAAAAGACGTTACGTAAGAAAAGGTTGGGCAAATAATAGAATGAAAATGCCATTTCTTTGATTGAAAAGCCAGTGGAAGCGATCATAATAAGGTGTAAGGTTTCAACAATTTTCTACATAATGAATACGTATTTATAAGACAGACATTGCGTAATTTTAAGTTCGGTTACACTCGACGGCTTTTTGCAGCAATTCTGTTAGGAATTTTTTGAACGCGCGCTTTTTTTAATATAAAAATCTCCAGATAAGATTAATTTTGTACCCACAATTGCTACCCCTGTAGGTACACTAAGTTAGAACGCCTCGAAAAAATATGTCTCCCTAACAACTCATTTCAAAACAGAACACAACAGCGCTTAACTAATGTTTTTAGGCAGAACTAAGTTTGTGTGCGTGAGTACCCTTACCATGAGTTTTTACGTTTTGACAAATATGACTGTTTTGGTATTTGTTTACGTATTGGCACCATACAAATTCCAATTTCTGACACAATCCGCTAGGGGCGCTGGTTGGAAATAGTATGAGCAAATACGTAAACAAATACCAAAACAGTCATATTTGTCAAAACGTAAAAACTCATGGTAAGGGTACAGTTGTATCAATCCTAACGCGCGATTTTCGGACGACATCGTCAGAAAATAATTACTTTTTATTTTGTGACATTTTGTGACATACTGACAATAGTGACTGTATTGCGTTATCTTTGTATTGCTGCAAAGTCGCTGCAAAAAGTCGCAGAGTGAAACCGTCCTATGTGGTAAAAAGTTTCATTTATTTCAAAACTGTAATGTTTATGATAATTTACAGATACATACAAAACAAATTGCATCGTATTGTTACACAATTTGTACAATGAGACATAGTATTGAAGTAATGCAATCCAATTTGATTTCATCATAGATTAGTAAAGATACTTCGCCGCCTTGAAATTGAATGAAGCCACAAACAGCTTATTTTAGTAAGTTCTTTTTTTAAATTCTTGACAAATAAAAACATTTTTAGAGAAAATTTACGAATAAATAACTAATACTGCGTAATTTACGTACCTAATAAATAAATTATTATTTCAAATATTTTAGGGATATTTTAGCACGGAGACGTGGCAAAACTTTCTTACGCAACTATTTCAATTCTCAAAACTGGGTCCATTTTCTTGTTAGGAGTGAGTAATCTTTACTAATCTATGGATTTCATTTAGATCATTAATGAAATACATAGTTAGGTACATGATACGAATGTTTTATCTTAATTAAACACATGATATTTAAGTAATATAAACAATATATATTATTTTCTACACTCACATCGTTCACATAATTTATATTCTTTAGTCGTATTATGAGTAAAGGAATGTTAAAAGAACTTAGCAGCTTGGCACGCAGTTATATCTCAAGACTGAGAAATAACTTAGATATGAACTGGGCCCTTTCAATTATAAATAAGTCTAAAAATTATGACTCCATATCTTAGTTTATAAAAATGTATTAAAAGTTTTTTACAAGAAACTTCTTCGTATTCATCAACTCAACAAACCTTTTCATTTGATGCCCATATAATGGAGGATAGGAAAAAGAATTATCCGCCATTTTGAGGCATCCGCCATATTGGATTAAGGCTTATGTCACAAAGCTAATGTATTTTCATCCAAACCGAACGTGCACATGGAAAATTTCAGCTCAATCGTTTACAATTAATTCGTTTAAAAATCATTCCAAGATTCAACCCACACATCTAACGAACAAACAAGGCAAGGAAAATAAAAGTTTTTGTCAATATTTTTCAATAACCAACCTTCAATTACTACATACGTATTATCATATAAAGTGACAAATTTACCTCAAACAAAGCTTTCACATCGCTTTATGCCAAAAAGCAATGCAATTTAGATAAAATGCAAAATATAAAATGTAAAATATTGTCCGTGTACAGCTTTTTAAGCTTTTACTCGTAAATGCTGTAAAAGCGTCATTTACACACTAGAAATGCAAACTCGATTCTGAGTTAAAATGGGAAATGTTAAACGAGAATCGAGCCGGGGAAAAATCCAAAATAAATGGAAATTGAAAATTTTACAGCTTCAAATTAACAAATGTGACATGTCATTTGAACAAACTGGCCCTTGTCAACTGGCCCTTAATATCAAATCAGATTTGTTGTTCTATGCCGACAACTATTGTATAATTCTAACATCACGTGGGCATTATTACCTACGATCAGTTATAATTATATCAACTCGTATGCCCATGGGTCTGGTGACAGGCAGGAATCGACCAGAAGAGCTGTAATCATCCGAAATAACAATACTTATATATGTATAGCCGCCTTCACTATTTAGCGGACTTTATTGAAACTACATGCTTATCGGTTATATACCAACATATTTGCTATTAAACATTCGCACTTAGACCATAATCAACCGAATATAAGTCAAATTTCAAGTTAAATTATTGGTAAATACAACTACTACAGTTGCCACTTAAGCTTTAGAATGTTCTAAACTTGTAAATATGTAAGTAAGTATATAACGACAGCGAAAAAAAACAGAGTCTACATTTAGAAATTGAAAACAGGAAATATTTATCAACTAATAACGAAACCATTAAAATTAACGAAATATACTTAGCATCCTGTTGGAATGATGTAAAATTCCAAATGAACATAACGCGAATATTTCATTTCATAAATCAGATTTGCGTCACTGATTAAGATATTGTCTCGCAGAATCTAATTATGAAATTATTATGAAAAGCAAACCTCAATGAGAAATGTTCTGAGTGAAACGTTCGTAAATTACAATTTTTGGATAAATTAATTGAAATTCAAATTTTAGTACAGTAAACTCCATTCTTGAATTATGATAATTTTAGACATGCAGATATAAAATGCCTACGGTATATGAAAATAACACAAAAACATCTTTACAGCTACTGACGCCCATGGACATGTGTAAGCAACCCTAGACAGAATTAGATATTCTTACCTGAGGTCGGCCACAGGTGCGCCGCTACCCCTGAGAACCAAGCTGAAACGCCTCGGAAAACTATGTCCCTACCACACCCCACACCAGAACACAGCAGCGCTTTACAATGCTGTTATTAGGCAGTAACAGTTAAACATGTGGTGCCGCCGGAGTCGAACCAAAACAAAACAAAGATTTTTGTAACTAAAGTATTTTTAACAAATTATACTAACATTACAATTAAAATAGACCCAAAATTATTACTGTCAATTTCTAAAATCAAATCAAAAGAAAATAGTAAAGGAACTAGTTAGTCGGATTTACTTATTTCTGCTAGCTATGAGTTAGCAACACTATATCGTTCATTAGCCGATGTTCGTTTACTCACGTCCACATCACGTTTGCTCCAATGGTCCATTTTCTTTGATGTTACCGCTGCGCTACGAACTGCAAGCAAATGCCAGCAAAGCTTCGTTAGTCCGTCAATCCGTCCATTTAGGACGAATTCTGTTTGTTGACTTCTATTAGCTCTATGTACACTGCTTAAGTTGACAGACAATATCGGATCGATAAACAATTGTGTGTACCTACTTATCTTAAAGATCCTTTGAAATAAAATAGATCCGAGTATTCGATTTTTTCTTTTGCGTAAATAAGTAACATAGTTTCAGGTGAAACTAAGAAAATAACTTTTCAAATCTAAACAAAGACAATTTTCATCTGTTATTACAAAATGATTTCTTATACAGAACGTATTACTCTTAAATCCTCTCACGATCACGTCATTAATAACAGATTTCTTACCAGTAATATTGGACGTTAAAGCCCTACGCTAGAAATTGTTCCTACCTCACGAACATGAGCAATTATATCCACAAGGTTACCCGACAAAGAAACGATCAAAAGAATACCAGTCACTATGCCATAATGCAATCCATTACTGTGTTTTGGTAGAGCTGGATGAGCGAGGACAAAGCAACTATGACGTTCTAAGAGCTGTTTGCCAAAACGATTCCGGTAGTGACATCTTAACCTAGCTTTTTTGTCTTTTTTGTGGAAATACAGCTTGTAGCGGACACATTTTGAAGCTGAACTCTAGAACTTTCAGTGGTGTCATTGCGGAGATAAATAATCGCAGCCCCACACTAGGATTCCCTGTATCGTGGGTGCTATGGACATACACAGAGATAAATACACAAACACCCAGACTCAGAAACACAAATCTAAATTCATCATTTAGAAATCAGTCTGGCCGGGGATCGAACCCGGGACCCTCTGCGCGTCAAACCGGCATGATGACCGCTTCGCCACGCGGGTCGTCAACCTTCAGATACGCCATCTTTGTCTTATAGAAATAAAGTCCATACGATTTACTTGATTGATTTAATTTGAGGCGTATGTCAACTTTTTAAGGTGATAGAACCTTTTGTAGTTCTCTGGAGACACCACCACCACATACTTTAGCCTAATAACAACAACGTTCCTTCCGAGGCGTTTCAACTTAGTCCGCAGGACTACGCTACAAATCTGTGGCCGCGCTCAGGTAGGATTCTAATTTTATCTGGGGTTGATCATAGATGTTTATCGGCGGCAGTAGCCACTTATTAAAAAATCCTCTGATATATTTCAAAGTCTACTTGTTGTTGTTGATAATACTCGTATAATTATGTAATACTTATTTACTCCTTCGTGTTACTAAGACCGCTAGTAACTCGCCAAAAATAATATCGAATATATGGCGTAAGAAAATAGGTATATCTGAGATATGGAAGTAATTACGACTACATTACTTGAAGTGTCTGTGTTAATTAACTACTAATACGTAGGCCAAGCCATCGACAAAGTCGTAAACACAAGGGAAATATATGAATTATGTGCCCACCAATACTAACACCACGATGTGTTTTTTGGAGTTTACTCCTTAAGAAACGATTTGAGTTATAAGGCCCGGTACGGAAATTTTATGAGGAGTAAAATCAAGTGTAACACGAAAAGTTGAGGCGTAACGTAGAAAGAGACAAACATATATATCCACACTGTTCGAATTCGGAGAGAGGTGAGGGGGCTGAGGGGTTGTTACTAACCACACTTGAATAAAAAAAAGTGTGTGTATGTCAGCTACGACGCACGATTGGAGTTTACTCCTTACGAACGATAATTATGATATATATCGAATAGAAAATACCAATTAACCGCATCCATGTGTTTTTTGGATTCTTCTTCATTATCATCTAAATCAATTTCTTGCATATTTTCAAATATTTTTGGAGTTTACTCCTTAAGAAACGATTTGAGTTATAAGGCCCGGTACGGAAATTTTATGAGGAGTAAAATCAAGTGTAACACGAAAAGTTGAGGCGTAACGTAGAAAGAGACAAACATATATATCCACATTGTTCGAATTCGGAGAGAGGTGAGGGGGCTGAGGGGTTGTTACTAACCACACTTGAATAAAAAACACACTTATATGTTCCACTGATTCCACTGAAATCTGAATATATATTAAAAAAATTTACAAGGGGCCTCTTATAGTATCTACGAAAGGTTCTCAACAGCGTGATTCAACGGCTGTTTTAGCAGCGCCATCTAGTTTAATATTACGGAACTATCATATACAAATTATTTGAATATTGAACACACACTTTACGCGCAACACCAGTGAATTCACTGAATAGAAATGTCATAATTTTATTTTTTTGTACTAGTGACGTGAAGGAATGCGTTGTATCGGTAAAATAGGTTCACAGACTACATATTAAAAGTATTTTTAGCCACAAATAAAACATAGATAATTTAAAATAAGCCAAATACGAATATATTAATGATCCATTGCAATCCCTCCTTTTTATTACAATCATCATATCCTCTCAAAAAGGAAGTAGCGTTTTTAACCAAAATATGAATCAAGAGTGCTTTTATTAATTTAAAATACAGTAAGTTCAAATCCCATATGAAAGTAATTATTACAATAAAAATAATTAGCAATATATAAAACATTAAAACGTCATTAACTTATTTGTTTACATTTTTGCATAAATTAAGTTATAGGTTTGATCATTTATAAACACTGTGAAAAATATGAACATTGGCGCCATAATATGATTAACAATCTTTTAAGAACGTTTTTAAAGAAGAGTAACATATAAAATCAGTAAGCAATTGAATAAGATATAATATTAGCAAAATAAGTTTTTAACATAAAGAGGCTTTTGTAAGTTACTGTTATATTAATTTAACTTATAAAAATGGATGCATTATTGATCAGCACCATCTATCAACGATAAACGGGCAAAATCAAAACAGTATTATTTAATATTTATAACAGAATTATTGCTAATGAATTATGTTCAAAATAAGTTATATAAAATTAGCAATACGTTTTAAATGAATTCTAGAATTATAAAACATTCAGAAACAATCCAAATTACATATAATAACATGTTTATTGAGTCTCATATAAATTGCATCCGTAAATTGCAATAAGGATATTTTATAGATGGCAAAGAAATTATAATTATTAAGTTTTAAGTTATAAAACGTTTAACATTGTTTTAAATATAAATAATTATATTATATTAAAATTTACTTTAATATAAACAATTATATTAAGTTACCATTATCATATTTGGAACCAAAATACATAGATTGATAAACTTGCAAATTTACAATTTATAAAACTTGCCACTAGATGGCGCTATTATACCCATGCGCCCATATATACATCTACATACAACGTACATAAACAGCAACCTAACCATCAAGTTTTAATGTTTTGATTTTAAAGTTTTCTTGTACTTCTATGCATTGATACGTGTATTTTTATGTACTATTAAACAAATCATCAAGTGATTAAAGTTGAAAAAATATTTGAAAATATGCAAGAAATTGATTTAGATGATAATGAAGAAGAATCCAAAAAACACATGGATGCGGTTAATTGGTATTTTCTATTCGATATATATCATAATTATCGTTCGTAAGGAGTAAACTCCAATCGTGCGTCGTAGCTGACACACACACACTTTTTTTTTGTCTGACTGTCCTTTTTTCTATCTATTGACATATTTATCAATCCTACCTTATCCTATCCAGTTTTTAATCAAATATTGATCAGTTATTAAATTGTCTATTGTTTTTTAATCACATCGTGTCTAATTGTAATTGAAAACTGTCATCCGCAAATAAATCCACTGTTACATTTTGGAGTCTTCGCAGTTTGTATTATTTAAAGCTTGGATCGATAATTAAACGAGATTATCACGATCCACTTCGTGACCGGAAACACGATCCAAATTCGTGACCCAATACCAATGGGTCTATAAGAAATACTGTCTAAGGAATTATATTAGGTATAGTAGCTATTGCAAGGTAAATGTTTCCGAGGGAATGCTCCGGAAAAGTATGTCTCCGGAGAGTTTAGTCCTCAGGGATAGCAGAGTATCTGCAGGCGACAGGTACGCGTTTTATTTCAATGAAAGTTTCAAAATAATTCCTGTTAAGTAATATTTTTAAAATTATGTTAATTATCTCAAACATAAGAAACATTATTCCTAAATTACTAACAGTCTACCATTTTACTTATATTACGTTTAATAATAACATAGGTTACCTACTAGCAATTTAATAGCAAGAAACTTATAAAAGTAATAATATTTTGTATAATAGCACAGCAATATCTAGTAAACACCGGAGTTAATTGGGTTTCCCTGACATCTCCACGACACACAAATATCATCTTCATACAACTCCTTTGAACCTTTCAAAATCACAAAGGGGGATGACATCCCATCAATAAACATGTATATTGGGCTCGTGTACTCAAATATTACGTAATTATTATCAACAAAGGCTTTTGCAAAACTTAAATATCGGTATCTGCAATCGATTTGAAAACTCTGTTTGCAATGAAATCATAGCCCCTATGCTCGTTACACCGTATCTCGTTACATGTGGCAATATAGTGGTACACTTCGTAAACACAATGCCACTGATGGCATATTCCACGAACACCACAGTTTCGCCTGACGTTTTGGGCATTTACTTAAATGAATGAAGATTGAACGATTTTACAGCTAAAGCCTTAAGTGTCATTATAAATCCATCCGAAAAAAGATTTTTACTGTAGTTTCGCCTGAATATAATGTCGAATTTCACTGGTCTGAAACAGTGAAGAACTTATGGACGGATTGGAGACTGGAGACAACGCGTTTATTATCGGTTTCATGTGTACCTATTTAGGGGTATTAGGGCTTATTTGGCAGACATCCAAAGACCCCATTTACTACCCCATTATATAAAATAACGCTAGAAAGAATGTAGAACAAATATTCCAAACTAAATATGTTCCTACAAAAGCTATCTCCGGTATATTTCACGTTTTAAAAGCAATCCTTTTTCACATCGCCACCCCGAATTGTGTACCAAATCAGTATACAGCTCCTCTTATTTCGTAGACGAATGCAAAGCGTGTGAAATAGTAACGAGAAATGCGACAAATCCCATTTTCATCGAATCGTGCTGCGAAAAATTCAGGTGTTTCATTTGATGCTACGGTCCACATATGTCGGTTCATTCGGCCACGCGGTTGACGGTTCTGTTACTCTTTTTATGTATTATAATGTATTGCTCACATTCTATGGGTCTTTTGATGTTTTTTCTAATGACTTCATACAGGATCTAGATATATTTTCACAGGTTTTCATATACAAACTTAACCCAGATATGTCGGATGCCAAAACTTTAAATTTTTGCCGGTTTTCATACGTAACAAAAGTTGCAACGCAATTCAAGAACTTTGCACGTTTGTTTGATTTTATATTTTTCAAAGTATATAGACCACAAATTTACATAGAGCTGTACTTTTGTTACTCCTGTTCATTGACTGCTGCATGAATGTGTTTTTTAAGGAACTGACTTACAAGTTTGTTTTCTATGTCACTGTAGGTTATTTCTAACTGAACAGAGCCGAATAGAAAGGACCGCGATTTGATTCGGAACTACGGCCTAAATATTTCCGGCACGATTATATATTTTAGATATCCAAGCCAAATTCTGATAGTAGTTAGGAAGATAAATAAAAACTTGTACCTAATAAGTACTAATAACGCACGCGTGATACCGTAGCACTAGTTCTCACTCACTTATTAACACAGGTCACGAGAAAACTTGCCGATAACACGTAATTAGCTGAAGTGTTCTCGAGAACGAAACAGGCGAACGTTGCTGAGAAATATTAAATTACCAAAGTATCAAATGGTGGAAACGTGTTCGCTGAATATTAAGTGCTCATCACGAACTTGTCAAAAGTTTGGACTCCTAGTCGTTCCGGAATGCAAACTTCGCGGAATATTATTAAGATTATGCTCAGTTGTTTCGTTATTTGGTTATATTTCTGTTTTGTTAGCCCACAACTCTTTATTTCTGTGCTACAGGAAGGTAGCATCACGCATGTGTAATATCTATACAACAAGGCCTCTAACGTATGTGAAATTCTCCTCTGAACTAATTTGATAGTTTTAGGAATTAAGCAGTACTGTACATCATTGAGATAAAGTAGAAAATCCATAAAAATACCAAAATTTTGTAAAACTGACTTATTGCACCTTGAAAATTTGACTTTAATTTCATATTATTTATTTCAGGTGACTGTTTTGCTATGAAAGCATTGATCAGTAAGACACAGGTCAATCCCCCACAGCTAAGGGCCCAAGCATACATTTAACATATTTGAACTGGAGCTAGAGACATTCAATAGGTATACCATATAATCTAATATATCTTTAAAAATATCTCTACTTGAAGTAGCAACTAAAAAGAATTTAAATTTGTAACAAAATCTAATAAGAATCATATTGAAGATACCCTAGTAACTTTATACTTTCTTTGTTTGAACTAACTTTGTTGGTCCGATTAATTGTGTTCAATGTCGATGTAAAGAGCCATCTGACGACTGGTCATTAAATAAATAGCTCTTAAACATTTACAATCGAATTACTTAAAGGAAAATTGCGTCCCTAATTCCAACCGTTCCATTTTCTTGAATCTCCTTTCATTGTACTTGTAATGTTTCGAATATACCTACATCTTGTTTAGGAGCCGTGATAGCTTAGTGGTACGTATTTATGACTCTAATAATAGTGGTCCTGGGTTCAAATCCCACGTAAACACTTCTTCTGCGTTTTTTTATTTTCCTGATTTAAAATAAAATATCACATGCTGATTCTTGTTGTAACGATGAAAGAAAACATCGCAAGATAATCTGCTTAAAAGTTTATCAATCCGAACTTGTTCAGTGTGATGTGCCGTGAAGTAACCATAAAAGAAACACACATCCAAACAAATCTACAAACGGAAAAACCTAAAAATGTCACAAATCATTATTTACATTTGTTACCGGAATCGAGTCCTGAACTATTTGGGTGACAAACATGTAGGATTGTAGGATCACGTTTAAACAAGAAAGGTGCCAGTCAATAGGAAGCGTTTATTAGGCAGTCAAGGCTTGTTGGTAAAGCGGTCATGTCTACAGGAACCTTCTTTTAGTACCTACTGTCCGAACGTTCTTATGTCTATGTAAAATAATCTTTATTACTATAAAAATGTTGTAATGGAACAGCAGTTGAAACTCGGTTTCACGATTGAGAGGTGCTAAATTCACCCTCTATATTATTCCACTATCTGATAGTGTCGCTTATAAGGATCAAATTCTGGGAAGTAATGTTATGTGACAAATTAAAGGAAAAGAAAAATTTTGAAGAAAAGGAGAGGCCCTGAAGGGCGCGGTGAACTATGGCCAACAGTCTCTTTAACTCTGATATTTTTGTTTTTGATCCATGGCATATAATCCAATAATTCTTTTTTTTCAAAATCGACGTCTTACGATAACTTCCTTAACCATCAACGCAAGTGCTAAATTGTTTCCTTTTGACGATTTAACAACCTTTCCTCTCCAGAAAGCTCCTTTGAAGAGATTTCGACTTTGCCACAGAAGTTACTTAGAAGACATCTCATTCCGTAGCTCCTATGATACATCCGATAATAAAAAGCTCTATTAATTGTGTAACATGTGAAATATATCACGTTTTTGTATAAATTATGTTTCTATCTCAGCCGACCCGTACTATTGTTTGCAGGGCAGTCACGCCCTCCGTACCACGATTCAATAGCGCACATTATTGACAACTGGCAGAATAGCTGGCATAATGCTACGTAACTATGTAATACATATATACACGTTATCTGGAGGCACGGCAGTGCCTCCGCCAAGTCGAGCCAAAAAAAGCGGCACGGCCGTAGCATTCTTTTCTCGAAGCAATTCGGCCCATTTTTGACCCCCTGTAACTTCGTTGCATATGATGCTAGATACGTGTTTCTTGACCATAATATGGTTACGGTGTATTTATAATAGATCGAAAGCCATGTGAAAAAAAGGTTTTTAGCCGACTTCGAAGGTAGTTTTCTAAAGCGTAGGTATATACGAGTATGTATCTTTGTTCAATTCTTTTCCCCGGCCTACAGCCCAAACGGCTTGACGGATTTTCAACATATGAGGATTCATTGGATTCAACTAAATCGTGTATTAAGCTAAATCACGTCCCTTTTCTCTTAATTACTTTTCACAGTTGGGTTTTTTGTTTTTATGGTATTTACTAGTTATATTAACTATAACATTCATAGATAAAAAATACAGCTTGGATTAAGAAATACCTACTGTTTTTTTTTTTTTTTTAATAAATATAACACTACCGAGCCCAATCGATCATTGGATTGATGACCGGTATTGGCCAATTTCCAAAAACATGTTATTGCTCTTTGTCATTATGGGTTTATTACGGTATTCATTAAGAAAGAGACAGAAAAGGTCAGCAAAAATAGACTACAAGTTGTTAATTTCAATTTCACCAATGTTACCAACGGAACTAAACATTTTCCGAGTAAAAACCATTTTACATTGCTATAACACTAGCGTAGTAACTTACATCTCGTCCTTCTTTTACCAATTAGGATGAATAAAACTAATCATAAATCTCGACCACGCTAGACCTCAACACTCTAATTAAAATATTTACTTGGCATTTATTACACGATTCGTCTTTCTCGCTAACTTAAACTGCACTTAATGGGAAAACATACGTAGGCTTACTATGGACAGGACTGCTTCGTTATCGAACCTATACAAATAAATTATTGGGAAGTAGAAAACAAACTCCAAATCTCATAGGTAGTAGTAGTAACTGCTACCCCAGGGCAGAGCCCGAACAGGGCATCGCGCTTGGAGGACTCTGGTTGTGTTCCGTCGGAGATCCCGGAGTTCTCCACCAAGCGTTGAGGACGGCCACCGAGGGGGTTTTAGTGCGGTAAAAATTCCACATAACCCGGCGTCGCTCCCACGTCGTCGGGTACCTTTTGAAGGTTTCCCCTCGTAAACAAAAAAAGGTATTAGTAGTCAAATGTAATAGAAAGTAAAATAAACATAGTTCAACCCACAACCAAATAGAACACCGGCAAAACAAACAATTCGTCATATTATGTTTGTTAAAATAAAATCTACATTTCGCGGTTGCGGGCAAAAACCGAATATGAGATTGCATGTTTACACTAGCAGAGAGCAAATGCTTTTAAGTGACGCGAATAAAGTAAATTGGGGGCATGCAGCTGCATTTAGTGTTTGGGACGAATATTCCGGAAGGATTTATTCAAATTATTTGCCTTTGATTAATATTACAGCCAGATATTTAACAAAATTTATAATGTTGAAAGGCCAATAAATATTGTAACATGCTACACTTTTAACGCAAAACAATAATCAAGAACCGATGACAATACACGAATTTAATAATTTAATCCCATTCTCCTCATCGGGATCGTCAGGAATCAGGATTAACGATTTTCCTTGTGCGATTTTAGCGTGGTTTTTAGTTTTAAAACTATAATTATATTTAACTTTGCTTTGTTAGTTCGTATACAGAGTTTAGTCAAATCTTGCAACTAAATTTTAAACCAGTCAACTCTGACTGACTGAAATGTTGATACACTTTTGAATTGGATGACAATGCTATATTTTATAGCTTAGTGACTTAGTACCAATAATTAATTATTAAAAAATCAATATGTCGTAAGTCGTCGTGTCGTGTATCAAATGAAAGAGATTTCTAAAAAGAATATGAGGAAGAGAATCTTCATAATCCAATAACTTTTTCAATAAGTGTATAAGTATACTTCCGACTTCATCTTAACGAAATTGAGGAAAATTAGAATAGTGTTGTGTGAGATTTAACACATGGGTAATTTCGATAGATTTTGACAGCATATGTTAGTTCAGTTTTTTTTTATTTGTACAGTTCTTTTTTAGGAAGAACAACATCGCTCAAACCGGCAAGTCACCGAGCATTCTTCGGCAAAACTAATTGTCCGCACTCTTTCGCGAAAAAAGTACTTCATCACGCTCAAACAATTTAAGGAAACCAACAATTACTTCTCACCCTCGCAATGCGTGTTTTAAAAAATAACAATAAAGAAAAAAGTATGCATTATTGCTCTACGGTATATCTATTAATCTCCTTTTGTAACCATTTGCATATTAAAGAAATGAATTGAACATTTTTTAAACATTTTGAAGGTAGTAAGGGGTGCCTTTCAATAAGAATTCATATTCTAAGTTCCAAAATTTAAGAGAGGTCGTTACGTACTAATTACTTGCCATGATTCAATATAAATAATGTAGCCAGAAAAAGGGACAGGCCGGCTTTAATTAACGAAGCTTGATCTTACTTTACACTGTTCGTGATTGATCGCTTTTTAGTACTTTCTAAGGCCTTATTTTTCTTAAATTAATTCCTATATTGCCTTACAAGATTACTTTGAATATTTATCGATAAGTGCATAGTTGCATTATGCCTATTTTTACACATTTCCTTCCATATATTTTTAAGAAGTTGTACCTACATGATATTTTATGAATGCTTAAACATATTACATAGATTCAAAACTTGTGTAACAGCAAACTTTTCTAAAACAAAACTATTTATAATTAGAGTCTACTATATTTTTAATACAAAAGAAGCCAGTCAGCAAGCAGTCCACATGATGATAAGTGGCCTTCTAGAAACACCTAACCAACGCAGATAGGACTAGAGTAGTACCTGACCACATAGGTTAATACACCCGCCTAATCTGAACACAGAAGTGCTTAACATTGCTATTATACCTACTATATAAGACTCAAAGATTAACATTGCTATTATAACTACTACTATAAGACAGAAATAGGAATGGCGCTGGTGTCTTAAAAAACGAAATGCAAACTGTTGCGGACGGCGAATAAATTTAAGAATAGTTGATATATTGTAATTCATATTATTGTTTTTTAGTACGTAAGATTGTTGATTTTATAAGAATATTTAATGTGTATGAAAAATAATGTACAACTATGTTTAAAATAAGGTATTTAATGTAAATAAATAAAGAGAAATAAAAATAAAGTAAAATTAGAAAGAGAGGGACACGAGTGAGCGAGATGCATGATAGAAAGAGAGGGCTATAGGAAGTGAGCGAAACGGGACTGCTGCGTTAGCCCCCCGTCGGTTGTAACACTCACTTTGCCACTTAAGGTGGCTAAAAATAGGGTCCGACACGCTCCGGAAAAAAGAAGAATATTGTGAATAAATGGTCAAGAAAAGAAAATACAGGAAGAAAAATTCAATTGGAGTTTTTATTGCAAACCCGTACTCAACATTGGTCCTTCGATCGGCGGATACAGAAAAAAGAAGCAACCAGCGCGTCTACAATGAACACACGAAGCAAGAAGACCCACTCCGAGTCCGGCATCGGCGAATCGGAGCACCCTCCACCAGGTGGGCGGGGGCTGTTCCACCGTATATATGAAGAATCGCCGAGATCGCCATCGACCGCAGTCCTCACCGGGACGCCCGCCGGAACATCCGTCGGGAGGATCCCACCAGGAAGGGTCCTCGAGCGCTCACCTGTACGCAGCACCGCACACCCCGAGCACCCCACGTCGCAAGAGATACCGTCGCGCTCCAAGTCGCCTATATGCCGGCCCACGTCTCCGGCATATAGCGCGGCGCCCAGTATACGTTCGCATCGTTCGTCGGTCAGCGTCGCGGCACGAGTTAGGCTAGTCGAATACGAAGCGGAAAAGGAGCTAGCTGAATTAGAAGAGAGAAGAATACAACTAAAGAAGACGTTAGTAAAGAAGCGGCTAGAAGCGGAAATCTCTGCGATCGAAGCGGAAGAGGGGGGGGAAACTATCTGCGACCAAGAAAGAATACACGACTGGGTGAACAAGAGCCACGAACACGCCGGAGCGCAAGTACACAGGGAACAGGAGGTCCTACCTCCCCCGTTAGAAGTACGGGGGGAGGAACGGCCTCGGCAGAGGGGAAGGGGCATCGAACAATTAGCAAACGCCTTAGAGAAGATGATGCACGTACGACCCCCGCCGCGGCAAACGTCGGAGCTCCCAGCATTCTCCGGGTCCGTCATGGAGTGGCTACCCTTCAAAGCAGCAGTAGAAGATTCGACGCGTCTCTACAAATTCAGCGCCACAGAAAATTTATTGCGGCTTCGAAACAGTCTCCGTGGGGAAGCGAGAGAGACAGTGCTCTCTCAACTGTACACGGCGACTCACCCGGACAGCATAATGAAGACGCTAGAAATGAAATACGGTCGACCTGAATATATCTTCGATAAAGCAATGGAAGAACTGAAGAGACTCCCCAAGGTCGGCAACTCCAGCAGCGAATTGAATGAATTGGCCATCAAGTTACAGAACGTCGTCTACACTATGAAGAGTGTGGACCACCGTGGTTATCTACGAAATCCATTACTGATAAGGGATGTAATGGAGAAGCTAAGCCCTCACCTGGTGAGCAAATGGGCGGAATACGCGGCGATCAACGAAGGGAAGATTGCATACAGCGACGAAATCACAATACTCTCGGAGTTCCTGATGGGAGAAGCAGACAGGGTACTACGCTACACGCACACGGCGAGGAACAGCACTCCGGGGCTTCTCAGAGGGGAGAGGCCAGTAAGGAGGACAGCACCTCGGGAGAAGGTCTATTCTACGAGTGAATCGACGCGTGAAGAGCGAGCACCTAGCTGTCTACGATGCCAGTCTACAAGCCATCACACTCCGAAGTGCCCTCAGCTGAAGGAACTCACCATCAACGACAGGTGGAATTGGGCGAAGGAACAGCGGTTATGCTTCAAATGCATGACACGAAGACACAGTAGAACCACATGCAGAGCGAAGCCGTGCGGAGTCGACGGGTGTAGCATGCAGCATCACGCCATCCTACACAAGACTGCAGAGCCCGCCAGGAGGGTGGAGACTTCTGAGTGCACAGATCAGGGTGCACCCGCAGCGGTCATGAGCGTCACATCAAAGGTGGCACCAAGAGCGGTGCTATTGAAGACATGTGAAGTAAAACTCAGCGGTCCACGGGGGGAGATAAGGACGCACGCCCTCCTGGACGAGGGGTCTACGGTAACCCTTATAGATGAAGAATTGGCAAGTCACCTCACCAGCGGCGGACCGAACCAACCTCTAAACATAAGAGGTATCAATGAACAAAGAAGAATCGACAGCAAGGCGGTCAAGATTCAAATCAAAGGTCTACACGAACATGAAGCATACTCCGTGACAGCCCGCACGGTGAAGGGACTTCAATTGCATCATCAGCGCGTACCTCAGAACCTGGAGCGGTATGCACACCTGCGAGTCGTAAGGGAGAAAATCAGCACGGGGGAAGCTCGACCTCGCATACTAATAGGCACCGACAATTGGCACTTAATAGTGTCCCGACAGCTGCGCGCCGGCAAGAAGAACGAACCTGCCGCATCAAGAACAAAGCTGGGATGGGTTCTACATGGGTCGGTACCTAGGAGGTTCGTCTACCAGGACCAGGCGGCCGTGCTTCACGTCTGCACGGGCGACATACAGTTACAGAAGCTCGTCGAGTCGCATTTCGACGTGGACTCGCTCGGCGTATCTACGAAAGAGAAGATTAACAAGTACGACAAGAGGGCCAGCGACATCTTCGAGGCGACCGCCAGACGGAAGGACGGACACTTCGAAGTGGGTCTACCTTGGAAAACTGACAACCCCACACTCCCCGACAGCTACGAGCAAGCATACAAGAGGTTACGCACATTGGAAAAGAAGATGGAAAATGAGCCCACATTCAAGAAGGAATACAGCGCTCAAGTGGCTAACCTGCTGAAGAAGGGTTACGCAGAAGCATGCGACGGCAACGAAGAAAGAAGTAACGTCAAGTGGTACTTACCTCACTTCGCGGTTGTCAACATTAACAAGCCAAACAAGATACGAATGGTATTCGACGCAGCGGCCAAGATTAACGGAGTCAGCTTGAACGACTACCTGCTGGAGGGGCCCGACCTGTTGGCGTCTCTGATTAAGATCCTGTTTGGTTTCCGCGAAAAGAAGATCGCGGTGACGGCGGACATAGAAGAAATGTTCCTCCGAGTGAAGATACGTAGCGAAGATCAACCAGCCCAGATGTTCCTGTGGCGGGACGAGTCCAGTGAAGCCCCGCGCAAGTACAAGATGACGTCAATGATATTTGGGGCCTCGAGTTCGCCGTACCTCGCTCACAGCGTGAGAAACAAGAATGCCGCCGATTACGAAGAGGGATACCCGGAAGCTGCGCGGGCCATAAGGGAACGCCATTACATGGATGACTATTTAGATAGCTTTCAGTCAGAAGAGGAAGCTATAAAGGTCATAAGGGACGTCATTCATGTACACGAACAAGCCAGCTTCAATCTGCGGGGATGGAACTCCAATAGCCCAGCTGTCCTCGCGAGTATTCCCGACACGAAGAAATCGAAGAATGTCAACGTGCAACTGACGACACACCAGTCGGAGAAGACCCTGGGACTAAGGTGGAACCCGAGCGAAGACACCATAGGCTTCAATACGGACATTAAGAGGGTCCCCACCGAAGTCAAGTGTCAACAGCGAGCACCGACCAAGCGTGAAGCACTGAGCGCCGTCATGTCAATCTACGATCCCCTGGGCCTCGTAAGCCAGTATACGATCACCGGGAAGATATTGCTACAGCAACTATGGGTCAAGAAGGTCGGCTGGGATGAAGAGCTACCTAGGGAGGAAGCCGAAGAGTTCCAGCAATGGGTCGCCGGACTACAAGACATCTCGAACTTGGCCTTACCACGTTGCTACAGCCGCGACATGACTCCGAGCTCAGAGCTACAGCTGCACATATTCAACGACGCGAGTGAACAGGCCTACGCGACCACGGCGTATTGGAGGATCACCCATAAGGATGGCACCGTGGAAGTCGTACAGGTCATGGGCAAGGCTAAGGTGGCGCCGTTGAAATTACTCACGATTCCCAGGTTGGAGCTACAGGCAGCACTCATCGGGGCGCGTATGGCGAGCACCATCCTGAAGGAACACGAATGGAAACCAGGGCGAGTCTACTACTGGACGGACTCCAAGACGGTACTTCATTGGATAAGGAACGATAAGAAGAAGTACACACCGTTCGTGGCGCATCGACTGGCGGAAATAGGCGAGCTGTCCCAGGTGGAAGATTGGCGATGGGTGCCCACGGCCGACAACGTGGCCGACGACGCCACGCGAATCGAGACGAAGAGGATCACTGGCGCCGACCGATGGTTCACCGGGCCGTCATTCCTGAGCTTACCAGAGGAGGAATGGCCTACCGAAGCTACAAGCAGTGACACTTCAGAAGAGGCGACGTACACCATCACCACAGACGACATCACGGACCGCATGGGCTGCCTGCCGGACATAACGAGGTTCTCCGCCTACAGACGACTCATAAGGGCCACAGCGCTAGTTCAACTCTACGTACAGAAGCTAAGAACAAAGAACAGAAGCCTGCTGTTAGAAGTCTCCCACATACAAGACGCCGAGCTGCGGTGGATACGACAAGCACAACAGGACTCCTTCGGCGAAGATCTACGTAGACTGCGGGCTGGACAGCACTTACACCGGCATAGTAAACTAGCGAAGTTGGACCCCGTCATCGAAGAAGGAACACTGAAGGCCCGAGGCAGAATAGGAGCCTCTAAGACGTCGACGCACTCGAACCGACCTGTAATATTGGATGGTGGTCACCCCTTCACACGCTTACTAGTGATGGACTACCATCGAAACGCCGGACACGCTAACAACGAGAGGGTCGTAAACGAGCTGCGACAAAAATACGTTATATTTCGACTACGACCGACAGTAAGAAAAATGGCTAAGGAATGTCAATTTTGCAAAATAAGGAAAGCAACGCCGCAAACACCGCCACGAGGGGACTTACCAGAAGAGAGGACAAGTCCAGGGCATCGACCGTTCAACTACTGCGGCGTGGATTACTTCGGCCCCCTAACAGTCACTATTGGGCGCCGACATGAGAAGAGATGGTGCGCACTGTTTACCTGCTTAACTACACGAGCAGTGCATTTGGAATTGGTGTCATCGCTGTCGACCGACTCGGCAATTATGGCACTCCGAAGGATGGCCGCCAGAAGAGGATGGCCACAGGTGATCTTCTCAGACAACGCAACGAACTTCAGAGGTGCTGACGTCGAGCTAAGAAACGCGTACCGGGCATGGGGTCCGGAGCTACATAACTTCTGTCTACAGTATGGAACCAGCTGGCGTTTCATCCCACCGGGGGCTCCGCACATGGGCGGGGCATGGGAGCGGCTCGTGCGGTCAGTCAAGACCGCGCTGAGCACCACACTGAACGAGAAGTCACCCAAAGAAGAAGTCCTTCAAACGCTACTAGTGGAGGCCGAGTACTGTGTCAACGCTCGGCCACTCACGCACGTCTCCGTGGATCCCGCCGACTCAGAAGCATTAACCCCCAACCACTTCCTGATTGGGTCGTCGACCGGGCTGCCGCTGACGGGACCCTGCGAGGAAGCCGACCGCAGCGTGTGGAGAAAAGCACAGGCGCTGGCGGACCAGTTCTGGGGGCGGTGGGTCAAGGAGTACCTGCCGACGCTGATACCTCGAGGACAAGAGACAAGGGCATCACGACAACTACGGGTCGGCGACCTGGTCATCGTGGTCGACAACACGCTACCCCGCAACACATGGCCACGCGGCATCGTCGAGCGAGTGCACGAGGGACCCGACGGCATCGTTCGCTCAGCAGACGTGAGGACCAGGGGAGGAGTCTTCAGGAGGCCCGTGGTGAAGCTCGCCGTCCTCCAGATAGGGAGGGCTACGACGGAGCTGCGCCGGGGGGAGGATGTTGCGGACGGCGAATAAATTTAAGAATAGTTGATATATTGTAATTCATATTATTGTTTTTTAGTACGTAAGATTGTTGATTTTATAAGAATATTTAATGTGTATGAAAAATAATGTACAACTATGTTTAAAATAAGGTATTTAATGTAAATAAATAAAGAGAAATAAAAATAAAGTAAAATTAGAAAGAGAGGGACACGAGTGAGCGAGATGCATGATAGAAAGAGAGGGCTATAGGAAGTGAGCGAAACGGGACTGCTGCGTTAGCCCCCCGTCGGTTGTAACACTCACTTTGCCACTTAAGGTGGCTAAAAATAGGGTCCGACACGCTCCGGAAAAAAGAAGAATATTGTGAATAAATGGTCAAGAAAAGAAAATACAGGAAGAAAAATTCAATTGGAGTTTTTATTGCAAACCCGTACTCAACACAAACGTTCCTAAAATCTATGAGTACCTATCTTTAGTTCCGTAATCTATCAACTTACTCTGTTCAAGACTTCCATTTTTAAAGTCCCATCATGATAAATAATATATCTGTCTTGAAATATTAAAAAGTCCATAACTACATAAACCACTCTGGTGTGAACACCGGGCGAAAAACAAACTTGTTCGAACTGCTGAATTGGAACTGTCGGAGCTAACCACTGGCACACAAAGTTAATAATTTTCAAGCTCGAACATTACTCTCCATGTGGGTGTTAACTAGTCCGTATCTGTACGACGTCCACGTAACTGGAATTATCTGGTTTAACGTTTAACTTGGCTGTTAATAGTTATTTTCAAATGGACTTCCACAACGTTGCATGTATGTCGTTTGAGTACAGCTGCAGTTATGTTTAATTGTTCCTATCAAATCATCTTTTTGTTCTATTTAGGGCTAATATAGATTTCTATACAGACTGTCTATGTGTTGTACTATTACCGTTGTAACAAGAAAAAGTACAAATAAAAAATGCGGGCGTCATTCAAAAAGCGTTTTTCATTAAAAAAATAAAGGAGGGTCCCCATACAAGTAACAGGAGAATTCAAATTCGGAACTCTCTGTGTTCGAATGTCACTTGGCCAATTATTTCCTTTACAATTATACAAATAGTATAGAGTCTATTAACGCAAAACGTGAACGTATTTTTGTGGCAAATGAAATAACATCAACCCTTTAAGCCGACGTTAGATTACGTTACCTCCAAAAACATTTTTAATGAAAAAATCGAATTGCCATCCAAATCGCGAGAAGAGCTTTTACACGCGTAACGTTTTTTTTTCAATTCAATGGCCTTATTAATGTCCTTAGCCGGAATAGCGTTACAGTAAATGAAATCATTTTTAGAAAATTCCCAGTATTTGCCACAATTTCCTTATTGCTCGAAGAAAATTGAATTTGTGCTTCTCAGGAATGAAGCGTAAAATTAAGGATTTATTTGCCACTTTCTTGTACAGCTTGTAAATGAATGGTTTGTTTTAATTTACGTTACCGTTAAATATTCTTCTTCGTCTTCATTATACATAATTCTAATAAAGAGAATTTAAAATAAGTCGGTCGAATTTGTCCCTTCTGTAACTACATAAATGTCGTGATTGCTACTTAGCTTTTACATTTAAATGAATTATGTTACTATATTTTAATGTACAGAAAATCTAATAAGTAGTATCTACATATTCATTTGTAATGAAATCCAGTAGCAAAAGTATTAATGTTGCTATATCTAGGTAATCACGCGAACTTGTAATCTATCCGAAATAATTTCTGCTACATAAGCAAAAGTCGCCGATATACTTATATGGACAAAGCAGCCATGAATGTAGAGAAATTTTCCATAGGAAACAACATTTAAGAAGTTAACCATTTTATTGGATCATATGTTTCCAACCCTTCAGGTACTATCCCACTGCTGGACAAGTCTACTGACAAGGACTTTAAGCCATAATCTACTGTGCTGGTCAAGTGCGTATGGCAAAACTTCACACACCCTTGAAAAGTTTTTCAGGAACTCTGATTTTCCTTTTTGACATAACTTGGAAAAATCAGAGGTGCTTGCCTTGGATTCGAACCTCGGACCCCCCGATGCAGGAGCGTAGTTTTTAACCTGTAGGTTAGTAATAATTTTAACCCCAGGTAACTGGTTACTAATTATGTAATTAATAAGTGACTGCTTTCCATCAGGTAGCCCGTCTGCCTTATCGTTAGGTTATAAAAAAAATGTAGGTCTTAACTGAAACTATGTATTACAAACATAGTAAAATAATCAAATTACCCGTTATACAACAACTTAATCAACATCAGAGTTGTCAAAGAATATCAAAAACTTCAGTAACCTGAATCTCTTTATTTATTCCAGTGTCATTCAAGTTTCGCCGGTGAGGTACCATTACCTATTCCAAAGACATTTTGCGGGTAGCTTGGTCGTGTCGACGCCATCAATAGCTCTCTTGACCCGGTAAACCACGGACATTCACATCTCTCCCTGCTTACCGGGATCAACTCAAAGGAAGGTACAAAAAATCAAAAATGGATGAAGGCTACTACTGACATATCTTTTAACCAGTTTTATAAATGAAATTTGCAGTTTGAGACGTTTTTGAGTGTTATTAGAATATTTTTTTTTTGTATATATAATTGACGTAGCAAATGCACATGCAATCCACTTATTGAAAGTGATAATTAGCCGTGGACATCTGTAACCAACTCCATATAGAACAAGGCTTATACCTGAAACCTTATATAGATGTATAGTCACTCCTGTCGACTACAGAATTAAACGGACTGTAATCGATAACTTTTTCCAGTTTATTAACAAATCTTATATTGCAATATTTGCATAGCACCACTCCTCAATCCTCAATATGTCCAAAATCTCGACGTTAAAAACACAAAACTCCACCATAAAGATTTGCGTTGAAATAAAAATCCAGCAGCGGCATTAAAATTAAGAATTTCGTAATTTTCAGATGCAAAATTAAAGCGCTGTGGACATTCAACGCTCTTTTGACGAAAGTCGTGATGCAATCATTTCCAGCAGGATAATTGCAGATGGATCCAGGTTCCGGCGTCCGGGAAACTTACTTGTTCAAATGTAATTATAACAGCGTTTCATTCGCCGAAGCACTCTCGGGAAATTTGCATGGTTGTTTTTAATGAATTGTACAGAAGTGTTTCATTCGGAAGTAAATAAGGTAAAGTCACCTATTTCCGCGGTATTTTCACCAAAACTAGAAAGAAAGATATTAAGCATTTACTACGGCTTAATAATGAATTAGATAATTTTATCAGAAGCTTTATTATCTGTACTCTTGAAATAGACTCGACATTTTACAATTAAATATTGATTTAAATGTGTATTTAAAATAAATATGAACCAAGTCAGAAAACCCTAATTCCGATGTAAAAATCCTAATTCCGATGTATTTGGTTCCTAATTCCGAGTACGCAAAATAAGGGAGTGAAAGAGATAGAACGACAACTACATGGTGTATAAAAATAAAAGTTATTTATTGAATTTAGTTTCAATTTTGATTTAATTTTCTTTTTTTATTATTTAAAGAGTAGCTTTATCAAAAGTATTCTTAGCTATGATTAAGGAAGCTGCCGAAATAAAACTTAGTTACAGTATAGGTTCTTGACTGGTTAATTTTACTAATGTATATCATGTATTTTTTTTTAAATGCAGTAGATTCGTGTATCTGCAATACAATTTTGGACATTCTTCTTCGTGTACTTTATACTAGGGTTTATTATCGTACACCAGAAATAATAATAATATGGAATATCGTCATCAGGTTTATAGAATTATTTTGTTTTGAGTAATTTAATCAAATGAAAATGTTGTAAAATGTTCTAGTTATTATTTAAATAGCTATTATCGTAAATCGTATAACAATGTTAATTCTTCATTAATTAGGATTAAGTGAATTACTGATACAAACGATAGATGTGTTCTTAAAAACCGATGAAAACTTTAAACACCCTGTATAGTATTTTGCGATTATGCCGCGGATTAATGTGCCCATATAACCTAATTCCGATTTATATACATCGGAATCGCGTTTCATAACTAAAAATCACGTTTCCAAATTCCGATTATTAAACAATAACAGACTTTTACACAATTTAGAGGCAGAAAGATGCTTTATTGAAATATGTACATAATAAGATAAAATACTTGTTCAATATTCCATTGATATCTGGATGAACTACATTTTCTCTCCTTAGTTGTTCCATAGAAGAAATTAGGAAAGTACATAAATAGGTCATCTTTGATATTATATAATTAGGCAACGCAGTACAATGCAGTACCTCGGAAAATGATTTCGATATTAATTGAGTATTAAATTTATGAAATTCGAAGCACGACATGCTTATTCATAAAAACAACTACAAAAATTGAAATTAAAAACAAGTCTATGAAATTGCTATTCCGTGGTATACCTCGCTTTAAGGGACAGCCCAAAATATTTGGCACCTAATGCCGCTGTATTTTTAAACTTATTTTTACTATTATCTGTTAAGAAATAAGCACAATATTTAAATGTTATTGATTCCATATATAATCAATATAATGTTTTCATCGAAACATTATCCCACACATGCATATTAATTGAAAAAATCACTATTTGAGAAATCGTATCATTCACGTGCATGAAGCCCAAAATGTATGAAGCATGCGTTTGTTGGAGGCACTAAAGCAAAACTATGCGATTATTTAAAAAACCATACACATAATACTATTACGATAGCCGTATGACAATAGAGTGATAAATTATCTATCAAATAACATACCTTTCAGTAAAAATGAGTTCGTAAATAGTTTATAAAAGCCGTTTTTGTAAATACCACGGAATTTGGTGCCAATTTCAGAACCCCTCGGCATTAGGTGACTTTACCTTACTAATAAGTTCTGATTTCACTAAAAAATATTCTCTGTAAGAACTCTGATTTATTTTAAATAGATATGACCATCTATCGCATTCAAGGTAAAAAGACTAAGTGCTTACTTAAAAGTGTATGTACACGTAAGTGTACACTTAAGAACCTCCACACGTAAGAAGCTCCTTTGACGTAATTATTAAAAAATGTCGTATCGTATTTTATCATATATATAGATATAATATGTATTTATCCATAATAATTAAATATGATAATCATGACGTAACTTTCCAACCGTAAGCGTAAATGTTACAAAAATCTTTACAATACTTTTCCCTCTCATGGCGCGTCCAAAGCAGAAGGTATAACTTCAATAGACAGAAATTCATCTAAAAATTCTAAACTGGAAATATTTTGTACTTGACTACATATTAAAAAATATATAATAACAGAAATTTAGAAAATAATCTTATGTATAAAATTCTCGTGTCACAATATTAGTTACCGTACTCCTCCAAAACGGCTTTACCGATTTTCACCAAATTTTACATGCATATTCAATAGGTCTGAGAATCGGCTACTATTTATTTTTCATACCCCTAAGTGATAAGGGTTGTTGATCCTTATTAATTTATATTTATGTGGCAACACAACGTTTGCCGGGGCAGCTAGTAGGTATATAAATAAAATAAGCCATCTAAAATTGCCGTGTGAAATTGATTATTCATGTAACATAAAACATCGCAATAGATTAAAATAAACAAACGTAAAGAACATCTGTACAGTAAGCACCTTTTTAGAACCAGTGAAGTGACAATCACGACACATCAGCCTTATAGGTATTTATTCAGGGGTGCTATTGGTAAATGTTTTGTTCACGAATTGGCAAGGATTTCGGTACATACTAAGGAAGGCAGGAATCTATTGTTAAATTGGAATCGAGAATCATTTTCTTTCAAATTATCCGACAATTGTACAATGTCAAAAATAATTATAAACACAAATGCTTCCGGTCATAATTGCGCTAAGCAAGTGTTTTATGCAAATGCCCTAATGGAGTTATAATAACTTAATTGCTATCTGTGTCTTGTTTAGTTGTTTACTTCCTGCACTATCTACTACTTGCAACACGGATTATGTAAGGTGGAAGATTAGTACGACTAATTGGTAACACACATTTGTGTTATTGATGACCCTGTAGATCTACACTGTTGATTTATTTTAGTTCTTGAAATTACGAGTGCAACGCTTTCCACGTCCATAGTCCCTAGATATCTGGAATAACGAAGGTTCGACTCCGGCACCACTGGCACACCTATTTCTGCCTAACAACAGTTTTAAGCGCTGCTGTGTTCTGGTTTGAAGGGTGTGGTAAGGGAGACATAATTTTCAAGGCGTTCCAGCCTAGTCCTCAGGAGTAGCGGCGCATCTGTGGCCGACCTCAGGTAGAAATATATAATCCTATCTGGGGTCGATTACAGATGTCCCTAGGCGGCGCCAGCCACTTACCATCCGGTGGACTGCATGCTCATCTACATCTCCTATATTATAAAAAAACAATAGATATACGTGATGTAGGAATCAGTAAAAATAGAATCCCTTAAACCACATACAAAATACGCGATAACTCCACGTCTATAGTCAAATGTCATCGCAACTCAATGATCGGAACACATGGAAATCAACCAACATCGTTACCGTAAACACTTTCGCGTCAGTTAGTGACATGACAACGTCGCATCGTAACGTAACAACGCCATCAATGTTTGTCATGTGCCGATAAATAAACGCTAAGTGCTTACCTATCGTTCCCGAATAACGAATTTCTTCCATTCGATCACGCGCAAACAATCGAATCGTTAAGGAACACGTCGTTTCTTTTTCGTAGATGGATGATATCAATCGCCGATAGATGTATCAGTTCATTATAGCGCTGAAATTGCGCAAGGTATTTTTACACCTAGCAGAATGTGTGTATCGAGAATATGTCTTAATACTATCTTATATTTAGGGACATTGATTTCATATATATTTTCTATTTACCTAGTACCTCTACATACATACATTTTTATTGAAGTTAACATGGGCGTAATTTGGTATTTCAGATTTATCTATATTCCTGTAATATTTTTACATTTTTCTCAGGTAAGGTTTCTAAGGTTAGGTCTCACTTTTATATAAGAATACAAACATTTAAAAACATTTTCAAATAAAAGACAGTTTATACCTTTCACAAGATAAACATGTCCAGAAGCGTTTTCTATGGCACCTGTCATATTCGTACAATATGGCAAAAGCGATTAACTCCTATAGCGACAGGCTGTCATTCTTTAATATGCAATCGCTAGCGGACCGAAGACGCATGCTTGATATCATGTTTCTCGCCAAACTTACAAATGGTTCACTAGATGCAAGCGAATTATTGTCAACATTGACTTTTCCCGCTCCTTCTAAGCTGCCTAGATACTCTAGATTTAACATTTTACATAACCCGATGTGCTACTCTAACTTAGGTCGTAAGTAACGCTCCGATAAATAGATTTATAAGAGAATACAATTCGCTAGAGAAAAGCAAAAATTTAGACCTTTTCTCCGATAGTAGTGAGAAGTTGAAGAAAAAGATCTTAATTAGAAAATTATTTAATTAATTCATTTTGTCTGTTTTGTAATCTCATCATTTTTTTTCTTAATTAAAATATTGTCTTATTTTAATATTATTGAATTATGATTGTAGATTTATTATCATATTTTTACTTACGATGTTTGGCATGATGTCGTCACTAATAATTGTACTGCCACTTAGCAAGTAGAGATTATTCGATAATGTATATAATTATGTAAAAGTGATAATGTGTATGTTAGTGACCATTAAATAATAAATAAATAAATAAATAACAAGCGCGATAAGATGAACCTGCTTAAAACTCTTATGCATTTAAGGGTAAAAACTTAGGGTACATATTAGTAAAACCCCAGCACCGCTTATAGGAATATGTTGAAATCCAGTGAGAGTTCCTACTCTCATTGAAATCAATTGAATTTTTAAGCAATACGGTACGAAACCTAAACTATGTTACTCTCAGAACGTAGAAATAGATTCACGAATACAGTTTGCTCAGTACACAAAATCGAATGAAATTAGGTATTTATTTGCTAGCAATTTCGCTCAACGTTTACATTGACCTGAATACGAATAGAAATTCGCAATATGAGTGTTCTGTTAATATTAAACGAAGAATTGAGCTTCATACTAAAATTCCCTGTCATGGGTATACCACTACCACATACACACGAAAGCTGTGTGCATTATTTCGGCAGAAGAACAATATCTAAACTAGTTTTTTTTATTTTTTATATTATTTATTTCTCTTTCTCCTTTACATAGTTTGACTGATTATTATTAGAATTTATACTTATCAGTTAAAGTTAGGTAGGTACATCAAATTCCAAATTATGCAAGCTACACTGTAACTAAGAATAAAAATACATAAAGAATCGTACAGGGCCTTATGAGTGTGAAGGTGGTAGAACCCTTTGTGTTCTGGTTTGAAGGGTGTGGTAAGGGAGACATACTTTTCTGAGCCGTTCCAGCTTAGTCCTCAAGGGTAACGGCGCATCTGTGGCCGACCTCAGGTAGGAATATCTAATCCTATCTGGGTTTGATTACAGATGTACATGGGCGGCAGTAGGCTAGGTGGACTGCTTGCTCGTCTGCTACTATTATAAATAAAAAAATATAGTTTAAAAACTAAAAACCACGCTAAACAAAGAAATTCGTTAATCTTGATTCCTGACGATCCTGATGAGAATGGGATAAATTTATTAAAATGGTGAATTGTCATCGGTTCTTGATAATTGTTCAAAACTAATTAATCGGACCGTTCAAAGTGGGTAAAAATCGAGTTCAAAAATTCCGTTACATACATCCATACATAGATACAACCCAAGCTAATAAAAGCGTGGTAAAAATGCAAACTTCGTGAATTAAAAATATCTAAATTTATTCGCTCTGAGTGATGTTTAATAAAATGGATTTCCAGTATCCGTTGTTGTTATTGTTGTTGAATCAGTAGTTGAAGTAACAGTTACAGTTGTAGTGAGTAAAGGTGTTGTTGTTGGAATTATTAATTTTGTTGTCATAGTAGTTGGAGATGTTGTTGTAGAAGTAGATGTTAAAGGTGTTGTAGAAGTAACTGTTGTTGGTGTAGGCGTAGCAGTTGTCGTAGATGTGGAAGTCACAGGTGTAGGTGTAGTTGATGGAGAAGTCAAAAGCGATGTTGTTATACTTGAAGGTTCTGTTAACGGAATGGTTTTTGCGGAACTAATATACGTTGTAGGTGTGTCTATTGTAGACATTGTTGTCGTCATTTCCAGAGGTGTTGTTATTGTTGTCGGCATAAATGTAGGTGAAGTTGTCGATATAGTAGTTGTTGATAGTGATGGTGACTCCGCAGTGGTTGTCGAATCCGCAATGATAGATAAGGCTGTAGTGTCCTTTGTTATAGTAGTTTCTGTATGATCCCAATTAACTTTACTTGATGCATCAGAATGTTTATTAATCTCATGTACATCTGGCACTGAACTTTTCTGTTCTTCCCTCGCAGTTTCTTCTTCTTCAGTATAACCAGTTGTTTTTATTACATTTTTAGTTGTTTGTGTATTTATACTGGATGTCATCTTTTTAGTAGTTGACTCTCGATTTGTATGTTTACCTTGTGACAAAGTTAACTTCAGTTTTTTAGTTCCATCTTTTGTTTTCTTTGGAAATATGTCGTTGTAATTCTTCTGTGGTTGTGGTGTTGATATAGTCTGTACCCTCATCTCCACTATGCGTTTAACAATACTAACTGGGATCCAGTGGCTGGGTAGTCCTGCTTCTATAGGATTATTTATAAATGCCACTTCGTCTTTTAAAACATCTGACCATTTAGAACATGAGACAAATTTACTTAAAACCATCATGCCTAATAATAAGATCACTGAAACAATAAATATTTTCATACATAGTATTATGATAATGAATCCTTTCTTAACTCAGTTCTACTCTACTGTTCTCGTGTTTTAGATGTCGTGACACCGAAAACCGAAAATTTCCAAATATCTTATTTAGGTGTGTTCGGGGTCGTGGATCAAATCCAGTACCCCTTAACAGATTATCATGATGACAGCCATTTGATTCCTCAAATATCAGATATGAATTAAAAAAAGGTTTATAATTCTGAATTAAACAACTTTGGAACTCACTTTCAAGTAATTATTGGCGTATTTTTCATTGTAATCAATCTTCATTTCACCGTCACATAATGACTACGACTTTCCCATAAAGTAAAAATTCCATAAGAAGAAAAACAACAAAATTGCATCGTGTTAGTAAAAAAGTAATAAAACGAGATATTTGATGAAGTATTTTTTGAGTAGATCACGCATGAAATTGAATTTTACTCTCGATTGACTTTATGTCTAGGTTTATAAAGCTTATCGTCATTATAAGCTCTTTATTATCTACACAGATTCAGATGTCTACTAAAATAACTCGAATAAAATCAAAATACCTTTTTATGTTTTAACATTTCAGAGATAGGATAACTGTTAATTGATTTTATAATATGGGTGCAGCCATGGGATGCAGCCCTTGTTATGGCCCATTAATAAGCAAGGGTTTCTACCACAAGTGAGGAAGGCTAGAGCAGACTTTACTATTTACATACTTTATTATTTTACTCTCATTCTCCAATGTGCTAGCAACAAAGGATTATTGGTTAAAAAAGGACGATGGGGTTCAGAGTTAACTACTGTAAAAAATGCATGTCATATCTCATAATTTTTCATCTTATTTCATTTCAATCGATTATCCATGTTACCGAGCAAGCGATTGCCGTGCCCTCCGAAGTAGAAAACGAGCATGAGATTCAGGCGCTAATGATCTTTGAACTCATTATTTAACTTTTAAAATAAAACACTGCTAGCGGATTTCGTTGCTGCAACTTTTGGAGAAATGACACAAGTTACTTTTACCCTGAAAAAATTTAGTTTAGTTAGAAAGTTTTTACTGAGATCACTAAAAATAAAACTACAATTGCTTTAAAACTGACTTTTAATAAAACTAACAACACATACTCAAATCTCTTAAATATTAACTAATGTTTCTAGTTCTGCCATTTCTTGGAAATATCAATGTATTCTCCATCTGGTGAGTCGTAGTTCTTGATGGGTGGTGTCGCTACTGGTCCCGTGATCGTGTAAGGTATCAACTGCAAATCCGGCTGTGAACAAACAAAATTCAATTACTAAAATTATAAATATGGAAAATAATCATAAAATATAATTTTGGGATCACAATTTTTTGGAAGAAAATTGTATCATATCTATTTAAAAAATCTCTATGAATGAAAAACAGCACGCTGTTACGTAGTAACTATTTATTAATCTGTGACACTGTTCAATTGATATGTTTATAACAATGGTTCTTAACTTATTCATTAAAATATTCAATACATTTTGTATCCTGCCAAGGTTATTTACTATTTGATGGTATACTTAAAAAATCTATTATTAATATTTTACCAACCATGGGTCCCTGTTCTACATAAATGTGATTTTGTACACAAATTCCTTTTACAACATATGCAAATAATAGTATATTTCAAATTCAGTGCATTAAGAGAACTAAATGATGTCTTTAGATTTCCAGAGTCCAGAGTCCAGTCCAACGATTTCCATGGTCGTTTGTCTACCGCACCGTCACCGAGCTGATACCGAGAACGAGATTATTTTGGGGCCGATTTTAATATGTCGTGACGGCGATAGTTTGTCCACCGCGACCAATATCAACCGTTTATTTTGTTCCTGCTGTCACGCATGTGACGGAAGTGTATGGATAAGTTCAAATGTGTTTTATATTGCCGGTACATTGGCCCGTCAAAATCTCTGTGCCGATCTAGCGGTCACGCCGATCTACGCGAAATATCGGCGGCCGGGATGACGGTGCTTGAGTGACGGACGTGCGGTGGACACGCGGCTATAGTAAATGTATGTACGCTACTTCGCCGCCATCATTAATTATCGGTATCGGCTCGGTGACGGTGGCGGTGCACAAACAGCATATGGATGTATAAACATATATAAATTCTGTCGGTGAAAATTCATGGGATCTATGACACAGGCAATTCTAGTATGTGGCTATGAATGTTAATTATATTTATAACTCACCATAACAGCTTCATCATATAGCTCTTCAGACTCTTCATACAGCTGATCCAGAGCCCGCTTCTGTGCTGACATTATTCTATCTATCTGAGCTATATTGGCCATAAACTCCTTCCTCTTGTACCTAGCCCAGTCCTTTTCTAAAAGGGCCCGTGCTTCCACTTGCTCTGCTGTTAATTGTACTGGAGGCCTCTTACGTTTGCTGGTATAACATTAATAATTAAGTTAATAAATATTAGTCATAGTATATAGTATTGATAGCCTAGTGGTTAAGAAACGTGGCCTCTTGATCGAGAAGCATGTTCAAATCCCAGGCACACACCTCTGATTCTTCAAAGTTATGTACGTATTAGAAGTTAATTATCACTTGCTTAAATGGTGAAGGAAAGCATCGTGAGGAAACCTGCATACCTGAGAATTCTTAAAAAAGTTTTCAAAGGTATGTGAAGTCTACCAATTCGCACTTGGCCAGCGTGTTGGACTAAGGCCTAATCCTTCTCATTCTAAGAGGAGACCCTTATAGGTGCCCAGCAGTGGGACAGTAAAGGGTTGATGATGATGAGCCATCGTATAGAAATGAGCTGATCTTAAGACACCTAATCACATCTTAAGTATATTTTGTGCAATCTATTAAGAAATTAACAAATATCAATATTGAGCCAACCCCTCCCTACCCTGATGACATCTACAAGTTGGACAAGTACCAAAAGCCTGTAGAACTTTTGAGTTTTAATTGATAGCTACCTTTTTATGATTCATTGTTGAACATTAAATATTCCATACATACTTAGGAGACCTGCGAAATCCCCATAGTGTTTCAGTGTCTGTGGGTTTATAAAGAACAGAGAATAAAACACAAAGCTTAAATAAACAATTAATATAAACCTCATTTGATCTATCAGATGCAATGGAACTTCCAACTCATCAATAGGTTTTAACTGCTGCGCATTCTTCTCTAGTCTTCTGATTTGCTTCTCCAACTTCTTACGTCTGCGATCCTCTCGGGCCTTGATGATGGCAGGATCAATCTTCTTCTTTTTCTTCAAAGGCTCAGCCCTGGAAATACAAAGGATGGGTGATTAGTGAAAAGTATCAAAATTATCAATATTACAATATCACTTATCTTACTAGTTGCTTTCAAAATGATTTGTTACATTATAATGTCAGTAGTTCTTCTCAAATCATATATCTAGAGAGTAATTCAATTAGTTTCTTAAAGTTAAAAAGAAGAAAAGGAAAAGTGTTACACTTAATTTACATGTTTAACGGCCTCTAAAATTATTTTGACAAGGATTTCTATCGTACTAAAGGAGTACTAACTCTATATTAATTGAACAATTATTAAATATGTTTTCTTACCATAGTTGGTCTGTTATCCTAAATTGTAACGCTGCAGACGTGCATATATTTCGTGTACTCAAGACTGAAGATGCTGCACTTATCGACAGTCTGTAAAAAAGTATTTTGTATAATTATTACACACTTTTGAGGTTACATCAATAACTAGTGATTTACTTACTTTGAGAACTGCCTAAGAACTGAAACATTCAACATTATAGAAATATGTTGCGTATTATTTGATGTTCTTGTAATAATGTTATGATAATTATAAGTTTTATTTATGAAACGACATTAAATAACATCTTATATCTAAACTCTATTCGATGTTGACATGAGTGAATGACTGTTGACTGACAGTCTGGTATCAAAGTCAGTGTCAGTGGACAACTGGACAGTGTCTTGCGTGACAATGAAGACGTTCTTTTCCACTCAAAATGTTTTCTTTTATTGGTGTCAAAGTTTAAAATATGGAATGATTAAGTTTCTTCCATTACAATTTATTGAAAGTTAGTTAAAATACCATAATATTAAAAACCTCCTGATAGTACCTTATTAGCTGTTATTATTTTAAGAATTATTTATCTAAACTTTTTTGCTTTAACCAAATGCAAAGACTTCAAACGGGACGTTAAGATATAACGTTCCTTTACAAGTTGCAACACACACACCTTTAATAAATAATAATAATATTTTATTCAAACGCCAAGAAAAATATTCTTAAGGTCGTTCAATGTAAAAAAAAATATAATATTAGTAACTTTGGCAAAGTTAATAATAGTCTCCACATCTTTTCTAAAACTCAATTTACAAAAATATATACCGGTACCGTACCGGTACTTTATATCAAGACATAACGATGTGGCTCCTCTGACCAAAAAAAAAACATTAATAACCTACATAATAAAATGACGACTGACGAGTATGACATATTATCTGCTTAAGAAGCTTCTCACACCAATTGATCGATCGTCGACCAAGATGTGGCTACAGATCGACGATCAATCAATAGGACAGACGGGCTACCGGGATGGAGAGTTGTCATCGTCGCCTATGGACATTTGAAACACTAGAGAAGTCGCTAATGCATCGCTGGCTTTAAATTTTGGCATTTTCTTGAAAATGCAAAAGGTGTTCTTCTTCAAATCTCTACTATTTCTACGCCCACCTCTGAATACGAACTGAATTCAGAGGTGGACGTAGACAGGGACAACCGTTGCCGACTCATCCGTATTTGTCGTCGATTTATTGTCGATTGGTGTGGCAACAACGATTGACGTTGAATTATCGATTATACGATATATTAATGGCATCAATCGTGATCCATCGATTGATGGCCTTGTGATGTGGGCACCCTAATTGTCCCTGTCTGATTCGTTATATACCTACCACAGACCTGTATTTATTTCTGTGATACCTACCAAACTGCAGGCGCTATCTACTTACAGGTACCCTGATTTACTGCTGCCTACTCTATTCACTTCTTAGATCTTTCGGTTTTATGAGTCAAAGATGAACCGGATATCGTAAAAATTTAACTTTAACTTAACTTTAACAATAACCACTTTAATTTTTATTCAAGAAATACCTAAAAACTGAACATTTATCTGATGTGTCATTAAGTAGGTTCTTTACCATATACGTGTACTATATAAGAGTAGTTGTATTCATATGCGAAGGGACATTCATATTCTAAGCACAATCACGACCAATCGGTCTAATAAATTATTTATAGTATAAACACAGAAAACCCATTTTTGTTTGGCGATCTTAGTCATTTAAAACGAAGAAAAAATGAACCGATTATGTCAGAACTTTACAAAACGGTAGAGGAGCTCACGAGGAGCAACTTGACTACTTTCTACACTTGAAAGATCTCACGCCTGCGTTTTGATTGAAAAACTGTACAAACCTGTACGACCATCTAAAGCCCAATGGGAAGACTTAAATGACTAAGAATGTGCTGTCTTTTTTTATTGTACACCGACATCCATAAAAATGTAAAGCATCTCATTATAGTAAACAAAACTCGCCGCTTCACATTATCCTCAAGATGCGCGTGTTTAACTTTATCTCATTCTTTGTTAAGGATCCATGGTATTGACATGTGCTGATATTAACGTACACAACATACAAACTTATTTTTTACTTTAAACTACTAATTGAGTATGTGTCACTTTGTTTAACATCGATCATGGATTTCGACGCTTATGCTCAATCTAATCAAACATTGCCAAAAGTGACCAGTGATTTATATATCTCAAATCTGACATCCAAAAGTGTGGTGACCGAAGTGTTTAATGATTTTTACGAAATGTACAAAAGTGCGGAATCGTCACAACTTATGGCATACAAAACGGTTTCTTATATCTTCGGAATAGTAATTTTCTTGAGTAACCTAACTGTTGTTATATCTAGTGGGCTCATATTAACAAAAGGTACGTACTTGTCTCTTTTTAAAGGGTTTTATTAAATTAAATCGTATTAAACGGACTTCACTTATTAAATTGCAAAAGACTAAAATTTTAACAGAAATAAAATAAATGAATACACACACTACAAATCACTTAAATAATTAAATTTGTCGACTAATATTTACATTTAGTAAATAGATACTACTTATTTCATTCGAATTACTGCTGTAAATAAAGACTATCCATAAAATTATGTTACTCCATAAAATATCAAAAAGTACTGTACCCGACTGTACTTCACTTGCGTCCATAATTTTTGTGCAATTCAAATATTATCCAAGAACAAATGCTCCAAAAAATATTCACATCGAATAAATAACCTCTTTCCTTTCGGAATCAGTTATAATGCTTAATACATCACTTAGCCTTGACCTCTCTTTTTTACAATGTATCGTCAACTTAAATAACGAATACGAAAGATTTAAGTTCGTAGGTAATACCTTTCACAATTTAAAAAGAATATTCTGCAATCCAACAACAAAATTTCTGTGCGGAATTTCCACTGACACAAATACTTGGGACTACTTAGAAGAAGCTAATTTGAAAGCAAACATTTCATCACTGTGTAGTATGAGAGTTCATTTGATTCTGATGTGTGATATAATCAATATACCATATGTTACTTAAGTAATGTAAGACTGAGGAATTTATGGCAACTTTTATATACACTTATAATATTGTTAAGTAGGTACATTTGTCTATACCGGTTCGCAGTTCAGGTGACCAGGATGTATTATTGAAAATTATCTTATTTTCTTAGAAAACAAGTAATTATACAGTTGTGAGGTGGTGATTGCAGCACGTTAACAATTCCAAACCGGAAACAATAACTTTAAAACGATTACACATGCATTACACCCGAGGACAAAATTAACTATAGGTACTAGAAAAAAATCTCGGTGTGTCCGATGACACAAATTTAAGCCAAAAGCCTATCACACCTACAAATTTATTTAAAATGGTTTACCATAGCATTCCACACTCGATCTCAGACAGATATTTTTGGGACAAAGTTGCGCACGCCAATGTACAAGTTCATTATTTTTAATTATGTAAAATATTCTAACCTCTTACAGACATACGTAAGTAAACAACATTATGAATAATTATTTACTTAATTTACCCGCAGGTCAACAACCGAAAAGCACATACCTTTTACTTGGCAATGTGTCCTTGGCTGATATGATAGCTGGAGTCTCTATCATCTTTAACGTCAGCATGGAGAACCCGATGAGTTCGAATCTACTGTGTATATTTCAAATTGGTAAGTATATTTCACAACAAGACCCACAACAAACATTCAAATTCAAGTCTCAAACCAACTCCAGCACGTGTTGAGTGAGTCCTACATTCAAATTGAAATTGAATACTTTTGAAGGTGGTAGGACCCTTTGTAGTTCGACTCCGGCGGCACTACCGCCACACCTATTTCTGCCTAATAACAACAGTGTTCTAAAGAGTGTATTGAAGAGTTTTGTAACGGAGACATTCTTTTCCGAGACGCTCCAGCTTAGTCCTCAGGGGTAGCGGCGCATCTGTGGCCAATCTCAGGTAGGAATGTCTAAACCTATCTGGGGTTGATTACATATGTCCATGGGTGGCTGTAGCCACTTACCATCAGGTGGACTGCATGCTCGTCTGCTATCCTATATTATACACCTTTTTTATATACAGGGATGTTGGTGTGTCCAGCCATGGTGTCCATATTCAGCGTCGGACTGATCGCAGTGGACCGGTACATCTACATTCTTCACGGGATTTATTACCAACGCTGGTTCAACACCACCAAAGTCAGGATCAGCATTTTATTTATATGGATGATCAGTAAGACAATTTCCATTATTTTTTAACATTATCTAAATCGTTTCTGAAGGTGAAAAACCCTTAATGCATTGTTTTTAATATAATTGCCGACATCGCATTTCCAAAAATAATATCCAAGTAAGTAACTTTGCTTTCTAAAATATATAATATCTTATATGTTAAGGACACCCATCGACATTGTACAACGTTAATGTGAAATACCTATAGTAAGCCTGTGAATTTAATATAACTTATTTCGTAAATAAAAATCATCTAGAATGTCCTAAATATAGATTTTATCAGATTAAATATTTTTTGCATAAAAATACGATAAATACACCAACAACAATTTGTAAATTCTATAGAAATGGTTGTTAAAACTGTTAACGTGTTAAAATGTGTTGTTACACTGTTCTTTCAATCTTTGTCCTAATACTTGATTACCTACTTTACTTACACTGAGTAATTACATAGTCATAAAATGAAAAATGCTAAGTCATTTAGCAAGATTTAATGACTTATGATTTAATGCTTTGTTACAGGTATAGTCTTAGGTTTTCTACCCGCAAGTGGATGGGTTAACAAAGAGCTAATGTTCAGTCGGTGCTACTACGTATCCCTATTTCCTGGTGGACTAATTTTACTGAACTCCCTGCTAAGTATTGTACCAATAATTGTCGTGGCTGTACTGTATTCTATCATCTTACTACGAGCTCTTAGAAATGTTGAAGAAATAAAAGCCTCAATAAAAACAGTCAGCGCGAAAACGCCCGAAAAACCTGAAATGAGAATTTATCGGGGTAATGGTAATTTAGCAAAGAATGCTCAATCAGTCAAGTCGCCCCAGAAAAGCACCCCCATTAAAATTAAAAGGAGTTTCTCGTTCAACGCCGGCTACGATAATAAAGACGTAACACCAAATTGTGCGAAATTTACCCAAAAATCCAAAAGTAATGACGACTTCATTAATACTAATGAGCTTGAATCTCGTCTTGATTATAATGGAATTGAAAAGGTTAAAAGTAAAAATGGCGTTCAGTTTGACTCAAAAATCAGTGTCTCGACACTGAGTACAACTTTCTCCGATCAGACCATTTCTGTTGTAGATCTAAACGAAAGTGACGTGAAAAGAAAGATGAGTTTAAAAGCCATAAAAAATAATTCAAAGAATAAACCGAAAGAACCTAATAAGTGGAGAGCGATAATAATAGTAATGCTTACATCTGGTAGTTTCATAGTAACCTGGATGCCCTTCTTTATAACTGTGATTTTCTATGTATTTTGCGAGGAAAAGATAACAAACCCAAAATGTATGCAAATTCGTATGTTATTGGGTGGACCTTTAGCTGTATTAGCCTTTTTGAATAGTATCTTGAATCCTTTAATTTACGCTTGGTGGCATAAAGGTTTTAAAAGAAGCCTCAAGTTATATATTCGACGACACATATGTAGGTACTTCTTAAAAAATACAAACAGATGAGTTTAAGAATATTCGGTAACCACAATGTGATTTATTAAATTGTAGTATATAAAGCAATGTAGATATGTCTTCCTATATATCGTTGCTTATGCTAAAAGCTGCATGCTAGGGTCATTAATGTAAAATTTATGAAATACATAATAAAATTATTTTGTCTTCGGCTGTCTTTTTAAAAGCTGGTGATTAAGATTAATGCTACATGGCTCTCTATACTAAATAATAGTGCTGTTTTTCAATTCCTTCCTAGTCATACTTTCATAGTTCTTTATGACTGAACTAATCATAATATTTCAGAAATAAATAGTTTGATCTCTTATTTCGTGTTTATTTTTTATATTACCACCAAAATTGGATGTTTCCTATTAAATAGATAGTACCCGTTGGTAACATAGATTAGTAAAGATACTTCGCCGCCTTGAAATTGAATGAAGCCACAAACGGCTTATTATAGTAAGTTCTTTTTTTGAATTCTTGACAAATAAAAACATTTTTAGAGAAAATTTACGAATAAATAACTAATACTGCGTAATTTACAATTACAATGTATAATTTACATAAATAAATAATTATTTCAAATATTTTAGGGACATTTTAGCACGGAGACGTGGCAAAACTTATTTCAATTCTCAAAACTGGGTACATTTTCTTGTTAGGAGTGAGTAATCTTTACTAATCTATGGTTGGTAATAAGCAATCTTAACCAATTTATGCCGTCCACGACTCGAAATGTGACAATTTAAGTACCAAAAACTGTCAAACTTTGAACTAGGGTGTGCAAAAATTGATTAAGCCTGATTATGATTTACGGGCGTAGATATTGTTAAACCATTTTCATTTCGCCTTAACACTTAAACCATAAAAGTGCATTTACAAAGGCGTAAGAAACCATCGAATAGAATCGTAAATATACTCGTAGTTGTAGTTAAGTACTTAACGAGATTTTCTTTAACATGTAAGTACTTAGGTCATAGATCAACAATATTATGATCTAAGTCAGTAAACATTGACTAAGGTAGATAAAATTTACCAGGAACTGCATACAAAGTAAATATAGGTACATTTCTAGATGAATATTTACTAAAATATGCAACTTGATGTAGATAATGGTTGATCAGTACTCCCCATAAATACATATATAACATTATGTAGAGATCGTTAAGAATTCTAATACGAAAGCAATTACTGTGAAAAAAACGTGCGAAAATAAAATTCCACCTTTTTTGCGTTTACTTTTACACTTTTTGGGTTCGACTTCGGAGGCCTCCGAATTGCCGAATTGCCGAATTGCCGACACTCCGAATTACCACATTATTATGCAGAACTAGGGTTCTGCCTAATAATAGCGGTATGCTGTGTTCTGATTTTAAGGGCGTGGTAAGGGGGGCATACTTTTTCTAGGCATTCCAGTTTATTATTCAGGGGTAGCGATGCATATGTGGCCTATCTCAGGGAGGAATCTAATCTTTCCTGGTATTAATTATATATGTCCATGCGCGGCGTTTCTATATGATACTCTCAGCACCTCATTTAGTTATCAATTAGTAAACTGAAACGTAATATAATAATAGTAGTAAATATGCGAAATGGCAAAGTTGCGAAACTTATCATTACCAAATTACATTTTATGATTCTATGCATACATTTTACGGCCCTTTCGTATCTATCTATCATACCAACGGAAATTGGTAGATATACCTAATAGATAAATATTATATGATCTGGATAAAGATATCTTAATGATAATAAAAACATAAAGTATATAGCGAATCTATCGTCGGCAGCGCAATAATATCTAAAAATCCATTTTTTTATGACACACACCACAAACTGAATATCTTAGTTAAGAATTAGGAAAATAAGTTGTAGAATTCTTATATCAAAAAGGATAGTGCCCAGCCCTTCTGTACCTTGAAAAAACAGTAAACAATGGATGAGTTAACAAATTGCCGTCCTTTACTCCTAACAAGATCAAATGTTATCGTTTAGATCAGCAATTACGTAGATCTGTTAGTATCGTAACATACCAACCTCGGATATTTAGGTAAGGACTTAGTTTCCATGGCCTGAAATATGAGTTTATTGAGCGCAAAATAACATTTGACCTTCACAATATAGCACAGGTATCCATATCCGACGAAGACATTGTAAATTCGCATTCAGCTTCTATTCTCCGTTATGACTTTTAAATGATGATGATGGGCATCAGTAATTATAGCATCAGATTTAAAGATCCTGAAATGTTTCAAGAATACTCGTCTCTTATTAATATATATGTATTTAATTGAGGAAAATGTCGAGTTTTTTAAACATCAAAACATTCTCGTTACTCAGGAACTTTACCTGTTTATCCAATTACCAAGTTCACTTCAACGAAATTATTGAAGATCTAATCTAAGTCATCGCACAGGATATATGTGTATTTAAGGAAAAAATCTGATAAATATTTCTGGGATTTCAAGATAACTTTTGTGCTTTGTCTCCACAAATTACCTTTTTGCTACGTGCGTGCACGCATTGCACGTAATAGGTGCTTTACCCACCGATGTCATAAAATGTTATTTACTGGGCGCCATGACAATGCATTATTCAGTTTTGTTCTGTTTGTTCTTTTTTATAATATAAGGGTAGCAGACGAGCATGCAGTCCACCTGATGGTAAGTGGCTACTGTCGCCCATGGACATCTGTAATCAACCCCAGATAGGATTAGATAGTGCTACCTGAGGTCGGCCACAGATGCGCCGCTACCACTGAGGACTAAGCTGGTACGCCTCGGAAAAGTCTGTCTCCCTTACCACACCCTTCGAACCGGAACTCAGCATCGCCTAACATTGCTGTTATTAGGTAGACATAGGTGTGGCGGTGGTTTCGCCAGAGTCGAACCACAAAGGGTTCTACTACCTTCTAAAAATCGTATTGTTATTACTGTATCTACCCGATACTCGCTATTAATTTAACGCTTCTTACTATAGACCTGTATTGTATTGTACCTATGGTCTATATTTCCACCGCCCACCTGGGATTCACCTAGTATTACGTGAGTAGATACCTGAGCACCCAACTTCAAAATATAAATCTAACTACATCATTTACTTATATCTCAAGTAGTACCTGCCCGGGTATCGCTTTACACAATCGCACATTATACCTGCCGTCCAGCACTTACGCGCTATTGTGTTCTGTGTCAAAGGATTATGGTAAACCACACATATATAATTACTTAAGTACTTGACACATTCTATCATATTATACTAATTAACACAAAATCAATTTATTTGCATCGAATTGATAATTACCAGAAACATTCCATGGATGTCTATACTTTAAACATATCAATATCATAATAAACGCTACTGATTACAGCAACCATAAAGATATAGGGATTACAATTTGATGAGGATAAAGTCTAAAACAGTAGCGCGAAGAGTTGCTGGTTTATTACGCAAAATGGCTTGGTTGGGGATATGTCTTCTTCTCGTGGTCTCTGTGGTTCAGGGACACCATGAGAAATATGAAGGGTAATTTGCACACTATTACGTTTTTCATCCAAATCTATTTATTGACTTACTCCACGCATCAATCGGCGATTATAAGCAAATTTGTCCACAAATTCGAAATTTGTCATTTTTTGCCAAACATGATTGTCAAATTTTCAATTGAGAATTGGTTAAAACTGATTATTTATAACTGTGGTGGTGTTAGCCGTCTACTTATTTTTAAGTGTGCTCTTTAATTCTTAACTTTGTTTTATAGACATCAACTATATCGTGTGGCGGGTTCATCCCTAGACATTCAGGAGTTGGAAGCGAGCTTGGATATCCTATCAGCAAAGCCACTAACGAAATCTGATTCTCGCCAGCTCGAAGCTTTAATCAGATTATCTCCAGAAGTTAAAGCAAAATGGCTGCAATATTTCGATGAAAAAAATATGGCATATACAAAAATTGCTGACAATCTTGCAGAGTAAGTACTCGTGAATAAACCTACACCTAAATTATTATTATTATTTAAATTTTACTGAAATAGCCTTTAAATTTTGATTTATGTATAATCAGTGTAATCAGATACCATATTAAAATTTAGCATACTTCGAGATGAAGAGGCCAAAAGCGAAGCGTCTAAAATGGCTGCCTCAAGAAGTGGTCGTTCCATGACCTGGAGCACGTATTACAGACATCAAGAGGTAATATTGTGTTAAAAGTATATTATTCGCTGTTGAAATTATTATTGTTGCCTTTACACCTTAGCAGTTTTCGAGGTAAATCCGCTCATACAAATAGGCAGACATATTTTTTTCTTCAATTTATTTTAATAATTTAATTTACTAGTAGTACTTAATTAATACAAAATATTTCACAGATGAACGACTATTTGGACGAACTAGGTGAAAAATATCCAGATCTGGTAACAGTTATAAACGCAGGAATGAGTTATGAGGGCCGTCAAATCAAATACGTGAGGATATCTACCACCCGTTTCGAGGACCTGCGTAAACCTGTTATCATCATGGATGCCGCAGTACACGCCAGAGAATGGGTCACGCCACCAGTAGCGTTCTACATCATCAACAACTTAGTGGTTGATATCGTTGACCGAAAATTGACTGAAAGCCTCGACTGGATCATCATTCCTATGGCCAATCCTGATGGTTACGAATACTCTATGGATGAGGTAAGAATGTAATTAGCTAGGAATGTCCTACGGGACAAACACCAATTTATCTAATTTATAAATTCAGCAACGATATTATACAAAATAATTTTGCAGGACCGTCTGTGGCGAAAGACACGTTCAAAGTCGCATGAAGGTGCTGAGGAGTGTCCTGGTGTAGACGGCAATCGAAACTTTGACCACTACTGGGGTACACGGGAAGCAAGCGCGAACCCATGTTCTATTATTTACGAAGGTCCTTCTCCCTTCTCTGAACCTGAGATCCGGATCATTAGGGATGCTGTATTGCAAAATCTCGATAGAACTTCCCTTTACATATCCATACACAGCTATGGCAACATGTTCCTGTATGCTTGGGGTCACAATGGTACGTATAGCAATACGTTTTGGAATATAAATATCCTTTACAGGTCATTTTTCAAACGTTTAATACATTAAAAAATCGGTAAAATTGAGTTTAAATTTTGTCAACGGCAAAAACGCCGGCGATATAAATTGTGCTAATTTCTGTGATAAAATGTTGTGATTTTTCTTTTTTTCGTCTATGCAAAGGCGGAACGCTTAACCTCATGTCATATTTTAGGTTGTAACGTATTAAATTAATATAGATGTAGTGTGGTGTAAAGTGGTTTTGTCTAATAAACGTTGTTTGTTTAAGCTACGCTTCCACCGAACGGTCTTTCGTTGCACCTTGCTGGTGTGAGAATGGCGACAGAAATCGATAAGCTGAAACTCGATAAAGCACCGAATTATATCGTTGGTAACGCAGCCCTCGTGTTATACTTTACTAGTGGCACGTCAAGAGACTGGACCCGAGCTGTAGGTATACCTCTAACGTATACCTTGGAGCTCCCCGGATATGAATACGAGTTCGTTGTACCCCCAGAGTATATTGAGCAAATTGTTACGGAAACGTGGGCGGGCATTGCTGCGGGCGCTCATTATGTACTTTCTATGTATAACTACTAACTGATATCAAGTAGATAATAAAATTATATTATGTGCAGAAGCAATAATAAAACATGCAAGTTATTGTTTGTTTAATTTACGCATAAAATAACAACTCTATAATTTACTTCACTACACACCAATTTCAAGTGTTATTTTTTTTGTTATTTATTCTGATATTTTCACAATAGATTCATTGAAAATATTTGTTGTTAAATTGGTAAATGCGATAAACATAAAGGGACAGGTAATGTTGCCAATATTATGATATTATGGCAAATTTTCCCCGTATTACAAGTTGTTTAGGCTATCGGCATAGATTCTATCGGCTATAAACTAAACGTACCTGGACTATTGTCTCGTTGAATTTATTTCTTGTTCAGTCTTATACAGCCACACACTTAAAACGTGATTTTATTAGTGAAGTATATTACGATAGTTCAAATGGCTTATCATCTTTTGTACATTCAAGTTATTGTTTACTGTATATTTGTCCAAAACTCAGAGCATGTTACATTTGAGCGAACTATACAAGCAACATCGCTTCCATATTACAAAATATTGATGACATTGGGATATTGTAAAGGTATTAATTATAAAAATATGTATTTCCTTGCCTATATATCTGTTACGCTACCATAGATTTTTTTAAGCTATTTTTACTGTAAACCTATACGATACCTTATTTAAGATTGCATAACGTGAGCACATTTATGAACCGCTGTGCATTCATAGTTACACTCCACGTCACTTTCTATAATATTAGATTATTACAAAGTAAGAACCTACTTAAGTACCTATAATTTACAGATTTTACACGAAAGAAAATAAACATTTAAATTCAATGTTTTGGAGAGTATTATATATGAAGAACTTGTTGAAATAATTTTATTTTTATAACTGCTATAGATATTTTAGGTACACTTATATAGATCCTGTATTGTTTATTTCTACAGAAAATGTTATTTTCAAGGAATATAAAAGATGGCCAACCACGAAGTTAAACAGAATAATGGACATATACTATAATAGTAATAATGGTAAATAATTGTGCCAATATTCACTAGAAATCATAGCTAAATTAAATGATTATCATAGTTTTTTTTTAATATTATGCTTGTTTTAGATCAGATAAGGGTTTCAAGAGTAGAAGTTGTTATAATAATAAATAATACAAATTGTTTGGCATTGTCTGCTTTTGGAGTTGGTCGAAGAGATTTTGCGGCAACAATATATTTCGCTACAAATATGGTTTTAATATCTTATGTTCTGACTATTTACTCTTGCGATAAAATTAATGAAGACATAATTTCAAATTCAACAGAAGATAAGTCTAAAATACCTTTTTACATATACAAAGTATTTAATGATACAGTGTTTTAATTAATTTGATACTATAATTTACCCTATTTAATGTATTGCCATAATGCCTCGGTGTAATAATATATTTTGAAATATATAGTTATTAAAAAAAACATTATATATTTATGTTGTAAATGTGTTTTAACCTTTACAAAACTATAGACGTATTATAGATTACAGATTAAAAATTATATGTCAAAAAATATCATCTGTGACCGAAGACACAGCAAACGTAATACGGAACGTTATGTTTATTTACGTGCATAAGTCAATCACACGCAAATCACAATAGTCATTACGCACAAAAGTAAAAATTCAAGTGTGATGAACTTTCAACATTTCTGAAGATGTTGTGGTATCTGCCATGGTCTGAGAGCATCAAAAAGAGAGCTTGTAGGTACCTTCTCCAGCGTTACTTGGGCAACTTTCTCGAGGAGAAGCTAACACTTAATCAGCTGAGTGTTGATCTGTACAATGGAACAGGGACGGTATCAGATGTTAGCCTTGACTGCGAGGTAAATATTTATTTAATTATTATTCCCGGAGCTTATCAGTTACATTTTTTCGTCCGAAACTTTAATTTCAATGCCATTCGTACGTCCTTGCCAATTTTAAATGCGCATAATATTTATTCAAAGCAACACGTGTTTCTAATACAATCCGGAACAAAGAAATCTTCGATTACAATGTCTTTACTTATGATTTCATTTGCCGAGATATATCTTGAGTAATAAATTACGTCAAATAACAGGTAACTGGTTACTTAAGAAATCTGTCTCAGTTAACAATATAACAATGATATCTATTGTTATAGGGGGCGAGGTCAATTAGATAATGTAGACATATGGATTTGATCCAAATTGATACTATTTTTATACTACAGTATAATATTTATAACAAACGACATGTTAGTAACTTACAATACTGTAAAAAAAATATTAATATAAAAAAATATTGTTTACTTTAGAGGGACCTAGCAATAAGACCCGCATGTAACCTTGAAATAATTGAATAAATTATCTCTCTTCCTGGTTTTATAACTATGATTTATGTTACAATATTGAGTACTCATGAGTACTCAAGATTACTAATGAGTACTGACTTACATACGTGACATACCCTAGTTTTTAGTCTTTTTGTGTGAATGGTAGCAAAAAGGGTCCCTACTAATGTGCATCAATCAACTTGAATAACAACATAGTTGCAAGATCATGTCAAATAAAGAAAAGTAAAATACAGAATTATTATAAAAATAACTAATCTGTGGTCTGTGGACCACCAGTGCTCCGCATGGGCAAAAATGTGGTCCACAACTCAGTAAAGGCCAAGGTAGCTCAAAATGCATATGATGTTAACAGTCTTGTATTGAATGATAAGAGAACAAAGGGAATGTCTAGGATTGATTAATACACAAAAATCTATCGAGAGAACAGATGCCAAATTTTGCACTTAAAGTCATCAATGTATTATTATATTTTCATAATTCCCTCTTATGTTTTACCAAAATATTTTAGGCACTCAATGAACTCGGCGATGCGCAAAGCTGGCCACTGGAGATAGTGGATGGTCACATGCAAGAGATCACAGTCACCATACCCTGGTCTACATTATTCAAAGATGATTCGAAGGTGGAAATCAATGGGCTATCCCTTACAGTGCAGCCTAAGGTGCGGGTTGAACAAGGTGTGTAAAGAATAAAATATTTAATTCCAATGAAAAAGGAAATTAAATTTACTATATTTTAAACCCAATATAAAATTTACTTCAGAAAATGGCTTTACTGCTTTTTAAAAAGAGAAGATGTTTTTATAGCATATTCAATAATCTACAACTTATAGAATCTACAAGACAATCTTACTACATAATGTATTTATTTAATTCCTAACAAAGACATACTTTAACATTGTAACAAGTACATTTCAAATAAAAAATATAATTGATTACATGTTGTACTTGTCTAGAGTGTTTTACTCTTATTTACAATAGTAAGTTATAAATGATATATTGAGTAAATTTCTAGTTTCTTCAATGTTGGAATCGATGTGGTCTTCAATGTCTTCATCAATGCAGCTAGCAGCAGAATGCCTCCGTGAAGAGGCTGGCCCTCAAGAGTCCAATCCTGTGGAGGGTATTGAGATGTTTGCCCATGCAATTGATTCAAGTAGGTAGCATTCATATTTTCTATGTAGTATCCTCTTAAAATATTTAAAGAAGTTTTTTTAGTTGATAATAATTTTATTATGTTATGACAAAAAATAAACCAAGAACACTATAAGTAATTTAATGAAATTTATTTCCAAAATAGGCAATAGCATGTAATGCAATTTCCTAATGTTCTTGTGTTTTTTCAGTTCTAAGCAGAGTAAAAGTAAAATTTGTGAACACAAAAATAAGAATAGAACATGTTCCTAAAAATGGAGATAGAGGTATCGCCTTAGAAATTCACATTCAAAAGTAAGTCTTAATCTAAGTCACTTAAAATTGCAAAAAGAGAAAGGTTGGTGTATTATATTGGTATTGTATTTAATAAAAACTTTAAAAGACAATCAGAAGTATGGCTGGCTACAAAATAATTCGCTTTTTAGTGTTACTACAAATATTATTTTTTTATTTTACTTAATAAATGATTTATATCAATATAGTGTAACTATTTCACAATATTTTTATTGATTAACTTTTCATTTTAGCATTGATTACTTTGATGAGGCTGGCTCAGAGCCAATGCCAGAAACAACAGATCCAGAAAAGTCCAAAACCTACATAGTTGCTACATACACAAACAAGAAAATCAAATTTACGGGTGTAACCCTATATGTAGATGAATTCCCGTCAAAATTGCGTACGATGGCACCTAGTCTTGCGATGGAGAAGTCAGTTTCTTCCCAAGCAGACAAGTCAGACGGTACCTCAGTTGAGACTCCAGATGCCAACTACCAAAGTACTCTATCAGATGTGTTTTATGAAACTAGAAGTGTTATCTCAACTATAGAATCAGATCCAATAAAGGATATAATAGAAGAAAGGAGTCAGTCTGAACAACCACGGGAAGCGACACCCGAAGAGAAGGCGAATCAACCAGATCCCATACTATTTGCTAAGCTAACAGGCCAACAGGAATTGTCCTTGAAACTGAAACACTCGGAAGAAGTGGAGGGACCGAAAGTGGAAGTGAAAATCTTACTAGGATCATTTGTGTTGTTGTTAACGCCGAGACAATTGCACACGTTGATTGAATTAGTAAATGCGTTGAACCAACCTGATTTAGAAGATACCAGGTCAGTATTAATAAAAATCATACAACATTTTGTAAGTTTTTCTATAAATACCTTCACTCCACTTTAGAACAATTTAGTACGGCTTTAATCTGTATTACTGGATACAATCATCTTGTGAATATCTGGCTTTAGAAAAATCCAAAAGCTAGGTGAGTATTCGGGGAATCAGAAATATAACCTGGGTGATGTCATTTCTGACTTCCGTTTTCATGAGTAAGTTGGCATAGTGATGGATTCCCTGGTGTAACTAATAACACGCAGATGATCAATGTTCAATTTATTTTTCAGTAACATTCCTCTCAGATCAAGTGGTATAAATATGCAGTGCAAACCAATGAAGCAGGCTGACTTCCAACTAATAGAGGCTCAGCTTCTTGGCAACTTGGAACAACAGAGCACCAAACTAACTGGAATGTATGGCTGGTCTGGACCTAGTCTTGGTATGTTATAGCAGTTTTTTTATACAACTAAGTTACATATGTGGTTATCATAATAATCATTGACAGCAAGATGTTTCCAATGTCTTATACTACTTAATGATTATTTAATACAAAAATGCAACACTATTAATGCAATTTTAACATGAATACTAGAAATGTGTCATTAATCGTTCAATAATGACGCCAGTCTACATAACTGGAAAACTAGCATGGAGTCCAGTTCTTATAAAGTAGTAATAACAGCCCATGGATATTTATAACTAACTTTATTGTATGTATTTGTAATACTGCAAGAGTTTGAAGTAGATGAAAGATTACATTGCTGTTGATACTTTGTACCAATCATTTGAAAATAAATCTTGCAGAAGACAGTGAGATGGAAAGCGAAAAGTTCCACCCAATGACGTCAGGTAGTCAAATGGCTGAAAGCTTCACTTCATCCGTTAGCTCGATGAGCACCAGCATGACTTCCAGTATGAACATACCGACGGCGCAGCCACGCATCAAGAGAAACAAGAAAGGTATTAATATATAGTTTTTGCTAAAATGAAGTACTAAATAAAACAAAAGTCCTTTTTCAGAAATTCGTTTCAAAATTTGTTCAGATATCAAAAACACTTCTCTAAAAATATTGTTATATAAGCAAAATGTTCGTATAGTACATAGATTACTTAGTTAAAGGTATCTCTTTATTTTTGTTATATTTTCCAGTTCCCCATATTGATGGAGACCCTACAGCTGAAGTTTCTCATGTGAGCCTCAGAATAGCCTCATTTTCTTGTGTGCTTCTTCATAAGGTGAGAAAAATATTGTCAGTTTATTCATTATTTAGTTGTCATACATCGATAACAGTTAATTTACTAAATAAGATGATGGAGCCAGTGTGATTCGACCAGGGAGGTACCAAAGCGACAGCAATCTCTAGCGTGAAGCTATTCTGAGTTTCGATGCAGGGTGTGAATGCCAGCTAACTTACAATGATGCAACCATCTTAATCTCTCAGGAGTGACAACGTATTTGTGATCGGCTCCACATCAATCACATATTTCTATAGGCGACAGCGCGCTCCTTCTTCAAGTCGTCTGAAAACTTGTTTGCTCCTTAAGTCTTATAAGAAACAAGGAAATACTTTTTTTTTTAGGATATCCTGGTTACTTCCCCAATAAACGCTGATACGATACTGCCGACATCAGCGATCAAAATGCAGGAAGTGTCCCACGATTTCTTTGAGCACATATCGCCTGCTATTCGATTGGACGACATTCCTGCTGTGAACGCTATGTTAGACACGGCCACAGAGAGGAATCATTTGAGGTTTGTGAACAGACATTCGTTGGAATATTTGCCAAATATTTGGCATTAGTGTCATACTTTAGTATAAGTAATATATGCTATTTATTGTTACACGCACATACAATCCCATACTCACAACCACATACATATAAAAAAAAGTAAGTAAGTGTAGTAAAATTAAATCCATCTTTCACTAAGTTGGAGTTAATTTTCGTTGGCATAACCCACTTAATATTAATGTGACATTCATTTCAGTACACTAATACCCCTAAAATTCGTACTTTTACTATAAAAAATAACTGTTTAAAGTTCCATTAAAATATCCCTTTCACGAAATCACGATTTGAAATTACGAATTTTTAAATTACCATGACCAGATAATTTATTTTTATTTTTTAGTTTTATATCAGTAAAGACTGGAATGTACGACCTGACGTCTAATAAAACAAATGATTTTTGTATGTATTTGTTAAAGATATTTAAATATTGTTTGTAGAGTATTAACATCAGATATGAGTCTCGACGGTAGTGAGAAAGTGACGTCACACGGCAGTCAGACCATGTGTGAAGCAGCCATCCGCCATCTATTGGTGCGAGAATGTTTGTACCACCAAGGCGAGGACTCGAGCAATCCACAACATTTCGACTTGATACGTTTTGAGAGTAGAGGTAATATGTAATACAATGAAATTGGAAGAGGTGTTAAACATTTGGTAATGTAAAACTATAAGTAACGTGCCCCGCGGCATATTTTAATCGTAAACTTTTTACAAAGATAAACATCATCTAACACAGCTAAGAGTCAAATGAATTAATAATTGGTTTGACATTGTCAATTGAGGTGTAATTTCATTCACTGGATAATCAAGAAATATGTTTTTTTAACTTAATATTTATTACCTAACTACAAAACAAAATGAACATATCTTTTTTTTTTAAATAAAAATACATTTTTCTACAGAAGATGATGATGCTGCGAGCGGAGGATCATCAAGGTCAAACATAAGAGTGAATTTCAAACAAACATCGAAGTACATGAGAGTATCTGGAGAAAAGAAGCTCGTATACCCTACAACTGACATTGTGTAAGTCAAATTTTACTTAAATATAGACCCGACCCAAGGGGTTATATTACGATAGAGAAATTTTCTAGTTAAAAAAGTTGAAAAAAAAAGATAGTAAATTTACACAATTTAAAAATATGTTTGATGGTGTTTATTCATGTTATTCAGATTTTTCTGACAAAGGGAGAAAGATCATTTTTATATTTATTTATTTTAAAATGTGATTTACTATATTGTTTGTAACGAAACCTGTTTAATACCTGTTAATTAATAAACATGTTCGGTTATTCTTCAACAAAACGTTATAGTAGCAAATGCAAATATAACAATAAAATAAAATAGCAAAAATGTTTTCTTTTTAGACTAAAATGCACACCGTTCTATGTGGATATAGAACTGACAGTACTGGAACGTATGTCGGCAACGTTCTTCGGCGGTCCATCAGCCCCGTCCACGCCCACGTCACCGTCAACGCCCCAAAACCAAGTCAACTTCTCCTTACAGTGCCCAAATCTGAACGCTATTCTCAGGTACCCCTTCCATTATTTTTATGTCATTGTAATGTCTGTCATATATTGAATTGCTTCATTATTACATCTTGTTTCTATTTCACAATGTTATATTTATAATTTTTGCACAACTGTTTCCGTCTTGGCTTATCACACGTTTAGCGCGTAATTTATTATTTATTATAGCACGCGAATTAATGCAATTTTTACCCAATATTTTATAGCCTATATAGAGTTAGCCAATATTTCGTAAAGCCGTTAATACACACACACATATATTGCTAAATTTAAATTAACAGTACGTTTAACATGTATTTGTATTGTACTTAAAACATAGATTTCATAAATATATATTTTTAAAATTAGTAAGGTTTTTTGTAGTACACTGACTTAGGATTTATTTAAACTATGTTTGTACATATTTTAAGTTAACATTTGAGAAATGTAAAACGCTTAGAAAATAACTTATAGAATGACGTTAAAAATAAAACCGATAGGTGGCGCTTTAATAGCAACAAATATATTAAATAAAATTTGACCCACTAAATTCAGAAGTTACATACAATGATAATAATCTATTATTAATGACAATGTTATCAAAAATCTCACAGGTTCCCAATAGCAGACTTGCGGCCGGGTATCAACCGTGAGTTGCGTCGCGTGAGACCGGATTACCTGATGTTCAAGTTCCAGAACGCGACGCTGAGCTGCCAGCAGATACCGAGTGTAAGGCCCCTGCCCACTACCGTCGCGGTGAAGTCCACCACGTTAGACCTTTATTATCATGTGAGTAATCTCAAAGACAATGATTTTTAATTGTATGTCGTTGTCCCCTTAGGGGCTTCACTCTGTTAAATTTGTATGACTTTATTAGGGGGCTACTGAATAGTCATTTTTACAAATAAAAATTTCTGTAATATTTGTAGCTAATTAATTATGTATTTAACCGTTAATTAGTTATAAAAATAAGGAATATTTAAAATTAAATAACATAATAAAATACAGCTTACAAATAACGGAGGTTAGAGATTTGGGAAGTATTTTTAAACACCAAGGGGTCGTGCCACGAATAAGCATGACAACCACTGCTCTAATTATTATAAGTATTATTTCTGCAAAAGCGATTTATTTAGATATTTAATAAAAAACAGACTAGACTAAACAGGTCTTAGGTTTCATTGCTTTGTTTGATGAACACGTAGCCTTGCACTTTTACTTTTATGTTAAACGCCGTACAGTAAATATTTTTCATTATATATTCTCAGGAAAATGACACGTTACCCGGAACACATATCGCTCAAACAACGATGGACGACACGTCGTTTGAGGGTAATATTCTACGCGGAAACACAACCACACCCCTACCAATGTTAGTATGTAGACAAATATTGCTTTCGATTTTGGTTATTTCTTTGTTTGTTATCTATATGATAATTCTCCTTACATAATTGTGCAATGACGATCCGCGTGGCGGAGCGGTCACCATGCCGGTCTGACGCGCAGAGGGTCCCGGGTTCGATCCCCGGCCAGACAGATTTCTAAATGATGAATTTAGATTTCTGTGTCTGGGTCTGGGTGTTTGTGTATTTGTCTCTTTGTGTGTCCATAGCACCCACGATACAGGGAATCCTAGTGTGGGGCTGTGAGTGTAGAAAGCGCTTTTTTTTTAAATTTTTATATATATTTGCCACATTCTACAAATACATATTTATAATGAAGAAAATATTTCTCTTTTGCATAATATTCACATAATAATCTGTGCATTTATAGAACTACATATAAGGAAAGATAGAATTAACATTGTATTGTTCATTTACTTTAATTTAAAGGCTTTAAGAACTTTAACGCTCATTATTCCATCTCCACGGTAACAATGAATAGAATATGACGAAATTTATTGTGTCAGGATATCGGTAACATTCAAACCTAAAGAGAATAACAAGGGCCCATTCGACTCGCTCACCGACGATATGAATTTCGAGCCCAAGAATATGAACCCGATGACAACTTCCATGTACATCATGAACAACTTGAAGAGCACGCTGCCGAGCCCCTTCAGCGGCAAGAAGATGGCTCATCAGAGTATAACCAAACATGAAACTGATACGCAGGGTGAGATCTACATGTGGTTTAATTTAATTAAATTGTGGTTCAACTTAAGTCAACATATCCTAATAAGGCACCTAAGAACCAAATTTAATTTAGTATTGTTAGTATAACATTTATAAATTATACTTTTCGAAATTTCTAATGAATAATCTACTCTAAGCTTCCTCAGATTAAAAATAATTTACCTAGAGATGTTCTGTTTATGTTATTAATATTTATGTCCCACATATGATAAAGACTTTTTGATGTCATACAAAGACTACAGTTCAAACGTTCCCAGTAATTTCGGCATAGGAAAGAGGTTGAAAGACATGCTCGGAAAAGTTAAAACACAGAAATAATTAATATCAATATGCATGTTGTCATTCATATAACGTGTAACTTTATTTCAGGTCAAGAAGAAGAGCTAGTAGTGCCGGGTACGGATGAAGAGATGGCGGAGTTTTCCAGCAGCTCCGTAGAACATGCCGCCATTCATCTGGACTTTAACCTGCCCATACTTAGCTTGCAACTCGAGTATGTAAAATTTTCTGTGATATATTGTGCTCGAAGCAAAATTATAAATAAATTGCTATATAGGGTGTCCCGTAATGCGTATATGTTACAATATGGCCTATCAGAATATTGGCTTTAACAGAAAGTCATTTTTCGGAATCACTTGCATTATTGCATAATTAGACAACTTTCACATCTATGTTCGAAAATGCTTCGCAATTTTTTCAGTTATACCCACACATGATTAAATAGTTTACCATTTCTTTAGGACAACCAGTATACTAATAATATGTAGGGTAGAATATTTTTGACATGAAACATTTTCATCAAGTTGACTAAGAACAAAGCTCGTTCCCAATAAAACCAATAATTTTATAGCGACAATATTCCAGATCTAAGCAGCTGTACGAGATCATATACAACCGCATCAACTCCGACCTCCTGCTGTGGGAGCCTCAGATCGCGGACCAGTACGAGATATCGCCGCCGTGTGGCACCATATACCCCGCCTTTGGCATGTGCAAAGGCACGGGCTATGGTAAGGAAATTTTGAATATGGTTTCGTCTTCAAAACCAATTATTGGGATATTTACGCAGGGCATTTAAATACAGAATATACACAATATTATCATGTTTTTAGTAACTATAAATATTATTAATTTTTTCAATATGGTTAAGAATGACATTCATTAATTCTATTGCATATAATTATTCAAATTGATTATCAGTGTTACCGCTTATCACTTATGAGTTAGGTTTAAAAGGTAAATAGGTCTTACAATTAAATTTAAGAAAAATGTCTACAGATTCTGACTCGGACAGTTCATCTTCGGAAGAAGAAAATCTCTACTACTCTACGTACGACAGTAAATTAAAGAAAGGTCTAAACGCGTCTAAATCCCTGCCCGAAAACAAAGAGAGCGAAACTCATAATTTCTGCCTGACTCTCAAAGTCAATAAAGGCCTACTTACAATCTATGCTCCAGTGAGGGTAAGTCCATAATTATAATAGTAATTATAGAAAAAAGGGTATTTCACAAACTTCATGAATGAATTTTGTGGATAGTTAACTGACACTTGTCTAAAAAAATGGAGTAGACTTTTACGTCGCTACTTTCTATTGACTTCTAATTAATCCGTTACCTAATTCTAAATATTACAGGAGTTCTAATAAGTCAACTCTGAATTTTAAATCAGAATGATGTTAGCTTCCAAATATTAATTTAAATTCATTCACGCCAATCCTTCAACAAATAATTAATGTTATGTACTTTCAGGATAGCAACAAACGCGTGGTGCCAGGTCAAATGGGCGAATTAGTGTTGGAAGCGCACAAGCTGTCCATGTGCCAAGTGAGTGGCCTCAACGGACGTGCTAAGACCGCGCAACTGTGCTTGCGAGCGGGGAAGACTACACTATATCATGAACGTGAGTTGATATGTCCTTATAATATGATAATTAATTAATGTTATATTATGACTAATGTTATTGATAACCAAGAAGAAAAAACAAAAGGTTTTAATATAACTAAGATTAGCTTATTTGGCTTTGTTTTAACGCTAACCATAAAGAAGGGGAAAATATTTGTAAAAATATTTTGTTACAAAAACAAAGCAACAAATAGGAGTGACCCTAATTTATTAAAATGTTGCAGTAATAATAATCGTAATCAAATAACAATAATTAGTTAAATTGATTAAAACAATGATTATTTATTCTCGAAGTTAAGTAATACATTAATATTAATCAACATACGTTATTTAAAGTAGATTCTTTATAGGATCATTTTTAATACATTTTTCAAAAACATTTATAATATGCGTTTAAAAATATAAAAATGTATATCTTTAGCACTACTTACAATCCCTACGGAAAAACCGAACTTGCGTCTGTACGGAATGTCGTTACCATCTCACTTGAAGAGCACCATCTACCCATCCAACAAAGGAGTTATAATAAAGGAAAACTTGCAGCCCAAAGACATGTTCTCTCTCGCACTCAAGACTGAACCAGACAACGAAACTCCATCTTTGAAGGTACGTATATAGTAGGAATAAAAAGTAAAAATAAGAATAAATAATACTTTCGATAAATCATAGTTTCTATAAGAGTTCCAGCTCCAAGAATTATAACAGACTTTAGATAGAGATTGCTATTTGCGGTGTAATTTTGTACTATATTATGCTACATAAAATATATATCTTATATTTTTTTATGAATATATTCAACAGAAACAAAAAAAAGTCCATTTGTATGTGTAAATAAAATTGTTCGCCATACGGCACAAAGAACGATTTTTATTTGCCATAAGACATTCTATAGAGTAGCTTCAAACAATAATTAAGTAAATCTATGTGAAATGAAACATCATTGACCTTATGCAGACAATCTGCATAGCTCTGGGCATAGAGCAGGCCACGCTGCGGCACCGCGGCGACAAGGGCATCGCGTGGCTGACGCAGCTGATGGACGTGCTGGACGTGCTGGACTACCCCGTGCCCGGCTACGCGCCCTCCACCGTACTCTCCGAGCTGCACGTGCACGTGTGGGACTGCGCCGTGGACTACAGGTAGGCCGGCGCTGGGCACCGCGGCGACAAGGGCATAATACCCACTATAACTGATCGCAAAACAGAGAAGCCCGGAAATTACTCCAGGAAATGCAGATTAGTGGAAGAAGGTTCGGGTGGCTATCCTGTATGGGATATTTGCAAAATACCCATGGGGCAACCTAGGAAAGTCGGATATATAATAGTCTATGACAGCTACTATGTGCCTGCAGAGGCGCATTTTCTACTCCTTTATACAATAATACATGATAATAAATGGACACAATATAACATAAAGTCAACTTTTACATATCTTTTCCAGACCTCTATACCTGCCAATCCGAACAGTCTTGACTCTCGGCAACTTCAGTGTATCGAGCAACTTAATACCCGAGACCAACACCTCGTACCTCCGCTTCCTAGCTCAAGAGTGCACGCTACTCCTATCGTACATAACGGGTACCAAGTCGAGCGTGCCCGTGCCGCAAGACGACGAGAAGCCGCCCGACGTGCACAAGGATTATGTGTGTGTTGTGGAGTTGGGACTCTTTGAGCTTTCGCTGCGGATGGAGGATAAGGGGACAGGGGTATGTTAAATATTTTAAGATTAATGCAAACTTTTTCTTTTATTTACATTTTTATAGACGATAGCCCATGCGTGCCGAAACATGTCTGCTTATTTTTATTTATAGTGGTTATTATGGCTATATGCAGTAATATTAAAGATCATATTTATGACGCTAAAACAAATCAGTTCTTTTTTTTATGGCAATCGTTTCCAACTTTTTTACTTAGTTTGGTAGCTATTGATGAGCGTAAAACTTTAGCTACTTTCTGAGCAACTTAATAAAGATGAAGTCATATTTTTAGTCACAATGATTATGATCGAATTATACAATTTTATAAGTAGGGCGATTACTTTGTTTAAAATAAAAAATTAGCTCTTTCCAATGCGAATTATATCTAATTTGCAATACAATTTTTCGCAGTCAAACGACCAGCCGCAAGTGGATCTGAGCGCGTCGAACAACATGGTCAATTTATACACCTGCTGGGACTCCGCGTCGGCGCTGTGCCGCCTGCTCACGTACGCCGCGTCCGACGGCGACTCGCAGCCGCCCTTCGACCGCTCGCGGCACACCAGCATCTGCTCGGACCAGCCGCTGGAGCAGCTCGTGGGTACGGATACTATAGGAGTTTTAGAAGAAATGACCTATTAAAATGTATTTTATATTAAAACATTTCGGTGCTATTCAAGTAAGATTGGTGACGTCTGTTTTCATATACATGTCGGAATCTCGATATGTGCAAAAGTTTTAATTGCAAATAAAATTTGACACAAAAGTAAGAATGTGTAATTTAATTATCCCTGTTGAACACTAAGGCGCCCAATGCCCATATATCTCCAATATTTCCTTACTACGATACGTTACGTTACGTTTTAGGCAATTTTACATGAGAGTTGTAAAGAACAATGAAATAAGTGTACATATACATACATTACCATTTCAGGTCTTGAAGACAGGCCAATAGAAGAAATCAGAGAATTGTCGCCAAGTGAAAAACAACAACTTAACGATCTCATGGCTGAGGCTATGAAAGAAAGCCCCAATACTACAAGTAAGTTATTTTTACTTGCGTCTAATTAATTTCTACACCCATTTCACAAGTATACCAGTATTATTTTTTTCTAATAAATATTCTTATAATTAATCTGACGCATGTATTTCAATTTGTTTAAACCAGTCAATGAACTATAACATAGTAGTAACTTTATACCGATGGGCATTATGCTCCTCTCTTCTTTTTTTTAACTCCCTTCTAACGACACTCGTTGTTCTTCAACAGTGGAAGAAGACGAGTTGCACAGCTCAACAGAGAAGGAAGGCGTTGAAGTATTCTTCTTCCCCGATGAGACCATGAAACAGAGGCTGCCGTCATCGGAAACCATAGACGTGGATACCGGCCCCAAGAGTACAGAGTATGAAGACTTCCAACCAAACACGACGTTAGAAGACAGTCAGGAATCAAAGCCGCCCATAGCTCAAGTTGCGAAGGATCTTGGCGACCCGACGTCCACGCCAAAATCTACGCCTCGGAAGAGTAAACGTAAAAAGGTAAGCCTCTTTACTTAAGAACATGAAATCGAGACTCGACATTCAATTTCAATTTTAGAAGCCTCGTGTTATATCTTTGTCACCATAATAATATAGGTATGCCGAACTTCAATCCGCAACCCCGCATCCTTTGTTCACCCTCAAACAAAATAATGGGTGTATAATATTATAATTTTACAAGGACGAAATTAAAGTAAGTTGAAGGTAAAGTCAAGCGGCAAAAAAAGCTACATTAGATTATAATCTCAACTTTTTTTAAGCAGTTTTTATTGGCATTGTGTAAATTTCAGGTAAAGTCAGGAGGCGATGGCAGTAATACAGACGACGAGTACTGTATAGTGGAACAAACGCCTTACGGGCAGGACAATGAGATGGACGAGCCCGTGGTGAACTGGATCGGGCCCGGCCCAGTCTTCATGACTGACAACCACTTCACTGTGCCTGCAGCAAGGACTGATGTATTGAAGGCACCGAAGAGTTTCCCCATGCCGGTTCTAAGGTGAGTTGATGTCGAGCCTACATATTACGGACAGAACAACGAGATTGTCCAGTTTGATTGTTAAAATAAATAAATGTTTAAATTAAAAAGAAACAGTAATTAGGAATTTATTATAACTTATTTTAACACTGAATAAATCTCCAAGCTTGAGAGTTCTAAACCAAGAAGGATGTAGTTAGCTTTCTACTCTCAGAGGAGACCCGTGGTCAAAATTGGGACAATGACGGATCGATGATGATATCAATTAATTATGTTATTCTGTTTCAGATATACATTATGTGAAATGAGTCTCACATGGCATATGTATGGCGGGACCGACTTTCGACCGGCGGGTGAAGTGGTGCCACCCAAGAAAACCGTAACTATAGAAGAGGACCCGAGGAAGCAAGGTTCACCAACAGCTATCAAGTAAGTAGGAACAGAATATATGTAACTAATCATACAGACATGTGAAATAGAATTTTCTAAGTTTTATTTCATTGGGTACCTATTTTTCTTCCAATCTTTTTAATGTTTTGCAAATTACAATATTGTACATATATATAGGTATTCTATAATCACTACTATATCAGTTCCCATTTCAGAGAGTAAAAATATTGTATGTATGACACATATGTATTTTGAAACCAACATATTTTAATAACAGTCCTTTAATATTAATAACCATAATGTGGCTTATTTTGTACACCTTGAGTACGGATCACTCTTAACTCAATCATATAGTTCCAATGCGGATTTGTAAATCGCATGGGTGCTTCCTATACTATTCAGACATAAAGCGGTCAAATGTGGAAGGCTTTCGAATATTCCACTATATTCCGCATAGTCCTAACACCATGACCGACGTAAATCAGCGGTGGAGTTAAGGCTACAATACGCCCAAATGTATGTGTCAAATAAACAACTAAAGTTGCACCAACTCCCCAGCCGCAGCAAGGAGTACGAGCCGTACGAGGCGGGTCGCGCGGCGGCCGCTGCGTACCGACGCTCGGGCGTGTCCTGGGCGCCCGGCGCCGACCGCGTGCGGCCCCGCGCTCCCCCGCCGCGCTCGCGACCCCGGGGCGGAGCGCTGCGGGACCACCACACCTGTGTCAAGCTGTGCCTCACTAAGGTAATCTTACTAAATGTATAGTACTAATCCCAGCCGCAGCGTGGAGTACTCCCTCATTAGTGAAATTAAGGGACAAGTGGCCTAATTGTCCTGCGATGCTGTCATCAATACTTCCTATGCGCTGTGTACAAACTGTGGGAATTGACTGGGTAAGGAAATCCTCGAAGACTATACTTACACCAAGCGATGAGGTCCCGCTGAGACTGAGGACGCCCTATATTGACTTAAGAGAAGTACTAAGCGGGTGGCGCGGCGGCCGCGGCGTACCGCGCGCTGCGGGACCATCACAGCTGTGTCAAGCTGTGTCTCACTAAGGTAATCCTTCTAAATGTTTACCACCAACCCCAACCGCAGCGTGAGGTACCACCTCTTTAGTCAAATTAAGGGACGAGTGTCCTCATTGTCCTGCGACGCTGTCATCAATAACTAGTGAACTGTGTACCAAATGTGGGAATTGACTGACAAAACACACGGTGGCGTATCGGCACTCGGATCTATCCCAGACAGATATTTTATTAAAGAAGTATATCTAAATATTTTTTTCACTCCCAGGTAAAATTCCAACACGAAGTGTACCCACCCGGCGGTACTCAGGCCTCCCGGCAAACCCTGGCGATCACGAAGATAGAGGTGTTGGACCGCCTGGTCTGCAGCGACATCAACAAACTGCTCAGCCAGTACAAGCTCAAGGACGAGCCGGAACGCAAGAACGCGCATATGGTGAGATGACATTTTGTGAAGTGTTTAATATTGGTGCGTTCACAGGGTGCGTTCATGCAATGTTTATTAAAGTTTATTCGAATGTTCATATTGAGGGTAGTTTCTTAATAAAATTCTTTATGATTTACTAAATGAATAAGAATGACTTTATCTATGAAAAAGCACATTTGCACAAAGCGTAATTGTATTATTTTAATGTAATTAAAATTGTATTGTAAAAGTTATTTACTTTTAAAAAATGCCCTACAATCCCAACGAAATTATTTTAACTTCTGAGGCGTCATTGGATTAGTCTAAATTGTGGGATTAACATAGGTTATATTTTTCAGCAAAAAGGTTTATTTATATTAAAACAATTCTCTATTTAATATTGTAAAGTTTGTTTAAAATAAATAAATTTATTAAAATGCTATTTTCAGCTTATAGTAAAAGCCGTACATCTGCGTACGGACGCGGCGCTCTCAGCACAGGAGTGCTGTTTGAAGGTGTCCTTATTACCGCTGCGTTTCAACCTGGATCAGGACACGCTGGCCTTCCTCGTCGGTTTCTTCTCCAAGCTGGGAACTGATGAGGCTAATGGTGAGATCGCTACTTCAAACGTTGCTTTACGTTGAAAACCATGGTAATCGACCCAATTATCCATAAAGTAATAGGGCTTTTTTGGCAAGCGGTTCAGGTCTAAAAGAAAATACTTAAAGCCAAATTTACCTAAACGGGCCAAATGTAAATTAATTCACTGTTTCACAATATATATTTTTTTTTTTAGGAAATTTTAAAGAATGATATGACACGCGGAATATGATTGATTATACCGTGTAATATCCCGTGCGATATCCCTGCAAAGGGTTCTAAGCTCATCCCAGGTAGTCAGGCAACATATCTATTTATAAAATAATTAGAATGAATGCAACTTGTATTTGTAGATGACGATACAAAAAGCGTGAGCGGCCTATCGACGGACTCGAGTGGTTCCCGGCAGACGACTCCGACGCACCGGCCGCCAGTGATGAGCATCGCCAGCCATTTGCGAGATCCGCCGCCCACACCTACATCACTCAGTGATGCTGACGCCTTGTCGCTCAATGAAACTAGTAAGTGATGATTCAAATTCAAGGCATTCAACAAAATAAAAAAAATATATAAGTAGAGTCCGCGCCTAACTGCTAGTCCACTCCGAACATAGAAACGAGTCGCGTCGCAATAGCAAATAGTAGATATTAGCGGTGAGAGACGGACGTGTCGCAAGTGCACATATTACAAGTAGATAGTTTCCTTGAGTTCCAACCCCTTGCAGTCAAATCAAGACATAAATAAAATACTATGTTACTTTTTAATTTTTTTCATTATTTTAAAATTACATTGAAAATTAAATGATCAAGATTTTATTGATTATAAACGAATCAACTTTAATTCTAACAATATTTTCGTCATCATTTAGTGATCCGCAACGACGAACCACTAATGGAGACGTACGAAGCGGAACGCCTCGTATCTGAGAACCTGATACAGCTGGAGGAAGACTTCCAGAAGCTCGGCATCCAAGAGAAGCCGGCCACTAAGCAAACGGTAGACACTGATCCGGTTGACGACTCACCGATATATTTCAGGTTGGTTCTATCTGGCTATTAACAAAATATCCACACTTATCCGACATATCCGAGAACGATCCCTGACTAAGCTGATATCTAAATAATTCGGTTTCTGTTGCCGAGTGTAGGTCTTAGTGTATTAGATTTTGTGTCTATGTTACGATTCTGCAAAGTTTTGCGTGGAGCTTTACATGTAGGAGATTTTCAGATATTAATTTAACTCGGTTATGGATTAGTGATAAGGTTAAGTAAGTTATACTAATACTAAAATGGCGAATTAAATGACTAATTATTTTTTTATCCCACTACGCAGGGTAATGTTTTTGAGCGTTTATGTATGTATGTCTCATACTTTGACATGCCTTACAGCTCGAATGACGTGACGGATTTTAACATATGAGATGTTGGATTCGTGTAAATTGTGGAAGTGACCATAGATAATATTTTTAAGTAGTCTGATTTTTATTTTTATAATAATAGCTAGTAAAATAATACACTTCATTTCCAGACGCGTAGTATTCTCCCCCGAAGTGCCAATCCGGCTGGACTACGTGGGCAAGCGCGTAGACCTGTCCGCTGGGCCCGTGGCCGGCTTGCTCATGGGTTTGGGACAGCTCAACTGCTCCGAACTAACGCTGAAGAGGCTCGATTATAAGTGAGTATATGTAGTTTGTATTTATTATTTTCAGAGGTAAATTACTCAAGTGTAGTATATTGGTAACCAGTAATGTTTGTGTTAAAAAGAATCTGGTTTATTTTATCAACTTACTTATAGTAAAGTGGACTCCTTTCATTAAAGTTAAAGTAAAAAGTACATTTTATTACTTTTAATATACCATCCCGATTTTTATTAAAACATGGCTTGATTTATTTAATAAAAGTAAACATATTAATTGTGTTGGTATGAATTACAGATTAGGACTGCTAGGATTAGAGAAATTAGTGCAGTGGGCTCTGCACGAATGGTTGTCGGACATCAAAAGACATCAGTTACCCGGACTGCTTAGTGGAATTGGACCCATGCATTCCTTGCTTCAATTAAGTAAGTTAATAATTTTATGTTATAATTAATAAAATTGTACTCTATGAATAATATTGAATCTTGATAGAACTCATTTATTCCATTATGATACAAGTACGGCCTCCTTTTAGCATTTGACTGCCAAAATCCGTATCTCAAGATAATTATAGATATTTTTTACTCTGATTAATAACAGTAGTATGTGGAAGAATGTGGAGTTGCAATGCAACGTTGCAACAGTAGAACCGTTGTTCTATACGTAGTTGAAAACAGAAGTCCATGCATGGCTGTGGCAATGTTATGAAAAATCTAATTGTATTACAGTAACGGGCATCCGCGACCTGGTATGGCTCCCTGTGGAGCAGTGGCGGCGTGACGGGCGGCTGGTGCACGGGCTGCGGCGCGGCGCCGCCTCCTTCACCGCGCGCACCGCCGTCGCCGCGCTCGACATCACCGCGCGCCTGCTGCACCTCATACAGGCAAGTGTCGCACTGCACCGCGCTAGTGACGTCACGCCGGTGAACAACGGCGCGTGACGAGAGGCTGTGGAGAAGGACGTGTGACCTGGGACTTTCCGTAGGCGATATGTAGTGGTGGCACTTGACGAGTGCTTCTGTTTCGAGCGCACGCCGCCGCGCGCGTAAATAATTATCATATGCGCGAGGACCTATAGCAAAACATATAAATAATTTCAAATTAAATGCTTAATTGTTATGTTTATGGTGAAACCCGAAACATTACACATTAGATTGAACTGTACATTTAATAATATTTTATTTGTGTAATTTTATAAATCTTTATTCTCCAGGCGACAGCAGAAACCGCGTTCGACATGTTAACTCCCAGTCCGGCGCTACAGCTGCCAGAGATGTACGACCGTCGAGAACGACGCCGCCGACGTCGCCGCGACCCCGCCAGGCACCCCAACGATATCCGCGAGGGCGTGGCCAGCGCGTTGATTACTGTGCGAGAGGTTAGTAGTATTAAGTTTGTTTGATATTTTTATAGATTATTGATTGAGATTTTTTTTGTACATGTTAAATGTTAAATTATTATTGTGTATTTTAGTAATCGACAAATATCTTAAATTTATTTTTTATATTATTAACATACTCCATTTAATCATTTGCGGCCACGAGTTCGTTATACCGATCTGTCACGCAGAGGGTTCCGGTCCGATTCTAGCTACAGAAATATTTCAGTTATAATTAAGTTTTACTCTGAATTGAATTATTATTTGAATAACTTAAATTCTATTATAATTTCATTCTAAGCCAATTCATCATGATTGATTGTTTAATCTTCTACTACTGTAATATTAAGATCTTTGTTATTAAAAATATTTTCTAATTGTTACTTTGATTAGCAATAAAAGCGTGTTTTTTTTTAGTTTGTTTAAGACTATTTATTACAGATTATTTTTGGGTATTGTGTTAACATGTTTTATTAAAAAAATCTATAAAGGAAATCTTTAAATTTCTTAGATCTCACTATTTCTAGTATAATTGGAATAAAAAAAAATGAATTGTATTTATAAAAATATTTTGTGTGTCAGGGCATAGCGGAGCAGGCGGCGTCGATGGCGTGGGCGTGCCGGCGCGGGCACGGCGCGGGCGTGCTGCGCGCGCTGCCCGGCGCGGCCGTGGCGCCGCTCGCGCTGGCGGCGGCGGGCGCGGCCGACGTGCTCGGCGGCGTGCGCGCCGCGCTCGCGCCCCACGCCGCGCGCGACCACGCTGACAAGTGGCGCGCTAACACACACGCTGGTATGCTCACGTGTTATTAATAGAAGTATATAAAATACTAGCTGACCCGGCAAACGTTGTTGCCATATAAATAAAAAATGTTAAGGGTGAACAACCCTTATCACTTGGGGGTATGAAAATAGATAGCCGATTCTCAGACGTACTGAATACGCATATAAAATTTGGTGAAAATCGGTAAAGCCGTTTCGGAGGAGTACGGTAACTACTTTTTGAAGGTGGTAGAACCCTTTGTGGTTCGACTCCGGCGGTTGGTTCGACACCGCCACACCTATGTCTACCTAATAACAGCAGTGTTAGGCTCTGCTGTGTTCCGTTTTAAAGGGTGTGGTAAGGGAGACATACTTTTCCGAGGCGTCCCAGCTTACTCCTCAGGGGTAGCGGCGCATCTGTGGCCGATCTCAGGTAGGAATATCTAATACCATCTGGGGTTGATTACAGATGTCCATGGGCGGCAGTAGCAACTTACCATCAGGTGGACTGCAAACTCGTCTGAAACTCCTATATTATAAAAAAATATATATGAACATCTCTTATGACAACAGGGTTATGATATATATATATACGGAATATGTTCACACATCGTACGTGTCAGACATGGGCCGAAACAGACAACATATCATTCTAAACAATGCGCACATACTTATTGATATCGTAACACGACCGCGCAGATATGGGCCATGTCGATGTAGATGAGCCTCAAGGCCTGAGGTGTTTTATTTTGAAAGAAGTGATAAAGATGCGATGCTTGTATGAGGAGCTCTGACTTAGATTCTTAAAAGTAGAAAAGCATCAACTATACCCTCAGGTAGGTCTTTATCCCTACCGGATGTTGATTACGGATGGCTATAAAACCATATTTGATACATCAATCACACATTCATCATGCTACAAAAGTTCATCACAGTATTCTACATACTTAAATTTACTATACTGTATATTTATTTCAGATTCAACAGAATAGCTCCCTCTACCCGATCTCTGGACAACAACGTACATACTCAGCGGTGTTGGTTCATTTAGGTTATAATTCATTGCTCAGTTCAACTGAACGAAACTATTATTAATTTTTGTAACACCAATAATGTATGTAATTAGGAGTTACATTTTACATAGCCTTTAAATTATTTGTATTTATTTTACAATATACTGTAATGTAAATGAGTCAGCCAAAACAATACAGATCAGGTAAGTTTTATTTAAGAAAAATACAAAAATGGCAATATTATGAGTACAATTCTGTATTCATGAGAAAATTATATGTGATATATTTTTTATAAAAAGGTACAAATCTTCCATCGTGCGTCTATTAATTACTCTTTTGGGCACATTATAAAGATTTTGAGGGCGCAGCATTGCCCCACCAATTTGATAATGCTTGCTGCAATAAGAGAATTATCACGATTTTAAAATATTCTTCTAAAAATATGAATGGTGCTTGTTTTAAAATATTGGTATTGCATTTTAGAGCATTTAGCGGCTTTATAAATAAGTTCGAAAGAAAAAAAATGTAAATATTTTTACTACTTAATTTTTAAAAAATTGGAATGATAATTGGGTGCCATGACAAGAATGTGGTTTGTTTTTTCATTAGATGTTTATTACGAATACCAAGTGTGATCAGTCTATTCATCTTTATATAAAATATTGTTGATTTTTGACTCACGGAGAGTATCAGACTTATGGGTTGGATTGGGAGTACTATTAAATGATTATTGTAGTAATCATAGAAGACCAACCTCAGACAGCAATATATTTTATATATTTAAAGCTATGTACCTATACCTTCGATTTTAAATCACCCTAGGAATCTGATATTCTCTGTTTAAATCGCAATTTTGAAGAATTTAGTTACATATGTATATGTTTATTCTTTAATGTTCCAGTATAAGTAATTCCTATGGTAGAGAACAATTATTATTAAATAAAGGCTTTCAATTTTAGTAGGTTATCAAATTGAATTTGTAATCAAAGCAGACATTCTTTTTATAGTACTAAGTAAATAAAAGCTACCAATCTTACTTCAAAGTTTTATTTCGGTTAATACTAAATCTATACAAACTGTTTAACTTAAGCTTCCTTCTCAACTGTCTCCTCGGGATACTTATCATTGAGGAAACTCTTTACTTCTCCATACTCTGCTTTTAGATTGAGTCTGATGCTTTCATGATTTCTATATTTTTCATACTTCTTAAGGAATATGGTGTAATGGGGCATCTTTTCGTAGAATCTAGGCCACTTCTTTTTCTTCAAAATGACCCTGTCATTCATGACATACTGAACAAAATCTAAGGTTTCATCTTTTGGGATCTCACCCTTAGCTCTCACTTCAGATGGACTTGCAACAACCTTAGGATAGAATTCGTTTTCAGTTCTGTATTCAACAAGATGAAGTTTCTTTTCTTCTGCTAGTTGTTGGTGAGTTCTCTGCGAATTTTATGGTAAAATAAGTTTAGTAAATAAAAAGTTCTGGCAGAAAACCCTATAATTGAGAACTCAATATTCTACCTATGTATATTAAATATGCTACTTAAAATAAAATGAAAATTCCTCGAAAACAAGAGTATAATCAATAAAGTAAAGATTCCATCAATAAAAGTACTTTAACACCTCATATATTCGTGAATCCAGATTTTAACATGTTGTATTTGTTGCATGTATGCAACCTTGTAAAGTTATAATGCAACACATACCTGCTGTAAGAGTCCAATGAAGAATGCTTTGACAATATGCTGCACATTATTAGAACCTTCCAATTTGGCATAAAGATCTTTGATGCCAATAGCTTGGCAAATTTCCTTTATAGCTCTGTGGACCTGAAGCCCATGTCCTTGATTTTTCGGTTGCACATATATTTTCGTTTTTCCAAAGGCAGTAAAGAAGTCGTGGAAAACTGAAATAAATGTATTTTTTGTCTAGTTTTATAAGTGTCAAAATGTGTAAATATTAATTGACGTGTAACCATTGCAGCTAATAGCAAAAATCAATCCTTAACTTATGAAAAAGCTGCCAGAATTATGTTTATTGCAACCTCTCAAGACAAAAAGTAAAAGGTAATATGAGTTATATCCACAGAATTTTAGTCAATCCCTGGCTTTTGGTGGAATCTGACCAATAACACCTTACTCATTGATTCCATTCATTGTTTTATTAACTTCTGGCATAATTCATATTTTTAGAGCCATTTACGATGCTGGCAGTATCAACATAATTCTCCTGTGTATAGCCTATTATTTCTAACCAGAGTCTCTATGTACAAAAATAACTAACTTAATCTCTTTTACACAGTATAACCAACTTACTTGTGTGTCCATTATAAATCTCAAAATGCATCAACTTCTTGCCGGCTCTGTTCTTAGCTTTCCTGAGGGCTGCGCTAGCCTCCTTTGCTGTTCCTAAACCAAATCCAGCCAAACCTTGCCCATTACCAGTCACAACCTGGTAAAAATAAAGTGCACAAAGTAAGAAAATTTGCAAAAAAATAAAAGAACTGTTATTGAATGAGAGCTTCTAAACTTGCGATTGTAGCCTCTTGAAATGTGTACAGTGCGAGTTGCTTTACCTAAAATGTGTAAATAAAAGGTGTTTTACCATAGCCTGATAATTCCTAGTGCGCCCAAGAGTTCCTTTCATTAAAAGTAAAGATCGTAGTTGAAGAACTTTTGTATCAAACCCAGTAAACTCTTCTGCAAAAGTAAAAAATATTGTAAGAAATAACTGAGAGGTAATGTTCAAATAAATTATTGACACTTATTTTTAATAAATAGTAAGAGAGATCTACCAAATTTTATATGCCATGGAATATATCGACGGTCCCTACGTATAAAGCGACATGTCAAAAACGTAGGTTTACAGGAGAGCGTAATTAATGTTCAAACCACTCTAGAAATAATTCTCTATACAATTCTAAAAATATTTTTTTTATAATGTTGCTAGCTTTCGAAAGTTTGTACTAGTATTTTTAAATATTGATTTTTTTATATTTACCAGAAAAACTGACAGATGACTGTTTCTACGTGAAAAGGCAAATAAAAGTATGCCAGATAAGTCTGAGATACAACTTTATACGTAGGAAACATGAAAACGGTATTGATATGTTACTCAGATTTTACATTGATATCTTAATTTTGTAGCTTAGAATAACGTTTTTTTTTGTGTTTTTATTTATTATTTATAGCGGAAAATATGCTTTTATGCATCGTACAAAGCGATAAGTATAGATGTCCGCATTTACGACACCTATTTCCTGTAAATTTTATACTTGTTCTCTTATACGAATGGTAAATCTAGTAAAATACATCATATTTAAAGAAAAATATTATATAGGCATACACGTATGGACAATCCAAAGCCATATATGCAATAAAAAACTGCAATTTTTGACATGTCGCTTTATACGTAAGGACCGTCGATATATGCCATCATGAAGCAAAAGATAGAGCATATTAAATAGATTTCAATTCCCATAACCTAATAAATAATGAAACTATAAAAAGAACTAATATTACCTTCTCCAAATGAATCTGGAGGTCCAATACTGCGTCCGGGCATTTTGCCACCTGACCATCCTCTCTCAATAGGATTTAATCTAAGACGTCTGAATCTTGTCATAGAATCTCTTAGCTTTATCAATTTCTCCATTCTGAAAGTACATTGAAGAACCTTAAAAATAGTGTTTTTTAACTGAGTTTAATCCTTAGGTTTAAGTTCTTAAGTTTTATTACATACAATATCTAAAATAAAAAGATTAACAGAACACATGCATGTAAGACACATTTACTTATAACTACACACTTTGATTTTATTAAGCATTCAATTAATTTTTTCAACTTTAAAAACAGGATTCCATGGACTCACGATGACAAGTACACTTACACCCAGACTAAGAACAAATACATAATTTAGACCTTGTCCAGCCAACTCTTGAACCCTCTGCATACTTGTAATGCACAAGTTTCATATATCATAATATATTCTTCCTATTTAGATGTGAGAACTAAGCTAGTCCTTGATGACAAAGATAATAAATAAATCTAATGAATATATTCATGTAATGTTACCTTTCCGGGTCATCTGGCAAGCGTTGCTGCTTCAACAGCTCTCTTCCTTTGATAACGGGAGCAGACAAGCCTGGCCACAGCATGTTGATGCGACCCACACCAATCATTTGCCCCCGATTCAAATCACGGATCCGAATCCGACCAGCTCCCTTACCACGTCCCTTCTTCGCACCGGCATTACTTACTGATGTAACTGACTTCCATAGCTTTTCCGCTGGCACTGACGAAATAATAAAAAGTTATTATTAAAGACAGTAGTAGGAATCATACAGTGATAGTATAGTGGTTAAGAAACTCGGCCTCTCTATCGAGGGATCTGAGGTACAAATCCCAGCCACGCATCTCAGATTTTTCAAAATTATGTGCCTATTAGAAATTAATTATCACTTGCTTAAACGATGGAAAACATCGTGAGGAAACCTGCATACGTGAGAGATTTATAAAAAAAAATCTTAAAGGTATGTAAAGTCTACCAATACGTACTTGGCCAGCGCGATGGACTATGGCCTAATCCTTCTCATTCTGATAGGAAACCTGTTCCCAGCAGTGGGACAGTAAGGGGATGCTGATGAGTAAGAATCATTGGGAGTAAATAAATAAATTATACGTTTAAATATATAGAGATATTATTCAAATGTTTACTTACGTTTATTAAAGAAATTCACACAAGCAACTGCAGAAGTGTTGAAGTTTTTTAGGTTATAAGTAACATTGTTTTGATACAGCGGTGTCTGGTTGAGAATAGTTATAAGAGGTTTGTTTACCAGATGTTTTAGTGTTAATAATTTTGTCGTCATTTTATAGACGTAAATAGAATATTGCTTAAATTCAATTTAAATTCTCATTATTATCAAGTGAAGTTCCAGCTGACAGTTTTGTATCCTATTATTTTGACGTTTGGCAAGAGACAGATAACTTATATTGTAGAGTTTGCAACAAAATAAATATGTACTCTGAGATTTTATTTAAACATCATACCAATTTACATTTAAAATACCGATTTTAAATAGGGAATATGCATGTGATTTAGATTTGCTTGTTATTTTTTTCCTCGGTACATTACGGTCCTGAAATTACATCTAAGCCATTATTTTTTCTTTATTCCGTGTTAAATTGTTTAAAACTTTAATCGAAAATCGTAAATTATGCGCGCGAAATTCAAATTTGCAAAAAGCATTCCCATTGGTCGAATCGAAAAATGACGTCACATAGCGTGTTACGATGTTTATCGGCGTCGATATTCAAACTGTTTGAGAGAAAAATTGTTTTTGTCTATATTCCTACAGTGTTATTTATTACCTAGTGCGATTTTTCTACATAGTATTATTAGGAATAATCAAGAACAATGATTGAAGTTAGTTTTGTCAAAGCACAATCGGACTATTTACCTAAAATATGCAAAATGAATAAACTGGTTTTTATGCATAGGTCAATTTGGAAATATTTAACTGATCATAACTTATTATGTTAATATTCTTTTTTTTATAATATAGGAGTAGCAGACGAGCATACAGTCCGCCCATGGACATATGTAATCAACCCCAGATAGGATTAGATATTCCCACCTAAGGTCGGCCACAGATGTGCCGCTACCCCTGAGAACTAAGCTGGAACGCCTCGGAAAAGTCTATCTCCTACCACACCCCAAACCAACCTCCAAACCGGAACACAGCATCACCTAACACTGCTGTTATTAGGTAGAAATAGGTGTGGCGGTAGTGCCTCCGGAGTCGAACCACAAAGGGTTCTACCACCTTCAACCAATCACCTATCTTCACCTATCTTTATAATATTATAATAGATTATAATGCATTTTGTGTGTTTCAAATGATAGTATTTGTTGTAGAAGTCGATAAGTACCTAACGAAGTAGATGATCAATGCAATGTTTTAAAATCATTCACCTAAAATTATTGTTTGTTCCAGTAAATACAAATGTTAATGCGATTTTGGAGATACTATATCTGTTTTCTATAATCTTGCACCACATTTTTCGTATTTTCGCATCTTTTGCAAAAGAAAAAACACTATATAATGTATTTATAGTTTATAATAATGGTTTTGCACAATAAGTGCAGGAAATATTTATAAAATGGTTATTTAGCCTTTCCCATGATGTGAATAGCGATGAAACCTGAAAATGTTTAATAATACCTTTATGTGCATACAGTTATCATCAATATTATTACAAATCACGCTACGTGACGTCATTCAAAGAGCGCGTAAAATGGCGGCGTTCAAATGTGTCAAATTTTATTGAAACTTTAAATAATTTTTAAAAAAATATTTCAATCACTAATAAAATTGTTTATATTTTTTACTATGTTAAAACGATGTGATAAGTGGTTTAAAATAATAAAATAAAAATGTGCATATTCCCTATTATTAACGAAACAAAAAATATTTGTTATTATTGTAATAGATATTTATGGTAGAAAACTAAATTATAGCATTATTGATTGCTGAACGTAACCATCGTCGCCATTAACAACAATTTTTGACAACTTTCTTTACGTGGCTGACAGTCTGACAGATCGAATCATCACATATCTCCATAACATCAAATAAATAATTTTTAGTTTGCTTAAAATCCTGGATTTACCAAGTTTTATGTAATAGGCACACAAAAACTGTAAACATGGGACTTTGTAAGTGCCCTAAAAGAAGGGTTACCAACCAGTTTTGTTTCGAACATAGAGTAAATGTTTGTGAATATTGTATGGTGACCAATCATCCTAAGGTTTGTGTTTCGGTCAATCTGGTATTGTAATACTTAATATTATACATTATTATCATTTATGTCTTTTTTCAGTGCATCATTCAGTCATATCTTCAATGGTTGCAAGATAGCGACTACAATCCCATTTGCGAAATTTGCACGAAAAGTTTGACAGAGGGTGAATGTATCCGGCTTACATGCTACCGCAAGTATTCACATATTAATAGGTTCATCGCCTACAGAAATAATTATAGATAACATTAATGTGCCTTTTATGTAGTAATATATGGATAACAGAATATTGTACTTATTTATAGAAGAAACAGTCAATAATTTCTATACATATGGATAGAACTTGAGTATATTTTCAAGATTTTAGATTTTACTTTGACTATAACTATTTATTGTATATATTTTCAGATGTATTCCACTGGGAGTGTGCTGAATCACGGTACCGAGCCTTGCCTCGAACAACAGCACCTGCTGGCTACCAATGCCCTTCATGTGCCACTCCGGTGTTCCCACCACCTAACCTGGTGTCCCCTGTCGCAGATGTGCTTAGAGAGAAGCTGGCTGGAGTCAACTGGGCCAGAGCTGGTCTTGGATTACCTTTGGTTAGTACCATAGAAGCTTGATAAAAGTAGAAAATATGAAATAAAATTCTGGTGTTTGAAATCTGCTTAAGTGTACATTGTCAATATCCTGCAATCCTAATAACATAAATTTAAAACTTTTTTTAAGGTTTGTCTATGGAGTTAACTTTATTTATTATAAAACAGTTTCTTGCCTGCAATCTGGCTATATAGTATATATTTAATTAGTAAAATATGTGTAGTATTTAGCTCATAACCTTTATATTATTTGTTTCAGCTGTCTGAAGATCAAGACCTAAAAGGTGCAGCCAGTAGACGAAGCCAGTCACCTATGGAGCAATCCCCATTCTTCCAAAGCACTGTTGACAGCCATCGAGGCACACCAGTCGGTGCAAGTGATGATGAAGCAACAAACAGATCAGCTGCTAGCACACCACATTCCATTGTACAGATTCCTGATGAGCCAGTAAACATTTATGATCATACTGTTAAGCGAGATAATTTACAAGGTAAATGACTGAAAATGTGTATCATGTTTTGTGTTGAATGGATTCAAATAGCTGTATAGTCTGTATGAATTCAACTGCTCACTGTTGCTACATAAATCTTACATAACTACTAATAAGATTTAGTCCTGACTGAAGCCAATTATGATTTTTTTGTTAGACTAAAATAGCATGCTAATCCTAATATAAGATCCAATATCTTTTATTAGGATTGCCTAAAGATGTCCTTTTGGGGAATGTACAATTTTGAAAATAATAACATTGTTAATAAAGAATCTTTATTTTTATACATTTCTAGGTGGTCAAGCTTCAAGGAAAGGTTTTAAGCCCACTGAACATTCCAGGATTCAATCGCCTTATGATCATGATGAGAATAAATACAAGCAGAAGTCAACATTTGCTTGGATCAGTCGTTGGTGGAAGTGAGTATAATACTCCCTATACCTTTTGTAGTCCTCCGATACTATATTGTGATATAACATTTATTTATGATATAGACAGTATGTAAACAATCTATATTATTTTACTTAACTCAATGATATTATTCTATATAAAATAGGTAGAATTTCTTTCTTCAAGCAATATTTTTAATTGCTTATGAAATAATAAATTATTTGTCTTTTACCAGAAATTCTCTGCCATCATCAAGAGTAAGGCGAGGGGGCATTTATCACCGCTATTGCATCATGTTACTGGTGGTACTGTTAATTATTATTCTATTACTAATATTAAGTTATAGAGATGTTGATCAAGATAATCCTTTTGGAGCAATCCAGGATGACGATAGAAGGATACTTCAGAAAAACTAAATCATTTATCTTGTACACTAATTAATGTATTTATGAAATCAAGCAATGTTTAATTAAAGTGATATGAATACTTTAGGTATGTATTTAATTGTTCAATAATAACTTTTAAACCTCTGAAATGCTGTACAATTTTAAGATAATAAAAGTATTAAATAGATACATTCCGTGTATATCATTGGAAAGGTACTGAAAACAAGCACTGATAACATGTTACAAGTTTTGGGTAAATACAATAAACTTAGTAAATAGAATACATTTACAAAATTTGAACACAAGTATTGACATCCTTATCTAAGAACATAGCAGAAAATATGTCATTATAAAAATCGGGATAATATTCACAAGCACGTTGACAATCAGGCATCCAATTGATTTCCAAAAGTTTAGGTTGGATTACACTTTCTATTTTTTGGCCCTGCCAGCTAAGCATTATGTCTGCAGCATATAAAGCTCTGGATTGTGGGCTTTTTCCAATACCACGAGGAGGATCTTTCGATGTTGCAGCTGAGAATAGCTCAGATAACATGGAAAATATAGATTTTTCAACATCTACCCAATCATGATTGGGATATTGCTTACTCCAGGCTTCTTTGAAGTCCGCACATAATAATCTAAATAATGGTGCACCATCATTATAATTCATAACAGTAAAATGCTTTTCATAGTCCTCAAAATCATTTAAAGCAAAAGGTTTATTTGAAAATCTTAGAAAGAAATTGCTATACACATAAACTTCAGTGGGATTCACTGACTTCAAAAGGATTACATAACGTATATCAAATTTAACAAGACCAATATCTGGTCTATCAAATAGCACCGGGTTAGAAATGTACTTTTGAGCAATTTTTGGCCCAGTCAAAGGCAACCTACACAAAAAGAACACATTATCGGTTATGTAAGTATCTAAACCCCTGGCTAGATTATAAGGCTTACAGATCCAGTGGTTATCCAAACCAGCTTGTTCTCTACGCATGTAGTTTGTGACTAGGTGGTACAGCTCAGTCTTCATATTGAATGTGGTTGGGAACCAAACTGGTTGGTCCTCATGTTCATCTTCAGGCGGACTACGTTCATTTGAGCACCGTCTTGCTACCAGAGCCAACAAATCCTTAATTGTGACAACATATTCAAATGGAAATTGATTAACAAATTTATGCGGTGAATTTTCACTTAGTTCCTTGTAATCTTTGAAGTGATTTATATACCATAAGATATCCGCATCAGTCTCATTATCAACTATTTCAAATTCAGGGTGTGTCAGATACTGATTTACATATTCATATTCAGAATAAACCTTTAGTTTCCCTGAAATTGACTTTTCTTTTGTAAAATCTGCTGCTGGAACCGATTCAACAATATGCCCTTCCAAAAAGTATTTTGAGGATGGTTCTTTAATTTCAACTTCATATTCACAATAACCTTCCCAAGGTAGTAGCATTGCCTCCCTTTGAAGGCCTGTATAATCTCCTTCTACAAAGTTCCTAGTAATAGGACAGCCCTCAGCGACGTCTTTTACTGGGAATAGTAGAGTATAAGTGAGTTGTTCTGGTATATGAATAAAAGGCACAGCACGGAAATTGTAATTATCGGAATGAATGATTCCAGAACCCAGTTCGTCCATGACATACCACATGGGTATTCTTTCCTCAACCGAGAATTCACTGCCTCCTATTGTGTAAGTGTGAGCATACTTCCACATGCTTTTACAAACCTCCTCTATTTGCTCCTCTACACTATTAGCAGTGATTTGCATTAAATTGCACATTCTTCCTAGAAGACCTGGCACGTTTCTTAGATTACTTCTGATACTGTTGGCTTTAAAGGTCCACGCGTGGTCTATGAGGTAAACGTGACTGGGATCCGATGGCTGGATGTCTCTTGTAGCGAAAACGCTCCAGAGAGGATCGTAAGGTGTTTGATCGCCATCTTCATACTCGATTGCAGCTAGTTGAAAAGATAAACCGGCGTCGAATATTTGGTCGGTCAGCTTTTTACATATCGTCGGCCAAAAATGTTCAGGCACCCCAGAGAGAACGAGTTGGGGCTTATGCTCTGCTAAGAATGTGTTATATTTCAATAAGCCATCCATCGTAGAACGGTGATGGAAGATTACAGAAAATCGATAGGTCTACGAACCTTCTTTTGATGCCCCTCCCTGTAGTCTGCCTCGAGTGAATAGGAAATTCTAAATGGACTGAATGAAGACAATATTTCTGAAATCCTAATCGTTTTTTAGTCACCGGCTGATTCTGACATCTGACAGTTTCCATGACGTAACGATTTATACATTTTTAAAGTGGCTATGGCATGGATAAATAGCATACACAGTCGTAGTTTACAAAATATCAAATCTTGTTTACAGAAAATTAACGTGGAAAATAAAATTTCTTTATAAATGTCCAAATTTCATATTATGTAACTAAAACTTTTTTAGATAACACTATTGTTAGTTTTTCTTGTTCCGTGGTGTATGCACACTAAGCAAGTCGTTAAATTGGTCAAGCAACTGCCAGAATACATGTAGAGGGGCTTTGCCAATATTGACGATACGGCACTCCAGTGATTGAATTATATTTGTCGACCCTTAACCGCATTGACGCGTACATAATTTTATTATAATATCGTTAAGATTAGGAACAAATATAATACTGCCCGCTCGAAATGTTGTAATCGCCGCACTGTATATGCTTTTACTATTTCAGTGTATAAATTCAACGAATTCGAAAGTTCCTATTATAATATTTGAACGAAACAAGAAAAATAAAAGCCGAGAGCAATATTTTGAGTCAATTTATTTATCAGCATTGATTACATGCTAACAACCTTATCAGGGAACATTGATGTTTCTTACTGTCTAATTATAAGTTAAGTATTTGATAATAATATAAGAAATCACATACATATAGATATTCTAAAATAAAAATTAACTATACAAAGTTAAAAAGCCAAACTAAGGCCACCACATTGGTTCTTGTCTGAGAGATCGAGGTGCCTGCACATAAGAAAAAATATCTTTTACACATCTTTTACAGAAATAATATATTTAATTTCATAATAATATGTTCTTTGTAAACATTACAGGTATTGTATGCATATAAAGACGTAACCACAGCATATGAAAAATGGCACATCACATAAAATGCAAGCATTTAATACTAAAAAGACTATACCTTATTATTATATAGTATTATATAAGTAACAAGTGAGGGATGCAATGTTAATATGATTTAAAAGAGACGTAACACATTTAACAATGAATACATTATATTTCAATGTGATGTGATATTATATTATACAACATTTAGAATAATATAGTTCATTTTTTAAGAACATCGCAACATAAGAAGCTGAATCTAAAGATATAATTATGTACGTCATTACAGAAATACAAGATAAATAAATCCATTACATTGACCCCTACAATTGTCTCCAAATAAAATTATCCATAGTGTGCGTGGGTCCGCATTAAAGATACCTGAGTCACGAGACTTAACAATCGTAACAAAATCTAGGATAGAAGAAGCAGTCGTTGGATAGTCGTCACTTAATGCAAACAACTTTAATCAAAATTAGAACACATTTCAAAATTATCAATGACCCTATAACTAGTTCAGTTCGAATCAGAGTCCATGTGATTTCTGTAGTTGCGTCGTGCTTTTTTCACGCGTTGCCGGAACTTGAGCGCTTGGTATTCGGGATCGTCGGAGACGTCATCAGCTGGTTGTGTATTCCTGGTGCTACTGCCCGCCGCAGTTCCTACGCCGCTGTCGGGTGTTCCCACGATGCTGGGAGCGGGCCAGGCGCTGCTCTCCGTGCTACAACTGCTTTCTAGTTCACTCTCATTGGTTTCATTCATGAGCCTGGCTACGGTTCTGTTGTAGCTCGTGTTTGGCGACACTTGGTTCATCGCCGAGGTGCTTGCGCGTTCTGATATTTTTTCTTTCGATGGAGGGGACTCGCTGGAGTCTGAGCGATGGAAACTAAGCCGGCCGTTCCTCCGCACTCGTCGCAAGTTGTACCGCATTCGGTTTTCTGGCGGTGGCGATGAGTTGTTACTCCCCGACTCTGGAGGTTCCACTCGAAGGGAATCACCCAGCGAATCCCGTGAACCATTAATCGGCGTGGGGATAATACTAATTAGATTGTTAGGAATGTTCTGATTGCCGTTTTGGTTTCGTGGTGATATCGGCCGACTGCTGACTGACTGGTCGTCATCTGAATCCACCTCAGCGATGCGGAAAAGACCTGAAGAACTTTGACCCCTATAGCCTATAACCAAATGTTTATATGAAAGGTTTTTTTTATTTTTCAATTAAATTTTGTACATTTGGTGATCAGATTACGAAGTGTATAGTGTAAATGAAACAAAACCCACCTGAGCTAGTACTTGGTAACGCTAAATTATTGTCGAAGTCTTCCAAATTGTTATAGTTATTATTGTCGCTACTGTCCCGTGCCATAGAATTTCCTGCAAGAAACAATGTTGATAAGTCGCAAAGAAAATAAATTGTCATAATTATGCTTTAAATAAGCTTTTTTTCGTAATCTAATATCTAGAAATGAAAATCAGTACTTCGACTTTTATAAAACGCAATAGTGATAATAAGATTTACTAGCTAACTTGACGAATTATCGTCTTGGATGCTTACCGTTATTTCCTAAACTTATAACTTCTATTCGAAAGCTGTTGTTTTTCCTTTTAGCCGTTCTTGTCATGTTTATACGCCTGCGTAGCGGCCGTGCTGTCTGTAAAAACAAGAAATGATTAAAATAATATGGGATTTGTAGAACCTAAGGTAATTTTCGTAATTTGATCGGTGAGAAAAGATAAGTAAGCCAAAACAAAAATTTTCGACTGTGTCTTCTGTACAACAACAATTCATTTTAGATCGTCCTTAAAGAGAAGTTAAGTAAAGTCCTTAAGTGTCGTTTTTGAGTGTGGTTACAAATATCTGTGACCTTTAGATGGACATCATATCTGTTATTACTTCTATTACGTTTGTTACTCATCCGTTTGTTAGTTCATTTTTACAATATTTTTTTATAATATACCACCAATGTTTGCACCAAGATATAGACAGAAATTAACTTACCCTGCCAGTATTCCTGTACAAACAATGCGCAGGTTCATCCGAGTCAGTTCTCTCGCTAGAGGGCGCTGAGCGCCTCGAGCGGGTATTGGGTAACGTCAGCGGAGCCCTGAGCGCGGGACGACGTTGGCCGCGCGAGCGACGCGGGGCGGAGCGCTTGCCCTTGTTACTGGACGTCGAAGCGTTCTTACCAGAAGACTTGCTTGTGGACGTGCGGGATTGTTTACTTCGCCTGTAATGAGTGATAAGATTAAAATTGTTTTATTATTTTAGTTCCAATAACTTTATTTCAGTATTTTGTCTTTTAAAAACAGCTGTTCCTTCAGGTAACCTCTCAAAAAAGTTTACGGTTTTAAAATCTAAGGAAAGTGTTTTAGCCCAATCATAACCCTATTGGTCAGATGAGTCGTGAATCATGATGATGATGAATATTACTGGCAAATATTATTTACGGTTAACAAATTGCTAAACCAGGTGCGTGATAATAATTAACGAGTTGGTTTTTAAGCTGAAATTTACCTCAGAGAGCCTCTTTTCTGCGACCGCACGTTCTTGGGATAGCGTGATGCAACCAAACGCGCGACTCTATTAGGGCATCTTTGACTTCGTGTTGCATTTGAATTGGCTAAAATAAAATAAGAATATTTATGACAGAATAAAAAGGCAGCAAACATTATCAGTATTGCAAACTTTTTGTTTTTGTAATCAAACCGATTTCCTACAAAAGAATAACTAATAATAATTTGCATTACATAAATAAGAATACCGATTAATTTATGTGTTGCCCGCACACTTTAAGGAAATACAATCTTACTAGACCAGGGGTTCCCAACCTATGGCCCGCAGAAGCCAAATTATGGTCTACAAACAATTGTAAAGGAGATGTTTCATTTTCGGCCATCTAATGTACCTACACTGGATGTGAAAATATAATCGATTATTTAAAAAATCGATTTTTTTTTAGAATAATCTATTTATTGACCAAGAATAATCGATTTTTCATTTCGCTATTTCACACCATACTTTCGATTTTTTTTTCAATAGTCGCAGCTTTAAATTACTAAATAGATGATTTATTTCGTGGTGATTATACTTTCGATATTTTAACAGCAGCTCTATAATAGTATTACTTGCAACGCCACCTAGTGTCTAACAAACATAACGTATTTTTTTATTATGGCAGCACTCGAAAAGTCGGTTGATAAAACAGTAGTCATTTGATATTTTGCATAGACGGTGGATTTAAAAGTTTCTTCCCCGTTTAACTTCAAACTTTGTTTTTAATAAATTTTACAATATAGCCCGTTGATTAAGTGTGCAAGTGAGTTTGCGGTTTATAACTTGAGGTGTTTTGCATAAAAATGTCAACTAAACGACCAAAAAGTGGTTGGAGGGCTTACTTTATAATAAAAAACAATGATACAACTACTACAACTGTGAAGTGTTAATATTGCTCAAAAGAACTTAAAACGTGCAGCAATACAACAAAATTAAAGCAGCATATTGAAAGTCGTGAAAAAAAAAATCGTTTTTTTTTAAATCGATTATTATTTGGTAAAAAAAATCGATTAATATAAAAATCGATTTCTCCCCAGCCAAGTCACATCCCTAACCTACAGTATATCTAAAAAACGAGAAAATATTGTAGAATTAAAAAAAATACACATATATGATTATAATCTAAGGCAGGGGTTCCCAATCTTTTGTAACCCGCGGCGCAGTTACAAGTTCGATATTTTTTCACGGCGCCCTGTTCTAGCTAACTATTAGAAGAAGACAGTCGAAAGAAATAGGTACCCACAATAATAGTAGTTACGTTAGGTTGATCGAAACGAAAATTAAAACACCACAATATAAAATTGTACCATACTTATGTTATTTTAAAAGACTTTAAACGGAAAGCAACAAGAAATACTTGAGAAAAAACAAAAATTAAATACGATATTTATTCAGTCAAATCAATGTGAATCAAAACGTCAATATTTGTGGTGTCAAATAATAATTAGCGGATCGACTCACGGCGCCCCTCTTTACTTTCTACGGCGCACCAGGGCGCCACGGCGCACACTTTGGGAACCCCTGATCTAAGGTATTCCCGTTTAAAATTACATATTTAAAATAAGCATTCCTCATTGATATATTCAATATGGCGGAATACCAAAGAGTATAGTAACCTATAGTCAGTGTCAATTAAAGATTGTCACGACGTATCTACTGACATTATTTGTAGACCCTAGCTATCAAGTAAATAACTACATGATCACGTACTGAATTCAATCCGTTTTTTACTTCCTCAGTTCTTTTTAATTCGGTTACAATGTATTCTAAGTAGTTAAGCGTAGGTACACAATCACATAAACCTACTTATGAAAGTGAATATTATTAATGCTTATCAAATTCTTATACAGGTATTGTTTCTCATGATGATATCGTGGAGCAATTACTATATATTACAATATTAATTACATCTGCGCTCTTTCGCGTAAAAATATGTAAGAAACTATAAAACATATATAGTAAGTTTTAAACATAATGACAGATGACATTATTACGGTAGTCACTGCCGCCATGATATGTTTCCAGTGTTGTGTTGCAAGTTTAAGTGTAAATGATTGCTTTAAACGATTAAACCAAGATGATTTGAAGAAAATGAACCCCAACGAATTGTTTTTTGCATGGTGGAAAGATGGCCGGTAGCCCATACATTTTGGAACATCTTCTTTATTGGGCCTTTTATTAAATTTAGCCGTTTGAAAGTAAGTTATGATTTGCGTGTAACTTTGAGTAACAATGTTAGTCTTAGGATAGCTGAACTTGTAAAGATGATGCAAGTACCTACAGAAATTACATTAATATAAAACTACAAAAGTTTTTCCAATAATATTATTATTTCTTATTATGTTTGTATTGAGTTTTCATTAAAACTTTACTTTAGTTAGATAGTTTATTTTTATTGTACCTATATAGTGGTCCCTGCTAACAAGATTGTCATAAAAGTGGTCCCTGACCAAGAAAAGGTTGGGAACCTCTGTCACAGTATAAGTATCTATAAGATCCTTATACTGTGCCTCTGTACTAGAACCACTGATTGAAGTAATGCGTTATCTATAAATCAATTAATATTTAATTAATTGACATGAATAATTTAATGACGACATAGCAAAACCTACCTCGCTTCGGCGGCAGTGGCAAGAAGTCCACAGCGATCTGATCGCTGTCGCTATCGCTTGAGTCGCGACGCACCGAGGCGGAGCTGGAGCCGTCCGCGGAGTCCGACTCCTCCGCGAGGCACTCCAGCTCGCGCTGCACCAGCGAGTCGAAGAACGCCATCATGCGCGGGTCCTCGCTTGTGGACTGCTCCGCATAGTTGTGCGATATATACTAGAATGTATTTTTTATTATGGAAATAAAGAGCATGCAGCTAAACATCTCGACTGCCTGACATGCCCGAGTGTGGACATCTATAATCTAAATATATAGATCATGTAGTTTTTTTTGCAAATTTGAGTTGTTACATTAAATAAACTAATCCGTAAACATGGGTATATATATTAAAATATATACATACATAAATATTTAAATACACGATCACTCTATTTTTTATGAAGCGAACTTGTGTCTCAGCGGCCACTATTTGTTTGGAAAAGAACTCTAGTCTCCATCCTCGGTCATGTAATTATCTAAGTGACGTCTTACACCTCTTATTAGTCTGGTTGTGTGTAAATATTCACACTACATTAGATAGAAAATCCTACTGAGACTGTAATGCAGAACGAGTTTTTAATTTTTACATATTTATACAAGACACCAACCTGTCCACTAAGATGTACAAGCGAGACATAGTCCTCGTGGCTGTACACCTCACGAGGGTTGTCGGAACCTTGAGCCTCCTCCAGCAGCGTGCCCCTCATTTGTGGGTACTCCACCGCTGACCATACCTATAATTAAAAACGATTCTTAATTTATATGCAATAAATAAGGGTATGGCAGTAATCAAAAATGATGACAAGCTAGTTATGGGAGCTGGGCGTCGAGGAAATAATTGCAGTCTATTTCACGAATGAATTAAATTTTTATTTAAATTTTAACACAACTTGTAACAATAAGGAATAAAAATAAAATATATGAGATAGGTAGAGTCACTTTCCGCGATGGAGGTGAACTGTTCCCATGGCGAATGGCCACCTGCACGTGGGACGCGCCTCGTCAGCGTTGGCCGTTCCGCGAAGACACGATGCAGCGTGAGCACGGTGTAGGGCTGCGCAATGCATCCTTAACGTGTAGGGCTGTCCCTTACACGTAACTAGCTTAGTAATCTTGTCACTAAGCTTGTCAAAATATTTATTTATCTATGAGCACATTTTTTTTTTATTTTTTTTTTTAAGAACGCTTTCTACACTCACAACCCCATACACAAACACCCAGACCCAGAAATCTAAATTCATCATTTAGATATCTGTCTGGCCGGGGATCGAACCCGGGACCCTTTGCGCGTCAGACCGGCATGGTGACCGCTCCGCCACGTGGGTCGTCAAAATGAAATTAAAGAATGGTGACATTTAATGAAATGCAAGTAGTATAAACTATTAAATTTTTTGGTGGTGTTTGTTAATAGTTTGACAGTTTTAGGGATCCTTTTAAATTTTTGGTCTAGATTAGAGTGTCGTACATGCAACTAACATTTATTCATTTATTTATTACCTTGATAATTTTCTCAACGCCAGACGATGCGAACGCGCAGTAGTGTGGATTGTACCGCACTTGGTTCACGATCGACCTGTGTCCGTACAACACTATTTGCGGCGGCTCCACGACCATATCTGAAAATAAATAATAGTTTTTTTTAATATTTTTTATAACTTCTATATTTTGTAAACGGTGAAAATAGGCAGTTTGACTGATAGGAAATGATAATTAAATCCTTATGAATGTCCTTTATATAGATCCAACACACTGATCTTTAGCAAATTTCAGGTAACTATTGTAGTCGGACGCTCCCATCGCGGGATAAAGATAAAAATATGTTGCAGATTAAGGAATACGAAACTTACCAAAACCACCTCCAATATCAGGTATCTTCCACAAGTACACATTGAAGTCATCCGACCCGGAGAGCACATACTCATCTCCCTTGCCAGCAAAGCAGCAATTCTTCATCGTGCAGGAGTTGTAATAGTCCTGGCGGTAGAACTCCGCGACGGGGTCCGGCGCGCCCAGCACGGGTTAAAGACAACTATATGTTGCAGATTAAGGAATACGAAACTTACCAAAACCACCTCCAATATCGGGTATCTTCCACATGTACACGTTGAAATCATCGGACCCGGAGAGCACATATTCATCGCCTTTGCCCGCAAAGCAGCAACTCTTCATAGTACACGAGTTATAGTAGTCCTGGTGGTAAAACTCCGCGACGGGCTCCGGGGCACCGACTGCGAAGAGCACGGGCGCGAGGCGGCGGCGCAGCGCCAGCACGTGCGTGCCGGCCGCGTTGAACCGCGCGCTCATGCTGTTCTGACAGGTGCCGTTGCTGCCCACGTAGCGGATTGCCGGACTGTTGGCAAAAGTTTCATATATCCAGTGGCGGAGTAACGTCGTCGGAGGCCCGGGGCGGAATATAATAATATGTGTCATAGACTTATTCGCCGAAAAACACGTATTACACCAGTGACCTTTTTTTTATACACATTTCACAGATTGTTTGGTTCTGACGACCTTTTCTTAGCTGCTGTTTGGGGGCCCCTTTACAATCGAAGATGATAAGGGGGGGCCGCCCTTATCATCTTCTAACAGTAGCCTTAACCTACATCAGCATAGCGTTACGAAGAAATCTACCAACCTCATGGTCTCATGGTGTCATGGGAACCTCGAAATTCTAAGTTTGCACTTTTCATCAAAGCATGTATTTTGAGCATCTGGGCTTGGTCTGAGTAGTTACATTGTTCTAGTAATTTCATAATTGTAACTATAATTTCGCCTTTTCTGTATCTTCATAGCATTAGTTGGACACAAGTGGTCATTGATCCCCATATTCATAGTTATAATAAGGAATATGCTGATTTAATTTGTCTATTACATCCCAATTTACAGAAGATGCAAAAGATAAAAACAAGATCGGTACATATCTGCTTGCAACTCTTCATTTACATTCCAAGCAAACAATGCAAATAAACTACTATGTGTAGAACATCACACTAACAATATCTCCCGAAGTATGAACTTAAGAGCGCCAGAACTCACTTTTTAGGCAGCCGAAGGTCCCAGAGGGCGACACCATCCCTCGCGTTCGCCGACACCAGAAAGCCGGAATGCTGCGGATTGTACATCACGCCGTGAAACGCCTTCCTGCTGCGACTCACCACCATCGACTCTGCGGGATACGCGCTATTTACATGCAGTTTATTATTGTATACATTATATTTTTGCTATTTTCGTAGGCTACAACTTAAGGCATTATTACAAACCATAAGTAGGTCTGGCGATGAGGGATGTAGTCCACCCGTCATCATAAAAAAGCCAGGGAATTAAACTTTAAACCTAAAACTATCCAAATGATGATACATGATCAAATCAAATAAAAAATTTATTAAAAGTAATCAACAAGTCTTTTCGAGAATCAATAACTGTCTTACTATTTTTTAAGATATTTCATTTAAGAAGAAGCGGCGAAAGAAATAAAACACGCAAATTTGCCATAACAGTATCTTTTACAATTAACTTATGCTACGCTTTCCAGTAATCACTTATTTCGCTTTTTAAAATAGCGTTTAACGTGTACATGTTTTTTTAAAGATTTTTAAACAAATGAACATTAAACTCACCATTTACAGATTGTCTGGTATCAAAGATCAGCAGGCGGCCGTCGTTGCCGGCGGTGGCGACCACGCGCTCGTTGAACGGGTCTATGCTGAGACTGCACACCGCACGTTGGTGTTGCAACACCTCTACAGGACATTTTGACTCTATGTCGTGGACAATCACCTTTATGAAAAGAAAAATCAAACATTTGAAATTGTAGGTAAGAGTAGCTAGGTTTAAAATCGACTATGTTAAACTAGTGCTCTAAAAAGAAAGAAAAAATATAGCAGTAGATAGCTGTGGTTGTGGACTACATGTTATTTAAAAGGCACTACCTATATTTAATTTCATGTGACATCACAGTCTATAAACAGCAGATGATGAAGACTCTTCCAATAAAACCTCAATTGTCATTTTGTTATATTGATTGATGATCAAAATGTCCTACTACTAATAAGGTCAGTGTACGAGCCAAAGACTATGCTTTTATAAAAGTTTCCAACAAAACTTAGACCCTTTGTAACTAAGTAATACTTCTATGATTACAGTAAAAACTCAATAGCATGTTATTCACCATATCATCATTGCCTCCAGAGTAAATCTGGCGAATATCATTAGTGATTCCTAAGCAGAATATATTTGACTGATGCAAAGCTTTCATAGGTTCAGGCGTGCCATGGTTCATGAGCGTCTGCCCAAACTGCCACACCATCACCCTCCTGTCATCCCCACCTGAAAAAATAGCAAGAAAGTTATATTTTAATTATCTAAAATGCCTCATAATCAGTTTCTTGTTTCTATAGAATGATTGTTATCACCAATAGAGAATAAGTTCATACAATAATATAATTGTATAGTATAGCAGAGGTAGTAGTTAATAGTATAAATTTCCTTAATGAAAGATAAGCTCTTATTGACCTAAAATAATAACAAACAAATGTCCAAATACACCATTTATAAAAGTTTTTTTTTAAGTAGTTTTTATTTCCTATGCAAATAGAAGGGTGTTATAATTTCAATGTGTATGTATGTGTGTTTGTGTATGTATCTTTCTATTATATTTTATATTGGGTGGACAGATTCGAATGCTTTAGTTTTTTTTTTAAAGTTAATGATATGTAAAAAAAAACTGCTATAGAAAGAACGCACAAGGTATATTTATATAATATATAAAAATGTATATATTAACAAATTGAAAATACTTAACAGGTAAATAGTGCAGTTTTATATCTCCACTGGATGAAATTAATATACAGTGTAAACTCCATGTAACGTAACTCGATGTAACGACAAACTCTCTAAAGCGTCGAAAACAATTGGCTTAGTTGGTTTAGCTTGTATTCCATACAATGATACACTCTACATAGCATTACACCCACTCTCAATAACGACCACAATTGAGTAATAAAAAGTACCCTTTAAGTTGCTAAAATTAGTAAAAACTGCGCACCTGTGTACGTTCTTTTGTCGCTTTATTATCCTAGCCCGCAATAAACTCGACTGTCGGCAAGATGCATACGAAACTTTCTAAGAAATTCGCAAAATTAATGGAAACTTACTTCCTTTGTCACCAAGATGCCTCAATATCAGAAGATATGAATAAAATAATTAAAAAAATACAACAAAATTACTGGTGCAGCAAAAGACGTCAGACTACACGCAATAGCGTTCAAATAAGATTCTTTTTTATGTACATAACTACTAACACTAGACTGAAATAAACTTTTTTTTTTCCTAATTCTGATTTTTCTTCTCTCCATTTAACGACCACTCTCTATAACGCCATACAATGCACAGTCCCTTCAGTGCCGTTATATAGAGTTTACACTGTATGTATAGTGCATCATTTACCAAAATGTCTTAGACATATGTACATCTGTATCTGTATATCTGTGTATTTTATATTATTTTACTTTTGTATGGAGGAGCATGCTGTGGTTGAGGTTGAAGGACAAAGAAAAGAGTGTGGAAATTAGGCAACAAACAGAAGTGACAGACATTCTCCTAGTAGTTTATAGTAGTACACTTAATATGATATTAAATCATATGAAGAGTATGAATTATGATGAAGGGCATCAGGACAACAAAGATTCAGGACAAGAGATTACAAAAAGAAGAGATGCGAGGACATCCTAAAATAAACATTAGGTCTCCTCTGGCTTAGAACTAGAATAGCAAATGACAGAAAGCAATGGAAGGAGCTGGAGGACTCCTATGCTGCAAGGCACACCAAATTAACAGATATTTTATGAAAATAAAGTAAATAAAGTACTATTTATTTATAAGCTAGCTTATTTTTGTGTTAGGAATTTTAATATGTCAATCCCGGATTAACTAATAAAATCTATTTATAATAATAACATGGTAAAATCCATAGTCATGTTCCTAAAATAAATATTTAAGTACTCTTAATTCTTTCAATTTTTAACAGATTCATTAATGTACAAATATAAGACTTCCAGGTATTTTTAATTTCAAGTGAAAATGAGAATTTGTGAGTAAATAGGAAATAATTCCATAGGAAAATACAAATTTTGAAAAATTGTTGAATTGATGAATTAGAGTATGAAGAAAAATACAACTAAATGCATTAATATAGCCGAGATAAGATTAACAGGTATAATACTATCATAATCTGTTTCATAATATCTCATAACATTGAGAAGTTGACAAAGTTACATTATATTTTATACATTATTTACTTAGATGGTCTTTTAAACAAGGTAATAATAGTTAGGCATGTTTATATTTACACGATACCTACACATTCAGAATTTGTTATCACGCCCCGGCTGATAATAATAATATGCCACTTGTTAAAATAAAAAACTAGTGTTTCTAAAAAAAGTTTCATTAATCCTTGCACGGCATTCATTTGTATATGAACATTGCTAACAAAAGAAAATAAGCCGACAGGATTCAGTATTTTTGTTACCTGAGACAAGTAATTCGCCATTGCTGGAAAACTCGATCGCATTAACACATCCAAAATGACACACTAAATCACGACGATACAAATTTTTTGCAGCATTCAGCCGATTATTGAAAAACTGCGACTTAATATTAGGTACAAGCCCATATTCTCTTTTTCCAATATATGGTACAGGATTTGCAATATTCGCCATGTTTAGACCAAAACCACCATTTTCCAAAGAATGAAACAAACTTCACTCCCCTAGACGATCAGCTGTATTTTATTTTTAATAACATAAATACTACGTTCCACTTCACGAAGAAACGTTAAAAGGCAATGGACAAACATAACATTAGTCAACAAATAATGTCCTAAAAATATGATTTCAAAACCAAAGTAGATGGAGTTTTTATTTTATTATAAACAATATATTTAGTGACTTTTTCCTTTTTTTATTATACTTTCAATACATAGAGTCGATGCACATAATATTTTTTTTGCCTTTCCGGATCTCACTTAGAAAAATAAGTAAATACAGTGCTGCCAACTTTATAATTATCCCCTAAATTGGTAAAAAATATTAATTATTTTGAGGATCTAAGTAGAACGAAGTGATTTTTTGAATTTTTGAAAAGAAATTTATTTCATAAGATTTCATAAAAACAATTCTGTGTTGAAATTTATAATAATTAATCCTTTAGGATAGTTTCTAAATAATTCTGGTGGATGCCATGTAATAAATCCTTATACATTTCAGAAGATAATACTGTTTATCTTGAGCTTCTTGAGTTCTGCTTTCAAAATAGTAAATAGCCCTTTCTACGCATTATATTTATGAAAAGGAAATATGATTCAGAAGGACCACGTATCCTGCTGTTGAAAGACTCTGAGATTATCCTGGTAGAGTAGGCTACTTGCCAATCGTCATGTATAAATAATAATACTCTATGGCAATCATCCTAGAGAGTTATTTGACCGATTGAAAATTGATGATACCAATTGTCAATGTCATTGTCAATTGTTCGCACATGCTGACTGCTGTATTGTATTGATTTTTAAGTAATATTTTGCAGTACGGAATATTTTACATGAAGCTGCGTTAAACACACTGTCGTTGTGAATAAAACGCTTTATTTTAAAATCGTTTGTTTAACGTGAACGTTTACGTAATATTATTCTGGTGTTAGTTTTTTACGAAACATGGTGGTTGCGGAAGTAATGAAGCCCTCTGTAAAAGTGTCAGGTATTTTACTGGCTATATACGATCGTGGCACCTAAATCCGATCTTTTAACTAAACCTAGACAATCTAATAACCCCCTAACCCTAACCGATTTAAAATAAAGAGAGAACTAACACAGCCATGACGGACGCCGAGGTGATCGCTACGGCCTCGTTATATCTCACCTACGCCTACAATTATTACATACAAGCATACAGACGACTGAAACTTAAAAAGAAACGTAAGCCGCGTTAAGCTATGGTGTTGTTGTTTTGTTTTAGATTTTAGATCAAGCACTGTAGATACACTGTTAATTTTTTTTTATATCAGCATCATCTTCAGCCCACGTTAGTCCACTGTTGGACATAGGCCTCTCCCAAGGTACGCCACTGAGCCCGGTCTTTGGCTCTCCTCATCCAACTAGTTCCCGCCGCCCGGCGCAGATTGTCGCGCCACCTTGCAGGAGAGCGTCCCACACTATGTTTACCTTTTTTATATCATTGTAGATTTATTTATAGTTTTTGTTTTCATACACATACAAATTTAATATGACAATTTTTCACAGACTTGATTAATAAACTACTAAAATAAATTAGCCATTTTAAAGTAATTTAAACTTAAACGAGAATAAGCCTTGTATTGACGGTTGGAAATATGAATACTGTATGTAAATAAATAAATAAATGAAGTACTTTTTAAATTATTACCACCTTAAATAGTCTTATGAACATACATAGGATAGTCTTATCAATCACTGTTTTATCTTAGCTGCAAAATTTTGCTTTGAATGGCACATGTCATATATCTAAAGGTTTACATAACACCTAACTTCTTTGCACGTCTCCGTTGTTAATTTTTTATTATGACCACCTCACATAGTAAGCATGCTTTTTTTATATATAATACTAGCGCACCCGGCAAACTTTGTACCGCCTCAAAATCTATTTATCAAATATATTTCATATAAAATATTGCCTATGTTACTCGTAGATAATGTAGCTTTCGAATGGTGAAAGAATTTTTAAAATCGGTCCAGTAGTTTTTGAGCCTAATCATTACAACCAAACAAACAAACAAAGTTTTCCTCTTTATAATATTAGTGTAGATTAGAGTAGCAGATGAGCATGCTGTAAAGATGGTAAATAGCTACTGCTGCCCATGAGGTGGTGCTGCCAGACCCAAACCCCAGAGGATTCTACAACCTTCAAATTTACGTTTTACATTTTACTGCGTCTAATTTGCACTTCCTGTTCACCCCTTTGCTTTTTTTGATCAGATAACTTTATTATTCTTATCAATATATTGTCTGTATAATATAATAAATTATATGTTTTAGCTTCAGTGATTAATCTTGTTATATTTACTAAGTTATGCCGGGAATTGATATTACTAGTTTATATGGATCCCGGCATGAAATATTGAGAGTAAAGCACTGTACTGTATCAACAATTTGCAATATATATTTTAAAAGAGTTAAGGATCTACCTTTTGGATGGAAATCCTGCACTATACTTCATCAATACAGAATTTTACAATGTGTTATGCTATAGTTTCAGAATCAGAATCGTCTGATGTAGATGATGGTGCTGAATCGGAACACAACAGTGAATCTGATGCAAGTGCCCAAGGCAGTAATGATGAAAGTGCCCAAGGCACTGATGATGAAAGTGCCCAAGGCAGTGATGATGAAAGTGCCCAAGGTAGTGCTGATGGAAGTGCCCAAGGTAGTGCTGATGAAAGTGACCAAGGTAGTGATGTTGAAAATGAGTCCGGTGATGATTTGGTGGGTAACGAGGGTTGGGCGGACTCTGTCGCCAAAATTCTTGGTTCTAGCAAACCAAAGAACAAAAAAACATTAGTGTTATCAAGAGCCAAAAAGTTCTCAGAAATTAAAAAGGAAACAGATGAGAAACCAACCTTTGAGGTGATTGGTGAAGAGGTTAAGGAAGAGAAACCAAAGGTTAAGAAAGATGAACTTACAACAGAACCACCAGTTAAGAAAAGGGTAAGAATTTTTTACTGACTTTAAACACATTTTGAGATAAGTAAGATGTATATTTTGTTATTCTTTTATTATGCTGAATATTATAATTTTTATTATATTACAGAAGATAGATAAGCCTTCAATAAGAGTGAAGCCAAATATTTTACAAAAAGACAGAGAGAGGTTACTATCCAAAGTAGCCACAAAAGGTGTAGTACAATTATTTAATGCAGTGAGAAACCAACAGAAGACTATGGACAAAGAGATGGACAACAGTGTAACTGAAACTAAAAAGGAGAAAGTTCTGAAGAGGTTTGACAAGAGAATGTTCTTGGATTCACTCATGGGGAACACAAAGTCAGTTATAGTTGATAAAGAAACAAAATCAACGAAAGATGAAGTCAAGGCGGAGGAGAAACCAAAATGGAATGCTTTAAGGTATTTACATATGTATTTAATTATTGGTTCAAACGGACACATTTATATCCTATGTTTGTGCACAGGTGTACATCTATATTTATTTATGTATATTACCTTAGGTAGAACTCTGCCCCATTTTGCAGTAAAGTTTTAGATCTGCATGCTGCAATTAGTCAACTTTGGAGGATAGAGCCTTAGCACATTTGCATCTTCCATAACATAAACAAATTAAAATATCCTGTCAAATATGAACTTATGTAAGTTTATGTACATGCTAATCAAATTTCTATTTTCAGGGATGACTTCATGATGGGAGCTAAGATGAAGGACTGGGATAAGGAATCAGTTGATGAATAAAATAAGTACTCAGTAAATAAATTATTTTATTACTCTTACATTCTAATTTACATAGAATCTCTAGTCATTATAATAAATGTGTGTAAAATCAGTAAATAAATTATTTTATTACTCTTACATTCTAATTTACATAGAATCTCTAGTCATTATAATAAATGCAATCTTTCTATTCATATTTACATTGTAATTTTTTCAATCGTATTAAGTTATCAACTTTTAGATATATTAAGATGTTATAGATGGAGTAGATAATTTAATAGTTCAGTATATTGCTGATTGCATAAAACATATTTACATCAGATTTATTTGACTGATGTAATACCAGATACTATGTATGTTATGTCTAGAGGTCTATATTTGTTATACAGGGTGAATCTTCATAAAGTGCACATATTGAAACAGGTAAAATTAAACCGCATTTTGTCGACAAAAAAAAATATAAAAAAAATTAAAAAAATTTTTTTTCGGGTTTTACGACCTTTTGAATTTTTTTTTGGGAATTGTGCACCTGAAGTAAATAAATCGCTATAACTTTTAAACTAAGAGGGTTATCAGATTCAAACAAAAATAACAATGATTGCCAATGATAGGCCGTACTGATCCATGAAAAAAAAAACAAAAAAAATCATCTTCCCAGGAAAAAAATGTCTGATTAGTGCAAAAAAGCACTTTTTTTAGGTAAAATTTTCAGTAATCATCAATTTCCTCAAAATAATCTAGGCATTTTATTTTTTTATTATTATTTAATGCAATTCTACGTCGTATTAGCTTTCAAACACTAAAAAAACCACGCCTCTAACTCAAGTATAAAGTTTGCTAGGAACGTTTCAAAAAAGATACTCATGACGCGACGCACGTGCGCCCTAATAAAACTGGTATAGTCCGACTCATAATTAGATGTCCAAAATATAAACAAAGGAAACTATCAAAAATATGTTTCAATGGTAAATTCATGGTACTTTCTTATTTTTGACAATATTAAAGTAATAAAACAGTAATAAAATAAATCTTTAATAATTAAAAAAATAAACCCTAGTTTGTATTAAAAATGTTATTTATTACCAACAGCCTTAAAAACTGCCTTTGTTTAAGCGTTCGTAGGAAACTTTATACTTAAGTTAGAGGCATGCTTTTTTTAGTGTTTGAAAGCTAATACGACGTAGAATTACATTAAATAATAAAAATAAAATAAAAAGCCTAGATTATTTTGAGGAAATTCACGATTACTGAAATTTAACCTAAAAAAATTGCTTTCTTCACACTAATCTGACTATTTTTTTCTGGGAAGATAAACTTTTTTGTTTTTTTTTTTCATGGATCAGTACGGCCTATAATTGGCATTCATTGTAATTTTTGTTTGAACATGATAACTCTTTTAGTTCAAAAGTTATAGCGATTTATTTACTTTAGGTGCACAATTCCAAAAAAAAAACTTCAAAAGGTCGTAAAACCCAAAAAAAAATTTTTCATTAATTTTTTTATTTTTTTTTTGTCGACAAAATGCGGTTTTATTTTACCTGTTTCAATATGTGCACTTTATGGAGATTCACCCTGTATAATATTTATTACTATTGTATTATATTTTATTTTATGTGCAAAGTGTATGCATCATTCCCTACAGGATATTGAGTGATTTGCTTGGGCAATGTTGAATATATCTTGACTGGGAGATTCCAGACCATAGTCTCAATAGGTACGTTTAGAGGAGCATTCCAGTCTTTGTCATCCTGTGTAGGCAGTAACCTTTCATTAGTGGTGACAAACTCGAAGTGCAGACGCCATTGTAATGATACTGTAAGAATAAGAAAAAATAATTGACCATGTGTGAAGTGAACTCATACATTGAGGGTTCCTTAACACTAAATTCCCATTTCTTTTTTATTTTTAGCATTTATTGTCATAGCAGCCATAGAAATAAATGCATTGTGAAAATTTGAACTATTTACCTGTAAGGGTTCAATAGAGAAAGGTAAAAACTCAGAAAAATAGCATGTGTTTAAAGTCTTTCTATTATGGTTCACAAGATAGGGCCCTCTGACAGATGGACAGACAGCAGAAGTTTACTAGGGAACCCTAATTAACCTACACTCACACAGGATTAGCTTAAAAACATAGTTGATATTAATTTAAAATATACCTTCATCTACTTCAAAAGCTGGTGTAATATGAAGAGGAATTGGCAGTATGAGTTGTGAATGTGTCAATCCCAATGTCACTTCATGGTATCTGGCAACTGTCATTGATCTGCTACTTGTGTCTTTGTTACTGCTTTTCGTAGGTGACTTAGTTTTAAATGTCTCTTCAGGTTGTAGTGATACTGATACCTAAAATAAATACTTAATTAAATTAAAGATAAACATTGTATGACCTATGCTTAGAGTAGAAATGTTGCAGTGGACCCCTCTATTTGGGTATTTTAGGTAGAAAAAAAACAATTTGAACTATCTTATTCTGTCATAATTTAGGGTAGTCCAAAACAGTTTCTCAATCTAGCTATTTTATTCTGTAAGTTCTTGTATTTCAATCATACCTGCATACATGTAACTGTGCCTACAGAGAAGTCAAAAGTTCCAACAATGTCTTCTCCTAACTTGTAAGCAGATTTAAATAAACAAAACCGACCAACTTTTCCTCTGGTGTTAGTTATCATATAAGAATTAGGACTTCTTCTTGCAGTGAGATTCTGAAATGAAAATTATATTCAATTTTGTTAATAATAAATAAAATTAAATGAAGTGATACTTGTATTTTTCTCATATTTGTCAATTTTTTTTTCATTATTTTTATTTTGCCCATAATATTAGACACTGCCCTTAATTTTATTCCTTCAAAAAGAAGATACTATGAATATACCATAAAATTACCTGTAAAACTTGTAAGGCCATAGTTAAGGGAGTTTCCACTTTCCGTTCCTCTGAAAATGGGTTAGTTGGTTGCAGTTCTTCAGTGGTTTCATTACCACATAAAGCAGCAAGATCTTGCATGTTTATGATAGGACTGATAGGTAGCACTCTGAATGGTATCCTCACCATCTTAATATGGGATCCCACTTTCTGGGTGGCTATAGTGATTTTGTAGGAATATTTTACTGAGGTACCCCTGTATGAAGGTGGTGCTTCTATGGGCAAAGATTCTCTATACCAAACTGTTAAGAAAAAAATACAAAAATATTTGAAATGTAATATTGATTATAATAATATTTAGAACAATATTTGAACCCCTGAAAACTAGCCAACATTTGTACAACACACAAAGCAATAGTAAAAGTACTATTACTAACCTGAAACACAATGATACAAATAGGAATGTAAAGACCTAGTGTCTCAGAAATCAAGAACAGACCATTACATACATCAATTACATTTTGTCTGAAAATCAAACCCCACAAGACATATAATTTATATTGACATTGTTATTGAATATGTAATTTAAAAATGATCACTCACATGTTTTTGATTCTCCAAGAGGTATAGTCAAGTCACAAAACAATATTTTAGGTTTTGTATGAAACACCACATGTCCAATGTCACATAAAGTGACTTCTAAGGCGGTAGTTTTTTCCACTGTAGGAGTCTTTTCTGCCGTGTTCCCCGACGTCGAATAGAAACAGTGAATCTGAGCTGATGCCCAAGCTAGATTTTCTAAAATGTCGCTGTAATTTTAAATATAACATTAACTCTATATAAAAAAAATTAATGTTTAAAATATTGTTTTCATCACAACAAACTTTAGCTTTAACAAGCTTTAGTACGTATACTTTTGTAATCATTGTAAACATTTACGAATTGAACCAGAATTACCTGTGGCTTTGGGAGTTCCTGTGTTCAGGTTGAGTGGTATGGCAAAATGTTATGCAGCATTCTAGAGCTTCACCAGCCAAGTACACAGTACCTGTGGTTAACTTTGCTGAGAGTTCGATCATCGTTACTGACGTGTATTCATTTAAAACATGGACACTTAAAAAGTTTACTTATAACCAAGAACTTGCAGTATTATAGTATATTATAATAAGTTTTATGTTTTACTTAATACATACAATTTTATTTACATGTTTTTGTATGACATTGACATTTTTCGTCAACGTTTGACATATTATTTTTGACAAAGGATGAATGCCTTTCATCCTTTGATCCAATATTATCGATATTTGTTATATCGAGTAATCATTATCTTAATCTTAAAACGTTGCTGTTAATCGATTTGCTTACTATTAAATAATAACAGCTTTGGCAACTTTACATCTTAAACATGACTAGTTTTCTATAAGTAATATATATTTTGCTTTCGAGATCTTTTCACAATATGCTTGCAGTTCAATATTTTTTAACCTGAAACGACAAAAATACATTAACAAAAAATCATCACTATCAGTAACAAATAATCGATATTTGTATTTATATTCGATTCAAATAAAATCTATTATTTTTGAACATCCCTACTATAAAATGCAAACGTCAAATAAATTATCAAACATGAAACAAGGGTTGTTGTTTTGCCAACTCTCAACATCAACAAAATAGGAGTTAACACAAGTTTTTCATAAATATAAGCTTCTTAATCGTGATATTTAATAGTACAGAAGCTTAAGTGCGTACTGGTTTATCCTGGGATTCAGTTTATTACCGGTGTACACCATATTGATTGTTTTGTGGACAGGCTAAGGACTATAATCATTAGCTCCAATTATTAGGTTAAAGGAATAGTCAAAACTTAGTTTCTTAATCAGTTTGGTACATTATTTCATAGTTGTCTATTAATTCACGCCTTCATAATGCATTGTCAACCGAATATGGCGTGGACGAACGAAGATACGTTCAAGTTTATAGAACTATACCAAAGTAAACCCATTATTTGGAACCCAAGAAATAAAAAGCACACAGACAGGAATTTGGTGAGATGTTATCTTTTTATAACGCGTTACTTCACAATACTTAAATCATTCTAGATGTCTAGGTCACTAAATATAAGGAAGTTAGTGTCCTAGGTAAATATCATCGTGTTTGTGCATTATAATTACAATTTTACAATAATTGAATTTCATAAGGTATAAAAGTATTTGGTCCTTTGAGCCGGATTTATAGTTTTTACTCTAATTTGTTTGTTGATTACATGACAACTTAAATCTAAACATCATAAAATGTGTGGGTACACTGTATACTTACTTAATTGATATACCTACATAAACACAAGTGTGTTGCTTTAAAAACTATAAAGTTTACACTAACTTCTAATAGCTGATATGTGATTTTGATATTTGTGCATGCATATATTTCAGGTTGATGAAGCATGGGGTCGCATATCAGATGCATTGGATATTCCAGTTTCAGTTTTAAAAAGAAAGAAAAAAACACTTATGACAACATTCCGTTTTCATTATAAGAAAAAACAGCAGACCCTAAGAAGATACAAAGTAGGCAGTAAACACATTTACACTCCAATGTGGGCTTTCTATGAACCCTTAGAGAGCTTTCTGAAAGGAGTATATGAACATAAAAGTGGGAAAAAACTAAAAGTCAAAGTAAGTTATAGCTTCATAGTAATTAATATTAATGTTGGCTTATAGTCTTCTCAGAGTGAGAGTTGTCTAAGCCCTTCTTTACATCTATTAGTCATTTTAATTTGATTTTATTTAATGTAGTTAAGATAATTACATAGATGTATTTATAATTTTTCAATTAATACAAAATAATTGTAGGTAAACCTTTTTTTACTGCAAAATCATACTCAATATATTTCCTGAACGGTTTACTTCTAAGTCTTGCTATGTATTTTACATCACCATCAATTTTTTTAAAACTTAAAAAGAATTAAACACTAAGTTAAATACTTACTTAAATTCATTCCAGAAATCCAAAATTAAGAAAGAGGTAGAGCCAGATGATTCATCTGAACTACAAAAACCTCTAGAAGAAATAAGGAAACAGAAACTGAAAATGCTGCAGCGCCGATCAAACTATTCGTTAGAAGTTAAAGAAGCTAGTAGAGAAGTGTCATCAGCATTTCATATATTAAATCGTATTTTTAAGGATAAGCAAAAACATTGTGAAGAAAAAAAACAAGATGAATGTGCATTATACGGAAGACTTCTCGCGAAAAAACTTCGTCAGTTTTCAGAAACAGAGAGACAAGATATTATGTATGAACTTGACGGATTGTTAATAAATCGTTGTTTGCGGCGTTCACCTTCATCACCACATTTACAAGTTATAATTAGGGAAAATGGAAATTCAGCCAGCGATTCACTTCAGTCTTCTGTACATTCCCCAACACACCCCAGTCAAGAAACACCTGGACATTCAAATACACCTAGGGAATTACCTGAATCACTACAGACACAAGTGGACCCCCTACAATCATCATCACATAATTCACCAGATATGAAGTCTGAAGTAGTTTAAGCAAAGTGTTAACATATTAATGTATTGAACAATGAAAAAAGCTTGTAAAAAGAAAGATTCTCAATAACAGTTATATATTTATTTGAATAGAGTAACCCTGGTAATTAGGAACCATCAAATTTTATATCTCTAAAGGATGTAACGTCACTGTGATTACTGTGATCTTGTACCATATGGTAAAGTTACAGGAAATTATCATTTTTTATACTTTTAGATTGTTGACAATTGTTTTATTGTTAAGATTGGTGCTTTATCTTCACACGAACAAAGTTGTAATAAAATTAGTCTCATTATATAGATTCTAATTTAAAGTTCTGTTGTCATTATAAATTACAGTTGATACCTAATTAGAATAAGAGTTTTATTTACAAAGATTGTCTTAGAAAGTGTATTCCAAAATGACAGATTTTGTATAGGCTGCATACACATAGAGCATGAGCAGTAGCCCAATTCAAATGCTGCCATTTTGGATTACAATCATTATAGAGACATGTCACACATACATCCTAAATGGTATGGAAAAAAACTTCGATTAATATAAAATTGGTAAAAACACATTACATTATAAAACAAAACCGAAATAAAAGTATGATACGAAATCATCACCATCACTCTCCGTGGTCCTCAGCTATCCGTATGTGTAACCACCTTAAGGGGAGCCTTAAGTTTAAGGTCAGCCTACTGCCAGCAGTGTCAGCACTAAACGGAATGGTACAGGGATAAAAGATATAGGAATATCTATCAATACATACTTTATTAGCTTTATTGCCTATATTAATTTATAATTAAAATATATATGCCACGATTTTGCCTGTCCTCACTCCTTTCTTAGATTTCAAACTAAAAAACTTAACTCTATAGGTAAGTAAAGAACTTTACTACTCAACCGGGCAGTACTCGGTAGTCAATACTTACACCTTATAAATCATATAATATAAATAGGCCCGCCTGGACTAACAGCGTGTCTGGATTCTTTTAAAGTTTCGCGCTAAAATCCTCACTGGAAGAGATTCACAGATAATCAAAATAGCATAGACCAATGTATTTTTTTAAAGCAATATATACTCTGTTACCAGTCTCGTTGACAAGAAGTCAGAATCAGAAAAGAGCACTGAGCCACTGAGTGAAATGGAACGTTACCTAACGAATTAAAGTGATTTGAAAAGCAAGTGCCAAAGGGACTTACAATAAAATAAAATTAAAACATAGATGAATGTTTATTGAAACGAAATGTTGATATCGGACGGTATAAATCACGGCAAATTGCAATCTATAATCGTAGGTGAACTAAAGAAAGCGGGATTAAAACATCGTTTAAAAAAGATTATATTGAAGAATGTCAAAGTGAGTAAAAGTGACATAAAAAGTTCTCATAAGGTTTCAGTAATATAGTTCTTTTTTAATTAAATCTTAATTGTATTATTTAGGATCATAAAACAGTGTTCGGAGCGCCCTTAGTGAAGGTTCCAACATGCAGCGTTATTTGTTGCGGCAGTACTCTAAGTGTGCCTATCGTCGTGAGTGAGATGTCTTCGGTTCTGCGCGCCAATGCTCATGTCGAGGGCCTGTTCCGTAAAGCTGGGTCACAGACCCGACAAAAAGATATCAAGGTATGTATAATTTATTGTGGTAAAAAAATTATTCTTTGCTTAATATTCTCTTTATAATAGTCTTTTTCATCTTTACCCTAAGGGCACACAGGCCAACAATTCACTTGTACGACACGTAGATACGTGTCGTACTAATAATTACAGTTAAAATTTCAGAATTGTAATGTTGACACCAATTTTTTTTGGGTCTTTGCTTGAAATTTATAAATAGCTTTAATATGGTTGGGTTTTTTTTATATTTTCCACCACTTTCCATAGGCCCCTAATTCTTGTATGATAGTTAATTGAATTGGAATAATAATATAATCTATTTTATTTTAGCGATTATTGGATGCAGGTGGGTGCGTATCAGAGGGGCATCACCCGATAGATGTAGCAAGTGTGCTAAAGTTATATCTCCGATGTCTACCGGAACCACTTATCAGTGCTGAGGTCCAGGATTTACTTCTCCGCTGTAGAGTGACTGCCAGTGATGATGGGCTGAAGCCGATACTTCACACTCTGCTATTACTACCAGTATTACATGTTCACCTTTTACATTACATAATGGAGGTAACTGATGTTTTTTCTTTGTTTGTTTCATGGAAAGCAGTGTGCAAACACTACATTAAACATGTTAAGCTGTCTGTGATTGGAGTTAAATCATACTAGAGAAGATAAAAACACAAATTTTGACGAACCAACTTATAAGATTTATTTCAAACAGTATTAAGTTGTTTTTCCATTATTTTATTTGCTGGCAGTATATTTTTGAAAGATTTGACAGAAAAAATAGTTTTATTTGGATAGTAATGAGGATCTCGAGAGCTCTACATGTAGCCCTTACCTAATTATTAGGAATTCTCTGAATACACAATTATAACTTCAAAATTTGATTATCAATTAGCCAATTTTCTTATTTTTCAGTTGCTCAATTTCATAGCTTCAAGACACAAAGACAACTTAATGGATTCTTCTAACCTAGCTATAGTATTAGCTCCCAGCATCATGCCCCTGCCAGCCACATCTACTGCGCAGAGGTTGGAACATCATGTAGCTCTTGTTAAGGTAAATTGAAGAGAAACCTCAAAATAAGTTTATACCTTGAATTATTTTAGGTGTGTTATTAGGTATGATTTTCCTGGTGTGGTATGTTATTGTAGGTATTTATTCAGTAAAAGTATTTTACTAATTTATTTACAAGTGTGTTTTCTAGTGAATATGGTTGATAATTTGTTCATACAGGAAACCTTCATAATAAAATATCGTCCATCATGTCTAATTATCCATGCTTATAGGCATATGGTGTTATTGTTATTCTATCTATTAGAACTATCATCATCATCATCATCATCAACCCATTACTGTCCCACTGCTGGGCACGGGTCTCCTTTCAGAATGAGAAGGATTAGCCCATAGTCCACCGCGCTGGCCAAGTGCGTATTGGTAGACTTCACATACCTTTGAGATTTTTTTTTTTTATAAATCTCTCAGGTATGCAGGTTTCCTCACAATGTTTTCCTTCACTGTTTAGCAAGTGATAATTAATTAGAACTATACATCTCTTATATCACAATATTTCTCTGTTCCATCATGTCATATCATGCTGATAAAATTTTTCACACTCATAAAAAGAATAACATTTATTTTACTGGCCATTTCATCGGTTAGGAGTTTATCTATATTGTACTTTGTTAGAAATAATTACATCCTGATATTCAATATCTATTTCCTTTCACTAAATATCTCAGGCCCTTTTTTAGTTCTAAGGATAACAACTGTACATTGAACTTGTTTATATCAGTTTCCTGTTTTTAATATTTTTAATATATTATTATGTAAAATGTCATTTTTATGGGCAGAATGAACTTAATATGTAAGTAATATGAGGTCTTTGTACAGGATTAATGTAACATGTTATAATTATATCCAGATGATTTTATTGTATTTCAGATATTCATCGAAAACTCGCAGCACATAGGACTGCTCACAGAAGATCTCATGACTCAGTTGGACGATGATTCCGATGTTTATCTATCAAGAAGGAAAAAAAGACGAAGTGGGTCTCTTAATCGTAAGTTTACAAAGTGACTGACCACTTTGTTAAGTGTAAAAATAAGCATAAATTTGGTTAACATAAAGATAAATTATTATCTTTACTGAATAAGTATCCTTACTTTAGAATTATTAACTTAACATTTTATGTGCTTTATAAAATAGACATAATAGGCTTTTGCAGTTACAGGCATAGCAAAATTTCTACATTTGTACTGTATGAAACAAATGAATATAATTTATCTTATTTCAGGCATGTTAAGCGGTTTACGTAAAATGGTCTCAGGGAATGTAAACACACCAGCGACAGTGAGAGAAAATGCTAAAACACCTGTATTGAGTAAATCTGCCGCCAAACGGAAATTTGACTCTTATGAAGGCCTTTCTACGAAAACAAAGTAAGATAAATAGAACTCTAATTTTCATTCAACTTTATCATAAAATTCTTCTACAAGTCATTTTGGAATAATATTTTTACTAAAATTATGATTTCAGGAAAGAAATTACCAAGGGTCTTCCTCAAAAAGAATTGTCTTTCACACCTATGAAAATGTAAGTTTTTGTCTATATTATTATGTATCTTGAATTATATACAATATATCTTTATAAATAAAAGTTTAACATATTATCATACTTCTTTCTATTTCAGGGGTATAACAGAAAGGAAAAGATTACGTTTAAGCATGATGGATGCCAGAAGCACTCCCATTATAAACTCCGACTTTAGTTCTCACAAAAACTCAGAAACAAGTGTAAGTAGTGAGGATTTGCTAACTTCCTCTGAAAATTTGTTCAGTGCTCATGACACAATAGACCTTTCCCCAGATATGAAGCAGGTAGACAAGGAATACGTAAGAATCTCAAAACAAGAATACGAAGAAATCAAAAGTAGAGTTTCAGCTATTGAAAATAGACTGTCTCGAGAATTTACAGATGTCATTCCTCGTGTTCAACCATTACAACAAGTTCAAAATGTTTACGAACAAACATTGGAAGAAGTTGCAATGTTAAATTGCCCCAATTCTGAACACTTAGCAAGACGACTAAGTAAGGAACTGAAAATAAGGCCAAAAGAAGAAGCAAAGATAATACGATCTCCAAGCGCCAGGAAAATAGGATCTATACGGCGGCGGTCAAAAGAAAATATAACTAAAATAGTGCGTCATAAATCTTGGAATGCATCGACGCACTCGCAAGCTAGTCACAATGCAGACCGATTTTATCCATACGTAGGACCGAGTCATAGAGACAGAACCAGAACTGCAAATCCAGATATTCGAGTTACAAAACCTCAGCCACCAACAGAAGATGCTTGGGATAGATCTGATTCAAGTAATAATGTATTAGATACGAGCCAAAAGTATCATTCTCGAAAGCGAATTAGTCTTACGCCCAACTACAACCTTGATAAAACTATAGGTCACCCTCAGTCACGACGATCGTTAAACGTCACAATGAACAACAGTTGGGACGCTACGGCGTCAGACAATTCGACTTTAAATTCCAGCGAGAAATCCAAAAATTCCGCGCAATTCCATCGTTATCAAAATATATCAAGTAAAAATACTGCCATTCCGAAGCCTTCGCAGCAAAAATGGAGAAATGCTGCTACTTTCTTCATGGACAAAACAGGAGATTTAGAAAGTAGCGGTCAAACTGGGAGGCCCTCAGTAAATAAATTACGAAAACAGAATGCAGGGGCTGTGCTTGCGAAGACAAAGCTTTTCGAATCCAGCTCTGACAGATCTTCAGAACGTAACGACAAAAATAATCACACGGGATTTGCGAGAAAGCCAAGGCTCAGCTTACAACATCAAAATATCAAGGCTCAAAAAATTGTAGGAAATAGTAAACCTAAAACTCAGTATGAAACAAATGAGGATAAAAATATGAATCTGAACAGAAATACTGAATTCTCCTCAACTGGCTTCAGGTCTTATCGGTCACCACATAGCAAGGAGGACTTAAATAACTCGCGAACAAATAGAAAAACTACTCCGCCAGTTAAAAAGGTACTTTCACCGCAATCTAACACACTATTAAAGACTCCACAAGTGCCTACTATGAAGAAGCCACTTTGTACTTCTAGAATTTTACGCACGCCTGGAAACGCTAGTGATGTCAAAAAAGCGAATATACCCATGAAAGCAGTACACATATCTCCAAGAAGGCGATCACCACGTCAAAAGCAACATAGAGCTAATTAGTTTTTATCTACCTAGTATAAATGAAAACTGAATAAGAATACTGTAATCTAATCAATAGGTACTAAATATTTCATTAATAATTGTAAATAAAAATTTACCTTTATATTAAAGGTTTTTTTTTAGCTTTATAGTTGGGGAACCCAAGAGGGGATTTCGGGAGTGTCTCTAGCGCGGCAGGCTAAGATATAGGACATACCTTACACACTGTAGAGTATCCTAAACCATTAACGAGTTTTCTGTCCATCAAAAAAATAGTTTACTGCTCGAGCGCAGTCAATTTTCTTTTTAATATAATGGAAATAATGCTAGAAAACGGGAAACATAATCCACCGATAACCACACGTCAAAGTAGTGAAAAAAATAGTCTTTTTGAAGAAAAAAAAAAATAATAAAGGAAAAGGCAATTTTTTAGGAAAATACATTATTCTTCATACATTATATTTTTTTCAATCTTCAGAATAAGAAAACCCCCCGCTAAATCGAAAAATATATAATATAGGTAACCTTTTCTTGTTCTCATAATATAACCGTTTCTTCTTTCTAATCATCAACACAATCGTATAGGTCTCAATGAAGCTCGAGTTTGTACACATTTAGCATCGTGGGCTCCCTTACTTGTATATAACTGATATAGTGTTCCATCTGTTACATAAGGATGCATGAGCTGTTCCATGGTAGTATGATAATCAAAACATCTAAAATTCTTTGAGTTTCTGAAAGGGTTTAAGCATCCCAAAGTTAAGCCTAAGGGCGGTCCGCTTGAGGTACCGGTACACGATCGTTTTTGTATTGAAAACATGAGCAGCGTCATTAACGCGCGCGCATGCGACGTGTTTGCACGGTGATGCATACTTTTTTTCTAAGTTGAGCGAATGCTGGATCCCAGGCTGTCCAGAACGGACGCCCGTACACCTGTGCAAGCTTTAGCGTTCTCCCTAAAATGGCACTACAAAAGAGTGTTGTTCATGTTTTTCATTAATGTTTTTGTTGATAAACTGCAAAATATTCTATTTATTTTTTCATGAGTAAGGAAACTTGCAAGGATAGGATAAGGTTGCAAATAAAATGCTGAATTATAATATTATACGATGTATATCACGGCTTTTACAGTGGTATTCTCAGGTATAAACAAAATATTCCAGATTTCAATTCAATAAATAAAGATCATACTGACAATTCAATAAATAACAATTTCACAATCAATTATATAAAGCATCGGCGCCACAATAATTTTGCTGTTACAATAATAAGTCTTATTATTTCTGTTTGTGGGATCAACTAAAATATTCTTCTTACACATTTAGCGATGATCACAGATTTGAGGATTATAAAAAAAGCAGATTCAGAACATACCGTGCTGCCATGGAGACGATTTAACAATTCGAAATTTGCAATAGTGATTACTGAGTAATTTAGATTTTCATTATAGCTTATCTGCTAACTTATCACTATCAGCACTCCGGCCGCCGACGCGCGGCTCTTTCCGGTTCCTAACATTGCTTCTCGATCGATATCAATACCACATTTAAATTAACAATATAATAAAATATCAATTGTACCTAAGATCTTTTCCAATTAAATACGCACATTCGTTCTCAATTTGCATTTTAATATACACTAACGGGATAACGATATCCGAACTATCTACGGCCCGGGGCGCGGCGGCCCCGGCGACAACCGACGCGACTTCCTTCCTCTGAGCATAACGTACGTAATTCATAATAATTAAACATACACGTTGTGATCAATAATAAAAATATAATGATACAAATACATTAATTACTACATTTTCGATTATTGTGTGACATAAATATTTACAAAGCGCGCTAGGAGCGCCACGGTAGGCGAGGTCCGCTGCGGCCGGCACTGCGCTTGCACATCTTTATTAACTAAAACGAACAACAAACCCCGGCGTCAGGAGAGCTAACAATAAATGCTCCAAAATAAAATGATATTGTCATATAGTTAAAAAATACTTATAGGATATTATATTACAACGAGCTATCCTGACTCTCGCAGTCGCTGGATCGAGTGAATTATAAACTAAACGATGGACCTTTTGCAATATTATAAACGAAACTAAATACGTTTTCCATGATTATGGCATTATAGTAAATATTATATTATGATAAACGTCGCTACCGGTACATCTTATTTAACGAAACAATATAATTCTAAATATCAATGTGATCTCACGAGATTATGGTACGATTATAATTTTGGGAATGCATGATGATTCTACACGACGAAATACATAATTATTATTAAGTACTGATGATAAAATAAAATGCCCCTACATATACAAGTAGCGTAACAACGTCCGAAACGTTTCCCCCCGTCATCTAGAAAGTACAAAGATACAATACATAAATATCGAACCGATCGCACGCGGAGGATCAGTAGCTCGACACTATAATCAGCGACTCCCGTAGAACGTCCGATACGTAGTTTTAGGTAATAAAAATAATTGCTAAACTAGTGTAAGGCGTGTCGCCGGTGGGTGGCAGCATATACTACATTACAACAACCGCAGTCGGGCGACACTTATACATAAAGACACGAATTAATTAACCAATGGCCTCGAAAATGGCGTTCAACGTCGAGAACGGATTGCAAAACCTGTATATATCACAATAAGACAACATTTGAAAACATCGTCTCGCACAGTCCGGCACTACTATTCGATCGCCACCATATATAGTGTTACGGAGATATAAATATAACATTTAAACAAACTATATGAGGACAAAGACATTACGCCACTTCCAAGGCCACCGTTTATATATCGTGTCGGAAGAGTGTAGAGTTTTAGAATACTGTTGGCGCGAGATGGCGATACGGAGATGGCGAGATGGCGAGTGCGGGCGCTAGCGGCGGGCTCAGTTGACCATGAGCGTGTGCGACTCCATGGGCGCGGCCGAGTCGTACAGCGTGTCCGTGTCCTGCGTGGGCTCGCCCTGCAGCTGGCACTGGTTCGACAACGTCCCCGCTCCGCAGTCGCAGAAAAATCTGTACGACAAACCATGTAGTTTTATCCTTGCGTCGAAATTATTGTTATGCATACAAAACACATTTCACAAAAAAATTATGTAATAAATAAGTGATTAACTTCATAATACAATACCTGTCATGGCGGATGAATTCGACGTCGTGTCCCGAATGGCACGTTTTGATGCAATTGACACAAATAGCATTGCGGTCTGTCGTATTGCAGGTCTGGCATCTGAAAAAATAGATAATATTAAATTAAATACAGAATATGTAAATGTTTTAACAGACAAACTTCAACATTTAAAATACATAAAAAATATATAAAGATTTTTATGTAAAAGTAGTTACCTATAAAAATCATGCATAGGAAAAGAAGTATAGGAAGATATTTTATAGAGGCACTGCCCGCCGCCGACTGCCTTTTCTACTGCGTCTTGATTGCTGAATATCTTGTTGCCCCGCACTAGCGGCGACACTCCAGACGCTAAACATAGACCTGCAAAATAAAAATAATATTATGTCATCATTGCCTTCCATCAATTGGAAAAGAAATTGATTCTGACTTGTATGTGGAATATATAAAATGGAGGGTGATATAAATATTACAGATCCATTGAAATATTTCATAACTTTTTTTTTAATGTTTGAATATTCTGTTCCTGAGTAACTCAACACTTAATCCAAATTCATGGCAGATTAGAATTAAGGTAAATTGTAAATAAACACAACTTTAAATTCTGGCTTTGGCTTCGTATCCTAGATCTCCCACCTAATTGACGACTACTGGCTACAAACTGCCTGATATCATAAGCGACAGTAATTACTATTATAAAATTCTTGTACATACCACCAAATCTATTGTTGAATATCTGGTTGTGCTCGAGCGTGGCGGTCGCGTTGTTAGTGATCTCCACGCCGGCCGCGAGCCCGTCGAAGATGCGGTTGCGGCGCAGCACGGGGTGGCTCTGCGTCGAGATCAGCACGCCGGCTTGCGCGTTGCGGAATATGTCGTTCTCCTCCAACACGCCCTGTGATAAAATCATATTTATTATTATTGCTTGTGCCGTGTATATGGTTTTTAAAGGGGATTTAGATATTATTTAGTTATGCCTCGTAAAGTCTTCGCATGCAAACGTGCATATTGATCTAGTGGTACCCATGGCTAATGCGAGTATGTATTTTATAAGTAGTAAACAACTATGCAGTCTGCCTGATTCCTTAGGTTGCCTACAGATGCGCCGCTGCCCTTGAGAGCTCAAAGCTTTAATGCCTCGAAAAAGTATGTCATCTCTATCGCTTGTAAACATCTTTTCCCCATCAACAGACACCATAATTATGTTCCTAATATGATTACTTGAATGCTTGTCCATTGGCGTATCCATAGAACCCACTAGGTGATTAGACAATAAGTCCTTGTCTACATATAAATGATAATGAAACAAAGAATAATAAATAAAATTAAAATGGCGACAGAAACCTCACCTTGCCCCCGTTAAAAATGCAGATGCCGCCGTCACGTCCATCGAAAATCTTATTCCTCTTAAGCGTTGGGTTGGAGTCAGTCTTGATCCACACGCCGGCCATCGCGTTATCGAATATCTCATTCTGCTCTAGCAGCCCCAGGCCTCCGTTGTATACAAGGACGCCGCCGTTCTGTCCGCCCCATATCTTATTGCCCCGTATCACTGGATTGCTACCCGTTCTTATCTGTACCCCTGAGTATAAGTGGTTAAATATATCATTATCTTCTAACTTCCCGTGGCCGTTGTCGTAAAAATAAACGCCAACCTGCAAAAACATTTTTGGTTAGAACTGGGTTGAATTTGGTCCTTGTAGTGAAATAGATTTCCTTTTCTTATTTATTTTTTTGGGCAATTTGGTGTGATAGATATTTTACATAATTAGGATATTATATTAAAAAATGTCTTTAATGTTTAATAAAGGCGAAGGAGTCAAGTAATTACAAAATTAATATGTATATTAAGTGTAGTTGCTGACATACGTTAGCAACGGTAAATCAGTGTCGTGTCTGCAAGAGAAAAAGCGTTATTGTCAAATCACACCTTTCAGGACTCCAAATTCGTATTGTCTCGGAATGGATACATCGTACCCGTCACCTGCGTCGCATACTAATGAAGAAAAAATATGGTAGAAGTCCGCGCCAAACTGCTAGTCTGCTCCGAAAATAGGAACGAGTCGCGTCGCATTAGCAAATTGCAGATATGAGCGGGACGAAGACAGCGTGGGACTCGGGCACCCCCACTGCCCGCTCTCGCCCACGGCTACATTACAGCACACAGCTGCGTTAGTGTATCTTGGAGCGGATTAGAACTATAAAGTGAGAAACACACCTGCTTCCCCGAATGTATGCGGTTGCGCCGCAACACGGGCGTGGAGCCGGTCGTGATCCACACGCCGGCGAGCGTGTTGGCGTACACCTCGTTCTCCTCGATCAACCCTTGCCCCTTCTCGTGTACGTAGATGCCACCGTGCTGGCCGTGGTGGATCTTGTTGTGCCTCACTATTGGATCGCTGTTCGTGCGGATCTGTAAATAATTATTTTTATTAATGAGAATTTTGGTCGCTATATTATTGCATGTTATGTATTTGTATATTTGTATATATATGATGCTATTTGTATATTCAGACTACTTGTATGTACAAAATGTAAGAAATGCTAAAGATTTCTACAATATCACATAATCATTAGCCAAAATGATTAAGTATTTATATAATTGTACATACCTACATAATTGTACATACCATACACAATTGTATGTATAGCCAAAAACAAGCAAGTATTATGTTTGCGTATTATATTTACATAATAATGATGCCTATTATGAAAGTCATTTTAAGAAATACTACAATATGAGTTATGACCTGTTAGAGACTATGTATAATATTTTCAATGACTAAATAAATGAATAATACATTATCAAAAATAGTTATCTCTAACAAAATCTTACAAACTCACTTGTATGCCAGCTAACGCGTTCCCATAGATATTATTGTGCTCAATCAGTCCGCGGCCCTCGCCGAATATGTAGACGCCGCCCTGGTGGCCGTTGTATATCTCATTGCGGCGTATGGTGGGATTGCTGTTGGACGTGATCCATACGCCCGCGAAGTTGTTCGAGTGGATCTTGTTGTCTATGAACTGTCCGAGGCCGGACTCGTGCACGTAGATGCCGCCGGTCTGACCGTGGTGGATCTCGCAGTGCACTACGGTGGGATTAGCGCCGGCCTTCACTTCAAAACCGGCGATTCTGTTGTTGTGGATGTCGTTCGCCTCGAAATATCCCTGCGCAAATGAAAAATGCATTTTTTTATATAATATAAGAGTAGCAGACGAGCATGAAGTCCTCCTGATGGTAAGTGGCTACTGCCGCCCATGGACATGTGTAATCAACCCCAGACAGGATTAGATATTCCTACCTGAGGTCGGCCACAGACGCGCCGCTACCCCTGAGGACTAAGCTGGAACGCCTTGGAAAAGTCTGTCTCCCTTACCAAACGCTTCAAACCGGAACACAGCAGCGCCTAACACTACTGTTATTAGGTAGAAATAGGTGTGGCGATGGTGCCGCCGGAGTCGAACCACAAAGGGTTCTACCACCTTGATATTGTCAGGCCTACCAATTTAATAATAAATCACTTTCCATGTACGTTTTTTTTTATTTGTAAGCTACGTAAAACGAGTTGATTAGTCATACAAATGATGTGTACCAAAGCATACTGTATTAACAATTATTTGCAAACATGAATAAATCACGAGTAGCAAATTTTAGTAGTACTAAATTCCAAGAAGGACGTCAATTAGAAAGTCTTGTGTGCTTACTCTAGTTTCTTTAATCTGGAATTCAATAGTGCTTTTGGTAAAAATACAAAACATTCATAATTCACACACAATATTTTCTACCTGCTTCCTTTTCAGGTATTAATATTTTTTTCAGAATTGTATTAAATGAGAGCTATTAGTATAAATTTTCGTCACACTTTAAATGAAAGGGTGCAAGTAGCGGCAACTCACCAGTCCATTTTCAAACGTGAATATGCCGACATCGCGACCATGATGTATATGGTTGCGGCGCATGATCGGATTGGCGAAGTTCTTCACCCAGATGCCGGCGAGCGCGTTGCGTGAGATCTCGTTGTCTTGGTACGCGCCCTGGGCGTAGTCGGTGACGTACAGGCCGACGTTCTCGCAGTCGCTAATGTCGCAGTGCTTTATCACCGGGTTCGCACCTGAGCCGCTTACGCACACCGCGGCTCCGACTGTGGAACGACATTGCGAGATTAGTTTTAAGATTTTGTGTGCGTTGTGTATGGTAAGTTCATACAAATGATGCGATTTATACTGTTATAATGTTCTCTGACCAGAAATTGGAGACAGACGAGCTGCTGAAGACATATTAATTTTTTTGTAGTACAACAAAAATAAGCAGCCACAAATGAGAAGATTGATCTCCCATGTTTATTTACAGTGTGCCTCTTAATAAATTTTCACTATGCCCTTTGTTACCTCATGCACTTAAAGAAGAAAAAATTGAGTGATCAAACGAGTTAATTATTACACAATATATAAAAATCTGTTAAAAATTAAAGAATAGAAGAATACAACACAAACTCACCAACACTGGCGCTGCGTATAATACAGTGATCAACGGTGGGTGAGCAGTTGTCGGAGACCTCGAGGCAATAGTGCTTGTGGTGTTGCATCGTGCTTGTTGCGTCCGGCGAGAACTTGAGCGTCATGTGGCCGGCGTACGCGCGACTGGCGCCTTCGGCGAACGTCAGCGTAGACTCCGCCTCGCGCTCCAACACGACAGACTCGGCCACGTTGCCCGCCGCGCAACCTGACACAACCAGTGCGATTGGAGACCACTCGTCTAATGCCATGTGCCGAATTTTCTTATTGTTAGCGTAAAAATACCAATGCGTTTTGACATCACTTATATAATGCAATGTAAGAGATTTTGTTAAATGTCTAGGTTAGAACATAAAGTGGGAATTAATAAGTAAGTTTGATAGTAATGTGCGTCATTTCGTGGATGGTATAATACTTGAATTTCAATTTAGAATTGGCGAGGATATTTTGTCACTTTTTATTTACATTAATATTTTAAGTCCTCATATCATCATGGTATCCAATGTACAAAGTCCCCATAAGTAACAATCTGGAAAAAAATCATTAACAAGTTGCACATTGTTATTTTTCTGAGGAAAGCATATTGTTTAAATAAAGGAGTGTTTTAAACCGTCGCTAAATAGACATTTATGTCAATAAGGTATTAGGAATGTCTATGTCTCCTATGCATGTATGTATTGATAACAGAACACAATATTATGTATGAATGAAAGTAATTCATACAAAAAGTATTTCAACAATGTTTCCTTATTGTCAATTATATACTGAGTCAATGGTTAGTCACTTTAACCTCAGCGATGAGGACTACTTAATAAAACAATACTTCATTGCGTCTGCTCCTAGATCGGGAAGAAACATAATCCCTGCAAAGGCTAAAGGTGCTGCTCTGCGTGTAAAGCCCGCTCCACATTCTCGCGAGAATCTCTCGAGAACGCGAGAAAAGCACGAGCAATGTGGAGCCGACGAATCGGGATTTTCTCGCGTTCTCGAAAGATTCTAGCGAGAATGTGGAGCAGGCGTTTCACTTTTAGCCTATTCAGTGACAATATAACAAACAATACCAGTTCTTAACAACTTCTTCTCCATAACGAAACACCTTGTGACGTTGTGGTAGTTGTATTGACATTCAAAAAGTGCTATGTAAAGAACCTATTTTGAATTTAAAAAAATGACTTGATTTGAAGAGTATAAGACTCACCAATGAGCTGCACATCCGTGTCGATAGCGAGGCACTCCTCCTGGTAGAGGCCGGCGTGCACGAACACGAGCGCGGGCGCTGGGGCGGGCGCGGCGCGGCGGCACGAGCACGCGGGCGCGCCGCACGAGCAGGCCGCCGCGCCCGCGCCCGCCGCGCCGCCGCCGCCGCCGCCCGCGCCGCCGCTCGTGCTCGCGCCCAGGCCGCTGCCAACACTGCTGCTGCTGCCGCCGCCGCTGCTCGTGCCGCCCCGCTCCTCCACGTACTCGAGAGCCGCCTACACAATTACGTATAAGTCACCACGTTTGAAGGTGGTAGAACCCTTTGTGGTTCTACTCCGGCGGCACCACCGCCACACCTTTCTGCCTTGTAACAGCAGTATTAAACGCTGCTGTGTTCTAGTTTGAAGGGTGTGGTAAAAGAGATATACTGTTCCGAGGCGTTCCAGCTTAGTCCTCAGGAGTAGCGGCGCATCTGTGGCCGACCTCCGGTACCAATAACTAATCCTATCTAGAGTCGATTACAGATATCCGTGGGCGGCAGTAGCCACTTACTATCCGTTGGACTGCATGCTCGTCCGTTACTCCATGTTATAAATAAAAAAAGTTAAAAGCTTTTTCCTATTGTTTCTCAACCTATATATCCTTCGGCAACTATTGGAGACTTTAAATATTATCAATGAAATATGTATTTCTCAAGGATTCTCTATAATCATTGTGTTTAAAATTCGACCGCTAGACGAAAATAAGTAAATATTATTGGCACAAATTTCTTCTAATTGATTTTGTTTACAATACTTGTCAAATGTAATTCATAAAACTACATCCAACAAACATAATTTCCTACCATAGCGATAAGATCACATATTAGTCACCAATGTTATTATTATCTTCATATTATCGTTTTTTTGTGGCGTATAAATGTTTGGATTAACGATGATGAATATAGTTGGATATTTACTTCGTAAATATCGCCGGAAGTGGTTAAATAAATAACATTTTAGTTGGTGAGGCTTTAATTGTGAGTAACATATAGCATGATGTAAAGCTCATGAAAACACATCAAAAACGTAAAATTGAGAGTCATGTTTTTAAAGGTATTCGTATTAAGTGAAAGTATATCTATTTAATGTAGACTCACCCTTATAGTGTTAAAATGTTTGATACGCGAATCCTTCTTGGGGCGGTAGTTGGGCCGCACGTGGATCCCGTAGTAAAGCTGCCTGAAGCTGTCCTTCCAAGGATTCTCCGCTTCACACTCGTCCGGCGTCACGAACTCGAACTGGCACGGCGCGTGGTGCAACAGCGGCGAGTCGTACTCGAACACTGATTGGTAGAGGCTCTTCCTGCACATACAATAGGTTTCTTTTTAGTAAAATTGTATAGCTTTGTCCGTTTTTGAAGTTTTTACCGCTTCCTTGAGATATCTCTGGGTAACTCCGATTAAAACAGGAAGTCTAACTTAAATTGATATATTGCTGAATAGCTAACAATGGTATCTTATATCTCTGCCTAATCACAGACAATTTCTTTCTAATTGTAGTTAGTAGTCACTTGAACACATTTTATATACATAAATATGCATGGCAAAACACTTTACTGATTAACAAAATTGAACAGCCAAACATTCGGTAAAATAATTAACCTAATAAGATAGGCTTCTTATACATATTTATTATTATTTATCTACTATGTCCAACAAAATCAAATCTTGATCTCAATAAAGTATTATGTTACAGAAATATTTCTATATGAAATAATAACTGATAGAAAGCATTTTGTAGTAAAAAGGTATAATACAATGTTATTTTTACAAATGTGAGTACTAACTTTACTTATAATCATTGCCACAAAATGCAGTGAAAAATTTTCTTACACAAACTTCTAAGAGTTGCACTTCTGACCAAAAGTGTTTGAATACTCACAAGTACAAGTGGCTTAACTTGAGAATTTGTGCACACTCTTGCATACCAACCCCAAACAGCACTGGAGCCTTACCTGAGGTCATGCACAGGTGTGTCGCTACAACTGAGGGCGATTCCTAGAATGTTTAGTTTGGAACAGTTCAATAGCTCGTATTCAGCTGCCAAAATAGACGTGTCAATAGGGACTTTCTCTGTCAAAACCGGCACTCTACAAATTAATAAAACATGAGCAATATATCTCAATTTTTGTGTTCATTACTCTATGATAATCCTCGCTAAAAAAGAAACGACACATATTGCACACATCAGTTAATACATACCCAAGCCACCCACTGTTAGTGTATTTTGCAATTTACACACATCAAGTCCAGTCAAAATACTTGTATTGTAATTGATTGAAGCGTTTGATTATAGTCATAAACGAAGTAATCAAATAGAGTAAAATAATATACATAATTATTTTTCTTAATATGCATAAGTTTCCGAACTTGATGCTGAGTAAGGCACAATGAAATCAACAAAATTATTGAAGTTGTGTTTATGACAAGTATGTAATACAAACAAAAAGTATTAGGACTCTCTTTGATTAGTCACTATGACTCACAGTATACTGTGTCAGAATTTGTTTTATAGGTAACAGCCATAGATTAGTAAAGATTACTCACTCCTAACAAGAAAATGTACCCAGTTTTGACAGTTGAAATTGTCACTGTCATCTGTTTTCGTGTTTGAAAAATATTAACAAAATGTAATTTGTAGATAATTTACGAATGAAACGATATTACTCCGCACTTTTTCTTCGATTTCGTGTTTTTTCACCACTAAACTCCGCATGTCGGCATAGTTCCGCGTAAATTACACCATGACAGCCATTAAATGGCTGACAAAATTACAAGGTGGTGAGATATCTATACTTATCTATGGTAACAGCAACAATTTACCATAGCTCAGTGTCATTGGCGATGGTGTTGAACCTCTTGCAGACCTGCGCCACCCGGCAGAGGTCCCGCTCGGTGAGATGCGACAGGATGCACAGGAGCACCTCGTCCGGCAGCTCGTATTGAAGGTACTGCGACACGTTGCACACGTCCACGCCCTGAGACAGCGATCTGCTTGCAAGGGATAACAAAAATACTTTCATTTTTGGAGGACCAATGTTCGTCCTTATTGTGGGACCAGTGGGTTTTTCCTAATTGGCGACATTTCGGGTATCTTTTTCAGATGGTCAGTCCACTTGATAAGGTGGTGACCTAAATTAATTACCTCAACACGACTTGGATAATTTACACAATATAGTTATATTTCAATTATACAGGTAGCAAAGTTAAAGAATAAGAAAATTCAAGAAGAGGTAATATTCATTATGTTGTTGTGTTGTTTCTTTCTGTATGGAGCCAATATTTTATCCAAGTATAAAGTCATGCATTTCAGTTCCTACTAATGATACATTTAATTCTGAGTCCTATTACTTTCAGACATTAAAGGTATTCCATCAATCCCTAAGCCATGTTTATGATATCATTATAGAGATTTTCATGTAGAAGTGGTCATCAGTCTGCGGACCTGCTCAAACAAATCACTAAATGACGAAATGTGTTCATAACACTAAATACAAGTCAGGAAATACTAACCTGGGGCAATGAGTGCAGAAAGCTTTTAATTTGCATACCACAACCTTTGTTTCTCCTTCATTTAATTATTCATACACTCAAGAAAAGTGCATTAGGCGAGTGCAAACTAGTTATGCACCTATATTTTTAATATGACGAATCATATAATAACCAGTTTTACGATTATAAATGACCCGATAACGTAATATTTTTGTCGTAACTAATAGTAAATAGAAAATGTACAAACAATAAACAGATATTAATCTATTTACTATTATGCACTAAAGTATTGTTATATCAAAAGTATAGTATACATGCATTAGATGCATTTAGACATCAAATAATACAAATTATATTAAAAGTGTGAATATTGTCAATTGAATTTATTTATCTGTACGGAGATAGAGAAAACACTTGTAAGTGAAAGCGCCTAAACCGCTCGCGCAGTCTAGGAATACCTGGATTTAAATAGTAATGTTCAACTGTACATTCATTGCTGCACATGGTAAACAAACAATAACTCCTTGTAAGGATATGCCATGTTTTCATGTTGTTATGCCCACTGTGATATACAATTATCCAGGAATTGTGCCTTATATCTAGTAGATAATAATTATTGTGAGTTACAATTATTATTGTTATTCAATTTTTCATCTAAATGTATTAGGATTCTTCCAAATAAAGTAAGTGTCCACATTTCACTCAAAACAAATAAACAGTCCCACAAGTAAAACTTGTGACATTAAAAGCAAGTTTTTGTGCCATATGATTTGAATTTAATCTTGTTTTAGTTTACCATTTCAAGTACCACAAGACAATGTCCTGTATTGATTAGTGTTCTAAATATCAAATAGGTTCCAGTTATGTTAAGCAGCAAATTTATAATCCGATTGTTATATTGTTCTACTAATAACTGTAACAATGTTTATTAATTGAACAAAATTAACTGAATTCAGCTTAGTTGAAATGTAAATTAATATTGTAATTGACATACACCCATAGTTGGCAGAAATTTAATGACATTTCATTTAATATTCCATTATAATTATCAATACTAATTACAAATACGTGTTAATTACAGTTTATTTTGCAGCAAAACAGGCAGCGAAAGATTGACGAAAATGATTTTGCATTGAGCAGTAAATTTAATGACATTTTTCATATCTCCAGGTGTTTTATTTTTATTAATCACGTTCATATGTGTATTATATAAAAATCAATTTTCCGCGAAAAAGCCCTATAAAAGCAGCCTTCATTCCAAGCCAAAAACGCGTTTGCGAATGGCGCAGTCTATCATTGGTTACTTGACCCAACTGCTGATTGCTAGATAAATCCAGAAGAATCAACTTACGTCCTGGGCCTCTTCCTGGCCGGTAGAGAGCAAGTGCCCGAGGGGCCGGGCTCGTGGTACGCCGGCGGCGACTTGCGGCGCAGGTCGTAGGGGCTGTGGTGGCCGGCGGTGCTGGCGGCCGCGGCGGCCGGCACCGGCGGGGAGCCGCCGCCGCCGCCGCTGCCGCTGGGGCCCGCACACGCCGTCGCAGCCATCGCGCTGCCCGCCACGTTGTTAGGGCAGGGGACCGACTCACATGGTTCGGCTGGAAATTAAATCAGATAACATTAATACAACAACAATTTGAATAAAATTACAATATGGCATTATTTCTAGTTTTTTCTGAAGTTTTACCTTTTAATAACCTTCATCATTAATGTAACGAAACAAAAAATGTGTTACTTCACTTTATTTTCACTTAAGAACACAGAAGATGCTAAGTAAGGCAGGTATTTTATACCCCTGTTCATGATTAAAGCTTTGTTTGTATGTAGGAGTAATGCATGTAATTGTACCAGGTGTAAGTTCAGACTTTGAATATCCAAAAAGGTCTAAGTGATTACATTAGGTCCAGCCTTATACTTGGCTATAAAAATGATATGATTTATCAATATGTAATTTTGTTTATGTCAACAGCTAATGCATGTATCTCCATCAATAAAATGGATTACATTATACATATTTTATTTTCGGGATGCTGTAGCATAATGCTGCACAATTTTGGAGTAGCAAAAATTACTTTTATACAGGGTCTGGTTATGTTTGAAAGCATTATTTTGAAAGCAGTATTTTTTTCTAATTGCACCTGTAATGATTATCATCATCAATCTGAGAAAGATTCTGAGATAAACTGAAGATAAATTATAGCATGTTATAATACGTATCATACGTTTTTTTGAGAGTATAATGTCTAATATCCACATGTAGCAGCTGCCTATATTCTGTTCAGGTAAGATAAAAACCCATCAATCATCATGTAGTACTCAATGGGTTAAGTATTAGGCACCCAATGTGATTATAGTTTAATACTGACCTTACTTATCTTAAATATGTTCTAGATCTAATGTAATGCATTTTAGAATTTCAAAAACATTTAAGAGGGCGACAAATTTATATACATTATTGTATTTCTTATTTCTGTAATTTCCATACTTTCATTTTAGAGAAAATTATACATATCTTTGCTGACCATCTTTCACTATGGCATCAAAAACATGCAAATATATCTAAAGTATCTTTATATTAATTTTTTAGGCCTAATGCACATCAATTTGTTTCCATTTCGAATTTCACTATGGTTTTAATATCAAGTACTCAACAATTTATAATTATCAATGTTTCTATCCTCCAGTGATACATTTGCTTTCTACATACAAACTAAACAAGTATTATTTTAAATTTTGATTTGTTGCCAAAGTCATGACCTATTTGAGGGGTAAATAGAATGTTGTAGTATGAATTTGGGTTGCTTCTAAAACATTAAAACATTGACAGACAAGAGACTTAAATTATATGAACATTTAACCAAATTTGTTTTTACTACATAATATCATTAAAAATTGCTATAATGATAAACTTCATATTAAGGCACTTTATAGTAATTTATGTAAGTGTACATTTGTGTTTTTTTGAAGTAAAATAGCAAAAGAAATTAGTAAACAACTGGCCAAATGTGAGTAGAACCCACACATGAAGGCTTTCATTTATTTTCTATTTATAGTATTTGTTATTATGGCAACTGTAGAAGTTAATGCACTGTGAAAATTTAAATTGACAACCTATTACAGTTCAATATATATGAATTTTTTAACCTTTCTTATTTATTGGTATTTGATGTTACAGTAATAAATATTTTCTAAAAAATTCAAGTGTATATTACCGACAGACTGACAAAGGAGACTGAGCAATAGGGTTCCATTTTTACCCTTTGAGTATTGAATTCTAAGTAGCAGCATGATCCGACTTTTGGTACATTCACCACAATAAAAAGGTCCACCACAATATAAGGTGCTTGTCATTAATAACAGATCTATAATGTTTAGCTTTCGAAAGATAATCATTTGACAATTCTGAATTGACCTATAGTATTATACCAAATTTTGATCTAAGGTAAGTTAATATGAGATAGTTTGATTATTAAGACATTGCTGCATAAGTGATCCAATAGCTTTCATAACATGTGAAATAAATTTATTATTTATGCATAAATGTGGTGAAAATATTGATTCATGAAGTTTATTACATAATGTATCATCTATTTAAACATAAATATAACAAAGTTTACACTTGTGTTACATTATAATGTAGGTCATATAAATAACTGGAACAAATCATTAGGTGCATACTTAAACATAAATAGGCTTTTTGGCCTAAATTATGAAATCATTAATAAAATCGCAATTAGTTTAACAAAAATCTGTTTTATGTGCTAAAGTAGCAATGTATGCAGTTTTTACGCATCTAATTAAATTCCTATATGATTTCCATATTGTTTTTATGTATTTAATGAATTCACTTAATATATTTTTATATGGAATCCAATAAAAAAGTATTTATTTATGACTTTACTTGTTCTTTTACCTCCATAGTTTATATCAGATGTAAATATTAAAATAAGAGTTTATCATAATATAGTAGGTAGTGTAGTCTCTCAGTGAGAGATAGACCATCATCCACCGTTTTAACCAAGTGCGGTAGACTTGGCTTGACTAGATTGGTAGACTTCACATACCATTGAGTTTTCTTTATACTAAGACAGTACAGATTATCAAAATACTAATGTGAAATGTAAAAACTTTGAAGCTTTACTGTATAACAATAGTTTCATGAACAATTTCTGAAAATTGTTTACTCTTAAGTATTAATAGATAAAATGTAAATATATAATATAATTACTTAATTTTTCTTTGTATTTTTTATAAAGTTAATTTAACTCATGGTCACCCTTCACATTTATAACTATTAACTTTATAAAAACAATATAATGTGTGTACTTATTTGCGAAATTGACTAATTGTCAATGATTATTCTCAAAATTATAATTGTTGTTTTAAATCATATTGTTTTGAATATTGTGAACACTTATTGCTGTAAAAACATATCTGAAATATTAAATTGCAAATATAATAAGTAGGACGTTAATTTCTGCTAACTCACATATTTAATTATGAATTTTCACATAGTTTGAAAATTTTATGGATTATTCAGTTATCTTATATATAAAATTTTAGTGTCACAGTGTTAGTTACCGTACTCCTCTGAAACAGCTTTACCAATTTTCACCAAATTTTATATGCATATTCAGTTGTTCTGGGAATCGGCTACTATCGATTCATATTCCTAAGTGATATTTATATTATTCATTTACCACACAAGTGTTTACTAAAGACAATTTTCCTTTCAATTTAATTATTTAAAATGATAAATCACATAAACTAATTCAGATCCATTTTTTATTGAATATCAATGTTTTCTAATTAAAAAGTATTTTATAAAGCCCTTATTTGTTTATTATTGTAATGGCATACATAAAATAATATGTATAAGGCCATAACAGTATATCACTAAATTGAATAGTATGCAATGTAAACATAAATTTAGAGAGCACAGTCATAAGTTATGAATGAATGTGGGTAATGGATACACATAAATTGAAATTGACATATGATATTTACCGCTGCACGATGTATACCGCGTTAGGAATTACAACTTTAATGAAAAAGAAAATATGTTTCGTAACTAGACGCATACAAAATATTTTTACAACTTGATGTTCCGAACAGCTGTTTCGTCATGCCGTATAGAATACCTTTTCATCCACCAAATCAATACTCTTATTGCGCAAAATGTCACTGAAATGCGCTATACAACTTCGTTGTCAAATAAGAATTGAGATAATGGGAAAAATCTGCATGTCAATCATTGCGAGGAACAATGATCACCCAGATATAAAATTTGTAATGGCTTTGAAGTTTCACGCCCGAAAAATGGTCAAAGTTAATGAAAGTCGTCAATATTATATGAAGCTATGACGTCGTGGTTATGACGAATTAACATAAAATGTATGAACATCATTATACACTTATGGAAATGTCGATAATGAGCCATTTGTAATACTTGGTACGACATCAGCCGACCCGGATAACTTACTCGATTGTGTCCTGGAAGGTAGTGGTATTCGATGTCCGCCTTTTCTTCGCGATCTTCGGACGTAAGAACGCGAAGAGGAAAACGAGGCACTAGGCATTATTTCTTTTACTCCTTATTTTCACTTCAATTCAGCCTAAACAAAGGAGACACCCGCACCAACACCGTCGGCCATTTTCTGTTTAGAATAGATTGGGGAACCGAAACAGGAAATTAATATTTATCCACATTAGTCGATGCTTGGCAAGAGTTTTAACGTTTAACAAATATTGCACTAAACACTGATACTAATATTATAATTGTTAACTCATAAAAACCATTATTTTAAATTATTACGCTAAAAATCCACACTACCCTAAAAACCAAAGGGCGACTCTCAATAAAACATGGCGGATTTTAGAGTAACATGGCGGTTGTGATACCAGCGCCATCTACCAAAAAAAAACAAATATCGAACATTTTTAAGATGCGTTCAATACATTTAAATATTTTTTTTAAAATAATCCAATGATTAATGGGAAGCAGTAGATAACGGCACTAAGCTTATCTAAATGTTTAGGTATTTTTTTACTTACCTAATATGCGAGACAATATTTGTAGATTCATAACGAAGAATTCGATATATTTCTCGATTTCAAAGTTTTAGTACTTGTTTGATAGGAACTTCCTATATAGAACATTTGTGATTTTAATTGTGATTACCTATTACTGCTATTTATTTTATTTATAATTTTCTTGTATATATTTTGTAAATAAGTCCATTTTTAGTTTATATTTAACATTTAATGTATGTTAGTAATTAAAAATGTATCAATAAAGTGCACCTATTACATGTTGGTGAACTTAGCACAGCATTTGCCAGCAGAGCACTAAAAAATGAGAGTTCTATTCGCATGCACATGAGTTCTATAGTTCCTGATAGTTTTCAGGAATAGTTCTGGCGATTTCACGGAGATAAAGCAGAATGAACTAATGCTCTGCTAACTTCACACAGCAGAGCATTTTCTACAAAATTGAAAAAAAAAGCTACTGATTAGTGTAATTAGCTAATACTTGGAGTTCCTAATAGTTTTCAGTGATAGTTCTCGCGAAATAAACTTAAAAAATAATTTATTGATAAAATAAATTGACAAAAATTTAACAAAAAAAAATCTGCAAAAAGGTTATTTAAGAGTGGAAACTCGTCGATTTTGCAAAGCCTAGTAATAAAATGATACATTTGTACAATAACTGACCCAGGAACTCACACTAAAGTGCCAGCACAGCATACTAGAATAGTAGAAATCGGAAAGATTTTCGACAAAACTTTTTTTAATATTATTTTCACGTACCCAGGGGGAAGGAAATCAGCGGTTTTACATAGGCTAGTAATATGGCTACAATTTAAAAATATAACCAATCCCAGAACTCACAATAAAGTGCCAGCAGAGCATACTAGAATAACAAAAATCGGATGGAGTTTCGACAAATATTTTTTTTTAATCATGTCCACGTAACCAGATGGCGGGAACTCATCGGTTTTATATAGACTAGTAACAAAGCTACAATTTAAAAATATAACCAATCCCAGAAATCACACTAAAGTGCCAGCAGAGCATACTAGAATAACAAAAATCGGATGGATTTTCGACATATATTTTTTTTTCAATCATGTCCACGTAACCTGATGGCGGGAACTCATCGGCTTTATGTAGACTAGTAACAAAGCTACAATTTAAAAATATAACCAATCCCAGAACTCACACTAAAGTGCCAGCAGAGCATGCTAGAATAGCAAAAATCGGATGGATTTTCGACAAATATTTTATTTAAATTATTTACACGTAACCAGATGACGGGAACTCATCGGTTTTATGTAAACTAGTAACAAAGCTACAATATAAAAATATAACCAATCCTAGATCTCACACTAAAGTGCCAGCAGAGCATACTAGAATAGCAAAAATCGGATGGAATTTCGACAAATATTTTTTTTTAATTATTTCCACATAACCAGATAGCAGGAACTCATCGGTTTTATATAGAATAGTAACATAGCTACAATTTAAAAATATAACAAATCCCAGAACTCTCACTAAAGTGCCAGCAGAGCATACTAGAATAACAAAAATCGGATGGATTTTCGACAAATATTTTTTTTTCAATCATGTCCGCGTAACCAGATGGCGGGAACTCATCGGTTTTATGTAGACTAGTAAAAAAGCTACAATTTAAAAATATAACCAATCCCAGAACTCACACTAAAGTGCCAGCAGAGCATGCTAGAATAACAAAAATCAGATGGATTTTCAACAAATATTTTATTTAAATTATTTACACGTAACCAGATGACGGGAACTCATCGGTTTTATGTAGACTAGTAACAAAGCTACAATAAAAAAATATAACCAATCCCGGAACTCACACTAAAGTGCCAGCAGAGCATACTAGAATAGCAAAAATCGGATGGAATTTCGATAAATTTTTTTTTTTAATTATTTCCACATAATCAGATAGCGGGAACTCATCGGTTTTATATAGACTAGTAACATAGCTACAATTTAAAAATATAATCAATCCCAGAACTCTCAATAAAGTGCCAGCAGAGCATACTAGAATAACAAAAATCGGATGGATTTTCGACAATTTTTTTTTTCAATCATGTCCACGTAACCAAATGGCGGGAACTCATCGGTTTTATGTAGAATAGTAACATAGCTACAATTTAAAAATATAACCAATCCCAGAACTCACACTAAAGTGCCAGCAGAGCATGCTAGAATAGCAAAAATCGGATAGATTTTTGACAAATATTTTTTTTTCAATCATGTCTACGTAACCAGATAGCAGGAACTCATCGATTTTATGTAGATTAGTAACATAGCTACAATTCAAAAACATAACTAATCCCAGAACTCACACTAAAGTGCCAGCAGAGCATGCTAGAATAACAAAAATCGGATGGATTTTCGACAATTTATTTTTTCAATCATGTCCTCGTAACCAGATGGCGAGAACTCATCGGTTTTATGTAGGCTAGAAACATAGCTACAATTTAAAAATACAACCAATCCCAGAACCCACACTAAAGTGCCAGCAGAGCATACTAGAATAGCAAAAATCGGATGGAATTTCGACAAATTTTTTTTTTCAATCATGTCTACGTAACCAGATGGCGGGAACTCATCGGTTTTATGTATACTAGTAACATATCTACAATTTAAAAATATAACCTATACCAGAACTTACACTAAAGTGCCAGCAGAGCATACTAGAATAGCCAAAATCGGATGGAATTTCGACAAATATTTTTTTTTAATTATTTCCACATAACCAGATAGCGGGAACTCATCGGTTTTATATAGACTAGTAACATAGCTACAATTTAAAAATATAACCAATCCCAGAACTCACACTAAAGTGCCGGCAGAGCATACTAGAATAGCAAAAATCGGATGGAATTTTGACAAATATATTTTTTTTATTATTTCCACATAACCAGATGGCGGGACCTCATCGGTTTTATGTAGAATAGTAACATAGCTACAATTTAAAAATATAACCAATCCCAGAACTCTCACTAAAGATCCAGCAGAGCATACTAGAATAACAAAAATCGGATGGATTTTCGACAATTTTTTTTTTCAATCATGTCCACGTAACGAGATGGCGGGAACTCATCGGTTTTATGTAGAATAGTAACATAGCTACAATTTAAAAATATAACCAATCCCAGAACTCACACTAAAGTGCCAGCAGAGCATGCTAGAATAACAAAAATCGGATGGATTTTCGACAAATATTTTATTTAAATTACTTACACGTAACCAGATGACAGAAACTCATCGGCTTTATGTAGACTAAAAACATAGCTACAATTTAAAAATATAACCAATCCCAGAACTCACACTAAAGTGCCAGAAGAGCATACTAGAATAGTAGAAATCGGAAAGATTTTCGACAAAACTTTTTTTAATATTATTTTCACGTACCCAGGGGGAAGGAAATCAGCGGTTTTACATAGGCTAGTAATATGGCTACAATTTAAAAATATAAACAATCCCAGAACTCACACTAAAGTGCCAGCAGAGCATACTAGAATAACAAAAATCGGATGGAGTTTCGACAATTTTTTTTTTTCAATCATGTCCACGTAACCAGATGGCAAGAACTCATCGGTTTTATATAGACTAGTAATATAACTACAATTTGAAAATATAACCAATCCCAGAACTCACACTAAAGTGCCCGCAGAGCATACTAGAATAGGAAAAATTGGATGGATTTTCGACAAATATATTTTTTTCAATCATGTGTACGTAACCAGATAGCGGGAACTCATCGGTTTTATATAGACTAGTAACATAGCTACAATTTAAAAATATAAACAATCCCAGAACTCTCACTAAAGTGCCAGCAGAGCATACTAGAATAACAAACATCGGATGGATTTTCGACAATTTATTTTTTCAATCATGTCCTCGTAACCAGATGGCGAGAACTCATCGGTTTTATGTAGGCTAGAAACAAAGCTACAATTTAAAAATACAACCAATCCCAGAACCCACACTAAAGTACCAGCAGAGCATACTAGAATAGCAAAAATCGGATGGAATTTCGACAAATATTTTTTTTCAATCATGTCTACGTAACCAGATGGCGGGAACTCATCGGTTTTATGTATACTAGTAACATATCTACAATTTAAAAATATAACCAATACCAGAACTCACACTAAAGTGCCAGCAGAGCATACTAGAATAGCCAAAATCGGATGGAATTTCGACAAATATTTTTTTTTAATTATTTCCACATAACCAGATAGCGGGAACTCATCGGTTTTATATAGACTAGTAACATAGCTACAATTTAAAAATATAACCAATCCCAGAACTCACACTAAAGTGCCAGCAGAGCATACTAGAATAACAAAAATCGGATGGAGTTTCGACAAATTTTTTTTTTTCAATCATGTCCACGTAACCAGATGGCAAGAACTCATCGGTTTTATATAGACTAGTAATATAACTATAATTTGAAAATATAACCAATCCCAGAACTCACACTAAAGTGCCAGCAGAGCATACTAGAATAACAAAAATCGGATGGATTTTCGACAAATTTTTTTTTTTTCATCATGTCCTCGTAACCAGATACAATTATTGTTGGCTACTGGCTACAATTATTTGTTGAAAATCCATCCTATTTTTGCTATTTTAGTATGCTCCGCCGGCACTTTAGTGTGAGTTCTGTGATATGTTATATTTTTAAATTGTAGCTATGTTACTAGTGTATACAAAACCGATGAGTTCCCGTCATCTGGTTACGTGGAAATAATTTAAATAAATTATTTTTTGAAACTCCATCTGATTTTTGCCATTCTAGTATGCTCTGCTGGCACTTTAGTGTGAGTTCTGGGATTGGTTATATTTTTAATTTGTAGTTATATTACTACTCTATATAAAACCGATGAGTTCTTTCGTCTGGTTACGTGAACATGATTAAAAAAAATATTTGTCGAAAATCCATCCAATTTTTCCTATTCTAGTATGCTCTGCGGGCACTTTAGTGTGAGTTCTGGGATTGGTTATATTTTTAAATTGTAGCAATGTTTTTAGTCTACATAAAGCCGAAGAGTTCCCGTCCTCTGGTTACGTGTAAATAATTTAAATAAAATATTTGTCGAAAATCCATCCGATTTTTGTTATTCTAGTATGCTCTGCTGGCACTTTAGTGTGAGTTCTGGGATTAGTTATATTTTTAAATTGTAGCTATGTTACTAATATACATAAAACCGATGAGTTCCCGCTATCTGGTTACGTAGACATGATTGAAAAAAAAATATTTGTCGAAAATCCATCCGATTTTTGCTATTCTAGCATGCTCTGCTGGCACTTTAGTGTGAGTTCTGGGATTGGTTATATTTTTAAATTGTAGCTATGTTACTATTCTACATAAAACCGATGAGTTCCCGCCATTTGGTTACGTGGACATGATTGAAAAAAAAAAATTGTCGAAAATCCATCCGATTTTTCCTATTCTAGTATGCTCTGCGGGCACATTAGTGAGAGTTCTGGGATTGGTTATATTTATAAATTGTAGCTATGTTACTAGTCTATATAAAACCGATGAGTTCCCGCTATCTGGTTATGTGGAAATAATTAAAAAAAAATATTTGTCGAAATTCCATCCGATTTTTGCTATTCTAGTATGCTCTGCTGGCACTTTAGTGTGAGTTCTGGGATTGGTTATATTTTTTTATTGTAGCTTTGTTACTAATCTACATAAAACCGATGAGTTCCCGCCATCTGGTTACGTGGACATGATTGAAAAAAAAATATTTGTCGAAAATCCATCCGATTTTTGTTATTCTAGTATGCTCTGCTGGCACTTTAGTGAGAGTTCTGGGATTGGTTATATTTTTAAATTGTAGCTATGTTACTATTCTATATAAAACCGATGAGTTCCCGCTATCTGGTTATGTGGAAATAATTAAAAAAAAATATTTGTCGAAATTCCATCCGATTTTTGCTATTCTAGTATGCTCTGCTGGCACTTTAGTGTGAGATCTAGGATTGGTTATATTTTTATATTGTAGCTTTGTTACTAGTTTACATAAAACCAATGAGTTCCCGTCATCTGGTTACGTGTAAATAATTAAAAAAAAATATTTGTCGAAATTCCATCCGATTTTTGCTATTCTAGCATGCTCTGCTGGCACTTTAGTGTGAGATCTAGGATTGGTTATATTTTTATATTGTAGCTTTGTTACTAGTTTACATAAAACCGATGAGTTCCCGTCATTTGGTTACGTGTAAATAATTTAAATAAAATATTTGTCGAAAATCCATCTGATTTTTGCTATTCTAGCATGCTCTGCTAGCACTTTAGTGTGAGTTCTGGGATTGGTTATATTTTTAACTTGTAGTTATATTACTACTCTATATAAAACCGATGAGTTCTTTCATCTGGTTATGTGAACATGATTAAAAAAAATATTTGTCGAAAATCCATCCAATTTTTCCTATTCTAGTATGCTCTGCGGGCACTTTAGTTTGAGTTCTGGGATTGGTTATATTTTTAAATTGTAGTTATATTACTAGTCTACATAAAGCCGATGAGTTCCCGTCATCTGGTTACGTGTAAATAATTTAAATAAAATATTTGTCGAAAATCCATCCGATTTTTGTTATTCTAGCATGCTCTGCTGGCACTTTAGTGTGAATTCTGGGATTAGTTATATTTTTAAATTGTAGCTATGTTACTAATCTACATAAAACCGATGAGTTCCCGCTATCTGGTTACGTAGACATGATTGAAAAAAAAATATTTGTCGAAAATCCATCCTATTTTTGCTATTCTAGCATGCTCTGCTGGCACTTTAGTGTGAGTTCTGGGATTGGTTATATTTTTAAATTGTAGCTATGTTACTATTCTATATAAAACCGATGAGTTCCCGCTATCTGGTTATGTGGAAATAATAAAAAAAAAAATATTTGTCAAAATTCCATCCGATTTTTGCTATTCTAGTATGCTCTGCTGGCACTTTAGTGTGAGTTCTGGGATTGGTTATATTTTTTTATTGTAGCTTTGTTACTAGTCTACATAAAACCGATGAGTTCCCGCCATCTGGTTACGTGGACATGATTGAAAAAAAAATATTTGTCGAAAATCCATCCGATTTTTGTTATTCTAGTATGCTCTGCTGGCACTTTAGTGAGAGTTCTGGGATTGGTTATATTTTTAAATTGTAGCTATGTTACTATTCTATATAAAATCGATGAGTTCCCGCTATCTGGTTATGTGGAAATAATTAAAAAAAAATATTTGTCGAAATTCCATCCGATTTTTGCTATTCTAGTATGCTCTGCTGGCACTTTAGTGTGAGATCTAGGATTGGTTATATTTTTATATTGTAGCTTTGTTACTAGTTTACATAAAACCAATGAGTTCCCGTCATCTGGTTACGTGTAAATAATTTAAATAAAATATTTGTCGAAAATCCATCTGATTTTTGCTATTCTAGCATGCTCTGCTGGCACTTTAGTGTGAGTTCTGGGATTGGTTATATTTTTAAATTGTAGCTTTGTTACTAGTCTACATAAAACCGATGAGTTCCCGTCATCTGGTTACGTGGAAATAATTTAAATAAAATATTTTTTGAAACTCCATCCGATTTTTGCCATTCTAGTATGCTCTGCTGGCACTTTAGTGTGAGTTCTGGGATTGATTATATTTTTAATTTGTAGTTATATTACTACTCTATATAAAACCGGTGAGTTCTTTCATCTGGTTATGTGAACATGATTAAAAAAAATATTTGTCGGAAATCCATCCAATTTTTCCTATTCTAGTATGCTCTGCGGGCACTTTAGTGCGAGTTCTGGGATTGGTTATATTTTTAAATTGTAGTTATATTACTAGTCTACATAAAGCCGATGAGTTCCCGTCATCTGGTTACGTGTAAATAATTTAAATAAAATATTTGTCGAAAATCCATCCGATTTTTGTTATTCTAGCATGCTCTGCTGGCACTTTAGTGTGAATTCTGGCATTAGTTATATTTTTAAATTGTAGCTATGTTACTAATCTACATAAAACCGATGAGTTCCCGCTATCTGGTTACGTAGACATGATTGAAAAAATATTTGTCGAAAATCCATCCTATTTTTGCTATTCTAGCATGCTCTGCTGGCACTTTAGTGTGAGTTCTGGGATTGGTTATATTTTTAAATTGTAGCTATGTTACTATTCTACATAAAACCGATGAGTTCCCGCTATCTGGTTATGTGGAAATAATAAAAAAAAAATATTTGTCAAAATTCCATCCGATTTTTGCTATTCTAGTATGCTCTGCTGGCACTTTAGTGTGAGTTCTGGGATTGGTTATATCTGGTTACGTGGACATGATTGAAAAAAAAATATTTGTCGAAAATCCATCCGATTTTTGTTATTCTAGTATGCTCTGCTGGCACTTTAGTGAGAGTTCTGGGATTGGTTATATTTTTAAATTGTAGCTATGTTACTATTCTATATAAAACCGATGAGTTCCCGCTATCTGGTTATGTGGAAATAATTAAAAAAAATATTTGTCGAAATTCCATCCGATTTTTGCTATTCTAGTATGCTCTGCTGGCACTTTAGTGTGAGATCTAGGATTGGTTATATTTTTATATTGTAGCTTTGTTACTAGTTTACATAAAACCGATGCGTTCCCGTCATTTGGTTACGTGTAAATAATTTAAATAAAATATTTGTCGAAAATCCATCTGATTTTTGCTATTCTAGCATGCTCTGCTGGCACTTTAGTGTGAGTTCTGGGATTGGTTATATTTTTAAATTGTAGCTTTGTTACTAGTCTATATTATACTGATGAGTTCCCGCCATCTGGTTACGTGGACATGATTGAAAAAAAATATTTGTCGAAAATCCATCCGATTTTTGTTATTCTAGTATGCTCTGCTGGCACTTTAGTGTGAGTTCTGGGATTGGTTATATTTTTAAATTGTAGCTTTGTTACTAGTTTATATAAAACCGATGAATTCCCGTCATCTGGTTACGTGTAAATAATTTAAATAAAATATTTGTCGAAAATCCATCCGATTTTTGTTATTCTAGCATGCTCTGCTGGCACTTTAGTGTGAGTTCTGGGATTAGTTATATTTTTAAATTGTAGCTATGTTACTAATCTACATAAAACCGATGAGTTCCCGCTATCTGGTTACGTAGACATGATTGAAAAAAAAATATTTGTCGAAAATCCATCCTATTTTTGCTATTCTAGCATGCTCTGCTGGCACTTTAGTGTGAGTTCTGGGATTGGTTATATTTATAAATTGTAGCTATGTTACTAGTCTATATAAAACCGATGAGTTCCCGCTATCTGGTTATGTGGAAATAATTAAAAAAAAATATTTGTCGAAATTCCATCCGATTTTTGCTATTCTAGTATGCTCTGCTGGCACTTTAGTGTGAGTTCTGGGATTGGTTATATTTTTTTATTGTAGCTTTGTTACTAGTCTACATAAAACCGATGAGTTCCCGCCATCTGGTTACGTGGACATGATTGAAAAAAAAATATTTGTCGAAAATCCATCCGATTTTTGTTATTCCAGTATGCTCTGCTGGCACTTTAGTGAGAGTTCTGGGATTGGTTATATTTTTAAATTGTAGCTATGTTACTATTCTATATAAAACCGATGAGTTCCCGCTATCTGGTTATGTGGAAATAATTTAAAAAAAATATTTGTCGAAATACCATCCGATTTTTGCTATTCTAGTATGCTCTGCTGGCACTTTAGTGTGAGATCTAGGATTGGTTATATTTTTATATTGTAGCTTTGTTACTAGTTTACATAAAACCGATGAGTTCCCGTCATCTGGTTACGTGTAAATAATTTAAATAAAATATTTGTCGAAAATCCATCTGATTTTTGCTATTCTAGCATGCTCTGCTGGCACTTTAGTGTGAGTTCTGGGATTGGTTATATTTTTAAATTGTAGCTTTGTTACTAGTCTACATAAAACCGATGAGTTCCCTCCATCTGGTTACGTGGACATGATTGAAAAAAATATTTGTCGAAAATCCATCCGATTTTTGTTATTCTAGTATGCTCTGCTGGCACTTTAGTGTGAGTTCTGGGATTGGTTATATTTTTAAATTGTAGCTTTGTTACTAGTTTATATAAAACCGATGAGTTCCCGCCATCTGGTTACGTGGACATGATTAAAAAAAAATATTTGTCGAAACTCCATCCGATTTTTGTTATTCTAGTATGCTCTGCTGGCACTTTATTGTGAGTTCTGGGATTGGTTATATTTTTAAATTATAGCCATATTACTAGCCTATGTAAAACCGCTGATTTCCTTCCCCCTGGGTACGTGAAAATAATATTAAAAAAAGTTTTGTCGAAAATCTTTCCGATTTCTACTATTCTAGTATGCTGTGCTGGCACTTTAGTGTGAGTTCCTGGGTCAGTTATTGTACAAATGTATCATTTTATTACTAGGCTTTGCAAAATCGACGAGTTTCCACTCTTAAATAACCTTTTTGCAGATTTTTTTTTGTTAAATTTTTGTCAATTTATTTTATCAATAAATTATTTTTTAAGTTTATTTCGCGAGAACTATCACTGAAAACTATTAGGAACTCCAAGTATTAGCTAATTACACTAATCAGTAGCTTTTTTTTCAATTTTGTAGAAAATGCTCTGCTGTGTGAAGTTAGCAGAGCATTATTTCATTCTGCTTTATCTCCGTGAAATCGCCAGAACTATTCCTGAAAACTATCAGGAACTATAGAACTCATGTGCATGCGAATAGAACTCTCATTTTTTAGTGCTCTGCTGGCAAATGTTGTGCTAGTTTCACGGACACACCTATTACTGCTATAAATATTTAGAAAGATTTCAAGTTTGTGCAATGAGTTCTAGTGATACTACTTCGCACGAAGGCTAATGTAAGACGTTTGATAAATATATCTCACTGGTATATAATAATTCAGCTAGAGCAACGTAAAGATTACTGGTCAGTCGAGTGATCATAATACTCGTAATCAAAGAGTATATTAATTTATGTCGTAATCGCGCTTTTGAAGAGCTCATATTATTTCTTATTTATAGCTGTGTCCCTATAACATGATGGTCTTACTGAATTTGATGCGGAACATTCTTACAATTCTACAGCCTGAAGAATCGATTCGTCATTATTATACGATTTTATATAATGTACACAAATTGCAATATTATAATGAGTATGCATTATGATGAGTGTGCATTCTGTAAAGTTTTGTACAGGTTCACTTTTGTTAATTAAAGTTATTATTGTTTCATTGTGGTTGTTACGGTTTAAGGAATATCCTACTGCGATTAAAAAATATAATTTTTAAAGGTCTGTGTAGACCAAATTAATGGAATCCAAAGCCAGAACTACTGATATACTGACATATATGACGTTGTCAATTTGACTTATTTTGTCACTTGTCAATGTCATAAATTTATTAAAATTTATTCGTTTCATGAAGTCATATTTTCTTCGGATATTTCCTTATTTTGTTAACTTAGAACTTGACTTCATATTCATACTTAATTGTAATGGTTACCACCCTATAACCATATTTTTAAACTCCACTTACGTACTGTGAAATCATACATATTTTAATAGAAAATAATTTTCTTTTCTTCAGTTTACTTTCAGTCTTTTAGCGTTTTACTTGTGATTTGTGTGTAGGAGGCGTGATTTAATTGTATTTTCATGTACTGCTAATACTGCTAATCCAATACTGCTAATCAATGTTGAAACACCATGGGTCTTAAAGAATTTAGGGATGATAATGCTTGTATTTTATCCATAATAGGATGTATATTTTTAACCTTTTGTTACGTCGGCAGTTTATACGTATGGAAATCGTCATTAGGCAGGTAATGACATTCTTTTTTATTAAATTCAAATTTTGCTGCAACCGTTTTTAAGTGCCACTGTGAGGCATGGGTATTTGCTATCAACTGGAGAGACCTGGAGCATATACTAACACGCTATAATGTGGGTTGTGAATATACTGCTGCCTCAAAGTAATACTTTATATATTTTAGTTAATTTCCTTAATTCAATTCAAGCATTCATTGGACTATGTTTTTGATTTTATCTTGTGTTCTAGAGGTATGTAAAGTGAGACAGGGTAGGGGACAGGAAGAGAGTAGCATATTTGCTAATCAGAACATTAAAAACACTCCTACATATTGTAGTAATGACTTGCTATTTTAATCCACATTTCTCAATTTCAGAGATCATCCAACTACAATAAAGAGAAGATTCTTCAGTGTCTTCTGCATGATGCTCCTTGCTCCATTCTTTGCACAGTTATTCCTCACTGAAGACACATTGGCCAGGGCTGATGTCCTGGAACACATGGGACTTCGTATGGCTGGGTCTTTGAAGGCTGCCACATTCCCATTAATTCTTACAGCCATACTCTTCCTAGGACCTTTGACAATGCAATATTTTGCTGGTGTTTTGAGTATATACTTAGGTATGTTATTTACAACTTTTCTTTAGTAATTACAGTCTGAAATCTATCATTTATTGCACTTTTATTAATTTTTAATATATACTATACTGTCATAAAAAATCAATATTGTAGATGTTTTGTTATCATTTTAGAACCTGCATACTGGTGGACAATCTTTCATGATTTGGTGTGGGTCCGTAACCATTTGATGGCGCCACTCAGTGAGGAGTGGGTGTTCCGTTCCTGCATGGTTCCAATGCTGATGCAGTGTTTTGATCTCATGACAGCTGTGTTTGTGGGACCTCTGCTTTTTGGCATAGGTAAATAATATAGTAGATTCATCAAAATATATTTTGTTTAGCTTTAAATTATGTATATATACTTATATATATATGTATGTAATGTATGTATAAATAAATGAATTAATGTTTAATTATTTTTCAGCTCATTTTCATCATTTATTTGAGCAAGTAAAAGCAGGAGTTCAGTTTAAATCAGCCTTATTTATTTCATGTGAGTAAAACATGTAAAATAATTAGACTTCATTACAGTGTTCAACTATATATTAGTAGATTTCACATAAAAAAAATGTTATTTACAGTATTCCAGTTCCTGTATACAAGTCTCTTTGGTGCTTATTCGGCCTATCTTTTTATAACAACTGGTAAGTCAATCATTACAAAGGATTTTTCCTATGATATATGATATTTATAAATAATCTTACATGTGGAGTAACCGGTTTTTTGCTATATGTTTTTTGTAAAAGATTGAAGTAGCAAACAAGGATGAAGTGCAGCTGGTGCTAAGTGGTTGCTGCCGCATGGGCATCAGTAAACCACTTCATATGGATCAATGGTTCTGCCTGAAGCCATTGCATTTATTCTGATTCTTACTATAGAACAATAAAAAATAATGTTATGTAATAATAATAAAGGGACATTTGTTTATAACAATCAATGATGAGGCTTTAACCTTTACTTGCAAATACTCCTTATTTTTTTACTTTTTTTGTAAGGATATTTGCCATAGTTTCATATTTATATTATGGTTCAAAAAACACAGTTATTTGACAGAAAAAAGACAGTGTAAGCCTATGCAAGTTTCTTACACATTTCATTTAAAATTACTTCATAAAAGCTACTTTTTTCACTGTTTCAGGGCATTTTTTGGCTCCGCTGGTAGCGCATATATTCTGCAATCACATGGGTTTTCCGAACTTCGGTGAGATATTCCAATTTCCGCCCATGGAGAGAGCTATAATCTTATGGAACTTAATACTAGGCTTCGCCCTCTGGTGCTCTTTACTTCCTCTCGCAACGGATCCAGAATTTTACGATAACAAATTATATGCGTTAGAGACTTGAATTTATTGTACTTAAAATATTACAACTTTAAATTTTATTTAGGAAAATATAATTATAGGAGTAACGGAGGTATTGATTTATTAACAAGTCCATTGTTGATGGTCATCTTGGTAATCATACTTAAATTGTAAAAAGTTACATTGTTTGTATGTTGGCAGTAATCTTATAAAATGAACTGATAATAATAATAGTCAGTGTACACTAGCTAATTTAAATGGACGGACATGCTTATGTTATAAACATTACCTAATCTTATTTAAGATTTTGTTTGTATACTCAAAAAATTAACTTATGTTCGTTAGTTTACTTTAGCCACTCAGTTATAATAATTATGATTCTGAATTCACAAAGATTCATTAGATTCCTACAAACCTGTTTTTTTATATTTTAAATATGTACTGCAATACTACTAGTGTCCATATTTACCCATGATTATTTACATAATAAGTATTTTACACACTTTGTTAAATATGTTATATTTACTATACATACAGTATTGTTATATGTACATTTGCATGACATTCAATGATGAGGATTTAACTTTGTTAATCAAATTATTGTTATTAATTAACATTAAATAATTTATAGGCCAAATATATGTTTGTAATATTCTTTGTATTCTTAAATATGTTCAGCGACGTATAATCGCCAGCGTTGGCAAGACAAAATCCTTATACGATGTATATTTTACGGCATTACATTTAAATATAAACTGAGGTGAGTTGGCGTTATATCGCATATTGCCAGTGAATTTGTTTCTTTTTTTATTGACATATTTATCATGAACCATGTCTTGGAAATTATGGACAAGTATGATATAATCAAGTAAAAAATATCTGTATTTGTAAACCACCAGTTTGTAACCAACTACCCTCATCAATATAATAAAATATTTAAGTATTAGGTGATATTTTCCATTATGAAAAAAATATAGCAGATAAAAATCTTAATTCTTTTAATTTATGGTATTTAATGCACATAATGTCCACACATTATATTCTATGAAACTTTGCAGTCTTACGCAATAAATATTAAACCACATCAGCATAAAAATTGATATCGGGAATTAAATACCATGGAATTGTTCAGACAAATAATGCTTAAAAATTCGTTCATAAATTTCTAATTAAGATAATGTTTATTTTAATCACTGTTACTTTGTTAATGTAATAGGAAAATGCAAAGTTTAAAGAAAATTTGAATAAATCATGTAAAAAAAATGTTACGCACGCTTTAGCACGCTTTCTCAGTTGACTCAGGGCTTCTCAAATTTGCCTGAGCCACCAAACTAGCGTTAGGTCAAATGCGACAATGTTAAATCTAGTTTTAATGAAATAAATTAGGTATATCTTATAATAATTCAATTGCCTTGTGTGAGTGGTATATGGGGGATTCCACTTGAAGATCACAACGACTGCAGCTCCAAAACAGTGTCAATGCATTACTTTTGATTGTCAAGTGGAATGTGGTGGTAGTATTTAGATATTTTGATAAGTGCAAAGAAATTTATGTCAATTGTACAAGTATGCGTAATCGTATGAGTCTTACATTGAAATATGTAAGATGGTATTATTAAGATTAGGTAAATTATACTGTTAAGGCAAGATGAGCACAATTTTTGCTGAGTCTATTAGTTTTGGCGCACGCTTTTATACTCTTTTTACAGTGACATGACGAATTTTTTTTTTTTAATTATGATATATGGCAAGTGTAGTTATTCAATAACCGATGTTAAAATTATTGTCTTAAAAATAGCTGTAGGGTTGTGTTCATGGCCAATTTACATTATGTATAATTATGTTATTTTTGTGCCATAAGTATTTTTGTATGTTTGCGAATAATAAAATAGACATAATTTAACGACAGGGTCAGGATGTATAAATAATTTTAAACTGATTGTCTCACTAGTCAAATTATGTATTATAATACTTTGTAAGATCTTGCAGGCTTGCATATGGTGTTTTGAAGCTATGAACAATAAATAATGTTTGAATTATTTTCATACATCTCTTTATTTAAGAAACTGCACACTCATCATAATATCACGTATATGTACTCTTACATTCTTATTTTCAGCATAACGTTACTCAACCAACAAACCCAAGATCACATTTGTACCTATTATTGCCTAATAGATACTATGGTTGAAACATGCCATGATCTGATTTGTTGTAAGGAGCATATAAAATATGAAGCTTTGCAATTTAATTGCCCGGGACGGCAATAAATCTACCCCAAGTGGGGCTCCGATCCCAATCGGCACTTGACGCCGCCATGACAAAAAATATAATATAATCAGTCTGAAAGGACCTCGAAAATTCGTAAATATGACACCTAGTTTATAACCGACTAAATTGTTTTTGTTTGTTGCATTTTTAATGAATGCACATTTTTTTTTATTATGTTTATAGTTTTACGATAACTAATTATTACATTAAAAGACCTATATAAATCATTATTGCGTATTAAATTTACGAATAATACAACTGGTTGAAGGTGGTAGAACGATTTGTAGTTTAAATGAGGCAGCGCCACCGCCACACCTTTTCCGAGGCGTTTCAGCTTAGCCCTCAGGGGTAGAGGCGCATCTGTGGCCGACCTCAATTAGGAATATCTAATCCTATCTGGAGTTTATTACAGATGTCCATGGGCGGCAGTAGCCACTTACCATCAGGACTGCATTCTCGTTTTCTACTCCCATATCATAAAGTGTATGGCACACAATATTGTATACTGTGCAAGTTATTTGTACGACACGGGTTCCGTATTATTTTATATTCTAAGATTTTGTGTCAAACGTGATTCCTAACAATATGTCACTGAAATAGCTGTAAGGTTTATTTAAATAAATAAAGCCTTAAATACATATATACGTTTATATTTACGTAATTTTTACAAGTCTCCCCGTTTGGTTTTTACGCATATATTTTCAGAAATTAACAAAATAAAATAGTTAACTTGCCGTAAAGTGTATTTTGTGTGAAAGCCATGCGATAAAATCGGTTCGTCTGTTTCTAGGCCTAGCTTAAATATAATTAATCTGAAAATAATTATGTTATTTGTTTTATTTACCTGTAAGGTAAGTCTGTTATCTCTACAGAACAGTGTAGTAAACTTTAAAAGGATCAAAACACATTCAAAGGATCAAAAATGTGTGTTAAACAGTTAAGGATGTTGAAAATAAACAAAGCTGTATGCAAAATTATTTATTTATATAATATATAATTTTAATTTTAAGCACAAAAAATTTATATTTAGCTAAATTTATTACAATATTTACTAATGTAGTACTATGAAGTGCATAATAACAAAATATCCAAGTGACAAGAATTATGTCTAACTAGAGTATTAATATTTGAAAGGCCTCCTCGAATCCTTAAAGCTGACTTTTTTTTTAATTGAAATAATAACCGATTAACATTTTTTTTTTAAGTTTTAATATCAGAGTATTTTAGGGTTTCTTTTTTCAAGGTCAAAAACTCCATAGTTTTTGGAAATCATGACCGTTCAACGCGTACAAAAATATTTAAAGCAGGTATCAACTTTCGGCAATCGACGAGGCCTTTATATACATAAATATGATTTTATTACATTAGTATAGTTCAAATACACTGCAAATGTTTGGTAATGTGATTTCATAAGTAAATTAAAAGCTGCGTTCTTCATATAAATGTATTGATTATCTACAAACTTGAAGCTAGCGTAAATGAACCGTCTTGAACAACGAATATACCATGTACACCCATTAATATTAATATTATATTTACATTTTAAATATATTTAACATCAAGTACGATAACAAAAATAATTACATATTTAACATCTTAATTTATCTACATACAATCATAGATTAGTAAAGATTACTCACTCCTAACAAGAAAATGTAACCAGTTTTGAGAATTGAAATAGTTGCGTAAAAAAGTTTTGCCACGTCTCCGTGCTAAAATGTCCCTAAAAAATTGAAATAATCATTTATTGATTATGTAAATTACGCAGTATTTGTTATTTATTCGTAATTTTTCTCTAAAAATGTTTTTATTTGTCAAGATTAAAAAAAAGAACTTACTAATAAGCCGTTTGTGGCTTCATTCAATTTCAAGGCGGCGAAGTATCTTTACTAATCCATGCATATAATACCTAAAATGATTTCAGTCGTAAAACTACAAGTCCCTTACGAGTATAATATTAATATTACAAAATAACAGCTATGAGAATATCTTAGACTCTTGATAATGATTGAGCTTGTAAATGAAATCAGTCTTGTATATACAAAGAAACGTTCTCTAATTTTTTCTAGGTCCTTGTGAACGTTTTTATATAGAAGTTTTGTTATTACAATGAAATAGTGGGATTGAGAAACACTGGCTCATTACAGGGCGAAAAAAATTAAACTATAAGAAAGTTTGTAAATGAACGACTACATTAATATAGATTTCAATTTTCTAACCGAGTGGATTCATAAAACACTTATGCTAGGAGTATTAAAATAATCTATTACTAGAGAGTGCACTTCTAATAAGCGAATCTCTTCGAATTAAATTTATCGCAAAATAATGAAACATCTAGAAGTTCAAAATACATAAATTTACCAATAAACTGGCATAAAGGCATTACATCACATTACACGGCCTCCTAGGTTTACTTTAAAGTTGTTAGAACGTATCGTATTTGGACTGCCGAGGCCTTACCTTACATCGATTACTGCCTTATAACAAGAGGAGTAAAGTTATTCTGTTCTGGTTTGAAGAATCTGTGGGATTGATATTAAGATACTTAGGTGAAACAACAAATCATGGTTACAGCCTGGATTTATCTCGAGAGGGGTTAAAAATCTTGACAACCTTTTCTTTGCTGATCATATACTGACATATCGTCACTGGAAAGTGACTTAGCCTTTCCAACGAGGATATCACTGGAAACGATTTCAGAGAAAAGTTATTATAAGTTATTTTAATGTCTACTCTTAACTATGGGTATAATAATCACTGTCGATTTGCTTTTGGTTGAACCCATAAAACTTTTCCCTTGGCCATGTATGTTATAGGAGTATACTGAGGTTTCAATCCAACATAGGGTTGGATATTGATGTCCATGAGCGACAGTGAACTATTAATATCAGTTGGCTTAAGTTCATTAGCTGTTTTTATTTATGAACACCACTCCGTTTAATATAGTAGGCAGATTGCATAATACAAGTCGTTATAAAAACACCAATTAAAATAACTACTTCAAATAACTTATGCATTATATTCAAAATTTCATATTAAACAATATTCACAAGGACAAAATCTAAAACGATTAAAATTTATAAAACATTTAAAACGAGTGCTTTAAACAGACTGAATAGATTTACTAATTGATTTCTATATAAAATGAAACACATGTAAATACATCGCTATATTAAAATACATTAAATTTAACGACAAATACGAGTATAAAATCTCAAACGACAAAATTCATTCCTAGGCGGATATCGAACAAATATAATAAATGAGTGATAATTACAAGCATTCCTAAATGAATTTCCCATTCAGTCTTTCCGAGACAAAAGAGTAACATAACGTATGGAACAACATAATTTTTTGAATAAATGGTTCATAGCAATATTGCAAAATTCATTTTTAGTTCATAGCAATACTTCAAAATTCATTCTTAGACGTCCATTGCACTCGTGCACTCATTGGTCAATTTAATTACATGAAATTATAATGGAATGCAATTGATATATTTGTTATCGATCGTGTATACATACATATAATTTTTAGACTGTAAAATAATATTAACGTTCGCTTATATTTATATTAATTTAAGGTGTCGTATTATCTTGATGAGTATTTGGAAGTAATTTATCCGTCAGTCAAATCAATTATTAGGATAAAGTTTAAAGGATAAAATTTAAAGAATAATTGTTAAAATTATTCTTTGATAATATTTGACATAATATGTATTGAATTGTACATAAGGTCACTTCTAAGTATAGGCTGGCAAAAAGTTTAGATGCCATATATTTCAATATCTTACGGCGTAAGGATCGATAGGTGTTTAAAAGTTTTTATCGTTCGATTCAATTTGTGTTAATGGAACCCAGTTTCAAAAGTTTCTTTATGGAAAGAAAAAAGAAGCGTTCCATTTTACCTCTTATGAACAGCAATAGTGCATAGAAGCTTACTAGTTTCATTGACACATTTTCATTTTTAAAACGTTTACATAATTAAACGTTTATATTTTTGGCAATTCTTGTCAATATAACTCAGATTAATTATGTTTTAATTTTAAGGAGCTCCAAAAACCTTTTTGTTCCAATGCTGAGTAAGGGTATGTCCTTTACTTTAGAAGCTTGAAGGATACCCTGCTATTCTATTGCAGTGCGTATAACTGAATTTAATTTTAAAAAATGAGTAGAGTATTTCCAGGAATAATCTTACGGCACTTGTAAGCACCTAACGAGAGCTACAAGATAAAAGTGGTCATCAACTGGCCCATTAAAGTCAGTTTAGAACTACTTAATGTCATACGTTGCGTAGAAATGAGTAGAGGCTCCGCACAGCGTCGCAAAGGGCCATTCTTCATGGTGCCTGTAGCGGTCGATTTGGGGACTGCGGTACGACGGGTGCGGGCGTGGCGTCCAGGTCACAAGCGGAGAGAAGCCGCACAAGTTCATCAGGAGTGGGGCCGCCGTCCGGGACTGGGGACTCGTCGCCTTCACCTGGAGAAACAGTTCGAAGATTACAACGATGTTTTTTTTTGTTTTCAGTGATAATTTGCATAATTTTATTGTATGACTTGATATGCTCAGACTCGAAGACAAGTTAGTAAGTTTGTATTTAAAATATTTATTTATCTATTCAGTAGTGAGGTCTCGCAGCTACGTTGCGCCCGTATGGTGGCCGCAGACATAAATATTACGTAACCGGCCTAAATACTGTATAAAACCAGCTTAAATTTGACAAAAATGACTAATATTACCGTTCCCATTAGCGTTAGCGGGGGCCCCCGCACTGGGCGGTGCTCGCGCGGCGCGGTCGACGTGCGCGGTGAGGTCCCACAGCTGCGCGGCGCCGGAGCGGTGGCCGCACACCAGCAGCCGCCGCGGCCGCAGCGCGCCCTCGCACTCCGCCACCACGAAGCACGACACGCCCGACCCGTCCACCGAGCGGATCGTGCACACCCTGACACACAGAAGAACATAGGTATAGTCCGCGTAAAACTGATAGTCCGCTTTGAATATAAAAACGAGTCGCGTCGTCGTAGCAAATTGTATAACTACACCTGCTCGCAACAACTTCAGAGCGGACTAGCAATTTGACGCGGACTATAATATTTAATTCACCACCGCGCATAATGATGCAAATATAAACACCGACCACAAATACTGACGAATGTGTTTCGCGGCGAAGAGCCTACACCTCGTGAGAATAGGCGAACACCGAGGCCAAAACCGAATATTTTTTCATAGACATTTATCCTCATTATTACATGCACGTATTTACCTCAGTCCGTCTAACTACTAACAGACTACCACCGTAGTAAAAATCGAATACACTTACATACATATGTATCATCATCATTACATGCTCCTATTTACGTCTATTCGTCTATACTCGGCGAGTATCTAAACATTGCATTGACATTTACGCACTCATGTGCAGGCCATACAGTCGTGCATACGGACGCGCGGTGTTCAACCATACCCCTTGCACTCTTTGTTCAAAATCAAAACCAAAAAATATCAAATAAATTACCTTTTCCCATTAGATGCCAGTCGAACGTATAGAGTATCAGTATCAGGTACTACTTTTTGTATAAATATCTGTTCTTCATCCTGTTCGCCATATGGACCTAATAATAAGAAAATATACTTAGTACATACTACTACTACTTTACCGAATATATCAAACTTTCTTTAATTTCCTTTTGGGTTTTAAATTAAATAAATCTTTTGGGGTTTACGTTTAAAATAAAAAAGAAATAAGATATTACAATCAAAACTAAATATCTAATACCAACATAATCGTTATTTGGGCATCGCATCAAAGTACGAAAATTTATGGCTTTTGTAGACGATTGCTCATTATGATATTATGATTACAAATTTTTCATCCAAAATAATTACAATATAATTAAATAATAATTACCACAATCATTATGAGGCTGTGCGGTAGGTGCTTCCAAGGCGAGTACTTTGAAGGCGGCCTTGGGCGTAGTGCCCGGCTGCGTGGAGATCATGCCGCGGAAGCGAGTCACCCGCCACGACCGCACGTGGTTGTACTCGCTGCACACTGATATCAGGTAGTTCTCTGACAGGGACACCTGGTGAAAAATATTAATTTAATAATAGCATACCTGCAGTCTACTTCATACCGCATAGGTACTGACATCTTTAACCAATCCCCCATAAGATTAGATTCCTATGTGAGGTTTGGCCACAGATGCGTTTCTACCTTTTGTTTATTTTTGTGCATTTTTAGCACATTAACGACTTTTCATACGCATTAGTAACCAATGCTATTTTGAACAGAAATTCCACCCAAAAATGTGCGATCCCACTCCTGAGGCGTAAATGTTTGCCTTATATATATAAATCAGCCAGCATTTTAAACATTCTCAAACGCAATAATTCTCTCACGGTAGAAATACTTACATAAAATTATTATAAATTACTTTATCTATTAGTTCGGACACTAAATAAAAATAGAAATTAATGTGTCACTTGTAATATTAATAAAATAGCAATAATACCTTAGTAACAGGACTCTGATGAACTGTGAAAGTCTGGAATAACTGTGGTCCATGGCCAACCGTTTCTGGATGCTGCACTATCACACGGACAGATCCATATCGTGTGCCATATGCAATCTCTATCCAATTTCCACATAAGTCTGAAAAATAATACAATTATAATTCGAACTTTTTAGGTGCATTAAACCAAAAACTTAAATACATAAACGGAGAGTGAACGAGAAATAGCGATCTAATCAAATAATTATTAATTTTATTCGTTATCTTATATTTACTATTGAATAAAGGTTTATATTATGTAAAAATCTATAAATGCGCATATTTGGGTACTTACTAGTTTTAGGTGTGAGATAGACTGATATGGCTGTGATTGGCTCTTGATTTGGGTCCTTGTATAGCTGTGTGACGAGGAGATCATTATCCTTCATCCGCAATGGAAACTTTTGCATGTCTGTAATCAGAATGTAAAATGAATGAATGTATTGGCATCCTCAATCATTTATGTACATATTTGACCTATAACCGAAAATATACTGTAATATATTAACACTCATGAGTAATAAATAGCCAAACCAAGGTGTTATGAATTGGCCATCCTTCATTTGGAAAAGATTAGAGTTCTACCTGAGGTTAGACAATATGCGCAGTTATACCAGAGGGCTAAGTCAGAATGCCACGGTTAAGTCTCCCTTTGTCTCCCTTAACACACCCTTCAAACTAGAATAGAGCAGTATTATATAACAGGGTGACTGTTACCAGGCTGAAATAAGTGCGGCGATGGTGCCTGTGTGTAGGGTAGAACCTCTTCGTCCTCCAGATATTTTGCTTCTATCCAAAGAGCGATGTCCGAGGGTGCAAATTGAGTCTGAAAGTTGTTTCTATAACTTCTGTAATTTCTACGACGCCACGTCCACGCCACGCCTCTGTTCTTACCTATATAGTTGATAGCGCCCGCAGCGGTGCCCAGCAGCAGGAAGGAGCCGGCGGTGTCGTGCGTGGAGAGGTGCGCCACGTCCTGCGTCTGCCAGTGCTGCGTGCTGGTGTGCCACACGCCCGCCTTGCTGCCGCGCCCCGCGCCGCTCAGCGCCACCAGCTGCGGGCCCACGAACAGCAGGTGCTCCACGCGCACGCCCAGGTTGAATGTACCTGTGGTAATAACACAAACTTTTGTGTATTGTAGATCAATGGCGGATCTAGGATGGGACTGTGGCGACTTCACGTTACTCGTCAAAAGATGGCGCCACGAGTATTCTGAATCACGTTATCGAAGTTTCGAAGAAGAAACATCTTGCATATATACAAGCTCCGAACTGAGACTGTCGGAGCACGGTCGCTCCCCGGGCATGATCACCTAGCACGGCGGGTTATCTCCCTATGCCAAAGGACTAACACGTGTTTTTAATATACATTTTATCAAATTTTTGCCTATCAAATTGCCGATCGAAATTTGGTAATGTTTGAAGATGAAGACTGCATAACTTCCACCCTTACTACGCAAAACATGGATTTGTTATTAAAAACGGATATAAGCGACTACAGCCGGCCCCTTCATTTTTTCACATCTAAAAATATGTACTTAAGCCTATCTAAGACCATTTGAGGGGCCGGCAAAATAGAAATAAGTTTACCTGTTTTTCATTAAGTTTCGACTTATTCTAGAGATTGTATTAAGAATGCTGAATTGATATCTCCACAATAGGATTGAATGGTGGGTTCCACAGACACAAAAAGGCAATTACACAAACACAAAGGCTCATTCATTGCTGATTTAGATAATTATAAATGGTAGAGGTTTAGGGTTTATCCTTGGATAAACAATTGGCGTGTGAAACTAGTGTGTATTAAATAGTAGACACTAACTCATGGTACTAACCGATGCCAGTACTTAGAAATAATACATGTATTGTTAAATGTAAGTACCTATAACAAGTAATAGGAGTCTTTTGTAGTTTTCACTATTTTCCCGGCATTAACATGGTAAAAGACACGTAACGCTATACGTAACTTTTACGACAATGAATCAGTGAAATACTCGTACATGCGATATAACGCCAGACACGAAAAGGAATAAACATTATGCAACATTATTTTACTCTCATTTACACAATATCATAGACATAATGACATATTAATTATCCTTGTAGTTCCGTGACCAGAATAGGGCTACGGTATCCCCCGCATGTCCTAAGAGGCGACTGAAAAAGGGCATCAGACGACCCCGTGAAGGACGGAGATATGTGTAGTCGCATACCGTCGTATACACCATACGGTGTGGTGAGCTCATGCTCATTTGAGTGGACCCCGACGGTGCAACGAGCTTAGAGGACTCTGGTTGCGTTTTTTGGAGACCCCGGAGTCCTCAACGCAGCGCCAAGGATGGTAAGAATCTCTTGTAACCCCGTGTCGCCCTCACGGCATAGGGTACCTTTTGAAAAATTCCCCCTCGTAACCAAAAAAAAAATGTACTATATATACATACCTATCAAAGTCCTCCTAACTGGTTCGGTGTGCGTTGAAAACGCCCAAAGTCGTACAAGTGGACCACTGGCGATGCCCAGCATGACATCGGTACCGGCAGAGTTGTTCCCGCTCGATGTAGCACTACCTCCAGTCTTTGCGTTGAGAGCTATGCGTTCTATTACAGAGTCTTGCACTGGTGATTGGAACACGACGTACCAACCGCAAGAGTCTGTTAATCTAAAAAATATATACGAAAAGACTATTAGTTGCAATGCTATAAGATTTCTAAAATATCTAAGAATGTGATCATTTACTAGTACTTTCAAATAACAGACCCAAGGCACTTGTATTTATTATAAAAATATAATTATACAAAATAAAACAGTAATAATGGTCACGCATAACCACAAAAACTAACTATTATTAATTGGTATGGGTCAACAATACTAAATATTAAAAATAATATTAGAAAACTTTAAAATATTATTATAATCTAAATTAAGATGACTGTGTAATTTGTAATCATACCTGTATCCTGTGACAAAGTGCATATAAGCAACAGCAATCCAATTGTGATGGGCCTTTATTATTTGCACTTTCATATTTTCTGACCATGTGTTCACTGAAAAATGAAAATTTTAAGAAAATATTGCATGCAATATCTAATAATCATATTTTGTTTGTAATGAAAATAAATGCAAATAGCATCAATAAGGAAATATATTTATACATACTTTCTGGTGGACGGATTCCTTTGTGGTTATCTGCATTACCAAGTGAAGCTGCTCTTGAATGACCCCTGCCACATCGGCTACGAAAAAAAACACACATATTTATATTTTAGAGCTACTATAAATTAATATATTCCTCTAAATATACAGGCAGTTTCGTACAGTAGAAGTAGATATAGACAGGAGGTTGAAAGTTTGGCAAGTTAACCTTTACTTCCTGGTTGTTACTGGGTAGTAGTTTTTAAACTTTGTCCCAGGTGTAAGTAACTTTGATTACATATTGTTTAATTCCTTGTATCTTCTGTCGGACAATACGTATTATGACTCCGCACAGCAGTGAGTCATACAAGGTTAAGCATTTTTTTGTAATTAATTACATATGTCCATGGCCAGTAGTTAGAGATAAATATCAGTTGGACTATATCGGTATGAAGATTGGGACTCTTACATATCTGATTTATATAAGCAAAGGGTAAGCAAAAAAGGTCAACACTAACCTTAGCTGATCTTGCGATGGTATCCTGCCCACGGTTCGTAAGTCAAGTGAAGAGTTCCTAGAGTGTGTGCGGTTAGCTGCCACATCCGTGGAGGATGCTGTTGAGTTTTTACGTGAACAACTGTTCCCATTGCGACCATTGCTGCCATTTGCTAGGGATGTGTTTACTGAAAGTATACATAAATCATTATAAAAATAAAATATCATGGCATTACTAAAAAGCAGATCATCATGCACAGGGTTTTAATGTATGCCTCCTGAACAAACAGATATCAAAATTGTTGGTCTGTTAGTGTCTTGTTTCTCGTTATATATGTACAAACATTCCTAGTTATCCCTATGCATATGTTCACTATTCCAGAAATGAAAACTAGTAAAACTAGGTACTTATGCTTTATTCAATACCTGAATTATGTACACAAAAGTTATATTTGGATTATCTTCAAGGTGTGATCATGTTGTGATAATAAATTAAATAAATTATGCATTAACTTTATCATTTTATCTTGGTAACATGCATGGCCAACCAATCAATGTATTGTAGGACTTTATGGAAGGCAATATTGTTCTTTCGAGCTAGGCTTATAAAGCACTGGGATTAACCCAGTAAGGTTTCAATACAGGCTGCTATTGTCATACCTACCTTTTCAATTTAATAATAATTTAGCACACTAAATTGAACTAAGATAACAGTTTAAAAATAAACAAGATAAGGTAATTGTTGTTATACATTGTTTACAATTAAATAATTGACTCAGATATGAGTATCAGCCTAGATTGATATCATTAGCGTGTCAGATAAAAACATACAACAGAAAGTAAATATTGGTATAAAAATAGATATTACAAAGTATTTGTAACAAAAGATTTAGTATGAGTAACTTACATGGTGGTGGTAGATATCCATAGAATAATACATCCCCACAGGATGAGTGGTTCATTTCATCACACAATGCGAGTCTTCTGCTCAGCGGCGTGATGCCGAAGTAGTCGCATTCATGCCTCAGGGCTCGTATATTCACATCGTTCAGGTCTATATCCCGAGTTCGCAAGAAATTTAAAATAAGACCGAAGAGTTGAGGGTCTCTATCAATAAATATAGCTCCGGTTTCGTCCCTTACGGTCGGAATACGACCGCTGAGCAAAGCGGTGAAGAATGTGTCAGGAACCCATGTCAGGGTCTGCCAGGAAGTCGCGAACCTGAGAGAATAAATCACTTTGATAAAACAGTAAATAATTATGTTATACCATGTGTACTCTCTAAAACAACTGTTAGATTAAGAGAAAATGGATTATTAACAAAATTGTATGTGACATAAGTTGTACATAAAATATAAACAATCGTTCTTAAATTACCTTGTACCACCCACGTTCAAATTTACAATTTCTTGATAGTTAGACATTTACGCTGTATTTTATTATCAGATCTGTTAACTTATAATACTGTTCAATATGGATATTGAATTTATAAACACTTTCGAATGTAATTCATTGCGTTATTTGAGACTTTTGAGAGTTTTGAGACAAGCTTCGTAATCAAACAAATGTCAAACACCGTCAAAGTCAAACACAGCTGTCGAAATATCATAGTGTTGTACCATATAGGTACGTGATTCTGATTTACCGATTATTAGCTAAGTTACAATCTTACAAAATTGGAACGCATCCTATTTTTATTTTTTATTTTCCTGGCAACTTCCAACTAAAGAGAGACGTGTCAGTCAGCCAAAAGTCAATCAATTTCAATAAAATCGTATTGTTGGAATTGATGTATGAGAAAGTTATATTTGTGTTATATTAGGGTAGTAAATAACTTTATCATCCAGAGAAATGCCGGCGGCAGCTGCGGCTAAACCGGCCACTGGCTATACTAGGGTCCTGTTCAAGAACACGGCCGGCTTCAGTACTCTGATCACGGTTACGGTGTTGTCGCTAGCTTGGTTGGCCGGTTTCGCATCCCGGCTTTTCGCTGTGATACGTTTTGAGAGTATCATTCATGAGTTTGACCCATGGTAAGTTGAGAGCGACCGAATTCCTTAAGAGTTCGGGTTGTTATGACTACGTGTTCATGCACAACCATAAAAAACGTGTCGTGTTCTAGGTTCAACTACAGAGCCACAGCTTACATGGTGCAGCATGGATTCTACAACTTTCTAAATTGGTTCGATGAGCGCGCATGGTACCCTCTAGGGCGTATCGTGGGGGGTACAGTATACCCTGGTCTGATGCTTACTTCTGGTACAATACATTGGATTTTACATGCTCTAAATATACCCATACACATAAGAGATATATGTGTTTTCCTCGCTCCTGTATTCAGGTATGTTATTCATAATACAGTTTTAAAATAATGTGCACATTGACACCCACACAATTTGCTTGTTATTATAAATTTAATGATAAACTATCTGTGCAAATGATATTTTTAACACTTATGTATATATGACAACTACTTTGTTATGCACTGTCAAAGATCATCTATATTTACAGATATAGATAATAGTTTTAAATAAAATTGCAATCAAAGCAATTATTATTACACTACCAATTTAAACATGTAATAATCATAAAATAATATAAAAACTACAATATGTTTTTAGTGGGTTAACAGCAATAGCTACATACCTATTGACATCAGAGCTATGGTCTCGAGGAGCAGGCTTGTTTGCAGCCTGCTTCATTGCCATGGTGCCCGGCTACAGCAGCAGGTCTGTGGCAGGAAGTTATGACAACGAGGGCATTGCCATCTTTGCTCTCCAATTCACATACTACCTTTGGTTGAAGAGTGTCAAGAGTGGTTCCGTTTTTTGGTCCATTTGCACTGCCTTATCTTATTTCTACATGGTTTGTATTTTTGTTTTTGTAATATTTATTTCAATTACAATACAAGAGAATATTTTTTTTTTCCATAGTTTTCCTTGTTAAATTTTCAGGGATATGTGTTGTTGATAACACATTATTATCATATAATGTAATGCATAAGTCAATATGATAAAAGATTGTTGAATAATTTCAACAAGCAGTACTGTTTGTGCAAGTGGATTGTTTTGCACTTTCATATATAATTTCTGATTCAACATATTAAAAGATGTTGGAATATAATTATAGGAATCTATATTTACGAGTATTTTAAATTATTATTGTATGTTTTAGGTATCAGCATGGGGTGGTTACGTTTTCATCATAAACTTGATACCGTTGCATGTATTTGTGCTACTTATAATGGGAAGATTTTCCCAAAGACTCTTTGTGAGCTACTCGGTGTTTTATATAGTAGGTTTGCTGCTCTCCATGCAGATACCATTTGTTGGTTTCCAACCAATCCGCACCAGTGAACATATGGCAGCATCGGGTATGTGCTTCAAGTTAATATTTAAATGTAATTTAATATTTGGGCAAAGTAATTGAAAATCTATTTATTCAGCTGTAATTTACTGTAAGGCAAATATACATAGGTACAGTTAAGAACCTATTTAGCAAAATAATTAGCAGAGAAAAAATCTTTCAAAGGTGTGTGAACCTTAACAATTCTCTTGGTTCTAACAGTAGACTATGGCCTCAACCCCTATAGATATTTATAGATATAGATATCTATAGATTTGCAGATGCAAATGAAACTTGGAGGCACATTAAATCTTTTATATGTAGCAATACCTATTCACTTAAATATTATTTAGCAACTACCAATTTTTGTGATATGTTCGTTATTATCAGTATTCATATATATTTTCTATATTTTTTCAGTATTCATAATTATTATTTCCAATGAATTGCATAATTAACAAAATAATTTCAGCTGGATTATGTACATTCACTTGTATAGCATCCAATTTGTTTTCTGATAAGACTGGGCTTTTATGGCAGAACCATTAAACCACTCTTTTATGGTCCCATTAGACATGGTACACTAATCTATGGAAATAATGCTGAATTTGTATGTTTTCTATAATTTCAATGACTAATAATACATACTAAAATTCATGAGTCAAAAATAACTAATAGATGATTATAAAAAATCTTCATCTACTCAGAATACCTAAGGTTCCACTTCTACCTACATACTTATTTCTGACCAGAAATGAGTCTTTAGGATGCAAGGATTTGTGTACAGGCCCATTTTATTGATATATATCTTCTTAAAGCAACATATACATAATATTGAATACATTTTTAGGTGTGTTTGCATTAATAATGGCCATTGGAGCTCTGAAGTACCTACACAGCCTAAACCCTAAGGGTCAGTGGAAGCAGCTTCTCATAATGGGAGGATTTCTGGCAGCTGCTACAGTCTTCATGGTTGTTGTATTGCTAACATACATGGGGATCATAGCACCTTGGAGTGGACGGTAAGTAGTAGTCATAAATTAAATAGGAATATATATAATATATAGTTTATATCTAGAAAACATGAAAATAGTGTACACATTTCCAATTAATAGATAAAATACCTTTAATATTAATTTCTTTTTGTAATTCTACAAAAACAATTGAGTAAACAGAAACATGTTCTTTGCTTTCCTTGTTACGACGCTTTTATTAGCTTCATCTGTATTTATCGGGGTATGGAATATACATCTATTACATGCAAAATAAATAAATGGAACAGAATTTTTGAACTTTATTTTTAACCACTGAAGGGCCAAATTATTAGCAATACAGTTTAAATGATATGTAGGAACATTTATTTTTATAAGTATGTATATATTTTATTTATTATTATTATATGTAGTTAAAAATAATGACTGCTGGATGATTGAAAGCAGATAATTTAAAAGCCGGTTGGCTGCAAGGTCGCCGGTTTAATCGCAACTGGCGCACTTTTTTATATGGTTTAGTAATAGGTACTTACACTTAGTGCTTCATTTTATACACATTTGAGAACTTTATAGAGAATTCTCAGGCATATAGATTTTTGTGTTATTTACTTTCCAAAACAACAAGTGATAATTTGTCTCTATGATGCATAATATGTCTTAGGTCTCTATCTCGCCTCTGATAGATTTATATACGAGTATTATATTTTATGTATCTTTGATATGAAAATGAAATTATATAATTATTACAATGTTGGAATAATTATACTATGTTTTCCTCTCTGGGCGTCTAGTTGACGCATAATCAGAAATCTGTTAATATCATATCGGGGCCGTAATGTAATCGCCCGTATGTTATGCAAACGGTACAGAAAACATGTGTAAATTATGATAATCAGGGCTCGGTCCTTTGAAATGATAATTATGTATACACTACTCTCGAAGTGGGTGACGAATATGTTAATATGCAATGTTCAATGCATTTTGTAAGGAGTAGGTGTTTCTACAACTTTGAACTGATTCTTAGAATACAAAATTTCGTCAAGTAAATAATTATTAAATAAATATGGGACGATTATTTTAGATGCTTTAGAAAGTGTAGGTTTACATTTCCCGATAAATTTAAATTCCAACCCAGTTCAAAATGCGTTTTAGTGAACTAAATATTTTGCCAAAAAGCTACCTAATTTCAATAATTGGTAAAAAAGAAAATATTATGTAATTTAATGTAAAATAGTTTTGTTTAGCTTTAGGGCTGACCTTTCTTCATTAAAAAAAGCGTATATTCGAACATAGTATAGAACATAAAAAGAATTCTAAACGCTAGATAACTAAGTAATATACAAACATAAGAATTGAATTATGCATCACCAGTCAAGCAGTGATAGCCTAGTGGTTAAGAAATTCGGCTTCTCGATCGAGGGGTCCGAGATTCAAATCCCAGGCACGCACCTCTGATTTTTCAAAGTTATGTGCGTATTACAAATTAATTATCACTTGCTAAGCGGTGAAGGAAAACATCGTGAGGAAACATGCATACCTGAGAGATTTATAAAAAAAAATCTCAAAGGTATGTGAAGTCTACCAATACGCACTTGGCCAGCGCGGTGGACTATGCCCTAATCCTTCTCATTCTGAGGGGAGACCCGTGCCCAGCAGTGGGAAAGTAATGGGTTGATGATGATTGAATCAAGTCATTAAACACATCTAAAATATTTGTATTCTTTCAGATTCTACTCGTTATGGGACACGGCATACGCCAAGATTCACATCCCTATCATCGCGTCGGTGTCGGAGCACCAGCCCACCACGTGGTCGTCGTTCTTCTTCGACCTGCACGTGCTCGTGTGCACCTTCCCCGTCGGCCTGTGGTACTGTATCAAGAACATCAACGACGAGAGAGTGTTTGGTGAGTGTTTTTATTAGTGTTTAGAGTTTTTCAGGGGTGCCATCGCCATAATTCTATTTTTTGGATGATTGATGATAATGATGCTGCACACGAACCGCATACAGCCGCCTATAAAGTTCTTTTTTTTATAATATAGGAGTAGACGAGGATGCAGTCCACCTGATGGTAAGTGACTACTGCTGCTCATGGACTTCTGTAATCTACCCCAGATACGTTAAATGTTCCTACCTGGGGTCGGCCACAGATACGCCGCTAGCCCATGAGGACTAAGCTGAAACTCCTTGGAAAAGTCTCCCTAAAAACCAGAACACAGCAGCACTTAACCCTGCTATTATGAGGCGGAATAGCTGAATCTGTATCCTAGATTATGTAGAACGTACGTTCTACATTAAGCCGGTCTCACATGTTTGCCATTTCTGAGAAGTAAGATGCCGGTATGCACATCCTTTCTCATAAACGCAAGAATTGCGTCACGCAGTCGAACCGAACTTATTCTACCACCTTTTAAAATACCACCATTTCTACCAGTAGTAAGAGTTTGATTTGAAGGGTGCGGGAAAAACAAATATTACACATTTACGTGAGGTATTTGGCGTTATCCTCAGAAAAATGTCCTAGGGTGGTCGTGTTATTACGTACACCGCAACCTCTTTTACTACAGCTTTATACAGAACAATATTTGGCAGGAAATGCAAATGCTTGTAAGGCAAAATGTTTGGACGAGTGCTTGTTTGTTGATTTGGTTATATTCGAGTTTGGGTTTCGCATTCGTGAAATTTCTGTTAAGATCTTGGTATATTGATTGATATGTTGGATATATTTTTTAAGACTGCTTTTGTATTTGTCGTATTTTATGTCGTAAGTTATATCTAAAAATAAAGAAAAGTATAATCAAAGAACTTGTATTGAAAGTTGTATTTTTTTAACTTAACAATATTACAAAAAATGAAAAGAACCTATAAACATTTAGGGTTTTCAGAGTCATTCATGTTTATATGAATGACTTATATACAAGTACTGAATGGTAAAGTTTTCTATCATAAATAATACGAACAATATATTTAATTAAAAGATATAATGTCGTTAATAACAATGAAACATTTTCTTCTAGTTGCCCTATACGCTCTAAGCGCGGTATACTTCGCGGGTGTGATGGTACGTCTGATGCTGACTCTAACACCGGTGGTGTGTATGCTGGCCGGCATCGCATTCTCCATCTTACTCAATCTGGTGCTCAAGGAAGACGACCTGCAGGTAGAGGCGCCTGAGAGTGACGATTCGAAAAATCTGTTTGATAAGGTATGTATGATCACGTAATCTATACTATATACTAAAAATAGTAAATTCAGTTATAAAGCCATTCCAGATTATCAAATCGAACTTAAAAAAAATTAGATAAGTAAAGTTGTAAAAAGCTACAGTGAGTAGACATTTTTACCTTTTTTATAGTAGTCGGTCGTAAAAAGTCTAGATAAGTTTCGTAGTTTACGGTAAATTGTTCATTTGTTTTCTTGTGGTTTTATTATTTTGGATGAACAGTTACTTGGCTGTTGGTTTTGTATCTCCACGAATTTTGTGTACATTTTAAAAAAATACACGTTTTTGTGTTTTTTTTTTGAGTTTTTTTTAATAAATTGCTAGGGGCATGTGCTCGTAAGACATATTTAAAAAAATCATCAATAAAACTAGATTTATCATAAATCGAATGACTTTTATGATATGTTTAACCTGTAATCGATATTATTTTATCGACTAGTGGTTGAAATATAACCATAATAATAAAAAAATAAGGATTAATTGATAGCAGACTAAAGCTCGGCAATCGTTATTAAAGAATTATAAGAAAATCAGTTGAAAATCAAAAGAGATAAATTTCCAGAGCTGTTATCTTAGCCAATTTGTAATAATCGTCTCTCTAACAATATCTCTTTGTTCAAAAGAAAAGTAAAAGAGCACTATTTATCTCTGTCATAATTAAGTATATATGTGTATGTTTATATTATGTGTATATATTATTGTATATATTTTGTGTATGTATTTGTATATATTTATATGTCTATGATATATATCTTTCCTTATCCATTTTGTGCACATTATATTTGCTATCAAATAAATTTTCCGACCATAGGGGCTGCTGGAAGAAATTTCAGTTTGGAATAAGTAGTCCTCTGTACTATATTTCTTTATAATGCTCTTTATTTTATTATGTTTCTGTGTACACAAATAAATAAATAAATAAATAATCTATACTAATATTATAAAGTTAAGTTTGTAACTTTGTTGTCTGTAAGGGCTAATCTTCGGAAATACTGAAACTCTACACTATTCAGGAGTGCTATACCCTACATTTTATTATGATTGAAGTAAAGGCGGGTGAAGCCGCGGTTACTAGTTATTATTAATATTGATTGTAAACAGGCGGGCAAGTTAAAGAAGCGTACACACGACCCGACGGCAACGGATAGCGGGCTCGGTATGAACGTGCGCTCCGGTACACTGATCGCCTTCATGATCCTGCTCATGCTGTTCTCTGTGCACTGCACTTGGGCCACTTCTAACGCGTACTCCAGCCCCAGTATAGTGCTGGCTAGTTATGGGAATGATGGGTAAGGAAATGTTTTGTTATAAAAAAATTGTATAAAATCCCTCTAGGTTTAAAATTAGCTATCTCAACTTCGTTTTATAAATTATTGTGCATCTTTAATATATTCTTACACAACAAGTATACGAGGGTGCGTTTTTAAGTCCGCGGAATCGCAGGGTTGGAGGGGGGATAGCGGGCTCGTTAAGGGCGGTACGTGTTAAGTGACTCATAAATAGTATAAATATAAAGTTTTATCACATTTGCATCATTAGTTTTAAAACTATCGACAATTAAACAACTCAATCCGGAAGAAAATTGGAAGTATGGAGAAAATCGAGCATCGCGCCGTTATAAAGTTCCTTACCAAGCAAGGAAAGTCTGTGCAAATCATAATGGAAGAGATGTCATCGGTTTACGGGGACTCTTGCCCTGGAAAAACGATGGTTTACAAGTGGAACAACCTTTTTAAGCAAGGCAGGGATTCACTTGAAGACGACCCACGACCAGGACGGTCTGTTGAGGTGACCATTCCGGAAACGATAGCGGAAGTCGAAAAATTAGTACTGGAAGATGCTCGGCTAAAGAAGAAACAGCTTGCAGAAATGGTTGGAGTATCGGATACAACCATTTTTAAAATTCTGCATGACCATCTTGGCATGACTAAGGTCAGCGCCCGGTGGGTGCCGAGAATGCTCACGCCGCCTCAGAAACAACAGCGCGTTGAATGTTCCCGAGCGTTTTTGAACCTCTGTGGAGAAGATAAGGATATTGTACTGAATCGAATTGTTACTGGAGATGAAACTTGGGTTCACCATTATGAACCTGAGTCTAAACAAGACTCCATGCAGTGGCCTAAAAAGGGTACAGCACCTCCTAAAAAGTTTAAGGTGTCACAATCGGCCGGCAAACTCATGGCGACGGTCTTTTGGGATGCAGAAGGAATTTTGTTAATAGATTACAAAGATAAAGGTGTCTCTATAACCGGAGAATATTACGCAACAATCTTGGAGCGGTTAAAAGAAGCCATCAAAGAAAAAAGACGAGGAAAATTATCCAGAGGTGTCCTGCTGTTGCACGACAATGCGCCCGTACACAAGAGCCGTATTGCACTGGCTGCCCTGCATAAGGTGGGCTTTGATATTTTAAATCACCCATCCTATAGTCCAGACCTGGCTCCCAGCGATTATTATCTCTTTCCAAAAATGAAAAAAGAGCTTCGTGGAAAGAAATTTTCTACAGACGAAGAAGTAAAGGACGCAATTTCCTTGTATTTTTCCGACAAGGACAAAACATTTTTTTATGAGGGTTTAAATAAGTTAATACAAAGATCTGAAAAATGCATTCGTCTTGCAGGAGAATATGTAGAAAAAGAAAAATAATTTTGACATTTTATTTTCGCTCCTTGTCCCTCATTCCGCGAACTTAAAAACGTACCCTCGTATTTTGTGGACCGAGTCAATGGACCGAGAGTTTTAATTCATAATTTCTTAATGATATTTCCTTCTTTAATTACATTAAATGCGAAAGAAGAATTTAAAGACTAAGTTAATATTGTTTTTTTGTAGGTCACGTAAAATTTTGGACGACTTCCGAGAAGCTTATGGCTGGTTATCTCAGAACACCGCTGAAGACGCGAGGGTCATGTCATGGTGGGATTATGGATACCAGGTAAGCAACGAAGCGTATAACCCTCACTGAAACTACCTCCAGTAGATGCATTTACGGGCCAGTCAGTATGCAGTCCGAGTCACCTAATGTGCTACTCAAGTTTATTATCAGGTTAACTGGGCTAATTAGTGTGTATTCATCTTTATTAGTATTACAGTGGTGAGTTCACATACTTATCTGTATGAAAAAACTTAATGATTACTCTTTATTTGGTAACTAGATCATTACTATAACATTACTATAAGTATGCATATCACTCCATAAATCTTCTGTTAAACGCTTTCTATACTCACAGCCCCACTAGGATTCCCTGTGTAGTGGGTGCCATGGACACACATAGACAAATACACAAATACCCAGACCCAGAAACAGAAATCTAAATTCATCATTTAGATATCTGTCTGGCCGGGGATCGAACCGGGGACCCTTTGCGCGTCAGACCGGTATGGAGACCGTTCCGCCACGCGGGTCGTCATTAAAAACTTTTATACCTAATTATCCCTCAGATCGCAGGCATGGGCAACAGAACAACACTAGTGGACAACAACACGTGGAACAATTCCCACATAGCGCTCGTGGGGAAGGCCATGGCGAGCAATGAGACCGCGGCTTACGACATCATGACGATGCTTGACGTTGACTACGTGCTGGTGATATTCGGCGGAGCTATTGGGTACTCGGGCGACGATATTAATAAGTTCATATGGATGGTGCGCATCGCTGAGGGTGAACACCCTAAGGATATACATGTGAGTTGTTTTCTTTTGCTCTTTAGTAAAATAATGATAGTTATTGATAGTAGTATATGACTTAAATAGTAAGATGAATATTTAAATGTTATCTTTATCATTTTAATGAAGTCAAGTTAAAAATAAAGCCATTGATTTTGGAAAGCTTATTTATCGTAAAATAATAAATATAAATGTTACCAATAGAAATATGGATGTTGCAAGGGTAAAAAAAATTTTTTTTTTTTTTACAGGAAGCTGATTACTTCACAGAGAGAGGAGAATATCGAATAGATTCGGAAGCTTCGAAAACTATGCTCAACTCTCTTATGTATAAATTGTCATATTATAGGTGAGTGATTACGTTCATTATTACGTAGGTTAGGCATTTGTAATATTTGTAGTAATAATATTTGTAATATTAAAAATAATATAAACCATAAACCATAAACCATAAAAGGGGAAAAACTTTGTTCTGTGTATAGATTTGCTTATCTTGAATTAAATAGTAGTCAGTAATTAAAAAAATGCTTATTTCGTAATAAATAGTATTTTTATTTACACATAAAAATATCATTATTAAATAAAATATAATAGCTTTTAAAATAAAAAAAAGTATACGCGAATTTTAAATTTTATAATAATCAATCAATCAATCATACATTAATTTCACAAAATAGCAGTTTTACATCATATTATTTTAGTTGTAGCATTTATTTAGATATTAATATAAATAGAAAAGTTAAATAGTAAATTTTCTGTCTGTGTGCAGGTACGACAGCGGCGGCAGTCCGCCGGGCTACGACCGCACGCGTGGCGCGCTGCCCGGCAGCCGCGGCTTCAAGCTCACCTACCTCGAGGAGGCCTACACCACCGAGCACTGGCTCGTGCGGATATACAGGTACACTCCGCGACAAACTTCTAGTCCGCTCTGAATATAGAAACGAGTCCCGTCGTAACAGCAAATTGTAGGTATTGAAGACAACGACAGCGCGGGACTCTCCCGGCATCCGTCCTCTGCCCGCTCTCGCCCACGGGTTAGCCCACATAGCAGCGTTAGTGTGCCCTTACTGTTGCTACGGAGTATATGCTTGTAGTTGTATTCGATCGCATTGGCTCTCTGACTACACACACCTGCGCGCAGCAACTTCAGACTGGATTAGAATACAATACCACATACCTAGTAAGTGTAAGGCGTCAAGAATATCAAGTATAAAGGAGGCGGAGTAGAACCCTCTGTGGTTCGACTCCGGTGGCACCACCGCTACTCCTATTTCTGCCTAATAACAACAGTCTTAAACGCTGCCATGTTCTGGTTTGATGGGTGTGGCAAGGAGAGGGGTAGAAGATAAAGTAATTGCTTACGAAATGTACTTTTTCAGAGTGAAGAAACCCGATGAATTCAACCGGCCGAGACTGCCGCTAGCCAAGCGCACCATCTCCACTGCCAACTCTCTATCGAAAAAGGTATTAATCAATCATTTCTTAAGATTTTAGTAGTAGATAATATTTGTCCATAAGTAACTTAATTGATAGTTGAAAATTGATATTGATTACAGTCTACTTTTGAATATATGTCATTAATATTTTTGTAGCCTTATGTTATTTTTTTTTATTTTCTGCACTTCTAAAACTATTTAATTTTTATTTTTATTACTTAAAAATTTCAGGATATATTTTTGAAAGTCATTAAAAAATGTATAATTTACTATCATCTATCTATAATATGTTTTATCTGTGAATATGTGTCTATAGTTCATTTTTAATTAAAATTAAAAACAAACAATTCAATATTTGAAAATATTTTAGTTTACCTTGTAAAGTTCATAATCGATCTAAATATACTAACGAATTTCAGCCTTCTTCAGAAGAAGGATCACTGGTACAGTAATATTTCTATTTTTACTAGAATAGAGCATGTGTTACCGTTTGGTTGGTGTTATTTTGATAAATTATCGAATGTAAAGTGTCTATTCTGCTTTATGTGTTACATGTTGGAACCCTTATAATACACCTGTTATAGTTTTCTTCTAGTACATAATTAATACTGATATAGATGGCATTTGTTTTTCAGTTCTTGATTTTTTTATTTTTTTTAATATGTTAATGTGTAGTAGATAGCAGATTTTTATGAAAATATTTATTAATAACAGACTACTCAAAGCATTTTACGTTTACGTTTTTCTATTTTTGTAAGAAACATGTACGCACGTTATGAGTCCATCCAATTTTTGCCTACTAAAAATCGGAATTCCACAATTACTTGTAGTAATAAACAGGAATTGTCAGTTGACGATCTTTGGATGGATTGACTATTAACAACAGATGTTAATACAAAATGACTTAGCGTCCAATACTAACATTGTAGATTTGAAATCGATTGACATATAAACCAACATATTGAGATATAAATTAGTTCCAGGTTTTATGGTAAAGCAAACCTCGTGCAGTTCTTGTAATGTAACAAATAAATCATCATTTATAAAATAAATATTCAATCTAGGTTTTTATTATATCGACACATATAGCTGACAACTATTCGTTAACTTTACTATGAAAATTACAAAACATATATTTTTTTCTTTCTATAACTCAAATCTTTCACACTTTTTTGTAAATATGAATGTTTTTACTACGCTAAATGTATCGTGCTTTTGTCTGTTTTTTTTATTATTCCATTAGTCTACCATAGTTCCTTATTTACGCCAAAGTTTGATAGAAATTGTCTCTACGCAAAAATATATTTTAGCGAAATTTATTATCTGTATTATAATAATGAATTATTTCACCTAGTTCACTAGTTACAAGTGTAGTTTTTAGAATAATGTCGAGTCCCTGATATTCCAATAAATTTGTCTAAGATTACCTTTAAAAAAGCTCCCTATATTAATTGCCCTTTATTGTGTAAATACTAAATACAACACGTGTTTAACAGACTTCAAAGCGAAGAAAAGGTCTGCTTAAGAACAAGCCAACCATTGTGAAGGGCAAGAAGATGTCGCGCCTGGAGTGACGACCATTTCCAGCCGCGCCGGGGATGTTCCGTATCGGTGGTAATATTGCAATGCTGCTCATACAACTCTAACAATCACCTAGTAAGAAATAGACGATAGATAGAAATAGATAAATACGCAAGGTCTAGTACTAACACAAGAGATCAGAGGAATTCATATTTTCGTAGCTCATAGTAAGAGGTTGTTTTAACGACGTGAGTTGTTAAGCAACTAAATATGCAATAGTCATAATTCATAGCTGAGTAAATATGAATCCTTTAAAATTACAATTATTATTTAATACTTTAAAATTACAAAGTTTCTGAAAATATTATCATATTTTTTCACCACAGTATTTTATTACCCAAACCTTAAGTAATCTAAGGTATAGACTAACTTAACACGTTTGCATATTACGTTTAAATTATTTGTTTGTTTTTAACTGATGACCCTTAAACGCAGAATAGATGTCTATTTGTTACTAGGTGAATGTTTATCACAAACTACTGTAATAGTGAAAGGTTTAGTGTCTTATTAAATCATAACAGTTTCAACATATTAACTAATGTGTATTTTTTGCGATAGGGTGACTAATTTCGGAAATAATTAAGATAATTGAGATTATGCTCCTATTTATGTAGAGATTGCAATGGAGAACTTGTTATTTATGAATTAGGACCTCGAATAAGACCGAACTTATCAAGCTATCATAGAAAATACACTAGATTATAAAATAATGAAGGACTTTATATATTTTATTTTTGATGCATAATGAATGGCCGAGGGTCTTTCCCCACTTATCGATGTCACTTGGGTTTAAGTTCATTAGAGTGCAGGATACGTATAAAATGATACGTAATAGTGTTAGTTTTAGTAATCAATTGATAGTCGAATAAAGGTGTGATCCGTGTCTTGTAAAATCCTAACATGAAAGACATCTTTACGTATCTGCGGTATCATTATTAAGGTGTGAATGTTTCAAATAGTTTGAAAGTGATTGTTAAGCGAGGGTCCTTGCTTAAGAAGATCTACGTCAGCTGCATCGTCATATCTCACACGTAATCACATCTATCATTATTTAAAAGTGGCGAAATATGATTGATAGGGGATTGACCCTCATGTTATAAAATCCTAATATTGTAAGTTAACATTTTTACTTTAATATAATTCACCATACAGACCTTTAATGTGTTCCTTTATTGGCGAAACATTTTTTTTCGTTACGAAATCTGGTAATTTATGTTTGGAGTTCGGAAGATAATATTATTTCTAAGCAGATCTAAGTCTGTTAAAGTTCCTTGTGGTTTTGTCACAATACGTTTAATTGTAATGGCCTAGAAGTAATGGTATCAGGTTGTGGCTCTAATATAAGGTGAATCGTTACTATGCCACATTTAGATAGTCGCCGGGTACAGACGAATTGACGTGAATACGAGTATGTAAACAACTTACTCGGACATATTCGATACTTGTCATGAATACGCATCCGTTCTCTGGACAATGACAGTTTTTCATAGGATATCAAAGGTATATGCGTTTGTATTCGTGGGTAGGGTTTACATATTTGTCATTGTGTGGCGAAGTGTTTGGCATAATCTAAATGAGGCATTACAACTGTAACTTCTAATTTGACATAACATATTTGTCGATTATTTATAATGTTATAAAATTGTAAATTAACTATCTGTGTACATAAAATATCTTTCTTGAACCGCGAATAATGGTAGAATATCGTTTTGAAGCCCATTTTATAATATTTACTATAATCATGAATTTCTAAGACTATAAATAAACAAGAAATTAAAAATAAATATATCTTGTTGATCTAAATAATTTTGTTCCACAAAAAATGCAAAAATGGTTGATTGATTGGAAAATATTTGACTTGTATATTATGTATCAATATTTTATTAACAATTACATAGTATTTCAGATATTTTTAAAGATAGTTCTATATAATAATATGGCACTGTATTGGATACCAGCTTTGCACTATTACCACTGATTTTCTTATTTGGATTTACGACTGACACCCATTCTATTATGTATGTGTTTAGTCTATTAGATAAATGGCGTTTTTAAAGAGTTAACGATTGTGTCTACATTTGTTTATATCATTGATGTACAAAAAAGGTAATCGAGCTAGTAAAGGGAATTAAAATATTTTTTATAACAGTGACACTATCAATAAAGTATGAATGGTAACAAAAAATCCAGTAGTCGCAAAGTAGTTTTGAAATGTAGTTAAGTCAAGGCAAGTTGAGTAACAAATTTAAAAGTGCATACTTAAAATTGTCCGTAAATTATGCTTTTGGATTTTTGTTTTTAGTTTATTTAAGTTTTAATTATTTATTTATAATAAAAACAATGTTGCACTTTTATGACGATAGTGATGTAAGTTGATTTCAAGAGATTTTGCATTTACGTTTTGGCAAAGACATTCCACCATGCGTTTTAATAGTCTCAGTTCGATACTCGTGTAGAAAACATCGATAGCGTGATTCAGAAAACTTGAGACGCCATCTATTAACAAGTCGCGAAAAGTTTTCACAATATGTTTTTTGTACATTAATGATTTAAACAGCATGCTCGTGCGGTGTTGTGTAACATGAGTAACTTTGGTCTATTGATAAATACTGATTAATATTCAAGTTTTATACGTAGCGTTGGAGCGTATGTTTGAACCTGTTATAGATAATCTTTAGTATTGTCTTACAGAAGTGCTGAGTTATGTTTGTTTTGAAAGGGAAGTCAGGCGCCCTATTGAGTCTTTTCAACTCCTCAGAGGTAGAAATCGAGATCTTCTACGTTTTATCTCAAGTTCATTATGGTGATACAGACGACTTAAGTATATGACCTGCACTTTTCTTTATTACTTTAAATACGTAAAGAAATATACCCAGTGATTTTGTGTTTTAAATCGAATGATTGCCCATGTTACATTCACACACACGGTGGGTTTATAAAACTTATTTGAAGAGGGTTTCATATTTGTAATTGCTACGTCCATTTGTAAATTAATTGAATAGTTTTAATATAACTAGGATTATCGATTTGTCATCGTAACGGCGTGTCTATGATTGTTAATTGCAAACACGCAGTTTTATGTTCATTGTACTTGATGTTGCCAGATACAAATAAATTGTTTTCTTTTAACAATAAATCGTAAAAGTTTCCCATATTATCGGTATTATTTATTTACTGTTTTTTTTTAATTATACTTATTTTACTTGTATTTTTAAAAAAATTGTGCTCACATCTACAAACAATATACACTCGAAAATATGCATGTTTTTCCTTAATCTTACATATAAAATTCTCGTGTCACAATGTTTGTTACCGTACTCCTCCGAAACGGCTTCACCGATTTACCGATTATCTATTTTTCATACCCCTAAGTAATAAGGGTTGTTCACCCTTAACATTTTTTTATTTATATGGCAACACAACGTTTGCCGTGTCAGCTAATAATGTATAAATTTATACTAAGTTTCCTTAAAACATATATGATTATTCACAATGTTTCTGCACGGGTAAGCTAGCGATAACCCATTTCTTTATTATTTTTTCTGAAAAACATGATTTGATATCATATCTACCTTATCATCTCTCTAATCCCTTTGGATCTGTACAATATCTTTTCTTAACCTTACCTTCGAATGATGTTTCGAATCGCCTTTTTCAAACGGAATTCTCTGATGTTTTCTTGTTCTATTTGACAGGCTTACAAAATAATTGCCCTTTCAGATTCTCCTGATACAAATTTTAAGTTCCTTTAAGCAATGGAGGTTCCATTGCTTAAAGGAACTTAAAATTTGTATAAGGCACATAAACATTTATTTGTATATCTGGCAACTTGTAATTTATAAAATACACGCTAAACACTTCGGTACTTATATTCTGAGTCATAATCATAATTTTAGTGAGTACATCACTCGCATCCATACTTTGTTGTAGTAATAAGTAAACAAGAAATGCAATAATTCTGGGACTAATATAATTATTGAACTTAATGTGTGTTTGTGAACTACCCATAGATAAGTATAGATATCTCACTGCCTTGTAATTGAAGGAAGCCATTACATTGCTGACATATTGTCAGCCATTACTATTATTACTATATCGACATGTGCAGTTATGTGGTGCAAAAACACGAAATCGAAGAAAAACTGCGGAGAAATGTCGTTTCATTCGTAAATGTTCTAAAATCTACATTTTCTTACTATTTTTCAAACACGAAAATAGAGGACAGTGACAATTTCAATTGTCAAAACTGGTTACTTTTTGTTGTTAGGAGTGAGTAATCTTTACTAATCTATGGAACTACCAAAGTGTCGATACGTAATGCTGGTCAACAGTAATACATGTGTGTTTTATTGTAATGTGTGGTGCATTTATTTTGAAACAGTAACAATAATAAGTCTTAATATATGGGTGATACGTATTATTTATAATTATTTTGCATATTAATCTCAAATCATTTTTGGTAGACCAGTGTAAAACGTAGACTTCATAGTTTATACATTGTCTTATAATATTAGGTAGTTAATTGTGTTCGAAATAAATATTATGTAGCTAAAATAACTTTTTATCGATTTAAAATTCCACATTACTTTTGACGTTGCCCCATAACATACCATAAATGTTAGGTGTTTTTTTGTTGTTGCACATCACTATTTGTTTTTCGTATTTGTAACAGAGGTTTATCGATATTGTAGTATGATTACATTGTACTATACAATGTTCTTAATAAACAGCTGAAGACGAAGATTTTTGTATTATTTTTGTTCCTTTAACTCATCTATAATGCTTTATAATTGTCTCCTTATATCTGTGCTTAACAAACTATTAACATAGTTATAACGTAATATTATTAACGTATCAACAGGCTGAAAGTAATTAGCATTATTTTTCCCTTATGTGTGGTAAGATTATTCTATGATATGTAACTGTGTTTAATTTAGGAAAGAGGGTTTTAATAAAAATAAAAACAAATTGACAAAACCTTCACCATATATTTATTAATAAAGACAATCTAAAAGATCACGTATTCATTGTCTTAAAAAATTAGTTACCCTAGTAAATTTATCAATATATATAATAGTTTTAATTTATTATTTATTGTTTCAAAGATATGCGAAAGTGAAGAGTCGCCCGGCGCGGGAGAGGACAGGACTCTAGCTTAGTCGTTGTTTATTACGAATCATCACATTGAATTACAACAATGAATCTAGAATTAATACGAAATTAATTTACATCTTTTAATGACACCTATTCATGTTTAATCTAAATGCTTATTAAATTTTTATGACCTAACGTGTCTACGCGAAGAATTGTGCTAATCTAAAAAGGTGTCTACAAATTTTTATAGTATTTAAGACTTGTATTTTACAGAATTTCCAAAATCACAACACAGAGTGTAATATCAAATTATCGTGCATTTGGCACGTGTCAGTTTACAATCTACTGTTTACATTTACAATTCTAATACGTATTATACGCGAGTTGCATTGCTATCACACGCTTATGCCTATAACACTTGTAAGTATTATTTTTAGTCCTACACGAGTATTATGAGTTGATGTGATCAATAATCAACTTGGACGTAGATAAAGTATATTTTTTCGGCAAAGTAAAGCTCGCCTCGTCATTAGTCATTTAAAATACTTCGATAGTGTGATTCAGTATATGTGTGGCGCCATCTGTTGTTGACTGGCAGGTGTCCACATTATAGCAAACAAATTGTTAAATGTATTGGATTTTTGTGATAACATTGCACATCGCGGCGAGATGGGAGCTCGTGTCCGCCATTATTTTACACTTTATTCGATACAAAATTAGAAGAATATAATATTCACTTAGGCTTACAAAATATTAATACTATAGTAACATTATGTGTAGACACAAATACAGAAATACGTATATACATTTACATATAATTACGCTACATTTGACACATATAACAATGAATGGGACAGTGGTGGATTTAGGCTATTTACGCTAAATAGCATCGCAAACTTTATAAATTGAATGAAGATCTCAAGTATGCCAATCCTTCTATCCTCCAAGAATCACGAAGAAACAATTTCTTAGATATATCGCTATTCACTATTTACAATTATGTTGGCGAAGTTTTTAAGAGAATAAAAAAAAGTCGCCGGGATAGTTGATGAATACTTAATTTTTCCCTAAATCCATCACTGTTGGGATTGACCAAACGAATACGTAGACGTATGTAGGTCTTTAAGAATAACATAACAGCTAACGATATTTTACTGTATTTAGGGTAACATGGTCAAATCAACATGGGGAGGTAAATGAACACTTAAATTTCCGAGAGCTTTAAGGCTTCACTCGCAAGGCAATTCGATAAAATATAATTTAATATAGGTTTTTGTTCCTTAGTTCAGAAGTTACAATAAAATAGGTCTACTTAATTCATTTCCATTTTAGTATATCTTTATTTTTGTCTTTAGAGAATTGACATGTAGTTTGTATTTTGTAGTGAAAACAAAAACATCATACGATGAATGATTGACCCCAGAGGATTTAGTTGATTGTGTGATTGATCAGAACTTACGACACTGAAATGACGTCGTAACACACACGTGGGTAAAATGTAATCTAAAATATTTATATTTAAAAATTTATAACTTATATTGTATAATAATATAATATTGTATTAATCAGCAAGTCTACAAAGTAAAATAAAATTTTACGTTATACACATTGTAATTTCGGTTTTGCACATAAACTTTATTTAATTAAGTAGGTACCTACAACATATGGTTTGTCCCTACTGCTGTGCAATAAGGTTATGACCACTAAATACATCTTGTAGTTGGATTACATTTTCCCACTAACTCTGTAGTCAAAGTTAAAAAAATAAAGATTTAAAAATAGATAACGATTGTACTAAATGTTGCACACGACATCGGCTCTGTTCTAGCAGAGCGTGGTGATGGTGCACCATAAATAAATGCAAATTTCCAGTGCTTCGTATTTTCCGATTTCGATAAATAAATAAATGAAACGAGACAAAATATATTATAAAAATAAACTTGTAAGGCACTTCTATATTTCAATTGAAATGAGTTAGTTTATTACTCGATCTTATAGTAAGTAAATAATTTAATAATTAGCCGCGTGTAGTTTATATTTGATTGGAGCGGATTACTTTCCAACGCAATCTAAGACTGTCGCGAAGATGGCTTCCCTAATATCGACATTTAGCTATTAAGTGTGGGTTTAAATTAAATAAGTAACTTTTGTACTGTTTTAATGAAAAGAGGGCTAAGGCACCCGATATTGTAGGCATTTAGCGCGAACTTGAGCGGGGGTTTCGCTTCTGTTCCGCTATTTCCGCTTGTTAGAGCTATTTTTTATAGATAATAAGCGCTTTAGACTGACTAGTATGAATGACGTGTTGGCACATTTAATGAGGTAACTTCGTGATATACCTGTCTATATACATACATACATACATGAATAAATAAGTGATAAAATATAAAGTGAAATTAAATATTGTTCGATTGCTGAAGTAGCTGGGGGGACTTTCGACATATTCAGTCTTAAAAGCTAAGAATATTGTTAAAAGTATTTTTTGGAGGGATTTCGAAAATTTACGTCATACACATAGACCTATTTCTGGTAGCATAAAGTTTGTCTGAAAAAATACTAAGTAGATACTTATTTATATAATAAGTTTTCAGATAGGTATTTATTATTTACGAAAATAACGTATGATTCTAATTCAATGTTGGCAGATGAACTACGCGATGTGGTCACAATAAATGTTAATACGCGACTTTTAGACAATTCTGTTTTAAAAATATAGTTTATGTTATATTACTATATATTATAGTTATTATTTTGTTTTCGTTTCTTTATTTAATAGTTAACGACTCGTGCATACATACTAAATGGGTATTTATCATTGAGAATTTGGGGTATAGCTTTGAAAATATTTTATAATGGGCAATATTATCGCGTAGTAATGTTTATAGTGTCCACTGGGATATTAATACACTCAGCTAATAATTACCAATACGATGTCATATTATTAATTTTTCTAGTACAAAATAAATGATACATAGTTTTAGCTGACTGAAAGCGGCAAGTAATACACTAAACATTTACAAACGGAGTTTTAATTAAAGCCTCATCTTAACCTAAAACAATTTTCTATATTTCGCTAACATACCCACCGCTATTATTATTTTATAAAATTTTCTAAACACTGCATACTTAAAAATACAACTTAGATACATAGGTATAGTATTGGCAAAAGTTTGGCATTTCGAATCCGAAATAAGTAGAGAATAAACAGTTTACCGTTAAAAAATTTTCTACGTTGTTAAGATAGAACACAACCAAATAATCACACAGTTAGTGATGTACAAATACATAGCATTTAGGTATAGATTAAATCTTATAAATATACACATACAGCTACGGCAATACGAAGACACCAAGTTCATTGAATGTCTTTGTCTCTCTGGCAAAGTCCACTCAGGTACTCATGGAAGGAAAACGAATGTGTAGTATATCTCCAGTAAGTATACATCAAGAATAATTACTCATATATAAGTCAACATTCGACTAAATAAGATAGAATTCATATTTTCCATGGTTTTGATTACAAACCTAGATAATACTGGGAGCGTCACACGCTTTTCCTTCACGTCATTTAATAACCTAAACAGTGTTAAATAATTTTTACAAGTAAACAAATTTAATGGTATTTAAATTATTAACATGTCTTTTACGAGGAATACTGCCCCAAAATTAAAAGCTACTCGTTAGAAAATATTGGCGCTTCGGAAGACAAGAAGCGAGTCGTATAAAGATCCGTACACACGCAGCTACAATATATGTATAATGTTATCAAAATGTATAAATATTTATACTAAACTGTCGTGTGGTATCGTGGACGATTGTACTTTATTTTTTTAAGTATGCAATATATGTATTATGCGTTTAGGACCACGAACAGCATGATACATGTTAGTACATATATATGTGTATAATATATATAATATAGCTGCGTGTGAGCAGGTATAAGAAACGAGAAACATCACAACCACAGAAAGTGTCACAAGAGTTTTTCCTTTGGCACAAACAATTCTGAATACAGGCAAGTCTTAAACACATGTAATATAAACTTGAGCAACTATTTTTATTGCCAGATTTGTACATTTTATTAAAATTATAGACAGATTACTTTTAAACGATACATCGTACATATATCACAACACCAAGGTACATACAATTAGTTTACATTTCATAGACAATAACGTATCGGTGCTCGAAATATAAATAGGGTTATATTTCGAGTATCAAATAAAGTAAGACATTCATTAGAACGATCAACAAGGAACTACAATAATAAAATTACCAACATAAAATAGAACATTTGAGCATTTCCATAGTAATTGTGTAAAAAAATATTATTCCATCAATTTATTACTCTGTCTGCTTCTGTGAATAATTTGGGATCAAGAAGAATGATAACGTCTACTAGAAGCATTGTGATCTTACTTACCACCTCGAGGCGGAATTGTTAAGGACGTTATTATTCAGTCGTAATAAAATAAGTATAGAGTTAAACTGTTCGTACATTATTTTATTTTAAGCTAATTTAAGGCCACGATGGATTCATTGTAAAACGTTTAAATAATAAATTAATTTAATGCAATCGTTGTACGACTGTGAATTGGTAGTTGGTAGAGTTTCAAGCCGCGCAGATTTTACACGTTAAAGACCAAAATAATTTCATCAATGCGCGGCGGAGTGGGTTCATTAGTCATTCGGTTTGCGCAAAGATATTTATCATTGTGACGTTTCCACTTGAGCTCATAATATTCACAGAAGCGTCGCTTCCTCTGTCAATATTTATCTAAAATTGTGCATCGATATGTGACTAGTAGGTTCGGTACGGATGCTGAATTAAGTTATCTTAAATTATTAGGTATCTAATTTAAATAGAGTAACGCGTACGATTCCACGTGCGCTCTGTAAATTTATCTAATACGACTAGAAATATAAAAACAAAAAGAAACTACTAAATAACAACAAAGTAATGAGCAAACAAGCAAAATGTAATAGTGAGCTGGGCTCGCAATAAAATCAAACAATTCGATAGAAACGAGGTAGTGTAGTTACTACACGAGTTATGTTAAATTTATCACACATAGTTGTAATAGTTACATAGATTAATAGATATTATTAGGTACGAATAGAGCTCGCCCAACGATCTCGACCGTAGCGCCAACAAACTACTGATTTATTTACAACATCACACTTGCAAAGTCACATCAAGAAGTCTGTCATATAAAAACTTTACGAAGATCATATCTAACTATCTACATAATGTATCATTCGTTATACAAAATATCTTTTTGCGCTCTCTTCAAGCTACATTAAGTACAACAATTTTGACGCTCTCGATAGATAGACTGTATTTTGGGTTTAATTAATTTTACCCATAACCTATATATTCACTAGCTACTTATCTAAGTCGCTGTTTCTAAATCACTTTTCAACGAATCTACGTATACGTATATCTAATTGTAACATTAGTAAATGCTTAAATGATTCAGCATTTTATTCGAGTCCGAGCTAGTCACTCTCGATTGATGTAACGGGAGGGAGAGCGTGGTGTGGCGCGAGTGCTCGCGGGCGGGCGACCGCGTCCGCTGGTCGCGAGCGGCGCGGCTCTAACATTGAGATTATTTTATTAGTTATACAAAGAGCGCGCGGGCGGAATGAGTGAGCAAGAAGTCTGTTACAGTGCGGGCGGTTTGCTTTGATATTCAGCAATCGCGGAGGATCTGTCATCAGATCTCTCGACCTTTTCATAAGGCTTTTCGAATTTTGGCCGTTTCGGCTCGGCGTCGAGTGGCCGGTGCGACTTCATGTGTGCGCTACGACTTTTTACTTTGTTAAATACTCTGAAACATAACAGGATACACTTTAAATAAGATGCAACAGAAAAAATAAATGAAGCAACAAAAAATAAGACAGAAGAGAAACAACTTAAGCAGAATGAGCTAAAGCAAAGCACGAAGCGTTAGTATTGTAGAACTCCGTATAATTATGTATATACAACATCAATACACAAAATCTCTTTTAAACATTACACTTACAATTATGTGCAATAAAATAAATTATATGTGTATACACTAATCATTTTTGTATGTAATGGACATATATCTCTTTATATTTTATTAAGAAAATACATTATACCCATATTTACAATGTTTCACATCCTATTTATCATAGTGTGGTCCCTGGGACATTGGTAAGATTCCTCTCTATGTAACTAAAGCTAATTGAACACACAAAGGCAACTTGAAACTGTATAATTAGTATATTTTTGTTATAGGTGTATTTATGAACAAATTGTAGCAGAAGATTAATTAATTGCAATTAAATTCATCATTAATGCAAGAAATATGTTATCGCATTTGTATATTCAATTGCTACAATGAGGATATATACTTTTATTAACCAATTGCCACAGGAAACTTGCTATGTTGAATGTATTCTATGTCCTATTTAATAAAGTGTTATTATATAATGAAGTTACGAAAACATTAACTTGACATGCAATCAACATCAATAACACCGAACCCGACATTGATTCAGCAAATGACAATACAAGAGCAACACTAAACCAATGTTATTTACTGAATCAGTGTACAATAACTTAATACATACATATACTTATTTTTCTCATCGAGTTAGCTAAAACTAAGCTGCGTATAAATACTAAAATTATTCTCTAAAAATTATGCAAGCGCAATTTAAGTGAAAATAAATGTATAATGTAATGGCACGAGTAAAATATACAAAAGATTTAAATAAATGTTTCACATAAATTGCGTTTGCCGTTGCTTTGCAATTGAGTGGCCGCTGTCGAAGTCGACATTCAAAAGCGATGTGCTGCGTGTTGCGAGGCCGGAGTCGGCACTTACTTCCCGCAGATCTTGCACGGATACTCCTCGGCTTCGTATGAGGTCGGCGACGACGTGCAGGACGCTGTGCTGTGCGATACGATCTGGCTTACGGAACCCTGAATTTGGACAAGTCGAGTGTGTTAACATCCTAACATTAATCCTCAACGAGCCTGAAGACGAAATGAAGCCCACTGTTTAAAGCAGTGCTTACTTGTGAGGTAACCTGTGTATCCGAGTTCCAACTTCGCAAATAAAGAGATTTGTAGTCTTTCGTTACTTTCTTCCAGAAGTAGTAAAACTGCACACACTGCTTGGAGTCTTTTGTTCTTATCTGCGAAAGATAAACAAACAGTATTTTTATTGTTTGTGTTTCATTTATATGTCCTAGATAGTTACAAAAAGGAAGTAGTCTACTTACGTGTTGAGAAATTCGGAAAAAGTCCTTATCATAATGACCAAGGCCAGCTAAAAAGGCTTCCACTTCATCTGGTGTCCAACGCGATTCATGTTGAGACTGCGCAGCCGGCCGAGACATGAGCCGAAGCGTGGCAGCCCGAATGTCGCCTCCACACTCGCCTAAAGTTTGTAATGCGTATTCTCGAGTGTGGCCTCCCACTGGCATAGCCGCGCACATAGCTAGCTCCATAAACATGCGTACTGAAATATACCATAACAGAATTAAAAAATAGACACAAAATTGCGGTTTCTCCTTACATCATCGCCTAGTATGGTTATTTGATTGGTTTGGTTATTGGTCAATATAACGAATTGTTCAAAAGTTTTTTATCTGGTCAAAGTAGGTCTATAAAACGGATTATTACAAAAGTCTTAATACACAATTATACACACCTTCACCATCGTCTAACGCATCGTTTATACCAGGGTCCCAGAGAAGCTGTTCGGGTGCTCTGTGTAGATCAATTCGATCATTACACAACTCTGGTATATCTGCTTGGAAATCAACACCAATATTTATTTGTGGTAACCGAGGTTCTTCTGTTTGGACCGGCATATCACCTAAAACAGAGTTAATGAGTTGTTGTTAGATTTTTTGCGATTATCTTATTATAAAAAAGGCTTTCAAAATAGTACTGTTATGAAACTAACCATGTATAAGGTCAATAAGTAAGCCTGATCCTTCTCTATCTGGAGGTAAAATCGGTTGCGGTGTGTAGTGGCGAAGTGAGCGGCGTATGCGTGACCTGCATGGACCAGCAGGAGATGCCCGACGTTTGCGTCGTTGTGGTGACGCTGGTACACTGTTTGGACTTAAAAATACTGCTGGTACAGTATCACGACCCTCAACACATACCTGTAAAAACGGTTCATGAAGTACAATTTATTTACAATAATATTACTCAATAAATATTCTAACAAAATATTAATTATATACCTGAAGCGATGATGTGTCATGCTGCCATTGATGTATTGGGGCAGAAATTGAAGGACCTCCTACACGACTATATCGGCGAATTGGCCTCTGGTTTGTAAAGTCACGAGGACTGCTAGATAAAAGGGGATCTTCTGAATTAAGCATGATGCGACGTGGCGTCGGTGAGGGTTCTAATGAATATGCATCTAATGATCGGCATTCTTCAGGCAGTACTTCTTCCAGAGCTTCTTCAACCTATAACCGACATCAGTGATTAGTTATGCGTCATTTTGTATATTTTATATTGATTCATAACAATATATTATTGATGTTTTTATTACCTCTTCTTGACTAGACATTGTAGCAGTAAAAAAGGCAGCTGAAAGTGGTGATGAAGCTCGCGGTACAGTATGGGCTGGTGAATGAGCATCGTGGGAAGCTGGCGGAGTCGGATAAGCTAATCCAGGCGACGGTTCAGGTTGTGCCGAATAACTTCCACCCGGTGACGTTGCCGTGTAAGTTAAACCCGGAGAATCACCAGTTGTATAAGAAAGACCTGGAGAATTTTCCGTATAACCAATGCCCGGAGATGGCACAGGCGATCCTCCATGACAAGCCCCAAAATCGGCTAAAGATTCCGGCAAAGGAGAATTTAAAACTGCAGCTAATCGCCGACTGGACGGGAAAGTAACGGGTGAGCGTTCACGAATAGATGCAGCGACAGTTGCATAGTCTTCCAAAGAAGCTAATTCTTCTAAGTGATCTGGAGTCGATGTAAATTGAAAAGTATCTTCATTAAGAGCCGGTGAGAAGTATCCATCGTCAGAATTGAACGATACCCCAAACACTTCTGATCGAAAAGGAAATTCTTGTTGTTGCGGTGATGATTCGCCTGGGTCAGACGCTGATCTTTTTACACCCTGTAATAAGTAAGATGAATTAGGTACATATTGTTTTGTTTAAACAATAATAATATTATAGGTAGCATATATTAATAATTTACCTTTGTGTTGCCTTTCTTTAGCAATTCTATCAAAGTAGAATCTCTTTGAGTTGTAGCAATGTTGGTAGGGGCATTCGAGGCAACGGTAGCTATAGGTGGGATCTTAGGTGACACAAACTGTGCTGTAGTTGAAGCAGGGGATGCTGGTGAAGTAATTGGTGTTCTATTTGTTGATAACGGTGGTGGTGCTGGAGCAACAAACCCAGATCGAGTGGTTACTGTATCTATATTTGCACCTGAAACAAATATTTAAATCAAATGTTGTAATATTATGTATATTAAAATAAGTGTTGGTATTATTATTACCTTTACAAGATACGGTGAGTGTGGAGGATGGAATAGAAGTGGACGTAGAAGATGCAGTTGCTCCTCTTCGGCTGATGATTTTTTCTTCAATGAGTGCTCTTACTGATACTGACGCTGTTTGAAGAGGCGGACCGGTAGATTCTTTCTTATCTAATTTCTTATTATCAGAGTCCTGAATAAAAAATGTCAATTAAAGCATGCAATCACATTTGTCTGATCTGGTTATCTTCTAAGACATTTTTACAAACCAATAATTGTAATATGAAACAAAATTTATAAACTTTACCTTTTTGAAATATCCACCATGTAACCGCATATGGCCATTGAGCGCAGGTATATTTTTGAACTTCCGATGACAAAGGTTGCATTCTACCGGCTTTAAGTCGCTGATACGTGTCCCGGTGATCGCTGCGCTTGTCGGGCCGCTCGCACTGCCGCTACTCCCGCACTTTGGACTTCCCTGCTGCGGCTGTGAAATTTACGACAACTTTACAAAAGTTCAAAGACTTGAAAACCGTATTACGTACTTTATAATTTTAAGGTAAGTATAAACTTTCGATCTTCTGTAACTCCTTAATATTCCAAGTTAATTAATGGATTTTGATGGTCTAACGGAAACTCTGCCGAAGAAGAGAACTTGTAATTATAGGTGAATCCTACACTCTCTAAACTGTTACATACTTTTAGTTGGATGTTTAGTAACCAGCGTACCATAAAATATATCCTTTGAAAGTGTATTTTTGTACGTTTTTTGCGAGATACGGCTCACTGCAGTTATTCATTCACGTAGAATTTTAATTAGTTGGGGACGTCCCTCGTTGTGGTCCGGCAGTGCCGTAAACATTTAAATATTCGGGGAAATAGTAATTTAAATATTCTTTTTTATTTTACAGTAAGTATGTAGGTAAATTATATGTATTTAGGTATATAGTTGTTGTGGAATTTCTTTGTTACCTACTAATGCTATCGCAATCCCCTTAACACTGAGAAAAAATAATATAACTTTTTAGGTTTTTCCCATTCTTTCTATTTAGTATCTAATCTTTTTGATCACGTAAGCTAGGGCTAGCTGTGGCCCTTAAGAAACTATGTCCTCGAAAACGAAACAAAAATTACGGTATACGTAACATCATCGAATCGAAAATATAAGCTCTGTTGTCATAACCTTTACAACTTTGGTCTTGCAATAAATTCATAAAATATAATACTTATTATTCCTAACCATGAAACAATTATAATTCAAGACAGTGAGGAATGAATAAAGGAATTACAGAGTTGCTAACGAAAACTTTGGTGAGCCACATCTTTTGTCATAGTCTTAACAAACAATAACATTTGAATGGTGCCCCCGGCGCAGTTTAAGAAGGTGGGTAAAACACTTGTTCTATCGTGAGTAGGAAGTACTTGCGAGTTAAATTATATTAATTTATTAAGAATCTACAAAAGTTGCAAATAAGAATATAATTACAGCTAATAATTTTTCACAAAAGTACAGTAGTACGCATTACCTTTAGTGCTACTTTCAGTTTAACGTAGCAGATATGGCTATCACGTAGGTAATGCTTATATATTTAAAGCCATCCAACGACCAGCCATCTCACTTATTGTTCATTCGTAGCAATTAACAAAGGACTGGGTTCACATCCACCACACCACTGGGACACTTACTTGTTTATTGTACCTATGTGTTTGTGCTATTCGTGAAAATGAACAAGTTCCTTTATTAAGACGCTGTTGATTTCTCTGGCTATTAATTTTTGAAATGGTACGTAGTATGGTAATCAATGTAAAATACATAAATATATAGTACTTTTTAATTCGGTAAATCAAGTTGATCTAGAAATTATTTTAACTTAGTAAAGAACTTAGCCTTTTAAATCTTATACTCGTTTCTCGTCGATGGTGTAACAACCTTAACTGCCTTTACTGCCTAATACGTAGAGTTTAGAGACTTTCACTTCTAAACTGGCAAGAGTTTGCAGAAGTGTAACTTCAGCATAATATATGAGATTTAAGTGCAAAGTGGTAAAGCTTTTATATTTAATAAAAACTTTGCGAAGTGGTTTAAACATTTTATGTAGTAAATGGAATTCATAAATCTGTTTTATGGAAATTAGAAAAAAATACATGAATGTGTCGTAAATAAACATTACATTTTTTTGCACGTAGGTATAAAGTACCGAATGAGTAATAAGGTACTTTATATTAATTACAATCTAGCCTACTATAAGACTAATGAGTAACTTTAGGCTAACTTAAACTGCTAAATAATCATATAATGAAGGCGGCGTCCTCTGACACTGCACTTCTTTGTCTTATCTTATATATCACTTCCTTGTATAAACATTACATAATATATTTCATTTAGTAGATTAAAAGACTACGTCACACTATCTCCCGTAAGGGGCAGGATTATAAAAGGATTAATGACATTAAAATAGTGATAGAATTCTACCAGTGATTGGTTACGAACGAACCGCCAAATATGGGTAGTAGTGAGCAAATATCAAATGGTAACTTAGTTCCTAATTCCTAGTTAGTTCCTAGAGATACAAAAAGTGATAAAAAAGACTAATTCGTTCATCTTAAAACTGGGCCAACAGTAATTTGTTTGATTCGGAGTTTTCTTCGGCAACCTCTGGGAGCCATTATGGCAGCTCGTTAGGGTAACGCGGCAGGAGCTGCAGATGTGCGCGGGCGTTGAGCAGCGTTTGTGCCATACATCATTCTGTAACGCCGTTAACCTAATTTTCTACTGCTTCTAAAATTCAATGATTAAACTCGGACAAAAGAGGAAAAATGCAATTTTTAAAATTACACAAATTGTTTTGTTGTTGGTACGTTTTACATCTCGGCAATAAAAACGCGAAAAATCGGTTGCTTTATAGTTTCTCAAAAAATAGAAAAAGTTTGTTTCACTTTGCTAACGTTAAAAATAAAATAACTACAAATTTGTTGCCCTTGTTGTGTTTGCCCTTTTCCTAGCAAACAAGTAAAGTTCTAATAAGTAGAGCTAGAAAAATCCGTCATTGTTTCTCCGTTCAGTTTTAATTCACTTTATATATTTCCCGCCGAGCGCGATGTTATTAATGACTTACATTATTTCTAGTTGATTGTTACGTTTGCTCTACGTTATTTCCTGCAAATATGGTTCATTTAACCCGAATAGAATTATTTAGAAATGTTATTAAAGTCATGATGTCAGTTTCGTTACAAATTAAATAGATCTGAGCATATTATTGCCTATTTTTGAAATATATTTAAGTCAATAGTTTTCGTAATAAATAGTCCCAAGTACATGTTTTGAAATGAGTTAATTAACAAAAAAGTAACCTTTGATAGTGACATTAATAAGTTTATTTAAATAAGCCTTAATATTTTAATTGATATTGAAGATAAAATGCGCAAAAAACATTTACAGATTTAACAAACTGAGATTTTTATAAAGTAAAAACTCACCTTTGGTTTGACGAAAGTGTTAGTTTGAAAAAGTTGTGTAATCCAGTTGTCCATATTCACAGTTAACAAAGACTAAACAAAAACGAACATATCATCATATAACTAATATAACACCATCAATGTTTCAAGGTGTTTATCTCACGATATTCAAACTGCGAATGATATGGTACAAAGGATGGGAAAGATATCGAAGAGATGACCCCTCAATGTGTTTCTGACCTCGCGAATTGTAAGATAAAGTGACCAGTCACACGGCATCGCCGAAAGACATGGGTCACTACATAATTTGCATATAGTACGCGTAATTGTGAATAGTAGAACCAATTACAGTTTTGGTATTAGTACGATGCATCATTTGCATAACTATTATTAGTGTAGAGTACTGTGAGAATTTGGTTGAATTTTGATATACTTAATTAGTGAACAATAAACGAAACTAACAATGTATCTTACAAACTAATTGTGATTGTGGATTTTGCTGATTTGGGATTTCATTTAAGTAATATAAAGTGCTTTTTTACTTTAAATCTGTGACAAGTGAGAAATGTCTATTATGATCTAGGTAATATCGCACTTGTGTTAAACTTATGATTAGGTAGGTATATGTAGTAGATACAGACGTATATAGTAAATTTGATTGAGATTCGTGTTCTAAATTTAAACCGTAATATTCAATTTCTTTAATTTTTCTATTTTTATTTCGCTTTTCGTCTGGGACCATAATAATATTAATTTCTATTTATTTATTGTAAACACCAAATATTGTTTTGTTCTACGATGTTATTTACATGACATTATTCCTGTATGCCACTTAGCGACATCCATTCCATAGAAAAGAAAATAGCACCAAGTCGTGTGACCAAGTTTTACAAATAGGGTAAACAGAAGTGTGGCATAATAAAGCGAGATTTACATTAGAGCTCAGATATTTTAGACGTAACAAATGGGGTCGCATGACGTTTGACATTCGCTGGGGTGAGGGCCACGTGGCGCAGAGGTCACAGGTTACGTTAGAAAGGTCAAGAGTCTTTCCCGGGTACAATGGCTCTCGGTCGTGACGTGTATTAATGGATTAATTTAATGTGTAAGTATTATAAAGCACGTTCTTGTTTTAAACATATTTTACTTTACGTGCCGTAATATTTTGTTATGTTTTTCAGGATTGATACTATTTTAGGTCGTTAGCCATACGATAAAACCTAAACATTATTGCATTGGCCGCTTATGTGATTTGGTTTTAAGTGTTATTGCTACTAAATTGTTTATTTATTTTTTACTGCCTTACCTTATGGCTGTACCTACCTTTGAGGAACATTTTCCCACGAATTCGTAATATAATTAGCAATTTTATAAATACAAAAACTCCACTGCTTAAAAATAAACTTCCAGAATGAAGTTGAAGTTCAGTTTGAAATTGAAATTTAATGTAGGTGATCCCAAAGAAACTCCATATATGAAAATCTATCAAGCCATCGAGGTTGTAGGGCATGATAAAGAAAGAAATATCAAAAAAAAATACCCTGCTCAGTAGATCAAAAACAAGAAAAGTAACTTATTTAATGGAATAAACGAAATTACTACGACTAGAACGTAACCTTGCCGCCGTACGCTTACCCACTCATAACACGTGAGTGCATTAGTATCATACGATGTAACCTTTGGCGGAGGCCTAACGGAAAATCATCCATCACACTTAGCCGTACAAGTAGATACGCTTAGGAGATTTAGCGGGAGTCACGTAAGCGCGATGGTAGCACGTCTTCAATTATGCATCAGGACGTTTATCGTGGCGCGGCTCAGCGCCACCTGCGTCGTTGTCACCCTACATTATTAATGGAACGTGGTACGTCGCCGTGGAATATGACGTATGCTTATGAGTATATAGTTCTCTTGATTAAGGGCAGTGGGGTTTGACGTAGGGTGTTATTAAAGTCTCTGGATAGTCCTGTATTAAAGTTTGTGAAAATTCTGGCAGTCGTGTTATTATTTGATTTAAAATAAAGCATTTGTCTTAAAATTTCAATATACGGTTATGATTATGTTTAGTTCTCTTGTGGGGTTTAACGTAAAGGTTTTTGTACAATCCCAAAGTTATTAAAATTCTACACTTGTTTCATAATATTTTCTTAATTAATGTTTCTGTCCCCAATTTGAAAATATTTTTTGACTTCTAGAGTATGATATATGAATTCGTAATAGAAGCTCGTTACATGTTTATTACATGTCATTATTATTGATACAAAAATATTCCGTAAAACCAGTAATAACTTTTCAACTTTTTTGATTTGAACATTCGAAATGTGTCGCCGAAGTAGGCACTTGATTTTCAGTAAGGCGATAACATCGTAAAAAGTTTAAGTTATTTCCTCGTTGTGGGGGCAAAAAGTGGAAAATATCGAAGGAATATTTACAGATATGCCGACGGTGAAGACCGAATGCGAAGAAAGTGAAACCCAGTTTTTCGAGTGTAAATATTGGAACGTGAGATCTGACACGTGTCATTTCTTTTTAAAAGTTTCTTTCATGAATATATTCTTACTCGGGATTGTATTTTTCATATTTCGTTACCTATAAAATTCAAGACATAATATCCTTCGGATATTCTGTGTTCGAATTTGGGTTTTCAAATACGCGTAAGTTTGTGAGGATTAAGGCTTCATAAATCGCTTTAAGTCGCAAGCACTTGGATTTTTAAAACTAATAAGTAGTTATTTTTTCACGATACAATTAAGTAAAAATCATTTAGTTTCATAAAAAAAACGCAAACATACAAACTTACGTACATAAATAAGTACATACATACATACATAAATACATACATACTAACATGCATAGCGGTCGCATAAGGACCCTCGTTTTCTTATTTATGTAAATAGAATAAGCTTCAGACAATGCCCTTGTACTTGTAGATCGTTAGTGTTACTATTACACACATTACAAGTACACATGCTACATTATATTGGTACGCTCGTGGAAATGGGCCAAACGTCCAAAGTTTTAACAAGAGCTTGTGGTGATTGTTAGTTCTAACATGGTTTCCAATTTGTGTGGATTTTCCAGTTCGACTGGCCCGTTCACAGATTAACTACAAAGAGCCAAACTAAAATTACACGCCATTGAAATAGAGATAAAAACCGCAATTGTTAGGTTGTTTCAATTTTATTGTTTCGATATTTATGTCATCATTTTGAGTTATAATTACTAATGTGTTTTGAAGTTTTCTTCTATTAATATTCCATGGTGTTTGTAAGAAAGTCAGACATAGATTTTTTAATTCTAAATTCTTTATTAGCTAATTAATTTTAAGTATATATTTTTTTAAATAAGATTGTTTGTTACCAACAACGCAATATTTGTGCATTTTTCAGATATAAAAATGCATTTTTCATAATTGTGTTACTTTTGGGTATGGTACGTAGGGTATAGGTATTTTTTTTATTTAAGTAATAAATGTTTACAGAAAAAATTGTCATCAATAGAAAAAAAATCACAGCCTACCAGGACAGAGCACAAGTTATCCTATTCAAGTTATGCGGTTTTACAGAAATTAAAAAGTACTCATCTTTTCAACCAGCATCAGCAGCAGGATCCGAATTATAGTCCTTGGGGTATGTTCCTAAAACGCTGGCTACATTACCTCGCTCTATCCTACCTGTTTCCATCAAATAAAAAAGAAACTATTTTTAATGTTTCATACATTTTATAATGATGGTACATTTTATTAATAATCCTAATTTATATAAGTAATTCAAAATGTATCGTTGTGTTTATAGTAATCAGTTTACATTTAGCGCATTATGCTCACTCTCGAACTTTAGTTGCCCAAGCCACTAAACAGCTAACAGCTAAAGTTCCGCACACGTGCTGCAATTTCCGGCTTAGTGAAGACTTATAGCGACACTCGCAATAAGTCTCATTCATAGTTGGAGTAGCGGCTGATAAATTCCAATATTCTGAAGGTGTTACGCTGCGCGTCAAGGCGGTGAATGCAATTTGTGGGCATACAGCTGAAATTGCACCGTGATAGGGCTGCCATGATGTTTAAAGAATTAGTTCTCCTTTTTGACTAATTGGCGTAGTTCTTTACTGAATGGTCTCATTTTCGTCGAGCGTAGTAGGACTGTACGAAAATGCTGTTATTTATTTAGTTAACTTTAAAAAAATACATACTAATATGACTAAATACGACTGTACAAAAGTACTTCGAATAACCTAAGAAATGTGTTCAAGTATATGGTGCATTATTTTAAAAATATATCAAGTAAAACATAAAAATAAACTTGTACTATTCATTGCAGTATGCCCTACTTTATATTTTTTCATTGTGACAACCCTACCCCTCACCCCAATCTGCTCTTATTGAACGTTACACCTGCCGCTACGGCGTCTGGTAAGACGGTCAACTAAATAAAAGTTACTGCTTACCAACGTAACTTAACCAACGTAAAGTAACTCTTATAAAATACCCTTAGTGAAAACCGCTACCGTTGGAAGATGGTACTTATATTTTTCAAAATTATTTGCATGATCATATTAAATGTAACTTACATCAAAATACAATTTGAGTCGAAGATTTATATCGTTCAAGTATGTATCACAACTGTCTATCAAAATATATCTTCCGACATATTATTATAATATTAATAAGAAAGACTTAATAATAAATCTACCGGATTTTATCTTATATATAAAATTCTTGTGTCCCAATGTTAGTTACCGTACTCCTCCGAAACGGCTTTACCGATTTTCACTCAATTTTATACGCATATTCAGTAGGTCTGAGAATCGGCTACTATCTATTTTTCATACCCGTAATTGATAAGGGTTGTTTACCATTAACATTTTTTTATTTATATGGCAACACAACGTTTGCCGGGTCAGCTAGTATTTCTAATGAAAAAAAATCGAAATCGACGTCTCTTAGAAATAGACGCAGTCAGTGTTTACGACGCATTTAAATTAAAACTGTTTATAAACATGTCTCCAATCATCATCAACCCATTACTGTCCCACTGCTGGGCACGGTTCTCCTCTCATAATGAGAAGGATTAGGCCATAGTCCACTGCGCTGGCCAAGTGCGTACTGGTAGACTTCACATACCTTTGAGATTTATTTTTTTTATAAAAATCTCAAGTATGCAGGTTTCCTCACGATGTTTTCCTTCACCGTTTAGCAAGTGATCATTAATTTCTAATACGCACATATCTTTGAAAAATCAGAGGTGCGTGCCTGGGATTTGAACCTCGGACCCCTCAATCGAGAGGCCGAGTTACTTAAACCCTAGGCTATCACTGCTTTTGTCCTGCTGCTTGTCTCCAAAACACTTGTTATATTATGAAATCATTTACACGAATGACAAAGAGTTTAGTTTTATTGAAGCGCGGTCCGCTTGTCAATTACCTGCTTTGATTGCGGTGCAGATTTTACACATTCACACTGTTTTATTTACCGATGCGGATAAAGATAGTATTCGAATTACTCTCGTTTAGTGGATTGGGCACATTTTTATGTCCTACTGCTGCTGTCACGGGTGTATTTTCATTATTGGGGCCTGGATTCAGTGATTTTGCCCCAATACATACGTACTCATTCACATGAGTGTGGATACATAATTAATTTGATTTGAATTACATAATTTCAAGAAAATCGTTGTAGCCGTTTCCGAGATCGTAGACATATATACAAGAATTGCTCGTTTAAAGGTTTAGATAGATAGATAGAAAAAATATCGTTTGTTTTCCAAGTGCCAAGAATCTAAAAATTACTGCCATCATGATAAAAACCGACGGTTTTATGCCTCTAGGAACATGACACGCACGTCTCCAGCCACCAATAGTCATCTAATCAGCTCCAGATCACAACATTTATTAACATCGCAAACCATTAAATCCATTAAACTATGCATGCATCCATAGCACGCATCTCTCGGTTATTACACAGTACAAACTAATGTACTTTGCACAGCGCGTTGGAATCACACACAAGTGGTTTTAATTTTATATTGAGTCTTTACAGTCAAATGAACTCTGCATTAATTGCGTTTACGCAGTACGAATCTTTGTTGTCTGTTGTGCGCCGCAATGTTTGTACAATTACCTCGGAAATAGAAAATATAATTTTGTTGTACAGTAGCACTACCATGAGTTGGCATAGAAACGCCACTACTATCGTTACGGTATTTCTTGACAACGTCTGTCAAATTAATGACTCATGGGACCGAATTTGTATGGCAATAAATCATAATGACATTCGCTAGCGATTTGATTTCGATAGGTTTTTTACGTATCGAGTTACGTCACTACGGATTTTACTTCTACGAGTAACCACCAGAGGCGCTGTACAATTTTTCATACATTTATTTTACGCAGTCGCTAGCGAGTAATACTTTTGTAAACTCATGGTAGTGCTACTGGTGAGCTGTAGTTTCAAATGAATAGAATGAAATGCTAGAATTGTTCTATGGGTAGAATTCGAAAACGTACCGTTGCTATATTTATTTGTGTTTTAAGAATAATAATGTAGGGCAATGGGTTAAAAGGCAATGGTAGGTAATATAGTTCTCTAGGGTAGCCAAACATTTATTTCAATTTCAATTTTTCTCATTTGAATGTAGTAGCCGTGAGTTGCCGTAACAAACTTAATAGCATTTAATGGCAAAGAGACTTCCAATTACTTTATTATTTCTATTATGTATAGGTATATTATACACAAATATTCTTAAAATTAAATAATTCTTAAATAGCTACTAAATTACTAATGCCCATGCAAAAGATATTTACCGTCACAAAAAAACGACATGAAAATTTTAGCACGGACTTATTAGTGTCTTTTAACACTTTCGAAAAGTTATTGTGTTCCATTTTAAAACCAAATAACTCCATATAACCTCAGATTAATAAATAGTTACTACATGAATATAACGTACTTCTCTCACGACCTAATCACAGATTTCAGTCCAAATGCCTAAACCCTAAATCCAGTACAATCGAAACCACCTGCAAACTCTGGTAACGCAACGAATCAGTTTATGTTTCACTTAACAAGGGCGAACTAGTTTCACTTGTCTGCGGTTTCTGTTACATGTACACTTAAGTTGGGGAGTGAAATAGAAAGTATACGTATTGAAGCACGTATTGTATAATAGCAGTGGTTTTGAATCTTTTGCAAGGCATGACATCCGTTATGTACTTTTGTTCATTTTCATAAGTAGGTATATACATAAAAAAACATATTTACATCAATAACAGACATCTATACTAATATTATAAAGAGGAAAACTTTGTTTTTGTTTGATTGTAATGAATAGGCTCAAAAACTACTGGACCGATTTTAAAAATTCTTTCACCATTCGAAAGCTACATTATCCACGAGTAACATAGGCTATATTTTATATGAAAAATATTTGATAAATAGATTTTGAGGCGGTACAAAGTTTGCCGGGTCAGCTAGTATTTTATATCAATGCAGTAGTCAAATGCCTGTAGTTAAAATTTTCTTACCATTATCTTAGTATATTTGTTAAGTTGCGGTGAACAAAAATGTTTAAGAAAAGCAATATCATTTTATACTAAGGTTTCGACGACTCGCGACCACTTATTTCACCTTATCAGACCCGACACTGAAAATCATGGTATAACAGTAAGCAGTAATACAAGACATCTCCAACTGATTGTGGAGTAAAGCCTCAAATCGATTGAACTGTGGCGATAATTACGACCCACCTAATGTGTCTCGATCGGTGAATCGGAGCCTAAATTAGATAATGTACATACATGTAATACGGGGCATAATTATGTTAATGTTACTTCGACAATATGCATATGTTATACATGTTATATTAGCAATCAGTCAGCGATTGATAGATTGTATTTCAAACTGATAATTGTGGTTAATCTATGACTCTATAATCACATAATTATATAATTACATTACTAAAAAGGAAGTAATTATATTAGAACCAGAATATACAATTGTCGTTTTCTAAACTTAGTAAATTTGATACCTTTAAAGCTGTTTATACAATGTAAAGGTAACAAATGATTAGAAGTAGTTTAGTTTTGTAGTGTCCACGATAGAAGCGGTCAGATGTACACATGTTATCATCATATGCACCATATCGTCGATAAAGAATTTTACGAGTATTAAATTAACATAAAGCTCTGCATTCTCATGAAAATTGTAAATCGTAAGCCCCGCAAGTATCGAATGCGATATTAATAACACGTGTGACCCTTTCGAATTCCAAATTAAAACCGAATACGTATTGAAAACAAGTCCGCTCTGTAAATATAATTATATCGTAATTACGTACGCAAATTTTGCAATCGCAATACTATAATGAAGTAGCACAAAGCGGATTTATCGTGTTCAAAGGCATTCCGCTGTCAATATGTTGTGAGCAAAACTGTTTGGGCCGCTTGTAATTATGAGCCCGTGTTTGTCGGCCTTTATTGCTTCCTGCAGGTGACGTCAAATCACAGCCCGATCAAAGTGAGTGCTTTTAATAAAGCCACCCGTCGTTACCTGTCTGTCCAGGATACGCTGATCCGTCACAATCTATACACCCTTCATAAATTTCACTTGTATCGACACCCATCATAGTTCACTCTAAATTGGACATCAATCTCGATAGTCTGGTTGTAATATTGTTAATATTGCATTGCTAATTTGTCTGTAGAGCTCATATTTACATTCGGAAACGGGAAAACAAATACCCGTTTGTGAATGTTTAATAAAAGTACGCTTAAAATAAATATATAATAAATATTTTGAAATGCTCCGAGCTAATTGTCAGAATGTTGTTGTTTTAAATTACTTTTATAAAATGTTATTACATAATGTTAGCATTAATTTTCGAGCTTAGCTTAAAGATAAAACGATTAACCAACATAACAATATATAAGTTAAGCCTGTGTTAATCAAATGACCCTGGGTGCTTTAATATATTTTATCTTGAAATTATTCCTGCCTCACTGTTGGCCTCTATATATAAGGAAAAATATGATTCTCCTCGTCATAAAGCATTTTATACTAAAATTCCACCAATTGGATAATAGTGTGCATCAAAACAAACCAACACATTGTGTCTTAGCAAAACTTTAAAATTCCCACACATCAAACACCAGTTAGAATCTCCCCTTCACAACTTGCTACTTGTATTAATCCCGTTTAATAATTCTAGTTTGATTACAATTCGCATTAACTGGAATCCCTTCGAATTCCAATCTACTTATCTATGGGGTAACTAGCAGGTGAACGCTCCCACATTACGGGATCGAGTTTTGCGAATCGGGACCCCTTTATTTAAGGCGATAAAAAGCTGCGTTTGAATAAATCGACCTCTCGTTCGGTGGAATCAGACTAGAAAATTTCGTAGCGCTAGTTGTGCGGTTATACAGAACGAGGGTCGGATGCCGTCTGAATTATTAAGCTGGTACAAAAGCTGATGAATGGCCGATTTAATACAGTGGACGTTTTGCACTGGACGCAATCCGCGATGTATTGGTATTAGCATATGAATCCTTGCGGCCCTCTTTCCCACGGTACCGTCCAATTGTTTCGTAGCTCGCAGTTAGACCGAATTAATAATTCTGCGTGCTTTAGAATGCTCAACTTTAATGTAAGTAATAATAGTAAATTCAAACCTTTAGTAAGGATCTCACTATTAATGTTTGATGATTCTTATGAGATCGGTGCTAGATTCGGATTCGGAGTGCTATTGTTATGTCCAGTTTTGTACTATTTGCATATTGTTTGTATTTGCATTTTGCAAGTAATTCAAATAGGACAATGTTTACAATATAGTTGATTGTAAAATCTGACCTAAAATTTTTGTGCGATTCGCAACCATTAAAAATGAATATCAGAGTGGAATGACTTATACAAGTAATTAGGCCGTTGGTTTTATTTCTCTAGTCTCAAACTTGGTTTGAGTATCGTCTTGAACAGCAACCGCAAAAAATAATAACATAACTACTTAAGTTAGCGAATAAAAGTAAAAATTTATGCGCATGCATGTTTTAGGATTTTTACTTTCATATTTGTTCGCAAAGCGGTGTAAGATTAGGTAAAAAATAGGTTTCATAGTTAATTATAATTTACGAGTATAAGTGAAGTATTAGCACTGGTGTTATAGTATTTTCTTATGTGTTATAAAAATATCATAAAGCATTAAAATACATACTTAGATTACTTTTACTTGTGCTATTCAATATATTTTATTGCATTTTAGCACAAAATTACATTAGTTAGCTGCATATACCTAATAAATAATCAAAGATTAATATTTAATTAAAAACATAGATTAGTAAAGATACTTCGGCTTATTATTAAGTTATTTTTTTGAATTCTTGACAAATAAAAACATTTTAAGAGAAAATTTACGAATAAATAACTAATACTGCGTAATTTACATAATAAATAAATAACTATTTCAAATATTTTAGGGACATTTTAGCACGGAGACGTGGCGAAAACTTTTTTACACAATTATTTCAATTCTCAAAACTGGTTACATTTTCTTGTTAGGAGTGAGTAATCTTTACTAATCTAAACTAATGGTTAAAAATTGTAATTTCTGAAAATCTTGTGTGAACAATTATTATTATTATCAGTTATTATTCAATTGGATGATATCATTATTTAACAATTATTAAATCATTAAGTATTTTGATTCAATTAGGATTTGAACGTAAAACAACTGCGTAGAAATCGGTTTACCTCATAGATATATTATCCTACTAGTATAATTTATCTATGGTTTACCTATTTAGGTTGTATGCAGCCAGCAAACACACATTACTATAAAAACTTTAACTTATAAATGCTTCCTTTTTGTGTCGCTTAAAAGCGAAAGGATTAGTTAGCTTGGGATGGGGAGTATAATTAATGTGCATCCTTTTAAGCTTTTAAGTTTTATTTTCATCTAGTTTGTGTTTAGTTTTAAACACCGGATTTATTTTTCTTTAATGTTGTATTTGTAAGAAACAAATAGGGAGTATATTATTAAATAACAAACTGTCCTTACGAGTAGCAGAGTTCATTAAACGTTTATTCTTTTTATTTAACACTAGCTGATCCGGCAAACTTTGTACCGACTCAAAATCTATTTATCAAATGTCTTCTTCTTCTTCTTCTTTATTTCATATAAAATGTAGCCTATGTTACTCGTAGATAATGTAGCTTTCGAATGGTGATTTTTTTTAAATCGGTCCAGTAGTTTTTGAGCCTATTCATTACAAACAAACAAACAAAGTTTTCCTCTTTATAATATTAGTGTAGATTACAGGTTAACCTTATGCATTATAAATGATTGGTTAACCATTTGATACTCACGTCAAAAAGTCACTTCTTTCTTACTTTCTAATGAGTTGTTTGTAGTCTTTACAAAAATGATTAAACGCTGTTGTTTCATACTGTATCAGGGCGAGTGTAAGGCAAGAAACTTGCTTAGCTCGTAATGAGATGCAAATGTATCGCTTGGCGGTACTAGCGACGTGATTTGTATCGACTATCGACCGTTTTTATTGGCTTCCTCCACCGTTTTGTCTAGAAATATAGCCTCGAACCAGCTAACGTACAAAAAGCGCAAACAGGGCGATTTTAAATTAGCCTTTCGTGATTGGAGTGAAGTATTGTATCCGCTTTCGTGACTTGTTTACATATAAAAAGTTTTTGTTTTCTTAAGCGCTTAGCGAATGAATACTATCAATATAATGTGTTTGAGAGGTGGTAGAACTTTTGTTATTTCTACTTGCCTGTTTGTTACATCGATCTTATATAAAAATGAATGCTGTAGTTATTACATAGTATTATGTGGCTGCAACTTTAAATTGAAAAAAATGTTGACAGAATGTTTCTTTTTAAATACTTAATGGTATATATTTCAAGTTTTAATTAAAAAATATAGAAACGTAATACATAAAATAAATAATTTAAATATTTCGGTTTATTTGTAAATAAGTTATTGTGTGTTTAAAAATAAAAAAATAAAAAAGCCACAAAACTACGAAAGATAAAGGTGAAACAAACTTTGTATACGAAATTGAATCTCACAATACTAGTTGGAAATAGTTTTGATACTCAGTTGGATACGATGTTTAAGCTTTAACTCTCAACAATATTCGACGTTGCTCAAACAAGATATCTGTTAAGTCTCACGCAAGTACTCTTATGTCTACGAAACTACGTTACGTGGGAGTTTCGTAGCCACGCTTACGTAGCACAGCTACGGTTCGCTCGATGATTTGTACAATACGGCTACGAGTTCGTAGCATCAATCTACGGTTTTTGTTGGCGTAATAAATTGGTAAAAGTTTCAGCTTAGTTTTGTTTTACATAGATTGTGCTGATTCAGCGTGATAAGTAGCTCACTAAAATAAAATTAATGAACTTGTAGGTCATAGTCAATTGATTGATGGAAATGTGTATAACATTATTGATCTTTGTCTACTGTGGTATTTTTTTATCTAGTCAACTATATATCTATTTTCTTAACGTATTCATTACTGTAGTATTTTTATAGAGTCATATTTGAAATTTTTAAACTTTGAAAAAATTAATAAATATTTCAGAAATATTATCAAAACAATAAATCCAAACTGCAGAAAAATATAGCTATTGTCACTCCCACAATTACACGAATCCTACGACACTTCATCTGTTAAAATCCGTCATTCCGTTTGGAAGGTCCTACCAAAGAATGGGACTTAATACATCTACATGGTCTAAAACATTCAACCTCGCAGTCAGGCAATAAAAGCAAAATTTGTCAAAGTAAATAGACAACAAGTGGAGTATGACTGAATGCGTGTATACGCCAGCGTAACTCCAAAGGGCGGAATGCAAATAAGCGAAGGAGGCTGCATTCCGTTGACGTCCACGTGTATTTCAATAGTACCTCTATATAATGCACAAATAGACGTACAAGTTCTTCTTCGAGTCTCGTGTAACTTATCCTATCTGTGACCGTTTTAGTTAAATTAGTAGATGACTGAAAAAAAAAAGTTTTATAGTTTGGTTTTGCGATAAAATAATGTTTGAATTGCATGGTTCGATTGTTTGTGTCATATACCCATAGTGTCCATGTTGTTATTTATTAGCATGAAGTGTGTTCTAACCATAAATAGTTACATGCGCCGTTTTAATTTACTTTTCACACTTTTCACGTTTCTAAGATTAAATTGGGATTTTCTATCCGATGTCAGGTGCAAATATACTACATATTTTTATGAGTTGGACTATTTTTCTTTATTTTAAATGAAATTAGGCACTTACCACTATAGCGACTTTCGGTCTGGTGGCTTTAGGTCTCGGCCGCACTGGCGGTGTCGGTGGCGCGGGCGGCGTGCTGGGCGGACTGCTGTCCCCACTTGCCGTGCTGCTTGAGTTCGCGCTTGACTTCTCTGAACCATTACTTGACTGCAACAAACATACAGTCGTCATATACAAGTAACACTCGTCGAAAATGTACCTCTGTCATTTATAAAAAAAAAAAACATCAAAATAATAACATTCGTTTTTATTAATTGCATCAATGTACCTATAATTAATAATTGTTAAGATAAATGTAAGCATAAGTTGTCTATAATATTTATGTTATCTGTGGTACTGTTCTCTTGTATTTGAACTTGTGATTCGAACATTCTAGAAGAACAAACGACTACGCAATTCTTTAATACTTTTATTTCATAGTAATCGTAATAATACAATAATAATGTTATAAAAACTATCCGAAAAATGTCCAAAAGTTTATGCCAATGTCAACCTAAAATATTTTACATTGAGAATTCGCGTAGTTAACGTACACGTGTATGCATCAACTGAAGAACCTTATTATGCGGCCACTTTACCCACTGAACTAGAAACTCGAGGGTACTACATCAAAAAAGCGGAACATATAAACTCAAATCGCGTTTCCTTATTAAAACTCAGCTCGTAAACATTTCGTTGATTCATCTGTACCCTTACCATGAGTTTTCAAAACATCACACAATTTTACGTTACGTTTACTCAATCCATTATTATGTTCCGATTGCTTCAGTACATTGAGTAAACGTAACAATAAGTGCTCAAGTATTTTTGTCTGCCTCACATGTTCGCAAAAAAGAGAGACAAAACATAAAGCGCCATTTTGTCAATTTAGACATTTGATATTACGTTACTGACACTATAGTTCTGATACAATCCGCTAGGGGCACTGATTGGAATTTATATGGGCAAATACGTAAACAAATACCAAAACAGTCATATTTGTCAAAACGTAAAAACTCATGGTAAGGGTACTGAATAATGTACGCGGCGACGAACAAAACGAGTTTGGGAAACACACCGCTATTATTCCTAATTTTTTTTCGGCTACCTTTAACGGGTGCGCGAAATTAAAAGAGCACACAACGCGGATTTGGGCTAATTGGTTAATTAATAGGGGTGGGGGTTCTTGAATTTTACACACGGCCAGTTGGCAGTAAGCCAGCACTTGTATTAAAAATGCGACATGGACCTCCTAGACCGGGAGTTGTTACGAGACGTAATAGAATTCCACCGACCGACTTGGACAATGTTGGGCGTTCAAAATTAGCTTGTTATTTACGAGGGTAAGTAGGTTAAAGTTTGTTTTATGTAGTGAAGTTCTAAGCACAGTGCATTTTTAGGGTTCCGTATCTAAAGGGTAAACGGAGCTCTTTTTTTAGAAATAATGACGGACAGAACGTGCACGCGCACCTGAATATTCTGTCCGTTTGTTATTGGGCTCTATCTCCTGATTTTTTTTACGAATTAATTATAACGGCGGCCGCTATAACAACAAATACTAAAAATAAAAAAAATATGAAAATAAGTGCGCGTCGCCATATAAGAAGGCGATATAGTTCGACGTTTTTCGCATTATGTATCGAACAGTAATAGGTAGACAATTCAACATTTCAATGGCTGCATTTACATTACATTTACTTCAATGTCTTCAATATTAATAAACACTAAAAATAAAAATAATGAAAATGTTGGTGGTACGGAACTCTCTGTGGGCGAGTTTGACTTGTGCTTGACCAATTTTTTAGCTGTGTTGTGGCTCTTCAGCCGAGAATCAGTACGGTGCACTTCATACGAGTGCTCAGCTTAGATGAACCCGCTTTTATAGCACTTCAGCGTCAGTTTGTAACGATAACGTACAATGGAAAATAAAAACTTATCTGGTATGGGTACCTGTATGTGGAAAAACAATTTTATACGAAGCGAATATTGTAGTATTGGATATACGAAACAGGCATTTTTACTTTGTTACTTTATACTCGGACACGCATCAAAGGGATTTATTTCATTTTTTTTTATTTTGGCGATGTCATAACAGAAGTTGATATTGAAATTTATACTTTTTACCACATTAAAAAGTTGATCTGGTGTTTTTTTTGAAAAATCAAAGACACAATTTAACTATCTTCTTGCCGTCGTGAGTTGTTTGCATGATTCATTAATAATAATGATATGTATACATTTTATAAAAGCAGGGATTCACTGACAGTAAATATGGCTAAAGTTATCATCACATTTACAAACCATACAGTGTACATGTCACCGCTACCTATTTTTGTTTTCCACGAATACAGTGTTAGAGTGAAAATCCAGATGCATAATTCATGCATCTACTTTAAGAAAAATATGTTAACTGAAGTGGAAATGTGCATTGCATTTGTTCAAAATCCTCTGCGATTTCGCGCATGCATACAAATTAGACAGGGCTGTGACAGCGTTGCGTCCGCTCTGCATTTTTAAATTTACTGTTGGCGACCCTATATTTTGTGTTAATTTATTATTGTTGAAAGTAAGGACGACGTAATTTAGTTAAGTTCCAAGGAATACTTTTTCTTAAATAAGAAATAACCGCAGAGCTTTAAGTTAAATATAAGTTAAACTTTTAACTTAAAAAGTTAAAGATATAAGTAATACGGATAGACTTTTACATATAGAATAAGGTGACGAATATAAAAGAAAATAAAGATTTAAGAAAAAAGAAAAGATACGAATTTTTTTATCGAAATAATGCTTAATATTTGAGTAGAGTCATAAATGTGTCTGCGATATGGTGCATAACTACGTAAATTTGTAGGTTCAAATAAAAAAAATACTTACGTCAGAATGCAGATGGTTGGTGTGAGCTGGTGAGATGGGCGATGGGACGCGCGAAGCTTTCGATTCTTGCTCACGGGAGTTTGTGTTAGAACTGTTGTTATTGTCCTTATTTTCTAAAAACAAAATAAATAAATTTATATTAAATAAGTTTTTCAAAACAAAGATTTTCATTAACGTCATTTTGTTTATCGTATTCTCATAAGAAAACCCTTCCATTTGATACTCATATCATGAATATGCATAAATTTATAAAATAAATAAATTATTGTCCGCCATATTGGATTCAACATAACTTTACTAATTATACCTAGTGTTTTAAGTTTAAGTATAATTTAAAAAATATTCTTTTTGCCAGTATAAATTAATTAAATATTAAATTGTCATATTTTCACATCACCTGATGTATAACGTTGAACTAAACTATAAGCCAAAATTATTGTCATATTTGCGAATCATTAACTATGTCATATAATATTCCTTTGAAGTTTCACTGAATAACAAAATATGTGTATTAAATGTATACCAATTAGGTTACCGGTACTTATGATAAAACATTAAAATGATATTTGGGAGCATATTCGTGATTATGTTAAATAATTCTGGTTGTTGAAAATGAATTTAATTTTTAGCAACAATGCCATAATGTTCCACTAAACGATTACAATGACCGAGTTATTGAATCTACTACATTATTAAATATGAGAAAATAGGTTGCTTATTAAAAGTCATCAGCACTAAACTGTTGTCTTCTAAACTTGTATCAATTTTTAACGAAATATTTAGAATTTTAGTTTTTTTTTCACTTCTCGATATTTTCTGTGGTATGCAATGTATAGTTACTTTAATACAAAGTTACCTAGTATGTTAACTGTATATAGCTTGAAAAATCGGATTGGTCTAGCAAAAAAATATCTAATTAAATTCAATCTCTACTCTGTACTGATACTAATTACATACTCCGTCGATTCTCGGTCACAATGTGGTTGGCGTTCGTTGCTCGAGATAAAGAGAAATGCGGCACGAGAATTCCTAATCTCTTAAAACAGGAGTCCGTGTTTAATTGATTGTATTAAGCATTTTATTTAGAACATTCTTCTCTATTTTAGTATGTTGTATTTGAAATAATGTTTTATAAGAGCGCACCAACGTGTCTGTCCTGTTCAAAAAATATTTTTTATTATTAAATCAATGTAGAGTCTTAATAAGAAAAAATAAGGAATTTAATCAATAGAAGATTCTTATACTATTTTTAAAGCTACTTTTTATTAGTTTTTGCAATTGATGAAATATAATTTGAATATGGGACGGATATGGAACATGCTTATATATATGTGATAAAAGTAAAGATTGTCTTACTTTTCTTTGTTGCAATATTTCTACCTCTACATTGTTCATCTCAATTTACCAGACTTAGTAAAAAATATTTACTTTATCGGCTTATTTAAACGGCTGTTATCGTGCATGTATAAGATTAGCAATATTTTTAGATACAAGTCTTGTTGCTATACTTACTTTCGGATGCCGGCTGGTGATGGTTTTCAGTGTGTCGCCGTAGTGAGCGCGCGTCGCAGTAGGACTTGCCGCATCCATCAGCTTTGCACTCATATGGCTTCTTGTTCCGGTGCGTTAGCATATGACCGTTGCTGTAAATAAATACTTATGAGTAATTTCACATGCTTACATTTAATCCCGTAGTAAAGTTAATTTGTTTGTAAAGAAAAAGTCTAAAATGTTTAAAAGTATGCGACACAAGTTAAAAGTCAAAGTCACAGGTTAGAATTATTGTTGAAATAGAAAAAGTTATTTGGTTGTAATTTAGCTACGATAACTTAGATTTCCGTTTTGCGATCTCCATCACCCATCTTCATACATATTGTTCTCTTATATATAAGGAATGACCACATGTTAGATTAACGTAAACTAGGTAAAACAGTTATATTTTGCTTGAAAGGACACGCTTGCTTGAAATATAAATAGTAGAAGGAATAAGGGTAGGGCATTGTATTTATGTATACAAAAAATTGATAGGCGTGGACCATGTTGTACACGAGAATACTAATTGTCTGTCACGCTGACGACCCGCATGGCAGAACGATCACCAAACCGAACTGACGTGCAGAGGGTCCTGGGTTCGATCCCCGGTCAGACAGATTTCTAAATGATGAATTTAGTTTCCTGTTTCTGGGTCTGGGTGTTTGTGTATTTGTCTATGTGTGTGTCCATAGCACCCACGATACAGGGAATCCTAGTGTGGGGCTGTGAGTATAGACAGCGTTTATTATTATTTTATTATTACTATTACTGTATGTCTGTAGATGTAATTACCACCTTAACCACTAACGTTACGGCTCTGTACCCTTACCATGAGTTTTTACGTTTTGACAAATATGACTGTTTTGGTATTTGTTTAAGTATTTGCCCATACTATTTCCAATCAGCGCCTAGCGGATTGTGTCAGAACTTGGAAATTTTATGGGCCAATACGTAAACAAATACCAAAATAGTCATATTTGTCGAAATGTAAAAACTCATGGTAAGGATACTGGTTTTGTATGTCATCTGAAATCACGTATACCTACCTGTACCGATTCTATTTGCGCGAGCATTACGTGTTCAGTATTGGTACACCATGGATGCGCTAATTGGGTCATGAAACGTCTGTACAGTCGCATCAGGTTGACTTATGTCAACCTAATCACCACAACGTTAGTATATGGCTGCTTTCCATTAGGTAACCGGTCTGCTTTCTATGGGTTTGATTACAAAAAAATAGTAGATAGTTGTGTCTATGATTGATGGTATGAGATAAGAGAAGACACATTCAATATTTGGAATTAAACTTTTTCCTTTAATAATATCGTCCAACAATCTGGACGATTATACTTGCATGTATGTACTTAATGAGCATGTTAGGAAAAATGTTCATTTAATTATCTGAACAACTGTAAATATACACACTGGCTCATGTGCCTCTTTTCTTTTACGAACTTGGCTGACAAACTGCTGTGTCTCTATTCAAGCATATTGTTGTACAGGTTAAACACTTTATAGTATTTATGAAAAAACAAAAAAAAACATACAAGTTTTGCATAGATCTGATCTTGTTGTAGTTTCTATTTAGCAAACAATCACATATGCATAGTAGGATTACAAATAGTTTGTGCATTCGTATCTTAATGTGTTAGTCGATCATAGACGTAGGTACGTTAAAGTACGTTTGGGAGAACTGGAGAACACAATGTTACAAGTATGAAGTGCCTAGGTAAAATGGTGCTATTATTGTGGAGAGCATCCGTCGATTAAACCATTGTGTATACGTTTCTGTAGTGATCGTGTAGTGGTTTGAAATTTGGTCGTTCAGTCAGGGGGTTCGAAGTTCGAATAAAAGGATCTGGAAGGAACAATTTCTGATTTATCGAAGTCATGTGCGTATTAGAAATTAATTATTCTTTACTTTAACGGTAAAGGAAAACTTCCTGAGGAGATCTACGAGCCTGAGAGTTGTTAAAAAATCTCAAATTTGTAAGAAGTTCACCAATTTGAAGTAGTAGAACCCTTTGTGGTTCGACTCCGGCGGCATCACCGCCACACCTATTTCTGCCTAATAACAGCAGTGTTAGGCGTTGCTGTATTCCGTTTTGAAGGGTGTGGTAAGGGAGACATACTTTTCAGAGGCGTTCCAGCTTAGCCCACAGGGGTAGCGGCGCATCTGTGGCCGACCTCAGGTAGGAATATCTAATCCTGTCTGGGGTTGATTACACATGTCCATGGGCGGCAGTAGCCACTTACCATCAGGTGGATTGCATGCTCGTCTGCTACTCCTATATTATAAAAAAAAATCTACCTACAATAGGTCAGTTAGCTGGACTGTATCCAAAACTATAGGAGCTTTGAGTTGAGTTTGGGACAGGAAACAGTCAACGACGACTTTTCTAGAGTCACATGTGAAACAATGTAAACACAAACACGTAACGTGTACCATATAACCGCATTTAGTGTTTGTGTTCGTCCTGCATTTATTGCAGAACAAAGCGTCCATGCATCCATATCTCGTTAACTAGTGTCAATCGAATCACCGCCGTGCAGGCCGCTGTACATACTGAGTGAGCGGAACTGGGACAATTCTGTGTGCTATTTCGACTAGTGGTCGAAATTTAACCACAATCACAATCACAATTGTAGAAAAATTCAGGATATTTATTGTTGAACAAAATTAACGAATTGTAAAATATTAATAATTAACCAAATAATAAAAAAAATAGGGCGGACAGACAAAAAATAAAAAGGTACTATTTATAATGAAGTTTAGTTACACGTGTTGTTAATAACAACCAATTTATACATTTTTGACTATTAAGATTGAATGAAGGATAAGATTGATCGCAGATGTGTCATTGGACTGGGAGGATGGAGTTGGAATGCCTCGGGTATTGCCCGACATTCCAGAATACAGCAAACTAACATGAGTGTTATAAAACAAAAATAGGAAATTTCGATCCATCATCTGTCACTTATATTACGTACGTTATTACGTACCATAATTTCGATCCATTAACAACTACTATTAAAACTGATTTAAATATTCCACATTTTATCCCAATAAGATATTTATTTTTACTGAACGAAAAAGCACATATAGTACCGTCCATAAATACACCAACCTTTCGTGGCATCTATACTTCTATGCTTCTATAGCTCATATGAACTGCATCAACAGTGTGTGGTAAGCATACACTCGTAACTGGAGCACGACAGTTAACACTGTGTGCTTACGGCCGAAACGGCATTGATATGCGGTGTGTAACGTCAATTAGACCCCTTTGAACCGGTCTGCTTTTAAACATACTATTACGAGAAACTATAGGTCCGTACAAATAGGGTTGTAATATACAAGTATGTCATCTGTTATTAGTGTAGGACTATAATTTCGTTCATTTGTATGAGGGACTTTATTATTATGAGGAACCCTACGGGTCTAATTATGACCAAATTTATTGTTACGCCTTGTCATCTATTTCCGATCAAAATAATTATTACCGAAAACAAATTATTTTTCTTCTATATTATATATTCTAGTGTATTATTTTTCATATGTATTGTGCATATCATTTATACATATCTAGATGCTGATGAAGATATTACTTCAGCTACATATACCTTCTTGTCCATATTTACAATAGTAACTCAGTACAACAGTAACTCTAAGATAACAAAATGTCCTTGTAATTATGTTGACAACGTTCAAACGGTGTAATATATTCTTATCGATCGATTCTTCAAATCTTAATAAATAAAAATAACTGTATAACTTGCGAGACAATAATTAACACATTTTTCGGAATACTCCGAATAATAAAGCTACTATACACACACATACATCATAACTCGTTCAAAGCACACGGCTGCGTGAGGTTGACTGAATTGACGTAGCGTATTGCGTTCATCGGATTATAGCGTACATTGAGTCGTGTCTCGTTGACTCGTGTCGAATCACCGGTGTTCGTGGGTCACCAGATAACTGGGGCACTTCAATCAACGATACAGCGTGTGCCCGCGATGGCACCATTAATATGCGGAGTGCAACCAACGATTAGAACCCTTGCGTACACACTACGTTACTAAGTTTTAAGCTTGTGGAACATATGCGCTCGTTAGTGACTATCTTTACCAACCTTAGCCTACTAAAGTTCAAAATTTGTTAGTTTTTGTAAGCAATGATTGTCAAATTTTGTATGCAACTTTGATAGACAAATGTCGCTTAAAAATGTATTATTGATCGAGTGGTAGAGTGTGTAAAAATGTGTCTACGTGTTACTGTTGCTGAAATAAGTTTGTTAAATACAGAGTTTTTTATGGTTCATATGTATATGGGTATTATTAATTATCTCCTTCTGCGTAGTGTATTTAGTTCGCTATCCGGCCAGGGCACATTTTAAAAGCTTGTACACGTTAATAATATAATCTGTCATGATAAATATATTCACAATATATTGAATGACCTTGAGTGACCTTGAGTTGAAAAGCATGTGAGATCTTTATATAACACTTTTCTTCTTAGCTTATTTACGGACGTGAGACACGGCTTCTAGTATGTGTGTGTTCACAGTAGACGGACTAAACAGTCTACGATAGAGACTCGATGATAGAGTCCAGATAGCATGTACAGTGGTCAACACGATACAAACATTATGGGAGTGATGATGCTATCAATATTCATGCAGAATGTAAGCACCTATTAAACTGAACCATACGCATATGTAAATGTTATTTGCAAAATTCGAGTAGTAGTGACAGAATATTCAGGGTATCAATATAGAAATACATACACAGGAATTAACAATTATAAAAAAAAGATCTGTTGTCTATAGAGTCGGGGTACAGACGATAGTTGAACGTGACAACGTCATAAGAAAATACTGATGGAATGGTTGCATTTTTCAAAAGAAAATTTTAATTTTATTTGTTTGATACTAATTTTGTATGGATATAGAGAAGGAGGTAAATACCCGGAGGCCGATTGTGCCTCTTTGTCGCTCGTTCCGCGTTCTCGCTTGCACTTCAAGCCTTAAATGGAACGCCTCAGAGCGAGGTAACGCCGCATGAGTCATGTTTTTTGGTGCGTGCAGCCGGCTCCATCGAATTATAAGACGTTGTCACGTCAAAAGGAGTTGTTAAATGATCACGTAGCACATGAATATTAATTTGATCGTCATCATCATTCGTTTGCAGCTTCACTGTTGGATACGAGTTTCTTCTCATAACGAAAAGGCTAAATTTATTAATGCATCGTTGCTTTGGTCTAAAAGGTTTTCTTTTGATATTATCGGACGCTATTTTACAATTTTACGTAGCATAAGATAGGTAAGCAACCTAAAGAAAAGTATTTATCTATCTTCATTTTCAAAATCAAATATGGCCAGCATTCTGAGGAAATTTTATTTCACCTTCTTTGACGTACAGAGTTTTTAAGATTAACCTAAGTTTATAAGATTAACTTAAGTTTTTAAGATTAATTTAAAATCTTACTAGTTTTATTTTCAGTAGGTTAAGTTTAAAAGTTTAGGTTGCTGCGTCTGTGATATCACTAATGTTATAACTTAGGTATTATAAGGCAAAAAGAGTTGACAATCAAACTTAATTAGATGTATGATGTTGAAAATTTACATACAATACTTATAAGTATACTTACAGATGATCTTGCCTCTTGAACGCCTTAGCACATGTGATGCATACATATTTTCGTTCATCGCTGTGAGTAAGTTTATGCTTGGCCAACGCTGAGGCATTTCCGAATATCTTGTTGCAAACCTGGAAACAGAGAAATCTATGAATATTTGATACGAATTTCCTCTTGCACATTCCTACAAATAGAAATGTATTGTATATCTACAATTCCACACAATTTACATGTGCGGTCAATATGAAGTAATATTCACGTCTTTAGGAACAGACATTGCATTACTGTTCTCTATTCTATTGCTTTTGTGTATAACTACACGACTTTAAATTTGTGAGGGATTTCAAACGACACAGAAATTATTGTTTTAATTACTGCGACGTATCCGTTACATCACACAAAAATCTCAATCTCAGAATATCTCACACACAACTTTTAAATAAAGTTCTGTGTGAGATTTGTTTTGAATAAAGCATAATAATAGGTCATAAAGAGAACATTTTAAAGACTAAACTTGAAACTTATAAACTACTATATGAAACTTAAAAAGTTTCAAGTTTCGAGTAAGGAATATAAAAACACCTAGTAGTTTGATTATTATAAAGTACACATAAAAGATACTATAGTGGAAATCTTTGCTATAAGTGTCAGATTTCCATTTACTTCGAATTGTAATGGCATATTCTTAATTAAGATTACCCTTTGTCTTTATCCAATATCCATTTCCCCGAGTGCATTTTAGTCCAGTCAGAATAAATAAACAGTACCATTCGCTACTTACGTACGGAAGAGATTAAATTTCATTTGATTTCTATTTTTCCACGTCAATACACTGTATAATTCTCATATAGGTCTCTGATAAATACCAAAAGCGACGTAAAATAAGTACAATAATGCCGAAATGTATTTATGAGTCTTCAAGCTTAATTACGAAGCCAGAAATGATACCTCGATAATTAAAATGTAATATGTATCCTTGAGTTACACAGTAATACCGTGTAACGGGTGTTGACCTTTATCCCGTGTTTATTCCCCATCTAATTAGGGAGCTTCGTCTCCTTATCCTGTTTTTATTTCAGGACTCAGACGGTCTTCCCTAAGGCATACTCATCCGAACATTTCCGTGCTCAATACTTCGCAGTCACTTTTAAAACTCGAGGTGCCTAATGTGATTTTAACGGCAGACCTAAAAGTTTCCTTTTATTTATTTTGTCTTTATGTAATTCTCTCGCGGCCGCGTTGTTTATCATTTTAGGTAGCCCGAGGGAGTTGTGTTACTTACGATGAAAAAACCTATGTGCTTATGTGGGGCAAATGCTTTTTGCTTAAGCCTGAGTATAACGGGTGTTTGATATAGCGATCGTACATTTCCATTATGCAATAGTTAGAATATATTCGATTCTCTAATACAGGATTTATGTATTAAATATACCAGGACTGAAAGTCTTGATTAAGCCTGACACTACTTTATCTACTCTACAAGTTATTTGGAAAAAAAATAATTGACTGCAAAATAAATTAATCATAAAGCAGTTAAAAAAATAGGTGTAAAATGTTTAGCAATATTTTTACGAAATGCGTGATCTTTGTATTATCTTTGATAATAACAAAGACTTTGATAATAACAAAGACAATTTAAATTTCTAATAATATTTTACTAACATTCACAGGGTAAATTGGCAGGTTAACTTTAATTCCACCAGTTTCAGTTGGTGCAGTGCAGTGATGCGGTGGGGAAAAATTAAATTCACATAATGGCAACACCTGCAGTAGAATTGTGTAAGTACCTAAATGCTGCGGGTTTGCGGTTTGGGAACTTATTAACTATTACTGTTGTGCTTGCTTGCATTGTTGAGTAGATGTTGAAAATGTGATATAATTATCATCACGCTGTTTAAACTTTTAAAATATGTAGTTTCATTCGTATTCTTTAGTAATTATTATAATTAGGATCGTCCGCTGTCAAAATCTGACCAATATCACCCGCACATTTTATACGGGAAAATTACCTTTTCAATCTAACGACTCTCACCATCGTCCCATTGCACGTATCGAAAGGAAATACTTTTTAGGATAACAGCTGGGAAAAACGTATAGGATAAAAGCTGCGTGCAATAGTCGTGTAAATCATTTTATTTTGCATAATAAACACAGTTTTGCAAAGAAAATTTAGTTCCGCAACTTGTATTAAATAAATAATCCTTAACGTATACGAGATGATGACATATACAATATATCAATATTCACGTTTGCATATAGATCTTCGAACCGAAAGCTATTGTCTTGAGGCGGTATTTATTCCCGACATTTGAATATTTTACGAGGTACCCAAGAGGTCGGTACAGTCTTGTCGATTTTCCTGTACAAATTGCATACATCAGTATTGTATACAGCGGAACAAATAACAATGCCATCAAATTATCGGGGCTCCAGTGCGTTATAAATTGCCTGGTTTATGTTCACGCGGCGCTGTTTTAGTACGTTTTAGGTAATTCGTATGAATATTTCCCCAAAAGATGGCAAGTCGTGTATTGGTTTCGTCTATATGTCGTTGGTTTCGGTATAAGTTTAATGTGAGGACCTTGTAATTTAGTTGTCAAGTAGTACGGTAGCGCTTTATGTAATAGTAGAAGTAGGTACATTATTTTTATTTATTTTATTTTTTTATTTTATTGTATTTTGGACACAGACAGTCATGTATTACATTACAGCATCTTAAGCTAACTTAATATATGTTATTCTAGACTTTGAGTGCCAACAATTTGTGTATTAAAAATACATTAGACAAGTTTTTAAGATATTGAATTGTATCTCAAGGTACATTTTAGTGTGTTTTAGTAGTTACATATTACAAGGTATTATACATTTTTTCAAACAAGGATTAATTAACTTTTACTTTAAATTTACTAGTTTTAAAATATTGAATTGTATCTCAAGGAACATTTTAGTGTGTTTTAGTAGTTACATATTATAAGGTTAATACCTTACATTAATACCTTACATTTTTCAAAAAGTGATTGATTAGATTTTACTTTAAATTTACAAGTTTTTAAATACTGAATTGTGTCTCAAGGTACATTTTATTATGTTTTAGTAGTTACATATTAGAAGGTATTATACATTTTTTCAAATAAGGATTGATTAACTTTTACTTTAAATTTAGAGATAGATTGACAAAAAGGATCAATATGACCAATATGTTCATTGTAGGCAGCCAAGCAACGATTGAAAAATGAGTTAGAGGTGAATTGAGTACTCGATATAGGAACAGCAAATAAATTATTAGGTCGGCGAATACTTTTTGACGGTACTTTTAAGCTGATCATTTCCAAAAGGTCAGGGGAATCGATAAAGTTATTTAAAATTTTATACAAAAACATATAGTCTCGCTGTTGCCGTCGAAGGTTCAGGGTTAAAATTTCGTGTTTTTTTAATGAACCACCATACGATAGATTATCGGACCCGACTCTGTACTCTAGAATTCTTAAAAATGTTTTTTGAATTCTTTCAATTCTATTGATGTGACATGCATGGTAAGGACTCCAGATCACAGAGCCGAAGTCCAATATAGATCGTACCAGCGAAAAATATAAAGTTTTATAGGTAAGTGTGCTTTTAAAAGGTTTGCATGTTCTAAGTAGAAAGCCCAGTTGACGATTCGCTCGCTGAATCATATTATCGTAGTGGTTCTTGAAAGTTAATTTAGAGTCCAAAATAATACCTAAATCCCGAATTGAACTTGATCTAGAGAGTATTTTATTATTTAAAGTGTAGGCATAATCAATATTATTGTGTTTACGGGAGTAAGATATAATAGAACACTTTTCAGGATTTAAGAATAATTGATTTTTAGAACAATAGTCAGCTAAAGAATTTAGATCGTGTTGAAGAGACGCACAGTCACCTTCATTCGTGATTACTCTAAAAATTTTAGCATCATCAGCATATAAAAGTAATTTACTACTGATGAAGGTTTGAATGTCGTTTATATATAGATTAAAGAGTAATGGTCCCAAATGAGAGCCATGTGGCACGCCAGAGGGCACAGTTTTAAAATCTGACATAAAACCCCTAATAGAAACAGCCTGAGATCTATTACTTATATATGATTTTATCCAACGGAATAAATCCCCATGAATGCCGGCACCCCAAAGTTTGTTTAACAGGACAAAATGACTAATCTTGTCGAAGGCCTTGGAGAAATCGGAATAAATGACGTCTACTTGTAGCTTATTGTCCATTGCTTTTAATAAAAAGTTTGTGAATGTAACTAAGTTAGTATCAACAGATCTGCCGCGAAAGAAACCATGCTGGTTGGGTGTTATATGACTACGAATATGATAGGATAATTGATTAGTTACAATTTTTTCAAGAAGCTTGCCAAGGACGCATAATTTCGAGATGGGTCTGTATTGACTGACGTCATTAGTATTATCGTTTTTAGGTATTATGTGTTGTTTGCGATGGCATAGCCGTTACAATACATTATCTTGTCTTTTAACTGCTGTGTTATCACTGTTGTTCTATACTGCTGCTATACTAGCGATTATTATCGGGTTCAATGATTTTCTTAAACTTACGTTCTAACTTAGTTTTTAAAAATGACACCATATCATCAAGTTAAAATTATTATATTTCACGTTGGCTTTAAGCATGGTTGACGCTGAAAACGTAACATCATATGTGACGACACTGCAGTCAAGCCACGAAGCTACGAAGGTATTTCACATCTCGTCTAAAACGTGACAGTACCAACAATCAACAAAGTAGGTCACAGGAGTCACAAATGACCGCGTCACATTAGTAGCGGCGATAAGCACATTTGTAGCGAGAAGCGAGCGCTTTATAAATTGTCGGCTTACGTTGCGCGCAGGTGTTTTTGCACTCGTTTGTGTAAATGTTTTGCTATAGGAACGTGGTGTTTAGTTATACGTATATGAAAAGCTACACGTTACTCGTTTGGCATCTGGAATACATATTGTAATAAGTCACACACAATCATCCAACTGTGTTTACCTTGGTGAAGTGCACGGTCACGATGGAGGTCGGGATACGTTATCGTATTTAAGGATTGTGACTCTGAATTGTTTTTAAACTATGTGCGTGTTGGATTTTTAATTTTCTATAACGTGGGGCGGCTAGAGGGCAAGTTAATATGTTCTTTAAATGGGACATTGATGCATTATGATGGCACAATACGTTGACGTCATTAACTTTTTGTAGCATTAAGATGAAAGTTATCCAGTCACCTGTACCCTTACCAGGAGTTTTTACGTTTCGACAAATGTGACTGTTTTGGTATTTATTTACGTATTGGCCCCTACGATTTCCTAGTTCTGACATAATCCGCTAGGGGCGCTGATTGGAATTTGTATGGGCAAATACGTAAATAAATACCAAAGCAGTCATATTTGTCGAAACGTAAAAACTCCTGGTAGGGGTACTGACAAAAGGCTAATGGATCTTGATGTTGCTTAGCTTCACATGTGTTTCATGCATGAATTCCGCCAGATAGTTTCTATAAATTGTCGTCGTCTTTTTTTGAAACTATCTTATTTTCAAAGATCAGCCGGCATATAAAAAACTTTAAAAACAAAAAAAAACTAAAAAGCCGTTTTTTTAATCAAATCCTCATATTTGAATTATCTATTTGTACATGTTGCTTTACATAAAGTAGATTACATAACATTACAACCAACGAATCCAAGACGTCCTTCAAGTTCCATTGTCACCGGATCTTCCCTCAGGAGGATTGTTTCGGGAGGCTGAGGTTGTATTAATTAAAGATACGTTGCTTGCTTGTTGTCGTACAAGCAATTCCTCGGAGGAACACGTTTTAATTTGGAGTATTTGCATTTGAGCGAAATGTACGCCACCCGAGGAATATTAAAGAAAGAAGCCATACCAATGTTTTATTTAGCAAAATGTTCTACAACAGAAATGCTTGCCTATTTATTTCATGCGGAAGTACAAAGGAATGAAAATGAAGGTCTATTCTCCTTAAATAAATCAATTTAAATTAATCATATTTATTTCGTAGATATATAAAGATAACTTTCTTTCTTTCCTTTCCCTACTATTTTTTTTACAAGTGTTTGTTTTGTTTATTAGTTATTGACGAGCTTCAGTGACAATAAATGAAAAAAGTCAAGTTTATACCACTTTACGTTAGTCGTCAAAATAAACGGCAACTAATAACAAATTCCTGAAATTTCTTATAATGATTATGGTCGGATTTCACATACTCGGCGAAAAGGAGTATTTATAAAAGCGAAGGTACGAAATAATTTATTAACAAGAAAAATTAGTAAAATTTATAAATTTTACCTTTGATCTTTGATAAGATACGAAGACGTATTATTTTCGAAAAAAAATCCAGTTTACTATTTCAAATCTTTTAAAAGAGACCATGGCTTTTTTAAAGGTTGCTTGGTAGATCGCTACATTTTTAAGCGTGTGTTAGTTTTATTGTTTAGATGTGCAAAAACAACTCACAATTCCAAAATATATTATATAAACAAACAGATTTGTGTACAAATAGGTAGTAAGCTTAGTGTTTCGGCAAAGGTGCCTAGTCTAGAAGATTAGTTTGTATGCTCGTGAGACGGATCGATATTAGGCGCTTTAGATTAGGATTCTGTACTGTAATAATAAGTGACGACCTTACAAGACATCTAAAATTAATTGCCTTGAAAAATTATCATTAAAATGTAATATTAATATCGTCGTCATTATAACCATAAGTTATCACAACTTATTCACAATAAAATTATATTCTTCTGTTTCATAATAAGTAGGTAATTACTACGGGAAATCCAAAAAAAACATTACCATCCAATTACAATTAATATTTCATTAATTTTACATGCCGGATCACTCGTGAGCGATACCGACTGAAATTCTTGAGTATGGTTCCAGGAAAGGAAAATCAGAATCTGAAACCAATTTTGTTAAAAATAACGGGAATGAAATTTTAAAAATTCCGTATCAATTGTTAGTAGTTTTAAATGCAAAACCACTGATAAATTGAAAATTCATTGTTCAACTGCATTTTACAAATCGTTACACATACATATGGAACTCTTACATATATGCCTACCTGTTGTGGATTACATACATACCTGTTGTGGATTCAAATGTTAACGCATGATTAGTCTCGCAGTGATTTATTATTAAAATCCGACGATATTTTGTGATACGAAACGTTAGACCGTTTATCACTCTATTATGTCTTCTACCAGTGTCTTTTTACCAGAGATCTGTGAGGTAGCTTTGAAGTGTGCGAGCTCGAAGCTAAGCTAAAAGAGTAAGATGTACTGTGCCCATGCTACACCGGTCGCAATCCTTGGCTCGAATTTGTAGCCCCAGTATAGGGACTCAAGTTTTTTTTAATAGAGGGTCATATCCCTCCATTAAAAAAAACTTGGTTTATCTACCAGAGTTAAGCTAATAAAGCAATGGAAATCATACAATCCTATTTGTGTATTTGACACATATCCATAACTTAACACCCTAAAACAAGCGAATAGACGTTTTCATTACAAAAAAAATAATACGACTTGGCGGAGGCACTGCCGTGCCTCCAGATCTTCTAGTCACATGACAGTAAATGCTGTTTAGGAATTAAATTGTAACAAACAAATATTGCTACAGATAATATCTACTTACTAAGTCTCTTGAGGGAAACAATAACTTTCATAGCACAATGGTTATCCAATGGGACAAGAGCGTACCCGAAAAGATTTGGTACACCACGAACGTAAGAATACAAAAAGTAATAGACGTATAAAAATATGTAACGGCTTCCAAGTAGCGTAGCCGTTAACTTATCTCGACGGCAAATCGATGTTTATGCGGGGAATATCGTTTTATTGGCGAATAAAGAGTGCTTGATGGACCTGACTTGTGACTAGGCTTAGATTGATGTGTAATAGTTTCTTGTTGTTGTATTTGTCAGCGTATCTGTCAAGCCATTAATGTCGCACGTTTTCTATGTAAGTGCCTTCTTTTACAGTGATAAGGATCCACTTTGCTAAGCGCGAATTGAAAGACTTCACACTTTTATATTTTTTAAAGAGCTCTCAATTGTGTGTCCTTTTGTATGACTGACTGACAGGCTTGTCAGCGTAAAATATAACATAACTGTTATATGATATAATTATGAACAATTAATTATTATTATTTTTAATATTTTTTCTGAGGGTTTTCAACATAAATATTTCTGAAACCCTTATGTGTTTATTATAAAAAATGCATAACAAAACGTATTCGTTCTGTATAGAAGCGAACCCGCTTAAAACCATCTAGTAAGATCTTATTTGGGAAATATTTCTCTCTGTCCAAGTAATGTCGTCCGAAAGCTCATTCAAGTGTTTATTTGAAGTGGTATTTGTCCTTTAAGTCGTTCTAATGCGGATTTGTGTCTATTGCAGTGCCGTAATACCGACTGTATAGGTTTCCTAATAACCTCGCTATTCATTTACTAAATTCTGTTCTTTGTAGATTCATTTATAGGGGAGGAGGAAAATTTTGTAACTAAGTACTTTTATACAAATTGTGTGAAATAATTTTCGATTTTATATTTTATTTAGTTTTAAAGAATAGTTATTTAATATATAAAGTTAAACTAATAATTTACAATTTTTCGCGTTAATGTAATCAAGAAGCATTTTTAAAACAACCACATTTGCTATATTATAGATCATATTTATGTTCATAAAATTATAATAAAACAAAAAACTCGACTGCTTAAACATATAACCTATGTTACTCCCTCAATTCCGAAGAGGAATCCAACAATACATCATATGTAAATTTTTAAAGGTGGTAGAACTCTTTGTTGTTCGACTCCGGTGGCACCACCGCCACACCTATTTCTATCTAATAACAGCAGTATTAGGCGCTGCTGTGTTCCGTTTTAAAGGGTGTGGTAAGGGACACAGACTTTTCCGAGGCGTTCCAACTTAGTCTTCAGGGGTAGCGGCGCATCTGTGACCGACCTCAGGTAGGAATATCTAATCCTATCTGGGATTGATTACAGATGTCCATGAGCGGCAGTAGCCACTTACCATCAGGTGGACTGCATGCTCGTCTGCTACACCTATATTATATAAAAAAAAAGAATACTTCAAGCTGTATAAGTTAAAAACATGATAAAAATGGGATATGTGCTTGAGAAACATTACCCTCCGCAGTCTGGTAAAGATACCCGAAACGTTGAGAAAAAATACGATATATTGTATCTAAACACGTAAAGATCAGTTGGCCCCGACGTATAGCCATATTTGCTTCACATTCATACCAAACTATTTCTGTCGATACGACGAATGCTTATGCCATTTGTCAACATGACGGATTTGAAGATCCTGTGTTTGGCAGATGGGTAATGAAATATTTTCTCCCGAGGAAACAGAATCTATAAACAAAAGGCACTCATCCCATTTTCAATTCAATTCACGGGGAAGCAAAGCCGCCGCGATCGAAAAAGGAAAGAAAACATTGGAAGATTATGTTAAAGACGAGTTATTCAATTTGTGTGCTACGATATATAAAAGATATTTTCTATTGTTAGCAATATATTCAAATTATTTAATTATGTATAGTATTATTTTGTATTATTTTCATGATGTGCTATTTTTATAATAATAAATGCCCATTTATATAGTCACTGGCTGTATGGATTATACGATTGTGTGCATTAGCATAAAAAAAGAAAAAGAACGCGCTTGACGTGAGACTTGTATTTTTACGCGGGATTAATAAAAGTTGTAAATTGGATCAAGAAAATAGTTTGTGTTATTACTATAAATATTTTTTCCTTATATAAATTTTATCATCTTAATTGGTGAAAATTGTCCGCAATCGCATGATATTTAGCTGTGTAGTAGCAGTAGAGCGTGGAGGAAGTGTCATCCACGACTTATTATCAATTAGTAATAACTTGTTCTGAAATATATTTTAAACGTCAATCAATCCGAGATGGTGGCATTGCGAAGCGAAATTAAAGTTATTGTATAAAAATCTTAATAATGTGCGCTTCATAGTCCTATATTATTATTATATATCGCTATCGCTAAACAACTTCTAATACTTCTATTCTTTTATTGTTTTTGTGTCGTTATTTCGTCGTTCGTCACGTCGTTCCTGTAACTGTGGTGTTTGTGTCTCGATAATTGCACAACTTTGCTACGTAAATAACAACGAGAACACTGCCACTGCAGAAATATAAAGTAATATAATTGTAAGATTCTGCCATTGATATATTTTTGAGTTGTTTTTATCTTATTTTCTTTTTTAAATATTTTGACCACAATATATTTCACAATAAATATTTTCTGGCATTATTTAAAGAACATTTATTGGATACCTACTACTTTGTTATTAATGTATATAACAGAGTATTGATTACTTGAATAGTAAAAGCACTAAACATAAAATCAATAAACATAAATTCATAGATAGGTATATCTATGTATTTGTACTCATATGTATGCTCGACCCGTTACTATAAATAAAATTTCATGTGGTTTTTAATAGGCTTCCATACTCTTGCCGCTTCACCCCTGGGGTGTTTTCTCGTAAGATAAATTGATTGAAGGTAAAACTATAAGTGTTATTTACATCAAACTACTTAAGTAAACAATATCGTTTAAAGCTTTTAGTTGTCGACCGCTATAAAAATGATAGGTACCTGCTATATTTTTGTAGTAATTTTATCATGATTCGAAAAATCTATTTACAATTTACGTATTATTTCTTAAATTAGTCGACGTACTCGTAAGTTCCTATTCACAGGTACTATAATAGTACATGACGCAGTTGTACGCACCTCGTGCGCAGATGGACGTTTTGTAAAAAAAGGTGTTATTCTGTTCCTACGGACTCCATTTTACCGTTCACGTTCAGTGGGGACGATATTGACCATATATCGATATTGACCCCTGCAAGCGTCACCGTGCGTGAGATGACCTCTTAGAAATCTGCAAAAACACCATTTCGTAGTCATGAACACCAAAGTTAACATTGCTTCCCGTTATTTTGTGGTTGTGATTGTAGAACATGGGAATAGCCACTGAGTGTACCTTTCATGTTTACCAATGCACCATGCTCAGAATATCGGTACGATCGTAAATATTGGCTCTTAAATAGCGTGATATAAGTGGTTGACGTATTATAATAATATTTTCTTAAGTCCTTTGGGAATAAAATATGAAAGTGAAGAGGTGATCCGAGCGATGATTCGCGTCTAAGCCGGGGGCCCGCGCGTCGCGCACGCATCTACTCTATTCACCCTTTAATCTCCTGTTTCACCCCCGGGAGAAACGCGAGCTCGCAACGAAAATCATTACTTACCCTTACATATACATTTATGTTCATACACCGCCACACACACGTAATATTGTTACATTAAACAATAATTAAGTAAAGTAGGTAGAGAAAGGAACGTTAGAATAATGGAAATTGTGTAATGGGTTTTTTTATTTTAACATTGAAAGTACAGGTAAGCTTTTGACTTTTTTTAAGTAATGTAAGTACATTTCCAATATCACCGTATTTTATGGTTTTCATGGTACCGATTCTATGACGTGGCATGCTTAGTATATAGTATAGCTTAGTATAGCATAGTAAAGTACGTTCTTTGTACATTTTCATGACACGACATCGCATTGTTACACGAAGTTCTTATGAGTATGTATGTAACTTGTTTTATCCATTTTCATTTTAATTATTAAAAGAACGCACCAACAAACCCATTCCAATGCATTCGCGTGTTGGAGTATAGTTATAATAATTATCCCTTTGATCCAGTAAATCGTGTAAAGTTTAATTATGCACAGGTTATAACTATGACAAGCCCGATGCAGTCCTAAGAACAGGTCCCGAGGTGGTTGCGAAGTTTCCAGCGTCTGAGTACACGCTCTGTGGCGGGCCACATCCAGTCCGCTGGGGATTGGGACGACTGCTACTAACGAGAATCGTATGCTCTTAGAGAATAAATGTACAGTAGTGTAATAAATTATTGTGATAGAGAAATTGGTTGATGATGAATGTTAGGAATCGAAAGTTTTTTAGTTGTAACGTGACTAGAGTAAAAGGAGGATAATGTTTTTTCATGTCTGTAGATTTTAATAGTGAATGCGTGAAGCCTAAACCGCTTCAAATAATAATGAGGTGCTACCCAACGATTGTTTATAATGCTCGTCGTAGATTTTCACGATACGACATCGCACCGATACACGACGCCGCATGGTGACCCGTAGTGTATTTATGTACTTGTACCTATATGTTTTAGCCGTTTTTAAGTAAAATAAAAAAAGCTCACAAAGTAACAAATGAACAAACTTGAATGAATTCGCGGGCTAGACCTATTTGTGTTATATTAATTACATAATTCCTTTGATCCAGTAAATCGTGTAAAGTTTAATTATGCACAGGTTATAACTATGGCGCGCCCGATGCAGTCCCAAGAACAGGTCCCGAGGTGGTTGCGAAGTTTCCAGCGTCTGAGTACACGCTCTGTGGCGGGCCACATCCAGTCCGCTGGGGATTGGGACGACTGCTACAAACGAGAATCGTATGCTCTTAGAGAATAAATGTACAGTCGTGTAATACATTATTGTGATACAGAAATTGGTTGACGATGAATAATAAAAAATCGAATGCTTTTAAGTTGTAGTTTAATTAGCGTAAAACGAGGATGGATAATGTCGTTTTGTATGTATGTAGTTTTTTTTGTATACAAGTGAAGGCTTAATCGCTTTACTAATTATGGGAAGAATTATCGAACGATTTAAAAAATGGTCGTCGTAGATGTCCATGATACGACATAACATCACACGACGTCGCAACGAGACGTGTTTTGTATGTATGTAAGCCACATCCAGTCCGCTGGGTATTGGGACGACTGCTTGTTGTTGACTGCTTGAAGTTTTGTTAGTTGTAACTTGACCATCGCAAAGGATAAGAAATAAATAAGACATTAGCCAAGTACGTGGATTATAAATGTGGATTAATTATGAACTCATATAGCCTAAATAACCGAGTATAATATTTTATTAAAATTGCTTTAATTTCAGGAATCAGGAATCCCCTAAACTATATTTTATAGGATCGGAGTCAAAACAAAAAAAAAAACTGCATATTACAAAACTGAAAACGTTTCGTTTTCTTAGAATTGCCATCAGGTGGTTTATATGCTTGCAAGATACTTTTACTACATACAAATACATATTCACGTGTACTCCACTCAGGTGTGGGTATAAAGAGCAATAATACTAAATATGAAAAATATAATAAACTTATTCGCTTGTCGTAGATACCGATCTACACCCCATTGAATGGGAGGAAAACTACACGGATAGGTAATTATCTGGATTAGATATGTGCACGACCAATTTACTCTAATCGTTATTGCGATAGACAGATATTCTCGTCTCATAATATCGTCGTATAATAAGTACGTCAGCTAATAATTCTAAGCGATTACATGTTTCTCCCCTGGCGATTAATTGATAATAAACCATGTCTCTAGGTTACTCTCGTACCTTGTGTCATGATTGTAAATGATCTATATGAGGTCAGGAGTTGAACAGTCCGAAATTTTGGACACGTAACGGAACGAACGAAGGTTTCAACCGTTTTCTATTCTAGATTCGTTATAGGTCTAAATCGTATACAGGCTAAATAAATAATTATATGTGACGATAAAATAAAATATCTTATGTTCTTAAAAAAAATGTCAAAAATATTTTGACAGTTGACGGATGAGAAATTGATTACTAAACTGAATAGTCGTCCTGTCTAATATGCATTTTTATTACTTTGTTTCCATTGCTATGACTCTTTTAAGGTACTCACAATTTTTTTTCACATAATCACAACATTAATTTCATACGATTTTAGCAGTTGCAGTGGAACAAGTCATTAATCCACGACTCCATCTCATTGCTACTCACGTATCCGTGCTCCCGACGCACCTCTAATTGGACGTCCGATCCGACGAATTAAAGGTATCGAAACCTGAACAATTTTTGTTTCAGCTATTATGACTACATGCAGTTTATTGTCCAATTTGCCTTCCACTCAACAAGCAATTATAAAGGTTTTATTTTTTTACGGAGAACTAATTAAATAGACTTCTAATTGAAAGTATGGAATGAACTGTGAAAGCTCTAGAGCGCTGGGAGAATTGCATTTTGATTGGTTCAAACAATACGTTGATTAGTTTGGCGTAGTGCACAATTAAAATGTGACTATTCGCTATATTAAATAATATCTCACTTATTATATTTTTAGTATCATAGAATTAGCAAATGAACATGCACCTGATCGTAAATGGCCACTGACGTCTTCTGCGTTGCTATCGCTGAGTACTTAGTTAGAACGCCTCTAATAAGTTTCAAACACCCTTCAAACTAGAAAAGCAGCCCTTAAAACTGCTGTTCCAAGGCGCAAGTAGGTGAGGTGGTATTGCTTCCAGAGACGAACCACAAAGGATTAAACCACTTTCAACACATATAGTGATATATAATACATTTGTGATTAATGAAATAAATTATTAAATGAAATGATTATTTTTTTATGAGTATTTATTTTTGTATACTCTTAAATTGTCAATTACAATATTTTTCCTTATTCGGTAGCTCGGAACGCGACCTCAACTGAGAAGTGAAAGTCAGTGGTTTTTTTTTCATATTCATTATTACTTTTTTCTTTTAATAAATGCTATAATTTTTTGACATAAAATTTAAATATGTATATTAGCAGTCTATTTGCTTATTGGTTATGATCCCAGACGCGGGTGAGGTTGGGGTTGGGTAATAAAACGAAACCGAATGCTCTCGGGAGTCTCTAATTCTTTTGTTGTTCGAACGCATCCGCCTTATTGTCTGCAGAGTTGGGAAAATACCGATAAATTGTTTTATTCCTAGAAAACTCGCTACAATAGCAATTTCGAATAATATTGCATTCGATATTCAATTTTGATATTCTGTAAATATTACCTACAATCATGGAGTAACTGGGTCTTTGTTTTGTTATTCATCCCTTGTTTTTGTTAAGAATAACTCTGGTCCTCGTTTTTGACAGATAAACATTCAAAATGGTAGGATACTGTCCTTCTCTTCAGTTTGTAAAGTAACAAAGCAGTTGAATTCCTTCCTCCTTTTCCTTCCTCCTGTATGTTTTTTCGAACACCGAAATCTGACGATAGTAGTTACCACTACCAACCCATAAAGAATTCCAACTTTAATTTGCCTTGCTTGTAGTAATAAACTCAGGTTTGTCAATCTGGCACGTTCAGCCCAGATAAAATAACGTTGGCGCTTTTAGAGTAAAATATGTGCATGACATACGTTTGCTGCGCCACGCTTCAGTCGGCTTCGGGGTGACGCGATCGTACCCGCGTTCAGAATATGAATGAGATCCCTCAATAGCGACGCTAACCTCAATAGGGGGCAATGATTAAAAGTAATTCATTCGACGATTGCACGACTAAGCCGCTTTGCGTTCGTATAAAACAGTCACGTATTTTATGCGATGTAATACGTAAGCTTTTTGCGCGAACCGTCTTCATAGTGTACGGTTTCGTGAGGCCATAATACAGCGATTTACTGAAATGTACACAAAACGTTTTTCTTATACTAGATAAAGGTTTTATGTACTATGGTACTTGATAATATTTTTTTATTTCCATAACTGTTATTGTATCTTTTTACTTTTTGATTTATAAAGATGGCTGTCTTTGAATAAATCATAGAATAAAAATAAAACAAGATCATACTCACAAGCTCCACTGCACTAGTTTTACTCGCGGGTGTCATTAATACATAAGGACAGGTGTATAAAACAAATAGAGAATAAATTTAAATCCACCATTTCGATGACTGCCTGATTGAGAATCGAACCCAAAATCAGTTGAACAATTACAGTAAAGTATTTTGGTGGTTGCAAAGGCAAGCCACACTGCGTGCAACAATAAGTATAGAGCAATATATCAAAATACACTTGACAATGAGAAAACAGCAATGTCAATATCGATAAATCTCGCGAAATGAATAACAGAGCCTTGGAATATCTGCGGGACGAAGGAAATTCTTAGGCATTGCCTCTATCGTATCAGTTGCCATAAAATGAAGGAAAGGAAGGCCCACCGGTTACGATATAAACGGTATGCTTTCCAATAAATTGTTTGGGATATTATAATGTTTATTTATAATCGCTTTGGCAATATTTTCTTCTCTTCTATGGAAAATACTTAAAGTTACGAGGCGGACTTGGATAAAAAATAAAACAGCATAAAAAGATTCGGAAAATCTATTGACCTAGCTGGGAAATGAAAGAGTTCATTGGCTACAAGATTCTGTATGAAAAGTAAAAAGAATCTAGAAAGCGAAAAAAAGAACTTTATCAAGATGTAGCTACTATTCACTAGCTACATGAAAAAACGAAACTATAATCGAGCAGAAATGACGAAGTCTGAGTCCGCAATAATCGATTCTGGTCGAAAGGGCGAAGGGAATACTTTTATTTTTCCACTCGTGTAAAAGCCCTTAGTGGACAGTATTGATGTTTTCGTTACGGCCATGTTTTTGTTGTTCTGTCAGATCTGCAGACTTGCCTATTACGACAGGACAGATAAACAAGTTCATTAATCGAAACCAAATCTGTTTTCTAGCGCGGCAACAGCTAAACACGAAAACAAATAGTAAAGTAAAAGTATAAGTACTGTCTATAGACATGAAGTACAAACAGCATTATTTTGAGAGTATTTTTTGTTATTTGAATGTAATAATTCGGAAAAATGTGTATTTTAATTTTTTTATTTTAATTTAATTATATTTATTTATTCAGGACTGACAGGACAGGAAGATGCAGCAGTGACTATATTATACAGTACAAGTATGTCCATTATCTTAGTCAGTAACTGTTATTACTATTACAGGTAATCACAACATGCATTGAATATATTGAATATATGGACATAGTAAAATACTTAGTTAGAAAAATTAACAATTAAATTCTATGTAAGTATAACAAATAACATTAAAAATAAAATTATGGAGGGGTAATACCTACTATGGTAATTCAGTAGAATATTGTAGGTAAAATATAGGTATGTCAAAAGTTTGTAACTTTTTATAGTAATAGAATATATCGTAAAATGTTAATAGGATATATCGTAAAATAGCACAACCAAGAAATCTTTTCCATTGCGTCCTAGTTATGTCACGTCGTGTTTTGTTAACTTCCCTTTGAGGCTGTTGGACATTTGTCAATGCTGTCAAAGACATTTTTATTTATTTATTTAATAAGTTTTTGTACACAAAAAAATATAACAATACAGAAGAGATAGAAATGAAGTGTTTTTTTATGATATTTTCTTCAATATAAAGTGTTTTCGGTTGTCTTCAATATAATCTGTTTCTGTATGGTAAGTCTTAAGTGCGATGCTATTGGTATGATTAAAGGAAAATATAACTTACGTGACTTTCTTATAGGTTTCTTAAACTCTATTATAGTTTAGACTTTTAAATAATTTGTGTGTCACGGACAAGTATCTATGATAATATAAATTTATCACTTAAATATCTGCCTGACATATATGATGATCATTGATGATAAAATAATTATCGTTAAGAAATAGTTTTATCTAAAAATACTGATATCGTAGAATCTTATTTATTTTTATAAAAATACCCAAGTCCACATGATCCGAAATATTCAGTTAAGCGGGGTGCCACACAAAAAAGTATCATTATTTGTATTACGAGACGTCCATTCTCCTTGTTTAACTAACCGTAGCACATTTCCGTCCTCCTGTCATAAAACTGACCTTTTTCTCTTTTACGGTCGCACGGACAATCGGAGAAATATAATGTGAATTTGTCAAGAAAATCCAACACCTTGTAGATTGGATCAAGTTTACCTTTTTAGGAAAACATCGGCGTTTCGGGAGGTGGGATTACTGGTAGGCCCCAGTTTAGCTCCGTGCGTGCGCCACAGTTTCGACGTGGGATAAAAGCGATCCGTGTGAAGCTTAACAATAAAACGACACTCCACTATGAGTTTACTAACAACATCCTTTGTTTGTATTTTTCGAGGGTTTATTCTCTTACCTTCATCAATCACATGCGCCGCCTAAACTGATCAGTTGCCAGGTGACTTAATTTCAAGTTGAGCGCAGTGGAACGGATTCCCATCCATTTTATAAATGATACCGTTTGTATGCTATCCATCTTTTGCTTGGACAGGGGATATATTTTCCGTTAACACGTTCCCTGCGGCACAGATTTTTCTGTACTTTCCATTACTGCGTTACGAGTTGTTTTAAACCTCGTCCTATATCCGACATTGTGGCGGCACGAGGCGTGTTAAATCCCACCGCCCGAAGGAGACTAAAATCCTTTTTTTGGCGCCAAATTAGACAAAATCGACGGCTTTTGTCTTGATTATTATTAACAATGAGTTGATTAACCTAAAACTGCCGCCGCCCTTGGTTAAATTCGTTACTTTAGATTCTATGGGTAAAATAAAATGTGGGTCTAATGCACCTCGGACCGCACTGAAAAATGGCAGGTTTCCATATAATTTAGTGATGGGAAAATAAATATCGATTTTATTTTATTGTTTTTATTTATCAACGTTATGGACAGAATGAATACAAAAAGGGGAAAAGTTATGGATGTTTTTCATTGAAACATTTCAGACAATAAGGTTTTTTGCAAACAGTGCATTCCGTGAGATTTTTTTTTTGGTTTTTTTGTCTGCCTCACGACATGTCAAGAATGTGCGGAGTTTTTCGTAGCATCCGACACATCTCTTCTTCTTTGGACCCTTATCGAGATGATGTGCTTTCTTTGCAGTGGATTCTGAAAAGTAGGAGCGAGTAAATTAGGGTAAAGAGTAATCGGAATACTCGGTAACGATTTTGCCTACGTTTCCTATATCAATAATGTAGCTACTTAACTGTAATTTCTTACTATACGGATATACGCCTAGCCTGCCAAGTCTCACTACTGGACTTTCACCTAGACAGAGTATATTTGTGACTTACCTGTTTTTGAAATATCTTCCTGTATTCTGATTCTGGCTCAGATTTTTCAACCGGTTTTTCTTCATCTTCCTCCATGATCAACTTTTTTCGGCAACGTTTCGACATGATAATTTTCAACATAAAGACAGCGGTCCTACTTCGTCGCTACGCAGCCTCGACTGCGTTGCACAACACTAACCACGTGAAGCTAGCGTGGGGTGCGGTACGAGGTGCGTGGGGAAACGAGGCGTTCCCAACCTCGTTCCGCACTGTGTTAGGATTATTATTTGTTCAGTGCGGTACGAGGTCTAACAAACCCGACATTAGGTTGGTGTACCATAGAACTAGGAATCAGTAGCACATCACAAACATATAGTTATCACTCTCCTACACTGAACCAGACGGAAGTTATGCCTCTCGCACCACAGAGAAGTTAAAGTTTTTTCTTACCGCTATAACGACCAGACATGGACGAGGTGTTTTAAGCCGCGTTCCGCAGCTAACGTGTTAAATCTCTATTTGTTTGGTATTTTATTTAGATTTTGGTTTTAAAATTTAAAAAATGTCTCCATATTCTATGTCGATTTATCACCCTCTTAACATAAGCTGATTTGAGTTTATTATCTGTGACGACTTTCTTTTCTTCAGCTGTATGGCTGTACAATAAATGAAAGATTTGTGATATTGTCCGTACAGTTATCTCTTTCCACTTTTACTATAATTGCTTGGCCCAAGTCATAGGATAAAGTAGTTACGAGACGACGGTCTCCCATATCTATTAAGTACAAAAGTAATTTGTATCAGTATAGCCTCTTCTATTTTATTTTACTTTATGGTCCGACCCTAACGAACTTACACGTGTAGCCGTTAAGTATAACAGTAAATTTGTGGTCCGGTCGGTACAGTGCTAGGCGTTCGTGGATTACCTAGAGCGGTTTGGCGAGTTGCCGAGCGGTCTCTATTGGACGCTTAATTCCGATTCGCTTGCGATCTGCCCTGTGATTCCATAGAATAAAGTTATCGGAAATCGTCGTACTGTGCAGAGATGTAAATCGTTGAGTGGACTTGCTCGGGTCAAGTTTTGTTAAGATGTGATATTTATTTACGAAATATTAAGGTTTATTTTGAATTTAGGTTTCATTTGTGTTTTAGAGTGGTTTGGCAGTGTGCCAATTATTTAATATTTTATCAAAAGTCATTTGAAATAGCCACTTAGTTGGCTGATTCGACGGGGGTCGTACGGCTAGACCAAGTTCTAGTTCGAAGCAGTCTTGCGTTTCGGCTAATCTCTATGAAAATATTTTAATATTCAGATGTGGCAACATATCTATGATCGACTTCATGTAGGAAGGAACTTGTTATATATAAAGTTGATCACAGAAGTCCTTAGGTGACAATGACCGCTCACCAAGGTAGGCTGCAATATTGTGTGTTCAGTAGCAAATAGGATCCACTAGGATTTTATGAACAAAAGTGACCATTCATTTATGTATCAACCTACATGATAAAATTGTGACAATCTTGCCTGATAGTCTTTTTTTTTTTGTTGACGAGGGGGAAACCTACAAAAAGTACCCGACGCCATGGGAGTGACGCCGTGTTATGTGGGATTTTTACCGCACTAAAACCCCCCCGGTGGCCGTCTTCAGCGTTTCGTGGAGAACTCCGGGATCTCCAACGGAACACAACCGGAGTTGCCTGATAGTCACCAAAACCTTATTCGTTCACAAGATGGTACACTAAGCCGTTTTGTATACATATGCAACATACACAAATACAGCTGATACGAGTAATAAGAAGTAATCTAGTCTGCATTCCTTGAAACTTTCTTCAGCGGGACATACGTAATATTGCAAAGTGTACCGGGTTATCGCTGATGGCAGCCGGCCAAACGTTGCCAGCTCAGAGCTAGCTTTGGGCAAGCCCATACTTAGTACACATTAATATATGCCTAGCTTTAATTAGCGACATGGAGGTTACCTATTTTCCCGTTTTATTAAAAGTTGGACTCACTAAGCTTTTTAAGTAGGTAGGTAAATACGATATTGTTTATTGCTAACTTATAGCCGAATTTAACAATAACAAACACAACTGGGTGACTTATCACTAAGCAGCTTTATAATTAATAAAAATAAAAGTTTTATCAGCCACGCCACGGTTACGTTTGCACGGACATTCTTGCCACAAACATGCAAGATGTGGAATGAACTTCCTCCATAGATATTGGGACGCTATGATATGGGGCCTTTAAAAAAAAAGGTGCAAAAAGAGCTTTATTCAAAGCCGGCGATGCATTGGCGACTCCTCGGTTGCAAATGTCCATAGGCGGCGTTGACTACTTTCCATCAGGTAGCACGTCTGCTTTCTCGTTAGGCTCATATATAATGAAAAAGAGTCATGATGAAATAGTTGCTCAGTATATTAGTACGGTACACGTAAAATACGTTTGTTAAAATAACACAAAACTCGCAATACCTTAAAGTATTAGCATAAAGAATGCCCAACTCAACATCAATTTACATCGGAACGTAGTGGAGCGTACTCCAGCCCCAAGTTGCGGCGACTTGCTTCCGGCACATATATCAGCCACTACGCCCTACTTACTTGGAGGACGTACGTGAGTGCCTTGGCTACGCCAATCGTTCGTCAGCATGTAATGTAACTTCAAACGAAGGAATAGGGATGGCGATTCTATCCGAAAAAGATCGATTCTTAAATCGATTCGAATCGAAGTGTGATAAATTGATTCACAAAACAATCGAGTTCCAAAGAATCAATTCTCCAAAAATTGATCTTTGATCTATTTAGGGGCGTAGATAGCGAAGACAGGTCGTCAGGAAAAATAAATCTTCGATCAGGTCAGAGGCGTAACTACCTAAAATACAATTAGTTTATCATCTAAGTGATTGTTTAATCTTAAGAGAAATATTAATAAAGATCTTAAACCCCAAAATAGGTCGTCAGGAACGAACAATCATTGAAATACGTATCCATCAGCAAAAAATGACTATTAACATGTATAACACTTTCTTAATATTCAATCAACTTCGAAAAAACCGAATTTCGTTTTCCTAAGATGAAATATCGATTAACTGAATCGAATCCATACTGGAGATCGATTATAAAATTCGATTATTTGCTCCAAAAAATCGATTTGTCGGTTAATCGCCATCCCTACGCGGAGGATGTGAGTGCCTTGGCTACGCCAATCGTTCGTCAGCATGTAATGTAACTTCAAATGAAGGAAGGCTTATCGCTGGTGGCAAGTGGCCAAGCGTTGGCTTCGCATCGGCCGGCTCGAGGCCAAATCGCTTAAATCTCGACGCTTTCCTGACTGTACTAAAAACTTAGCCCTAATCTAATTAATAGGTTTTACTGGTACTAATGTAATCGATTCTGTTTTTCGTATATTTTTGTGTTTATCTTGAAACACTCGTATGTAATGTTTACAAATCTGTAATACACAGATTTTAGATGAAATGTAATGAATTAAGCCTAAACTGATACAAAAATCAGAATAGTTTTCCATGATTTCTCTGGTAAATAAATATTATGCTTAAGCTTTATGTAGAACAGGGGTTTACTTAAAGCTAACCATAGATGCGTTACCATTTCTGAAGACTAAGATAGTCACCTCAAATATAAATTTCCTGACGTCTACTCACTTTCGCTAAACGTAAGAACTCAGTTACTCCAGAATTAGGTGTAGCAGTTGTACCTCCCCGCTCGAATCATTTTGTCATCAACTTATTGGTAGGGTCAACTTAGCTCTCTTTTCAAATTGTGAGTTTTAGGTAAACGTCAACAGTCACAATGTATTCGAAATTTGACCCATAAAACAGTTGCAGTCCGTAACTGAATGCAGCTTTAGTAGATAACAGTTGCGATAGTGTAACCACAATTCTGTGGTTATGTTGTGGTTGTACTAGTGCGTATGGAAGCTGTGCTGTGAAATTAAATAAACAAGTGGACACTCACATATGTTAATCGTTACGTGTAATAAATTTTATATTAAATGATAGTATTAAAATGTTATTTATTTATTGCAAAAATACACACACTTACAAAATATAAGCAATATGAGATGCCCTGAGAGTGCGTCGCAAAATACTAGAGGTAGCAGCATTAATTGACATTAGGTTACATTTCTCATAGATTAGTAAAGATTACTCACTCCTAACAAGAAAATGTAACCAGTTTTGACAATTGAAATTGTCACTGTCATCTATTTTCTTGTTTGAAAAATATTTAAAAAATGTAGTTTTTGTATCATTTACGAATGAAACGATATTTCTTAGATTTCATGTTTTTGCACCACTTTACTGCACATGTCGGCATTGTTCCGCGTAAATTACACCATGACAACCATTAAATGGTTGACACATTGTCAGCCGTTTAAGCCATTTAATGGCTTCCTTCAATTACAAGGCGGTGAGATATCTATACTTATCTATGACATTTCCATGATAAATGTTAGGAATAAACGTGTACGTAGTTTTACGCTAACGGATTTTTACGTCCGTCACAATGAGTTTCTATTGTACAAAATTGGAGGGTGTTCAGTACTCAACACGCGTAGCCGCGTAGACACGATGGAACTAAAATGATTCCCTCTGCGAGTGTTTGAGGAAAATAGAAAGAGAAGTGGCTGATTTGTCCATTATATCTTTATCCCCGCTGTGGCCGCGAAATGATGTGCGAATATTTCTGTATCTCGGTCAATATTTCTTGAGTGTTTATGCTACATGCGGAATTATATATTATTACTTTTAGCGACTATTAGAGAAGTTACGAAATATATCAATGTTAATCGAGTATGGTTAATTGTTATTGTTATGAAGGCAACTTATAAGACAATGTTTATAGGATGTCGGAAATTGAATTAAAGTTTTAGGATAAGTAGAGTCGACGCTTATAAATCGCTACAGAGATGTTATCGGGCATGTGTCATTGTTTGTAGGCTTTATAAAAAAGAAATATAAGAAATGAAACCTTTATTAAGATTTTTAGTTTATTTATCTCAATTATTGTAACGAATTCTAATTGCTTATGTCATGTTAAATCTGTAAATAACAAGAAAGTGTAAATGTGGAAGGAATTACAAACTGACAAAAGTATCGCTTGACGAATTCAATATTAAAGTCAATATTTAATTTATGTTAAACGCTTTCAAAGTTGCAGCGAGACATGAATGAGACCCTTAAAAATTATTATTCGCGTCGTTTTCAGAGACCCGGCATCGCGAACAAACAACAGTTTCAAGTACATCGTAAACAATAAAGTTGTAAGAAGTTAAATGGCATTAGGCATTCGCGGCGCGTTTGGGCTTTCGGTTCCCGAGTCACGGACTCTTAAATGAAATAAGAATCCGTCATAATTTGTGCCGATAAAAATCGGTAGATGCGAGCGCGATTTCATTAATAGTTGGTGAACGATAGGGAGTATTACGGATAGATTTATTACAAAATTGTACGAAATAGGTGAATACGAATATGAAATGATCAGAATTTATAATTTCTAATCAAACGCAATATAAAGTTACATTTTACCACTTTAGTTGATTCACAAGGTAAATTGGTGTATCAAGCTATTAATGAAAATATTTGGGTATTGAAACTATCTAGACGAATGACAAGTAATAACATTATCTATACCTAACAGTAACATAACATATAGAATTTAAGTCTATGAAACTTTTTTGGTAGGTACTGCATCTTACCTACATACAAAATGTGCTAGACATATGTACCTATAAAACCTTTTAGAGACATTTTCTTACCCTGATTTTTAGTCTCGTATTTCTTGAGATTATCATCTGTACCTAATTTGAGCTAATGTGGATTCGTCGGAATTTGAACGAAAATATCTGAGGCGTTTTGCGGATCTTCGTAATTGCTTGATTAATTATTAGGACGGAAGCGAGATGGGGTTAAAACAAGACGAGGGTCGGCTGAAGATCTACAGCGCGACATCAATAAGCTTTAATTGGCAAGGACCATCAAGACCATTAGGCCGACGGCCCAATTAGCGATATCGGTACAAATCTCATTCGACGCGAGCATTAAAACAACTTTCCTCTATAAATGATTAAATTATGATGCTCGGATACTATGGCCCCTTAACGGCTTAGGCTTGTTCGTACAGTTTCAGTTGTTTGGATAACAATTAATGTTGTTTTGTATTGTGAAGTCTTTGGTTTTATTTGTTTGGTATTTCCGCGTTCGTAGTCCACTTCTTTGTATCGTGAAACGTGTAACCTAACACATGTTCTACGGCAAGAATAACATCGTATGTGAGACCAAACATCCATTACGAATTTTAAAGTATTTGGTTCATTTCGCTTGTTATTGCTATTGAAACTTTGGGTTTATTTATTATTTTAGGTTAGTTTAGAATAAGACAGTCTTGGCTAAAGGCATCGATAAAAAGTAACATTAATATTCGGGTTTTAATACCTACCACACACACACATTCAAGATTGTGGTTTTCTTTGTATAGGTAACTTACCTTATTTTATAATAAAGGAGTTGCAGAGGAGCATGCAGTCCACCGGATGGTAAGTGGCTACTGCCGCCCAAGGACATCTGTAATCAACCCCAGATAAGGTTAGATATATGTTCTACCTGAGGTCGGCCACAGATGCGCCGCTACTCCTGAGGACTAAGCTGGAACGCCTCGGAAAAGTATGTCTCCCTTACCACACCCTTCAACACTGAACATAGCAGCACCTAACACTGCTGCTATTAGGCAGAAATAGGTGTGGCGGTGGTGCTGCCGAAGTCGAACCACAAAGGGTTCTACCACTTTCAAAACTTGTGTAATATCTTTACGAAATATAATGTCTACATCAAATAGACCCTGAGGCTAATAACTGAATGAAACATCTTCGTAAATTCTTTCGTATGATCAAACAACGGTAAAATAGGAACGCAATAACAAAGATAATTTGAATTGTCAAATAACAATGTAAAGGCCCTTACCTCCGCCTACTCTATTGCTAGGGCCCCAACTGAAGTAAAACAATGCTAAATATTTAGAAGACTACGATCTCTTTGTTTGAAGGGTTATGGGCTGTGACGCCCTTTCCCGTGGCCCCGTCCCTTTGTTGATATTCGGTTGACCTATAAACACAGTTTCGGAATTCATCTCATCTTCGAAGCCTTTCGATATTATTTGATTGAGAATGATTGAAAAAGTTCCCGTATTTGTTTGTCTTCGTAAATAATTGCTCAAAGCGATGGATTCTGGTGATCATTTACATTTTATGGCTGCGTTAAAGTACATGTCATTGACAAATTGCGAATTAGTCTCAAAGAAATTATTTTTTATGTTATCTTATAGTACTTAACATTAAATAAGAATATTTCTTACGTATATTATAGAAATAAGTAAGAATAATATAAGGCTAAGAATAGCCTAATTATGCATTGTAATAAATAATTTTAACGGTATCGCTTTCATTAGATTTTTACATGTACTTATCAAAAATTATGTGTATCTATTCAAGAGCATCAAATTTTACTTGACAATTTCAAAATATTATTAATTCCCTTTGTCCGTATCATATGAGTTTCGTAACAAAGTACTTGGAATTTTGACTGAAAATTTCAATCCCGCTCATTACCAAGTTAACAATTTAAAGGAAATAAAATTTTTCTAGACATTATTAAAACGTATTTTAACTAGACGTTTAGGAATTTTGAATATTTCCAATAAAAAATCTACATTTATGCGTTACGTAGTATTAAGCGTTAGAAGTGAAATGTCCATATTTTCAGGCAAAATTTTGTATTCAGGCAAAGTAGCAACAATGGCAACGCTGCCAAATTTTACTTTCTGTGTTTTACGATCGAGGGAACATTTTTTCTCATACACTATCTTTTGTTGCCTGCTACCACCAGACATTTATTTATTGTATCGTAAATTTTATCCCGAGGCGTTATCGTAAAAATTATGATCGCGTCTAACAATTGATTAAGTAAAGGAGTATCTTGTTTATTTTTTGTGTCTATACCATCATTATTTTTTTCTATTGCTCTATTTAAATATTTACTTATTTTTAATTTTAATTTTAGAGTATGTATTATTGTGTTTTGACCTTAAACAATGTGGGCAAATTTATTTCATCTAGATAAAACACTATTGTGGGTGTGTCCTGATTAAAAACCCATGTATCACAAAACTTTCCTCTACAAATACTTTAAATATTTGTTTAATTTTAGTTGGTTATAATATGATGTGCTTATTTGCACTATATCATAAAATAGAAACCTCTCTAAAGAAAATACTGTATTTCAAGTAGAAAATATTATTAGGAACTAACTGATTTAAATGAGACTTACATATAAAAATAGCAGGTGCGAAATGTTCTTTCTTTCACCCCAAAATATTTAAGATTTCTGCGTAAAGTCCACGAACGAACTTTAAAATAAACAGCAAGAGTTTAATAACATCCTCATTGTTATAAAGTCATTTTGCGTTAGCTCCGTTCGTTTGTTACTACGCTACTTTAAAATATGGCCGGGTTAAGTGTAGTTCTCGATTAGTTCCTCGGAGGTTCCGTAGGCGTCAATTAGGAGTGTTTACATAAGCGTCCATCGCCAAATATTTAGTGAGATAGTTTCTGTAACGACCTAACTAAACCTCTCTGAGGGAGTTCTATGTCCTCGGAATTTATAGCGAAAATCTTAAATTATTCTAGGCATACTATTGGAATGTATAATTGACTCGGTTTCGTATTCCTTTACCGATTATTGTAATTAACTGAGTTGCCTTTCTTGTAGGACAGTTACATAGTTGGTTTGTTATATTAAAGGTATAGGTTTGGTTCTTATAAGAAACAATGCAATATCAAAAGTACAAACTTAAGATGATATCCTCACAATTATTTATTTATTATTTTAAGTAATTAATTTAACCTTTTTTGGCATGACCAAAATAAAATGTATTCATCATTTGTAAATGTTTAGTGAACGGTAAAAATATTGTTACAAAGTTAGCTAATTGGTAGTTTTTAAATAAGTACTAAATAGGTTTAAGCCCATTGGACCTGTCGTATTCGTGTATATAATGTATGTGTGTACGGCATATAATGTATGTGTATGATAGAATATCACTCTCATCCTATTTCCTTAACTACCCAAAAACTATAATTTCAAAAGTAAATTTATGTAAGCCAATTCACAATACCACATGTACAAACTTATTTCTCTTGCTTTATTTTTTCACAATTACTTCATTAGAATGCAAAAAGTACTGAGCAAACCCATTTTCAGAAATTCAGCTAAGCATTTTTTGCCACTTGGGTAAACGCATTAGAGAAATTAGGTTACGAAATTGGATGCAAAAATGCGGCAGAAGTGGTTCCACTATAATCCAGTGATAATGTGTTTGCGGTTATCTTTGTGCTAAATTGAATCGTATTAGGCTTTAGTAGGACGTTATGAAGCTTTGTTCAGACTTTCTAAATGTTGGTATTTATTATGATTTCATTGTATCTAATGGATTTTTTGTATATATTTGTTATAATCCTCCTAATATTTGATTCATTATCCTGTGAATGTGTGTGTAAGTTTTTCTCTATCCAGCGATCTAAAGTGTTGTCATGTTCTGTTTAAAGAAAGTTATATCGGTACGAGGCTTCGTCATACTCTTTAAAAGAGTATAATCGTCGTATAATATCTAATAGGTATGAAAACATCTGCGTCCCACCTCAGGTAGGACATCAAACCTTTTGGGGTTGGTCCCAGTCGTATATAATTGGGACTGACCACTCATCATCAAATGCATCGTTAAGAAGTAGCATCATTGCACTACAAACTCTAAAACTAAAACAATCAAGTGTCTATATATTACGGCTTAGAAGATAGTCCTGTGACTGACGGATAGACAGCGGAGTCTTAGTAATAGGGTTCCGTTTTTACCCTTTGCGTACGGAACCCAAAAAAACAAGATGATCTTACAATATGATGAGATAAGCGTCTTTCCATTCGTGATATTTATTGCAAATACGTTTTTGGGGTCCATCCTAACTATGACATATACGTGCCCCTTTTAACGTAACGCAAAAATAAGAAGTCGTTCCGGACCATCGACGACGCGGCCGGAAACTAACTGGAACGTGTCGTGCGATGTGCTCTATTTTTGTTTAGCTTTTTTTGTGTAATATAGGCGTAGCAGGCGAACATACAGTCAACCTGATGGTAAGTAGCCACTGCCGTCCATGGACATCTGTAATCAACCGCAAATAGGATTAGATCTTCTTACCTGAGATCGGCTAGAGTGCTTAGCACTGCTGTTATCAGGCAGAATGAGCTTAAGGAACAGTGTCAGAAATTGTGCAAGAAATATATTACCATACAAGTGACTATATCTGCGCACACATTTGTAGACAATTTTTGAAAATTAAAGCAATTATTCTAGATATTTGTAGGGTTAACGTTGATATTTTATTTTATAAATCTCATTTATTCCAAATATGTTTTCGGGGTTCATCCTATTCTAACTATGACATAAACGTGTCCCTTTTAACGTAACGCAAATAAAAGAAGTCGATCCGGACCATCGACGACGCGGCCGGAAACTAACCGGAACGAGTCGTGCGATGTGCTCTATTTTTGTTTAGCTCGTGGAACAATGTCAGGAATGGAAAAAAAGTATATTACAGTACAAGGTCTTTCCAACGACTTTATATGCGCATATATCTGTGGAATATTTTCGAAACTAAGAGAAAATGCTCTTTTTTTTGGGGTAAATACAGCTTCTATACTATTTTGAAAACCTTAAAAAAATATTATTGATTCGTGTGTCTGTAATTAAGGGTTGATTATAAACACAAAAATAATAGAATAAAGTAGGAGAGGAGAACACACAGACTGGCTTTCATTTCTTATATTTAGACGCACTGATAATGGCGAAAAAAAACATTGAATACACGAAAAGAGATAAAAAAGCTCTAATAATAAAGTTATTATTCTATAGGTATCGTTATAACATCTTTCAAGTCCATCAGAATACTCGTAATTATCCGTTAAAAAGTAACTTTCAAATAACGTCCATAACATATTTTGTACACAATAAAATTACATTATTAACCTCAAGTCTGTGCCACCACTGACACAGACACACATATTATAAATAATGTTTAATTTTGTCATCACTTGGTTTGATACAAATTATTCATATCTCGAGCGTCGTGAGCCAACACCTGATGCCTAATTAGCTTGATTTATTAGGTGCTACGAATTTATCAACTAATGTAATATTAGGACAGATATTTCGGTTAATATTGCAGCAGGCGGGTCTTATGTAATAATTAATTGAACATTTATTAAGAGCATCTCTTGTATCTATAATTTAAGTGTCTGATTTTGACAACTCTGCGTTTACTAATCCTTAAAGCTTTGAATGATAGGGTACTTAAAATCTATTTGAAATGTGTGTCTTTTTATGTGTTTGGACTGCGTATGTTAACAGCGTAATCGATTTTGATGGCATTTTAGTGCGAGGATAGAACACTTTAGAACTAATATGACATGATTATTTTTTGACTAAGTCAAATTGAGGCTACACGTGGTCTTTCCTACAAGTAGGTGTTCTCAAAGTAAGAAAATAATAAACTAAAGGTAGTAGTAACGTAGGAATTATTTCCTGCACTGAAAAAGTAATACTTTGTCAGTGTGAAAAATGTCTTACTATTTCAGTGAAAGATAGGTCTTACAAAGTAGTCCCTGTAGTTCCGGGACTAGAATAGGGCTACGGTATCCCCTGCCTGTCGTAGGAGGCGATTAAAAGGGGACTTCCGGGGTTGCGGGCGGCTAGAGTGGGAGCTCGAACCATCCAGCAAGCAACCCCGGGAAGGACGGCGTCATGTGTAGTCCCATGCCGTCGTAAACACCAGGTGTGCGGGAGGAGCGTAAACTGCTCCCCCAGGGTAGAGCCCGATCGGGGCATCGCGCTTGGAGGACTCCGGTTGTGTTCCGTCGGAGATCCCGGAGATCTTCACCAAGCGTTGAGGACGGCCACCGGGGGGGTTTTAGTGCGGTAAAAATCCCACATAACCTGGCGTCGCTCCCACGTCGTCGGGTACCTTTTGAAGGTTTCCCCCACGAAAAAAAAGGTCTTACAAAGTAACACTTACTTGACACTGCTGTGGTCCTTGACGGTTTGGTGAGGCGGGTTTTGGGCGCGGGACCTTCTTGGCAGCGAACACGGGACGCGGGTCCAGGCCTGCCAGCGCCACGGACACCGTGGCCACGCCCAGCCCTCCTGACGACGTGGTGCAATCTGGGAAGTATAGGAATACTGTTTTTTACTTATACGGTGTACAATATGTAAAAAAACTTAATCCTTAGGATTTACTACGTAGAGCAAATGCTCTATATATGAATAAAAATTTGGGTAATACTATACTATAATAAACGTTTTCTACACACTTTGCACACTCACAGCCCCACATTAGGATTCCCTGTGTCGTGGGTGCCATGGACACACACATAGACAAATACACAAACACCCAGACCTAGAAACAGAAATCTAATTTCATCATTTAGATATCTGTCTGGTCGGGGATCGAACCCGGGACCCTTTGCGCGTCAGACCGGTATGGTGGCCGCTCTGCCACGCGGGTTGTCATAATATTACGTATATATAGCACAGTACGTATAGGTATATACAGCATCTGTGTAAAATGATGTACTATGTCACTGTAATATTTTGCGATCTTTTATAAACCATCCACAACAAATATTAATCATGCTTAAAACGAGTCTTTTTACAGTAATTTGGCTAAAGTGGCAAAGACCTAAGGGTATAGCCACAAACGTCTAAAAAATGACATTAGGGTCGCTATCATACTACGCAGGTCGGTTACAAATCTACAAAACCCCCTCGGACAAATCGCTCGCATTTGTCAACGAGATATTTTCGCGGTTACGCGAACACATGCCCGCTCATTCATCTCTGCCTATATTTGTCAGATGTATCAAGTATGGTAGACCTGGCAAGGCTTTATAAAAATACTTGGACAGCTAAAAGCTTTTGGTGGCATTACAAATGTTTTGCTGTGTTTGATCAAATATTTGGTCAAATAATAATCAAACACAATTTTTTTCTTTAATGGAGATAGTAATCCTTTTGATTTTAAACAAGTATATTATAACACGTGGCTATACAGCAGAAATAAATATTTTTAAATATTTTAATCACTTTGACCAATTCAACGATGATAAGACCTCAATTTACGGACCGAAATCCACGTTCATTTCTAAAATTCTATTACATTAATTTCATACCTTTAATAAGCAGTTCCAAGAATATATAACTTTTAAAATTAATTGGTTACGATTCTTGTCCTTTTAATAAAATTAGACTTATAATTAAATTCATAGTCGAGTGATTCTCAAAGCGTAAATGCTTATAATTCTAATATTTACTTTACTTCACATAAATACTCGCGTGGCGGAGCGGTCACCATACCAGTCTGACGCGCAAAGGGTTCCGGGTTCGATCCCCGGCCGGAAAGATATCGAATGATTGATTTAGATATCCGTTTTGGGTCTTTGTGTTTGTGTCTGCGTCTTTGTGTGTGTCCATAGCAACCACGGTTCAGGGAAGTACACTAGTGTGGGGCTATGAGTTTACAAAGCGTTTATTTATTATTATTTATCTATACTCAAAACACGGCACGTCAAAGATAACAATAAAATACAAGTAGTAATCAACTGTGCACGTGACCACGTACGGTTAATCATGCGGTACGTGGATGCGGTCACTAATATTCCGATATCAGCGATATTGGTAAATAATTTTGTTCCTATTAATTTTGAAAACCGATACTCATGTCGAACAAAATGAGGAAACAACTGTATCGAGTTACCATTGATGTTACACGTTTTTAGGTTCCGTAGCAAAATATTATCTATTATGATTATGTTTAGTTCGTCTGTCTGTCGGTCCATTTCATATTTCATAAGTCACATTGACATAATATGGATTTAATTTTAAGTGTACTGGGACTGTTTGATGTGGTAAGGGAGACAGACTTTTCCGAGGCGTTCCAGCTTAGTCCTCAGGGGTAGCGGCGCATCTGTGGCCGACCTATAGGTAGGAATATCTAATCCTATCTGGGGTTGATTACAGATGTCCATGGGCGGCAGTAGCCACTTACCATCAGGTGGACTGCATGCTCGTCCCCCACTCTTATATTATATAAAAAAAAACCTGACGTTTATTTAGCAACAATGAAATTCACCCCAATTACGGAACTCTTCTCTGTGCGTGTTTAATATACACATGGTTGCTTTATTGATTCAATTGTTGAAATTGTTGCGAGGAGAGAGGTTAAAAATTTGTGGGAACCATAGCTAAAGAAGTCAAATGTCAATAAAATGACAAATTTACATTCAAACTAAAGCAATGTAAACGAAAAAATAATTCGTTTTTGAAAAGCTGTAACATTTCACTAATAAATTGGAAATTCGGATGGCCTCGCAAATGTAAAGGAGCGCTCGTAGATACGTTTCAAACAAAATTCTATTTGCATAATAGATGACCGGTGTTCAAAGCATTTTATTTTGGTCGGAGCAACCCCTCAGGGTGGGACCGTTCAGTTAATAGCTCCGAGTACGATGTGAAAGCGTTGAACGCCTTCGGCAACGTCCGCTGGTCCGTGTCTTGCTGTTTGTTTCGTTTGTACTATACATGTAGACTGTAGGGCCATCCGATATACCGTTCCGTAACGTTTTTAGGGTTCCGTACCCAAAGGGTGTGAACGGAACCCTATTACTAAGCTTCTGTCTGTCCCTCTGTCTGTCTGTCACAGGGCTCTATCTTCTGAACCGTAATAGATGGATGCTTGAATTTTTCGCATAATGTGTATAATGGTGGCCTCTATAACAATCAATACTAAAAATTAAAAATAAAACTCTTGAAACTAAAAGCTATACAAATATTTTCCCTCTATCTATTGAACTATAATACTTGTAACAATAACGAAAAGTTCGTGGTACGAGAACCTTTATGTGCGCGTTTCAATCGTACATGGGCAATTATTATTTATATATCATCCAATATCCATTAAACATAGCGGATCGACAAACGTATAAAACCAAATAATTAAAGGGAAACTAAAATCGTGCTCAATAACATATTCAATATGTCGCTATTTGATTTTTAATACTCGATGAAGTGTGAACAAACGAATCTACAATTGAATGTGTTAAAACGTTTAAGTACAATAATAATTAAAATTCGAAATCAGCAACAGTTGTGCTTCTGGTATCGATATAAGAAAATAATTTTCCTTATCGACATGAAAACAATAATATCAACTACGTAACCGTTTTCAACCAAACTGAATACAACCACGTCTAGTAGACGTCACGTATAGAATATTGTGTTCATAATAATTTATCACCTAGACCGTAATTATGGCTGGTGCTCGAACTCAAAGCCTGTCTACAGGAGAGGCTTAAGCCGCAAAGCTACAACACATGAATGCACAAACAAAGGTATCATATCCTGACTTTAATCAGTGTATGTACTTAATATGCATCGGAATATTCGAAGATGTGTACGTGCTCAAAGACGAATGGGACGTTGTGTAGTAAAATTGATAGTGCCGATATGTAAGGGATATTCAGAGGCAGATGCCAAAGAAGGGATGAGTCTCAGTGTATGCTGGCTCCACACGCTTGGTCAAAGGAAAATGTTCGCATATTTGAAAATGTAGATAGGGATTTTTAATTTGCAAGACGAGACGTTCATACATTCACCGTTATTTAATAAATTTAATTATTTTGAATTTATAAAATATTAAACAACAAAAAACCTGACAGTTAGAGAATGAGACACACATGCGCTCAAAAACATTACAAATATATAACGCGAATATAATTCAACGGCAATTCTGGAATGCTTCGGAAAAATCAGCGATGTGGACGCTTGCCTGTGCTTGCCATGCATTTTGACCATGTTAACAAGAGTGTAGAGGTAACATAACATTGATTTTGGCTCCGGATTGGATGGGAAGTTCTTTGTCACTGGTCGGACGCCATTAGTATGTTTATGTTTGTGCGAACCGCACATCCGTCTCAGCTGACCGATGCCCACTAATGGAACCGACGAAAAATGATGTCCTATCTCTTTTAGGACGGAACTTAACGAAATTTATTGGAGTAGCGACATGGCTACTTTTCAACGTTCCTGATGAATTACGACAGGATGAGGCTTATTTATTATTCTTTGTACATATTTGTCCATTATTTACCTGTCTATCAATCATGTTTTTACAAAAAAAAGGCCGATTGAAGCGAAAACTAAGTAACTTGTGAATTGTATCTTCGAGCTTATTAGATTTTTTTGGTTTGTAAAAAAATGTTAATGACCAATTACAACTTTAATCCTTGATCATAAAGCGTAGCCGGTTTCAAGTAGATCCTGATATGTTAAGTAAGTATAAGTAGATATCCATGTCTGGCATTGACTACTTGTCGTGTGAAGGTGGTAGAACCCTTTGTGGTTCGACTCCGGCGGCACCACCGCCACACCTATTTCCACCTAATAACAGCAGTGTTAGGCGCTGCTGTGTTCCGGTTTGAAGGGTGTGGTAAGGGAGACAGACTTTTCCGAGGCGTTCTAGCTTAGTCCTCAGGGGTAGCGGCTCATCTGTGGCCAACCTCAGGTAGGAATATCTAATCCTATTTGGGCTTGATTACAGATGTCCATGGGCAGCAGTAGCCACTTACCATCAGGTGGACTATATGCTCGTCTGCTACTCCTATATTATAAAAAAAAGTACGGTGGACTGTTTATATTAAAACTGAATTATCATAGTAACAGCCTGGTATAAATACTTTAGTTTTTAAGCGCCTGTTGAAGTAGATAATTCGGGCGCAAAGAACAAATACAAAGTATACCAAAGTTTTACATTTTATCGTTTAGAATATTTTATAAGTCTTTATCAATAATCATTTCAGTGGAAACAACTTCACAACTTAGTAACTAGAACTTTTACTGTTCGAGTATCGAAAAAGAAAAACTGAATTATTGGTTCAGGCGACCGTACGGAAAGACTTCGAGGAATAAAATTAAATTTCCCTTAATTCCAGAATTCAGTTAGGAAGGGACAGATAATAAAAATTACTCTTTGTTCATCTTTGTTGTTATTCTGTAGAATATTATGTAAAGGAACATAGGCTTTCGGCATTCAGATTTTTCACGAAGGGATAGTAAATACCTTTGTGATCATTACTTTAAACCTCTGATTTTTATAATTCACTGCCTCCACACCTATTGCTGCCTTATAATACCTAACTGTTAAGTATTACTGTGTTCTGTACCCTTACCATGAGTTTTTAAGTTTTGACAAGTATGACCACAGACCTATTAAGATATAGATCTGTGAGTATGACTGTTTTGGTATTTGTTTACGTATGGGCCAATACGATTTCCTAGTTCTGACACAATCCGCTAGGGGCGCTGATTGGAATTTGTATGGGCAAATACGTAAACAAATACCAAAACAGTCATATTTGTCGAAACGTAAAAACTCCTGGTAAGGGTACTGGTTTGAAAGGTGTAGAAAAGGAGAAAAATTTATACCAGTCGTCCTAAATTAGTCCTTAAGGGCGGTAACTTATTTGCTGGTGACCCTATATAGGACTTTAATCGTAACCTAACTTAGTACTTTCGTCTACTCTCACCTTAATATTGAAAAGCAGTTACTTTTTTTTAATACAGGAGTAGCAGACGAGCATGCAGTCCACTTGATGGTAAGTGGCTACTGCCGCCCATAGACATCTGTAATCAACCCCAGATCGAATTACATATTCCTCCTTGAGGTCGGCACAGATGCGCCGCTATTCCTGAGGACTGAGCTGCAACGCCTCGGAGAGTATGTCTCCCTTACCACACCCTTCAAACCAGAATACAGCAGCGTTAAAAACTGCTGTTTTGAAGTAGAAATAGTTATGGCTGTGGTGTCGCTGGAGTCGAACCACAAAGGGTTCTACCATCTTTATACTAATTGGTTTTACTCCCTAAAATTATTTAAGTTTCCCTCACAATATCGTACATATCGAACGCCATTGTTCTCTAAGTAATTTCACATTTCATGATGGAGAATGGAACATGTCGAACACCTTCAACAAGTTTGTATTACAATTATTAAACCCGACATAACAGCTATGGGTATCGGAAATCGATATTGTTCAGAGTTTAGACTTGTTTGATATGTTATGAGCAGTAGCGACAAAGTAATATTCATTACAGATATAATTAAACGGAGTACAGTCAGCGACAAAAGTTGATAAACATATCGGTTTTTTAACTCGTATACACTGTGAAACGCGTATGTAGTATGTATGCGCTAAAAAGATTAGATCTAGAACTAGAAAATATATGAATATCGTGAAATGTCATAGTTAAATTAGCTATATTATATTTAACGAAAGCGCATCATCAGTATTTTAATAAGGTCTCGTCTAAAAATGAAATAGGTAGTGCGATTTCCGTTTTGTTTTTTATTTTTTTATTTTTTAACATTTAATTTTAAAACAATCGTTCATATGCTTTTGGACCTGACTGTACCTATTCTTGAAATTATTGTTAATTGAAATTGTTCTTGTTATAATAACTGTCAAAATGATGCTCTTTGTTATTATACTAATTGGTTTTTACTCCCTAAAATTACTTAAGGTTCCCTCACAATAACGTACATAGCGAACGCCATTGTTCTCTAAGTAATTTCACATTTCATGATGGAGAATGGAACATGTCGAACACCTTCAACAAGTTTGTATTACAATTATTAAACCCGACATAACAGCTATGGGTATCGGAAATCGATATTGTTCAGAGTTTAGACTTGTTTGATATGTTATGAGCAATAGCGACAAAGTAATATTCATTACAGATATAATTAAACGGAGTACAGTCGGCGACAAAAGTAAATAAACATATCGTTTTTTTAATTCGTATACACTGTAGCATGCGTATGTAGCTGAAAAAGACTAGAACTAGAACTAGAAAATAGATGAATATCGTGAAATGTCGTAGTTAAATTAACTATATTTTATTTATCGAAAGCAGTTCATCAGTATTTTAATAAAGTCTTGACTAATAATGACATAGTTATTGCGCTTTGCGTTTTTTTTTTAATTTTTAAACATTTAATTTAAAACAATCGTGCATATGCTTTTGGAGCTGACTGTACCTACTCTTGAAATTATTGTTAATTGGAATTGTTCTTGTTCTAATAACTGTCAACATAATGCTCTTTGTTATTATGTTAATGATACTGATAACACCTTCACTACTTCAGCTTGTCTAGCATAGTCTGATTTTAGTATTGAAAATTACGATCTACGTGCATGACAAGCAGGGTCTTAGGTTCGATCCCTGGCCAGGAAAAATAAAATTAGTAAGTGTCCCGAAGGAACCTTCGCCCTTCCGTGTTTTCAGAAATGAGTACATAGTTTGTTATTGTTTGTAGATTACTGTAACAAGCTGTTTTGGCCATAAACAAACACTTAAGCTGTGATCTATGTCTGGAGTAACAGAGGGTAGAGGCTAGATTGTTAGGTAATAAATGACCACTTAATATCACTTTACGGCTTCAACAAATGTTATTATATAGTAAATTTTAATTGTGTTGATAATCCGATTTTGAAAATGTTAACATGCCTATTTTAGATTGGTTCATTGCGATGAAACTAAATCTAAGTATCGTAGAGCAGTCATGACACTTTAAGAGGCCTAGTATATACAGGCGACTATCCTTATAATATTTCGTGAAATATTCAAATTATTTTTATGTACGAGTAAGACATGTAAGGGTATATTTTCATTACTTTTTAAATTATTTTATGTTAATAAGAGTTTATTTATTTGCTGGTGAGTAGCAATTTAGCGGGACACTATATAAGAAGAAGGATTTCGTATTTTTTGGAGAATAAGATACTATGATATCTTATATAGATTATCAGAGAAAACAAAAGACTGGAGCTATCAGGAAGAATCAGCTTACATAAGTAAAAACTGTGTAAAAATTGACAGATTAGATCTTCCGTTACATTCCTGGATTTGTTATGACAAGATTCTATCAGTAGGTTACGAGGAGCAGAGAATGGTGCACAAAAATGGCGTTTACGATTCGTCATAAAGTTGTCTCAGGGCCAAAAACGGCAGACAAAGGAGTGAATAAACGTTGAGATTGGAAAATTATTCATATTCGTGACCCGGTCGCGTGAGCTAGGGATGGAGATTGTTTCCGAAAAAGATCGTTTCTTGAATCGAAGTAAATCGATTCACAATAGAATCGAGACCCAAAGAATCGAGCCTCCAAAAACCGATATGCGATCTTTTTATCTAAGTAAGGGCGAAGATAGCGAAAAAACGTCATCAAGACCAAAAAAGCACTGAAATACGTAATCCGCCAGCAAAAAATGTCTATAACATATTCAATCAACTTTAAAAAGCTCGACTTGATCACTGAATCCATTTCTGAGGATCGATTAACATAATCGTTTTTTTTTGGCCCGAGAGATCGATTCTTCGATTAATCGATCTCACAGCACCATCCCTAGCATGAGCCCCACTCCATCGCCCGGGACATGGAAACTTATATCTCCTGAAACTGATGGATATTTCTGCGAATGCTTAGAATTAGAATGTCGTACTTGTCGTATTGTATAATATTACGATAACCAACTTCTGCCCTTTGATTTACATTCCGAATTCGTTATTGTATTCCGCGAATAATCGAACGGGAATGCCGGGAATAATGCCGCCCGGAATATTCTCGAAGGGAAGTGTTTTGGGATTTTTATTCGTTGTGAAATTAAATTTGCATTCGCGAGGGGTCGCTTGTGAAAACAAGTGGTAGAAAAATAAAACAGCGCCGCTTTCATGGAGTTGTCGTGTGGTCACTTTTTCGTTGTTTTTGTGTGATTTGCGTATTCGAGCGTCCAATGTCTTGTTTCGCTTGATTTATTTGACTGCAATGTGTTTATTTATATTAGTTACGAGATTCTACTGGCTGCTCTTGTTATTATATTTCATTTGACTACTAAGAGTGTCATTTCAACGTAAAATTTGGGAAAGTTCAAAAAAGAAACTTCGATAAGTTACTAAACAATACTTGTAATAATAATATTAAGTTCATTCCACACAAACTAACTTCAAGAATATTTTTTTGCAAACATAGCGCTATTTTCCTGAAAAATGTTCCCAACATGAAACGTTGCAAGCGTTATACTTTTAATCTAAACTAGCCCAACTAGTTATTACACAACTTCACAAATTAAGAAGTTATTCATGAACATCCATTAGCGGTTCGAAACAAATCACATTTAGAATAACATTTGCTTCTATCACGCGAGAGTTTGCAAACTCAGTTAGCGAATTGAGAAATTTTAATCACATTAATAGTTACACGTTGAGTTTCTACCTTTCAAAAGTTGCACGGACTGATAAAGAATCGTAGATGCAACGTAAAATTTGCTAGGAGATGCTACAGGAAGTTTCTTTGCTATCATTAGTTAGGTGTTTCTAGAAACTTTATGAGACTTCGAAGAAAGTAAATTTTGGTGTGTGCGTTCAGTTTGCGTTCGTTGCTGTGATTGTTTGCAAATATATATGTGTACGTATTCCTGCCCGTACTTATGATATATACCTGTGCATGTTGTGGGAATGTGCGTGTACTTGTGTATACTTTTGTGTCTACTCTTTAGTGCATTTGCGTGTAAAAATATGTTTATTTACGATATTCTGAACTATTATTAGTCTATTTCATTCTGTGATCTCACTGATGTGTCCGTTATCATGGACGGCTTTTGTATAGACCGACATTAAAATAACCTGCTACAAAATTTAAAACAAATCATAATAAAAAAATACATGTTTTTTTATTTATATACGCCTAAAATAATTTTAAATAAAAATATAATAATTTTAAATAAGGAATACATGAAAATTAGCGTTTCGGCAGTATTTGGGTAAAGTTTAAAGCGCCACCTGTCGCCAAGGGCTCATAACACAGACGGGAAGCGTAGTGATAGTTAAACAGGTGAGAGTATCCTGGTAATTCGATTATTACGGAATGTCCTATTTTATTACGACAAGTAACTTAACCCACATTAAAAGGAAAATATTAACTTAAACGGATATTACTGCAACTTTCTTCATAAAGTTTGTAATTTTTAATTAATTTTCCTGTACTTTTCACATCAAAGTTTAGGAATAAACATGAAAATAAATATAGTTTTGTTTATTTAATTAGAATTCTATGGCAGACACGCCATTTCATTGATTACAACGTAATTAATCAAATAATGGACGCCTAATTAAATTGAATTTTAAGCAGTATTCAACTCAAATATACCTGCAAAAATATCATACGCGAATAAAACCTTGTCCATAATTTTAGCAATATGGTAACATGCACTATTAGGATCCTTAGTGTGTCCTTGAGGTCTGTTTTAGTTTTCTTTAGCAGCATTTGCGAGCCGCACGAGGTCAGTAAATGCTAGTAAATACCCGGGCGAGGCGTCCATTGTAGGTGTCTTTACTAACATTACCTGAGAGATCCGTACGAGCTTCGATTTAATATGACAAGTATAATATTGTCTGTGCGAATATATGGTACAAATGGCAATTGAAAAGGGAAACCTTAAATTATTAAAATTAAAAACTTAACTTATATATGTATTGTGCTATTCATTAATTACAGTCCCAGTAGTATGTAGGTCTCTATTCAGGATTAGGAGTTCAGGAGACAAACTAATATATTGTTGGGCGGATACGTAAATTTCACGCTTTTTTTAAAAAGCGTGAAATTTACGTGAATTACGTGACATCGTGAAACAAACGTGTTGGATCCTCTTAAGAGTTGTCGTGTATATTTTATAAATCATTAATTTTGCCAAATCAGGTATTTAGTAAATTATTTTAGCAACTTGGTCACACAAGTTGCTATTAGGATTCTTAGTGTGTTTTAGTTTTATTTAATAGCATTTGAGAGCCGCACGAGGTCAGTAAATGTTAGTAATTTACCCGGGCGAGGCGTTCATTGTAGGCTAACATTACCTGAGAGACCCGTGCGAACTTTGATTCAATAAAACACTTTTTCGAGACATTCCAGCTTAGTCCTCAAGGGTAGCGACGTATCTGTGGTCGACCTCAGTTAGGAATCTAATCTTATCTTGGATTGATTATAGAAGTTCATGGGCGGCATTCACCATATGCACATGTAGACTGCATGCTCGTCTGCTACTCTAATATTATAAAAAAGAAGTACTAATTATCAAAATATTGGTATAATGGATAAAAAGCGAACGTTTCTATTAAAATTGAAACCTGAATTTGATTCCACTTATTGCGATATGTCATTTATCAATAATACTTTATCTGGGTTGACTACAGTATTTTATCCTAATACTGTATTACTTTTCTTTCAGAATAAGGAGTTTATCGTATAAACCACTATGCTGAATGGTAAATTCACAGAAATCTAAGAATCTAGATTTTTTTTAATATCAACCAATACATTAATGACCATGCCAAAAATAGTGCTATAGTGAAATTTTTGACTCAAAAAGTGACTCGTAAAGTTTTGAGAACTCAATAATAATCACGTTTTCCAGCACGAACATAAAGAATTGAACCAATTTTACCAGTAGGTTCAACCGTATGCGGATAAAAGTCACGTAGCAATTTATACAGTAACCACTCAACATGTGTTACCAGATCACATTCACATACTACTAGGTACTAGGTGTCGTTCAATTCGTTCAAATTGCAGGAGTATAGGCTAACTATAGGCTATGATTTTAAAAAATTGAGTTTTTCTTTTTATAATATTTATTAACCAAAGAGTACATATATGTGAGCGCCGGTGGATAGATCAGCAATGGTATTTCGATTCAACTAATTTAACCAATATTTATAAAAATATAGTAATAATTAAATGAATAAGCGTTAATGCTACCATAGTAACAATAAAACCCAAGCATAATACCAAACAGTTCAGAGCACCACCATGCCGTGCCCACTATTGGACAACTTCTGATCTGTCGACAGTTGCGCGCCCCATTTTTATACCATGATTTAGGTGGTTTATTATATGTTCTTACAGTCCATCTGATGATGCTTGGAGTCAAAATTTGGTCACTGCGGCCCATTGATGTCTATGACCAACTGTACAGGTTCAATTTTTAAAAATTAGCCTTCAGAGCAAAATTCAAAACTATATGAATTAGCCAAAGATGCTGAAAAGAGACGAGGCCGATTTTGATAAAAACTAAAACTGTATCATTAGATTATTAAAAATCTGTTTCTCTGAGAATCGAATAAGTTTTTTTTTTTCATCATTATCAACCCATCACTGTCCCACTGCTGGGCACGGGTCTCCTCTCAGAATGAGAAGGATTAGGCCATAGTCCACCGCGCTGGCCAAGTGCGTATTGGTAGACTTCACATAGCTTTAAGATTTTTTTTTTTTATAAATCTCTCAGGTATGTAGGTTTCCTCACGATGTTTCCAATGTTCACCGTTTAAGCAAGTGATAATTAATTCCTAATACGCACATAAATTTAAAAATCAGAGGTGCGTGCCTGGGATTTGAACCTCGGACCCCTCAATCGAGAGGCCGCGTTTCTTAACCACTAGGCTATCACTGCTTTTTTTATTTAAAAAATAATAAGTTAAGAATAAGTTTATTTAAAAAAAAAGCAACCTTTATTATTCTACTATCGGATAGTGTCGCTTATAAGGATTAAATTCTGGGAAGTAATGATAAATGACAAACTAAAGGAAAACTCTCAGTTTTAAGAAAATACATCGCCTAGTCGCCTAGTATACGTCGCCTAGAGATAGGTATGTTATAATCCGCCACACAGGAGACACGCGATCCATCTCCAGAACAATGTCGTATTTGACAGGTACATTCCCGTATCGCGCCTGGGGATCAGTTGTCAAGGTGGTAATATAAACCTAAAGTATAGTATACTCGAACAAACATGTAAGAAAACAAGTTGTTGCCCGCGGCATTACCTACGCAATTTCTAGAGACGTTTTTGTTGCATTAATATGGCACACAGGCTGAATTTCTTTCAGCATTTAGTTCCAGTCTTGAAGTCAAGGTCTTCATCAATCTTGGATCAAGATCCAAATCCAAGATTGATGATAAAGTACTTTATTACTAACCATTTATCAAGAAACGTATTTAGGACCTTCTATAATGTAGGATACTATAACGTCACAGTCATAACACAAGCATTTTCTTTTAGAAATTAATTTGATATAACTATACTTCATACAGACAAATGTGTTTTTACCGACATCCATATATATTTATTAAATACATCTCGTGATGACCGCTTGTAGAAGTATAACGGTTTTTAATGTCAATTACCTCATTCATTGCTATTAGCAACAAAATAGATATAGGTACGCGTAATCGTACAGAAACATGATGCATAATGAACCATAGATAAGTGCCATCCCCGGCGTCTGCAATTGCGTGTGTCGTGGCACTTGCGGGTAATTTGAACAATCGCGCCCGGGGCTGCGTCGCGCTCACATTTCGCTAGTTACCCCTAGTAACGATGCGCGCCTTTTCACGTATGTTAAATATCTATACAAGTGTGTTGTTTCGTAGTTACTGTATAGTCCTAACAACTACTGGTAAAGGTTTAATGGTTTTCATTTAATATCTTTATTATAACGTGTATAATATTTACGTACATATTTTTTCTTTTCAGCGGTCACAAACCACCAATTACTTTATTAATTGCTATTAAAAAGCAACAATGAATATAGCTAGGCGTAACTATGCAGACATACGATGCATAATGAACTGTAGATAGACAAGTGCCATCCCCGGCGCCTGCAGTTGTGTGTGTCGTGGCACTCGCGGGTAATTTGAACAATCGCGCCCAGGGCTGCGTCGCACTCACATTTCGCTAGTTACCCCTAGTAAAGAAGCGCGCCTTTTCACGTACTTTAAATGTCTGTATGAGTACCTTTTTATTACAAGACGTTCCAGTTTCGTCCTCTGGGGTAGCGGTGCATATGTAGCCGACTTCAGGTAGGAATATCTAATCATATTTAGGGTTGATTACAGATGTCCAAGAGCGACAGTAGCCACTTACCATTAGGTGGACTGCGTGCTCATCTGCTACCCCTATATTATAAAAAATCTTTATAATAAAGTATTTACGTTCATGCCTGTGTTCGTTTCAGCGTTCACAAAACATCAATTACCTCATTCAATGTTACATATTAGCAATAAAATAGATACGTAGTATAAGTAATATGGGTACGCGTAAGCGTGCAAATTTCAATGCATAATGATCCATAGACAGATAAGTGACATCCCTGGCGTCAGCAATTGCGTGTGTCGCGGCACTTGCGGGTAATTTGAACAATCGCGCCCGGGGCTGCGACGTGCTCACATTTCGCTAGTTACCCCTAGTAACGATGCGCGCCTTTTCGCTATTCGTATATTAAATCGCTATTCCGTGTGTTAAATGTCTAAATGAGTACGTTGTTTCGTATTTACGGTATATACGAGTAAGTTGTTGTAGAAGGGGCATGAGATCTACTAAGATCTGTAATCTTTCTAACTAGAAGAAATGAATTCCAACGTCATTTGAGTGTATTGCGACCCTTGCAGACAGAGTTGGAATATCTGGTAAAAGTAATAATGCCTAATTATAGTTCAATAAAAAAACAAGACCGAAAAGAAGATACGGCGGTGGTACCATAGTTAACCATAGTAAATTATAAATCCAGATAATATAATTGCCTGTAAAATTCAAAATTATTTTTGTATTGTGTCACATGCATACATAAATCTATTAATTAAATCACAAGTTTTTCCAGTAGAATAATATTTAAAAGACGTGATAGCAATTCAATAATATAATAAGATTTTTTTGAATCATCGTGAAATACAATACGCACATGTTGACAACTTTCGAAAAAAAAAATGAAATGGTGGATACGAAAATAAGCCTAGTATTGTCCGCCAAACTGCTAGTTCGCACTGAAGTTGTTGCAAGGTGTAGTCGTACAATTTACTACGGCGATGCGATTCATCTGGAGGCACGGCAGTGCCTCCGCCAAGTCGAGCCAAAAGAAGCGGCACGGCCGTACCATACTTTTCCCGAAGCAATTCGGCCCATTTTTGACCCCCTGTAACTTCGTTGCATATGAAGCTAGAAGCCTGAATTTTCAGGAGCCAAGCAAGCATTGTATAGACACGGTACATTTCAAATTTCATGCAATTTGAACCAGTAGTTTAAGAATTACAAGTAGTTAAAGTTCGTAATTTTGTCACTCACTCACTGACTGACTGACCGATCATCAAAAGTTTAAGGCACTTCCAGCAGACATAGAACGTTGAAATTGAGGGTACAATTAGTGTTTAGTATATAACTCATGGAAAAACTAAAATATTTTGCAATTTCTGTCCAGTTATCTAGATACACCAACTACATTAAATAACTTTGTATCCTATATAAGTTATATAGGATTACAAAGTTACATTTGCAGTTAATGAATCTGTGTTTCTGTCCGCGAAATGTACGAGTAGTAGGGGAGCCCATGATGTTAAATGGGTAGAAACTCGAGCGTCAATAGGACGTATACGATTGTGTAGATTACACGTTAGAGTGAAGAGAAGGTTGTGTGATATTTTTCGATTCACCGTGGAAATAGCTTCTAGATGATTCGAAAAATGTAAAAAGCAGAGTCAGACATACTCAAGGCGCGGAAGGTTAGTGATAGAGTATATATCTCTGATGCCGGAAATATGTTTATCTGCTGGTTTGCATAGGGGGACAGCCATACGAGAGGTAAAAATGGAAAAAAAAGTAACCAGCACATTAGATTTTCAAAGGGGATATGAAGTTACCCCAGATGAGTCCCCCATTCGAAAGACTGACGATTCGATTCGAAAGACTGTCAGTGACTCTTCGAAAATGCAAAAAAAAACGTTATCTTGACACACTCGAGGGCGTAAGATTATTATACAGGAAATTCCAGCTGATGTTTTATGTTGCAGCTGACGATTTAGTGGAGGGGTTTTTTATATTGACGATTTGAAAAAAAAAACAGAATGAGAATATATAAAGAATAATGTATTTTCCATAAAATTTGCCTTTTCCTTTAGTTTGTTGTACACCATTACTTTCCAGGGATCCATGCTAATAAATGGCGCTATCAGATAGTGCATATTTTCTAGCATTATTTCCTTTGTATTAAAAAAAATACCGCACTCGAGTATGTCCAGGTATAGATTTTTTGCAACCTTATTACTCCCTAACGCCGCCCTCAAACCATCAGATTATAAATTTATTGTTTTCAGCATGTAATTAAGCTACTATAGATAATACGATTTTTTATTAATAGTCTGATGGACTTCCCTGGTTGAACCCCCCAAATGGATAGTTTAAGATACTCTATAGGATGTAAGGTATCTCCCATATCTTAATCTGCCGCGTTCGAGTCACTCTCGAAATCCCGTCTTGGGCTCCTCTACTATTATAGGCGACGTCAATTGTTTTTATTCTCGAGATAAAAGACGTTTTCAATTCCAACTTCAATTTAAATTCAATTCAAATAATGGGTGAAGTGCGAATCGAACTCGTACGTACACTGAGGGTTCCGTACCACAAAAATATTTGTTTATTTTATTTTTATTTTTACTAATTGATGTTATAGCAGCCATATAATGCATTGTGAACATTTCAAATGAAAAACGCTAAAAAATAGCAGGTCCTTATATGTTTGTCTCTGTAGTTCCTGGACTAAAAAAGGGTTACGATATCCCGTGCCTGTCGTAAGAAGCGACTACAAGGGGGCTTCCGAAGTTGGGAGTGGCAACAGGGAGCTCGAACCGTCCAATAAGTGTCCCCGGGAAGGACGGCGGTATGTGTAGTCGCATACCGTCGTGAACACCGGATAGTTTAGGAGGAGCGAAAACTGTTCTCCCAGGGCAGAGCTCGATCGAGGCATCGCGCTTAAAGGACTTCTGTTACGTTCAGTCGGAGATCCCGGAGTTCTCCAACAAACGTTGAGGACGGCCACCGGAGGATTTTAGTGCGGCTAAAGTCCCACATAACCCGGCGTCACTCCCACGTCGTCGAGTACCTTTTCAAGATTTCCTCCTTATAAAGAAAAAGAAGGTCCTTGTATGGCAACTCTCCTTTATTTGAAAGTTTTTCTTTTTACTTTTAGTACATATTGTTAAAGCGGCCACCATTATACATATTCCGTAAAAAAAATAAATTTCTATGTATTAAGGTTCCAGAAATAGAGCTCTATGTCAGACAAACGAACGGACAGCTTAGAAATAGGGTTCCGTTTTAAACTTTAGGTATGGAACCCTAAAAAGTTATATAATATCAAAAACATTCCGAATTTCTGACAAATGTCATGAGAAAAAAACTAGATGTTACGGCTAATGTGCCTAAATCAGTTAAAACGCAGATTAGCTTGTCCATTACCTAAAGTACAAAACGAGATTGTATCAATTTTCACCCCTTGACGTCGACCCGTGCATGCCATGATGCGTCGTCGTGTCATGAATTTACGACAAACATTGTATATTTTCACGAAACAATATCGCTTTGCGGCACGATGTCGCTATGTGTCACGATACGTCGTCGTGTCGTAAAAAGGCATGTGTTTTAGCCCTAAGAACAAGTCTGAAAAGATGTTTCGAATTTTAACTACATAGTTAATCTGCATATTTTCTAGCTAATCTTAAGTCTAGTTAATGTGTATGCTAACGTATTCTACAATCTAACGGTAACATACACAATATACAATAACTGTCGTGAGGTTTAGCAACTGTCACCGCATTATAAAATAATAATAAGTTTGTTTCCAAGGAAACAAGTGTTTAGGCAAAGGAGATGTTTCATTTTCGGCCATCTTATGTACATTATAACTAAAAAACACGAATAATTTGCATAATTGAAGAAAAATACACATATATTTTGATAACCTAAAGTATTCGTGTTTAAAAATATTTAAAATAAGCAATCCTCATTGAAATATTAAATATGGCGGAATACTGTCAATGTCAAGTTTTCAAAACTGTCGATGTCGGGAACCTATGTGTACCCCACACATAGGTTACTATACTCTTTGGATGTCGGTAATTCTGTATTTCGCTGTTTTTGTCGTAAAGTTATTGTTACCTTAGTACTTTACAACCTGGCTTTTGTTTTGGGTATCCCCTCATTATTTCTGAACTTAATTAATTATTTATAATAATAATAACAAAACCACCTTTTAAATAGTATCTGGTTTTATAGATGTAAGTGACATGTCAAATTAAAAAAGAAGAAGTTGTCAATTTGATATGCGTAAAAGTGGATATAATATACATATTATAATAGTGGACTCCAATGTAAACGTTGAATAAATATGTAGGTACTGATGAGAAGATTCCATTTTAATCCTGAATATGTTTCTGCTCTGTGCTGCTTACGATTATTGTGATTCTACCTTACTTGTTTACCCAGCTTATGTTTTATGGACTCTTGTGATTTTCGTGCGATCGCTGTGGATTGTGTTGACAAGGATTCAATATCATCAGGTAAAATATACATCAGTTGTTGTATTAATCGTGAAATAATCGTAAATAATTTTAAACTACAGAAGCTAATCTTTTTACATTTCTCTTTTTTAGATAATTACATTAGCAAGACATGGACATTCTTGGGATGACAAAATAATCAGTTATTATTGCAACTGCATCGCTGGGCAACGAACCGTACTCGTAGGTAGTTGCGCTCACATTATGCCCATTGTTTGATGTTTGGGCTGAGCTCGTCACAGGATGAAAATATTGATAAGGGAAGATATTTAAAATGAATAAATAATGTATTTAAGTGAAGAGTAAGTAAAATATGATCAAATGTGTACTTAAAGTTGTTTTATTTACACACTTAAATGTTTTAACTAAAATAAATTGGTATAGAAGTACATATTTTGGTATGTTTGTTTTAAGTCAAGATTTATGAAAGTAAATATAATTAATGTTTATCAAATATAGGCCTTGTTTCTCAATTCACACAATACAATGTTTATATATCTACGCCCATTCGCGTAAAAAAATATATTAAAAAGTATATAATGTATATAGTAAGTTAAAATAGAATGACAGATGACATTATTACGGTAATCACTACCGCCATGATGTTTTTCCACTGTTGTGTTGCAAGTTTAAGTGTAAATCATTGTTTTTTAACAATTAAACGAACATGATTTGAAGAAAATTAACCCCCTTCTTTGCAAGTTTTCTTAATTTTTAATATAGTCTACAAAAGGTGGCCGGGAGCCCATACATTTTGAAACATCTCCTTTCGGCCTTATTGAGCATAAATAAATGTCTATGAAAATATTTTTTATATGTAAGCACATAAAAAATTATAATGTTCACAATAGAAAATCCCTAATAACTTCTAAACGGATTACCCTAATTACACAATTCCTTTTGCCCTATCCGTTTTAGACATAAACCTACCAAATGGCATTAAAGACAAACCAATATATATACGAACAAAAAATCATGTTTTCAACTTACGTAATATTAGGTACGTAACATTTCAACGCAATATTACAAAAATTTAGTTAAGTTCGTTTCAAATGATTCGAAATAGGAAACTGTTATATAAATCGAGCTTAGATATCCACTTTATAACATATTCTTGCCATGATCACCAAAAATATCAGCTCCTAGTGGCTTGATAATTGATAGCTATAAAAAAACGAAAATCCACAGTTTAACGTTGAATTTAAACAACCGTCCATTGCACAATTAGGGTATTTTATTTTGCTCCATTGCTTGTACAAAACAGTTACAAACGCGTGTCAGAAATGAACTGACAGTCGCGCACGTATGCGCTCGAGTCCCCCCGAGATAACGAGTCGGTAAGTGGTGTCTACGTGTGCGTTACTTCAGCCCACTTTGTATGAAGATTTACTTCTGTTAGTTTTTATTTTGTGTTAGTACCTACCCGGAAAATACGTGGAAATTATTATAAGAAACCTTTTTAATATAAATAATTTTAAGTATGAATTTGTTAGCGGTGAGTAAACTTACTGAAAAAGGATTTACTGTTAATTTTGAAAAACGGTTGCACTATTAGTAACTCTATGGATATTATCATCGCAACTGGCCACAACGTAAATGGTATATATAAATTTAAACAATTTGTCAAATCACCGATATGTAATTTGACAATGTCAAATAAATATTGGCATAGAAGACTAGCCCATATTAATCCGGAATATATGCGAATTTTAAAGAATATTATGACTGGTCTTGATAATGTGAACATTACCGACGGATATGACGACTAGTAAGAAACCATTTCCAAACCTCTGAACGCGAACGAACGATATACTGGAGATCGTACATACAGATTTATGTAGTCCCATGGAAGCTAGTTCACTCAACGGTTCAAGGTACATGTTATTATTTATCGACTATTATTCTCGAATGACACGATGAATGTTTATTTTCTAAAACATAAGAGTGAGTCTTTAAGAAATTTAAAAAATATAAAGTGTTGAAAAAGGAACTAGCAAGTCGAACAAATGTATGAGATCAGATGGTGGGACGACATTTTGTAATAGAGCTTTCAATATTTTCTTATCAACAAATGGAATTCTACATTAGAAGGCGATACTGTATACCCCTAAACAAATTGTTGTGGTTGAAACAGCTAACAGAACTATTATTGTATATGCGACAAGTCTAAAACTGATGTTATCATTATTAAATAAATATTTCATTTCATTTCAGAAGTCAGAAGTCTATTATAAATTGAAACTAATTTGAGCAAGAGCAGTAAATACTGTGGTTTATATCAAAAACCGGAGTCCGACGAAGTCAGTGAAAGATTACCAATGATTTTTGTCGGATATTCAGAAGAAAGTAAGGGATGTCGATTATTTAATACGAAGACACGTTAAATCCCAATAAATAAATAAATAAATAAATCACAATCAGTAGAGATGTTTTAGAATGTTTTTCCTGAGGATAACGGGCATAATTTCAGTTGTCAAAATAGTAACTTTTTTAGATTTAATTTATTGTCATGTTCGAATGAAAGTGATGATGAATGGCAAGATTATTTACATAACTACAAAGACTACCTAAACAATTTAATTGCCTTTAAAAAATCTGTTGTTGAGATTCAACTAGTGGAAGGTACCGGAAAGGAAAAGAGTAGAAATATCTACAAAAAGGAATGAGATGCCATCAAAAACAATGCTTGTAAAAAAATCCAAGTCTCGCCATTCAATTCTTCTACCGTAAAAAGTCTTGAGATCTATGTAATACCAAGCCGGTAATGTATGCAGTCCCTACTTAAGAGACCTTCTGTCTTAAGGTATTATCTCACTATCTAACCTAACAACATCTTATGGGACCATACCAATTTTAAAAATATTTTATGTTCTAAATAAATTGACGTGGCAATCGTACTTGTGTGATGCGATATGATAAGATGAAAACACAATGTGACTTGCAGTACGATTGCCACGTTAATTTATTTAGAACATAAAATATTTTTAAAATTGGTATGGTCCCATGAGATGTTGTTAGGTTAGATAGTGAGATAATACCTTAAGACAGAAGGTCTCTTAAGTAGGGACTGCATACATTACCGGCTTGGTATTACATAGATCTCAAGACTTTTTACGGTAGAAGAATTGAATGGCGAGACTTGGATTTTTTTACAAGCATTGTTTTTGATGGCATTTCTATATTCAGAACGGACTAGCAGTTTTACGCGGACTATACCAAGTAACAAATTATACCGTTATACAGAAGTATGTATAATGTATAAGGGTCGTATTATTTATAGTAGGTAACGTTTGTTCTTGGCATAGCTACAGACGAACAAAGAACATTGTTAAATGTAATTCTGATTCAGCGTTGAAATTGTTTCTAAACTTACCTCTGACGTATAAATAATAATATCTTTGTAAGTGGAACATGTTTTCAGATAGAAATACGAGTGAAGTGAAAAGTTTTCAGCGATAAACAAAGCTTACAATAAGTATATTGTTGTATCTCGGAAGTATCTTCTATGTATTGAAATAGGTATATGAAGTTTCAGTTTAAGATAATTAAAATACTTTATAAATTATCTTGTAAACTACTGACTTATTTTATTTATAGGTTTATTTTTTGCGTAAAAGTGATCTGTTGCTGCTGTGTTATGTTTTGAAGGAAGAGGTCCGAGGCGTTTCAACTTAGTCCTCCGGTAGCATCGCAACTATGGTTTTCGTAATCAACCACAAGTTAGACTGATCTTATTTGGGGTTGATTACAAATCTCCATGGTCGGAATTTGTCTCTATAAGTGGACTGCAAGCTTACTTGTTACTTCTATAATATAAAATGATCTTTAAACAGAACTACAATCATCATCAACAACATCAACATCATCATCAACATCAACAATCATCAACATCATAAACAAAAATCGCTAAAAATACTTTCAGTGGAGAAATCAGTTTTTCTTGAAGGATACTTTGGTTGACGGTTCCTGGAAGATCGCAGCTAGTTTCCTTTGTGGAATCAAGTTACGTTAGCCATAGAACGATAAAGTTTTACACTTGTTTAATTAGTCACCCTGTAGCAGCCTTTGTTGTACTTATTGTTTCAGATTCTGTATCTAGATGAGACGACAAATTTAATAAAGTGTCCACAAGACTATTTGTTCTTTCCTTCAAGTTTACTTGCAGTCTATTCTTTACCCTGAGGGCTCAGGGGGCCCGCGGCTAGGGCCCTCGACATAAGAGGGGCCCCGAATAGATACTGATAGATAGATACATAGATACTGGCTGGCTTATATGTGTACATCATGCTAAGATTTATGTTTAACGTTTCTAAATTGAAAGAATGATCATCAATGATCAATTTTTTAAATCAATCAAGTAATGTAAGGAAAAATTAAACCCGATATCATCAATCATTCCCTATCGGGTTTAATTACTTCTAAAGGCCCTCGAATTCTTGTGTGCCCAGGGGCCCCAGCATTCCTTAAGAGTGCCCTGCTTGCAGTGTACTAAACTGTTTGGTTAAACAACAGGCAATACGTTTCTTAAATAAATATACTTGAAGTGACTTTCTGTGATCCCAAAATAATTTACTCAGTGATACAAATTTTTAATATTATGTAGTAGACTCGTGACTGCATTGAAGACGCACGGCCGTTTTTTCTGTCTTAAACAAAAGTTTAGATATAGCATTTATATACTGGTTTTAAAAGATTTAGGATCAAATTCAGGTAGAACTTTAATTCTAATTGTGATTTCTTAAAGATTGATTATAGTTGTCTAGGCGGCAGTGACTTCATCCCAAGTAGAGTGCATGTTCGTATCATAGATAAGTAAAGATTACTCACTCCTAACAAGAAAATGTACCCAGTTTTGAGAATTGAAATAGTTGAAATTTTGAAATTTGAAATAGTCTTTACTAATCTATGGTTCGTATAATAATAAAAAATGGGCAGCAGTGACTACTTGCTAGATCGACCATGCTCGTATACTTCTTCTATAAAACAAATGCATTAATTTCGAAATCATTAACAAAATCCATTGAAGTGTTTAACGCAATTGTTTAATTAATGGGCTAACCAACCAACGCCTGCCGCACCGTGTTTTCACACAGCGTACGGTGTATGTGTGTGACGATTTATTGCTTTGGTTAAAATACCTACAACACCAGCCTGACATGACATCTTAATTTGCAAGATGAGGTCTATATGGAAATCTACACTTAACATTACTTGATACAAATTACGTACATTTACAAATAATTAAAAATTTCTGTTCTTCTTTACAGAATATTAGGTACGTATATAGTACCGTTTTGTAGTGATAGGCCTGTTTGATATTGTATCGTGGGCGTCTGAAGTTCAAATCTCTTATCTTTCGAAGTTATGTATCAAAATTAATTTTCACTTAATTATAACTGAAGGACGACTTCATAAGGAAAGCTGAAGAAGAAAGCCTGTGAGCTTTGCTAAAAAACGCCTCAAAGCCATGTGAGGTATATCATTCTACATGATTATAGCCTGGCCCAGCAGTGCAACAGTAATTCTCGATGATGATTGATTATGATGAATATTTGTAAATTTCCCTATCTAAATATATATAACTCAAAGGTGACTGACTGACATAGTGATCTATCAACGCACAGCCCAAACCACTGGACGGATCGGGCTGAAATTTGCCATGCAGGTAGATGTTATGACGTAGGCATCCGCTAAGAAAGGATTTTTGATTAATTCTACTCCCAAGGGGATAAAATAGGGGATGAAAGTTTGTATAAATCTTCTTAGTTAATAATATTACTTCGTAACGCGAGTGAAGCCGCGGGCAAAAGCTCTGATGCAAGATTACTCAAAATTGGTCGTCATACTCGTAGTTCTTCAAATATATTTGCAAACTCACTAAAGTCTTAACATTCTTTTTTTTATATAATATAAGAGTAGCAGACGAGCATGCAGTCCACCTGATGGTAAGTGGCTACTGCCGCCCATGGACATCTGTAATAAACCCCAGATAGGATTAGATATTCCTACCTGAGGTCGGCCACAGATGCGCCGCTACCCCTGAGGACTAAGCTGGAATGCCTCGGAAAAGTCTTTCTCCCTTACCACACCCTTCAAACCGGAACACAGCAGCACCTAACACTGCAGTTATTAGGTAGAAATATACTATATATATAGAAAGGTACTATAAGTTTCCAAAAAGATACAGCACTCGTAAGTTCCTGCACGATTTGCATCAAATTGCCAGTAACCCGCATTTGTTGCGGAAAATATTTGGGTTCGCGACTCACTCATTATGTAGAGTACCCATTTAGAAACGAAAATGTCGTTCGTTATCGCACGACGTTCTGCCGCGATTTACATTTTATTTATTTTTCTCTTCGTTTATATTGTTAAAATATATTCAAATTATTTAATTATAGTATTGTTTTAATTAATTATTTTGTGTTATTTTTATGATGGTTTATTTTTATAATTATAAGTGACCATTTTTATAGTCACTGGTTGTATGCGTTACACGATTGTATGCATTAGCATAAAAAAGAACGCGCTTGACGTTAGATTGTATTTTGCGCGGGAATAATAAAAGTTGTACATTGGACCAAGAAATTGTTTTATTGTAATAATATATAAAAAAATTAAAATAAATTAATAATACTTTAAGCACCACTCCTTGGTACTAGTTGAAAACATCAAAGAAATAGCTGAATTATTAAATAAATTCTTATTAAATTAGTAGATTGGTCTAAATCACTTGGAGTTCTACAACGTCTCCGTTGAAGCGTATATAGGTACGACTTTTCTTTGAAGTCAGTTAAAAATAAAATACGTTAATTAAGTAACATGAAAAAGCGCCTTTGAGAAAAGTCGTTAAACTTGTTGGAGTTCTTCAACCGGCTTAAAAACTTTTGGGGTATCGATTAGGACTCCATACAAAACGGGATAGTATACGAGTATTATAAAGGTTAGTAAACATTGTGTATCGGAAAATTTGATCGGTTTAAAGACTAATTCCGTGGTTTAACGGCTCACGGCCACCATTATACTTATTCTTGTTATAAAGTAATAACATTTGTGCTGCTGTATGTGTTTAGTTTTAAAGTCATTAAATCAGACTTGATTAATTTAAAAATTCAGACCGACAACAACATTTATAATAGTGACATGTTAACAAAATAATCACTTTTTATACAAATAATACTAGTGAATAGTCACGGCTTCGTTCACGTGGAATTGTTATTTGTATCAAGAGAGAAATATATTTTTTAAGTAATATTGAAAAGGCTGATGTTTCTTACGAAGAAAAATTATAGGATGATATTACTAGTCCATTCCTTAATAAAGAACAAAAACTATTTATAGATTAAATTTCAAGCAAAATTGTTCAGATGGTTTTGTTTGATTGAATAACAAACATCCAAACAAACAAACTTTCACATACTAACAAGAAATTAATTACACTCAAGTTAGCTACTTTTATTAATTAAAAAGGAAGTGTAAGACAGCCCGTAGACGTAGAATCCAGTTCCCCATTCACTGTATTACTACATAGTTTCTTTTCTTTACTTTGTGCATACGAGAGCTTACATAGGTTGCATTATATTTATTTTGTCGGAGTGTAAGACAGCCCGTAGACTCCAGTTCCCCATTCACTGTATTACTACATAGTTTCTTTTCTATACTTTGTGCATACGAAAGCTTACGTAGGTTGCATTATATTTATTTTGTCGGAGCGTACAGCAATGCTTTAAGTATGTTGAGCGTTCGCAAACGAGATTACTACGTTTGTTGTTCCTTTCGTTTCGTTTTTGACTTGAGTTTCTTGGATAATTAATTAAAATTGTAAGATGAGTTTGTATTTTTTACCCGACTGCGGAGGATAATGTTTTTATATGTATGTATGTATATAATTAATTATACTTCATTTTTTTGGCGCGTCCTACAGTCCAGATAGCTTGACGGATTTTAACATATATGGTGTCATTGGAGTTTTTTACAATTCGTATAAGTGGTAAAGTAATGAACATATTTGAGTGTTTAATAAATAAATGTTTTTATACAAATAACATAATTAAAATCTTGAAGGTGGTAGAACTCTTTGTGGTTCGACTCCGGCTGCACCACCGCCACACCTATTTTTGCCTTAGAACAGCAGTGTTAGGCGCTGCTGTGTTCCGGTTTGAAGGGTGTGGTAAGGGAGACATATTTTTCCGAGGCGTTCTAGCTTAGTCCTCAGGGGTAACGGCGCATCTGTGGCCGACCTCCGGTACGAATATCTAATCCTATCTCGAGTCGATTACAGATGTCCATGGGCGGCAGTAGCCACTTACCATCAGGTGGACTGCATGTTCGTCTGCTACTCCATATTATAAAAAAAAGTAAAATCGTGAAAACTGAAAAATCATATTGCCAAAAAATGTACAAATATTGAAATAAAATAAAAAATGCATACGTTTAAAGGCCGAGACTGTTAATAATTATGCAGTTTTTCTCACCTTTTAAAAATACATGTAAAACATTTCATTCACATAAAATCCTCACACTAGTGAAATTTAATGATAGAATTTTATATTTTCGATAAATTTATTTTATTCGAGAGTGTATTTCTCGTTTCTCACACTCGTCTATTTTTAATCTCTCTCAATGAAAAACTGATCGTTGAATGAAATGTGTAAAAGGTTTCATGCATTGAAAATGTTTTAATAGTGGATATTTAAAAGATGAAACGTTTCATTTTTATTGGTAAAAGATGGTAATGTTTTAGTTTTTTGGCAATCTATCCATGTTTATATTATACCATGGATTTGAATTCGCTTACCTGTATCTTGCTAATTAATACAAGGCATTATGGCTGTAACATTTCTCATTCTAAGAGGAAAATTTATATTAAGCAATGAGATAGTAATATACCATCATTAGAAATAATTGTTAAGATTACAATGTACAAGTCTATAATGCTTTCTTAGTTAATGGACAAACTTCAACAGATGGATTTGAACCCTATCTGAGTTTAAAAAAAATATTATTTCCATGCAGTACATACGTAGTGACTTACACCGCTCTTATATGGTAGAAGTAGGTACGAGTGGCGGTAGTGCCACCGTAGTCAAACTACCACGTTAAAATACAAATTCTCTTTATATCATTTCTATTAAGAAATATAAAATATAATTGCATAAAAATAAAAATATAATCACCATAAAGCTTCAAGTAAAGTAATTACAATTAAAAACTCTCACACACACACATGTGCAACGTATTCCGGAATTGAGTTTTAAAACAATTAGAATCATGTTGCGAGCTCTTCCCGAGTTCGAAATCTTGAAACGTAACTTAATGTTTGCAGAGAGCTTTTACGTAACAATCCATATAAGGTTGATTACATTGCTATTAAAGTTCTTATCAGTTCATAGTGGTGAAAGTCCAGTGGTATAAATATCGGTACCCCGTTTTGAAATGCACGATTTACGTCTCTAAAATTTGAGAGCAATGCGTGTATTATAAAGTTCGATCAACAATACCAATTTATTTAGTATTGTTGATCGAATAATATAAATCAATGTTTCCTAATTCACGGGCAGTTTCATTTTAAAAATCACTTGCATTATTTAATAACTAGCTAACCCGGCAAACTTTGTACCGCCTCAAAATCTATTTATCAGATATATTTCATATAAAATATAGCCTATGTTACTCGTGGAAAATGTAGCTTTCGATACTCGTGGATAATCGGTCCAGTAGTTTTTGAGCCTATTACAATCAAAAAAACAAATAAAGTTTTCCTCTTTATAATATTAGTATAGATTTAAACGCTGTATAATATCTGTATAATATCTGACGAGACATAATGTTCGATTCTTTAGGTATCTTTTCTAAATGAAAAATACTCGTATGCAATTCTATGCAATGAGAGCTGAACACAGGAAGTGGTCCTGACTTCATTATTCATGCACTCTCATGACACAACGACACCGACACTCTTACTTACGAGAACTGTTTAGAAAAGTGTTTGTGGGGTTGTCTTTTCGTTGCTCTTGTATAGTCTGATTCATAATTAGGTGTAAAACGTAAACAAAGAAATGTCACTGTCAAAATTAACAAGAAACAAAAACTTTAACAAACTCAACAAAAAACGAAACTTTAACAAATATACACAATTTAACAAACGCGTTATGTAAACGAGAAAAAATTCGAGTTCGATCACAATCACGAAAATGAATAATATCAGCTACGAAACTTAAAAATGACAGCACAAGAAATGTTTTGGATTCCGATTGTGTTACCATTATCACATTTTAATTTTCTACCATAAACTTTGTTTTTTATTATTATTACTGTATGGAACGAAATTGAGGTGATATAAATATAAGAAAATGTGACTTAATCTTAATTTATTTAGATTATTGTTGTATTACTTTAATATCGCCAAAAATAAGAAACTACCATTTCAAACGTATTTTCTTGATAGGTCAACACCTTTGTTTAAATTTTGGACACCTAATTATGAATCAGACTATAAATTATATTGTGATTTGATCATTTTAATGTAAATACTAAAATACTGGGACTGAACGGATAATTCGTTTTAATATAAGGTATAGTCCGCGTAAAACTGCTAGCCCGCTCTGAATATAGAAATGAATCGCGTCGCCATAGTAAATTGTATGACTACACCTGCTCACAACAACACTACAAGGTACAATTCTATGCAGTGAAATCAAAACACGTGACGGGACCACTTCATTATTCACTCTCGTGACACGACGACACCTACACCCTAATTTACGAGTGCTCAAGTAACTGAGCTGTTAAGAAAAGTATTTATAGCCCATAAATACTTTTCTACCCTTTGATACTTTTGTCAATGAACGCTGAAATAATGTATTTGAGTGAGTATTTTATAGTATTTCTTGCGTTATACAGAGTGACCTTCTTTATAATTTTTTTAAATTGAAATACACTAGTGCGCAATTATATGCAGTGAGATCAGAACACGTGACGGGACCACTTCATTGCTCATTCACTCTCGTGACACGACGACACCGACACTCTACTTGCGAGTGCTTAAGCATCTGAGCTGTTTAGAAGAAGTTTTTACCGTTTGCCTTTTCGGTGCTTTTGTAAATTAAATTGTCATTTGATTCTTTAAAGATGCACTGCTATATGCTGTGCTTTTTTCATCGCGAAATAGTTGTATGTAATTTATAGAACCGAGAAACTTTTGTTTTAAACTTAATGCTATGATTAAGATTAGTGGAATAAAATGAATTCCCCGTCATTTCTTTCGCCATTTCGCGGCGAAGGTGTTCTATATTGTACCTTGCGTATTATATTACTGGTTTCTCGTCCGTCAATGGTGTGTTTATCTTGAATGTATACCATTATATTTTTTATTTTGCTATTAACGTAAAAATATGAAACAATTCATTATTCCACTCAGTTCACCAAACTTTATCTTTTAAAAATGTTAGTATATACAAAAAAATATTCATATTTTTAGTAAATTGTCGACAAAAACATGTAACTGTTCAGCAAAGTTAACTTTTATGAACAGAAGGGTTGCACATTGACCTACTTCCAACAATACATTTCCTTTGTACAATTATGTAAGAAACTGCGTGACAATTCCCTTATTATTCGTAACTCAAGCTGGCGTAGTGACAGGTACCCCGCTCACGCCTCTAGGTGCTTAGAACATTGTTTGTGGGATTTCGTGCATTGTTATAGGGTTTGAAACGAACGATAAAGTTTTCCATAAAGTTACTGTTACAACCTTATTCGATTCGCTTCGTTGGGATTAATAATAAGATGAGAAACAAACTTTTGTTTGACGTTATAAAAAATGCGTCGTAAATCGATACTTGCTTTTAAGTACACCTAAAATCACCTAAATTTTTTCAAAATATTATAACATTTTTGTCGGATTTTTTCTATTATTGAGTATCTTTGCAAATTTATTTTCTTTCTTATACTATTCAAATTACTAAGTAAACATATATTTGTTAGGGTGCTGGATTCCGAAGTTCGAAAATGAAGCTTAAACTTTAACTGAATGAGGATGTCCTCGTCACTCCAGTCATTACGTAAGCGCTGTCAAATTGTCATTCGTCACGGCGTCCCCGGGGCGAGCGAAACGCCATGGAAACACGTCACTCAAAGCCGACTATTGCTGAATTGGTACACCTCCGTGACTGCTCGTTATTTGGACACCTGTTAATTCTCATTCACAAACGTCAGAAAACCTCATCTATTACAAAAATACTAATTTAGCTTTTACTTGGATTTACTTGGATACAATAATTTGTAACGTAGTTCAAAGTAGTGAAACTTTAAAAGTGCCCACATCTGTACAAACACATCTTTTACTTTAGTAGGTTTCTGTGCGTGATAGAATATTACAGCTGCAAAATAGCGTTCGATTTCCAAACTGTATAAGGATGTCCTCGTCACTCCAGTTGTTACGTAAGCGCTGTCAAATTGTCATTCGTCACGGCGTCCCCGGGGCGAGCGAAACGCCACGCAAACAAGTCACTCAAAGCCGACTACTGCTGAATCGGTACACCTCCGTGACTGCCCGGTATTTGAACACCTCTTCATTTGCGTTAGTTACTGTGCTAAATTCACAATCGTCAGACAACATAATCTGTGAAAAAATACTAATTCAGTATTTACTTGGATACAATAACTTGTAACGTTTTTTAAACTTGTGAAACTTTTAACCGTTGCATGTTCGTACAAACGCATGTATTTACTTTAGTACGCGTCTGTTCGTGATAGAACATTAAACCTGCGGAATAGCGTTTGATTTCCAAACTGTATAAGGATGTCCTCGTCACTCGAGTTATTACGCAAGCGCTGTCAAATTGTCATTCGTCACGGCGTCCCCGGGGCGAGCGAAACGCCACGCAAACACGTCACTCAAAGCCGACTATTGCCGAAGTGGTACACTTCCGTGACTGCCCGGTATTTGAACACCTCTTAATTTGCGTTAGTTACTGTGCTAAATTCACAATCGTCAGACAACATCATCTGTGAAAAAATACTAATTCAGTATTTACTTGGATACAATAACTTGTAACGTTTTTTAAACTTGTGAAACTTTTAACCGGTGCATGTTCGTACAAACGCATGTATTTACTTTAGTACGCGTCTGTACGTGATAGAACATTAAACCTGCGAAATAGCGTTTGATTTCCAAACTGTACAAGGATGTCCTCGTCACTCGAGTTATTACGTAAGCGCTGTCAAATTGTCATTCGTCACGGCGTCCCCGGGGCGAGCGAAACGCCACGCAAACACGTCACTCAAAGCCGACTATTGCTGAATCGGTACACCTCCGTGACTGCCCGTTAAAGATCTAATATTTGAAAACGTCGTGGAAGCGTCCCCTCTTCAAGTATTTCAGCTGACGGGAAATCTTTCAACGTTTGGTAAAATTTTATTTCGTGACTGTTCTCGTTATTTTATCTCTTTTTGATGATTTAATCTGATGAAAGCGCTTAAATAAGATGTTGACTTTTGATTACTATTTATTTTTTTAGTTACAATTCGTAATGTTCTTTGTATAGTACGACCTACTATGAAAATTGATTTACTTTCAAAATTTGTAAAATATTTTGCACATGTTTTTCGATTCCATCTTTGATGATATTGCATAAATATCATCGAATATCACTACAATAATACAATACTATTACAACCTACAATTCAAACACTACATATTTCAAAAATGCTCTACAAAGTACAGTGCACATAGTTTTCAAAACACGGCAAAGACAGGCTTTGTCCGCACGTCAAAGCACTAAGCTTTCACCTTCCGCGTGGATCTAAACACTTGTTTTATTTTCCAGATGGTTTTGACTGTTTTGCTACATTCACTATTCCAGTATTGGAAACCTCTATCAAAACTCCGTCTAAAATACAATTGGCGTACAGTTTTGCACTGATAGAAAAGAACTAAAAAAATTGCCGGCTCCGCTAACAAAATGTATTTATTTCGGTATTCACTATCGAAGTATCGATACCTGGTTCTAAATTCTGTACAAGGGCTTTCCATGTCCATATTGTATCAAATAGTGTGCAATGAAAAACGTGAACGTTTTACTAACATTTCGAAAAGATGTTTTATTTTTTTGACGACGACCCGCGTGGCTGAGTGGTCACCATATCGGCCTGAGCGCTGAGGGTCCCGGGTTCGATTCCCGGCCAGGTAGATAACTAAATGATGAATTTAGATTTCTCTTTCTGGGTCTGGGTGTTTGTGATGTGTGTGTTCATGGCATCCACGAGAGATGTAATTCTAATGTGTCTAGAATATTAATAAGAAAACCTGTAGGCCAGCTCGAAAAAAAAACTCTAAAAAAAACCAATTGGTTCCATTTTTAATAAAATTAGAGTGTGGTATACTTTATAGCAGCAATATATTAGTGACCTTAACATCAGATGCTCATTCCATTACATAAAAGCGTGAAATGGGTCACAGTTGCGTGACCCTTGAGAACTAAGTTAGATTATCCTCAGTAAGTTTATCTGTCTTACGACACCTTTCAAACTAGATTACTAGAATTTTGGAGCGGACGCTAGCTTAGAACTTTGTGGGGCAGAACTCACGAAGCGTTTTTTCTTTTATTTCCACACGTAGATTGCAAAACCGCAATATGATATATTACATACAGTACCCGTAGTATGAGATTTTAGGTTTTTTACAAAAATGACTGTTGTTGTTAACGTATTTGCCTATTTGCAATCAGCGCCCCCAGTGGACCGCTTTAGAATTGGAAATGTATGGGAAATATGTAATACTTGTTTTCGTCACACGAAACAAAACACAAACAAATATTTTTGTAAAAACCTAAAAACTCATACTAAGGGTACTGAAACATAACGGAGGCGGAAAAACGCTGCGTAAGTTTTGACGCTTAGACCGAATTATGGTTACTAGGAAAATGGTTTCAAGCACATTTTCATTTCTGTTACGGGTTCTGGGTATTAATGTACTTTGTGGGTTGAGAAATCTTATTGAGGGCAATGAGCGAAGAAAAAGTGTTTGAGAAATCTATTTTCATTGTGTCTTTTTTTAACAATTTTAACAAAAGAAACTGAGTAAATAAGCTAAGTATTTCAGGTTACTGAGAATCGAGGTACGCTAAGGACGTACTTTAATGCTCTTCTAGGAATAAACACGCTTTGAAATGTTAGATGCACACAAATGTCAGGGGGTACCGCTTGCAAACACCAGATCGCACATACAACCTGGATTTTATTAATTAGGATTTGATAACGTCACATTTTATTCATACCTTATTGTACATATTATATATTTTACATAGGCTACACAATAAAATATTTCAGTACCTTTTTTGTTTTTATAAACCTATTTTTATAATTTTTCTTTGGTTAAGTAGCCATTGATATGATTTACGCGTAACTAATTACCCATATTTTTTAAAAGACCCATGAGAAGCATAACTTCAAAAAATATGTCATAGTAAATGATTATTTTAGCTTTATGAAATTAGTACAGATAGTATTTGTTATTATTGTATCGAGTTAAGCGCAATCTTCTTAATATAAAATTAATTAGCTAATCTTGCAATTACCTTGCGATCTGTTCGTCCCAGTGCTCGCCAATTGCGAATAAACGCAATAAGAATTAATAAGTTCCGCCAAGCATAAACCTTTACGCTTGAATTAATTCTAATTTTAAATTATATTTTAGTACGATACTAGTTTTTGCTCCCGGCTTCGCCCGCGTTTAAAAGAAAATAATATGACATACTAACATACATAAAACTGAAAATTCGTACCTTCATTGGAACGTCAGTGGCGCCATCTGGCGAAAATTAGTCGTACCAATTCTGGAACCTTGGTGGGCTCATGGACAATATCTTTGCTAAAGATCATTGCACTTGATCAAATGCATAGTTTACGATTCAATCCTTACTAATATCGATTAAAATAATCGATTGTTTTTTCCAAAAGATCGATTCTCCGATTAATAGATCTAGTTCCCGTGGGATTTCCGGGATAAAAATTATCCTATGTCCTTTCTCGGGTCTCCCACTATCTTTGCACAAAATTTCATTAAAATCGGTTCAGTGGCTTAGGCGTGAAGAAGAGACAACCAGACAGACAGACAGAGTTACTTTCGGATTTATAATATTATAGTAAATAGTAAATAGTAAATAGTAAGGATTATAAATAGAATCTTTGTTTTTCAACTCCATTGGCATCGTAGCCACATTTCCCATATAACAGCAGTCGAGCATTGCTGGGTTCTTGTTTGAAGGGAAAAACGTATTCTAGCGCAGATCTTAAATATAATACACCTGTGGCCGATGATGATGTAAAGGTAATATTATAATATGACCGACATCTACATGTTCATCTTATCTCTTCCACACTTACATATAAAGAGACCACCTCAGTCCTTACGAGAGGAGGAGGAGAGGAGAGGAGGAGAAGGAGAGGAGAGGAGGAGGAGAGATTTGTTATATGTGTAGTTGGTTACAGATGTCCATAGGCAGATACTATAACCATCAGATAGACGGAATGCTTGTTTGCCAATTTAATCTTATTAAAAAAAAGGTTTTTTTTTCATGCTACTATTACAACCACGCAAACGATACCATTTTGTTATAAAAATTAATTATAATTTACTTCATAATTATAGTCGTACATACATTTGCTCGTTGACTATAAAGATATATAGACTCTGTTCCGTGTTGTTTTTTGCAAGAAACATGCAATATAATGTTCCGTATTTCTGAAAGCGTCCTTGGCTGTCGTGAAACTCATCAATCTCAAAGTTTTTATAACGGGTTAAGACTTAAAACGTAAGACGGCTATCTATTTGTCTTAATACTTATAGACCGCGTTCATCAATCTACACGGCGATAATTGGGATTCGCTATTTATTCTGAGTAACTTACGATGAATAGAAGGATATTTTCAGTAATAATCTATACAGAAAGTATACACTATCTAAATAAAAAACGTATTCGAAACTACAACTACAACTAGTCATAATTTTGAGTAATATTTATATATATAATTCTATCTATTTACCGGTAAGATGAGAGAATCGAGAGGCTTATGGTCAAAAGAATAAAAAAACAGTTTAAGACGCTCTGAAAATAGAGGGTCATAAATGAATTTCAAGCATACTGCTGAAAGAACGTAATTTCAACAATAATTTAATTTAGTTATTTCGTTTTCCTTCATTTACAATAAAATGTGCCTTAATAACCATTTTTTTTAAATTTTAATCGTTCACGGGTATGTCTATTGGCCATCAAACAGAACCAACATTTATTATTAGCCGTACAAAAGATCTTCTATGAAACTCAAGCAGCAAAAATAAATCATCATATCGTACAAAGAAACAATGAAATTATGAGAGTGACTTTTGCAATTTCGCTAAGTTAAAAGGAACAGCACACATATTACTTATTTACATGTAATCCATCTTTTCCTTTAGAGTGTTTGCTTTTACTTCATGTACAGCTAAACCAAATAGTCAAAGCGAACGCCAGTGTGTACTTCGTGGTATTCTGGCCTCTCTAAGGGCCTTAGCAGACATACTACTTTTAGCATCGGCGATCGACGATTTAGGTTCTATTCGGATGAGACATGTAGCAATTAAACGCTCCACACCACAGACGTAAAAAGGCAAAAACAAACAAAAAATAGACAATTACTTCTCCAAAAATACAATGAAAGCTATCACTAAAACGTGTGTTTATTGTGTCAATCGAAAGTAGCAAGACGACGAAACGAGACAATGCAATGGCCTAAACGCTACACCGATGCTAAAAGTAGAAAGTCTGCTCGAGCCGTAGGAGACGTACTTTATATGTACTTAATAACGTTTTTGTGGACTTCCGTATACTTTATATAATTTGCATTTACTGGTGCAACATTAATGCAATTGTTTAACCACGTGTTTTCGATACCGCGAACATACGCAGCAAGTCGTCATTTATTTATTTATTAATTTATGCACACAAAAATACAACATAAAAGAGAGCTATATCTAAAATTTAGTGCAAAGGCACTGCTTATTTCTAAAGAAATTTCTTCCAGCAGACCTGAGATTGGAAATTTGTTGACACCTGGTAAGCGTGCACTTTTAACATAATATATAACGTGAATAATATTATAATATATGAACATAAATATATATATATATATATATATATATATATATATATATATATATATATATATATATAAAGTAATAAAATACACATAAAATATACATATACATTTAATACTTAGATACATAATATTTTCATACTCATACGGTTAAGGAAAGGTAGTGATGTTTTCACGTGTCACGCAACATTGATACAATCATCAAAACGCTAATCGCCGTAGTTAAAAGTAATATATCTGCTGACGCCGTAAGAGACTTTATACTTAATAACGTTCCTCGGGACCTCTGTACGCTTTGACATAATTTGCATTCACTGATGTGTTGCGAACTGTTATAGTTACACGCTGCATATGTTTATCTTGCATTTCAAACGCGGAGATTCCTCTTCGCTCGCCAGATTGAAATATAAGCTCATTTCGCGACTATTAGGCAAACTCCGTACATGCTTGACGTCGGGACTTATTGGGTTACAAAGCTTTAGTTTTCATGTACGCGAAATGGGAATTTATCTCAAATGAGATGAAGCAACGTTGACATTTAGATGTAAATCAAATTCAATGTATTAAGGAAAACCTCTTAAGAATGTTTACTTTAAAGGATTTTAGACGCATATTATTGAGGAATTAATTATACATTATATTTAATAACGGGTAATCAAAATGCAAGGCTGTGTCTTGGACAAATTTCAGGTAGATATATCACATGAAACCTGGTCGCTATACCAACACGTTTCACCTGAGTTCGTGAGTCGTAAGTACCTGTTACATAATATAATATCTACTCTATTTGCCTTTGAAACAAATTTAAATTGCTAACTGAATATAACTCATCGTAGATTAAAAAATAAGCGCAGTTCCGTTTTCCATTAAGTAATACTTACTTACCTGTACAACATAAATGTAAACTTGACCCTCTTTTCCCCCATCTAAATTATAATCCGTACTGACATTGATATTGACCGGTTTTTGTAAACTGAAAGATCGTGGGGCAATGCAGTTAGCGACCTTGTGGGGCTATTTTCGGCAATTTATTGCGTATCATAGTAATAAAAGTATCTATTACCGTAAATATAGTTGCCGGCTAGATTGCCAGTAACATGCAGTTTTTATAGCCCGTTTACGAGTATCTTCACGTGTCATCTCTTAGCAATTCAGTTGAGAAAAACGATATCAATATAAATGTGCATTTTAACAGCAGATAATAAAGATTGCAATATGTTATCCACCTGTCTTTAGATGATTCTTTTTCTAGTTAGGTGTAAGCTTTTCGGCTGAATGTATAATGAGGTAATCATCTTAGTCCTGACATCTGTGATCAGCTTCAGGCTGATCCTCTGTTTTATATAGTTACTTGTGTTCAGTTGTTTTGTTTTTAGTACTGTAATTGGTACTGTATTCCCTTTGTTCACGGTACAATTGCATCACAATAAAGATAAAGCCATCCTTTTACGAGTACTTTGCATCCAAAGTGTACAATTTGGCTGCAATAACTTTTGTATCTTCTTCCACACACTTCTGTGTGTGGTGTTTCCTACCGGCGAAGTAGGTATAGAACATACTTCACCACGCTACTTCAATGCAAATTGTGATAAAGAGAAATTGTCACCAGATTTGTCCCTGAATCCAGATCACCACTGTCTTTTTCAGTTTCTTTTCGCTAGTCTATTTGGTCTCATTATGTTGTTGTCATTCCAGTATTTATAAGGGTAATTAGTACTTACCATTGTCGTGGTCGGGCAGCGGCAAGCTATCTGAGGCATCGGAGGCGAGCGCGAGGTCTGGAGACGCTGCCCCCAGGAGAGCTGATAGACCATCGTGCTCGCCGTCTGTGAAAGAAATGTCTATTTAATAAAAAACAACAAAAAATATCATAGAATTCGATGGCACTAGAAGGTAAAAAACTGGCATTAAAATTGCATTTTTTTTTATAATATAAGAGTAGCAGACGAGCATGCAGTCCACCTGATGGTAAGAGGCTACTGCCGCCCATGGACATCTGTAATTAACCCAAGATAGGATCAGACATTCCTATCTGAAGTCGGCCACAGATGCGCCGCTACTCCTGAGGACTAAGCTGGAACGCCTCGGAAAAGTCTGTTTCCCTTACCACACCCTTCAAAACAGAACACAGCAGTGCCTAACACTGCTGTTATTAGGTAGACCACAAAGGGTTCTACCACCTTCAAAAAAATGGCACTAAAATATAAAAAAATGTTGATTTGGTTGTGAAGTCGGCACTTTATGGGACACGATTTACGTCGTGATCCAGCGAAGTATATGTTAAGCGCCTTTCTCTTACTAATTTTATTTCTACGAAATTGATATTCATATACATTTGTCATTGCATCATCACATAACAATATATTGACAATTAGCAATATTTTATCACGTTGTTAAATTATACGGTCGTAATTAAAGCGAAACGCTCTTACATTTTTGATAAAACCATTGTATTACCTAAAACCGCATAATCCCCTGTTAAATAATTGCTTTCTTAAAGATCATTATAGCAAAACCCCGTAGTACCAAAAAGCTTTCAAAAGTTGTGCTGCTGGAAATCTCTATAAATTATTTATGCCAGTTGAGCAATTCTGCCCGCGGGCCACTTTATAATTATGTAGGACTCGAGTGGCCGCGTACTGTGATCTTTGGCGGGTGTTAACAAGAATTCTTTGTGTAAGTCCTACATACTTTTATGCTTATTAATTAATACATTGCTTAAATTTGCTTATTAAATTAATGGGAAAGTAGTTCGTTAAAATTATGATAATTCTAATATTCTTGTATTCTTTTACTAAGTAATGAAGAATTAAATAAATAAATTATGTAGAACTAGGGTGGACACTGGACATCTTTTTACATTAGACATGAACACGTTTTATATTAATATATTTTAATTGTTAAACAATACTTATTAAAATATTTTTACTATTACAATGATGTACAAGATTTTTTACTTTTACAGTTAAGTTTAAGTTTGATTATTTACTTTTACAGTTATAATACTGCATTTTGAATATTGATTGACTTAAAAAAACTACACTTTGCAACCTTTTGGTTGTACAAACAATAAAAAAATCCTTTTAAAGTGCCGTTGGAATGTTTATAATAAATTTATGGCAGTTGAACAATTTCGTCTGCCCGCGGGCCACTTTATAATTATGTAGGACTCGAGTGGCCGCGTACTGTGATCTTTGGCGGGTGTTAAGAAGAATTATTTGTGTAAGTCCTACATACTTTTATGCTTATTAATTAATACATTGCTTATTAACATTAATGGGAAAGCAGTTCGTTAAAATTATGATAATTCTAATATTCTTGTATTCTTTTACTAAGTAATGGAGAATTAAATAAATAAATTATATAGAACTAGGGTGGACACTGGACATCTTTTTACATTAGACATGAACACGTTTTATATTAATATATTTTAATTCTTAAATAATAACTATTAAAATATTTTTACTATTACAATGATGTACTTACGTTTGATTATTTACTTTTACAGTTATAATACTGCATTTTAAATATTGATTGACTTAAAAAAACTACACTTTGCAACCAAAATATGTACAAACAATAAAAAAGCCTTTTAAAGTGCCGTTGGAATGTTTATAATTAATTTATGGCAGTTGAACAATTCCGTCTACCCGCGGGCCACTTTATAATTATGTAGGACTCGAGTGGACGTGTACTGTGATCTTTGGCGGGTGTTAACAAGAATTCTTTGTATAATACCTACATACTTTGTGTAGCTATTAATTAATACATCGCTTATTAAAATTTGTTTTAATGGGAAACGTATTTCATTACAATTATGATAATTGTAATATAATTTTGTAGTTTAATACTGTATTATGAATATTGATTGACTTAAAAAATCTACACTTTGTATCCAAAATATGTAGAAACAATAAAAAAAACCTTAAAAATGCTGTTGGAATGTTTATAATTAATTTATGGCAGATGAACAATTCCGTCTGCCCGCGGGCCACTTTATAATTATGTAGGACTCGAGTGGACGTGTACTGTGACCTTTGGCGGGTGTTAACAAGAATTCTTTGTATAATACCTACATACTTTGTGTAGCTATTAATTAATACATCGCTTATTAAAATTAATGGGAAATTAGTTCGTTAAAATTATGATAATTCTAATATTCTTGTATTCTTTTACTGAGTAATGGAGAATTTATTAAATAAATTATGTAGAACTAGGGTGGACACTGGACATCTTTTTACATTAGACATGAACACGTTTTATATTAATATATTTTAATTCTTAAACAATACTTATTAAAATATTTTTACTATTACAATGATGTACTTACGTTTCATTATTTACTTTTGCAGTTATAATACTGCATTTTGAATATTGATTGACTTAAAAAAACTACACTTTGCAACCAAAATATGTACAAACAATAAAAAAAGCCTTTTAAAGTGCCGTTGGAATGTTTATAATTAATTTATGGCAGTTGAACAATTCCGTCTGCCCGCGGGCCACTTTATAATTATGTAGGACTCGAGTGGACGTGTACTGTGACCTTTGGCGGGTGTTAACAAGAATTCTTTGTATAATACCTACATACTTTGTGTAGCTATTAATTAATACATCGCTTATTAAAATTTGTTTTAATGGGAAACGTATTTCATTACAATTATGATAATTGTAATATTCTTTTACTGAATAATGAAGAACTAATAAAATAAATTTTGTAGAACTAGAACATGTTTTTTACATTTTTTATTATGTTTTCTATATTGATATACATTAACTCTTAAATAATATTAAAATATTTGATTATTTAAATATTGATTATTTTTTTAGTTTAATTAGTATTTAATTTTATTGTTTCAAATATTGTATATAACCTTATTATTATCTCATAAATAAACCTTATATACGACCTAAAAAAAATATTTTTATAATTATAATAATGTACTTACGTTTGCAATATTATAACTTTTGTAGTTTAATACTGCAATGAATATTGATTGGCTTAAAAAATCTACACTTTGCAACCAAAATATGTAGAAGAAACAATAAAAAACCTTAAAAATGCCGTTGGAATGTTTATAATAAATTTATGCCAGTTAAACAATTCCGTCTGCCCGCGGGCCACTTTATAATTATGTAGGACTCGAGTGGACGTGCTCTGTGTTCTTTGTGGAGTGTTGGCAAGGATTTGCTTAGTTCAGCTTCCGTTGTTTACAAACTGACAGACAAACTACTTACGAGTACTCGCTTGATAAAGCTGTTTTAACTACAAGTAAAGTACTGTGAAGGTGGTAGAACCCTTTGTGGTTCGAGTCCGGCGGCACCACCGCCACACCTATTTCTACCTAATAACAGCAGTGTTAGGCGCTACTATGTTCCGGTTTGAAGGGTGTGGTAAGGGAGACAGACTTTTCCGAGGCGTTCCAGCTTAGTCCTCAGGGGTAGCGGCGCATGTGGCCGACCTCAGGTAGGAATATCTAATCCTATCTGGGGTTGAGTACAGATGTCCATGCGCGACAAAAGCCACTTACCATCAGGTGGACTGCATGCTCGTCTGCTACTCTAATATTATAAAAAAAAAAACTTGCAAAGGAATAGCAAAATGTCTGTGATCAATGATTTTCTGATTATTCTAGGTATTGATGGACTGCATGGACGTTTGCTACTTCCACTTTATGAAAAAAAATAGTTAATAAAATAGTAACGCTCTACTCGTTATGATAGCAATGATAGCCTAGTATTTAAGAAATTCGGCCTTTTGATCGAACGAACCGGGATTCAAATCCCACGCACCTCTAATTTTCACTGTTGTATTCGTATTGGAAATTAATAATCATTTTCTTAAACGGTGAAGAAAAACATCGTGAGAAAACCTGCATACCTGAGAAATAAAAAGGTATGTGAAGTCTACCAATACGCACTACGCCAGTGTGTCCACCACATTATGGCTTAATCCTTCTCATTTAGAAAGGAGACCCGTACGCAGCAGTGCGACAGTAATGGGTTAATGATGCTCTACTCTGTTGATTTAGTTGAACGAGACTGTTACTTTGACGTACATAGTTCATAATTATGTATGTTGTTTTATTTTACCGTGTTTAACTTTACTTTGTAAACACTTTAATTATTGACTTAATAATCATATTTACATTATATTTCACTATCGTCTTTTGAATCGCCGTAACGCTACGTAGAAATACCACAAGAGCTCTTAAACTTGTGGTACTTTTATAAATTATTAATGGTATTTGAGTATTACTCTCGGTTTAAGCCGCGAGACTAATTTTATAATTACGTGAGCCGTATTTCGAATATTTGAATTTGACGGAGATTTTCCAGACGTCTTATATTTCCATCCACATTATATGTTAAGATACGGTAATTTCTTGCAAGTTTTCAAGAAATGATATCGCAGTCTAATTTATTTAAAGAGTAAAATATCCAAATGTATGCGCGACTCGATTGACTATCGCTATTTTTAACCAACTGCTCAAAGGATCATGTTTGTTATTCAATGGCGAATTTTGTCATTGTAGGCACCACTCTTAGCTTTGTGTGTTCGCAGAAAGACTTCTGCCTTTATATCAAATGACATTCATGTGGAAATAGCAGTGATACTTCAAGCAGATACCACTTAGCTTGACAAAGACTATGCAAATCAATATGGAAGTTAGAAATACGTGCACTCAATACCAATGCCAGAGAGTCATGTTCGAACTAACAAGAGATAGGAGTAGTTAAGAGATAGGGAAGGAATTGTCAATATTAATTAGGAAGTGGACTAACGATGTTTCTGGTTCAATTCGCTCTCGGTGTATTCAACTTAATTAAATAACGTTAAGTAAATTCCGATCGGAAGCTCAAAGGAGTATGTGTGTCTTTACAAGATAGTATATGTTTTTGACGTTAAGGAATAGTGCATCCAATTTATGAGGTTTCTATTTAGTTTCTACCATCCCTAACTTTGTACTTATATTTGTATTTGTACAATATATGCTGTGCTTAAATTAATATTGTGTTTGATATCATTATCCACTTTAATTTTGTTGTTTAATATACCTACGAGTATATATGTAAAGTGAAAGGTGGTTAAATAGTATGGTTCAAGCAGGAAGGTTTCTAGCGTAAAGTAGTTCTTGCATTTCGTTGGAAAATTGTGGATGTCGGTCGACTTATGTGTGTGGATCTTTAGGTATTTCCATATTATTCTGAATTACAAAAAAACGGTTTTATATTATTAAGATTGTTATTCCAATTATTATTGACTAGTTAATAGGCTCAGTAATTAACTAGGAATATAAATGTAAAAATGACCAATCGTAAAAAGGTAGCATAGCGTCTTTGATTGTCTTTAATTGAACTTTGCAACGGTCATTTAAAATTAGGTCGTTGCACTCTCGTTAGCTTTATTTCCATAAAAGTCTGCTGCTCCTAAGTTTTGGGGCAGTAAGTCAACTCGAGTGGGATATTACTTCATTTGCAACTTTATGGCCGCGCATTTCCCTTCGGTCGCTGTACGCTCCGGTTCCTCTCTTGGTTATTTTATGAAAAAACTCTCAGGCAGTTTTCTTTAAATTATTATCCTGAGCCGGCACGGTCCTTTGTCGGAAACGTAGCTCGTAATCGAGTGATCCTGTTATGTTGGAATTAATTGAATTAATCTCGCTTCGATAAATAATTTAATAAACGCTATAGTTGTATTAGAAATAAAGAATATAAAATACGCCAGCAAAGTGAAAAAAGAGTGTTAGTGGTATGAACTTTGGCTCCACGCTGGGGCCTATGGTTCAAATCAATTGATCTTCACCCTCTGATTTTTTCAAATTACCTATGTTGGCATTAAGAAAATAAATTATCACATACTTTAACGGCGAAAGAAATGTTGTTTGTAATTTGTATACCTAAGAGATATTTGAAAAAAACTTTTTAAAGTTCTATCAATCATTCTTCTTCCGAGAAGAGACCCATGCCTAGCAGTGGAACAAAAATGGGTTAATAATAAATGTGATGATACCACAATAGTATATTATGAATCAAAACAGACTGAACTTCATCCTTTTAAATAATTCATTTATTTAAAACTCTGAATTTCGATCTTCAGCAAAACTATGAACTCCGAAATCATTAAAATCAAATTAAAATCAAATCCGATTGAAATAAAGAAATACATTATTTCATCGGAAAGGGTTTTATGCAATCCGAAGCCCTTAATTATTTAACTTATACCAACAAATGTTCGTTCCTAGAATAAGAAGAGTTAAGAGTTTTTGCGAAGCTTTTTTGGGCTTCTCAACTGATTATTCCAGTTTGTTTAGTTACTTAAGGTACATTTAAACAAAAGGTAAAGGTAATTCTTAGTAAGTGGAAGAATATTTTTATGAGGTTAGTGTTTATAGAGCATTGACTATATGTCTGGTACTTTGGTCACAATGTTTATCGTCCAGTCTCAGGATTAGTTTTTTCAGTCCGCTGGACACCGATTGAGGAGAAATACTTTTTTGTTCTTTATTTTGGGTGTATAGGTATTTATATGTATTCTAGTAATATAGTGCTGGAGTCTTTATGCTAACCTAATACCTACTTGTTGGATTTGTCTATAAATTAAACGTTGAGTAAATTTTGTAAAACACTATTTGTGTATCATATATTTCCAAAATATATTCACAAAAGTGCCCATCGTGCTCAATTCATTCTACTTGTGAGTGAATTTACACTGAAAAAATTCACAAATGTTTCAAAGCACACTAATTACTCCGGTGGAAGTAAAAACGATGAATCATTCCAAATAGCCGATCCAGCAGACAAACATTGCACAAGAAAATCAAAGTCCAGATTTCAAATTCCCAAGTTGGAAGTGAAACTTTTTTGCCGCCCCTGCGAAACGAATTGCCGTCTTCGAGTTTAATTTCGTAAAACTTAATTAATCCGTAAAGAGTTGAGATACTTGTTTAAGATAAGATACCCGAAGCAAAGGTAAACTTGAGCTAAACGAAACTAAGTACGACTGTTAAATTAAAATATAACGCCGTTTATCTTTGGAGTAACAGGTCCTGTTTTAAGAAAGTAGGTCTTCAAGGCTCTTCAGGTGAAAGATTGGATGGAAGGAATAAGGTAGCGTTTAATCTGCCTTATAATTGAAATGCATAGCTTTAACGGGTTATATCAATTAGACGTAAAGTCATGTAGTTGGGGAAATTTATTTACTAACTGTGGCGTCTGTTGTAGTCATATTAGGTATAAATATTTATTTGTATATATAGTTAGACTACATCGAAACAGCTCATATAAGTGTAATATTAATATACAGTAGCGTTTAACATATCATTTACAAATTCCAATAAGAAATAAATACTCGTAATGCAGTGGTTACATAGTCTTACATAAAAATTTAACATAAACCAACTTCAATAATAATAATAAGGCAAGTTTATACTGTTTTAAGATTTAGTAGTTTTAAGGTAGTTTACTACCTAAACTACCTTAAAACTGGGTAGAATATGGCTTCAAAACCAAGAGATATATAGGATGTGTTGACAATACTGAAATACTCAAAAGGCAGTAATTTCCGTTTTTAGCGAATACGGTGCTAATGATATTATGCAGTGGCATAATTAGGTGACGATCCCGGGATGAGCAAGGGAATGGCAGTATAATTAGGATTTTCGGTGGCAGTAAGTATGCTACTATAGATCTAAAGGTATACATATACTTTTCTTATTACCGATGAACTAAAGCTTATATTTCAGTATTATATATCGGTATCGTACTCGTAGTAACTTTATGAAGATGAGGTCGTATTTTTTATTTAACTTGGTCTTTGAAAGGGTTTTCTCTCTGCTGGTTATGGGTTTCTCTTCATGACTAGGGGAGGTCACGAGCATACTTGATCACGCAGCTAAACCACGTATTTGTGGTACTTATTTTATTAAACGCTTTCATTGGATAGGTGTGTGGTAGGATTACCCTATCAATAAACTTTATATATAATACTCGTAGTCGTGGAGGACCGCCACGGGTCCAGTTGGTGCGGATGGAACTTCATCCTTCGGCGAGTGGTGCGATGGAGGAATGGTGACGTAGGCACCAGGTGCTAGATGTAGATTGCTTATATAAACAGTTTTTTAATGAAACAGGAGGCAGTTAAGTATAGTATGGATCATTCCTGTGTTATCTTGATACTTAGATTATCATCTTAATGCACTCACACCTACACATGTATATAAATTATTGTTACCACTGATATCTACAACAAGCGAATATTGCAAAATTCCCTTTAAGGGTACCTTACCCTTCTACTTAACAAAATGCCCTATAATTTGAACGGCCTTTGTTTTTACAGCGACATCGCAATTACAGGGTGGCATAAATAAATTTGGGGACCCTCATTACTCTGGCTCATTCAGTTTGAAACTCTTGGCTTGAGCTCTCCTGGTGAAGATGATTATGACAGTTGATAGCAGTTTTGAATTTAATAAGGCTGCCGTTGTCTTCATCCTATACTTATAAAAAGGATGTGTGTTCAGAAAAGAGCATGGATATAGGGAAAAGTCAAATTTGCGTTAATCACTTGAGAAATAAATAAATACGTCAATATTTATTTATTTTCTTTATTATTTTGCATTTGAAGCAGTTTTTGGCATTGACTTAATTTGCAGTTTTTCATTGAGCTTACGGGATCTTTAAATTTTCGAAGATAATACATGCAGGTACTTAGATATTCCTACCTGAGGTCGGCCATAGATGCGCCGCTATCCCTGAGGACAAGCTGGAACGCCTCAAAAAAGTCTGTCTCCCTTACCACACCCTTCAAACCGGAACACAGCAGCGCCTAACACTGCTGTTATTAGGTAGAAATAGGTGTGGCGGTGGTGCCGCCGGAGTCGAACCACAAAGAGTTCTACCACCTTCAAATATAATATATATAGATATTATATATAATATAATATATATATGTCGTGGATATCGATATAGTTGTTTGATAAGATTGCTTATTTTATTATCTGTACCTCAGGTAGAACGCCGTGACATCACTTTAATATTTGTATTGTATTGTAACGTATTGTTTTAAAGTAAAACGTAAACCAAGAATGCCATTTGGATGAAACGGTTAAACATGAAGTGTAAAGTGACGGCATTAGGCGCGTTGCCAAAAGAACCGCGAACGACTAATGGACGGAAACTGTTTAATTGAGAATACTTACCAAAAACCTCACGCCTCTGAAAAATGTGGATGAATCAGAAGCATATTACTGAAGTGCTAATTAGCTCAGAACGCTTAGTAAGAGTTCTTAGGTTTTTACAAAAATGACTGTTTTTGTATTTGTTTACGTATTTGCCCATTGCCGCTGATTGGAAATGTATAGGCAAATACGTAAACAAATACGAAAAGCTGTCATTTTTGTAAAAACCATAAACTCATACTAAGGGTACAGTAGTATGAAAATGGCGACAAAACTTTAGGTTTTGGTTAACATTATTACGAGTAGAATTCGATCCTAGATTAATGATGTCGATTTTTTACATGAAGAATCCGAGATCCGAATCCTATAATTATACTGTGCTAGAATGTATTCTAGCTATAGCTAACGATATCTTGCTATAAATAACTTGTTAGACATTTTTCTACTTACATAATATTTGCAAATACATTTTTAGTAGTTCTTTATGATTTTTATGGATTCACAAATATTTCATGAATATCTAGATGAAAAACATTTAAATCTAAGCGTCGCAACTTTGACCTTTTAAATCTGAATGGGTCTGAATGTAGGTCGCATGATTGATGCATATTTCAAAAATACATCACTTATTTACTTTCAGAATATCCAAGCGGCATCATGGATTGAACAGTAGCCCTACCATGAGTTGGCATAGAAACGCCACTATAGAAATTGTAAATAGAAAACTATTGTCATTTTGCTAGTGAATAACATAACCACTATCGTTACGGTATTTCTTGACAACGTCTGTCAAATTAATGACTCATGGGACCGAATTTGTATGGCAATAGATCATAATGACATTCGCTAGCGATTTGATTTCGATAGGTTTTTACGTATCGAGTTACGCCACTACGGATTTTAGTTCTACGAGTAACTACCAGAGGCGCTGTACAATTTTTCATACATTTATTTTACGCAGTCGCTAGCGAGTAATACTTTTGTAAACTCATGGTAGTGCTACAGAATATCCAAGCGGCATCATGGATTGAACAGTTTAACATGAAGCGTAGTGGAGTGAAATGACATTAGGCGCTCTGCCAAAAGAATTGTGAACGAGCGGACGGATATTGTACCGATGAGACAGAGCTGAACGAAACCACAAAGATCCGAAAGATCCGAACAAATGGATAAATGATACGCGGATTGATCAAAAGAATGAGCATTGTGTTATTTTCTTATCGCTTTTCCGATGAAATTATACGGATAATTCAATCGCGGGATGATGGATGAGGTATTTTTTAGTTTAAACTTTTGTCGTGGATAAAGTTTATGTTAAATTAAACTTTGATTAATAATTTTCATTAAATTTTACTACATATTTACCTACGTTAGATAACATAGTAATTGGAATACAAACAAAAACTTACAATTTTCAAACGCCTCTTTAGTGTAAAAAAATAAAATAAAATTTTCATTCCTAATTTACTTTTATTGAATATCCAGTAACTTAAAGCAATTGTTTCATTTACTCGTATTTTTGTTTAATGAACAATATAATGTAACATATTGAGGATTTGTTGGAAAAACTTATTTATCATAAATAAATTCTAACCTCGTTAAGATTCTTAAAATTTAACTTTTACTTTTGATTCTTTGATCTATCGATGATTTTCATGCAAAACCAAATAAATTAATCACTTTATTTCAAAGTTTACCTTACTATACTATATATTGTACTATATTATAAAGTTCTGTATATTTATTAAGTACACAAGTGTGGACACAAGTGACTTTACAGTTCGGCAGTTTGTACATTCCGTCTTATGAATTTATGAAGCAATTATTAAGCTCTTCAAACTATAATAGTTGACTATTGTCTTTTGCCAAGAGACGAGAAACATCTGTTGTAATCATAGAGTAAGTAATAATATAGACTCCTCCATAAGACATTTTAATAAATTCGATGCTTTGTTAAAGCATGGTTACTAACATCTTAAGTAACATCTTAAGTATTTCTATTGTTGGGAATAGGCCCCCCTTGAGTATGAAGAGGGTTACCATAGTCACGTCTCCTTCTTGGTCTCATTTAGATGTTTCTTACGACCCCTATGAAAAAACAGCTGGCAAAGCTGCTGTTCTAGATCATTTACATTTTTCTGATATTAGACGGCGCCGACTATTGTTGATATTATTATGCAAATCGAATCAATCTGATTGAAACCTAAGCAAACAATACGCAAACAGAGGCTACATACCTGCGGTGATTCGCGTACTTCTTCGTAAGATTTCTCCTAGGAGTCTATCTGGTTACTACATCTGTGGTTGCAATATATCGTAACCTTTATTATCAAAGTTGGGAGGGTCCATGTTTGTCGTAAAATTTAATAGAAGCAACCTTACGCGAATTTATGCGGGCCCAATTATGACTTTGGCGCCGGCTTCGCCAAAACACTGAATATTAGAAATTTTGGGAATAAAAAATAAGACATAAACATCTGAGTTTTCACTTCAGCGAATTCAGCTTATAAAATGTTTTTTTCGACATATAATAAAAAGGTTTTTAACTTGATCTATTTTTTTTGGTTTATACAATCAATGGTTAAGTGATAAGTATACTATATTATGATTTTGTTACAGGTAGTTATTTCGTAGGTTCTGGTAGATGCTTTTCCAATTTAGTCAAGTTAAATGTCTGATATCTATCGTGAAAGCTCCATAAAAGCGCTACCTTAAACAATACCGTAGTATTTTTTAAATAAATATTTGAAAAAAAAAACAAACGTGCAGTCCACCTGCCATGTACATAGCAGGTTTACTCCTCAAATATAAGTTTCCAAAAAATACATTACATAGATATTTTGACATGACAGACAGACAACAGAGTTACGTCTACTTATGTATATGGTAATAACATAAAAACATTTTTACGTACTCCTTGTTCAGAATACAGGAAGCTAATAGTGCACTTTGAGTTCTGAGTGTTGATGCAGATGCAGTTGATGGGGTTATTTCAGAATGACTGTTCGTTAAAGTTACGTTGAAGTATATAAAAATAATAAAATAAAAGTTTGTTACAGTTACGAAGAGTTTTTAGTACATTTGGAGCAAATAAACTGATGATAGTAGGTACTAAAATAATATATCATGTCGTGAATATAAATGTAACATTGTCAGGTAAATATTATGCAAATGTTGTGGGTAACATCTATGTATACATGAGCTTAATCGGCTAAAAATAACTTATTGAAATACCGTATAAATCAAATAATTAAATTCCGTACTACTATGAGATATTTAACTCTAGTTATTTAAAAGTAAAATATTTTGTATTTGTTATTATAGCAAGCGTAGAAGAACTTCTTTGTAAAACTTTTAAGTTTATGCAGATTCAATATATATACAATGAACACGGAACTATACATTTTTTATAATACCTGATGGTAAGTGGCTACTGTCACCTAATGGACATCTGTAATCAACACCAGATAGGATTAGACATTCCAACCAGAGGTTGGTCACAGATGCGCCGCCACCCCTGAGGACTAAGCTGGTCGCCTCGGAAAAGTATGCCTCCCTTACCACACCCTTCAAACCAGAACACAGCAGCGCTTAATACTGCTGTTATGAGGCAGAAATAGGCGTGGCGGTGGTGCCGCCGGAGTCGAACAACCAAGAGTTCTACTACCTTCAAATATTGTAAATGTATTAAGTCACAGCTACTAAACTGTAGTAAATGTTGAAATTCCAACAGAAGTGAATAGCTTTCCCAAAAATAAAACCGGCAAATAAAGTGTAATACGAGTGAGCGGTAGTTTTGCATATTTTATCCAAAGGAACAACCACTCGCCGAGATGGATTGTCACTCCGTGGATTGTTTCAGCCGTCACAGCGGAAACGAGCAGTCTACGTCATTATTCTTTAACAACATTATATTGTTTTGTTTGTTTATGTGCAACTTCTTGAAGTTTTAATATATTAGGTCAGTTCGTAATGTTTTCTGTTACCTAAAAATATTGACAGTGTTTAATGTTGAGTCATAATGAAAATAATAACAATTTGTTGTAATAATTACAAAGTTATGTTATAAAAATATTTCATGCCATTTTCATAGGCACAATTGAGTGATGGTGGATTTAGTTAAACATTATATGTTATATTTTTTTAATATATTTAAGCATGGTAATTTTGAATATGTTTATATTACGTTAAAACTATATTTCCTCTTGGTTTCCTCACAATATTCTAAAACTTATTGTGTTATCCATATTTGAAACAATGTCTTATTACTTTAACTGGCCTAGAATATATCTTGTAGAGCTCATAAAATATCATAAAAAAAATTCAAATAATATAGCTATAAAGTTACTGATTATAAAATTTAACATGCCACGTTACATACAACTAAGTAATCAATTTATTTAAACTATCGCACAACATCTCACTTACAACATAATACTTCAAAATTACTTAAACATAACTTAAATTAGGAAGTTCGTAAGTTACCAACATATCCCAGTTGATGCAAGCACAAAGAGATGAAGTTGTTTACCATATGTTAATTAAATACTCTCCAAGGGATTAGCTAATGGAATTTTGGAATATTCACCTCCGTAGCTCCAGGCGTCAGGAGAATAAATAGAATAGTTGCCAAATACTTGTTTACTTGACGTCAATGAGATCCTACGATCGCTCCGATATCAGTATAGATTGATTAATAATTATGACTTACTAATTTACTATTGATACGAGTATATCGCCAGGAAAACTCCACGTCTTAGAGTTCTTTAAAGTTCTTATTTAAAGTGAAGTGTACCAATTCGCACTTGGCTAGCACGGTGGGTAAGCTATAACCCCTTTCACCCCGAGAGGAGTCCCGTGTCCAGTAGGAAAATAATGAACTGACGTTTACTTTATTATTTGCGATTATATTCTTATAGATAAAGCGATCACAAAAGTTAATGTTTTGATATTAGTGCCATATATTAAAATCGTATCTTTAAGTATTTTGTGGTACGGAGGTGGAACACTTTTACGCATATGTAAATACCTGAAGTTGTACTTAACTGTATGGTAACATCGTTGAATTCATACAAATGTTTTGTATCCATTGAGCACTTTAAAAATATCTAGATAACAGAGCATTCATACTGAGGAAAATCGTACGATATTATTTATATCTAAGATCTTAGATACATAACCATTCGTGAAACGGATCCATTACGGCACGTGGGCGCGTCTCCTTCGAAACATCATTGTAATATTTTTCCAACAATAGCCGTCACCGAGTTTATGTTTTCGGGTTCCACTCTTTGCTTTCAATTCCATAATTGGAGCGTATAATTTACCGGCACCTAAACAGAAATTTAAAGGGAAAGAGCGGAGAACTTTTAGAATTCTTTTTTTTTATAATATAGGAGTAGCAGACGAGCATGCAGTCCACTGATGATAAGTGGCTACAGCCGCCCATGGGCACCAGTTATCAACCCCAGATATGATTAGATATTCCTACTTGAAGTCAGTGAAGTCTTGAAGCCCCAGACGCGTCGCTGCCCCTGAGGATATAGCTGAAATGACTCGGAAAAGTATGTCTCCCTTACCACACACTTCAAACCAGAACACAGCAGCGCTTCACACTGCTGTTATGAGGCAGAAATAGGTGTGGCGCTGGGGCCGCTGAAGTTGAACCACAATAGTTTCTACCACCTTCAAACTGGGGTTCCACTCTTTGCTTTCAATTTTATAATTGGAGCGTATAATTTACCGACACCTAAACAGAAATTCAAAGGGAAGGAGCTGAGAACTTTTACAATTTTCGCGCAGTAGCCGTCCTTATTCTTTAATCTAATAATAAGTTTTTAATTGAAATGCACAACAGTCGGATCTTTTCAATTTGTGTCCAATAATAGGAGAGAATATTTCATCGTTCGCTTAAGGAGATCTAATTGAGTTACGGCGTTCGGAGCTCGTTTGCATGACTTAGCATTTTTAAACAGAATCGAGACGAGTTAGCAGCAAATTCTTGACAATTTGATGTGATGTAATGCTCGTTCCCTGAGGCTAATGAACTGAGAAGATCAAAAAAATTGGCTTCAGGTTTTGACTACTCTATTGTTATTTGTTGAAACGCTTTCGATACTCACGATTCTTTGTCGTGAGTACCAAGACACACACAACACACAAAAAGACCAATACACAAACACCCAGACCTAGAAAAGATATCCAAATTTATCATTTAGATGTCTGTCTGTCCGTGGTTTTTTTTTTTTATAATACAGGAGTAGCGGACGAGCATACAGTCCACCTGATGGTAAGTGGCTACTGCCACCCATGGACATCTGTAATCAACCCCAGATAGGATTAGATATTCCTACCTGAGGTCACCCACAGATGCGCCGCTACCCCTGAGGACTAAGCTGGAACGCCTCGGAAAAGTCTATCTCCCTTACCACACCCTTCAAACCGGAACACAGCAGCGCCTAACACTGCAGTTATTAGGTAGAAATAGGTGTGGCGGTGGTGCCGCCGGAGTCGAACCACAAAGGGTTCTACCACCTTCGTCTATCTCTAGTAATTAGAAATTAATTATCATTGGCCTTGATTACCTTCTAAGCCAATGTATTTTAGCTTGGTAGGTTGCCTTGAAGGACGATGTAAGGCCTATTTACATAATGTGTTCAAACTTTACCACGAAGGGGGCAACGCATATGTGATGGATTCTATATAGGTATTCTTCGAAGTAAGGTTATAGGTACATCCTAGTACGCTTTCATGTGGAGTGTAAAAACGTTTAGTTAAAAAAATAATTATCATCCCTTTAAAACGGGTAAATTATCTCATATACTTTTGCTCTTTACCCGAACAAACAAATATGCAGATGTCTGATCCGATTTGCAATGGTTTAATTTTTTCTGTATTTTTGTATTTTTTTGGAATTTAGCGTACACGATCGCGTATTTAATAGCCTGCCACAAACAGTGGCTGCCAACATGTTACGTAGAACGAATGTAGCCTTAGGGTAGTTTCAATAAAGTAATACAAATACGCCAGTTCGACCTAAAGGCTGCTTATAATGAAAATATCGATATCATATTCGGCCGTTCTATTAATATAGTTTGTTTTTGTGAAATGGATAGCAGATGGTCATATAGATTACCTGAAATTAATATGTTTAATCAGTGGCCAATAAATAGACACATATTTATGATACTCTTCAAGGGTATTATAGATATGTGGGTATTTGTGGGAGCCAAGTTGTTTTTTGAGACAAGAGAGTTTATAATTTTAGATCTAAAAATAAAAACGCAAAATGAAAAGTGGTAGAGCCGGTATGGTGTGACTTGTGAGGTGCCACCATTACACCTTACCCGTTATCATACGTACCCATTTCTAACATGAAACGAAATGCACTTCATCATATGAGGTGACGTAAGGATATGTTCTTCAGATAGAACGTGTTCAAATGTTCATGAGCGGTAATACTACAATCCACTGGAAAGCAAGCCCGTTTGCTACTCCAAATATAAAAAAATTGTGTTCATTTTTACTTCTTTTCGACTTTGTTCCAAGTTTCCTTTAAGTATTGGCAGCGTGTAATGTCCGGTGACGGCAATGGCAGTTTCGAATGCGAAGTTCGATATTTGAATTTCAAAATATCTGTACAGCGGGCATTCGAGGAATATCTTCACGATTCATTTCTCGAGACTCGAATAAAACAAGTTGAACGTTGGTTCGACGCATGAATGTCAAATTCACTTACAGTTTACATTCTTAAAGTTTTCGTTGTTATTGTTTATGATGTATATTGCGTTAACCATAACGTCTACATAATTCTTTGTAAAAGACAGATTAGTAAAGATACTTTGCCGCCTTAAAATTGAATGAAGCCACAGACGGCTTATTTCAGTAAGTTCTTTTTTTGAATTCTTGACAAATAAAAACATTTTCAGAGAAAATTTACGAATAAATAACTAATACTGCGTAATTTATGTAATAAATAAATAATTATTTCAAATAATTTAGGGACACGGAAACGTGGCAAAACTTTTTTACGCAACTATTTCAATTCTCAAAACTGGGTGCATTTTCTTGTTAGCAGTGAGTAATATTTACTAATCTATGGTAAAAGATTAAATTCATATTATGTTGGGACATTTTTAAGATTACGTGCGGAAGCCTATTTTTTAGGACTATTGTATTTTATTTGTCTATTATTTCTATAAAACTGGTAAATAATTAAATGGAAATATGTTATTATGTTTATGTGTGTGTAAAGCAAATAGATTAAATAAAAATAAATATAGTGCTAAGAATAACTCATAATCAAGATTTTCATACTTTTAACCCGTTTCCCATTACCACCTTCTCGGTTTTGTCAGTTGCTATGTATTTCGGTTTGACTTACTACCTATTGGTAATAAACCGTAGGGGACATATTTCTTCCTTATTTATTATATATTTATTTAAAATAATTCGTTACGAAACATTATACATAATATCCACTCCAATCCCTAGTTACAGCGCAGCAAACATTTTGAGTATCAAAACTATTTCCATTCTATTTCGTAAATACTCTCATAGTTTCATGTACAAATTCCCCTAAACGTGAAGAGGGATTTGTTTGTTAAAATTTTATTACCAATAAAGTAGAAATAGTTCAGGTATGCTCCCGAAAAACATTCTACAAATTAGAGGTAATAAAGTTTGTCGAATCCAATATTCGTATCAACCTCGGAACTACGAATGGTACACTTCAAAAATGCTTTCGTATTTATCTCTTTTCGAAGCATAAAAATATATTTTCGTTTATTTATATTTATTTAGGTTTGTTTGGTATTGTCCTTATTTATTCGTCTTGTACACATAAAAGATCATAGCTGTATAAACAGTACTTTTATGTTTGTTAAATATACAAGCATAAAAGAATTATTCGTTTCATTACACAAGGTCTTGTTTCTACGAGTATGTCCAATGTTTGGGATAAGAATTTCGAACATTTATCTTCAGTGTATCAAAAATATTAAGTTGGGTTGCCCGTGGCCGTTTTACATAATTATATTATGATACGTTATTTGTTCAAGTTTACAGTAAGAAGTTTACAGTTCAAGTTTACAGTAGTTAAGAGTATAAAATCGCGTAGCTTAGTTGTACATTCAAACCTTATTCTACAGTGCTACGTTATGCTACAGGGTGCTACGCCATGCTACGATAAATTACGAGTCTTACAATTCGTTAACTGATTTGTAGCATTACTACGCTACGTCTCTACGTTTTAAAATTCGTAACTTAACGGGTTGTATAATACGGTTCTTTAAATACTTTACCCTTACTATGAGTTTTTAAGCTTTTACAGAAATGACTGTTTTGGTATTTGTTTACGTATTTGCCCATACATTTCCAATCAGCGCCCCTAGCGGATTGTATCAGAACTGATTGGAAATATGGATATGGGAAATACGTAATCTTACACTAAGGTACAGGTACAGGTTATTCGAAATATGAAATGTGTTGGAGACAACGAATTAATCGTGATTGAGTGATACATACATGAATAAATTTTGACATCTTAGTGATAATCACAATATTATTTTTAACTACGCGTACCAAATGGTCGATACTAATTATTGTCAAATTGCTAATGTACCAATTAATATCAAGGAATGTGTTAACGTGCCGTTTTTTATCGAGGTACCAGTTTTCTAGTTAAGAACTAAGGTCCGCTACTAACTAAGCTGATAGTAATACCAGCTTGATTAAGTTGTTTGATTTTCCGTATAACATGAAAACTAGGGTACATACCAATTGTCCCTGTAGTTCTGGGACCAGAATAGGGCTACGGTATCCCCTGCCTGTCGAAGAGGTGACTAAAAGGGGGCTTCAGGGGTTGCAGACGGCAAGAGTGGGAGCTCGAACCGCCCGGCCAGCGACCCCGGTATGTGTGGTCGCTTACCGTCGTGCACACCAGACGACGTGTGTGGAGGGGTTTTAGTGCAGTAAGAGTCCCACATAACTCTGTGTCGTTCCCACGGCACCGGGTACCTTTTGAAGGTTTTCCCGTTAAGATACAAAAAATTAGGTTACATACCGATATCAGCAGCCGCGTGTAGCAAGTCAGCCAGCAGCTCAGGCTCGTGGCAGGCTATGGCGAGCCGCTCGTCCAGCTCAGCGGGCGTGGCTTCCCGCAGCTGCAGCGCCACGCCCTCGCCGCCGACCGCCGCGCTGTACATCAGCACGGCGCGCGGCGAGAACGTCGGCAGCGGCAGCCGCGTTGTTGCTACCTGTGGAAAGAAATAGCACTGAGTTATGCGGTCCTGGTACATTTTATGTCTAGCTCTGACGCATATTACTAAGGGTCTTTAAGCGCCCTTTTACAATTGTCAGTGAAATTGGGCGATTGTTGCCAACGGTCGCCACTTGTCGTCTCCCGTCACCACCTATCCGATTGATGATAGATAGGCGCCAATAGTAGATGACAGATAATGGAAAATGGCGGTGACAGTCGTCGATATGAACTGTCGCTCACGTATTAGCTCACAGTGTTAACTACACGCTTGTGACTACGATCTATGGTTTACTAAAGATTTCAAATCAAAACACGGTATTCGCACATATTTATAACAGAAATATGGTTTGAGTCAATTGGAGACAGTATTTTCTTCTACAATGGCTACAGTCACCAAATGACAAAAACCCGCATCCCTATGCTACGCATGAAAAATGTTGTTCCCAAATCAAATTAGCTAAAAAGAAAATCGGTCGTTCATAAATTCGCTAATTCGTACATCGCTTCAAAACCCCCTCATACAAATTAATTCTGACCGATTTCATGGAGCCTCAAAACGGAACACGCCAAATGAAATCCTTTGAAGTACTGGGATCCGACACACGATGTATTGCTCTTGAACCATTTGCGACAAACCTCAAAAGTAGGTCAATTATACGCAACGCAAGTAGCTACCATCGCAGTATTATATTGGTTGTATAATATTGCGATGGTAGCTACTTGACGCCTGTACCCTTACCAGGAGTTTTTACGTTTCGACAAATATGACTGTTTAGGTATTTGTTTACGTATTGGCCCATACGATTTCCTAGTTCTGACACAATCTGCTAGGGCGCTGATTGGAATTTGTATGGGCAAATACCAAAACAGTCATATTTGTCGAAACGTAAAAACTCCTGGCAAGGGTACTGTATTAGTATTGCGTATCGTAAACACATTTATTTGTGGAATGTATTTTAATGTAAAAGAATAATTTGATTTACAATACATTTTAAAATTGTTGTTAATATTAAAATAGGACATATGAATATAACCTATATTTTTTGTGTTTTTTTAATCCTAATTAAGACGTGTAGACTTTAATTAAGGAATTATCGTTGCAAAAGAACATCATAGGCCTCACGAAAGCACTCATTTGAAAGTTTTAAAACAGTTCTACTTCACCTTTTTAATTCTTTTTAATTAACTTCATGTCATGATATTCCAAGAATGTGTGAGGACGTTGTTTTTTCGAATAACTCAATTAATAGCTATAGCCTAATTCGAGCTTCATTACAAATTTGTACCAATATTACCAATATATAGTTTCAATTATACTTATTTATATGTATTTTAGATATACACGAGTATAGACTATTCGACGTCATATCGTAGCACCTTGCTCTGTAGTGTCGTGGAAATTTACGACATGCATTATAAAAATCATGACGATATCGACGTGACTTCATGTTAGAAATCATGACAGAAATGACATAAGGAAAAGAATACTCAAATTTGTAATGCATTATTAAATGTTCACGATGTCGTGATGTATTACGATGCACGTCGTTTATTTCCACGACCCGACATCATCACGTGATACGACGCCACATTACGGTGCGACACCGTGTCACGCGTGTGTATTATCCCTTAAGGCTATTATGTCGTTACTTTATCATGTGAATATTCATTATATAAGCACATAATTGAAGGCTACGACTTCGCGAGGCGACGGCGTTTCGAAGATGAATACGGTAGGCGTGTTTCATAGTTTATTATTTCATGTTTGTTATATACTCGTAACTTTGCCTGTAACTATATTAAAGTAGCTGTCTTGTCTGTTATTCCGAAATACACCAGGTAAACTCTGGTTTCGTAAACTCCTATGCTTCTCATGAAAAATTAAAAATCCACAGCCCGTTTCAAAACTTATTTTCATTTCGTATTGTAAGAACTATGAGATAAATCGTGTCTTTAAACCATAATATTTTATTTAAGTGTATTTTTATTTGGGATTGTGTATTTTAGAATGAAGTAAATTTATAAATATTTAAAAGAATAATTATTATTTCACACGGCATTTCCGGTATTATAAAAACAAATTGTTAAAACGGTAAGATAAATTGTATAATTAACATATAATATTTTAATAGTGTATTTTTATTTGTGACTAGCAGAACCCGCGGCTTCGCCCGCGTAAAAGAATATGATATGACATACAAACAACTGTAATCGTAAATTTGTACCTTTAACAATTTTAACAATAAAGTAGCATTAATATTTAATTAATAAAAGCTTTTTTTTTCGTCACTGTGTACCTAAATTGGTCAAGCTTTCTTCAGAAACATACACTAAAACTCTAATTAGTGGACTGTAATGAAACTTTATTTAAAATATAAGTTTCATGTAGGATATAATATTTATTATTTACACTATTCCATAGGAACCGTCCATCTATGGGGCCTTACATACAGTGGTTCTTTCCAGGATCTCTGACTGGGCGATTAGAGCTCTCATTCTTACCACCCGCAACTCCAGAAGTCCCCCTTTAGTCTCGTACGACAGGCAGGGGATACTGTAGCCCTGTTCTAGCTCAAAATTTTCATCCAAGATCTATGTATCTATCACATCACCATCACTAATCCACGCATAGCCACAACCATACCCCACGGCAGGACAAAATGTTGGCACATAGTGTGTCCAAAGTAGTTGCGACGTATCTAATCAGTATACCAAAATGTAGGCCAATTTGAATAAACTTACGCATTATCATATATAAAATTTGCACCCGTCCACGTGGTCGTGCATTTGTCTGAATAGACGTTATCTGAAATTTCACGTTTCAAAGTTCGAACCTAGAACCTAGAACACTTCCTTTACCTCCTTAGTAGAATTTCAAAAACATCCTATGTACATATGCATCAATAAATACTTTATCAGCAAATTTCTGGAAGCTAATATTCAACACCAGCGGTTGGCAACCCGACACCCACGGGTGGTGTGTTTCCCGCGACTTTCCCTTGGGGCCCGCGGGTCTGTGCGTTACTAATAATTGACCAAGTGCAAGTCAAACCCGCACCTGGAGTATTCAGTACAACCAAAATTTTCATTTTTTTAAATTTCTAGCATTTAATATTGCAACAGCCATTAAAGTACACACATTGTGAAAATTTGACCTCTACCTCTACCTCTAACGGTTCAAAAGTTAGTTGGAAAAATAACGAATAGCAGTTTGTTGTATGGGGTCCCCTTTTTGTTTTCAACTTTTTTTTATTTTTGTTTTTTTATTTTTTTTTTGCATTTGTTGTTATAGCAGCCACCGTTATGCAACCTCTGTAAAAATTTCACATGTCTATCTATTACGGTTCCAGAGATAGAGCCCTGTGACACACGGACAGACGGACAGACAGCGAAGTCTTAGTAATAGGGTTCCGTTTTTATCCACTTCAGCACGCGCAATACATTGCCATGTTAAAAAAATATGTTACTACGGCCCGTGGAATTTCGCCCTACATTAAACTTCTCTGCACTCTTTTCTTTTTCCAGACACGCCAAAGGAAGTAACTTCAATAACGGTTTTTAAAGAAACTTTCTTTACTTATAGCACCCTAATGGGGTTGATTGTTGAGCTGCTAAAAATGCTGAAACAGATGTGTAAACAGAATGGCATGATGCATACACCCTTTTATAGCCGTCTTAAGGGTTGATCTAAAAAAACAGTGACTCAGATGCTTCATTAAGTCCAATGATAGTTTTTCTTTATGGTTGCTATTTAACGACCTCAAAGGTTGATTTGGTGTGTGCAAATGGAAAAATAGTGATATATTATTTACAACCAGAAAGCAAAATAACAATTTTCATAGACTTTGCTTCAAAATCTGCGGACTTCTAAACGAAGTTTCTACCCCTATTATACCCTCATAAGGGTAGATTTGCCATAAATGGTGTTAAAAAAGTTCTATCATTCCTAACCAATTACATTTTTTACAGTCCTTGATTCCAAATAAACGGTTTTTAAAATAAAATTCCATCTCCTATTAAATAACCTTAAAGGTTGATATTCCAAAAACTGTTTTATAGGTGTCCTATTATTTTCAATCAGAAAGCCAAATAACAATTTTCATAGACTTTGCTTAAAAAGCTGCGGACTTCTAAACGAAGTTTCCACCCCTATTTTACCTTCTTAAGAGTAGATTTGCCATAAAGGGTCTTAAATAAGCTCTATTATTTCGAACCAGAACGCTAAATGCTGCTTTTACAATCCTTGTTTCCAAATTAACGGAATTTAAAATAAAGTTCTATTTTCTATTAATCGAACTTAAGGGTTGATTTTGCAAAAACGGCAAAATAGGTGTTCTATTATTTACAATCAGTAAGCTTAATACCAATTTTCATAGACTTTGTTTCAAAATCTGCGGACTTCCCAACAAACTTTCAACCCCTATTTTACCCTCTTAAGGGTAGATTTTCCATAAATGGTGTTAAAAAGTTCTATTATTTCCAACAGGAAAGCCAAATGCAAATTTTTATAGACCTTGCTTCCGAATTAACGGAGTTTGAAATAAATTTCCAACCCCCATTTAACGACCTTAAGGGATGATTTTCCAAAAACAATGAAATAAGTGATTAATTATTTTCTATCGTAAACCCAAATACCGATTTTTATACAGTTTACATCAAAACTGGGGGACTCTCATACAAACCTACAACCCGTATTTAACCCAAATAAGGGTTGATTTTCCAAAAATGATAGAATTAAAGTTCAATTATATCTTACCAGTGAGGCAATGGCTAACTTTCATAGTGCTGGCTTTCAAATCGGAATTTTTTAAAATAAGCTGTCAACCCTTATTTTACCAACTTAAGGGTTGATTTTCCAAAAATGGTGAAATAGGTGTTTAATTATTTTCTATCGAAAACCCAAATACCGAATTTCATACAGTTTACATCAAAACTGGGGGACTTTCATACAAACTAACAACCCTTATTTAACCCATATAAGGTTTGATTTTCCCAAAAACGCTAGAATTAAAGTTCCAATATATCTAATCAGTAAGGCAATGACTAACTTTCGTAGTGCTGGCTTTCAAATTGGCAAATTCTAAAATAAGCTGTCAATCCTTATTGTACCAACTTAAGGGTTGATTTTCCAAAAACCATGAAATAGGTGTTTAATTATTTTCTACCAAAAAGCTAAATACAAATTTTCATAGAGATTAGATCAAAACTGGGGGATTTTCATACAAACTTACAACCCTTATTTAACCCATATAAGGGTTGATTTTCCATAAACCGTAGAATTAAAGTTCCACTACATCTAACCAGTAGAGCAATGGCTAACTTTCATATAGCTGGCTTTCAAATTGGCAAATTTTATAATAAGCTGTCAACCCTTATTTTACCAACTTAAGGGTTGATTTTCCAAAAATGGTGAAATATGTATTTAATTATTTTTAATCGAAACCCCAAATACCGATTTTCATAGAGTTCACATCAAAACTGGGGGAATTCCATACAAACTTACAACCCTTATTTAACCCACATAGGGGTTGATTTTACAAAAACGGTAGAACTAAAATTCTATTATATCTAACCAGTAAAGCAATGGCTAACTTTCATAGTGCTGGCTTTCAAAATGGCAAAATTTAAAATAAGCTGTCAACCCCTATTTAACCACCTTTAGGGTTGATTTTGAAAAAACCCTTAGATTAGATTTTTATTACTTTAAATCAGAAAGCTAAATACCAATTTTCATCCAGTTTGCTTTAAAACTGACGGACTTTCATATTAACTTTCAACCCCCATTTAACCCCCTTAATGGTGGAATATCAAAAAATCCGTTCTTAGTGCGCATCTACATTATAAAATGAAGCTATATTCCAAATTTCATGATTGTAGCTTCAGTAGTTTCGGCAAAACCTTGATTAATACGTTTCGAACGTGAGTATCTTTTCGCTTTTATATATATAGATTATTGTATTGCCAAATTAAAGTAATTTATAAACAATTAAAAGAATAATTACTATCGCTCACGCCATTTCCGGTATAATAAAAGCAGTTCCTTTTCTTTAATTTTTCTGTTCCGGTCACAAGGGTAGTTGGGAGGTGGCGAGTGCAAAAAGTGGTATTCGACTTTTAGTTCTGAGCGCGAACGGTCGTAATTGTGTGTGCTAGTGTAATTGGTTGGAATTTGTAAAAGAAGCAAATAAATTATTATTAAAGGTGAAGAGAGTGTTATTATTTCAACGTCTAACAGTATGATTTTCGGATTACATTTGGCTGGATAATTTTGTTATGAATATATGACTAAAGTCATCGAGCATGCAGTCAAGCCAATGCTTGCCAAATGCCCAAAAGGCCGCCTATGGGCAACTGCAACTAACTCCATATATAATAGAATGTTTACCTGATGCCGGTCGCCATACCCACTCTTGAGGACTAAGATGACGTAAGTGAGTCGATATGTATTCAATTAAAAAAAACATGCTATGCGATGGTGCTTTCGATTTAGGGCAACTAAAAGAGGTGACATAATATGGTATCGAAAATATTAAGCGTTCCTGCAAACAAACCTGAAAAAAACGGTGTACATAAATTCGAAAAAAAAAGAACAAATCCGCGGCTACAATCTTGTTTAAAACAATACAAATGCACACCAAATATTGTACCTTAATAGCCCCACGTTACGACATTTCATTACCACGAGGTGGGGGCTTTAATCGCGTTATAATGTACAACGTCGTTACGGCACGGAACAATACCCGATAATTACTGGCAACTATTTACGCCACATCTGCGTTGTCGTTGTCGCTTTTGTGTGATAAATAAGTTATGTACGTACGTGGATTGTATCGAACGTATTCGCAAGACGGAGTTGTTTATTTTATCCAAAAACACAAGGAATCGGTGATATTTTTTTAACCCGAAAATAAGTTTCTTTATAAAATTACCGGATAATTACTGAGATCTATTCATGCCACATCTGCGTTGTAGTTGTCGCTTTTGTGTGATAAATAACTTATGTACATACGTGAAGTAGTTGTTAATTTTATTGATAAACAAAAATAATCGGCGATATTTTAAAGATATACTTTAACCGTAAAAATACGGTCGATTATTGCAATTGCCAGTTATCATGTATATGTTTATACTCGATAATTACTGGCAACTATTTACGCCACATCTGCGTTGTCGTTGTTGCTTTTGTGTGATAAAAAAGTTGTTTACGTACGTGGAACGTATGGAACTTATTCACAAGACGGAGTTGTTTATTTTATTCAAAAACACAAAGAATCGGCGATAGTTTATTGATATTTTTACTGTGAAAATATGTTTAACACATAAGTTGTAATATATATTTGATAATTACTGGAAACTATTTACGTCACATCTGCGTTGTCGTTGTCGCTTTTGTGTGATAAATAAGTTATGTACGTACGTGGTATATCAAACTTATTCAGAAGACGTAGAAGTTGTTTGTTTTATCCGTAAACGCAAAGATTTGGCAGTAGTTAAATGTTTTTTTAGCCGCCAATGTACATATGTTTGTTCATAATATGTATCTGATAATTACTGGCAACTATTTACACCACATCTGCGTTGTTGTTGCCGCTTTTGTGTGATAAATAAGTTATGTACGTACGTGGTATATCTAACTTATTCAGAAGACGTAGAAGTTGTTTGTTTTATCCGTAAATGCAAAGATTTGGCAGTAGTTAAATGATTTTTAGCCGAAAATGTATGTTTGTTCATAATATGTATCTGATAATTACTGGCAACTATTTACACAACATCTGCGTTGTCGTTGTCGCTTTTGTGTGATAAATAGGTTATGTACGTAGGTATCGAAACTATTCAGAAGATGTAGGAAACAATATTGAATAGACGCGATAGGTAGCAACCTATAAGGACAGACTCTGTTTGCCTTGTATAAAAGTCACTTTATTAATCTTATTGCAGCGGACGCATACATGCAATACTGATGTTAGTGGACAGGAATAGCTGCGGCGGTGCTGCCTCGAACCACAAAAACTTTTATCCTTTTATATTATTTATTTATTTATATTATTTATTACATATTATTTTTATGAAGATTTTTTTAAATTTTGAAATTATACACGAACATTTTCATTGTATCTGTTTATTCAAATGATATATAAAACAAACTATGTAACTATGTAAAAGGGTAATTGTATGTAAAGGGTAGATTTGGATTCTTGTAAAACCTACTCGTAACATAGTGTGTTACTAAGAATAATATTTTAGAAAAACAAGTTTATTATTTCGGAGACTTGAAGGCTTATCCTTGAAATACCAAGCGTCGTTTGTGAGAGAAAAATCTGAAATGCTAATCATGCTGTTCAAATTACTGCGATGCTCATCTTGTTTTTGTAATGGCTGAATTTTTGTTCAAAGGCACGCAAATATTAGAAAAAGTATGAAACAAGTGACTTTGCGTAATTTACATTTTTAAGAAAACTAGTTGTTTTATGTTTTTCTTAGAAAAAGGTTTTTCTTGCGATGTCGTCTGTAGCTTACTTCGTACATGCTCCTCATCATATTTTAAAATATATATTCTTAATAATGTCTGTTGTATATTTTCGAATAGTTCTTTGAATTTTTCTTATAGTATCAGATAATCTACTTTTTGGCAAAAAAATAAATAATTATAGATGCTTTACAAGCACGTTAAGCAGGAATCGAACCCGAAACCCTGTGTGTATCGATGGAACCGTGAGCGAAGCACCACGCGGATCGTTCAATTAAATAATGAATAACATGATCAATATGCTTCATTATAGATAGTCTGTACAACGATCTACATACGGTAAACAAAGCGTCTTACACAAAACCCAGGAGCCATCTCGTACCTATAAATCAAATGCTGCTATTATACCTTTGATTAATTACCTCCGATATATATTACTATGGCGCTTACTTTTATGCTCCCTTCGAATCGGCGACACGCTAAAATCATATATTACCGAACTATTGTGCATATAGAAAATATTATAAATAAAATGTCCTGTGGCTCAATTCATGAGGTGTCATTTATAATTACAATAGTTCCTAAAAATTTAGGCTTCTAGCTTTACCTAGAACGAAATTGGAGGGGGTCGAAAATGGCCTGAATTGCTTCGAGAAAAGAATGCTACGGCCGTGCTGCTTTTTTATTTTTTTTGTTCGACTTGCGGAGGCACTGCCATGCCTCCAGATTAGTTTTGTTTGCAAGCCTTGTAAAGATTACAGCAAACGTATGAAACTTTTAAATACGATTGCAGTGAGTACAAATTACGAGTACAATTATTTAAATACAATTGCATACAATGATACAGTTAATAATTTGTAGATTGGTTGCTTTATAAATTATAAACTGTCATCAAAATATTATTATTTAGCAAGCATATAATTTTGAGGTCTCTTATTTGAATCCTGGTAATTTCATGAATTCATGACTTCTTTAAACACAATAATTTTCAAAAACAGATGACCTCTGGTGGTAAACCAGTTCATGCTTCGAAATTGTAAGACCCAATTAAATGCCTAAACGTTAAACCTTGTCCGAGGCCTTTGACTTTATACTAGATAAGCCGGCTATTAACCTATACCTTCACTAATTAGTAAACAATGTAGATCTTATAATCTCACTTAGCGGATATTGCTGACTTTAGTAGTATTATTATATTTTTATATAATAGAAGAACAAAAGAGCAGATCTTTACCTTCTACCATATCTAAATATATATAACTCAAAGTTGATTGACTGACATAGTGATCTATCAACGCACAGCCCAAACCACTGGACGGATCGGGCTGAAATTTGGCATGCAGGTAGATGTTATGACGTAGGCATCCGCTAAGAAAGGATTTTGATCAATTCTACTCCCAAGGGGATAAAAAAGGGGATGAAATTACTACGAAACGCGAGCGAAGCCGCGGGCAAAAGCTCGTTGTATAATAAGTGGCAACTGCGACACACGTCTATATTTGACTCTAGTTAGAATTGGGGTCAACTTGAGAACAGTCAAAGTTGCGTTGCTCCCTCTGAGGACTAATTGTAAAGGCCTGTTGTAAGTGTATGTTCTTATCCATCCTTCCAACCAGAACAAATCTGTACCCTCACCATGGGTTTTCAAAACATCCCACAATTTTACGTTACGTTTACTCAATCGATTATTCTGTTCCGTTTGCTTCAATAGACTGAGTAAACGTAACAATAAGTAAGTGCTCAAGATTTTCTGTCTGCCTCACATGTTCGCAAGAAAGAGAGACAAAACATAAAGCGCCATTTTGTCTATTTAGACATTTAATGTTACGTTACTGACACTATGATTCTGATTGGAAATTGTATGGGCAAATACATAAACAAATACCAAAACAGTCATATTTGTCAAAACTGTACTGTACTTAACACTGTAATTATAAGGCAGAATTGTATTGTCTCCAGATTCGAACCGCGAAGGATTCTACCATCTCTTAGATTATAAGTACCTGAAAACTAAGTCACCTCACGTCTAGGTCATCTATTTGTAAAACCAACCAAGCTCTAACTTAAGTCAAATAATAGTACAGAACTCTTGTTTACAAGAAAATAACAAGTATTGGGTTGAAATCAACAACCATTTTGGATAAACAACAATATCGCAACAATGTATTGAATTACCAATTTAAAGTTGAATGCTTATAAACACCTGACAAACTATTGGGATAGTTATTTTGATTACATCATTTTAAAGTAATTATAAGTTTTAAAGCTACTTTTAAAACATATTACCATATTCGTTATATCTTCATCGTGACTTATCTACTTAGTTGTTAAATTGCAAACAGTATGGTTCGACCGACGAGGTACCACCGTCACACCTATTTTTGGCGTAATTCAGTTCTGCGTTTTCTCCCATAGATTTGTAAAGATTACTCACTCCTAACAAGAAAATGTAACAAGTTTTGACTATTGAAATTGTCACTGTCATCTATTTTCGTGTTTAAAAAATATAAAAAAAATGCAGTTTTAAAATCATTTACGAATGACACGATGTTTTTCCGCACTTTTTCTTCGATTTCGTGTCTTAACTGCGCATGTCGGCATTGTTCCGCGTAATTACACCATGACAGCTATTAAGCCATGGCTGACAGAATAGTCAGCCGTTTAAGTCATTTAATGGCTTCCTATATCTATACTTATCTATGGTTTCCCCGTAATAAAAGATCTTGTGAAGTGGTGGTAGATATATTGACATCCAAAAAGAGTTTTGTAAAGAATCTACTTTGAATTTAATGAATTTTGAATTTAATTAACTATATTTACATTTCGTTTTTGTTATTATCACTATCAGTATAACATTAGTAACAACGGTAGCGTGATGTGACATAGAAAAAAATCTTCAAAAAATATTTTTAAAATCTAAAAGTTTTTTTCAAATCTGACTGTTTAAATTAATAACAAACAAACAGTTTCTTTAGCTTCATGGTATTACTATGAACTACATGAAATGTCTGGTAGATATTTAGAATATCTAGGAATTCAGTGCTTTGTATTTGCACAATTTTCGTATTCAAAAGAAGCAATTTATAAGAGAAAAGGGATAGCCCAAGGTAGGTCAAACACTAATCGCTCTTAGAATTGCGTTAAGGTCCGCACAATTACGGCACGTGGCTCATTTGTTCCCGTTACATCAAGCCATGATATTAGAGATTGCGTGAGTGATTAAGGTTGTGTATTGTGCGCGAAACGGCGCAAATGGCGCAAATGGCGCCCCACTGTGTTTTCGTGCACGATGTAACAATGCGTTAGTTGATTTTGCTGGAGCGTCGTTTTTGTAGTTTTTAGGGTTCCGTGGGTACGTCAAAGGCGTACTAATAGGGAACTCTATTAGTACGCCTACGCGGTCGGTTTGACTGTCACAGGGCTGTAATAGGTAGTCGCTTCAAATTTTCATAGTGTGTAGTATCTAATCCCTGTTACAGCAAATATAAGTATAATAATATAATACAAATATAATATAAAAATAAAAAATATAAAAGGAGAACGTTTATTCAAGCATCTAAATTTTTGGGGTATTTTTCAAGTTATCTTTTCAACACTTAATTTTTTCCCAAAATTTGTATTGCTACAGTGAGCACAACAACAAAAAACAAATTTAAAATTAAGTTACAGTTTTAAGTGTTCTGTATTTACTCATACTTGAACGAAATTATCTTTCTTTTGGCGTGTCTGCTATTTTAGTTCGATCTTTATACATAGAAATACAAAACCCCAGTTTGGCACGGAACCCTACGTGTGTGCTCCAACTCACACTTATTCGGGTTTTTTGTTCCCCTCATATGAGGCCTCCCGACCTCGTTTTCGTATAATTGACAGGTGTATAGTGTATTTAATTACTTTCCATTGTTTTATACTTTTGCAAATTGGTTTTCGAATCCTTATTAATTTAGCACGCTTAAATTCAATTACAGTTTACAATGAAACATTTTGATTATGTTTTCGTTTCAAAAAGAGTATTCATATTTGGCTAGTCTAAACACTGTATCGATTTAAACGCATTTTTTTAATAGAGTAAGTACTAGACTACTAGATTACATACAGTGCCTGATGGTAAGTGATCAGTGCCGCCTATGGACATTTGTAGTTAATTCCAGAAAGCATGAGAGTCCTTTGGCAAAGGGAGATCTTCCGCCGGGCTAGATGATCATGCCCGGGGAGCGGCCGTGCTCCGTCAGTCTCAGTTCGGAGCTTGTATATATGCCAGATATTTAGAAAACTTCGATACCGTGATTCAGCAGCGCCATCTCTTGACGAGTAGTGGGAAGTCGCTACAGTTCTACCAACAGTTGCGCCTCGCTGCCCGCCTAAGTTGGGACACCTCGTACAAGTATGTCTTTCTTACCACACCCTTCAAACCTAAACACAACAGCGCTTAACACTGTTGTTACTAGACAGAAATAGGTGTGGCGGTAGTGCCGCTGGAGTCGAACCACAAAAGGCTCTACCACCTTATATTACAAGTATTATGATGACCCGCGTGGCGGAGCGGTCACCATGCCGGTCTGACGCGCTGAGGGTAACGGGTTTGATCCCCGGCCAGACAGATTTTTAAATGAATTTAGATTTCTGCTTCTGGGTCTAGGTGTTTGTGAAGTTGTCTCTGTGTGTGTCCATAGTACCCACGATACAGGGAATCCTAGTGTGGGGCTGTGAGTCTAGAAAGAAAAGTCTATTATGTTTTTTTAAGTTTAATTTCGTAAACCGCTTTGGCCTCTTCGAATTAATTCAATTGTTTGCCTAATGAACATGTGTCCTAGCTTGTAATTGGGGTGTCATATGTCAAAACGAGAAGCATATTAACGGGGCTAATAGGTATAATAAACCACGCACAATTACAGCCGCATATACGTCCACATATATGTAATCGGTTTGACAGCGAAAGACTAAATAGAAAGAGGGAAATGCGAAAAATTACAGCAAATTATGCTACGCAAATAAAAGAGATAATTAACTATTAGACAGTTTAATAAATTTTGTTGGAAAGGACTGGAGATAAATTATACTTAATAGTCTTATGGATATAGAAATTTGTAACTATTTATGTAACACGGAATGGACTAAGTTTCTTTGAGTAGATCAAATACACATATTAGTAATATGCACTTAAATCAGGCATATTGCCTGCAACTCATTTTCATGTGAAATGTAAATTATATCTACATAGCGGAATTTACGGTAGATAATTACATGAGAGTCGTAATAGTATTGGATAGTTGAGTATCTTTTAAAGGTGGTTTTTATAAGTGTGAATTTTTGCGCTTATATCGTTGTATTTTTCTTTTTTAATATGGAGTAGCAGATGAACGTGCAGACCACCTGATGGTAAGTGGCTACTGCCGCCCATGGACATATGTAATCGACTCCAGATAGGATTAGATATTCGTACCGGAGGTCGGCCACATATGCGCCGCTACCCGTGAGGACTAAGCTGGAACGCCTTACCACACCCTTCAAACCAGAACACAGCAGCGCCTAACACTGCTGTTATAAGGCAGAAATAGGTATGGCGGTGGTGCCGCCGGAGTCGAGCCACAAATGTTTCTACCACCTTCAAAATCTTCAAGTAATTATTACATCTTTTAAGTAGCTCTAGACGTGGAGGATTCTTGTGATGTTTTCCTTTACTGTTGCAGCAAGTGACAATTAATTCCTTAAACGCAATACATACCTCTGAAAAATCAGAGTGTCTGGGATATGAACCTCGGTACCCACCCGGAGTTTTAACCACTAAGCTATGTATAACTACCTCCATCAAAATCCATCGCTTAATACATTTTATTATGTTACTACAACCTTAGGTTTAACATTCAAACAAAATCAACGAAAGGGGTAAAAGTAAATACCTAAATTTCCCTTACGGCATAAAATATGGTTTTATTTTTACGGGCAGTAAAACATGAATGTGGATTGTTAGCCAGGCTACGCGTGACTGGGATCATTCTAGATTTCTTGGTGTAATTTTGTTTGAAATATTACAAATACTGACGTACATTTACAATTTTAAGTCGATGAAAATTCTGTTCGATAAAAATAGGATTAGCCCATTTTCTCTATGATGAGGTGTTTTAAATAAGCCATAAAAAGGTGCTATTAATTTATATCTTTTATATAATATTGAAGTAGAAAACAAGCTTGCGGTCCATATGGGGGTAAGTGGTTACAGCCGTCCATGGACATCTGTAATCCCAGATTAGGTTAGATTCTTATCTGAGATCGACCACAGACATGGCTGCCCATGAGTTCTAAGTCGGTACGCCTAGGGTTGTGTTCTTTTCTAGACCCTTTAAACCAGAACTCAGTAACACTTAACAATTGTTAGTAGGTACAAATAGGAGTGGCGGTGGTACCTCTACAGTGGTGGTACCGCAAAGGGTTCCATACCTTTCACATCCTGTTACAGTGTTCGAATCAGAGCCCAATAATGTAATTAATTTGAAATATCTCGTTACAATCACAAATGAAATATGATTTAAGTGAAGTGTTTGTGATTTCGCGTAATAGTGAAGTACTCTCGAAAAACAATTGTAAATGTGAATACGTGAAATATGGCACTCTTGTTTCAGATATTTCAGTATATTTAAATGTAACACAATATGTAGATAAGTACCAAGTGCTTAATAATTTCCAGTAACATATTCGAGAGGCATAAAATTGACAGAAATTGATTTTATGTCATATGCAAAATATGAAATAAAATCAATTTCTGACAATTTTATTATTGCTCTGGTAGATATTACAAATATTACAATGTATTACACAATAACTACCGGTACCACCATTACACCTATTTCTGTTTCATGGCAGCAGTTAAGGGGAGCTGTGTTCTGGTTTGCAGGGTGTGGTAAAGGTAACATACGTTAAAGTCGTTAACTTTCTTAGTCCATAAACTTAGTCCTCAGAGGTAATGACATCAGTGGCCTATCTAAAGTCGGAACCAAATCTTATCTGGGTTTGACTGCATATGTTCATTCAAATTCAAATCTCATTTATTCAAAATTGATTCATATAGAATACTTTTTGAAAGTCAACAAACTACCACCGCTTCGGAAGGTATTTCGCTATGGAGAAGAAGCGGCGCAAGAAACTCCATACGTGTGCATTGGTGGCAATAGCCATTCTCTATAGGTGGACTGCATACCTATACTACTTCTATATTATAAAACCAAATAGGTCCCAAACTTCAAGTACCTTAAATAGTTTGTTGCTATAAATCGAAGCAAGGACCAGATATTAAATTGAAATAGCATTGGGTTCATGATGAACTTTTGTCTACAATTGCACTCGACCAAAGTCTGGAACTATGAATAGTTCTCAAATTGGAATATTTTAGATGAAATTACTTCGCTGAATTTTCGTATCGTTCACGTCAATTAGAGAGATTTCTGCCCGATTCCAATCCTGTCAGACGTCGGCAACCGCTGATAGGCAGCTCTGAAATTTACACGGAATTATGATTTGAACAATGGCTAAGTCGTTTTCAAACATAATATAATGTCTTATATATTTGATATAATACCTATAAAGGGATATATGATACATGGTAGCAGTGATAGCCTAGTGGTTATCACTGTTACCGTGTATATGTTAAGTAACTCGGCCTCTCGAACGAGGGGTCCGACGCTCAAATCCTAGGCTCTGATTTTTCAAAGTTATTAAATTAATTATCACTTGCTTAAAACGGTGAAGGAAAACATCGTGAGGTAATCTGCATACCTGAGATACTTATATATAAAAATCTCAAAAAGTATGTGAAGTCTACCAATACGCAGTTGGCCAGCACGGTAGACTATGGCCTAATCCTTCTCATTCTGAGAGGAGGCCTATACCCAGCAGGGGACAATAATGGGTTGATGACCTATAAAGGAATATATGAAAAATGGAAGAGTCAATATGGTTCGGCTGGGGATGTTCCACCGCCGGACATATTTCTAACATGATTCATTTTGGTTTCGGTGCCTGTGGAGGATGCCGTATACCTATATGAGGCACCCATCTTAGTCTTCAAAGTGGCAACACATCTGTGACTAGCTTCAGAGTCTATCCTTTAAGAAGTTAGTCACAGATGTCCAAAGGCGGCAGTGACCATTAAGTGAACTACAAGCTCGTTTGCTTCTGCATATAAAAATCTTATATATTCTTATAAAATTCTCGTATCACAATGTTAGTTTCCATACTCCTCCGCAACAGCTTTACCGATTTTCACCAAATTTTATATGCATATTTAGTAGGTCTGAGAATCGGCTACTATCTATTTTTCATACCCCTAAGTGCTAAGGTTTGTTCACCCTTAACATTTTTTTATTTATATGGCAACACAACGTTTGCCGGGTCAGCTAGTACCATACACAAATCTCACGTTAAATGTAATTCATACATTGAATTTAATTGCTACATACGAGTATTTGAAAATACCATGTACATTTATCGTATTAACTGTATTTGATACACGGGCTATAATTGCTACATATTTGACAGGGAAGTCGAAAAGTTTTCTCATTATTTTACAGCCAATTAGCGTTCTAGCATCAGATCAAATGTCGGCAAGCGACTCTTGATAGACAGACAGTTTGACAGGCTAAAAGTGTCTTTACTCATACAAGTTTACAAAAGCTTTATTTTAATATCTTAATATGATAACAATTTGTATATGTTAACAATGGGCAAGACGCCTATTCTAATTAAATGGTATTTATTTTTATAGATTGAATATGATTAAATTAGAATATGCATTAATATGCATATTCTACTTAATTAATCTTATAGATTGCACTAGCTGACCCGGCAAACGTTGTGTTGCCATATAAATTAAAAAAAGTTAAGGGTGAACAACCCTTATCACTAAGGGATGTAAAAATAGATAGTAGCCGATTCTCAGACCTACTGAATATGCATATTTGGTGAAAATCGGTAAAGCCGTTTCGGAGGAGTACGGTTACTAACATTGTGACACGAGAATTTTATATATAAGATATACTTCGTTTATTTTTTTCTTTTCATTTGTAACTCAGTAGTTAGGGAAATCTAATTATATATGGCGTTCCATCTTAGTCTTCAAGGGTAGTAGTAAAGCAACTACGGCCGACCTCAGATAGGATTACAATTCTATCTGGTGTAGATTTCATTCCATGGACGCAGTATCCACATACCCCTAGATGGAAAGCATTTTGTTTGCTACCTCTGTGATATAAAATAAAATGTTGTATATAAAGTATAAACGGAAAATATGAGTATATAATAACACAAAGCCGGCATTTTGTATAAAATTCTTTAAATAAAGAAATTGTACGCTTATTCACATTAATTAGCGTAAAATAGTAACCTTTACAAAATTTACTCCATTATTTTTGAAGCTTAAATTCTGTATTGTATGTATAGCTCTATGTTGTAAAATAATCCCCCTATACACACGAAAAACTTTTATGCGGTGCCCGATAATACAAAATCGATATTGTAAGCTCCCAATTCGTCTGAAACAAGTTTTTCATGTTCACGCACGTATTTGATGCATCAGACTTATTAATACTGGACATCATTACTGTCCAATTATTGGGCACTGGTTTTTCAAATTCAAATTCAAATATAAATCTCATTTATTAAAAAAAAAAAAAAATTCAAAATTGAAAAGTATTCTATATTAATTTTTGAAAGTCAACAAACTACTGTCTCATGCTTTTGTAACAGGCAACTAAAAGGGGAGTTCTGGGGATGCTGGCATTAAAGTTGAAGCTCGAAACGTCCAGCAATGACCCTGGGGAAGACGACTGGTCACATACCGTCGTAAAACCAGAATGCAGTAAATTTAAATTTAAAAACATCCCACGTAACCCACTGTCCCTTTCTAGGTGCCTTTTGGAAGTTCCACCTGTCACCAAAAATGGTATTGGTATAATAATACCTATCACAACATTGATTTACATTATGGCATTAAATTAACTATGCCATCTGCATTGTTATATCTCTTTCAAGGTGTCTTATTTCACCAAAAAGAAATGTTACATATTTGTATAATAATACCTGTTTCAACATTAAATTACATTAACAATGCCATCTGTACTAGAAACATAGTTACAATAATAGGTTTAATTCAATCAAATCTGCCTGACAAGACTCACAGGTACAGTGTTCTATTACGAATATTAAAACACAGTCTAAGTCGATAACTGTAGCATAAACTATGCATAGAGGAACATTAAGCCGTAAAGAGCAATTTGAATAAATAAACAGCATCTGCAGTCTAATATCGGTAAGTTCTATCGGCTTACGATAATACAAAATCAATAGAGTAAGCCCCAATTAATCGGTACATAGTACTACCCTCGCTGGTACCGCAGGGTAAGATAGAAATAGGTTGATGTTTTCTTTTATAACTATTTAAGCGTATTATGATTATGTTGCTTATAAATAGAACACAAAGATAAATAGTACTTTGAGTTTATAAGTAGCTTATCTGGGAACAATTTTGCCCAAATTTGGATTTTGACTAAAACAATCAATCAATGTTTTAGTAGGCAAAATTTAGATAGATTGAGTATTAATAAGAGACGTTAATAGATATAAAGCAATGATAACTTTGTGGTATGAATTCCAGCCACTTACATCGGGATTCGAAGTTTGATTTTTTAATTAATTTTGGTTTGAGAAGGTTTTTTTCACGTGCTTATTCGTAGAGAAAAAAATCTCTAAAAAGCTCTGTGAACTATGCACTAAGTCATATGCACTATGGCCTAAGCTTTTCTCGTTTAGAAAGGTGCCGTGCCCAGAAATAAGACAAAAGTCAGTTCACGGCCATAAGAACATAAAAAGGGGTATATGGTAGCTAATATGACTAATTCATACTAAAATCGTTCTGAAAAACACACACCGTTTTAACGAGGGTTTCACCGAACGTGAGGGGATCCGCGTAATGAATGAGGAACCCGACCGGTTTGTAATGGCCCAATTATACAAAATTAATTTCATTGCTGTCTTCGCCAAAAAAAATGTAACGAGTTTTCAAAGCGACACCGACCTAAAGCGCTTTATTGCTCGACGCTTGGACACGGGTAATGGTCTAAATTTATTGAGTTAAATGGTCCGTGCGAACGGAAATTCGGTCTAAATTGTTCGCTTGTCTAATTTTTAGGGTTCCGTGTCCAAGGGGTAAAAACGGAAGCATGTTACTAAGTCTCCGCTGTCTATGTGTCTGCCTGTCACAGAGCTCTCTTGAACCGTAGTTGATAGACACTTGGCTTTTATGCAGTATGTAAAACGGTGGCCGCTATAACAAAGCCTTTGCTGTTAGTCTGTTTGTCCGTCTGTCACAGAGCTCTACTTCTTGACCCGTAACAGATTTTTACAGAGTGTAAAACGGTGGCCGCTATTTCAAATAGTACTAAAAATAAAAAATGAAAATAAATGGGGGTCGCTTGACAAAAACTTGTATTTTCCGACGTTTTCGTTTTACAATTAAATCGCAATAGTGAGACAGCTGAAACTTTTACTATACATTTGCTTCTATGGCTGCTATGATATCAAATACTAAAAATAAAAAATTGAAAATTAGGTGGTACAGAACCCTTCGTGGGCGCTCGACTCACACTTGACCGTTTTTCGTGGATTTGATGCTTCATTTCTCTGACTGAATGTCCAACACGGCGCTGGGGTTAGACGCGACATTTAATACGATGCTTAGTCGAGCCAAATCGAAACGGGCTTCGTAATGGCGTCAGAATAACCTCTATGATGTTTTATGTTATTTTCAAGGGTTCTTCTTCAAAAGTTGGTTTAAGAAGGAGCCTTAGATATCGTCTCAGATAAATTGAATAACAGATATTTTCACATAAATAGTCATAAAAATAAAATGGTGTATTATATAAGTATAATATTGTTTGCGAAAGAATGGAAGATGATTGTGCCAGAGTGTCTGATGTATTGTGAAATGAATGCGTGACGGATGACTGAGTAAATTTTATTTATTTTTTTAAATTAATATGAACGTATATTTCATAGCGTATATTATGTAATTGCTTGGTGCAACGAGATGGATTTTATTCTACCGTGCAAAACTTCGGGCAAGTGTGGGCAAGTTTGTAGTCTTCGTATGTTTTACATATCTTTTTACAAAAAATGATTCAGGTTCACTCCCATATTCGAAACAAGTGATAAACAATTCTTACGCACATAACTTCGAATAACTAGAGGTGTGCGCGTGAGGTTATCTCGCAACATTATCTTTATCTTTAACACATAGTATTTCTATACATCTTACGGTAGACCTTGCAAGAAACACGTAAGAAAAATAACGACCGGTAGCGTTAAATCACAGTAAATTTGAAGCAGGAACACAATAACTCAGAGGAATGCCGCCATAACTGTCGCAAACATTGTTCGGATGATTCACGCTTTTGGTAATATGATGTTTTTCTCGAAGGGCCCGTAGCATTCCGATGTTTGTGAACGTTCTGACCTAATTGATGGAAATAGGACAGGCATGTTGAGGCGAATACTTCTTTTTTATTGGTGGCAGTTTTTATAATGTCGTAGAATCAAAACAAGACACGACTACGACACGATACGACGTTACATTGTGATGCGTTGCGACGTCGTGTTGTAATGCTGTCGTGTCGTGGAAATCTCTTTGTTTGTTAAAAAACCCTATGTTAAAATGGTGGTAGTTGATCATATGATGGGAAACGTTTTAGATTTGTCTTCTTTTTGCCAATATTACGAAGATAGAAATGCAGAAAATACTGGCTTCATTGGAATTGTATTCTCAATTTTCACGACTCGACACGACGTCGTGAAGTCTAATATACACAACATAAATATTATTATGACATTTTTATATGAAAATTATAGGTATAAATGTATGTTTTTAATAATTTTTGAATTGTTTGTATGTGACTCCATGAAATATCACTTAGATATTATATTAGTACGAGTAAAGAGCGCTTTTTATAGCAAAAAATAAATTCCAAATAAGATTAACGTGATAGAGTTGAACCACCAAGACTCCATATGTTTCTGCTTAACGTCGTAAGGAGACATGAGACATTACAATTAGGTCGCGACACATCTGTGACCTAATTCTTTTTCATTAGAATTTTAAAGTTCTTGGAGTATAACGATTACGTTCCATCTCAAACTGGACACTGTACATGAATAACATCGAATTATTTTAATATCAACATATTTTAACATTCTTTTACGTTTATCGAATAATGCGTAGCTTCAAGAATTGTGAAAATCAGAACTGATTTACAAAGTTAAGCAACATCGGATGAGGTCCCATTTTGGATGGGTGCCCTCTAGTGGTTTTCATACGCATCCCGTGCTTCAGTAGATACGTTAATTTTTCGGTTCCGGTTATCAGTAGTAATCGTTAAACCTTGTCGGAGGGAGGAACATATATGGATACGACACAAGTTGCACCAGCGTGGAATATTCTTCTTCTAGAGCTGGGCAGAGAGCCAAGCCCAGCAGTGGGCCATAAAAAGGGTCAAACATTCCGGTCCACTAGCACACTACTAAACCTGATTGTAACGGAGCCTAGCTTTTTGTTTAACCAACGATAGTTCTCCACTTGGCGCAGCTCCAAATGCAAACCTCTAAAACATTTTTCATCCCCCGGGAACGTAGCATATCAGACATAATGGTAACCGGAATCGCTAAACCGTATTTCCATTATGAGGTTAGGCCTAAGTGTGTGAATAGTAATATTGTGCTCGTATGAAATATGGCACGAAATGTAGTGGCGTAGAGTAAACTACTATTTTCTGTTCATCTAAATTATTTGCATGAACAAGGATTTATTTTTGGAGAAAACTTTCTTAACATGGTTTGCTAATGGAGAAGAATTGCTGAAATCGTCATGTAAGGTTTTTATCTTATGCGTTCTGTTTCCTCCAGGTTAGCTCTCTCACACTCTTTGTCTCTTTGTGTTGTATTTGCATTGTGTGCACACACACGCGCACGAGTCTGCATGTAGGTGTATGTATGTAGATGTATGTAGTGTATGCATGCACATGTATGTAGTGTGTAAGACTCGAGCAGCCGACGATGCTCGGCCATTTATGCTAAATCCAACTGATCCCGAAATTTCGGTAATACTTATTTGTTGTTTTTGTTTTAAAACACATGTAAGTTTTGTTATGCCATTATTGCAATATTGAAGTGAAAATTAAGAAATCGTTCCTGATCGGGGATTCCCAATAGCACACGTGTACTTTTATCCTAGTTCTTTTTTCAATTTACTCTGATCATAATAAATCCTTTACTGTTCCTAGAGAAGGATTAAGGTCACAGCCGGTAGATGAGACCGCATTTTTTCTACTCCATTTCCTTGTGCTACATTTCTCAATTATAAAGGCTTTAATAGGCTTTGTTTAACATGTAGGTGCTTAAAATAAATCAAAAAATTTTGACCTACTTCAAAAAGTGCGGTATTTTTTCTACTTGTATTTTAGTTTTATCGGAGCAAACTCAAGATTAAGGCAATTTATCGCAACAACACCCTTTCATATGTTAAGTTTTAAGACTTACGTTTAACTTGTGTAAAGATTAATAGAGATAGAATTAAGAATAATGAATTTAAATAATATATTTGTAGCGTGAAGCCGTTCTAATTCTTCGGTGGAAGGATGTGGATGTCGGCGGACTTACTATGAAGCGATATTTTGTTCTTTGGCAGCGAAACTGTAATGGGCTTCATGTAAAACCTTTGTTGTGGATATCCAGTTGATTATAGATGTTCATGGAGGCAGAGACCATTTATAGTCCGCGTGAAAAAGCTAGTCCGCTCTGAATATGGAAATGAATCGCGTCACCATAGCAAATTGTATGACTACACCTGCTCGCAACAACTTCAGAGAGGACTAGCAGTTTGACGCGGACTATACCATCAGGTGGATTACTTCTAAGTTATTCTACTAGAAAAGGTCCTGTTGAAGTATCTTAAGCTTGTTAGCAACAACCATTTATATAGAAAGGAATATAAAACTTATGTTTAGTTTACCACTTGTAATTTCGTATAAAGTAGTGAAATCAAAGTCATCTCGAAGGTCTTGAAGTCATGTAATAATATAGTCACATAAACGGTACAGAGTAACGATATAACAATTATACGTAATTAAGTTCACACTAGTGATTAGAAGTATTATAACTACACAAGTATCTCCGTTATTCGACTGCTCTTGCTGAAGTCTCCGACCAGAATGTCGCTCTCTGTTAATTCGAGCGCCGCTAAGGTGTCGTCCCCACTTCACCTACCCGCATCTGTTTTTAAAATGTAGTATCAAATGCGTCACTTATTACTTTAATGTAACGTTATAAAAATGTGATATCGTTAATATCCAAGCTTCTTATTAACGACGATAACATTCGGCCGTCCTGCTCACACGTTCGTCCTCGATCGTGTATGGTCTGATGCAAGAGCTGCAAAAGAAAACCAGTTGTTTAATGCCTAAGTCCAGACGAGTTACACCTTTTCTTGTAATACCGACTCGCACGTAAGAGGCCCGAACTGTTTATCAAAAACATGGCTTAAACTATACGCATTTTCTTGCAATACCGACTCGCATGTAAAAGGCCCGAACTGTTGATCCGAACCAAGGCTTAAACTAGGTGATGTTCATATAGAATCACACTAGTTGTGTATTACCCCGGTTATAAATCTGCCCCAACAGTGTTCACCACGGATTTCTGTTGCGGACATAGTTCATAAGGACTCTTTACATAAATGTTATATGCGCGACAGGTATTGAAGCGAATGCATGAGACCATTGTTAAATAATAAAAAACACGGTTATAACTAGGTGATGTTCATATAGGATCACTCTAGTCATGTATCACCGCAGTTTTTATACCTTGTTTACGATAACATTCGGCCAGTGCTCAACTCAAATTTACTCCAAAAATGCAATATTCACTTAGTGTCTTCAAGGTACTCGATGCCTTGGGTCAAACCAACCATATGCATCACCAAGAGACACCCGTGAACATCACACTGCTCGAGGCATCTGCACTAATCCATCTTAACTCCAGATAAATAAAAATCAAACCACAAAGTTTCCTACACCTACAGTAATGACAACATCTAGCTGCCCAATTTATTTATGCCTGAATTCTAAGTCCAATAGTTAAATCTCCAACAACTATTGATTCGATAAAGTTACGCATCAGAATAACGACGTTTATCTTATTAGTGCATTTCGGAATGCTCAACAACCTGTTCAATAACTGTTATACTGATAGATAGATAGATCTATAGTTGGCCACTAAATGAATCTGTGCGACTCAAAATACTATTATAACATTATTTTATTACTACTTAGTACTTCTTTTAATTATTACAATGTTATTTTATAGTTGCCTTTCCAACGTATGTCTTTTATCAACTGTTGAAGCAGTATCAAAATAATAATATATCGTTTATATTTGAAATGAATTATATCAAAGTTAAAGACTAAATAATGGTAAACAAAGCATGAATTTCATACGATATAACACGTAATAAGTTGTATGAACCCAAATTTAACGTTATTTATCACAAATTCAATTTATTTATTTCAAAGTAGGGCCACATAACCCACTTTTGAAAGTCAGAAAGAAATTTCATTACATTAAATTTAATTTATATTCAGTTATAATAATACATACTATTACATGAATTTCAAAATTTAATTAACAAAGCAAAGGACCCATGCGTTCACGTCAGCGACATACTTGTCAATTGTGTAATAAGCTTAACTACTTAACTTTTTTTCTTTTATTTCACCAAAAGTTTTAAATTAAGATTCCCATAAGGAAGTTATAGTTTGGGCTATTTTATTGTAAAAGTTATGCATTATACTAAGGAAGATTTGCTAGACTTTACGTAAAACGTAGTTTTAAAAAAAAAAAAAAAAACATTTAATGTTATGGAAATAATAAACACATTAAAATGGTCCGTTAATCTAAACGGAGTTTAAACAGACCTTGTCTTACATTGAGTTCCTCGGAAGCGGATTTTTTTTCCGTAGTTATCAAACGGATAGTGTTATTGAATACATACTCGTAAACTACCTACCAAGAAAAATGACTTCAGAAACCGGCCATTATTTAACTATACTTATTTGTGTCTACAACTGATAAAAGATTTTTTTTAACACGCTTTTATTTTTGCCACGCTTTTATTAACTTTTACCTGTATGTATGTAACGGAATATTTGAATTCGATTTTTACCTACTTTGAACGGTCAGATTTATTTAAAAAAATTTAAATACTTATGACATGACATGATTTTAATAATCTTGTCCAATTCTAACTTTGTCTCATCAGGATCGTCAGATTTAAAACTATAACTGTTTTACATAACATGTGGCTCCTTATCAATCACAACCTATTCTAGGTTCTATGACCTGTAAAAGATCTTTTTAAGTTGATCATGATTTTATACCAGCCAGCCAAACAAACAGTTAGTCAAACTATGTTATGATACACCTTATTACCAAACAATTCATATTTATTATATATATTTCAAACGCCTCGGCTTCACCTGACTTTTATATAGTTTGTAATAAAAATTATATTATTGCGTAATATCTGTATAGATTATATTAATATAATATGTATCATTTACAACCAACACTCTCAAGGAGACGCTCGATGTTTCTATAGAGAAAACCTAGACATGATGCAATTGTGAACCGTATGAAATTTATATGAACAGTAAATTATTGTATAAGAAAATCCCATCTTTTATTTGATTATATTATTAAACAACATTATTATTCATTTGGCTATGATATAGGTACATATAATAAGAATGAAATCTTCACGTGTTTACATCGAATATATTTGAAAAATAAAAATTTTTGTCTGTCGGTTTGTATGTTTGAAAATGCATTAAAACCAAAACTACGAAGTTGATGTCAAAAGTATACATTTTTTTTAAACATTACATGACCAGGTAATGGAGAATTCCAAATTACCAACGTACTCCGTGATCTTGACAGAGGGCATTGTATAATTCAAATTATATTTTGAATCCACATGAACAAAGTCGCAGGCAAGACTCGTTTTAAAAATGCAATTCAAATTATGTTCTGAATCCACATGAATAAAGTCGCAGGCAAGACTCATTTTAAATATGGTATACAAAAGACTATCTAAATTTATGTAGGCTTCAGTGACCGTTTCTCACTTAATACGTATAATAACTTAATTGCTGTAACTTGTAAATAGAACTAACCTCAAGTTATAAAAGCATCAATTTATTATTATTATTATTATTATTTTACTTAAAATTATTTATTCTGAATCCCATACAAAGTGGATCCCGTTTATCATTTCGTAAGTGGCTCACATAATTATATATATATAATATCGATAATATCGATAGTCTAAGAGTCTCAACGTTTAAGGTACAAACTTCACTTACCAGTATTTGATAGTGCCCAATTTTCAAACCAAAAGGACGTGTAATGTGTCAAATTCAAATTTAAAGGTTTAAAATTCCGAGATGTAAAGAAATATTAATACAAAACGAAACGTTGCATACTAAATTTAAAACAGACATTTAATATTCTGTATAATTGAGTCAATCAGAAGTAAAATGGGAGATTTTTTTTTATATATAATATTCCAAAGACCGCTGCGCATAAGTTTCTCAGTTTTCTTATAGATCATTAACTAATGTGCATTTATACTTTATGGGAGTCAAAACACAGTAGTACACAGTACTGCGCGAGTTCGCCTAGAATTGATGGAAAGCTAAATGCCATCAAAAACACTGCTTGTAAAAAAATCCAAGCCTCGCCATTCAGCTCTTCCACCGTAAAAAGTCGTGAGATCCATGGAATCCAAGTCGGTTGGTTCATACAGACTCTACTTAAGAGACCTTCTGTCTTAAGGTATTATCTCACTATCTAACTTAACAACATCTCATGGGACCATATCAATATTAAAAAATGTTTTATGTTTCAAATAAATAGATTGGATTTGGCAATCGTACTAAACGAACTAATTTAATTTAATATACATATACTTGTGATATACATTGTTTTTTTTTTATAATATAGAGGAAGCAGACTAAGCTGGAACGCCTCGGAAAAGTATATTTTCCTTACCGCACTCTTGAAACTAGAACATAGCAGCGCTTAAGACGCAAAAATTGATCTAGCGGTGGTGCTGCTGGAAGCGGTGATACCACAAACAATTCACATTGTGTTTTAATCTTATCATATCGCATCGCACGAGTAACATTACTACGATTGCCAAGTCCAATCTATTTATTTGAAACATAAAACATTTTTTAATATTGATATGGTCCCATGAGATGTTGTTAAGTTAGATAGTGAGATAATACCTTAAGACAGAAGGTCTCTTAAGTAGAGTCTGTATGAACCAACCGACTTGGATTCCATGGATCTCACGACTTTTTACGGTGGAAGAGCTGAATGGCGAGGCTTGGATTTTTTTACAAGCAGTGTTTTTGATGGCATCTCATTCCTTTTTGTAGGTATGCCTACTTTTTTTCCTTTCCGGGACCTTCTATTACTTGAATGTCAACAACAGATTTTTTTAAAGCCCCCTCACTGTCTTACGAGAATGAGCGTTCTTTTTTGTAGGTAATATTTGTAGTTATTGTAAGAATTATTATTTGAAGAGTATATTAAAACATATTTTCCGCTAGACCACCTTTTTATTCATTTCTATTTTAATCTTGAGTCACCGAACAATATCATTTTATACACAACCAGTAATATAGATTACAATTTATATTAAAAAGGTTCTTACAATACGCCCCCTTTATCTATATTACCTACCTATAACAAAACTACATAAATACTACCAAACATAACTCTTTCGTGGAACTGGCTAAATAATTGAATCTCCCCACTAAACTCTGACACGGTAGACTACTGTTACTATCTGAGTTACCTTTTGTTTATTTCAAATCAACCTCCATTGAAGTTGACACGGACTTACAAACGGACATACCAAACGCTTGCAATAATTTTAAAATACATTGTTTTTGGTCTCAAATAATCACTCAGTCATCTATAAGCATGCTATCACGCGGCGGTCCAACAAGAATTCAAGTTTGATTTTATTTTAGCACAAATTACGATCAGGCCTACACTCAGGCCGTTACAGGACCACTCTCTGAAATTAAATCACATGTTAAAAAGTTGTAAAATTCAGTTTATTTCCTCTCTCTAACAGGATAACGCCTATTACTATCATTATTTATATCAACAGATTCACGTTCCATTACTTCAGACTCGCTTACATCCGTCATAGCATTAGTCACATTACTTACTTCACTTGTATCTGTAACCGCAGGCACACGTACACCTATATCACCTGTAACACCCGCATCAGTCATGCACTCTTTTCATTCATCACCACTTTCATTCGAACATGACAATAAATTAAATCGAAAAAGTTAATATTTTGACAACTGGAATTACTCCCGTTATCCTCAGGAAAAACATCGTCTAAAAACTTAACAACTCGACTGATTGTGATTTCACGTGTCTTCGTATTAAATAATCGATATCTTCTTATGAATATCCGACAAAAATCATTGGTTTTGACTTTGCATCCAATTTTCGTCTTTTCTGTTTGGTATAAGAGTATACGCTTCACATCCAAATAAGCATAAATAGGTAACATCTACTCGTTTCCCAGACCATTTTTGTAGTGGCATGCAGTCTTTCACTGCCTTCGTCGGACTCCGGTTTTTGATATAAATCACAGTATTTAACGCTCTTGCTCAAATTCGCTTCAATTTATAATAGACTTCTCGATTTTTGGATAATAGTTCTGTTAGCTCTTTCCACCATACCATTCTGTTTGGTGGTATATACTATCGTATATACTATCGGTGGTGGTATATATATCGCCTTCTGATGTAGAATTTCATTTGTAGACAAAAAAAATTCGTAAGCTCTATTACAAAACTTCGTTCCACCATCTGATCTCATACACTTGTTCGACTTGCTCGTTGCCTTTTCAACGCGAACTTTATATTTTTTGTGAAAATTAACACGTGTCATTCGAGTATATTCGTCGATAAATAATAACATGTACCTTGAACCGTTGAATGAAGTAGCTTCCATGGGACCACATAAACCTGTATGTACGATCTCCAGTATATCGTTCGCTCCCGTTCAAAGTTTTGGAAATGGTTTCTTACTAGTCGACATATCCGTCGTAATGTTCACATCATCAAGACGCGTCACAATATTCTTTAAAATTCGCATATATTCCGGATTAGTACGGGCTAGTCTTCTATGCCAATATTTATTTGACATTGTCAAATTACATATCGGTGATTTGACAAATTGTTTAAATTTATGTATACCATGTACGTTGTGGCCAGTTGCGATGATATTATCCATAGAGTTACTAATAGTGCAACCGTTTTTCCGGAAATTAACAGTAAATCCTTTTTCAGTAAGTTTACTCACCAATAACGAAATCATACTTAAATTATTAGTCTGTATTTGTCTTCTGCATTCAACCTGTAGTTATTTTTAAAATTCTTACTTGCAAAGTATATAAATAATACATATATTCAGTTAGACCATATTTTTCACCGAACAATATCTAAAAGTGTATTAGCGAAAAGTGCTGAGAGGGGCTACAAGGCCGATTTTGATAAAAACTATAACTGCATCATTAGTTTTTAAAATATCTTTTTCCTTAGCCGGGAATCGAACGAGTTCAGTTTTAAAAAAATACCCCCTCTATATTATTCCACTATATGATAGTGTTGCTTATAAGGATAAAATTCTGGAAAGTAATGTTATGTGACAAATTAAAGTAAAAGGAAAATTTTGAAGAAAATATTTATATTTTCATACCTTGGCATACTAATCCTTAAGGATTATACGTAACATATGACTTATGTATAATTCTTTAGGACTATACATAAGTCATAAAATAGAAGAATTTGTTGGTTAATCAACTAATTCTTCGATGTTATGGCCATGAATTACGGCTTAGTATGAGAAAGTAATAGGTTGGCAACTAAGTTCCCGCCGAGGATTTATTTTTTAATAAAAATAGATAACTGATTCATTAGTAAATTCTTATTTTTCGTTGTTTACAACTTCGTAATAACATTGAATATGATTTTCTTTGTTAAGTAAACACTCGGATTTGACTCGAAAAAGTCATTCTCGCAAATTGTCAACTTTACATCTGTATGTAAACTCCGCATAAGCATAGCAAGTTACAAACGCATAGCAAGTTACAAATCTATTATAATGGTCCTAAAAATAACCTTAACTAAGTCGAATATAAAAATATAAATTCTTGGAGAACAAAGCGTCCGCTTGCGAATGACTTAAAACATAAGGCCAAGAAATTGTTAATATGCGAAATGTTTAAATTAAAGAATGGCGGAAACTCAACTGCCAAATTATTATGAAAAAAATTGAATTTTCTTAAAAATGAGGCTTTTCCTTTACTTTGTCATTTATCATTACTTTCAAGAATTTTATCCTTATAAGCAACACGATGAGGTAGTGGAATAATATAGAGGGTGTATTTTTTTTTCAAATAATACGTAAGTTGAAAACATGATTTTTTGTTAGTGTAGATATTGGTTTGTCTTTAATGCCATTTATAGGTCTAAAACGGATAGGGCAAAAAGAATTGTGTAATTAGGGTAATCCGTTTAAAAGTTATTAAGGATTTTACATTGTGAACTTTGTAAAATTTTATAATCATGTATGCTTATTTTCATACAGACATTTATTTAAGCGCAACAAGGGCGCAATTTGCCTAAACATTTGTTTCCTTGGAAACAAACTTATTATTATTTTATTTTATTTTATAATACTGTGACAGTTGCTTTACCTCACGACAGTTATTGTATTTTGTGTATGTTACCGTTAGATTGCAGAATACGTTAGCATACACATTAACTAGTTAGTCTCAAGATTAGCTAGAAGATAATAATATGCAGATTAACTATGTACTAAAATTCGAAACATCTTTTCAGACTTGTTCTTAGGGCTAAAACATATGCCTTTTTACGACATAACGACGTATCGTGATACATAGCGACATCATGCCGCAAAGCGATATTGTTTCTTGAAAATATGCAATGTTTGTCGTAAATTCATGACACGACGACGCATCATAGCATGCACGAAACGACGTCAAGGGGTGAAAATTGATACAATCTTCGTTTTGTACTTTAGGTAATGGGCAAGCTAATCTGCGTTTTAACTGATTAGGCACATTAGCCGCAACATATAGTTTTATTCTCATGACATTTGTCAAAAATTCGGAATGTTTTTGATATTATATTACTTTTTAGGGTTCCGTACCTAAAGGGTAAAAGCGGAACCTATTACTAAGCTGTCAGTTTGTCTGTCTGACATAGAGCTCTATTTCTGGAACCTTAATAGATAGAAACTTATTTTTTTTTACGGAATATGTATAATGATGGCCACTTTAACAACAAGTACTAAAAATAAAAATAAAAACTTTCAAATAAAGGACAGTTTTTTTTTTCTTTATGAGGAGGAAATCTTCAAAAGGTACCCGATGACGTGAAAGTGACGCGGGGTTATATGGGACTTTTACCGCACTAAAACCCCCCCGGTGGCCGTCCTCAATGTTTGTTGGAGAACTCCGGGATCTCCGATGAAACGCAACCGAAGTCCTCCCAGCGCGATGCCCCGATCGAGCTCTGCCCTGGGTGAGCAGTTTCGCTCCTCCCAAACTATCCGGTGTTCACGACGGTATGCGACAACACATACCGCCGTCCTTCCCGGGGACACTTATAGGACGGTTCGAGCTCCCACTCTTGCCACGCCCAACTCCGGAAGCCCCCTTTTAGTCGCCTCTTACGACAGGCAGGGGATATCGTAGCCCTATTTTAGTCCAGGAACTACAGGGACTAACATATAAGGACCTGCTATTTTTTGGCGTTTTTCACTTTATCTATTGAACCGTAATAGATGTTACAGTTGACATTTTCACAATGCATTCTATGGCTGCTATAATATCAATTAGTAAATATAAAAACACATGTTTTTTTGGTACGGAACCCTCAGTGTACGAGTTCGATTCGCACTTCACCCATTATTTGTATTGAAGTTAAATTGAAGTTGGAATTGAAAACTTCTTTTGTCTCTAGAATAAAAACAATTGACGTCGCCAATAGTAGGGGAGCCCAAGAGGGGATTTCGAGAGTGACTCGAACGCGGCAGATTAAGATATGGGAGATACCTTACATCCTATAGAGTATCTTAAACCATCCATTTGGGGGTTTAAAATATCGTGAAATCTATAGTAGCTTAATTACATGCTCAAAACAATAAATTTATAACAATCTGATGATTTGAGGATGGCGTTAGGGAGTAATAAGGTTGCAAAAAAATCGTTACCTGGACATACTTGAGCGCAGTATTTTTTTTTAATATAAAGGAAATAATGCTAGAAAACGGGTAACATCATAATCATACCACACGTTGATGTAGTGAAAAAACAGTCATTTAAAAAGAGAATATGTACATACACTATCTGATAGCGTCACTTATTAGCATGAATCCCTGGAAAGTACTGGTGTATAACAAGCTAAAGGAAAAGGCAAATTTTATGGAAAATACATTTTTTTTTCAAATCGTCGGTATAAAAAGACCCCTCCACTAAATCGTCAGATGAAGGGTTATGAGAAGTAAAACATCAGCTGGAATTTCCTGTATAATAATCTTACGCCCTCGAGTATGTCAAGGTAACGATTTTTTTTTGCATTTTCGAAGAGTCACTGACAGTCTTTCGAATCGGATCGTCAGTCTTTCGAATGGGCGACTCATCTGGGGTAACTTAATATCCCCTTTTGAAAATCTAATGCACTGGTGTAATTTTTTTTCTCCATTTTTACCTCTCGTATGGCTGCAAACCAGCAGATAAACATATTTCTGCTGCGCCTTGAGTATGTCCGTCTGACTTATTTTTTTTACATCTTTCGAATCCTCTAGAAGCTATTCCCACCGTGAATCGAAAAATATAATACAAACTTTTCTTCACTCACTAAAGTGTAATAGTATACAATCGTATAGGTCCAAACGACGCTCGAGTTTCCACCCATTTAGCATCATGGGCTCCCCTACTACTCGTACATTTCGCGGACAGGAACACAGATTCATTAACTGCAAATATAACTTTGTAATCCTATATACTTATATAGGATACAAAGTTATTTTATGTAGTTGGTGTATCTAGATAACCGGACAGAAATTGCAAAATATTATAGTTTTTCCGTGAGTTATATACTAAACACTAATTGTATTCTCAATCTTAACCTTCTATGTCTGCTAGAAGTGCCTTAACATTTTGATGATCGGTCAGTCAGTGAGTGACAAAATTACGAACTTTGACTACTTGTAATTCTTAAACTACTGGTTCAAATTAAATGAAATTGGTAATACACCGTGTCTATACAATGCTTGCTTGGCTCCTGAAAATTCAGGCTTCTAGCTTCATATGCAACGAAGTTACAGGGGGTCAAAAATGGGCCGAATTGCTTCGAGAAAAGAATGCTACGGCCGTGCCGCTATTTTTGGCTTTGGCTCGACTTGGCGGAGGCACTGCCGTGCCTCCAGATTTGGCAACATACGTATGCTTCTTTCATAACAATTACGTATCAAGTATATGAAATCAAAAGGAAACTTTCATTGATTTATAAAATGAAAATGTAAACAATGTAGATGTGAATGCAAGTTTATTTTTAAATATAGTCAATTAATATCCAAAAAAAAAAAACAAACCTTAAACTCATTTACCATTTCCCTCGTGGGTACACTCAGCCACTCAATACGGTGGTCGTGATACTTATTTGCAGTCAGTTAAATATGTACCACGTAGATATTATACATTTCTGTACAATTATGAATAATCAAAATTTTGCAACTTGATAAACGTATCACTTATATCAAGTAGGTATACTGTACTCTGTAACTGCGTTTGTTGCTACCGCATAGTCCCTTCCATACAATAATAACAAACGCATATACGTAAACCCAGTTTGAAACATTAAAAGTTATCCAAAAATAAATTCAAATCTAACCTGTATGCAATTTCTGGCGTAAATTTGCCTATATTAACAACCATTAGGTTCCCATATCTATAAAGCCTGACATTTAAGATTAAAGATTCTTAAAATATTTTCATAAGTACGTGTATTTCTATATATTTCAAAGTAGGTGTAACTTTAGAACAATTAGGATTTACTTTTTACACCACAGATTTTAACCAAATGGACAGATTTACCACAAGAACTGCCTTGCAAAATTACTTTTAGACACTTCACAGAAAATGCACTTATTTTGAAGTAAACACCTCAGTTTACAATGTTAACAAGTAATTTGATAAGAGTAAAGTTTGTTCACAAAATTTAAGTATATCATTTTCAGAGGGTATTTACATTTCATTGAATTACTAGTCTCAATCTATCCATTTTCTTAATTCAAATGAGTTTGCCCTTACATCAACGACATTTATCTACCCCCATTTTTACTTTTTCTACCAACATGAATTCACATATGACAAAATAATGTTTTAACTCACGGTTTTTATTCCTGTGTCAAGTATGTTCGTACTTACGAATCGCCGTCCATGATTGTGAGCTGGTTCTCGTACACTTCTGATGAAATCAAAGTCATCTCGAAGGTCTTGAAGTCATGTAATAATATAGTCACATAAACGGTACAGAGTAACGATATAACAATTATACGTAATTAAGTTCACACTAGTGATTAGAAGTATTATAACTACACAAGTATCTCCGTTATTCGACTGCTCTTGCTGAAGTCTCCGACCAGAATGTCGCTCTCTGTTAATTCGAGCGCCGCTAAGGTGTCGTCCCCACTTCACCTACCCGCATCTGTTTTTAAAATGTAGTATCAAATGCGTCACTTATTACTTTAATGTAACGTTATAAAAATGTGATATCGTTAATATCCAAGCTTCTTATTAACGACGATAACAGTAGATATAATTTGGTACTTCTAAGTTATTCTAATAGAATAGTTACTGATGAAGTATCTTAAGCTCGATAGCAACAAGTTATATAGAGCAGAATATAAAATACGCTTTTTTATTCTGCTCTATATAAAACTTGAACTTACTTCATCACAAAGCGTATAACTATTATCCTTACTAATATTATAAATCCGACACTCTGTCTGTTTGTCTGTCTGTCTGTCTTTCTGTCTGGTTGTCTTTTTTTCACGCCCAAACCACTGAACCGTATTAATGAAATTTTGTACAAAGATAGTCTGAGACCCGAGGAAGGACATAGGATAGTTTTTATCCCGGAAATCCCACGGGAACTAGGGATGGCGATGTAAGATCGATTAATCGGAGAATCGATCTTTTGGATCCAAAACATCGATTATTTTAATCGATATTAGTAAGGATTGAATCGTAAACTATTCATTTGATCAAGTGATAACCTATAGCAAAGTTAAGGTACGAATTTTTAGTTTTATGTAGGTATGTTAGTATGTTATATTATTTTTGTTTAAACGCGGGCGAAGCCGCGGGCAAAAACTAGTGTTTACCTAAAGCAGTGTTACTTCGCAAAACCGTGTTCAAGAACAGTTAAATTAAAGATTCAGGGTATCTGTTCGAGCGGTCGGATAAGCGACGATGCGGTATAAATCGAGCATTATCACCAGCGCCGTCAAGAGACTCGTTTGATTCAATTCCTAGTGCAGATTTACGAGTTGTCTGTTTGTAACTAAAGTAGCGAAGCGGTAGCGAGAACAGGAAATGGTAAGAACGTTATGTGTATTTTTGAAGTAAAACTTCTTTACGCACGCTTGATTTGGGGAGTAAGCTGTGGTGAATGCATGACGAGAGCGTTCCTAAAAGTCTTGTTTTTTTTTTATACTATAGGAGTCGCAAAGAGCCAGGCAGTCTACCATATAAGTGGCTACTGTCGCAATTTTTTCATGTATGTTGGCGAACTTATCTACAAATACTAACATTAATGAACTGAGAAAAGAAGTAAATCAAAATCAAACTATCAGAATTGTATAGTATTGGCAGAATGAATTCACATTTTAAAAATCTTTTTTGATTGCATATTTCATTTTATTTTAACTACATAATATAATTTGAATATTCTCCTTGAACAATTTGAATATTTTCGTAGTTTAGTCCATTTCAATAATGATTTAGTTCATTGCCGTATCTGTACAAGCTTTACGTGTTTCTATATAACTTCAAAATTTTCTGTAATTTGGCATGAGACGGAACTCCGAGGAGTACTTGACTGATAAGAGTTGGCTTTTAATGTATAACGCTGTGTTGCCAACATACTCAGTTGAATGCATATGCAAATGGAATACGGAAAGTGTGGTGCGAAATACGACATCCTAATAATGTTGATCTAGGTTCGTATCCCAAGCTAAAGTTTATATATTTTGCAAATTACAGCACCAGAACTATATTTCCGTTAATTAACTTTTTCCAGTGAATATAATTGTGATTAGCTAATCGTACTTAATAGTACTGGAAAAACTTCAGATAGAACTTAATTCTATCTCGGGTTGATTACAGATGTCCACACCAACGGCAGCAACTACTTACCATTAGATCAGACGAAATGCAAGCTTCTGCAAAATCGTTGCTTATATTTAAATAAACCGATTTCATATGGTATCAATAAGCTGAGAGTTTGAGCATGACAATAGAAATATAAATTATCTGCATTCGCACTGGTATCGCTTAAAACAGTTATTTACCGCACTCAATCAGGATTGTGGCACTATTCCAGATCTACTGCACCGCTACGGCCGAACATCGCTCATTTAGTTTACCAGCACTGACAAAGACGGCAATTAGATTCTAGCCGTGCCCCAATTGGCGATAAAACTTTGAGGAGTCGTGGCACAGTAATTACTAAACCATAAAGTGATCCACTATTAGAACAGTTCTAGCTCACTGGCTAGTTATTTCTTGTTGTCAATCCATTATAGTCCTTGCTGAGCATGTGTCCTCCTTTAGAGTAAATGGGGTTTAAGCCATAATCGCGCTAAAGTGAATTAGTAGAGTTCGTAAATACCATTAAATAAAACCCATATTAAGCGAATATTAAAAAAGAAATGTATTTTGTCTATAGATATACCACTATAGGTACTACAGAGAGAACGCACATGGAAATAACAATATTAATGATCTGTAGGTATACTAGCGCGATTATTTAAATTCGCACTGGTATCGCTTAAAACAGTAATTTACCGCACTCAATCAGGATTGTGGCACTATTCCAGATCAACTGCACCGCTACGGCCGAACATCGCTCATTTAGTTTACCAGCACTGACAAAGAGGGCAATTAGATTCTAGCCGTGCCCCAATTGGCGATAAAACTTTGAGGAGTCGTGGTACAGTAATTACTAAACCATAAAGTGATCCACTATTTGTAAAATTCTATGTTACTGGCTAGTTACTCGTATTTCTTGATGTCAATAAATTATTGTCTCTGCTGAGCATGTGCCCTCCTTTCTGAGTGTGTGGGGTTTAGAGCATAATCATTGTTACCATATAAACTACTAGCTATTGCCCGAGGCTTCGCCCGCGTTTAAAAGAAAATAATATGACATACTAACATACATAAAACTGAAAATTCGTACCTTCATTGGAATGAGAGTGGCGCCATCTGGCGAAAATTGGTACCAACTCTGAAACCTTCGTGGGCTCATGGACAATGACTTTGCTAAAGATCATTACTTGATCAAATTAATGATCAAATTTACGATTTAATTCTTACTAATATCGATTAAAGTAATCGACTTTTTGGTCCAAAAAATCATTCCCCGATTAATCGATCTTAGATCGCCATCCCTAGTTCCCTTGGAATTTCCAGGATAAAAACTATCCTATGTCCTTTTTCGGGTCTCAGACTATCTTTGTACAAAATTTTATCAAAATCGGTTCAGTGGTTTAGGCGTAAAGAAGAGACAACCAGACAGACAGACAGAGTTACTTTCGGACTTATAATATTAGTAATGATAATGATAAAAGAGTTATTTACCACACTCAATCAGTATTCCAGATCGATACTATTTCATATCAACTGCATCGCTATGGCCAAACATCACTCATAGTTTAACGGCACAATATAACGTCAAAGATGCCAATTAGACTCTAGCCTGTTCCGATTGACGATAAAACTTTGAGCACCGACATATAAAAGGTTTTAGGTTTGATTCCATCCCACGTTATTCCTATATCCATCTGCAATTTAGAGGGTTTTGAAAGATGACTCATAAAAAGTGGTAATATTCTTATATAATCACATTTCTGTGATTTGGTCTAGAGGACAGTCAAGCAATAATACATTCTCAGGTATCACTAATATTATAAATCCGAAAGTAACTCTGTCTGTCTGGTCGTCTCTTCTTCACGCCTAAACCACTGAACCAATTTTAATGAGATTTTCTTTGTAAAAAGATAGTCTGAGACCCGAGAAAGGACATAGGATAGTTGTTGTTGACAAAGTTGTTGTCCATGAGCCCACGAAGGTTTCAAAGTTGGTTCGACCAGTTTTCGCCAGATGGCGCCACTGTCATTCCAATGAAGGTACGCATTTTCAGTTTTATGTATGTTAGTATGTCATATTATATTCTTTTAAACGCGGGCGAGGCCGCGGGCAAAAACTAGTCATAATATAATATACTTGTACATATCAGTATTATAGGCCATTTTCCCTTTCTTCTTTCCTTTAAATATACAACGAACGCCATTTCAAATCCCGAGGATTTTCCAGGTAATGGTGCATCGTTTAAATCCTATTATCGCTTTCCATTTATTTGAGATCATGGACCAACAATTATATACTTAGCTTTACGTAAAATCCTGCGGCCCTAACCTTATTTACATTAGATTATTTTATTTCATTGAATATATCTTTAGAGATAAGAGAAGGAAGAGAACTTTTAGAGAAGGTGGTAGAACCCTTTGTGGTTCGACTCTGGCGGCACCACCGCTACACCTATTTCTACCTAATAATAGCTGTGTTAGGCGCTGCTGTGTTTCGTTTTGAAGGGTGTGGTAAGGGAGACAGACTTTTCCGAGGCGTTCCAGCTTAGTCCTCAGGGGTAGCGGCGCATCTGTAGCCGACCTCAGGTAGGAATATCTAATCCTATCTGGGGTTGATTACAGATGTCCATGGGCGGCAGTAGCCACTTACCATCAGGTGGATTGCATGCTTGTCTGCTACTTCTATATTATAAATAAAAGATTGTTGGAAAACGTTAACCTTTGGAAGTAATAATCCGATTCAAGTATTCATTATAAGTATTCAAGTATTTTATTATCAAAGGTCATTTAGTAAGGAAGTTTAAGCTATAATTATTACAATTATGTTGTCCACAGCGAGACACATACGCAACTAATTTTATTCTAAACCTTTGGCCTTTAAGAATCGCGGAGTCTCAAACATAAAGGAGGTTTTTTAAGGTGGACTTTCAAGACTAGCCATAGATTATCTCGAAAATTAAATGTGTGTCAGGAAAGAGATCCTAAGAACGATTTCTAAAGTTGTCTTACAATAAGGGCAATTGAGATTTTAATGCGTTGAGAATCAAATACCTGCTGGTATTTTACAGTTTCACATTGTCTATTATTGTCTAGATTTTTCGCTTCATATACAATGCAGGTACATCGTGAGTCGAGTCAGTGATGTAAATATTAATGACGAATTAATTTACATTTATTTTATAATAAAGTGGAATCTTCGCAACAGTGTACTTATAAAAGCAAAAAATTAAATGAGCTAGCATTTTAAAGATCCAGTGGATTTATATTTAATAAGTTTTATTTGCGAAACATATTTTAAGTGGTAGCAGTCCTTGAGATTTTTTGCGGATGTTAGATGCCTAATTAACGAACACGGAGCCTTTTAGTCCCGAAATACATTAAGTAGGGCCTTCATTACTGTCACATCTCTATTTCGCTTTACAAAAACCATCCGCTTCTGTCAGCATTTCTTTGTATGCACGAAATAAGATCTGAAGAATCTTGAAAATTCAGGTCCTTTCACTATGCTGAAATGTATTCCTTATCAAAAGAGTATTGAATTTTTAATGTTATAGGTGCGAAATAGTGTCAAGAAGGATCTAAAGATTTATGTTAAGATATAACGTAATAAATAATTCCAATTTAATAAAACTTTGAAAAGAGTTTGGTTCGATTTCTTAATTGTATTCTTCCCTGATAGACGCATTTAATAACTATTTTTACTATCAATTTTATTTTTGGCTTGAAGAGTAGGATAATAATATCCAAATAAAGCGTATTAACTTCACCCTCAGAGATTAAAACCTGTCTATAGCCTGTGGCTCTAGATGAGCTCTAACTGAGATACATTACTGACCTGTTGTTCATTGGCTCTTGAACATCAGATGGACTGCTTGCTCTGATGCTTGTTAGCTATTTACTTTCTAAACATGTTCCGATACTGTATGGGACCTTAACTAAAACTTATTATTATTATTTTTTATAATATAGGAGTAGCAGACGAGCATGCAGTCCACCTGATGGTAAGTGGCTACTGCCGCCCATGGACATCTGTAATCAACCCCAGATAGGATTAGATATTCCTACCTGAGGTCGGCCACAGATGCACCGCTATCCCTGAGGACTAAGCTGGAACGCCTCGGAAAAGTCTGTCTCCCTTACCACACCCTTCAAACCGGAACACAGCAGCGCCTAACACTGCTGTTTAGTTATTAGGTAGAAATAGGTGTGGCCGCCGGAGTCGAACCACAAAGGGTTCTACCACCTTCGCTTTATTACAACTATTACACTCATAGGCGGTGACCATTTAACATCGGATAGACTTCACACTTGTTTGTTTAAAAAAAAGTGTACCAACATTAACTCTCAGTGTACAAAAATCCCTTTAATAACATGCAAACAGCTTCAACATGTTTCAGGAACTAGTGAAATAAAGGCTGATAACAGTACGGTTGGCATAAATTCGGGATATCCTATCGGAAAAAGAATAGTGCGCCTAAATTTACGAGCCGAGGGAGGGCAATAAAGCCTCGTTATATTGAGCTATGGCCCAATCGAGAGTATATTACTACCGTATATATTATTACCGAATTTACCGCGACACACTCTATGCAAAATTATAAAAAACGGCCCGTGTATAGGAAGCCGTGAAACTCCCATTCATAAAAGATACGAATCGTCTACTTTGAATTTCGATTTCAACTGGATTTGAAATTAAACGCATTCGATTAAATTCCATTTTTACCACGCTTAGCTTCACCTGTATGTATGTATGCAACGGAATCTTTGAACTCGATTTTTTACCCACTTTGAACAGTCCGATTAATTAAAAAATTTGAACTATTATCAAGAACCGATGACAATACACGATTTTAATAATTTTATCCTATTCTCCTTCAGGATTGTCAGGAATCAGGATTAACGATTTTCCTTGTGCGATTTTAGCGTGTTTTTAAAACTATAAGTATAATTCTGTAATCATTGTTTAGATTTAAACTTTGCTGTGTACTAACTGTACTTTAAATCAGGTGCTACCTACCTATATCTTTTCAAGTATCGGTTTGTTAATATTAAATATCTTTATTTTATTTGATCAAACTCCAACACAACTTCGAGGCACCTGTCAGACGAGGGGTGTTTTAGAACTCCCAGGCGTGTTTCTCAAGATGTTTTACTTTATAGGTTGAATTAATTTCTAATATGCACATAATTTTATAAAATCATATGTACTTGTGACTTGAATCTTAAACCTCTGGATCGTTAGATCGTGAGACCGAATGCGGGGACAATCATTATTTTTAATTATTTTATTTCATCATTAACCCATTGCTGTCCCACTAATGGGCACGGGTCTCCTATCAGAATGAGAAAGATTAGGCCATAGTCACTGGTCTAGTCCAAATTTGTAGACTTCACATTCCTTTGAAAGCTTTTTTTTTAAGATTTCTTAGGTATGTAGGTTTCCTCACAATGTTTTCCTTCACCGTAAGAAAGTCATAATTAATTTCTAATACGCACATAACTTTGAAAAATCAGACGCGTGCTTGGGATTTGAAACTCGAACCTCTCGATCAAGGGACCGAGTGTCTTAACCACAAGGCTATCACTGCTTTTATTTTATTTAAATTCCAACAAATACATCCGCAGAAACAAATTTACCCCAATCTACCCGAGTACCATTCCATCACGGGCATGTCATTGATCTCACCTCAAAAGCACAGAAGGTTCTCGAAAAATGGCTACATCTTAGCTGGAGTTGAAAGGGGATGTTGGGTGAATGTGTAATTATTTAAGCCGACCCAGATTTGTCTCGCAGGTTTCGTTAGACGCCATCTATCATTAGGGGAGGGTATCCATCACGGTAAGTGCAAGCCGGAAATAAATTTTAAATGATTTATGTGAATGAGAAAACACTCTTAAATTGTTCGGGGATTTTGTAAGTGGAGAGCTATAATTAATTTTATTCGTAAATGTTTGTTATAAATAGGTCAAGTATTAAATTGTTTGAAACAAGATTTTTTTATGTATTTTCTATTGGAAGTAGCAAACTAGCATGTAGTCCACATAATGGTTAGTGGCTACTGCTGCCCATGGACATTTGTAGTTAACTACAGATAAGATTACATACCTACCTGAGATCGACCTCAGATCTATAAATAACCCTGAGGACGGAGAACTAACTTGGAACGTCCCCCTTACCAATCCCTTCAAACGAAACACAGCTATCTTTAGGCAGAAATAAGAGTGGCGGTGTTCCCTTCAGAGTCGAACTACAACGGATTCTACCTCCAAAATAATACCATTACGTAGATCTTAACCCCATAAGAATTACTGGTTAATTAGAAGAGTTGTGGTGCTTAAACTAGAGGTTAAGAGCTCCTCCGGCCGACCGTTCGTTCCGTTCATTACACTAAATTGTAAGATTAAACGTTCCGTAAATGACTTCACCGTGCCGAGATGGTGAAGTTAAGGCCGAGGGAAATTACTTTAATCAATATAAGTATAGAATTATTTACAATTATGGTTTTTCATGAATTTGTTCTGCATCAATTCATAAACAACAATTGCAGGTGGTGGAACTCTTTGTAGTTAGCCTACTGTAAACGCATACTATTGTATTTCTGCCAAATAGTAGTGTTAAACGCTGCTATGTTCTGGTTTTAAGGATGTGGTAAGGGAGACATACTTATCCGTGGCATTCTAGCGTGTTCTTCAAGGTTAGGGCCGCACCTATGGCAACACATCTGTGATCGTTTTCGGTTGGAATCTTTGTTTCGTTCGTTATATTAATTCTTTAAAATAATTGACATTGTATAATTAATTCTATCTTGACTATGTTACAATTGAGATAATTATTACTATTAATTTAAAAATATTTGTTTAGTAATTATAAAGATATTTCGGTGTTAAAAAATAAAATTGTAAATATTATTTGCAATACCCTAGCAGGGTGCATGCTTGCATTATATTTAATTTGTAAGACGTATGATAATAAGTATGAGCAATAAAGATTTTGAATTTGTATCAGTTGGCTTCAGATTTCTATGGTCGCAGTGACTACTTGTCAGCAGGTGGACTGCATGCATTTTCTACATAAATCTAATAAAAAACACAAGCATATACATCGTTTTGTTGCTAACAGTAGTCCCGTATGTAATTCGATGAACAACTCATACATTCATAGATCAACAAACAACATTTTTCTTACAACATTTTTCATACTTATATTGATACATACTTCTGATACCTTACATTAATATCTCTTTATAAACGACCGACAACAGGAAAATGTCAATATCGTTTCAAAGCAAGTATTATGTTTACGAGTTCCCCCATCTAATAGCAATATGTACTTATATTTACAATTTATAAATATCTTATTGGTCCCTAACAAAAATATTGGCAAACTCAATATTTTCCTCCGTTGTGAATATATTTCGAAGACGCATACTTTATTCTCGTTCTTGGTAAATCCATTTATCAATTATATTAATATGTCTATTCTTGTGAGGACTTTAAATATTGCTTTATTGCTGTAGTGTACTTATATGGGTTTTCTGAGGCGTTAACAATAGTTAATACGAGTTTTGGAAGGTGGTAAAACCCTTTGTGGTTCGACTCCGGCGGTACCACCGCCACACCTATTTCTGCCCAAAAACAGTGTAACGCGCTGCTGTGCTCCGTTTTGAAGGCTGTGGTAAGGGAGACATAGTTTTCCGAGGAGTTCCAGCTTAGTCCTCAGGGGTAGCGGCGCATCTGTGGCCGACCTCAGGTAGGAATATGTAATCCTATCTGGCGTTGATTACAGATGTCCATGGGCGGCAGTAGCTACTTACCATCAGGTGGACTTCATGCTCGTCTGCTACTCCTATATTATAACAAAAAAAATCTCCTTATAGGTACTACCTAAAGCTGTTGATAGATTGCCACTCTTGAGGCCTATGCTGGTCGCATCATATGTAAACCAGCCATGTCATACACAATTTTCTACCGTAAGGCAAAATTGCTTCACACTTACTTTTTTTACTTTACTGCCTCTACCACCTTTACCAAATAATCCTGATCATTCATGAAAATTTCCTTCGATATAATCTTCAATGTGCCATATTGTGTGAGATACGAGTAACCTAGAAAGGGTTGATTCAAAGTTATCGCAAAAATGTTAACGTCCCGTACCAAGTTGACTTTCGACTATAAAATACAAACGGTTTCTTATTTCCGTGGCGAGCTCCAGTATATTTTCCGCGAGGTGCCTGGAGAGCGTCCAAGGAAGTTGAGACGCGGTGAGGCGTTCTTTCCAGTCTAATGGTAACAAAGGCAAGGCTCACACAACTAAGATGCTCTTGTATAGTTGCAGTATAGTAGTAAATGTTGAATTTATTTTATTGGTCGACTTTTCTAAGGATCGTTAAATCAAAAAAATGAGGTGTCTTTTTTATGACTGCATGTTTTATTTAAAGTACATTTCCACATTGCTCCATTATGTTAAGGTGTTAAAGGAAGATCTCCCACCAGGAGAGTGGATATTTTTTTATGACCGGATACGTTGCCATGGTTTTGATGAAAGCTAGTATAAAGCGAGTCGTTTAGAATACTTCAATAGCGTGATTGAGGATCATGTGGCACCGTCTCTTGTCAAATTTCTGATCAGCGCAGGTCTGTATACATTTTAAATGAAGATTTTTCTTGTAATAAAAAAAATGTATAAAATAAGGCTGACGTTGAAAAAAATGGAAATCATTAAATGCTTTGTTTAATTGGGCTGCCCAAAAACCTAAATTTTATCGTTCATATCATTATGCACAAATATAAAATAGTAAGCAACAAGTCATTTCATACTCTTACTTTATTTTATATTAAACAAATAATTTTCCATACTAACCGTACTAAAATAACACAAGCTATATTCGCACACAATGTAAAATTCTGCTTTTTAGAGGCTAATACGCTACGGTATTCAGATGCCGGTCGCCCGGGGTTATCTGAAAAATGTTTTTGTTTGAGAGCGTGAGTTGTGGCCCTAATTAGGGCGAGATCAAAGTTCTGGGTTTGTGAGCGAAGTGACATTGGGCATTGCCGCGGGCGTCGCTTTCACGTGAAGTACTAAAGTTTATTTTATTCGTTTTGAACTGCAGTAACAAATTAAGGTTTCGTAAAAGATAATTTTGTAAGAAAATTAGCTGAGCTTTGAATACTTCGTTAGAAGGTTAGTAGGGTAATGTGGATTGTCCCTGTAGTTCCGGGACCAGAATAGGGCTACGGTATCCTCCGCCTGTCTTAAGAGGCGACTAAAGAGTCTTAAGAGGCGGCTTCCGGGGTTGCGGACGGCAAGAGTGGGAGTTCAAACCGCCCGGCCAGCGACCCCGGGAAGGACGGCGGAACATGTGGTCGCATACCGTCGTGCACACCAGACGGTGTGGCGAGCGTCAAGCTCACCTGGGCGGAGCCCGACGGGGCACCGCGCTAAAAGGACTCCGGTTGCGTTCCGTTGGAGATCCCGGAGGATCGCCGAGGACGGCCACCGGGGGGGTTTTAGTGCGGTAAGAGTCCCACATAACCCTGTGTCGCTCCCACGGCACCGGGTACCTTTTGAAGGTTTCCCCCTCGTTTACAAGAAAAGGGTAATGTGGATAAGTGAAATATTTATGGATGTCATTAAAAGTGTAATAATCAAATCAATATCAATGGACTATCGGTCTTTTAAGCAACGTGGTCTGCTCATTACCACTTCAGCTGGCTAATTTTGAGAGCTACGTTTGTCTACCATTGCATCCTACGAGTATTAGCACAACAATAAACAAACATACGTTTAGCTTTTTAATAAGCCTTTTATATTTATACGGCCTCTAATGTAGTAGATATTACAAAATTTAAAAAAAAACAGTCGCACTCGGTGAGAAAAAATATAAAAGGCAGCAATTTTGTAATAGTCGCGGAAAATGAAAAGTAATTAGTATTTTTCGATCAAATTTGATGTTATTTACATTATTAACGGGTCCGACGCCAATTACCAGACACCCTATACACTTATACTTTTAAAATATAGGTACTCAAATAAAAAATCTTGTGTCATTTTATTATGTAACGGGTACTCACGATATGCGTTTTTTATTGCCGATTTTTCGCCGTGACCACGATCCATGCAACTGGGTCGAAATATCGGCAATAAAAAACGCATATCGTGAGTACCCGTTACATAATAAAATGTCTCAATTCCGCGATAATTTTAGTCTAAAATCATAAATCTTGTGTCCAAAACAAATTTTCCCAAAACGATGTTCACCTTCGTAACAGTATAACGAATCAATAACTCAATTATTTGCCGAGCGTCTGATAACAGCTACAATATTTCTTTGCTTACGCCGAGCAAACATAATAAACATGTTATTGAGATCCGACATCTGATGATTTGGATTTGTGTAACAGATTATGTCTTAAAGTAGGTGGATTTGTACAAAAAACGATCACTACTTATATATTATTATGTCTTGTATATGCAGCGTAAAAATATATTAAATAGTAATAAGCAAATAAATAGATTCGGTCCAATTACATTACTTTTGTAAATATGGATTTCGTTTCGTATGAATTTTTAACAATATTTTTGGGACAAAAAGTTTTTTTTGTTGTTTTCTGTAAAATCTTAGAATTTTTAATGACGTGTTGTTAAGACTGTTATGTTATTACTGTATGAATAGAACAAAGGACTGTTTTTATATATAAAATGTTATATTTTAATAATATATAAAATGAATTCTCATCGTTAGTACCTGTTACAAAAATTAAATGCCTTAATCCCGCGATAGTATTGGTTTAAAATCCTTGAAAAAAGTAAGAAAAAACTAATTTTCATTTGTTTATAGACCTAATTTAGACCAGTCTACATAAAAATTGGGTTCACAAAAGGTGCATTATATACGAAAAATATTATATACCCACAAACAATATAGAAACGTGCGCAATCCACGATAAGCCTCACCCCGTGTGTCACAGCAAATCCTATTTTAATAATATATAAAATGAATTCTCCTTACTTACATAAAGAATGTTACCACATGTGAACTTCATGTATAACATTTCATAACTTTTCTCTACATTTTATTTCAAAAATATTTCACATAAAGTCCGCTATATCCCAAAACTTTTCACCACAAAATTTTTCCTCAGAAAATCGATAGAATGTTTGAGGGCAGGTAATTAAAGTGTCCAAGTAAAAGTGCCTCCGTATTGATGACGAACAAATATCCGCCGGAGATTGTCCGCCGGTATTGTGTTGGGAGTTCGCGACTGGCTAGTGTAGCCAGCTTGGATGCTGTAAAATCAGGATATTTTTTGGTTGTATTAAGTTTTTTGGACAATAAAATAAGGGTTAAATGCCCAGCTGTAGTCATTATATCTACAGTAATATATCATTAGCAGTATCAAATAGTCATGGGTTCTAATAGATTTACCATTCGGCAAAAAAATCGGTGAAAGTTTGCTACTTAATGTATTCAGGTTGGAATATACTGTGGAAAATAGAAATTTAATGAAAGTACATGTATAATAACACAAGTACTTCAATCTTAGCAAAAATTGCTAAAGTTAGAATGTGTTACGAAAATGAAAATTAGCTTCTGTAACTCTCACCGACATTCTATGTTTCGGTGTAATGAACACACACAAAGACGTGTACACAAACCCTAGACCCAGTGCCAAAATCTTGTCTTTATATTTGGGAATTGAACCCGGACCTCAGCACAGACCGATACGGCGAACACTCTAGCACCACAGGTGTAGACTCCGTTGATAAATCGAGACGTTCTCTCAAAATCTTGACAGGTGGATGTAGCAGGGCGGATATTGCCCGCGCACCTACCGCCGGTGTCGGGAACAGATCATCGCAGGGAAAACATGAATTACCTTGCGTATATTCTACTTTAAGCTTCGTATTTCTAAGTTTTTTTTTCAATATATTTATAATTAATTATTGTTGGCATATTTGTAAGAAATTTTACTACGAAACTACGTATCTTTATTTATAAATGTTTAAAATAAACTTTCGAAAACTGTGTGGAAGGTGTAGTCGTTGCAAGAAGTGTTTCGGGTGTTTTTTCTTAAACTGTGAAATATTTACAGCTGTTAAGAATAAATAAGAATCATGAAAAAATAAGCGTAAGGTAAATAGATTAATCTAGCACTAGTAATTGTCAACAGTTTCTCCCCGCCATCACCAGCTTCGCCGTGACCACGATCCATGCAACTGGATCGAAATAGCAGCAATGAGGAAATTAAAAACAGAACATCGTTAGTACCCGTTACATATTAAAATGCCTTAATCCCGCGATAGTATTGGTTTAAAATCCTTGAAAAAAGTAAGAAAAAACTAATTTTCATTTGTTTATAGACCCAATTTAGACCAGTCTACATAAAAATTGGGTTCACAATAGGTGCATTATATACGAAAAATATTATATACCCACAAACAATATAGAAACGTGCGCAATCCACGATAAGCCTCACCCCGTGTGTCACAGCAAATCCTTTTACCAAACATAAAGCCTTTTTATTTTTGCGATTTTATTTACAACGCCGTGTTGGCTTATATGAAAGATTCATCCCGCTTATTTTTGTCTTATTTCGTTTAATAAATCCATGCTACATAGTTAAGTTTGTAATTATTTTACATCTTGTCTTAAGTGCTCGAAGTCAGTGGAGAGGTTGTACTATAAATGTGTTGTGAATAGACTTGTGAAGGATTTTCCTTTTCTTTAGCGTCTAAGACGGCACTAGACTTCTTAGAGCACTAGAAGTACCTGTGGAAGATAGCGGCGTTGGAGACTGTAGTACTTAGCTCAATGGAATAAAATTTCAATGTTTTTTAAAGAAATTTATCATAAACATAGGCAAATGTACTTAAATCAATGTTTATCTAAACTTTACTGTTCGTGCCACTTGCAAAAGTCAGTTTTACTTTATTGTCATAAAAAATACATTCACTTATAATTAGAGAACTTACGTAATCTTAAAGTTCAGTACAATTATCGGCATAAGTTCATATTTAACGAACTGTAAAGGATAATGTTTTTCAAGCGTATGTTTGTATGTATAATTGTATATGTATGTCTTATTTTTTAGCACGTGTTACAGCCAAAAATATTTGACGGTTCCTTTTTAGTTAATTATTTTTAAGAAGTTTGTTTTTTGTTTTTATAATAATTACTAGTTTATCTTAGGTGTAATCATAATACATATCTACTTAAGAGTCACAATGTAGTTAGTTTTATAAAATGCAAGATATACTCGTATGATACTAGTAGAATAGAATACACTTTATTGCACACTTACAGTATAATTTAACAGTAGTATTAATTAAGGTTAAAACAGTTTGCAATAGGCGGCAATTACATACGTTGCAATATTTTACTTGAGACTGTTCAAGACCGGTCGGAGTGGCGCAGATTAGGGGAGGCCTATGTTTAGCAGTGTACTATTAAAGGCCGATGGATGGATGGATGGAATATTTTTCTTATATAGATCTATACCAGTAAAATATTTCTGACGTGTGTGTTCTGCACTTTCGCTACACTGCAACGGAGATGTCTAGAAGTAAGACGCTTGTGTGGCATGGACATCTTGTTCGACATTTCCGCTGCGGTTCGCTCGATTTATTGCCTGTAGACTTGAGAACGTTCTAAACTTCAACGCGATACCTTTTTCATAGTATGTATGCTATTAATATCTATACTAATATTATAAAGAGGCAAACTTTGTTTGTTTGTTTGATTGTAATGAATAGGCTCAAAAACTACTGGTCCGACTGGACTAAAAATTCTTTCACCATTCGAAAGCTACATTATCCACGAGTAACATATGCTATATTTTATATGAAATATATTTGATAAATAGATTTTGAGGCGGTACGAAGTTTGCCGGGTCAGCTAGTTTATTATAATTTGCTCTTTTTATATTATTGAAGTAGCCAAAGAGCATACAGTCCATGTGGTCGTAAGTGACCACTGTTGCCCATGGACATCTGTAATCAACTCCAGATAAGATTACGTTGCTACCCTAATAGGACTAAGTTAGAACTACGAAAAAGTATGTCTCTCTTACCACACCCTTCTAACCGGAGCACATGAGCGCTTAATACTGCTGTTATTAGGTAGAAACAGGAGTGACGGTGGTGCCTCCGATATAAAACCACACTGTTGAGCTTGAGGAAATCAAAATACACCAGAGTTGTATAATATTGAAAAGTCTATCAACTCGCCAGCGTAGTGAAGTATACTTTTTCTATTTAAGAGGATATAACATTTTCATAGTAATTATATACAACTTATTTGCTAGCTCGTTTATTTATAACTTTAATATAACAGGGACATACCTACAGTTAACGTTTTCGAAAAATTGGTCCGATCTCGCGTGTAATTTGTCATTCAAAGGCGTGACAGGTCTTGCAAACTCCCGACCAAGGGGATTACAGGACAACCTTATGAATAATTAAGTTACGGCAGAGAAACTTTTATATTCGTCGCTTACTTTCCGTGCCATGTATAAGTAGGTCATTTTTTAATGCGACAACCGAAGAAAAACACGGAAAATCGCTCCAGCCTTTTCAATATTCCCCGAATAAAACTGTCTAACTCCATATCAAGGAAATGCTTTGTGAAGGTAACTCGTGTGGAAGTTATCTCTGTGACATTGGAGAAACAGGAAATAAAAATGCCATTATTGTAATCATTTTTAGTACGTAAACAGCGGATAAAAATACCTTAAAATTTGTATGGGTTTTGCGCTTTCATTTCATGACGTATTGCGGGTCCTGTCCTTAATTGAATTGATCAATAGCGACTTCTCTTTAATCTAAATGTAACATTATATTGATTTTATTAATTTGTATTACGTTTACCTAACGTTGTTCCGAGTTTTTGACACAGAATTAATAAGACTATTTATCTTTATTACCTTCTGGCGGACTTATAGATACGTGAGGCCGTTGTGACATTACGACTATATGGCGCTGGTCACTTACCATTAGCCACTCAAACAATTTTTAAGGTATTTAAACTACCTACTGTATAAACATTAGCATTATTTGTATTGTTGACTTAAACAAAGAAATGGATCTAGAAAATATATTAAAATTTTGTGATGGCTGGGGTCCAGAGCAGATACATATAATGTTTTTCTTTTTTTATTATATAGGAGTAGCAGACGAGCATGCAATCCACCTTATGGTAAGTGGCTACTGCCGCCCATGGACATTTGTAATCAACCCCAGATAGGATTAGATATTCCTACCTGAGGTCGGCCACAGATGTGCCGCTACCCCTGAGGACTAAGCTGGAACGCCTCCGAAAAATCTGTCTCCCTTACCACACCCTTCAAACCGGAACACAGCAGTGCCTAACACTGCTGTTATTAGGTAGAAATAGGTGTGGCGGTGGTGCCGCCGGAGTCGAACCGCAAAGGGTTCTACCACCTATATTGCATAAAATGCATAACATTATATGCAGAATATATGACATAACATATACAGTCATACATAATATAACATAACTTTTATACCACTTTAAAATACTGTCCATTGAATACTTTATGCCTTCATCTTAATCAAAGTAACCTAGATTAATACTTAATAAATAATTGACAGCAAAGGAGCCCAGAGTAATTTCATGTACGAATCATCAATTAGGATAAATAAAAGTTTGACGGATCGTCAAAACATTATGAATTAATGATGAGAGTTGTGAGGGAGTCGGGAACTTTGCTGAAATATTTAACGCTCTAGTTGACGCCTTTTTAATAATAACTACCCTGTTATTTGATTGGCAGAATATACGATTACGGGTGCTAATAATTTATCGATGTTATACGGATTGACGTTCACGGAAGGTATTGTAATAGTTTAATATTGACTTTCTTTTAGTGTTACATTATTATCATGTATTAGTATTTTAGTATGTATGCGGTAATATAGTCTTAAGTTTCATTGTAATTAACTAAATAGATCTCTGTTATCTGACTAATAAATAAATTATTGTTATAATTATGTTTCTATGATATATTTATTGGTCTTAGTTTTCTTTGTAATAATTGGTAATTACGTTAATACTATTAAAGAAAGGTAAGTAAATGTGATATTAGTACTATGGGAACATTCTGATACCGGTAATTATTTATACATGGTGAAATTTTTAACCTAAAGTTATAATACTTTTGAGCATAAAAACTATACAAAAACTTAAATGTCTGCACATAGTTCTTTATATCACATATTCTTCTAACTTTACCCAGTCAGTTTCGGGTAAAGCTAATTTTGTCTGAATACCGAATGCCGAATAAAAATTCATATGAATTATAATTCCGACTTTAAGCTACGAGCCTGGGTAATACTAAGTAACCGGGTAAACCTAGTGTTACTCAATCTACTAACATTACCTGTAACATATATCGAATAAAGGCAAAACTACACATTACTACAAAGTTGGCATTAACGCAATAACCGAATAAAGTATCTATGGTGAAATAAATTTCATTTTACCCGCTATGAAATTAAAACGAAGCCTTGAAAGCTATCGTTCGCGGCATAAAAGCCAATAAAAGCTCACGTAAGCTATTCTGTTTTATGCATAGAGAAAGAATTTGATATGTGAGAGGAAACTGTCGTTTAAACGTGTATTGTATGGAGCAGAGATTCTCAAACTTATCACGTCTATGGCCCACTTTTTAGAATTATTTTCTAGTGGTCCCCATTACATTACATTTACATTTACATTTTGAGACATGGACTACCAAAAAAAATTATAACAAAAAATTATATATAAAGTAGGTCGAAAAACAGTATTTCTCGGTTTTGAAAAGCAGATCGAACATTATAAATTAGGTATCACACCCAAAACATTTCGATGCCTCAAATTTCTCTTATACCTTCATTGCACCACTCTTGGCCTGTAGTGCCCTCAGGAGAATATTATCATCCACTTTGAGAAACTGGTGCAGAGTAACGAATATTATTATTATGTAAAGTGTCATATGTTTTCTGTAGGGGTGAGAAGGGCTGATTTTGTTTTTGTGTATTGGAGAAACATACTACCTAAGAACCCTCTAGATTCTAAGTAATTATTGCTGCCAATGAAAATCTATAGGACACAGATTTAAAATAATGTCAGATGTTTAGTTTTTATAAATGCATGTCAAGCAAAAAATATTATTGCTTTTTCTTTTACGAATTATATAATTGATTACTAGAAAATAGTAATGAATCTTTAATTTTAAAGACATCATCAGCAATAGTTATTATCATTAACCAATCGCTGACAAACCTGGTTAAGGATTTCCGTTAGTTTTCATTCAATATGTAGACCCATTAAGTCGTATTTATAATAATTCGCATAAGAACAATTCGGAATATGCTCCGAGCCCCATCGTATTACTGAGTGGGGGCTCAAAAGTTGGTAGTAAGTGGCTTGCAACCTTAACAATGGATTTTATTGCAATGAATAACCTTTTCACATCTGTTCAAAGTGGATCAAATATCTTCAAACAAAACAGTTAAGTGTTACCATACAATTGAGCGTTAATAATTGCTATTGTTTTGAGTCACAAAACAATTAACTTATTGTAATAATCAGTAAAATTGCTACGTGTAAAGCAGGAACAGTCTGCGTAAAATAAGTTGCTCTAAAATATTATAGTGCTACGACGTAGCATTTTATATGTATAGATCTACGATACGATATGCTACGCCGTAGCAAGTTTACAATTGCATGTTACAATTAGTTTTTATCTTGAGCAGTAGCGACGCATTTGTGACAGACCTTATGTACTATGATTCTAATCTTATCTGTGACGAGCTTTTGCCCGCGGCTTCGCTCGCGTTACGAAGTAATATTTTCATCCCCTATTTTATCCCCTTGGGGGTAGAATTGATCAAAATCCTTTCTTAGCGGATGCCTACGTCATAACATCTACCTGCATGCCTAATTTCAGCCCGATCCGTCCAGTGGTTTGGGCTGTGCGTTGAAACATCACTATGTCAGTCAGTCACCTTTGAGTTATATATATTTAGATTGATTTCCAAAATCCATCGGTGGTAGTGGCCACTTACCACTAGGTAAACTGCGTGCTCGTTTCAACTCTATAATATCAAAAAAAATCCATTAAAATAAAGAATTTGTACTTTTATAACTTTTATTATGTAGAAAATTAACAATTAGTACTCACTGTTTTATCTCACTCATTCATGCATTAATAAAATATTCCCACATCCTCAATATGTACTCCCTCATACAAAACATGAAACGAGGAAAGATTAATCCTGTTTATCGACTTCATCCGATTCTTGCTACGGTACCGGTAACTCATTTCCGATATGAAATACCCTTCGTACCCTTCGACGGGGAGTTCTAATCCGCTAGAACTTTACAAAGTTAAAATTACGGAGTAAAGGATATTACCACATTACATACAAAGACTTAAATGTTTTCATGTTGCATATATTTATGTTGGCATATTAAGTTAGATTTTAATATACGAGTGATTTTACTTATTTTCCGTATAAACTATATAATGGCAAGATGGTAATTATTTTAACATTATGCCATTAAAAAGATTAGGTTTGATCTAAAGGACCAAACTCAGGGATCCGTTATCAATTTTTCTAGGATTGCGATTTATTTTGCTGGTAGTAAGTTGTATGTACCATAAAAACGTCCGTTTTCTAGTAATAAAATTTATACATCACAAATTACAAATACAATATTATTTCACATTAATTTTAAGTGGAATTGTTCGAGTATTTTTGTCGACATATATTATTTTATATTTTCCCGTAAAACATTTCATTGTTATTTTAGTCAATTAATAGTCTATAAAATCGAATATTAAATTTCAAACGTATCGGCGTTTCGTAAGAAATTAATTAAAATTTATTAATTAAGTCTAGCGTATCAGTAACTATGTGGCTTTTGCGGTTTCACTTAATTAAAAGCGAAATCAGTGCCTCTCCGTAAATTAATGAAGTGAAAAAAATAAACGCTCATTAAAAACGTTGTAATAAATATTTTTGGCCCCTAAAATTGCTCCTAATTAATTTTTTTCATCGCTAAAAGTAAATTTTCCCGCTCGGGAGGTACGGTATCATCAGGAAAATAGGCTTTCAACGTAAGATGTTGAAAGTAACAATATTTTATTCAATAAATACCTAAATTAAGAGATTAGGATTTTAGGCATAATTAGTAGATACTAGGTTTCTATTTTTGTTAATAATAAATGGATGAGGATAATTTTCAATATCTAAATTATAATTATATTAATGAAGCCTTTCAAAAATTGCTTGATTGCTTAAACAGCGAAGGAAAACATCGTGAGGAAACCTGCATACCTAAGAAATCTTACATTTAAAGGTATGTGAAGGCAGTGATAGCCTAGTGGTTAAGAAACTCGGCCTCTCGGTCGAGGGGACCGAGGTTCATATCCCAGGCACAAACCTCTGATTTGTCGAGATTATGTGGGTATTAGAAAATAATTATCACTTGCTAAAATGGTGAACGAAAACATCGTGAGGAAAACTGCATACCTGAGAGATTTATTAAAAAAAATCTCAAAGCTATGTGAAGTCTACCAATTCGCACTTGGCCAGCACGGTGGACTATGGCCTAATCCTTATTATTCTGAGAGGTGAGTGCCCAGCAGTGGGACAATAATGGGTTGATGATGATGATGAAGAAGTCTACCAACTCGCAATTGGCAGCCGGTGGTCTGGACGGATCCTTTTCATTCTTAGAGAAGAACTGTACCTAACAGTGGAGCAGTGATGAGTCAATGATTATTTCAAAAATTGTATCTACATTGCTAATACTCACTTAAAACTTAGGAATAGTGTTTAAATTGAGTAAATACAATATTTCTTTTCTCCCATACTGTGTTATTAGGTAGAAATAGGTGTGGCGGTGGTGCCGCCGGAGTCGAATCACAAATGGTTCTACCACCTTTAAAACACCTTAAAACCCTAAATTAAATTAAAGCGTCAAATTAGTGGATTCACTATGACTTAAAAATATATTAATTGTGTTTTTATGCAAGCGTTTTTTTTAAGTTTTTGTACTCACAACTTATGTATTTTGAACCACCGTAGTCGCTTACACTTATTTTGAATATAAGCTAACTTCGATTACAAATAAGCAGTTAAATATGAACGTACCCAATAAACCTATAAGTAGCGCTAACGATCCACTTCAATTTAGCCGGATAGTATTAACCTAATCGCTCTTACTCAAGCTCAGCCGAGCTAGGCTACAACCGACACCTACTTAGTACTTGCTCTACTTGCAAACTAGAGCACTCACCACCCAACCTTGATACTTGGAGATCCGTGCTCTTAAAATATGCTTAACTTTTAATAGAATGAAACTACTTCTTGAGCCAGTACCCTTAGTATGAGTTTTTACGTTTTTACTAAAGAGACTGTTTTTGTTTTTGTTTACGTATTTCCCATACATTTCCAATCAGTTCTGGTACAGTCCGCTAGGGTCAAACAGTAATTTTTGTTAAACCTCATACTAAAACAGTTTACAACATTTTACAACACATACAACACAAACATTAAGACCGTTATTTTTCTTTTTTATGCTACCTCATACAATCGTACCAGCCAGTGACAATATAAATGGGAACTTATTATTATAAAAATAACAGAAAATAATGAATTAAAATAATATTTAGTATAATAAAATAATTTGAATATATTTTTAACACTTTCTTAGTGTTATTTAGTTTTACGGCGCCAAAACAGAAGTTTTACAGGAAGTAGTAATGTAAATTTATGAAGCAAAGTGTATGAGAACTGCCGTAGAATTACCGGCGCAAAGACATTCCAAGTAAGAAGTTGAAATTTCGAGTTTCTTAGAGTCTGTACTTTATATCTTAGAAGTGACCATAATTCTTTGGTGATTTCTGTAATGGAAATTATGTGTACTTATGATGTGTATGTTAAACGACATTATATGTTATCTTTGATGGTTTCTTTATGTAAAAAAAAAGCAAACATGAGCAAGAGTAAATAGTTCTATAACTTTGCGTTGCTCTCTTTTACAATCAGAGGTGTCGAATACAATTGTGTGTGTATTAATATGGACAAGTTCTTAAATATATTGCTTTGAACGTGAGAGCAGGGTATGACTTGAAAAAATAAATGCCTTTATTTATTTATTTATTTATTAAAAAGTCGCACCAACAAGGTGAACACTGATGCATACAAATTATTTTGATAAAACATTGAGATATTTTTTAAGTGCCACCTCAATTACAGGTGCGAACAGCTTGAGCAACTACATACTAATATACTAATATGCCTTTGAATAAATGTAATGTTTAATTCCACGATCTAAGAAACTGTCAGTATTTATAAGTAAATAGTATATTGCTCTTATGTACTAGTAAAATTATACCTAATATACCTAATCTATTCCACAATCTAACACACGAAATATTTGTAAGTAGAGTACTAGTATATTGCGTTTTATATACTAGTCGAATACCTAATGTGCTAAATAAAAAAAGAAGAAATAAGAGCTACAGATATGAAATCACGCCATCAGAAAATAAGGATTTCTCCGTATTCAACCGCGAATAAAAACCTCAAGTAGAAGGTACCAGGAGATACTAACGAGCGTTCCTGCTATACTTTATTAAAGCTTCTGGAAGGTATAAGAATTTAATGCTGTGAGAATGAGTTTGCGTAAATTGTTCGGCATTAGGTACTTGTATCATACATAACGAGCGTTGAGCTGCGAATATTCAATTAAAGTTTGAATCGCACGATCATATTTAAAGATTTAATGCCACCATTATAAAGCGCACTGTGACTCTTTTTTCTGTTATGATGTTTAATTCAAATGTCCCATATAGTGTTATTTCGTAAATAATATAACAGAAATATTATTTTACATGTTATGGTATTGACGAAGGTTAGTTTTTGAAGTTAAAGGGATGGGTTATTACAACCGTTGTGGTCAACGAATTCGTTTGTGAGACGGGAAAAAGGTGACAAAGACTCTGTTGGACTTGGAACTAAGGGCCATGGCGGAGTCTAAACTCGTACAATGTTCAAGCCGTCATTTTGTACTTTAGCCATTCTCTAAAATTCAATTCACTAAGATCATAAAATTTTATTCTAGTATTAAATGAAATTTCGCTTCTTATGTAAGTTGGATTCTTTTATCCGGCCCATGTATATCTTCACAACAAATATTGTTAATCGCTTTTAATACACTCGCTGTTAGTGAGACAGGGATGGTACAGAAGACGAGCGTTACCCCAGATGTCGATGGAGCAATTTGCTGAAATCTACAAAAATGCTTGCTCTTAGCACAAATCTAGTTAAATTGTAGCTCGAAAATATAAGTTTACAGGAAGTAATAATACATTTAAAGGATCTTCTATAATGGTCGATAATCAAAATAATATTACTATGAAATATGCAATATTATTTCACTGCGTCTCGGACTTTTGGTGGATAATTTTAAAAATGTAGGTGATAATATATTTTGTAATACTATCTATAATGGTTTAATAGGTCGACTGAAAAATAGTTATTTTTTGGCATGGCGTACCTTGTGTACTTTCAAATTTTCTTACTATATATTTATTGTTACCACAGTAACACATACTCCATAAAAAAATAAAAGTCTATCTATTACAGTTCAAGAGATAGAGATTTAACAGACGGTCAGACGAACAGACAACGGAAGCTTCGTTTTAGGTTTCCATTTCACGATAGAACCCTAAAATGATTGAACACTATTTTTCTATATTATAGAAAAAAATGAAGATGACCTAAATATCACATTTAAAACAAAACAAAAGGCTTAGTTACAAAATATCACCGTTCACTTCAGCGTAAAAACAATTTGTTATAAACACCTATCGATAAAGTTTATATGAATAGGCGTGGCATGAATATTAAACAAGGTTTGAAAGGGCACAGTAGATTGATGGGAGCGACGCCCTGGCTACGGCGTACCGGCCGGATAATTGATATTCAGTAAATATTGGCGGATAAAATAAACCGAAAATTGAGTTTTCAAAACCAGCCTAAATTAATTTGGAACTTCATAACAGCTTCGTGTCGACATAAATTTTTTATTAAAAACAAATCCCTCGGCTCACCGAATAGACTGCCCGGATCATGGACTGAGGAACTGAATAGACTCCTAAAAATCAATTTTCTTTGTTTACTACTCCTTAAAAATAAAAAAATAAGAAAAGCAAGTAATACTGTAAACTTTTTATGATCAAATTGAATATAATAATAATTTAAAATGAAAAGTATATAAAATGATATCAAGAAGTGTGTGGCGATTCTTTCATAAATTGAACCTTGTTTTTATTTTCATTTTATTATTTATAGTTGTAACGCCTTCAATTTTTCTGCACATCCCTAAGGTTGACTGGGAGAAAATTCTATTTAGCATTCAGTCCTCCTTTTGCACCACACTGTTTTTAACATGGTTAATAAATAGTAAATAAATAAATAACCTTTTGAAGAAGAATTTTAAATGAATCGACCACGCAGAGTTACATTTTTAACATTCTTAAATAGTTTCAATCTCCCTTTGCATATGTCGGTAGCTTTACAGTTTTATACATATGAAAAAACATTAGAAATATTTGGAGTCGGTTCGGTTAGTCCGTCTATGGCTCGGACATACTTCCCGTAGATAAACAATGTTGCCAGAAATTAGGCGAGCATGTACCACGGATTTGTAACGGAATGTATTAGATATTCGTAAGAAGGAGAAGATTATTACTTGATTTACAAAGAAGATTAAGTAATAATGATTTTAGTAAAAAATGCCTATAATCCACTACGGCACACTTCAAGACTTACAAGTATTACTTCTTTACTTACTTTTTATATACATTTACATACTCACTTCGTCTTTTTATTGTACAGTGGTGCAATATTTTTTTGTTCTGCAACTAAATGTCTAGATCGGGTTCTGAGTGAAAATAGGGAATGTGTTCAGAAAAAGGCGCAAGGTTTATTTGTCTTACGGACATTGCAAAAAGAACTCTCCTTCAAAGCCGGCGATGCATTGGCGACTCCTCTGGTGTTGCAAAAGTTCATAGGCGACATTGACTACTTTCCATCAGGTCACGTCTGCTTTATCGTTAGGCTCAAATATAAAAAAAAAATAATTAAGTAACGTATTTAGCGGTTAAAACCCGGCTTCTCAATAGGGGAGTCTAAGGTTTAAATCGCAGGCACGCACACTGATTGTTACAAAGTGTTTATATCCGTATTAGAAATTACTTATCACTTGTTTAAACGGTGAAGTAAGCTTCAAGGAAACCTTTGAAAATATTTTGAAAAAAAATCTTAAGTCGTCTGATAACGTCTACCAATTCGCACTTGGCCAGCGTTGTAGACTATGGCTTCAACTGCTCTCACGGCCCAACAGGGGAAAAATAATGGGTTGATGATGACATGCATTTATATTCGCCGGGAATCGAACGTGAAATCCCTGGTAAAAAATGGAATAATAGTAACCGTTGCAAAAATATTTCACTATTGGGCAATTTAAGGACATTGCATTAAAGGACAATCCTTACTAATATTATAAATCCGTAAGTAACTCTGTCTGTCTGTTTGTTTGTGTCTTCTTCACGCCCTAACCACTTAACCGATTTTAATGAAATTTTGTACAAAGATAGTCTGAGACCCGAGAAAGGACATAGGATAGTTTTTATCCCCGAAATCCCACGGGAACTAGGGATCTAAGATTGATTAATAGGAGAAATGATCTTTTGGACCCAAAACATCGATTATTTTAATCGATATTAGTAAGGATTGCATCGTAAACTATGCATTTGATCCAGTGATGATCTTTAGCAAAGTTGAAGGTACGAATTTTCAGTTTTATGTATGTGAGTATGTTATATTATTTTCTTTTAAACGCGGGCGAAGCCGCAGGCAAAAACTAGTATCCTATAAAAATAATCGCTTTTATCCTTATTATGTACAATTGTTTAAATATACCATAGCTATACAATTTAGAGAAATATTAATTTGTTGAACTTTCATGTTCAACAAAATGTCTGAAATCGATTGCTTATCCAACGCCGGAGGTATTTGCGCTACATAAACTTAATTACTGATATTAATTAATACCTTGTACTTTTAATTGACTTTTAATAAGTTCGCGTCACTCGCATGTACTTGTAGGATATTAACGATGAAATTTTTGACATATTTTTTATAATGATCAATTGCGCCCCGCGGTTTTACCCTCCTTTAAAAGTGTACGGATAAATCATGGCTTTATTTTTTTGCGTACAATCCTAATTATTTTTGTAAAAACAAGTTCTGGTATCCGTTTTCATATTCTTTTTGGTCGATTCCTCGTGACTGAGGGTCGTGACACTCGTGACCATCAAGAACAGCCTTGTCTATGATGGTCCCCGAGTAGTGCGATTCTGCGCTATTTCTATGGACTGTGGTGTTGCTGATTAACAACATCTGTCCAACGTGTTGGTGATTCCCTCTGCAATGCTTCCCAGCCACTTTACCAACGACTACTAACTTCTCTAAGTTGTCTGTGTCTCGTCGTGCCACGGTACTGAAGAATTTCAGAACGCGTTGTAACCAAACCGTTTTCATATACAGGACTCTAAAGGTAACTCTCATCAATCTATGTGCAGTCTACCAATACGCACTTTGCCAGCGCGGTGGACTATGGCCTAATCCTTCTCATTCTGAGAGGAGAACCGTGCCCAGCACTGGGCAATAATGAGTTGATAATGATGATGATGATGATGATATAAGATGTCTTGTGTAGAAGTATTAATAGTAAGGTTCGCAAAATGCTTTGTACAAGGATTAAGTTTAACCTTGGTTTACACTATTCAGTCCTACACTATTAAAGTATAGTAGTACTAGTACTAAATAAGTAATAACCAAATATTATTCGATATTAAATAAATTTTAATTTGTTTCAAATTTTGAATTAAAAAGAAACAATGTTTTCTTTTGGTTTATGTGAATATAATTTCGGTGCCAATAAAACAAATAACTAATGGGCTCTTATTAATAACAAAGCGTTAATAAAGCAATGTATTTTTTCGTTATTAACCTGTTGTTATTCAATACAAATAAATATTACCTAATATTTATTTTAAGTAACAGATACATTGAAGCATAATAATGTTTAATTAGAGCAGTCTTCAATCTTTCTGCATGTCATACACATATGTTGATACACATGTAATGGAAAATGGGAACGCTAGAATGGGATAGCGAAATTATAGTATTATTAGTTTTTGCTCACGGCTTCGCCCGCGTTTAAAAGAAAATATACCATACTAACATACATAAAACTGGAAATTGGTACCTTCCACTTTGCTAAAGATCATCACTTGATCAAATGCATAGTTTACGATTCTCAATCCTTACTAATATCGATTAAAATAATCGATGTTTTGGGTCCAAGAGATCGATTCTCCGATTAATCGATCTTAGATTCCCATTCCTAGTTCCCGTGGGATTTCCGGGATAAAAACTATCCTATGTCCTTTCTCGGGTCTCAGACTATATTTGTACAAAATTTCATTAAAATCGGTTCAGTGGTTTGGGCGTGAAGAAGAGACAACCAGACAGACAGACAGACAGAGTTACTTTCGGATTTATAATATAAGTAAGGATATGCTGTAGAATAAAATACAGATAAGCCGATAACTGAAATATTTCTAGATTTAAGTAATTCTACGATCCGATTGTGTGGATATCAGCTTTTAATCTAAGCGGTGATTATTCTAGTCCTCAAGAGTGGCAAAATGTACCTACATATCACATCGCCACTACATAGGAACCATGTTATATATTGAGTTGATTACGATTATCCATTGACGAATACATTTACCTGGGATAGGTCATTCAGAACGGTAAGTCCAACTTTGAGAAAGAGGTCACTCGTAGAATCCAACTCGGTTGGGCATCCTTCGGGAAATTACGTAACATCTTCTCATCCAACATACCTCAGAGCATGAAGTCGAAGTTGTTCGAGCAGAGTGTGTTGCCAGTGATGACGTACGGTGCCGAGACGTGGTCTTTCACTGTGAGCCTTATGCGAAGACTCAAAGTCGCTCAGCGAGCTATGGAGAGGGCTATGCTCGGTATTTCCCTACGCGACAGAGTTCGGAATGAGGAAATCCGTAGGCGAACGAAAGTTACTGACATAGCTCTCAAAATAAGCAAGCTGAAGTGGCAATGGGCTGGCCACATAGTTTCGTAGGACCGATAACCGGTGGGGTAGGAAGGTCCTCGAATGGAGACCACGTCTCGGCAAAAGGAGTACAGGACGCCCCCCGACCAGGTGGACTGATGACCTGAAGCGGACGGCGGGTAACCGCTGGATGCAGACGGCTCAAGACCGGTCGGAGTGGCGCAGACCAGGGGAGGCCTATGTCCAGCAGTGGACTTTAAAGGCTGGTAGATAGATAGATCCACTAACGGCATATATGCTACTTCAACCTTATAAAAAACCTTAAATTAAATTATTAGATACATACAACAACTGACAATTAATAATTAATTTAATAAAATTAGCAACTGACAAATTAACTTTAGATACGTAAGCACGATACGAGTTCGAATGTTTGTAATTAAATTGAGTTCATTAATTGGTTTGGAAAATTTAATTGAAATTCTAGCAACAGTGCGAATTTTATTGTACGAGTAAAAATAACACGCATACTCGCATGTAGAATAACCGCATATGCGAAGTTAACATGCATGGAGTTGGGGAATGTTCGGTTTAATAATCTAAAAATAATTCGCGTGCATCGCATGGAATTGTGGAATGTTTGTTAATAAATCAGATTTTCCGATTGGTACGGTATCTATTGTTCCGCATAACACAATAGCAATGGTTATAACATATTTGTATTCCATTTTTTTATTAGAGAAGTACGTGAAAAGTAGGAGAAAAGTTTTTTAGTAGAGAAATAGCAAACGGTCATGCAGTCCACCCGATGGCGAGTGGTCACAGCTGCCCATAGACATATACATATATTGTATAATCAACCCTAGATAAGATTAGATTCCTATCTTGGTTAGACCGCGTTGCTACCCCTGAGGACTAAGTTGCGACGCTTCGGATAAGTATATCTTCCTTGCAGAACCCTTCAAATCAGAACACCAACAGTCCAGTTACAAAGGGTGGTAACCAAAAGTGGTAGACCACCTTCAAGAAGGAGTATAGTCCGCATAAAACTGCTAGTCCGCTCTGAACATAGAAATGAATCGCATCGCCATAGCAAATTGTATGACTACACCTGCTCGCAACAACTTCAGAGCGGACTAGCAGTTTTGCGTGGACTATACCTAGTTTTAATATTTTATTTACAACTAGTCGATTGTTATTAGTTTTGACCTTTATTATTTGTCCTTAGACTCAGACGTCTAACTAATTGCTTGATTAATTAACTCAGTTAAATAACTTTAAAGTAAGACTTGGATATGTTGACTTGCTGCTTCAATTTAATACCAAGTTTTTGTAGGGATCTTCAAGAATATTTGATTGATAGCCTTTCGTTTTGGTAGACTGCACATAACTTTGAGATTTTTTTTAATAAATCTCTCAGGTATGCAGGTTTCCTCACGATGTTTTCCTTCACCGTTTTACCAAGTGATAATTAATTTCTAATACGCACATAATTTCGAACCTCGGATCCCTCAAGCGAGAGGCCGAGTTTCTTAACCACTAGGCTATCACTGCCTTTATCTTATATTATCTTTTATGACAATGAAACCCTAAAAATCTAATCTAAGTTACTAGTCAATAATGTCTGTACTAAAGTTTTGTTTGAGACTCGCTATCTTAGTACGCGAGAGACTACGAGATACATGTATATTGTATAGTAGAGTAAGTTTGAACCACTTTAGCTCGAGTATGCTTCCGTATGTTCATTGGAGTTCCATGTTTGTATTTGAGAGTAATTATACATGAATAGATTTTAGCGTGCAGATGAGAAAACGTATGGTTTAAATGTGTGTGTACGTCTTTCTATGTGTTGTATCTTGTAATGTCTGTGTAGTCGGCGTCGATGGCAATTCTTCTGCACTAAAAGCTTCATTTGAACGGTATTGTGCATGAAATCGAAATATCACCAATTCTCTGTTTTACAAGGAGGTAATGAGCATGCCATCTAACTAATAATAAGCGGCCACTAACGTCTACGGACTTTTGTAATCAACCCGATAAGAGACCTACCTGAGGTCGCCACTGATGCGTTCCTAATCCAGAAGACTAAGTTGGAATGCCATGGAAAAGTATGTGTCCCTTGCCACACGAGTTACAACTAAAACACAGCAGTGCTTAACTGTGTTGTTAGGCAGAAATAGGTTTGGTAGTGGTGAAGCCAGAGTCAAACCACAAAAGAATCGACCTTTTTTTATAATATAAGAGTAGTAGACGAGTATGCAGTCCATCTGATGGTAAGTGGCTACTGCCGCCCATGGACATCTGTAGTCAACCCCAGATAGGATTAGATATTCCTACCTGAGGTCGGCCACAGATGCGCCGCTACCCCTAAGGACTAAGCTGGAACGCCTCGGAAAAGTCTGTCTCCCTTACCACACCCTTCAAACCGGAACATAGCAGCGCCTAACACTGCTGTTATTAGGTAGAAATAGGTGTGGTGGTGGTGCCGCCGGAGTCGAACCACGAAGGGTTCTACCACCTTCAAAACCTTTAAACCTCCTATGTAATCTCACAAACTGCACAATTTTGTTCACGTCGATCATCGTTAAACTAGAGTTTAAAACTTAATAACGATAACAAGGATTTAAAATGTCGATAAAAACGAACGGAGATTTATTGGTGCAGACAAACAGAATCGCATCCGTCTCAATTATCCGGACAGGCCATCTGTCAATCAGGTTCCCGATGGAGTGATTCGTTCCCAATTTTCGTTGGCGACGAAAAATAAAAAGAATAAACCAAGATTTGCATTCGGTTTTAAGAAAATATCCAAGTGTAGCTTATCAAGCCTTTGGTACGTATATTTTACTTGAGTGTGGAGTGTAATGTTTTTTGAGTATGGATTATTATTCTAAGGTACGTCCTAAGCTAAATGGCTTGACGGATATGAAGACATGAGGTTTTTGTTGGATTCGTAGTAATTGTTAGAGTGATATAGGCTTTATTTTTAAAACAGTCCGCTTTTTGTTGTTATAATTTTGTATATGTTTTGGAGATTTGTAAAAACATTTTAGAACACTGAAATCTAAATAAAGGAGGGTGTCTGGACGAAAATATCTCTATTTCACTGCAACTGTTGTCTATCACTGTCGGGTATCTTTTCAAGATAAAAAGGTACATATTTGGAGGATATGTAGGTTTTTTTTTTTAATTTATGTAAGTTTATTGTCAATTACATAGTAAATAAAATCATTTACAATATTAATCTAATAGAAATACAAAAAATATTAATAAAACAGGTTTTAAAATAGTTATGAAAAATAAATTAAATATAATAAGCTTCATCCAAATTGCTGTCCTTTGGTAGTGTCCCCAAAACGCTGGCGACATTACCTCGTTGAATAGCTAAGCTAATTCTCTGCCCGAGGTAAGCGCCAGCCCTTTGTAGATTTAAAATATCTATAAGAATACTATGAAAACATTACTCTGTGTTATAATGGGCACAAATCAGAGGAGTATGACTAGAACAGAAATCTGTGACCCCGGGATGAGAGTACGAAGTTTATACCACTTCGCTATCAGTAATATTGCCATTTACACATTTGTAATTTTTTAGGTAAATACCTGAGACGTTTACAAAATTTAGAATATCATTTATACCACTTAACTTTTTCTACCATAACAGAAAAAATATAAAAAAGCCTTCACGCTACATTAAATAATTTACACGTGCCAGGTCATACTGTATTTTACTGGAATATTTTTATTAATCTTTCGATATCAAATACGCATAAAGTGACCGTTCCGAACTATAACAACTTATGACTGCTATCGAAATGGTAAAAATGTTTATGCGAGGAATTTTATTTCGGATTAATGCATATTTCATGTTGGAGCAATAAATATTGTACGAGGGGCGAAGGGCGCAAAAAGTAAGGAACTGAGTGACCATAACTCAGCAAATTTAATCATGAGACCGAGTTACGGCAACTTGGCGGTCTTTGAAGTTCTGCGGTAACACCTTACGTAGATTTCGGGCCTTTAAATAACATGGAAATACTTCCAATATAAGCTCCAATATCAGCATATTGTTTAAAATTTTTAAGAATTCAATTTTAACTTTTACATAATCTAAACAGTGCAGTGTGCAGAGTGCAGTGCAGTGAGCGCGCAAGTCAGACGTGTGCAAAGTAAATTATTAAATTAAATATTCGTTCGAAAAGTACATCCAATGAATAGCAACCTTTAAAGTAATACTTATTAGTTATTGTTTTGTGCAACTAACACCTGGGCTTACGACATTCTATTGCCGAGTTGTTTACAACTTAGCATACCGGAGAACAAAAGAGCCCGTGAACTGTGGACGCAAAAAATATTTCTTGTCGTCTTATCGCCATTCGGCCTATTATACAAGATAAAGTGACCGCTACCGGTACGTAATACAGGTTAAAATTGCGATCTCTAATCAATATGAGTTTACTGCATTCTCCGAAGAAAACTTACCATGGATCGCACCCCGATCTATCAAATGTAAAAGACAAAGAAAATTTAAAAGATAACCCACAAATAACATTTCGAAAGCGCAAAGAACCCGAACCAGAATTTTCTATGAAGCAGGAATTTGAAAGTCTTCGTAATGAAATAAGGTCATTTATGACAAGTTTTTCCAACATGCAAAGCGAAAATACGAGTAAAATGCAGCAAGACATGAATGAAATCAAAGAACAACTTAACGGAATTAGATTATCGACAGAGAAAGTAGCTGAAGAACAAAATATAATAAAAGCTGAATTAGAAAATCTAAGAAGTTACTGTATGAAAAATGAAAATAGTATAAAGAATCTGCAAGATGAGGTAAATCTTACAAAAAAATCGCACTTACCATTAACTCAACTACAAAACACCCCGTTTACCTACGAGGATCTTCTTACTGAAATGCAAGAACGTACTCAGAGGCAGAAAAATATTATTATTATTGGTGTACCTGAATCGTCGCATACTAACATTACTGAGCGAATTAATTACGATACTAACGAGGTACTGAAAGTCACCTATAGTATAGAGAAAAACTGCCCACAGCCATTAAAGATTTTCAGGATAGGCAAATATGTCGCTGGTAGAAATCGTCCACTCAAGGCCTGTTTTGAGTCCGATCAAATAGTTATGAGATTATTACGCAAGAGAAACAACATCGAAAATAACATCAAACTATATTCAGACCAAACTTACAACCAGCGTAGCTACCTTAATCGCCTTAAAGATGAACTGTTGCAGCGACATGAAAACGGTGAAGAAAACCTCACCATAAAATATATCAAGGGGACACCAAAAATAGTCACTCAGCAGCCAAAAAACTAATTCCGGCAACCAACCAATCAACCAACGTTAGCAAGCCTACTCAGAGTGCTCAGTCAAGTTATATTCTCCTAAACAGCTACCAAGAAATAACCTCAAGTATAAATTCACTAAATTTCCTTTATGCCAATGTCCGGAGTATTATTACACCAGGTAAATTTGACGAGTTGCAATGTATACTTAAATCTATTCCAAAAACTACACATTTAATATTATTAACAGAAACATGGATCAAAACCGAAAATGAAGCAAGACTTTTGAATTTAGACGGATATAAGCATCACTATAATATAAGGTCCAATGCTATAGGGGGTGGTGTATCAATATTTGTTCACAACAGCATAAAACACTCGCTGATTGACAATGACACACAATACACCAATGGTAACAACTTCCTTTGGATATGTTTAGAAAAAATATCACTAAACATAGGCTTAATTTATAAACCTAGTAGAACAAATATAAATGATTTTTTGACAATATATGAGACACAGCTTGAAAAATATAAAAGGGCTATTATTTTCGGAGATTTTAATATTAATCTACTATCAAGAGATCCAGTAACGTCTAGATATATGACTTTAATTGAAGAAGCCGGCTACAGATTCGTTAATAAAATTGAAGAAAGTTATTGCACCAGAGAAACTGACACCTGCAAAACGTTACTGGATCACATATGTACAAACCTTCAGGATAATTTTAATTTTTATATAATAGACTCTGCAATGGCGGACCATAAACAGATCTATTTGGAACTACTAAAACATAAAATTAAAACTAAAACTAAAATTACTTATGATGCAATTGATTATAAGAAGCTAAATAATATACTTTTAAAAAACCAAGAACTTAACACCGAAGACCATATATACACAAACCTAGAAGAAAAAATTAAAGCAGTAATTAAAGAAAGTAAAATAAAAAAAACTAAGATATTAAATCTACCTAAAGATGACTGGATTAACAAAATTATAATAAATGGAATACATACAAGGAATCAACTATGGAAGAAAATGAAAAAAGAACCAAAAAACAAGAAAATTAGAAATGATTTTATACATGAAAGAAATAAATTAGCCGTCAGCATTAATAAAACTAAAAATAAATATTACCACGACGCCTTCAAAAAATGTAATAAAAATCCGCGAAAAATGTGGAGCCTTATAAACTCACTATCCCAAAATAAAATCAAATCCAAATTTATCCCCCAAAAACTTCAAATACAAAATAAAACAATAACTGATCCTAAACAAATTTGTGAACATTTCAATACTTATTTTACAACTATAGGTGCACAATTAAGTAACGATATCCCTACAAAATACCATACAGAGTACTCTAATGCATTATTTGACCAACAATTTTCTCAACATGCTCTTTCTTCAATAAGTCCTACTAATAAAGAAGAAGTAATAAAAATTATATCAGATCTAGACTCTAATGTCAGCGCAGGTATAGATGGTATAAATACAAAAAGTTTAAAATGCATTAAAGATTTAATCGCAAAGGAACTAGCTGATTGTATAAATAAATGCTTACTAAAAGGTGAATTTCCTGAGTCTCTTAAGGTTGCAAAAGTAACCCCAATACATAAATCTGGATCAAAGTCTGAACCTGGGAATTTTCGTCCCATATCAGTATTGCCTGTTCTCTCCAAAATTTTCGAAAAAATAGTTTATGATAGACTAATATCTTATCTAGACTCTATTAACTATCTCTTTGAAAGGCAATACGGATTTAGGAGAAAAAGCAACACCCTTTCGGCCACCATAGACCTTATCACCAAAATTAAAAACAATATAGATGCTAAAAATATTGCACTAGTTATATATGTAGACCTCAAAAAGGCGTTTGATACGGTCAGTCATCGCCTACTGTTGAATAAACTTCATAACATAGGAATTACAGGAGAAGCATTTAAAATTCTTGAGTCTTATTTATCTTATAGATATCAATTAGTTAAAATTGAGAAATATGAAAGTTCCCCATCACCCGTTAATTTCGGCGTCCCTCAAGGTTCGATCCTGGGCCCATTGCTCTTTCTTATATATATTAACAGCCTTCATAAAGTTAAACTACACGGTCACCTAACCTTATATGCAGATGATACATGTCTCTTTTATTTTGGAAATTCAGCTCAGAACATTATGCAAAAAGCTCAAAATGACTTAGATTTACTTTTTGAATGGTTTCAGTACAATCTTCTTTCTATAAATATATCTAAAACTAGCTATACAATAATCTCAGCAAAAAATAAAAAAATTGATCAAACCCTAGAATTAAACATAAATAAACAACCCATACAAATAAAAGACTCTGAAAAATACTTAGGATTGATCCTTGATAAAAGACTAACATGGAAGGCACATATAGACAGCATACAATCAAAAATTACACCGATCACAGGTTGTCTACGAAATATTGCTAGTTGTTTTCCAAAACAAGTTTGTTACAACGTATACAATTCCCTAGTCAAGCCACATCTAGAATACTTGATAGAAGTATGGGGAACTGCAGCACCATCAAATCTTAAAAGATTGCAAATTACTCAAAATAAAATAATTAAGGTGTTATTTCATTTTGACTACTTAACATCTTCAAAATTCATATATGCCAAAACAAAATTGCTGAACTTAAAACAAATGTACACATATAAAACACTACTACTAATACATAAAATCATAAACAATAAAATACATTCTGAAATAACCTTCACCAAAAACTATCAGACACATAATAAAAAACTGAGAAATGCCGAAAATATTAACTTACCTTTCCCTAGAACTCGATATGGATCTAAAAACCTAATGTTTGAAGGGGCCAAAATTTACAATAAATTACCAAAAAATATAAAAGAAATTAAACCTATAAGTATATTTAAAAAGAAAGTGATGAAATATGTAATAGAAAATATAAATATATAATTTAGTTAATACTTTTAAAACAACATTAATATACATAAAATTCAAAAATTCAAAAGAATGCTGATGGCTTCTGGGTAATATATAAATAAATATGTATATAATATATAACATATCATAAGCACGCTCACTGTAACAAACCTATTCATAAGTTAGCATAAGTTGTCTTGTAAGTGAAATTTTGTAATTTCTTAAGACAATAAAGATTCTTTAAACCGAACAGGTGCACCAATGATAAGTTTCTGAAAATTTTAATTACATATTTTTAATTTGTAATAAATAAATAATTAATTGTTCACCCTTTTTTCATATGAGACGGCCATATTATTATTTAGGTGTCAGTACAGAATTCACAACACAACAGGTATAGAGTTGGTTATACGAGTAGATGTCCATGGGCAGCATGTACCATCAGCTGGACTGCATGCTTGTTTGCTATTTCTATCTTGTATATAAAAATACATGTTATCTAGATTGGCGGCAGCGTAGCAGCCAAGTTCTCAAAAAAATAACTACAGCACCGTGTTATAAAACTTTTAACTCCATAAGTTAAAACTGTTTTTATTTTTTATTGACACTACTTTTTATCGAATCCACTTACTCGTGTTGAACAAAACACAAAAGTTAAATAAAACGTTTCACAAAGGGAAGTAAAAAGCAAAAAGTTCTTTGTATGATCGAGCGATAAAAAAATTGTCAAACAAAAGGAAATTGCAGCGAGTTATATGCACAGTCTGTAATTAAACAACGGAGTTTGAATTTCGTCGGATTTTTCGTTTGGCTGTATTGTTTCGGGGCCGCTGCGGATTTTCAGCGCGGGTTGACGGTTGTGGGCGCATCGTATGCTCGCTGCTAATATAAATGGAGTCATGTGTAACAATAGTATTTACATTTGAGGCGGATTTGTCCTGTGGTTTATTTCGTATTTGAATTATTGCTTCGGTCCACCGCAGTTGGTCGGGTTTTTTATACTATACAAGTGGTGTGTCCGAAGTCAAATCAAGAATGGTTCCACCGGCGTCAATTCATTATTGTTCAACTTTGGGGCAAGCTTCTCAGAGTGGAAAGGTTTAGGTAACCTATGAACGAGAAGCCCAGGTTTCATCTAATGGCATTCAGAGCATATGGGTTCTACCACCTTCATAATATAAATGGACTCATGTGTAACAAAGTTTTTATATTTGCGGTGTATTTCTCCCGTTTTGTTTTGGACGCGTTTGAATTATTACAAAACCGATCGGACCGTTATACTTTCGATTTATCCGTATAAATTCGTATGGAGAGTAATAACAGTAAACTGAATCGGAATGATTGGACGCTTTGCATATGCTATGAAGAATGCATGTGTTTAACTCGTTAGTCAGTATGTAGGCCAAGCGATATATGCCATGAATTCCATTTAAAGGGATTGAAAAGAGAATGTCTAATTAATACATTACTATCCAAATAATGATGAGTGTTCTTAACAGATATTTACGTTCAAATTATAAAACTAAATACAGCAGCATATAGCAAAACATTTTCTATATGTCCTTCACAGATTCACAGTAAATGTTATTAATATTGTTGTTCATCTATAAAAAGTGGGTCAAGTGGGTCGACCAGGGAGGGACCACCATTACACATATTACTAGCGTGAAGCAGTTCTGCATTTCAGTACACGGTGTGGACGTCGGTTTAAAGTATGAACTTAGTATGCTTGTTCGATACTTAAATAAAAAAGGTTGAAATTTAATATAGTTTATATAGGTAACATATGCGCCGCATAAAACGAGTCAAAACAAACAATGTGTCGCAAATATCCAATGAAATCGACAAAAACCTACAAACTGTAGTACTGTTTCCGATGTCAAAATAATTTTATAGTGGTATCAGAAAGTTGCAGGTGTTCCCGTAAGTTGGTGAAACCGCTACATCGGGAGCTGATCGTAAATAATGCCCTAGTTTTACGATCGGGTCCCGCCTTACAAAGTTTTCGCAATCGGAACCGCCCCAGTTTTACGATTATTCTGCAAATCTCCACAAATCCAGCTCCGTATCAATTGTAGGGATGTTGAAAAATCCCGATTTATCGATAAATCGATAAATTTAATTCGATGTAACGATTTTTTGGCCGATATATTTTCATCCATATCGATATAAAATATCCAATAACGAAAATTGTATAAAAAACCAATATATTTTTTATTCTAGTAGTACTGTTGTACGACGATATTTTGAAATTTTGTAATTTTGCCTATTAAAAAGGAATATTTTGTAAATTCAAATAATGCACATAATAAATTGTATAAAGAAATCTATTGATATTATTGAGTTAGGTTTAACTAAGGACATCATTATTTTACAAACGCCATTTTTTTAATTTCCCCGATTATGCATATATCGATTTCTGACCTCGATATATCGACGCCGTTATCAATACTCTAATTTATATCGATATGTCGATATTTTTTTCATTTCCAACATCCCTAATCGATTGGATGTGTGGGATGTTAACTTTAAGTAGGTCGGCGTATTCATTGAGATAAGAGGAATGATGAAGATAATTAACCCTTTATCTTTAATGTTTTATTCAAATGCTCTGCATGTAGGCGTAATGCTAATTAGTATTACAAAAACTTTTCATACTGGAAATTCCGCTTCTCACTCATAGATTAGTAAAGATACTTCGCCGCCTTGAAATTGAATGAAGCCATAAACGGCTTATTTTAGTAAGTTCTTTTTTTAATTCTTGGCAAATAAAAACATTTTAAGAGAAAATTTACGAATAAATAACTAATACTGCGTAATTTACGTAATAAATAAATAAGTATTTCAAATATTTTAGGGACATTTTAGCACGGAGACGTGGCAAAACTTTTTTACGCAACTATTTCAATTCTCAAAACTGGGTACATTTTCTTGTTAGGAGTGAGTAATCTTTACTAATCTATGTTCTCACTATGAACGTAATTTGTACGGTCGTCAAAAAAACGCTTGAAGTTTTTAAAATGTCAATATGTAATGTTTTGGAGGATTTTGTGATTATTGTAGTAGAATATCATATCGTTCATATTATATCGTTATATATATATATCTTCCGTGATACGTACGCGTAGACACAGGTCGTGCCTGTACCCTTAATATGAGTTTTTACGTTTTTACAAAAAGACGATTTTTGTATTTGTTTACGTATTTCCCATACATTTCCAATCAGTTCTGATACAGTCCGCTTTGGGCGGATAAAAACTCATACTAACTCTTAGTACCGTAACCGTAAAGATTTTTTCTGACACGATACGTTTATTGTCTGCAGATATAAATAAAGGCTTATACATAGATTTTGTGTAACAATATTGTTTATACTTTGGTTTACAAAAGCACCTATCCTTCCTTGTCTTCTTGTTGTTGTAGAAATAAATCTAGAGGGGGTCAGTAACGTCTTCCGGACTTACATACATATTACATAATGAGGTACAATCATCTTAGTTCATCGTAGGTCATCGTAGCGGCAACACATCTGTGGTCGGCTTAAGATAGAACATCTGTTCCATACGGAGTCCCATACAATTGCCTTGACACGGACTGCAAGTTCGTGTGCTAGGTACTTTAATATTATAAAAATCGGTACCATCAGGTGGTGTATAACTTATTTTAAATAAAGGAGTAGCAGATGAGCATGCCGTCCACCGTGATGGTAAGAGGCTACTACCGCCGTCCATGGTCATCTGCAATCAACCCTAGATAGAATTAGATATTCTAACATGAGGTTAGAACACAGATGCGCCGTTACCCCTGAGAGCTAAGCTGGAACGCCTCGGATAAGTATATCTCCATTCAAATCAGAACACTGCAGTGTTTAACACTGCTGTTATGTGGCAGAAATAGGTGTGGCGGCGGGGTTCGGACTACATAAGGTTCTACAAACGTCCAAACTTTTAAGTTTTTATAATTGTTGTTTTATAAAACGAATCAAAATTTTCAAACCTGCGTTTATATAAGTAAAACAGGGTTGGTCTCCACGCACGGCACCTGACCTTGCGGCCTCTTTGTAAAATAAAATATGGCCGTTATTAAATAACCAAGTGCCAACTTTGTCCCCAAAGGACGTAATGAATAAAACGTCGGGTCAGAATCAGAATTTCTGGTGGCTAAAGTAGGTATTACGGTGCAAATATAATGCGTTATTTATGTTGGTTTATGACATGGGTATTTATGACCTGTAGGCCATGAGGTGTTATAAGCTAACGTGTAGACTGCAGAGGGTAGCGGGTTCTTAGCAAGTATTGATTATATTATGATATTTCTGTGTCTTTCTTAGATTTTAATGTTTTTTTTTATTAATATTTTTTGACAGAAAAACATATGTATTTTGATTTGGATTTACTCTGTATCCATCGCGTAGACATGGTGAACGAAAGAAAATAAAAAATAACATTTGTGGAAATTACATAATTTCTTATATATAAAATTATCGTGTCACAATGTTAGTTGCCGTATTCCTCCGATACGGCTTTACCGATTTTTACCAAATTTTACATGTATATTCAGTAGGTCTGAATCGGCTACTATCTATTTTTCATGGGTTTTTCACCCTTCAATTTTTTTTTATATGGCAACACAATGTTTGCCAGGTCAGCTAGTCCTTACTCCTTACTAATATTATAAATCCGAAAGTAACTCTGTCTGTCTGTCTGTCTGTCTGGTTGTCTTTTCTTCACGCCCAAACCACTGAACCGATTTTAATGAAATTTTGTATAAAGATAGTCTGAGACCCGAGAAAGGACATAGGATAATTTTTATCCCGGAAATCCCATGGGAACTAGGGATGGCGATCTAAGATCGATTAATCGGAGAATCGATCTTTTGGACCCAAAACATCGATTATTTTAATCGATATTAGTATGTTATATTATTTTCTTTTAAACGCGGGCGAAGCCGCGGGCAAAAACTAGTTTTTATATATATTTCACTATAATGTAGATTTTTAATACGAGGCAGACTAAAATTAGACTAAGTGGTGATTATTTCTAACATTAACAAACGCTATATAATTTAAAAGTAATTTGTAAATTAATGGATTCTGTGTAACTTTAAACACTTATCATTTAAAGTTCTTTAACTAAGAGTGCTTTTGATTTATTTAGAGAGTTTTGAATGGATTATCATTAAAATCGAAACACGTTTATGCTGTTACTGTAGTATAGTATACTTGGTAAACAATTTCTGTTAAAATGTATTGAATAGTTTGTAGCTCTATAAGAATAATGGTCAAATTCTCGGTTCGTAAATCTTGGATTATGTTCTGATTGATCTTAATTATGTATGTTTGTACATTATGTTTCCTTACGATATTATATGTGACTAATTATTATGTGTAATTAATCGAATAAGTGACCAAATCTATATACAGCACAAATACATGAAATCCAAGTAAAATCCAAATCATACTTAAAGTCGATGCGTTATTACCCCTATAGATTAAGATTGCCATGCCTCATATGCCTTACCATACCCTTCAAAGCCGTATTTATTTTTAAACACTACCAACGATATTCAGTCAGAACAGTTTGCACAACAACTCAAATATTTTTAATACTTACATCCTTTAAGCTTCAGTCATATTAAAACTGAAGTATGGAGTACATTTTATTACTTATTTTAATGTAATAAAGCGCTGTGAAAGTTACACAACATGCTCGCAAATATTAAAATATTCGGAATAAACGCAAACAAAATGGAGGCAAACAAAATATTGTGTACGCTCTCAACATAGATAGAGTTTTCGGGGAAATATGTATTTATTAAAAGCTCCACTGGTCAAATAAAGCGCTTATCGATAAAAGCTTAAAACAAAAAACAAGTTTCAATTGAAATAAAAGTATCGTATTTTCATTTTTGTTTGTAATACAGAAGTAGTTCAAGTCTATATTATGGTTTGTGGCTCCAATGGACTTCGTAAGCCCCAGATAAGATCAGCGTCTTGCCAAAAGTAGGCCACAGACTCTGCCCGTGAGGACTAAGTTGGGACGCCTCGAATGTCTCCCTTACCACGCCTTTCAAGCCAGAACATATCAGTGCTTTTTTATAATATAAGAGTAGACTGCATGCTCGTCTGCATGCAGTCCACCTGATGGTAAGTGGCTACTGCCGCCCATGGACATTTGCAATCAACCCCAGATAGGATTAGATATTCCTACCTGAGGTCGGCCACAGATGCGCCGCTACCCCTGAGGACTAAGCTGGAACGCCTTGGAAACGTCTGTCTCCCTTACCACACCCTTCAAACCGGAACACAGCAGCGCCTAACACTGCTGTTATTAGGTGTGGCGGTGGTGCCGCCGGAGTCGAACCACAAAGGGTTCTACCACCTTCCTTAACACTGCATAAGGCAGAAACAGGTTTTAATAAGTGAATAAACCTATATGTTTTGTTCTGTCTTCTTTCAAAACTCAAGGTACATTTCTGCTACTAAAGTTGTCATTTCTTTCTCACGTGGAATGTTTAAAACTAACATTGAACGCTTTTTTTATAATATTGAGGTAGCAGACGAGCATGCAGTCCTGCCGGTGAGTGGCTACTGCCGCCCATGGTCATCTGTAATCAAACATTAAGCTGGAGCTTCCAGCATCCAGCTTAATCCTCGTCTTTCTTATCACATAACAACCAACCAACTCTTAACAACGAGCCAAAAACATTTACGTAGATGAATCGAATCAGACTTAATAATACAAACATACCGTGCATAAAATCAATATGAATACAATAGATTGACTCAGCATATCAAACCCGTCTCATTCACTCGCCGTGGCTGACAAAACATTGATTCATGGTTGATTAGGCCGCAGAACGAAGGGGTTCAGATCCACAATCAACTTGGCTTGGCAACAGGCTATATGTACATGTGTGTGGCTTGGTTTTGGGAACCGGTCTTTGTGGGTAGGAAGCGTATGTGGAATGATGTATGACAGTTTTCGCGTGATTTCTTTTCCTGAGTTAATGAGTTGAAGTAAAACTTATTTAGCCAAGGTTTTACTTAAAATTGGCCACAGTACCCTTACCAGAAGTGTTTGCGTTTCGACAAATATGACTGTTTTGGTATTTGTTTACGTATGGGCCATAGTATTTCCTAGTTCTGACACAATCCACTAGGGACGCTTATTGAAATTTGTATGGGCAAATACGTAAACAAATACCAAAACAGTCATATTTGTCGAGACGTAAAAACTCCTGGTAAGGGTACAGATGTGTTTCAAGCACTGGACATAGGACTTCTTTAAGCCCATTAAACCAGTAACTTGCAGCTTTAGCATTATTACAACATAGAACAAAAGTTGGCTTACTTAAATTTCGAATAATCTTGTCAAAAAACAACTTATTCCCAAGATTTTATTTACTCAGAAAATACACCTATTAATAAGCGAGATTATTTCTAACATCATAAAGCTCTCAAAATCGTGTGAACTCTACCAATTCGCCATTTACAATTAATATGTAGCTATATTGCGATCTGCTTCCCTCCACCCTTTCTGAACAATTGGCAGCGATTTTCCAATTGTAACAATGTATGAAACACTTCAAGCTATAAATAGAAACGTGTAGATAGGATGTCTTTGTAAAACGTTGTACCTGGTATCCAAATTAGTACGAAATTCACGCTCCACGAATGCCAACCAAATCGGTGTATTACTTCGTCCCTCGAATTCGCAACACGATCTTATTTTGAACGCTGTCGAGCGCCCTGTCTATTAACATTTATGGTATTTTAGTTCTGAAATTCTACGTTTCTCTTTAGTGTTCTGTAGGTAGGTTGTTGGGGTTGCAATGCCACGCTTATAGCATAAGGAAATGCTAGCAGTAGTAGTGCTATTGACTGTTTTCAAGATACGCAGAGCAGGTAAGTGCTTTAATTTATTTTGAAGTTAATTAACATTTTTTATAAAATAGGTAATGTCCTGCCTAAACATGGACGCCGCTAAAGGACCTTTCTTCCCCGTCGATTATTGGTCCACCAAGATATGTGAACGGCCCAAGTTTATGTTACTAACCATAGATAAGTATAGATATCTCACCGCCTTGTAATTGAAGGAAGCCATTAAATGGCTTAAACGACTGACAATTCTGTCAGCCATTTAATGGCTGTCATGGTGTAATTTACGCAGAACAATGCCGACATACGCAGTTAAGTGGTGCAAAAATACGAAATCGAAGAAAAAGCGCGGAGAAATATCGTTTCATTCGTAAATGATCTAAAAACTATTTTTTTTTTAATATTTTTCAAACACGAATATAGATGACAGTGACAATTTCAGCTGTCAAAACTGGTTACATTTTCTTGTTAGGAGTGATTAATCTTTACTTATCTATGTTACTAACGAATAAAATGTTACGTTATATAAAATAAAATAAAACAAAAAGTTCAAACAGATACACTGCATGCTACTACTGAATCCATCAGATGTACTGCTGTATTACTTTAGTCTAATATTTAATAAAATCGCACATATAAATGTTCAACTACGACTACAGAATATAGAAATAAAAATTGCTAAATGAGTATAAGAGCTATTGTAGCTTTCGAAGTGAATAATATTTCGTGCACAAGTCTCGTGCTACAAATTAAATGGTTTCACTTTTGTTACAATCAGAGGATTATTCAGAAAGAGGGCTCTTGGACTGGCAGAATGACATTTTAGCATAATTTTGTTAATAACCTTTGAGATTGAGCCATTGTTGAAAATTCATAAAGGTCTCGGTGGTTTCTTACTTTACACAATCTTTATATATATATTTCTTATGTGCGTGTGTATGTCACTGAACTCCTCCTAAACGACTGGACTGATTTTGATGAAATTTGTTGTGTGTGTTCAAGGGGACTTGAGAATGGTTTAGATTAACAATTTAGTCCCAGGGAAAAGGTTGTTTAATTAATTTTTAATTCGTAAGTAGTTATAGAATCGGAAACTATGCATTTGATCAAGTGATGATCTTTAGCAAAGTTGTTGTCCAAGAGCCCACGAGGGTTTGGGAGTTGGTAAGACCAATTTTCGACAGATGGTACCACTGCCATTCCAATGCAGGTACAAATTTTCCGTTTTATGTATGTCATATTATTATTATGTCATATTAGTGATATAAGTGAACAGTATATATATAAGTGAACAGTAAAATATACAACAATCTGTAATCGTAATCAAAATTGTCTGTAGCAAAAACGTATGGGAATAAATATAATTTTAAAGAAACACAATTATCTGGAGAATTATTGAAAATTAAATAATAGAGTACTTGTTGGAACAATTTCGTTGCGATAAAGTTTAACGACCTTTTATTGTTTTGTTATCAAGATCGGGGGTCGGGTGACCCGAATCGCGAAATAAGGATTACTAAGGCCCATTTCACAACTCATATCATCTACAAATATTATTATTTTCTTCAATCGGACCTTTGAAAGTGAATTTTGGGTCACTAAAATACGTATATCTTCACACAATACTAATAGCAAACTAGGATGCAGTTCAGCTGATTTTTAGTTGTTACTAATTTTGTAACTAAACTAAAGATAAATTTTTCTTCATTTTCACGTAGTAATTTATTTTAAAATGTATTTACATCTTATTTCTTTTTTTTTCTCTTTCTTTCTCACATTCTTTTTTTTTCATGTTCTTCTTTCTCCCTTTTTCATTTTATTTTATTTCCTATTTATTATTATTATTATTATTATTTTTAGTAGAATTGTACCACCTTCAATTTTTCTGCATTCCCAAAGGTTGACTGGGAGAAAATGCTATTTAGCATTAAGTCCGCCTTTTGCACCACACTGTTTTTAACATGGTCAATAAAGAGTAAATAAATAAATAAATAAATAAAGATGTTTGAACTGTGTCAGTACAACTCAATGCTTTATTTCTGATATAAAGTAGCGGCCAGAAGCGAATAATTTAGCAATACATACACGAGTCGTTCTAATTTAGTCCTCACGTACATTTGTGAACGACCTGAAGTTAGACTCGTTTACTTTTAGTAGATACTTTTTTGGGTTCCCTGAAATAGTAAGTCGCATCAAATATTCGTTTTCCTAGAAACTAACTACTTACTTTCAACTTACTAATAAGTACATTAGTAAGGTACTTTACGTTCACTTTTATTACTACTATTTGCATTTCTTTATTTGTAATTAACTTTTGTACTTCTAAACGTTGGGATCGGATCGTTTTATTCCTCGTATCAGTTTCGTAACAGAAAACAGACCTTACGTGGGTGTCCCTGACGGGCGAATACCAGTCGGACGGCCTAAATACCGCCGGAAAGACGAAGCAGTCAGGAACCTCAGGGAGCTAGGACAAGATAACTGGCAAGAAATTGCACAGGATCGGGAGAAATGGCGATTACTCGTGTCGGAGGCCAAGACTCACTTCGGGTCGACGAGCCACCGGAGTAAGTAGTAAGTAAGTACTACCAAACGTTACTGTTAATTTTCCTTCCCTTTAACAACAATCTATTAATTTTCTCCAAAACCATTATATGAGTTTTGTAATCTTTGTAATCACGCTTCAGCTTAACATTTACTCATAATATAAAGTACTTATGTCTAAATAGCTTAAATTACTAAATTAAAAGTTACAGCGCATTGAGATGTCAAAGGAAAGTTCTGTTGTAAATAATATCACGATGCTCGCATTAATTCATTTTCCCTTTGCAACTGCAAACATGTTAGAATTCAAACAAAGAGTGCGCTCGCGGATTTGTAACGTTTCCATATTTTCCATACTCTCAGTTGGAAGAACTTATACGAATACTTTTTATTTTAACTGACTTCTATAATTGGACGTAGTTATGCAACATAGATCCAACCACAAAAAGTAGCTTTTGAGAAAATAGGTCTTTTAGTAAAAGTTAAATTGCTTAATTTATGGATGATATCACTGATATCTGTATATTTCAAAAGAAAAAATGTACCATGCAGCTTGAATATTTTTTGCATATACGAAAGTTGATGTGGAGATGCTGTTTGTGATAGTACTTAACTAAAATAAGGTTTTTGTGGGTTGGATCAATTTTGCATAACTATGCCCAATTGTGAAATAATTGTAATTCTGACTTACAACTTATTAATTAGCTTATTCAAGTTAATGCTTTATGAACGTTACAAGTTTCTACATAAATAAAGACGGATTAATAAAGTTAAAATAATATGCACTTAGATAAAATTTAAAGGAATCTGAAACAGTTTCAACTAAACTATCCTTTCAGTCCTCAAAAGTGATAACGTGTCTGTGATCGGCTTTGAATTTTGATTTTGAAAAAAGATTTGAATTATGGATTGTTTAATAATTATAATAAAGTTTATTTACGAAAACAAGGACTACAGCAATCATTATAACAAAATACATAATCAATTATAAAAAAAAAACACAAAAAAAATATCGACTTATAAATATACCTACTATTTTACGGATAAGCTCTAAGCTCGCCAAAAGATTACCGGAACTCAGCGTAAGTGGCGAAAACATAGGTTCACGACACTGATTTTCAGTCCGGTCCCGGTATTGACTCGGACGGCTGTCTGTGTGTATATTTATTTTCATTCTTGCTTTTTGGGATATGCTTATGTATTATCGTATGAGTAGTATCAAAATTTAACTTATTAGTATAAACATAATCTACAACCTAATGAGAAGCTACAATTCTGAGGGTCGATAAAATTAAGTTAAGAGACTAGTTTACCATGACAATACGAATACTATTAGGAAAGTTTTACTACTGTTTCATGTCCATGGACGACAATGACCACTTATTATAAGGTACATTGCATGTTCGTTTGTTATTTTAATGTTGTAAAAAATCTATGACATTATAACTGTTTAGGCAAAGTACTGTAAAAGATAAAATTTAAATACGCATTTGTTTATTGACACACAGAAAAGGCAGGACGAAAGGTATAACTTGAAAAGCGCACCTGAAGCGGTTCCTAACTTCATTAGTATTTTATATTATATGATAAATATGTAGTAGATTTATTCTTTAGATAATAAATTTTCCATACGTAAATGTTTCACACACATTTCACACAAGAACAAAAATATTTTGCCAGTAAAAATCAAATCACCAATTTATTATTCACGTTGATATTTCGCCGCATTAATTAAAACCGAATCAAATCAACCGTTTATTAATATCATTGATGTGTTATATTAATTAAAAACAGTCCTTTGAACGTCCATCCAATGATCAAAGTGCAACACAACCCTTTGGCTACTCCGGTGATTGCGGGTGTCCCCGGGCGATATAATATAGTTGTGTGTGACCAATCGGTCAATAGCTCTGTGTGCAAGCCGAATGGCTTTTGGCAATTCCATTACTATCATTATTTGTACGTTACCGTGCATTTATTGTAAAAGACGTGAATATACGTCGCAATAGAAAGAAAAAAATTAATTACTTTAAGTTATATTTTAGGGGGTGTTTGATTAAATAATGAGTGATTTAAAACCAACAGATACAAAAAAAATACAATCAAATTTGCTAGTCCTGTTGTATCATTTTGTACTAACCATTATATTTTGTTTTGTAATAGTTCCACTATCGCAAAATATCGGATCTCTATCGGACGATATCAAAACCCATGAGGCAAAAAATGTCTTAGGTATTTTTACACTTAAATATTATGCCGTGTCCGCTTGGCGTTTGACGGTTTGTAGACAACGGCATATTGATATTTCTATACATGTGTTGAATACACACATATACTTACTTTACTCCCTAAGAATAAATTATAAGAATTTTATTGGCTTCACTTAAGAAATAAGTGTACTAATTTAGTAAAATCCGCAATAGTATTATATTATATCGGCGTCGATCAAGATATAAAGATATCTGTCGGCATCGTTCTGTAGTCGTCGATGCCGTGTCGTGTCGTGTCGTCACAATAAAGAAGCTACCTGAGATGAACATATACATTTATAGTCTGATTCATAATTAGGTGTCCAAAATGTAAACAAAGGTGTTGACATATCAAGAAAATATGTTTCAAATGGTAGTTTCTTATTTTTGACGATATTAAATTAATACAATAATAATAAAATAATAATCTAAATAAATTAAGGCTAATTCACATTTTATAATATTTATATTGTCTCCATTTCGTTCCATACAGTAATAATAATAAAAAACAAGGTTTATGGTAAAAAAGTAAAAGGTAATAATGGTAACACAATCGGAATCCAAAATATTTCTTGCGCCGTCATTTTTAAGATTTGTAGCTGATGTTTTTCATTTTTGTGACTGTGATCGAACTCAAATGTTTTCTCGTTTTCATAGCGCATTTATTAAATAGTGTATAGTTGTTTAAGTTTTCGTTTTTTGTTGAGTTTTTTAAAGTTTTGGTTTCTTGTTAATTTTGACAGTGACATTTCTTTGTTTACATTTTGGACACCTAATTATGAATCAGACTATAGTACACTGAATCACGTGCAATCTTGTGATTACGGATGTCTCTGTAAGGGTCGATAGCCATCATAGAAACACCATTGTTCACGACCAACTAACGGTTAATAGCAATATGTACTCAACCCGAAACCACCTTGGGGAGTACTCAAACCACAGAAATTTTAAAACACCGAAATGAACGGAAGTTGGCTTAATTTTCGGTAAAGAAATACTTTTATTCCTTTTCAATGTAAACAATGAGAGTATTTTAGTGTTCTTCTTTTGGATTAGAATCTCGGGGATCTCCGGGCATTTTTGAAATTATGTGCATATAGAAATTAATTATTTTCTTCTATTTTCGCTACTACTACTTTGCCTTCATAATATACCTCTCAGAAGTTTTATGTAAAGTCACTTTACCATATGACCTTTTCCTTCTCCAACAACGCAAATGAATATTATTTTTTAATACGCTGGTAAATTCCAAAAATGCAGGTTTACTCGAGAATCGGAGTAGATAACTTCATCCAATTCTTTTACAATATTGTACAATGCAATAAAACATTACATTCAAATAATTCCTACAAACAAAAAGTAGTTCATAGAAATGTAAAATATTTCGAAAACAATTTTCATTTCCCCGTAGTTTAAATCCGTCGCTGGTATTAAGCTCTCCCCTCTGTACCCATGCAACCTGTCCAATACCCCACCGTACTTAATACACTATAGTACTCGTATTATTACGAATGCCCCGGGCTGTTGATATTTAGGCACCTGCACACACTATTGTTCGCATGTAACCAGTCAATACGATGTATTCAACCCGAAACCACTAGCAAATATCCGGTACCGGGCGCAATTTATTGAGTACGGTGTTTGCTTCGTGGCCGCAGTGGACAGAATAAATATACAATAACTGTACTACAAAGTTTGGGTGTATGCGCCATAGATTAGTAAAGATACTTCGCCGCCTTGAAATTGAATGAAGCCACAAATGGCTTATTTTAGTAAGTTCCTTTGAATTCTTGACAAATAAAAACATTTTTAGAGAAAATTTACGAATAAATAACTAATACTGCGTAATTTACGTAATAAATAAATAATTATTTCAAATATTTTAGGGATATTTTAGCACGGAGACGTGGCAAAACTTTTTTACGCAACTATTTCAATTCTCAAAACTGGGTACATTTTCTTGTTAGGAGTGAGTAATCTTTACTAATCTATGGTATGCGCTATGAAGTTCGGGTTTTCTCTCAGCATTAGAAGAGTTAAGTCTTAACCGCCTTGGTAATAAGTTTTCCTTCGTAGACTTCATGTTGACTTGAGTTTTTGCACGACTCATGATGCGAAGCATCAGAGAGTGCTTTACGATCGAAAAAATTTTTTCGCTTCATTTTGGCGGTTATTTTTATTATTATAGCCTTGATAGTTCACGGAATCAAGATATTTTTATGATTGAAGTAGAAAACGAGGAAGAGGTCTACCTGACCACATAGACACTCCCGCTCGTGAACATCTGTAACCAGTCGTCGTCAACCCACAACTTTTGTAATACGCAGTCACTGTGACCAATGCTGAGGTTAGGACCTCATAATTCGCTGCTGTGCAAGAATATTGACACAACTCAAAAACCATTTTTCTGTTAAAGGTACAATTTCATCCAAATTATTTCATATTTTAAGGTCTAACTATATTGTGATTACATATGCTTATAGCTACTCATACCTGTATTTTCCCTTATTCTAACTTCATTTATAAAAAAGATCTCGAAACAAAAACATTGTTTTATTTTAAAGTGGCTCCCCTGAAAAATTACCTGTATTGAGTTGTGCCAATATTCTTGTAAAGCAGCGATATGTAAGTCAGCGTGCATCCACACATTATTATGGGTAATTTGAAATCACGTAACTTTCCAAGCGCGAATGAGTTTTTTTTTATTTCATGACTAAAAAGTTACCATGTCAATCACCATAATCTATCTATTTGTGCATGAAATATGTATGTTCCGTAAGCGTTACATTCATCCGATTCAGATGAAACTTTAGTGATGCTCATACTTTTGCTAATATTATTGACGAAGTATGTATGTAAAACTATGTACATTATTGACAATTGGGTGGACTTTAATTTTATTAACATTGGTACATACATATTAATTTATATCACTGCAATAAATGCATATGCACCGCTGCTCAACAACCTAATAAATAATCTTCATCCAAAGTCAATGAATAGGATATCAAAACCGGTATATAAGAGACAATACGAACAACAAAGGAAATGGAAAGTAATTTACAATCGACTAACGCTTTCAACAATATGACTAACGACCGTGGTACGTGACTGTACCTGGATGTAGCTTTATTTTCAACTGACGACTGTACTTATTTTTTTAATACCGACGAATTCGAATCTCGATACATCATAATATCGATTGTCAAGCACTAGTTTACATTAAATAAGTACTTTAAGTGTGGATCCTTTGTGGTTCGACTCCGGCAACACCACCGGCACATCTATTTCTACCTAATTACAGGAGTGTTAAGCGTTACTGTGTTCTATAATTCTAATATAAGAGTACCAGACGACCTTACAGTTCACTTGAAGGTAAGTGGCTACTGCCGCCCATGGACATCTGTAATCAACTCCAGATAGCATTAAATTTCTACTTGAGGAGGGCCACAGGTGCGCCGCTACCCTTATGACTAAGTTATAACGCCTCTGAGAAGTGATACTTTTAAACCACACTCTTTAAACTAGAAAACTGCATTTAACAGCGTTGCTATAAGGTAGGAAAAGATGTGACCGTGGTGCCTCTAGAGTAGACCCTTTTTTGTTTTTTTTTTGTTAACGAGGGGGGACCTTTCAAAATGTACCCGGTGCCGTGGGAGCGACACAGGGTTATGTGGGACTCTTACCGCACTAAAACTCGGTGGCCGTCCTCGGCGCTGCGTAGAGGACTCCGGGATCTCCAACGGAACGCAACCGGAGTCCTCTTAGCGCAGTGCCCCGTCGGGCTCCACCCAGGTGAGCTTGACGCTCGCCACACCGTCTGGTGTGCAATACGGTAGAGTCGACCCACGAAGGGTTCTACCTTTAATAATATTGACGCATCTCACAAGTAAATCAACACTGCGTTTTTACGAAATTTCTTAGTTATACATTATTATTCTCCCAAACCAAAATCAAAGAAAATAAAAGCAATTTCGTTTCAGCCGTAAACATCAGTTAAAGATGAATTTGACAGCCGCTTCGAAGTGACATCATTTTATGTTGGGAAGTTTTCCATTAATGACTTGTATGTCCGCGAACACAGTGCGATAACTAAATTTAAAAATAATTTCAAACGTAAACGAGATAAGTAAACTTATTTTACACTTAGTTACACTTACTTTACACTTATTTTACACTTACTCGGTTGCAAACAATGGTGGCTCATAACTAGTGTGGTAACATGAAACGACATTTCAGCTTTAGTAAGTTTTCAAATTCCGTGATAAAAATTGTTAAATTTGTTTTGTTATATCAATTTCATTATATTTTAAACGAAAATGTAGTTCACATATGGACATTTGTAAACTTCAGACTGAATTAGAGTTCTATCTGAAGTCTGCCACAGATGGGTTGTTGTAGGACTTAAACGTCATTATTAGACTTACTATCTTTTTCAAGCCTGGCTCATAAAACTTTTGCCCTATTTTACTTTTATCATTTTAATCATAGATTAGTAAAGATACTTCGCCGCCTTGAAATTGAATGAAGCCACAAATGGCTTATTATATTGGTAAGTTCTTTTTTTGAATTCTTGACAAATAAAAACATTTTTAGAGAAAATTTACGAATAAATAACTAATACTGCGTAGTTTACATAAATTTATATAATAAATAAATAATTATTTCAAATATTTTAGGGATATTTTAGCACGGAGATGTGGCAAAACTTTTTTACGCAAGTAAAATAGTAGTTCAATTCTCAAAACTGGGCACATTTTCAAGTTAGGAGTGAGTAATCTTTACTAATCTATGATTTTAATGCGTAATTTATTTTTAATTTCATCGTTTACTCGCCTGTCGTTGTACGTTTGTGGTTCAACAGATACCTTACCGGGGATTAAAGAGAAATATTTTTCGAGCGTTTAATCTTGTTGGATGGGTGGAGACGTAGGCGGGCCGCCATGTTGCTTAGCGATTAAACTCCTCTTTGTAAGATCGATGGTCAAACAGAAACAGTTACGTTTCCCACTAAGTACCTTTTTGGGACATTTGAGGAAAATTGCTGGAAATTACTCGCGCAAAGGAATAAATATACCAAAGATTTTTGAGATATAACATGCTTACTTTTGTCATTACCTCGGTTATTTAGGGATGATACATACGAAAATTTGTTTATAGTGTGGTTAGTTTCTTAAGCTCGTTTGTATTCGCCATCAGTTACGCTTAATTGGTACGTATGCGGACAACTTTCATACACTTGTGGAACCTTTTGTGGTTCGACTCCGGCGGCACCACCGGCACACCTATTTCTACCTAATGACAACAGTGTCAAGCGCTGCTATGTTCTGGTTTGAAGAGTGTGATAAGGGAGACATACTTTTCCGAGGCGTTCCAGCTTAGTCCTCAGGAGTAACGGCGCATCTGTGGCCGACCTCAGGTGGGAATATCTAATCCTATCTGGGGTTGATTACAGATGTCCATGGGCGGCAGTAGCCACTTACCATCAGGTAGACTGTATGCTCGTCTGCAACTCCTATATTTAAAAAAAACTTGTTTCATAGGTGCTATTACTGTCATGCGTGACACGAAGATACGCAGCGAGTTAATTCACGCGTGCAGATAGGACACGTGTGCGTTCATCTGCGTGACAGTAAAAAGGCCCTTATAATTATTTTTTATTAATTATTTAAGTAATTGAAGTTTCAAAAAGATTTGTAGTGAGAAAGATTTAAAGAAGGAAAGTGTCATGTGTTATCATATTTCTAAGCAAGGTATTCATTATAGTCGAAATTGAAAAATCATTCATAAATTAGATTAAGGTTTTTCAAAGATTGTGTTAATGTGCTAATGTATTTAAAATAACGTAAGTATTCAAATTAAATATGCCTGTGTTTAGCTTTTGATGTTTAGATCTAAGTGCCTTAATTATGAATTGTAGAATTGTCGTAATTATTTATACACAGTTATTATAATTAAATCCAACTCCCCTCTTATCCAATCTCCCTTAGCTGGGAGAGGTCTATGCCCGCCTGCCACTTTGAGAGGAAACTCATGCCAAGCAGTAAGACAGAAATGACGATGAAATCAGATTGACACTGATATCGTCCAAAGCTCAAATGCTACAGGACGTTAAGCATTTGGAATCTGTCTGTTTTAAATGTAATCCTGTTTTACAAAGTAGGGTACAAACAGCATAATCTGCGGAACTAAAGCAAATTAGCATGAACACACACTGGCGTGGCTTTACCCTGAATGTTACTGGTGTTACACTTGTTACATACAGATGTGTAACAAATGTACAACCTGTTTATAAATAACGGGGATTATTTTGTACTTTTGATGTCGTAATAGTGGAGTATTGATATAATAAGGTTTTAGTAAGTATGGGACAAATAAGTAAATCTTTATATATATATTTCTTATGTGCGTGTGTATGTCACTGAACTCCTCCTAAACGAATGGACTGATTTTGATGAAATTTGTTGTGTGTATTCAAGGGAACTTGAGAATGGTTTAGATTCACAATTTAGTCCGTGGGAAAAGGTTTTTTTTTATAAATTTTTAATTCGTAAGTAGTTGTCCAAGAGCCCAAGAAGGTTTGGGAGTTGGTAAGACCAATTTTCGACAGACAGACAGTGGTGCCACACTGTCCTTCCAATGAAGGTACAAATTTTATGTTTTATGTATGTCATATTATTTCTTTAAAAAGCGGGCGAAGCCGCGGCCAACACTAGTACTATTTATAGTAGAACTTGATTTCTTAAAGACGGTTAAAATAAAAGTGACAAAATATTTTTACGTTTACGATGCTAAGAATGTTAGCTGGAAAATAGAGTAAATATATAAATATGTCGAATAGATATTTCAATTGTTTGCTTTCAAATGTAGTTTTATAGTGTATGCCATTTCTGCAATAATATTGTGTTGCAAATACTTTATATAATATATTATAAAATAATACCAACTGTTTTCTAAATGACTATATTTCTTGTCATGTATATATAGATTTTATACACATCCTATTTAAATATAAATAAAAGTAATTTGACGTATTAGTTTTTATCCATTTAAAGGTAGTCAGCCTTTCATCCATTTTAATTTATAGCGTCTGTATCTCAACGTAGAGACATCCTTGATTTTCATATAATCAACGGTAGGATGCGGTGAAAACATATTTGCATGTTTATACGTATATTTCGTCGCATGAAGTGAGAAGTAATGCTCACTTCGATATAACATATTCTTACTTAAATGGTTTGAGCACCACTCAGCATTTATAAGTAAAGAGATAAAGTGATTATTCTATAACATTGTAATAAAAAATGTATTTACTATTATTCATAGTTACTTAGTAAAGATACTTCGCCGCCTTGTAATTGAATTAAGCCACAAACGGCTTATTAGTAAGTTCCTTTTTTGAATTCTTGACAAATGAAAACATTTATAGAGAAAATTTACGAATAAATAGCTAATACTGCGTAATTTACATAATTAAAAAAATGTTATTTCAAATATTTTAGGGACATTTCAGCACGGAGAGGATTACGTTATTATTTTAATTTTATTCATACTAATGATATACTTAATCTATTTTTCTCGCCCGATTATGTGAGTAAATAATATTTTTTATTTTAACAATAAATGGAACAATGTTACTTAACATTATGTATAGATTGTAACATAGCATTCGTGTGTCTTTAATTATAGAAAAAAATAAGTATAACATCACGAATATCTCCTAGATATACTTATACTGTAGATATCTAGAAATCAACATGTTGTCAGTCGTTACCGCGTAGCAGCCGAGCTGCACGTAGGAATAAGCAACGTAAATAAAAGCCATGTAAATATTGACGAGATATTTGCATGGATGGTAGTTTTATTTATGTTTTCTTGCGATTCGATTTCCGTTTACAATCTGGCTTTGCGGACGTTTCAGCTGTGTTTTTATAAAACATCTTTTTTTTATAATATAGGAGTAGCAGACGAGCATGCCCACCTGATGGTAAGTGGCTACTGCCGCCCATGGACATCTGTAATCAACACAGATAGGATTAGATATTCCTACCTGAGGTCGGCCACATATGCGCCGCTACCCCTGAGGACTAAGCTGGAACGCCTCGGAAAAGTCTATCTCCCTTACACACCCTTCAAACCGGAACGCAGCAGCGCCTAACACTGCTGTTACATAACTAACTAACCTAACCTAACCTAACACGGCGGTGGTGCCGCCGGAATCGATTCAAAGGGTTCTACCACCTTCAAATCTCCAGAAGGCTTTGTTATATTTATTCTTATTTAAAGAGCATCTTAAATTATAATTTATAAGTTACCTATATTTTAAAAGCCAAGAATTATAGTCCTCAAGATATTTCATTGTTAATACTTAAAATAATAGTATTGAAAGTCTAGTTATTAGAACTCGGCCTCTAAATCAGTGGGAGCAAGGTTCGAATCGCAGGATATTTTTTTTTAAATAAATAGTTATTAGAAATTAATTATGAGTTGCTCTAACGGGAAAAGTCACGTCATCATGAGGTAACCTACATACTTGGGAGTTTCTAAAAATAAACTAAAAAACATGTGAAGTCTACCAATTCTTACGCAGCCAGCGCGGTGGACTATAGTCTCGAGCTCTCTCAACCTTAAATGAGATCCGTGCCTAGTAGTGGGACTATAATAGGTTCACGACGGTGATGTAAAACTGCCTTATGAAACCTTGTGAATCAAAATACGGTAGCGCTTTCACCGCTGTTGAAGAGGTCTCACACACACACTCTTAAAGAGGTCTCACACATTCTCTCTCTCACAGAGGAACACATTTAGACATAGGATAGTATGTATAGAATGCAGAATTGAAGCAAATTTGCATGTTTACACACAGGGGTGTCACCGCGAATACTGTTCGGCAAGCGTTCCCGGGAATAAGTAGAGCAAAAACAAACCGCACAAACACAGGCTACGCAAATATTGGCCGGATATCGGGCTGCGATTTTTGTTTACGTTCGCAATCTCGCTCGATAAACTTATTTTTACATTGCTAACCATGTTTTAATTGTATAGTAGATAGAGACTTAAGTTTTTTTAGGGTTACGTACAAAGGGTTAAAATAGAAACCTCTTCCTAAGCCTCCGCTATCGGTCCGGTTTTCACAGGGCTCTATCCGCCCTCTATTTCTCTAATATTATTTTCCATAATTAGTTCTTCTGGGATGAAAAAAAATTGAATTCGATTTATATAAAAATATACATCGGAGATTTCGGAGGCTTCGAATCATATAAAATAACGTGTTTTTTTGGTTTATTACGTCATTCGTTTCCAAATTTGTCTAAGAATAATCGCTCAATGGAACAGAATAGGTTAATTAATTTGTAAGAAAACAATGAAACATTTTTGACGTAAAGATAAGTTATTAACTTTTTGTCCCCTAACATACGCTTATATGGCTTAAAACCTAAGATATATGTAAGCAGTGCATTAATAATTTTAACAGGAAAAATATGAAGATATATATTTTAAATATTGTAACATGATAAAGATGTGATGTTGTTTGTTGTTGACATGATGTTTACAAGTTTGTGAAGCTGGGGATTTCTGACACAATTTACAATACACTGTTTTTGTGACTTTCCGTATAGCAACGTAAATATTAAGGTCGTATTCTGTAAATTGTTCACGACTACATAAGTTCAGTGGAGCAGGGTTGTTCCACGTCATTACACACACGAGAGGTTATACGAGAGCATGATATTAAAGGGTACGTCGTACATTATGAGCGAAATTTAATATTAACTCCCTTGCACACTATATTCTAATATCACATACGATTGTTATTGAATTTGTGATTCATTTTAGTTTAGATAGATGAATATCCTCCTGAGATATACCCTGACACTTCACACCTATTTCTACCTAATAACAGCAGTGTTAAGTGCTGCTGTGTTCCGGTTTGAAGGGTGTGGTAAGGGAGACAGACTTTTCCGAGGCGTTCCAGCTTAGTCCTCAGGGGTAGCGGCGCATCTGTGGCCGACCTCAGGTAGGAATATCTAATCCTATCTGGGGTTGATTACAGATGTCCATGGGCGGCAGTAGCCACTTACCATCAGGTGGACTGCATGCTCGTCTGCTACTCTTATGTTATTAAAAAAAAAAAACCCTGAGCACTATGACATGGGGCTCTAAAAGAAAGGTGCAAAAAGAGCTCTCTTTCAAAGCCGGCGATTGGAGACTCCTCTGGTGTTGCAAATGTTCATAGGCGGCGGTGACTGCTTTCCACCAGGTACTGCGGCTACCTACCTACCTAGCGGATATCGTTAGGTACCTATAAAACCTCTAAAATAGTCTAATGGAGTATCTACTATACTCTGAGTGGTAAGTTACACTGAAAGTTGAATATATATGTTTTGGCTTAATAAAAAGCTGAACTTTATTGACATTGACGCAGTAAATGAGCTCACAGTCCACTCGATGGTAGTGGTGAGTGTCTATAGATATGTTACCCAACTTAGAAGAGCGGTTCCACCTGAAGCCCATTACAGATGCGTAGCCACTCCTAAGGACTAAGTTGGTCACGTCATGTGTAAGTCTGCTGGCATTCATCCGCTTCTACCGAAACACAAGAACTTTACACTAGAAATAAATAATGTAGTGAACCCGATCGAACTTTATTGGTTCTATCTGTCAAAATTGGGTATTAGAATATACTTTCGTTCCAGCTTAGTCTTTAGGGGTAGCGGCGCATCTGTGGCCGACCTTAGGTAGGAATATCTAATACTATCTTTGGTTGATTACAGATTCCATAGGCGGCAGTAGCCACTTACCATCAGGTGGACTGCATGCTCCTCTGCTTTTCCTATATTACAAAAAAAAAAATAAAAAAAACTTTCCTTGTAGATTGTCAATAGCAAAATATTACAATATTCGTAGTAATAACATGAAGTTGATAATAACTAAAATTTCATGAGAATAAATAATTACAGTCTTAATAAAGCCAACGAAATAATGGTACCGTTGTTACCGCAAAACATTTTTTATTTGAACGAAAGTGACACAATTTTTATATATTCACTGGGAAACTCGATGAACTTTGATTAATCATTTTAATTTCAGCCCCTAAGCCCCCGGGGTTTTGGGTGTGCGTAAATCCATCACTGGCTGTCACAGTGAAACAAAATCTTTTAGCTTATAACATAGTTCTATGGACGTAGAGCAAGGCCAGCTATTTTTCAGTCCATCTGATGGAAAGTTTTTTTATAATACAGAAGTAGCAGAAAAACATGCAGTCCACCGGAAGGAAGCAACTGACGCATGGACATCTGTGGTCAACCCGCCACAGATGCGCCGCTACCCCTGAGGACTAAGCTGGAACGCCTCGGATAAGTATGTCTCCCTTATCACACCCTCCAAAAAAAAACACAGCAGCGCTTAACACTGCTGTTATTAGGCAGAAATAGGTGTGGCGGTGTTGGCTGGAGTCGAACCACAAAGGATTCACCACCTTCAAAATAGTCTGATAATGTTGACAGTTCTAGGGATGCAGGGCATAAAAGCAAGTATTTTGCAGTCCATCTCATGGTAAGTGGTTCATATGCAACTACTAAAGTCTAAGACTGTCGTATGTAACTTTCAGTTAGGTAGAACCCTTTGTGGTGCGACCTCGGAGGCACCACTGTCTCATATATTGCTGCCTAATAACATAAGTATTACTCGGTGTGTTCCGGTTTGAAGATGTGGACACCCTACTGTAATATTCGAGTTCCGAATTAGTCCTCAGGAGTAACACCGGATCTAGCTTATCTCAGGTAGGGCTTTAATCTTATCTGAGGTTGATTTTATAGATGTCCATCGGTGGCAGTAGGCACTAAACACCAGCTGGACTGCTGTTTAGTAGTTTTAGTGGGCTTACGTGGAACACTAATAAAAACGATAATTAATTGAAATACAGTTAATAAATCCATTCTGTTATTTAAAAACATATTTTTATAGTCATTTAGCTATAGAAAAAATAAGGTGGACGGATTACTTGGTGATGACGGGTTAAATTTTATATATAGGTTTAAAGCATAGATGGTAACTAAAATTACCTACATCGTATTCAAACCATTATAACGCCTTTTTTGTAACAAGAGGGAAACCTTCAAAAGGTACCCGATGCCGTGGGAGCTACATGGGGTTATGTGGGATTCCGCACTAAAATCCAAAGGAAACCAATATAACGCCTAGAGGTAGATTATATGTAAACTCGGATAACACACTCAAAGAAGAACGGATAATGCTTTCAACAATAAAAAATCTGATTGGTAATGAGATGCATGAACCGAGCACAGTCATAAAGGATTAAAATCCCGATGTAAAGAACTCGAAGTAGAAGTGAATGCTCGTTCAATTCTGATGCAAAAATAAAAAAAAAAGCAATTGAAACGCTATTTTGCAACGTTGAGCCCACGAGGGTTTGGGAGTTGGTAAGACCAATTTTCGACACATGGCACCACTGTCATTCCAATGCAGGTACAAAATTTCCGTTTTATGTATGTCATATTATGTCTTTTTAAATGCGGGCGAAGCCGCGAGCACCACTAGTTTAACAAATGAATAGCCTTAGAGATAAAAGCGCAGAGGTTTATTTTTAAAATGATAATTGCTAAATAAATTGACGCTATAATTTATCATATTTATTTTTCTGATATGACATCAGTGCTGGATACTCACGCAGAGTAAAAATATATAAATAGCATCAAAATTAAAGCGCATTCATTATAACATAGTTTCGTGGACGACAAAGTAATAGAGGAAGAAAAGGAGCCATTTAAGTGATTGAGAATCGGTGTTGTGATTTAAGACTGGAAATTTATTGACGAAAAAAGACAGATCTTTAAAACAGGTTACATTTTTATTATAACTTGATAAATAAGCATAATATGTGCAGTGTATTTGACGTGTAGAGTTTAAACGCGTAAAGTTTATTGAACTAAAAACGCTGCAGCAAAGAAGTGTGGAATAAAATAACAAATACTCAAGAAACGACGCCTCGTTTAAAACTTCCTGAAATATAACGATCGTGTGCTTTCTCCATCTTGGCAAACATGAAGACTGTGGGTCCAATGACAATTTTAACCATATGTGCTGTGTTTTTCTTTTATCTCGTAGTAATTGTGACACCTCAGATGATATTAACTGGCCGACAATGTCCGATTAGATACTACCCTTTCAATAACAAGTGCATTAAAATTCCAATCAACAAAAATTATGATAAATAATAAGAGAATCGATAATATTTTGTTATACATGTAGGTGAAGATGTCAAAAATATACAATCATAAAATAAAATACTTTATTTCATTCTTTATTCTATTGTAATTTGTAGAGTTCTTGTAATCCCACAAAATGCAAAAAATATTAATAAAGCCGCTATTATTTTTTATAACATAACATTTCTATATAAATATACTTTTGTTATACATCGTATCTATATTTATCTATGTTTTTGCTTTTGTACCATTAAATAAATGAATTGTATATAGCTTGGATCTATATTTTTCAAAGGAGGTTCATTTTCTATATGATGTACCCCACGGAACAGTAAACGTGATTGCAAATTTAATAAGTCACAATCATAGATTAGTAAAGATTACTCGCTCCTAACAAGAAAATGTAACCTTTTGACAATTGTCACTGTCATCTATTTTCGTGTTTGAAAAATATTAAAAAAATGTAGTTTTTAGATCATTTACGAATAAAACGATATTTCTTCGCACTTTTCCTTCGATTTCGTCTCACGTAAATTACACCATGACAGCCATTAAACGGCTGACACAATTTTCAGCCGTTTAATGGCTGTCATGGTTTAAGTCATTTAATGGCTTCCTTCAATTACAAGGCGGTGAGATATCTATACTTATATAAGTATGATTAGAACAAATAAAATAAAGAACCGAAAGGTACGTCGAAATGGATCGTGATATTAAAAAGTCTCCCTCCCATATAAATTGCAAATTGAATATGTCACAATATATTCTGCTATCAGTTCCACCCGAATGAGCGGTTTCAATGTCCCTTTCAATTACTAGAGCCTTCAAAGATAGCTAGGTAAATGAATGGGCGCTCTGCTTGTAAGGCCCAGGGGATTGTAAGACCCTTCTGCATCGGTGACAAGCCTCTCACTATTCAGAACGGATGATGAAATATCGGCGTAAGGCTGTATCGGGAATTATTTCCTCTAAGGGCTGTTTTACTTGTTTTAAAGTAAAAAGGGTATAATTATATTATTGAATTAGACACAATAGAAGTAGCTGATTAGTATTTTAATTTTGTTTAATTATTAACAATCGGTATTCACGACATTAACTTTCTTTGAATACTTTGACAGCAAAAACAAAATGGCAGTTGGATAATTAAGCAGCTTCGAAAAATTCTGTGTCTTGCTTGGAATAATTCCTGCTCATCCTGTCGTCAAACTTAATTAATTACATTTGTGATTTTTGTGTAAACTTTCGCGGAAATAGCGAATCAATAAATGCATGCAACGAAACTGTTCTGCATCCTTAGTATAAGTTTATACGTTTTGACAAAAATTAATGTTTTTTTTTTATTTCTTACGTGTTTCCCATACACCTAAGATCTGATACAGTCCGCTAGGGGCGCTAATGAAAAACAGTCATTTTTGTAAACAAACTTATACTAAGAGTACTGGTGGCCTACTACCATCTCCTAAAACAATATTATTTTAATCATACATTGAAATTTCCTACCACGACCTCGTTAAAGTAAGATTGTTTTTATAATATTACAATACGCAATGTCTTGTATGACAAATAGTCTTGTATGACATCGGTCGAAAAAATTCATTATTTTTTTGCAGGCAATTTAACTTTTTAAGCAAAATATGTGAATTTCAGTTGGTTTTGTACAATGGCTAAGCGAAAAATGAATAAGGGTTTAGGTTTGTTCAACTGCGTATGACGGAACACAATCAAGATCGTGGTGCAAAAGAGATGTCACTAGTATCGACGTCTCGTTTCCTCTTGGATAAGGAATAGACAAATTACTAATTATTTTACATCACTCGGCAGGAATAAAACAAAACTGTTCTAAGGAGGTCGTGGTACAAAACAAAATAATGTTTATGCAATATTGAAATAAAACTTTCCTGAACTACGATGGTTTTTAAAAGATTTTAGTAGGCCCCCTGATTCCGATTCCATATTCCCACCAAATACAACGTAAACTCACTCGCCTTTTGCTCGGAATAATTCCCACGAATCCTGCTTTGGACGTAAGTAGGTCAGGGTGGTTTATAGGCAGTTCGCACCGGCGCTGCTTTGACCCTTTTGTGAAAGGGTTAGTGAAAATCGTTTAAAGAGATTTCTTTAACCACGATTTATGAGTGTAAGACTCTACGATGACATAACACATAACAGTTTTAATAAAAACGGGATTTCCATTATAAAATGAAGTTTCTACCTAAAAATATCTAAGTAAAAACATAAAAAATAAAAGTCAGCAGTGATAAACCTTGATGTGTTAAGGGCGTGGTAGAAAGACATACATAGTTCATACTTTCCAACATACGTGCCAACTTAGTCCTCAAGGGTAGCAACGCATCTGTAGCCTACCTCGGATAGTACTCTGATCTCAATTGGGATCGATTACACATGTGTCATACAACAGTAGCCACTTACCATCAGGTCGACTGTATGCTCGTTTGCTACCTCTATATGAAAAAATATCATTCGACTACAACACCCCATTAAATATTGTTATTCTACTTTAAAAAAAAATAATTGCCGCGAATAGTCATATACAAATGTCGAGAAAAAATAGTTTAAGTCGTACCCATGTGATCTGTAGAATTTTGCAATGATGATGTAATAACGTACCTGAAAGAAAAGAATATGGATAATTAATCAGTAATTTCTAAAAAGATGCAATCAACTTAATACTTAAACTAAAGATAACAAGATTATAGGACGGTTACAAAAATATAACCAACAGGAAGAATAAAAACAGAGACATACCAAATTTTGAGTGTCAAAGAAATAAAGTTTAAAAAGTACCCTTAGTATGGTTTTTACGTTTTCACAAAAAAAAGCAATTGTCCGACTGTATCAGAACTGATTGGAAATTCATGGGAAAACAGTCATTATTGTAAAAACGTAAAAACTCATACTAAGGGTACTGTAACGGGTCTACTTTGAATAATACTTATAATTCGATAGAGCAGGCTGCACGCACCAAAAAACATGACTCATGCGGCGTTACCTCGCTCTGAAGCGTTCCATTTTAAGGCTTGAAGTACAAGCGAGAGCGCGGAACGAGCGACAAAGAGGCACAATCGGCCTCCGCGTTCGGCAGCGTTCGACATCTGTCTCCCTCCTACTATCAAACAAATAAAATTAAAATATTCTTTTGATAAATGCAACCATTCCATCAGTATTTTCTTATGACGTTGTCACGTCAACTATCGTCAGTAACCCGACTTTACAGACAACCGATTTTTTTGATTCGATTTGTATTGATAGCAAACAATAGGAGAGAACAAAATTATCTTGTATTTAACTCTTAAAAGTTACTATATATCTAAGATCGTATATATCTCTGCTCCAGATATACTACACCTATTAAGATATAAAGTACGTTTAAAAGTTCTCGCCCGGAGAAGCATTTAAAATTGTAGCAGAGCGCTCCCCATTAATCCATCATTGTCGAACTCGCTGTTCTCGGGTTCAAGCCACGAGAACAATCTTTTATTATTTCTTTTAACCTGCTTCTTACCTGAAGGGAATGTTATCATCTGTGTATCTCACATTTTATAATTAAGGTTTCGTTATACTATTGGACTCATATTGTATCGTTTGACAGCGGTGGTGATTAAAGCGCCTAAAATAACTTTATTAATATTGCATAAAGGTTCTTTACTTCCAAATTATTAATAAATCTACGTATTGGTAAAATGGATAATAATTTTATTAAAAATAAAATGTATTTTCTCTAAATCTATAATTCAAGTGGCATTGAAATGCCCGATTTTACACTTTAAAGTTAATTTTAAATTAGTCAATAGAAGCAAACCTCCTACTATTTATTTTGAGGAGTAAAAATTCTTGTTGTTTGAATAAATCACAAGTGTTGGAGCGATTGTTCGAAAGATGCTAAAATTCGTTTTTTAAAATTGGTACTATGATGTATAACTATCCGATTTTCGATTAAAACAATACATTCAAAAAAATACACGTTGAAGACTCTAAAAAAAAATAGTAAATAAAAAAATAAAATAAAAAGAGTAATGTTAAACACGCTAAACATTAATAAAAGATAACGAGTTAATCTTCCTCTTAGTAATTAATATCCGTGCTATTGTGCAACTAAATTGATATAGAAACTAATTAAATTCATTGAATCGTTAATTTAAAGGCTATTACGAGTAAATACAAGTACATTGGATGGTCTATCGTTACGTAAATAAATCAATTCAGTCTTTAAACAAAACTTTTAATGATAGGTACTAAAAGAACGCTGTAAATTGAAAAGTTCTCGTCTTAGTTTATATAACTAGAGACCCAGCTACCCATTAATCTATCATAGTGTCTAAGCTTCTTTTTGCTTCTTACTTCTTTACCTGTGCAGCGTGTTCTCACCGCCATCAATTTCTTGCCAAGAAACTGCGGAAATGCATAAGGTTACATTCGCATTTGCGTTCTGTTTTTTAATGAGAGAATATATTATTATACTGCATAATTCCCGCCTTTTTTTTCCTAAACTAAAAACTATTTTGATATTTCAGAAGACTTTTGTACTTACATGTGTAGTTTTAATAGTAATTACTGTATGTATCGTCCATTAATCTATCATAGTGTCCAAGCTACGTTTTGGTTTAAACATCTTTAACTGTACGGCGCCTTCTTATCGCCATAAATTTTTGCCAAGAAACTGTGGAAATACGTGAGGCTACATTCACATATGCGATCGATTTTTATCTATTTCTTGCGAAGGCCAGAAATATATAAGACTACACGTGCATTTCAAGTAATGTTTTAAGATTATTCTAATTTTTCACTACTATTCCACTAATTCAATTTTGGTGTACTACAAATTTATTGCAGTCATCCCAACAGTATAATAAAATTACAGTAGTCATAAAATTATTTTTGATATTACTATTTTTTGTTATACTTACTTTTATCCAGATCGTGTATCTCTAATACTTATTTTTAATATTTTTGTTGAGTTGTTGTGGTCTAGTGAGGGATCTAATATACGAAGTCTGTGCCGGTGACTGTCGCTATCAGTGGTCGGTCGTCAAAGACAGTCGGAGACTGTCGCCGACCGTTGTCGTTTGATATCAGCAACAATAGGCGACTCTCGTTACCTGTCGTTAGCAACTGATAACGACTGTCGGCTACGGTGGGCTGTTGCTCGGGTACTAGCTTACTGTTGTTGGTATGTTACCTCCCTAAGGCAGATACACTTACACAACGCGTTCCAATTTATTTTGTTTTAACAGCAGCACTGTATTCGTTCCAGGCTCCACAGAACTTCACTTCTTTTCTATTTGGGTTTGGTTATAATATAATGATAATTTGGTTATAATATTTGGGTTACAATATAATGAGTGAAGTAACCCTTTTACTTTACGATCATCAAAAATCTCGTCTGCTTGCAATACATCAAAAAGTACAAAATAGGTTGTATTTGTAATAACTTCATGCACTTGGGAATTGTCACTTAATGTGAAAAAATATATTACAAAGTATGTTATTTCTTTCGCGTTGACACATTTACTTCTCCCTCGGGAACTCGGAACGGTCCAGTAGCGAGATAAAGAATTATGCAACACTGGTGTATTACATCGGTTTATGCAGATTGTATTTGACTGTATTTTATAGTACATCCCCTTGATGTACTATAAAAAAAATGCCCTCATTTTTCCTGTCGCGCGTATTTGTATTCCCGTAGTCTGGTCGCATGCTCACCGCTTGCATACTATTATTTCATTTAAAAAAAATCTTGTCATGCGTGCAGCAAGCACGCGTATCACAAAGTGACAGCCGCAAATTCACGCGTGACAAGAAAAAGATTCTAAGTTTTTATTGAACGTTTCAGTGTTAAATAGTTAGAAAACAATATAATTGAATGTATCTATATATGAAATGTATGTATGTATGAAATAAATGTATTTTATATTAAGCTAAGAATATTATTGTAGAAATAAAAGGATAACCAAGGCTTATCATAGTTTTCTATTTTTAGATAGTGTATCTAATTATTGACAAAATATTTGGACGATGTTTTCAAGTTTCATTAGGAAAGCAGCAATTAAAACTTTGAAGAGTTTCAGACATATTATAAAATATACAAAAACAATATTAACATTTTATTTTTGTCAGTTTCAAAGCTATTATTTCCTTCTTCACATATGTTGATAATTCAAATATATATAAATTTCATGATATGGGACTGTCTCATCTAAAACCTCACACATAGTAGCTCTATTTCGCCGTGTTTAGTTTTGCTACAGGGCAATTGCTCGTGAGAAAACTTGCCTCCCGAGTCATATAAAGGCCACAGAAGCCACAAACTATTAAATAAACTACACATAACAATTTCTGCTGTAAAATTGTGTCACATAATAAGGGTTGGAACAATGTTATGTGTTCGTAATATTGTATTTTCTTTTTCAAATGCGTTCCATTCTATTATGGTCTGGTGACCGAGTAATGTAAATTTATAGTTATATTTGTTTATTTTGTGGGAGCAAAAATGATTTTGCAATAACACGTTTTTATAATAAGCCCTGGCCTTTCTTTTTAGCTTTTTAGGCAGGATCTATTTTTGAAATTTATACATTATTTATTAGGTATAATACAAAGGGAAAGTATGCTATCATAATTATATGGAGAAGACACTGGGTGGTTCGAAATAGATGGTCTCCGATTTGTATGGTTCAACTTTTTTTTACTTTTTAATATCATAATTATATTAGCTTTAATGAATACTGGTAATTGAATGTAACAAAATAAAGGAAACAAGACGAAGGATGGTTTCCAGTATTATGTTATTTACCTATAGTTTATTTATATTAAAATCTTTATAATAAAGTATTTATAATAAAGAGTCGTGGGTTTGTAAAATCATCTTACTGAAGTATTGCGCGTATTTTAAAATAACATGTTATTGTTATGATCTCTTCAATGTATGTCATAACATTGACTGTTATGTAGATTGCGTTAGAATTGTAATAATTAAAAAATATTTATAAATAACAACTCTTATTCTCTTATTTATCTTAATATATTGACATTCAACCTTGTTTTGTACCAAGAAGCAAATTTACAAAGACACTTACAGGTATTCCGACTACAATAAAATAAAACACTGACGTCCCACAAAAGAAATGTAAAAGTCCCTTCATTATTGTGAAAAGTCTACAAAAATTAAAGACGAAAACAACTTGTCTCACAAAGTATAAAGGCGATCGTTTCTTTTATCTGTGATGCGAATCCGAATAAAGGCAGCCATTCGCTACGATACAATTTAGGTTAAGAATAGCTTTCTGAGAGCTTTGTTAAAAAAGCTAAAATGTCTCTAACACAAAACAGTTCTGCTTGAAATAATTGTCAAAGAAGCCAGTGAAACTGAGGAGTGAATAGACGTTGGATCAACAAGACTGATAAATTGAAGGAGGACGTAATTGAATAACATTTGTCGGGTAACGGGCCCGCGTTAGGGCTGATTCATTCATCTACATCAGAATCTGTTTTATACATTTTGAAAATAGTAGTGTATTGAATAAAATCTGTTTGGTCTCTTTGATATTAGTGGTGTATTGAATAAAATAATAGTGGGTTATCTATATAAAAGCGAAAGAATACTTAATGATAAATCTTCACAGAGGTAAACTATAACATTTGGACAAAATGATCATTTTTAGGGTTCCGTGCGCAAATAACAAAAAACAGAACCCTCACTCGTCCATCTTGACCAAATCAGTTGAAATTTAGTATTCATATGCGTTTTAGGTGTAGGCATAATGTAGGATTATGGTTTGCCCGTACGAAGTCACAGCTTGTAGAAAAAAAACCTTGAACATAAAAGTTTCGCTCGAGCGTTGTAGCGAAACACGAGGCGGAAACTATATTTTTCGTACAGCTGATAGAAAATTATAGAAAGGAATTATGGCCGCGTTTTTTTTTAATAAAGAGGTCAGCAAATATATGTTTGAAGGTTAGAACAATTTGCAGTTCTTGTCACACGTGTTTATAACATGCACGAAATACATGACAGAAAACTATCAAAATATAGGATTTGACATCCGATGTTTTATTATTCACACATGTAGACCAGATCCATACGGGAGAAAACCGTGTGATATAAAAGGCCCTTAGCTGAATAGTACTAATTATTTTCATGAGTAGGTGTGGTAAACTTATACTGGACAATACTCACGATGTAATCTTATTTAGGTCTGAATGAGGCCTAATGTATTTAGCTGTAGTCATCGAACGTGTCGTGAGAAACATTTTTTTTTTCTAATATTTTTATAGACACGGCCCCTGTCTATATGACTTTGTAACGGTAAATGTAAATACGTCAATATACATTATTATTTTTTTTTTATAAAATACGGAACCCGTCTGACACGCAATATAACTTTAGTTGTAAATAAATTTTTAGATTTTTTTAATTTTATTTTTTTCCAAATATTTTTTATCAATTACTAAAATAATAAATACTGATAAAAATTATGTGTTAAACCCTCTGTGGTTCAACTCCGGCGGCACCTCTGCCACACCTATGTCTGCCTCATAACAGCAGTATTCAACGTGTGTGATCTGGTTTGAAGGGTGTGGTAAGGGAGACATACTTTTCCGAGGCGTTCCAGCTTAGTACTCAAGAGTAGTGGCGCGTCTGTCGCCGACCTCAGGTAGGAAAATCTAATCGTATCTGGGGTTGAATACAGATGTCCATGGGCGGCAGTAGCCACTTACCATCAGGTGGACTGCATGCTCTGCTACTCCTATATAATAAAAATAAAATAAAGAAATAACTTAGATTTGGCAGCCCTATTGAACACAATACAATTTATCGGACGACAAGATAAATCGGGCCGTCGTACGTTGAACACACGAGATGATATGATTACTTCGCCGGAACTATATAAACTGAAAGCTTCTGTTATACTATATAGTAATGTACGGAATGTATACATTTCAAATATAAAGGAGTCTTGCTACATTTTGCTCGTAACTTCTTTTTCTGTTTCAATAGTTCAAAAGGTTACAAGGAAGTTTGAAAATTAATAAAAGTAGTAGTTTTAGATACTTAACTACATTAAAAGTATCAGTTATCATCACCAAGTTAACGTTATTTTTTGTATTTTGTCTGTTATCTTGGTTCTATCTTAGAACAGTTATCTATACAACAGAAGCAAATTGTGTAGAATAGGATTTTTACCTCGATAATAAAGACTTTCCGTGTATTTAATAATTTTATTGGTTCTTGTAATACTTGATTTTTAGTCTAGTCTAGGTGTATTCAGCTACAAAGGAAAAAAACAAATAGTGAAAATTCTTAATTATTTCTATTAAATAATGACAGCAATGACAAAATGGCATGAAGAACAAAAGCTTATTAGTGATCGAAGACAAAAGCCCGTTAATTCTTATCAAGATACCAAAGAAAAAGAAAAGAAAGGAATATCGATTGACAAACAAAATATAAAAAGTTTCTTAAGTTATTTGTCAGTCTATTTACATTATCATGTATTACTATATGCGACAAAAGTAAATAAAGAATAAGTTGGCGGCTTGAAAACGTCTAAGTTCTATATTGTAGAAAGTCCAGGAAACTCGAATGGAATACCAGTACTTTCGGTCCATTTAACACGATGCCGTAATTCGCAGAAATGTACACGTTGCTTTAATAAAATATTTTATATCTTTCAACGAAATGGCTTTAAATCAGTCATTTGAGTACGTAATTATTTTGCTCATATACACTACTATGTATATACTATGTGTATTTTGTATATAGTGTTTTAAACTATTGTAAAGACGTTCAGAAAGCTAAAAATTGAGTTGCGTTTCACGTTTACGATAGATAATACGATTGTTTTTCGGGCATTAATGAATACCTACTAAATGTTGTACAATATAAATGTAAATAGAAGTTATTATTAAAAGTTGGACACCACAAAAATAACTTTAAACACAATTCAGTTTCATTTATTACACGTTTCATATCAACCTTATTGTATGTAAACGCGTATATATGAATAGAATAATTATTTGCCGTTTCCACGAAGTTAGAAACGTCTGATTGATTTAAAAGTTTGCACACGTATTTATCATTGATGACTATAAAATTATTTTGCATTAGATCTAATTAGGTGATAGCTGAGGAGGAGGAAAGTGGAACGCTGCAGTAGCTACTAGTAAATCCCTGGAATTTTGATTCGTATGAGTCATTTTGAAGGGCTTAATAGATAGGATTCGGTAATGAGGTAGTGATGATGTGGTCTGGTGGTGGTAATGATGAATATAAGCAAAGAACCCCTTTGTTTCGGATCATGTGATTTGCTTTGACGCATCTGTTGGGTTCGACTTGCTAATAATGTGTAAGATTGTCTGATAATGGAGGCAAGAGGTACATAGAGAAACTTCGAATTTTTATACAAGGTATTTTTTTACAGAGCTCCTAAAACTTTAATAAAGTACCACTATTACGAAACATTAATAACGTACCACTATTTTACAAAGATATTTCAGTGATTGCAATTGTCTCATCTGCGGATAGAACATTTTGTTTATTTGACAAATCTGTAATTAAACGAGATTCGTTTTAAAGTGACTTCTCTCGGATTTCGCAGACACTCTGAGATTGGAACTGCAAGCAATTGTAACTTAGCACAATGTTTTCCGTTTCAAAGTGTTTCTTAAGATGTAGCTACTGTCTTTTGCGATAATGAAAGTTCTTTTTGAAACATTTTAATGGTTTACGAATTGTGTTGAGATATTTTATCGTTTTCTGCGATTAATATGACAATTTTATAGTGTAAGCTACGGGTATGACATTTTTTTGTAATATATAAATAGGAAAATATAGTCCACCTGACGATTTATTTGTCACACGATTAGACAGATAAAACGGATATTTAATTCATTTTATAAAATTATGATTAACTGGTAATTAAATATAAATTGTACATTTTCAGCGGTGAAAAAAATAAAAATTAGTTTAAGATAAAACAGTGTGGTCTGAAGTAGCTCCAGCTCCACGTTCCACTGGGTTAAGTTTATCAGTGTAGATAACATTTTTTTTTTTAAAGATGTGTTATGGAGCTTCTTTCGCCACTTCTTCTGTATAACGAACACCTAGCGAAGTGGCGGTAGATACATTGACGTTCAAAAGAGTTCTGTAAGGAATCTACTTTGAATAAAATATTTTTGACTTGGATTCGAATTTGACGGTAAATCCATATTCAATAGCAGAATGGGTCCTATCGGACGACGGCCGGATGCGTTACTTATCCTTTTATGTCGCAACACAGCAGCATTTAACACAATTTTAATAGAGTTTTTCAAGTCTGAATAATTCGGGTTCGATTCCGAGAAAATGTTAAAGCATAGATTGTCTTCAGAAGATCTTACGAGTAAAGCTTAGAGCATCGTCTATTACTCTTTAGTCTTATGGGTAATTTTCATCATTTTCTTAAATACTTAAAATGTAAATAATATTCGAGATAAATATTAATAGCAGGGACATTTAGATAATATTTATGTTGTAAATACTTCTTTCCTCAACAGTTCTCAACTTCGTAAAATTTAAAGTCGATGTAAACAAGCGACTTATAACTTTACCGGCCCCTTCAAGTACATTTGGACAACTTTTGTTTGCCCATTGTAAAATTCTTTTACATTGTTGTAATTATATATCCGAGACAGTAATTATACATTATTTGTTATCATGTTAGCAGTTATTGTTAAAGATGTGAACTTATTTACTTGACATAAGAGAGGGGGATAGAAGAAAAGTTTAGTCCATATTGGTTTTAATTATAATAATAATAAAGCTTTATTTAATAATTCCATACAAAAAATTATAACAAAAAATATTTATATATCATTAAATTATAAACATTAATTAAATAAATAGTATTTTAAAAGAATTTACAATTTTTATTCGATGCAAAATATTTAAGTTATATGTAATTAATTTATTAATTTAAATTGAGATAAGTCATTTAATTATATTGTAATTTTAGTATATAGTAATTTTATGTCATGTTTTGTATGGACCCCTTTCGGGTAAAAGCCTCCTCCAAGCAGTTCCATTTTTCTCTGTCTGTAGCTATAGTCATCCAATCTCTACCCACTGTAGTGACTATTTCGTCTGCCCATCTGGCATTGATTTTAATTACTGTGCTTATAAAGTTTCCATACTTCGTAAAATGCAAATAATATATATGAATTTGGTATTTATTTCTACGAGTACTATGTTATACTATGTACTATGTGTTTCCTTTTATTTATTTCGTTAACGTTTTTTATTTAATATTTATTTGTTTTTTTTTTTCCTTTTTTAAATTTATTTTTAGGGGATGACATTTATTTGAAAAATTGTACTGTGGACTAAAACGGTCGGCACATATAAATTAGCCGAAACCATAACCTTGCTCAGAAATGCAAGAACTGCTGATAAAATTATTACTTGTGACGATGGTACACTCATCTTCGAATTATACAGCTTCTTTCACATTTCAATTCTTATAACCCAATTATTTCCGATACTAAAGCCTTATTTGAATGGTAAATTTCATGGAATACCTATAACCTTTCACAGACTCTTTATAAAAGAGATCTGTACAGATACGCACGGTTCTTTTATATGTTAACAGCAATGAATCTACGAGTATATACACGGCAGTGTAGAAGCCAAGTTCGGAAAAAGGATAAAATTCTCTAGAGATTTTTGAATAAGAGTGGATGACATCTTGCCTTTAGCAGTTTGATTTGCCGTCTTACGAATTTTTTATCAGATCACGTGCCCTCGCGCAAGTTTAACCTAAGTAAGTACCTACATATTGTGTCATATCTAGAAAATCTGATACAAAGATAAGATTCATATTCAGCAAAGTTTTCAATAGAATTGCCTGGCACTCGATGCTTTAATACCTTGCCGTGCAATCCAAACTTTTTCTATGAAGAGATGTTGTGACGTGTGATATTTCTCCGATAACAAGCAAACTTTTCTCCTTCGATGTAAAGATTTCGGCACGTGTTTATGGTTTTGTGTATACGCAAACGAATACACATCCCCTATGTTGTTGTTGTCATTGCATAAAATAAGTAAAAAAAATCATGCTTTTAAGGTGGAATCACCCCGGTCGAGTCATATTGGATTTACAACCTTTCAAAACAATAACAAAGTAATAATTGACGCTATTAGGCAAAAATAGGTTAGATGATATTTTAAGTGCTAGAATTTTTTGTGGTCAAAGTCCGAAGGCAACTATTTTTACTTAACAACAGCAGCGTTAAACCCTGATGTGTTCTGGTTTGAGGGGTGTGGTAAGGAAGACATACTTTTCCAAGGCATTCCAGCTTATTCCTGAGGTGTACCTGTGGCCTACTTCAGGTACGTAACTAATCTTATCTAGGGTTGATTACAGATTTGATGTCCATTGGCGGCAGTAGCCACTTACTATCAGATGAACTACATGCTTGCCTGCTACTCCTACTATAACAAATAATAATAATAATGTAAGTTCCATTCGTGTAATGTTAATAATAATATTTTAATAACAATAATAACCTTTACGCCCAAAACACCTGTAACAGAATACCATCCCAGCAGACCTTCAGTCGCCAAGTTGCGAATTACGATAAAAGTTTCGTCCTTCGCCATAAAAGACATTGGCTTGTTTGTGCTGCGTTGGGCATCTGCCAAAACTTCCATCTTGACATGATAGTGGATACTGCATAAAATGTGTAACCTAATTCCTTTGTTATGACACGTCTCAAGTCGGTAAGCCAGCAACTTTGTTACTGATTACCAATGTTAGTTGTTTTGGTAGTATCCTAGCTTCAATGGTATAGGCTTACGTGGATGAGAAACGAAGGCTGAGTTGATGAGTAGATCTTTTATCTACTCAACGCATTTACTCGTATTTCGTCTATTTTCGATAAGGTTGAAAATATATACTCTTGTTACATTCAATTTAATTACTAATTAAGTCCTAAGGATAAGTCAATCCTGTACTGTATTTATGGGTAAGTTTAGGTTTTTGGCTGTTAGCCTTAAAAATAGGCCACATGGTGGTAAATTCGTGGGAATTTAACTCCGATTATTACAGTTCGAGAAGTCGTGTGTGCGTTATGTATGCTCTTATGACATTAATGAGAGGAATTGAAAGGAATTTTAGCCGGTAAGAGTTCGACATACCCCTTCTGTTCCCCGGGCGGAATGGGATCCATGAGGATTTCCCCGCGTTAAAAAGGGCTTAAGCCTTACTATTTGAGTGTGGTACAAGGTGTTCACGGGATAAGGTGATGGTGACTTAATATCAAACGGACTGCAAGCTCGTTACTCCAATCACATGTATAGAGATTTCAATACTAATTGATAGTACTTAATTTATCCCGTGCAATGTAAAAGAGATTTTTGTAATATAATAATGTAAGCTTTCGAAAATATTTTGAGTTGTACAAAATAGAACAAAATAGAAATCAAAAAACAAAACATTTGATCCATCCAAAATGAAAAAAACACCTCGCGTGTAGAAACACAAGCTACGTAATTAAAATTGAAATAACTCCTCAAGTAGACAGCAAGGATCTGTCAAATTGGACTAGATTAATTTTGATTCACTTCGCGTTGCCCCCACCTGTTCTCAATTTAATTACGGACTTCGTCGGATAAGTAGTCTCATTTCACATGATACCAACTCGAGCTCGCTAATTAAATTCTTTGGACATGAATAATGATTTTGAGCGATCCTATTCGATGGTCGTTAAATTGACAAGCGTAGAGATTTAAAAAATAAAATAGAGGAAAGTTAGTAAATATCTAAATATATATAATTCAAAGGTGACTGACTGACATAGTGATCTATCAACGCACAGCCCAAACCACTGGACGGATCGGGCTAAAATTTGGCATGCAGGTAGATGTTGTGACGTAGGCATTCGCTAAGAAAGGATTTTGATCAATTCTACCCCCAAGGGGATAAAATAGGGGATGAAAATATTACTTCGTAACGCGACCGAAGCCTTGGGCAAAAGCTCGTTCATAATAAGTTTCTTATAATTGCTGCCAGCCTTTTTATATCCATTGATGGGCAAGGGTGTCTCCCGATAGGGGGGGAGCCCTGGAGTGGTCCACCACGCTACCACCCGTTCAACCACCATATTGGTGGTAGTACGGGTTAGTGGTCATTTCGTGCCCTTCCCAGGGCTATTAATTAAGGCTTTAATCGTATCCTTGCTTTTGTTACATTACACAAAAATCTATCAAGATTGTGTTGCACGTTACGCAAAAAGTAATAATACAAAACTTCACCTCTGAAAATAACTTTTCTTTGTGACTGCTCTAAACAAAATTTTACAGAAGTTGGTTGCGTACTTTATCGTATTTGTTATTTCTAAAATGGTACTAGTTTTTGACAAGTAAAAATTACATTGTCAGAACTTCTGGGAAGATGTCTGTGCCTCACTTCGGGAGCAGTTACTTCGGGAGCACCCTTCATCTTGGCTCGAGCATGACTGTATAGCAGAAACATTGTTGGGAAATTTGCTGACGGACGGTTTTCTCCGGCAACTCAGTTTTACACAAGTTTCTTGGTTGATTTCGTAAATTTACCTCATTTGTACATATTGTTTTTTAAATTACTTTAACTTTAGGTAGGACTAGTAGGTCATATTTTTCGAGTTTAAACAGTAAGATTAATAATAAAAGTTTTTATGAATGAGTCGAACAATATAATTGCTATTTTATGATTTATTCTGTTTAAAAATATAATGAATCACTCAATTAATAGCCACTACATGTATATGTAATTAGATGTACTAAGCTATACTACTTAAGAAAATAACACTGTAATTCTTGAACAACATATAATTCTGTTGGTAGACCTTAATAAACAAATAAATACTTAAATACCAACATATTATTCGACTTTGTACAATTACAATAATCATTATGAAATGATAATTTCTGACTTAATATTTAGTATGACATTTATTTCGTATTATTTGTACTACGCGGACCTGAAATCTAACTCACATTATTGTTTTTGCTTGCTGTCTACCTTTTCAACACCCCTGGAGTCCAATACTCCAAGGAATCGTCGATCGTTTTTGATGTAGGGATATTTTAGCGCCTTATTGAAGAATCATGCGTTCTAGCTTTCCGGGAATGTCTGTTATGAAAGTTTGAAGGTGATAGAACCCTTTGTGGTTCGACTCCGGCGGCACCACCGCCAAACCTATTTCTGCCTACTAACAGCAGTGTTTTGAATGGTGTGGTAAGGGAGACATACTTTTACGTGGCGTTCCAGCTTAGTCCTCAGTGGTAGCGGCGCATCTGTGGCCGATCTCAGGTAGGAATATGTAATCCTATCTGGGGTTGATTACAGATGTCTATGGGCGGCAGTAGCCACTTACCATCAGGTGGACTGCATGCTTGTCTGCTACTCCTATATTATTAAAAAAAACTTATGATCTAGTTTTTACTTAAGACATACTTTTTTATTTTATTTATTTCATATTATTTGTACTATGCGTTAGTTATGTTTTAGCGTCTAAGGCGAATGCCTAACAATGTTGTTTAATGCTAATATATAACATGCGGATCCGAAATCTTCAATAACTCACATTATTGTTTTTGTTTCATATCTACATTTTCAACACCACTGGAGTCACCGATACTCAGAGGAATCGTCGATCGTTTTGGATGTAGGGATATTTTAGCGCCTTATTGGAGAACCATGCGTTCTAGCTTTCCGGGTGTGTCTGTTATGAAAGAACACATTCTAAAATTCCTTCTAACTTCCGTCCACTCGGACACTAGGACAGTCATGTATATGTATGAATGTATAAGTCAAAAACATTCTTAACTTCGGAATGTCTGTGCAACAAAGTTAAACCGCATTGCTTTTAAAGTAAGTTGGCTCTGTCCAAGCCTTTACGGTATTGTGGATCCATATTGTTGAAAACTTTTCAGAAATTCTACTTCTCTTCTGTCAAGTATATTTTCTTGTTCTTGGAACTGTCGGCTTAGGAACCGTTAACTTGTTTAGTGGTACAAGTTTATATAAGCGATAAGGATACAAAGTTATGTTTGTGTGAGCTTCGCCGAGCTTAATAGCCACATATTTGTAGTCCATCCACATGGTTGTAGAGGTTCGCACACGGTTTTTAGGAAAGATATAGTCCGCGCCAAACTTCTAGTCCGCTCTGAAGTTGTTGCGAACAGGTGTAGTCATATAATTTGCTATGGCGACGCGATTCATTTCTGTATTCAGAGCGGACTAGTAGTTTTACGCGGACTATAACTATTTACCTGATATTTGACTAAAAGTCGTCAGAAGTCGGTTTGTAGTAGTAGTTAGTTTTGAAGCTAAGGACTAGATAGTACAAAAAATAAAAAACAATTCTTTTAAAAAACCTTTTATAAACAAGGTTTTATGTAAAGTCATGCCATACCAAAATCATGGGAGTGCTTGAACAATAGTAGAATAGGTCCGCCATTTTGTGGCACTTTAGGTTTAAACGACCTTACTAATTTAATCAAGCATTTTCATCTAAACGACAGGTGCATGCAAAATTTCAATTCCATTGGTTACGAAAAAAAAAGAAAACAGGGTTAACTTATTACATTAAACTTATTAACTTAAAGGAAAGTTAAATATTCTTTCGTAAAAAATAAACATATATACAGACAGACTTCATGTTATATATTTATAGAATTCCCCTTCTAGGAAGTTTTCTTCAAGTGTACATATTCAGTGGGTTTCGTTCCGTTTGAAGTTTTGTATGAATTACTAAGTGTACTCTGTAAGAACTGTTTGATTTTAACAAAGGGTTATACCTATTACGGGAAGAGAGAGTAAAAATATTCCTCAGGCTGTCTAACGCCCGCTATTAATAAGACTAAAATTGTTTTTTACTTTTTGAATGCCAATTTTCAAAACTCCTGAAAGACGTTTAAAGCCAAAACTACCAAAATGAGTATGTATAACATAGAAAGTCAGGATTATTTTTAAGTTTTTTATATAATATAGGAGTAGCAGACAAGCATGCATTCCACCTAATGGTAAGTGGCTACTGCCGCCCATGGACATCTGTAATCAACCCCAGATAGTATTAGATGTTCCTACCTGAGGTCGGCCACAGATGCGCTGCCCTGAGTGTGGCGGTGGTGCCGCCTGAGTCGAATCACAAAGGGTTCTACCGCCTTCAGAATAGTTAAAACAAATTGGCACTTAATTTTACAAACACGTGTTTATTTAGAAAATAATTTATTCGTAAAACAGGAAAACTATGGAGACTGACCATTAGCTGAAATTCATTGTTTATGAATGCTACCGCAAATATAATAACCTCATAAACCAAAATGGAATCTAATTTGCTAATTAGTTAAATAGCTAATTAGTCCGCTAACGAAGCCGTGCTTACTAATTAATCTATTCTCTAACTATAATGTTTTATTATATTCCTCCATTGTATTTTCATAGTTCATGCAGTACGTAATTTTAATTATATTCGTTATTGTTGGAATGAAACAAAAGGCCTTTATTATAATTAGTTGATAGTATTTTCTTCAGGAATCACGTTGATTAAGTAAATTTTCGCCGTAGGTCGTACATCTTATTCTATATTTGTGCCTTTTTGCAGTACTGTTATTAAAGAAATCATGTACATAATATAATATTTGAAAAGTATATAGTACTACTGTGTTGTGGTTTGAAGGGCTACACCTTTCAAGCCCAGACAGGGACTCTTATACGAGGCGATCAAACTTAGCCTACAAGGGTAGTAAAGCATTTGTAGTGAACCATAAATAACTCTCCCTCTACTTAAAGATGGTGGAACTCTCAGTTCGATTCCAGCTCCACCACCACACTTATTTCTGCCTAATAACAGCAGTGTTACATGTTACTGTGTTGTGGTTTGAAGGGAGTGGTAAGGGAGACATACTTTTTAAGGCATTCCATCTTAGTCCTCGGGAGTAGCGGCATATGTGGTCGACCTCGGGTAGGAATCTAATCTTAATTGGGGTTGAGTGCAGACGTCCATGGGCGGCAGGAGCCACTTACCATCAGGTGGACTGCATGCCCGACTGATACTCTAATATTACAAAAAACTTGAGTTTGAATGCGGTTCAAGTGTAGCAGTGACGTTCCAACAAATCGACAACGTACTTAGTCTGCTACTTCATTTTTCTAAGAAAAAACATTAATAAGTCCACAGCGAAGTGTCGCTGCAAAAAATCTTATTGTTAAACGAGTAATTCTTTGTTCATTTAGTGGAAGCTGCGAGATTTTCACTTGTACCTTTAGAGACAAAGAGATGTAAAGAAGCGTCTACAGCGCCCCGTAGCGGTATTGTCGCATCAACTTTTCAACAATGAAAACTTTCGCCTCTGAATGTCGCTTTCATATTAATATTTAATACTACGATTCCGGCCGTGGCTTTATCTATGTCTGGCTCTGTTTGTACTTAAGTTTCACTCCTTTTTACCTCCTGGGGTTTAGCTTCAAAAATCCTGAAAGGTGTAGGTACAGGAACTTTACTAAGCGATGTTTGCAGGTTTTATTAAGGGATATTGTGAATGGGTACAAGAGATATTACGTTATAAACTTACTTCATCATCATCAAACCATTACTGTCCCACTGCTGGGCACGGGTCTCCTCTCAGAATGAGAAGGATTAGGCCATAGTCCACCTTTGAGATTTTTTTTATAAATCTCTCAGGTATGCAGGTTTCCTCACGATGTTTTCCTACACCGTTTAGCAAGTGATAATTAATTTCTAATACGCACATAACTTCGAAAAATTAAAGATGCGTGCCTGGGATTTGAACCTCGGACCCCTCAATCGAGGGGCCGAGTTTCTTAACCACTATGCTATCACCGCTGCTCACTTACTTACTTATTAAAGATGTTCTTAATGGTTGTAATATCTCTTATAATGGTTAAATTAACTCCAGATTATATTTATTCTACCCGAGGACATAGATGCACTGCTACCTCTCAAGACTAGGTATTGATAGGTATTGGTAATTGATTAGATACCTTTTTGTAATTCAATATATTCATTATATAAAATAATTATTTATTGTTCGAAGGTTACATAATCACTTACATCTATGGGGCAAAAGGTCCTAGATTGGGTTCTTATTAGTGATCGAAGTAGATTAGCCTTACTTTATAGCCTACATTTCGCTTCTAAATACACTATTACTAACTATTTAGGTCAATTTCTAACTATCTTTCAGGTCATCCTGAAGAATAGCTAGAAATTGGCACAGTGAATTCAGAACGCCAATTAGACCGTTTATGCCCTGCAGTTCAAGTTTATAGTGCCATTAAATCTAACTATGGTGTAGTAACTATGGCAAACGATTTGTAAGTACTTTATAATCATATTTGAAATAATTGGCCAAGTGCAAGTCGAACTCGCACACGTAGGGTTCCGTACTACCAACATTTTTATATTTTTAACCGACTTCCCAAAGGAAGACAGGTTATCTATTCGTCGCGTTGTATATATTTTTTTTTGTTATTTTCAGTACTTGTTATTATAGCAGCCATTGAACCATTAAGCCATTCATGGTAAAAATTTGAACTTTCTACCTACTGCGGCTTAATAGATAAAGCGAAAAACATCGAAAAATACCAGTTTCTTGTATCGCAACCCCTATTTGTTTTCAACTTTTTTATTTAGTATTTGTTATTATAGCGGCCACTCTTATATTTATTCAGCAAAAAATTAGATGTCTATATGTGACAGTTCTCGAGGTAAAGCCTTGTGACAGGCGCACAGACGAACAGACGAACAGACTAGCTCTTGGTCAATGATTGTAATATTTTTCTAGTAATTTTAAATATGCAACATCAATTTAACTGTTATAAATAACATCCCTATAAGAATCTGATACATCTTAATATGGCGCGTTTGCAACCCGTGCCAACAACTCTATTTTTAGGAGTTCGTTCTAAGAAACCGTTGGCGGTAGAGTAACATCATTCTTGCTGTCATATTCTGAAGTTAAAAGTAGAGTATAGGCTTACTATACCAACGAAATAGTAGCGAAACATGAAAGTAACATATTCACGATTTAAATTTTGGCTTTTACACTGGATGTTTGAAATTAGATTTTTTATAACATTTTTTTTATAATATAGGAGTAGCAGACAAGCATACAGTCCACCTGATGGTAAATGGCTACTACCGCCCATGGATATCTGTTATTAACCCCAGATAGGATTAGATATTCCCACCTGTGGTCATCCACAGATGCGCCGCTACCCCTAAGGACTAAGCTGGAACGCCTCAGAAAGGTCTGTCTCCCTTACCGTACCCTTCAAACCGGACACAGTAGCGCCTAACACTGCTGTTGTTAGGTAGAAATAGGTGTGGCGGTGGTGCCGCTGGAATCGAATCACAAAGAGTTCTACCGAACTCTTTGTGATTTTCGGTTCAGTTTCGGTTCGATTTTGAAGGTGGTAACCTTCAAATATGTATAACATATAACGTAGGTAAATACGCAATCCACTTGACGTTACAGGAAATTTGTAAATAATCAACCTCAGACGGGATGAAAGTCCTACCGAAAGTCGTGCACAGGTGCGTCGGTACGTCATGTACTGTTATAAGGCAGAAATAAGTATGATTGAATAGGAGCAGAGAACTCCGTCAACCCACTTCTGTCCCATTGGTGGGCACCCGCTCCGTCATACAGGTTATAGAATTTCTAATACACACGTAAATTAGAAAACACCAAGGTAATTCAAAGGTGTCCGGGATTAAAGTTTCGGTCGCATAGATTAGTAAAGATTACTCACTCCTAACAAAAATGTAACCAGTTTTGACAATTAAAATATGTCACTCTCATCTATTTTCGTGTTCGAAAAATATTTAAAAAATGTAGTTTTTTGATAATTTACGAATGAAATGACATTTCTCCGCAGTTTTTCTTCGATTTCGTGTTTTTGCACCACTAACTCGCATGTCGGCATTGTTCCGCGTAAATGACACCATGACAGCCATTAAACAGCTAACGCTAAGGCGGTGAGATATCTATACTTATCTATGTCTCCTCGACAGAAAAACCACGCTTTAACCATTAGTCTATCGCTGCCACGGACTTCGCTTATCAGCGATTGTCACAGGAGCTGGTGAAGCAGACACGTCGCTGGCTCCCAGCCAACTGTCCGCTGTCACTTGTCACGGCTCGGTGAGTCAGGTCAGGCTCATCAGAGGAGACTGATTTACATCTATATTACTTTTTACAGATAACATACTTTTACAGTTAACATTATGATTCATATATTTTTTAACTTTTAGCATACGAGCATCAGCACCTCATTAGGTGACCACTGTAAGCACCATTGTAAGTAGCAACTATTATAGCAAATATATCAGAAGGTGATAGAACTCTTTGTGGTTCGACTCCGGCGGCACCACCCGACACACCTATTTCTGCCTCATAACAACAGTTTTGAGCGCTGCTGTGTTCTGTTTTAAAGAGTGTGGTAAGGGAGACATACTTTTCCGAGGCGTTCCAGCTTAATCCTCAGGGGTAGCGGGGAATCTGTGACCGACCACAGTTAGGAATATCTAATCCTATCTGGGGTCCATGGGTGGCAGTAGCCACTTACCATCAGGTGGACTGCATGCTCGTCTGCTATCCCTATATTATAAAAAAAGACTATCTTTCATCTACATTACTTTTTGTAGATAATATGAACAATTCCGCATTTATTTATTCGAAATAGTTAATAAAAAAATTAGGCCAAGGTAAAGTTATACGACTTTTATAATGTGGAAGTAGCAAATAAGCACTGGCAAAAGAAAACTGCCGCTCGTAACATCTATAATCAATCACAGATTGAATTACTTGATTTTGGCAAAAAAATGCGTTGGATCTTGGATTGGTTGGATTGGATTGTCTACTGATCGCACTTGGCCAGCGAAGTGCACTATGACCGACACCCTCTTTACTCTGAGAGGAGACCCATACCCAGCAGTGGGATAGTAATAGATTGATGGGGATAGAAACATGCTATCCTGTCATCATCATCAACCCATTACTGTCCTACTGCTGGGCACGGATCTCCTCTCATAATGAGAAGGATTAGGCCATAGTCCACCGCGCTGGCCAAGTGCGTAATGGTAGACTTCACATACCTATGCGATTTGTTTATATAAATTTCTCAATATGCAGGTTTCTTCACGATGTTTTCCTTCGCCGTTTATCAAGTGATAATTAATTTCTAATACGCACATAACTTTGAAAAATCAGAGGTGCGTGCCTGGGATTTTAACCTCGGACCCCTCGATCGAGAGGCCGAGTTTCTTAACCACTAGGCTATCACTGCTTACTATCTATCCTGTATCTTATCAATTTTTTAGTAACCTACTTACTAAGCCGGTAATTTTGTTGAATAAATTTGAAATTCTAATAAAATAAATAAAGTAACCGATAATTTAGGGCTGGTTCATTGAACGACGAAATTGCCAGCTTGGAATTTTTCCATCGGCGACAGAGAAACCGGGAACGATCGTTTGTTTGAAATTCATTAAAAATAAGAAAATTGCCTGTTTAATAGCAACACGAAATATTTTCGCGTTTTTTCGGACCAATTTTATTTTAGACTAAATCTTAATGCAGTAAATATAGTTCTTACATTAACATTATTTTAAGGAGGTAGAAACCATTTTAATTCGACACCATCGTCACTGTTTCGTCTTAATAAAAGCAGTGTTAAATACAGCTATGTTAAGGTTAGAAGGTTGTTGTAAGGGATTTCTTGACATAAAATGATTAATTTATTTAGTATGTAATATTAAGTTTTATTAAATTGAAATTTTATTTTTGTATAAATTGGCGAAAAGTCTTGACATTATAATTATAATCTATTCTAATTTATTAATTATGATATTTGTGTGTATTATTTTATATTTAAATAATAATAATTGATCCTGTAATTTTAGAACAATTTTGTACGTCAGTGATGACAAAATGCATAGTATTATATTGATAAAATATGTATATGAAGCATTTTACAAAATAAATTTGATTTGATTGATTTGATACATACCAACGATCAACGATCAACGTGGGTAGAGTTCATATCACGTGACCTTGAAGTATCTCAAAAGGAAACATTACCTTCCACAAAGCGCTAAGGGTTTTCATTTGGCTACCCTAAAGTAAATATAATGAGTAACCATAAGGTAAAGTAGAGAATTCTATAAAAGTATCTCGAATCCTATCTATAACAAAAGTACTCATAAATGGACTTTCATTTGTTTATTATAATCGTATACTAAAATAAACTTCTCCCCAGTAACAAGCATCAGGTATATCGAAGGGTATTAAAATGAATATTGGAGTCGAAAACTATCCGGAGAGCCCTCACGGACGCGGTCCTTCCACCCTTTTAGTGAATAAGTGGAACATGGAACAATCGTTGAGTTTTCCTAGCGGGTACATCCTTGGAATCCGGCCAGTGTTTACACAACTGGCGGAATTGTCACATTAATGACTGGCAAGCGATGGGCGATTATCTCGCGCGATATTAAAGAAGTAAATATTAAAATTAATGGAACATGATCATTCCAATAGGAAGGTAGCTTGATTTACGCCCGTTATTTATAAGCAAGCTATCCAGTTTTTCCTACTAAAGATTATAATATAAAATATAAATATTCTAGGGGGGCAAACAATATTAAATGTTTGACAGGCGAAGTATTGAATAAATTTAATATGAACAACGGGCGTTATTGCGTAGTGCGTGGCGAAAACTAGAAGACTATTATTTTCAGCAGTAGGCTTCAAAAGCTGATGAACGAAAAAATAAAAAGAAAGAAGCATGGAAAAGACATGTGTGATAATAAATTATTGGGGACAATAATGACATTAAGGAATGGGAGAGGAAGGTAACACTAAGCTTGTCAGGAAAGGTGAAGTAAAATAAATGAACTACTTTGTAGTGACGTGTGAAGGTCACTTAACCATAGTCTTGACTGCCTTATATAGTTTTTTGGTTATTTGTATTTTATTTATAATAAAGGAGTAGCAGACGAGCATGCAATCCTGACATGACTGCATGACGAGAGGTAAGTGGCTACTGCCACCCATGGACATGTGTAATCAACCCCAGATAGGATTACATATTCCTACCTGAGGTCGGCCACACATGCGCCGCTACCCCTGTGTACTAAGCTGGAACGCCTCGGAAAAGTACACCCTTCAAAACGGAACACAGCAGCGCCTAACACTGCTGCTATTAGGTAGAAATATGTGTAGCGGTGGTGCCGCCGGAGTCGAACCACAAACTAAAAAAATGGTTCAAAATGAACCATTTATTAGTATAGTAATTTTTGTAGACGTATTTTAACCCATTTTTGGAGACGTTATTTTAGCTCTTCGGAAATAAGTATTTTGAAGTAGTGAACTAGGCTATAACGTATAATTTTAGTCGTGTACCAATTCACTTAACTTTTCTTTGCGCAAATACCTATTCGTTTGTGGAAAACAATCAGACAAGTGGTTTAATACGGATTATCCTATTTCAGAATGCTTTTAAACGTTATCTCGTGAAGTCGTAAGTCATTGAGACGCTTCCGGTTGATATCACATTTGTTGTTTACAATTCGTTATAAATTTAACAGATAGATGTATTGTTCTATTAAGAAAGTATAAGTTTTTTATATATAATATAGGAGTAGCAGACGAGCATACAGTCCTTCTGATGCTAAGTGGCTACTGCCGCTCATGGATATCTGTAATCAACCCCAGATAGAATAAGGTGTAATGTAGGTATTAGGTATAAGTACTCATATAAGATATCACTTAGGAATTTAGGTTATGTGTCTTTAAAAATATATATCAATATCATATTTAATCATTTTTAAGGCTATTGGGATATCATATTATTTCTCTTTAATTAGTAACTAGACTCTAGTAATCCGACGCATGTTTTTTTTTTTTTATATTTAACCTAACGATAAGGCAGACGGGCTACCTGATGGAAAGCAGTCACCGTCGCCTATGGACATTTGCAACACCAGAGGAGTCGCCAATGCATCGCCGGTTTTGAAGGAGAGTTCTCTTTACACCCCTCTTGAAGAGCCCCATGTCATAGTCCTGAGGGAATACCTCAGGAGGAAGTTCATTCCACATTTTGCACGTACGCGGTAAAAAATGACCGTGCAAACCGAACCGTGGAGGACCGCCACGGGTCAAGCTGATGTGGATGGAACCTCATCCTTCGGCGAGTGGTGCGATGAAGGAAGGGTGATGTAGGCACCAGATCAAACAGTTCCTCAGAACACACATCATTGTAAAGCCGGTAGAACACGCAGAGGGAACCTATGTCCCTCCGTAGGCTTAAGGGTTCATACCGTTCTAATGTAATCGGGACGCGTAGTTTAAGTACCTATTTACATTTTATTTCTACCTGAGGTCGGCAACAGATGTGCCTTACTCCGAGGACCCAGCCGGAACGCCTCGGAAAAGTATGTCTCTCTTACCACACCCTACAAACCACCTTGAAACCACTAGGGATTTTCTCAATAATCTATAATCGTCGTTTTTCGCTGAACATAAAATGTATCTTGTCAACATATCGGGTACAGAGCTCCCCGATATCGGAGGCATTATTTATCTATATTTTATGCTCTTAGGGTCCCTGTTGGGTCATTATCAGTAGCGCTGCGGTACCCTCATGATGGTACCGCGATAAAAGCTTCACTTTATTACTGAAAATAATACGAGTACATTCGATTTTAATAACATAATTACTAAACAAGATACGCGAAAAAAATATAACCCTTCCTTGGCAGTCGGGTAAAAAAACAATTGCTTAAAAATATAATCTATTTCAATACTAAAATTTAGACGGTTATACATAAACGTCGTGAATTTTATAATATGGGAGTGACGACGAGCAAGCAGTTAACCTGATTTTAAATGGCTTTTGCCTTGAACATCGGTAATCAACCCCAGATAAGATTAGATTTCTACTTGAGGTCGCTTCGTTCGTTCGAAGGTGAGCGGCGCTTAACACTGCTGTTATTAGGTAGAAACAGGTGTGGCGGTGGTGCCACCGGAGTCGAACCACAAAGAGTTCTGCCACCTTTAAAACATGTTACATTTCAAAATAATTATTATTTTTTGTAATGTCCTTTTAATTGCTATTAACTGCCCAGCCGAGAACGAACCAAAAGTTGGACAGTTTAAGGAAATACAGAAATAAGCACCCTTAAGCGTAAAAAGCTCGCGCATTAGGGAAAGCTCGCGTGCTCACAGCGATTTGATCGGCGCTTCGTTGATGAGCGTCGAGTGCTAATTACACTGCTAAATAACGCTGGTTAATGAGCTTTGGATGACTGCAATTATATGAGAAAACTTCTTGCAACACAATATTTATGTATTATGTAATACTCGTATAGGTTGTGTTAAACTTAGTTTGCAATTTTTGGGACCTAGAAACGCGTCCGTTGCAGATGTTTATCGTCATTAACCCATCAATATTCCACTGCACGGGTCTCCTCTCAGAATGAGAAGGATTAGGCCTTAGTCCACCGCGCTGGCCAAGTGCGTATTGGTAGACTTCATATACCTTTGAATTTTTTTTATATAAATCTCTGAGGTATGCAGGTTTCCTCACGATGTTTTCCTTCACCGCTGAAGCAAGTGATAATTAATTACTAATATATATACTTTGAAAAATCAGAGGTGCCTGGGATTTGAACCTCGGACCCCTCATTCGAGAGGCCGAATTTCTTAACCATTAGGCGCAGATATTCATGGGCGGTAGTGACCATTTACTACAATTGAACTGCGATGATGTAGTTGTCAATTTCAGAAACATACAATATCTTTGCACAGTATTATCAATCTAATATTGTCTCACTTCTAGGCATGATTTATGTATTATGACCATGTGCGCATAGTAAGACGTCACGCAAGATTAAGAACAATATGTGAAACAATTAGTGTCAACCTTCATGAGATATTCTTTTTTTATTCAAAATAGGTTCTTTACAGAGCACTTTTTGAATGTCAATACAACCACTACTTCACAAGGTGTTTCGTTATGGAGAAGAAGCGGCATCGTTAAATCTATTAGATTTTTAATAAACATAACTTTGTAAATGCTAAATGCATATCAAGTATTCAAATCCTAGACCGATTGGGATTCTCAAAATCATTTCACTAAGTAATCACCACATTAAAGTGGAAAAAATAGCAGTCTGAAAAAATACACCGTAGGGTTTACACAAACATAAAATAAGCCATAAGACAATAAAAATGGCTTAATAAGCAGTAAGGGCTTTGAAATTGGCCCATCGGGCACACAATAACATTTGGCGTTCCCTGTTTTAATTAAATTGAAATATTCGTTCGTTCTTGCGTCTGCTTACAGTATTTATCTAAGGACAAAGAGTCCTCAATGAGATCAAATTTCCGGCGGGTCCACTCGAGCCCTACAGGCCCTTTATTACCCGTTGCGAGCCCGAGCCCTAGAATTAGAATCCCTCATTCATTTCCGTCTTAATTCTTTGTTCTGTGCAGGTACTCTAGTCTCGATTGTTTAATTAAATACTATTTTTGTCCGATGATATTTTCAGTCCACTTTTTGGTTTAAAATGGCTTTTAGTTTGATCTCCATTTTCAGAATAGCTATTACATGTGTATAGTTATTAAGATACACTTCTATATTTTCTGTTGCTGTCCATTCTTTTTATAAATTTTAAATTTTTAAAGAAATTGATAGGTCTATATTGTTCTGGATTTTGATAATTACCAACATAATTATATAATCCGTCGTGGGTAAAAACAAATCACAAATCAAAACACTCTTCTAAATCCTTTTTGTGTGTTCTGTCGGAAATGTAACATACTCGTAGTATCATCAGTGCTACAGACAAAATAGGGGTCTAGTGTAACATTTTATCATAATCATTTACATGACTTTATTGTAATAACCCTAGAATATATATATATAAAAGTCATATTTTAATTAAAAAAAATATTAATATTTTCGTTATTTACCTAAAGATAAAATGTGTCAAAAATAAGAGTCCTCAGCGCGATCAAATTTCCTTCGGGTCCACTCGAGCCCTGCGCTTGTTATCTGGCCCTTCAAAGGGCCAGCTCTAAAATATTAGAATGCCTCCATTCATTTCCTTGTTGGGTTGCTTTGTCTGTAGGCACTTCACTACTTTCCATGGCTACTTCATTAGATTCCATTATTGAAATGACAATTGAAAGTAAATGGAAAGGGTTTAGTTATTGTCCATAATTTTTGGGACAGTTAAACATATTGTCTAGCGGCCGGTGTCAATAACCTACTAACCTTTAACTAAAAGTTAAATTAGCTACCAAAAGTACCTGATGCCAGTGTTTTGCGTTTCAATAACTCAAGATAGTTAGAAATTTTAACTATTGATCTATCTGATGATAGTTTTCATAAGAAACAAAAGTATACATAATTCTACGACTACCGTTCGGAGAGCACGTTAAGCTTATGGTCCCGGTTGGTTCATAAGATGGAAGTCGATAAACATTATTGGACGTTATGTGCGTAATCGAAATTAATTATCAATTACTTTGACAGTAAAAGAAACTATCGTGAGGTACATTTGTATACTTGAGAGATTTATAAATAAAATCTTAAAGGTATGTGAGTATACGCACTTGGCCAGCGTGGTGAACTGGTCTAATCCTTATCATTCTCTGAGGAGACCCGTGCCCAGTGGGACATTAATGGTTTGATGACGTTATTTCGGAGTATATGTTAAGCCTTTGGACCCAGTTGTTTGAATTAGATGGAAGTCGATAAACTTTATTGGAATTTTATTGTTCTCTTAAAACATCCGATGCTGTTTGGTCACTAAATTATACTCTACATCCAGTTTCTAGAAGATATTTAAGTTAAAAAAATAAGCGACAGTTGCCATAAAAAACTTTGAAACAAATCCTACATTTTAAGGCTATTCTTAATAAACATTAAATAAAATTTAGTTATAAAAATAAAAATAACAGTGAGTAACGACGCCATTTTCCATCGGGCCGGTCACGTGATAAGCGGCCCTTTTATTGCTGGCCATATTCGCTCCAATAAACGCGGGAACATTGTTATTTTGGGACCCACTAGCAACACAAATTGCCACTTAACACTTTATTACGAAGCAATAAAGCATACTATAAAAATAACTCTCAGTGGAGTGTAATTAAAACAGTCTTGAACTTGAGTGAATTGTTTTGTTTTTGTGTTTTTTTCGCGTAATGTTGTAATTTTAAAATACAAATATTTTTCTCGAATAAGCGTTGCGTAAGCGTGCGTCATAGATTACTTTTGCTTATTCATCATCATCAACCCATTACTGTCGCACTGCTGGGCACGGGTCTCCTCTCATAATGAGAAGGATTAGGCCATAGTCCACCGCGCTGGCCAAGTGCGTATGGTAGACTTCACATACCTTTGAGATTTTTTTTTATAAATCTTAGGTATGCAGGTTTCCACACGATGTTTTCCTTCAGCGTTTAGCAAGTGATAATTTATTTCTACGCACACAACTTTTGCTTATAATCGGGTCATAATTGACTTAATTTTGAAATGTCGTCAAACGAAATCCGATTGATACTGGGCATAAAATGCAAAATATTGAATGATTCCTCACAAAAAAATATTAAATATTTTGTTGGACTAGAATAATTGCGGAGAAACATTTTCTAATTTAGCCGTAGTAGACGGTTAAAACTCATGCGTGCATATATATGCATATGCATAAATATGGGTATATTTATAACCAAAAAAACAGGCGTTACTTACTGGTATATAGTTATCACTTTATGAGGTTTTACAGTTTATGGTTAAAATGCGTTACTTGGAAAAAAAACTTTTCCCAAGCTGACAACCCTTAAGAAAAGCAGTAGAACGGTGATCGTGTACGTCATCGATCCCAAAACGCCTGGACCAAAACTAAAGCAATAAAAGACGCGAGTTACATTCGTTTGTTCAAACTGGAACAACTACCTCCGACTTATATGCGCATGTAGGGCTGTCACTCACTTGAATTTTTATATGTTAATTTTTAATTACGCATACAATTTTAAAGATATAAATCTATAATTTGGATAATGATTTCCTTTTTATAATTTGGTTTATTTTAGTTTTAATTGCAATTGTAAACTCTAGGTTTAAATTTTAATAAATAATAATGATCAATTATGGACATTAATATTAGAAAAAGGATATTGCTTTTTGTAATTTGAAAACTAGGTTTAATTAGTTTCAAAATTTTGTTTCGGCTAATACTACAAATATCCAGAATGGTGGCAGCCCTACCTAAAACTGTATAAACGGCCCCGCATTCTGACTGACATTAATGTTCATTGCTTCCGAAACGCAAAACAAAGGCCACATTATAATAAAAACAAAAATGTATTCCCTCAGATATAGCTTTCAAAGTCGTTAAAGTCTTCACCCTTTTAAATTACCATTAAATTAATTAATATACCTGAGGGAAAAAGCAAAATTATTAATTAATTAATGGCGAATCCCTTCGGCTGTAAATGTGTTAAAATATGACATTTGTAAGTATACAATTTGTTACTTAAGTGGCTTCAAAATAATAACCAAAAAAAATCTTTTAAACGTGGTAGAATTATTTGACACCTCTCATAGTTCTGCATCATACCAACAGTTTAGCGCTGCTGTGTTCTACCTTATCCTTTAGAACTGCTTGATCGTATGCTGATTATTTCTTGAGCTTTATACTTATCACACTTGAGCAGTTTAATATTTCTTTTCTATAAAGTGCCATGAGGACAGCATTGCCCAACACGCAGATGTGGCTCAACTTGAAAGGCATTCACGGTGGAACGTCAAACGCTTACGCTCTACACTGCCATTATATACAAGATTTTTCCCTTAATACAGGCAAAATATATAATACTCTAAGTGCATTATGGTATTACCATATAAAATGTGAACAATAAATATACACTTCTAATACCTGATGAATTGTGTTAATATCGATATTACAATATCCCTTCGATGCGCATTTTATTAAACACTCATAAGACTTGCTTTAAATATAATCAATTTATTAATAAAAACGCTACTGTAAATTAGTGTCCACCAGTGTCACCATGTAAAAAGACCGTTCAAGCACCCAAATTTCGATCGAAGCGGGGGTCTTACAAGACTGGTCGGTTTACCCTGATGAGCCAGCCCGCAGTTACGTCCTCAATGGCCGGCTGTTAAGCTCTGAACGAGGTCCATAGCCGAAAGAGAAAAACTGGAGATAAAAACACGAGAGGTAGTTTAAAAGAACTTTTACGGGAAACTCGATAGCAGCTGACGATGATGCTATTTTATTAGCTTTTGTGATTTGTTTTATCGTCAGCACGGAAGGGTTATTATATTTTTTTTAAATATAGAAGCAAACGAGAATTTACACCGATTTACACAGATGGCAAGTGGCTACTGCCGTACCTACGTTTAATCAATCCCAGATGGTTCTAAGAATGGCGTTTTTTTAGGTATAGTATATGAGAAGCAGACGAGCATGCAGTCCACCCGATGGTAAGTGGCTACTGCCACCCATGAACATCGATATAAGAATAGACTCCTAACTAAGGTCAGTACAGAAGGGTTATCATCATATTCTTAATATAGAAGCAAACGTACACGCAGTACAGCTGATGGTAAGTGGCTAATGCCGCCTCCACGTATAATTAACCTACATAAGAATAGTCCTAAGAGTGATCATTCATCGATGCGTTGCTACTACGGACTAAGTGGAATGCCTCGGTTATGTTACCTTTACAACACCCTTTAAAGAGGGACACAGCGCATACTACATCGTTATTAGGCATAAATAAGTAAAGCGGGGTGTCGCCGGAGTCCAACCACAGAGGGTTATACCACCTTTAAAGTTCATTAGAGTCCTACCTAAGGTCGGTCACAAATGCGTTGCTAACCCTGAGGACTTATAAGAATGCTTCGGATTACTATATTTCCCTCGCCTCAGGAGTATAGGTGTTTTGTGAACCTCACTCGTTAAACTGGAACATAGCAGCTAGCACTTCTAATATACTAGCATAGCTAAACACTGTTTTGAAGGTAAAACTTCTAACAAATTACTTTAAAACATTTGTTTAAAAATTGCAATTCAAGCTACGTTATAACTATATAACTAAATTATAACTCAAATTACAAACATCGAATTAATAACTGATAGTTACAATATATGTTTCCATATTGTTATTCTCCCCACGGTCCCGTTTAATTGGAGTCCACGCAATATGATCGCTCATATCCGTGTTATATTCAGCAAAAGTTTATCCCTTGCACGAAATAAGCCTTCTGAAAATTGTTAGGTGAAATATAATTCCTTAAACGTATTTATTTATTATTTATTTTTGTACACCTTAAACTAAGGGTTACAAAGGGTACACTTAATGCCTAATGGCATTCTCTGCCAGTCGACCCTGGGTGATGGCGATAGCATGTGGTAGGCATAAACAAGAAATACAACTTTAAGAGAAAAAAAAAACATACAATATCTACGTATAATAATAATAAATATAAATAATATATAGTCTGTCTTATTCATCTATACCACATCTATACTGTATTCTTCAACAGTTGGACCGACTTTTTGAATGTACAGGCAGCTCCAAAAGTATATGAACATATTAAGATTTCAAAAATACCTATACTCCAAATGTTCGTAAGTAGTTGGACACAACTAGCGCCATAAATAGTTGAACGTCGTAAGGTTTTAAAAGTAGATGAACACTACAGTGTCAAAAGTAGCTGAACAGTGACATTTTGAAGTTGATAGAACCCTTTGTGGTTCGACTCCGGCGGCACCACCGCCACACCTATTTCTACCTAATAACAGCAGTGTTAGGCGCTGCTGTGTTCTGGTTTGAAGGGTGTGGTAAAAAGACATACATCCGAGGCATTCCAGTTTAGTCCTCAGTTTTCGTTTATGTCTGCTACTCTTTATAATACAAGTATAATTTTATAATTTCCATATTAACCACTACGAAATTTTCATATTGACAAACATGATTTCCATATTTACCGTCATTAAACATCGATGTTTGTGGAAAATATTGACTAAAAACATTCGGCGTGACATGTTCATTATTATTGAACAGCCTCGGATTCAATCTCTCGTGAAAACCAAGTCATTATACGCATTCACTAATTGCCACCGTTCCTGTTAAGCCTCTTGTAGGTTCGCTCTGGCTTTACCATGTAACGTTAATGATGTAGAGTAATATGAAACTGATTATGTGGTTGTCGTGAAAGCGACTATTATGAATGTGATATTAAATTTGTTAACATTTTGTTATACCTGTATATCAGGTAGGTCTGTAGGTATCCCCGAAAGGTGTTACGCAGGTATATAGTGCTAGCCTTTTGAGAGACTGAAATTTTTGAAATTTAGGCTAGAAATAGGTGTGTTGGTGGTGCCGACGGAGTCGAATAGAGGGTCCTACCACCTTTAAATATGGAAATATGAAATTTGTCAATATGGTAATCATGTTATAATTGAATCATCCGTCGGTCACTTGATATAGATACTCGTGGTACCTTAGTTATATTATGGTGTTTAAAGTCTTGATTGATAATTGCTGCAGAAAATCTGAATTCATTTTGATACAAATGTATAGGATTATGTAGATTATTGATTCCGAATCTGATGTAAATATTGATCACGTAAAAACGAAAATTTCACGCAAAATTTTCATTTAATATTTTCCGACCGCAAACATGCATATTTACTGATGGCGGCAATATGGAAATCATGTCATATTTGTCCAACATTGCAAATCTATAAACACATGAATATGATTGATATTTCTGTTGCTTAATTACAAATAACTATTTTTAGTATGCTAATATTATTATTATGCTGCTTAAACAGTCTGTTAGAATCTAATTTGGATGATATTTCGATTTTAAAGTAAAATAATTTGTAAGCCGGAATATCCCTGTATTATACATACTCGTATATCCCTGTAACATGTAAATAGTTGTTTTAGTTCGTAATTTTCGTATTTTCCTAGATTTTTTATATCACTTACCGAATTAACAGCAGCCATCGCAGCACGGGCCTCCCCGTCCGAAATGCGGCTACCAGCTCATTCTGTAACAAATTACGATATAAATCACTTAATTGATTACTTTCAGCGCTTGTAACAAACATTCGGATCGTAAAATATATGGCTCATACAAAAAAGGCCGTCCATTGACCGCCGCAATACATCGAGGAAAGTCATTAACGTCGAATCGTAAATTGAATTAGTCCAAAAGCAATATCGTAAATGCTTCAGAAGCGGGTCGGCCTTGTTGATATCCCGCATGCTCTGACTCAATGCAGTCTCCGGCGCGACGCGACTCGCCTTACAGAACATCGTGGAAATTAACCAGCTGTGTATACAAACTCCTTCCTAAACACCCCACGTATAAGTCACAGAGTCCATCAACGTACGCCGCAATAAGATACGTCTCGCGACAAATAGAATAGCTACGTTCACAGTCAGTGGGGCAAATGTCCAAGTCCATTAATAAAATTGAATCAGACGGACATTCCGAAGCACAATATGTGCACGTGTGAGAATAAATAGTGTTCGGAATGGCGGAGCATGCAAAAAGCGGTCGGGAAAGTCGGATGCGAGATGCAACAATGCAACGTCGGTATCCCGCAAACCGCTACGAGACTCATAAAAGGACGGAAAAGTGTTCCTCGTAATTGGAGCCACAACTATTTTGACATCCGACATTCCTCTGATATATATTTACGCCGCCCCATCCCACTTTAACTTTATGATGTACAATCGCCTACACATTTTAATATCATCTGTCAAAATTTGTTTACGCAGCTGTCAGCGCCTTAATATATTAAAATACGACCTAAAATGTTTATTTCTTTTCATTTCCGTCACTATATCATAAAATACTGTACACATTAAAGTGTGTTATATTAAAGTGTAAAGAAGTGTTGTTTTACAAGTAATAATTTAATTGTATACCTAATAAGGTTAATTAAATTAATATACCTATAATGAACACGTTTTTAAGTATACATTTTTTTAAGCTAATTTATTCATTCATTAGTAAATGAATTTACTTAAACATACAAGTGTCCCAAGGGAAGTAAAATAGCGCAAATGTTTATTTAATTAAGAATTTGTCTCATAGTGAAGTTTTCTTCTTTACTGTTGCCAAAATAATTTAACACGGTTAATATATAGTTTATATATACTTAGCATGTATATATTTATGTGTATGTACGTCTTTAATATTAACAGAAAATGCAAAATTTGCATCCCAAATAAAGTTAGCAACATCATTTTAAAATGAGAGAGAACAATGAAAATAAAGACAAAGCATCTGACTTTATGAAGGTGCGCCCATCATTTTTATCACTTTCCCCGAAAACTTTAATAAAATGGAGACAAGGCGACGCAGATGAGATATTACATTTTTATGTACAAGTTATTTTTTAATATTTTCTCATAAAATATGAGTGATGCGAAGTAAATTAATGCAATATGCATCAAAGGAATATGATATACGATGAGTTAATTAATCACGCTCTTTTTAATATATATTATGACAAAATAGTTCAGTACAACGTGGCTGGAGTAAGGGTAGGGGTGGGGTAAGGTTGTAGTGTAAGGGTAAAGGGTTGTAAAAAGAGCTATCCTTTAAAATCCGACGATGCATTGGCGACTTCTCTGGTGTTGCAAATGCCCATAGGCGAAGGTGACTGGTTTCCCCCAGGTAGCCTGTCTGCCTAATCGTTAGGTTAAATATATAAAAAACAATAATATTTAGTTTATATCAATGGTTCAGTACCTTTTATTTTTTTGTTTGTTAATCATTTATACGAAGCTACAGAATTAAATTTGGTAGCTTAGTAGTTAGCAATCGAAAATTCTCAAATTTTCATTGACGAGTATGGTTTAATTATCATTAGGCGAATAATTTAAAAGTATTATATCTGCAATACTTTAATATTTTACATTCACGCAAAAAGGAAACATCATTATGAGCTGTTCAGTTATTAATTTCGTCATATGTTACTATAATGTCTCTCGAATAAATCAAATGTTAAATGGTTTTAATTTAATTTACTACATGTTTATAAATTCTTAAATATAACGTCGTGAAAGTTGAGAAATAAAATAATATTTTGATATAGATGCCAAGAAAATTATATATAGAGGACAATGCCAAGACAGGTTATTAAATAGACGTCATGTTTTAATATAATAAAAAAGATTTTGCAAAAAATATCACAATGATTGTACGACGTCTAAATTAAAATTGGCAAAGTTCTCGTCCACAGAATGGTCGTAGTTTGGTTACGAGTGAAGTCTTTGTTTTAACAATTTTTGTAATATAGGGGTAGCGAACGTGCATGCAAACCACTGGTATGAGCTACCGCCTCTGGACATCCGTAATCAAACTCAGATTGCATCAAAATCTTACACGAAATGGCCAAATAAGTGTTACTACCCCTGAGTACTAAGTGAATCGCCTTACATAAGTATGTCACATACCTCATTTTTAAACTGTAGCTCTTATCACTGTTGTTATTTGGTTAATAATTATGACCATGGTGCCTTCCGAGTCAAACCACCGTAGCTTAATTAGATTTTTCCGAGCACCATATAGTTATAACGTCAAAAAAATCAAATTTTCAAAACAGGCGTTCCAACAAAAAACAGAAACATTAATCTATCTGTACGAACCTCTTTGTTTCAATTTAATATCACTAAACTGGTATAGAAAAGCTACAGATGCGCCGGGAGGCAAATGGCCAATGCCATTAATAAAATTGAATTAGTATGTCTGTATCGGACGACAATAGCGAATAACCGACCCACAAAGTGCTTTATAAATCCTCAATAATTGGCCAAGTGCAAATCGAACTCTTCCGGAGGGTTCCGTACTACATTTTTTTTATTTTTTAGTATTTGTTCTAATAGCAGCCATTGAAGTTAAAGCATTGTAAAAATGTGAACTGTCTTCCGATTACGGTTCAATAGATAAAGCGAAAAAGGTTTTTGTATGACGACCCCCGTTTATTTTCAACTTTTTTTTTAGTATTTGGTGTTATAGCGGCCATCATTATACATACTCTGTAAATATTATCTATCTCTATTACGGTTGAGAAGATAGAGCCCTATGACCGACGGACAGACAGCGGGAGATAGAGCCCTGTGACAGACGGACAGACAGCGGCGGCTTAGTAATAGGGTTACGATTTCACCCTTTGGATACGGAACCCTAAAAACGAACAGTGGGTATATCTAAAACATTGGTATCCTCACGTAAAGGGACAAAGCCGACGTTTCATCCTAATGGACAACTTGAAGCTACGTAAAGATAAAGGTATATTGATTATTTTGCTTTTGTACTCGATTTCATTAGATTCTTTCACAAAAATAGATTATTGCTACCTCAGACTTTATTTAACTTTTAATATAATAGGTATATACAAGTAAACTTAATGTATCCTAGGAACACAAATGATTAATGGAGATTAATAATCAACCCTACACATGCATACATATGTTTTGATACATAGCTTTGGTATTGATAGTTTATCTTTATTACTCTGTTTTATTTCGAGGAGATGTACTTTATATCTATCTACTATGTTCAATCTTCGGCATCCCTAACTATATTATGCGTGTTATTATTTGCTTTTGGGACGATTAACCTTCTATTGCGAAGGACAATAAGAATCTCAAAGCAGTTTTCCATTGCATGAATAAACCTCAATGTAATTCAAGTGGTAGAACCCTTTATGGTACCACCACCACACCTATTTCTGCTCAATAAGCTGTTATTGCTGAATGTTAAGCGCTGAAATGTTCTCATTTGAAGGGTGTGGTAAGACAGGCATACTTTTCCGAGGCGTTCCAGCTTAGTCCTCAGGGATCGCGGCGCATCTGAGGCCGACCTCAGCTAGAATTAGGTATCTAAGCCTATTTGTGGTTGATTATAGATGTCCATGAGCTGCCACTAATAGCAGATTTTTTTTTATAATATAGGAGTAGCAGACGAGCATGCAGTCCACCTGATGGTAAGTGGCTACTGCCGCCTATGGACATCTGTAATCAACCCCAGATAGGATTAGATATTCCTACCTGAGGTCGGCCACAGATGCGTCGCTATCCCTGAGGACTAAGCTGGAACGCCTCGGAAAAGTATGTCTGTCTTCCACACCCTTCTATGAGAAACAGCAGCGCTTAACATTACTGTTATTAGGCAGAAATATTTGTGGCGGTGTTGCGGAGTAGGTTACTATACTCTTTGGTGCGGAGTCACAAAGGATTCTACCACCTTGGTGTTACATTCATCTCCATTAACCTGTGTTCATATTATATATTAAGTATACTTGATACTTGATACCCCTGAGGACTAAGCTGGAACGCCTCGGAAAAGTCTGTCTCCCTTACCACACCCCTCAAACCGGAACACAGCAGCGCCTAAAACTGCTATTATTAGGTAGAATTAGGTGTGGCGGTGGTGCCGCCGCAGTCGAACCACAATGGGTTCTACCACCTTCAAACTTAGTACTAGTACTAGTAGTAGCCACATCAGGTGGCCTGCATGCTCGTCTGCTACACCAATGTTATAAAAAAAAAATAACAAATTCTGATTGCCTTATTTTTTTACACACCTCGTCTTTTACGCGTACTACGAGTACGTTTGACATAAAAGCCCTCATTCGGAGTAAAGTCGAGAGAGCGTCAATGGAAGTCTGCTGGAGCCCTGTTTATTCACAATAAAACACCATTTTACGACTAACGCTACAATTCTACTACGGGACGTAAATTTTCCGCTACAATAAAGATACAACTTGCGGTTAATTGATATCTGGCGTGCTATGAGTGACGGATGCGAATTCGATACGAATCTTCGGCTTTGTGCATATATTTTCATCTCATTTTTTTTATTATATAGGAGTAGCAGACGAGCATGCAGTCCACCTGATGGTAAGTGGCTACTGCCCCCCATGGACATCTGTAATCAATCCCAGATAGGATTAGATATACCTACCTGAGGTCGGGCACAGATGCGCCGCTACCCCTGAGGAATAAGCTGGAACGCCTCGGAAAAGTCTGTCTCCCTTACCACACCCTTCAAACCGGAACACAGCAGCGCCTAACACTGCTGTTAATAGGTAGAAACAGGTGTAGCGGTAGTGCCGCCATACTTAGTATAGTATCTTACAGGACAAACAAACAGTAAAACATTCCTTCATAATACCAATACATTTCCAGTAATTGATCAGTGACATGTTACACCGATCGCGAAGGACACGTCAATATGTCGAACGTCGTAGCTCACGTCATCAATCTTGATGGAGACGCTTCCTGTTATTGGATCACATTTGTATTTGAGGCTATTAAACAAGTTATTATTAATTCATTATCAAAATTATTTCTCTATCCATATCGGTGCACTTCCAGCTATCCCTAAGTAGAAAAACGCCTATCTTATAAAACAACTAGTTTTTGCCCGCGGCTTCGCCCGCGTTTAAAAGAAAATAATATGACATACTAACATACGTAAAACTGAAAATTCGTACCTTCATTGGAACGACAGTGGCACCATCTGGCGAAAATTGGTCGTACCAATTCTGGAACCGTCGTGGGCTCATGGACAACAACTAAAGATCATCACTTGCATAGTTTACGATTCAATCCCTACTAATATTTTTTTTGGTCCAAAAGATCGATTCTCCGATTAATCGATCTTAGATCGCCATCGCCATAGTTCCGGTGGGATTTCAGGGATAAAAACGATTCTATGTCCTTTCTCGGATCTCAGACTATCTTTGTACAAAATTTCATTAAAATCGGTTCAGTGGTTTAGGCGTGAAGAAGACAACCAGACAGACAGACAGACAGAGTTACTTTCGGATTTATAATATTAGTAGGGATTAAACAAACAAGAACAGTAAAACCTTCATACCACAAAGACATTTCCAGTAATTGATCAGTGACATGTTACACCGATCGCGAATGACACGTCAATATGTCGAACGTCGTAGCTCACGTCATCAATCTTGATGGAGACGCTTCCTGTTATTGGATTACATTTGTGTTCGAGGCTAATAAATATGTTATAGTATTTTACCTCATTCATTAAACATAATAAATATTATTGGTTATATTATTGATACTATTTCGCGGTTAATACCTAACCGCGAAATAGTATTTCATCCATCCATCCATTTTGCAGTTGTACGTTTGTTATCAGTCATGTAATATGTTATTATTGAATATACAATATCAAATGGTGTCAAGAGTGTCATAGTATTGTAAGTCATCAGTATCTTTAGTATGAGTTTTTACATTTTGACAAAAATGACTGTTTTTGTATTTGTTTACGTATTTCCCATAGATTTCAAATCAGTTCTGATGCAGTCCGCTAGGCGCTAATTGGAAATGTATGGGCAAATACAAAAACAGACACTTTTGTAAAAACGAAAAATCTCATACTAAGTTTACAGAGCTGTCCATGGACAATATGTTTACGAACCACGGCCATGGACCGTCCACAAACAGTCTCATTTAGAACTGGCCCTGCCAGGGGCAAATGTAGCCGTTGTCATCGTAGTCTTCTATTTCTAAGCATAGATTAGTAAAGATTACTCATTCCTAACAAGAAAATGTAACCAGTTTTGATTGTCACTGTCATCTATTTTCGTGTTTGAAAATATAAAAAAAATGTAGTTTTTAGATAATTTACGAATGAAACGATATTTCTCCCCACTTTTTTTTCAATTTCGTGTATTTTGCACCGCTTACCTGCGCATGTCGGCTTTGTTCCGCATAAATAACACCATGACAGCCATTAAATGGCTGACAGAATTGTCAGCCGTTTAAGCAATTTATGGCATTTTATGGCGTCCTTCAATTACAAGGCGGTGAGATATCTATACTTATCTATGTTTCTAAGGAAAAGTCCAAAGCGCCTTACTATGGCCCGGCACAAAATCATAACATAGTTATTTTTTTAACAAAATTACAACATAAACGTACGTATAGGTACATTGTTTATTATAAACAAAGACATTAGGCTTTTATCGATAGAGTAGTAACACTTGCAAGAAAAAAATAAACTTTACGTTTACTTAATCTTTCGAATCCACAAATCTTAACTATTCTAACGGATGAAATATTTCAACGAACTTAAGATTTTCTTTGAACAGAAACAGAAAGATCCATCTTCCGTTTCACATGTTTCCGTTCCATTTCATACATGTTTGGTGAAATTACGTTAAAGTTTGAGCAGGGTGTGCGAAGACAGATTGTTTTAAACCTAAGTAAAAGCTTACGTTTGTGTAGATTGCGTGCGTGGCTTCAGTAAAAATGGGTTGCGGAAGAAAAATTAAGACATTCTAGTTAAGTAGCGTGTAACGTTTAAGATACATCGTACCGTAAAGCAAGAATATAATTTTGTAGTTGCAATTTTAATTATTTTACGACTTTTGGGAGTATTTAAACCGTAGTCTTTCAGATAAAAATAAATATAGTTCAAACAATTAAAAAACACGCTTTTATAATAAAATCAACTAAATCAATAATCAAAATCAATTTCTAGTAGGCAGAAACTGTTAAATTTCGATAACTAGTACGCACTGTAGTATACACTGGATAGATTGATTAATAATAATGTGCGTTATTCAAAGAGAAGTTACATCCAATAGTGAAATTGTAATAGAATAATTTATAGAACACGCAGTCTCTACACCCATGTGTATGATAACAGTACACATAAGATGTTGTATGTGTAAACAGAATATAAATTTATATTTACCCGAGCTTTTGTTTACATTTATTTACGTGAAACGGAAAACAAATCGTAGGTATCTAATTTCAGGAGGTGTCTTCGGATAATTAACAATGTTGAAGGTTTTCTTATGGGAGTGGGTGGACCCCTCGACGGGCCCTGTTTCCACGTGATTTTGGTAGTTGTTTCACTGTCAGCTATTTATTCACTAAGATATATGCGTGACAATTTGTTTCTTTCAATTTCGGTTCGACTCAATTTTGGTTCGACTCCGGCGGCACTACCGCCACACCTATATCTACCTAATAACAGCAGTGTTAGGCGCTGCTGTGTTCCGTTTTAAAGGGTAAGGGAGCCAGATTTTTCCGAGGCGTTCCAGCTGCGTCCTCAGGGGTAGCGGCGCATCTGTGGCCGGGCCTCAGGTAGGAATATCTAATCCTATCTGGGGTTGATTACAGATGTCCATGGGCGGCAGCAGCCACTTACCATCATGTGGACTGCATGCTCGTCTGCTACTCCTATATTAAACAAAATCAAGTCTCTAATAATTTTATTGTAAATCTTCATTTGACTTACTGGCGTGCCTGATTTCTGACTTGAACACCAAATAGGAGATCCGTCATTTTATTTATTAAACTGAGTCGGAGTAATTAAAGTAACTTCGTAATTTTTTCTCTCACAGCGGCGATTAATGTTTTTCGTGTGGGTATGCATACTCATATATGTATATATTTCATTCTTTGGCAACCCGTGCAATTCATACAGTTTCATGAATAGTAACACATGAGGTGTCGTTGGATTCGTCTAAATTGTAAGAGTGACTTAAAGTATATATTTTTTTTGAGTCGGATTTTTGTTTTAATCATAATACTCAAGTTGTGAATACAATTGTTGCTTTAACAATAAGTTTGTGTTTACTACAAAATCTTGAAATTTGCATTTTACATATAAATTAATATAAATCTTGACTATGTTTATTTCGCTTATGTACAACATTAATTTAAATCTCCAACTGCCTCCATGACTTGAAAATTTAATTTAATTGCCAAGTCATGACTTTTTATTTTATTTTATTTTAGACGTCTTACTAATGATATGATACAGCTGTTTCTGAACGTGCTTTAAAATGAACGTGATTATAAACCGATTTTATACTACAGTGTAGCGGACTTAATAAAACAAGTGTCAACTCCACAAAGCACTTTTCTCGCTGCTCATTGCTCGTTACTCGCTGTCAGTACAACAAGTGAGTTCTGCAGGTGAAGGGGAGCTTTTTGCGAAGCCAAGATTTCTCTAATGTCGTTACTGACTCACGTAAACTCAGCGTTTGTTGTTGCGATGACTCCATCAAATTTTGTGCTAGTTGTTATTAGGCACGGATTTTCGATTTGACCTATTTTTGTGCAGGAGTCGAGAATATTTATTTTACAATATACTAACTGTGACAGAAGTTTTAAGCACATAAGTATTAATTTACTTTTAAATATTGAAACCGAAGTATACTTTAAAAAATAATACTATCATATTAATGAGTGTAGGACAGTAGGTATGCAGGTTTCCTCACGATGTTTTCCTTCACCGTTTAAGCAAGTGATAATTAATTTCTCATACGCACATAAATTTGAAAATCAGAGGTGCGTATTATTGCGTGCCTGGTATTTGAACCTCGGACCCCTCGATCGAGAGGCCGCGTTTCTTAACCACTTGGCTATCACTGCATACCTGAGAGATTTATTAAAGAATCATCTTAAAGGTATGTGAAGTCTACCAATACGCACTTGGCCAGCGCAGTGGACTATGGCCTAATCCTTCTCATTCTGAGAGGAGACCCGTGCCCAGCAGTGGGACAGTAATGGGTTGATGATGATGATGAATGAGTGTAGCTCAAAAATATTCACACGTATCTGTAATAATATTCTTACACGTATTTATGTAGTCTCATATAGACGACATCAATTCAGTGAGTAAGGTACGAGTACCTACACTATAAAAATATATTTACGCGTATAAATTGATACCTTCTAAGGTTCAGGTTTCTAATATATTTTCTAATATGTGAGTCATATTAGTATTGACATCATCGATACCATCCATACGATTGAATTGATAAATTTTTTACCTACCAAACATAAAAAATAACCGATTTCTTTAGGCAAAAAATTGTCAAACTTCGATCTTTAGTGAGTAAAAAATTCGACATATTGATTATTACAGCCATTACTTATTGCCCATGAAATAAAGGCCGAATTTAATTTATAAATTAAGGCGAAGCAGCTGCCAGCAACAAGTGGACAGATAATTATTTTCGCAAATCGACGTCACACAGTTGACGCGTTCTACATTCCGACGCTTTCCTTAGCAACGTTTCAACGTATTTAAATAAAAACGACGTTTTATTTTAAAACCGCTTCGTCACAAGCTAACTATGAGAACAAAATGGATGTACCACAGAAGATATAATGGAAGGAATAGAAATAAACGACCTACGCACAGTTTGACGAAAACTGTCGCAGTAAGTCTTTCAGCGGGTAACGACGAGTTTTTTCGACACTTATAGGCGTAATATTATTATGCTTGTATGAAATAAATATAGTTCAAATAACTAAAAAACACGCTTTTATGATCAAATCAACTAAAAAGTAGAAAATAATTTTCAATCTAGGAATCAATTAAGGAACAGTAAATTGTATCATTGTGAAAAAAGCGTGGAGTGCTGCACTTATCAATTTTTGTACAATGGTACAAAATTATTAAAATCGTGTATTGTCATCGGTTTTTGATAATTTTTCAAAATTTTGAATTAAACTGAACGATCAAAGCGGATAAAAATCGGGTTCAAAGATTCCGTTACTGTTACATACATACATACATACAAACATACAACCCAAGCTAATAAAAGCGTGTTAAAAAGGACGTACTTACATGTACTACATTGAATTAATTTAAAAATATTATTTGGGTATTCAAATAAACTTTAATTGAGCAATAGACAAAAGGAAACAATACATATAAGTTATGTTTTACATTAGCGCGCAATTAACTACATCCTGCGCTAAGAAAATACTCTTATCTGTATTCTTACACCCACCACCACCAAAAGAAGTATAATGTTAAAAAGAAAAATACTCATTGTCTATGGGACAACTGGTTCAATGCCTTATCACTATGGCATATACTATCACATATAAATCTGTACAGGACCGTTGCAATTCTAAAGTTACATCTGTGTGCAATAGTATGACAAATAATACACCTTCTGTCTTTTCTTTATTTTGGACTGGGTGATAATGACTTAGATCCTTTTGGCATCAGCGTATACATACGTCACCGCGACCGTTATTTTGTAGTTACGTTGTTTTTCGTATGTCGTATTGCCAGGTCGAGCCAAGAATGTAATCCATTTAATGGGTTCGTAAGCGATGTATCAACGCACGGGTTATGGAGGGTTCCTTTTAGTTTGCTATTTATTTGCGTTCGTCAAACTATTCTGTTAGACTGGACTCCCACGGTATTACACTGTTCGTTTTTTTTCAAGAGAAATGTTATCGAATAAATTTTCACAGTGGCATTTGCTGCGTGTACCACCTACCTACTATTCTCGCTATGTTTTTCCCGCAAAAAATAATGTACTTCGTAAACAATTTTCAAATTGAGTACTCTCAACGAATCTGTCAAGGAAATCATTCAATCATTATATTACACAGTCTCGTTCGCACTATACAATGCTACAGATTTTTTATCTAGCATTCGCTTTCGACAAACATATATGAAACTGACGACTTAGTACCATTGACATGTATGAAAACTGCAGCTAATACTTTCAAAAACTGGAAGTATATTACACGAACAGGAACAGAAACATTACACCATTGTGCGTATTAAATCGCGACAAAACGCGCAGTAGTACGCCGTGTGAACCAGTTTCGCTCTATATTTGAACATATGTGGAGATTCGCGCGCTGAATAAAATATGCGCAAAGGTTACGAGCTCCAATTGCGTGAATTTGTTCAATTAAGTATGCAAATCAAGGCGGGATGTATCCTTTTGAAACCGTTCAGGCTCGTTATTCGATTTGGCTAGTCATTTGCCGTCCCTTACATTAGGGATGTCGATCTGACATCGATTAATCGAAGGCAAATAGAATTACCGATTTGCTAATCAATCCTAAGCAATAAATCAATAATAAATCGATATCGATATGCAAAAATTTATTTTATATTAATTTCTATTTTTTGTCGACCTAATTTGCAAAACGAGTGGCTCGCTGATCAAAAGCACAAAGCAACAAAAAAGTGATTTTAAGAAATCGATACATTTATCCTCCTTACATTTGTGGATAGACTTAGACTTAAATTTAAATCGATTTCAAAACCAATATTTTTTTAAGAATTGCCATCCCTACCTTACTCTGTTTCCGTGTCGAGTACGAAGTTTATGAAATCGATACTCGATTAGTGTTGACCCGATCACAATTACGGTTGGTAATCAATTTGACTACTAGCGGATTCATTACGCGGTGGACAATATGTGGGCTTATTGCTTAGTTATTTATTAACGGGATACCAACGAGGACATCATTTCATGCTCGCTTTGAAATCGGTTTTATTGCAAATATAATTTTAGAGACTAAACAAGTAGTTCTATAGTATGTTGTAATATTATGTGTCTGTTTTAATTATAAACGCGCTTCCAGTCACGAATCCACCCACGTCCACTATTTTTATTTTTTTAGACAGATACACGAAATAATTTTGTGACGAATATATGCCTGATACTTCATAGTTTTTATCCGGTCCAGGAAACTTTTAATTCGAATTAAAGGTCTTTAATAATAATGGGTTGGACATCTCGTATTTGGGACAGTACTGGAATAATTTGGATGAAGTTGGGTTAAAAACTGAGCGTCCTGAACAGGATCAAGCTCTACTTCACTAGGGAGCAACTCTTCCTGCTTTATAACGCATACGGGAGACCCCAAATGAAGTACTGCTCACATTTTATTGAACAGGAACCTTATACTACACAATAACTACTCATCTCATTTGACTCCGTACAGAAACGCGCTGTCCGAATCGTCAACATCCCAAACACATCCGATCGGTTAGAACCCTTAAATCTGCTTAGGGACATAGATTCCCTCTGCATGTTTCATTGACGGAAATCCCACGGAACTAGGAATGGAGATCTAACATCGATTAATCAGAGAATCGATCTTTTGGACCAAAAATATCGATTAATTTAATCGATATTAGTAAGGATTTAATCGTAAACTATGCATTTGATCAAGTGATGATCTTTAGCAAAGTTTTTGTCCATGAGCCCACGAAGGTTCCAGAGTTGGTACGACTAATTTTCGCCAGATGGGGCCACTGTCGTTCTAATGTAGGTACGAATTTTCAGTTTTATGTATATTAGTATGTCATATTATTTTCTTTTAAACGCGGGCGAAGCCGCGGGCGAGAACTAGTTGGCTTTAATTCACAATAATTAACACACAAACTTCAATAGGTATACATTGTTCGGTCATAAATGTTACACTTAATAAGCAATTACACCGCTTGAACGAATAATTAAGTTTTCGAATGCAATTATTTTCAATTCCAGTCACTAAATAATACAGTATGTTTCAAATTAAAATTCCATGTACCGTTAATTTATTTTTATCTCATATTTATGTTTAAATGACGTAATTATTAGAGGATACTATAGGCACTATTAGTATTCGATCAATGATTGAAATTCGACGAAAATTATAATTGAAAATATGAGGAAATATATCAATTGCATGTTTCAATGTTTTATAACAGCCAATTGTCAATATCTACCGAATAAAAGAAGAAATTCAGCTTACAGACAAGAAACAAACAAACAAAGAAAAGTTTCAATTCCTGTTTTATTTTTATAAACATATTACGTGTATTCAATTCAATTCAATTTGCCACGAATTAAATGTAATGATCTAATTAATTATACATTTTAAATACGAGTACGTATGGTGAAACGTGGCGCATTTAGTTTTAATAGTAGTATTAGACGCCGCTTTGCGGAAATCCATGCTATAATAAAAGTTAGACTAAATTGTAACTAAAACTAAACACATTTTGCGTATGTAACTTTATTTAAATTACTCATCATCATCAACTCATTACTGTCCCACTGCTAGAGAATGAGAAGGATTAGGCCATAGTCCATCGCGCTGGCCAAGTGCGTATTGCTAGACTACACATACCTTTAACATTTTTTTTGGAGTTTACTCCTTAAGAAACGATTTGAGTTATAAGGCCCGGTACGGAAATTTTATGAGGAGTAAAATCAAGTGTAACACGAAAAGTTGAGGCGTAACGTAGAAAGAGACAAACATATATATCCACACTGTTCGAATTCGGAGAGAGGTGAGGGGGCTGAGGGGTTGTTACTAACCACACTTGAATAAAAAACACACTTATATGTTCCACTGAATATATATTAATAAATTTACAAGGGGCCTCTTATAGTATCTACGAAAGGTTCTCAACAGCGTGATTCAACGGCTGTTTTAGCAGCGCCATCTAGTTTAATATTACGGAACTATCATATACAAATTATTTGAATATTGAACACAAATTTGAATATTGAACACACACTTTACGCGCAACACCAGTGAAGTCACTGAATAGAAATGTCATAATTTTATTTATTTGTACTAGTGCCGTGAAGGAATGCGTTGTATCGGTAAAATAGGTTCACAGACTACATATTAAAAGTATTTTTAGCCGCAAATAAAACATAGATAATTTAAAATAAGCCAAATACGAATATATTAATGATCCATTACAATCCCTCCTTTTTATTACAATCATCATATACTCTCAAAAAGGAAGTAGCGTTTTTAACCAAAATATGAATCAAGAGTGCTTTTATTAATTTAAAATACAGTAAGTTCAAATCCCATATGAAAGTAATTATTACAATAAAAATAATTAGCAATATATAAAACATTAAAACGTCATTAACTAATTTGTTTACATTTTTGCATAAATTAAGTTATAGGTTTGATCATTTATAAACACTGTGAAAAATATGAACATTGGCGCCATAATATGATTAACAATCTTTTAAGAACGTTTTTAAAGAAGAGTAACATATAAAATCAGTAAGCAATTGAATAAGATATAATATTAGCAAAATAAGTTTTTAACATAAAGAGGCTTTTGTAAGTTACTGATATATTAATTTAACTTATAAAGATGGATGCATTATTGATCAGCACCATCTATCAACGATAAACGGGCAAAATCAAAACAGTATTATTTAATATTTATTACAGAATTATTGCTAATGAATTATGTTCAAAATAAGTTATATAAAATTAGCAATACGTTTTAAATGAATTCTAGAATTATAAAACATTCAGAAACAATCCAAATTACATATAATAACATGTTTATTGAGTCTCATATAAATTGCATCCGTAAATTGCAACAAGGATATTTTATAGATGGCAAAGAAATTATAATTATTAAGTTTTAAGTTATAAAACGTTTAACATTGTTTTAAATATAAATAATTATATTATATTAAAATTTACTTTAATATAAACAATTATATTAAGTTACCATTATAATATTTGGAACCAAAATACATAGATTGATAAACTTGCAAACTTACAATTTATAAAACTTGCCACTAGATGGCGCTATTATACCCATGCGCCCATATATACATCTATATACAACGTACATAAACAGCAACCTAACCATCAAGTTTTAATGTTTTGATTTTAAAGTTTTCTTGTACTTCTATGCATTGATACGTGTATTTTTATGTACTATTAAACAAATCATCAAGTGATTAAAGTTGAAAAAATATTTGAAAATATGCAAGAAATTGATTTAGATGATAATGAAGAAGAATCCAAAAAACACATGGATGCGGTTAATTGGTATTTTCTATTCGATATATATCATAATTATCGTTCGTAAGGAGTAAACTCCAATCGTGCGTCGTAGCTGACACACACACACTTTTTTTTATAAATCTCTCAGGTATGCAGGTTTTCTCACGATGTTTTCCTTCAGCGTTTAAGCAAGTGATAATTAATTTCTAATACGCACATAAATTTGAAAATCGTGCGTGCCTGGGATTTGAACCTCGGTGCCCTCGGTCGAGAGGCCGTGTTTCTTAACCACTAGGCTATCACTGCTTAATTTAAATTACTCAAAGAAATATATTTTAAGGGTGTCTATCTGTCTGTCCGTTTGCCCGTCTGTCACAGGGCTCTATCTCTTGAACCGTAATAGATAGACACTTGTTTTACAGAGTATGTATACGGGTGGCTGCTATAAAAATAAAATAAAGAAACTAAAAAACAAATGCTTCATTTTCCTCCTTTTAAGAAACCACTAACTAAGTCCTCATCAGTTCGTATTAATAACGTTTACGACTTCAAAAAGTGCTCTATTTTTACACGCTTTTTATTAGCTTCACCTGTATGTTTGTTTGTAACCGACTTCTTTGGGCGCGATTTTGACCCACTTTAAACGGCCAGATTTCGTTCAAACTTTGCAGATTTATTGAGGACCGATGACAATACACGATTTTAATAATTTTGTACCATTGTCCTTATCAATATCCTCAGGATTAACGATTTTTGAGGCGAGAGAAAGCGCCTTATGGAGCGTTCAGGCAAAGTTACTAGATTGATTTTTAGCTATAAAAAATAATAATGTTATTTCCCTATAACTCAAATGTACTGAAACATATCTATAATGCCATCTTGTAGAATGATTTTTAGGATTCCGTACTCAAAGGATAAAACGAAACCCTCCGCTGTCAGTTAGTGAGTCACAGGGCTTTATCTCTTAAACCGTAATAGATAGACACTTGATTTTTTTACAAACGATGCATGATGGTGGTCGCTATAACAAAAAATACTAAAAATAATAAAATAAATATAGTTTAAAAAACTAAAAAACACGCTTTTATGTTAAAATCAACTAAAAAGCAAAAAATAATCTTCAATCTAGGAATCAATTAAGGAACAGTAAATAGTATAATTGTGGAAAAAGTGTGGCTCGCTTTTCGAACCTGATAAATGGAGCACCCCACACTTTTTCCACAATTATACTATTTACTGTTCCTTAATTGATTCCTAGATTGAAGATTATTTTTTGCTTATTAGTTGATTTTAACATAAAAGCGTGTTTTTTAGTTTTTTAAACTATATTTATTTTTATCTTGGGTTATTACAAATTTCATTGTACAATAGTTCCCACTTACTATAAAAGCATACTCATTTCTATCATCATCATCATCATCAACCCATTATTATCCCACTGTTGGGCATGAGTCTCCTCTCAGAATAAGAAGGATTGGACCATCGCGTTGGCCAAGCGTATTGGTAGACTGCACATACCTTTGAGATTTTAGTTTATAAATCTCCCAGGTATGCAGGTATCCTCACGATGTTTTCCTTCACAGTTTAAGCAATTGATAATGAATTCCTAATACGCGCATCATTTTGAAAAATCAGAGGAGCGTGCCTGGGATTTTAACCTCGAACCCCTCGGTCGACAGGCCGAGTTTCTTAACCACTAAGCTTATACTCATTTCTATAGCTTAAAAAAAATAGATTTTCTAAACTATGTATGTCTCATTCATTGGCAGTTCTACACCACAAACGGATTGACGGATTTTAACATATGAGGTATCGTTATATTTATCTAACTTGTGGGAATGATATAAGCTACACTTTTAAGCAGTTTAGTCTTTTTTTTACAAGCTGACCCGGCAAACGTTATACTATCATATATATAAAAAAATATTAAGGTTCAATAACACTTAGGGGTATGAAAAATAGATAGTAGCCGATTCTCAAACCTACTGAATATGCATAAAAAATTTGGTGAAAATCGGTAAAACCGTTTCGGAGAAGTACTGTAACTAACATTGTGACACGAGAATTTTATATATTTATTTATATAACAATTATCTAGTAAAAGATAACTTTCCAAAGTTTCCTTTCACATAAGCAACCATACGAACTAAACACCTTTTGTTAACACTATCCTATTGTACTACAAGATCGTAAACCATAACAAAGGATGTTCTATTAACACGCGAAGTTGTAGCTACGTTGCTACATCGATATTTCTTAACTTGCTCTTCAGTTGCTACGTGTATATTTCTAAACTCTAAGCCAACTTGAGCCGTCTATCTTGTTCCTCTCTCCACTTACACTCAAATGAATTGCTCAACTTTGAAGGAATACTTGTTTCTATCCAGAATTGTTAAGTTGAATTCGTAGTGCTTAAGCGTTTATACTTAAACGTTTGTTAAATGTTAATGTATATGTTTAAACTTTTTCAAGATTTACTTTGGTTCGAGTGGGAAGTATCCAACGGCATACTTTTATGTTGCGCGAATTTTTTTTTTTTGCGTTTTTGCCATTCTGTTGTCGACATTTGAGGCGATGATCAGCTTCAGGTAGGATCTCGTTTGCATTTTAGGGAGGAGGAGTTGGCGACAATGTCCATGGGGGCAGTTGCCACTAACCACCCGATGAATCGGTCGTAACTTAAAATCTTCTAAAAACATTTGTCACGAACTATTCAATTGTAACTATCGATTTTATAATTTACACATTACTTACTTACTGTGTTGGCGCAACGACCCAAAGTGAGTCTCAGCCTCCGATACTAAGAGACACCATTTCGGCCTGTCCTGCGCCATCTCCAGCTAGTTATATACCCGGAGCTCACGCAGGTCCTTCATTACTTCATCTTTCTATCAATATCTGGGACGGCCGACTGGGCGTCTACCACTCGGCCGTCCCAGGTATGCGCGCTTTACCGCTCGATCTTCCTCCATTCTCTCAAGATGCCCGAGCCAGCGGAGTCTGTGAGCCTTTACTTTTTTTTTTTATAATATAGGGGTAGCAGACGAGCATACAGTCCACCTGATGGTAAGTGGCTACTGCCGCCCATGGACATCTGTAATCAACCCCAGATAGGATTAGATATTCCCACCTAAGGTCGGCCACAGATGCGCCGCTACCCCTGAGGACTAAGCTGGAATGCCTCGGAAAAGTCTGTCTCCCTTACCACACCCTTCAAACCGGAACACAGCAGCGCCTAACACTGCTGTTATTAGGTAGAAATAGGTGTGGCGGTGGTGTCGGCGGAGTCGAACCACAAAGGGTTCTACCACCTTCCACCACCACTTTGCCGATGATGCTTGGCTTGTCTATTGGCTAAATAGACGAGCCAATTTACACATTACTGATAACGTATGTATTAACAAAGACAATTGCCGTTCTTGTTAAAAATATATTCTTAGTAACAGTGTTCCGTTGGATACGTCCTTTGGGTACGGAACCCTAAAAAGGCACAGAAAATAAATCCAACCCATCGAAGCCCAGCTCAAGCCAATAATAATATTACAGAAATGTAATTTTGAATGTCAACAATTCCCGGTACTCAATGGCTCGAAATCTAATAATTTGACGATGTTATTTATTTACGCGCCGTGAGTTCTGAGTGCGTTAGACAGAATAAATTACTGTCTATTAGGGTTCTGGAAATAGAGCCCTGTGACAGACGGACAGGTGGACAGACGCACAGACAAGGGAGTCTTAGTAATAAGGTTTCGTTTTTACACTTTGGGTACTTAACCCTAAAAAAGGCACAGAAAATAAATACAACCCATCGAAGCCCAGCTCAAGCCAATAATAATATTACAGAAATGTAATTTTGAATCGCAACAATTTATTAAACAACTACAAGGCCCGGTACTCAATGGCTCGAAATCTAATAATTTGACGATGTTATTTATTTACGCGCCGTGAGCTGAGTGCGTTAGACCGAATAAATCAATTAAATTACTATCTATTACGGTTCTGGAAATAGAGTCCTGTGACAGACGTACAGAAGGACAGACGGACAGACAGTAGAGTCTTAGTAATAAGGTTCCGTTATTACCCTTTGGGTACGGAACCCTAAAAAAGCACAGAAAATAAATCCAACCCATCGAAGCCCAGCTCAAGCCAATAATAATATTACAGAAATGTAATTTTAAATCACAATAATTTATTAAACAACTACAAGGCCCGGTACTCAATGACTCGAAATCTAATAATTTGACGATGTTATTTATTTACGCGCCGTGAGCTGAGTGCGTTAGACCGAATAAATCAATTAAAATAGTATCTATTACGGTTCTGGAGATGAACTCTGTGACAGACGGACTAACGGAAAGAAGGACAAACGGACAGACAGCAGAGTCTTAGTAATAAGGTTCCGTTTGTACCCTTTGGGTACGGAACCCTAAAAGAGCACAGAAAATAAATACAACCCATCGAAGCCCAGCTCAAGCCAATAATAATATTACAGAAATGTAATTTTAAATCACAATAATTTATTAAACAACTACAAGGCCCGGTACTCAATGACTCGAAATCTAATAATTTGACGATGTTATTTATTTACGCGCCGTGAGCTGAGTGCGTTAGACCGAATAAATCAATTAAATTACCTAAAGGGTCGGAGTAGAAATTGATATTGACAAATTAGGAAAGTAGGTTAAAAGGAATATTTGATTTCGTCGAATAAGCACCGTTGAATCCTATGAAACTCGGATTCGAATATAAATAACTACTTATAAAGATTTTCTGTTACGGCAGGTGTCATTATTAGCTTTTTTTATAATATAGGAGTAGAAGACGAGCATACAGTCCACCTGTTGGTAAGTGGCTACTGCCGCCCATGGACATCTGTAATCAACCCCAGATAGGATAAGATATTCCTACCTGAGGTCGGCCACAGATGCGCCGCTACCCCTAAGGACTAAGCTGGCACGCCTCGGAAAAGTCTGTCTCCCTTACCACACCCTTCAAAACCGAACACAGCAGCGCCTAACATTGCTGTTGTTAGGTAGAAATAGGTGTGGCGGTGGTACCGCCGGAGTCGAACCCCAAAGGGTTCTACCATCTTCACCATGTTTTATTCCTTTTAAATTTATGGCATCCTTTTTTATACAACTCTATAGTCTCAATTCTTTTTTCACTCGAAAAATACGCATAACCTTTAGTATTAAAATCGGAACCGTAAACAATATGAATACATAATTTCAAAGAACCCATACTTAAAACTTCGTTTGCATAATATATTAATTAAAAGCATTTCTGAGTAACTAATCAACAAATCGGCAACATAGTTATTATCGAAGGTTGTTCGACGCTCTAAGTGGAGAGCGGGCTTTTAAGCTCTCAAAGTTTAAGCATCCGAGGCTTTTTGGGTATAGTTTCAATATGATAGAGTACTTCCTATATAATCTCTTGGCGAAGTCGTTTAGTAACTTCCTCACGATAGAGTAGCTAGAGTTATATTATTAATTTACTAGTAGTAAAACATTGTATAATTAAGTATCTGTTAAATTTATTTCAATGCTATCATAAATATCTTAAATACTTTTTATTTTTTCCTACTTAATAAATGAAATTCATTTATTCTTACTTTTCTTTATACAATAGGGTAAGTATATTCAATATATGCATATTTTAATTGTCTGATGTAGCATTTATTCGTAAATAAGAGAAAATTTAGCTTTTTTTATTCTACAGGCAAAGTATATTCAATATATGCATATTATAATTGTCTGATATAGCATTTCATTATTAAATAAGATGATCTTATAGCATTAATTTTTTCAAATCTCTTTGTGCTAAAATAAATGTTAATGTTCTGTGTTTTAAAAATGACGTTCATAATAAGTTTCAAACAATATGTGTGTTATAAGTGGAATATACGTAGCGGATATTACGTAAATTTTTACTTAGATATTTTATTTACCCTTCAATCCGTCAAACTTTCAGGATTTCATCCCAAAACCACACAAACAATTCATATTAAATAGGTCGGAAAATGTGACCACTTTTGGAAACAGTCCTTAAATAGATACCTATATCTTGGACATTTATATAGTTATAATGATCGTAGAAATCATCATTAAGCATCATAAATGAAATAATGATCTTCACTTTTTTATTAGTTTTAATAACATTGAAAGGTTAAGGTTGAGTTAGACCAGAGAGGCATGCCGGGAAGCGCAAAATAGCTCTTGCGTTTCGATGTAGAGGAATGTTGTCTAACTTATGAGATGACCGCCACACCTATTTCTCCCTAATAACAGCAGTGTTAGGTGCTGCTGTGTTCCGGTTTGAAGGGTGTGGTAAGGGAGACAGACTTTTCCGAGGCGTTCCAGCTTATCGCCAGCTTAGGCAGCGGCGCATCTGCGACCGACCTCAGGTAGGGATATCTAATCCTATCTAGGGTTGATTACAGGTGTCCATGGGCGGCAGTAGCCACTTACCATCAGGTGGACTGCATGTTCGTCTGCTACTCTTACATTATTAAAAACAAATATGGACTTAGGAGTGGCTACGTATCTGTGATTGGCTTTAGGTGGGACCACTGATATTTATGGCGTTAGTAATAGTCCATAGACGGTAGTGACTAAAACTCGTTTTCAATTATAAAAAATACAAGTAGCCTCTATTTTCTCAACCTTTTATATAATGAAGATAATATTATACTCTAAGGAACTTTATAAAAAGTAATTTTCTTAGTAGTGAGCGTTTAGAATATACGCAGATAGCTTACAAGTAGAGCTATTACGTAAAAATACCTACTGCCTGCGGCAAGCGACCCTGAAACTTAATTAAGTTGCGAAACCTCATATTTTAAGCCGAAATATCTATGCCAGTAATGCACACATACAATTTATTAAAATATAAAATGTAATTTGGATTAAATATAATGTTACAAATTTTAAAGATATGCATTAAAATATTAAATGTAACATATATGCATAATCTGTCGCGGTTTGACTCCGGTAGCACCACCGCCACACCTTTTTTTATAACAGCTGTGTCAAACGCTAGTAAGTGTTGTTAGGAAGGTTTAGCAAGGACCTAAAAAGCACAGGAGGCTTTCCAATTTAGTCCTCAGGGATAACAACGTATCTGATTACAGATTCATCCTAAAGCATGACGTCAATCCTTTTGGTCAGATCCAAAATTATGGGCGATAGGCAGGGCCCACTTATCATACTTTACCCATAGATTTAGAATGTCTTCGCTACGCTACTTCACCTCTTTGGCTAAGGGAGATTTCCCGCCGGGCTAGGTGATCATGCCCAGGGAGCGGTCGTGCTCCGACAGTCTCAATTTGAAGCTTCTATATACGAGTATGCAAGATGTTTAGAAAACTTCGATAGCGTGATTCAGAAACGCAATCTCTTGACGAGTAGCGGGAAGTCGCTTCACCTGGTTTACAACTTCAAATTCATGAAAAAATGATAGATTATTGGAGTTTACTCCTTAAGAAACGATTTGAGTTATAAGGCCCGGTACGGAAATTTTATGAGGAGTAAAATCAAGTGTAACACGAAAAGTTGAGGCGTAACGGTAACCAAAATATGAATCAAGAGTGCTTTTATTAATTTAAAATACAGTAAGTTCAAATCCCATATGAAAGTAATTATTACAATAAAAATAATTAGCAATATATAAAACATTAAAACGTCATTAACTAATTTGTTTACATTTTTGCATAAATTAAGTTATAGGTTTGATCATTTATAAACACTGTGAAAAATATGAACATTGGCGCCATAATATGATTAACAATCTTTTATGAACGTTTTTAAAGAAGAGTAACATATAAAATCAGTAAGCAATTGAATAAGATATAATATTAGCAAAATAAGTTTTTAACATAAAGAGGCTTTTGTAAGTTACTGATATATTAATTTAACTTATAAAAATGGATGCATTATTGATCAGCACCATCTATCAACGATAAATGGGCAAAATCAAAACAGTATTATTTAATATTTATTACAGAATTATTGCTAATGAATTATGTTCAAAATAAGTTATATAAAATTAGCAATACGTTTTAAATGAATTCTAGAATTATAAAACATTCAGAAACAATCCAAATTACATATAATAACATGTTTATTGAGTCTCATATAAATTTCATCCGTAAATTGCAACAAGGATATTTTATAGATGGCAAAGAAATTATAATTATTAAGTTTTAAGTTATAAAACGTTTAACATTGTTTTAAATATAAATAATTATATTATATTAAAATTTACTTTAATATAAACAATTATATTAAGTTACCATTATAATATTTGGAACCAAAATACATAGATTGATAAACTTGCAAACTTACAATTTATAAAACTTGCCACTAGATGGCGCTATTTTATATTATTTTGTAACATACTTTATGTAATACGCATTATTGAAGTAATATAAATAATCCGAATAATTACAGATATATGTTTGTTTCTCTTATCATTTTTGCAGATGCGTTCATTTACCTACCCTTTTTTCTATTCGATATATATCATAATTATCATTCGTAAGGAGTAAACTCCAATCGTGCGTCGTAGCTGACACACACACACTTTTTTTTTTGCACCCGTATCAAAATTACTTACTCTATAACCTATAATGTGTGGACATCAAAACTTCTTTTATTAATTAAAAAAGAATTAAATTAACGTACTTTTTCTTACTTGAAGAAAACTAGAAAAGGACCTTGCAATCGTATTTGATCGATCGTGTCGTATCAGATCGTATTATTTATATCCTTATGCATAAATTAACATTCTTATTTCTCTATATTACTACAAACATTAGCTCTCAACTTTAATTCGTTAGTTAGTAACCTCTCATTAGTTCCAAATGACTCAATCCCGCTAGTTATAACGGCTACAGATCCTTTATAATCGTCGAACAGCGTCTGCTCAGTAATCCTTCACGTCGCGAAAGCTACATCTAAGTTTTGAGCTCCCCACACACCTACATAACCGATACGCACACACTCAAACCACTCATCAAACTTCGTAACTACCGATAACAACCAAATATTTTGGATAAACTGGGATTTTGGGACCTTTTGAAAATGAGGGACGTTTTCGTAATAAAAGACAAATTAAAAAATATATAAAAGTTTTCTTTCTACTTGTAATTTTATTACGGCTTTAATTTAAATTTAAATTTAAATTATTAATATAAGCTTGTTAACGACCACTGATGATCGCCGACGTTAGGTGGCAACATTTGACGAAAGACGGTCTTCGATATGTCGTTCCTATATTAGCTCACTGTTGTATTTCATCACACTTGGTTGCTGGTATTTTACCACATTGATTATAGTTACCCAAAGAAAATAATTAAATGGAGATTTATATAAGATAAGATTAATCTCAAATACCTGTCCCAAACGGGACATTTAATTCTAGTGTTAAAATCGTGACGTCCCGCCAAAATCAGGACGTTTGGCAACGCCAGATAATCTAAACTTAAGGCGTTAGCGTTCTAATGCCTAGGCCGTTTTAATTAGGTAATGAGGTGTATGTGCCGAATGTAACGCTGTAACTATGAATGGAAGTAAAGAGTACAATTAGGCATCATAGAAGACGTAAGCAAATAGACTCCTAATTTTTCAGCCAACAAAAAATATGTCGTATACTATGATTTCGCATAATAAGGAAGTAAATCCTTTCAAACTTACACAACAAATTAAAAGTATATATCACAGCATTCATTTTATTTAATATAATTTTCGGATTTCTTTTTTTGGGGGCACTCTAGATTGCCAATTTAATTGGGTCTCTCGAAACATTGCTCTGTGGTACTGTTCAATCATCGTTCAGTCCCATGTGTCGGCATTTCTAGACAAGTTTTCAAATTTATTCCAAAAAATAGTTAAATATTAGTGCTCTATATGATTACTTTGTCTATGTTAATATCGACGAAATACGAGGATGAATAGAAATTTGAATAGAAATTTGAAAAATGATTTGAATATTCGAATAGTTGGAATAGATCATAGGTTTGTTAATCTGCTTAGCGTTCATTATAATTCACGTGGAAGCATATTCATTAGCAGGTGTTTTTTTTTTTATTTCTAGTAGCATTACAGCAATAGTTAGCCAGTTAGTTAGCAATTACAGATCAAATAATGCTATGTCGTACTACCCAGATCGTCATCAACCCATAAGGGTCCGTACACAGACCGGCTCGGAGAGGAGAGTAGATTTTTATCACGTTTGAAACAGATTTTTGAGTAATTGTATTAAGGTTTATTTTGGCATGTGCATTTCTTTTGTCATTAACAATACTTGAACGCGCTTCGTGTGAAATAATAAGAGGAGCCGACCGGCTCTAGCTGCGTGCTCTTTCTTCCTCGCGCAGAAAATCGGTTCCTATTGCGAGCGCATCCGCTTTCAGATCTTTACTAGCCGGTCTATGTGAAATAGTTGGCGGCTCCGTTCCGGGCAATTTCAAGCGTATACGATCCGGTCTGTGTGAACAGACTCTTACCGGTCTGTGTGAACAGACTCTTACTGTCTCACTGCTGGGCATGGGTCTCCTCTCTGGATAAAAAGGATTAGGTCATAGTCGACCGCGCTGGCTAAGTAACCAAGTAAGTATGGGTAGACTTCACATACAGAGATTTTTTTCAAGATTTCTAAGATACGCAAGTTACCTCAGGATATTTTCTTCAACGCTTAAGCAATTGATAATTAATTTCTAGCACGCACATTCGAAAAATCGATGCGTGCCTGGGATTTAAACCTCGGACCCCAGAGCGAGAGGCCGACTTACAACACTAACCTATCACTGTCCAGACGCTGCTCATTAAATGTAACCTATCAAATAGTAAAACACCCAACATACCTATAAATTACGAAAAGTATAGGAAAGTATACAACTAGGTCAGCGCAATTAGAAGTTGGTCGGACCGCTACCTGCGTCCGCGCTGTCCGCAACTAACCTGTCAGAACTTCCGTTCCATTACTTCTGTTTCAGCACTTTTAAAAAATACAAACCTTTTTTTTCTCTTCTCACTTATATTTATGTATTATATTCTAAACATATGTTTGTGTATAATATATGTATATTACTTATTTATACTTAATGTATTATATTGTTTATTTATTTAACACCTGCGCAAATTTTCTCAATTCACCAAGGGTTGACTGGTAGAGAATGCCATTAGGCATTAAGTCTGCCCTGTTATAACTTTGTGTTACTGTTGCAATAAATATATAAAAAAATAAAAAATAAATAAACCTCCTACTACATGTACAGTACCTAATTTGACATGAGCGCCGCCAGGATTATTTTCGTTGCATAGCCAATTTTCGCTGACGGACACGTATGTCCTGTGTCTGCGACCTTTTTTCATTGACATATTTGTACAAATTATTTGCTGATATATACAAAATTTACTGATTGTATGGTGCTGACGAGCTTTTTTCCCTAATAAATACACATTTCATAGATTTCTTCGACATGTACTTTTCCGGCTAGGAGATTGCAAGTGCACCCCCTTGCACCCTTTTGACGGCAAACGCAAAAAATTGGGGCAAACGCCCAGACCTAGAACATAAATTTAAATTCATCAGTCAGATATGTATATGACCGGGAATCGAACCCCAAAAAAAGAAAAAAAGAAACGGTTGACAAATAAAAGACAAGAAATACATAATGACATACATAAAACCTCTTCAGTTTACTTAACCGCTAAAAATTGTACTGAACTGTTTTCCCCTATTTTAATCCGCAAATAATAATCATAGGAATAGTCGAATGTCGACAACGGAGCGGATAGTATATAAACGTTACAGAGTGAGGGAAAGTTAATACAAAACAACCCAAAAACAATTACAAGTTGACCGGCCACTGCGGGTATCGAACAAACAATCCGACGAAACTTCCGGATAATTACTGTTTCGGATATACTTAGCTTAATATCTATACTATGATGCCACACCTATTTCTTCCTAATAACAGCAGAGTTAGGTTAGCGCAGCTGTGTTCGGGTTTGATGGGTGTGGTAAGGGAGACAGACTTTTCCGAGGCGTTCCAGCTTAGTCCTCAGGGGTAGCGGCGCATCTGTTGCCGAATTTAGATAGGAATATCTAATCCTATCTGGGGTTGATTACAGATGTCCATGGGCGGCAGTAGCCGCTTACCATCACTGCATGCTCGTCTGCTACTCCTATATTATAAAAAAATATATATATACACAAGTTGTTTATTATGTTTGTGTGTATTTAAAAATTCAATAAAGGGTACAAGATATAAGTCGACGCTGCGCTAAAACCGCAAACGATTCACCTATAAAACCTTATATTCATATTAAAAATGTTACTGTACTCTTAGTATGAGTTTTTACGTTTTTACAAAAGTGACTGTTTTTGTATTTGTTTACGTATTTGCCCATACATTTCCACTTAGCGCCGCCAGCGGACTATATCAGAACTGATTGGAAATATATGGGAAATACGTAAACAAATACAAAAACAGTATTTTTGTAAAAACGTAAAAACTCATACAAAGGGTACAGAAGGGATATTTACGCAAAAGATAAGTACTCGTACTTTTACCTTGACAATGTTTAATTTTATTTATAAATTAACTGTACTGTTGCAAGTTAATTATTAGTAGATTAAAAGCTACAGTACCTAAACAAGTAACAATTTAGTATTACTTATTATAAAAACATCCAACTACCTAAATGAAATTAACGTCTATGCCATTCCCACAATTTAGACGAATCCAACGACACTATATGTGTTAAAATCTTTAATACATTTGTTCAGTATTTCGGACTGAACTGGCTGAAATACTGATTATAATTATATAAAAAGAATAAATTCAAAATTTTAAATATTGACGTTTCTTTCATTACTCACACGAAAATTACATAAAGTCGGTATTCGGAATTCGTCACAGGACGTATAATATATAGTTTATATTTATTACGGGGGTCATGGGGACCTATTCGGGAGTCGGGAGTGAGTGTGTGCATCAAGGACGACCGGCGGCGAAGGGAGCTGCGCACCACTCAGCGGTATTTATATATTTTATTCACCTACACTATCGTCACTAGCGCACAAGGATTCCAAATTATATTTCGGATCAAACCAGCGATCTAAAACTCTACAACATTCATATGCTCAAAAGACATTACTCTCCGCAAACGAGTAATTAAGGCTTAAACTGTCAAATTAAATTATTACATCGTGAGAATCGTTACATACCCGAATAATATTTCTTTTATTTTAAAGTTTCATTACGTACATTTTTCTCTTATTTCATTGATATAATATATTTTTACTTTTTGGAGTTTATTGGAGTTTACTCCTTAAGAAACGATTTGAGTTATAAGGCCCGGTGCGGAAATTTTATGAGGAGTAAAATCAAGTGTAACACGAAAAGTTGAGGCGTAACGTAGAAAGAGACAAACATATATATCTGTAGGATTGAACGTGTAAAAGAATGAGATGGAATACATTACACAGCGTATCTCATTCTCGGGGTCTCCTCTTTGCGCGATACTTCGTAGTCTCACTGTATAGTTCACTACACCTCCAGTCTGAGAGTTGAATGTGTGCGTATGTTTGTACGTGTGTGTTGCGCGCCTGCGTATTACGAAGTTCTGCCACAACTTATAATTCAAAGTGAAAGAAATCAATCATCCTAAAATTGGATTTGTATAAATTGAACACAATTATTATTATTATTATTATTTATATTATTTTGTAACATACTTTATGTAATACGCATTATTGAAGTAATATAAATAATCCGAATAATTACAGATATATGTTTGTTTCTCTTATCATTTTAGCAGATGCGTTCATTTACCCTTTTTTTCTATTCGATATATATCATAATTATCGTTCGTAAGGAGTAAACTCCAATCGTGCGTCGTAGCTGACACACACACACTTTTTTTGTTAACATTTAAATAATCTATTTATATTCATTCATCCATCCATCCATTTATATTCTGCATATTTTTAGAACTATTCGGCGACTTGTATTTATTAACAACAAAATTACTGTTATAATATCGTAGTCATTATTGCTAAATCCACTCGCATTACTCCAGATATCCGTTGAAACATCCCACCTAGCATTCTTAATAAAACAATCAATGTTAATTATCAGACGATCGCTACACTACAATAAATGTAGTTTAATGTAACCTTTGTTATAATGCTGGCACCCTACCAACCTATTGTTACTGCAATCGTATAGCTGACACATCATTTCACGTTACGAACGTCTTGTGTTCTGTCTCCTGACACTATAAATTAGTTTCGAATTAGACCTTTATTTATTATAGATGCGGTTCGACCAGGGAAGTAGCAACGACACAATTATTTCTAGCGCAAAGAAGTTATGAGTTGTGGTACAGTTTCGGAAATAGAAGAAGAAGAAATAACTTATTACGTAATGCATTGTACACACACATGACAACGAAAAATTATCATAATTAATTACAAAATACTGGGATATATAGTAAGTCAAAAACTTAAGATACATAATGTAGCAACACAAACGAATAAAAAAATACAATAGTTAAATAGATGCGTTCCTGCATATCCCTATGCTTGTAAGTATACATTGCATACGGAAAAGGCACTCACTCAGCATTGATGATTTTCAGTGAGCACACAGAGTGACTCACGGTTATGCGTACAGCGAGGAGAAGTAAGGTGTAACACCTTTTTTTTCTTAACGAGGGGGAAACCTTCAAAAGGTATCCGACGACATGAGAGCGATGCAGGGTTATGTAGGATTTTTACCGCACTGAAACCCCCCCGGTGGCCGTCCTCAACGCTTGTTGGAGAACCCAGGAGCTCCGACGGAACGCAACCGGAGGCTCTGCCCTGGGAGAGCAGTTTTCGCTCCTCCCACACCATCTGGTGTTCACGACGGTATGCGACCACACGTACCGCCGTCCTTCCCGGGGTCGCTTACTGGACGGTTCAAGCTCCCACTCTTGCCGCAACCCCGGAAGCCCCCTTTTAGTCGCCTCTTACGACAGGCAGGGGATACGGTAGCCCTATTCTAGTCCCGGAACTACAGGGACAAAGGTGTAACACCTAAGCAGCTGATTTCCAATTAATTGTTTTACGCGGGTAGACGCATTTTGTACTAACTTAAGTACGTTGATGCCTGATTACTTACATATGAACCGACCATCTTTGTCTTCCTGTGGCAATGCATGTATGATGGGCTTTAGATATAGCTTCTGTTTTATATGAATTTATCATCATGTGGACTGCAGGCTAGTTTGCTACTTCTATATTATAAAACAGCACGCCTCGAATAAATTAAAAGGACTAAGCTTCTTCCCTTCACGTTCACGCTGCAGCACTTAACACTGCTATTATAAGGCAGAAACAGGGCTTTAGAAATTTATTATCACTAGCTAACGATAAAGGAAAACATTGCGATGAAACCTACACACTTGAGAATTCTTTAAAAAACATTAAATCTCAAAGACTAATCTACCAATTCCCACTTAGCCAGCAAGGAGCACTTTATATTCTTCAAGGGCTTAATTTTAAGAGGAGACCCATACCAGAAGTGGAACCGTAGTTATAATGATGATGATGTTGACAACGATTTTATAGTGACCACAAAAAAATAAAACAAACTACACATTTTGCTACATTTGCCTACAAGAAAACTTAAGAACCTTTCCCTACCCAACATTTCGTTTGACGTCGTATTTCTCCAAATCACACGAAGCGTACCCTACAATTGATTTCTAGCTGAAAGCTCCGACCCGCAACCACTGATCCGTGACGTCTCTGGTTGGAAAACATCGCGAGGAAACCCACACAGTTGAAAGTTTTTTAAAAACATAAAATTTCAAAGACTGATTTACCAATTCCCGCAGCCAGCAAGGAGGACTATTCCCTAAGCCCGTTTTATTCAAAGAGACCCACACCTTGAAGTGTAACAGTCGTTTTAATGAGGATGACGATAATGACAAAGATTTTATAGTGACTGCAAAAAAAAAAACTACACATTATTTTGCTACATTTGCCTCCAAGAAAACGTAAGAACCTTTCCCTACCCAACATTTCGTTTGACGTCGTATTTCTCCAAATCACACGAAGCGTACCCTACAATTGATTTCTAGCTGAAAGCTCCGACCCGCAACCACTGATCCGTGACGTCTCTGGTTGGAAAACATCGCGAGGAAGCCCACACAGTTGAAAGTTCTTTAAAAACATAAAATTTCAAAGACTAATTTACCAATTCCCGCAGCCAGCAAGGAGGACTATTCCCTAAGCCCGTTTTATTCAAAGAGACCCACACCTAGAAGTGGAACAGTCGTTTTAATGAGGATGATGATAATGACAATGATTTTATAGCGATGACGATAAAAAAATAAAACAAACTACACATTTTTCTACATTTGCCTCCAAGAACACGTAAGAACCTTTCCCTACCCAACATTTCGTTTGACGTCGTATTTCTCCAAATCACACGAAGCCTACCCTACAATTGATTTCTAGCTGAAAGCTCCGACCCGCAACCACTGATCCGTGACGCGTCTGATTGGATAAAGGTTTCTCTATATTACATTTATTTGGTATATTTGCGAAAATATTTAACCATATGAATGACGTTACGCGAAATTACGACTCTAATGACGTCAATGAAAGGAGGTAAATTGCATAAGTCGTGTTTGTAACATTTTGTGTAATGTTATACTATAATAAATTACATGTACATATACGAATGTATCAAGGAAAAAATATCCCGATGGGTCAAATAGATGATTCAGTAATTTACCTTTAAATCAAGCCGGAACTTGGTGACGCAGTCCGTGCATTTTGATAATAATAGTTTAATAAATAAAAATGACAAATATTTTTGCTTTCGATAACCAAAAACTGGCGGTTACTATGGCTTTTTTATGGTTATGGTTAAGTCTTGCCGTAAAGTATTTTATTGTTATCTGTAACTTTGACATAGACACCTTGATTGCTGCATTCATAGATTAGTAAAGATACTTCGCCGCCTTGAAATTGAATGAAGCCACAAACGGCTTATTAGTAAGTTCTTTTTTTTAATTCTTGACAAATAAAAACATTTTTAGAGAAAATTTACGAATAAATACCTAATACTGCGTAATTTACATTATAAATAAATATTATTTCAAATATTTTAGGGACATTTTAGCACGGAGACGTGGCAAAACTTTTTTACTAATCTATGGCTGCATTACGTAAGTGCTATTTATTAAATAAAAATCGTTACACACCTGCACGGATGATATATTATGATGGTTAATTATCCTCATGCTCCATAATAATTAATCATGCCAAACGGAAATAGCATGTTACGTAAAGATGCGTACTGTTAGTTCGATTGCACTTAGCATGACACGGAAATTACAAAAACATTATGAAAAAGAACAAGCTGTCAATGGCACGGGTCTCCTACTAGAGTGAAAGGGTTCAGATCTAATTCACCGTCGTTCAAGTCTAGTGGTACACTTCACACACACCTTTGGGAAACGTAAAGATCACGTAACTTAGCGTGACACAGATTTTGCACTAGAACATTACAAAAAAGAACATGTCGTTAGCCCATAACTGTCCCACTGCTGGACACGGGTCTCCTACTAGAGTGAGAAGGTTTTAAAAAAATAATCTAAAAATCCAAGTGCAGATTTGTAGAATTCAAACACCTTTGAGTAGTTTATTTAAAGACCTCTCAAGTAGGTATGTAGATCTTCAAGGCGTTTTCCTTCACCGTGTAGATAATAATTGTTTTTCAAAATCAGTTACTTGGGGTTTGAACCCGATTGAGATGGATTGAGAGGCCGCATTTCAACCTACTACTCTAAATGAAGAAGTGCCTAATAATAAATATTGGCACTGATGACTCATAGTTGTCTTAGGTCATAGTACTTAACGTAAAAACAAGATATAAATATAACATAAAGTTCTGTCTGTAGGTACTCCATAATTTGATAAAAAATCATTTAGCTTTATCTAAGGTACACTGTTTTATAATCATTTCTAAGAGCGACAACTCATTCAAGATTGTTTCTCACGATTCTCAGAATTTTGTCTGATTGATATTTATCTTAAAGTTGTTGAGAAATCTTCTATAGTTTTTTTTTTTATAATATTGGAGTAGCAGACGAGCATGCAGTCCACCTCATGGTAAGTGGCTACTGCCGCCCATGGACATCTGTAATCAACACCAGATATGTTTAGATATGACTACCTGAGGTCGGCCACAGATGCGCCGCTACCCCTGAGGACTAAGCTGTAACGCCTCGGAAAAGTCTGTATCCCCTACCACACCCTTCAAACCGGAACACAGCAGCGCCTAACACTGCTGTTATTAGGTAGAAATAGGTGCGGCGGTGGTGCCGCCGGAGTCGAACCACAGAGGGTTCTACCACCTTAAAAAGAAAGTCTCAGAAACAACTTGCTAAGAGCAAGTATTAATGCAGTATGCGTTTCTTTTATTTATTTATTTATTTAAAAATTTTATTGCATCACCTCTCAAAAGAAATGCACAAAAGGGCAAACATAATGCCTGATGGCATTTTCTACCAGTCAACCCTGGGTGGATGAGGAGAATTTTTATAGAAGTAGTATATGAGCATGCAGTCCACCTGATGGTAAGTGGCAACTGCCACCCATAGTCATACCACAGTATAAGGATCTATAACCGTGGTCATACGTAATGCATCAACGTAAGATAAGATTAGAGTTCTAACTGAGGTCGGCCAAAAATGCATTTTAGTGGACTACGTTGGAACGCCTCGATTAAATATTATCGCACATTTCAAACCGAAACACAACAGTGCGTAAAAATTCCGTTATATACTTAAATAGAATGTATGTACTTAAGTGTTTATATATAACAAAATATTTCATAAAAATGTTTTGTATATAATGTTACTCGTCCCACTTAGGACAAAAAATAGTCCCTAAAAGACACATTTATTTTCTTACCTGTTAGATATGGTTATGGCGAATAATTTTACGACAAAAATGTATTGTTAATGTATGTAATGAGATTACAGGCTGTCAGTGAAGACGTACGGACATATACACACACAGATACCTTAATTTTATTTTATTAGAAATTAACATTTATAATCAACATTTACGAGAACATCACCTACATATTTACAAAGTGACTTTTGTCCATCGCCACCGTCACAGAACCGATACCATAAGGCGGTCCAATCTACAACTCAAGATCCAACATACCAATAGTTGTTATTTACCAATATCTAGACGCACCAGAAATGCACGCATTTATATACCAACTAGTGGTGCCCGCGGCTTCGAGCGCATTTTAAAGAAATAATATGACATACATAAAACGGAAAATTTGTACCTGCATTGGAATGACAGTGGTGCCATCTGTCGAAAATGGTCTTACCAACTCCCAAACGCTCGTGGGCTCCTGTACAACAACTTTACTAAAGATCATCACTTGATCAAATGCATAGTTTCCGATTCTATAACTACTTACGAATTAAAAATTAAGTAAAAAAACCTTTTCCCACCGACAAATTTGTGAATCTATACCATTCTCAAGTCCCATTGAACACACACAACAAATTCCATCAAAATCAGTCCAGTTGTTTAGGAGGAGTTCAGTGACATACACACGCACGTAAGAGATATATTTATAAAGATAGTATTTAAAAACAATTGAAAATTAATTAGTTCGAATACCTTTTACTTTGATACGGTTTTGTTTTGATGAACGCCTTAACTTGGCACATTTCCTTGGCGCCGGCGTAATGGCATAGTACCGTGTAAGAGTGAAACACACATAGATCTTTGATGCCAACGAATCTAAAACGATATAGCAGATAAACAACTAAAGCATATGACATATATATGTGGCCTGTTGCCCTTTGACTCCAGGTGACCTGGCTTCGGTTAATTATTGACTTAGATAATGGGGGAGACGGATTATATAAGGTAGTCAGGAAGGTAGTTTTTGTTGTCCTACGTTTATGTGCCAATGTGTAAAGCTATCTCAGGGATCGTAACTTAGAAAACATTTTGAAGGTGGTAGAACACTTTGTGGTTCGACTCTAGCGGCACCACCACCACCACACCTATTTCTGCCTTTTTTTTTTTTTGTTTACGAGGGGGAAACCTTCAAAAGGTACCCGACGACGTGGGGGCGACGTCGGGTTATGTGGGATTTTTACCGCACTAAAACCCCCCCGGTGGTCGTCTTCAACGCTTGTTGGAGAACTCCGGGATCTCCGAGGGAACACAACCGGAGTCCTCCAAGCGCAATGCCCCGATCGGGCTCTACCCTGGGGGAGCACTTTTGGCTCCTCCCACACCATCTGGTGTTTACGACGGTATGCAACCACACATACCGTCGTCCTTCCCGGGGTTGCTTGCTGGACGGTTCGAGCTCTCACTCTTGCCACCCGCAACCCCGGAAGCCCCCTTTTAGTTGCCTCTTACGACAGGCAGGGGATACCGTAGCCCTATTCTATTCCCGACACCTATTTCTGCCTAATAACAGCAATGTTAGGCGCTGCTGTGTTCCGTTTTGAAGGGTGTCGTAAGGGACATACTTTTCCGAGACGTTCCAGCTTAGTCCTCAGGGATAGTGGCGCATCTGTGGCCGACCTCAGGTAGTATATCTTATCCTATCTGGGGTTGATTACAGATGTCCATGGGCGGCAGTAGCCACTTACCATCAGGCGGACTGCATGCTGGTCTGCTACTCCTATATTATAAAAAAAAAACAAACATCTAGCTGTTGGTACGAAAAAAGTGGCCCACAAGTGACGCTCTGTAAAATTTATGATTATTGAAATATTAAAAAAAGGATAATAATATGGAATGAAAAAAAATATAAATGGTGATTAATTAGTCAAATCACTTGCACACGTAGTATATAATCCATAATATGGATGAACCTTTGTGACTTGATAGATAACCTAAGGGTTAGAGTAGAGTAGGGTAAGAGTAGAGAATGGTAATGGTAACTGAGCATGACGGCATTAGAGAGCGTCATTCCATTTACCGTCACGGCATATGAGCCGGCCTTATCTAAAATCCCACTAATAGATATTACACATGAAAAAGCAAAACTGTTTATTGCATATTTTACTCCTAACTACGCAACGCTAGTACTACGTGTGAAATGTTTATATCACTTTGACGGCTGACGTCACAACCATCAAAGGAAAAACATAATGAAAGAAACAAATAAACAAAATATTAGAAATAGAAATGCGAGTAAAAACAGAATTGAATGAAATAACGTATTAGTCATTCAAGAGTAAGCGCTATGAATATACATTGTTATTTGTTATGAAACGGGCGTGTTAAGTTACTAGGCAATAAATAATCGTTTCATAATTAAGTAGGTATGTTTATTTATTTATTTAAAAGTTTATTGCATCACCTCTAAAAAGAAATGCACAAAAGGGCAAACATAATGCCTGATGGCATTCTCTACCAGTCAACCCTGAGCTGATATAGAGAATTTTCAGCAGGTGTGTACAAAGTAATAAAAAGCGACAAACAATAAAAAAAAACAGCAGATATAAAATAAATATATATTATATTATGTTATATTATATTATATTATATTAAATAGATATTAAATAAATATATATTATATTATGATATATATATATATACATACATAAATACCATTCATCATATATATAATTAAATAAATAAACACAAATAGTAATAACAGTCGATTAAGAGTTTGATGAGGAGATCAGATAATGTTCACGGACAAGCTTTTTGAACACAGCTTTACTGGGGGCTTTCCGGATATGCACGGGCAAGGCGTTCCAAAGCAGTACCGCCTGAACAGAAAATGAGAAATGATAAAAACTGCTAGAATGCAGTGGAATATCCGCTCTTAAATTATTAGACGACCGAAGCGTCCGAAGCGTATTATTGAATTTGTTTGTTAACTAAGGCATTTATGAGTATAGTCTGTGGCGCTGTTTTGAGCTCAGCCATTATGTCTGGTTAAGACATTAAGTAATACATACTCAGAGTTGCCACAACCACTCCACACCACATTGACAACATAGTGGATATCATATCTGATACCACTCTGTTGTTGTTGTGGCGTATCACTACTGATAACCTCGCAAGTCTAACGCAACATCGGGCTTCGGTATCGCCTACCTGTTCTAGAGGCGACTAAAGAGTGGGAGCTCGAACCGTCCAGCAAGCAACCCCGGGAAGGACGATAGTATGTGTGGTCGCATCCCGTCATAAACACGAGATGGTGTGGGAGGAGCGAAAAGTGGTCCCCCAGGGCAGAGCCCGATCGGGGCATCGCGCTTGGAGGACTCCGGTTGTGTTCCGTCGGAGATCTCGGAGTTCTCCAACAAGCGTGAAGGGCGGGCACCGGGGGGTTTTTAATGCGATAAAAATCCCCCATAACCTGGCGTCGCTCCCATGTCGTCGGGTACCTTTTGAGGGTCTCCCCCTCGTAATATCAGCTACTCAGCGGATTATTTTCGAGTATCCATATTTTGTTGCATACTGTTAGGTACCGAATAATGACGTCAAATGGGTTTGAATAACTTCAAATAGAAATAATGACTGGTAAATTCTAAGAAAATTTAATTGTCAAACAATCCGTGAAATGCTTATTCCGTTAAATAGATTTACTCATACATTGTACAGCAGTAGCACTACCATGAGTTTACAAAAGTATTACTCGCTAGCGACTGCGTAAAATAAATGTATGAAAAATTGTACAGCGCCTCTGGTGGTTACTCGTAGAACTAAAATCCGTAGTGGCGTAACTCGATACGTAGAAAACCTATCGAAATCAAATCGCTAGCGAATGTCATTATGATCTATTGCCATACAAATTCGGTCCCATGAGTCATTAATTTGACAGACGTTGTCAAGAAATACCGTAACGATAGTAGTTATGTTATTCACTAGCAAAATGACAATAGTTTTCTATTTACTATTTCTATAGTGGCGTTTCTATGCCAACTCATGGTAGTGCTACAGGAAGCCCTCATTACCTTTCAGTTTATTAATGGTTAACCACTAATGGTTTCGGTTCTTGCAATAGTCAATTGTTTATTTAGGTTATTCACTTTTTTATTCCTACGAATCTTCAAATGACTAATGAGCTTTCCTTAGGGCACTCCCAATACCCTAGATTTGTTATGAGTCAATATTCTACTAAATTACAAAGTGAAGGTCAATGACCATTATTATATGGGTTTGAAAATACTATACACATTGGGTATAGCATTTTTTTATTGTAGAAATAATTTGTTTGCTATATGCAGTCTCTCTGATGGGTAATGAAAACTATTGTATCTATGGTTGATTATAATCATCTATAGCTGCAATGGACAGCTGAAATAAATATCATAGATATCAATTGTGCATATTGTATATTGTCCATTGTGTCCATACATTATCTATCATTACATAAGGCAGAAACATGGTGGTGGCGCACCTAAAGTCTTTACGTATTAAATTATAAAAAAATGTGAGCTGTCACGGGACGCCTGGCAGATGTGAAACATCGACATTATTTTGTAAAAGTAATATGCAGAAAAGAACATATTGTGATAGGAACTAAATATGTCATAATGATAAAATAAAATATTACGATTTTTTTCCAGATAACGATGACTATTTATTGAATTCGATTGCGCATGGCGACGCGTCGCCACACCGTACACACTACTGCATATAGACTGTATATATATATACCATCGTATAGCGTCGCCACGGCATGCGTCGCCACGCCAGAAATCGGTTTTACGTGCGGCTATAGATGTTTCACATCAAAAACCTTCTTCTAATAAAACTCTTTGTGGTTTAATTAAAGTACCAATAAAGACGAAAGCTTTGAAAGGTCCTTTTAGTAACTTTTAATATTTATTGAAATTTTAATATTGACAGAGCAAAGGCATTGCTGAGTCATCTAAGAATCCCTAGAAATGCATACTCATTGTTCGTTATAGGTAAACGGTGCTTAGGGTTCGATCGGAGGGTCACATCAAGGAGTACCGCAAATTGAAAGTCCTTTGTGCTCGAAGTAATCTCAGTGACATAATTTTTCTTATAAAATTCTATACAAAGAAATGTAGCTGATTGTACTAAATTGTGAATATTGTTTTAAATTGTTTCATTGCCAACGCTTGGATACGTGAGTAGATATAAGGTATATAAGGGGTAGGCTCCCGGCTCAGAGAGTACCCCCTGCGCACGGTGAGAAAAAAAATCAGGGAAAGTCTACCTTTTTTGGATTAGTTGGATATAGATGCATACATAAACATGATATGTTTTTTTTATCACAAATAAATAATTAGCATTTTCAAAGTTGATATTCTCATTTTTATGCCACAGAAACTTGTAATGTTTGTGTTTTTCTACTTTTTTTTATAATATAGGAGTAGCAGACGAGCATGCAGTCCACCTGATGGTAAGTGGCTACTGCCGCCCATGGACATCTGTAATCAACCCCAGAGAGGATTAGATATTCCTACCTGAGGTCAGCCTCAGATGTGCCGCTACCCCTGAGGACTAAGCTGGAACGCCTCGGGAAAGTATGTCTCCCTTACCACACCCTAAAACAGAACACAGCAGCGCTCACCACTGCTGTTATTAGGCAGAAATAAGTGTGGCGGTGGTGCCGCCGGAGTCGAACCACAAAGGGTTCTACCACCTTCAAAACTGAAGGTGAACAAATTGAATGATACATTCACTTTAAGAGGGAAAAATAGAAAATGAAAAATTTATTTCGAAAATACCTATGAGTTACATAAATAACCGCCATCCGGTTTGGACGTGGGAGGTATCGCACATGTCTTCTAAATTGTCACAAACGACTTTTATGTATTTACGACTAGCTGTTCCATAATAATAATATTATAGATATAGGTTTGATGCTGGTAGAATTCTCAGTTCGACTCCGGCCGCACCACCAGCACACCTATTTCTGCCTAATAACAGCAGTGCTAAACGCTGCCGTGTTGGTTTGAAGGGTGCGGTAAGAGAGACAAACTTTTCAGAGACGTTTCGGCTTAGTCCTCAGCGGTGGCGGCGCATCTGTGGCCGTCCTCAAGTAGAAATATCTAAACCTATCTGGGGTTGATTACAGATGTTCATGGACGACAGCAGCCACTTACCATCAGGTGGACTGCGAGCTCGTCTGCTACTCTAATATTATAAAAAGGTACCTACTTCTATAAGTCCGGAACATAATATATGTATTTTTATTAAATTTGACTATATAGATATAATCTTTCCAAAACTTCATTTATGACATTTGAGTAACATCATACAACAATTTGGTGCCGTTCTTCAAATTTCATGGAAGCATGAATTACAAAAGTAAAATCATAAAGGGTTGTTCGCATGACGAGTCTGTAAAGTTTCCGTCACAGTTTTCTTGTGTCGTTTCAAACTCCGGGAAACGTGCCAAGGTGTAAATTAAAGAAATTGACATCACATCCACTGAAATGTTGTGTTAAAAGTGCTCACAATGACTGTGATTATGAAAGTTTCGTAAATATTTCGGATATTTACAAGCTATAGCGCTATTTTTGTTCGTGGACACAACCGGAACTCTTAAAATGAATATCGTAAATATCTCTTAAATATTTAGATATGAAAAGATTTCTTGGTTGTGAGTGTGACAGAACGTCTCGAATTGTGGCTTTGTTTTGCACATGTGGTTGTTCTATCTAGTTCTATTTAAAACTTATTATATATAGGTATCTCTAGGATTTCTAGAATACATCTGTCACTTCTGTCAATCTTCGGAAGGTAAATGTTGGTAAATTGGTTAAATAACAGGCATAAGAGATAATGACATTAGAAACTAAATATGGAACTTAAAGCTTAACAAACGATTAGCTGACTCGATTTAGTGCAAATTATTTCTAAAAACGGTTTATATATCTTAGCCGTTGTACAATTAAATAGATCTTATAAAATTAAACGACCAAATACAACTTTAAACGAATCGAACCTTGTTTTAAACAATCGAAAATGTCAATAAATTAATCAATGAACTTAAATTTATGCCAAACAATCAAACATAACTTTTCATACATTTTTCTGACAAATATTCCACAATTACTTATGGCCGTGATCTTACACGTGTACCGCAAACCCACTAATAAAGTCGCGATCTTTACGACTAACTAGAGATGTATGTTACACTAATGGCATTTAGAAAATATGTCACACAAAAAGAGAATAGGCCGTAACCTATCTATTCTGGTGGATGTCCATCTGGAATGCGTTCTGGACCACGCATCTGTTGCGCACTAACTCATGTCAACAACAAAATACATTTTCGTTTCTAGCTTCAAGAAACGTTCCGTTTTACGCAAAATACACATAGACCGACTTATTAAAATATCGAAAATTTTGATGTGAAACATCTATAGCCGCACGTAAAACCGATTTCTGGCGTGGAGACGCATGCCGTATATACTCGTATATACTGTATATATATACAGTCTATATGCAGTAGTGTGTACGGTGTGGCGACGCGTCGCCATGCGCAATCGAATTCAATAAATAGTCATCGTTATCTGGAAAAAAAATCGTAATATTTTATTTTATCATTATGACATATTTAGTTCCTATCACAATATGTTCTTTTCTGCATATTACTTTTACAAAATAATGTCGATGTTTCACATCTGCCAGGCGTCCCGTGACGGCTCACATTTTTTTTTTAAGTCTAATTTTGATAGATTTTTTTTTCTCATATCTAGCTACAAGAAACGTTCCGTTTTACGCAAAATACACATAGACCGTTATTTATTATAATATCGAAAATGTTTGCTTCTAATTTTGATTTAAATTTTTTTTTTTTTTTCATTTCTAGCATCAAGAAACGTTCCGTTTTACGCAAAATACACATAGACCGTTATTTATTATAATATCGAAAATGTTTGCTTCTAATTTTGATTTAATTTTTTTTTCATTTCAAGCATCAAGAAACGTTCCGTTTTACGCAAAATACACATGGTATATGTGTTACTTGTTAAAAACTTTTTTAAGTCAAAATGTTTGGTATCATTGACTTAAAAAAAAATATGTTTCTGATACTAACTAACACGTGCTTCGTATTTATTTTTACTTCATTTAAATTAAATATCTATAGATAAAGTAAGACACCATTGTGATGAAATAAAAACAAAGTTGTCTGAATATAAGAACTGTTTTCTTCAAATTTCACTCAATTTAGGCGTATTTTATGTTTTTTTTAATTAAAATTACATCAGATCAATTTTTCTTTTACTTTTTATTGCCTATTAACATGCAGAAAATGATGTTACATTATACATTACTTTTCTATTTATACAGAAATAAAACAACTACAAAATTACACCTACAAAATTACAAAATTACAAGAAATGTCTTTCATTCGGAGCAATATAAGTAAAAAGAATTCTACTTACTTTATGAAAAAATAATTATAACATCAATTTACAATTTCATCACAACGTTTTTATCTACACCTATTGTTAGAAATATAAAATAGAAATTGAAGGAATTTGTGGTGATACAAATGAATATTTTAGCGTTGCGTCACGTTCTTTTTTAATAGATTCGTGGTCAATATAAAGGGTCATTATTAGTTTAACACTGCCAATTACAGTATTGTTAGATATTTTAAAATTATTTATAAACGACGACATCGACGACCCGCGTGACGAAATATGGTCACCATACCAGTCTGACACGCCGTGGGTTCCGGTTTCTATCGCCGGCCAGAAATATATCTACATAATTAATTTGTATTTCAAATCTGGAACCTGGCGCCTGTGTATTTGTCTTTGTGTGAGGCATCTAGAACACAGGAAAAGCCTAATGTGAGTGAAGAAAGCGTTATTTTTTATCTTTTTACACACATTGTAAATTTATAAATACGTCACACACACAACGTGGACACACGTCATAAGTCATACACTTCCAATTTTAAATTAGTACAATAAATAATATGTTACACAATAAATTCGATGCTCTATTTACCGCCCAATGAATATATCAGACAAGTCTGCTGTCGAACTGTCTATCGTTCCCTGCACTTTGTCACTGTCCTCATTCGATGTACGCCGTTAACTTTATGTGTGTGTATAAATAAGATATATGTGAACGTCATAAATCAACACAAACAAACGTAAATGTTATTGTAGTGTAACTTTCAAAACATTTACTTTCAATTGTAGGCTTATGTTACATTGTGATGTGTAATAATTGCTTATGGCTCTATCTGCGCGTATACTTGTCTATGGTCTACAAAAAAAAAAACAATTCTAGAGCTTTTAGTATAACTAGTTGGTACACATATACTATTTTAGCCCTCTAAAGCATGTGCTTTGCATTCCTTTAATGCGAATTTCAACTTTCAAAGTTAATTGAACCAAATAGCAAACGTAATAAAAGCATTTTCATGCAAAAATATGTATGATGAAAACATTATGATATTCAAATACTTACGAATATCTTTTTCAAATATTACGCTTTTTAAATTTAAAAGCTTAAATTGGAGCTTACTATACACTTAAATATTAACATCAGAAGGTTACAAAGGTAATTATAATGTAGCGTAAAATTACGCATCCCTCAGAAATGCATGTTTACCAAACCAGCACATGATTAAAATACATAGAAAATAACAGAAGCAAGTACTTGTGTTCCTTCTTGAGCGATGTAAGAACGAAGCGAGCTTAATATAGAATTAAATATTACCAACAGAAGATTAATAACATAGCGTAAAATTACGCATCCCTCAGAAATGCATGTTTACCGAACCAACGTATAGTTTGGTCATAAAATCGTGACGGCTCCATTCGACACTTGAAATAGCTTTATTGAAGTTTAGAACGGCCGTTAATATTTTGATGGACGATGTCATTGTTACGAGGCTTAGGGTGTTTGTCCACCGCCGCCGTCACCGGACCGTCACCGAGAACGAGATTATTTTGGACCGACTTTAATATGCCATGACGGAGGTGCGGTGGACACGCGCTATAGTTAATGTAATACATTAACGGATGTATACGATTAACGAATGTAATACAGTAGTGGAACATACTATCTTCCACTACCTCGGCGCCGACATCTCGTTCTCGGTGACGATCCGGTGACTGCAGCGGTGGACAAACGCTCTTATGAGGATATATATGTAGTATTGCCTGCCTGACTATTTAGCTCAAAGGTTTCTGAAGTAAAAGTACTTTTAGTTTTTTTGTAAATATGATTGCAGTGATTTTTTTTACAAAACTAACTACTAAAATCAATCCACAATAGTAAATATAAATGTCGCAATCTCTACCTTACCCTTCAAACCGAAATACAGCGGCACTTAATATTGTTCTAATTAGGTGAAAAGGTTATTATGTTATCTGTAAAATACACAGAAAATGTCGTAAGTTCTTGTGTTCCTACCTCCAAGTATGTGTGGGTATCATTAACACGCTTTTTAATTATATTATTATGTTACTTGTTCGTATACACTAATCTTCTAAATGACCCAATTCTAATATAATTTTTGTGTGTGCGTAATTGCTTCCAGCTTGAAAGATAGGACATTTTTTGTAACAAGTCATAAGTATTACTTAACACACTTGAAATCAAAACAATTTTAACCTTCTTAAAAATTATTCGCCTGATTGAGCAACCAGTTTTATTTTCACACAGAAGCTCAACCGATGATCAAACTAAGCATTTTTATACTTAAAAAATACAGCCACTGACTTTCAATTTTTTATCCTAATTCCTATTCCGTTCCATTGCCCCAGGGCAACTTCGTTTGGGAGTAACGACTTGGGCGTTTTCGGCCGTAACTTTATTGCTCTAGTTACGACGGACTTAATAATTACTACAGTTAATCAGCATGGAAGTAAAAATAACGTCTTTTATTTTGTTAAAGTAGTAGATGAACGTTTCATCTTGGACGTTTCAGCTAGGTTAATTTTATTAAGCAGATCAGGACTATCGACTTTACCAGTGATTAACTTGTGCAAATACACGATATTCAATCTATCCAAAATTTGCCAATCCAATGTCGATATTTGACAATTTCTCGTATAAAAAATAAAAAGCAGTCATAGGTTCAAATCCCAGGCACACACCTATGATTTTTCAAATCTATGTGCGTGTTAGAAATTAATTATCACTTGCTTAAACGGTGAAAGGAAAACATCGTGAAGAACCCAGCATATCTTATAAATCTTAAAATATATATTTTCAAAGGTATGTGAATTCTACTAATTCACACTTGGCCAGTGCGGTGGACAATGGCCTAATCCTTCTCCTAATTCTGAGAAGAGACCCGTGCCCAGCAGTGCAACAATAATGGTTTGATGATAATAATGAGGTATTATCTAATGCCGATATTTGGTAGGCAAAATATTGGATAAATTTACTATTAATAATGTATTTATTTGAATGTATGGATAAAAGTTACTCGTGAAAATTTGCACTTATTGTAACAATTGAAATTAATTAATTATGTTTGGTATTACAAAACCACAACTTATTGCGTTTAATAATGAAATCAAATATTAAAACCACAAAATGTAATATTCGGTTCTCGTAAACATTGAACTTTCTAATTTTTTTTATAATGTAAGAGTAGCAGACGAGCATACAGTCCATATGATGGTAAGTGGCTACTGCCGCCAATGGACATCTGCAATCAACCCCAGATAGGCTTAGATATTCCTACCTGTGGTCGGCCACAGATGCGCCACTACGCCTGAGGACTAAGCTGGAACGCCTCGGAAAAGTATGTCTCCCTTACCACACCCTTCAAACCGGAATACAGCAGCGCCTAACACTGCTGTGATTAGGCAGAAATAGGTGTGGCGGTGGTGCTGCTGGAGTCGAACCACATAAGGTTCTACCACCTTCTTGTAAGCATTGAAATTTGTAAATAGTACAAAATAACAGGTCAAATTGTTTGACGGTCATTTACGCTAAGTCACTTTAAGGAATTCCCACTACATTGTTTTGTTCTGTGGTTTGTTATTATTCAAGTAGAAATTCCCCGTTACATAAAATTGAGAATTCTATATGACAGAAAAATACTTTAGTTGCGACGTCATTGTTTACAACTTCTGTCTTGTAGAGACGTTGGATCGATTGTATTGTGTAGTAATACATTTAAATATACATATGTTCTGATTTAAATAATCATATACTAGTTTATTTGTGTATGTGGTTACAGGCACATTAATACAAGGAAATATATAACATAGTATATTTTAGTCATATGACATTAATGTATTTAAGTTTTATTTTCAAAACAACCATATAAGTGTACCTCATTGATAACTTTATTCATATTTTAAAATTATTTACAAATGTTGTGCACTTCACACGCGTAATACAGAGTTACAAGATAAGTGGTCACGTGCAAGTAGAACTCGCACAAGGTGGGTTCCGTAGCACCATGAAATACTTAACACTAGTTATATATTTTAAAATATTACATTAGTATCAGTTATAGTAGCAGCTATAGAAATATCTACGTGCATAGTAAAAAATGTCGACAGAAAGACGGACATATGGACAAACAGCAAAGGCTTAGTACCTACTGAGTCCTGATTTTATCAGTTTGGTACGAAATCCTAAAAAAATACCTCATTTCCAATTTTATTCAGATACCTAGAAACACAAAACTATATTGAAGCTCAGAAGATTTCAGACGTACGGATAAGCGTCTTAATTAACAACGTTGGCCACTAAACAACTATTCAGGTTCATTACATTGAATCAGATTACAATACTATGAATAAATAAGACCGTAGACAGACTCATAATATCCCCTGTCTCAGCGCCAGCTATGAACGAGAAACATTGGATATTTAATGTGATATACTCGTATAATAAAAGTAGGGGATGCATAATGGTAAAATGTTTCTACTCAGAGAAAAAAGATACCGAATTGTTATTACTTTGTCTATTTATATCTTTACAGATCTCTCAAAAAATATTTAAACAATATCAAGAAAATATTGGTAATATATTTTTGGAATAACCCATTGATATGATAGAGGTCTACTATTTTAATTGATACTTCAATTGTGTCACCAACGCAAATGTGTCACCAACTCACTGGTAGGAAAATAAAAGTTAAATATTTTTTTGAAAAAAAATTTGATTACATACATACATACGCTCGAATAACTACCGTTCGCAGTTGAGTAAAATTCCCAATCACTTTCCACTCATTCGATCTTAAAAAGCTAGCAAATTCGCCGAGAATGAAACAGTTACCTTAGTAAGTATTACGTAGTACGGTCACGATCTAAGAAGCTCGTGCGATTCAATTTCGAGAATAAAAACCACGGATAACAGCCCAAATTACGTTGGTAGTGTACCAAAAGTAGTGCCAACATTCAGTTATGGGCGGCATTTTAATTTCCCTGGCCAGATAAACGTATGACCTAGTCCACTTGGAGTATAAATTTGTTGTATATTCTTCTATTCGAATCGGAAAGCATTTATAAGGAATAAAACAAAAGGAATTATTATACAATGTCAATCTCTTAGAATTTTAGGGTTCCGTACCGAAAGAGCAAAAACGGAACCCTATTACTACTCCGCTGTCTGTCCGTCTGTCATAAAGCTCTATGTCTTGAACCGTATTAGACACTTGTTTTTTTTTAAAGAATGTATAGTGGTGGCAATCATGCAAAAATGAACATTTATCATAAGCTCCATAATTCTCCCGAAGACTTTCAAATAAGCCTCCAAATTATCATCATCATCATCATCATCATCAACCCATTACTGTCCCACTGCTGGGCTCAGGTCTCCTCTCAGAGTGAGAAGGATTAGCCATAGTCCACCGCGCTGGCCAAGTGCGTATTGGTAGACTACACATACCTTTGAAAACTTTTTTTTTTTAAGATTTCTTAGGTATGCAGGTTTCCTCACGATGTTTTCCTTCACCGTTTAAGCAAGTGATAATTAATTTCTAATACGCACATAACTTTGAAAAATCAGAGGTGCGTGCCTGGGATTTGAACCTCGGACCCCTCGAGCGAGAGGTCGAGTTTCTAAACCACTAGGCTATCATTGCTATCCAAATTATACAAAACATTTAAAATCACGGTTGATCACACTTTTGGAACGACGATTAATATCAGCAATTCCACAATAACGCAGACTTAGTTTGTAGAACTGCAGTTAACTAAGAGTAACTTGAAACTGATTTCAACATTCATTTAATATTAAACATTTTCTGGTTAGCCCAGCCTCAAATAATCTCAGTGAATTCAGGTTTAAAGCGATTAAATGCAACCCAGTTAAGTTTGGGAAGCGCATTAGCTAGTTAGAGGCGGTGCATAAATGTTGTGGAAGCGCTGTTGAGAGCTACGTAAGAGGATTATGACGTCATATCCACTTGACGAAAATATTTTTTCAGCTCGCTCTTCTTTTATTTTTATTACACTACTATTTTACTATATACAAAGTAGTCTATAAAATACTATGTCGTTGGCAAAATGGGTTACGTTTGAAAGACGGTAGAATCAGTATGGTATGTCATAGGTCGTAGAAGGTGGTAGGACCCTTTTGTGGTTCGACTCCGGCAGCACCACCGCCACACCTATTTCTGCTTCATAACAGCAGCGTTATGCGCTGCTTTTCTGGTTTGAAGGGTGTGGTAAGGAAGACATACTTTTCTGAGGCATTCCAGCCTAGTCCTCAGGGGTAGCGGCGCATCTGTGGCTGACCTCAGGTAGAAATATCTAATCCTGCCTGGGGTTGATTACAGATGTCCATAGGCGGTAGTAGCCACTTACCATCAGGTGGACTGCATGCTCGTCTGCTACTCCTATATTATAAGAAAAAAAAAATGTCGGGGGTGGTGCCACCATCGCAAGTTCTTGTGCTTGTGCTTTGGTGGAAGTTGGCATACCACCTGACTTACATATAAAGCGACCATTTTGATATGGAGAGGTAACTCACCTGTGATCGAATTCAGACAAAATTTCTGTTCTATAAGGAGTTTATTGCGGTGAGGACTTGCCAACAGATGGACCAAATGCTCGTCCCTACCTTATAAAGTCCTACTTCGGTCAGTCACAAATATGTTGCTACCTCTCAGGACTAAGTTGCCTGGAATAAGTATATCTGCCTTACCACACTCTTCAAACCAGAACACAGCAGCGCTTAACACTGCTGTTATTAGGTAGATATAGGTGTGGCGGTGGTGCCGCCAGCCTTAAACTACAGCGCTACTATTCCTTTTTTTTATAATATAGGGGTAGCAGACGAGCATACAGTCCACCTGATGGTAAGTGGCTACTGCCGCCCATGGACATCTATAATCAACCCCAGATAGGATTAGGTATTGCCACCTGAGGTCGGCCACGCATGCGCCGCTACCCCTGAGAACTAAGCTGTAACGCCTCGGAAATGTCTGTCTCCCTTACCACACCCTTCAAACCGGAACACAGCGGCATATAACACTGCTGACAAAAAACAAAACAAGTGTAGTGGAGAAGCCTCCGAAACCGAACGACTCTACCATCATCCAAATTAAAAAGCGCGAATATAAATACACACAGTTGTTCTTATTAAAAGTAAATGATACGTACAAATAACGTTGAGTAAACATTACCCTCCGTTCCCATAAACAAATATGGTTCCAGCCCGCATGCTCCGAAGTGTATCGAAGCGATCTTACTCCTGTTTGAGTTGTATTCGGTCCATGTCACAACATGCGGCCGATTTTTATATTTTATCGGCGTCTTTTATTAACCGTAGAAAGGTTCTTATAAGGTTGAAGACTCTTTTGTTTGTCTGCTAGCGACATTAGAAAGAGGTTATAATATTAAATGCTTCCTTCTTTATAGCGACGTCGAAGATTAAAAAAAAACAGTGTTGTTACAAAATTAAAAGTAAATCAACATTCAACCAGTATAGTTAATTCACCGAAGTGTATCGAAGCGATCTTACTCCTGTTTGAGTTGTATTCGGTCTATGTCACAACATGCGACCGATTTTTATATTTTATCGGCGTCTATTTTATTATACGCAACGTAGAAAGGTTCTTATAAGGTTGAATGAAGACTCTTTTATTTGTCTGCTAGACAGATTAGTAACAGGTTATAATATTAAAGGCTTTTTTTATCTGCTAGCGACGTCGAAGTTTAAAAAAAACCATTGTTGTTACAAAAATTAAAAGTAAATCAACATTCAACCAATATAGTTAATTCACCGAAGTGTATCGAAGCGATCTTACTCCTGTTTGAGTTGTATTCGGTCCATGTCACAACATGCGACCGATTTTTATATTTTATCGGCGTCTATTTTATTATTCGCAACGTAGAAAGGTTTTTATAAGGTCGAAGACTCTCTTATTTGTCTGCTAGCGACATTAATTAGAGGTTATAATATTAAAGGCTTTTTTATCTGCTAGCCACGTCGAAGTTTCCAAAAAAATAACCGTTTTTGTTACAAAAATTAAAAGTAAATCAACATTCAACTAGTATAGTTCACCCATATAGTAACAAAAGACTGTAGGTGGAGGGCGGCAAAGTGTCATTCACCACTTATTACCAATAGGTGATAAGTTAACATGCAATATCATATGTCAAACGACAATATTTTTCCAGTGGTGGGCACGGGTCTCCTCTCAGAATGAATCACTTTTTTTAAAGATCTCGTATGCAGAATGTCTAAGCAGGTGGTAATAAATTTCTAATACGCACATAACTTTGAAACATCAAAGGTGCGTGCCTGGAGTTTGAACCTCCAACCCCCCAAAAACTCGGCCTCCAGTTTTTTAAAACTAGGCTACCACTGCTTAACAAAATATCTCAACTAGTGCTAATTAAATGAAAACAGAAAACAAAAACAAGTAAAAAAGAAATGTGAAAGAATTTTTTCGCTAGCATTGTTGACTGAAAAAGGCGGTTACATTACAGCCTCCAGCCTTACAAGCTGAAAATATTTCACGAACAATTTCATTTTTATAATATTATACTTTACTTTACATACTTAGTTGCTCCATCTTGTATGAACCTTCTTATACGAAAAGATTGCTCAAATATTAAATTTTTAATCTAAGAGAGATATTTTAAATAAATGTGATAGAAACCTTTGTGGTTCGACTCCGGCGGCGCCACCATCGTGCATACCACCACATTCCTGCCTAATAACCAGTGTTAATCGCTGCTGTGTTCTGGGTTGAATCATGAGGTAAGGAGACATAGTTTTCCGAAGCGCTCCAGCTTAGTCCTCGGGGGTCGCGACGCATCTGTGGCCAACATCAGGTAGGAATCTATCTAATCTGGGTTTAATTACAGGTGTCCCCAGGGTTTTATTACAGGTGTGTAGTCCCCGCTAGACTGCTAGTCCGCTCTAAAGTTGTTGCGAGCAGGTGTACTCATACAATTTGATATGGTGACGCGATTCATTTCTATATTCAGAGCGGACTAGCAGTTTTACGCAGACTATACATTGGCGATAATAGTCAAGCATAAGTAAGGGCCATATATAGGTACATAATTAAACCATAACTTTTATTTCTATACTAATATTATAAAGAGGAAAGCTTTGTTTGTTTGTTTCATTGTAATGAATAGGCGCAAAAACTACTGGACCGATTTTAAATATTCTTTCACCATTCGAAAGCTTCATCATCCACGAGTAACATAGGCAATAATAATAGAGTAATATTTTATTAGAATTTTTTTGATAAATAGATTTTGAGGCAGTACAAAGTTTGCCGGGTCAGCTAGTATTTTATAAATCACAAAATTCGATTGCTTAATGAATGCTAATTTCCATACTGTTTAACATTTTGCCGGAAATTAGATGAGTCCTCCACTTTTAATTTACGCTCACGAACAAATTACTCTCTTTTTCTAAGAAAAGTTACTTCAATAAAGTGCTTCAGGAAAGATTGATGTTCATTAAGTGAATTTCCTGGAGGAATTTAGAAAAAACTGTAAAGGTAATCAAGAGTCCCCTATTCCTGTTACAAAGAAAATTGTATAGTCAGGAAACTAGCGATGTCTTTAAATATATTTATACATACTTAGCGTTTTCAGCCCATTATTGTCCCACTGTTAGGCACGGGTCTCCTCTCAGAGTGAAAAAGGTTTGGGCTATCGTCTTTTTTATAATATAGGAGTAGCAGACGAGCTTGCAGTCCACCTGATGGTAAATGGCTACTGCCGCCCATGGACTTCTACAATCAACCCCAGGTAAGATTGGATTCTTAGCTGAGGTCGGACACAGATACAGCGCTACCCCTGAGGACTAAGCTGGAAAGCCATGGAAAAGTATGTCTCCCTTACCACACCCTTCAAACCAGAACACAACGCCTAACAGTGTTGTTATTAGGCAGAAAGAGGTGTGGCGGTGGTGCCGCTGAAGTAATCCACAGAGGGTTGTACCTTCAAATCTAGGGACACTATATTATTAAGTCTACATGTCCCTTAACTAAATGGAAACTGGATTTACCCAGCTTTTGAGTGACTTCAGCTTACACTCGCTACATTCCGCGTAAAACTAATCCGAACGTGGTTTTAAACTGAATATTTAAGGATGTTACACCCATTTTGCTAAATCTCTGCTAAGCTTTTATGCATGGAAATATATCAAAGTCTGTTTATGGTAGTATGAAATAAAGAATATTTAAAAAGTGATAGAGAATTATTTGACCGAAGAGGAACCACCGCCAAACACATTTCTAACATGAACTTGATCTTGATGACTGTATTTTGATCTAGGAGAATGGATGTTCGCTTACTTACATAATATGTGCCGACCATCTAAGTCTCCAAAAGTGGAAAAGCATCTAGCTTCAGGTAGAACCTGGGGGTTACTACCATCTCTTAAAGCAATATTAATTTTAATCATACTTTTACTTTTTTTGCAGGAAATTTAACTTTTTATGCAAAGTATGACAATTTCAGTTGGTTTTATACGATGGATAAGCAAAAAATTAATAAAGGTTTAAGTTTGTTCAACTGTGTATGACGGAATATTTTACGGTTTTAAGGAGGAAATTAAACTTTCCTGAACTATGATGGTTTTTAAAATATGATGGTAGGTCCCCTGCTCTATATGGAGTTGGTCACAGATGTCTGCTGGCGGCAGTGACCACTCTTCTTTCCATGAGGTGGACTGCAAGCGCCTTTGCTACTCCATTTTTCTTATTTGTCAATTGTTTTTCTTCCGTTTCGTTTTATTTCATAGGCATTAATGAACTTTAGTCATAATTTATAATAAAATCAAATAATAGTTTTGAAAAGTTACTGTTTTGCTTGTTCCTTTTAAGTTTATTTGGTAGGTAACAAGCAGTAGCTATTGAGCGTTATAATCACAGACCTGTATTTGTCTTGTGGAAATGTGGTTTTAATGAATAAAAAAATATTTACAAGTGTTATAATTCGGTTACCCGAGGCGATTATGAACTTGTGAACGCCTCTACTTCGGCTTTGGTCGAATTTCGAAAAAAAAATACCTTGTCTCTGATTTATCATCCACCGCGACATCTGCTTCCGTTTCCTCAATCAGCTGATCATAGACGTCTACGTGTAAATTAATTTAAATACATTGTCTTTCCACTCGGTTGAGCGTAAGTCGATTTGCGATTCCTACAGCCCGATAGCCACGTTCGCTGACTTAAAATTACAACCGTTCCCAACTTTCCGATTTCTGAAGCATTTTATTTGTTTCGCAACCGTTCGGTCGTGTTTATGGTGGGTACTGATTTGCGACGTGTATTGTAACGTAATTTCAATATTTACACAAACATATCAGCATAAAAAAATATATTTAAAAGCAATTAATATTTGTGTTGAAGTTACAAATAGAAGTGCAGTTAAGTTGTGGTGAAAATATATTTTATCCTCAAACAGGGCGTGAATACAATACGTCACTAGAAAAAAACATAGTGAGAAAATTTCTGCAAAATATGCAAGATTTACGAGAGGAAGACAAAATTAGAAATAAACGTATTTAACCAAATATTTTTTGTCGTTTAATTTACAATTGTAGATTTTTGTAGTATAAGAGCAAGAACACAATAATAATATATTAATAGCACAATAATTACTTTATTATTATTCCCAATACATAAAATATAATAATTTTACCGTATCGTACGCAAATGTTCGTTCATTCGTAGTCAGTACCAAACTTTACGGCCGTTTTTAACTCCCCGCGACGTGTTTATTGGCGGGGAAAAATCTGATCTAATTTTAATGGCAATTAATACGAAACGGCGCCTGACAGGCCTTTAATGCTCGAATGGTTTTATTGTTAGTCTCAGATATTGAACATTATCGATATCGACTCCCACTCCACTTGATACAACTTGCTATTAGCCTTGTAATTGGTACGCGACTCTTCATTAGCCCTTTGGCAGTCGTCTTAATAAGAGATGATTATATATTACGATCCATTGCAACCGAATGCCCTTTGATCTTGTCTTGATTGATATTGTATACGCAATTACTTAGCGATAATGAGAATTATTACTGTCTAGTACATGATATAAGTATATTCTATCTCGCTGCGTTAGTAAGATTAGGAAGACAGTAGCGTAGGCAAAAAACTAAAATTATGAAATTTAATAGTAGAACAAAAAATATTATTAAATTTTTTGCATTATGAGATACCTAATTACTACATGACATATATCACTACTCTACCATATTTTAAACTCTGATATAATCCGCGCCAAACTGCTAGTCCACTCTGAAGTTGTTGCGAGCAGGTGTAGTCATACAATTTGCTATGGCGACGCAATTCATTTCTATATTCAGAGCGGACTAGCATTTTTACGCGGACTATATCAAATTGAATAATAATAAAAATGTCAATAGTTCGTGTACCACATCTAAATATATATAACTCAAAGGTGACTGACTGACATAGTGATCTATCAACGCACAGCCCAAACCACTGGACGGATCGGGCTGAAATTTGGCAGGCAGATAGATGTTATGACGTAGGCATCCGCTAAGAAAGGATTTTGATAAATTCTACCCCCAAGGGGATAAACTAGGGAATGAAAATATTACTTCGTAACGCGAGCGAAGCCGCGGGCATAAGCTCGTATAATATAAAGACAAACGAAATCACACATCTACAATCGAGTGCATAATTTCTAACACACGTGCTCGTAAAGTTTTATCGATGAGACAGCGTTACAAAACTAACATTGTGGGCACTATTAAAAGAACAATAAAACAAAGTAGCCGGCAAATGTCTAAACATAATTTTCAAGGAAATGTGGAGTGAAACGGTACGTCATTTGCACAGATAGAACAAATAGAATCATGTCACAGATTGTTCGAAATATCCGCCGCGAGTTATGTACTAGGGAAGGCGGTCTGAGATCGATTAATCGAAGAATCGATTTTTTGGATCAAATTTTTTTGTACAAAAAAAATCGATAATATAGATCGATCTCTAGTAATCGATCGATTCAGTGAATGGATATTTCATCGTAGAAAATCGAAATTTATTTTTTTAGAACTTGATTGAGTAATAACAAATGTGTTATACATATTTTTTGCTGACGGATACGTATTTCAGTGGTTTTTTCGTCCTGAAGAGCCTTTTTTTACTAACTGCGCCCTGAATAAATCGTTTCTTTTTGTGAATCGTTTTGCTTGAATTCGAATCGATTCAAGACTCGATCATTTTCGGAAAGAATCGCCATCCCTACGAGTTACTCGAGCCGGGTCCACGTCATCTACAAATAAACATGAGTACGCACTGAAAATAAAATAATATGCGATCGCATTCGAAACGCAGCGACGAAAATAACGGTGTGTGTCACTGATGAACGCTTCGACTGCTGACTAGCAAGGGCAGCCCTGTACCCCTAGTATGAGTTTTTACGTTTTTACAAAATTACCGCTTTTGTATTTGTTTACGTATTTGCCCATACATTTCCAATCAGCGCCCGTAGCGGACTGTATCAGAACAGATTGGAAATATATGGGAAATACGTAAACTAATACAAAAACAGTCATTTTGGTAAAAACATAAAAACTCATACTACGGGTACTGTGTAAAGGTTTAGCGCAATTCGTGACCGAATGGATTCACGAAGCACTCACGAAGCGTTTGACGCGTTCACGTGATTTTTTCGTGATTCCGTTATATCGTGGGGTAACGAAAAATTAATTGTAACATACTTATGTTACATTTTTTATACATTTTCTTGTAACGGCCTTTATTAATAATCTGCCTAATTTTGGGCTATCAAAGATCAAAATTCGACAATTTCTAGTAGACAAAAAAATCAATAAAGGACGTTAATATTAATTAACGTATAAATTACTTGTGCTACTGTTCTTAGCTTCAAAGAAATTAGGTGCGTCATGTAAAAACAATGAACGCAAAATGTTCAGATTTATAGGTATGTCACATACTGTCATAAAATAAACACAGGTTCAATAACATTTAATTATTTTTTTTTAATTTTAAATCGATAAGAATGGACGTCACAAGCCTGATACTGACCGCAAATTATATATTTATAACCACAATATGTTTTATTTATAACTAACAAATATACAATTTCCTGTACTTAATAACAAAAGTGATTAATATTTTAATCGGAAATATATTCGTTCATGTAATGTTATTATTAATTGAAATATATTGTATTGTGTAAATAGGTACATTTATCTATGTACTCTCTTATAAATATACACATATGCACGTAATTTAAATACATATTATTCATTTAACATGAAATTAATAATGACTTGTTATAACGGTGAAGGAAAACACATGCCTATGACTTCTTTAAAAAAAAATGTTGCAATAGCAATGCTGGTTAAAAAGGTTTCAGTTTTAAAGGGTTTGGTAAGGGAGAGTTAACTTTACAAGGAATGCGCGTAAGATAGCGGCATATCTGTGGCTGACCTGAGGTAAGAAACGAATCTTATCCAGGATTGATTACAGACATTTTATTATGTAACGGGTACTCACGATATGCGTTTTTATTGCCGATATTTCGACCCAGTTGCATGGATCGTGGTCACGGCGAAACGGTTTCGCCGTGACCGTGTGAAAATGTCTCAATTCCGCGATAATTTTAGTCTAAAATCATAGATTGATTACAGATCTCCATTGGCGGCAGTAGCCACTTACCATCCAGTTCACATACTCCTCTACCACTCCTATAATGTATAAAACGTGATTTTTTTTATTATTCACTACTAACAGTTAAAGAGTAGGTAATAACGTGACGTAATTATTATCCATTAAAATAATGGACAAAGGATTTTACTTTTAAATATTCGTGAATGTTTTTGTAATAAAATAATTTCTTTGTGTCGCAAAGCCATGTCAGATTTGTTTGGTGCCTTGGCGTGACATTTGCAAAATCATTCTGACATTAATCCTACGGGCGCCCTTCGTACATGCCGTGTCATATTATTCCAGAATCGATAACATACAGTATTAAGGGTAATGGACGACCAGCCAGACCAGTGGAGGGGGTTACTATGCCGGTCTGATAGCAATGGGATCCAGGTTCGATCCCGACCAGTTAAATATCGATATAATTAATTACGATGTCCGTTGTGGGTATGAGTATTTGTGTTTTCGTATTTGTCTATGTTTATGGTATCCACGACTCAAGAAAATATACTATATTACGTTATACTAGATAACGCTATAGGTGTAAAAAGTATAAAATAGTATTTTCAATAAAAATATTTTTGATTTGATTATTATTATGTGTATAGCTAGCATAGTACTCGTACTAAATTTAATTGTTACAAACTAATGGTCCCTAGAGAAATAAAACCACAAGCATAAACAAAACTCTGAAGCAACTTTTATACATGAAAAGCAATTCCACAAATGTTTTGGGGATTTTAATAAAATAATTTCTTTGCGCCCGACAAAGCTACGTCAGATTTGCGCGGCGTAGCGCAGTGACACTTGCGAAATCACCGTGACGTTATAATCCTCCGGTGCCGTGCACACAGGTGCTTTTGTTCGGAATGTATTGTATTTTTATTATCCTATCCGTAAAAGCTCTATGTATCAGCTTTTCAATTTGTATTGCGGTCGTCATATACACGGTTTTGTCACTGTGGATTTTACAGTTAATCTATTCATCAATAGGCATAGACAACTGTTCAATTACTATTATTTTTTGTTTAACTTGCGCATGACTAGAAATCGAAAACCGACTGTAACACAGTCAGAAAATAAATACATTTTTGTTTAGAGATTAATCAAACTAAACGTGCACACACTCTTTGAATTATCTATTATAGTGCATAAGAATAAAAATAAAAACGTAGAGAAAACGTTGAGGCAAGTACATGTTATAAAAGTAATGTCATAAATGTTTTGGGGATTTTAATAAAATAATTTCTTTGCGCCCGACAAAACTACGTCAGATTTGCGCGGCGTAGCGCAGTGACACTCGCGAAATCAGCGTGACGTTATAATCCTCCGACGCCGTGCACACAGGTGCTTTTGTTCGGAATGTATTGTATTTTTATTATCCTATCCGTAAAAGCTCTATGGATCAGCTTTTCGATTTGTGTTGCGGTGACACAACTGGTGACAGAACCGTGTGTATATGACGATATACACACGGTTGTGTCACTGTGGTTTTTACAGTTAATCTATTCATCAATGGGCATAGACAACTGTTCACTTACTATTATTTTTTGTTTAACTTGCGCATGACTAGAAATCGAAAACCGACTGTAATACAGCCAGAAAATAAATACATGTTTGTTTAGAGATTAATCAAACTAAACGTGCACACACTCTTTGAATTACCAATTATTGTACGTAGGAATAAAAATAAAAACGTTAAGAAAACGTTGAGGCGAGTACATGTTATAAAAGTAATGTCATAAATGTTTTGGGTATTTTAATAAAATAATTTCTTTGCGCCTGACAAAGCTACGTCAGATTTGCGCGGCGTAGCGCAGTGACACTCGCGAAATCAGCGTGATGTTATAATCCTCCAGCGCCGTGCACACAGGTGCTTTTGTTCGGAATGTATTGTATTTTTATTATCCTATCCGTAAAAGCTCTATGTATCAGCTTTTCAGTTTGTATTGCGGTCGTCATATATACGGTTGTGTCACTGTGGATTTTACAGTTAATCTTTTTATAAATAGGCCTAGGCATTAGTTCAATACCGATTATTTTTAACACTGGTTTCGGACCTAGAGGTCAAACCATATTATTATAAGTTATCGAGGAGCTGAATTCGAAGTCCATACGACGGCATCACCTCAACATTTTCTTGGGTTTTCAAGAAGTCCTACATGAAATAACGTTTAATGTGTGTGTAATTAATTATTGAAAATTCTGAAGCTCGTCAATAGCTCTCAAACAAAAAAAGAATGTAATACATAAACGATAAAAAGCTTTTTCTTGGCCTACTGATATCTAAATGTCAATTAACTGAGAAACTAGACCAAAAGAAACAAGTATTACGAGTAGTAAAAAACTAATGAACATGCCTTACTAACCAAACGTTCCACAAAAGTCAGAAATATAATATTGACAGAAGGCAATCTGTGTTAGCACACAAAACATTCATAAACACTGAAGACAATAAATACATGTTCTGCTCGTAACAGCGCCGGTAATTTGGCAACGACCCGTCTCTATTTAATTTACTATACGCCACATAGATACAATGGTATGTCTGTAAACACATTCTTATCTGTAGCACTACCATGAGTTGGCATAGAGACGCCACTATAGAAATTGTAAATAGAAAACTATTGTCATTTTGCTAGTGAATAACATAACTACTATCGTTACGGTATTTCTTGACAACGTCTGTCAAATTAATGACTCATGGGACCGAATTTGTATGGCAATAGATCATAATGACATTCGCTAGCGATTTGATTTCGATAGGTTTTTTACGTATCGAGTTAAGCCACTACGGATTTTAGTTCTACGAGTAACCACCAGAGGCGCCGTACAATTTTTCATACATTTATTTTACGCAGTCGCTAGCGAGTAATACTTTTGTAAACTCATGGTAGTGCTACTGGTAAATTTAAACTCGTACTCGTTTTGAAAATTGCATTGATCACAATAATGTGACAGTCACGCATTAGTAAAGATACTTCGCCGCCTTGAAATTGAATGAAGCCTCAAACGGCTTATTAGTAAGTTATTTTTTTAAATTCTTGACAAATAAAAACATTTTTAGAGAAAATTTACGAATAAATAACTAATACTGCGTAATTTACATAATAAATAAATAATTATTTCAAATATTTTAGGGACATTTTAGCACGGAGACGTGGCAAAACTTTTTTACGCAACTATTTCAATTCTCAAATCTGTTTACATTTTCTTGTTAGAAGTGAGTAATCTTTACTAATCTATGGTCACGGGATAGCCAACAGTTTTGTAAGAACAAAAAAGATTATAATTGAACCAATTTAAACTTAAAGGTAAACTATATTTAAATATGGAATAATAAAATAAATGTATTTTTTAAACAAAACGTGTCTTTACCCGCAGTAGATATACATACAAGGTGACAGAAAGAGGCATCGGCATGACCTATTTTTCTAACCTGAGGCCATTCTTGCGCATAACAGTGGCACTGCATGTTTGACCAGCTTTACTACAACAGTAGTAGGTACTCCTATTCTATTCATATAATATTCGTAACAGTTGTCTATGGCATTAGTGATTTACTATCGAATTTACAGCATGCCCGTGTGCTACTTCGATCTTATAAAAAAGTAGATTTTCCTCACCAAACACATTGAACTTTATGAGAGCCTGGTAACATTATTTACAGTAATGGAGCTAATAAGTTCATCTTTTAGAAGATTCTACCCAGATATCCCGGTTTTATATAAACATTTAAAGTACTAAAGAATGAAAATGATGTTAACTCAAATATTTAATCTGAAATATAAACAGTAAATTTATGTTCATCTCAGCGGCCTCTTACAATAAAACGTTTTGAGATGTTTATTTAGTTACTAGATATCTGCTGGTTCTTAAGTAATATTCCAGCAAAGGATCTATTAAAATGGTTCGCTTTAATCTTTTTATAAAAGACTCACATAGAATATTTAGGTAAACTTGCGTCAATATTTTATTTCTAGTAGGTACATGGAAACAGAGAAGACGAATCAATTCATCCTCTTTCGCAGAAACCTCAAAATAATCTCGAGTTTTCAGTTTATACTATTCCACTAAGATTCTTTTTATTCTTTATAAATAAACAAACAACAAATAAAATAAGTTAAAGTTTCCATGCAAGAAAATTAATGTTTTCGAATAAAGATACTCCAATTTAAAAAAACGACTTCTTAACTTTTTCTCTTTTTCTATATAAGAGTGAGTGTGCGCGTTCGAGTGCGTGCTTTTTCTATATAAGAGTCTCGTGCAGGAGAGCTACGTACGCGGCGAGTTTTAAAACCAAAATAATAAACACAAATAATAATAAACAAATAAGAATGCAATTCTGCGCATTCTTATTTGTTATTGTAATTTTGGAATGGACATTACCTAGGAATTATGATCCTGACGATGATCCCCCAACAGTTACCTATAGTTTTTGATCATAACTGAGTTATTATTGAAGTATTAATAAACAATTTTATTTATGTATATAGACGACAATAATTACAATAACTGAATCGTAGCAATATCCAACGAGGCTACTAAGCGACCAGATTCAATTAAGAAGCAACATACCATGTCTTTGTGCGACGCCCGACCGCATAGAAATATCTGTTAGAAATAAAACCAATATTAACCCAGTTCGGAGATAAGAATTCGGAAAACAGAAATAAGAGAACAAACGATTACTTACACAAATGCAAGCCAATCTCCCGTTTATTCGGGAGGTAGCGTTCGTGACATGCATGATCTAGTCGTGCCCGCGGGCAGAATCCCTTTTCGACTATTTCTATTCAGACCTTGTGCAGGGTTCACGAAAGCTAAGGGCGATTTCGGATTAGGCGATTTGAGACGGACTGCTGTCACTCGATAGCAGCACGTGTACAACTAGAGGGTTATAGTCCGCGCCAAACTGCCAGTCCGCTCTGAATATAGAAACGAGTCGCATCGAATAACAAATTGTAAATATTAGCGGGACGAAGCCAGCGCGGGACCCATCCCGGCACCCGTTCGCTGTTCGTTCTCGCCCACGGGTACATAGCTGCGTTAGTATCCCATTACGTTGCTACGGAATATATGCTTGTTGTGCGCAACAACTTCTGAGCGGAGTAGCAGTTTGGCGCGGACTATACAATATGCAATTGCCTTTTTCCAAGATTGAAGTAGCAAACAAGCATGCATTACTACTCCTAAGAACTAACATAGTCGCCTCGTATTTAAGTCAACCGACATCCACACTCTTCCACCGAAACGCAAGAACATTACGTTGGTAATTTTGTGACGGAATTACCTCCAAGATCAAACAAAATTAGTTGTGCACTTTTTTCCTGATATCGTGCGATAGCCGTCCGACAAAAATCGCCTTATGTGAAAGTGCCCTTAATGTAATAGTGATAACAGAACTCAACTCCGACTCACGCAACGGAATAGACCACGGTAATTACGTTCGGGCCCTAATTCACATATCGTTGTGCCTAATTTGTTTCGTCAATACAATTTGGAGGATTTATATTATGAGCACGATCCAGCCAATTGCGGCTTTGGGTTATAAGGTTTTATTGCTCTAATATTATTATGCTCTAGCGTTCTTATAATTTATGTAATAATATTTATTGAAACTACGTCTTTGTGCACATTTACGTTATCTGACATTGAACGTGCCTTCTTAGACAAAATCATGTTATTTTTCTATGCAATTTTTGCAACATTAGAATGATATTATTTTTGTCGGCCACGGACTGTGCCTGATATGGTAAATGTCTGTAGATATATATGGAACCTAAATCGCTACAATTTTCGTAAACTGTGTGTGTGTATGTCTGTTTATGTGTATGTTATATTCAACGGATCTTCATAAAATTTAACACAGATGCAGGCAGTAAGAAAGATAAATCCGACGAACTTTTGACTAAAAATCTCAAAGGCATTATAAAACACCGCGTTTTAGTGATTTATACGAATAGCGTTTATGCTCTAAATTCAAAGTAAAAAACATCTCACGAGACCAGAGTTGTGAAATAAGTTAGTTATTTATAATACCGTTAAAATTTTGATATCGGAACACTTAAGATTTAGTTTCATAATAATATTTGAACAACAAGTAAATTTAGCGATGAATTAGTGCTTAAAGCGACTGTCAAAAATTGCTCTGTGACTATTTAGTAGCTGATTCATTTATATAGACACGTGGACAAACTACTGCTCACAAAATTTAAAATATATCATTTGCACTATTCCGTCTTTACCCTAAGAAGACTGGAGACCAGTGCCTAGGGCCCTCAATCTCAGGTGTTCCCGAAACACCAATATATTCGCTTTGACAATATGTATCTACTAAGAATTGTGGTCAACATGACTAGATTAAAATGTTGATCACTACCTAAGTAAAAACAGAACATTTATTTTTAAATATTTATGGTCGGGTTTTAATGTTTCTGAAATGGCTTTCAATGGGGCCCTAAAATCTTTTGTGACCAGGTGGACCGGCATTGAAACGGCCTACATGGGCGATTTATTGGTCACTCAAACAACAACATGGACGCCCGAGCGGCAGCGACTTAAGCAACTGTTCAATCGCTTAACCGACAAGCTGGTAACGCCACATCACTAATACATTAGTAGCCAATGTCAACATAACAAACAATAAAACAACGACGACTATATAAAAACGTTCCGCTCATTTTTCGAAACGAAACAGGTTTTAACCTCGAGACTGTGACATGTCATATATTAGCAACCTCGAAGTCAGTGGGCGGTATTGTTCAGACAGTGTCGTAGTGTGTTGGACAGTTGCCAGAACGAATGCGGAGCTATGAGCAATCCTCTTAATAACTACGTATCGGTTAATCAACCCGATACCACGCTAGTTAGGCAACCTTTAGGGAACGTAACGATAGCGGTTTTTGAACAACGAAACACGTAGTGGTGTGACAGTTGTAAAGACTGTCTTCAAAGTGTTTTAAAATGGTTTGATTGCCATAGTTTAACGGTTGAAATTCGACCTCTGGATAGAAACGCGAAATATATGAGGCTTACGGTTTTGTGTTAAACCATACCGATGTTTTATTTTTTATTGTGTGTATGTTATAAAATTATCCCTTGGTTGAACGGTGAAGAAAATCGTTGTAAGGAATTCTACAGTCCTTAGAGTTGTTAAAAATGTGAAAAGGTATGAAAGGTCTACTAATTCGCACTTGGTCAGCACGATAAACTGTTGCATAAACCCCTCACACTTGGAGAGGAGGCCCATTCCAAGCAGTGAGTTTAAAATTATAAGAATTTATCATCAACAAATTAGGTATAGTTTGCCGCAAAACAAAACACCAAATCATAGTACATCACGTCATGCATATCACGGGCAAAAGTTAGCTTAATAAAAGCATTTACGAAGCTTTTCTGAGAGCTCATTAACTTGGGATTTCTACCAAGCCTGATTATGTAAACGTCATTGACCTCCAGACGTATTAACATAATGATAAGCTCACAAACGAAGCAGCATTGTAGCTTCGAGCCCGAGATTAAATTCTTAGGCCACGGTACGTGCACATACGTTGTCGCAACGCAAATAAAGACAAGCGGCTCGTGCATAACAAGTACCACTTCCTAGCGATTGTGTGGAGATTAGGGATGTAATTTTTAAACGATTCTTCGAAAATCTATTTTGTGGGCCAACTATATCGATCGCGTTAATCCATACTAAGCAATAACTCGATCTAGCGAGTCGAACTCAGATTCCCGATTTTTTTCTATTGTAATATAGTAACTGACTAAGGACTTTTCTAAAAGGAGCTAAATAAAAAAAGCGATTCTATAGTATTCTATATTTATATGTATACTTTCAGTTTTCGATTATAATCGATTTTAAAATCGATCTTTCCGGGAATCGCCATCCCTACTCGTGCAAAACAAGTGCCACTTTCCAACGATTGTGTGAAGCAAAGTGTCTGTTTTACATACTGATGTGTTGCAGAATTTGGTAACCTCAGGTACGGTGACGTCACGTGCCTAATAGAGCACACGTGATAGTACTACAAATACGTATCGAAGATCCGAACTCCAGGACGCTCGACCAATCATGCTCTCTTGAACATTTTGTACAGTGCACGTAAATATAACTTCAAAGCATTCCTTTGTGAATTCAAACTGGATGAGAATGGCATAGAGAATGATCCGATGGACTAAGTTGATTGAATTAGGAAAAACTTAGACTCTGTCTGTCCCTTTTAATAATGTTGGATATGCATTTTTGTCATTTTATTTTTCACTTAGTCTTTAAAAAGAAATTCATTATTCCTTGCTTAAACGGTGAAGGAAAACATCTTGTAATATGCTTGAGAGTTCTTTAGAAAAGAAAATCCAACCAGAAAGACCAGCGGAGAACTATATTGCCTAAACTCCTGTCCAGTAGTAAGATACTGAAGTTCAAACCTCAGGCCCCCTAATGGAAACACCAACCACTTAGCTATCACTACTTCAATACTATATATATACATACAAAAAGAAACATTGAACATTTTAGTTTTTCGATAAACCCAGTAAAGTTAAAAAAGAAGACACCTACTGCGAAACTTACTCATTGACGACCGATTGAAATCTTTGAAATTATGCTTACAAATGCGCGTCGCAGGATAAACAATTTGGAGCCAAAAGATATAAATCTGTGTCAGTTTCTGGATGTCGGATCATAACTTTCTAAGCCACCTGTAATTGCATGGCCGTCTCTACGAAATTTTCTAATTTAAACGCGCTCATTTCCAAACTGACTCCATTTATTTTAATCGCAATACATTTATAATCGTCGGGACGCACATTAGCGTTCCAGCAGACTAGCGACTTTTAGCATCCGCGATCGGCGATTGCTGCTGTTCCGAAGCTAGATGTAGGTACCGATCAAACGCACCTAGCACACGTTTTAGCAATCGCAACTTAATACAGGAACTTAAACCTTTAGTATGAGTTTTCAATCGAGCACATAACAATCAAGTCGACAGCTTGACAGCTCGATCCTTGTTACATCCATGCCTCAAAGGTACTCTATGAAGATGTGTAAGGCGCACTTAATAACGAAAATGCAAAAGCTAAAAGTGGTTAATGCGAAAAAAGTAATGCAGAATTGCAATTACTAAAACCTAAGCTATTGATACTGTGATTGAATGCATCAAAGCACCAAAAGTTTGGACAGTTGTTATACTTGTTACAGTATAGTTGCGATCGCCAAAACGCGAATCGCATATAAAAGTAGTTAGTTTGTTAGTGCCATTAGATTTGAAGTTAAATGACGACCGACCGTTCTGACACGAGGCCGTGGATATGCATCGCAAACGGGAAATTTGCAGACTGAAAATTCGGTGACATGTTTTTTTGTAGCGGAATCGAAAAAAAGTTAATTTTGTTTTAGATTGGAAAACTGGTAAAAACAGTCGCTGAATTTTATCTTTGATGTCGAAATCAAATACGGTTACTATATTACGTAAATCGTATTATCGTGTATATGGAGAATGTTAGGTAAAATTAGAATGTTCAGTAAAATCATACGACTGATTTAATATTATAAATATAACGATTAAATGATTAGTACCTATTGTAATCTATACTAATATTATAAAGAGGAAAACTTTTAAAAATTATTTCACGATTCGAAAGCTACACTATCCACGAGTAACATAGGTTATATTTTATATGAAATATATTTGATAAATACATTTTGAGGCGGTACAAAGTTTGCCGGGTCAGCTAGTTTTAATATAATTTATTAGTCCAAAAGAACAATATAATTGCTTCATTTAACATAATGTACCGTAACTATCATGTTAACATAAAATTTATATTCTAGAGTCAAAGTAAAGAGTTCACGTAAGTGTTCCACTGGTAAGCTCGGATCTCCTTTAAGAGTGAGAGTGAGTTTGGCTATAGCCCACAGTGCTGGCTAAGTACGAATTGGGAGATTTCAGACGCCTTTAAGAACTTTTTAAGCACTCTCAGGCATGCAGGTTTCTTCAACTTTCAACCACTTGGCTATTACTGGTTCTACTCTCAAAGAGCTACTCGCTAAATATAGAAGTGTAAACAGAAAAATGCCAAACGCAAAATGCTTAGCGTGCGAACCCAAGCGCCCCGTTGAATTCAGGCACGCATGTCCATTGTTTTCATTACAAGCAACCATAGCTGGTATTGTTCTCTTTCCCTTGTTAGAATTATGATAATGAAGCCTTTTGAAATTGTGCGAAGCGTCGGTTAAGTGTCGCTTTGTAAACGAAATACAGTTTTTTAACGTTTGCTCTTACTTTGTTTGAATGAGCCCGCATTCATGTCTCTCGTTTACAGAAGCACTTTTTCAGAATCATAACAATTCTTTAATCTAAAGCTGTGTTTAAATGTGTTGGCTTTTTGATTGAGCAAAAATTGGTATTGTCTCTTTAGTAGGCATAGATTAGTATTAGTAGGTACCTACTTTAAGTTCAAAAACATCTAAATTAAGAAGCATAGAGTGCGCTCGCCAAATTTGTTTCTGTGAACAATTTAAAATAGATAAAGATTTTTTAGTCAAGCACTATACGACAACACAGATGTGATTTTCGCAATTTAATATCATATAAATTATTTTTTAATGTTGTATAATTTATTGGTTAGGTCAACGATTTTTTTTTTCTTAATTAACCGGATTTTTCTATTTAATTAACTAAATTTCTCATGTGGGCACAGTTGCGGGCGGAGTGCCAATATAAGATGATGTATGTATAAAAATTATTAGTTTATCCATTAAATATCGATATCTTTTCTTATCTTAATAAATATAAATCACGTGTAAAATAGTGATATAGGAGACGCTAACCTCCGAAACCGGTGAATAAATTTAAGTGTTTTATAAAGGTACCTGATTGGTCCTGAATTTAAAAGTTGCCATTATAGTACAAAGGTGACGCTATTATCTTCTTAGTTTTTTTTTAGCAGAACAAAGTCCACACACCCACACATACCACCACCCACTAATATACCCCACACATATGTATTCTTGTGCGTATACAACAAGAATTTTACAAGACAGCTTGTGTGATTTGGCTAGTTAAACTTATACACAATGTAAACCATTATAAATGAAACATCTCCCGACTTCCTGACATTGTAAACGTTGTTAATTATCTCACCCTGACATATAGCGCTAAATTTAAGACAACATTGTACTGAGATATCAAATAACTCGAAGTAATGTTTGCGAAACTAGTATTCGATTATTTTCTAGAATTCTAGAAACAAAGCGTCTTCAATGTTATTTTGGAATTATTTAAAATATTTATAATTATGAATAAATACTCATATTGAAAAATATTCAATTCGTTATTTCTCTTCATTTGTTACCTGATGCCTTTTTAACTATAATGATTATGGTTAAATTTATACTATTAGGCTTACACTAGTTACACTTATAATACTTTCAATAAGACGAACCATACTTCGAACCAAAGTCAATCCTAACCGACTTTTTACTTGTGTACGTATTAGAAATTGAAGACTTACTGAAATGACACTCGGCTAACGCGATATGAAGTAGGTTTTATTTTAACAGGATCCACGCCCAAAAGTGGGCCAGTAACAGATTCACTACAACGTACTAATTTTCATCGAATAATATATTTGCATAATTTCTCAATCAAAATAAATTAAATTATTGGCATATCTTGAATCGAAAAGGATTAGTTAGTACAGAAAGATATGCGCATATATCTTTTAATGGCTCATAAAATATGAAAATAGATTTTGTCAGTCCTTCCTCCCTATTAAGCGTCTTAAAATAGAGCTGTGTTATTTTGACTGATTCATCATTATATAAATGTCTGCGAGGAGTGTGAAATGATCCAAATATTTTGCTCCTTATATATTTAGTTTTAACCCATGTAATATTAATGTAAAGATTGTGATTTATTTTTATATCGCCTTCTACAAATTAATTAGAGTTTAATTAAAATATGTTCAATCGTTGTCATTACTGACGTGCTTAAACAGACAGGCAAAAGCTTAAAAACTATCGTAATTTTGTATTATATTGTAACTCTTGCTATACTCATATGTTCACTCAATACTAGATGAATTTATTGTATTTAGATGAATCCAAGACACGTGTTCATATGTTAAAATTCGTCAAGCAGTTTGGACTGTAAGGCGTGCCAAAAATGCAAAAGACATACATACAAACATAAGCTTGAAAAACATTACCCTCCGCAGTCGGGTAAGAATGACTTTCATTACAGATTTCAATATTATATAGAGTAAAAACCATATAAAATATAAACCGATAAAATTTAAATTTACAAATCAAACTACCGTCTAATAAATCTAGCATTATGCAATTGGAGCTTCCGGTTCACCGAATTCCCGGCCACAAGTCTCATGTATAAGTGAATTGGCTTCTGTCGCGACTATCCGCCATATTGGAATATGAAATCCCTACGCGGGAACGCGCTTGTGGTTGAGACGCTTGTCTTACTAGTGGATGTTGACTAAACTAATTTTATGCAGCTAAAAAGATTATTTTTTAAACGCGCTATATAACGTTGGGAAGGATATGTCAGATTTGAAAATAATCTATCTGAATGTCTAACACCATTTTCGGTAAAATTGGAATAGATATTAGTATTCTTGAAATAATCTAATAAATCTACTTATTTTGTACAACTCAAGATTGTAAAAAGCTCTAATCTTTGAAACTTTATAATATATCAGATTTTGAATAATCTTGAATTTGTAAGATAATTTTTGAAAAAAGTTATAGGTTTTGTTACTTACGAGACACGAATATAATATGTGTACAAAAATAAGCACAGACATAACAATTCAATACCATATTTTTTATTTTGTTCTTATTTTGGTTTGACATTTTATTACCGGTAAAATTTAGACCACAAGACTCACTCGTTATAGAAAACGAGTGTTAGACTAAAACCACCGCTGTATTTTTAAGTCAGTTTAGTTAAGTAAAGTTCCTACATCGCTTTCTTACTCCTGGTCAAACTCGACCTTCTTTACCCGAGTTTCCCCAAAAAGAGTTGCCAGTATCCTACCCTCTTGATAAATTATGTTGTTTTCGCCAAGCGTTGTTTGTTTGCCAGTCGCGGCGTGATATCTATCGAATGTTAGTAGATACCCACTATTATCAAATGGCTGGTTAACAACATTCGTGGCGCCATCTTTGTTTGTGCTTCGCATAACTGGATCAAGTTTATAAAAATATTCCTCCCTTTTTAGGGTTGCATACAAAGGAATTTTATGCCAATCCTATGCCGTTTATTCTTCTATTCTACTTTTTACAAAATATCTTTTGGACTGTAATGGGTATCAGGGTAAAATGTACCCAGAAGATGTATTATTATGACAGATTCTTGTAATAAACAAGAAGTAAAAACAATAAGCAAACAATCGGAAATGACCAAATGAAATTTATTACAAATGGTTTGTTATAATTATTATATTTTTTACAATAACTATGAGATTAACATTTGCATAAAATATTGTAAGGAATGAAGCAATAATTACAATAACATCGTTAAACATATCAAGTTTCTACAAAAATGTGTAAGGTTTTGCAATTCAAATGAAGCTCCACTGAACTACTATTCCATTTGATTTTCTAAAAAGGTCTGTCTTTTCCCTGAACGTTAAACTTCTAAACGACCCCTCTTAGGTTGGAAACGAGAAACTCAGCAGAATACGATTAAATAGAAATACGATTACTCAGCTCGCGTTGTCATGAGTGCTGTGACAAAGAAACCGATCTATTATTAAACATCGGTCTTTAATTAAAGACAGCTTGACATTTCAAAGAAAGAGGACATGAGTTTAATTATAATTGAACACAAATATCATTGGGGCATCGGTGGGGGGAGGGAGACAGGTAGGATTAAGCGGCGGAGTGACAAGGATAGATGTAGGGATTGCCCTCGTTTAGAAGCTATCAAAGCATTGTTTGTCGGCGGAGAAACACGCGTAATGGGAGCAGTGGGCTCAGTCGTAATGTCAGGTCTCGGAGAGATTGGACAGAACTGGCAGACTGGAGGCCGCCGGCCAATGGAATCACAAATCATATTGTGTCGGTTGCCTGTCACAAACAACTCAACAAGTTTGATTGCAAAAATATGAAAAGAAACATTGGAAGCAATAATTTAGAATAAACTTTTTCGCGTAATACGTTTAGAGGTGGAGTGATAATGGAAGCATTGAATATGATTTTGGAAAAGAAATGGACACGAACATTTGAATAGATTAAATAAATAAGAGCTTCATATATATGGAGAATATGTAAATAGACATAACAATAGAAGGCCATGTTTAAACAAAAACCATGAAACACAATTACATAAACACAAAGACTTAATTCATAATTTATACATTTTAATTCTTACTTAATTCTGAAATATCATTCGAATTATGGCAGTAAATTGCAAGTGAGAGAAAAATCCGAAAGACGGCCGCAATCACGGCTCATTGCATTTGACAGTCACATAGAGGTTAATTATTTTCTTGAATGATCTTCCCCTTATACTCCAAGTTCTAGAATTTTCCGCGGATAATTCAATAAAAATTTCACTCGCCTTCGGGAGAATAAGATTGCGGACGCAATTTAAATCTGAATCGCGCTAATTCATAGCGAATGTTTCTTTTTTATTCCTCTGAAACTCGATTGAAAAGACATTTTAGATTTATGTCGTAGAGATAAGTTACTTTGTTGATGGATAAAACGGGTTTGGTGCGCAACTATCAAAATCCAATTAATTTAGCGGAGTAAGGAAAGTCTTCAAAAAATAATTAAGGATACAGGAGTGAATTTTCTGACATTAAAGCCATAACCTAGTCGATTTGCAGCAGGGAGGTACAACAAAATGACTAATTTGGACAGAATCTCTGGGTCAGTGTGATTATGTATTTATCTTTGTATTTAGTGTTGTAGACGTGGCATCCCCGATACAAATTATTCTAGTAAAGAAAACATTTTTAGTTTCTAATAATAATAAATATGGCTATGATATTTAGGATACTATATTATTAATATCCGAACCTTCATCCGAACACAAATTTATATTGACAGGGTCTCATAAATCTGTAACGTCCCTAACATTTCTGGAGCCCACATTCACCGATTAAGCAAAATGGGGCAGAGAAATGTCAAGTCCTCGCTCAAATTCGTGATTAAATCCTTTAGAGGCAAAAATAAAAGCGTAAAAGAAAGCGAGGGGCACACATCCGTCATAACCTGCCCTGAGACGACTTCAAAACTTGCCAAAGAATATATTAAAACTTTATCAAAGCAGAAAGTTCCATTTCCTTTCCGAGTGCCGTGGGATCCGCGGAACTTGTCCTCTGGAGGGACCAACTCTGAACAGACGGATATTTCTTTTGAATTTGGCAAATTAAACCTAAACTTACATTCAGGGTCAATCAATATTTAATGTTACATGAAAGAAACTAATTTCATTGTAACTTTGTCTCAAGTTTTGATATACCTATTGTGTCTTGTGTCATCATTGTATCTTTGTTTTGATAACGTTTGATTAAGTTACAGATCAATTTATTGGTAACCGATCTAAATAAGAGTTCTATTCTATTTTGAGGGCGTAGAAAATTTTCCTAGAGTGTAGAGACACCTTTTTCTGTAGATTTACTATATGAATATTAAGTTAATATAAAGATCAAAATTGTTTTACAATAGTTGTCTATGCTCATTGCTACCCCAGCACTGCAGCGCAGACGCCGCGCCCCGCCAGTCCACCACTCGCCCGATACACCCCACCTCGAACGCGTATTGCATGTTATAAACATACCATACCACCTTTAATGCAGCTTATATTGTATCACCCCACTAATGATCATTATCAAAACTATATCATTTCTATTGAAATCAGTTGACCAAGAGACTTCTATAAATTCAGACCCAGCCGGTTGCTCAGAAGTTATTTTTAAGGTGTACTACCATTTAGGGCACAAATGCCATTTGGGGCAAAATAAACGTTAACGACTTCACAAGTTATAATGCCTAAGACTAAACAACTCCACAAAGGAAGGCAGAATGCATACGCGAGCTGACGAGAACCGAACTTCTCGCAGGCGGCACCATAACAAACTGCGTAACTTTGGATTGTTCTAACGTGAATCCACCGAGACACTCGACAAACGAGCAAACAAGCGCCTCATATAGGTTAACAGCACAAGACGTTAATCACACACTCGGTTGACTCTCAAAAGAGGCAAAAGGAACCGACAAAACTCGACTGCCTTGGCAAACGTTTAATTAGAGTAAATAATTATTCCCTCGGAAACCTTGCATTAATTCAGAGATGGTCGCCATTAATTCGCGCCACTTGTTACGAATATCGATTGTTACGGCTTTTGATTTTATTAATGAAATTTTTGTTGCAATAAGCTCAGTTGAAATTTTATCAACAAAAATTAATTAGTTGAGTTTTCAACAGTGATAGAGAGATAGTGATAACAAAACGCTATTTAAAAATGTTCTTTTGATGTTAGTAGTGTTTTGTATATTATTGCATATTATGGAGTAATGACTCATGTTAATCTTGTCAAAATAAAATAATACATTCAATATTTTTATAATTCAACAAAACAATGTTTATGTCAGTACGCCCCACGGCATGGTCGGAGTTTCAAACAAAAAAAATGACATCACAACTCACGACGATCTTCTTTAATGCAGAAATTAAGAGACATGCGTAAAGAAGACTTAAATGTAACCATGCAATCCAATTTCAATTGCTTTCCTAAAAATAAGAAACTTACTTTGTACATCACCAGTAATGTTAAATTACATTGAGTAAAACTCCACAAAAGACTCATCAGCCGTAGAATCTTCTGATTATAACAAAATAAACAGTAACATCAAGATCAAAGTGACGTCTTTTGTTTCATTTCGCTCATTTCCTTTTCAAAGTTCGCTCGAGCCTCGGATAAAATATGAGGAGCAGTACCCTTAGTATGAGGTTTTACGTTTTTACAAAAATGACTGTTTTGATATTTCTTTTCGTATTTGCCCATACATGTCTAATCAGCGCCCGTAGCAGATTGAATCAGAATGACCTGTATGGGAAATACGTAAACAAAAACAAAAAAGTCATTTTTGCCAAAACGTAAAAACTCATTCTAAGGGTACAGGATAAAGAACATTATGTATACGAGTCAGAATCATTCGGTATTCTACTTAATTCGATTCGCTATAATAAGATAAACCTCCGTGGCTTTATATTCTTTTTTTACACCTAGGTCCAACATTATTAATAATATTTATATTAGTTAGAAGTAAATTGATCACCTGGAGAAGACAAGGAAATTTTTCATTTAGATAATTCAACCGTATTTCCATTATGAACAGAAACTTATGTCACGGATGGATTTTTACAGTCTTTTCGATGGTTCAAATTACCTTAATGTGGTAAATCAATGTAGAAAACAAAATAAGACTATCCTGCGTAGAAGAACTCTTTTGAAAATGATTGTTATAACTAGTACTCATACTTCACATACAGTTATTTTAGAAGTCGTAGGCAGAAACTTTGAAGCATAAAATGTGTTAACGTTAGTAGACAGATTTTCATAAAGAAATAAATAATATACCAGAAATTTCCAAAAAATAATTTCTCTGTTCCAAAAAACTTTTTTGAGAGTGAAACCATTAAGTCACCAATGGAGAATTTTATGGTAATGTGTCTTAATGGTGAATTTTTAACTTTAACACTTTATAATTTAGGACCCTTGAAAATTAAGGTTTTGAAACAATGAAGTTTTTTATAAATTACAATGAATTTGTAAAAGCTATACCAAATACAAGAAATTTGAAGAAATAGTAAATATACCGAAACTTATAAAATTGAACCTGAGACCCTCTATACAACAAATGACAAATGTGATTCAAATGGATCGTCATATTTATAGTCATAATGTAAGTTAAAAATAATCTACATCACTACATGAAAGTATATCAAAAAACAACATCACGCGTAAACAGAAACAATTTTCGTTCAACATCACGTAAACCTTCGATCCTATCAAAACATTAGCAAAAAGAAAACGAATGAGCCTGTTAAAACCGATGACGTCACCTGGATGAATTAAGTGTTGTGTCTCTGTCACTCCCGTGTCCCTCTCGCTCTGACACCAGGGAGGCAGTTGACCTATTTTCGGCGGGTGTGCAATAATTCTACGAAGGGTGGACCACGCAGCTTTAGTTTCTGATCTGTGAAGTTGAATGTAACTGCCATATTTAGGTCAGAAATCAAAGCGTTTCGTTTTTAGATTTTCGTTCGGAGTAATATTGAAACTTTTATTTGTAGGATGCAACTACTAGTGATTTATTAAATACTAGCTGACCCGGCAAACTTTGTACCGCCTCAGAATCTATTTATCAAATATATTTCATATAAAATATAGCCTATGTTACTCGTAGATAATGTAGCTTTCGAATGGTGAAAGATTTTTTAAAAGGTCCAGTAGTTTTTAAGCCTATTCATTACAACCAAACAAACAAAGTTTTCCTCTTTATAATATTAGTGTAGAAAAAGTACCTAAATTAAACCGAACGTCCAAATTAAAAATTTCACGTTATTTATTTTATGATACTCTTATTTTAGACTGCTGGCGTAGACTTTATTAGTTTTGCTATCCGCATCGCGTCGACGTGAATATCGTCATAAAAATCCTATATCATTAACGCAAGTGACATGAAAATTTAATAAGTTGATACTTGACTTCGACAAAACTGTGCTGGCTTGCTTTGAACCTGAATCTTTAGGGTCGGAGGTCGATATTTATACCATGTAATTAATTACCGACAAAGATCCTTTAATAAATATGATCTAAATAAAATCTAACTCTTTTTACACTTTTAGCTCGAGACTAGGGTTTTCCAGTAGCATTGTTGTCATAGACACACACAAAGGTTGCCAGATTTTGATCCTTATAAGCAACACTATCAGATAGTGGAATAATATAGAGGGTGTATTTTTTTTCAAAATTAACTCGTTCGGTTCCCGGCTAGGGAAAAAGTTATTTTAAAAAAGTAATGATGCAGTTTTAGTTTTTATCAAAATCGGCCTCGTAACTCCTTTCGCTAATCCTTATAGTTCCGGATTTGGCCCTGAAGGCCCGTTTGAAAAATTCACCCTGTATAAACACCCGCATTGTCCCACATCCAGAGCAGATAAATTCATAATTTAGATATATTATTGGCCGGGAACGAACCCGGAACCCACGGCGCGTTTGACTGCCATAATTACCGCCCCACGAAACAAGTCGTTTTAGGTATAGTTTTTAAAGTTTGATTTTTCTAAGTCTTTGCAACCCTCAGGAGATCGGGGTTCAAATGGTACTGGTATAACACTAAAAGGACATCTTGTTGCCCGTATTAATATTAAATAAAAATATTAAAAACAAACGCTGAAACTAGAACTGATGAAGTGCTCAAATTTGTAACGTGCGTCTAGATAAAAAATCTCAATATATGAATTAAAAAAAAACAGCTTACTTAAATAAGCACTCGCAAACTACGAATCTATCGCCAAATCACTTGTTTAGCTACTTACAAACATAATACAGATTTCCTAAGGATTACACATTATTATCTCAAATAGAAAAGTTGGCTTAGGACCAGTGTCGAACTAGACAGAAAATAAACCTAATTATCTAGTTTTTACGAGTATTTTTGTTCTTACTACCACTACAATTATTGAGTCATGTTCTTGGCTTCAATTTCACTCACGTGTAGGTCTTAATTGCAAGACATTTTTAAAAGAAGACAAATTCCAAAATGTATAGAAAGCGTCAAAAAATACTTATTTACAAATGTAGAATGATGAAAATCTCTCGAGGAAAAATGTTTCTATTAATGTTTTTTTATCATGAAAATCGTTATTTCATTCTTCTCAAACTCCTTTTATCTATTTTAGGTAACTGGAGTAAGGAAAGGGGATAAACTTCACACGACGCAAGGCACTGTTGTGCAATACATCTTAGTTTAATACTACATAATTAGAGGGCTAAATAGAAACGCCTCATTATGTGCGTACTTCTTTACGCACTTTAATCTTAAAGGTACGAGAGTACAACCTCATGGCGCGTCTTTCTTCCATTATCGCGCGCGAGCGAATTCGAAAATACCCCCTTACGCTGTTTGCCCACCAACCACCGATACCGATAATTAATGACGGCGCCGAAGTAGCGTACATATATTTACTATAACAGCTTGTCCATCGCACGCCCGTCACCCGAGCACCGTCATCCCGGCCGCCGATATTCCGAGTAGATCGGCGTCACCGCTAGATCGGCACCGAGTTTTTGGCGGGCCGATGTGCCGGCAATGTAAAACACATTGGAACTTGTTCATACACTGCCGTCACACGAGTGACAACTGGAACAAAATAAACCGCCGATATCGGTCGCAGTGGACAAACTATCGCCGTCACGTCATAATTAAAATCGGCCCGAAATAATCTCGTTCTCGGTATCGGCTCGGTGACGGTGCAGTGGACAAACAGCCTTACTCGAAAGGCCCGTGACCAGTAACAGCAGTAATTTATCAATGACAACGATTACTTTATAAAATAGAAATAAAAATGATTCGCGATGGCTAGTATCCAAAAGCATGCAACGCCTTGACAGTAGGCAGGCAGAGTAAACAAAGCGGTATTTTGGGAAACCATTCCATACACGCATCAAATATTTCTTTCCCGAGACATCAAGGCCACATGCGATTATTATATGTATTCCAGCGCATTTGCCAATTCGTGCTAAAGATTGCATAATTCGGAAAACATTATATGTGATGATAAACATTATTTGTGATGGGTAAAATGTTAAACTCACGCCAGAATCACGTGTCCTGATCGAAAATTCGTAAGTAAACAAACAGCAAAAGTCAAGATGTGATGAAATCAACTAATATCGAATGCGATATCAGTTGATTTTTTTTGAATTCTGCCTAAGGATGTTAAACGTCATTATGCTGGTTGAAGGACGTGATAAAATAGAGACACGTACACAAGGTGTTCCGACTTAGTCTTCAGATCATCTTTAATAGTCACTCACCTGTGACCCTCATCAGGTTGAAGTCCAATTTATAATTGAGTAAAGGTATCCATGGGCAGCAATTACTCCTTATCATCAGATGAATACCACAAATAAAAAGTAATGCAGTTCAATTTGAATGATCAGTGCTTTACAGAAAAACATCATTGCTTTACTTCAGAAGTTCTCATAAATAATATGTAGATAAATAGATACATATTTCTTTGGCTCTAATTATTTATGTCATTATTTTGTTTCAAGTGCACCTAAAAAAACGAATCCTGATGAAAATGTATGTGTATTTTCAGCAATAGTTTACTTACTTTCAAATTGATATTACATGCTTTAACCACTTATTGTAATGACAATAAGTGATTTCTACTTAAATGTTAGTATAACAGTGGACAAATTTAATGGTATTATACATTTTAAATTTATTTATACTTTTCTGAACAGTTAATTTCCCTTGGTGTCAGGCTTGGACCGATCGGCTTCGGTCCGTCTACTTTACAAAATATCCGAGTCAAATGAATTACCTTCAGTATTTTTACAGCTCATTACTTGCGATACAAGTAATCCGTAAGGCCAATTTCAAACTCGAAATGCTCTTCAGAGAAAAGTAATATTTTAATTATATTATGTCAATTACGAAATTATAATTTGTAAAATAAAAAACCTATACTACCTATAGTCAAAAATACAACTGCAATGTGATTTCTTCCCCTAATTATTTTTAGCTAAATATTTTGTTCGATTAATTATTAATATAGGAATACGGCTAAGACGAGGTATTAAACAAAATATGTCATTTGCATTTTCAATAAAAATAAATATAGTAATTTATTTTTTTAAAGACTAGATAACATAATTTTTAGCAATACGCAATTCGTACATACTCGTATATTACAAAGTTAGTATGCATAAATTCAGATGATAATAAAGGTACAGTAACTGTAATAATTGATTAATTGTAATTCATATTTCATTCACAACCCCCGAAACCCTCCAAAGTTCGTTCCTAATCTGAACCGAAGCACGTGACCGGAAGCGAAATCAGGCACAATGGCGACAGAACCACATCCGGTATTTTATGCCACAGAGTTCAAAAAATATTTTGTATATAGAGGGTACAATTGCTTATCCTACCTATCATGTGCATGAACTTTTTCTACGGAATTTTATATTTTTTATACTTTAACGCTCATTATTAATAACCAATCTGTCCGAATAACTAACAACGGGCTCAAATCCGAACAAATGTGAACGTGAACAAACAATAACAGATCTCCGAAACTTTACACTTGTCATGAAAATAATGCATATTTCATTATTTATATTTTTTATAACATAAGGGTAGTATAGTTTAGGAGTAGTATAAGTAGACGAGCATGCAGTCCACCTGATGGTAAGTGACTGATGCCATCTATGGGCATCTGTCACCCCAGATAGATAAGATTCCTACCTGCGGTCAGCCACAGATGCTTCGCTTCACCTGAGGACTAAGCTTCTCTTAAAAGTATTTCTCCCTTACCATATCCTTCAAACCAGAACACAGCAGCACGAAACACTACATTTATAAGGCAGAAATAGGTTTGTCAGTTTACCGCCGGTGTCGAACCACAGACAGTTCACCTTTGGAAACCTGGTCTTTGGTCTCATAACGAAAAACAGTATCATCTTACTATCAGGACTGCTGATTTGATATGACCATTCAGCCACTTACCTACTATCACCATATATTTGCTATCTCTAAAAAAACAGATTTGCAATCCGCACAGCGCTAACACCAGCTGCTTGCACCAACTAATAAATCTCTCCGCGGAATAATGGTGTATATTTTTTACTAAACCCACTGTGTACGTGTTGCGGTGGGGCTAATGCGTTGTATTATCCTCGTTTATAAATCATTCACGTCGATTCCACGCTTTATTCGCTTACCGATTTTACGTAAGCCTAATGGGTACTAACGATCGATTTTTACAATGGAAAATATGGGCCGTGAGCAAACCCATTCTTTGTGATAAGCCCGTCGCAATATTGCAGTTTTGGTCGTCAATAGCTTTATAGGTTGCAAGGTTGCTATATTTTTTGTTTGAAGGTTCCCTTCGGTTTTATGTTTTGACCAGTAAAGTAATCTTTAGAAAAGTAGCTACATTCACCTGATGGTCAGTGGCTACTGCCGCCTATAGGCATCTGTAAGCCCAGATAGATTTGGTTCCTTAGGTTGGCCATAGATGCGTCGCATTCACGTTGATTCAACGCTTTATTCGTTCACAGATTTTACGTAAGCCTAATGGGTACTAACGATCGATATTTACAATGGAAAATATGGGCCGTGAGCAATCCCATTCTTTGTTATAAGCCCGTCGCAATATTGCAGTTTTGGTCGTTAATAGCTTTATAGGTTGCAAGGTTGCTATACTCTTTGTTTGAAGGTTCCCTTCGGTTTTATGTTTTGACTAGGAAAGTAATCTTTAGAAAAGTAGCTACTTTCACCTGATGGTCAGTGGCTACTGCCACCTATAGGCATCTGTAAACCCAGATAGAATTGGTTCTTACTTAGGTTGGCCATAGATGCGTCACATTCACGTTGATTCAATACTTTATTCGTCCACAGATTTTACGTAAGCCTAATGGGTACTAACGATCGATTTTTACAATAGACAATATGGGCCGTGAGCAAACTCATTCTTTGTGATAAGCCCGTCGCAATATTGCAGTTTTCATCGTTAACAGCTTTATAGGTTGTAAGGTGGAAGGATAGGTTGCTATACTCTTTGTTTGAAGGTTCCTTTTAGTTTTATGTTTTGACCAGGAAAGTAATCTTTAGAAAAGTAGCTACTTTCACCTGATGGTCAGTGGCTACTGCCGCCTATAGGCATCTGTAAACCCAGATAGAATTGGTTCCTTAGGTTGGCCATAGATGCGACGCATTCACGTTGATTCAACAATTTATTCGTTCACAGATTTTACGTAAGCCTAATGGGTACTAACGATCGATTTTTACAATGGACAATATGGGCCGTGAGCAAACCCATTCTTTGTGATAAGCCCGTCGCAATATTGCAGTTTTTGTTAATAGCTTTATAGGTTGCAAGCTTTCCTTTGATTTGATTTGGCTTGTAAAGTAATCTTTAGAAAAGTTATAACTTTCCTATGACTACATTCCACAAATATAATAGTTGGCCAAATGCAAATCGAATTCATACACACAGGGTTTCGTACCATCTTTCGTACCACCATATTTTCATCATTTTTATGTTTAGTATTTTTTTATCATAGGAGCTATAGAAGTATTAGTGAAAAAAAATATAGTGTCTACGAGTTACATTCAATAGGCAAAGCCCTATAATACACAGAGAGCGGAACCGCCTTAGGCCCTAATAACACTCACACATAATAACCTAAAACATTAATAAACAACACAGATAATAAACAAAATAAATATCTCATCTCTTTAGTCAAAATATGGCATAGCAATAGTAGCGCCCCTAGCGGCAAGAATTAGCATCTATCGTTCTCATTGAACATCATAAACTATTCTAAATCTATGGTTCAGATCCAGACGTTAAACAAACAAACTCTGTACGGCCAAAGTACTCGACGAATTGTTATTAAATTTTGACAGAATTTCAATACACAATAAGAGTTGTTCTTCGTTTAGGCCATAGACTTAGAATATTTTCGCTACGCTAAAGACCAACAAAGCATGAGACAGACATATGTCAACTCATATAGACAATCTACTAGAGAGAAAGAGATGCCAACAAAAGTGACAGTGTGTCAATTTCTCTTCGAATAAGCGGCCTTAAGCTCCCCCGTCTACGAGACGTTTTAATGTTTTAGTGAAAATCAAACTACTATTAATGTATTTCTGATTTTTTGTTACAATGGTGTCTTGCGGTATTGTTAAGTGTATTGTTACAAGGAAAAATGATCCACAAAAGTATACGTTTCACAGGTAAATACGATTTTTCTATCCCAGGGTTTTAAGCAATATTTCGTCAAATTTCATATTAGTTGGTTTTATACATAGTTTATACAATTTCATATTAATTTATCTTGCTATAAATACATATATTTCATAGCTAGATGTAAAGTTACCAAAATATATACGAGAACTAAATTATTAATCCACGCTAGGGCTTGACAATATGGTGACGTCATATTGTATCGATAATGTGTCGATAATATATTGTAAAAATAAATATCATTTCATGCATCCCAAAAATGGTATAAAGGCGATAGTGTTTGTTTCCTGTATAAACAGAACATAAACGGATTTTACATATTCTGAATTTTTATGTCAAATACCTACCCTGTTATTATAACTCGAATATTTTTTGTATCACCTATATCTTTTCAAGGATACCGAGTCGATCAAGCGAGGTTCGTGACAAATGGATAGAAATAATAAATCGGCCAGACTGGACTCCAAATAAATCGGCAGTTATATGTAGCAAACATTTCGAAGAAGACATTTCTATGAGTTATGTATCGTTTAATTTAATTTTTTATATTTCGTAATACTTGTTTTATGTTTTATAATATTAATAAATAATCATCTATAAAAATATAGTATTTCATTATTTTTTGTAATAATTTGAACACAAAAGCTACTTTGCCAACTTAATACTGGATGTTAATCGATAAAAAATATGAAGGTAACAACACTATTACGCACACATACACATATCAGTTTTGGTAACGCGTTTAATCTGACATTGTGTATCTTTGACATCCTATATCTATGGTTTAGGCAAACAGCCTATCACAGATGTCAAATATGCGCAGACAATGATGATTCTTTAAGTAAGACTTGTTTATTGGAAGTAGCTTTTAAATCTATTTAGGCCAAAATGTTTATTTCTTATATTTGATATGTGAATGATCAGCTTTCAATATAAAACACTACTTACTGAAACACTTCACGATATTAAAACACAAAAAAACCTTTTTTGGCTGTTAGCAGATAACTGAGCGATCCGATTAAGATCTGATTTTCCCGCAAGGATAGGAATATTTAAAGGGAATAAAATGTACTATGATTTACTCCTAAAATATGTACTAGGATCTCTACTATATGCTGTGTCTTACTCCCAAATAACCAGGGTAAAATAAAAATAAAATAAATTAAAATAAATTAAATAACATTAAAAAACAAATAGGTGTAAGGGTTCATTCACATCTACGGACATCGAGCGTATAAGACTGGTACCGTGGCAGAAGAATCACATCCTATAAAGTGTGTATTGAAGTATATAAATCTACCCTGATAGAGCCGATTATCGTCCCACTGCTAGTCACGGGTCTCCTCTCAGAATGAGAAGGACTAGGCCATAGTTCACCGCGCTAACCAAGTGCGTATTGGTAGACTTACACATACTTTTGAAAAAAATCTAAAGGTTTCTCAGTCACCGCTAATGCAAGTGATAATTAATATGTAATACGCACATAACTTTTAAAAATCAGAGGGATTTGAACGACAGCCTGGTATTTGATCCTCGGACCCCTCGAGCGAGAGGCCGAGTTTCTTAACCACTAGGCTGTACATTTTGTATAGAAATTTTTCAGTCACGGGGTCTTTGGCTCTTATTGTAGAGATTGAAAGAGTCAGGCATGGCCCGCGATGGAGAAAATCAAATTATTTAATACTAGCTGACCCAGCAAACGTTGTGTTGCAATATAAATAAAAAAATGTTAAAGGTGAACAACCCTAATCACTTAGGGTGAAAAATAGATAGTGGCCGATTCTCAGACCTACTGAATATGCATATGCATTTGGTGAAAATCGGTAAAATCGTTTCGGGGGAGTACGGTAACTAACATTGTGACACGAGAATTTTATATATAAGATTTGACAACAGCTCATGTACGTAGAAAACAAATAGCACGGAATACAATTGGCGTCATTTCGTCGAATCTTAGTAGTAGCATATGCGTTAAACTTCAAAGTGAATCACTGTGCTATATTGGCTTAATTCACTTTTAGCTAGCCAAATCAAGGAATGGAGTGCATCCGACTAAAATTAGACCAGTTTAAATTCCCCTGTACGTGCGTAAACGGCGTCGAGATATTGTAGTGCAGTCATTAATGTACAATCTGAGAACACTCCGAATTAGTATCGTGCCAAGAAACTGAAAAATTATAGCTTGATGATTGATAATTTTATAACATAACTAGTGGTGCCCGCGGCTTCGCCCGCATTTTAAAGCAATAATATGACATAGATAAAACGGAAAATTTGCACCTGCATTGGAATGACAGTGGTGCCATCTGTCGAAAATTGGTCTTACCAACTACCAAACCCTCGTGGGTTCTTGGACAAAAACTTTGCTGAAGATCATCACTTGATCAAATGCATAGTTTCCGATTCTATAACTACTTACGAATTAAAAATTAATTAAAAAAACGTTTCCCACGGACTAAATTGTGAATCTAAACCATTCTCAAGTCCCCTTGAACACACACAACAAATTTCACCAAAATCAGTCCAGTCGTTTAGGAGGAGTTCAGTGACATACACACGCACATAAGAAATATATATATAAAGATTGATACTACATGATTGATATTGGCACTGGCTTAGTAGATTAAGAACTACAACTCTAATCTTATGAATTGATGTATCGTATGTTTGATAAGAACCATTCTGGGTCGACCAGGGAGGTCCCACTACCACCTATTTGTTCCGTTCCTGCTTTTCAATGGTGGGGTGTGTGCCAGCTGACTTAGATTGAATGGCAAAGCTTGTGATTGGTTTTAGGTAGAAACAATATGCTGTATGGAGTTGCCTACAGATGTTCATTTACGGCAAATGTAAATGGGTATTGGATATAATATTGTTATCAGAAAGAATCCATTTACCTCTAAAGAAGGCATCATTACTTTGGATTTAAACCCCCAAAAAATGGTCTATATAAAGATATATTGTTTTACATTACGTTGCCGTCTGTTGATTGCGCAACGGACTTCATTGTAACAGCAATAGTAACGAACGTCCCCCGCAACATTAATCATAAAACCGTCCGCCCCTTTATTAAATTTCCCATCACCACAAAGTGAGGTTGACAAAACAATATTTAAAACGTTTGTCATGTTTATTCTAAAGTCACAGACAACAGAATTCGGTCTATAAGGCACATGTTACGTTGCGTTACGTTTGTGTTCGTTGCGCAACGGGCATTCATCACAGCGGCGGATGAAACGAACGTCTCCGAAGAACAACATAAATCACCCCCACCTCTCCCCCCTCTGATTCATCGGCCATCGCCGCAATCTGGCGCTAACGAAACGCTTAATATAAACAATATTTAAATCTGTATCATGTCCCTTAATTAATTAGTTGTCATAATGTTCACGACGACTTTTTAAACGTTAATTTTCGCCGAATTTTGTATATTGCATCCGCGCATTTTTTATATTAATATCATTTAACATTAATAAATGTGTTTGCATTAATAAAATGGAAAAACAAAATAATACTGCGATTCTATAAAAGTAGCATATTTATACCTATTTTTATCATACTTTATCATCGTTATATTCGTCGTATTATTGCCCTTTATTTATTATTGAATAATATTCAATCTATCCTATGTTTTGCTTGCTAAAGATTGATATTCTACATTTTCTGCCTACTAGAAATGCTCCAAAAGAAAAAATTGAATATTTCATAGGCTAAATCGGATAGATATATTATTACGGGTGTAAGTGAGACATTAGTTAATACTATACTAATTATGTAAATATTTTGTGACCTAAAAGATTTTCTTTCCAAGACCGTGGCATGTAAATAGAACAAAACATATCGACAATCAAGCACGCCTCGCTTTGTGTACTAGAGTTTTCCGGAAATCGTAATGAGGGTCCTAACCCTAGTCTGTAGAAGATTTAGTGAGGTACAGCGGAAGGGATCAGCCGATGGTATAGCTATGTACATCCTGAGCCGGTCATCTCATTACCGCAGCGGATTCACAGTTCCGATTGGAGTGTTCGCGTTGCTTACATTTGAATTCGATTTCAATATCTATTACGATCGTATCATGATCTCTTTAATGTTAAGATTATCTAGGAATTTTAATATACATATTTTTTGCGAACCAACATATTCGAAGATTAGTGTCTCAGAAATGACCTTTTAAGATATTCTTCATATCTTGAAATGTCCAATATCGCCTGACAAACTAAATATAAATGTCTGTGAAAATATAAACTTTAAAAAAAGTAACACTCACCTTTTGTTTTGTAAAAATCATGAACATAGTTAACCTCCTTGAATGTTTTATATACCGTTAGGGAAATAACATACGAACGACTATGAACTAATTAATACGCAAACGACAGTAAATTTCGACCACCAATAGCGACAATCATCGATGGTCATCGCTATGAACAGTCGCACGTGTATTAGCTCCCTTATATGTAATAAAATAAGAAATTTCGTCATAACCGTCCATATTGTACTCATCTTCAAATAATTACTAGTAGGTAACAAACAAACTTGTACAAAACTAAGCGAATCGATTTACTTTGTTCATGTTTCTCAACTTATCTCGGTCATAATATAACCCGATAAATTCATCAAAACTTAATCCATTAACTCGCCTAAACTCACAATGAAGTTTCGTTTCAAATATTTGCAGTCTTTATTGCATCGTTTCCAAACGGCTTCAGTATAAATCATTTGTGTTTTAGGCTGTTTGCGGACGAGGCATTTGAAAAGTTAATTTTATGACGCTTATTTTTTTTAATTAAACTACATTTTTTACTTCGTTTTCAATGAAGTTTATTATACATAATTATTAAGGTTGGCAATAGGAGGTATAGTTTGTACAGAAAACGCAGTTATAAACGCTAATTGAATACCTATATTTTTTAAATTGAAACTGCAGTCTTCTGATATTATCTACGTCACTCATGAGAAATTAAAATAAAATACATAAAATTGTTGATTTATGTATACTACATACATATACATACGTCAACCTTTGTTTAATATCATTAAAACGTACTTAATGACTTTTTGTTGCTTTTGTGATTATATTACATTCATTCAAAGCTCATCAGCGTACGTTTTTAGCTTACAAGAAATGTTAAGGAAGGAAAACTTAAAGAATCTAGGAAACGCGGAAAAACCGTCTCGTCATTAAGATGCCTAAGTTTTCCATCGCACTTGATAGCTAAATCACTGGTGACATTAATCATTGGATTTGGATGAAATAGCCGCATTCTTTACTTTCTAATAAAATTGAGGCAGTTTTAATGTTTGGGGCATTTTTGTACAAAAATAAAAAAAGGCAGCGAAGGAATATTAAATAGGGTAATTTTATACAACAAGGAGTAAAATGATTTAATATACATCTTTAAGTTAAGGAGGCAATGTATTGAACATGCAATTCAAAAGAGAAATTGAATCTCTTAAAACAGATTTTTCTTTCAATACTTTTAGGGCAATGGCAATACTTAATGGCAAATTAATAAATCAATTTTAACGTTGTACGCTTATTTTAAACCGATTTAAAAAAGCAGGAGGTTCTCAATTTGACTGTATTTTTTTGTATTTGTTACCTAAGAACTTTTGACTGGGTGAACCGATTTTGATGATGCTTTTTTATATTTTTGTTAACGAGGGGGAAATCTTCGAAAGGTACCCGACGACGTGGGAATGACGCCGGTTTATGTGGGATTTTACCGTACTAAAGCCCCCCGGTGGCCGTCCTCAGTGCTTGGTGATGAATTCCGAGATCTCCGATGGAACTCAAGCGGAGTCCTCCGAGCGCGATGCCTAAATCGGGCTCTTCCCTGGGGGAGGAGTGTACGCTCCTCCTACACACCTGGTGTTTACAACAGTATGTCCACACACACCGTCGTCCTTCCCGGGGTTACTTGCTGGACCGTTCGAGCTCCCACTCTTGCCGCCCACAACCCCAGAAGCCCCCTTTTAGTCGCCTATTACGACTGGCAGCGGATACCAGGGCTACGGTATCCGCTACGGTATTTTAGTCCCGAGATCAATAAATTACCTACATTGATTGATATATTAACACCAATAATTATTTGTTATCGTATTACATAGTAATATGTACATTCATTTTTCAGATAAAGCAAAGATGCACGGCTAGGTATATACAAAACAAAAATAAACAAAGGCATGAAATGTATCTCAACGTAATTCATACAAATACGCAATTCCCAGAGACGAAGGCGCGAAAGCTTGAGCAATGGCCGTTTTACGGACGAAACAAGTGCTTGCTCATTTTAATATTTCCAACTTTACCAACCACGGCGTCATTAAGCGTCTTGTCGTACTACCGAGGTAGATGCGCTTAGCGATGTTCTCTGGGTTTTTGAAGTGAAAAACTTCTTTAGCGGCCTTGAGGGTAAAAAAAATTTAACTCGCGTGACTCGCGTAACTCGCTAAAAGGACACGTGGCCTGATCGAAAATTCGTAAGGCGGCAAAGCAAACTGCAAAAGTCAAGATGTCAGTGGTGTCAACATAGAAAAGATAAATCAATGGGTGTCAGTTTCATTTTTCATTTATTATATTGTTAGGAACGTCAACAGAAGATAGAAAATGTAATTTAAAAATGAGGGTATTTAGTAAAAAGGGGCGTATAAAAGGGCACTGTAGATCGCCTTCTGGGCAGTTATTTTCCGACTATTGTAAATAACGTTACTCTGCCACTTTTCTTGTCGAATCTATAATTTGTGTGCTTAATTGTTATTTTGTTAACTTTGTAAAGTTAAATTGTGAAGTAAAATGTTCTCGGTTTATAAACGTTTGTTTTTAATAAATTCCTGACAAGTTTTCCTAATAATATTATATTTTATTTTTCCTTGAGTGCAACCAGTTGTTTTTTATAATTTGTGGAACATATGAAAACATATCTATCTAATATGAACTCTTAACAACTTTACAGATTATTATGATTATTTGACTTTCTACTTTTCAAACTATATTATCTGTAATGGCTATACTTTTGTCACAAGTAACTATACTCAAATGTATGTGCCAGACTAAATTTCTAACTACAAAAAAATTATACGAGTAGTTCTTACAGTCTATTTTTCAACCTAAATTACTTAATATGGCTGTTCCCAAAATGTTTAGGACATTTAGAAATTTTCTTGAACAGCTAACTCAAGGGACTCTCTTCGATAGGTACTCGTTAATTGTTAAAGATAGGACAAGTCCCTTGGCGACGCCGAAAGGAAACGCAACGGGAGGAAATAGGGCAGTCGGGAGCTCCCTCAAAATCTCTCCACTCCATTGTTACATTTTTTGTATCCTCCCCATTTTCCCTTCTATATGTATTTATACGCTCGGACGTTATTTGAAATATGAAAAGATCACGGAGTTATTTGACATTGATTGGAGCGCGATTATAATTTTCAGGACGACGCAATTTTCGGCTTGAAATTAAATTTACAAATTTTATTCTCAGCAATTCGACAAATTTTAGTTACGCAAAAGACATTGTTAACCCTGAACCGGCGTGGATTTTGGAAAAATCAGTCTTTCCGTCTACGTAGCGGGATTTTCGTCCATAAATCAGTGACTTGTCAAACTGTGCCGAACTCGGCTGATATAAATTACTGGTGCTGGGCGCGGATACTGTAGCCTGCTTCGTTTTACATTCGAGGAAAAACTTCGGAAGTTGAGTTCCGATCGAATGACGAAGACCAGTCAGCGGGAATACGAATCACATTTCCAATATCATGCTACTGGGCTCGTCGTAAAACTTTTTCTTCTATTTGTCTGTTTATATTCGTGGTGTTTTTTACAGAACGTATCGCTTTAATCGAAGAGTCTTCGGTAATATTCAATGTAATGTTAGGAGGATTATTATGTTTTCTAGTAGGATATTAAGAAGGTATTAAAGCAAGCTTATGAGCATCAAAGTTTTTATTAGGTTTCTGTATTAAAAGAGATCTCTACTTGGGGGAGCTATATTTCAGTACGTATTTTAAAACAAGGGAACATGTCGTGTACTAATGTACTTAGAAGTACCTAATAGGTACTTGTAAGAATTTACTTACGAGACGATTATAATATGAACTACATAATTCGCAAATTAATGTTTGCTCGTTTAATGTGTAATTAATGTGTAGAAACCTAAACATACTTAACATGAAAACAATGTAAGTAATATCGTAGATATAACAAAATATGTGTATCATTGCTTAGCACATTAAATTGGCAAGGCAATCAGGAAAACGACTTACAATGTAACAAAAATGTGCGAAATAGAGAGAATGCTGTACCATTGTCTCCACGTTTTGACACTTAATAAATTAGAAGCTAAACGGACTTATTGTAATCATGATTTAATTTATGAAGATTCTGTTTTAGAAATGTAAAAGTAGTTGTTGCGCCAACATTGTAGTGAAATTAGTGAATGTATTTTTATTTTATTGGTTTTAAAGCAATAATGTCATATTATTCGCTATTATTTGTATCAATATTGCCTTTGCAACTACGCCTTTGTATTAATACCGTCTTACATGTTACAATATTTACGAGAGACTCTAAGATTACCCAACGATATAAGCTTTTTTAATTTATGTAGAAAAGTCAGTTTGAAATCACAAAGTTCCCGTACTTCGAAAATACATATTTTTCCGAAGCATTCCTACTTAGTTCTCAGCAATACCAGCGCATCTGTGACCGACCTCAGATAGGAATCTAATCTTATCTGATGATAACAGATATATATCGGCGAAATTAGCCACTTAACATGCATGCCTGCATGATTGTATGCTACTCCTATATTATAGGAAAAAAAACATAGGTTACAGATTTCCATGGCCGGCAGTAGCTACTTACCACATACATCGCATGCTCGTTTGCTTCTTTAGTAGTATAAAAAAACGATAATGACCTCGACACGTGTAGGAAAGTGTTATTCATATAGGTATTTAGGTATTTTGTAAAACTGCCAGATGCAATGGTCGTTTAAAAGAAAAACAAAAACACAGAAATGAACATTTTGTTAGATAATTACATTTATTTTTGTTCGCCGCCCACTCAGCTCTAATGAAATGCACTTTCAGGAATTTTCGAAAATGTACAATATGAACTTCATTGTCACACAGAAGATGGTAGAACCCAAAAGCGTTCAAAAGCGTGTGAAATCTACTAATTCGTATTTAGCTAGCGCGGAGAATTATTGAAAATCCATTGATGGGCTCTACTCGTAGTCTCTTCGCAATCGCCCAAGGCTTAAAGCTTGTTCTACTACGGTGGTCTAATGCGAATAGATGGACCAATGTTTTTTTTTTATAATATAGGAATAGCAGACGAGCATGCAGTCCACCTGATGGTAAGTGACTACTGCCGCCCTTGAACATCTGTAATCAATCCCAGATAGGATTAGATATTCCTACCTGAGGTCAGCCACAGATGCGCCGCTACCCCTGAGGACTAAGCTGCAACGCCTCGGAAAAGTATGTCTCCCTTCCCACACCCTTCAAAACGGAACACAGCAGCGCCTAACACTGCTGTTATTAGGCAGAAATAGGTGTGGTGGTGGTGCCTCCGGAGTCGAACCACAAAGGGTTCTACCACCTTCAAACATGTATGAAATTTGACTTTTTATGACGCAGTGCGGTATGAATAAAGTTCCTCATTCCCACTTTCAACGCACAGCGGAACGTTTGTAATACCTAACTAGATTTGGTGCTCGTAAAACTATTTTATAGCCGACAGTGAAAATTTGTTATGAGTTCCGTGTTTTATATCGCTACGGTGTGAATTTCTCTCAGGTGCGCTTGATTTTTTGAAGATTGGGAACTACAATTGCATCTTCAAATAGGGTTTCGCACTTAATTCGTCTGTACCACTACTGGGCACGAGTTTCAGCCTATGGTCCACGGTAGCCAAGTACAAATTGGTAGAATTCACACGCTTTTCAGAACTTTCATTTTAACTATCAAACCTTTGAAAGTACAACAGTATCACTTAATACTGTTACTATTAGGCAGACATGACATCGCTCATACTCTTTTATAACTTTTCAATAAAATAGCTTCATAATTTTTTTAACTATTTAATTTAAAATATATAAAGCATACAAATATGTAGTTAATTTGATAGTAAGCCACTGCCGCGTTTGGACGTCTATAATCTACTCCAGATAGAATTTAATCCTATCTAAAGTAGTGTACACCCATTGATAGGTAGAGGTATCCACGGACATTTATGAAATTTGACTTTTTATGACGCAGTGCGGAATGAATAAAGTTCCTCATTCCCACTTTCAACGCACAGCGGAACGTTTGTAATACCTAACTAGATTTGGTGCTCGTAAAACTATTTTATAGCCGACAGTGAAAATTTGTTATGAGTTCCGGGTTTTATATCGCTACGGTGTGAATTTCTCTCAGGTGCGCTTGATTTTTTGAAGATTGGGAACTACAACTGCATCTTCAAATAAGGTTTCGACCTTAATTCATTCTGTAGCACTACTGGGCACGGATTTTAGGCTATGATTACCGCACTAGCAAGTGCGAATTGGTAGATATCACAGGTTTTTGAGAACTTTGGTTCTCAAGTCTTTCTTTTTAAGCTCCCAAGCCCTTGAAACCGCACAGCATCACTAAATATTATTATTATTAGGAAAAAATAATACTGCTTGGCAAGCAGCAATCTTAAAATTTTCAAAATTATGTGCGCATATATAAACGGCGAATGAAGACATCGCAAATCTACTAATCCACACAAATACAATATGTGAAGTCTACTAATCCGCATTTGGCCAGCGGTGGACTGTGGCCTAAGTACCTTTCACTCTAAGATACATCAATGTATCCCAGTATTGATAACATTGTAATTTACTGATAATAAAGCTTTCTCTCCTTTCTTTCTTATTCTTTACTAGCTGAGCCGGCAAATTTTGTACCGCCTCAAAATCTATTTATCAAATATATTTCACATAAAATATAGCTTATGTTACTCGTGGATAATGTAGCTTTCGAATGGTGAAAGAATTTTTAAAATCGGTCCAGTAGTTTTTGAGCCTATTCATTACAACCAAACAAACAAACAAAGTTTTCCTCTTTATAATATTAGTGTAGACAAATAATCTTAGACAGTCGATCCAAGCCCGTCTTCTAAAACGTTCCTACTACACGAGGCGGATGTTACGTGATCAGTGCATTCGTTTTCCATTATTCCGGGTGTCAGTCAATTGTCACTGAGTCAATTGTGCCACGGCCCAAATATTTGTGGAGAACTAGAAAATATGTAAAACTAGGTTGGGTTACTATGCCAACTGGTGCTACAAAGGGTTTTAGATTTCCGGATAGGTTAAGAGACCAATCAAATATGGGTTATAGAACTTTCATGTTTCGATCCAAAGGCTCTTATCCTTCAAATACCATTTACAAGTGTTGTATTAGTTTGAAAAGTGTGTTTATGTGGTGTTTCCAGTCTTCTGTGTCTTCTGTTACACAAGTTTGAGCTCCCCATTGTTCACAAGTGAATCAAGCATTCGTATAAGACTTTACTTTTGCTTTTGTATGTCCCGGGATATACAAGATCACAAGCGATAGATCTCATAGACTTTTCAGGAAGATTTTAGTCGCCATAACCGTATACATTCGGGGTATTAAGTTAGGGAAGCGCCTACCACTGCCATACCTGCCACGAAGCAGTTCTTGCAATTCAGTGGAAAGGTACGGACACTGGATGGCCTACAAATATGACGACCATATTCATCTTTAGGTGTGGCAAAGAATCTGTCGGCTTCACGTAGTCCCCCCCTCCATAATTGGTTCCAGATGTCCAACAGTTGTATAAGAGCACACTTGCCAGGATCAACTGCATGCTCATATACTATGTATTTTAAACATGAACACGTATTTTGCTACTGCTTTGAAAAATAGCAATAACACGCAATTTGTCACACACGAACCGCATGCAGTCCACCTATTGTCTGCATGCGGTCCAACAAAACCGCATGTCACGTTAGTGCGATTCGCGACACCGGCACCGCGTCTATTTCCGTTGTGAATAGGACTTTTTCCACGACACCGACCTTGACTTGCGTTGAATAAGCAATGAATAGCTTTTAGTATTTTATTTACTTTGATGAAGCAGTGTTTTCATTTCGCGATATTTTGGAACTGTTGCCGACGGTACGTCGTGCTCACGTTTAAATGTTGTTTTGTTATGACATAATGCTACTGCCCCTTTTTATGCCACATAACCAGTAAACGAGTATAAGGCCCACTGAAACTCCAGATAACACAGCGTCATACCTAACGTGAACAAACGTTACGTTGTAAACGGAACGACACGAGTTCATGTAAATGCCCCGTTTTAGGAAAAATGTCAACAAAATTTAAAAAATTCGAGTTTTTTAGCCGCCAAAATAAAGAAATTCTGAATATGTGTCAACTGATTCCTTATAGGAGGTAACTTATTAATTATAATAAGATTTTTACGTAGAATGACCTACATAACTTATGCATTCTTAAAAGTAAATAAGTTCAAATATCCATGCCCAGCACTGAATTTTTAATCCAAATTGTTCACATATATCAGGTGTCCCGTTATAAAGTGAAAATGTCTATATCCAGCAGTGGGACAGCAATGAGTTGACGACGACGAGACAGTAGGCGAACTAACAGTAGTCTTACCATGAGTTTTTACGTTTTGACATTTTTTTTTCTTTTTTTATAATATAAGAGTAGCAGACGAGCATGCAGTCCACCTGATGGTAAGTGGCTATTGCCACCCATGGACATCTGTAATCAACCGCAGATAGGATTAGATATTCCTACCACGGCCACAGATGCGCCGCTACCCCTGAGGACTAAGCTGGAACGCCTCGGAAAAGTCTGTCTCCCTTACCACACCCTTCAAACCGGAACACAGCAGCGCCTAACACTGCTGTTATTAGGTAGAAATAGGTGTGGCGGTGGTGCCGCCGGAGTCGAACCACAAAAGGTTGAAAAATATTACTGTTTTGGTATTTGTTTACGTATTGACCCATACAATTTCAAGTTCTGACACAATCCGCTACGGGCGCTGATTGGAAATTATATGGGCAATATACGTAAACAAATACCAAAACAGTCATATTTGTCAAAACGTAAAAACTCATGGCAAGGGTACAGTAGTCGTGTAACTTACAAACCCACATAAAATATTTCAAGCTTAAAATTGGCGTCGGCTATTGTCTTTACATCGCAGTATATGATCTTTTTATTGCACATTAGTGGCTTGCTCCGGATTTAGCCGGATAACTCTGTAATTACACGGCTCTTTTGTTATACGGCCGAGATAAAATATATTATCTATAGTGCTTCTTGAATGGCATCATTCAAGCACTGTATGGTCCATTCTGGTTAAATAATAAAGCTTTTTCAATTATAGTTTTGGTGTTTTATAATGTTATGAACCGAAGATATTCTTACAAAGATTAATATTATATAGTCGACTATATACTGCTACAAAAAGACTGCAAAGCCATTATTTACGATTTCATAATATTTTACATAGGTATATATTTTTTTCTAGAATAATATTTAGAAATCTCTTTCTTCCGACAAAAACAATAAATTGGATTTCAGTAATTGTGTAAATACAACGTTGATAGAATTAAAAATATATTTTAAAAGTAAATTATAGCAAGAGGTCCGACCGCGTATTTTTTACGTATATAAAATAACAATGTTTGTGGATAAGATATTTTGAAGAAAAATTCACAAGTATAATTGTATTTATTTATAAAAAAAATAATAAATATTATTTTTAATTTAATAAAATATAAACCACTAACAAAGTTTGCGACCATTTTCATAAGCAATTCGGTGTATCTGCAATCCTGTAAATGATTAACTATTTATAAAAAAAAGTATTTTAATTCAACAACTGATGGGCACACAAGCCACTCAGTCGGCTCCTAGCCTATTTAATTCGATACGAATGAAACGTCTCAGACCGGGAGACAATAGAAGGTCGCTCTCATATGTATCATGGCTATAGAATTCGCTTGGCAGTAACTAGTACATTGCTCGATGAGTTTTGGCTCCTCGACAACTAATGCGCGGTACTATCGTACTAAAATATTCATTCCGATGACAAATTCTGAATGTATTGTTTATTTCGTTAATAAGCCAGACAAATAGGAAGTCTTTAATGAACACCTGATATTTAAATTATAAACAGGTGATTTATGTGTGCAATCGATTGTGTTTTTATTTCTTCATTAGTGAGTCATTGCAAAGGTATCTTTCATAATAGACCGAACACGTATTAGTAATATATTATTAACATTGTGTACCTTCATCATAAACCCATTACTGTCCCACTGCTAGGCACGGGTCAGAATGAGAAGGATTAGGTCATAGTCCACCGCACTGACCGAGTGCGAATTGGTAGACTTCTCATACCTTTGAAGACATTTTTTTAAAGACTTCTCAGGTATGCAGGTTTTCTCACGATGTTTTCCCTCACCGTTTAAGCAAGTAATTAATTTAATAACGATACCTTTATCGTGTGTGCCGATATTTGCATTAAGAACCCCTATTGAAAATCGTTTAAGCCACCTGACTATCAGTACATTTTCTGTACTGCGGGAAAAATCACTGATGCACTAACCCGATAAAAAGCTCTCCAGTCAGTGGACAGTCAATGAGCACATTTACCGCTAGATTGCGTGCTCATTCACCACTCAACAGTGAACGTGGAAAAAGTCAATACGTTGTAAAGCCCCCGGCAGATATGCTACATTTACCCTACCGACCTACTACCGACGATTTAGCTAAGTTTTGTAACTTACGGTATTTGATTGGTAGTGAAACGCTTTTTGGTTCGTCTCTGGAGACACCACCACCACACCTGTTTCAGCTTAATAACAACAGTGTTAAGCGCTGTTGTGTTCCTAGTACCCAGGGGTAGCAACGCATTTGTGGGGAATGCCAGGTAGGTAGAAATCGTAAATGAGGATGATTACAAATGTTCATAAAGGGCAGTAATTACTTAACATATAGTGCAGTACATGCTCTTTTGATAAGTTTTTATTATAATGTAACGAAACGTTCTACCCTGTACACGTTAGAGCGCTGATCGCAGCTACTTTGATCGCACGAAGCAATTACTAAACGCTACAAACACGATGAACCGTTAATGCAGTCGATTAGACACGTTCTTTCGATAACACAACCTAACGCTAGTTGTCAAAACACGAAACAGCATCGATGCAATCGCCAAAACGCGAATCGCCGTAACTAAAAGTAGCTAGTGTGCTAGAGCCGTAAACGTGGCGAAAGTCAATGCGCTGTAATGAATCTACGAGTACGTGACGTAGACTTTAGGAGCGATGACGTAAAACAAACGTTAAAGATCTTGAGCTTCGTTTGTTTACGCGAAGAGAACCATATTTAAACGTCTCTCGTCACGAATTAGTATTATTACCAAAGATGTTACTCGTAGATAGCTACGTGAAAATTGGCTTGGTTTTTATGATATATTAACTATATGTTGCGAGCATGGAGCAGGGAGCTGGTATATTACACCTGATAGTACATGAAATTTTCACATTTTGTATTACTATGACCGCTATTACAAAAAAATCCTAAATTTAAAAAAGGTTAAAAGTAAAGGATCTATTTATTGCACAATATTGAATATCAATCCAAATTTTCACAATGCATGAACTGTAGCTGTTACGATAACAAGTAGAAAATTAAAAAGTTTAAAGTTCAGTAGTAGGTACGGCACCCTCTATGTGTGAATTCGACTCGCACTGAAGGTGGTAGAACCCTTTGTGGTTCGACCCCGGGGCACCGCCACACCTATTTCTGCCTAATAACAGCAGTGTTAAGCGCTGCTGTGTTCCGGTTTGAAGGGTGTGATAAGGGAGACATACTTTTCCAAGGCGTCCTTAGTCCTCAGGGGTAGCGGCGCATCTGTGACGGACCTTAGGTAGGAATATCTTATCCCATCTGGGGTTGATTGCAGATGTCCATGGGCGGCAGTAGCCACTTACCATCAGGTGGACTGCATGCTCGTTGCTACTCCTATACTATAAAAAAAAATATATCCTGCTTTTTATTTTTACACGGCCCTTGTTATAAATGGGGCCAGAACGTAACAATTAGCCATCACTAACGGTTACCCTGATGGCGTTATGGGCAACAACGGCCCACAAAGTGCGTTAACGTTATTGCCGTCTATAAAGCTCGGAATACCGATCTCCTGAAATCATCCACCCGTAAACACATCTACGTAAAATGCGTCTCATTTAACTATTGTGTTTAGCACTAATCTACTTTCAATCTTTTTAAAACTGAATAGTTGGTTTATAGAGCAGGTTTTACACCGGAGTAGTGGATTTGAGCAAATGTTCTTATTATCGTCCGGATGCTGTGTACGGTTTTCCTCTCTGAGTGACAAGGATTAGACCTCAGTCCACCACACTGGCCAAATTGGTAAACTTCATATGATATTATTGGTAAACTTTAAACCTTTGAGAACTTTTATGTTAAAAAAATAACAAAGTTAAATTCTTAAAATTGAATGGTTGGTTTAAGGAGGTTTTATACCAAAGTGGACATGGACCTTTCAGAATGAGATTAGAAACGAGATTAGATTAGTCGATCGCCCTGGCCATGTGCGAATTGATAGACATACTTTTAAAAACTTTTTTTATAACTCAGGCGTAACGTTTTCCTCACGATGTTTTTCTTCACCGTTGTAGCTAGTGATGATAATTTATTTCTAATACGAACAAGCTGCCACAAGGGCATTTTGGACAACATCTTTATTTTACTCGTATAAGTTTAATTTATTATTTAACTTTACTTACTTTTATTTAATTTTAATTTAATTAGATAGAAGATTTATAATGTTAATGCTTGTAAATAAAAAAAAATAATACGAACATAATTTGTTTTATTTCTAAATATATTCTGTACATGTTTTATTAATAGGTTCTATTAATAGAGCCTTATAACCAAAGACAATAACATATACGGCTTTGAAGCAGTTATTGCCAAAGTTTTTATACAAAACTTTCACCTAGCTTGATTCAGTAACTTAATTGATTGATTTGACGTAAATGTATTTTAGGACGACTTATTACCAATTGGTAATAACTCGTTGTGACACTTTGCTTTTCTATGTCCAGTCTGTGTCTATTATTTTGTTAATTATCATCAATTATAATAACGCATTGCGAATAAACGGAAGTAAATAAAATTTTAAGCCCAAATTACAATTATGACGTATGTGTAGGCACATTTACTCTAATATGAAATGTATGCTTTTTCTTTGTAAAGGTTACAATTATTATCATGAGCATCAGCAAGCTTCTATATTTTTTACTATTACATACATAGATTAGTAAAGATTACTCACTCCTAACAAGAAAATGTAACCAGTTTAGAGAATTGAAATAGTTGCGTAAAACGCAGTATTAGTTTACTCTAAAAATTATTTTTATTTGTCAAGAATTCAAAAAAATAAATGACAAATCAGCCTTTTGTGGCTTCATTCAATTTCAAGGCGGCGAAATATCTTTACTTATCAAAGCATACATATAATACTTTCAGTCATAGATATACTACTAATAAAGACGTAGTAGTATATCTATACTTTCAGTACAAAAATCATAATTTCAATGCAGTTTTCCATTAGACGGTTCCCGACATTCTTCGCCAGTCCATGACGGCGATTAATGTCATTCATCTGTCATCACGTCGTCTATTTGCGTTGACATTTCAAATAAACTGTGACGTCACTCCTTACCCCACCCCACTAACGTGTGTAGCAATTGACTGCATAGATTTTTATCCTAGATGCAGACTAGAGTCGAAAAATTATATGTCGTGACATTGAACTGAATGAAGAGATTAGTGTTATCTCTTTCACTCATATGAAAAAACATATGACTTTCCCTTCCAGATTCTATGCTTGTACTCAATTGCGAAGTCAAAATTTCGCAGCGGTCACAACTGTCTTTAAACTTTTTAAATTTGATGCGGTGAACTTTTTCTATATAATATGTGGGTTCAATATAGCTGTTATTGTCAACAGTTCATACATTAAGGATGAAATGAAAATTCTTCATTTTGCATTACCTGAGTACAGAGACACAGAAAAATTTGGATTATAATTATTGTTTTTTACTAGCAACTCAGTATCACTTAGGTATACTATATACATATGAAACATACTATGTATACCGAAATTATTTTCAAAATAGAATTTTATATATCGTGGTTTTCATGGAGACACACAAAGATAATTAAATACACCATGTAAACCGTAAATGGGTCAGATTAAAATTTTGAAGTTAGACAAAAATGAATCCAATATTTATGAATTTAACAACTTTAACAGCGTTTTGTGTTTAACAATAAAGAAAGAAAGAAACATTCTAAAAAGAAAAAAATAAATATAATTAATGAAGAATATTTACATCGAGAAGTTGGACATACCTTGGTAGAATCCATTGTACATGTAGAACATTAAAACTATGCATAACAAATTATAATAAAAGTAAACTAAATAAAAGATAAAAATATAAATTAAATTTCAATAAATTAATTAACTTACCTAGCCACAAAAGCTCCAACGCGCGAGAGCTTACAGGATACAAACTTTCGAAGCTCACTCAACCCTAACGATGTCCGAATACGCTCACATCACTGGTAACCGAATCCAAAGGGTACGACATCTCGATAACACAAGTTTCAGCTTTCAGTTCGTTATTGTAGTCACAACCTCGGGGGAAATTAGAGGTAAACTCAGTTTTGAGACACAACCTTTTATTTGAAATAGACACTAAAATGACCTAATGTGTACATAAATACTTAAAAGTTGACGTCGCTTGTATAAATATAATTTACTTTACTATCTTTATTCACAACATACAAGAAACAACCAATTTTGTAGTGATAAGTCCGCTTGGAGAAACGCAGCGCGCTACGTATTTCTTTAATTTTTCACAACCATAGTTGATTTTCACTGTAGTCTACCGAAACGTATAGATATTTTGACTACATCGCTCTTAAATTGCATCTATACTTAAATTTAAACTAAGTTTTATTCACAACACTGAAGAGGTAAACATTGAATATATCCAGGAATTTACATCGTGTTAACTTTAAATTTGTTTAGAAAAATTCCATTTCAATTCACTATTACATCACAAGAAACGCACAATCAGTAACAGTCATCGTTTATGAAGGACTCATAGTTTTTGGCACAGTCAAGTTTGGCGGTTTTCATGTTTCGCACGAAAAGTTTTACGCGGCACGCGAAACGCGAGATGTTCCGAGACTTCCCAACCACTGAACACACGCTACATTTTCTAAATTTATAAATAGGTATCTATCGTAAAACGTGTCATCCCGTAAGAAAACGCGATAACCCGCCGTAGTTCGGAGGACGGTGAATGTCAGGTAATGTCGGAACTGTCAGTGAAACTGTGTTTTCAGTTTTCAGATCCGACGTGTGTTCCTCGTACTGTTTGTGCTGTGTTACTAGAGGCACGCGTTCGTCGCTGCAACTGCTGAAAAGCGAAACCTGTTGAAATAGGACAAGAGAGTGCGTTAGAGGGAGATGTAGTGACGTTTCGCGCGCACGTCCCGAGTTTCAGGCGCTTATTTTGCTACGAGCCTGTGTGTGCGTGAAAACTTGCGTAGCTACGAACAGCGAATTGGTGTTAGTGAGTTGTGGAAAACTCTATTAGGGTGTTTGCACAAGCGCGCGGATTTTCTTACTTTTCATTACAACGTGAAATAAAATATTCCGTTTGACAATGCGTGTTCTCAGATAAATTTTAATCTTGTTACTATATAGCATTTAATTATAAGTTAATAATTAATTAGTCTAAGAATAATATAAAGATATGTAGAGGCATTTCTAATATTATTATTATACTGCGACAAAAAATATACATGTTTCATAAATCATTATAGTAATGTAAAAAAGACAAAATAAAAATTAAAAAAATATTTTTAATACCTTTATTTAGAAAAAAAAACATCGTTTTAATTGCAATATTTTTCGTCAACTCCGTACCAATACTAAAACGAATCTAAAGCGAATCTAGCAATCGAAGGTGTCGTGACAGGAATTAATCAATTTAAAGTGGCTTCGACCAATATAAACAAGGGGTCACACAGACGCGTCACGTAATCAAATAGCACGCAGTAGGCTGTGTAGGTCGAGACGCGAGAGCGGTGGACGCTGTGGAGCGGGCGAGATGACAGGAGCGGAGTGCGCACGCAACACCGATACTCCCACCCCTGTCACACCCTGCAGAAATCCATAGCACAGTGGGAGACCGCCTCTGAAAACCAGCTCCGTAACTCCGCACCCTTCATTATATCGGGAATCAATTGACAAATGGCACCGCCGTGGCACACGCGCGCACTGTGTTTATAGCGCCAAGGGCAACTTAATTGTAGGGCATTGTTTTCTGGCCTTTAAAGTTTTTCAAGTCGTTCCAATGTAACGATTTAACGTATTGTATATCTTATGTTGTAAATGTACACGTTTTCTTTATCATTCTTCAGTTATTTTTTTATTATTTTATACCATATTAATTTACGATATCAGGCACCATTAAGGTATCTACTGAATAAAAAGCAGCGTCGATTAAAATATTCTACTTTGATTTATAAACTTTACAAATGAATAATATTGCAATATATATGCTAACGATAGCATTTTCCAATAATACACCCATGTTCTTTACTTAATGTTAATAATTTGAATAAATAAATAAACTTATGATAATAAAAATGAGACTCATAAATTTTGAAATACTTAATTCAAATATTATTCAAATTTTTAATACCCTTAATTTTTATGCATGTCATTTCTAGGAAAAATATAAATGTCGTGGTAATTTAAATTATTTTTGAATTTAGAACGACTCGCTCGAATTCAGGATCATCCCCTCCTCCGCACACAGCCGTACGCGTGTACGGACGTAGTGGTATTCACACTACGACTTTTGTAGTACCAAGGCCAGCTTTATTAAGAACTAGCCTTCCGCTTTAGTTTATCTGCGTTTAAGAAAAATGTGGTACATTTTTTTTTAATTGCACCATGTTTTCTAAATTATTTATAGTAAATTCGTAAGTTACACTTAAGTATACTACGTAGAAACTCAGCATCTCAATCGTGGGGACCGAGATTCAAATCGCAGATTATCACGTACTTCTGATTTTTTTCAAGAATAAGTCCGGATTGGAATTTATGTATCACTTGGAATTTATATATTACTTTATCATCATGAGGAAACATACACGCCAGAAAATAAAAAATAAACGCTTTCTACACTCACAGGCCCCACACCAGGATTCCCTGTGTCGTGGGTGCCATGGACACACACAGACAAATACACAAACACCCTGACCCAGAAACAGAAATCTTAATTCATCATTTAGATAACACGCCAGATAATGCCTTAAAATTAAAAAAGAAGACCTATGCCCAAAAGTGCACTAACAGAACGTCTATATGTTCACGCTGTTCACATGTTCGTGACAACTGGTCGCACGAAGCGACATTGACAAGACAACTCTGGAATATTTACATCTACCCACCTGAAGTTGACAAGGATTGAACGAACTTCAAAATACTTTAATATTGTTATTTATATTAAAATATAATAATAATAAGCTTGGCTCCTAATAACGAGGCGAAACTTAATTAAATGGAGCTTGTAGGTACGCGGATATGAGCATGCCCTTGAGGATTTCGTATGAAAATCTCTCAAGACTTAATAAAGGCATCCTTGAATCTACTTACATATTTGCGTAGAAATATGTAGAAATATGTGTGGTTCCCTCACTTTATCTTAACCAACTTACAACTTACAACAAACAGTAAAACAAATGACTGACTGACTTAATATTAATTTCAGAACACTTGCTCCTAAAAGGGTGGATATTTAAACAAACTTTAATTCCTTATTTTTCCCACTCAGGGGATTAATTTTTTCAAATATAATGAAATAAGGTTTTCATTGTTTCAAAGCACAAAGTAAAATACAATTTTTCTGCTGCATTATAATCGGTGAACAAACAAATTTTGCCCCTTAGGGGTGCAATATCAAAAAAGATCTTAGTGGCAATCCACGTCGTAAAAGGAACCCACTATCCTAATTTCATTGCTTCTGTAGTTCAGGTTCTATGATGACGTATGCGTCAATCGGGACAAGTCTAGATAGATTTTGTATATGATAATATAATGTTAATAGATCCAAAAACTCTATAGTCGAACACACACTTACATAACAAATTTATAACGCTTTAATCACTCATAGCCTCATCGATATCCTGTTTCATGGGTGTCATGGATTGTTCATATGTAATGTTTTTTATGTGAATAAAAATACTCATATTTTTAGTATTAAACTAAAAATAAAATAAAATCATCACTAAGGTCATATATTTCTAGTCGGAGATCGAACCCGGCACCCTCTGCGTATCAGATCCGTATAGTGACCGCTCCGTCATGTGGGTCGTCGCTATAGTCTATACTGGTAATAAGAAGAAACATAGATAAAATCACACGTATAATCACATAACGCTATTTCCTTATGTGACTTTTTCCATTACTTACAAATAGAGGCATATAAAGAAACTTCATTTACAAATCTATACAATTTAGAACTACACCCTTCTTTAATAGAGATTAAGAGAGAATGAGTGAGAGGGAGAAGATTAAAGAGTGTCAAATTTTATCGGAAAAGTCCGATAAGATGTGACTTCTGCCATTACTTATACTAAGGCGTGTAAAGAAACTTCATTTCATAATTTAAACCATTTAGAACTACACCTTTCTTTAATAGAGATTAAGAGAGAATGAGTGAGAGTGAGAAGATTAAAGAGAGTGTCACATCTTATCGGAAGAGTCCGATAAGATGTGACTTCTCCCATTACTTATACTAAGGCGTGTAAAGAAACTTTATTTCATAATTTAAACCATTTAGAACTACACCCTTCTTTAATAGAGATTAAGAGAGAATGAGTGAGAGAGAGAAGATTAAAGAGAGTGTCACATCTTATCGGAAGAGTCCGATACGATGTGACTTCTCCCATTACTTATACTAAGGCGTGTAAAGAAACTTTATTTCATAATCTATACAATTTAGGACTACATCTTTTCTTTAATAGAGATTAACAGAGAGAGAGAGAGAGAGAGAGAAGATTAAAGAGAGTGTCACATCTTATCGGAAGAGTCCGATAAGATGTGACAACTTAATATTTTTTAACAGTGTTGTTTCGACTTCGAGTATTTTCGTTTTGGGAACCATTCCAAATAGCTCTCATTAAACAAAAATAGAATAGTGTTGCGATCATTAAATGTATTAGTATGTAGTTCGAATAATTAAGCCAATAGGTTGACAGTTAACTATCTCACTCTGTTGGGTGCAACCGCCCAAAAAATAATTATAAGCATTAATTTTGAAGGTGGTAGAATCCTTTGTGGTTCAATTCCGGCGTGTGCGAACCTGAGGTAAGAATATTTAATCCTACCTAGGGTTAATTACAGAACTGATGTCCGTGAGCGATAGTAGCCACATAGCATCAGGTGGACTGTTGACTGAAAAAGATTTTTTTTTTATATGTAACCTAACGATAAGGCAGACGGGCTGCCTGATGGAAAGCAGTCACCGTCCCCTATGGACATTTGCAACACCAGAGGAGTCGCCAATGCATCGCCGGCTTTGAAGGAGAGCTCTTTTTACACCCCTCTTGAAGAGCCCCATGTCATAGTCCTGAGGGAATACCACGCTACGCGACCACTAGGAGTAAAGCATGTAATAGACCGCGCGAGCTCAATATTATCATTATCATTATTTAAGGGTGACTGGCTGGAGAATGCTATATAGCATTAAGTCCGCCTCTATGCCTTTACATTTCTGTTAAGTTATAAATAAATAAGAAAGATTCTCAATAAATATCAATAAAATCATTTTAACAATCGTCAGTTCATTATTACAGTTTATCATATCAGTGCGTATTAAAATTAATTATCACTTGTTTAAACGGTGAAGGAAAACATCGTGAGGAAACCTGCATACCTGAGATATCTTAAAAAAAAGTTTTCTAAGGTATATGAAATTACCAATGCGCACTTGGCCAGCGCTGTGGACTATAACCTAAATCTTCTCATTATAAGAGGAGACCTCTGCCCAGTAATGGGGCAGTAATAGGTTGTCGATGAAGTTCATTTAATAAGGATGAGATAATCCTGACACACTCGAAACTAACAACATTTACTGCGAAAACGATATCCGTGTAAGATCGACCAGAATTAGGTTTGTCGATGGTGCCCCCGGAGTCTAAACACAAAGGGCCACTTTTTTTGATTTTATAATATAAGAGTAGCAGACGAGCATGCACTACACCTGATGGTAAGTGGCAACTGCCGCCCATGGACATGTGTGATACTCCCCAGAAAATATTATATTCTTGTGATCGGCCACAGGGGCCTCCTGCCTACTCCTGAGGACTAAGCTGGAATGCGTTGAATCAAAGATTCCTTTAAAATGGTACACCGCTATCACATCTTACTTTTTCTAGCTCAATATGAGGGAACAATCTACACAATGATGACAAAGTAAATATATTTTTACTTCTCTACCGACATTGACCCGCTTTTTTCGCCGAACTCGCCGACTGAAAGGGACAAATGTTTTTTCTAATGTGTTTCAAGTGGTTCTTAATATTAGAGTATTTCTAATTGTGTTACTATAATCATATTGAACAATTACTAGTCTCAATGCGGTGGTAGTGGTGGGGCTGAGTCTCATTTATAAACGAGACTGTCTTAAATGATTGAAATACTAATCAAGTCATCGCCTACTACGAGTACCTATAGGTAAAGATTGTAGTAACATGAATGATGATTTATTGCTTGTTTTTACTTCTAATATTGTATTATTTGATACTTTGTAACGAAAATGTGATTAGTCAATGTAATTATTACATGATTAAAATTTTGTTGAAAATGGATAAACCTTCAATAGGTAGGTACTTGGTGCCGTGGGAGTGACCGGTTATGTGCACAGTAAAAACCTCCGGTGGCCGTCTACGGCGGCGCGTTGAGGACTTGTTCTCTAAAAATACGCAACCACCTTAGTACTCTTATGCATGTAAATATAAAATGTCTACACCTAACCCTTTTAATTATCTACTAAAAAAAAGTTAAATGGACTACTTCAAAAACTTTGATCCTAGAAGCGACACGATTGATGACGTGGAATATATTTTATATTTACCAAAAAATAATTATTTTTAAAATCCTGACTAGGCTAAAAACATAGCTAAATACAATTTTTTATATAATTATGAAGTCGACGTGAATAAAACCTAAATATGAGTTCAAATAATAATTATATTTATCAGTAACCAGGTTTTTTTAATATGCTGAATTATTACTGATAACAGAAAATTATATATTAGGATAAATTCTTCGATATAATTCAATCGCATGAAAGTTATCCTTGTTATTTTTGTTTATGTACTATATTTATTACATTACTCAAAAAAGTAGGCACTAATTATGAACGAAATATAAATTAATAGAATAATTATTTATTAATTGTTTAGCAAAAAATCTTCTTGTATACGCTGTTCCGAAAATATATATTGAGTTTCCTCGTGATTTGGTCCACATCTAAATTAAAATAAAAATATTTAATTTCTAGGTATTAGTCACCGATCGGAACTAATGAAATTCAAGTATTTATTGGATTCCAGCCGTGAATATATTTATGAGTCTACCACATATACAAATATAGAAATATACATTTTAATTTTTTTTTATTTTAATATTTTTAAAATTTCAATAAGCCTTACGATTGTTTAATTTGTGGAGTGAATAAATATGTAAGTAAACGGGTATTTTTAAATACCGCAACTTATAATTTTTATAACCGACTCTATAATGGGAAGAAGTGATGGGTTGTTGATGATAAGGATGTCAGTCATTTATCCCAATTTATAAACGTAGATGTCGATCATTTTATTAAATAAGGGCTGTTACACTGTTTTTCCAGTGTAAGCGTGTGATACGCGCATATAATTATGTATGTTTGTTAGATTTGGTGTGTAAAAATAAAATAGATATTTTCTGCGTTATATTCAAAATTCCTTAGCAATATACTGCCGACCTCATCATTCTTAATTAATATATAACGCCTTCCAACCATGTGGCCGGCAGTTGCACCTAATCCACGTCCGCGAAACATTTAAAATCAATATTATAAAGAAAAGTGAGAGGATAATTTTTCTGTAGTTTTTAAAAGACATTAAACCAGTAGTGACAGCAGTGTGTGTGTTTTTTTTTAAAAGAATCAGGGGCTGCCGCGTAACAGTGCGTAGGTGTATTCTATTTTTTTCAGTTACTTGGAGTACGCAGCTCTGAACTATAGTACAATACTTATATACCTATGGCGCGACGCACAGCAAGCTCTATACCGGTAGGTACAACACGCTTAGGGACTCTGTATTAATAACTGTTCTGGGAATGTGTGTTTGTGTGTGTTAGTGCGTTCAAGCCACGCACGACAGAAAATCAATAGAATATGTTTTTTTTATTAAATTAATTGAAATTATAGATTTAACTGACAGTGTTATTGTATTTTTTACGGGAATGGAACACAGGCGTTTGAAGTGATCACTGCGATCTGCAACTTATTCATATTTGGAAGAAAATATGCATAAATATTTTATGGTAATAGAAAGAGAATACGTTTATTTGAACGTAAGTCCGCGGTATCCACAATTTTATTATTAACTAGCTGACCCGGCAAACTTTGTACCGCCTCAAAATGTATTTATTAAACATATTACATATAAAATATAGCCTATGTTACTCGTGGATAATGTAGCTGTCGAATGGTGAAAGAATTTTTAAAATCGGTTGCGTAATTTTTAAGCCTATTAATGACAAACAAACATAGAAACAAAGTTTCCCTCTTTATAATATGAGTGTAGATTTAAATAAATTAAGATCAAACTTTTAGTATATAAAGGGACATCTACACTGCAACTAATGAGTCTGCATCCAGCTAACGTTATTCTTAGATATACAAACAAATCTGTTTCCACTCCAGCTCGTAGAGGTCGTAATAAAAATAAAAAAGCAGTAAAAAGTAGCAGATATATTTAAAAGAAATCAAATAAGTTATTACTAAAAAACAACGGCAGGGATAAACAATTCCAGGATTATTATAAAAACAAAAAAACAAATGCTTAACAATTATTTAAGTTAAGGACAAAAATTTAACTGTTCAATGGACTAAGCTGTAAGTTAGAACGCTCCATTCAATGTCTTCCATTCTACAAAGAAACAGCTTGATTGACAAGCAGATTGCTTCTGTTATAATTATTTTCTACGCGACGATCGAACTATGCAGAAAGCATGTTTTTTGCCATCCTCAACTATTCATATTCGTCCGATCCATTATTCGGAATTGGCCGGCATTCATCGTGCTGACGATCGTAGTAGAATCCAGTCGCGCAAGGTACGCCAGTCAATACCCGATTTGATAAGCCGTCAGAAGGATTTGAGTCGTATTTTGGTGTTGTTGATAGTCTACTCCATGTATGTGTTGTTTCCATAGGTCCGATATGATAAATGAAAAGCACTACGCAAATAGATACAACTCTCATTCGCTCCACAACTTTGTACATAGTTCCGTTGATGTAGAAAACACTTTACGGTAGATGTCCAATATACGTTTTTGTTATTCTCCAATTTTTTATCTTTGACACTGCTAAGTCTGTAACTTTTTACACGTCTAATGCACTGCACTTTGTAATACTTCGTTATCCACTATACTGTGTTGAATGAATACGTTAAAAATTTGATGCCATTTATATTGTATGTGTTAAGCGCACCGGACACTGATACATATTTCTGTAATATGTACAGTGTATTGTTACTTCATTATAATATAACTCTGCGCTATTTTTATAAGGTCATGAACATTTGCACCCTCGGTAAACAGCTAAGCTACTGCTAGTCGGAGTCGTAATGCAGGTAATAAATAGTTAATATTTAACTTTAATTTTTGCTTTTAGAAGTTTTTGAAGGTGGTAGAACCCTTTGTGATTTGACTCTGGCGGCACCACCGCCGCACGTATTTCTACGTAATAACAGCTGTGTTAGGCTCTGCTGTGTTCCATTTTGAAGGGTGTGGTAAGGGAGATAGACTTTTCCGAGGCGTTCCAGCTTAGTCCTCGGAGGTAGCGGCGCATCTGTGGCTGACCTCAAGTGGAATATAAAATCCTAAATCTATCTAAAATCTGGGCTTGATTACAGATGTCCATGGACGGCAGTAGCCACTTACCATCAGGTGGACTGCATGCTCGTCTGCTACTCCTATATTATATAAAAACACACATGTATTTTTCTTATTTGCAAAAAGTAGACCCTTATTATAAAAATGAAATTCAATACAATAATTATTCATTAATTGCTTATCTAAAAATATTCTGGTATACGCTGTTCCGAAAATACGTATTGAGTTTCCTCGTGATTCCCATTTGGCCAACATCATAATTAAAAGTTAAAATAACTATTATTAATTAGTATGTACTTGTCGCCCATCGCAACTACTGAAATTCAACCGTTAATTGGATACCAGTGATAACTCGACCAATATATACAAATATGGTTAATAATGGTTATATAGGTACATTTACATTCATATTTTAAACACAAGCCTCAATATTATTTAATTTATGTAGTAATGAAATAGATTACTTGGAAAACGCACCTTGTAATTTTTTATATAATTTTCTCACAAAAGAGTGCAAATAAATGGCTACAATAAAAAGTGCATTTTCGTCTTGTCTAGAGGTGAGGCGTATATACTGGAACAGGTTCAGGGACTAGGTATTTTACCGGACTAGGTCGGACCTAGTTCAAGTTTTAATATGTACCTAGTCCAAGAATAAGTACCTAGTCAAAGACCACATTTTACGTGTGTCGAGATTTTATGGGACTAGGTGGAACAGGTTCAGGGACTAGGTAGTATATCGGACTAGGTAGTTTCACGGACTAGGTAGTTTCTGGACTAGGTTGTTTACCGGACTAGGTAGTATGTTAGACTAGGTGGTATATCGGACTAGCTAGTTTATCGGACTAGGTAGTTTACTGAACTAGGTAGTTTATGGGACTAGGTAGTTTATCGGATTAGGTAGTTTACCGGACTAGGCAGTATTTAGGTAGGCTACGGAGGCAGTGGAGAGGATATGCCGGACTCTTACCGGCTAAAACCCCACGGTGTTCCTCTGAACGCTCTTTGTCGGGACCACGGGTACGCTAATAGCACTCGTCCGCGGTCCCGACAGCGTTTGCCCGCGTCCGGGTGCGTCTCGGTTTGGAAGAATAAGTACCTAGTCCACACCAAATTGTACTAATGAGACTTTATGGGACTAAGTGGAACAGGTTTCTGGATCACGTATTTTTAAATACTAGGAACAGGCATACCTAGTCCCAAATTTACCTAGTACAACCCATCTCTAGTCTTGTCAACTTATTCATGCTTGGTACGGAATTAAAGCATTACACATAAGAATATGATAGCCTTTTTAACCGACTTCAAAAAAGGAGGAGGTTTCTCAATTCGACCGTAAGTATATAGGTTTATTTATGTTTGTTCGACGATTACTTCGTCGTTTATGAACCGATTTTGACTTTTTTTTTTGTTGGAAAGAAGACATTTCCAAAGTAGTCCCATTATAAGGCAATCAGGGTCTGATGATGGCAGACCAAAGAAATCAAGGCAAACTTTCAAAAATCGTAGGGACGACTAGTGCGTTTGTATGTTTTTTTCATGAAGTATTTTTAATTATATATTACATTAATATAAACTTTAGTATGCCATAACTAAAAAGGGTGAAAAAAATAAAAAAGTACAACCGACTTCTATGTCACTACAAAGTAAAAATAATTGAAATTAATGTTGGTTTAGTACACTTCTGATATCGGCGCTCACATTGGACATGCTGGGCGCCGACTTCAAAATCAACATTTATTTCAAAATTTCACTTTGAAGTGACATAGAAGTCGGTTGTATTTTTTGTTAATTTTCTTTTGTTATCGAGGGAGAAATCTTTAAAAGCTGGTGCCGTGGGAGCGACAAGGGATAGGTGGGATTATCGCCCTAGAACCATCCCGGTGGCCATCCTCGGCGCTGTATAAAAGACTTAGGGATCTCCAAAGTAACGCAATCGGAGTTCTATTAGCGCGTTGCCCCGTCGATGATGAGCATGACGCTCGTCACACCGTCTGGTGTGCACGACGGTATGCGAACACATACCACCGTAGCTCTACTCCGGTCCCGAAACCACAGGGACAAGAATATGATAACCTAGTGGTTAAACTCGCCCGCTCAATTTGGATGCCCTAGTTTACACACCACTGATTTTGAAGTTATTAAATTAATTAGGTATAATTTGCTCTAACGGTAAAGGTGTAGTAAGGAAGGCCTGAAAGTTCTTCAAAAAAGTTTTCAAAGCTGTGTGAAGTCTAGCTATCCGTATTTCGGCAGGATAATGGACTACGTCTTAAACACTTATCATTCTAGACTCTTATTCAGTTTGATAGTAATGGGTCGATGGGGACTCACAAGCATGTAGGCTTCACCGTTAAAGCACGTTAGTTACTTAAATTCTAATACGCACATAACTAAGAAAAATCAAAGGTTACTAAAGCGCCGATTTTGTAATTGCTTCTACATTCCTTCATTAAAGGCAAGCTTTTTTTATATTTTGCGACTCAGAAATTATTTAATATATTTTTTTGATAAAATCTAGAAATTAGAAATCTTAAGTTAATCAAAGTTAAGATTACACTATCTTTTATCAAGCTACGCTATTTTTTGGATAACTTGGGACTAAAATACTTAACTCAAAATTTTCAGTTTTGTTTGATCGTTTTTTTTTGCGATGTGTAGAACCTGAACCCAATTACAGGTGCGTTGCCTCTCCTGAAGATTAAAACTGTCATCGAAAAGGTGGTAGAACCCTTTGTGGTTCGACTCCGGCAGCACCACCGCCACACATATTTCTGTCTCATAACAGCAGTGTTAAACGCTATTGTGTTCTGGTTTGAAGGGTGTGGTAAGGTAGACATACTTTTCCGAGGAATAGCGGCGCATCTGTGGCCGACCTCAGGTAGGAATTTCTAATCCTATTTGGGGTTGATTACAGATGTCCTTAGGCGGCAGTAGCCACTTACCTCAGGTGGACTGCATGCTCGTCTGCTACCCTTGTATTATAAAAAAAAAAACGCAAAACTGCTTCACGATGAAAAAAGATGTGTCCGCTGTACCTTTCCAGTCAAACCATACTGTTTCTACTACCTTTCACGACTTAGATATTTGTAATGTTGTCCCTGTAGTTCCGTTAGTTGTAGGACTAGAATAGGGCTACGGTAACTCCTGCCGGTCGTAAGAGGCGACTGAAAGGGCGCTTCCGGGGTTGCGAGCGGCAAGAGTGGGAGCTCGAGCCGTCCAGTAAGCGATCCCGGGAAGGACGGCGGTATGTGTGGTCGCACACCGCCGCGAACACCAGATGGTGCGGGAGGAGCGAAAACTGCTCCCCCAGAGCAGAGCCCGATCGGGGCATCGCGCTTGGAGGACTCCGGTTGCATTCCGTCAGATATCTCGGAGTTCTCCAACAAGCGTTGAGGACGGCCACCGGGGGGGGTTTTAGTGCGGTAAGAATCCCACATAACCCGGCGTCGCTTCCACGTCGTCGGGTACCTTTTGAAAATTTCCCCCTCGTTAAGAAAAAAAAAAGGTATTTCTAATGTGACAGCACTTGCATGCAGTCAACCTGATTACAAATGCTGCCCATGAACATATGTAAACAAGATTAGAAGCTAGGGACTCAGTTAAAAGATCTCAGAAAAGTATTTCTCTTACCAATTTTCAAACCCACTTAACACTGCACCCTGCTGTTATAAGGCAGGTATTAGTGTACCGGTGGTGCCCCCGCAGTCAAACCTCGAAACCTCGAAATTTACCATACATAGATATCTGCAATATCCAAGCGTCTGGGTAGAGTGGCTATTATGATACGCGGCATATTTTAACAGTATTTATTGTCATAATCGGACCGCGACCCTCGTATTTCATCTTTATCGAAGCTGCGAGACCCAATCGACCTCACGTGATAGCTGTGCTTCTCATACTAAGTACCATACATTATTAGCTTTATCTATTATATTTTATTTTACCTTCCCTTTTTTGTAGGAGAAGCAAACAAGCATGCAGTCCACCTGTCACCTGGCTTATTGTCTCACTGTCTTATTGCTTTTGGAAGGTGGTAAAACCTTTTATGGTTAGACTCCGACGGCACCACCGCCACACCTATTTCTGCCTCAAAACGGCAGTGTTAAGCGCTGATGTGTTCTGGTTTGTAGGGTGTGGTAAGAGAAACTGCTACTCCTATATTTAAAAAAAACCTAAGGTTTAAGTTGGAGCGTCTCGTGTCTTATATATAATAACAGACTAACCGCCCATTTTGCCGATATCTACTAAACCAGTGCTTTTGGATCCACTCATCGATACTCTTCACCTATGACCGAAGAACTAATTTGGAACGCCTCACATATGTATATGTTACGGTAAATGTAAGCAATCGGTAATTATCTATAATGACCGGTAATTATAGATAATTACCAACGCACATGGTAAAGGTAGTGAATTATCCACATTTACCGGTAATTATATAAAACTTCCGCGCGACCGTGGTAAATGTTGACATAAGCTTTGGAATGGAGAGCGAACGGCGCGGGCGGGGCGATAACTATTATCTCTTAACGCTTATAAATATTTTAAGTACACATGTACACATGTACATGTACATATTTTAAGTACAGTATTGACTACATGATTTGGACCCGCTCGTAGGGCGCTGCCGCACGGTTAAGTCCAATTTACGATAATTCGGACCTAAACTGTATGATTCATAGTTACTGTAATACAAACAACCAAGGTACAACTATACTATAATAATATTATAAAGAGGAAAACTTTGTTTGTTTGTTTGATTGTAATATCAATAGGCTCAAAAACTACTGGAGCAATTTTAGAAATTCTTACACCATTCGAAAGCTACATTCGAATTATCCACAAGTAACATAGGCTATATTTTATATGAAATATATTTGGTAAATAGATTTTGAGGCGGTACAGACTTTTCCGGGTCAGCTAGTCATTAATATAATGAATAATAGAAGGAAGTAGTGAGGCTATTTTGAGTTTTATACTAATAAACATTTGATTCCGATGTTTGATTTCATTATTTACTACATTTACTAAAGGGGTATGGTAATTTTATATAATTGCCGGTAAATGTGATTAATTCGAAAGTTTTACAACTTTTACCACGCACTGGTAATTATGCATAGTTCCCGATAATTATACGTAATAACCGCACTATCCACATTTACCCTAACATCATCATCAACCCATTACTGTGTCCCACTGCTGGGCACGGGTCTCCTCTCAGAATGAGAAGGATTAGGCCATAGTCCACCGCGCTGGCCAAGTGCGTATTGGTAGACTTCACATACCTTTTGAGATTTTTTTTTTATATATCTCTCAGGTATGCAGGTTTCCTCACGATGTTTTCCTTCACCGTTTAAGCAAGCGATAATTGATTTCTAATACGCACATAAATTTGAAAATCAGAGGTGCGTGCCTGGGATTTGAACCTCGGACCCCTCGATCGAGAGGCCGCGTTTCTTAACCACTAGGCTATCACTGCTTTTTGCATATACTACTACAATGTGCTTGAAATATACAGTAGCCGACATGTGACATGTGGCATTATAGAAAGAGGTAGGTAAGTATACATCACAATATTCCACCAATACCACAAATAGCTGTGTCACCTCTTTTACAATCTTAACGAAGTATCCCTAACCAAAACTAGAACCATAAATAGTTTTGCCACCTCTGGATGTGTTTCTGGAAACAGACTATATACCTACGTATTTGCTTTAAAGGCTTTAATATATTGGGAGTAGCAGACGAACATGCAGTCCACCTGATGGTATGAATGGCTACTGCCGCCTATAGACATCTGTAATTACCCCCTAATAGGTTTAGATATTCCTACCTAAGGTCGGCCCTGAGGACTAGCTGGAACGCCTCGACAAAGTATCCCTCCCTTACCACACCCTTCAAACCAGAACACAGCAGCGCTTAACACTGCTGTTATGAGGCAGAACTAGATGTGGTGGTGGTGCCGCCGGTGTCGACCCACAAAGGTTTCTACCACCTTCAATATGTGACTAAAGACTCAGAACATTCTATATCTGTGTATGTGACAATGTAACGAGACAGAAAGAAGTAGGTATGCCACTATAATCATAAACCACTCTGCCACCTCTAACTGTGTTTTTGGAAACAAGAAACATAGCTATGTGTATTTGACTTACAAAGTTTATTGAACGAATAATTTCATAACATTTATAAAGTAAAAACAAACAGTGATTTTAATTATATTTATTAATATTGACAAAAATGTGAAAATTTACTCGAAATAAATACAACATGATATGACACATGATTATAGGTTACCCGTAAAAACAGCATAATTCGATTACAAATAATAAAAAAATTAAAATATACTATATAGGATGGGACAAATTAAAAATATTAATAATAATTTCACAGAATATTAAAATTTAACATAACCTTTCAAACTAAAAAACCGTACCTACACCAAATTTTAAAAAGGTTCATTTACCAATACAATCAATTTTTTAAATCTTTTTCAGCAGATTTGACCCCCTTATGACAAGTATTACTACCTAGGGTGTCATTGTTTTTGCTGTTTATAACATAACATTTTGATTATTTTATATATATTTATTAATATTCATAATTATACATACATAATTAAGTACATTAAACAGAGATAGGTTATCTAGAAAGCGTAGCCTAACATATTTTATTAATACTTCCGTAGTTAAAATATCATCATGAACTTTACTGTTCTTTTTCTCTATTTCACGGGCCTTTGCGACATGCGATCTCCTTAGAAATTCGCGACCCCTCAAGGTATCGACGTACACTTTGAGAAACACTAACTTACACTAATTGATATCTCAAACCCAGTTTTAGACCTAACCGATGGGCCAGCAAGAATATCCCCTCCATATGTAACCGTACGCGCACTTTCCGTTACGAATTCCAAATCGATTTCCCAAACCATCTTCACTTTGGTAGACACCAGGAGATTCGTCGGAGGGGAAAAATATAACGTCGTTCAAATTTGCTCTTTCATAATTCACATCTTGTCCTTTTCTCCTCAGATTCGCAGCATCGATACTGCAGATAATGATGCACAATGCAAGCACAACATAAATACTTATATTCGCCATTTTGTTGTCCAACTTGGTTCTCTATGAGCACTCGTTAGGTTTACAGTCACCAAATTTTGTGTCACTTAGATTTTCAGCTGTTTTTAATATTAATGACTTCCTTGTTAGTCGTCCGTTACTTTTAACTACACACGTTTAACTGTTCACGACGTTGTTGTTATGACTGACTTATAAAGTTGTGACTTACGTATTTTGTATATCTGTAGATTAAGGGCGCCGTACACTAAAAGGTTTTCAATTTTTACTCAGGAACCGTGTAAGAACTAGAAAATTAGTACTTAGTATTTATTAAACTCCTCAATTTTATAACTTTTTAATGTTAATCTTTTAAAATTCTGTGATTATTTTTGACATTACAATGTATTCTTTAAAATTCATTATTCTTTCACAATATTCTGTTTGTAATTTAACTTAATAATAATTGTATTTTTAACTCATAGCTTCATATAGACATTTGTTAATTTGCATGTTGTCGTCACAAATAGTTGTCCTGGCACTTAGACTTATACCTACTAGAGTTTGTTTATATTTAATGCACTAGTTTATAGTATGTTGGCGATTCAATAAATAAATAACTATTTAAATATTGGATATTAGAATGAGCTTTGGCAATATATTTTAATGTCAATAACACGTAAACAGTAATTAATTATGTATCCTCGTTGGTACCTACTTGAAACAATTTTATATAAAAATCCTGATATTTAATTACGACGTTCCTTGCTCTCATTATTTTTAAAATGGCATTAGATTTTTGTGAACTTTTTTAGTATATTGTCTTCTTATGAAATAAAATTTAATCTACATCTTAAATTACAATTTGACGTAAAAATATTGTTGGCGAAGCAGGTCAATGTTGGCTGACAATAGGGATATGTTTTATATTTTTACCTCTTTATACTTTTTTGTATTTTTAAAATAAAATATATATATGTCACTTCTGTGGCAGTGAAAATAATGTGCGTATTAGAAATTAATTATCACTTGCTAAACGGTGAAGGAAAACATCGTGAGGAAACCTGCATACCTGAGATATTTATAAAAAAAAAAACTCAAAAGTGTGAAGTCTACCAATACGCACTTGGCCAGCACCGTGGACTATGGCCTAATCCTTCTCATTCTGAGAGGAGACCCGTGCCCAGCAGTTAATGATGTTAATGATGGACGTTAATGGGTTGATGATGATGATGATGTCACTTCTGACTACGTAAAATAAAGGAACGCTGCTTTTTTCTCCGACTTCCTTTGTAACTATATAAACCTTTCATTAGTTCGAAAAGCCTTCATCCTATACGTCGCTGCGAGTCACCGGAGCCCTATAAATATTGTACACAGAAATTTAAGATGTGTAACCGACAACCGTCTCGGTATGCGTTATTCCTAAATGTACCTTCATCCAACTGAAGGGTCGACGTCATCGTTTTATTGATACGAGTACACGTCATTCAATTACATTATATTAACAGTATATTGGTCACTTTTTAGGGTTTCGTACCCAAAGGGTAAAAACGGAACCCTATTCCTAAGACTTCACTGTCTGTCCGTCTGTCCATCTGTCACAGGCAGGGCCGGATTTAAGGGAACGCAACCGGGGTGGCCGCCCCGGGGCCTCCACAAAAGAAGGACCCCCACAATAGAGACGTCGGAATATTTTTTTTATTCCGACTAGTAAACACTAGTAAAAAATATTTTTTTCGCTGTTTTACCTTTATCTACAGTACTTTGTACAAACATGAATACTAGAAGAATCTACCTACGTTTCACAATAATATTTATTGTATTAAAAATGTTCACTTTATTCGGAAAATAATTTTTGGCCAGGGGGTCTCCACTCCTTTGTTGCCCCAAGGCCTCTAGACCTCTAAATCCTGCCCTGGTCACAGGGCTCTATCTCTGGAACGGTAATAGATAGATACTTGAAATTTTTACAGAGGATGCATAACGGTGGCCGCTATAATAACAAATACGGTATGGTAAGGGAAGCATACATTTCCCAAACGTTCCAACTTAGACCTCAAGGGCGGCGGCGCATCTGAGCCTGGCCTCAGGTAGAAATCTAATCCCCTCTGGGATTGATTACAGATGTCCATGGGCGGCAGTAGCTACTTACCATCAGGTGGACTGCATGCTTGTCTCATATTCGTATATTATAAAAAGCAATATACTTACCTATTATAAAAAAAAAACTGATATTAAAAGGCCAACATTATACAGTTTATTTCGGCACTAAGTAGTTTTTATTAGTAAGTAAAAAAGAATACAAGCCTAACCGGTCGGTGGTCATAATAAAAACAGGTTCATTGCCTACCTAGCATTTTAACTCGATACATTCACTTGTAATTGTATTCACTATTAAAATCATAATTAACATATTTTTTTGTAATTGTATACAAAAAATTATAAATAATTAATTTATATAGGGATTGCAGTTTTATAAATTCATGTAAGCTAGGTATTTAGACAAAACATAAAATAAATAAAAATCATAGATTAGTCAAGGTACTTCCCCGCCTTGAAATTGAATGAAGCCACAAACGGCTTATTAGTAAGTTCTTTTTTTTAATTCTTGACAAATATAAACATTCATAGACAACATTTTCGAATAAATAACTAATACTGCATAATTTACATAATAAATAAATAATTATATCAAATATTTTAGGGACATTTTAGCACGGAGACGTGGCAAAACTTTTTTACGCAACTATTTCAATTCTCAAGACTGGGTACATTTTCTTGTTAGGAGTGAGTAATCTTTACTAATCTATGATAAAAATGAATAGAATGGAATAGGTAAAGAAGAAAACGTATATACCTACTACCTATGAGTGGGTAATGTAAATAAATATATCTGAAATCAGCCCACAAGAGAAACCAAGAAATACTCGTATCATCACAGAAATATAAAATATCATTGATAACAGACAAATAAAACAAGTGAAACATACAAAATGATTTTATTTTAAAAATGGAATATAACTTTATTTGTAACTTAAAACTATTAGTCTTACTTCTGGATGGAGTGGAGCCACTTAACGGTAATGAATTAATCTGACTAATATCTAGCCAACTGGAAAACACCCAACACCTCTCCAGACAAATCCGATCGCACACTTTCCGTTACCAATTCCGAAACGATTTCCCAGTTCATCGTCTTCGTCTTTTATGATTGATGTAGGCGGCTTTTTACCACTAGGAGCAGCTGCGGAACGGATAGATATTTCGTGTTTCAAGTTCCCGTTCTCAACTAGTAATTCTTGATGATTCCATTCGATATTCTTCGCTTCCATACTCGCGATGAGAATGCACAACACAAGAATTGCACAGATATTTCGAACCGCCATTTCTAACACAAACTTGTTCCTAACTTGAATTTTAAGTTTAGAATTGATGACTTGTTTCTTAGAAGTATAAATCCTTTATTTTTATCCACATCGTTCGATGATCAACTCGCTATGAATTAATATGCATATGCTAAAAACTTGATTCTTCTTATATAAAACGCAAATGTTAAGCTCATCGCACACCGAAACACTACTACAAAGAAAATTCGTAAACAAAGTCCGAACAAAGAAAATTTACAACCGGGTGACAATAAATGGAACATTTGTAAATTATTCTTGTTAAACATATTTCGGTTTACCAAGAGTTATCACGTACCTAAATCGCAAAACAAATAGCAAAAAAACGATTCTTGAATGTATCAAAAAAACATCTTAATTAACAATTGCATAGAGAGATACATATAAATAAAACGAGCTTTTGCTCGCGGCTTCGCTCGCGTTACGAAGTATTATTTTCATCCTCTATTTTATCCCCTTGGGGGTAGAATTGATCAAAATCCTTTCTTAGCAGACGCCTACGTCATAACATCTACCTGCATGCCAAATTTCAGCGCGATCCGTCCAGTGGTTTGGGCTGTGCGTTGATAGATCACTATGTCAGTCGGGCGCCTTTGAGTTATATATATTTATAAGATAGTACTACTTTTAAACTAGTAAGTAGTTTACTTCAGTTCATCTCAATATTTACAAGAAAATTTAAACCCGTACTATTAAAGAATCTATTACTTTTCAAGATATTTTCTATGTATCATTGTTAGAGTTTTCTATTCACTAATGTTTAATTTTCAGTACTATCATCCACGCCGTTGTTCATCGCAATTAAGGTACTATTAAATTTTCAGTGTACGTTAGTCATTAAATTTTAATGTGATAACAAGTTTCCTTTTAAAATTACATTCTGAATGGGTCAATGTTAGAATGAAATAAACGTGAGTCAGCATGACTCAAAATTTTGAGTCAGTTGCGTTTATCTTTTATTTCTCTACACAAACGATACCGTTAGGCTGAACGCTCATTGGCTGCTATGCCTTGAGCAACTTTTAAGCGATTTAGTAACGGTAAACGCAACCGTCAAAAGTTTCTTGGAACCTATTTGCTAGCTTATGTATTTTTTTTTTATAATATTGGGGTAGCAGACGAGCATGCGATCCAACTGATGGTTAGTGGCTACTGCCGCTCATGGACATCTGTAATCAACCCCAGATGGGATTAGATATTCCTACCTTAGGTTGGCCACTGATGCGCTGCTACCCCTGAGGACTAAGCTGGAACGCCTCAGGAACGTTTATCTTACTTACCACATCTTTTCAAACCAGGACACAGAAGCGCTTAACACTGCTGTTATGAGACAAAAATAGGTGTGGACATAGTGCCGCCGTTGTCGAACCATAAAGGCTTCAAACCACCACCTTCAAATTTAATTATATAAAGTCGGTCAATTTAACCACAAATAGAACGCCAGAGCGATCGCCTTAAACAACTGTTCAGTAGCATAAGCGACAAGGTTGTCTATGCAACTATCGCTCACATGATAATAGGTAATGTCATAATATGCAGTCTAATAAAATCGCACAAGTGCGAGTCGCACTCGCAAACGAATGGTTTCATACCAGCCAAAACACAGAAAAAAAAACACATTTTCGTTTATGACATGGAAACCATCTTTATTTTTAACTTTCTTATTTTTAGATGGGCTTTTATGATAATCCTTGATTCCTCTTCTTCCATAAACCGATGGACGTATTATTTACCCATTGTTGTGATTTACCTTAATGATGTCACCTAAGTATTACATCACTATAGTTTCTTGAGGAAAGAAAATATTTAAGGAAACGATTTAATTCATGGTATGATCACAACATAACAATTATTATTTCCCAGTAGACTAACAAATAAATAATAACATTCAAAATACGACGTGGACGTCAAAACCACCGTGGGTGTTAAATAAGCCTGTGTTCACATTGCAGGAAAATTTAATTCGACTGACTTACGCTGTCTGTCCACCAACCACCGATACCGAGCCGATACCGATAGTTAATGACGGCGCCGAAGTAGCGTACATACATTTACTATAACAGCTTGTCCATTGCACGCTCATCACCCGAGCACCGTCATCCCGGCCGCCGATATTTCGAGTAGATCGGCGTGACCGCTAGATCGGCACCGAGTTTTCATCAGGCCTATTTGCCGGCAATATAAAACACTTTGAAACTTGTCCATACACTGCCGTCACACGCCGATATCGATCGAACAAAATAAACCGTCGATATCGGTCGCAGTGGACAAATTATCGCCGTCACAACATAATTAAAATCGGCCAGAAATAATCTCGTTCTCGGTATCGGCTCGGTGACGGTGCAGTGGACAAACAGTAAATGAGGCTATCATCATCCTCAGGAGTGGCATCGCATCTGTGATCGACTTCATATAGAACCTTTGTTCTTTATGGACTGGGTTACAGTACCCTTAGTATGAGTTTTACGTTTTTACAAAAATGACTGTTTTTGTATTTGTTTACGTATTTGCCCATACATTTCCAATCAGCGCCCCTAGCGGACTGTAGCAGAACTGTACGTAAACAAATACAGAAACAGTCATTTTTGTAAAAACGTAAAAACTCATATTAAGGATACAGATGTACAGGGGCGGCAGTGATTAGTTTTCATCAGGTAAGCACACAGTACATACTCGATTGCTATTTTAATTTCATAAAACACCCGTGTAATGTACACACTTAAAAAGCTCTACTTATTTGGATATATTTTATAAAAATAATAATACTATCAGTATCATTATCATCAACTTCACGGTGTCATGTTGACAAGACAACTGATTATTTTTCCTAAACACTCCAAAAGAAGAATAAATTCAACAAATCTTCCATTCAAAGCAGTGCTACTGCCTGCTACCCTTCGAATTATTTGATCCTAATAACCAGTGTAACCACTGGTTATTAGGATCAAATAATTCGAAGTTAATTATAATCCGAAGTTAAATATAAGTTAATTATAATTATAATCCTAATAACTAGTATTGGTCCTAATAACCTGGTTACTGTAGACATGCGCTTACAATAATATGCAAATGAAACTAATCATAAAATTGAATATTAATTATACATATAAGGTCGTTATACATGTTCTAAACAGTGACATGTGATTGTTAATTAATGTATGAATAAGGAAAAACCTGTTTATTAGTGAAGCTTTCGTATCCTTAGTGATAATAAAAACAAATAATATGTTGATATTTTAACCAAACAGCTATGTACTCGTACTATGAACAGAGTTGCAGATGTCATTTTTTTTGTCATTTCAACCTGTAAAGTTATTATTAGTTATTCCCACAATATTTATATTTCATATTATCATTTAACTGCATTGTTATATACTTACAACGAGCTTTTGCCCGCGGCTTCGCTCGCGATACGAAGTAATATATTCATTCCCTATTTTATCCCCTTGGGAATTGATCAAAATCCTTTCTTAGCGGATGCCTACGTCATAAAATCTACCTGCATGCCAAATTTTAGCCCGATCCGTCCAGTGGTTTGGGCTATGCGTTAATAGATCACTATGTCAGTCAGTCCCCTTTAAGTTATATATACTTGTATTTAGATTAGACAATTTTTCGTTTTGAAAACTCACTAAGGGCCAAGGGCGTCGCCAAGCGGGGTAATTTTTACCCACGACGGAGACGCCACAATTTACCAGGGATGCCACTAATATTTTAAATTTTAACATAAATAAAAAAAGGATAGCAATAAAATATTTCCAAATTAGTCACGTTACTATAAAACTGATTCATTTAATGGCAACCCTTGACGGATTTGTTTGCGTTTCTCTTAACGATTTAGGGAACTTTTAAGGTGGTAGAACCCTTTGTGATTCGACCCCGGGGCACCGCCACACCAATTTCTGCCTAATAACAGCAGTGTTAAGCGCTGCTGTGCTCCGTTTTGAAGAGTGTGGTAAGAGAGACATACTTTTCCGAGGCGTTCCAGCTTAGTCCTCAGGGGTAGCGGCGCATCTGTGGCCGACCTCAGGTAGGAATATCTAATCCTATCTGGGGTTGATTACAGATGTCCATGGGCGGCAGTAGCCACTTACCATCAGGTTGACTGCATGCTCGTCTGCTACTCCTATATTATAAAAAAAGTTGAATAAGTACCTATGTTTAGCCACATCTACATCTTCGATAACTAAATAGGTAGAGAAGTACTATGAAAACGTATACTCTGTTGTACATAGGTATGTGTGACTCTGTGATTGATCTAATCAACTTATATGAAAACTTGTTACGTTAATTTATCTCTCTTCACATAAATTATTTAAGTTGGGTGTTTTTAAATTATTTTATCCTTTTTCAATTACATTTTAACGTCATGGGTTTTTTTTAAATTGTTCTTTTTCTCGTGTTACTTATATGTATAATGCATGAGTAATTCTAATTCATTATTACTTAAATTAAAATTACATAAATTTATCCCATTAGCAACACGTAATTTCCCAATTACTTCGTTACCTATTTCACAAGATTATGTTACGAGGATAACAGTTATTATTCAACCTTTAAAGTTATAACAATTACAAACATTATTCACACTCTGTCCATATGACTGTATTATCCTTCTTACATTTAATGATTCCCTAAATGTTCACAATTATACAGGGTGTCCCGTAAGTACCACGACAAACTTGGGGAGAACATAGGTGAGGGTCTGACCTCTCTGGGAAAAAAAAATTACCTTAGTAAAAGTGTCACCGTTTTTGCACTATCAATTGTTTTAGATTTTTTGAGAAATTCAGCCCTCTTCATCTTCTTTCGTTAACTGCGTGTACAAATTTGGTGATGCAGTGTTTATTTTTTCTGTTAAATACTATCAGATAGTTAGTCTATCATACTGAAATGTAAATTGGTTATAAGATGTAAAGGAACCATAAAAAAAATAGGGATATTTTTAGATTTTAATTTTTTTACTATTTTTCCCTCAACTTTGACTCGTCGCGGTGAAAAAAAAATGTACTGGACTAAAAGTGTACGTTGCACATAAAAATATTTCCAGTTAATAGAGATTTCGAAAAGGTACCACACTTACTATTTAAAGTTGAAGAAAAAAAGTTAAGGCCGTTTTTGCATGAAAGGGACTGAAACCAACTAAAACGTAATAATCGAGTTTTTATTTAAATTACGGTTTCTACCGACTCACAACGTGTCAGGCAGTACTAAATCATATTATTACCTGGTTACACACTTAAAAATATCATTCTTCATTTGTAAAAACACAATTTAGTAACTAACTAGCAAACAAAGTAATACAATTTATTAAGTCAATTTTTACCTACTTTGAACTGTCGTTTCGAAGTGAAACTTCGTACATGTATGTAATTTGAATAAAAATACCATAATTTGATATTTAGGAACTGATCTGATGATGTAGCCAGGATATGGATGGTAGATCTCTTACCAATTTAGCCCAAATTCGAGGGATTTACTAAAAAAATAACCATGCACCTGCTGGCTCCATTTAAGCTTGATAGATGACCACAGACCTGTACCCTTAGTATGAGTTTCTACGTTTTTACGAAAATGACTGTTTATGTATTTGTGTACGTATTTGCCAATACATTTCCAATCAGCGCCCCCAGCGGACTGTATCAGAACTGATTGGAAATGTATAGGAAATACGTAAACAAATACAAAAACAGTCATCTTTGTAAAAACGTAAAAACTCATAATAAGGGTACTGTATAGTTTGCGTTGTATAATTGACATTATACTCTGATTCCACTCGACCGAAGTAAGAGGCAAAGCTCGTCAATAATAATTAAGTTAATAAGGCCAACCTCACTGCTTAGTGGTGCAAAATTTGATCGTAGAGCCTGACTAATACTTACTAGCAAATCAGCATACAGTCTCATCAAATTAAAACATATAATTTACCTACAAAAGCGCAGGCCTCGCCTCCTCAAACAAGAATACAACAAGACATAGAGTCTCATTCCAACTAAGTTCTCATGACTTGTAAGCTATGCAAAGACGTCTTGTAGGACTCCAATCCTATTAGGGATTGATTAAAAAATTCTATCAGGTGAACTGAACGATTTTTTAATACTTCTATATCATAAAAAATCCTTGAAAATTGACCACAAGACTAAAAAATAAAGATTTATTGAAATAATAAAAATACGCGTCTAAAATGCCTAAATAAAAAACTATTTCAGACTGCATTACTATGATTATTTCCAGGCAAAATTCAAATATAGGAAATAAAAAATACTATAGAAGATTAGAAGGTAGAAACACCCGTGATTTGCAAAGTCACTAGTGTAATGAAAAAATGTTCCACAGAAACCCAAATGCTCGTTGCCGCCGCAAGTCATGGCTGTCGACATTGATATTTGATTACACACTGGCAAGATTTTTAAGGGCTCTTCTACACCGGGTAGTTTTCCGAACGATAAAGTCGACTGCCATCAACGACTTGGTCGTCGACATATTTTACCGAGCAGGCAGTTGACTGTCGCCATAAGATGTTTAGTCGACTGGAGCGCACCCTGTGTATAATAATACCTACTCTATGAGCGCACCGAAAACTTTCGACTACAAATTCAGGCAACAAACGACTCGGTGTTTAACTAATAACCAGGAGTGAGGCACCTTCGGCGAGTAAGCCAATTTCCCTAACTATCTGTAAGTCTTAAGAATATGAGAAACTTTATAATTTTATACCCATATAATGTAATACCTATGGATTATTGTATTAGTTATTTAGGTATAATTTATTTATGTACGATAAATAATAATAGTCAAACGTTTGTCGTATTTGTACTTACTCTTTTTTTTCTTGAGTTGCAATCAAAGAGTATAGTATCAAAGAGTATTATTTTAAAAAATATGCAACACTATTTTATTGAAATACTGAATTTCGTCTTCCATATAATCATCTTACTCCAAAGCGTAATTCGTAAATGCCCAAAATGATTTGTTTCGTCAAGTTGTCAAATTGCTAGTCAGTGCTTTGTCAATGCCAAAGTCATTCAGACATTTTGGAAGACATTGTCAAAATATTCGCCCAAAATCCAATTAAAACTATGACCTCACTAGAGATCTGTGTCCAATTAGTTCATCAATCGATACCTTAATTATTATTTTAAGTAGTGTTCCTTTATCCTGTAAAACGGGAGTAATGCAGCAATCGCCTTTTGAGAACATTTTTAATATCATCGGTGGCTTATCAGAGGGGAATGAAAAACCGATGAAACATGGGTTTTATAACGCGTTTGCTTTATTTATTCTAGCTATATGTTGTGCTGCCGTATACGTGTTGTTTTTGATCCTCGAGCCGTTCTTTAAGCCTTTATTTTGGGCGTTACTCGTGGGGTCATTACTCCACCCCTTTAAGTATAAATTGTCGCAGAAGATAAAAGCATGGTTCGAGGATCTGGAGAGGTCGAACTCCTCTGTGGTGTATGGGTTCATGGTGATACCCATGAACGTGGTGAACTTCGCGTCAGACACTGTAGGACACGAATTCAAGAAGCATTACAAGGTAAAAATCTATTTTTTTATTTATATATAATATAGGAGTAGCAGACGAGCATGCAATCCACCTTATGGTAAGTCGCTACTGGCGCTCATGGACATCTGCAGTCACACCCACTAAGCTGGAACGCCTCGGAAAAGTATGCCTCCCTTACCACACCCTTCAAACCATAACACAGCAGCGCTGAACACTGCTGTTGTCAGTTAGAAATAGGTGTGGTGGTGGTACCGCTGAAGTCAAACCACAATGGGTTCTACCACCTTCAAAATCTATGCCTTTTTCTTATGTTATCATCACCATTGCCACATATTATCCTATCGCTAAGTATAGGTCTTCTATCAGAATGGAAAAGCATAGGTCTTTAGTTTGATGATCTAAGTGGCAGAGACATCACCTTACTGGTCTGACACAGTGGCTTCTGTGGTTGTTTCTTTGCCAGACAAATATCTAAATAATTAATTTAAATGCCTGGTCTGGTCTGGGTGTTTTTGTATTTGTCTCTAAGTGTGTCTTTATTGAAAAGTACTTGTTTTGCACAAAACTGTAGAAAGTATTATTTGTTTGTATTGTAGAAAGTATCTGGTTTAAAAGGTCTGATAAGGGCACACTTTCACACTTATCCAACGCATTACAATGTAGTCCTCTGTAAACTGCATGCACATTTGCAAATTCTATGTTACAAAAAAGTATTTGAAAAGAATCCGGACAGAATCCTCGGACATTGGCTAAAGATGTACCTCTACATTGAAGGTGGTAGAACCCTTTGTGGTTCAACTCCGACAGCATTACCATTACACCTATTTCTGCCTCACAATAGCAGTGTTAAACGCTGCTGTGTTCTGGTTTGAAGGGTGTGGTAAGGGAGACATACTTTTCCAAGGCGTTCCAGCGTAGTCCTCAGGGGTAGCCGTGAGTCTGGGGCCGAGCTCAGGTAGGAATACCTAATAATATCTGAGGTTGATTACAGATATCCATGTATGGAAGTAGCCACTTACCATCAGGTGGACCTATATTATAAAAAAATAAAAGGATCCTCGTACATTGGCTGCAGATGTATTGCTACATGTGAGGACTAAGTCGGAGGCCCTTTTATAAGACGTGACATGAGAGTATTTTTATAATTAGATAGTTAATTGTATCAGATGTAACTTTGCGGAAATCCATGCTATTAAGTTAAGATTAAAACTACTTCGGAACAATCCGTTACAAATATGTATGATGGTATATATTTTAAACTGAGTCACAACGTTATTAACCATTAACGGTCGTAGAGTCAACTTACCCTGATGATGCTCTGTTTTGGAGCGAAACACGTGTTGGTGGTGGTATGTATGGTGGTGTATATTTTTATTTTTTGCATCTGCATGCATCCTTGGAGGGAGAGATGGTGGTACATACTGCATGGTTTAAAATATATACCATCATACATATTTGTAGCAGATTGTTGCAAAGTAGGTTTAATCTTAACTTCATTTTTATAATTATTATACATAAATATGTCCTATAGTGGCCACTTATAATGAGGAAGAATATGTGCCCTTTGCTACTGATAGAGAATTTTTTATCAAATAAAGTATTGGCAAACAACAGTAATTACAATAACTACCCACATTATTAACAAATATATTATCTTAAATTATTATGAAACTATATTCTATATCACTTCCATGTATAAATTAATTGATTATTATTCAAATTATTACATTATGTTTTTTGACAATGATGTTGAAAGGTGGTAGGAGCAGTATGATTTAACTGGCAATAGCAGTCCACCTGATAGTGGCCCCTATCACCCATGGACATCTGTAATCAATCTCAGATATGATTGGAATCTTACCTGAAGTCTATCACAGATGAGTGCTACCTCAGAAGACTAAGTTGACCAAATAATATCTATATATAAATATCTGGCTGCTGTATTATGGTAATGGAAATCCCTTACCACACCATGCAAACCAGAACACAGCATCTCTCAACAAAACTGTTATTATATAAGGTAGAGTCGGCGCCAAACTACTAGTCCACTCTGAATATAGAAACGAGTCACGTTGCAACAGCAAATTGTATATATTAGCGGGACATGAGCGGGACAAAGACAGCGCGGGACTGTCCCGGCACCCACCTCTGCCCAGTCTCGCCCACGGGCACTTAGCTGCGTTAGTGTGCCTTTACGTTTGCTACGGAGTATAGGCTTGTAGTTGTGTTCGAACGCATTGGCACTCTGACTACACCTGCGCGCAACAATTTCAGAGCGGACTAACAGTTTGGCGCGGACTATAATAAGTTTGATCCTATTAACATTGCAATAGATGTCAAAGAAAACTGACAGTAGGCAATTAAAATAGACCTAGAAATTAGATCACAATGTTTACAAATTTCTTAATAGTACTAATTTAATTTCAGATACTGATAGGGGTGATGTCATCAATATTCATCCTGCCGTGGCTCTACAAATCAATCCCAAGAAGTCTATGCTGCATATTCTGGCAATTTCACAGCTTTATTAGCTTCTCCACGACTCTCTTGATTAGTCTGTGTGGCTCTTATATTGTAAGTTATAAATATTTATTTGATACTAGCTTTTACCCGCGGCTTCGCTCGCAGTGAATGATTTTTATGTATATTTAGGGAGCGGTACTTTTTTCGGGATACAAGTTACCCTACATCCTTTACAGGACCCCTAATATAGTGTGTACAAAATTTCATGTCAATTTCAATTGGTTGTGTAGTTAAGGTGTGAAAGTGTAGCCAAAATAAAGAAACACATTCATGCACATGTGAGATTCTTTGTTTTGCTAATATTATAAATGCTTATAATACTACATATTTAATTAGGGCGATTCTTATATCTACAGTTTTTGACTCAATCTTATGGCTAATTTCTTTAGTCACTTTGGTTTTAATATTTTTTAATATATAAAGGTTTCTGGTCGAAAGGTTATGTAACTTCGATCAAGTCAAGAAGTGTATAGTTATAACTTATTTGGATAATGAAGTTGCAATAAAAAATTGCACCATATTTAATTTCTTTAAAGATAAACATAACACCACTTTGTGAAAATAAAATGTACTTAACTGAACATACAAGAAACAATTCTAATTTTATTAACTCTTTTCAGACTATGACCTTTGCTTTAGCCTATATAATAAGTGTCTACACATTATGGAGTCCAGAGAGAGCTGGAATATTTAAGGTAACGGCACACCTCCTTTGGCTGGTCATCGCAAGTTTCCTAGCAAGTCTGGCTGGGTCCTTCCAAGTGTATATGTTTGTTATTTTACAAGCAATAGGAATAACAGGCTTTATCCTTGAAGTTCTTCACATACAGAAGCAGTTGCAGTCATCAGGCATGTATTTTTCTTCTATAAATTTTATTAGTATTTTACTGAGTATGCTTAATAATAGTCAAAAATTTTGACCTTTCTGAAGATTTGTATTTAAGATTTACGTAGTAAAAATGAATGAATGAATGATAATTAGTATCAGAATGAATGAGTCCTTAACTATTTCCTTATTTAGATTTACTTAGTATCAGAAAAAATTAATGAATGAATGATAATTAGTATCAGAATGAATGAGTCCTTAACTATTTCCTTACTAAATAAATAAATTAAAGATTTTTAATGGAATTAGCAAACGAGCATGCAGTTTATCTGATGATCACTGCCTTCCATATCTATATAAAATCCTAGATACGATTGGACTTATACCTGAGGTTGACCACAGATGTGTTGCTACTTCTGAAGATTATGTTGGAATACCTTGTATAAGTCTCTTCTTCATTATACTTTACAAGCTAAAATGCAGTTCCGCTTAATGCTATTAAAAGTCAGAAATAAGCGTAACAGTGAAATCCAAAGTCGAATCATCAAGGGTTCTTCACTTCAAATATTAATATTATTTTTAACATTTATATCAACAGATCCTGAGGCATCTGTATTTACTGCAATTGGTCATGTCCTCACTAACGGCCAACGTGAGATTATTACCGAAAAACTATTAGAGGAGAAAGTGGCTGACACAATCCCAGAGGAGAAAGAATCCAGTGAGAAAGAGTCGACACCAGACACGGACACTCCCACGCCAGACACACCAGAAAACTTAACCAAGAGGAGCAGTTGGAGCAATGAGACCATACAAAGTTCGCCCCGACAAGCTAAGAAGTTCTTCAAAACGAGGACCCTTTCCGCCCTTCCTCTATCGAATACGAAACAGAAGACACCATTCGACATTCGACTCTTAGCATCATTCAAACAGAGATCTCTTGATGAAAACTACATGAGGCATAACTTTGACAGTGATGACGAAACTGCACTATACTTCAAACTCTTATTCTCCGGTTGCTTCTGTATGCTCGTGTGGAATCACATTTGGTTGTTGCCTGTCGTGCTCTTCTTTCTAGCTATCCACATTTTGAAGAAGTTGCTCAACTTCTTTGGTGTTTGGTTGTTCTTTGAGAACCACTACAACAATGTTAAGGCGAAGATTAGGTCCTGGTGGGAAGCCAGGTGTGTGATTTACTTTAAATTATATATTTTTGCAAAATAATACTCATAAAGATTAGGTTTATAGACATGTTTTGTCTTTAGAACAAAGTTTTGTGTATAAATACAACAATTAAAGTCTGTTTTGATTTCAAATTAAACCCATTTCTCTGTTTTTATACTTAGGCAAATAATGACGAAACATCAAATTAATTTGGCTGTTTTCAGACGGACAGACAGACATGAATTTAAAAAGTATTTGTGTTTTTTTATAAATCTGTAATTTATTTAATTAATTGTTGTTATATAACAGTAACATATTTTAAATTTGAATGCCACAGGTTTCCATTTATAGTTAGACGCTTCATTATGAAAATATCATTTGATTTTAGGAGATCAGCGCTCGCTCCAGCCCAAATACGAGGGATTGGGAAAATGATGTCAATATGCAATAAAAGTGTCATAGACATGGCCTATGACTCCGTCGACACAGTCTCTACTTGCATTGTGATAGTCGGTCTCATCCTGTTTGTCACTGTTGGAACTATCTTCATTTTTATCCAGGTGCCTATACCTTGTCAAAATCTATAGATATACAACACAGGCATCATAAATCAAGAAAGTTATGCTAATTAATTATGGTACTATGACATATTTTTTTAAGACACTCTAGTTTATTCCTCAGAGGTAGCGGCGAAACTGTAGCCGATATCCGGTAGGAATATCTAATCCTATCTGGGGTTAATTACAGATATCCACTTATCATCAGGTTGACTACATACTCCTCTACTACTTCTAACTTATAAAAAAAAAATCTTACTAATAAACACACTACTTCTGTACAACGCCTTTTTCTGCATCATTTTCGTTATCATTGATTATTTTTAAGCAATGTTTTATTTACATCGTTTAAACGTTAAAACATATCCTTAAAATTCTAATGATAAAAATGGACTACAGCTGTAGATTTAAAATATCATCCACTACTTTAAATTGTCAGATCTCATTAACCATAGACAATCTTGTGCTATTTTTTTTACACAAATACAAATGATAATAGTTTAAGGGTGTGACCTGTCTATTTTACCAGTAATTTCTTGTTGTTTTCAGATTTATTCCGAAGCGTTAGTAGTGGTTCAGTTAAGTGGTAGCCTCCTTAACAGTACATATGTCCAGCATAGCGCTCTGCACGCGTACTTGCCGGAGGGCTGGGAGGAGAAACTTGATTCACTGATAGACAATGCGTACACTTATGGACGGGAGGGTATTTCTACGGGGGTAAGTTTTATCTTATGTTACTGTAAATAGAATGTTTCAAGGTATTGTCGAAAAATATCTAATTATTTATTTATTCTTTATTTAATATACTTTTCCATGTTTTTATAAAGATGTCTAAGTATAGATAAAATTAGATTAAATCGATTGTATTAATTATTTGAACATGTTTGATTGTTAACTATATTACATTTTTATGCTGCCGAATGGATATGTAACTTAGATCATGAGATACGTAAGTTCTATCAATATTCTAAGAAAGAGTTTTCATCATAAATACCTAATAAGCCTACACATATTTGTATAAAATTAATTGCATAATATCAATTATATTTTTCTTTTTATACTAATCTCACAAGTACTCACTTTTCCTTATAACTAAACTAGTTTTTGCCCGCGGCTTCGCCCGCGTTTAAAATAAAATAATATAACATACCTACTAACATACATAAAACTGAAAATTCGTACCTTCAACTTTGCTAAAGATCGTCACTTGATCAAATGCATAGTTTACAATTCAATCCTTACTAATATCGATTAAAATAATCGATGTTTTGGGTCCGAAAGATCGATTCTCCGATTAATCGATCTTAGATTGCCATCCCTAGTTTCCGTGGGATTTCCGGGAAAAAAAACTATCCTATGTCCTTTCTCGGGTCTCAGACTATCATTGTACAAAATTTCATTAAAATCGGTTCAGTGGTTTAGACGTGAAGAAGAGACAACCAGACAGACAGACAGACAGAGTTACTTTCGGATTTATAATATTAGTAAGGATTAATATTTTTTGACATTAGGTGAAGAGCATTTTGAAAGAAGGTGATCCAGAGAAGATAGCCCGTGTAGAGCAACAAGTGTTAGAAATATGGGACCGAGTGTACCAGAGCTGGGTGTCGGGCCACTTCGCGGCGCCCGTCGGGCCCACTGTGGATAATGCTGCTGTGCAAGAGTCCTGGGATAGCTTCGTCAGTGACGTCACGCAGAGTTCTGGTAGGTCTATCTATATTAATTTATAAAGGAATTTTTTCGATGAGCGCTCATATCATTCTACACAATCACAATATAGAACAATCCATTCATCATAAATAATTAATTAAATGTCTAGTCCTCGCCAAACTGCTAGTCCGCTCCGATGTTGTTGCGATCAAGTGTAGTCATACAACTTGCTATGGCGATGCGATTCATTTCTGTATTCAGAGCGGACTAGCAGTTTTACGCGGAATATACCACTATGAAAAATTGCATAATATTTACTTTTTAAAATGTAGGTCAATAGGTCTTGACCAAATACAATAAGAAATACGCTCGTATTGTAAACACTCGCATTATACATATTAAATATATTATAGCTTATCGCTATTCATATAGAGATGGCGCCACACGAACCTAAACGCGCTATCATAGTTTTAAGATTCCATTTATAAGACTTACAATCTACGAACTGAGTTTAACAGAACATGCTCCCTAAACACATTCCTTTACCTGGGAGATATGCATAGATTTCTTTTCACTTTAACTCCGCACCAGGTTGAAAGACTTTTTGTATTTTAAAATTATATATTTCCATGTGTTTATATCTGTTTATCTGTATAATAAAGTATATTATTATTATTAATAGGTGTTTTACAATTATTTGTTATTAGGTCTATTTAATTACGATGGAGCAATGGCATGGGTGCAAGCGAACGTGGGCACCCTGAGTGCGATCGCGAGCGGTATCTGGGCTCCACTGGCCAGCAATGTGTCCCTATTGGCTGGCTCTCTTGGTGCTTTCACCTCGCTGCTGCTTTGCGGCGGGGGAGCAATTATCAACATGTTTATCAATATTGTAAGTGGTTTGAATTATACGCTACTTAGCCCTTTAGGGGTTGAAATTTCAAAAATGATTTTCAGCTTAAGTTTAGCCCTTTCGGAGTTAAAGATTTAAAAATATGTGCTTTGTCACTCCTAGGAACTCCTAGCTTGGTATGGTAAATGAGTACTGCTGCCCAAAGATATCTATAATCAAGGCTTGATAAACCTAGATTCCTTGAGGTCAACCATAGATGCGTATCTACCCCTATGAATTAAGTTGGAATGCGACGACAGTGCTTAACAATATTGTTATGGGGCAGAAATAAGTGTGACGGTGGTGCCGCCGAAATCGAATCTAAGCAACTCTTCTAGTGTCAAAACTAGCATTTTATTTAACACGAGCTTTTGCCCGCGGCTTCGCTCGCGTTACGAAGTAATGTTTTCATCCCCTATTTTATCCCCTTGGGGGTAGAACTTCTTACGATCTCATATTTCTTTAACTCCATCCCAAAGGTTGTCTGGAAGAAATCGCTTCTAAGCGATAAGGTCGCCTTTTTGTACGCTATCTCATTTATTGTGTTATATGTATGTTATATGGTGTTATATGTATGTTATATGGTGTACAAATAAAGAGTATATGTTGTTTTTGGTGTTGTAAAATTGATCAAAATCCTTTCTTAGCGGATGCCTACGTCATAACATCTATCTGCATGCCAAATTTCAGCCCGATCCGTCCAGTGGTTTGCGCTGTGCGTTGATAGATCACTATGTCAGTCAGTCACCTTTGAGTTATATACAGGGTGAATTTTTAAAACGGGCCTTCAGGGCCAAATCCGAAACTATAAGGATTAGCGAAAAATGCTGAAAGGAGTTACGAGGCCGATTTTGATAAAAACTAAAACTGCATCATTAGTTTTTTAAAATATTTTTTTCCTTAGCCGGGAATCGAACGAGTTCATTTTGAAAAAAGTGACACCTCTATATTATTCCACTATCTGATAGTGTCGCTTATAAGGATCAAATTCTGGGAAGTAATGTTATGTGACAAATTAAAGGAAAAGGAAAATTTTGAAGAAAATACGTATTTTTCCATACATTGGCATACTAATCCTTAAGGATTATACATAACAAATGATTTATGTATAATTCTTTAGAAACATACATAAGTCATACCATTGAAGAATTTGTTGGTTAATCAACTAATTATTCGATGTTATGACTATGACATACGGCTTAGTATGAGAAAGTAATAGTTTGGCAAATAAGTTACCGCCGTTTTTAGGATTTATTTCTTTAATGAAAATAGATAACTGATTAAACAGTAAATTCTTATTGTTTGTTGTTTACAACTTTGTGTCAACGTTAAATATGATTTTCTATATCTCATTTTTTAGTAATCACTCGGATTTGACTCTAAAAAGTATTTCTCGCAAATTGTCAACTTTACATCTGTATTAAACGAAACTCCGCCCATAGCTAAGTCGGACATAAAAATATAAATTATTGAAAAACAAAACGTCCATTTCGAATTATTAGAAACATTGAGCCAAAAAAAATGTTAATACATGAAATATTTAAATTAATGAATGGCGGGAACTTAACTGCCAAATTAATATGAAAAAATATGTATTTTCTTAAAATTGAGGCTTTTCCTTTAGTTTATCATTTATCATTACTTTCCAGATTTTGATCCTTATAAGCAACACTATCAGATAGTGGAATAATATAGAGGGTGCATTTTTTTTCAAAATGAACTCGTTCGATTCCCGGCTAGGGAATAAGTTATTTTAAAAAAGTAATGATGCAGTTTTAGTTTTTATCAAAATCGACCTCGTAACTCCTTTCAGCATTTTTCGCTAATCCTTATAGTTTCGGATTTCACCCTGAAGGCCCGTTTTAAAAATTCACCCTGTATATTTAAGATTTACATACTTAGAGTTGTTTTAACGTATTGTCAGGTGGTGTTCTTCACGACTCTGTTCTACCTTCTGGCGTCCAGTAACGCCCTCTATAAGCCAGTGGAGGTGATCACGCGAGTGCAGCCCAACTTCGGACCCCGACTCGGTATCGCACTCTCGGTTGCTATTAATCAAGTTAGTACCTTATTTTGCTATGTAACGCGGTTATTTTCGACCCATAGGCGAAACTAAAGATCTATAAAACCCTGATTGATTGTCATTATGAGGTTCCTCCCCCAAAGTTTTTAAAGTGGTTAGTGTTTGGGTAAGTTTTCGGTTCAAAAGCTCAAAATTGTACCAAGATCAGCTAGGTTTTCCTACTCACATAATTAGTACACACAGAAAATAGCAAAATCTAAACGCCTATCTTAACCGATTACAAATTACACAAATCTGCAGTCATAGCAAGTAAACCATATCCTAATAATAACAAATTATTTTATGTACAATCTTTATGCTCAAAGCTTTGACGTTTATTGTTTTATATATTTTATGTTGGGTCCCTCATCCTCGTCCCTCGAGATACATACTACTACTTAACTTTTTTGAGTCGTCATCAACCAATCTGTTCCACTGCTGGGCACGGGTCTCCTCTCAGAATGAGAAGGATTAGACCATAACCCACCGCGCTGGCCAAGTGCATATTAGTATACTTCACATACAAAAAATACTTATTTTTAAAGGTATGAGTATGTAGGTTTCCTCACGATGTTTTCCTTCACCGTTAAAGCAACTTATATTTCTAATACGCACATAACATTTAAAAATCAGAGATGCGTGCCTAGGATTCAAACCTCGGAACTGTCGTTCAAGAGACAGAATTTCAAGCCCTAGGCTGTGCTTCACATTTTTGAGTATTTTGATTAATTTAACCATAGATTAGTAAAGATTACTCACTCCTAACAAGAAAATGTACCCAGTTTTGAGAATTGAAATAGTTGCGTAAAAAAGTTTTGCCACGTCTCCGTGCTAAAATGTCCCTAAAATATTTGAAATAATTATTTATTTATTATGTAAATTACGCAGTATTACTTATTTATTCGTAAATTTTCTCTAAAAATGTGTTTATTTGTCAAGAATTCAAAAAAAGAACTTACTAATAAGCCGTTTGTGGCTTCATTCAATTTCAAGGTGGCGAAGTATCTTTACTAATCTATCGATTTAACAGGTATTTCGAGCGTCGTTCAAAATGGCGGTGTTCTACGGTCTATGGACTTGGCTGGTACATAACTTGTTTGGCGCGAAAGTAGTATATTTACCCTCAGGTATGTCTGTATGTTATTAAGGCTAAATATAATCTCTTATTTGCATGCATTACTCATATTTATAATTGGATCCCAACTAGTGACATTGTTATCTTGGTGTACTAATTATGATCCTTTAGTTATTTTTGTACTATCCAGTAAACATGTTAAATAAATAAATAAAACAAGTGAAGTGCGAAACGGATTCGTAAACAAAGTTCCGTACCCTAAACGTTTATTTTTGTTATTGGCAATATTAAGATCGAACCAACTAAAAGATCGGAAATAAAACGGTTTCTTGATTTTTTTTCCTGTTTTAATTTTTAACGTTTGTTATTTTTAATATTTATCATTGTGGCGGCTATAATTATACTGTCTGTGATATTTCGAGTCAGTTCAATTCTATTACGGTTCACAAGATACAGATCTGTGCAAGACTAGGAGCCTTAGTAATAGCGTTCCATTGTCTCCCTTGTAGGGAACCCTAAATAAGGATACCTTATAATTAGAATATTATTATTATTATTAATAATAATATTCTAATTAATATTAATAATAATAATTACTCTTTTTTGGAAGCAAACATGAAAATACTAATTGTGATCCTTTAGTTATTTTTGTACTATCCAGTAAACATGTTAAATAAATAAATAAAACAAGTGAAGTGCGAAACGGATTCGTAGTCGAAGTTCCGTACCACCGCTATACATTTTTTGGTATTGCCATTATTAAGATCGATCTAAGAGTGCGGTGACAAAACGGTTTCTGGATTTTTTTCTCCTTTTATCTTTAACGTTTCTTACGTTTAGTATTTGTTATTATAGCTGCAATTATTTTACACAATCTGTGAAAATTCCAAGTGTCTACCTAATACGGTTCAAGAGATGCTAGCCTGTGACAGACTGACGGACAACTTAGTAATAATTCCATTGGCTCCCTTGTTGGGAACCCTAAAAAAGGACACCTTATAATAAGAATTTATTTAATCTTTTTTTTAAACAAACATGGAAATATAATTACTGTGTAACGGTTTGTTTTCAGCTTATCTTATTTAAATCCTAATAGGTCAATGCGCCGTCTCCGTATTTTTATTCCGTTGATAATAATTAAGTCACAATTATTTTTACTCTACGCATTTTAGTAAATATTTATCACAATATGAAGCACATTCGTTGAGTGTGATAGTTTTGCTACTCGTGTTTTTACCGTGCACCGATAATATATACTAGTGAGAAAAATGCTAATCGGTATTGTGGCAATGGATAGAAGACTTGTGTTGTTGTACTTTATATTTATTCGCACTGTATGCGGTGTGAGGATCAATTTTACGAGTTGCCATAACCCTGAATGGTATTGTGTTAATAACGCACCGTCAGAAATTGTGTACAGTTGTTCCTCTGTGCGAAGTAATGTAAGTAAAAAATCATTATTTCGTTTTTATATTTTTTTTTATAATATAAGAGTAGCAGACGAGCATGCAGTCCACCTGATGGTAAGTGGCTACTGCCGCCCATGGACATCTGTAATCAACCCCAGATAGGATTAGATATTCCTACCTGAGGTCGGCCACAGATGCGCCGCTACCCCTGAGGACTAAGCTGGAACGCCTCGGAAAAGTCTGTCTCCCTTACCACACCCTTCAAACCGGAACACAGCAGCGCCTAACACTGCTGTTATTAGGTAGAAATAGGTGTGGCGGTGGTGCCGCCGGAGTCGAACCACAAAGGGTTCTACCACCTATAAATATACTTATATGTGGTTGTGTTGTTCTTATGTTGTATGATCACTGCAAAGTACTTGTTTAAGCAGTCCAAAATAAATTTGAAGCCTAAGTTAGGCTCTTTGCAAGCCTAAAGACTAAGTAGATCATGTTTGGACAAACAACTCTGTTAAATCATATGGACGCATAACTAAATGTCTTCGTAACGTATACTTTTGTGCATATATAACACATTTTAATCCTCATTTCTGTTTGTTTTAGGATTTCATTATACACCTCAAGGATTTTTACACAGACCATATACGTAGCGTTACTGTCCAAAACTGTAGAGACATAAGAGTCGTTCTAGACTGTCCTATACTCCAAAAACCCTCAAAGCTACAACAGTTTAAAATACAAGACTGTGACAGACTAGAGTTCGTAACTCTCTCAGCCAACTCCTTGATACAAACACCTCCAGAAGTGACTATAGAGAATGTAAGAGAAGTGGTGTCCTTACCGAGGAAAATTTTCAAATCCCCAAGCACTAGTACTGAACAGAAATGCCTGGGATCGACAAACTTAAGGAAAATACGCGTGGTTAACAGCAAAATCAATTCTGTGAGCACTAAAGCTATATACAATGTGACAGGCATCAAAAGTATAGAATTTGATAATGTTACAATAATCGATGTCCATACTCAAGCTATAGATGCGGCTATGGGCTACGAGAATACTCTATTCACGGTGCTAAATAGTCGAATAGACAACATCGATTTCAAAGGTATTACAGTGGATAGTTCGACAGTAAAAATTACATTTAACATGTTCGGTGATTTAATTTCAAACGCCATCAACGTAACGGCTGATAACTTCAAATTTACTGATAATAACGTTAAGAAAATAAATTCGAACGCTTTAACGTTTAACGCTGTTAACATTGAAATATCGAATAATTTTATCGAGACACTAAAATCGAATGCGTTCGCAAATATCAAGTGTTCTAGAAAGAGATCAAACAAAAAACAGTTTACCTTTACAGGGAATAAGATAGATAAAATCGAGCCGCATTCATTAACCTTTGACTACAACAGTTGCATATCCTCAAACACACCAATAATATACCGCGATAACGCGATGGATTGCAACTGTCGAAACATAGCGTTCTTAAATCAGGGAAACAACGAATTAAACGCTATAATACTGGACGTAGCACACAACAACACTTGCTTACTAGCCCCATGTGTCTTGCCGGTTGAAGTTATAAAATTACTAATAGAAAGCGATATGTGCCATTTGAATCTCGATCCCCAAGTCATGTGTTTGCTCTACGGCGACAAACACACGAGTAGTAGAAACGAGGCGACGACAGACGAAGAAGTTACTGAACCGGCACCAACTTTCTACTTGATTCGTCAAGCTAATTCGTTGAGCGGTGACGCTAGCGCCGCCATGACAGCGATCGACAAGGACGACCTCTTAAAAGACAGTCACTTAAACATGACGAATAGAACAACAATCAAAGTGGTCTTCGATTCGTCGAGGGATTTCGTCGAAACGCTCCGAAGTACTGGAACTTCTCGAAATAGACCCGTCGAAGCGTCAAAAGCGCCACCTAGGGAGGAATACGTGAACAGATGTGTGGGCAGTCATTGCAGGAATACGGTCGCGTACGATCGACAAAAGGCCTTAGATTTCTACAAATACGTGTACGCTCAACTACGTACACCGAGACAGATTGATAAGAAGAAAACCTAAAGTTGATTTTGTTAAATAAAATTTTAATTGAATGTTTGTTATTTTAATATTAGTTACCCCATTACTTATTTAAGATAACACCAATAAGTTTTAATTAAAGTTAATTTATGTTAAATTGTTTTTAATGAATTGAGGATAAGCGCCAAGCGAGAACGACTCCAAGCGGTCATCATACCGGTCTGACGCGCAAAGGGTTCCGGGTTCGATTCCCGGTCAGACAGATATTTTAATAATGACTTTAGATATCTGTTCTGGGTCTAGATGTTTGTGTCTGTCCATAGCAACCAGGACACAGGGAATCCTAGTGTGGGGCTGTGAGTGTAGAAAGCGTTTATTTATTTATTTATGATGAGCTGTTAATAACCCTCGCTCTGCGTCCATACGAAGAATCGTAAAGATGAATAATAAACTAAATATAAAACTCAATATGTTCCATTAAATGTACTTGTAATAATCTTATTATTTATAGCTTTATTAATTATAGGTTTTCCCACTATTTGGTGGATGTATATACAATTTTTAGCCTTTTCTTTCCTTATACATACTTGAAATTCTTAAGTAACCTTTAATAGTAACATAATATTAATATCTTATTCTGTATACACATGGTATGTTTTGAAACGAAATTCCTCAACACAGCTTTCGATATGCGTGGAAATCGTCATCTAGAAAATAGCATCATACGATTAGCTCTCACTCTCTGCTCGTCTGTAGCATCGGGCGCAGCCGGATGTAAAACATCAATACCGAACACCTATTTCTACCTCACAACAACAATGTTAAGCGCTGCTCTGTTCCGGTTTGAAGGGACATAAGAGGTAACGGAGACATACTTTTCCGAGGCGTTCCAGCTTTGTCCTCAGGGGTAGCGGCGCATCTGTAGCCGATCTCAGGTAGGAATATCTTGTCCTATCTGGGGTTGATTACAGATGTCCGGGCGGCAATAGCCACTTATCATCAGGTGGATTGCATGCTCATCACTCCTATATTATAAAAACGAAAAAACTTAAAAAAAAGACCTATCTTGACGTTCATATGAATGATGAATTGTAACCATATAATATACAATACTAGCTGACCCGGCAAACGTTGTGTTGCCATATAAATAAAAAAGGATGAACAACCCTTATCAGCTACGGCTTTGAAAAATAGATAGAATATTTGAAACTGCGATGGTAGCGAAGTCTGTCGAATCCAATGTGAAACATTCCAAAATCAACAACTACTTACGAATTAAAAATCATTAAAAAAAACCTTTTCCCACGGACCAAATTGTGAATCTAAACCATTCTCAAGCCCCCTTGAACACACAGAACAAATTTCATCAAAATCAGTCCAGTCGTTTAGGAGGAGTTCAGTGACATACACACGCACATAAGAAATATATATATAAAGATTGAAACATTTCCAGTGTTAGCAGCAGTTTTGGGGGCAGCTCCGTTCCTCGGGCCGTACTTGGCGGGTCTTCCCGCGGCGTTGGACGTTTGGCTGCAAGGCAGACCGATGGCGGCCATCTTGTTACCGATAGCCCAGGCGGCGCCCATCGCGTTCTTAGATGCTGCTGTTTACGCGGAGATTAAAGAGTGAGTTTGTTGAAATGTTATAGACCGCGCCAAAGTGCTAGTCCGCTCTGAAGTTGTTGCGAGCAAGTGTAGTCATACAATTTGCTATGGCGACGCGATTCATTTATATATAGCAGTTTTACGCGGACTATACCTTTTTGATATATTTAACTATGAAAGCTTATATAACGTTGTACCTCTGTAATATCTTAAATATGTTGCTTGGATTGCAGACAATTTTTATATTAGTCATAACTCAATTAATAATATTATTATAACTCATTTATATTAATATATTATTATTAGTAGCAAACGACCATGAAGTCCACCTGATGGTAAATGGCCCATGCCGCAAACGAACATCTTTAATCAATCCCAGATAAGAATAGAGTCCTATCTGGGTTTGGTCACAGATGCATTACTACGCCTGTGGACTAAGTTGAAACGACTTGGACAAGTATGTCTAACTTAGCACACCCTTCAAAACTAAATACAGCAACGCTGAACAGTGCTTTTATTAGGTAAAATATTCTATTAGGTGAGAATTAAAGGCTAATTCATGGATGTGTGGATTAGGCAAAAAAGGTAAATACTAATACAATACTACTGCTTTCAGACTTACACTTCATAATATACAATTACTAGCTGACCCGGAAAACTTTGTACCGTCTCAAAATCTATTTATCAAATATATTTCATATAAAATATAGCCTATGTTACTCGTGGATAATGTAGCTTTTGAATGGTGAAAGAATTTTTAAAATCGGTCCAGTAGTTTTTGAGCCTATTCATTACAATCAAAGAAACAAACAAACAAACAAAGTTTTCCTCTATATAATATTATAGTATAGATATACTAGGACAAATGTCTATAAATAATAATTATATAAGTTACTGTAATAACTAAACTAGATGATATTATAAACACGACATACTTCGCAGTTTGCAACTATGTACGTTATATGTATATAAGACTCGCCGCCAAAACACTAATTAAGATTATTTTTCTCGAGAAACAGTAAACAATTCGTAGAGTTATTACGTATCGTATGTAACACTTGCACGATAACCTCCTTGCGATAATTCATTAACTCGTGATTCATTTTAATATGTTAATGTTTTAAAAGTAGTTGGTTTAAATGGGCATGATGACAAATTTTGAACTCCCCTTCTATAATGTAGGTACATGTCTACTGATTCCAAAAATCGTATTATTTCGGCAATAAATTCAGTATTAACGGAAATATTAGCATTTTTAAAACAAATTTTGAATTAAGCGCGAAAACGCTCGCGGGTGTCATGGCGTCCGCGAGTGACGTCACGCCTCAATATCCCATAGAAAAGTTCAAGCAATACGGTGACACGCCAAAAAAAATGACGTCATTTCGCCCCGATTAGCGTTTTAGACAAGATGGCCGACTGCAGTATTTTATACTTTTATTTTATTGAAAATATAATAAATCGTAAAGTTTTTTATTAAAACTGGGCTGTTTTTGAGAATGCTTTCAACATATTGTTTTTAAGTAAATCATTTATTCTTCGATTTTTCAATACTGTCATCATGCCCATTGTTTTGATAGTTGGTATAATCAGTGGCTCGACCGGAGGAGTACCACCGCCATACTTATTTAGAAGGGTGTTGAATGAGGATACCGACTGACTTGTATACGAGTCAAACATCTAACGCCTGTTATAGTCCGCGTAAAACTGCTAGTCAGCTCTGAATATAGAAATGAATCGCGTCGCCATAGAAATAGAGATGGGTTGTACTAGGTAAATTTGGAAGTAGGTAGGCTGTTTCTAGTATCCAAAAATACGTGATCCAGAAACCTGTTTCACCTAGTCCCAGAAAGTCTCATTATTTATGGTTCGTGTACGCGATACGCGTACAACCGGGTCTTGGACTAGGTACTTATTCTTGGACTAGGTACATATTAAAACTTGGACTAGGTCCGACCTAGTCTGGTATAATACCTAGTCCATGAACCTGTTCCAGTATATACGCCTCACCTCCACATAGAAAATGGTATAACTACACCTGCTCTCTACAACTTCAGAGGGGACTAGCAGTTTGGCGTTATAGTTCACTAACTAATCTACCCAGGCATTAAAAACAAAAAACGATATAAATACAATGATTATCCAAAAAAAGGCAAAACTCGCTGTTTCTTGCTGTATGTTCTCAGTTGACGTCGCGTTCTGATCCCGTAGTAGTATAAAAAAAATATTGTATCTGACAATTTGTAAGTGCTTCCAGACGCCTAAACAAAATAAATATTCATTTCATTTTATTTCGAAGTTTTAGTTGATTAGATGATTATTAGACAATCTCTACCGAATATCAAGTCAAATGTCCTATGTGGGGCAAGAATTTCATACATTGATTATTTAGAAAGGGCAATAGTCCGCGTTTTGCAATGCATCTCTGATCGGCTTAAGCTAGAATCCCTTTTCTGTATGGAATTAGTTACAGATGTCCATGGGCGGCAGTAACCACTTACTGTTAAAAGCTTGCTCATTTACATATAATATCATATTACATTTATTATATCTGTAATTGATGGTGGTAGAACCAAAGACCTGTATTTGTTTTGTAAAAGGTCTGTGGGTAGAACCCTCTGTTAGTCGAATTTGGCAGCACCAACGCTATGCCTATTTCTGCCTGATTAACCGCTGCTGTGATCTGATTTGAAAGGGGTGGTAAAGGAGACATACTTTTCCGAGGCGTTCTAGCTTAGTCCTCAAGGGTAGCGGCGCATCTGTATCCGACCTCGGGTAGGAATCTAATCTTGCCTAGGGTTGACCACAGATGTCCATGGGCGACAAAAGCCACTTATCATCAAATGGACTGCATAATCGTCTACTACTCCTATACTATATAAAAATGTATAATTAAAAAAAAAACTTTATTATTTATTATTATTATTTCCAGTGGCGGTCACCCCTACGTAACTGGCTTAGCTATAGCCGGTGGTATATTCTACTTGGGACCCGAAGGTGCGATCCTCGGACCGCTCCTACTCTGTTGCCTCATGGTGGTTCTCAACCTATCCTCCACCTTCCTCAGAGACTCTCCCGCTGAAGAAAGGGCGGCTCTACACTCGCGCGTCAGGTAAATTAACGGAAAACGAATATCTATAAAATTGAAATGTTTTTAGGTTTAAATGGAGTGTTATTTTAACATTAATCGCTGGCTTATAAATGAGACAAAAATATCAGAAATTTTATAATTTATTTTTTATTCGATTTAATTCTAGTTAAAACGTATGAGATATTATAAAATGTTGTGAAATTTATTTATCGTTTTTAAGATAATACTGTATATAACATAATATTGTTGTTAACGTACCTACTCTAAAATTCTTCTTTACAAGAAATAACCTTTTCTTTTCGATATCGGTATATTTCATATAATGTTAAAATAACAACTACCGCCGAAGGAAATATTTTAAAATGTAACATGTCTACCTCAAATCACAATTGAATCACAATTATTTGAGAACAATTGTTTAGATGCGAGTTATATTAGGTGCAGTGGGGTGCGAAATAAACTATGATGAACTTTAATAGTTACTTTTAATTTATAACAAATTACATAAAGATAATTAAATGTTAATAATGTCCTAGTACTGTCGGTCGATGTATGTACCGAAGTGAGTGCTCCCTGCGAGCCTCCGCGTTCCCAGGCCGTGCGGCGTTTCCCGGAATCTTGCACCGGATATCTTACCGATACAAGAGCGGCACTCGGCGATGTCCGTATTTAATATATTATTAATTATATGATATAACTCCTCCCTCCTGAAGTCCAGCAACTATTTTAAAATGTTTAATGAAAATGTTGCTGGAGGCTTATTGCGATTTTCTTCATTTTCATTTTCTGTCACTGGATAGGTTACTGCATCTCTTGTACATAGTTTTTTGAATAACTTCTTACGTCGTATTATTAGAAGGACGACTATTAGCACAGTCGCGCTGAACATTACTCCATAAAAGGGAATAGTAGTATGGTATAATGTAGATTTATCCAAGTGCACAGGCATTTGAAGTTCAATTTTTCTCTGGATTTCATGCAGTGAATCCAAATTAATTGTATTTAATTTGATTGATTCCCGAGGGGCTTCGAGTAAATTTTCATCATCAGTTATCGTCGAAAATGTCATTATCTTCAAGGGTTCACCTTTAAGATCATCATTTGTGTTAATTATTGTGAATTCTCCTGTGCGCAGAAGACAATTACGCGGAATAGTAATCAAATAACTACCTTGTAAGTTAATATGGTCTTCCCTTCGACATTTTAATTGTACGTTCGTTTTTTTTGGAAACACAACTGAATAATATCTGTCATCTAATTTCTCCATAGCTTCTTTCGAAAGTGTTACAGTAGTTGATTTGCAAAATTTTGTCACTTCCTTTCTGGCAATAAGAGTTTTTACACAATCCGGATCTGTTCTCACGTGGTGGTTCAATTTTTTATCGCATAGGTATATGGATTGTAACTTCGGGCATTCAGCCTCAATGTACAAGTAAGAATTTTCATTAATTGCGATCAGGGGATAGGGAGGAATAATAGTTTCGTTATATTTATTAGGTAAAATAGCAAGTTTGTAAAGTATATATATATTATGCGATATAATGGGAAATTCAAAAATTATAATGATTTGATTTTCTGTATAGTAATACCCAGGCTTTATAATATCATAATAATCCCTTAACTCTACGTCTAATATTTGATCCTTACCATATATATTTTTTAACTTTCTTAATATACTAACCATTACATCTATTTCTATCATCGAATGGTGCATACTTGATGCACGTATAAAACCTAATATATTTTCTATTCTATATAGTTCTGTTAACAAATCATCCACATTTTCAGTGATAATGGATAAGAATTGGCTGATTTTCGTATACTTTATTAAACTAACTCCCATTTGGCTTTGGCTATGTACTAACAACTCCAACGAATTATTAATTTTAATTTGGTTTTCTACAAGCTTATTAATTATTTCAGTATGTTTAGCCATCCAGTCCTTACTAATACTTATATGGTTATTTAATTCCGTGGCTATATTATTTTCATTGTTAGTAAGTGTTGAAATAGCATCATTGTACTTAACTGCATCTGTGTAATCTAGATTGCCTGTAATACTCTTGATTACTGACCCCAAGCCGTCTATAAGCCCTCTCTTAACACGTCTTGGTTCAAGGCTTTTTAGTTGGTTTAACGTTTTATTTAACTTGCTAAATAAGTGGTCTAACTGTATGTCATGTAGGGAATTGTTTTTTGGAAGACGCGCGCTAATTTGCTGTAATTGATTTTTAACAAGAAAGATTTTATTTTCGATGTCTTCTAAATCTATGTATTGAATAAAAGTGTGATAATGCGTTACGTGTCTCATTGGTCCTAATTTGAACGGCAAAAGTCCCGGTCCATCATCCAAGCTTTCAATCCGTATCTCTTGGGCCTGCAGTGTGTGAAGTGTTAGCACCGTCACTATTCTGTAACAACATTACGTTTTTAGGAATTCTCTTTAAGCGAGCTTTTGCAACTCGATCACGTTTCTTTGATGTATAAATATGCACTGGTAAATTAGATAGAACTCTATCACTAGTAAAACGTTGAGCTAATTTTTGGCGACTTGCTATCGGATTTTTAACGAAAATTTGCTGTTCCGGTTGGTAATCTACTTCAACTTCGCGATTTCTATTACGTCTGCTTATTATATTAGTACGATCTGTTAGGGACGATTCATTAATTTTTTCATATACAAGTTTCATTTGTTCTCTATGAGCAATTATGTATTGTTGCATAATATGCTCATTTATATCGATATTTAAAGGATCCCTAGGATCAAAATGGCCCCGAATTATATCATAGGGTCGGCATTTCGTAAAATTGTGAATTGAGCTATTGTAAGCAATTAATGCATAGGATATCAAATTAGTGATCGGTTCATTTTTACGTTTTAACTTTAGTAATCTCAAATGTTCTAAAAGAGTTGAATGAAACCGTTCTATTATACCATTACTATTTGGAGAATGTGGTAATATTTTATGATGATTTATATTGTACAATCTAAGAAATTCGGAAAACATTTGATTAATAAATTCTGTTCCATTATCAGTTACTATCGTTAAAGGAAGTCCATGATGCGTGCAGTAATGCAAGAGTCCTTGTAAAATGCTTACAGCGGTACCATCTCGCAGATGATAGGCTTGACCATACTTTGAAAAGACGTCGACAAACGTAACAAACTTCTCATTTTCTACGGTAAGTACATCCATATGAACGATTTCAAGTGGTTTAGTAGCTGGGGGTACGACTCTAAATTTTTGTCTAATAGGGTTCCTATCATACTTTGCTTGTCCACACATTTCACATTCGTTGATAAATTTTGAAATGTGTTCCTTCATTTTTGGCCAATAGTATCTACGTGAAATTGCTAAAAAACATTCAGTTATCCCCCTATGATTCGTTTTTCCATCATGATAATTACTAATGATATTCTGTTGCTTTAAATAATCTGACACATCCTCTAATTGTAATTTTGACACTACAAGTTTCAAAGATGAACTTCGAAATGCATTTTGTAAAATGGGAATAATGTTATACATAGTCAAAGGAGGATCTATTTTTACGGCAGTCTTTATTTTAGGATCTACAAACTCTTTAATTACATTAATGACGTCTTGTTCTAAATTACTTTCCGATATTTGAACGCTGGTACGAATATGAGTATCGAATGGTTTGGTCACTATCGGTTTTTTTTGTATACCACCTACAACAGTAATACATAGCTGCCTATGATATTTATTTAAGGGTTCCTCTGTTATTGGGATTTCAAGAATGGGATCTTCCTGGCTCGTGTGAATTGTAACAGTTGAAGATCCTGATAAAGAATCTTTAATTGAGCTCGTATTATCTGACAGATGGGACAAGTCTGGTGAAGGTGCAGTTTTAGTACTCTCAGTATTACTAAGTGTTGTTACTATAGATTCTGATGGCGAAGGAGGTCTTTCTGTAGGATTAACTACCATAGAATTTACTTCTTCATTATAAATTTCAATTCTAGAAAGTGCATCGGCATTTAAATTACATTCACCTTTTTTGTAAACTATTGAAAAGTCATATTCGCTAAGTTTCAGTCGCCACCTTGTCAATTTAGCGTTTGGTTCTTTCAAATTCATAACCCATTGGAGCGGTTTATGGTCGGTTACAATTTTAAATTTACGACCATAAATATAAGGTCGAAAATACTTAGTGGCCCAAACGATAGCCAACAGCTCTTTCTCGATTGTACTATAATTACATTCGCTATCGTTGAGAGTTCGAGAAGCATAACATATCGGTTTATCTGATCCTATTGTTCCTTGCGACAAGACGGCTCCAATGGCGTAATTAGATGCATCTGTAGTCAATATGAAGTCTTTAGTAAAATCTGGATATTGGAGGATTGGGTCATTGGTCAGAAGTCTCTTGCACTTTTCAAAGCAGTTAATATAGTCTGAATCAATATTAATTTTATTTCCCTTCTTTAAGCAGTTTGTCAATGGCTTCGTAATTCGGGCAAAATCGGGAATGAATTTTCGATAGTAGCCTATCAAACCTAAAAATTGTTTTATTTGTTTTATAGTTTTGGGTAATGGATACTTTTCTATAGCAGATATTTTATCTGGGTTTGGCTTTATTCCTTCACCACTTATGACATGGCCAAGGTACGTAGTTTCTAATTTCAAAAATTCAGACTTATCCATCTGAACTTTAAAATTAGAGTCCCTAAGTCTTTTTAACACTTTTTCTAAATTTGTCATATGTTCTTGTAAGGACGTGCTGAATATAATTATATCATCTAAATATACAAGACAAATTTCATTTTGCAAACCTTTTAGGACATTATCCATTACTCTCTGGAACGTTGATGGCGAGTTTTTGAGGCCCATTGGCATTCGTACGAATTCGAAATGGCCATTTTCTACATTAAACGCAGTTTTTGGTACATCTGCAGGATTCATTTCCACCTGGTAGAAGCCACTAGCTAAATCTAATACAGTGAAGTACTGACACCGACCAAGCTTATCTAAAACATCTGCTATATTTGGTATTGGATATTTATCATCCAAGGTTTTGTCATTTAATTTACGAAAATCTACCACTAAGCGCCATTTTTGTTTGCCTGATGCATCAACCTTTTTTGGAACTACCCAAATAGGCGAACTCCAAGCTGAATCAGACGGTTGGATTATCCCTTGTTCTAACATCTTAGCGATTTGTTCCCTAACCTCTTGACGGTGAACATAAGGGTAGCGGTAGCTTTTTGTAAATATAGGTAATTCATCAGATGTTCGTATTTTATGTTTTATATGGTTAGTAAAGGTAAGTTTTTCTCCTTCTATATAAAAAACGTCAGCATATTTTGAGCACAATCTCTCTAAATTGATCTTCTCTTCCTTGTTTAAATGGTTAGTTCTAAGACGTGATATTACCTCCTGTTCTCTATTTAACCTAGTTTTTATTGGCGAACATTCAATATTAAAAATTTTTGCATGAAAAGGTTTATCAAAATTTAAAATAACATCATCTTTAGTAGGATTTTCTACTTCAATTGTAGCTACTTGATCAATTACTGATGTTATGCATTCGTGTATTATATAGTTGCATGTTACTTGCTCCGGAATAAATATATCTCCATTTAAACTATTAACAGGTACATTTATTAATCGTGAAGAACAAGCTGGTATAATTTCGTGTGACTTTATTATTTTGCTATCATATATGTGCAAAGGTAAAATTGAATTTGAAGTATGTAATAAGTTATGTTTTAGATCAATGTCATGCCCGTCTAGTAAGTCCAAGCCAATCAAACCATCAAAGTAGTTATGAAATTTGTAAATGAATAATTTGATGTTGCAATTATTATTAAATTCATGAAAATTTGGTATAGTAATTGAGTAGTTATTAAAACTTGTAGCATGTACATTCGTCACTTCAAATGGGTCTAGATTAAGTGGTATATGTGAAAAATATTTTTTGACAGCATCTGGGTCAATAAATGATTGATTCGCTCCTGTGTCGACTAAAAGCTTTAATGGCGGGTTACTAGTCTGTATATAACGTAGATGTCGTCTAGACTGTAAATTTAACTCTATCCGAATTTTTTGCGTGCGTGACCTTCGTGAAAATTTTCATTTTCACAATTTTTATCGGATGAACCTTCATTGTCATGCGGTTCATACCATTCATATTCCTGAATGTTATTATGAGGGCTATTATAATCCTTTGAATAATTTCCGTAATAGTCATAGTCAGAATAGTAATTGGGTTCATAATCGTAATTTGAGTAGTAGCAAGGATTGTCATTGTCTGTTGTCTCGTTCACATTCATTTCAGGAGTCTTAAAATAGTTTGAAGGTGGATGGTTACCACGTCTAGTCCAGTCATGTCCTGAAGGTGGTAAAACTTTAGGGACATAAGTTCTCACGTCACTCATTGGTTGAGGCGGAGCATGTCTAATAGGTAATTTAAATGCTTCACTTCGTGGATTGAAATTAGGTGGAGGTTCACGAAACATTTGTTGGGTCCTCGTTGGCATGCGAAATGATGGTGACCCTAATGGTTGCTGGTATCTAAATTGAGGCGTTGCTGCCACGGCAGGTCGTTGCCAACTTATTGAAGGACTTGGCAATTTAAATATAGGCAGTGGACGAATATTATTAAATGTAGGCGTTACTTTGCCATTTTGTTGAAATTTTGGAATATTTTGACTGTTACGGTGCTGCATATATAAAATATTTAATTCATCGTGCACAAATTCTAAGGCTTTTTCTATTGTATCGGGCCGCATACACCTTATTCGTGACCCTAATGGCTCATTTAATCCCCGAACGTACGCTTTTAGTGTTAAATTTTTATATAATACTCTTTTAGCATCAATTGTAGTACTTACCGTTTCGTGTAATGATATATAGGTCATGATTGTACTAAAGAGCGACTGACACCTATCATAAAATTCCTGCGGAGAACTAGAGCCTTGACTTTGACAAGCGAGGTCATTATAGAGGGCTATTTCGTCTCTTTGGTCAGAAAAATTATTTATCAAAGAACTTCTGATACCATTCCAATTATCTGGGATTCCGTTACTATTAATAGTACGCGCAGCAGATCCAGTTATTTTATTAAGGATACCATTCAACAAAATTAGATTATTTAATTCTTGACCGGGATCGGAACTCACAAATGTCAAAACTAATTGGTCACATAATTTAATAAAACGTGTTAATACATTGGGATTACCATCAAATTCTGGGACGGCCCGTAATGCACTATAAATCTTATCTGCATTAATTTCAACCATATTGTTTAAATTTCTATTTGAGTCAAAAAGGTTTAACCGAGGAGATGGACTCTCCCGGCCTCTTCGTAATGTATGATGAAAAATTTTGGTACACACAAAAAAATCTAATATAAAAAATTACAAGTCTACTATAATACTATTTATCTAAAGATATTTAGATAATTGTTATAAAATATGTATAATTTATATTAATTACACAAAAAGTACAAAGAAACATATAGGTAGGAATAGTATAATATAAGATTTAATTATTGGGCAAAGGAAAAAAGAAAGGACATCACAATATAATAATTTTTTCTTCACTCGTACTTACAGTAACATCATAGTTTCCATAATCCGCTAGAGTATCTATTGTTGGATACCACCCTCAACTGCTGCCTAAGGTTCCAAGTATCTCCAATTTAAGCTCAAAAGCCGGTTCGAAAAGTTCTTCGGTAGATCTTAATTCGCACCGTTGGAGCCCTTTCGACTGCGCCAGTTATATTAGGTGCAGTGGGGTGCGAAATAAACTATGATGAACTTTAATAGTTACTTTTAATTTATAACAAATTACATAAAGATAATTAAATGTTAATAATGTCCTAGTACTGTCGGTCGATGTATGTACCGAAGTGAGTGCTCCCTGCGAGCCTCCGCGTTCCCAGGCCGTGCGGCGTTTCCCGGAATCTTGCACCGGATATCTTACCGATACAAGAGCGGCACTCGGCGATGTCCGTATTTAATATATTATTAATTATATGATATAACTTGCGTGCAAATAGGTAATATTGTTTTTTTTTTATTTTGGATGTATTGTATAAAATGTCTTGTTATAATAACATCATCAAGCTATCATAATTCCGTTTAAAATTGTAAAAAATATCCCAAAAATAACATCGAATAGTCACTGTTTATATTTTTTAAAATACAGATGAGAAATATTCTCAGGTGTATTTCTCTTTTTTTTTTCTACTTTTTGCATGCATCTACACATATGTTCAGAAATATATTCTACAGTAATTGATGGTTAAGTCTGTTTATATCTTTTATCTACTCGTAAATACCTATTAGACATCGCTAAATTCTAATTATTGGCCATTTGATATCTAGGTGGTTGGCTTAGCTTGTATTATTCGGATTGGTATGTATGCTTATAAGTAATAACGCACAGTTAAGTGAATTAGAGAAATTACTTGCAAAAATCTTGATATTTAATAAAAAAGAAAAGTAATTAAAAGATATACAGGGTGGGAAAGTTTAAACCACAATTAATAAACTAGTTTTATAAAAATACAAGTTATATAGCGTAAAATAACAAACAGAATCTCCGAAGAACTTTGATGTAGTAATACGGTTTATTTCTATTCTTAAACAAGAAAAAATATAAATATACATTTATATGATTTATTTGCCGTGTTCTCTATGGTTTGATTTGTCTTATTGAATCCAGCATATACATTTTGTGTTGTTTTTAAATTTAAAAGAAAATATGAATAAATTAAAAGTTTTAAGTAAATATCAATCTAACCTTACCGCTTGTTTATTCTGGTTAACTTTACCCATTCTTGTATACTTTTTGAATAGATTTTAACATTGACAAACGACTACCTTATTGCATTCAAAGTGAGAATAAACTCAAAACATGCAATCATTACAATAAAAAGTGGTTACTAAAAGCTATTGTGACTCTAACTTTTATCAAGCTAAAGTCAAATTATTAATGATTATATTACTCAATAGTATTTTTATAAGAGAATACAATGTATTTATTTTACGTAATGTATTGTATAAAACTGTATTTTATTAATATCTTTTACTACAATGATCGCAATAATAGATCTGAAGTAAGATTAGAGGCTTGGATTTGTGTGTATCGTATGAGGCGTGAGGGAAAAAGACAGACTGGTTTTAATACTATTTTTATACAGTCAAGTGAAATCCAAGATTTTTTAAACCATACAAACAAATATGCACACATACATATAAATACTATAAATACACGAGCATGCAGTCACAAATACATATATAAAAAACAATTCAACAAGTCAACCCATTATTGTCCTACTGCTGGGCACGGATCTCCTCTCAGAATGAGAAGGATTAGGCCATAGTCCACCGCGCTGGCCTACTGCGTATTGGTAGACTTCACATACCAACTTCTCTGGTATGGATTCCCCACGATGCTTTTTTTATCGCCGTTAAAGCAAATGACAAATAATTTCTAATATGTATGTAATATATGTTACTGAAATTCTAAATTTAATATAGGGGCCCGCAGTTTTTCCCATATATAAGAAGTCCGTAAGTAAAAAAGAGTGTTTGAGAATTCGATTCCCTGATCAGTCATGTGTTATCGTTGGATGTAAAAATCATTTTGTCATGATTCATTTTTGTACATTGATTTATCAAGTAGCGGATAAGGTTTGTCCTCAAAATTATTCGAATTTAAAGTGCTACAAAATGAAAAAGTACTACAATTCCAGACCATCTCATATTTGCACTGAAATATTAATGTCGCTTCGTATGATAAAATTATAGTAAAAGTGTTGTAATGAGCGACAAAAATATAAAATTATGTATTTATATCAAAAAGAGCTGTTTTTATTGGTTTGATATTTCTCATTACTTACCAGAATTTGATCCTTAAAATCGACACTGTCCGATGTTGGAATAAAACAGTGTGGTTTTTTTCAAAATGTACTCTTTCAATTCCCGTCTAAGAAAAATGATCTTAAACGATTGCCCTTAAGGGTCAGAAGAGGCTACGCATAGAGACTTAAACCCGGGTCATAAGAAAAAGGCCCTAATATCATTATGTCACCGTTTATAAAATATTACTTAAATTATTTTATTTAGATTAAAATAATCATTTTCACCCTCACACCTCATGCCTATAACGTGTTTGGTTGATTTTCCTATTTTTCTTTATTGTGTTAAAATTTCGAAGTATACCATTGATTGTATTGTAAATATTACTAACATTTATACCTATTTTTACTGTATTGTGTTTTACTTACAAGTTTTACTGAAGTTTTGTTTATTTAGGTCCATGTTGGGATTTTGTTAATGTAAGGTGTGTATTGATACCTTTGTATTTTGTGTTTTTTCTGGTGTCTTTCACGTACACGTGGGAATGGTAAATAACGCCATCTATCGTAATAAACGATAAACGATAAACGCTTTCTACACTCACAGCCTCACACTAGGATTCCCTGTGTCGTGGGTGCCATGGACACACACATAGGCAAATACACAAACACCCAGACCCAGAAACAGAAATCTAAATTCATCATTTAGATATCTGTCTGGCCGGGGATCGAACCCGGGACCCTCTGCGCGTCAGACCGGTATGGTGGCCGCTCCGCCACGCGGGTCGTCTTGGCAATGAGTGGCATATTGTGGTTGTGGTTGAAGAACACTAACTAAGAGCGTTTGTCCACCGCCGCCGTCACCGAGAACGAGATGACGACGCCGAAGTACTGGTACATACATTTACTATAGCCGCGTGTCCACCGCATGTTCGTCACCCGAGCACCGTCATCCCGGCCGCCGATATTTCGAGTAGATCGGCGTGACCGCTGGATCGGCACCGAGATTAAGTCGGGCCAATTTGCCAGCAATATAAAACACGTTTGAACTTGTCCACACACTGCCGTCACACGCGTGATAGCTGGAACAATCTAAACCGGCGATATCGGTCGCGGTGGACAAATAATCGCCGTCACGTCATATTAATCGGCCCGAAATAATCTCGTTCTCGGTGTCGGTTCGATTACGGTGGCAGTGGACAAACTGCCTAAGCGTCTTGATGATGGTGAACCGCCAATCTTAATGTTTTTAAACTAGATGGCGCTGTATACCTTCCCTACAATTTTGTGCTTCTGCACTTTGTAATGCACTATGTTCAAAGCTCAGATCAATACAAAAGATAGACAGAGCCTCGTAAAAATTCAATCGTACGCGAATTACGCACATACGTACACGTACACATCGCAAATTAAGCCGAGTGTGTACAGAATCTTGAATGAGTATGATATTTAATAATGATATTTAATAAAATTAAATTAAACATTGCATAAACAATTCATTCGCAGAATTCACGAAACTGTATAACAAATACATGCTGTCCTCCAATGCAATGTTCAGTAGACTTTGTCTATTTTTTTTTTGTCTGAACGTTTTTGTATATATTTTAAGTTGTTTTTTGACTTTTCGTGTTGGAATTTATATGCGGTAAGTAGATTTTAAGTATGTATAAGAAGTTATGTGTCAAATACTGGTTGGATATTGTGCAAATGTGCATGTTTACTATTTGCATTAAAGGTCAAGTACATAATCGTATTTATGTGTATTTAGTTTTAGTAAAAATCATGCGCTCTCGCGTTTTCTCTATAATGTGTGAGCGAGAAACATATATAAATCCGCCATTTTGGTATGCAATTGTTATTAAAGGATTTTATGATTGTATTTTAAGATGGCGGTAAAAATCATTTATTTATATCTAAATAATTGAAAATTGAAAAAAAATAGTATTTTTTTAAATATTTTTTTATTATAAAATTTAAATGAACACGTTTAATACATTTAGGTAATGTCTAATTATTTCAATTAGGTAACTAACAGTGTTTCTAATGCAAAAATATACTTATATTTCTAACATGTGCTAACCGATGTATGTTTGTATATTTTATATATTACTACATTTTAAAGTTAACAATAAATTTCTTTGCAGGCTCGGTGCTTATCTGTGATCGGATTGCATGGACTACTAACATTGTATGTTAAAGGGAATAGTCCCACTGTTGGGCATAGATTTCCTCCTATGTCGGAGGCGCTTGAGCCCGACTACACAGCTTGGAACAAAATCGTAAAACTAAAACCTTAGTAAAATTGACATAATTATAGGAAATGAACGAGAGAATGACTAGACCCATTCATTCATTTATTCGCGCGGTATTGTGTGGATTTACTTTGTATAAATACAGTTATTTGTATGTATGTATCTGTATGTCTAGTGTTTTTCCAATGGTCGAAAATGAACAATATATATTTTTTTAATAATAACACTAAAGCACGCAAGAAAGTTCTGGTTGTTTTATCCTTGCCAAATTGTTTATTGATTATTTGTGTATTAACAGAAATGTACCTGGACAATAATGTGATCTCCTAGATAAAAATGATTTTATAATTATTTAGATAATATAACTTTCGTCGTTTAGTCATAATTTTAAAGGATAGGATCAATTCAAAAAGTAGTAGGAAAGGAAAAATTCAATAAAGTTGAAATGATAAGAATATTGCAATTCCAGCGACAACCCTTTTCATATATGTTATAACTTTATAATGAACATAAAATTCTTTCAAATTTTTTTCATACACATATCGACGCGCACAAATGAATGAAATGATTTATATCAGTTCATTTATACAATTATATATATTATGTATACTGTAGCCACAAAAATATGTAGTTAATCTAATATTTGTATTAAAAATAGTAGTCCTCACCTACATACATATATATTTAATAAAATATTGTTACTCCACATACTTAGATTGGGAATTAAGCAGTTCTTTACATTTCTATAAACTATTCAATAATTAGTACTTTTTCTTTCATTCCAATAGTTAATTTTAACTGATTGAACAAAAATAGTATATCATATTCAATAGTAAAGTTTCGTCACAGAATATGTTTTTTTTATGAAGAGAATTTGGAGGTTAGAACAATCATTGATATTTATTTCGTGTATTGACTTGATCTGCGATATTTTGGGTTTAAAACCTATTTTATGTTTATAACGCTTTATTGTGCATGTATTACTTGTATTCTTGGAACAGATATGAAGTAGAGAAATTGTGCCTAAAATAATTCACATGAAGAACCTATGAGGTGAATGAATGAAGCCATTAAGATTATTTTCTGTTTGTATTCAGTCTGTTTGTATAAAGTATAAAATTGAATATTATTGAAGTGCCGTACGTGAGTTATTTTGTTACAAGGTAAAACTAGAGTAACAACTAAACTTTCAGCTCTTGTGAGGATGTAAGTTTAATTTGCGGCTAGATAAACATACATTTAGATTTCTGCTCTAAATCGGATAAGCGTTAGGATAACGCGGTATGTCCAATGCATCCCACTTTTTCTCTGTCTTTTTGATGTGAAACATCTATAGCCGCACGTAAAACCGATTTCTGGCGTGGCGACGATGGTATATATATACAGTGTATATGCAGTAGTGTGTACGGTGTGGTGTTTTGTGAAGTCACTGATTAAACGAATTAAGTAGTCACGATTTGAAATAAATTCGTAAATTTTTGTGTTTAATGAAAATAAATGTTTATTCAATAAATAGTCATCGTTATCTGGAAAAAAATCGTAATATTTTATTTTATCATTATGACATATTTAGTTCCTATCACTATATGTTCTTTTCTGCATATTACTTTTACAAAATAATGTCGATGTTTCACATCTGCCAGGCGTCCCGTGACGGCTCACATTTTTTTTTAATACAATGGAGTGGATGACAATATCGAGATTCAATCACACGAGCAACGTGCGCCGTCGGTTATTAAACCTCAATAATAATAAATGCGTGAAAATTTAGTTAAAACCGATTTGTTATTTGTTTTTCTTTTAATTGATATAAGAGTTATTTTGGTTGCACTTCTTTACTACACTTCTTTACTTCATATTTGTTCTTTCATGATATTTATAATAAAGTTTATGTTACTTTGAAATTGTAGTGAATGCTTTTAATAATTAAGATATTAATGCAGCTTTATATGTATACACTTTATGTCGCTTATATAAGTATTAAGACGCCAATGAGATTGTAATTTATATATATGCAGATATCTAATTTGCATGGTAGTGCCAAGTGCCAAGTTTTATTGAAATTATTAAGTTTTTAGGGCTGAAACACATACATACGACGTGTCATCGTGACCCATTAAGACGTCATGTCGTGAGAAACGTTACGTCGTGGACATAGATTAGTATTAGATAATTTACGACTGAAACGATATTTCTTCGCACTTTTTCTTCGATTTTGTGTCTTAACTGCGCATGACGGCATTGTTCCGCTTAAATTACACCACGACAGCCATTAAATGGCTGACAGCATTGTCAGCCATTTAATGGTTTCCTTCAATTGCAAAGCGGTGAGATATCTATACTTATGTATGGTCTAGGATTGTAACGTGCCTCATAAAATTGCTGATGCAATCCTGCTTTATTTTTCAAAATGAATATCCATCAATAATAACGAATGATACGGATGGATTCAGTATGTGTTTTAGCCCTTAATTGTTATATTTTTGCAAATTATGTAATATGTACTAGGACATACGTATGTATTAAATAGACAAGTTATGTAATATGTTATTTATTAAATGCGATTATTGCACAATATTTCTGATTGATTTTTACTCAAAAGTGAGCTAATTATGTAAAATGCTAATACAAAGTTCTTATATTTATCGGTTGTAAATAAGATAATTTCGAATAATCGATTAAATCATTCTGTTTAGTATATGATCGATTTTCCAAAAATGTATCTAGACTATTTTTTTATGTTTTGTTTGGATATTATGCTAAGCTTCGCCATGAAGTCTCTCTATGTTTGTATTAATTCTTGTCCAGTAACTGACATATAGTATCAATATTTAAGTATAATTAATTGAGTGTCTACCAAATTAGTATATTTACGAAACATGATTTTTCTTCTTCAGAAAAGCATAGTCTCTCCTTTTTTAACTATTAGTATCCTATGATTTAAGATTGTTTGAGAGACTGGTGGATTAATACACTGGTTGTAAGCATTTGCCAACATCTTTTCTAAATTATCAAACACCACTTTCTGTGATACGCGTCCAAAATCGAATATCGTCAATAATAAATAATCAATCCTTTATATACAACAATACCAATAATTACTTTATTGTTTCATATCAAACTATATTTATTCTAATTTTCGAATGTATGACACTATAAGTATAATTTACTTCGTAAAAAGTCTCAATCAATAAACATTGAATATTTATACCATATGCCAGTTAAATACAAACACGTATATTTTTGTATAAATGGTGCTTATATTTATAAATCTTTTCTAGCCTTTTCAACAACGTGATCTGTGTAATATCTCAAGCCAGTAGGTAAGGGCGCCTTTAGGTGATAATATGTATTATTTTTGATTTCAAAATGTCGCACTTTTGTCCAAAAATACTTAAAATAGTGCTAAAATATGCATTGCAATGACTCAATTTAATTACGGTAATATCCGCTAGATGGTAGTATCAATGTCGAATTAAAATGGAATTGAAGGCAATGTAATTCAAATTAATTTTTCTCTTTTTGGTATTTCCAATTCATTACAATTCTAAAAGTGCGATATTTTCAGTTTTTTGTTTTTGTAATTTATTTATAAATGTTGATTGTATGTATTTTCAAGTCTCTTACGTGGCAAACGTCTTACATGGCAAAAAATGCACGTCATTACTTATTGTAATTATATTTCAATTTATAGAGAGGGTAGCTGCAATTTTCGAAAATAATGTACATAATTGAATATTATAAAGTAACTCAGTTTTAAGTAAAATAATAAGTTATAATGTTACATTGGTACAACTACTTAGGTTATGTATAAGTATCTCCAAACTTGGATCGCTCGGACTAATCTATGTATAGAGATATAAAGTCAGATCATCATCAACCCATTACTGTCCCACTGCTGGGCACGGGTCTCCTCTCAGAATGAGAAGGATTAGGCCATAGTCCAACGCGCTGGCCAAGTGCGTATTGGTAGACTTCACATACCTTTAAGATTTTTATCTCTCAGGTATGCAGGTTTCCTCACGATGTTTTCCTTCACCGTTTAAGCAAGTGATAATTAATTTCTAATACGCACATAAATTTGAAAATCAGAGGTGCGTGCCTGGGATTTGAACCTCGGACCCCTCGATCGAGAGGCCGCGTTTCTTAACCACTAGGCTATCACTGCCTGCCTAAAGTCAGATCATATCGTAACAATTGTTCTAAGTGGTGCAGGAATATTATTTTGCTCATGCAGGCGCGACTGCAGCTTAAGATTTGGGGAGGGAGGGGACTCATACGGGAAATTTGGTTAAATTAGACAACCTTTTTCTAACTTTCTAACTTTAGTACTTATTGTAAAGTCCGGCATATCTTCTCCGCTAACCCCGCGGCAGGGAGGAGTCCATGCAGGGATACCCACGAGAAAAAAATGACCAACTGCGAGTCAATCCTTTTTTATGATTTGTTTAATTATTATGCAATGTTTGTCCAAGCACCCAATGTTTATGATAATTATGGTAACAACTGGCACCGAAGACAATATGTGCCCTTCATATGACAGAAGCGTGCATGGAAATTATTCATTAGCCCACTAATCGACCACACCCGATATTGCTTAACTATGTTCTTGATCAATTACTTAATATATGACAACATTATCAAACATTAAACGGATAAATTACGATGACATATACCGTCAATATGTTGATATAATATTATTTTGTTATTACGAAATTAACCATCCAACGTCAAAGTTAGAGGACATGGTCACTTGTATATCATTTAAATGATGATTTAAAGACATGTATGACTAAAACCTTATGCTGGCTTCCGACGGTACGTGATATACGGATAGCTGATGTCGTCCAGCCCGACGCACAGTGCGTTGAATCACGCAGAGTTCGTAGTAGCACTACGAGACGCCGCGAGTCATTAACTTCAAAGATAGAATACGATCTCTTACTTTACATCATTTTCACTTAACATTTTAAAATGGTTTCGAATCTTAAGACCGACAAACTAACAGGCGTCAGTGGTAGAGCAGTCCGCCCCATGGTAATATGCTATCCGTGCTAAATGCGTGGAATCTCGTACCGTGGGATGCGGCCAGTATACACATGTTCGTTCGGAATTCAATTATGATACAGCACTGTTCCGAGTAAACATAAAGTTTGGAGGGAATATACACCAATGAAATATTATTGATAAATGTTATTGAGTTGCGTATAAATTGAAGCTACCTTCGACAATTAGCAGCTAATTAAATGTATTTAAGTAATATTGTAAATGTATTGATAAGCAATAACAGAATCTAAAGCCCTTACCAGTTCAAGAAATCTCGTCCAAAGATTAATTTAGATGTATTGTTATATTGCAGGTATTAATATATAAATTTATATATAAGTTATAACGCACGCATATTCGCATTGTAAACAAATAAACTTACTTATTTGCATTACATGTTTGTTTTATTTTATTTCTCATTATCAGGATTCTGAGGACTCTGAAGGCACCTCCGCCTAACCAATTATGTTATGCTATGCTATGATAAATAAGTGATTGCCATGGACGTGCAAGATGTGAAATGAACTTCCTGAGGTATTCCCGGAACGCTATGACATGGGGCTCTTCAAAAGGTGTAAAAAGAGCTCCAAAGCCGGCGATGCATTGGCGACTCCTCTGGTGTTGCAAATATCCATAGGCGACGGTGACTGCTCAGGTAGCCCGTCCGCCTCATCGTTTAAGTATACATATAAAAAAATGCTGCAATAAACGAGGCGTTCCAACTAAGTCCCCAAGAAGAGTATTATGTCTGTGATCGATCTCATAAAGAACTCTTGAGATTAGTTATAAATGTCACTTGCCATTAGGGCTCGAACACAAAACTGCGATGCGAATTCGCAACGCAGAAAATTGCGATGCGAATTGCTGCGATGCGATATCGTGCGGCGTAGCGTCTCTCAGGGTGACGAACAACAACAACCACTGTGCGATGCGAATCAATTCGCAAGTTCTTGCGATGCGTCGAGGGAGCTCGCAGATTTTTGCAATGCGACGTCGCATCACAGTTTTGTGTACGAACCCTTAGACAGACTGCATGCTCGCTTGTTACTTCATTTACTTATTATAAATAAAAACCTTACGTACGTATGTACAAAGAATGCCAGTGCAAGTTAAATAATTTATTCATAGTTAAACCAGGTCTGTATTTACATAATCAATTATTTAAACATTCTAATCAATTAACATAATACTTATATGTAATAGACTCCTGCAGTTGTATCAAGGATACGTTTTCCTTGCTGATAAAGTTAACTTGTATATGGGGTTGTGTGACAACGAAGCCATTATCCTCAAAATGTCCTTCTATGTTAGTCTCGAGCCATAAAAACAGTACCACTGTATCCACTTGGATGTGGATCTTAAATACGTTATTCTTATGTAGATTGGGTTTCACGGATTCGGGCTTTGTGACTGTTATCTGTAAGAAAATACAAAAAATCAGGCCACATAATATACCTATTAATTGGTAGGAAATAACAATACGCCTTCCCATTCTTATTTAAGTGAAATAACGAAAACGAAAAATAAAGGTCCAGAAAAAACAGTATTTTTTACAATGTTTTATAACACTATTATACTGAAAGCCACACATATTTTTTTATTTTCCTCAGTAGCTCTAACAAGACTGTTTCAATCTAAACATCTATCTATTATAGTCAATTGAAGCCTAGTCTAGTAGGTAACACATTTGATATATGTACTACATGCATTTTTATGATAAACATACCGCAGGTTACATACCTCTATCTTCGGTTCTAGTAGACCTTCGATCGTCTTCAATGGCACTGGAAATATGTAATTATCTGGAGAAGAACTCACACCATCTGCTTCAAGATAGAATCTTAGAAAAACCTCATGCTTATTATTTTCATCCCAAAAGGCAATCGTATTTTGTTTCTTACTACTCAGTGGATCTACATTAGCAGGATACTTCTCAGACTTAATAGGTATAAGACTGCTCCAATTAAACATATCTACATTGATTTGTGCGTCTACTATTGGTACAAATCTATCGTTAATGAGGTAGACATCAACATCTCCCGTTACTGTCAGACGCGGCGATACCAGAACAGGCGCGAAAAATGATTTTGCGAAGTAATGCAACATCTTCCATTGCCCGCCGAACTCTGAAAATGAAACAAGAATAAATTAAGAACAGCATCGTATGAGTTTTATTTGTGAAACCACATGTAGGCCTGTAAACAGATTTTTAAAGACAGAAATGGCTTCACCGACTGTCCGAGACAAAGTATTAACGATGTTTTTATTCCGTTTGAACCTCCTCCTCAACTCAGCTCTATCTACGCCCATGGCAATGTCATACGCAGGTGTGTAATCAAACATAATTCGACTTCGGGTAGAGTGCAGGATTCATATTCCTTAGAATACTATACTTATATGTGGAGTTGATTTAATATAAACATAAACAGCAGTGTCCATTTAACGTCAACATCAAAGAAAAATACGTCTTTCTCTAGTACCAGTGAAATTATTCTTCGTCCTCCCATCACACCCGATTATCAAACAATTACAATACGTCGGCGCAACAAAGCTGTACGCTGCTTCTAGTACCTATTGTCATTACCACTACCAGCATTTCACTTCACAACTTACCAATTCCTGACCATGAGGGTGCTTGCCAAACGTCATTCAGTTGCCAGTACAGAGCACCCATCGTATACCAATCTGCTTGACTCTGCCTGTAATATTCCGTTTCAGCTTTCATTGCCATTGCTTGTGATATCTGTAAAAATACCTGGTGTAAAGTTACACTTGCAATTACTATAATTGCAAGTGTAACTTTAAACAATGCGACAAGAACGCGCCTCCTTCAAAAATCTGGATAATTATCAAACAGATTGAAATTGGAGGAATTTTTGGACGTGTAGGTGGACATGATTTCTTGTTGAGCTCGTCGCCTGATAAAGATAAAATAAGTCTTTCAAAATAATAAATATTCTTCATTGATCCTACAGTGTCTACATTACTTTTCGCCTCAGGAAGCAGTTAGTAAACGATGGAAATATCAATTTAGATTAAGAAAATTGTGTCATTAGAATTACAGAAATCCACTGTAGACCTTACCTGACTATAAAACACGAACTTTGCAAAGTATTTAGGATCACTCTTCTCCAATTTCAGGTGATTAGATAATTGATCTTCAATATATTTATATCCATTGGGACTATGTTGTCTATGTTGTGAATAATTACTTTCTACTTTAAAATCTTCTGTATCGTTAGTTGCAGTGTGCATTGTTTTTAAAGAAGGCAACGATTGGAATCCGTATTCAGAAGCAAATCTTGTTGGTGGATATATATTCTGATTCCAATTATCCGCAAGATAGTTATAATAGTGTGTGTCTCCGTAATGAGAATCGTACGGATTTTGGGCGATGTATCCTTCTCTTTCGGATTCCAGGCCATTGGATGGACTAGAAACAAGGTATCTGCGGCCAGGATCTAAGCCTTCCACGATAGGTTTTATGGTATCTACATATAACTTTATATATTCTTCTTTATACTTGTCAAAGTTTGATTCAGTAGCATACCAGTTGCCGCGCAAAGCTACTTCATTCTCGTTATTGCCAGCCCAAACCGCTATCGAGGGATGATGTTGTAGGCGGATCACATTTTGCTCTATTTCAGTTCTCACAGTACTGCAACACAGTATTTAAATGCAAATATAAAATAGGCAAACATTTAAAGGTCTTTTATTATATCTTTGAGTACTAAGTAGATATGCATGAATGCTTTTATATAATAAACACATATCCATTCGCTGCCATGGATATTCGCATTAAGTAAATATATATTTACACATAAATTCTGCCGTCTTAAAATATCAATACTCTTTTTCTTCAGACCATATCTGATGTTATTTCTGCCACGCACCTCCAAATTTTAAACTGCTATAATCTACTCAAAATGGTAATAATACCTATAATTATATAACTAGAGCAAATGGTAACGCAAACCCATCTTTTATTTTTTTTTTGTTGCACATTAATAACATCTTCCTTACAAACTATACAGGGTGAATTTTTAAAACGGGCCTTCAGGGCCAAATCCGAACCTATAAGGATTAGCGAAAAATGCTGAAAGGAGTTACGAGGCCGATTTTGATATCCTTATAAGCAACACTATCAGATAGTGGAATAATATAGAGGGTGTATTTTTTTTCAAAATGAACTCGTTCGATTCCCGGCTAGGGAAAAAGTTATTTTAAAAAAGTAATGATGCAGTTTTAGTTTTTGTCAAAATCGGCCTCGTAACTCCTTTCAGCATTTTTCGCTAATCCTTATAGTTTCAGATTTGGCCCTGAAGGCCCGTTTTAAAAATTCACCCTGTATATCTTTAGTTATAAAGTCTAAAATTTACAGCTACTTACAGATAAACTCATCATGCAAAAAAGGAAAGACGTACCAATTTAATCGTACACTGCAACTCTAAACAATTTGACAACGTAATAATAACAATTTTGATTAATTTAATTCTACTGAATTACGAAACTTTGTCAATGAATCTTGATCAATATCTAATTCGCTTAGGCTGTTAAGTAGCTTAAACATTTTCACTAATGGAGAGTTAGAGTTATTTTCGAAGGTGGTAGAACCCTTTGTGGTTCGACTCCGGCGGCACCACCGCCACACCTATTTCTACCTAATAACAGCGGTGTTAGGCGCTGCTGTGTTCCGGTTTGAAGGGTGTGGTGGGAGACAGACTTTTCCGAGGCGTTCCAGCTTAGTCCTCAGGGGTAGCGGCGCATCTGTGGCCGACCTCAGGTAGGAGTATCTAATCCTTTACAGATGATGGGTTGCTTACAGATGTATTAAGTCTCGCTTAAGTAACCTTGACAAAAGTTTATAATTCATCTATGATCTGATGGTTAACTGGCAGTGAAGCTACTTTGCTTCACTGCCAGTTAACCATTCTTCCATCGCAAAAAATCTTACTCCAAGAATTCAGGATCAGCAGGGTACATGGAGCACGCGAATAGGAAATCTTGCCAAATCAGGATCCCAAGCTCGTCGCAACGTTGGTAGAAATAATCCGATTCGTACACTCCACCTCCCCAAACTCGAAGCATTGCCATATGGGTATCACGAGCCGCCAACAGAAGATCATTAACTTGACAAGAAATACGAATAATTAATATCTATTACTTCGGAATAATTAATGTAAGTAAATAATAAAACTGTTTATAGGTAGATAAGTAATTAACGAAACACTAATTTAATAAAATCAACATAGGATTAGCCACCAAACCATGCCATGTTATTATTTTTGATGATTTTTGTATTGAAGATACATCTATACATTTTTGCCAAAAATATCAAAAAAAGTTTAGGTTGATCCTACATAAGACAGATTTATCGAAAACTGTTGTAAAAACATACCTGTGTCTTCATTGTATCCCAGTTCAGGAAGAATATGCGCCGGTATCCAGTTAGATCCTTTCATAAATAAAGGATAGCCGTTGACCTTAAAGTAGAATGTAAGACCTTGACCCGCGGTAGTGTTACCTAGAAATATAAAACAATTAAAATCTTGAGTATGACCTTCCACAGATTCATAAATTTGTATAATTTTATTTATCTTGTTTTACCGTTTACGGTTTAAACTAGTAGTTCAATAACTACATGAGAAATATTTACTCCACATTATCGGTAAAAAATTCAAAAATAATGAAGTCCAAACTTTTCTTTGTATATATAACTTTGTTTTACAGAATACACTAACCATATGAACACGAGCTACATATATACTATCTAACTGTTTGGACTATACCAAACTCATAAACCCTAATACCCATAAACTATAATAAATATAGACTCCGAGTCCATATACTTATCATGTACATATCTGATAGACTATAGTCTACAATAAGTATAGTAAGTCCCTTGAAAGTTGCTTCGCAGATACGTTACTACCTCTAAGGGTTATGTTGCAATGTCTTATGTTATCTGACTTTTACGTACCTCGAACGACGACAAAACAAAGGTCTGCAGTCATGAACTAAAAATAAATGTGTCGGTATCTGTATTGTATACCTACCACCGTTAATCTCATTTTCTTTGACTAATTCTCATTATATCATTGACTTACCCACTACTTTCGATGCATCTTCAATTAGTTCTAAAGTTCTAAATCCGACTTTGACATGCTTGTGAGAGATTTCATCATGATTCTCTTCAGTTTTCAACGTTACATGAAGATCATACAACGGTTGATTTCCGAATCCATTTGGCCACCAAACTCTTACAACATTCTGAAAAATACTTAAGGAATAACAAATGCTGGGTCTACATTTCATTAGGATAAATATGTATTTAGCAGGTTAACGGCGCATGAATATGACAAAATCCCTAAAAGGTTGCCTGAATCTATACTTCGAAAACAGAAATCGAAAGAATATATTCCCTGTTATCAAACTGTAGAGTCAGAAGATTAGGAAGACAATGAACTCAATTTGATATCATCGTCAACCTATTACCGGTACTCCGATGCAGGAGCTCGAAATTCTTACTACTACAACCAAAACTAAACATACATTTCAAGTTTTGTATATATATGCAAACAGTGTAATTATTTACGTATGTAACGTAAGTTATTAACATTTAGATATATATAAATTAATAACACGGGTCAGGATCCCGACTACCTTGGCCTAGACTTGCTAAAATAATTATAATTTTACCGCAAGTATTATACATTTAGATAAATCACGATTTTTTGATAATTAATATATTATTTAAAAAAATTATAAACTAGCTAAAATTTGAAAAAAGATATCTGTAACATCACTGATAACATAAAAAGACAAAATAATGAGAGAAAATGATATAAGATCGTTTTCATTACTAAAAGATTTCCTAATATAATTAAGCCTTATTTAATTGTATTTCGTAAGAGATATAATAAATAAATCACGATCTTGTAATCATCAGTTATATATCATGATAATAAATTATATAATTTTAAACTATGTTACCGCTTATTTATTTAATTGTTTATTGACTTATGAGTCAAACTGTATTCATTATAGTTGGCCTTCGAGTGACCCAAATGCATAACGCATTATGTAATCAATTTATAATTGTTATATTAAGTAGTTTTTTTTACAGCCGAGACAACTTAGTGGTTTAAATTCGACGTTTCAACCAGGGAGTCCAGTTTTTTTAAGCAGAAATAATTTAGTAGTTGAATCCGATGTTCAGATTGTAACGAGAGATCTGATAATAAAGCCAGGCACGGATGTCTGGTTTTGAAAATAATATGCATATTAGAAATCAATTAACGCTTGCTTATTATTAGTTATCACTTTTAACAGTGAATAATAACATTATAAGGAAACCTACACGAGTGATATTTTTGTGTAATGTCTTTAAAGTTATATGATTTCTATGAATTCCTACTTCTTCATCTTGGCAGACCCGTTTAACCCCTTTTTTTAAGAGAGCTGTGTCCATATGTCAGAGGTCGCATTCCGATCCGGTAGTAGTTTAAGAAAAATATTGTAACTGACAATTTGTAAGTGCCGTCGTTGGCCTATACAAAATAAATATGGGGATAATAGTTTGATGACGGCGATTTACGTCCGTTAGATAAATCTTTACCAATTTCTGATAAAATATCCAATATCCACTTTTAAATACATTCATCATCATCATCAACCCATTAACGTCGCATTGCTGAGCACGGGTCTCCTCTCAGAATGAGAAGGATTAGGTCATAGTCCACCGCGCTGGCCAAGTGCGAATTGATAGACTTCACATACCTTTCAAAACTTTTTTTTAAGATTTCTCAGGAACCTTCGATCAAGAGGCCGAGTTTCTTAATGACTAGGCTATCACTGTTTTTAGATACATTGATTATTAATAACTAGCGATAGTTAATATCAATTGCCTACCTCACTGATATTCATATTAAGTTCAGCCTCACATGTTCCGTCATCTCTTGTGTTTATTTTCAACTGTCTTCCAATATTTATAGTACGATATCCATCTACTGGCAAGATAGCGTTTATATAGCCGTTCACTTCTTTATTTTTGGCTTTAGATTCAATATATGCTACGATCTTGAGAACCCAAGCTGCATCTTTCTTCTCCGTATGAGTTGTAAGAGATCTTATTATAGCCCCGTTATAAAATTCTATAGAAGCTGGTTTCCTAAAAAATATAAATGACAAACAATAGTAACTGGAGTATATTAATAACTTAATACCTAGTCACTTTTTATCGAGATCTCTTCATGTAAACAACGATAAAAAACATTTTTATTTATATTTTATTAAGGTAAACTTCTAAAATTTAATAGATCGTCAAAGTCTTTCCAGTTAATTCCCCACGGCAAATCTAAGTAGTTTATTAAAACTATAAACCAGTGCAAGTTAAGACAACAATAGATTTATTTTTATGCAACTGTGGCAGTGCGTAAAATTGTGACCGCAGTCTCGGAATATAGCAATAGTTGTGCTCTACTGTTTTGTACTGCTTTAAAATATTATGTTTTTAGGTTATACTTTTATAACTTCATCTTGTAGTGCAATAATAGATATAGATCAAAGATAACTACTTTTTTAAATTGGATTGTGAGCCTTATGACCGAGGTGGTAACATCGACAGCTGAACATCCGTAGAGCGTACGATACTAACGTAAAAAAATCTGACCCTAAAAACTATCTTGTAAAAATTTACAAAAGTTCCACAGATGGGAAAGCAGGTCCCCAATCCCAGCTGAACGAGGCCTGCATCTTGTGGTTAGCGTAACACTCGCCTTTGTAATCGTTAGGCACGCACGCTTGTGCCGTGAAGTGCTTGTAAATTACCAAAGTCCCACAGATGGGAACGCAGGTCCCCAATCCCAGCTGAACGAGGCCTGCATCTTGCACAGCTGGTTCGCGTGGCACTTGCCGTTGTACACACGCCGGTGCCATGAAATGCTTGAAAATTACCAAAGTCCCACAGATGGGAACGCAGGTCCCCAATCCCAGCTGAACGAGGCCTGCATCTTGCGCAGCTGGTTCGCGTGGCATTCGCCGTTGTAATCGTTAGGCACGCACGCTGGTGCCGTGAAGTGCTTGTCGGAGCGGACTTTAGCCGCCTCTATCGGCGACGCGAAACTTATTTTCAGCACGTTTAAACCCTCCTGTTAGATAAAATGTTAATTAAAAGTTGATCAATCCCAATATATTCTAAGTATATGTGCAATAATTTAAACGTTATCGAAAACGTCTTGCGAAGCGATGGGATTTGGAAGATCATTTTCGTAAAATTATCATTTACAATGTGTAAGGACTTTTACACGAGGACCCGCGTGGCGGAGCGGTCACCATACGATCTGACGCGCAGAGGGTCCCGGGTTGGATCCCCGGCCAGACAGATTTCTAAATGATGAATTTAGATTTCTGTTTCTGGGTCTGGGTGTTTGTGTATTTGTCTCTGTGTGTGTCCATAGCACCCACGATACAGGGAATCCTAGGGTGGGGCTGTGAGTGTAGAAAGCGTTAAAAAAATCATTTGTATAATTAGCCTTCTAACAAAGTACACTTGTGCACCACACAAATTAGACCACTTACTAAATCGATTTTCGTATATATTTTACATAAAACACTGAATTGTTTGTTGATTCCTAATTGAAATTAATTTTCAAGTAAAATGAATTTGTATTGTTAAAAGGTGACAAAATTTATCATAAAATGTGTGGACTAATTTTCGAATCTGTGAATCATAAGTTTAGGAGGAATTATCAAAATACAATTAGTTAAACTTATTTTAATAAGTAAATAATACTTAGTACTAACTTTGAGATGTTCCTTAACATCGAAAACATATCTGACGAACATGTTGTTGGTGGTCCCGATAGGTGAATCATTTAGCTCAATAAAGGCGACTGTGTCCACTCCTTCCAGAACTAGTTGAGCTACTTTCTTTTTGAGCTCATTTCCATGTACTAAAAAGAAGAAGTAACGTAAATATGTATAATCGACATGCTTTGCTTTGGTCTAAAACTTTCATGAGTTAGCAATACGTAATTATGAGGAGACTAAAAAAACTGTTACCTGTATTTTATATTAAAACATATTACATACCTTTTCATATTGTTACGTATGTTGTTATTGTTACCTATACCTTTAATATAAATATTGTTAGGGTCCAAATCAAAATATAAAATTTCCAAATGTTTCGATAATGTTCAATCAAATAAAAAAATGAGATTACTCAAATTCAAGTCAAACTTAGTTTGAGGGTATTTCCATTTTCTCACAGCACATATCTTATCAATAAGTATACGAGAGTCATCAATGAAATAGGAAGTTGTTACCATGAAATTGTCCTGTGTAGCTCCAGGAGTCATAAGCCACCCAACGAGTGAGAACATCGTTAAAGCCAGCTAGAATGTCTTTGATCACACCAGCTTTTTGGAGATCAGAATAAACACCACCGGGCACTGATCCTGGTACCGAGATAGCTGCAACAAACGAAGATATTAACCATATTGAAGATGGTAGAACCCTTTATGGCTCGATTCCGGCGGCATCACCGCTACACTTATTTCTACCTAATAACAGCTGTGTTAAGCGCTGCTCTGTTTTGATTTGTAGGGTGTGGTGAAGGAGACATACTTTTCCGAGGCTTTTCAGCATAGTCTTCAGAGATAGCAGCGCATCTGAGGCCGACGTCAGGTAGGAATGTAATCCTATCTGCTGTTGATTACATATGTTTATGGGCGGCAGTAGCCACTCACCTTCAGGTGTACTGCATGCTCGTCGGCTACTCCTGTATTAAAATAATATATATTCATTAAAAAATCATACCCGATATTTTTATGTTGTTTTGTTAAGTACTTAACATTGAATACATTTAAATGTTAAAAGTATGTTATTAACGTAAAAGCTTATCTCTGATTTTGTATGTTTGTTTCGCTGGCATAATTCGCGATAATTTAAAATCGAAAACATATTGTGTTACTCGGAATTATTATCTAACATATAGATGCGTGCATATACTAATAGTGTTAGAGATATATTGAATAAACATAAAAAGACTGAATCTTTTACCACCACGTCAGATATTGGTAAATATTTTTGTAGGTATTTTTTATTGTTATCTGTGGTTATGATACATAGTAATTAGTGCACCTAATTACCTATAACAGGTTAACATATCACTCTTGTATGCGATCATACCCAAGTAATAAGTACGTGTTTTATTTCGATATATTAGAGCGTTTTTGAATAGCATGAACGTTGTTTATTATCAAGTGTGACAACAAGTTTGAATATATAAAGTAACTATTTTTGAAGTAATTCTAATAAAAACCAATAATTGATAAAAGTATATAGATAACAGGGTATATAAACCACCGACAATTTATATGAACAAATATAAATATTATACAATATGAACAAATATGAATATGAACAAATATAATATATAACAATAAGCTTTGCATGAATAAACGCACGACTCAAAATTCATTTTTCTGGTAAAGGTACAATTTATTCCATTTTTTCTATTTGTATATGTCTAACAATATTGAGATTACAAATATAACTACTTATAATTATATTTTCCGTTATTTTAACTTCATTTATTAAAAAGATCTCGAAACAAAAACATTGTTTAATTTTAAACTGGCTCTCCTAGAAAATTATCTTTGAGTTGTGCACTTATTTATTGTATTGTATTGTGTGTAGGTACATTGACTTACATTTGTTATTATTCTCCAGAGTCCAAGTGACATCATTGGACGATATTAGATGCAACTTAGAAAAGGAAGCACTTATTACAGTTATATTTAGACACAATAGCACTAAACCCACTCGCGTATTCATTGTCACAAACAATTTCGAATAAACTCAGCTCATCTCATAGCGATCATCTCGGTATCTTTGAAGTGGAATTTCTAATCAAGAGTAATGTCAGTCAGTGTCAGTAAAGTCGAGCGATCTCGACCGTAATGGTGTAATGTATCGATAACGTATCGTTCATTCGATCGGAGTGTAACAATACACGTTCAAATAACAATAGTATTAATGTGGTATTGGGAGCAAATGAGCCGTAATAAATGTCTTGTTGCAAATTGAGAACTCATTTGTTAATTTACTAATTAGTAATTAACAAACCCAGTCACTTACCAGCATTAAGCATTTGTTTTTGACATTTGCTGTATTTTATTTAATATTTTATTCATGTGGCTTGTCTGTATAAAGTATTGATTATTTTTACAAATCCGTGTGTTCTTCTACACTGCACGCCTAACGCTCGCTATTAATAAATCTAATCTATTCAATTGTTGCCTGCGAAAGATCAAAATTTTACAATTTATCTAGTAGGCGTACCATTCCTCCATCGCACCACTCGTCCAAGGATGAAGTTCCATCAGCACCAAAGAACGCGTGACGGTCCTCCACGGTTCGGCTTGCGTGAACGTTCTTGCCGCGAACGCGTAAGATGTGGAATGAGCTTCCTCCTGAGGTATACCCGGAGCGCTATGACATGGGGCTCTTCAAAAAAGGTGCAAAAAGGGCTCTCATACAAAGCCGGCGATACATTGACGACTCCTCTGGTGTTGCAAATGTCCATGGGCGGCTTGACTACTTTCCATCAGGTAGTACGTCTGCGTAATCGTTAGGTTAATCAATAAAAAGTACTTAGGCACAAATTGTCGTATTTCGATCTTTGGTTATAAATACGGAAGTTATCCTGCATAGCTAAACATTGTTATAAAACAGAATTGATGGCGTATTTAATATGACAAAAGAAATCAAGAGGCATGAATAATGTTAAAAGGCCACTGTCTTTAGAATAGCCATACATACATATTACAATAGATACACACACACACACACATCGGTCACAGATAAGATGGTTACTTGAGAACTGTCTTAAGATGTGTATAAATATGTCTTTAAGTTTTATTTAAACCTAACTTCTAACCTAACCTAACCTAACCAAACTTCAACACATAAGTAGCTATCGACTTTATCATAATTATATAAAAAATACCTTAAATATTAAATTATTAGCAGGCTAAATACCAGTAGATAGATACGCTGATACTAAGCTTTGTACTTGTGCTAATTCGTATATACTGTGTATAGTTATATTTTTTATTTTTAGTTGTTATTAGAACATATAATTGTATCGGACAATATAAGAACGCAATTATTTTACTTTGCAAGCAATAATATAATTATTATTTTCTAATGAAAAATACTAATAATAAACCTTTTTAATATCATCGACACTCTCTCATCATCATCGACATCTCTACGCTCTTCAAAAATATCTCCATTGACTGGTATTACATTGTTATCAACAAAAACTGTGTAGGTGGTATAATGATAACATAGTTATTTTGAATAATTGAAGTACCTATTGAAACGAACACACACAATCACAACAGGTACATGTATGATGTCAATAAACTCTGACATTTATTATCGGAGATATATAATTATGTATAAATAAATAAAATAAATACGCTTTTTAAACTCCCATTCCCACACTAGGATTCTCCGTATCGTAAGTACCATGACACACTAAGTCGATTACACAAACACCCAGACCCAGAACAGATATCTAAATGCATAATTCAGATATCTGTCTGTCCCGGGATCGAACCTGGAACCCTTTGCGCGACAAACCGGTACGGCACAGTATAAAGATATATATTATACTGTGGGTACGGTGACCGCTCCGCCACTTGGGTCGTGGTCGTCGTGTGGTCGTCATATATATGTAATAAACCTATAATATGTGTACAAAGCAAAGAACGCCTATTTTAACTTCTACGAAACAAAAATCTGAATGAGAAATTTAACTGCCCACCTCTTTTGAGATGTCTCGTGTATTCAACACATAATCTTCTATAGATACTAATATTATAAAGAGGAAAACTTTGTTTATTTGTTTGATTGTAATGAATAGGCTCAAAAACTACTGGACCGATTTTAAAAATTCTTTCACCATTCGAAAGCTACATTATCCACGAGTAACATAGGTTATATTTTATACGAAATATATTTGATAAACATGATGATGATTTTGAGGAGGTACAAAGTTTGCCGGGTCAGCTAGTAAATAATATAATCGCCGTAGAACACAGACCTGTATTAGGTTTGTTGAGAAGACTGTTGATTTATCCCCTCATATCTCATAAAGTATGACTCTTTCCCTAATATCGGATCTATTCATGAATACTCCATCAGAACCGGTTCATCACCGAGATAAGCTTGAACACCTAAATTCAATGAGAAAGATTAAAATGGGTAAAATACGAATTTTAATAAAATATTTTTTATAAACATGGCTAAAAGTGACTACTTCGATAGCACCACTACACCATCAATTACCTTTATGCGTACAAATAGTATATAAGGTATCTATAAATAGCGGTTTTGTTGTTAAAAATATATTCATCCCTATAAAAATTATGTCGTTTTATTCGTGGTTTTATTCAGCCTTGATTTTTAGTTTACACAATATTAATTTTACACGTCCTACACCTACTTATATATAAATCCCTATTTTGAAATTATCTAAATTGAAATATTACAAAGCAATTTAAATTCATCTAAAATGTGATCATAGAATATAGAGGAATATATTTTTCAGACATATTTTTTATGTCATTGAACAAGACATTTAATGTCTTAATAATATTGACGGCAAATTGTGTCTATTAGTAATAATTATTTCTAAGATGGAAAAAATAACGTTATATGAAGAATATAGATTAATTGAAAGAAGTGAATCTGAGGTGAATGGAGCTTGGAAAGGTACAATGTTTGTTACTTATGTTGAATTGGACTTGAACTCATGTGGAAATTGGCACATTGGACTGTCATAGACTATTTTTGTGTGACTGGTTGATAGTATTAGCAATATAATTGGCCCTACTTATTATTTCACATCCGATGAATGTAATTATTAAATTATTTTACCTCGTATTTTTGTAATACATCCATCCATGGGTCCAGGCGTCTTGTGTCTTAACTATCCTGTGTTTACGGAATCCAGGAAATTCCTACTGTCATTGTTACTCTTATTAAAGTTACCACCTATGTATCCTTTACCTAGGTTTGGTTACCACTCGAAAACACCTACTCTACCGGCGTATATAATTCCTAGACATGTAATAAAACAGTAAATAAACATTAGATAAAGAAGACAAATAAAAATCTTCGCAAAATATTCATGTATAGCCATCATCAATGTTCTTATTTAAAGGCCTTATTCAAATGTGTACATAGTTAAAAATAGCGCTTCACTTAAAATAAGTTATTATTATCAATAATTATTATATAATAAATGACTCATTCAATCAAAAAGACGCTTATGAAGTTTTAAAACACATTAGATAATAATTAAGTGCAAGAAATAAAATTACAATTTTATAAAATTTACATTTAATTTTATATGACATTTATTAATTGATGACACTTCAATTCATGATACTCGCATGCACAAAGAAGATGATATTGACATATTTATTCGTGATATGCATCACGTAAACATATATAAAAATTTAAATATTTTAACCACTTAAACATACTTATGACATTTATTATGGGTCATTGGATGAACTCTCGTCATCGTAAGGTCATTATGGTTTTTTAAGTGTCAACGAACCCCATAAACATAAAGGTTAGTGTTATTAATGCCGCGAGGTGCGAGGTATAATGCAACAAGGTTTCCGTGTTGTAGGTACTTAGCCTTACAAAGTCAAACTGTACTTTGTTGTTGTTGTTGTACTTTAATTTATATTTAGGTATACAGGCTTCGTCCAAATGACTACACAAGAATTTTACTTAACATCCAAAATCTAATTAACATTGTATTACTATGTGGAACATAGTAATTTCTAACCCTTTAATTAATTTCGATAAAATTTTGTGAGTAGGTATGATTGATTGATCAATTTTTCTGCACATCCCTAAGGTTGACTGGGAGAAAATGCTATTTAGCATTAAGTTCGCCTTTTGCACCACACTGTTTTTAACATGGTCAATAAAGAGTAAATAAAAAAATAATATTATAGTTTAAAAACTAAAAACCACGCGAAAATCGCACAAGGAAAATCGTTAATCCTGATTCCTGACGATCCTGATGAGGAGAATGAGATAAAATTATTAAAATCGTGTATTGTCATCGGTTCTTGATAATTGTGCAAAATTTTAAATTAATCAGACCGTTCAAAGTGGGTAAAAATCGAGTTCTAAGATTCCGTTACATACATAAATACATACATACATACATACATACAACCCAAGCTAATAAAAGCGTGGTAAAAACAATTCTAATGATATTTTTGACCCGATAGGTGGTCCTCTTTTTCTTTTAGATACGACAATATTTTAACGGACCCACTAGATCGTATGAAGTACTCGTAATTAGGGCACTAAAAGGAGAGCTTTTTATCCTTGCGTGATAATCCGATTAAATTAACCCCATACAAAAAATCATGGACAGAAGCATCTATGGGAAATTGAGGGATCCAAAATAAAAAATCAGAAAATAAAACACATTTCAAATTACAGGCAGACACTTTTATTAAAGACGTGATATTTTCTAGACCTTTGTGTAATAATAACCGTGACTGCCCTATTATTTTTGATGTTTTAATTTAAAATATAGCTTCCTGACGGAACTAATTATCATTTTCTGTCAAACCTTCATTTAAAGGTGATATATAAACCATCCATAAATCCATCAGGTTTCGTAATAGAATAGAATAAGTTTTGAACCTGCAACCTTGTCCTAATATATTTTCTGTAAAATGTGACTGAGATAAAAGTATAATTTATTCGATATATTATAAATTTACAATAGCAGTTTATTTTTTTATAAGTATGTTTACGTGTGAAAATAAAATTATTATATTATTGATCGGAATGGGTTTATTGTCACTAGAAATATTGATTGAACTTTTCATATCACACGTCACTGTACAGTAAGGAGGTCAATTAAATGGCCTTTGTATTAATGTACCTAGTTTCTGAAGTGATTTTATATTTACTAACCCATTTACAAAACTTTGCTTTCTTCGATCGAACTCTACTTGCTCCACTTACCACAATATATTTTTTTTATAATATAGGAGTAGCAGACGAGAGTAGGAGTAGCAGGTAATTGGCTACTGCCTCCCATGGACAACATTTATCAACACATAGGATTAGATTACTACCTGAGCCACAGATCCGCCGCTACTCCTGAGGACTAAGCTGGAACGCCTCGGAAAAATATCTCTCCCTCGCCAAACCCTTCAAACCAGACTACAACAGCGCTTCATTGCTGTTATTATATAGAAATATGTGTAGCGATGGTGTCGCCTGAGTCGAAACGCGAAGGGTTCTACCACTTTTTAGTACCAAAGTTGATAATAATTATTTTGATAACTTCACAGGTGCTCATCTTCTGCTGTTCTTCTTGGCTTTCGTGTTCGGATTCTTCTGCACTTTCTGTTTCCATATGTTGATGTATCTATTCGATGACAAATGTGTGCTCTTCCCGAAATTGCTGTCGCTGACGTCATTGCGACAGAACATCATATACGAATTCATTCCAGAGGACAAGGAAATTGCTGACAGTAAGAATAAGGCAATTTATATAAGATATTACATAAGTGTTTTGAAGGTGGGAGAATCCTTTGTGGTTCGACTCCGGCGCCCCCACCGCCATAAAACACTACAGGAAAACATCGCCTGGCCTAAAAAGTTCTATAACAAAATCTGAAAAGTGTGTAAAGTCTGCCAATCCTGTACTTAGCCAACATTGGCGGCCTAGAACCTAGGTAATTCCGAATCTGAGAGGCCACCTGTCCCCAACAACGGGCCAGAAATGGGTCATCATCCCAGACCTGATTACTTTCATCATCAAAGGAAAATTAAACGCTTAAAACGCTTTCTACACTCACAGCCCCACACTAGGATTCCCTGTGTTGTGGGTGCCATGGACACACACATAGACAAATACACAAACACCCAGACCCAGAAACAGAAATCTAAATTCATCATTTAGATATCTGTCTGGCCGGGAATCGAACCCGGGACCCTTTGCGCGCCAGACCGGTATGGTGACCGCCCCGCCACGCGGGTCGTCGTTGATGAATATACTTTACGAACGATATGTTTTTCAGTGTTGCCAGTGGATTTCTTGAGTACCCAATGGGTGGATAAAAGCGCGTGTTACCTGCCTACGTATGTACCCTTAGTCTCGGGAATTTTCGGACTTGTTTGGACAACTATGTTTCTCATGTGCTCTACGGGTAGTCGGACACTTACGGGGTAATTTAATTTACTAAGTATAACATATATAAAATTCGAATAACATATGGTACGTGAGTACCTAATTACAAAATTTATTAATAACAATTACAAAATTTTGTTTTATTTCCATCTCTATTCGTTTTCCATGACTCGTGAATATTACAGTCGGTATTGTTAAAAAGCTTAATTAAGGTTATTCTACCAGTATCAGTATCATCATCAGTCCATCATGAGTCAACGAACATTGTCATTTCAACAGCTATTTTTGGTTATGATATGTCAATTATTTGAAATCATGGAACCCTATGTTCAAGCAGACCGATATCTTCGCCTTTACCCTATCCAACTTGTGCACTACCCAAGATTGCAATTTGACTATATCTGACTACTAAAAATTGACTAATTTGGAACCTTGGTAGGAAAAAATTGGATAGATTAATTAATTATTAATAAGCAAGCCGCTATATTTGAATATACCTATATAATTTACTTTTGGTTTCATGTTTTATTAATTAGTTTGCAGCGTCCTTGGCGGGTTCTTCTACCAGTTTTCGTGTTCTCTTTGGCGATGGGCGGACTTTGCTTGTACGCAACAATCGTCACTCACTACGGTCTACAAGAACTTTGTACTAAGCTCGGCGAAATTACTGGAAGCTCCACGTATGTATTCGTATAGTAGAACGAAGTAAGTGAGCGTTGTCGTGGTCAACTCTCTTATATATGTAAATGTGTCTATGATGACCATAGATTAGTAAAGATACTTCGCCTTGAAATTGAATGAAGCCACAAACGGCTTATTAGTAAGTTCTTTTTTTAAATTCTTGACAAATAAAAACATTTTTAGAGAAAATTTGCGAATAAATAACTAATACTGCGTAATTGACATAATAAATAATTAATAATAATTATTTCAAATATTTTAGGGACATTTTAGCACGGAGATGTGGCAAAACTTTTTTACGCAACTATTTCAATTCTCAAAACTGGGTACATTTTCTTGTTAGGAGTGAGTAATCTTTACTAATCTATGATGATAACCTTCTTATTTGAAACTCAGTCTCTGCCACTAGGGATCCGTGTTAGGAGTCCCAGACACGCATCTCTGATTTTATGCATCTTATACAAACGCATACGCATTTTTAACAAAGTATGCGTTTCAGAAAATACTTATGACTTGATTTAACGGTAAATCACCTTTGTTTTTCAAAAGTGAGTAATTCTACATGCCAAAGAGATTAAGTGGTCTTTAAATATATGTATATATTGATATATATGTATATATGTATGTATATATATGTATAAAATCTTATTCGGTATTATATTTAATATTATTCGGTATTACTTTATGATTAAAATATAAATAATATATCTTTATCCTGTCGCGTGCACGCCTATCCACCATTTGTTGACACCTTTCCTTTCACAGGTTTGCTGGAAGAAATTTCATTAGGAATAAGCAGTACCTTTGCACAGAATGTTATTTATAAGTCTTTTGTATTGGTTATCTGTGTGCATAAATAAATAAATAAATAAAGTAATAAATAAAGAAAAATGTATTTTTTTGCATATTAAAATGCGAAAATTCAACATTCACATTCATTTTAATTTACAATAAAGTCTTATCATGATAATTAAGTAAATTAAAAGGAAAAATACTAAAGCACTTAATATTTGCGTAATAGGTAGACATTTGTTGAATATATTATATATTCCCCCTACATTAATGTGTGAATGTGCAATATTGGTGTTTTATTTATTTATTCCGTTTTTCATAATATTTTGAATGTTAAGATGAAGAACACAAAGTATCTGAAGTGCTGCTATTAAAGTTGATGAATTTTAATTAAGTTAAGATTAAAACTACTTCGCAACAATCCGCTACAAATATGTATGATGGTATATATTTTAAACCATGCAGTATGTACCACCCTCCCTCCCTCAAAGGATGCATGCAGATGCAAAAATTAAAAATATACACCACCATACATACCACCACCAACACGTGTTTCGCTCCAAAACGGAGCATCATCAGGGTAAGTTGACTCTACGACGGTTAATCGCTAAGTGACGCTGTCAACCTAATGCATGCCTTTTATAATGGTATCCAACCCTCCCCTCCACAATGAAATGTAAACAACTGATGACAGTTGTGTGATAATAAGGTTATAGATTAATTATTCGCATTAAATCTGCGAATAATCATCTGTTTACTGATTGTTGGTAAAAATATGAAGTAAAGGAGAGCTGGACACATTAATTTGTTCATTCAGCAGTGTAATCCTACTGTTGTTATTGTGCTTAATAATCTCCCGTTGTTCTAATATATTAAGTCTACAGCCCTTGTCACCCGTGTGTAAAATTTCATACGTATGGTTACTTGGCACATTATGGCCCGCGTCTATTAGATGTTTAGCGAAAGGAGAATGCCCATTCTTGGTACTGATTTTTCTCATGCGTCAAAATGAAAGTAATATTAAAATTATTTTTTGATTTTTTTAACATAATTTTTCGATCAGAATAGTTTCTTTGAACAGGGGATTCCATTTAAGATAAAATAAACCGAAATGTTGATTGTTGTTCTTAAAAATTAAAATGGCGGAATTTTATACTCGGAATTCAATAAGATCTATTAGTGTTTTGGCTAATGATTTTTCTTATGCATCAAAATGAAAGTAATATTAAAATTATTTTTTGATTTTTTTACATAGTTTGTCGATCAGAATAGTTTCTTTGAACAAGGGGGTTCCATTTAAGATAAAATAAGACGAAATGTTGATTGTTGTTCTTAAAAATTAAAATGGCGGTATTTTATACTCGGAATTCATTATTTTAGGTTTATAGGATTATTTTAGGTTTTTTTACCTACTACCTTTAAAAGTAAATGGATATATGTTAATCGAACTACATTATAGGTACCTACTATCAGTTAAAACCGACCATCAATCTATCGTCGGATATTTTTGATTTTGAGGTTATGTAACATTTCGGTAAATAACTTCAGAACCCGGGTGCTGATCTAAAAAATAAGTATTAGTGGTAGTATTTGGTTAATTATGCATCGTCCACAACAAGTTTCAATTTGATGCAACTCTGGACGGCGGTCCATACTTTCATGGGCATTGTCCTTTGACTTGTCTGCGTGACCACTTGTATACGCGGCTAGATGTTCGCGATAACGAATATTAAAATTTCTCCCAGTTTGACCGACGTAAACGCCATTGCAATCAGAACAAACAATTTTGTAGACGCCTGATTGTTCATGTCTACCTCTTTTTTCTTTACAGTTACAGATGGATTTAATATTATTGTTTGTTCTGAAGGCAACGCTGATGTTATGACGCCGAAGTGTTTTAGCAATACGCTCTGAAATAGGACCGAGATAAGTCAAACTGGATCTATACTTAAGAGGAACCACATCCCTTGGTGCCGCATACAATTGATCACGCACCATCAAACTTCGCTTCTTACGGATAAGATTATCCACCAGATGAATTTTAAACCTATACAATATGCAAAACATTCATAAATGTTGCTATGACTGTTTCTAGATGCACGTACTCGGTGAATGTAGCAACGTTGGCATATGAGAGACGCATCCGTGGCGTGTACCAGGCGACTCGCATCACGATCCTCTCGGCGTGGCTTCACACGATGTGCTGGCTGATGTCGGCTCTCCTAACTGTCGCCCGGGTGCTTTTGGCCGTCGATTTCCAACTTGTCAAAGTCAGCGTACAGTTGAGAGGAAACATAGATAAAATGCTGGTAAGCTTGGGTTCGAAAAGGTCAACACTATCGCTATTTCTGCCTTTTACAGCAGTGCGACTGTGGTCTCTATTAAACTTTAATCCTATCTCGAATTGATTCATAATGAATATGGAACATGCCTCAAAGTCCTAGTTCCCTAAAAGTAGATCAGAGATTCAACAAACATAACAACGATAATTAAGAGTAAGAGCGCTTTTTCAACGTAAAGTTTTTAAACAAAACTATTTCTTTTATAGGAACACCATGAGAAACAAATACGAACAGTTTCACCCGATGTCTGGTATAAAAATGAAACAAGATCTCGTTTCAGTAGTCGTTCGCAGAGCAGTGTGAAGGTTCATTTTCAAAAGAAGACACAAGAGTCGCGATACACCGACACATCCAGTCTCGATGACGAAAATATTCAAATGGCAGGTAGTGAGGGAGATATATTATACAGATCGACAATCAACCCACCTGCATCTGATTCTGCACTAGTTCCAGATGAACGCAATAAGTTAGACCGACTAAAAGCATTAAGTTCAGTTCCAGCAGACAAACAATTTATCGTCAAATTAGTTTACGATCTACTTGACACTATTGATTTACCAGACAAATCTGCGTATCGATCTAGAGTAAGCTTCTTAGGCGACGCGGAAACAGACGTTAGTGTAACAAAACCCTTAATACGGCAGTATGGACAGCAACTACTATCGTCAAAAACACCTGAAGATCACAGAACGCAAAGGGTTTCGGACCCTCAAAAAGCAGAGGAACTAATTTCAGAAATAAAACGTAGTTTAGAAACGAAAATTAAGAAACGGTTCAACGAATCTAGTCCGTCGACATCTAAAAAGGCCTTGGAATTCGAATCAACTCTGAACATTACTTCGGAAATGAAGCAAACTTTAGAAGAAAATGTTACGAGTGAATCTGCCGAAAACATAACATTAAAACGAGAACTGAGCGCATCACATATGCAAGTTCAGGATGCAGAAAAAGATAAAGTAAAAAAATCTAATCTAAAAAATAAAAATGTACAGACAGACGATCAGAAGACGAAGAGGGTGCCATCTCCAAAAGTGCAGATAACAGAATCCAGGACTTCGGTCTTTCCTGGTGTCACTTACGATTCATCGACGGAAACTGAACGCAAGGACAAGCAAACGCAAATACCCAAAAAAGAAAAATACGATTAATTTTTAACATTTTAACTTATATTTAATATGAATGATCCATTTTAACGGTTTTAAATGTTTTATTGGATTTTAAAAATATATTTTGTTAAAAATATTTGTTATGTTCGTATCATTTCCAGAAATTCAAAATTACACATTTTACACTTTACACTTTTAATTCATTACTGGATTACTTATATTAAAAAAAAGATAACGTTATAGCTAGCACGAGTGTATCAAGAAACTGGGGGAATTCCAGAATATTTTCTTTACCACTTTTACCCACCAATATTTTTATCACCACAGGTACCTTTTTCTCCTCTCATCAATGTAGTAGTAGGTGACCAAGGAATAAAATTTATACCTAATTCTCCGAAATTCTGGCATAACGTAATTTTGCGAAATTCTTATTGATCACCAACACTTCGCGATGACATCAGTCGACTTCTTGGGTCTGATTAGTATGTTGTGAAATAACAATAGTATGAAAGCCTAGTGGTTTGGCCTAAAATTAAAATCCGAGATTCGAATCCAAGTCATGGACCTCTGGCTTTGTAAAGTTATGTGCGAATTAGATTAATTACCTACCACATGCTTTTGCCAAATCTCAAAGATATATAAAATATGATGATGAGAAATGGTCAGCAATGGGATATTGACAAGTTAATGACAATGACGTCATGACACGTGATGGTTATGATAGGCTCACATTACAAAATTTTGAACATTATGTTAATATCTTAGTTATGTTCAATGTCAGCGGCTCTAGCGGCCACGGTCACCGTGTCAGCCAATTCACCGAATTGGCTAATATGTGTTGCAACGCGAACTTGAATCTCTAATCTAGCGATATTCGCTGTGGTTATTGGGGAAAAATACAACCTATTTCTTAGGCATTTCGTTGAAATAAATTTACGTACATAATACAAAATTTTTGTGCATTTTTCTGTTAAAGCATGACGTTAATCCATTGTAATAAAATTTTAATAACTACCGTACTACGATATTTTTCAATTCCCCTAAAATTTTCATGCGCATTTGTTCAATACCCCTAAAATTTTCTTAAATGTATTTTTTTTAATATCGTAGCTTTGAATAAGGAGCTTGAAATAAAACTGCACAAGAATTCTACAGACTATATTTTATTACATTGATCATCATTTTATTAGATCTCTACATTCATCTTATCTTACTTAATATCTAATACTTATCTTTACCGTACACCTCACCAATAAATTATGCAATTGTCCATCTTGGTATAAATTAAAATTCTGTCAGCGTGTCATTGTAGACGTGCGTGAAGCAATCCGTAAATCCCCGAGTTCTATTTACTTTATTGCAGTCTTCCAACAAAACATTAGGATCACAGATTGCCTCAATAGAAATGCGTTTGCAATCGCAGCTTGGTTACCAACCATAATTGGTTATAAGAGAAATAGAAATTAAACAATTGCTAAGGGCTGAAGACATTACTAATTTACTTATGGGGGGCCCACATAGATTGCTTAGAGCATCAGGTAGTCTTAATCCGGCACTAGATTTGAATTTGAACCTGTCGCTCTAGCAGGTGAGAAGGTCTGGATATCTAAGGCTCATAAATCTCGAATATCTTTATATACCTATCAACGTTAGAAAGTAACGATTACTTAATTCAACCAAACATAACAGGAAAACATAATATGGAACCCCACAGGTGCTTATTTCTCATTATGTCTTCAATTGTGTTCAAAGGTAAATTGTAGTTTGGTAATTCGCACTTGTTTAAGATTATTATATAAACTCTTCTCATCATAAAAGAAGACCTGTACAAAAAGAAATCAATCATGATCAAATCACAACTTTGACAAGGCCCTAAAACTAATTGGAATTTCTTAAAATTCGCCACTGTTGTAATAATTGCAAATCCATAATCCCTTTTAGGTGTGACCCGAAATTTGAAAGCCAAAGCCTTTATTATCTATTCGCTTATAGTTTTCTTAGTTTGAGCCATATTGGACTGTCGGGTGCGTTGACAAGTGAAGTCGCTTTTAACTTAAACGGTACTGCAGTTCGCTCATCCATCAACAGCTCATATTTCTGCAATATTTTGATGAGAGCCATCTTCGTTTGAATGTAGCCTTGACGGATACCTGAAATAAACGGTTGCAGTTGTAATTATAATATTACCTATTTCATGGTGGCAGAACTCCACACCTTTTTCTGCCTGCTAACAACAGTGTTCAGCATTGCTGTATTCCGGTATGGAGGGTGTTATAGTGGAAGCATACACGTCCGAGGAGCTCCCAATTGCCAATGTCAAGTAAAACTCTTATCGTGTTATAGTCCGCGTGAAACTGCTAGTCCGCTCTGGATATAGAAATGAACTGGTCGCCATAGCAAATTGTTACACCTGCTCGGAACAACTTCAGAGCGGACTAGCAGTTTGGCGGTAACTATACTTAAGTCGCTGCTCAGGTCAGGCTAGGTAGAACAGCTGGAATGCATGCTCGTTTGCTATTTTAACCTAGTAAAAATGTATTGAAACACTTATTTCAATACATTGCATAAATTTAAGACACAAATTTTATGATGGTCACATATTTGGTATACTTAGTAATACTATGTGACTTAGAAACTTGTGTGAGTTGTAATTACTTTTAAAACATTATGTCGACGGCCTCCGGAGTGTAAATATTGAACGGGTGGAGGTGAAGGCCGTGTTTTGGTTGCTGTATCACTATTAGCAATATTATTTAATCGAATGTATCCAGTTCTTACTAGGACATTGACTTAAGGTCGACCGTATGACACAGTTTCGATTCGGACATTAAAATCGAAATAATTAATGATTGTATGTTTACTAAATAATGCAATATTGCGATGAGGAATGTTACATAAGCATGGGTGTATATAAGGGTGGACGTTTCGGGCCCTCGTCCTTCACGTTACGCACATAATTCGAGCAGTTTTCGTGAGAGAGTTCTGGTAGAAATCCTCCAACATTTAATGACTTCTAGCATCTAACCAGTGGCCGATTTATGCATTTGCCGCCAGTGGGCTGTTCAAATTTTGCCGTCCCTACCGCTCTCTACAATTAGAAACACAAATGGAGGCCTGTCCAGAACAAATGCGACCGCAGGCCAACACAAATCATTAATTACTGCCGTCTCCTATAATCAACATAAAGGTCGCGAACATTTAAAAATTTACTGAAATTATTGGTAAATAAAAAAAGACCAATATGATTGTGCCACTTCTAAAATATGTCTTTAAAACGCGCCTGAAAGTTCTTTAAAAAACGTTCTCGCTCTTGTGATGACCAATCTGCACTTAACCAGCACGTTAAACTATAAACCCTTCACTCTGAGAACTGTGCCTAATATTGGCAAGTAATACGTTTACGAAGTCTTATAAAAACAAAATAACATACCTAGACACTTTTTTGGACCTTCACCAAATGGCATCCAATGACACTGATGTATTTTGGCTTTATTTTCTGGAGAAAACCTCTCTGGATCGAACACTTCGGGTTTCGGGAATATTTCTGGATCCATTTGGATAGCAGCAATAGGCATGAACACCAAAGTGCCTTCTTCTATTACTAAGTCGCTATTAGGTAGCTTGTAATCTTTGGTACATCTTCTAAATAAGGCGCGCAGTGGTGGATACATTCTCAATGTTTCTGAAATATAAATTTGTTTATAACAAATTTCCTACTATGACAGAATACTGGCATTAGTAAAAACAATAATCCATTACAATTTAAGATTCAGATGGACTCTTACATACTATTCGCCATCTTGAAAACATATATTTAATGTTATTGTGTTTTACCGCATGTACTAAATAAGTTGTAGGTTCAACCAATAAAATCTCCTACCCCAAATCATTCCTATTCAAGGGTCCGTTTTTTAACCTTGCGCTAACCAAATTGAGATATTTTACGTTGAAATTGCAATGTTTTAGGACCAAAAAAAACATACAAGAAATATACTTGGCCTCAATTATTACCCCTGTTCTATATGAAGTTGATAACACATTAATTCTATCAGGTGGACTGCATGCTCTTTTGCTACTCCAATATAATCACATTCATTACAGTCAACACAATACCATCAGAAACATATCTTCTAAAAAATGACAAGTCTCATAACTTAGTTCTTTTTTTTTAATTTTTGATGGTCGGTCAGTGTATGAGTGAGAGAGTGACAAAATTGAGAAACTTTGACTAGTTATAGTTCAGGCTTTTAGTTTTATCTAGAACGAAGTTAGAGGGGTCGAAATGGTCTTAATTTCATCGAGAAATGAGTGGCGGCCGTAGCGCTTTTTAGCTCGACTTGGCGGGCCACTGCCGTGCCCCCACATTACAAATGCAGGTTATGCAGGTTTTAAGCGCCTTGATCTCCTTTGTGTGCCGCGTACAAAGTTACAAGCCACTTTACGCTTGTCATCTACTCTAGCCTACACATTTGCGGTGCATAAATATATTATGCAGTAAATGACCTTATGCGTAAGTCTAGGAGTCTGTAATGTTTATAGTCAAAACAAAAATCATATATCACTAAGGTATGCACTGCATATACGAGGCCATGTAGGCAATCTATAAATATGAGAGCTTCTGTATCGTATATTTCCTATTACAAAATAATTAAAATAAATATAAATTAAGAGTCGGCAATATCTATGTATCTACAGCGAAGAAAAATGTCGTGTTTGAAAACGCACAGTTTTAAAATAACAATTTAAAAATATAATGAAAACTACGTAATCTAACTGATACAGTAGTACATATTCAGTAGGCCTGAGAATCGGCTTCTATCTATTTTTCATACCCCTAAGTGATAAGGGTTGTTCACTCTTAACATTTTTTTATTTATATGGCAACACAACGTTTGTCTGGTCAGCTAGTTTTTATATATTAATAAGCTAAATAGAAAATAACTCTCTATATCACTCTCACAATTTATATGACCCAACGACACCTCATATTAATACGCTTTTTTTTAATTCCGTCTGTCTGTCGGACTGTGGGAGTACCAAAGAATTAAATATACATGCATACATATGCTCAAAAAACATTACTCTCTGCATTCGAGTAAAAAGAGGTAATATCGCTGATTACCCCATACATTCTGTTATACTTATCATCTCTTCAGTCACTCGACTGACAAGATAGTTTTTCGCGCAATTTTTTACGCAGATTTTTTTAAAATCATATAACACGTTCTTACCGTCAATGATCATGTTTAAATACACCACTTCATGCTGCGCTTCATAAGTCCACTGACCATGCTTGGCGAACACTCTCAGCACTTCTTCCCTGGCTTTCGCCTGGATGTGAGGGTTGCGAGCCAGCTCATAAGCGGCATACTGCCCCGTCGTAGCCGAGGTCTCGTACCCCGCAAGCATGTAGAGAAGTGTGTTAGACGCTATGTCCGTCATGGTAAATGTGAAATCTTTCGCGTCATTCAATTCGGCTGCAAATAAAAAAAAATCTATTCAAATATCTAAAATTGGTACTGTTTACAAATTATATTTTATTTATAAATTAGATACTTGTTGTCTAAATATATTCTCAAGCAAGCTACGAATTACGTGAAAAATAAATAAGGCACAGGTCTTGTAACGGAAACTTTTTAGTCAAGAATTTGAAGTAGCGTACAAGCATACAATACACATTATGGTAAATGTCTACCGCTGCGTATGGACATCTATGATCAACCCAGTCAGACATAGACCTAACTGAGATTGGAAATTGATTGGAAATGCCTTGCTATCTCTGATGTCTACGTGGAACTCATTATGTAGGTACCTATTTCTTTTACCATTCCACTCTTTATATATTTAAATCTATTCAAAATGATTACATATGTAGGTATATAATTAATTCTAACATTTACCTTGATCATTAATTAATTTGCCATTCTTCAGTTCTATGAGAGTTTGTAAGAAGTCGTTGCGTTCATAATTATGTTTCGCCCGATATTCTACTGTCTCTCTCACCAAGTTGTAAAAGAAGCTTATGATTTCGGGATTAATGCGATTGATCCGTAGTTTGTTAAAGAAAGTTGGCACAAAAAATGCTAAGCCTCGGACTACAGTCCTGAAATATAGTTTGAATATTAATTTTCATCTTAGTTGTTTACCACCACCCAACCAAAAAAAGGTTTTTGATTTACTTCTAATCGTCTTTTTATAAATATTACTATAATATATAGTTGAACCATGGAACAACTGTGTTGAACAACGGTGTTGAAACTTGTTATTATCACGCATTTATTACCTATTAACTCGACCAGTTTTTAAACCAATTAAACTATAATTATTTTGTACTTAGACTTAAAGACGGGTATAACTAGATATGTCTTATCTCCTCATGAGAAACTGTGTCTTGCAGAAGGTAGAAAAACAAAAACTCATGTTCAAGATAACTGCCACTTTTTACCGATATTGAGTGATATTGATGAGGTTTAAACAGGGAAATATTTGAAACAATCGCACATTGATATTTCCAATACAGTACAAAACTATAAAGTAAGTTAGTACATGCATTTGTAGGGTTCAGAAACAAAAAAAATAATAAATAATTGCACTACGCTACATAATACTATTGGAACTAAAAACACTTAGATATTTGGAATGTTTATGTGCTCTGTTTAACTCTATGCATGTTACATTCATTGAGAATGAGATTAGCTAATAAAATTCTGCAACTAATCGAAGAAATATTTTGTTTTTCACAGTGCCTTCATGAAATACTATCTTTTGCTGATAAAATGACTATAATCATTTCGACAAAGAAACCTTTTACTGTGCGTATAGAATTACACGCACAGTAAAAGGTTTATTCCGAGTTATGAAATGGAATGGCAGAAATATTGAAATTTTTTAACTGACATAGAAGATAAAACATTAACTTTTAGGTTTTCATTTTTCTATCTGCCTGCATGGTCCCTAATAATTAAATTTAATTGTCGTAAGTGCTCACCACCAAATGGTCCCTAATAATCAAATATAGTTATAATTAATATTAACTTCGGTAAATAGAAATAAGAAATATTTACTCACCAATACAATGATTTCGGTTCAAAATACTTTTTTCCGTACACATAAAAATCAGAATCTTCATTTTTGAAACCATTGCATTCCATCCCATAACCAACACTCCCAATTATCTCCATTGAGTACTTAGCGTTAAAATCGCTAAAATTCAAAACTTTATCCCTTGCGTGCAACCGCTCTGCGTATGCTAAACCTTCATTGGCAATATTGTTAACTAAAGGATACATCGCTTTAAGCTTTGCTGTTGAAAAAGCTGGCGACAACTTGTATCGCAGGGTTGTCCACGCTTTCCCTTGTAAATTGAACAAATGACCCGCCAATGGATCACCAACACCTCCAGAGAAAAGTCCATGTGACGAAAAATAATTGAAATCCTTAATTAACACCAATTTAGCTATCTCTGGATCGTTTATTACGAGCACCGGTTGACTGAACGAGTACATGCCGACGTATGGCAAATGTTTGTATTTAATATAATTGTCGTTACACGGCTGGAAGAACTGCTTCTTTCGTTTAATCACATCGCGTATGTTGCCGAAGGGAAACACTGGGGCTGGTCCAATCACTCCCCTTTTCGACCAATACGTAAACTTGTATTGAAACCACAAATAAACCAAAAGTACGAATGAAAATGTTAAAACAATTAGTTCTTTTGTTAAAAACTGCACTGTTGCTATTATTACCGACATTGTTATTTATTTAGTTAGCTTATTCGGTGTTTGATTTTTAATTTTAATTAAATAATTGATTTAAAGACTTAAGTTTTAATAAAACACACGTATATATCAATGGCTGTAGCACAAACTAATGACCGAAGGTTGCGTCTTGCTTACTGGGCTCGTCCATTTCAAAATATTCAACCTGAGGTCATACAACTTTTATATGTAATATATCAAACAATTAAATACCTTTGATCTGACTTCTTGTCATGTAAAACCGGAGAACATTAGTAAGATATTAACTTCCTAACTGAATTTAAAGCTTTTTGATATCAAATTTTAGGGTTCCGTACCAAAGGAGTAAAAACCGGACCTTATTAATAAGCGTCCGCTGTTGTCCTTCTGCTTGTCTGTCACAAGGCCCTATCGTTTTAACTGAAAATTAGGCACAATTTTTTTACAGTGTATCTAGTTAGACTAGAGAATTGTTATAAAGACAATAAAACACGACTGCTACAGATGTATACTTAAAGGAATCCACCGACTTGTTATAATGTTTGGGCTCCAGACTAGACCATATCAAAGAATGAGACATACATACATAAGAATTATACATACATTCATACGCGAGCAAAACATTGGTCTGCAGCAGGATATAAAAATATAATATAAAAGGATCTCTGTTATTTGTTTGTATTTGTTGAAATATGATAACAAATACTGAAAACGAAAAATAGTACGGAACCCTCAGTGCGTAAATTAACGAATTATTCCGATAATAATTTATGCTGATTTTGATGCTCATATAATAATTCTTGAATTTTAAATGAATATAGCAATTATATTCCTTTAAATATAAAAGACAATGTGTCGGATATATTTTATTAAATTTATATATTATCAACAGTTCGTCCATCTAAAAACGGAGCATTTACTCCGTTACCGTCCGATGGACGAACGACTTAAATGATTCAATGCGACGATACAACTGCTATACCTAGAAATTTATTTTACCTAGAAAATTTTAATAGACGTGTATAAAAGAATTAAACCGAACCATATTTCATTCTAATACTATAATTCTGTCTGAACACACAAACATCACGCACATCGAAACCGAAACCTCTACGTGTCAGAACTGCGTGCTGAGATATAAATAAGAGTTCCAACTTAGTCCTCTGTCACGACTTGACTTTTGGGACTTTATCCCGTCACGCGGGCTTACGCCTATACGCATGTCCCGCCCGCATATATGCTACCTGCTTCTTATCGTGTCAACTTTTCTTGTCATGCGTGACACGAACGTAAATCACGAAGATATTGCCGCTAGTTTGCGGATGGCATGTATGCGGGCATAATAGAAAAAAGATTATCTAATTTTTGCTATATTAAAAACTCGCATATATTCATTTCAATATTCAAATTATATAATTTCTTTAGAACGTTCGTATACGTCGTTCGTCGAGAGAATACGTGTACTTTTTAATTAAAGTTAATTACTGAACAGTTTCTACATGTCTAATATATTCCTTTTACTACTTCATTAAATTCGTACGTAAATCAAGTAATAGCCTAGTGGTTAAGAAACTCGGCTTCTCGATCGAGGGGTCCGACGTTCAAATCCCAGGCCTCTGATTTTTCAAAATTATATGCGTATTAGAAATTAATTATCACTTGCTTAAATGGTGAAGGAAAAAATCATGAGGAAACCTGCATACCTGAGAAATTTATAAAAAAAAAACTCACAGGTATGTGAAGTCTACCAATACGCACTTGGCCAGCGCGGTGGACTATGGCCTAATCCTTCTCATTATGAGAGGAGACCCGTGCCCAGCAGTGGGACAGTAATGGGTTGATGGTGAAATTCGTACGCAGAAAAAACGTGGACTGCAAACCATATTTATTATTATTTATTGAAATCATCACACAATTTATACAATATCAATAAACGTTAGTATAAAAATATAAGTTAACAAACTAAATTACATTGATATTAAATTAACTGATATTTCATATTTATTATTAACTTAAAACATTTTTAAGACATTTCTTATTTATTGTTTCCCGTCGTATTTATACGAAACTTTCATTCTTATGACTATTAGCCTGTATCACTTGCTTCCGCAATTGCACAAGATGTTGTAAATATTCTGTCGGTGTCCTCGTCCGCATGTCTTTCTTGTCCTGTGCAAACTTATTCTCTTTATAATCATTCAAGTAATGTTTATATCTATCAGCTGTCAATTCAAGCTTATTGCAAGAGTTTATAATCTTGCGTTCAATATTGCTAAACGTATCACGCTGAGGATAAAAGCCACGACTGAATTTATTTTCGAAAAACTGTCTTCGTTGTCGGAACAAATCTTGAGATCCTAAAATATATTCATCTGTATTGTCACTCGTGTTGAACTCTAATTTTGGTGGTGAGCACTTACGACAATTATTCTCATGGTCCAAGTCATTTTCTAAACCCAGAAATTCTTTATAAACTTTAGCTCTTGCAATTTTGTACTTCACATTACTTTTTGGTACTGCCAAATAATTTCTTTTCAATGAATTACTGGTATTTGTCGACTGATTCGTTGGTCTTCCCTTTCTCCAGCTAAATGTATCAGATTCTAGCTTACTAGAAGAACTACAATCAGAATACAAGCTTTCACGTGTATTGTCGTAACTTATCCAATCTCTTTTACCGTGCCCAAGATCTATGTCATCATCATCCCAATTAAGCTTACAACATTCTGCTGGAGTGATATCAATTTCTTTAAACCTGATAATTTTCCTTGTGTCATCTCTGGGTTTTGAAGGAGAGAGTACAATATTATAAGGATACGAGTTCGCACTACGGCCTAATATCATATCTTTTATTTCCGAAGGATCAAGTGGAGATGGAGACACAACCACCCGGGGCAATACATTGTCCTCCGGCTCGGAAAAATCATCACAAGGCTTTGTTACCAATTGAGATGGATTAACGCAATGAGCGTCTCTGTCATCAATAAATAAAATACTTTCATCTGTGTCATCTACAGTCTTTTCTAAACTGCTTGTAGATTCAACTTTGTTCTTTTTGTCTTTTTTATCAGTGCTGCTATGATTGGTCAGTAAATCGGGAGTCAATGTGGCCTTACCAGTATTCATATTCTTTTTAACTGACCTCTTTTTATTTTTATCATCGTCAGATGACTCCGAATTATCTGGATAAGTTGGTGAAATGTTAATATTTATAATTGGCGATACTGAACTTTCTCCGTGCACATTATTTCTGCTGTTTTCAATTTTTTTTATAAGCTTCGAAAAAATCGAAGACCGTTTTTTTCTTCTAATCGGCTGAATTACCGGTGTTTGTGTACTATGATCTGCTTTTTTAACTATATCTGTCATCATAAAAGAGTTCTTGCGAGGCACTTTCTTATTTTCCGTAATTGTAGATTTATCACGGACATGCCACGATCCATAGGATGGCCCTACAGCTATCTCCTTATAACGAGGAGTCATCGGTGTAGTTTCAGTACTAGCGTCACGATACAACAAAAATGACCGTTTTTTATTAATAACATATGATTCTAGATCATTTTGCACATCAATTTCTTGATCTTTTACACGAATTACATTTTTTCTTGTTTGTGTATGAACAGGTATACCAATCCTCCTTTTATTTCTTAAGGCTTTCTGACTTAATTCTACAAGGCGTTGTCGAGCATTAGTACATATCCTTAACTCATTTAATGGTTGTGTAACTTTTTTATCAACCCCTGAATCGACTTTGACAGCTGGTGCATCTTTCTTCTTAAGTTTAGAATATAATCTTTCAGTGACTGATGCTACAATATCAGCTCTTTGGTTAGTATCATACACAACGGGTACTGGTGTAATTTTGTCATCATCAGTACTTTGAGCTTCATCAAGGTTAACTTCGCTCAAGCTTTGGGAGACGTCAGACAAACGTGAGCTCTGACCCAGTTGCAAAGTTTTATCTATTGGTAGTACTTCTTGTGATTTATACTGCCTTCTTGTATTTTTCTCTGGCGCAATGATTTGTAAGTCACTGCCACTTAACGTCCTTTCTAAAGTTGGTCCAAATAACTTATCTACTTCTTTACTTATTTCATTACTTATATCTACAGTTTTATCCATTGTATTAATAATATCGGAACTACCGCTAGCTACAGATGAGGGGGTTGATTCAGAGTTGTGGGTATCGGTTTTTGGGTAGGTTATACTCATTATGTTCCCTATTTTTGAATCTGTATTTTCTTCTGTTTGTTTGCCACTATTGGCTTTATTTATGAAAGTCCAATGACTATCATCATAAATAATTTTCCCTGTTTCAGGAACCTGAAAAAATACAAGATCATCAATAAAATTGTGACGATAACTGATTCTAAAAATAAAACAGAAGATTTCTGATTTGTAATGAAATGTGATGAAAAATTTATTAATAAAAAACCGTATGGGCCGGGATTTCTTTTTAAGTCACTCTCAACTATTTGACATCCTCACAGAAAAACTAAAATACTATACAAATTTTGGCGCTTAAAAATTACAGTAAAAGTTACTAACGTATCTAATATACTGTGTGGCAAGTTCAGCGAGCAGTTGATTGAACTGGGCCTGTAGAGCGGCACGAGAGACGCTGCTCGTGGTGTTACTCCCGCGTTGTACCGGCAGCTGTCGGGCGCGCTCCGCCCAGCGCAACGTGGACGCGGACTCTCCGTAACAGCTGATACTGGGAGATACAGCTGTAACACATTATTATGATGCAGTGTACCAGCTTAATTTTCTACACGTGTATTAATGTTCCAATACGTGCTTGGAAAAAAATGCTTGTAATAGTTTTATTGTTCCACATATACTAGAGATCGGTTGCAGATTTCCACGTGCAGCAGTAACAACTTAATATCAGGTGGAATACTTAGCGAGATGTGACTGACATATTTATTTGTATTACCATATTCAAATGTATAATTTCATTTTAAACATCTCTTCATTCCCAAAAGCAGGATAAATGAAGGCAACAAACTACATACTGCATACTCGCGGAAATAAAAAAAAAATCTTTCTAGCACAAGCCAAACATTAAGAGGGCTAGTTGGACATTTCCATTTTCCTGATTTGTGTAAACGCCATAGGCCACATTGTAGATACGTGAGGTAGCCACTTAACATCAGTTAGACAGTTAGAATTTTTTGTGGCTTCTTCTAAACTTACTCCTACGACCATACACATATTGAAGGTGGCGGCACCACCGGCACACCTATTTCTGCCTAATACAGTTAGGCGCTGCTGTCTTCCGTTTTGAAGGGCGTGGTAAGGGAGACATACTTACTCGAGGCGTTTCAGCTTAGTCCTCAAGGGTAGCGGCGCATCTGTGGCCGACCTCAAGCAGGAATATCTAATCTTATCTGGAATTGATTGCAGATGTCCATGGGCGGCAGTAGCCACTTACCATTAGGTGGACTGCATGCTCGTCTGCTACTCCTATATTATAAAAAAAAATACAATTTTGTGATATTCAAGTATCCTTACTCGCTATGATGAACGTTGGCGCACCACCCGTGAAGCAATCCTTAAGCAGCCACGTCAGCGCCGAGTCCCGGTACGGCACGTACCGCCGCCCGCCTCTAACTGTCACGAATGTTGATGCTTTCATTAATATTGCAACACGTGTTACATTAGACGATTCTTTGTAATAATAGACCTAGGTACTTATTCATATGTATTAGCTTAGCGATAGATGCTAAGATGTGTTTGGACAAAATAAATAATAGTTAAAAAAACACCCTTTAATTGCTAATCGAAATAAAAACTAGAAAATAAATCTTCCAATCATAATGAATCCCCTCAAAATAAAATTATAATAAAATTTAAGTTATTAAAATAATAATTCAATTCAGAGTAACAAACTCTTGCCGTCCGTAACCCCGGAAGCCCCCTTTTAGTCGCCTCTTACGACAGGCAGGGGATACCGTAGCCCTATTCTGGTCCCGGAACTACAGGGACAAAACGTTTCCTTACCAAGAGCAGAAATAACGTTGCTAAGCGCCACTAAGGACTTGTTAATGTTCGCGCCCTCCTTTTGCCTGCCACCGCCGCACCCTTCCCAACTTGCTTTTTCACTACAACATCCAACAATACATGTAACAAAAACAGTATTTTCTGTCTGTCTATTTTTCAAGACAAAAAATAGCAAAAATAGGTTGATATATGTGTTATAGACGTGTGCGTGATCGCGGTAATCCGCCCAGTATAGAATACGGTATAGGCTCTATAAAAATAATATAAAAGGCGGGAAAATTAATACTGTTATTTTCTTAAAGTTAGATTCTATGTTAAATATGTTTGTTAAATAATAATAATAAGTAACACTTTCTATATAGGTCTATTTTTGCTGTGTCATGAATGTCAGCACACAAAGACGAAAATACAAACACCCACAACTCAAAATAACATCCTAAATTTATTGTATCTGTCGGGCCGAAACTTGTAACCCATATAAGCTTATTAACTAATTATATTTATATTTATATATATACACCAATGCCTACAAATTAGTAGCTTTTTATGTATATTTTGATAGTATCTGATTATCACATTTAAAGTTAAGTGCTCAATCTATTTTACAGTTAATTATTTCTTTACTTCAAATTACATGCCGCTTCCCATAATAAATTATTACATATTAATCAACCAAAAAGGTTCTTGTATTACATCACTTCATGATCATATATATCACGAATTATCACCTCATACCTTTCCGTATTACCTTTGCTCCAATTAAACCAGTTTTAATCAATGACGCCAAACTCCCAAATAAAACATTCACTTTTTTATAAAAATAAAAATATCCTTCGTCAATTATGAGCCATAAAATAGATCTACAAATAAAGTTAAATGACAACTTCTCAACACCAACATAATCACGTAACATCGAGGCATTAGGCAGCATAATATTTCTTCCTACAGAGTATATTATACTAGTAAACTTTTTTTTTACCTTTCTTGACACATGTAAATGGTTATGTAGTTATATTATAGAACAGCTTTATAAACTACAACACACTCTGATCAAAAACGATTTGTTATGATTGCAACCGAAAGTATTTTAAAAAGCCATCCTAACCCTTTACACCCGAAGTTTTTTTTTCGCAATTTTCGATTCAAAACGTTTATTACGGCTTTTTATATAGCTTAAGGGATCCACAAAAAATAGGAAAAAAAATCCAGAGTTTATACTTAATCCAGAAATCGACCCGCACGATCGTGAGTCTCCGGTGGGAACTGTCACACTCACGATCGTGAAAATTGCAAAAAAAAATAGATTTTTATCAAAAAATATTACAAAATTAAAACAATTTGGAGATATTTAACATCACTGTCTTTATTTTCATTAGTCTTTATAAAAAATCTGTCTTGGCAATGAAACCTAAACTACGTAATTCTATGAAAATCAACATTTTCTTTCTTCCGTTATTGCCTCCGTCTTCAATCCAGGTCTCCAAGGCGTAGGTATTCTTGGCTAGGGAATACATCAAATGATAATGCAGATAGAGAAAACTTTAGCCATATCTATTGCAATTAAATTAAGTTTTCGACCGGTTCTTCTTAGATAATATAAATTTGTGCATCTGGTTACATATCAAGAGCCTCACAATTAAAATATTAATAAAAATATTTATTTGTAAACTTTACTGGAGATGTTGGTAGGGATGTATAGACCTTTTCAAGACAGAAAACGTATTCTTTTCCAAGCTATTTTTCGATGTGTTGGACGTGAAGGTGCTCGGCGGCGAGAAATTTCTAGGGATGATTTTGAAGTAGATGGTTGAGGTTCAGGCTCAAGTTCCAGATCCGATTCTAGGTTAGTTTCTATTAGAGGGTCTGCATGTGCTTCTGGATCTGTTTCAGGGCACAATTCTTCAAATTGAAACTCTTCTAATCTATTTGGTTGAAGCTCTTCACTTTCATGAAGATCTTCAATGTCCGATATATTTCTCCTCACCCCGCACTGGCAAAATCTGATCGTCATTTAAATGTACCCCTAAAATTGAAACAAACAAAATTGCTATTGACGAAACTTACACATAACTGGTAATAGCAATAAAAGCATTTTCATCAAACGTTATTCTGCACCAACACCCGTAGGCACACGATCGTAACAGTTGAGATTTGCAACCTAATTGTATCTAAATTGCAAGTTAATCGAATAAACTACTAAAGTCCACGTATTTAGTGTTCTTTTAGCTTTTAAATTAGCAATAATTAATAATAGATACTTAACATTTAATACCAAAAATAATTATATACCTGTGACAGTGCGCGGGTCGAAAAAATCTGCCATCTTTGGACGAGTCCCTAGCACAACTGACCGCCTGCACCCCGCTCACTTAGCCGGTATCACGTGCGATATTCTCCTCACGATCGATCGACATCGGTTGCGTTTCGAAAAATAAGAAGCTATCACGTGGGTTTTTTTTTAAAGTGAAACTCACGCTCATATCATCTCGGGTGTAAAGGGCTAATTCCACGATACTTTTAAATGAAAATAATTTTCATTTTGCTATTCTTTCCATTCTATGCTGCACTAAAATACAGCTTGTAATTGTAGTTATAAGATAAAATCTATCCAATGTTTGTAAAAACTACGTATAGTTTGATAGACAGTGAGCGCTACTGAGGAGACCATTTCGAAAATTAAAGAATTAGTTGGTGATGGACAGTTTTAAAAATAGACCTGTTAGTAAGCGGATCAATTAGGAGGAAGAGATTTTATTTAACCGAAGATTTTTCTTGTAGGGAGACAATTTTGTAATTAATCACTCTCATCTAATTAGCATGCAGTTGAAAACAAACATGGTACCTTCCAGCAAGATCAGCGAGATGTAGAGTAGCTCGTGGAGTGGCAAGCTCTAGTAGAGCGTGAGATCTGGACGAGGTAGAGTTCCGTCGAGTGGCTGCAGTGCGCCTACAACGCGCTCCCTCGTAGACTACTGTTAAGAGAGCTTCTACGTCCCGAACCGCCACACGACGTAGATCTAGGCAAACAGATGAGTATATAGTACTAGCTGACCCGGCAAACGTTGTACCACCTCAAAATCTATTTATCAAATATATTTCATATAAAATATAGCCTATGTTACTCGTGGATAATGTAGCTTTCGAATGGTGAAAGAATTTTTAAAATCGGTCCATTAGTTTTTGAGCCTATTCATTACAATCAAATAAACAAAGTTTTCCTCTTTATAATATTAGTATAGATAAGTACATATCGTTTAAGTAATATAGAGTAGCGAACAAGCATCTGGTGAATTCTGGTCGTAAATGGCATAAAATCGACTCAAATGGGATTAGAATTGCCCACCTAAGGTCGCCAATAGATGTGTAGCTGCTACCTCTAAGAACTAAATTGGAACGTTTACCCAAAAAACATATTTAAGTCATGTAGTCCAAGTAGCCACGATCAAATCACTGAACAGAAGAAATCGCAAATCAAACATTATCAGTCAAATAATTTAGACGTGCAACTATTTTATTTTCAATTCAGTACAACAGTAACATTTTTAGGGTTCCGTACCCAAAGGGTAAAAACGGAACCCTATTACAAAGACCCCGTTGTCTGTCCAACTGTCCGTCTGTCGCAGAGCTCTATCTCTGGAACCGTAATAGACGCTTGAAATTTTTAGAGGATGCATAACTGTGGCCGCTACAGCGACAAATACTAAAAATTAAAAAGTTGAATATAAAAACCGGTATTTTTTGATTGACAGTTCAAATTTTCACAATGTATGTATTTCAATGGCTGTTATAATAACAAATACTAAAATTAAAATAAATATTGGTGGTACAGAACCCTCCGTGTGCGAGTTCAACTTGCACTTGGCCCACATCTGTTTTATATAATACTTAGTCCTGACCTTTTAACTCAATCTCGCTATACTCGTCTCGATTGTTGAGAAATTCGCCAACACCTTGATCTTACAAAATGTAAAATTATGCCTCTTACGGACCAATTTCAATAATAACCAATATACTGACCATTTTTATTCTACTTTAAAATGGGACACATTTTCTATGTATGCAATTTAAGACAAAAAGTAGAAAATATAATTATAAACACTTTATTTTAATGGAGTAAGCGACAGTGAGGGCCGGAATGTGTAATTAACTGTCCACTATAAAGAATTAGACAACGAAAAAAAAGTTGTGAAGCATAAATAATCTCTAAAGGGTATGTCTTTAATATTTATATTTTCTTCCCCATTATTTTTTTCGAACCAAAGTAGCTGTTAACGGGACAATTCCTTGCAAAACAAGACGTTTGGTCACGTTACGATACATCATGTGTCCTCGCGAATGTAAAATTCCATGTTTAAGTAACGAGGACACTTGGTCAATCGCTGCAATCTTACGTGTTTGCCACGAGATGTTGGTCAAACAAATATATGCAAATAAACACTACCAGACGCACCGTCGAGCGATCTTGTGCGTGTTTGTCTTATCAAACATTATGTGTAAAATATAATAATTACTTTGTTGCTCATTACGTTATATAAATCTAAGGTCATATTCATTTGAGAAGTGAAAAAAATGAAGCTTCTTAATAAATGCTCGAAAATCACCAACTAACTAACAACTCTACTCGAACTTTAGATTAGATTTATTGCAAAAAAATCTGCTGCGTTTTACCAAAACTTTTTATACATAATAACCAAATCCCATCCAAATTGGATCTGTAGTTTTCGAGAAAATCAAGGACATACAAACTTACATACATACCCACATACAGGACCTCCTTTTTTGAAATCGGTTATAAAGACAGTGCAATGAATGCACGTGAGGATTTTTATCTTTGTCAAAATGAGTAGTACACGTAGGTAGGTACTGATTGTCCTTTATGTTGTCACTGTTTTTAACATTTGTTTCACATACGGAGTGGTGGAATGTATTGTGGATACATGTTTCTTTTAAAGCAACTTGCATTAATCCTGGTCTCCTAAATATTTTGCCACATGCATATTGGCAGAAACGAAATACCTAATAGCTGAGATCAATGACATATAGCTGAGATCCATCATTCTCAAGGAGAGAGAAGAGATCTCGTTTTTGGCCCTCAAAGCAGCTGATTTCAGCTGTTACTCTGTTTCGGGTCTATTTTGTCTACATCACCAACTCCATCTACATTTACCAGACTTTTCTGTTAAGGATTATTTTAAGTCTATAAGTATAAGTTCAGATTTTAAGTCTATAAATCAGCTTCTGAGAGAGGTTTCTCCTGTCTAGCATCGTTCTGACCTCGTCGAAGGTAATAAATAAGAGTTGGAGAACACAGATTATGTTTTCTGAATCAATTAGTTCGCTGTTGTATTATTTTTGCTAACTGTTCACCCGGTCGCCAATGTTCACCACCTTTATTTGTTCTCTAACCTAATAAACGTTAACAAATAATATATACATCCTCTACACGTAAGGTACTTTGTTATCAAAGCTCTTTTGTAAATACTCACTCTGCACATAGGGTCCTCTTGCAGGGTGTTCGCGCACTCGCAAATCCTTGCGCACGTTCCCCTTGCGCCGCGGCAAGGAATGGCAGGTCAGGTTCGCCGCCTCCCCCACCAACAAGTCGTGGACCTTTTCGTTATAGATCTCTAAGAAACTGTAACAAAAAAAAACAATGACTCGTCTTGTAAGAGGAAAACTCAATTTACATAACGGCCATGCTAAAATGCAAAATGAGTTGACAGTGTTTGAACTCTTCAAGGTTTTAGGGTTACGGTAGAATAACGTGCTCCTGTGCTCTTATTTGGAGGATGTTAACACAATTAAAGCGTTAAATTAAGTCGTAAATTAAAGCGTTCCAACTTGGTTTGTCAGAGAAGCAACACATTTCATGTAAAAATAGGTATCTGTAAAAGTAGCAACGCATCTGCAAACGGCATAATATGGATTCCTGTCTTGTTTCGTCTCACATACTTAAACTTGTGATTTCTTCTTTTAACTGTAATTAGCCTGGTCAATTATGTAACTTGATTTGGTCCAAGTTATGCCCTACCCAGGTTTTTAATTCGGTATATTTTATTCGTTTAGTTTTAGTCTTTGAATAAAACGGTTTAATTTTGATAAATGTCTCAAATTAAACAACTTGCAAAACGATTAATTTGTAATTATACTCTATGGTTAAAAGTTTGATTCCCTTGATCGCATTTAAAACGGTTTCGTGTTTAAAAATAACTATTTTCTTTATTCATTATCCTTAAACAAGGTAAGCAACTTATGCATATTATATCCAGGTGTCCTAATATATTAATGAAATAATTAATACGTTAACCATTCTTTTGCATTGAAGGAAAACTTGACCAACTAAAATTAAATGTCATGGCGCTAACACTAGTATTGAAGTAGGTTAGCGTTTTGCTTAGATTTTGAACATATTTTAGTAACTTTAGAATAATACTCTGAAAGGTTTCACAGAAACAGTTCTGTGTTGCAGTGGAAGGGTATATGCCGGCTGACTAATATGTGACGCGGCTATCTTTGTCCTCTGGTAACTCACCAGTGATCCACTTCAGTAAAACCCAGTTCGGTACAAAAGTTGTTTGCATATGTCGCTTTTTGGTTACAATGACCTCTCACCATGCAGTGTACTGCATATTCTCATGCTACGGGTACTTCTTCTTGTAAGAAAGCTTAGTCTACGCTGATAGCCCCTGGCTAAAATTAGCAGTGATGAAGATGACAACACAAAGCCCATTTAGCCATAGCTTCCATCGCAAGATCTGCTTCACGTTAGAAATTAGTGTGGCGGTGGTTTCCCTATTCGAAGTAATGTACCACCTAAAAAAATTCAATCGTACTATGTTCACAATTTAATCGTAGGTAAACTTCGATCACTAATAAGAACGTGATCGAAGTAGGTAAACGAAAATATCGTGAACTAAATCTACGTGAATGCCTAAAAGAATCAACTCGAACTTTATCTATTAACAATACAATTTGGCGATAAAGAGTCAATTCGTGTATTCCATTACGAATTGAATTGAAACGATACAACAAAAGTGATTATACAGGAGGTGGTGACGGTGACGGCGTGTTACCGAGCTGTCTGCGCGCTAACGGTGGCAATAAAACAGATACAGTTGCTATTTACTAAACTATAGTACTGTATAGACAACTAGATGTAGAACGAAATAAATGTGGAAAGAAAAGGTGGTAAAATACGCCTATTTTGACGTATAACAGTAGTAGCATGCTGGGTTTTTGCTAAAGAATGTGGTAATGCAGACTTTATAAAAGCGGTAGAACACCTAAAGCCACATATTACCGTTTGATAACAGTAACGCTGATGTATTCTTTTAAATAGTTGTAAAACAGCCATATTAATATTAGGATTTGAAAGTGGTAGAACCCTTTGTGGTGCAACTCCGGCGGCACCACCGCCACACCTATTTCTACCTAATAACTGCAGTGTTAGGCGCTGCTGTGTTCCGCTTTGAAGGGTGTGGTAGGGGATACAGACTTTTCCGAGGCGTTCCAGCTTAGTCCTCAGGGGTAGCGGCGCATCTGTGGCCGACCTCAGGTAGGCATATCTAATCCTATCTGGGGTTGATTACAGATGTCCATGGGCGGCAGTAGCCACTTACCATCAGGTGAACTACATGCTTGTCTACTACTCTTATATTATATATATAAAAAAGGTGTATGAACTACTTCATGAAATCCTTGAAACTTCATGAAATCCTCACGGGTAGCAATGCTCCCATTACCCCTAATAGGACTTCTTTGAGGTGAATAATACATATACTCGTATAAAGACGGCAATTACCACTTAACACCATGCTAACCGCGGGCTGCATACTCGTTTACTGATTACATAGATTAGTAAAGATCACTCACTCCTAACAAGAAAATGTACCCAGTTTTGAGAATTGAAATAGTTGCGTAAAAAGTTTTGCCACGTCTCCGTGCTAAAATGTCCCTAAAATATTTGAAATAATTATTTATTTATTATGTAAATTACGCAGTATTAGTTATTTATTCGTAAATTTTCTCTAAAAATATTTATTTGTCAAGAATTCAAAAAAAGAACTTACTAATAAGCCGTTTGTGGCTTCATTCAATTTCAAGGCGGCGAAGTATCTTTACTAATCTATGACTATATAAATAACATTAAAAAAGACACCCAAATCTTGAGAAGTCTAAAAGAAGACATTACCTGATATTTTCCCTCAACGTTAAATCAAATTATGGTTCATTTTTAATACAAATTTTCACGTTTTGAACGCGAGTCCTCAGAGTGGGGTGCCAAAATGCATTAACCACTTAAATACAAAAAAATCCAAATTGATCGAAACAAAAACCCAAATTCAGAACGTGGGTTAATTAAAAATGTGGTAGTTGTAATCAGTCCACCCACACATAAAAATAAATTAATAAGTGAGACTAGCTATGACTTTTTATATTAAGTCCCTTTATTTTTTTTTCAATTCCCTTTAATTCAACAAATGTTAACTATAAGAATACTTAAGAATTTAGAAATTTTTAATTCGTTTGAAACGCAAAATTCAAAAACTCTTTGAGAATAAAATATTATAATTAAGTTTAGAATTTGTGTCAAAATTTGCATATTATGTCTTTCTGAGTGTACAAATAAGTACCTAATTATAAAGAAAATGTTATCATTGCAAAATCACTTTATGCCAAATGAACGGGTTATTTTTTCAACCAATAAAAAAACAAGAAATATAGCGAAAATTTCAAGGGTTCAGTTTTACATCGTTTTTATCACTCACCTTATATCTTATTTTCCTTTGAACAAATGATGAAGAACACAAGTTGTATTAATTTAACGTGACAGGATTATTAACGTTAGCCGTCAAGCAGGGCGGGCGGCGGACACGACGCGAGGGCGCTCGGAACCATATAATCCGTGGGCGGGTGAAGCCTTACTAAAGTGAACTATCGTCACGCGGTCTCTAGGGATTTGTATGTGCTATCAGTAAACAAAGTATTGCTTAGTGTTATAGTAATAATACTATGTCTGTCATGACACAAAGCAACATATAATAAGTTTTGTATACAATGTCGCCCATCGCCAAGTGACCGCCCGAATATTCTGAATATTTATGAAAAATGATGGAAAATAAACTTCAAAAGGGGGGGTCTATCTTTAATATTTTTGAAGTTATTCAATTTTTTATTTTTTAAGTAGCGTTTGTGTTCTTGCTTTACATTTTTTACCATATCTCCTATGTTTTTGTCTCGATTTGGATTCTGTTTATTATTTCTAAAACCTCATGAGTTACTTTATGGATTTAGTAACATTTCTTTCAAAACTTATCGAGTATGAAAAAAAAGGGACGTGTAGCCTTTTTTTCAAAAAAATATGTCTTTTTTTTTTAAATATGTTTTTTTTTGGAAAATCAAGTGTAACTCCATAAAATGTACCCATAATAGCACTTTTTTAATAATTATTTATAATATACTACGATGTAGATGTAAGTGGGTGTGTTAGGTCAAACGTCATTTTCATACCGTTATGTTAATAATCAGGCTGGAAGATATAAGTAACGGCATTTCATATATTGTGATGACTAATCTATATTGAAATTGATATTCTTAATGTTTGTTTTACTTTTGTATATTTTTGGTAGAGTGGCTAGTAAAACAAGGGATATATTTCATTTGGGTGTTCAATGGTCGACTCTCCTAAATACCTATCTAAAGAATTTTATGTTAATTTGTACAGAATTCATTAAAATATTATTATTAATAATTATATTATTTATAAGTACTAAGCCTGCTGGAAATCTCACAAATAATAATGCGATTATGTGGCAAATTATGTAGGATAATTCTACTAAAAACAAGATTCGCGTTTATTTTCTTTCATTGCATTTTTTTCTGTAGATAGATAATTAATATTATCATAATATATAATCTCAAGAGGCTACGTGAGACGTGAGTTTCATTTATTAATTAGCGAATGCGATGACAGATCTCAAGTGAGAGCGCGTTTAATGTTTGACACTTAAGTTTTGTTTATTAATACGATAACGAACTTAAGATTGCACTTGAGTTAGATCTCAAACTTGAGATCAGTTTATTAATACGGCCCTTAATGTGTTTCATGAGCTTGAAATGATCCATCGTTGTACCTTCCACTATTAGGTATGTTTTAAAAACATCACACCCTTCAAACCAGAACACCGTAGCGCTTAACACTGCTATTATAAGGCAGAAATAGGTGTGGTGGTGATGCCGCTGGAGTCGAACCACAAAGGGTCTACCTACCACCTTCACATTATTATACCATACCAATTCAATTGTATGTATTATAAATTATTACAATACGGATTCACTACTATAGAGATAAGTATATGACTATGCATTTGCCCACACATTTTTGTGTTAAAGGAACATTTTTAAAACCTTAAGAAATGAGATGAGCGCCTAGGGATAAAGTGACCAACGGTCCCTGTAGTTCCGGGACCAGAATAGGGCTACGGTATCCCCTGCCTGTCGTAAAGGCGACTAAAAGGGGGCTTCCGGGGTTGCGGGCGGCAAGAGTGGGAGCTCGAAACGCCCGGACAGCGACCCCGGGAAGGACGGCGGTGTGTGTGATGGCATACCGTTGTGCACACTAGACGGTGTGGCGAGCGTCACGCTCACCTGGGCGGAGCCCGATGGGGCAACGCGCTAAGAGGACTCTGCGTTGACTGAAGAGGACTGGACGTTGCGTTCCTCTGGAGATCCCGGAGTCCTCTACGCAGCGCCGAGGACGGCCACTGGGGGGGGTTTTAGTGCGGTAAAAATCCCACATAACCCCGTGCCGCTCCCACGGTATAGGGTACCTTTTGAAGGTTTCCCCCTCGTAAACAAAAAAATAAAAAAGGGATAAAGTAACCAAATATAATAAATGCACGTATTGCACCTACTAGCTCAGTTATTTCTGTTAGTATACACGTAAGTGTCAACTTCTTTAAAAATCAACAACAAAGAGGACGGTATTATATTAGAATTAATATATCTTGTCCCTAACATCCCCGGATAAAACTGTAAACTAATAAAGCAGAATTGGTTTCATAGAAAAGGAAGGCTCCTTACAAAACGGTATTCAAGACAAGATTATCCGTCACTTCTAAAAATATTACCCTATTACCCCATACATCAGTATCAGGCTATCAGGCCAGGGGTGATATCGGCGGAGATAATACGTGATCGTTAGGGTGTGAAGTTCGCGTGCTCCTACGACCTTCGGCAACACGGCGCCTCTTTATTACCACACCAACTTAATCCAATATGCACGATGTACCTATATTACTGAAGAGGACTACGATACAACTAATCGAATTTATGACATAACCAGCTTATGTCTGACTTTCAAGATTTACTGGAATCGATGACTAAAAATACTCTTCCACGTAGGAATAATGTTTACGTTTTATGCAAGTAGTAAACAAAAAATCGTATTTTGTTTACTTTTACCCTAAACGAAATATACAAGCAGTATCATTATACGTGGCTTTAGATTTTTGGAGATATTGGTATTCCTTTTGGTAAATATGATAACCCGTCGATCACATATTTTTGACATCTCGTAGGTATATGCATTAATACAACAACACCTCTACACTACTGTTTTTAGTAGAAATAGCTGTGAAACGGTTTAGGTACCTCTGAAGTCGAACTACGATCTACCCTCCTCAAAAATTATGAAACAAATTATCCATAATAGTAGACTTGCAGAGCTGAAGAAGAATTATTTTGACAACTACCGGAATTGAATGTCGCTCAATTTTCACCACAACCGAAGCAATTTCGGCGCCGGAAAGTAAATTGTTTCTTTATCATTTACGATTGCCGCGCGCGAAAAATATGGCAAGGGTCGTCTCTCACGCGATTCTCTGATCTACTGTTCCTTGGATACTTTAATTTAACTACACCATACGTGCCAAGTTAAAATATCGCTACTTAGGCATAAGCAAGTGTGTTTATTCGTAAATCTCCAAAAAGTGGAAGATTTCTGAATCTTCTTTTATAGTGTGGATTTACGTTTTCAACATACGTCCTAAGGAGGTTATCTATTCGGCATCTTTACTATTTATTTGGTGTATCTTATATGTAGGTATAGCCCGCGACAAACTTCTAGTCCGCTCTGAAATTTTTACGCGCAGGTGTAGTGAGAGCCAATGAGATCGAACACAACTACAAGCATATACTTCGTAGCAACAGTAAGGGCACACTAACGCAACTATGTACCCGTGGGCGAGAGCGGGCAGCGGACGGGTGTGGGGAGGTCTCGCGCTGTCTTCGTCCCGCTAATATCTACAATTTGCTGTTGCGACGCGACTCGTTTCTATATTCACAGCGGACTAAAAGTTTGGCGCGGACCCTACATTACTTATTTTAAACTTTGGCTGAGGTTTAAAACGGGAAGCTTAATAGCCGCTTGCGCGCGAACGCAAAACCGCTAGACTCGTAGATTGTGGTAAAGATAATTTAGGTAAAAGATAATTTCCATTTTCATGGCGCAATTTATATCTCGCAGACGTGTGCGCTTCTCTGCTGTTTCCGCAATAGCGAGCATATTTATATTTATCTCCTTTCGTCCAACTTACGTCGGCTACGTAACCGCGCAAAATACGGTCGTGAGTTCGTAAATAAAACAGCTTTTCAGCAGACAATTGCTCCGTTTCAGCAGAAACTCTCACTCTTGCTCTTCGCATTTTTAATAAAGATTAATTAGGTGCCTATTACCACAAGTATTACCCACTTATCTTAAGCATTATGTTCATAAATTATCCGCACGTCATTTAATTATTCGTGCGGTTGTGCCGGTAGTTAACTAACATTAGAAATAACTTTTTTGTGATCATTAACTAAATTATATACCTATGTGTCCAAAAAGTGTAATTTTAATCAAAAATATAAAAGAAAAACATTAATTGAGAATTAGTAATCATCATTTCAATTACGTGCCAAATTATAGTAGGTAACAAATAGTTTAACCCTGAACAAATGATGTAGGTCTACTACTGGGTCCGCGATTCTCAACAACTGGAGTACACCTGGAGAGTCCTACACCAGACAATTTCAAGGCTAATTGAAGAAAGGTTGGAATGTGTACAAATCGCCCATAACACTGCCGAAGCTTTAAGACTGCTATCCAATGATAACAGAGTCTAACGGCTTAATGTGTCCCTTTTTATTTATTTATTTTTTTTTTTGTTTACGAGGGGGAAACCTTCAAAAGGTACCCGGCGCCGTGGGCGCGACGCAGGGTTATGTGGGATTTTTACCGCACTAAAACCCCCCCGGTAGCCGTCCTTGGCGCTGCGTAGAGGGCTCCGGAATCTCCAAAGGAACGCAACCGGAGTCCTCTTAGCGCGTTGCCCCGTCAGGCTCTGCCCAGGTGAGCTTGAAGCTCGCCACACCGCCTGGTGTGCACGATGGTATGCGACCACACATACCGCCGCCCTTCCCGGGTTCGCTTACCGGGCGGTTCGAGCACCCTCCTAATCGAATGTGTCCCTAGAAGCACAAAAGCATGCTTAAAACCTGACCCATCTCGCTCCCGATGTTGCTTAAGCAAACTAAATCAATGTAGGTATGAAGTTAACTTTAACTTCATGCACAGAACGCGAGATTATACACGTCTAAATTAAACTTAGGTAAGTACCTACGTCATATTACAATCGATGATATTATCTATATTAGGTACTATTTATTTCACATGCTTGTGTTGGTTAAAAAGTCGGTATCACAATCGAAAGGTTCGAAGTTCGAATCTCAAACACGCAGTTGTGGTTTTTAAAAAAAATCATCATAGCTTAAACCATCATGAGAAAACCTACATGCCTTAGAAATCTTAAAAAAAACTTTTCAAGGTTGAAACAACGCGGTGGACTATGAACTACACACTAGGAGAAACCCCGCAACGGAACAGTTTTTTTTTTATAACAGGAGTAGCAGACGAACATGCAGTCCACCTGAAGGTAAGTGTCTACTGCCGCCCATGGACAACTGTAATCAACCCCAGATAGGATTAGATATTCCTACCTGAGGTTGGCCACAGATGCGCCGCTATCCCTGAGGACTAAGCTGGAACGCCTAAGAAAAGTCTGTCTCCCTTACCACACCCTTTAAAACGGAACACAGCAGCGCCTAACACTGCTGTTATTAGGTAGAAATAGGTGTGGCGGTGGTGCCGCGGGAGTCGAACCACAAAGGTTTCTACCACCTTCATAAAATGCAATGGAACAGTGATGAGTATACGACAATACTTTTTTATCTTAGAGTTCACACGATTGTTCTTCGGCGAGGGAACATTTTACGACAATACTTTTTTACCTGACAGTAACTTCACACGGTTGTTGTTCAGCGAGAGCTCTGCAAATGCGAGGGATGAGGCCTGGCTGGGTTTCCGTGCCCATCATTGTGTGAGTCTTTCCGGTGGCGCTCTGTCCATACGCCAGCACACAGGCAGGGGAGCCTTGGGCTATGCTGGCTAATACCTGTTGTCCGATTGTGTTGAATACCTAGGATTAAACTTTGGATATTAAACTTTTAAACTAATAGGTATAAATACTATTTTATGAAGGCTAGTATATAAGGGAGGATATATAAACTTTACAGGTTGTAGAACCCTTTGTAGTTCGACTCCAGCGGCACCACCACGACACCTGTTTCTGCCTCATAACAGCAGTGTTAAGAGTTTGGTTTGAAGGGTGTGATAAGGGAGACATACTTTTTCGAGGCGTTCCAGCTTAGTCCTCAGAGGTAGCGGCGCATTTGTGGCTGACCTCAGGTACGAGTATCTAATCCTATCTGGGGTTGATTACATATGTTCATGGGTGGCAGTAGCCACTTCACCATCCGGTGCAGCAGCACACCACCAGCAGTCCACCATCAGGTGGACTGCATGCTCGTCGGCTACTCCTTTATAATAAAAAAGAAGGTTAGTACCTATTTTTATTAAAACTGATATACATAATGTAGGTATGTGGCAAAATTTGCGACGAAGAATAGCGAATCCAAATTCTATTCACTTTTACGACATAAGGACTGAAAATTTGTTCAAGAAACAATTATAATATCAGTTGAATAATGGTTATTCTAAAAACGCTTTCTAGACCCTTTCTACACTCACAGCCCACACTAGGATACCCTGTATCTTGTGTACCACGGACACACAAAGACGAATACACAAACACCCAGACCCAGAACAGATACCTAAATTCATCATTCAGATATCTGTCTGGCCGAGGATCGAACCCGGAACCCATTGTGCGTCAGACCGGTATGAACGCACCGCCACGCGGGTCGCCAAATTATTTTAGTTGTAAGTTAAGGAAATATTTATAATATTTTAGTAAGCTATTGCAATCATACCCAAATTACAAGAGAATTTTAAGATGACATACAATAAACAGGCCAAGTTTATAAGGCACTGTTATATTGTCTTTATTAAAATTATTCCTTAATTTACTTGGGTAAAATAAGGAATAATTTTAAGACAATATAACAACGCCAACTTAATTTACTTGGGTAAATTAAGGAATAATTTTAAGGCAATATAACAGTGCCTTAGAGGACCTTAATAACAAATACCTTTTCTTGTGAAGCATACGTTGGTTGCGAATGTGCGCAGGCGCTGTCGAATGTAAAGTCAGCGTTGTAGCGTCGCACACGCTCCCGGCTGTCACCTGCGCCCGATGCACTCACCTACATAATATTATTAAAGTGTTATATTTCTCATTCATTTTTGTTACGTATTCAGATATAGAATACTGTCTGTTGTCTATTTCAATATTACTGCTCATGGGTACCTCCTTCGATACGTATACGAGTCAGTTTATGATGATTAACGAAACGCATAAATTTATTTGAAGGATGTGGTAAGACAAAGATAGATAGGTACAGCTACGGGGCATTATAACTTGATCAGAAGTCTAAGATAGCAAAGCATTTGTTATCAACCCCTGTTCTACTTGATTGCAGAATACATCGCTGTAAGGAATATGACCATTGACCATCCCATCCCCTGAAATTCAAGCACCCGGCCTTATGTACAGTAAACTCTACATCTAATAGGAATCCTACTTGAGGGTTATTAAATGGCTTAAACGCTTCATATAAATGGTAAACTAGTAAACAGTGAGCATTTTATGAACCCTTAGTCCAAACTATGAACCTACCCCGTAAGATATATTGCTGATATGCCGAAGTGCTTCCATAAAAAGCCAATTTCATTTTGGTGATTTATACTCACTTTCACGTTGGTGATTGTGATCGTGTTTTCGTTTAGGACACTCACAACTTGAGTTCGGTCTTTCTCCGATCTTATTTCCCTGTAAAGAATACAATTTTAATTTTAATAATTAAAATATATTAGGAAATAATACCTACTGGTAGGCACGGGTTTTCTCAGAATAGGATTGAAGCATCCACGTTGTATACGAAACAAAATCTACTTATAAAGAACACTGAGGAAAACTTCCACACAATGTTTTCTTTTATAGTCCATCAATAGTTAATAACTTGGCTTCGAAATTGTAGATATTCGAACCTGGCTCTTCATCGGAAGAGATTAAAATACATACAAATAAGTTATTACTTTGAATAAGTATTAAATACTAACTTGTCTGTAAACGGCCGCACTCTAACCGCCAACTTAACGTTAGACATCTTAGCACTAACACAAATTCACTCAAAAACTACCGGCAATTATTACTTCTACAACGTAAATAGACAACAAACTCTGAAACAAAAACGTAGGCGCAAGTTTCTCTTATAAATGCTCACAAATCCGTGCTTACGATGGAGACGACTAAAGTTATTTCGGTCCCACGATTCCTTGTGTAAAGGAACTGACCGTAATTAAAAATAGATGGAACCGACAAAGTAGACCCATAATAATAACGTAATGTCAGATGCGTTTCATTAAAAATGTGTTAGGAGCAGTTATGATATAATTTGATGATTTCCGTACCTAATACCCACCAAGATATCTGCTTAAGTTAGTTTAATAATTTGTTTTTTTTTTACAAAGTTACATGAACTTAATGCCTAGTGGTATTCTTCACCAGTCGACCGTTGTATATGACGAAAAGTTGTGGTGGATGTAAAAATATATTAATAATATATGCTCTTGGAGAAGAAAAAATAAATATGATTTTCTTCTTCAAATTCTAAATGAAATAGGTTAATATATATAATAAGACTAATAACTTCATACGAGAAATATCTGAAATTACTTTCTGGGTCAAAGCTCAACGTGTCCCTTTTTCAGTTTCAAATTTCTCGACAGAGGACATTTGTATATCCTTATCATCCCTTAAATCCTACGCAGTGGGTTGTGGCGACGTAAGTCGTACCATGATCCTTCTTGTACACGATTACATTCTTCCTGTCATGTCATATATGTTGAAACAGGAATGTATATTATACATATACGCATATGATGTTTCATTATGGATATTACTATAACTGACGTAAAACTTTTATTGTTCGACTTTCCAAATTTCAAAGGGATAAGCTAATATACAACTATTTCCATCTGAACATGATAATAAATATAGAAGAGTTTGTAGGTAAAGGTAAGTCATTTAAGTTGGACAGAGTTCTCATACAAGCCCATCCACATCTATCTACATGCAGCGCCTCTGGTGAATAATTTAGGAACTAAAAATCATGTAATGTAACGGAAATCGAGCTGTCGACTCAATAGGGAATATGCATGTGATTTAGATTTGCTTGTTATTTTTTTCCTCGGTACATTACGGTCCTGAAATTACATCTAAACCATTATGTTTTCTTTATTTCGTGTTAAATTGTTTAAAACTTTAATCAAAAATCGTAATATATGCGCGCGAAATTCAAATTTGCAAAACGCATTCCCATTGGTCGAATCGAAAAATGACGTCACATAGCGTGTTACGATGTTTATCGGCGTCGATATTCAAACTGTTTGAGAGAAAAATTGTTTTTGTCTATATTCCTACAGTGTTATTTATTACCTAGTGCGATTTTTCTAGATAGTATTATTAGGAATAATCAAGAACAATGATTGAAAGTAGTTTTGTCAAAGCACAATCGGACTACTTACCTAAAATATGCAAAATGAATAAACTGTTTTTTATGCATAGGTCAATTCGGAAATATTTAACTGATCATAACTTATTATGTTAATATTCTTTTTTTTTTCTTTTTTTTTTCTTTTTTTTATAATATAGCAGACGAGCATACATTCCGCCCATGGACATCTGTAATCAACCCCAGATAGGATTAGATATTCCCACCTAAGGTCGGCCACAGATGCGCCGCTACCCCTGAGGACTAAGCTGGAACGCCTCGGAAAAGTCTGTCTCCTACTACACCCTTCAATCCGGAACACAGCATCACCTAACACTGCTGTTATTTGGTAGAAATAGGTGTGGCGGTGGTGCCTCCGGAGTCGAACCACAAAGGGTTCTACCACCTTCAACCTATCACCTATCTTCACCTATCTTTATAATATTATAATAGATTATAATGCATTTTGTGTGTTTCAAATGATAGTGTTTGTTGTAGAAGTCGATAAGTACCTAACGAAGTAGATGATCAATGCAATATTTTAAAATCATTTACCTAAAATTATTGTTTGTTACAGTAAATACAAATGTTAATGCGATTTTGGAGATACTATATCTGTTTTCTATAATCTTGCACCACATTTTTCGTATTTTCGCATCTTTTGTAAAAGAAAAAACACTATATAATGTATTTATAGTACTGGTTTTGCACAATAACTATAGGAAATATTTATAAAGTGGTTATTTAGCCTTTCCCATGATGTAAATCGCGATGAAACCTGAAAACGTTTAATAATACCTTTATATGCATACAGTTATCATCAATATTCATACAAATCACGCTACGTGACGTCATTCAAAGAGCGCGTAAAATGGCGGCGTTCAAATGTGTCAAATTTTATTGATACTTTAAATAATTTTTAAAAAAATATTTCAAACACTAATAAAATTGTTTATATTTTTTACAATGTTAAAACGATGTGATAAGTGGTTTAAAATAATAAAATAAAAATGTGCATATTCCCTATTGCCGACTGTCGATTTTTGATATCGGATTTTAGATTCTAATACAAATTGTTCATAACTGTTATGCCATAATTCCTTCATTAGTTATTTTAAAGTTTACCTGGGGACATTTATTTGTGCATAGAGCGTTAGTTACCTTTGTATATGACGGCGCATCCCTGGCGCCATCTATTAAGCTGTGACGAAACAAGATTCTCAGCTGGCAGTCTAGCGGAGCGTCTTGTCGATGGAGCGCCGCCACTATTTTTTTAAAGGAGTAAAAAAAAGGCGGGAAGAGGGGGCGCACTACGTCTTAGACGACTCGCTATTTCGCTTAATTTTTCAATTATCTTTGTCTTCTAATACAATTGTTTGTGTATGTGTGTGTGTGTGTGTGATGTGTGATATTTTCAATAATTGGGAACTGATCTTGCTAATTTAATGGGCATAACATTATTGGAATATGGGAATAAAATTAACTTTTGGTTTGTGATCTGGCTTGCAAATAATTTGAATCGCCCAAACACCCACGTGAGACGCTATGGCCAATCCTGATGTAGGCGGGCAACCGTCTATATATACATTGGCATATATACGTCATTAATGAGTTTTACGGTTTTTAATCCTGAGTGTGTAACGCAAATCTTCCGTAAACAAGGTTGGCAACACTAGCTACCACATTTACCAGCCAGGCAATTTAAAGTGACAGTGACGTTTGTCACAAAATAAAGGTATAAAAAATTATATATATTTTATTAAAATACGGTCCGGCTGTATTCCGAAAAAAAGTTATAAAGTAGTATCAATATAAATGCAAGACTTATTAAAGTTGGTTTTACGACTGTGATTTTACTTTCATTATCAAAGGTCAGTACAAAACAAAGTTTTCTAAAACCGTCGCTCTCCTTTTTTGTTACTTTGCGTCGTAACTTTTTACATCGACAATATATCACCAAGAAAATTTGATAAAAACCACAACATTCATCTAAGACGAATCACGAAGAAATTTGATAAAAACCAGTAACATTAATCATCCAATTAATTCAAAAATGTCTGCATAATTCCACTTTAATATTAAATAAATCTTACATAGAATATACAGATAAAAACAAGTTATAAATCATTCGGATGATAATGTATCTAACTTATCTCGTATACTAAATATGCTAAATCAACTGCACTACAGGTAATATAATTGTAGAGCTTTATAATTAAAAATACACATGTATGTATTCTGTAATATTGCAATCTAGTATAATATATCTCACTTTATTATTAGCTATTACAGGTACAAATTGTTTTTAAAACCTATAATTATCTAGGTTGTACTCAACTTATTACTGTCCCAATATACGGGTCTGCCCTCTAAATGGGAAAAGCTCTACTCATTTTGAAAGAAGGCCATAGTCTATTGAGCTGGACAAACCCAAACTCTTGAGAACTGTTCTTACAGGACTCTCAGATGTATAGGTTTTCTCACATTGTCTACCTTCACCATTTAAATAAGTGCAAAATAAAACAAAAAATTGTAATCTTTACCTGATTATGTATACATAATTGTTTGTTACTTTAATCTTAAAGATCTAAGGACTAAGTTGTTAAAATACTCTTATTTTATTTACACATGTATTTCTAAAGTTAACAAAGTATGGTGCTTAGTTTTATAAGCTGAGTTTAGTGACAATACAGTCTTTGAAATTAATATTACCCAGAACCTAATCAATAGTGTATTCAAGATTGAAAATGATAAAGAAATTTGTGTTTGAATTGTTATTCAATTTACACAGTAATCAGTGTGCATTGTCATTTAAATGTATGTTAGGTTTGGTATAACTTTTTATCACTTTGTCCTGTTCTTTGATCCAAGATGCTTGTGAGGCGCATAACGAGGCCACTATGGAACTCCTTGAAAATTGAGAGGAGGTTCCTAGCATCGGAGCCAACTAAACCGGAGCCACAAGTTTCTGATGGAGTTGATCCCGCACAGGTAATTTTTATTTTACATAAAAATATATTTGTGAATATACTTCCATAATTTTACTTTTAATAAAATAAGTTTTTTTTTTGTAAAGTGTCGCTATGATGTAGCTATGTCAGTTGTAGCTATGTCATAACCAGTATTGTTTTTCAGAAGCGAACTTAATTTAATACAAAAGGTCCTTTTTTTTCTTATTTTCAATCTTAAAAATGTCTTTCTTTATACTTCTTTTTGTATGAATACTTTGTTTTGCTGAACCATGCCTGTTTTAAGGAGCATGAGTCCACTAAAGCAATTTTGGGAAGTAAACTTGAACACAAACACCTCTAACTCATCCATGGCTATATTGTGTTACTTTTCCTGATAACTATGATATTAAAATACCACAAGTCCACCAATATCTCTGCCATGATATATTCTTCAAAATTACCATGTTCAATCTTAAATTTTTCACCACATAGGAACCTAAACTCAGTGTGGTGACCAGGGTACCACATTCAGACCATAAGAAATGTGTTACTTTTATCCATACAAGTGGTATATATGCATTAACATTAATTAATAAGTCTTTCTTACCTAATATTTCAAAGTTATTCATGACACCTTTATGTTATAATTTTATTCCTTGTAGGCTGAAGCTCTAGACAAGGACATCTGTCTCCTGGTAGATGAAAAAGATAATTTTATAGGAACAGCTACAAAGAGAGACTGCCACAAGGTCGCAGAAGATGGCAGTGTGCTTCTTCACCGTGCCTTTAGTGTGTTCCTATTTAACAAACGAGGTGATATGCTCCTACAGAGAAGGTCCAGCAATAAAGTAAGGTTCATGACTGTATTTTTTGGTCTTAAGCTGTAGATAAATGATTTAAACTCCACTCTTGCATGTACTGTAGATATTAAGGAGACATAGATTTCTTACATCATACACAATTCTGTTTGATAAATAATTAACCCAAATATATTAGTATTTGGTTCTTAAAGATAGGAACTGAATTTGCAAATGAGCATGTAATCTATCATATGGTAAGTGATATCTGTTGCCTATGGACATCTGTAACCAAAATCATGGAAAAATGGGTTCTACCTGATCCCAATGCGTTGTCATTCCTGATTACTAAGATGAGCGCCTCATATGTAAGTCAGCTCGCATCCACACCCTTCCACAAAACTGCAGAACTTGCTTCACTAGAAATAGGTGTGGCCGTTGTATAGTCCGCGCCAAACTGCTAGTCCGCTTTGAAGTTGTTGCGACCAGGTGTAGTCATACAATTTGCTATGGCAACGTAATTCATATCTATTTTCTACCTAATAACCTATTTCTACCTAATAACAGCAGTAGCAGGAGCTGCTGTGTTCCGGTTTGAAGGGTGTGGTAAGGGAGACAGACTATTCCGAGGCGTTCCAGCTTAGTCCTCAGGGGTAGCGGCGCATCTGTGGCCGACCTCAGGTAGGAATATCTTATCCGAGCTGGGGTTGATTACAGATGTCCATGGGCGGCAGTAGCCACTTACTATCAGGTGGACTGCATGCTTGTCTGCTACTCTTATATTATATAAAAAAAATCAGAACAGACTAGCAGTTTAACGCGAACTATACCTCCTTAATCGAACTGCATTAGCTCTGCTATATTATATCATGAATGTTTGTTACAATAAAATATAGATCAATAATATTTAACTTATTACAACCCCACCAGATAACATATCCAGATTACTACACGAACGCTTGCTGCAGCCATCCTCTGTACATAGACGACAAGCCCGAAGATGTCATCACAGCAGCAAGGCGCCGACTTAACTACGAACTAGGAATACCTCTTAAACAGGTGAAATTTGTCAACCATAAATTTTTGCATAAGATAATGAAAAGACTCTTAATAAATAAAGTGTAAAACAGAATATTCAAGATAGATTTTAACCTGATAATTATAGACTAATACTTTCCCGAAACAATATGGACTACTTAGTGATGTGTGAGAACTATTTACACATATACACGAACACCTCCACACATGTCCCACTGTACAGTGTATGTTCCGAAATGTTAAACTATGAAAGCGAACAATCAATTTCAATGAAAGTCTATATGAAGCACTGTTGTGGACACAGTTCTTTTGTCTGTGGTAGTGGAAATCTATATTATACTGTTATTTTTTTCAGCAAACTGCCTACTCGGCCCCCCTATTATAGTTTTTCTGTGCGTCCCATAGACATGTGGTCAACCTCCATTAAAGATTAGACTGGCCACAGATGCGTTACTAATTTGGAATATGTTTCTCTCCTTTCAAAGCGGAACACAGCAGCGCTTAACTCTCCTGTTATAAAGCAGAAACAGGTGTACTTCCGGAGTCGAACCACAAAGGTTCAATCACCCTAAAATTATAAATTTACCATAACAAGTATAAGTTCACCATCTATTTACAAATATTCCTATCATAACATATAATTGTTACACAGATGGATCCGGAAATGTTCACGTACCTAACACGCATCCACTACCACGACCCGGGCGACGGCGTGTGGGGCGAGCACGAGATAGACTACGTGCTGTTCTTCCAGGCCGATGTGAAGGTCAAGCCCAACTCGGACGAGATATCTGAGTACTGCTTCGTGCCCAAGAATGAATTTAATGCGTAAGTAATGTACTGATTTTGTCCAACATGTATTTTATAATGTGTATGTAGACAAAAAGCGTATAGTTCATCTGATGGTAAGTGGCTACTGCCGCCCATGCATATCGGTAAACAACCCCTGATAAGATGAAAGGGTTAGATTTCTACCTAAGGTCGAACACGGATGCGTTGCTACCCCCTGAGGACTAAGTTGGAACGCTTCAGAGAGTACGTCTTTACCACACTACTATACTATAAAATATCTACGGAAACTTATTGCCTGCAGTCGTAAATCGCGAATGTTAATCATGCTACTGCTAGAGACACATGTCTCCTTTCAGAAGTTGAGGGACTTGGCCATAAATCATTATAATTATTTGCTAAATAAAGTAAACACAACAAAAACAAAAACAGGTTTTATTCTCGCTAAGTTTTTTTAGAATAACAGGTAACCGAAATAGAACCTAAACCAACAGCCAGTCAAACCGGTGAATGCCCCGCGAGGCTTGTGGGACAGGTATAGTCCGCGTCAAACTGCTAGTCCGCTCTGAAGTTGATGCGAGGCGGTGTTGTCATACAATTTGCTATGGCGACGCATTTCATTTAGATATTCAGAGCGGACTAGCAGTTTTACGCGGACTATACATATATAATAATTTATTGTTGTTATACCTAGATTCATTCCTACGTTGGAAGGGCCTATGACACCATGGTTCAACATAGTGCGTCGCCATAGACTTAAGCTATGGTGGGACAACTTGCATCGCATCAAGGAGCTCGCCGAAACCGACAAGATACAAAAGTTCTTAAGAGATAAAGAATAAGGAATACCACCATAATCCCTTGGATGAGTAAAATACATAGATAGATCACTCCTAACAAGAAAGTGTAATCAATTTTGAGAATTGAAATTATTGCCTTAAGTTTTGCCACGTCTTCGTGCTAAAATATGTCCCTAAAATGTTTGAAATATTTATCTATTACATAAGTTACGTAGTAATAGTAATTTTTACGGACATTTTCTCTGAAAATGTTTTTTTATTTGTGGCTTGAAAGTGCTCAAGGTGGTGAAGGTGGTGTTGGTGAAGTATCTTTCTATTTTACTTATCAAAGCATATTCCTCTACACAATATATCATTATATTCAATGGAAAGAAAGTTTTTTTTTTGGGTAATTCATATGTTATTTATTACTTTAATTAAGTATATTACTTCCAGAATTATAGGTATATATCGAAACATAAATATACGTCTAATTTACATAATTTATTGTCTTGATTACTTATTATAATTATTGCTAATTTCCCTACTTATTACTTCTTCTAACATTCGATTCTACTTTATTATTTTTATTCTAAGAAAAAAAATGCATTGTTATTGAAACGGGTGCTTGAAATAAATACGTCTGTTTAAATTTGTGTTTCATTATCAAAAATACGTGCTAATCACCCATTTGCACATAAAATAAAATTTTGTTTCTAATGAAAGCAATCTCACAAAACTTAATACCTACTCTGTAAAAGTAAAATTATGAATAGATGCTATCATGTCGTGTTCGCCTAGTGGTAGATAATCGATAATAAAGGTAATAGAAAATTAATTGGTTTTAAGGTAGGTATAGGTATATATTTATGAATTTGTATGTTTTTATCTATTTAATACAGAAACGTTTTATTTGTGTTAATTAATAACATGTCAGTAGGTATCAAACAAAAAATGATTGACGAATAAAAGATTATTATCTTACCTATCTGACCTATTATAGTTAATGAACTGTTATTTTTTGCCTAAGGTGCATTAAAATCTACATACATGTATCGGTTCACATACGAGCCGTGGCAGACAAAATGATATTCTTGTATACACTGTACCCCTAGCGGCTTAAGGGCTTCCGATTCTGGGGGCCACCAAACACATTTGCTAAAAAAAAAAGGTCGTCAACATATGAAATGCGATCACTCAGCAAGAAAAAAAGGCCACCGAATCATAGGCGAATAATTCTATGACACATTTGTCATTTTGTAAAATCAAACTTTTTACACTTTTAGGGGGCTTCATTCAACTTTTCGCCCCGGGCTCCGACGACCTTAGTCCGCCACTGCACTGTATCTCAATGTTGTGTACCTAAATTATTTTGTATGCTTAAACCCGTTCAGTATAAATGGGGCCATACACTATTCATATATCGGCTTTAACAATTCATCGGAGCTATTAACTTCCGAAGCTGATGAGGAATTCCACGCCCTTCGCCTGTAAGTGGCAGTCACCCACTGCAGTGTCCGCGACTGTTTGAACTTTCTCTTCCGGACTTTCCTTCTAGACGTCTCTTGTATCTTGGTGTCTGTTTCGGAGCGAAGTAAATACGCATCGCGTGATATCTGATTGCCGGCGTGTAGCCCGTTCCTGTACGCAGTGTGCAGGTAGCGCACTGCTATCACTTGGGAGATCTGTATAAATTACAACATTGTTAGTAGTCGGTATGGAAATAGATTTCTTTTTGTAATCGTTTATGGTAAACAAAATGAATACGTACTAACAAATTAAAAAAAATCGGTTACCTCTAACAATAGGTATAAATTATGAATAGTCTGCGTAATATTGCAGCTGGGATGTACCATTGAATTATAGGCTGAATCATGAAGTTATATACCTATAACTTCATGGGCTGAATTGGCCATATGTTTATATATATTTTAACATGTTTTTAATATGTGCTACATTGCTAGGATTACATTTATATTATTTCCAATCTTTAAATGGCCAATTAGGCACATATACTTGTAGGTAATATATCCATTCCTATGCTGTAGGTACCTAAAAATGCCTATGCATTTAAACTTAAAAAGATTACTCTTCACACAAGTAGCCTTAAGCCCACTCAAGTGTATACTTGTTAAATTGATGAAATGAAATAAAGTACCCATAAGAGATACTTAAGTGTTTAATAATTCTCGCATACCATTGCGACAATGATTAGCGCCATCACAGCATTGAACCGCCATGAAACTGACATCATTTCGCTTATCAACTTCTCTTCGCAACCGTCACTCCATATTGTCAGTTGCTTCTGAAACCAAGAAGTATGGAATTTCAAAGATCGGATGCTGAACTACTTCGATCAACAATTTCAGGATCGAAGCTGAACTATGAAAATATTTTTATGTTTTAGTTATGGTAATTGATTTCTGCCTTGTAATAACAGTGTTAATAGCCCTGCTTTGTTTAGGTTCCAATGGTTTAGTAAGAGATACATACTTAGAGAAATATACAATATATTACAAGTTACTTCAAGGGGTAGGTGACCCTTAATTTTATCTGAGATTGATTGCAGATGTTCATAGACGTCAGTAGCCACTTACCATCAGATGGACTGTATGAGATGGACCGTAATGCTCACCGTAATTACTACTCTATCTTATAAACTCTATTTTGAAGGAGCTTTTCTGCTACACAGGCAAACTTATTGAAAAAGACTACAGCTTGCATTAAAATTTATATAGATCCCCCTATATTAAATTTAAATTAAAATCTACATGAAAGTGTAGGTGAGTAAGTAAAGTCACAACCGATTGCTCATTTAGAAAATCTGTATTTTTATCGAATTTAAATGTGAACAATTATTTCTGAATAAAATGAGAAGGGATTCCAAATAACGCACCAACGGGTCGTATTTATAGATGGCGCTTTGTTTCGTGATCCCGTGATGGATACAAGGCCATTGTGCGTTCAGGGAGCAACAGCTGTACGGCACATTGTCAGCAACAAATTTACGATCTGCACTGCAAAAAACGACCTCAATTAAAAACCTTCGCATTTGTATTTTTTATATAAAATATAATATATTTTGTTGTCACTCAGACCATTTCCGTATTTAATAATATCATACTTCTTTTAAATTACATTTAATTACACAAATGAATTTTTTGTTAATACATATTCCTTTTCATTTTCTAAAGTATGAACGTTTATCCGTTTGAGAAGATTACGTCGTCATTATGTAAGTAATTGTAAATGAAAATTATAAGAAGAAACACAACTGCAAGCACATAGGTATCCGTTACTATCGTTAAAACTATCAATTAGCTTAAGTAATAATCATTAGTAGCTTAATTAGGATTGTTTGCAACCTACATATCGATACCTTAATTCCCAAATCAGCCAACTCCACTTTTTGTCAAAATGTTTTTTTTTTTATTTATTTTGATAGTAGCGTCGAACGAAATCAACACAATCAATCAAGTTAAAGTTTACTAACATATCGTTTGAATCCTCAGTTTCACTTGTCGTGAACCAAGGTATGTAGAACCATTCCTCGTAGTCAACTCGCCCACAGCAGCGGAACCTAGTCTGCAATCTGTCTATAGCGACCTTCGACGGCAGGTGGCTGGCGTAACGCAACATTGCTTTCGTAATTCCACCTTTGATTTTGGCTACAATAAATAAAATTACTTTCGCATTATCTTTTTCTTATTATTATATTTTGTTTTTTTTTTTTGCAAACGATGCAGTAAACAAGCATCTTGCAAATACAATTATAGTGAGGCTTATAAAACTAATTAATTCATTTTGTAATCTTTGTCAACAAAAAGTAATTGAGTAATTAAATCATTTTCCGAAGATAGTATGATAGTGTAATTGCTTAATTAAGTATTTTTTTGATAACATTGATGTCAGCAATTAGCAGGTGCTTTTAAATTACTGATATATGTTTTATTTGAATTGTTTTAGACTTCTATTTATTAGCGGTTAGACAGAAAAACGATAAGTGTTTAATAGTTCGAAGGTGGTAGAACCCTTTGGCGTTTGACTCAGGCGGCACCATCGCCACACCTATTTCTACCTCATAACAGCAGTGTTAATCGCTGCTGTGTTCTAGTTTGAAGTGTATGGTAAGGGAGACATACTTAACCAAGGCGTTCCAGCTTAGTCCTCAGGGGTAGCGGTGCATTTGTAGCCAACCTCAGGTTGGAATATCTAATCCTGTCTGGGGATTGATTACGGATGTCCATGGGCGGCAGTAGCCACTTACCATCAGGTGGACTGTATGCTCGTCTACTACTCCTATATCATAAAAAAAAAACTTATTTCTGGTTCTCTCAACTTAATTGTCTAACGATATTTACCTTTTTATATCGTCTTACCTCGTATAATAGCTGACTGTAGTCCAGAATAAAACATGATAGCGAGAAATATAATTATCATAATAATTAACGCCCAAACATAGTAATAAAGTCCGTTCGTAACGTCATACTCGGTCTTCGGCAAACCAGCTTTAAATAATTGGTATAATCCATACAACTGAGAACAATATTTATTTAAATATGAATTAAATAAACCTTATAATTACTAATGACATATAGGCCTAAGGAAGTACACTTAACAATAGTCAATAATCATTCCTGAGTAGACTTGCAGTTTCCATTTTGCGTTATTCTGGACGGAAGGTGAATTTGCCACCTTCTTAGTAGTTCTTAGGAACATTTTAGATTCCTAAAGGCGGAAAATGGTTTCCAAGAATAAACAGTATCTGTATATTCATTTTGCCATCCCGGTAAGGATGCAAGTGCTCCAGGGCTTTCGTCCGTATACCCGTTATGGTTGCAACTCATCTAAAACCTTACATGGAGCCATGGTAGTGAATCCAATGTATATTTAATACTTTTAAACGAGCAATTCTTGTATATATATTTATATCAACGATCTCGGAAACGGCTCCAACAATTTTCTTGAAATTTTGTATTGAGGGGGTTTCGGGGGCGATAAATCGATCTAGCTAGGTTTTATTTTCAGAAAATGTCGTTTAAAAAAACATATACGGTTGAATTAAGAAACCGGTTGAAGTCGGTTAAAAAACACCGAACAAAGCTCGGTCATCCAGGTACTACGGCTATATAAGGAAAATACGACATGGCTACCAATACTAAATCAGAATATTGGATACCTCTATAACAACTGCAATTATAGAGCCAAGTGCAATAACCACAGGAATTGCATTTCCATCCGGCCAACATACAAGGTCCAGCAATGATCCTTCCTCACTTCTAATTCCTTCAGAAGTATTAACTAACCAAATAAGGTAAAAGATAACAATAGGCATGCATGCCATTAAAAGCATTCTAATATTATTAAACGTAGCCCAGCTAAGATTCATAATAGTATAAAGAAGTGGAAAAATAAAATTTCCAGATATTACGAGAATTAATGACTTTTACTTGACTCGTATATTAAAACAATATTTCATTCAAGACACTGATGATATAATTATGCAATTAATAAATTTTGATTCATAATAATAAATTAAAATGAGTATTTTGCTAGTTATGAAATAAAATTTATAGATCTCCTTTACGCAATTTTATTTTCTTTTAAAATCTTATAATGTATAATCGATACAAAATATAAAATCGATTTCACATGTATAATGATTAACACATTTACGGTTTATACATCTACGGTTATGATACGAAAAATATAGTCAAAACGTCAGACTGCTGTGACATCTTGTTGACTTTGACAATTTTGACAAGTTGACACTTTGACAAGTTTGGTTTGGAAAAATGATAACATTGATAACAATTTATCACTATTTTTTATCTTATATTTTCATTTCTTATAATTTTTATTACAGTAAAAATATATAAGAAACAGTAATTTGACCGGACCTGAATAATAAAACAAGAACCAATACGTTAATATTATGAGAGAGGAAAATAATTTACAATTAAAATTATGGCTGGTAAAGTTCTGCTTGAAAATTGTGTATCCAAAGTTCAACTACTACGCTTTCCTTGTATTTCTTGCAATTAAGTACCGTTATAATTATAATAAGGGGCTATTATATCGCCGAAATATGAAACTGTTCGAGATTAAGACTGTCCCAAAGGACATTCTGAGGCATCTCGCGAAAGACTTATCCGAAGACAATTTGACTGTTCTATTAGACAAATGTATTATTGTGCCCAAAAAGTACGTGATCGAGATGACTGTGGACAACTTGTTTTATGTAGATAATGGTGTGCTGTGGGTTGTTTTAAAGTTAGCTGCGAGTACAAAACGAAAACTTGAAGAGAGAGATAGAAATGAAAACAAGGATTCCCTTAAGTACAACTTGACGTTTGTAACGGAAGAATTGCACAGAAGGCTCTGGCACAGTGAGGCAACGAAGAGCTATGAGAGTGCTAGGATTGTACCTATTGTAGGTTCAAGTTTAGTGGAAGACGACACTTGTGTTACAACCGAAAATGAGTTTCAAAACATAGTTTCATCATTCGGGTTGAACATGTATGAAAGTGTACAAGTTTCCTTCCATCCGGTGCCCTCATTTGACTATTCACCAAAAATCGCATCATTAGCCGAGGTGAACTTAATTGTAAACGATTATGATCTCTCCAATGACTTTTTGAAGGAGGTTTTGAGTAACCATTTTGAACTGCCAAAGCTAGTAAGCACAAATGACATAATAAGTATAGATTTAGATCCCAAGATCACAGCCAAATACCATTATAAATACTTAGACTTGGTTGAATCTGTTGGGAAATTGTTTTTCAAATGTAGGAAGCTCTCTAGTGATAGTGTGATAGGAAAACAAGATAAAATCATTCAAGCATTTTACATAGTGAAAGGTGTGACACAATTAAGTTTAGGAGAAAATGTACATGAAATAAAGCCAAAGAATGAATATTTTAAACTACCTGATTCTGATGAACATTTGAGAATAATCCAACTTTGTCCTACTGGGCTAAGAGAGAAGTTTAATGAAATACAAGAAACTATTAGCCCATTTTTGACTGGAGAAATGAGTAAGTATTAATTTAATTTATATTTGAATTTAATATTACTGACTGACTATATCTTATTATTATCAGTCTTCTTCTGATTATTAGTCTTGGGTGCATGACCAATGACAAAATAAAAATCTTTTACACTATACTTTTACCTTATACACTCATTAGGCCCCACAGTAGGATTTTTTCTGTCTCCTGGGTTGATGGACAAAGACCAATACACAAATACCCAGACCCATCTAAATTCAGCATTTACATATCCGTCTAGCTGAGGATCACACCTGAAACCCTCTGTTTGTCAGACAGATACATTGACCTCTCTAAACACAAGCCATACAAATAATCATTGTATGTTTGTTTCGATTGACCTGCTTGCCATTCATGAGGTCTACTTAATAAATTACCAAACTAATCAAATTCATGTGAATTTTTATTTAAATTACAATTTCTATATTTTCAGATGCATTATCGTCATCAATGTCAAGTCCAATCATCCCCATGCTGCTTCTTACCGGCTCTCTTGGCTCCGGTAGACATTTACTAGTCAAGACCATAGCTAAGTATAATGGTATGTTTAGTAATCTCTTTTATGAAACAACTATCATTAAGATTTACAAGAACTTTAGAGCTATAACAAAACCATGATTGTAAAAGTTTTTAAAAAATGTGCTATAAAATTATTTATATGAGGAAAATTGTATAAGCTATGTAGTTCGATAATTTCCTTCAAGCTTTATAAACAAAATACATTTATATAACAACATATTTGTATTTCTGTACAATATGTTATGTAACATTTTGTATAGATATGTTATATAACATATTGACACAACACACACATTCAAACGCAACATATTGGTGTCAATATGTTGTGTATTTGAATAACCTGGTGAATGATAATACAATAAAAATCAAGTATCAAGTAATGAATATCTTTGTGCGTTATTTGAAACATATTTTTTTAAACTGCTTACTATATATTTTTAGGGTTAAACTGCTTGCAGGCTGACTGCAATGCTTTGCAAAGCTCAACAGCTAAACAAACCGAGAGCAAAATTAACTCAACGATACAGAAGGCCAAAGCAGCATCCCCTGCTATTGTATTATTGGATAACTTTGAAGTGAGTAGAGAAACATTTTTATATTTATTAAAATTTACAAAATTATGCAATAAATTTAAGACGTCTGTAATCAACCCCAGATAGGATTAGATACCTACTTAAGATTGGCTACAAATAAGTAGTAGTAATAAGATGTAACCCTAAAGTCCCAAAAAAGGAGGTGGAGGTATTGCATGTGTTTTTTTTCATATTCCTATTTTGTTTTTTTTTGGGCAGGTGTTTGCTGTAGATCCGGAAAATAATGAAGACTACAGAGTTATGGAATATTTCTTGAACTCAATAACAGATTTGTACTTGAACTATACCAAACATCCAATCATATTTATAGCCATCACAGAGAGAGTGGACTTAAAGCCAAATATAATGAGAATGTTCCTAGAAAAGTTTCACATACCAAAACTCAGTGTACAGCAAAGATATGAAATGCTTCTGTGGTTTGCATCAGTAATGCAATTAAATGTAGATGATGATTTAATTGTAAATAAAGACAAAATAAGCTTAGATTCCGATTCAAATGTACCATTGCTAAGTGAATATTCAAAGGAGATTATGCATAGGGTTGCTTCGAAAACGGAAACATATGCGTATGGGGATTTAGATACGCTGGTCCACTTCGCCATGAGAGAGTCTTATTTGAAACAGCACAATAGCTACTTCCAACTGCCCAGGGATCCGAAGCTTCAAGAAGTGCGGGAGGATGATTTCAATGCTGCGTTGGGTAATGTTAGAGTTCCTATAATTTTGAAGGTGGTAGAACCCTTTGTGGTTCGACTCCGGCGGCACCACCGCCACACCTATTTCTACTTAATAACAGCAGTGTTAAGCGCTGCTGTGTTCCGGTTTGAAGGGTGTGGTAAGGGAGACAGACTTTTCCGAGGCGTTCCAGCTTAGTCCTCAGGGTTAGCGGCGCATCTGTGGCTGACCTCAGGAATATCTAATCGTATCTGGAGTTGATTACAGATGTCCATGGGCGGCAGTAGCCACTTACCATCAGGTGGACTGCATGCTCGTCTGCTACTCTTATATTATAAAAAAAAAAAAATTGTAAACAATGCTTCTTTAGGTAATGGTACAGTACCTATGAATTTTTAGAAAAAAATAATGCATGAGCAGTTTTTGTAATAAGCAGTTGTTGGCTAGTGGTTGGATACTCAGCCTCACATACTGAGTCGAAGGTCCGAATCTCAATCATTCGGTTTTTAGACATTTTATGCATACCGTAAATTAATTTACGCTTACTTTAATGGCGAAATAAAAACTGTGAGGAAACATATATGCCTGAGAGCTTTTAAAATAAAAAAAAAAATCTCAAAGGCTAACAATCCGCACATAAATAGCATGGGTGTGAATCTTAATTAGTTTTTATAATTCCAGAATCAATAAGAAGTCTTCAAAGTCAACATCTAGATGCGCCTAAAATACCAAAGGTGCACTGGGATGATATTGGAGGTTTGGACAAACTTAAGAAGGAGCTGTTGAAAACTATAGAATTTCCTATCAAGTTTCCTCATCTGTTTAAGAGTTCAAATCTTAAAAGATCAGGTAAGAAATAATAGAATGACTGTTGAAACATTTCAATATTAGCTTAGACAATATCTTTAAAAAATATATATAGTACAACTTTTTATAATAACTTTGTATTGGCCTCTTATTTTTATACAGAATCATGTCATTTATGTAACACCCGAATCCATCCATCCAATCCATTTATCTTATATGATATATTCTTTAATTAATTTATTTATTTCTTTAATTAATCATCTTTAATTATTAATCTTATTTTCACCACCTTTGCATTTCTAAGTATGCTATATCAGACATTGTTGCTTTTGAATATCTTTAAAATAAAAGAAACCAATGTTTACAGGAATATTGTTATATGGCCCACCGGGCTGTGGTAAGACTTTGGTGGCCAAGGCAGTGAGCACAGAACTCAATGTGAGTTTTTTGAGTGTCAAAGGGCCAGAATTGCTCAACATGTATATTGGTCAGTCGGAAGAAAATGTCAGGAAAGGTAAGAATTGAAGGAAAGATGTATTGAAACAGTCTAACAATTTCCTATATTCCTGCAATTTACACTTCATAAAATATCCATGTCATATGTATGATCACGAATATTTTTATTGATCTTGCGTATAATAAAAAAAAATACGTTCAAGTCAAATGTAAGCTTATCTAACAAAGACTAAAGTGTCTATAATACATTATTGAATACAAAAAGCATAGATAAATTGGATTTTTTATGTCGGTTATAAAATGCGCCCGTATTTTGTAACTTAACGCCTGCTTAACTTTATCGCGTACACAACATAGATAAGTAAAGATATTTCACCGCCTTGTAATTAAAGGAAGCCACAAATGGATAACACATACGTAAAATGGGCTGACTATATTTTCCCATTACGTCTTCGGCTGTCATGGTGTTATTTACGCGGAACAATGCCGAAATGTGCAGTTAAGTGGTGTAAAATCAACACGAAATCGAAGAAAAAGCGCGGAGAAATATAATTTCATTTGTAAATGCTCCAAAAACTACATTTTTTTAATATTTTTCAAACACAAAAATAGATGATAATTTCAATTGTCAAATCTGGTTACATTTTCTTGTTAGGAGTGAGTAATCTTTACTAATCTATGGCACACAACTACTAAATATTATTTAAAACGTAAAGCCCGCTCCACATTCTCGCGAAAATTTCACGAGAACCTCGCGAGAACGCGAGAAAAACCCGATTCGCATAGGCTCCACATCCTCGTTTCCCGTGCTTTTCTCGCGTTCTCGCGAGATTCTCGCGAGAATGTGGAGCGGGCTTAAGGCACGTGTGTAAAGCTAAGTGTCGTTGTCCGCAGTGTTCGAGTCGGCGCGCGCGTGCTCCCCGTGCATAGTGTTCCTGGACGAGCTGGACGCGCTGGCGCCGCGGCGGGGCGCGGCCGGCGACTCGGGCGGCGCCAGCGACCGCGTCGTCAGCCAGCTGCTCGCTGAGCTCGACGGCGTTGCCAGCGGGGAAGGTGGGTGAACATGGGCATACGTAACGTAGCTATGAGCTGGACGGTGTTGCTAGCGGGGAAGGTGGGACATGTTGAACCCAATTGGTGTAGCTACAGTTTTGTTAAGGGCGTCCCAAGCAGTGGGATAGTGTGGGTTCGCGCAGCCCGATTAAGGACAGGTCGTCTAGTCTCACAAAAAAGTTTAATTACTTACTAATATACACATAACTGAAAAATCAAAGGCGCGACCCAGATTCTCAAACGCAAGTCAGAGGCCGGATTTATACCTCTCAAATATTTATTGTATATTTTAGAAGTTGTTTTAATTTGAGAATTAAATTGAAGGTATTATTGTGCCATAAAATAGAGACGCTTGTAAAAAGTAAGTTATTTAAAGTAAAGATAAATACAAAATCAAGGAAGGAAATTAGTTATAAAAAAATTATATTTAAAAATAAATTTCATTCACATCATAGATTAGTAAAGATTACTCACTCCTAACAAGAAAATGTACCCAGTTTTAAGAATTGAAATAGTTGCGTAAAAAAGTTTTGCCACGTCTCCGCGCTAAACTGTCCCTAAAATATTTGAAATAATTATTTATTTATCATGTAAATTCATGTAAATTACGCAGCAAATATTTATTCGTAAATTGTATCTAAAAATGTTTTTATTTGTCAAGAATTCAAAAAAAGAACTGACGATAATAAGCCATTTGTGGCTTCATTCAATTTCAAGGCGGCGAAGTATCTTTACTAATCTATGATTCACATAATAAGCGTTAACTTATGTATAATAATTGCTCATTGCGTTCTTATCTTTATCTTATAGTATCGTATCGCATTCAGCATTGCGATATTATTAATCCATTTCCTAATATTTTCATTAATTTATCCCAGATGCAGAGTCATCGAGCTTCGTGTTTATAATGGGTGCAACGAACCGTCCGGATCTGTTAGAGCAGTCGCTACTGCGGCCGGGCCGGCTAGACAAACTGATTTACGTCGGGCCGTATGACGGTCGAGCGGAAAAGACTTGCGTGCTCAAAGCTCTTTGTAGAAGGTAAATAGATATACCAAGTATTTAAACATAATATTCATTTAAATGCAACAAAGGTGGGTGGGACTCGTAAGAAATTATACTTCTGTGGCGTAATTCATAAAAAAGAGTGCGTGTACACTACACAGTACACTATGCAACAAGTATAATTATCACAAAACAATAATTACAAAATTATTTGTACATATTATATCATATCCGTATTGTAATGATAATGATATCAATTGGTCTAAAAATATATTATTTTCGTCAAATAACTTTCCAGTATACCGTTTCCGTTAAAAAAATGGTCCCACCAACACATATTTTTCTCTCATGGTGTACCTAAAAAAGTTAAACTTCAATAAGAGCCCTGAGAGTGTTAAGAACTAAAAACGATTATTGAACAAACAACAATAATTCCAGATACAAGTTGCGTCCGGAAGTGAACCTTAAACTTCAAATAAGACCCCTGAGAATGTGAAGAACTAAAAACTATTATTGAACAAACAACGTATATAATCGTTCCAGTTACAAGTTGCGTCCGTGCGTGAACCTGGAGGACATAGCGCTGGCGCTGCCGGAGCGCTGCACGGGCGCGGACCTGCTGCACGTGGTGAGCACCGCGCGCGCCGCCGCCGTGCGCGGCCTCGTCGCCAAGCTGCACAGCGGTATGGACACATTATTATAACTGCCTTGTTAACAAAACGCATCGTTATCAACCCATTACTGTCCCACTGCTGGGCACGGGTCTCCTCTCAGATTAGAGATGAGAAGGATTAGGCCTTAAGGCCTTATTAGACCACCCAATTTTGAGGGACCCTAACCCTAACTAAGAGTGGTGTAATAAGACTTAGGGAGTTAGTGCCCCTATTTAGGGTGATCGGATCATCCCGATCTGCCTAGCTCCCTAAGCGCCCTGCAGATTGGGTAGTGTAATAACGTTTAGGGCGGTTAGGGAGCTCAGTTGCTTTTGCTTTAGTATGTAAGGTGTCACCAAACTCAACAAGTGTTCAAATTGTTCTGCACCTACTCTGAGATAATTCCTTAAATCTCCCGGTTCAAGCACACTAAGTATTTGCATATTTGAAAGCTTTTCACGTAACCGCAAATACTCTTTCACCCAGATCTTTCTCTTCTTTCTTTTTTTAATATTTGTTATTGCGAGCACGGTTGTCACTGCTACAGCAACTTTTTGAAGTTTCGATACTGACGACGGCATAATGTAAAATGCGACAATACGTTTATCTCTCTAGACATTCGCGTATAAACTGAGTTAGGGCCCAATTTGCAGAGAAGTGTAATAAGCGCCGCACTAACTAGGGTACACGCCCACCCTGGATGCAGGGCCCTTCATATCGGGTTGTATAATAAGCGTTTTAGTCCACCGCGCTAGCCAAGTGCGTATTGGTAGACTTTACATACCTTTGAGATTTTTTTTTATAAATCTCTCAGGTATGCAGGAGGTTTCCTCACGATGTTTTCTTTCACCGTTTTAGCAAGTGATAATTAATTTCTAATACGCACATAATTTCGAAAAATCAGAGGTGCGTGCCTGGGATTTGAACCTCGGACCTCTGGATCGAGAGGCCGAATTTAATATATATATAATAATAATATAATAAGCCACTAGGCTATCACTGCCTTTATAACATAACAAAGCGCATGGCGTACACATAGATTAGTAAAGATACTTCGCCGCCTTGAAATTGAATGAAGCCACAAACGTCTTATTTTAGTAAGTTCTTTTTTTGAATTCTTGACAAATAAAAACATTTTAAGAGAAAATTTACGAATAAATAACTAATACTGCGTAATTTACGTAATAAATAAATAATTATTTAAAATATTTAGGGACGTGAGACGGAGACGTGGCAAAACTTTTTTACGCAACTATTTCAATTCTCAAAACTGGGTACATTTTCTTGTTAGGAGTGAGTAATCTTTACTAATCTATGGGCGTACACGACACTTAAAAACGCAATCTTATTTAACCGTTTAAGACGCATAGTTTCAGGAATAGCGGAGGAGTTGAAGGTTGGAGGAAGTTTGAAAATTGGAAACCGCCCTTTTTTTATCTTCAAAATCTTAGTCAATTGACCTTATTTATCAAAGCTATAGTCTTGGCGGGGAATTTTTCTCATTTTATAAATTCATACTAAATAGCCTGTTCTGATTCTTAATCTATTCCGAATAAATTTAATTACATGTTCGACTACTTTTCCCGTGGTATGATATAATAAAAAATGTATGTATGTCATTGTGAGAAGCATTTTAGGAATTTATTGTTTTTTTTTTCAGGAGCCCTGATGGAAAGTGAATTAAGTCCAGATTCGGTAATTCTTGGGGTCTCGGAACTATTGCAGGGAGTAGAAACGTTCCGGCCGTCTGTTACCGAAGAAGAATTGTCATATTACGAATCGTTACAAACATTGATGTGAAATACAGACAAACGATATTAGGGTCTAGTTTGTAGAAATAAAAAATACTTTAACGTTATTTTGTTTCTTCTTTTTACATATTTACGCCTATCACTTTGAATTTATAATAGTTGAAAAATAATTATAAAGGAGTGAAGTAATATTCACAAGAAAGTTATTTAAAAAAAACAGTGCGTACATTGCTTTCTTGCAGTCATCTTAAGTTTTGACCTTGTCAACATTAACATAACCTGAAGGCTTAAGTATGCTCGTATTCATAATTTCATCACCTATTTGCTCTGGAGCCATATTCATACCAATTAGATCTAAAACGCAAGATACAAAAGTGAATCAACACGAGAAATACAATAATTTTTACTTCTGCACGTATCATACTTGTGAACATGCTCAATATTATTATTATAATCACTATAAGATGAAACATAAAATTTAAACTATTTATTTATTTCTATTTCCAATTTAAATATAAAATCCCCTTCGACATACACCGGTTTTCATAATATAAAAACCGGTAAATAATATAATCTGTGTGACACTACCAAAAGCACACGATGTAATATTTTATCTGTGAAGTTAGCTGTGTTTCTTTCCGAATCCAAGATGGTGAGTGTCTGCACAAGTTTTGGGATTTTATAAAGAAAATAAATAAAAACTGATGTGCTGTGTTAAATTTTCTTATCATTATATAGAATTTTAACATTTATAAAAGAATCAATAAAAGTTTTAACGCAAAGAAACTTAGTAACGACAAATGTTTTCTTTACCACGTTAACCTCGTGGCGTGTGTAGTTTCTGATGATGTTGTTTTATTTTAGCCGCCCAAAAAGGACGCGAAGGCTTCTGCCAAGCAACCCCAGAAGACACAAAAGAAGAAGGAAGGATCCAGCGGCGGCAAAGCCAAGAAGAAGGTAAGGAAATCACGTACTAAAAAGTGAGGTTATGTGTCCATGTTCAAGTTGTCAGTTTGTTCTAAACTTGCATCTAACTGCATCTACTAATTTTGATTTTTAAGTAGATTACAGTCCGCCTGGAAGTGGTTACTGCCCCCCATGGACATTTATAATCAACCGCAGATTAGATTCCTACTCCTACCAGTTTGGCCATTGAAGCTTTACAACCTTTGAAGAAAGTAGGCATGCCTTCAAACCAGGACACAACAGGGCTTATACTACTATTACAAGGTTTTATTTTAAACTAATTATGTGCATGCTATTTAGCAATTAATTATTCCGCCATATGATTATATTTTTCTTACTTGATGCCCATGAAAGTTAATGTGAACTGATATATTGAGTCTGATGGCCCTAAATCTCTTTTCTCATAAGTAATTATCTTTAAATAATTACTAATACATTGTTATTTACCTTGCAGAAGTGGTCCAAAGGGAAAGTCCGTGACAAGTTGAACAACCAGGTTTTGTTTGACAAGCCCACATATGAGAAGTTGTACAAGGAAGTGCCACAGTACAAGCTGATCACCCCCGCCGTCGTCTCTGAAAGGCTGAAGGTCCGAGGTTCCCTCGCCAGGCGAGCACTCATTGAACTTAGAGAAAAAGGTTTGTTTAATAGTGTATGTTTTATTTGTCATGTTTTGAATATGATATACAAGTGTAAGATTTTTTGCATTTGTAGGTGTTATAATTACTAGAAATGTTAAGTAACTATGATTTCAAAACTTATAACATGTAAAGTCATACAATCCATAAGAATTTGAATTAATAACATTAGTTGTTCACTTTGTAGATAATGAATGGAACCAAGTACATAAATTATTAAAGAAAAATAAACATAATTGTAGTAGTCATTGTAATAGCAATAATTAATTAATCTTCATATTTTATTGACTAAATATTAGTTTTACTACAGTTAAACATTGTTAATGCATACATAGCACATCACATAAAACAATGGTATATAACTGCTTGCTATTAAATTAAATTCAACATAGGAACATTACATTCTGAAAATAGATTTCAATACAATTTATTGTGTATTTAAATGCATCAAATATAATTTTTTATGATGATTATTTTATCTGGATGTACCCTGACAGTAAAAATACTGATATATTGAGTCTGACCTTTACACTATGATTATTATATTTTGTGATATTGAAAAACCATACCTAATAAAGAGTTTTTTGTTTCAGGCTTAATCAAGCAGGTCGTCCAACACCACGGACAGGTGATTTACACGAGGGCAACAAAGGGAGATGATCCCGTTGCGTAATATAATGGCTAAGTTCTAAAATAAACAAAAAAACCTCAAGTTTGCAGTTTTATTTATAATATAAATAAGTCACAATACACTATTTTAAATTTTCTGTTAGGTGCAAACAACACTTAATTTTAAATTCTGGGATTATGTCTACCGAAGGCCAATTTTATGTTTGTCATCATAATCTATAACAGCAAATCTAGCAGAAGGGTACAGTTCTCGTAAACGGTCCTTGAAACTTGTTGCATGTTCTTCATTTGCAGTCTCAACAACAACATTAGCCTGAAAGTAATAACATATTTCTCCTAAGTCTGAGTTGCTGCCCAATCAATCAAGATATCATATTAGTATTTTTTACAAATTTACTTTGTCATTTATAAAATTTTCAATTTTCTGTAATTCTGTTTCAAATTTACTTAAACAAATGCTTTAGAAATTATGATGCAATCAGTTCATGTTGTTGAAAAACAATTTTCATAAAGGTTACGCAATGAAAACAAATGGCCACTCATTTTTTGTCTCACGATAGGTATTTTCTATAAAGATACAAACCCAAGTGGCTCCAACATCGCTGTGCACCCACATTTGTTCCGTAACCAAGCTCTTCAGAACTGCATGCTCATCACTTATGGTTTTTGCGAGGTGCTCAAGTCCGCCGCGATGGTCGGGCACTGCGACTGCGAACCTCAACAGTCGTCCACTGGCTCCCAAGCCGCGCTGGATCGTGCGGGCCAGTCGACCCGAATCAATATTACCCCCGCTAATAACGCACACAGCGCTGTAAACGAAATAGGCTAATAACTTTTCTTATTCAAATAAGTATTGTATTGTATTATAAAAAATACGAGTATAAGAGGAGACAATATAGATATATCTACGACAGTGCTATTGATACGATGCCATTATCGATCTAATATATTAATTATTATGATTATGATAGGTAAAAGAGCCATCGTTACCGCTTTCCACGTAATTCTGGGACAAGACCCTGCATGACTGCAGCTAAAGAGCACACACCAGCGCCATCTGCTACGAGCCTCTCACGTTCTAGCATGTTTATTGTTGCTCGAGCTATGTATGTTTCATCTACCAGCAACTAAAAGCATAAAGAATAAACATGCAATTAATATTCATATAAGTATACTACTTATGATTTTTTTATTATTCCCGGCGAATTATTAGCTATAAGCAGATTTGGGAATCTGAAATAAGGATTGTTGAAATGCCTTACCATCCGGTCCAATCGTCCTTTTAAGGTCGCAAAAGCATTTGCGCCAACAATTGAAGCATTAAGACCTTGGGCTAAATTTGGCACGACTGGTACCGACATTGGTCTCCCTGCCTGTAATGCTTTCATCATTTTGGGAACCTTTGCACACTCTGCGCCCTGTACAAATTGTTATTTATAGAATAACTTCTTCCTTATATATTATTTTATTAATTTAAAACCCCATCTAAACTGGATCAGTAGTGAGAAAGTAGTTGAAAACATCGTGAATATACAACAATACATAATGATTGAATACAGAACCTCCTTATTTAGAATGCTACTGGAAGAACATTTCAGAAATATTTAATGAATACTTACATATACTAAACAAGAACACTTAAGCTTTTTACAGGCTACTAATACAGAAGCTAGCAAGCCTCCGGCAGACACTGGCACTATCACTGCATCTGCTTCTGGTAACTGTGTAATGATCTCCACGCCAACTGTCCCCAGGCCTGCCATGATTAAGGGCTCATCCGAGCTACAATATAATTATATATAGGATATGCATCAGTGTGATTAACTCTACTTATCGTTGTATTATTCATCTATAGTTTATAAAACTGACTTATAATATTAACTAGTTAGGCAAGTTATTAACAAAAAGCCAATGCAGTTTTAATTAGGTAGGTAATAAGTAGCCAACTATTGCCGTAACATAGTGAGGGTCCCGAAGTTATATTAAATGTATAAAACTTGTTCTGTTTGTATCATCTACTATAATTTTAATAGGATATTCATATAAGTATAGTATATTAAATTATCCTTATAACCTGAGTATTATCTGCTTGGTGTCCCGATGTACCTTCTTTGCGTAATTATAAGCATCATCGAATGTATCACCGCAAAGGACGACGTCAGCACCAAGCTCAGAACATCGTTGAGCAAGTACCGGAGGAGAACAGTCTGGTAGTGCTACTATAACCTGTAGGTATAGATATCATATTGTAGTTTAAAATAGGTACACATTATACTAATTAAATATTTTACTGAAACGCTTCTTATGTTGATGTCTAACGTGAAATGACACGTACATCCATAGCATAAATGATATTCCTTACTCATTAATACACAATTAATAATAACAATAAATAACACATTTTTTATATAAAGATATGTGTGAACTGTAACAGCGTTCATTATACCTATCTAACATGAGACGTGACTCGTGAGGGTTCCAAGTTCGAGTCCAGCGAGACAAGCACCTAATTTATGAATATACATTTAGCTCAATATACATATATCGTCGCTTGAGCTCTTTGTTTTAGTTAATTATCTATCTATTTGAACTCGTATCTTTATGTGTCTAATGCTGATGGTCTAATTGTAATAAAACTTTACCGGTATTCCTAATGCTCCACCATGATAAGAGGCGCCCAATGCCATGTTTCCAGTTGAAGGTACAATAACTCCACGGTCCATCATCTCATCTCCTCGTGCTACCAAAGCATTGCGGATACCACGTTCAGCACAACTAAAATTGCTTTTAGTCTAAATCACTAAATCTTTAAAAAAACTTTGTAAAATAAAATCGGATATTCCCCATAAATATAGAGGTCTAAGATTCGAATCCCAGATAATGTAGATTTTCTAAAGAAAGATATGTAAAAATGATGAGATAAGTATGTACTTAGGTACCTACATCATACGTAGGAGGGGGAAACCTTCAAAAGGTACCCGGTGCCGTGGAAGCGACACAGGGTTATGTGGGATTTGGGGATTGTGGGATGAACTTGGCGCTCACCTGGCACGACTGGCAGGGGATACCGTGGCCCTATTCTGGTTCGGTTAACAACAACGCCTACCTACCTACTTAGGAGAACACACGTTCTCTAGTAACAAAAATAGTTTACCTGCCCGTATATTGCAAATTTTCACATTTTAAGTAGATATCATAGTCCATGTATTTGCTAATCTTCGCCTCCTGAAAATTCCTTAATATATTAATAAGGTATATGTAATATGTAAGTAGATAAGTAATCCACTTCAATGCAGATTTCAATTTTAATTAATTTTTGAATTAACATACGCAAAGTGGAGTATGTATGATTCCATCTTCGATCCTCTCCACCGCTTGTTTTATTTCATTGAATGATAGAATATGAGGCTTCTCCGACATCAATTCTTGATCACCCTAAACAAATAAATTATTTGTATTTTATTAAAAACATTCGTAATCGATCTACATTTTTGACAATATATTCCTGCAGGACGATCACCACGGGATCGCGGTAGCCTATTCCGTCTTTCCTTGGATCGTATGGTATTTAACAGTTTCTTAAAAAATCTTAGAATTTGTGACAAATTCCTTATTTGGAAGACTGAGTGATTAACACTCTTATCCTGCTTGTACCACTGTGTGCCACCTGTACCTACCCAATAATAGCAGATCCTTACCCTATAATTACGAAGCAAAATCAAACTTTACTGATAATCAGTTATAAATCACGTTTATCTTATGTCACCCTTTTACTTACCATTATTATTGTTAATATTAGAGGATATGTAATTGTTGTTTTGGGGGTTGATTGTTACACAAGCGTTAATTTAGAATTACATGATATTTATTTCTGCAATGTTATCACTATTTCGAAAAGGTTAAAATGTCATAAGTCATAAGCTGATGGAGATGATTTTAATTTTTCTTTTTACTATAACTATACAGTCATATGCCAGTGGTATGAATTCTTAATCTTCATAATAATCGTGATCATAATTATAATTAAGATCTAAGGGTAATAACTCGAAGTTTTAATATCATGGAAGGATTAAAAACATTTTTTGTTAAATGAAACAACCATCATACATAGGTGACACACATATAACATTAATTAATTACAAATTACTTTTCATAAGTCAAAACAAGCTCTTTGAATTACACATAAAAATCCATCCAGTAAAACATCCTCAACTCCTTACTGTCCCACTGCGGCACGGGTCTCCTCTCAGAATGAGAATGATGAGGCCATAGTCTGCCGCGCTGGCCAAGTGCATATTGATAGACTTCATACCTGAGATTTCTTTTTATATATCTCTCAGGAATGCAGGTTTCCTCACAATGTTTTCCTTTACCGTTTTAGCAAGTGATAATTTATTTCTAATACGCACATAATTCAGAAAAATCAGAGGTGCATGCCTGGGATTTGAACCTCGGATCCCTCGATCGAGAGGACGAGTTTCTTAACCACTAGGGCCTAGTGGTTAAGAAACTCGTCCTAGTGACTAGGCCATCACTACAGTTGAAACTTAAAAAATACTTATAATCTCGAATTGAGATTTTTAAGTTGTACAAAATTTGTATAGGTAACTGATGATTTGTAAAGTGGAATGAAAACTAATATGATACTGAAGCATGAAAGATTAAATCTAGTAGTAAAAAATATTAATAATTCCTAAAATAACTAAATGGCAGTATAACATAATGGTGATATGGTGTAAAACAAAAACACTTTTTCTTAAGAAACTATATTTTTATTGTAATAAATATAATATTGAATATCAATTAATAGCTAAAGCATCATTCTGAACTTCTTGAGCGAGTAGGACTTGGAGGTTCAATAGCTTGTTTTTTAAGATTACAATACCCATGAGGACTATATTCTCAGGTTTCAACGCTCCGGAAGATTCCACATTATAAAAGAACTTATTAGGTTTAGCTTCCCAGTTGAATTCTGCTTCATATTGATCCTCATCTAGCTCTGTATGTTCACTCTTTGGCCATTCATCTGGTTTTGGGTAGAGAGTATGCCTCATCACATTATCAGGGTCATACTCAAAAGAAACGCCTGCGGTTGGATTCCATTTGGCATGCTCCTTTCCAAATCCCTTCTTGGCATATGCTCGCAGTTTTAACTCCTGTCCCTTACGAAGCTTGATGATTAAAATCTCGTCAATCTCTCCATAGTCCGCCTGGTCTTCATCTCTATGACGTGATGTTACTGGAACTACTCTTGGGTCACTTGATTTCAAATCAGCAGTTGTCACATGTCTTGTTTGATCATCCGTGCACTTTACATCTAGAGTGAACTCCACACTGCACTCTGGACAGAAATCCGCGCACATGCAATCTCTTGAGTACCGTATTTTTTCGACAACGTCGTCGGATATAAGTGGAATGAGCCCTATACGGTGTGCAAGGAACTCGTCGCTGAGGACCGTGGAGTTTGCCTCCAACTGCACCCAGTCGATTGCCATAGTCGGCGTTTCAGCAATGAAAACTCGTCGCATACTGTTCGCCACGCTCAATTCGGTGTCTTCGACCACGAACTTTACATTGTCATCGGTTAATTCCGTTATATGTACGGAGGGCTGATTGGCGTATGGCATTTTAACTTATGATAGCTTTTATTATCAGAACTTCGAAAATATTCGAGCTTAAACTCTATTTTGACAGCTAACGAGTTTGTTTCTTGTTTGGTTTGTTCGCAAAATAGTTATAAACTACAGTGTAGAGTACACGAACGAACAACAAATGATTAATACGAACACGAAGCAAACATGATTAACAATAGAATCGACTACTATATTGTAAACAAGTCAATTTTTTAAACAAAATACACAATTCTCTGAACACCACTAGCCATTAACGCGTTTTATGGAAATTAGAAATGTCAAATAAAGTAACATTATGACATGACACTTGTCAAAAATGATAACCGGAGTTACCAGAAAAAAAATCCTGTATCATTTTCTACAAAATCTATCCCTATATAAAATAATGAAATGTATTATAAACTCACTTTTACTTACATAATATTCAAGGACAAATTGTACTTGTTTGTTTTTAGATAAAAGAAAGTACATATTTTATGATTGAGCTGCCATCTAGTGGCCACTAATTCATTTTGTCTAAATGAAACAATGGCGCTACGCTTCAAATGATGCATTTTGATTTTGTTGCTTATAAAGGCAGTATCATAAAACTAAGCGAGGTTTACTCACATAATAACTCATAATAAAGTATATAAATTAGGATTTACCATATTGCTCCAACGCGATGAAGGAATGTTAAACAACAGACAGATATATATATTTTAAAGAAGTCACTTTAACACCTGAATGAGAATCATGGCATTAACATTCGTGAAAATTATTATTTTTCCTCAGGTTAAAGATATTGTAGTCATAGCGTTAATAGACTTATGAACACAATAAAATGTATAATATGTTTTTTACAAAGTTGAGAGAGAGAGAGAGAGAGAAATTATTGTATATCTACTGAGTTAAATATTAATGATTACATTTTAGGCAATTATATTTTTTATAAATAGGCTGGCCAGCCCATTTTTTATGACACAATAACAAAATTATAAGAAGAGATAAAATAAAAATAAAAACAAGTAGTTTACTACAGAGGCACCACTGTCTACTAGATGAATCTATTTTAGTCTTATTTATTTATTTATTTATTCGGTTTGCCAATAGCCAACATCACATACAATAATAACAACACATGTATCTTAAGCCAAATCAAAATGAGTATGTGTATACCTTTTAAGGCAAACACAGCATGCACAATTTATTTATTTAATTAAAGTTTCTATGTTTTAAATGATTCAGTCGGTTTTAAAAGTTATACACTTCTTAATGATGGTTTATATCCAAAGACCTATCGTACCCATTCAACAGCTTACAAAGGCGCGGAATTGCAGAATATGATCCAAACTTCATCCAAACTTATCAAAGTAGGAAATAGGGCTGAAGAGATGAAATTAAATGTATATATAAATTAATACATTTAAATTAAAGATATATACCTACAATCTTTCAACCTGCAGTAAAGCTACTACTTACTTCTTACAGCGCAAACTCTGGCCCTTCTAAGAGGAAGAAAATAAAAAAACAATCGACCCAATCGTCCCAAACAATCGATTCGCAAATGACGATATTATTTCCACTTCTATTATATTATACCTTTGGCGTTGTTTTTTTGTGAAGTTTATCATTTAACACCAATATAAGTAAGAGGTTTAAGGCAATAGTAAACAATGTGACCAAAGTGATCTATAATTATAATTGACGTCTTCAAAAACACACCATCGTTATCATTCAAGGCCTCCATTACGATCGCTGCTAAAAAATAATTCATCAAGTAAGTAATCGTTGTCATAAATGTCGAGTAAAAGTTACAAAACATTCAGTGCGTGTTGGAGTGGCTATGTGATCGGCCAGTCCAATAAAACAACTTTTGTGCCCGAAAAACAAGCCCAAATGGAAGCGTACAAAAATCACGAATCGGTAAGATTTATCTTTCTCAATGTAGGTATAATCAATGCATGAAAGACATGAACGTTCCGGGAGAGTGATAACTGTAAACATTAAGTGATATGTTGACACGAATAAATCTAAGATGCTCTGTTGTCTTTGACCTGCAACGTAATTATATCGATGAAGTTATGATTACTTGTCTCACAAATTTATTATATTAATTGGTTACGTCTGAACGAACGTACATAAGCATACCATACATAAGCAATTACAGTAGTCTCGACTTATACTTATACAAAGCTTAAAAAAACTGGAGGACAAAAAAGAAATGGTGTTTCAGACGATCGAGTTTGATCCCATGTGCGACAAAGATAATCCACAGAAAATCAGCTTCGAAGATGTATCCGCAGCCGCCTTCCGAATACAAAGTGGGATCACCAAAACGCCGTGTGTTGTGAGTTTTAATTGTTTTCTATTAAATATAACAATAAATGGAATAACAATAAGTGGAATAAACTTCCTTCAGAGATTCTCCTAAAGCGCTTTCATGGGACTCTGTAAAAAGGTGATTGCATTTTCTCTGGTGTTGTAAACGTCTATAAGTGAAAATGACTCCATTCTATCAGGTAGGTATTTTTCTGATCAGTGGGTTTAATAATACAAAAATATGACATGTTAAAATTTATTTTCTATTTAAAATCATGTGACCATACAAAGTACTTAATTTTCATTAATATTCCTTCTCGTTTAAATCATATAATTCTCAGAATTAAATCCATTCACACAAGTTCGTATATTCGTTCTTATTATCCGTTTCTCACAAAATAAATTAAGGATATATTTTTTTACAGAAATCCCACATGTCTATACAATACGATATGGACATATATCTTAAGAATGATTTTCTGCAACACACAGGAAGGTAATGATAAATTATCCGTCTTTCGTACAACGACTGCTAAGATTAATATGTTAATATCTTCGTAATGCGTTGTCGTAAAAAAATAAACCTATCTGTTTCCTACCAACAGTTTCAAAGAGCGTGGAGCACGGAACGCTTTACTGCTTCTTTCTCCAGAGGCTAAGAGACGTGGAATAATCTCCGCTTCCTTAGGCAACCACTCCCAAGCACTCAGCTACCATGCTCAGCTGCTAAATATACCCACAACAGTCGTGATGCCGAACATTGCGCCCATCATGAAGATCCAGAAATGTCGAAGCTATGGCGCAAACGTCATAATACATGGTTGCGATATGAAGGAGGCGAAATATCAAGCAATGACTATGGCTAAGGAGAAAGGACTTACTTATATCAATGGGTGAGTTCCTCAGATCTTTTATTACTATTTCAACACTCTCCAAATGTGAAGACGATATCGAAATATGTACTTAAAAAAACGATTATTTTTTTAAGTTAATATCACGATTAACATATTTTGAGTCAACAGTCGCTCGACATATAAAGTTATTATTATTATTATATTTTAGAGTTAAAACTCATCGTATAGATTCGTCTATTATTGGTACTCATAATTTTTATGAATTTGAGCGGTAACCAATTATCACCTTATGAATTTCCTGCCTGTAGATTGTAGGTCCCTTCTTTTACAAACATATTTTTCCTAAACAGATATGACCATCCGCATATAATGGCAGGGCAAGGCACCGTAGGGCTCGAGATCCTAGAGCAGGTGCCCGACGTGGATGCAGTCCTGGTCCCCGTTGGAGGAGGCGGCTTACTGGCTGGTGTAGCCACTGCCATCAAGCATTTGAAGCCTAATGTGCTTATTTATGTAAGTATCGAATCCTAAGTTTTTTTTTTTATTTTCAGGCGTGTAGGATTTCCTTAATGTTTTACGTTTATTCATTTAGGATTCTGATTAGGGACGTGCATCTCTATCAAATCATCCATATTGATAATTCGAAAATGTCGTATCTGACACATCGATATCGAACCTTTGCCAATATTTAAATAATAAAGGTCCATTAAAATTAGTTATCTTAAAGTTGACGGCTTAAAGTAAAAGTGCATTACATTTAGAATATTTAAGTTATCGACATATTTAAACTTAATTTCGATACGAAAATATAATTGGCTGCTTTTGGGCACGAGTCGGGCTTAGGGCATAGTCCATCCACCCTAGTCAAGTGCAGATTAGTAGAGTTCACACATCTTTGAGACCCCTTTATACCATTACTTGTGTTACGTACGAACTGTTAAGCATGTGATAATTAATTTTCAATACGGACATGACCCTGAAAAATCAAAGGCCTGAGATTTGAACCTTAAATCCCTGCGTAAATAACATAAAATCAAACATGATGAATAGGCCTTCACGAAGTCGTAAACGCCATTGGTGAACGTATTCGAGTAACTCGTAAGATTCCTGATTTTTTTGAACCTCTGAACTTTACTATCAATTTATTTTGACTGGGTTCAATTAAGGGGGCTTGCAACATTCAAGATAACAGCACGCAAACAATATTTTATAAATTATCTGGAGATCCGCTTTGATCAAGTTATTTGTTATGACATAAAGTTTTTTTTTAATATAGTACATTTTTTATAATATAGGAGTAGCAGACGAGCATACAGTCCACCTGATGATAAGTGGCTACCGCCGCCCATGGACATCTGTAATCAATCCCAGATAGGATTAGAAACTCCTACCTGAGGTCGGCTACGAATGCGCCGCTACTCCTGAGGACTAAGCTTGAACACCTCAGAAAAGTATGTCTTCCTTACCACACCCTTCAAACCAAAATGCAGCAGCACTTAACACTATCATTGTTAGGCAGAAGTAGGTGTGGCGGTGGTGGCGCCAGAGTCGAACCACAAAGGGTTCTACCACCTTCAAATATTTTTTTGGAAACCTTATGCTTATAAACCTTTAAATTTTCTACGCAAATTTTTATAGGTAATTCGAATTTTTATTTACTACGCAGGGTATTGAGTCAGAGAAATGCCCGAGCATGAAGATTGCTATGAAGAACGACACGCCAGTTAGCGTAGAGATTCGCTCCACACTAGCAGATGGTCTAGCCGTCCCCACGGTGGGCTACAATGCCTATGTCACCGCTAAATCAAGCATGGACAGGGTGGTAAGTTTTTTGTGTTATGTAAGTCGCCGAGTATACGGGCATATGCGCGAATATATTCAAGTACACACGACTAAATGGAAATAACATACTCGACTGAATTCAGTACTCGCCACGATGCTCGCCCATGCCTACTCCACGTTATGCAGGTTTTTAGCGCGAATCAAAGAATTACGCGTCTGACGGAAAATCCCACATAAGGACCTACTTAGGCTTTTGGCTATGTTGACTTATTACATATGTATGGGACCTTTTCCTGTTGCAAGTCTTTCCATCCTACCCGCACACATGAATTATCTCGCTGCAGTTTTCCAGATTCTATGAGCGTGTGAAAAAGTGCTCTAGAAGCTCTGTCTGTCGGCGTCTGTCGTTGTTGCATTCGGCAGCTACTCAAACTTAGTTGTTTATTAGTAGGTAAGCATAGCTTTTTTGGTCTATTACAAGTAGCCCTGTGTTTGGAATGAATGTATTATAATATTATTTAGAGGAGTTAAAAATCTGAGCGCTGGTCATGCGACAATATTCAATAAAAATATAAACTAAAAATATTTTGAACATTTTGCGCCGTTTCGCTTGAAAGGTGAAACAAATTTGTTGCAATTATAATACACTTGCGGTAGAATGTTGATCTAAAGAGTAGGTATAGTACAGATTATAGGTACCTATTATAGACACCTGTATGTAGGTGTCTGATTAGTTTATGGCAAATAGCTGTGCTACTACGTTGCATAATATGGATTATGTGCATTATTTATAATATATACACGACATACCACATATTTTCTTCTCTCACTTGTTATTTTTTTTTTAATAATTAAGCAGATCTGAATCCTGATTCCCGAATTTAAATTACGAATAAAGTATTTAAAATATTTAAAATATTTAGAATCTGGTTTTCATAAAAAATGGCAAACAAAGAGATAATGTTCAAATATATACCTATAAATATAAGGTTAATATAATTAAATCTTTGTTAACAAAAAATCAGCAGCGACCCAAGATCGATGACATCGGAAGTAACTATTTTATATAACATGTGTGAAAAAAACAGTTTAATGACACAATACTATGGCGATAATAATATCGTTTTACAAATAAGTATTTTGATAATAATAGATTACGAGAATTGAGATTAAGAGGTTGTTTTTTTATTTCGACGATACCTACTGTTTTTTTATCATGAAGTTGTATGTGTTTAGAATAAATAACTGATATTTTTATGTAAATGTTATTTTAATTAATAGTGTAACGATAAAAATGTAACAAAATACAGACCGACTCTTAGAAAAACTTATACTAACCCTTAATATCAGTTTTTTGTACTGGCTGTTATGTAAATATTATCGCAAAACCAAAATTACTTTTTTAAGCAATGAACGAATGGTCAGAAGGTCACATTTTAGCAACAAGTTTTATCAACAGGTCAACGACCATAACATTAGATTTATATACATTGTAGGTATTTGTTCAATAAGTACGTATCCATTGTTGGTACCTACCTACTTTTTAACCGACTGCCCAAAGAAGAGGTTATCTATTCGACGCGTATTTTTTTACTCTCATTTTTAAATATAATATTTATTAATATTTATTTTATTATTTATTAATTATTTATTTTAATAGTAACTTGGTAAATTATATGAACACTTGCGTCACTAATAAATTAATTAGTCTTTATAAAGTAGGAGTTTATGAAATAGTTATTATTATTATTATTTCCTTATTTGCGGCGGAAATTCCCGAACTTGACAAAACACTTAAAATCTCGTATTAGAAAGTTTTCGTTTTTCCTTGTAAATATATCCAATACCTACTTCATAATTCAATACATAGTTAACAATATACAATTAAAGATAGTTTATATAGACTTCCTAATCTGGGTACGTGTCACCTCGCGACCTTTGATTGCTCCACAACGTTAATGTTTGAGTAACTAATAAACCAACTCAAAGCAACATATTTATTACAATATGTCAGTAACCCTAACCGGTTGGAAGCCGGAATTCAGAGCAAATGGCTGAACTACGTAATATTAAGCGCGATTAGTACATTGCATACAGTAGGTAGGTACGAGTACATACGCAAGAAACGTTATCGTGATGTAAAGTTCAATTTAAATTTAGTTAACGTCGAGTCAAATTAATGAATTATTTTAAATCGAAACATTCAATTTAACTTCTTTTAAATATTGATATAGCCAACTAGCATGCAGTCGAGCTGAGTGGCAACTGGCAATTGTGGATCTATAATCAGACCCAGATTGTAATTTGGATTAAAGTGATACTTAAGGTCGGCCACCAATGCAAATGTAGCACTTGAGGACTAGGTTAAAATGCCTAACTGCAACGCTGAACTCTGGTATAAGACACAAATGTATGTGCTGTTGGTACCCCGGAGTCGAAATAAGATTCACCTTTAAATAACTTTTAATAGTAGAAAGAAATCTTTCCTTCATAGATAACAGTAAACGAGGACTGGATCGGGCGCGCTATCTTGCACTTGGTAGAGCAAGAGAAGTATGTTGTGGAAGGCGGCGGAGCTGTCGGCGTGGCAGCCATCATGGCGGGTCTGGTTCCCGAGCTTACTAACAAGAAGTAAGTAAATACAAACTGTTATTTTAACGGGGCAATTCTTGTAGGTATACTAGTAGTAAAGTAGGTAGGTAGGTTGTATAGTAGGTAAAAATACAAAAAAATCATTCCATACATCGAAAAAAACACAAATTCACTGCAATAAAAAGTTAAATCACAGACTTTCTTCTGGTACTGTTGAGTTCGAAGACGGTTATGTACCAACATGGGCCTGCCACCACATTAGATGGAAAACTTTTTATTTCCATGGCGTGGTGGTAAAGAAGACCAGACCTGACGTGATGCTTCCATAGAAAAAGTCGAAAAATAAGTACCAAAGTAAACATTCCGCCAGATTAAAAAAAATATTTTCATTACATAGCGCGTACAGCGTCAGCACTACATCGGATCTATTGTGGATGATGCGCAATGAACGTGTTTAAATATCCATTAAATTTCCGTTAAAAAATATTTTTTTATTTTTTATTATATTTTTTTATTTATTCATTTATTTCAGACAACAAGGTCCATATTACATATACCTTACAGACTAACATACATACTAATATATACTTATAACTAAATCAGGTATTTGCGGCGACGTGAGACGCGAGTCTGGTGAATTCCGAGGGTCCTCTCCGTCCACAGAACTTCCGGAACACAACTCCCTTCGGCCACAGCTCCTTCTTCAGGAAACTAATGGTCAAATAATTTTAATTACAGAGTGGTATGCATTCTGTCCGGTGGTAACATCGACACGACCATTCTGGGGCGTTGCTTGGAGCGCGGTCTGGCGGCGGAGCAGCGGCTGGTGAAGTTCAAGGTGACGGTGAGCGACCGGCCCGGCGGCATCGCTGAGCTGTGCAAGCTCATCGCGTCCATTGGTGTTTCTATAAAGGATATCATGCAGGAGCGGGCGTGGATCTTTGGAGATATCTTTAGCGTTCGGGTATGTTTGTTTAAGATTTGATATTCACTCTTTCATTTAATATTCAGTTATTCATTTCGTAAGTCTTAAACAAGTAATTAATTTAAAAAATCAAAAACCCGACTGCACCAAAAATAGATAGTGGCCGATTCTCAGACCTACTGAATATGTATATAAAATTTGGTGAAAATCGGTGAAGCCGTTTCGGAGGAGTACGGTAACTAACATGAGAATTTTATATATAAGATATATTATATATTGTATGTGTAATCTCCTCTTAATTTCCTTTCTTATGACACCCTACTCGATAGGTTTGGTTAACTTTTTTAAAAACGTGTTACTATTTCGCGAAAAAATCCACCATTTATGGTCTATAAAATATATAAATTCAGTAAATCAAAGTTTCGGTCATTATTTAACCTCGTTAGTGGTAGTATTTCATTATTTTTATCCAACAAGCCTGATACAAAATTTCATAGTGTTTGCTTCAAAATTTACGATTATTCAAATGAACTTTTAACCCTTATTTTACCCTCTACGAGGTTGATTTTTCGGAGGGGGGTAAATAAGTGCGTCTTTGTTCCTATCCAGAAAGCCAAATACAAAATTTTATAGTAGTTGCTTCAAAATTAAAGGATTTCAAAAAAACTGTTTTCCCCTATTTTACCCTCTTAAGGGTAGAATTTCCAAAAGGCCTTTCTTAGTACTTATTTACGCTATATAGAGAACCTATGTGCAAAATTTCAGAACTGTAAGGTCCTTGGTTCAGGCTGTACGTTGGTTTCTGAAAAATAAAAAAGTCATTTAGTTAGTCAGTCAGTCAGTCACGTTGCTTTTTTATGTATATACAAATATGTTTTTATAATCTCCGTTTAATTTCCTTTCATTTGATACCCTACTCGATAGGTTCGGGTAACTTTTTTTTTTAAATGTGTTACTATTTCGCGTCAAAAATCCACCATTTTGATTTTTTTTTACCTATCTAAGGACACTCGGGTCATTGAGACAAATATAATGACACCTTAACTGTTGAAATTCATCCAGCCGTTTGTTAGATCCGATCAAATAAAGAAAGACAAACATACAAGATACGCGCGAAAAACATAACCCTTCCTTGGCAGTCGGGTAATAAGCTCCATCACCTACATTTGATAAAAGAGTAAGCAAATAAGAAACTTTCTTCTAAGTACCTAAATTACGGAATTAAGCATGGATTGTCATATTTACAAGAATGTAACTTAGGTATACGAAAGGGACAGCAAAAATTAAAAAAATTAAATAATCTTGGAGTCTAAGTAAGCTTATTTTCATATTTCATTGTATTAAGGAGTCATCCAATAAATTTACATAATATATAAAGATCAAATTTTGAAAAATATTAATTAATAACAATAAGAAAATGTGCCATTTCCGTAATAATGTGTAGCTTATATATTTTATAAAATAGGTACCTGTAGATTTTGAAATTATATTGTATATTACAGGTGAAAGTGGTATGTGAAACTCGGGGTCCAGAGCACCTGGATGAGCTCCGAAGGATAATAGCCAGCACCTACCGGGAGTGGTACTTCGCCCGCGAGTGGGAGGACTGCCGTCGACCCAGCACTGACTCCCTTGATGAAGTCTCGCACTAAAACCCAAGGGCGTGTAGATATATAGGACTACTAGCTGACCCGGAAAACGTTGTGTTGCCATATAAATAAAAAAATGTTAAGGGTGAACAACCCTTATCACTCAGGGGTATGAAAAATAGATAGTAGCCGATTCTCAGACCTACTGAATATGCGTATAAAATTTGGTGAAAATCGGTAAAGCCGTTTCGGAGAAGTACGGTAACTAACATTGTGACACGAGAATTTTATACATAAGATAAGATGTTACTCTACTTGCGTTTTTCCTTAAGCAAGACCAGTACGCCATGGTATTGACATGAAAATACTTATATGAACGCTTTAATCAAAGAGGAGACCAGTTGTCAATTGAAGGCACCTAAAAGCAATTAAACAAAGTAACTTATATGTATATGCTGTGAGGAAAACATCGATCGATTGCTGAAATATGTTTACATGAAATAACTCGAATAAGATAACCATGCCTTAACGGCCGTTGGTAACCCTTTTCTATAATTTCATTTTTTTTCTTTATTATTAATTATTATTACCGTTACGATTTAAATTATACAAAATAGATCTAGCTAAAATAAAAACTACATATTTAAATTACCGTGATGTTTTCGAAACTGTTTGAAAATAATTCTAAGAGAAAATCTGTGCCCAAACGTGGGAGGGACAATAATTATAATTGGTTATTTGTACATAATCTTATGTAATGTTTAATGTACATATTATATGATGTTTAATGGATTAAATATATCTGAAAGTCAACATTTGAGGATAATTTAAATTGATTTTAATATATTAATGTGTGTCTTTCAAATCTGTGATAAAAGTTATTTTATACGATATCACAAATATGTACCATCCTTACGTCCATTGTTTGTTACTAATTAACTGGGTAATAAAAAATAAAATTATGAATGTTGATGTTATTATTTTAATTTTATACCTTCATTCAATAATATAAAAATAGACATTTAACCATTGTCGGTTAAACGCCTATCAGGAGCAGTGATATCTTAGTGGTTAAAAAGTCTTCTAAACGGGTGGTATAAGGTTCGAACCTCGATTTTTCAGCTTAACTGCATATTAGAAATGAATTTTTACTTGCCTTTCAGTTCATTCCTTAACCTACAACCCAACCTTAACAACCAACCACCAACCTTAACATAGAGCTGGTATCCGTTTTACTTGATTTTATATAAGTAATAAGAAATTATTGTTTTTCAGAACATTTTTGTATACTTTACCAATTATGTATAATCACGGCGTATTACTATAGGCGTAATAAGGTTTTATTAATAAGATTTTGGCGTCGCCAAAAAGAAAAAACGTAAGTCACAAATGAATTATAGCACTCATGTCATTCACGCCATTCATATACCAAATCCAACAAAATTTGTAAAACGATTAATATTATGTAACGCAATAACTAATCCGTTAACCAACTTCCAACAATCCGTTCCGCAACTACTATCCAACCAATCTAGCAACCTACAAACATACCAAAATGCAGACTGTAAGTACACACAAAATAATTTTGGAAATACTTAGCAGTTTAACTATTTACATAAAATAAAACTTTCAATCTTATGTACAAAAAGGAGATCTCACATAGCTAATAGAATAATTCTATGGAAGAACTCTACATATTGTAGTGTTAGAATAGTATCAAGTATTGTCGATAAACCCGTCTATTTAAGTGTAAAATCAATTCAGCTGTTTTGCAGATTTTAAGATAATTTTGCAAACGAAGAGTCATGTATTTGTGTTCTGGGTTCGTGCAAATAGAGAAAATAATTACTATTTTAAAGTTTGAGACCGGCATATCGAGTTTAAAATCTATGTACTCTTGCACATAGATCTGCATTAGATACGCCGATTGTTCAACAATATTTGAGAACCACATCTCTTTCTAGAAGTAATGACGAGCAGTGAACTTATAAGAGCTGTTGAATGCATGTAATAATAAAATTGTAATATCTAATTATCTACGTATTAATTCACTAATACGGAATTGTATTACTGCGTTGAAATCATCGAGAAGAAGGAAGTACTTAACCTCAAAAGTATATTTAAGCACGATTGAAATGCAAGAAAACTGTTTTTAATTGGAATAAAAAATAAATAAAACATATCTATTTTAAATCAATGCTATAAAAAGTTGACTGTAGATATTCTACTCATATATAAACTATATATTAAATTTAGTATTTCCTTTTAAATTTCATACTAGGATGTAGAATACGACGAATACTGTGACCCCAACAACCCGCGCAAAATAAAGTATGACGACATTTTGGCCGCTTCCCGCCGCATCGTCGGAGCTGTCCAAAGGACTCCATGCACGGTATTTCATTTTACCTCCTCTTTGCAAAAAATAATATATTGTTTAGTTTATATATAGAATATAGAACAAACTCGTAGGTAAATTGCCACAAGCAATAGCTTCTACTTTACAACCTTAAATGGCAGACTACATGGTAGGGTATGAATTTATAGCCGTAGGTTAAAGATTTAGGTAAAATAGTCATTTTTTAACCGACTTCATCTGTATCTATTGTGAACCCAATATCAGTTGAAAACTTTGATCAATAGTATTTTAGCTATTTTTGTTTATTTTTGTAGTTTACCAGGAAGCAGCAAATTTTAAACTATTTAGAGTAATGAGTAAGTATGGGTGATAGGTGACTATGAATTATTTATAAGACAAATAATAAGTAGGTACTTATTGAAAATTATTTTAACGAAATACTGAACGCAACGAACGATTGTAACAAAATAATCTCATATCAATAACCCCGATTTATTTACTGTTTTAGAAAGCCAACATGTCCGAAAAACTCGGAATGGATTTGTATTTGAAACAAGAATTCATGCAGTATACCGGATGGTAACAATATTTTGCAATTACCTAAATAATTTCCATTACAGTATCTATTTAACATAATGAAAGATTATTTATTTTTAAAGTTTCAAGGAACGCGGCGTTCGAAACACGTTGTGTCTACTAACAGAGGACCAAAAAAGATACGGTGTGATATCAGCTTCCACTGGCAACCACGGACTATCCATGAGCTACCACACAACACAGCTGGGCATCCCCTGCCTCATAGTCATGCCTATCCATGCACCAATCACGAAAATCAGTAAATGCGAAGCGTTTGGAGCTAAAACAATACTTCACGGCGCGAACATGGCTGAAGCGAAACACCATGCCATGTCTATTAGCAAAGAAAAGAAGATGACTTATATAAATGGGTGAGTGCAAGAAATATTAGCTTACTAATCAAATTGTCATACAAATCAAGGAAATTGTAATACACTATTGTAGAGCAATGAAATAATGCTTTGTAAACTTTTCATCATGTAATTCCGCAACGTAGAGTCAATAATATGTCAAATATTAACAAAAGTATTGATAAATTATTATTATTAAAGATGGTAGAACCCTTCGCAGGTCGATTTACCATCTCATTTACCTACTTCTATAAATATTACTAAATAGTATCTAACATATCTTTACAACAGCTACGATCACCCAAACGTGATAGAAGGTCAGGGGTCCATCGGTATTGAGATCATAGAACAAGTGCCGGCTGTGGACGCCATCCTGGTGCCTGTTGGCGGCGGGAGCCTCATCACCGGTATCGCCATAGCAGCTAAACACCTCAAACCTGACACAGAAATTTACGTAAGTGATAAAATAGTCTGAATTTTGAGATGGCGTATAGACAATACATATACAACATGAAATGTAAGAAACAAAAATCGATTGAACCATCTACTTGTATAATTACTTACATAAATACACAAGACGTATGTTAATGAAATTCTTCAAAGTGCGTCATATTTAAATTACATATTTTCCATTTAGCTTTGTTTTTTTTTATTTTTTTAAATCCAGACATTGATATGCACAATGATTATCCCCAAAACTATTTCACGCGGTAAAATACTTATAATTGTTCTTAAAATTTGATGCTTATAGTAAAATTATTCAGACAATGTCATAATAAATGTAATTAATTGTTCCGAGTTACTAATTGCTTATAACAGGGTGTTCAAACTGAGAAAGCAATGGGCATGGTGGAAGCTTTAAGAAAAAATGAACGAGTCAGGGTTCCCGTAGACGCTACTATTGCCGATGGGCTGGCCGTAAACTTGGTCGGAGTCAACACCTTCCACAGTTTGAAAGGCATCGTCGATAAAATGGTATATCTCACTAATTTCATTTTTCAAACATTCGTTACTCTATCTTCGTGTTGAAATCTAAGGACTATGACGTCATAGTTGTATTTGTTTATTTTGTAGCCTATTTTTTAATTCTGTTTTCAGTTAATCAAAAATTAAGTATATTTTGTATATGATTTCTTTCGTTCTGTGATTCCTTGGTTGACACAACGTTATTGAGTCATTTCACAATTTATTGAGTTACAAGTAATTTTCTCTCCATAGATCGTAGTAAAAGAGGATTGGGTTGCTCGTGCCATCATGCACATTGTGGAAGAAGAAAGATTTGTCGTGGAAGGCGCTGCCGCCGTCTGCATTGCAGCTGTCATGGCTGGCTTATTCCCCAATTTAAAAGGCAAAAAGTATGTACTATATTATTCTAGATATATTTTCCGGTCACTATTTTATGAATTAATTGTTACATTGTTGGTAAAATCTAACGTCAGTAAAATAAAATGATTTGTACTCATCCAAACTAAAACTATATGCTTACCCACTTATGTACTTAATTAGATTTTCTAAATACTTACCTATTTTTCTTGCACAAAATCGAAAAAAAAAAACATTTTGGGTTATTAAAATAAAACACGGCCTGTATTATATACACATTTTCCGTTAAAATCATTTAAAAATTCCAACTCCAATTGTGAAAGTGAAAAACAAACATAAAAAAGTCCATCTCATCTTTAACACAAATTAAGTTATTTTTGGTGCATTTATTGAATGAATGCTAATTGATTGTCCAATATACATATTGCGAATATATTCTTTACACGATGTGTTGTTAACGTTTTCAAAACCAGAGTGGTCTCCGTCCTGTCCGGTGGTAACATAGACACGACGATCCTGGCCCGCGCGCTGGAGCGGGGCATGGCGTCCGAGGGCCGGCTGGTGAAGTTCAAGGTGACGGTGAGCGACCGGCCCGGCGGCATGGCGGAGCTCTGCAGCATGATGGCGAACCTCGGCGTCACACTACGCGACTGTATACCCGAGCGGGCGTGGGTTAAAGGAGACGTCTTCAGTGTTGAGGTGAGAAATTGTGTAACGTTACTTTGCTTTGTATTCGTATCGCCACTGTTTAAAGTTTAGATTAAGGTTAAGGTATCCGAAGGATCAAAAAATAAACTCGTAGCATAATTTGAGTATCTAAATGATCTACAAAAACCTATTTTAACTGTTCTTCAGTTTTATAATATAGAAGAGATGTAGAGTCGTTAAATATTACTTTTATACGTTACGAGGGTTACCAACAGTACATGTTTTTATCAATCCTTGTCCCTATTGTCATGATGACTTTCAGAATGAACAATTTTCGTGAAGCGGACAGACGTAATATAAATTGTTTTTTATACAATACAATTTTATAATAAGATAGATAAGTACCTATATACATTTTACTTATCGTGCCATTTTTTAAAATCAAAACATCTACATATTTTACAGATGAAAGTGATCGCTGAAACCAGAGGATGGGATCACACTAAGGAGTTGATTGAGCAAGTCAAGAAGAATTATAAGGAATACTTCTTCCAAGAAATGAACGAGCGTAAAGAGGCCCCTGGTGCCAAACGTGGACCCTGTCTTGCCCCGAATCCAGTCTGCATGCAAAAATAATTTAAATTCCAATCAATAAACTTACATTTACCCCCTTTGCTACGTTTGATTTGTCAGATGTTAATAACAATATTTACACAATATTCAATAAATCATTCTTTCATTAATTACCCCTTTTATTTCGTAAAAGTACTACAATAAATCAATATAACCACCACACCACACCAACAATTAAGACTTTTCATCTTCTGCAACAGAGAGTTTCATTAAGTACATGATTATTAAAGTGTATTTAAAATTATAGGTTCACCACGTAATTGGCCTCTAAATCATAATGCTTAGTACCTAATTATAAAATTTGCACGCTATGTGTTTTATAATGAAGAATTACATTTCTCCACCGTAGCATAATCATTGTAGAGTACCTACTATTAAATGAACGGTCATTAAATTTTACATGGGAACATTTTACCTAAAGTGATACTATTTTAGTGATAAAGTTATCAGTTAATTTTATTTTTTAACAGTACCTACTTATATAAATTTTCAGGATTGGATATACACAATGAATTTTTCACATAGGCCTTCAGTGCCAAATCCGAAATCATAAGGATTAGCGTAAAATGCTGAAAGGAATTACGAGGCCGATTTTGATAAAAACTAAAACTGCATCATTACTTTTTTAAAATATATTTTTCCCGGGCCATGAACCGAACGAGTTCATTTTGAAAAAAAAATACCCCTCTATATTATTTCACTATCTGATAGTGTTGTTTATACAGGATATGTACTCGTAACTTAAAATAGAACCTATAAAATAAATGTTAGACAGCTACTAAGTTCTAAACTAAAATTAAGAGTAAATTAGAGCCAACGTGTTTTGGCAAATTGGCATAATTGTCACTTGACATCCACATTTTCATCCAACAATGTAAAATAAATAAAATAAATTGCCAATACATTTAACTATATCACCAACAAGCCAAAATTCATATTACTTTTAGTTACTGTTCCAAAAACCACAAAAAAATGTCGCGTCGTTATGTAAGTAAAAATATCTATATACGAGTACCTTAATTGTCGGCACTATTCCATCTAAGAAAAAAATATTGAGTGTATGAAAGAAAATGATCTTTTTCTCGTAATATTTTATGAAAAATGAAAACAGTTAAGGGAATATCAGATAATGTACTCTGGTTAAGGCTTCTATTTTTACTATATAATAAAGGTCTTTTGAAGTAATCATTACGAGATGCCCAACTGATTTAAAGAAATCAAAAAAGAAATTTAATCCCGCGAAAAATTACAAATACGCGAATAATGAAAATAATTAGGTAGAACAATGGAAATAAAACAATACCTACCTACTTTTTTACAGGAAGACTTCGATGAGTTCTGTGATCCTGAAAACCCAAGAACTATAACATACGAAGACGTCACCGACGCCCTTCATCGCGTCAGACCCTTCATACCGGTCACACCATGCATAGTACTACTTATTATTCTGTCTTACGCCTTTTCAAATTATAACAAAAACAGATTAAAATCTCATAATTTATGACACTAATTAAATTATAATAATGACGCATTTAACACATGGAATAAAAAGTTATTAATCAAATTTTACCGCCCGCCCAAACCTGGGGCGGGCTGTCCTTTTCACTATGTACATAGGTGGTTCAGTAAGAAATTGCCTTTGAGATCAAATATTACTTACTGAATTCATTTTCCTGATATGCCAGACATCCCACACAAATAATGTTTTACCACAGTTTATATTTCCTTTTAATACACATTATCATGTACAGATATCGATAACGTTTATTTTCCAGCCTTCACACTACCAGCGGGAATTTGCCATGAACTTATACTACAAATTAGAAAGCGTTCTAAAAACTGGAAGGTTATATATTTGAGACTATTATTATAGTGGGATCATATATTTTATATTCCATCGCTAATTAAAGGGTTCCAACAAATAGAAAGTCTTAAATAATTGATGTTCTTATATATAATTAAATACGGATTATCGTGATATGCGTGAATGTGCATTTAGTTAATGTTTTGGGCATTTTTTGGTTATTGTTTTTCAGCTTCAAAGAGCGAGGAGCCCTAAACGTATTGGAATTAATGGCCCTGGATAAAAGAAAAATCGGAGTAGTTATTGCATCACTAGGAAACCAAGCAGTAGGGATCTGCTACTATGGTGCGAAGCTCGGTGTTCCTGTGGTCGTGGTGATGCCAACTTGCGTTCCAATCAACAAGCTACAGAGATGCCACAACCTTGGTGCTAAAGTAGTGGTGCAAGGGAATAACTTGGTCGAAGCCCAGAGATACGCTCGTGCTATCGCGAGAGATAAGGGTCTAACTTACATCAACGGGTAAGATTTTCAGTACACCTATTTATATAAAATGTTAGCTTAATAGTTTAGAAATTAAGTCTCACTTATCTATAATTACTTAATGTCACATGTGACATACGCCAGGTTAAGTAATCACGAGCATTTAAACAACAAGAAGACATGCAAATTAAGATATTTCCATATCCATAATCGATTGCGAACAAACGAACACTTAGTTTTACAAACAAATGTTAACTTTTTCAGCCGAGACCACCCTCATATCCTGGCCGGATATGGAACAGTTGCTCTGGAACTGCTGAACCAAGTGCCGAATGTAGATGCAGTGATAGTGCCTGTGGGCAGCGGAGGTTTGGCCGCAGCCGTCGCTACGGTCATAAAACATATGCGACCTAGCTGCCTTGTATACGTTAGTAACTTATGGTGTTAAACAGTAGCTGATATAGCCGATTCGTTCATATTCTGTAACGTTGAGCTGTCGGATTTAGTCGAAAAGAATAAAGGTCATAAAATTATTCCGTATTATTCGTAGTTTAGAAGGCTACGTAAAGCAGCAGACTAAGTTCTTATAGTCGTTAATATCTTTATTTTCCTTATCAGCAAATAGTAAGGTGTTTTACACGTTAAACTTTCCCGGGCTACCCAATGAATAGGTAGATTGGTTCAGACCCATAATAACAATTTTTCAATAAATAAATATCCAAATTGTACGACAATTGACTTTTACAGGGTGTAGAGTCAGAGAAGATGCCAGTATTCTACAAATCGTTGGAGAAAGGAGATCCCGTAAGCATCCCTATTCAGGCATCGCTGGCGGACGCCATTTCAGTGTCTAACGTAGGCGTTAACTCCTTCCATATCACACAACCTCTACTTGACAAAATGGTAAATATCTAATTATATTATTTTTATCTTATAATATTTATATCTATTTAGAACGAACCAAATATAATTTCGGCGGTTAATCGTACACAAGCACTTAGTGTTCATTTTTGATTTTTTTATGTGGAAATCCTAAATATTATCGAAATAAATTTGGACAGTTTTCTATACATTTCATATTAAATGTTCGTAGTTAAGTTTGTAACATTAAGTTTTATTAAGCTTCTAGTGAATGAAGATTGGATAGCTCGTTCTATTCTACATCTAATGGAGAAAGAACGTTTCATAGTAGAAGGTGCTGCGGCGTGTTCTCTCGCTGCTATTATTGGAGAACTAGTGCCTGAATTAAAGTTGAAGAAGTAAGCGCAACTGCAATAAACTCTGAAATTAAGTCAGCAAGAGACTGTCACACTCAAATTTTATTGATCTACTGAATCGACTAAGCAACTACATATTAAGTATAAATCGATGTATACCGGCAAAAATAGATATTGTCTATGATTTTTTTACTTTCATCAAATCTATAAACGTTTGCAAAGCTTCTTCATAAGCTTGATATCTTAGTCTTGCCAAGATCTAAAAGCTTGAGGGTTCAAACAAACAGACTAACTTATAATACGATCAGTAACATCAAAGTTCCCAACTATCAACCACCCATGTTTTTCTTATAATTAGAAGCACTAGATACGTTTTATGTAGCTTCATAAGGGTCTTGAAGGACTGAGAATGATTTGATGGTTGAATGGGAATGCATTAAGTAAAATTGTCTAGATACATTAATAAATTAATTAACAATTGTTTTCCCACGCAGCGTTGTATGCGTATTGAGTGGAGGCAACATCGACTCTATTCTACTGGCGCGTTGCATGGACAGAGGACTCGCTGCCGAAGGCCGACTAGTTAAATTCAAAGTAATTACTGTAGATATTATTCAACTACCTTGTACCAATTATAATAATTCAATATTCGTTATGATAATTACTAACGAATATTGAATAATTCGTATTAAGCCCGATTTCATCAGGTCTTTAATTGTTTTCTCTATAAAGTCACACAAATTAAATGCGCTTATATGTAATACCATCTCTATGGCACCTTTTAGACGAAACACACGTTACATGGAGTTGTTTCTTATATGGGGAACTAATTTAGCTTCAATATTTATTGTAAAAAAAAATAACTAGCTTCTTAGCAAGGAGCAAAAGATCTCTTTTCTTCGAAACAGCAATTTAAGCATGAACGGTTTGCGTAGGTACTACGTGAATAAGTTTGTTAACGTATGAACAGAATTCATAAATAACCGTATAATATCCTATTCCTTTTAAGGCTATTATTTCTCATTGACATTAACGCGACTGTCGTTTCCTCCTCAGAAGAATGGTAACAATGTCGATACAAGGCGTTCTAGCTTAATCCCTAAAAGATATATGCAACATTGTTTTATCATGTACCTAACTGTTATAAGAAATTATTATATTCATAGATCCCTAACCTACAGCGTTCTTCAATTTCATGAAAATTTTCAGGTAGGAATAAGAGATACTTCTGCAGCAAATGCAGAACTTTTAAAACTTTTGGCCAATGGAGGGTATAATGTGATTCGCGAGTTCCAGGATCACGTTTGGGTTGAAAACGAAATATACACAGTTGAGGTGAGTACATCACCTTAAGAATGTTGTGTATACTGCCTTCATTTTTAGAGTAAAAAATATAAGTTTTTTTTTTTATATCGGTGTCAAGATAAAAGGTTATAATAAGTGGTATGAGAATCACTTTGTCTGTAACATGTCATATAACCAATTGACCGTAATTCAATAGATCTTCAGCATAGATATATTACCTATGTCATTGGATCTTCAGTGTACATAAATAGTAATGAAAACTGCATAAAATAAAAAAATAAAAACAATATTTATTTAAATGATATCTTCTATGTATATTTCAGATGAAACTAGTGTGTGAAACAAGAGGCTTGGAACATGCACTGGAACTAAAAAGGATCATAGAACGAGCGTACCCCTGCACCGCCGCATTTGAGACAGAACCATTCAATGACAAGAGAACATGCCCCTGTTATGTTAGGAAATGTATGTAACACTATACAAATCATTCATTGATTAAAAATAAATGAGTACATAAATTCTGCATAACATCTTAAATTCTAATGTCCAATAGTTCTAAAATTAAAAAAAATGTTTCAATGTAAATTGGTCCTTCGAGCCAGATAATGTAACATTTTTTATGTTAAACAGTTGCTAAATTATATTAGAATATATACCTAAATAACAAAGTTTTAAAAATAATTCCAACTTTATTGACATTGAATATTCAGTAGCAAAGTGTGTCAATGCCTCCCTTTCGCTTTAGTCATTGTACTAAGTAACATACCATGTTAAATACCAATAAAATAATAAAATAGGGTATCTAAATAAAATTTAGAGTAACATTTAAACATAGTTATATATTTATAATATTGTCAGCAACTTAAATTACACTGTAACATACATTTTACACAACACATACATATATTGGACCATGCCGTTATGATTACTGGAAAGTCTTGTCCATAAATGTAGCCATCTTGATATCCCGTTTGCTTAGTCCGTTGACATCATGGGAAGAAAGTGTTACCTGGAAAAATAGAAATGTATTAGATATATATGTACTATTGAAGTAGATTTTACTTATAAGAGAATAGCCGAAGAAATAAACAGGTTTCAATAAAATTGATATTACATACTGATTCTATGATTTAATTTCTTATACATAATGTTTTGTTAATTGTATTATAAAATTTCAATATTTTTTTAGATGATTCACATTTAAAAAAGTAGTAGCTTACAATAACAACATTAATAGATATAACAATTTGTTTAAGATACATTAAAATTGAATAATACAAGTATTCAAACAGTGGTAATTTGATCACAATCATTATTTAAAAAATGAAGATTTCTTAACTGGCCCATAGGTATCAAACAATAAAACTGATTTTAAATCAAAATACTGTTTTGTCTTTGCATATTTGGCCATATAAATTACCTGAAGCTTGTTATAAACATTGAACCACTCCGGGTGGTGGTCCATCTTCTCAGCAAGTAGAGCTACCCTCGTCATAAATCCAAAAGCTTCATTGAAGTTTTTGAACATGAATTCTTTTTCTATAGCATCTCTGTTACTTTGCACTTTCCATCCTGACGCCAGAAGTGGTTTGAGCTGCCCGTCACGCTCTTCAGAAGTAAGTTTATCTGCCTGAAACACGTATAAATTAAAATTCTTTAATATTCTTGCGATTCTATGAATGAATATGGTTTTCAACTCATTTTTATCGGCGATACATTGTAATAAACGTCGGAGTTTAAGGAAAAAACCTCAAGGATAAATTAAACATTACCATTTTCCTTTTATTAGTCGACGGCGCGGCCAAACTAGCAAACCCGGCGGCTCTACAGGTACTACTGGCGCCGGCATTGATTGCCATGAGCGGCGCGCGAACCAATCTCGCAGGGTGAAAGTTTATCGCCATACAGACCGCACTATATAAATTTCGACTCAGCGACATTGCTTATTATCTAAATTATCTACGTTTTATCAATATATACAAAAGGTCAAACTAACTTGTTTTTTAAAGGCTTTTTACGATAATATTTTTTTCATTTTATTTTATATTCTTTTGACAGTAAATAACTTGAATGACCTTGAGCTAGGGATGTGTTATTTACATAATATGTACATCATTGCATTGTACTTATAGCCATATGCAATGTACCAATATATTCGATGTAACACTGTTTTTATTAAAGAATTGTTCATCGAATGAATAATATACTTATAAATCTGTGTTCAATATAACTATATACATATACATTTGAGCGAATACTGTATAAGAAAGTGTAGATAACATGTGTAAGACTATAAAAGTATGACTATATAAAAGACTATAATTTAAAATGTCAAAATTTTCTTGAAGTAATATTTCTCCCATCTGATTTTTCTTCAATATTTTTAAGGTAGGTACCATATACTCTTTGATAATAACTCTGTGCACTATATATACTCTAATTTCCTAAGCAGTCTGTGTCTCATGTCATGAGTTATGTTTTATTTTCATTGGTTTTATTATGACGTACATTTATAAACTTATTCAACTTTCAAAGTCTGTTTACTTTCTTTCTACAAATAAATTATTATAAATAATTGGGTGGTATAACAATATAAAAATGGCAGTTCGCCTCGCATCTTAAGGACAATAATTATAACTTAAATAAGTCAACACACATAATATAAAAACATAAGTGCGAGGAAAAATAATTGATGTGTAAAATGGATATTTTAAAAGATATACTACCACCAAAAATATTTGTTATAATTGATAGAGCTGGGTTATGCACTCCAAAACAAATACGGATTCTCTCTATATGGGATATAAAGAAATTGACTGGTTTACAAAGGGTTGATATAGAGCTTTTGAAAAATATAGTGGCAAAACACTGTAGCCCTCAAAGTGTTACATGTGATCAACTAATAGATCGGAAAGATGATAAAATAAAAATTGGTTGTACAGCCATTGACAATTTACTAAATGGAGGCTTTCGAAAAGGGGTGTTGGTAGAAATATATGGTGAAAGTGGTTCAGGTAAGACCCAACTGGGCATGCAGCTTTCAGCTAACAATGCCTCAGAGGGAAGTGTATACATATGCACTGAAGATTTATTCCCTATAACACGATATAACCAAATTCACAGTCATATTTGTGAACATAATAGTCAATTAGGTAATAATATGTTCCTGGAGCATGTATACGAAGCACCTGATTTGTTGTCTTGTATCAGAGTAAGGCTACCCAAGCTGCTACAGCAACATAGAATATCAGTAGTTGTAATAGACTCAGTTGCTGCACCATTCAGATGTGAAACCACAAATTATGTACAAAGAGCTGAAGATTTAAGAGAGTTAGCAATGATGCTGATAGGAATAGCTCAAGAATATAACTTAACTGTTGTCTGTATTAACCAAGTAACAGCTAGTTTTGATGATTCAACCACTAAATTGCTTCCTTCTTTAGGCCTAGCATGGTCAAACATGATATCATACCGTTTTTGGATTAAAAAGGCAATTTCTGAAAAAAATTTACTTGATGGGAAGCAAAATGTAAGAGAAATGAAAACAGTTTTTGCACCTGATCTACCAAATGATTCATGCAATTTTATGATAACAGAAAGAGGTATTACTAATCTGTGAATGTACTTAATTCCTCTTATAAGTTACCTGTGATTTTTAGTTACTAAGGCTCCAAAATAAATTTCAGAAACAGCTACAATTTTTTTATTTCCAAGTTTTTGTTTAACTAAATAATTAAATGAGGAGTATGTTTAGCAAATCTTAATTTATATTAAAACTGAATGTTTGTAAGAGCTTATTTTGTGATGAGGGTTTCATAATAATTTGTTACTCAAGTACTATTAATTAACCTTGTGTTTGGGGTAGAACTATGAGAACATTATAGTTTCTAAATCTATTATAGTTAAATTCATTATTACCATCTTTGTTATTACATGGTTATTACCAAGAACTTTCAGAAATATCCATGTGGGATTTTAATCCAAAAATAGAATAGAGCAATGTTATGGTTCAAATTTTACCGCCATTCTGACAACCAGTTATATTCAAATGAACTTGAGTTAACGCGCTTACATATCGGTTTGAGAAACATAAAAGGAAGGCCCTGGAAGAGCACCGATTTATCCAGGCATATTATTACTTTAAAAGTAACACATTATAATACGTATTAATAATACACTGAAAATTATTAATTATTTTTGCAACGTCTCTGTCATATTTAATCTGTGATGAGCTTTCTGACATTTGAATTTTGACATTTTTGACTATTTTGTTTGACATTTTTACGGCCTTATAATTTTGTTGTTCACATTTATAAAAAAAAAACTCAATTATATTGCATATAAAAGAGATATTGCTAAAAGTTTATACTAAATTCAAGTAATTCATTGAAATTTGTATACAGCAATTACACGAATTACGAATTTCGCAGACGTGAAATTTACGATGTGAATAGTATGCATATTTTTCGGCCGGTACTAAGATTACATCAGTCTGTTTGTACTAAAGTGAGTATAAAACACCTAAACCTCTTTTTTACTCAACTTTTGCTTATTTAGTGTAATAAAAGACAAGTGACTTCTAATCTTACATTATTAAAATTTTAAGGCTTACAGCAAAGCTAATGTAAATAAAAGGATTAGGATACGATCAAGGATAGACATGGAGCTGAAGTGTCGTGAAAACCCGGTGGTAAAAGTCCTAGATACTCCAGAATTCAAAAGTATCTTTACTGAAGAAGTAAATGTATTGAAATCACTATTTGACAAATACCAATATGAAATCAGAGTGGCCGGTGGAGCCGTAAGGTTTGTATTTCATCATATTTTACGTCTATTGATTAGGTGGTAGAACCCTTTGTGGTTCGACTCCGGCGGCACCACAGCCACACCTATTTCTGCCTAATAACAGCAGTGTTAGGAGCTGCTGTGTTCCGTTTTGAATGGTGAGGTAAGGGAGACATACTTTTCTGAGGCGTTCCAGCTTGGTCCTCAGGGGTAGCGCATCTGTGGCCGACCTCAGGAAGGAATACCTAATCCTATCTGGGGTTGATTACAGATGTCCATGGGCGGCAGTAGCCACTTACAATCAGGTGGACTGCATGCTCGTCTGCTACTTCTTTATTATAAAAAAAAAAAAAAATTGTGCCATATGTAATATAAGTACAATAAATAATATGTTTAAATGTTTATTTAAGCACTATTGTGTTAAGTGTGGTAAAAAAATGACCCATACATGAGGTAAACAACCTACTAATTGGTAATACTTCAGAGCTGATCATAAGTAGGACTCTATTATGAATACTCATTGACATCAGTGGGCACTCACCATTAGGTTGACTACATTTTCTTGACTAGTACTATAAATCTATATTTTTAGGAAATAGTGTTACTATCCTTTTGAAACATACAATTTAAGATTGAACAATTAACATCCATTATAGGGATATATTGATGGGGCAACAACCCAAGGACTTGGACTTTGCCACAACAGCAACTCCACAACAGATGAAGGATATGTTCACTGAGGAAAATGTTAGGATGATCAACATGACTGGTGAAAAGCACGGAACAATAACTCCAAGGATCAATGATAAGGAAAATTTTGAGGTCACGACATTGAGGATTGATGTGGTCACGGATGGCAGACATGCTGAAGTGGAGTTCACTAAAGATTGGAAGTTGGATGCTAATAGAAGAGATCTCACTATTAATTCTATGTTCTTAGGTACCTGGTATTATTATTGTTATTAGAATTTCCCTTATAATTTAGGTGTGGTAACTTTATTGGAAGAAATTATATTTTTACCACACTTTTATTAGCTTGACCTGTATGTTTGTAATTAAACTGAAGTGTCAAATTGTGCAACATGTTCTATTGGCTAGTCTTGCATCTACAAGACTCTAATTTAAATATTATTGAAATTACAAAACCCTGTTAGATGCAAATATTTTAAATATACTGGGTCCACCTTATAACTGTAATCATTTTTGCAGGATTTGATGGCTCTGTATATGACTATTTTTATGGATATGAAGACTTACAAAATAGAAGAGTTGCATTTGTGGGTGATGCGGATATCAGGATAAAAGAAGACTATCTGAGGATAATGAGATATTTTCGTTTCTATGGAAGAATAGCAAAAGAACCCAACAAGCATGATCAAAAAACACTAGATATCATCAGGGAGAATGCTGAAGGCCTCCAAAATGTTTCTGGAGAACGAATTTGGACTGAATTGAAAAAGATGCTACAAGGGAACTTTGCTGGGGATTTGTTGAAGTGCATAATCAGTTTAGATATTGGCAAATATATAGGTATTATTTATTCATTTTGAGTATCGACTTGTGATGCAATGAAATTTGGAATTTAAAACTAAATTCATGAAAATGCTACATAAAATGACCATGATTCATCATCATTTATTCCATAAAACACCAGTAAATTTTCAATTTATCTACTAAACACCACTACAATTAGTTTCCTTAATCACAAACCACAATAAGTTTAATTATATCTTATTTCACAGGTATAATTAATCCAAATGTTGAAGAATTGGATAAATTGATAAATAGAAGTAAGCATCTAGATCTCCATCCAATGAGCTACATGGCAGCATTATTGAACAACATGGATGAGGTCACAGTTCTCCACAGTAGGCTTAAATTTTCTGGATATGAAAGAGACATGACCTACTTTATTGTGGAACATAGAGAGGAGAAAGTTGATAAAAGGCCATTATTGTAAGTAAAAAGCTATTTAGAATTCTATTTAAAATGTACATGTCATATTAGGGATGCAACATGAATTTTGTGTTGTATCATTGCAGTTTAAAAGCCCACATTGCTAACATCTTTTATGTGGCATAAAAATTGGCATGATATACTTTTTATAAACTATATTCTGTTCAATAAATAAATTATTAATTTCAATTTGATACATTGCTTTGATGTATTGGTTTGATGTAATTTGCAAAAGTAGCTTGTATGTTTTCTGTTATGTTGTATGGCTAAACATATATATTAGTGTGCAAAATAATCGTGTGCTTGTGCCGTGTGGCTCCGGCGGCGAATAGACCACCCCATGCCTGCCCGTGGGTGTCGTAGAAGCCGACTAAGGGCATCTACCGGGTAGATGGGCAGCAGCGTCTACTCGGGCATTTAACATCTTACTGCGACGGTCCCACTGGTAGCTGGGTCTGACACCGCCTGGCGTAATTCCCAAAGGTGTCCCGCTTGGTGGTAAGGTCTCTTCGTGGGATCTGCCTGGCTAGCTACCACCCTCAGGCCGGAGTCTACCGCTAATAACGACTCGTCGTGTTTCGGTAGTGCGCCTGGGAGCCAGTTCATCCCTTTATCCCCCCTTCCCATCCTCTTGTGGTGCTTCCGACGGCGTACCTCTCGGGTCCGGTAGGTCTCTTTAAGCGTCGTTGCTCCCGGGGGCGTGGTGTATTGGCGCGGGGGCCAGGGAGACCCGGTGAAACGGTTGTCCGCTGGCCGCCCGCCGGTTAGTTGGGGACCCGAACCCGGGTAACACCGTCAACCTCTGGCCCGGGAGGCTGTCCCGCCAACCGGCGAAAAATCCCGTGGCACGATTACCCTGCCGGAGTAAGAGACCGGAGTGGAGCCGGGTAGTCGTGCACGGGGGGGACCGGGGGCCCTTCCGTCCCCCGCGCCAGCATCCCACATTACCTCTGTGAACACGCCGCTACGAGACCCGCACTTTGTCCCGTGAGGCGGCGACGGAGCACCGCAAATCCTTTCTAATTCCTACGCTCTTCAAAAACCACCATGAAACGGCAGCTAAAAAGGAAAAAGTTATGCACAGCGGCGACCTCCTCCACACTTACTGTGGACATGTGCAACATCAGGGGGCTCCATTCCAATCTGGATGCCGTCCATCACCACCTTGAGACGGCAAAGCCGGCTTTCCTCTTTTTGACGGAGACGCAGATATCGCCCTCGGGCGACACCTCGTATTTAGATTACCCCGGCTATAGTTTAGAACATGCCTTTAGGCGTCGAGCCGGGGTATGTGTGTATGTTCGGGGCGATATCTGCTGCCGCCGTCTCAGCTGCCTTGAAGACAAGGACCTATCTCTGTTGTGGGTGCGCGTAGATATTGGGGGGCAAACCCGCGTCTACGCGTGCCTATATAGGTCCTATAGCGGAGATGAAGAGACAACTCGATTATTCGAGCACGTCCAGTGGGCGACTGACAGAATGCTGCAGCAGTGTCCTTCGGCGGAGTTGGTGATTCTGGGTGACTTTAATGGCCACCACATTGAGTGGCTGGGCTCCCGAACCACTGACTTTGCCGGAAGAACTGCGTATGAGTTCTCCTTGGCATATGGGCTCTCCCAGGTCGTACCCGGTCATACTAGGGTACCTGATATAGAGACCCATACTGCGTCTTTGCTCGATCTTCTGCTGACCAACCGTCCCGAGGACTACCAAGTGATGGTCAAGGCTCCCCTTGGATCTTCTGACCATTGCTTGGTAAGTTCTTCTGTGCCCTTGTCGCGTCCCACGGGGGCTCGACCTCCGGGGAAGCGACAAGTTTGGCACTACAGGTCAGCAGATTGGGACGCGTTCCGGGAATTCCTGGCCTCGTACCCGTGGAGGCAGCTGTGCTTCGTCTCGGGTGATCCTAGCACGTGCGCTGACTCTGTAGCCGACGTAATACGGCAGGGTATGGAATGCTTCATTCCAAACTCTGTCGTGTCCGTCGGTGGACGGAGTCAGCCCTGGTTTGATGGGTTTTGCGCTAAGGCATCACGTCATAAGCAAGAGGCCTACCAAGCCTGGGCGTCAGCGCACGCATGCAAGGATCCGAAGACCTCCGAGCTACGAACCGCCCTTAACGCTACCTCCCGATCAGCAAAGAAGCATATGGCCAAGGCGAAGTCTAGGCACGTTGGCAGAATTGGCGAGCGATTACTTGGTTACCCCTTCGGGAGTCGAGCCTTTTGGTCGCTAGCCAAAGCTGTTGAAGGTAATTTCTGTCGCTCCTCACTACCGCCCCTGCGGAAATCAGATGATTCTCTGGCCCATACGGCAAAGGGAAAAGCCGATCTTCTGGGCACTCTCTTTGCCTCAAACTCGACTCTCGATGACATGGGGGCCACACCGCCGACCATCCCGCGGTGTGAGAGTTCTATGCCTAATATACGCTTTACGCAGAAAGCTGTCAGGCGAGCTCTATTGTCCCTTGATGTCAAGAAGTCGAGTGGGCCGGATGAAATCCCCGCGGTGGTGCTGAAGACGTGTGCTCCCGAATTGACTCCCATCTTAACGCGCTTATTCTCGCTTTCCTATACCACAGGACAAGTACCGTCTTCGTGGAAGGTAGCCCTCGTTCACCCGATTCCCAAAAAGGGTGACCGCAGTGACCCGGCTAATTACAGGCCTATAGCGATCACCTCCCTGCTCTCAAAGGTTATGGAGCATATTGTTAATACCCAGCTCCTGAGGTACCTCGAGGATCACCGGCTGATCAGCGATCACCAATACGGTTTCCGCAAGGGCCGTTCAGCTGGTGATCTTTTGGTGTATCTCACACACCGATGGGCGCAAGCCATTGAGAGTAATGGTGAGGCTTTGGCAGTTAGCCTAGACATCGCTAAGGCCTTTGACCGGGTCTGGCACAGGGCCCTTCTCGCGAAGCTTCCATCTTACGGTCTTCCCGAGAGGCTGTGCACATGGGTAGCCAGTTTTCTGTCTGAGCGGCAAATCAAAGTCGTAGTAGACGGGTGCTGCTCAGACACGAAGCATGTTAACGCTGGCGTGCCCCAGGGCTCTGTCCTCTCTCCCACGCTATTCATTCTGCATATCAATGACATGTTGCAAAAAACTAGCAGCATTCATTGCTATGCAGATGATAGTACGGGAGATGCTGTGTATACAGGCCGTGCAAACACCTCTCGGACTCTCGTGGAGGAAAGCAGAATCCGACTTGTGTCTGAAATCGAAGACTCTCTGGAGCAGGTCTCGACATGGGGTCGACTTAACCTTGTTGAGTTTAACCCCACGAAGACACAAGTCTGCGCGTTTACCGCTAAAAAAACCCCATTCGTCATAGCGCCACGGTTCCAAGGTATTCCACTCACCATTGATAAAAGTGTGGGGATCCTGGGAGTTGACATATCGTGTGACGTGCAGTTCCGGGGTCATTTGGACGTTAAGGCCAAGTTGGCATCAAGAAAGCTGGGCGTCCTGAACAGAGCGAAGCAGTACTTCACTGCGGGGCAACTCCTTCTGTTGTATAAGGCTCAAGTGAGACCTCACATGGAGTACTGCTCCCATCTCTGGGCAGGGGCGCCCCAATACCAACTTAACCCACTTGACTCCGTGCAAAAACGCGCGATCCGAATCGTCAACGACCCCAGGACCTCCGATCGGTTAGAACCTTTAAGCTTGCGGAGGGACATAGGTTCCCTCTGTGTGTTCTACCGGCTTTACAATGGTGAGTGCTCCGAGGAACTATTTGACCTGATGCCTACGTCACCATTCCTCCATCGCACCACTCGCCGAAGGATGAAGTTCCATCCACACCAACTGGACCCGTGGCGGTCCTCCACAGTTCGGTTTGCACGGACATTCTTGCCACGAACGTGCAAGATGTGGAATGAACTTCCTCCTGAGGTATTCCCAGAGCGCTATGACATGGGGCTCTTCAAAAAAGGTGCAAAAAGAGCTCTCCTTCAAAGCCGGCGATGCATTGGCGACTCCTCTGGTGTTGCAAATGTTCATAGGCGACGTTGACTACTTTCCATCAGGTAGCACGTCTGCTTTATCGTTAGGCTCAAACATATAAAAAAAAAAAAAAAAAAAAATTGACGTGTGCATTTATATATTGGTAGATTTATGTAAAAAATATTTTATCTGTATTTCAGACCATATGAAAAATTAGTATTGAATACTAAAATCAAACAAAAGGATGCTGTGGATTATGTATCTGAAGTACTGAAATACAGAGGTGATGAAGCCTTGTTAAAGGAATTTCAGAACTGGGAAATACCTAGATTTCCTGTTAATGGTAAAATGCTGAAGAATCATGAAATACCTCCAGGCAAAATGTACAGTAAAATTATAAGCAAATTGAAGGATATATGGATAGAAAAAGAATACACTTTATCTGCAGATGATTTAGTTCAGATAATACCACATGTATTGGATGAAATAAATCAAAAAAAGAAATGAATACATATGTTATTTAGTTATTGAAATGAATATGTACTAATATTTATTGTTAGATATTATTTATTGTTAAAATAAAAAGACGAAATTATAAAATATTTTCATTGATTTATTTTAGCAACACTTATAAACTCTAACATATGAAAATAACATATATTTTTTTATAGATTACATTGTGGATAATAAAATAATTACAAGATTTGAGCAAGCTAGCAAATATGTGCTTGAAAATTGAATTAATTTAGTAGGATTATTGTTACATATTTTATGAATAGGTATATCACAAATTATAAATAAATATTATTAAATTTTAAGTGTTATTAGTTTTGGGTGGTTTATAAGGTTCATATTGATCACATCCATCATCTTCATCCTTGTGTTCAAGAAAGCATCTCTTACAAAACAAATATTTGCAACCAAGACACCTCATCTTTGCATCTTCATTGCATATCTCGCAAAAGGGTAATTCATCCAATACCGGAACATCCATTTCATTTTCCATTCTTGATTCAGCCTTTGCCTAAAAACATTGAATCAAACATTAAGTGCATGAAAGTCATTTTTTTAAGATATAATTTAATGGAAGTAATATTGACTAAATAAGATCACATAAACATTACTACTGAAGAAATCAAATGGCACACTATGATTATATAAAATTTTAAATGTATTTTGTAATGATCAAAGGAAAAGTAGTATAAAGTATGTTCTCAGAAAATTGAATATAATTACCATATCAAATCCAATCTAATTTATAGGAAAATGTGGATTGAATTTAGTAATTGCATTATATTTATTGACTATTATTTTATTTAAAATAGTTTTAAGGCTTAAATTACCTGTTCAATTATCTTCTTTAACATATTTTCTTCATCATCCGATTCAACATTAGCATCAGGTGGTTTCACACCAGCTTTATCAACAGCTACTGCAGGACTGCTTCCCTTTAGTTTCTGCAGCCTACTTTGGATATCATCTATAACTCCTTCAAACTCTTCCTGGTAATTGCCATCTATTTTAGCCTGATCCATGTATTGTTTCATTAACTCATCTGCTTGTTCCTGCTCTGTTCTGGTATCAGGTACTATTACAAAAGGCTGGAATAGATAGATAAAAGAAAAATTGTTATTGTAATATTAATAGGGCATCACAATAATAATAATCATATTATAAATAGGGGAGTTGGACTTAATGTTTAATATTTGTGTGTGTAGTCTTGGGATCAAGGGATATATAGATCATAGGGATACAAGTTCCCCTGTTTGTCATAAGAGGAGACTCATGGAAGACCTACCAGGGTTGCGGGCGGCAACAGTGGGAACTCTAACCACCCTGCCAATGATTCCTGGAAGGATGGCGGTGTGTTATGCTCACCAGACAGTGTGGCGAGCGTCATGCTCACCTGGGCAAAGCCCAACAGAGCAAGGTGCTAAGAGGGCCCTGATTGCATTCCTTTTTAGATCCCAGAAAGCTTTACGCAGTGCCAAGAATGGCCGCCACAAGAATCCCACATAACCCTGTGTCTCTCCCACAGTATTGGGTACCTTTTGAAGGGCTTAGCAGATTGTAACATGTACCTTACTCTGTACTGTACTGATAGGGACGCCTCTAATATTCGCTAACCGTAACTGCAATTCTTCATCAGTAGCAGAAGGCACTACTCCCTTCATTTTCTGCAAGCGGTCAGCTATATCCTCAGTAGTGACTTGAGTTTTTTTACTTGCATCTTCTTTTAATTTTTTTAATCTGTCAGAAATTTCTTTATCCTTAGAGCTCCCAGATTCGGGAGTTGAAAGATTATTCCCACCGTCTATTTGTGATCCACTATCCATAGCACCTATCCTCCTGAAAAGGGTATTAACAAGTATTTTACACAGTGGTCATATATCAAAAATAATCATATATTTTTAATTATTTTTGTAGATACTACTAGCGCTCATCAATTTTTAATTGCTAATGTAATAAAAACATAAATATTTATTTACAAATGAAAGGGAACAATATGTAATGAACTATTGATGAACAATATGTACTAACTTGTATGAGCATATAAATGTAGGAAGAATAAAGGCAATTCATTCTTGATAATCAGATAGTCTAATTGGGTTATAAAAGTTTTGGTTACCTGTAATAAGCATCTGGTGGTACAATCTTTGGCTTTTCATTTGATTTAATTTCACGTTCACATTTTGCACATACCTATAACAACAAAGGACACCTTAGACAATACTCGTATTACAAATATTTAATCATTATATTTATCAAAATTACTTGTGGTAGCTTACCTTGGCTTCAGAGTTCAGTTTTGGTACAAACACTTTATATTTTAAACAACTTGAACAATAACTATATCCGCAAGATGGGCATCCTTTCTGTAAATAATAACAATAAGATAAAAGTATAAGTGGCGGAGTGGTTACCATGCCGGTCTCACATATAAAGGATTTCGGGTTCGATTCCCGCGCCAGACAGACATCTGAATGATGAATTTGGAAATCTATTCTGGACCTGGGTTTTTGGATATTCGCCTTTATGTGTCCATGGCACCCACAACGCAGGGAATCCTAATGTGAGGCTGTGTGTGTAGAAAGCGTTCATAAACTATTAAATAATACGTGTAAAGCTATAGCTTGTTGAAAACCAACTTTCATTCCTACTCATTAATATCTTCAACTAGTAGTAGTAGTAGTGTAAGCTTACCTCTTTCCTTAATAGTGAAAACGTTTTACTGCACGAATTACATGCCATATTTATGTAATTGCTGGACAAATCACTGCATATTCTCTGTTAGCTTAAGGCTAACGATTACAGCATAGTATAGGGGTAATAGGGGCTGTACATGTGAGGTAAGTCTCAGCAATCGTTTTATAATGAATAAAAGATGCTTAAAGATAGGTACGGAGAGGCGAAGTAAAACTTAAAACAGTTTGATTGAGTTATTATAACTTTAATCGAGTTCGAGTTTTGTTACTTTTGTTTATGATTTATGAATCATTCGATAATTTTTTACGTCATTTTTACGTCAATGTCAAATACGTGCCTTTCAGTTGTCATGTGTCAAATTGAACAGCTGTTTTTTTTTAAATATTTATTTTTCAAGCTTTGGGTTACTATAAGGTTACTATGCTTTCGGTCTAGGTCAGCTGATATCACACCACAAAAAAAAACTTTACAGTTTGTTATAAGACACACTACTCAACAACTACTATTAACATATAAATAATTTTGTTTTGGTGTGAAATATAAATCAATATTATACTATGAATATGCTAAAGTATAAATCTTTCTTTACATGATTCAGATACAAAAAATGCTTCTTGGGTAGATTTGTTCTTATTAGTGATCGAAGGTAGATTTAAACAAAATAATGTATAGCCCATACTTTATTGATTATAAAAGATTACAATGTTTTTTAACGATGGTTTTAAAACGGAATAAAACTAGTGTCATTTACCACCCATAAGACTGTTCATTCCACTTGAACCTTGTTGTAATTGACGCATCATGTTGTGTAAACCTGACATTCCCCCCATTTGTTGAAGAATACGGGGATCCATCATTTTAGCCATTTGTTGATTAAGTTTGGCCATTTGGGTTTGGTTAACATTCTTGGCCATGTCGCCGCCTTTGAATAATCCTTTAATACCGCCCATCTTTTTAACTACAGCTGCAAATTTCGTGTATTGAGAAATGAGGTCTTTTACATCTCTTTCAGTTACGCCAGAGCCTTGTGCCACTCTTGTGATGCGTGTCGGCTGCTTTGAGAACAATTTGGCTCCATCGCGATGATCCAGTTCACCCTCATTCATTGAATCCATTATGGTCATAAGACGCTTCAATTTTGCCATTGATTCCTGTTCACTGCCCTTAGACATTAAATCTTGGGAAAATCCAGGAATCATTCCCTATAACAGAAAAATATAAAATAACAACTATGTTGACATTAGATTGTACATTTCTTACTAGGCTCAACACTTTCAAACTTTAAGTCTGATCTAGTCGCAACTTATATTAAAATTATATAAATATTATACCAATTTACCCATAACATTTATTTATTAATAAGAATGATACATAAATCACTTACACTAATTAACATGTCAAATTCAATGTTAACATAAATTATTTAAAATAGTATATTACCATAATTTGAGAAAATGGTCCCATTTTCATTATATTTTGAAATTGTTCATACATAGCCCTCAGTGTAAACTGTCCATGCTTCAGTTTTTCTAATAATTCATCATTGTCATCCAGTTTCAACTCATTGACCTTATCCAGAAGTCCTTCAATATCTCCCATACCCAAAAGCTTATTTATAAAAGGTTTTGTCTTGAATGGTTCCAGGTCATCTATATGTTCTCCTGTACCAATGAAAATGATTGGACTTTGTGTGGCAGCAACACTGAAAAAAATGTTATACAGTAAATAAGTGTGAGTAGTGAGGTAGTATTATTTATTGTAACTAATGTTTGCAGATTTTTTTTTAATTATGTGTGTATTATTATGTCCACATGTACATAATTTGTAATTAATCAATTATAAAGTAAATAATTGCTAGTAGCAACACTAACAATACAGGCAATATTAATCTACCCAATCCATCATGAGACTTTCATACCTTTCTTACTAAATATAGGTGAGATGATAAAATATGGTGTCGATTTTACATGTCGCCAAGCATGCCATAAGAAATACAACTTCAAAAATCATAATTTATGTATGGAACATGAAATATTACCCTTGATATTTTATAGGGTTAATAAGCAAAATGTTTCAAAAGTATTATTACAATTTATTATTATAATGATTACAATGCTAATTATTCTACTTACGCTGACAATGCACCACCTCCCTTGGCATGGCCATCTAATTTGGTAATGATAACTGAACCAATGTCCACTTTTTCTTTGAAAGCACGAGCTTGTCCTTCACAAGCCTGACCAATTGTCGCATCCATAACGAATATTATATTATCTGGTTTCTGCAATTATATTTACATATTTGTAACTACACAATTACTAAAATTATACATAATATAATTACCCTAAAGGTATAAAACAAAAATTGATATATTTTTTGCATATACTCCAAACTATCTATTTTTTTAACCTCTTGATTTTCAGGCGGATTTGATTAGAATGCAACTGTTTTAAGGTACTTACAAATCAATATAGGTGGCCCCAAACAGAATTTAAGGTTTAGTTATAAAAGTAAATTAAGTTCAATTGCGAATATAGTTCAAACTGTGCCCAGCATAGAGCTATTTCTGATGCTTATATACTTACTTTAGTCTGTTACTGGGTATAGTGGATAATAAAACTTAACAGTGATTTAGGCATTATATAATAATTCCTAACCCTATCCAATAGCTTTCTTATTGGTATTATTGTTTTTAATCAAAAAGAAAAATAAGTATGTATTATGTTTAAATAACTTACAACAGCATTTGCAACAGCCAACATCTCCTCAAACAGTGACTCCTCTTGCTTGTGGCGACCACTGGTGTCCACTATGATCATCTCAAAGCCCTCCTTCTTGAACATCTCCACACCTGTTGTTGCTATCACAACTGGATCTACTTCTGTGTAACTGAAATCAAAATAATAATGGTGTTCTTAAGGACAAAGTTAAAGACATGGAAGTAATAAAATCATTTCATTAATGTTTTTAATACCCCACAGTGTGGCTTTAGTAAGGCTTTGTCATTGTCAATACAATATAAAAACATTAATATGTTTAACGCTAATAGCACATTTATTTTTTCACGAGCTTTTGCCCGCGGCTTCGCTTGCGTTATAAAGTAATATTTTCATCCCCTATTTTATCCCCTTAGGGGTAGAATTGATCAAAATCCTTTATCCATGCCACATTTTAGCCCGTTCCGTCCAGTGGTTTGGGCTGTGCGTTGATAGATCACTATGTCAGTCAGTCACCTTTGAGTTATATATATTTAGATATATCACAAATCTACAAGTTTGCTGTGTTCCAATTTAAAGGGTGAAGGTTTTATCTAGTATACAGTATTTCAACTTAGTTCTCAGGGGTAACTGCACCTTTGGCTGTCCTCATATAGAACTACAATTACATTTGGAGTTGATTACAGATGTCAGAAGTGGTCTACATACATACTTTCAACTTCAATTTAGTAATAAAAAGAATATTACAAAAGAAAGTACCTTCCATAAAACGGTATTCTGGCCTTTGTACAATTCTGTTTAACCTGGTCATAAGCACCAGCTCGGAAGGTATCTGCACAGACCAGGCATGACTTCCAGTTCTTCCTCAGGTAGTGGTAGGCAAGCTTTGTACATGTTGTAGTCTTACCAGACCCTTGCAGACCCACAAACATTATGACATTGGGTTTCCCTTTCACTGGTTGGTAGGGCTTTACACCTGGATCCACTAACTGTAAAGATACATATAATTAAAAATCTGGGTGGTATTGCATTTAAGAAATCATATAAAATCACAGTTTGTTCTAGTGCCAAACCCCTGAAACTTCAAAGTACTCTCTGAGAAAAAAATTACATGCCCTTGTTTGTGAATTAAAATATAAGGTGAAGAACATATATAGTATTAATAATAAAAATCAACAAGCAACCTATAGTAAAGTAAAGATACAAATATATGTGTTAACATGTAAGAGAAATATGCATTGTCATTGCCGTAAAGGTTGAAACTATGTATTGGAATAAGATATATAATACAATAGGCAGCAAGATAGTCCTCAAATAAATTACCATAACCACATTATATCTCTTAATTACCTTATGAAGTTACTACAAAAAAACTGTCAAAAACATTTTGTATAGGAAAGTCATATAAGTATTAGAATGAATTTATTATTAATTTAGAAAGTATATTATAACCTTAAGTCGAATATTAATTTAACTTAAATATAAATAGGGTAAAATAGAAATAGAGTACAACTATGACTTTGGAATACTACTCCTAATTTTATATTACAATATGAAAAAAATCTTATTAGATTAAAAAATAAAATATTGCAAAAGAGACAAAGCTGCAATTAAATGCTCAATAATACAATTCAGTTACTTAGTTTTAAATAATAATATGGTTATAAGGTTATTGAGAAATACAATTGTGTAAGCTGATAAGTAACAGTAGTACAATAACATGTACTACTAGCACTATCAACATAATTCTAGCACTATTTGTTTAAAAACTACTGTAAATAATTCAAGGATATTTAATAAAACGGAACGATGTTTTTACCTTAACAAGTTCTTTGAATACAGCTGATTGTATCATGCGCCTCTTGTTGAGGCCCCCAGCCATCTCATCGAAATCAATGACTGCACGGACATTTTCACGAAGATTCTTCACTAGACGAATATTTACATCTGCTTCTAATAGTGCAGCACATATTTGCTTTAGCATAGAATTCAAGACCTGAAATAGTACACAATTTATCGTCACTGTCACATGCCTTCATAAGAAAACGAATACATAAATTAACACGTAAATGTATAAATTACTTTACCTCTTCATTGATTATAGTCGCCCGACTTAGGGACTGTAGTGCAGTGGTTATTTTTCGACCTAAATCTGCTAAAACCATTTTGGGAGCTTATTTTTATTTTGACGTAAGACCACTATGGAACACTTCGGTTGGAAGAAGTTGAAATTACAAAAGCTGAGTATATAAAAGGATTTGTGACATTTTTTTATATTTCTATCCAGTGCCACAACACATTAATGTAATCTAAATCTAAATAAGTTTGCTATAAATCACACAAATTGAACAAATCAACCACGACGTGAACGTCGAATAAATTACTACATCGACACGTCAAACGTCAAATACGAAACGTTCCGTTTTGTTTATCTTTGTCTTACTATGATTGAGTTCTTTTAACACGAGTGTATAGTAAATTAAGTGTATTTTACACATTAACTCACTAAATTAAAATAAAACTTGTACATTATTTAAAGAAAGTGAAAATAAATTTTACTATTTCTATTTAAAAAAATCGGTAATAAAATAAAACGGTAAAAGAAAGATACATCACTAAAAGGACATCTCTAGTAACCCGACCATAGATGAAAAAAACAAATTTCGCTTTGTAATCGGCAGTAGTCAGCAAATTTTATTCATATTCCATTTTAAATAGGAAATAATTTGTTAATTTAGTGAAAGAGTATGGTGAGCATTACTTTACCTGCAGTTATAATTGTGTTAAATCAAACTGCATATATTGAAAGTTCTTGTTTTTGTAAAATAGGGTCAGAATCAATCAGGAGGTGGTAGTGGTGGAGACAAAAAAGATGACAAAGATAAGAAGAAGAAATACGAGCCTCCAATACCCACTAGGGTTGGTAAGAAGAAGCGTAAGGCAAAGGGACCTGACGCCGCCCTGAAGTTGCCGCAGGTGACGCCACACACACGATGCAGGTTGAAGCTCCTAAAGTTGGAGAGAATCAAGGACTACTTGCTGATGGAGGAGGAGTTCATCCGCAACCAAGAGAGACTGAAGCCCCAGGAAGAAAAGATTGAGGAGGAGAGGTCTAAGGTATGTTTTTTTTGGTTTTTTTAAGTAATCAGTAACTAATAGGAGTGCTGTGTTCCTAGTATCTGTATAAGCATAGTCCCTGTTAAAATTATACAAAAAATGTAAAATATAAATATGTATTAACATCATTATGTATCAACACAGTCCAAATAGACATTCTGAGCCATGCCCAGCAATGGGAGAGTCATGGGTTGATGAGTAGATTTCAACTTCTAAGTTGTATGTTATAAATAGTATACAGAATACACTTATATTCAATACTACTTGTTATGATTTAGCTCAGTGACAAATAACTATTTCTTTTGTCTTAAAGTATGAAATGTCTGTTTACAATACCTTTTCTTTCTCTTATTTAAGGTTGATGACCTGAGAGGCACTCCCATGTCAGTGGGCAACCTGGAGGAGATAATAGATGACAACCATGCTATTGTCTCTACATCTGTCGGCAGTGAGCACTATGTGAGCATACTGTCCTTCGTGGACAAAGATCAGCTGGAACCTGGCTGCTCAGTACTCCTGAACCATAAGGTAATAAACTTAATGTTAATTGGTAATTATTTATATGTGCCAAATATGTTAAATGTGGTCATTCTAGTAAAGCAGAGTAGAGGTTTCTGCATTTAATTTTGTTTTTTAATTAGAGATCTCGAAGAATAAGGATGAAGAACTTTTGCTCTTTATGTTAGAAATATAACAATTGATTTGATTAAAACTTTATTGACCATATTTTAAATATTGTGATTATAATCAAGGTTAACCATTATTATGATTGAATGTATGTATGGTATAAATTTGTACAAAATATTCATTGCTGATAAGATATATTAATTATTCATCATAATATAAATTATGTCAATATATTTTATGGCAATTAAGTTAATTTTATGCACAATGTATGCATATTTATTACTAGAAGGAATATTCAGGCTAAAATGTTGAACATAAAGTATTTACGACATTTTAAGCTTAGATACTGTATTCACTTGTTTCAATTATGTTATGATATAGGTCCATGCTGTTGTGGGTGTGCTTGGTGATGATACAGACCCAATGGTGTCTGTGATGAAGTTAGAGAAGGCCCCACAGGAGACTTACGCTGATATTGGTGGCCTGGACACACAAATACAGGAAATAAAGGTAATATCTCTTTTTGAAAATGTGTTTTGTTATACTCATGTGTGACTTTGTCTTTTACAACATAAATTCACACATTTTTACAAACCTGCAATAGAATGCTTTTTTAAATGTATGTATGAGTATTTCTTTAGCATAGTTTATTGGCTTGTTGAATTTTAATTATGAATATTAAATAATGATTTTTTTTAGCCTAATGAAAGTGAAATTGTTTACATTAAATTAAAAAAAACTTACAATGGCATCTTTAAGACATATTTATCCAGTCTTTTTGTTTTCAGAAGAATTCTGAGCATATTCTACATTATAGTTGTTAACAAAGAAGCAGAATTTAATTCTGCAAATCTATGAATACTTCTGTCCATCGCTAATCTGCTGTTTTTTCTAAGGAATCTGTGGAGTTACCTCTGACCCACCCTGAGTATTACGAGGAGATGGGCATCAAGCCACCCAAAGGAGTGATCTTGTACGGTCCCCCTGGAACTGGCAAAACTTTACTGGCTAAAGCGGTGGCCAATCAAACATCGGCGACATTCCTTCGTGTTGTTGGATCTGAACTGATTCAGAAGTATTTGGTAAATATATTATACTTTTTTTTTTAATTTGAAGCCTTACTAAAGATAGCTAGCTCTAAAGCCTATTTAAGTTTTGGATTCCTAAAATAAATTACCATGTGCTAGTAAAGGATAACACAGGATTTACAAAAAGATGTAATTAAATAATTATACAATATTACAATAATACTAGAAAAGATTAAGTATGAAGGACTTTAAAAAAATACAATGGCTACTTATTACGTTATTTATCTATAAAACAGCAATAATGACTAAAGAATTTTTTCACAGGGCGATGGGCCGAAACTGGTACGAGAGTTGTTCCGTGTGGCTGAAGAACACGCGCCGTCTATCGTTTTTATAGACGAAATTGATGCTGTAGGGACAAAGCGGTAAAATTCTGTTCTTAGTTTTGTTATGGACCTATCAAAGAAACTAGAGCTAACGTCTGTATTAGATGACATTAATATTATTGTGTAAAATGTAAAAATGCACCTCCAACAATTTAATTTACATGTAGTAAAGTCGTTTCTTTTAAAGAGAATTGAACTATTATAAATTATTGGGACAAATGGTCTCCCCCTTTCATTCATATACTTTTAAAATTAAGTTACTAATGATATTATTTATAATTGTCTTATTTCAGTTATGACTCGAATTCTGGTGGAGAAAGAGAAATCCAAAGAACTATGTTGGAGCTTCTCAACCAGTTAGATGGCTTCGATTCTCGTGGTGATGTCAAGGTAAGTTTTACATATAAAATTTGTAAGGTCTAGCTTATTCTAGGTTTAAATTACGACTGTATTTTCGACTTTAAAAGCGGTGGATTTCTTGGTTATTCAACTGCAATGCCACCATAACATCATCTATTTTTGCCTAACAATAGCAGTATTTTCCCTGCTTTGTTGTTTGATGAGTATGGTGACTTTGTTTATTCCTGTTTTTTGGCCAATTTAAATAATATTGCTAATATTACTTACCAACATGTTACCAATTAACTGCATGCTCATTTGCCACTTTCTTGCACAAAATAATCTGTAGCTTTAGTTATTGAAAATATATTTTTTCATTCTAGGTGATAATGGCTACAAACCGAATAGAAACATTAGATCCAGCTCTCATCCGTCCAGGTCGTATTGACAGGAAGATAGAGTTCCCACTTCCTGATGAAAAAACCAAGAGGCGAATCTTCACTATCCATACTTCAAGGATGACATTAGCTGATGATGTCAACCTTTCTGAACTTATTATGTCTAAGGATGATCTTTCTGGCGCTGATATTAAGGTAGAGTGAACTGATGGGAAGAAACAATAATAAAAAATCATTAAAGATAAAATATTTAATACAACTGATGGTATAAACAAGATGTTTTGTATTCAAATTTAATACCAGACTAACTACTTCATGTTTATTTTTTTGCAGGCAATATGCACTGAAGCAGGTTTGATGGCATTGCGAGAGCGGCGTATGAAAGTCACCAATGAAGATTTCAAAAAGTCTAAGGAGAGTGTACTATACCGCAAGAAGGAGGGTACCCCTGAAGGACTCTACCTTTAAATTTACTTTAATAAAGTTCTGTAATGAATAATAATAGTAGTTTGCTTTCCAAGCCTAAACAGTCAATTATGTATTTATATTGTGCAAAAATATTGAAAATTGTGCAAAGATTGAACGAAAGTTTGAGCGAGTTTATTTTTTTATAGCATCGTGTAGAGTTAGTATTGCGTAATATTTTTACTCAAATCATTTTTTAATTAAAAATAGGTTCTTTACAGAGTACTTTTTGAACGTCAATACATCTACTGCCACTTTTCAAGATGTTTCTTTATGGAGATAACTATTCTCAATTTCTGACTGAACACGAAAACATTGTGCAGTTAGTAACCATTATTGTGCAATATAATTAATTGCTCGTTTGGAGTCAGAGCGCTTTTCAATCTTATTGTATATTAAAAAGTATTGTACAATGTTATTGTAGGCCTAGAGGCAGCCTAAGATTAAAACGTCTAATCTTGACGATTTATTTTGTCATAATAAATATTTCTTTTACACTGTTAGTTTCTTTAATAGAAATTTAAAACACAAATATTGCTTACTTACTTTGGCCAAAGATTAAGTTTGGCCATACAACGCGGCAACGCAGCCAGCATTCTTGGGACTCTACCGGGAGGCAGTGATTTGGACTCATTGTTTTATATTTAATTATTTAAGTTTTAATATTTCTTTTTTTGTTTAAATTATATTTTTTGTGTATATTGTGTATAGATTTTAAGTTTGTAAATAGATAGATATATTATGTATAATTGTTACTTAATTAAAATGATTAAAATAAATGAATTTGTAAAAAACTAAAAAAAAAAAAAAAAAAATATTGCTCTATATACTCTATGAAATTGAATTTTCTCCTGTTTGATAATTCAAACATCATCTAAAAAAATTATAAGGTATGTACATATGGACAAAAAAATGATTATTCATTTTATTATAACAAAACAATACATGATAATTTACGTTTTGGCTTTATAATTCGTTAACCTTTGCTTCAAGTAAGAGTCAGATGACAAAAATATTTTATCATCTGTGACTCATTTTTTTGCATTATTTTGTGTTTTGCTGTCGCTGCACTAACACTGCATCGAACCGAAGTAAAACTTAAAACGTAGTGGATAAACAGTGTTTCATTACATATTTCGTTATTAATCATAATGTTTGTGATAGTAATATGAATGAGTGACACCGATAGCGATTGTAACGTGACCGAGCACACTGCACTCATGGACGGCCACATCGCAGAATCACGCCCCGATAGGGAGATCGCTGAACGGATTGCGAGGAAGCGAAAAACTAAATCGGAATCCCAGCCCTCTTATGGTGTAAGTGTAGCTCGTATATCGTACTAAATGACACGTCACATATTATGCATGAATATTTCTATATACTTTGAATACCTTCGAATTTATTTTATAATGCTTGTTATATTGTAAGTATATGAGTCATGAGAACCAGATATTTATTTAATACTCTAACAAAGCATTGGAGTATAGCTGTAGTAGTAATGACGGGTAATATTCATAAACTTGAATGAGATTTCTTTAGTTTTTGTTATAGGCACATATACAAATTGTATTATTTATTTAGTCTACTTTCTGCTTGTGTAGGCTGTCTTATAAAAACGGTATTTAAGGGTTAAGGACATGAGTTGTAGTTGTAGCCTATAAATTGCTGCCTTTGCAATAGCAGGGTTGTCTATCTTCTAATGTTAATGACTTAATGTTATTGTAGTAATGTGTATAACATTATATAATATAATATCATTTTTAAGGTAATCATTGCCTATATATATATTACACACCTTCATACTCTTCGTACTTTAACAATTAAAGCATAACATAGAAAGGCTTTAGAGAAACTGCCTTTTTTGTTTATGCCTACTACAGCATGATGCATAAGATGAGAAATAAATTGTATAATATTGTATTTGTTTCTTTCTTTTGCAGAGTGTAGTACAGATTGCAGGTGGCAGTTCAAGTGCGAGTGGGTCGGACCCAAACGTCCCCAGTGCGTCGGGTCCAGCTGAGCTGCAGATTGAGGAGTTGGAGCTCAAGTATGGAGCCCGACACGTCATCAAGCTCTTTGTGCCGGTCACATTGTGTATGATTGTTGTTGTAGCGACCATATCCTCTATCAACTTCTACTCAGTTAAGGATATTTATCTGTAAGTATTTTGGTATAAAAATTGCACTAGAATAAGTTTGTAGTTTTGAATGCGGCATCAAATCTTAATAACCTAGGAGCACCTGAGAATCAACATCTATTTTTCTTTCCTTTATCCTCTCTTTATCCATTCATTTTTCTTTTCAATGACTGAAGTGATTACATTCTATGTATTGAAAGTTGGTAGAAGGAGTGTGGTTCAACCAGGATGGAATGAAGCAGTTCTTGCATTTCGGTGAAAGACAGTGGTTGCTAGCTTATTTACATTATGAGGTGTCTATGTTACTTCTCTTCAGGCTTGAGGCAAAACCCCTGTTGAGTTGGGATACAGAGAGCCTTAGAAGACCACATACCATCAAGTGTACTGCTCCCTTGTTTGTTACTGACATCTTATAGAAATTAATAATTTTTTCAGAGTCTATACACCATTCCACGAAGAGAGTCCAAACACAGCGACAAAAATATGGAATGCTCTGGCAAATTCATTAATACTTCTGGGTGTGATAGCATTGATGACAGTCGTACTGATATTGCTCTACAAAAAGAGATTTTACAAAACCATAAATGGATGGCTCATAATGTCGTCGCTCATGTTGCTGTTCTTGTTCTCATATCTGTATATAGAGTAAGTATCTGTTTATTTTTTGTACTAGATGACTAATAAAATTCTGAATAAAAATGCTTCAAAGAGTAGAAAATTTTAGGGTTTTTATACAAGCTTATGCAATGGTAACTTTTATGATCTAAGATGGGATGGAAAAACTAAAATTGTGTTAAACCAGATTATGAGGAATTCTTAAGACTTGATTTGCATATAATATACATACTTATAGTTTTATACTATTTTAAAAATATTAGGGAATATCTTTTATTCATTTGAATTTAAAGAAAGTGAACATTCCATTCAACAGGTAATCCATGGTAGTTTCATATTCAGTCATGCACGAATTGATTTGAGTCATCTTGCTGGCATTATTTAACAATATTTTATTATTAGTGGGGTTTGGTTATTCGTGAATATGATATTGTAGTCATACCTGGAACTTTTTTTTAAACTCCACTGCATGAAAGACTATCTGAATTGTAAAAGATATGTAAACCAGTAATGTCAAAAAGTTGACAAAAAAATCCTGTGTATTTGAATTTTGCAGCACTATAACATACCCCTTAAATAATTTCGCGACAAGTTATACCTTACATACGCCAATGCCTATGATAGAGGAATTATGAGTAGGAATTATTTTATGATATATTCAATGTATTCTATGTTATTTGCAGAGAAGCATTGCGAGCATACAACATACCTATGGATTATATCACACTGGCAGTTGTTATGTGGAATTTTGGTGTGATGGGCATGATAGTGATTCACTGGAAGGGTCCTTTGCGGCTGCAGCAGGCCTACCTGATCTTCATAGCAGCACTTATGGCGCTAGTTTTCATCAAACATCTGCCTGAATGGACTACTTGGGCCGTTCTCGCAGTCATCTCAATCTGGGGTAAAGTATTTAATTATTTATAACTTTATTCATTTTTCTTTACTCTATCCCTATATTATAATGGAGTATCTCATTTGAGAAGTCCTCGAAAGCGGCACCGATGCCTCGGGGGGGCTGCTCTTTATTTGTTTCTTTGTGTTTGATTTTCTTAAATGTAGTACCGAGCCTGGGCGCTGCCGTCGTGACACATTTATGTCTGCCCATGTTTACATGATCTAATCCCAAAAACTATTTCATATCAAGACTATTGTGTTACTTTCTGTGTGATATTCAACGTTTGTAAGATTGTTGCTTCACCGAATTTATTTCATCGGCATTTTAAACAAATATACAATGAATAGATTTTAATACTCCTTGTACATTTGTTTTTCAGATTTGGTAGCTGTGTTAACGCCAAAGGGACCACTGAGGATATTAGTTGAGACTGCTCAAGAAAGGAACGAACCAATATTTCCAGCTTTAATTTATTCCTGTGAGTAATTTGTGCAGTAGGTGAAAGGGTCGGTGGTAAATTACTCTTAGGGAAGTTTGGTATTCATAAAAATGAATAACGATCAATATTTTATTGTACAAGTACGATAGAAATGTTTAAAAAAGACAAGATGTGTGATTCATTCGAAAAATACTATGAAAACTAACGAATGTATATGATGCATTATGATATGTGTGTGACATTGTATGATAATGGGAGTTGAAAGCTCTACAAGACCCTGTATAAGACATGATAATGTATTCTACCACGAGTGTATGAGAAAATAATAATCCTAATTACCTAGTGGGGATATGAACGAAGTATAAAACGAGAAAGGAATAGTACCTACAGTATAGACCATGTCTTACAATATAGAGTGGTATGAGACTAAAGGAATGAATAAATATAACAATTTACAGAAATATCAGTATTAATACTCGTTTTTGATATTGATAATTCGGTACTGAATTGAGTCTTTAAAATCCGATATTGATCATAACTAATGTATTCATTTGGTTCTTTGGTAAAATTTATCACAAATCTGTATTTGTTGGTAACCATGGCAGTCTTCAGGTTGAATTCATACTTTATGCTCAATGCAAGTGCTTTAGCATAGGAGCATAGAGGAAATCTTAACCTATGTTCTAATTACTACTTTTATTTTATATGTGCTTTGGTGTTGTTCTCTTCTTTTAAGATTATTTCTATAATCTTCATTATTTTATTCTGTTTTTAGCTAAGCGATGTATCCTTATCTTTATAAGTATTATTTGTTTTGCATGTATATTGTTGTACATATATGTATCATGATAGAGGCACTCGACATGTACATGTATTACTGTGTCCGTGTGCATAATTACAATGGTATTAAAAGAAATATGTTTCAAATGAACTTTATTTAGTTATTTATATGATACTTATCGACTTTTACTTTAGTACCTATCAGCTCAGCTTAGACATTTTGATTATGTTATTGGAGTAGGTATCGATAGTTTATTTCGATGTCGTGTACGCGTACGTAAACATAATTACAATGGTGGTAAAATGGGTATTGGTCGAAATAAGACCTTTACTGGACGATACAGTTCGGTATAAAATTAATCACTAGTGTTTTTGGTGTCATGTAAACGTGAACATAATTACAATGGTGTTAAAAATGGCATTGTTTCGCAACGGTGCCATTGAACGAGATGTACCTGTATTATTGAATTATCATTTATGACGTACTCGGTTCAGACATCCAATGTACGTCCACCGCTTCGATATAAGTAGGTATGGATAAACGGTTAGTTCGTTTTGTTGTACTGTGGTGTTGACGTGGTATCGTTTCCCCCTGCTGGCGAGGGGGGGCGGTGGCGCGTGGCGGGACCGGGGCGAGTGTCGCGCGGGGGAGGCGTGGTGCGGCCGGGGCGCGGCGGGTGCCGGCCGGGGCGCGGCAGGTGTCGTCCGGGGCGCGTCGGGTGTCGTCTGGGGCGTGGCCGATGCCGGCCGGGGCGCGGCGGGGTTCGTCCGCGCCCGTGCCGCCGCCCGCGCCCGGTGCCGCGCTACGCCCGCGCCGGCCCCCGGCTCCGGTACTCACGAGGTATTGCGGCGCGACTCAGCGCTGTTGTACCCGGGTGTGTATGGTTCGAGTGGGTGCGCGCTATCTGAATGTATGAGTTATATGTTTTTAGTATATTTATATGTCTTTCTATGTGTATATTATGTTAGTAATATAATAGTTTTATAAATGAAACACGCAAAATTCTCATAAGTGAGGATGGTGCTTACATTTATAATTTTTTGTTGTATCCGTTCCTGATAATAATTGTACATATTGTTATACGAAAGCATATGGAAGGTAATAGAAACTTCACTGGTCCGACTGAGTTAGCTTCACCGTTGCACCAACATTTATGCCTGATAGTGGAGCGACGCTGGTTTTTGTAGTTCATGGGGTAAAAAAAAAAATAGGACGGTCTAACTTAATGTTCAGATATAATATATCATGCAGGGATAGCAGAAATAGCAATTGACACTGATTACAAATGTTAAACATTAAATCAATTGCATGTCGTGAACAATCCCTGAAGGTGGCAAATATTGGTAAAACCATGTACAAAGTGTGTAGTTATAATGAACAATAAGATAGATGTCCTATAAAGATTTAATATACATATTTATCTATAATTGACAAGCGCATATTGAAGACTGTAAGCGACGTGAATTTGTTATGTATCTTAAGGTACTAAAGTAAATACGAACTTTATTTAGAGGTACGAACTATATTTAGGTTATAACGATATTTTAAATCTGTATGATAACATCTTTAGGTGCCTCTGACTTGCATACCCGTTTGATCATGGTATTTTTTTCTGTCTACTGAGAGACGAAATAGCATCAAAGATCCTCCTCGTTTCTCTAGTATTCCTTCGGCCATTACGCTGTTTTGTGTCGAGCGTGAATTTTCCTATACTAGGTAATTTAAGTTTGAGTAATATTTAAGTATAAGATAATTTAAATATATGTTTGTTGTAAAGGAACATCTTTTGGTTTGTCTGCCATGAAACGGTCGGTACACTCTATTTCGTCTTTGACCTAAGGTCACAGGGGGCCTCCCAAATAGCCAATATATTACCCTGACATTCCTTAAGATGGGCCTATTTAGACTATGTTTCAAGGTTGTGGTAAGACCAAGACGTATGAAGTGTTCCAACTTAGATCACATGTGTGGCTGAGCTGTATGATATGACACAAAGTAATATGAACAAAAAAATAGTACAACGTGATTGATAAATTACACCATTCACTTCGTACTATTTTTTTTTTGCGCAATAATTTAACTTGGCGTGCGCACATTGCTACACACACTCTTTATAATTCAAATTATTGTAGATAGGGCATTTCACGCCAAGCGGACAGGGAAAAATAGTAAGGTTCTGAATTTTGTTCATATTGCTGTCGATTAAACTCTTAGTAGATGAGAATGTGAACATACAATATTATTTTTATACAGTGCTTATTTGTCGAGTTGAGTTGAAAATTTCACTTCTGGTTTTGGACGAGTATTTTTTTTATTTTTTTAAATAGATTTTTCTATTAAAAAATTAAAACTATTTTCTATACAAACCGCTAAATAAAATATTTTATTTAGTTTTTTTAATGTACGAAAAATTACTTTAATAAAATCATGATTTTAATTTATACCATTCTTTACAAGCTCATAACTCGATAAATAGGCACTGTATAAAAATAATATTGTGTGTTCATATTCCTATCCACTTAGAGAGATTGAGATTGAGCCCAATATGAACAAAATTCAGAACCTCACTTTTTTCCTGTCCGCTTGGCGTGAAATGCCCCAGATTAAGTTCGGTACAATAATGATTTTAATGAACGATTGTTTGTGTTGCAGCGACGGTGATGTACTGCCTGGCGGCGGCGCCGCGCACGGGCTCGGGCGCGGCGGGCGAAGGTGAGCACGCCGCGCGCGAGCTGCGCCCCCTCAACCCGCGCGGTCCGTGCCTCTCTACCGTACCCGGTTGCCGCGGTTTGCCGCCCAGTGCCGCTTTTGTCGTCACTTTGCCGCACTCGATGCGTCACCACGCGCGTTGTGTCGAAATGCTTGTTCAAATGCATTCCATCCGCCTCCACTGTTTTGGATGACTTGTTTTAGTATCGTAGCGTGGGTTTGCGCCGACTGGGGTGAAAGTGGAATTCCCCGCCTCTATAAGGGTATTACCGACAAAAACAAGGACGACAGGAACCCCGTAAACCAAGGGCGTAAATTTAGAGCGCCCTTCTACTCCCAGCACGCTACGCCTCTAGTATGTTTGCAGTATTTGTTTGGTATACTCCAGACGTTTCCTCTTCGTACCGGATTACGTCACTAGTTACTACATTCCGTTAGTTGGATGGCATGTCTTACACTTGTTCGCATACGTTGCAACCCCAGGTCTGACTACTTTTTTTATTACGACTTTTTGTCGTCACTATTTGCTACACTCAACGCGTTGAAGTTGGATCAATTTCCCAATTATTTCGAATGGTTATTGTCGTTCCTTTCCGCTATAATCCACGCGACAAAACTCCCATAGCTTTTATCGTCAGTTAGTCACACAAGACATGTTGCAGCTTCGTTGTTTTACTTTGTCGATATTATTCGGCACACTACCGTAATTTTACCATTTTGCACGATAAGTATGTGCAAATGCGTGTAATATTTGGGCACAATGGGCTTTCATCGTTCATCGGTATTCTGCACCAATTGGGTAATCCGTGTGCTTATCTTACGTAATTGTCCGCTTTATTCATTCTACCAGCATATTTATCCATTATTGTATTCTCTGTTACTCCACGTAATTTATCTTTTGTAGTATTGTGCTGTCTGTAAAATTTGCTTATAAATGGGAGTGGGATTGTGCAATACTGTATTTAAGGGAAGTTTTTTTTTTCACTAATTCTTGGCTCTCTACCGAACAGTTTTACTCGCTCTGGGACGCTTGTGACATTTATAAATGTGTTTCATATAATTATTCGAAATATTTCTCAAGGACATTAGAAATAATTTCATACTTCTGTTATCAAACTTTAAGTTTTGTGTTTTGCTAATTCAGTAATGTTTAATGCTTTGAGCGATGTACTCCTTTGAGTTTATTATTAAAACCGCTTACATTTTTAGTGTATATTTTACGGATAAAGTTATCCCACAAACCGAAATTAATCTAACAATAATAAATTGTGTGCACTTGGGTGCATTTTTATATCTAGATACATTTAGAGTTATAGGTAAATATTTAATCAACATTCTTAGAGCGATTTCTGAATAGTTACAAAAGAACGCTAATATCTACAATTTGCTTTTGTGACGCGACTCGTTTCTATATTTAAAGCGGACTAGAAGTTTGGTGCGGATTCTACGCGTTTAAATATGTTACGTTACTCAATACGTTGGGAGTATTTCAAAATTAAACGTTACGTGTTTGTTTCGTTATATGTGAATGTTTTAAATATGTAATACAGGATCAGGTAGCGCGGAGGCGGGCGGCGACGGGCCGGCCGAGCGCAACTCGGGCGCGGAGGCGGGCTTCGACGCGGCGTGGCAGCAGCGCGCGCCCGCCGCGCCGCGCCGCCTGCGCGTCGACAGCGCCGAGCCCGCCGCCGCCCGCTACACCACGCGCGTCGAGCGCCCCGCGCCCGCGCCCGCGCCGCTACACACGCAGCAGCAGCTCGCAGACATCGAGGACGAGAGTGAGTTCACATGTAATTGTTTTTTTGTATACACGTAGCTTGTAGCAACAGCTCACCGACATCGAGGACGAGAGTAAGTTATTCTTTACAGACACGTAGCTTGGGTATCGTCTCGCAGGTGCCGCGCTCGCAGCAGCAGCTCGCCGACATCGAGGACGAGAGTGAGTTGACATGTATTTGTTTTTTGCATACACGTAACTTGTAGCAACACCTCGCTGACATCGAGGATAAAAGTAAGAAAGTAAGTTGTATGTTCTCGGTACGTAGTTTGGGAATCGGTCCATGCCGCGCCATGTCGTGCTCGCAGCAGCAGCTCGCAGACATCGAGGATGAGAGTAAGATATATGTTCTCGGTACAATAGCTCGGGAATCGACCCATGCCGTGCTCGCAGCAGCAGCTCGTCGACATCGAGGATGAGAGAGAGTTGACAGATATTTGTTCTTTGCATACATGTGGCTTGATAACCGCTACGCTCGACGATGTCGAAAATAAAAGCGAGACGCTATCACAACGCAACGTAAGTAGCACTAGTTCTACGGTTGTGAATTAATTACATATGTATGGGTTTTATTTGTCGTGTCACACCGCGCTGCGCCGACGGGCAGAAGTGGTATCGTGGTGTGTAGCCTTTGTGTATGTGTATAGCATTTGTAACGTATTTTCTTGATAGGTCAACAACACCTTTGTTTACATTTTGGACACCTAATTATTGATGAGACTATAATTCTTTATTATAATTTATTGTAAAATCCAAACGACAAGGATATATGTCAATAAAATAAAATAAATTAATTTCATACTTTAATTTTGCAGAAGGCGTCAAACTCGGCCTGGGAGATTTCATATTCTACAGCGTGTTAGTGGGTAAAGCAAGTTCATATGGAGACTGGAACACCACTCTTGCCTGTTTTGTAGCTATATTAATCGTAAGTAATTAAATATCAATTTGATGACATAAATTATTTTATCACAAAGATCTAACTATCGAAACAATTCATGCTTTTTTTTCGTAAGGTAAAAAGTATATGAAGTTGTGTATGTGTATGTAAGTATGGAAGTTGTGTATGTAAGTGAAGTATGTGCTACTAGTAAAAGTGTAAGTAACAATATTTCTATCTTAACATTTTGTTTTATGTTCCAGGGTCTATGTCTTACACTGCTACTGTTAGCGATATTCAGGAAAGCATTACCAGCTCTGCCGATCTCAATAACATTTGGCCTGATATTCTACTTCGCCACACGTAGCGTGGTCAAGCCCTTCGCGGACGCTCTCGCCGCAGAACAAATATTTATTTAGCTACCGCCACTCCTTCAATCTACTATAGAATACAGAATCAATAGATAATAATAACATAAACTATTGATACGCGCCACGCTTAGTTAATTAAACCGTTCAATAGATATATAAATTAATACGAATATTCAAACAATGTACTGTAATGTAACAATTTATGTAAATTTAACTATGCAAGAATTAATAGGACAGTCACAATTTGTTATTGAAATTACTAGAGCATCTAATAAACCAATTGTAGGTATTATAATGTAGGTGTAGTTAATTAAATTATGAATAAAACATTGCAATAAAATTGAATGGACATTTTAGTAGATACTACTTGTTAATTAATTTGTATACAACCCGTTCGTAGTAATTAATTGTGACCAATTTTTGTCTATTAAAATTTAGATAGTTTTGCTTAAATTGTTAAATGTGATAGGCAACAAATGGTTAAATTTGATTAATACTTAGGCCCGTACCAGACATAAGGAAATATTTAAACAAAAACTTTGCTCACACATTTGAACATATATTTGTTTAAATTTTTTATCCTGTCACTCATGTCATAGTCTCCTGTCAACTGGACTTTGCGCATGTGTTCCGGCGCCGCACATATTTCCAGTTTGAACGCTTTTATGTGTGCTCGAAAAATCGACACCAAATGGAAAAAAATGCAAATATTTGAAGCAAGCTTTGGACAAATACTCAAATACACGTTCTTCACTGTTTTCAAACATGCGTTCAAATGTTTGTGCCATACAGGTGTTTTAAAAATCCTCCCTGTATAATGTATATCAAGGCTCTCTATGAACGTCGAGTGCCGTAACATACAGATTCGACTACTATACACCCTAAAATTATGTTTGACAATGAAATTTAGTCGTGAGTATAAAAATCACGTAACTGTGTTTTTTATTATCCATGATAATCTAGTAAACCATACTTAGAATTTTTTCGCTACGCAGTAAAATACTAATATATGAGGCTTTAGTACTAAAACACGATTATATTGCTAAACTTACAAGCTACAAACAATTTTTCTTCTTTATTTCTAAAATAAATTATAATAAAACATACACGTTTAAGTCGATACCTTTATATTGTTAGGTATGCTCTTCCGTGCGTTCAAATGAGCTCTAATCCTATTACTGTTGCGGTGAGAACTCACGGGGCGTTTTTGTTCCAAACCATGAAAATGTAGGTAAATGACACCTGTATTGACGGCGTTATTTATTATCGCGGTGTGCGCGATTGCCTGCTTGTTCCATTATAACGGTGGGCAAATGAGATCGACCTCTTTCCGTATGATTTGCGACCGTGTTTCACAGGGTTGGGAGGTGCGGCCACCTTCATAAATGCTTAATAAAATCGCTATTCTACATCTACGTGCGAAGACGAAAGAAAAGCGTTCCGTGAGTTCTCATTTTTAATATGATATAGATCGCAGACCTGTTACAATGTTGTGTACAAAATAAAACATTTTTTTCACTTCAATACAAATAATAAGAAAGATGGTTTCCGTGTTAAATCTCTTTATTGTATATTATTCTTTAAATTATTATTTGTTGGCATCTTATTAAAGTATGACATTCCAGTAGGTCAATCCCAATTTAAAACTTATCAAGTTCAACGTTCAACTTATCAGTAATAAAAATATAAATATTTATGAATAATTTGTTTTTTTCTTTCGACACCTTGCTGCACTTTTGATAAAGTTGATTAAGAAATACTTTTGATAGTCGTAAATATTAATATCTTATGCAAACTACTCAATCTGTTAAGTCGAAAAATACTCAATACTCTATAGTATTATGAGAGTTGTAAAAAAATAAAGGTACACCGCGCATTTTCAAATAAAACTTGCAATCAAATAGCTCTCCATTTTGTTAATTAATGGATGGAGTGGAATGTTTACCGCGTGTACGCCATGAGGGTGTAGTATCTTTTAGGGCGTACGCTTATGTTGACGAGTAAGCATGGAGCGCGGAAGGCCAGTGATCCACCGCGGGCGTTAGTCACGTGCAAATACGCGGTATGTATCGGCGCCGTTCAACTAATTTTGAAAACAGGCCTGCGAGGAGCACCCGCCACCTCTCAAAAAACGCAATGTAAGCGCAGGTCTCTGGTGCTGCTTGTATTTTTCCACACAAACACACGAGCGTGCACTCGCACCAGATAAAGCAGACTCTCTTCAACCAGGCAGATAGCTCAGCAGAATTTTCTGCTATCCTAAAGTGGAACTGTGGAAAATATTTAACATATAAATATAATGTTAAATATTTTCCACAGTTCCGCTTTAGGAATGTTACACAAATAAAATTAAGTTTTATTAAAAAATGATTTTATTCAGACTAAACTTTTCCAACAAAGAGATTCAAACATATTGAATGTCTTAACCTTATCCCATATCCCTTTTTCTTTAAACAACATATACAAGCAGTAAATATTTTTTATAATAAATAATTATTTAGATTTTTATTTTAACACGTCTATAACAATATCTTATAAGGCTTTTATAAAAATATTAAACTTCTGAAGTTTCTGTCATAATGTTAATTATTTATTGCACTGTTTATTTGCTGGTAACTGACAAGATCTAGGTAATACCCATTTTAATTTAATAAAATGTAAAGAAAAAAGTATAATAAAGGTATTCTATACGATAATATATTCGTGTACTATTCGAAGTTTTATAGGTTTGTAAATAGTTAATTTGTTATCAATTCCACAATAAATTTTACAATTAGTCCTAAGCCTCAGTTAGTAAGTCTAGAACAAATTAATACTTCGACAAATAAACAAATAATATACTTTTCAGATCAATAATTACGATTTTTATGTATACATATATACAAGGATTTTGTTCTTTCCGATCACAATTATGGAATGTTTTTTGGGAATAAATGAATGAGTTTGATAACGACTTAAAAAAGTCTTAACAAAATTATAATAAGCTTTTTAATTAATAACAAAATTATTGTTTTTTAAATTAGTCTAAATCTCTTAAATACTTAAAATAATTCTTAATTTTGATCCACTACTCAATTTCAGGCTCTTGTAAAGGCTTAAAATACCACAACCATGACTTACACATTAGTAGGGATTTCGATAGGTCCACTTTTTTTAATCACTTTTAGTGGTTCACCTTTTGGTTTCATTGTATCTGATGGAATTTCTTCATTGACCGGTATTTCATCAGGTACTACTTTTTTAACAATGATTTGAGGCTCACCTTCAATTGGTTTTCTAGCTTTCTTCTCTTCTGGTGTTAATCTTTGCACTATGATTTGAGGTTCATCTTCAACTGGTGGTTTCTTTGCTTTTTTCTCAGGTTTGACTTGTTTAGGAGTAGTAGCTTTAGGAGTTTCGGCTTTAGATGCAGGCTTGTCAGTGCTAGGAGTATTTTTTTCCTTGTCCGATTTTTCCGATTTTACAGTGTTGGGTTTAGCTGGAGCCTCTTTTTTCGGCTCTACCTTAGGAGCTGCGTTAGGTTTAGATTCAGGGACCACTTTTTGTTCTTGAACAGTTTCTTTTTTCACTTCAACCTTAGGAGCTTCTTTTGGTTTGGTTACAGGAACCTTTTTTGGTTCTGGTGTAGCTTCTGCCTTAGTAGCAGGTTTTGGTGTACCTTTGGTCTTTGGTTTAGTTGATTCAGGCGCCGCTTGTTGTTTTGGCTTCGTTTCTGTTACTTTAGGTGTAGATTTAACAGCTTCCTCTTTAACCACTGGCTTGACTGGAGCTTTAGGAATTGTGTTCTTAACTTCAGGTTGTTTTGGAGGAGTAGTTTTCACCTTATCACCTTGTGACGATGGAGGTTTTTCAGTGGTTGTTTTTTGAGTTGGTTTTTGTTCAGCTGGTTTGTCTACTTTTTGTTTGGGTTGATCAGCAACTGGTTTTTTGTCCTTCTGGACTATTTTTTGTTCTTCAGCAGGTTTAACTTTCTGAGGAGCAGGTGTTTTTGGAGCAGACTTTGGATCGTAAAAAGCTTTTTTCAGAAGAGGTGGTACAGGAACAGAGCCAATGAAGTTCTGCCTATGTGGACAACCCAAGTACAGCTTATCGTTATAAACAATTGCGTCACTGATATGATCAATGCTACGATCCGTATTATAATGAGAAGATACAACATTTCCATTCCAATCAATTTGAACAATTCCTGACATATCCGGCCCAAATCCAGATATTGTAGCAAAGTGTCCAATCTGAAAATATATAAAATTAGGAAAAAATATTATTAATAACATATCTACACTATAATTGTTTACTAAATATAATTTGTTTAAAAAGAATTACGTCATAACTGGTGTAATGCATAACGTGCTTTGTTAAATGTTTGTGTATGTAAAAGAAAATAAAATATGCTTAATACAAAATTACAAACCGTATAAGTGATTTGTTCAAAGATTGTGTGTGGGAAGTGTGTATTTACAAATTCAAATGGTAATTCAAGGAGCCTCATGAAGCGCGCCGCGAATTTCCTTGCCATCGGCGTGGAGGACAGAGATTTCAAGAGCAGAGGATGTTCATCGTCGAATGACACGTATAGAGAAACTAAAACACCAGATCCGTCGGGCAAATTACGTATCATGTCTGGAGTTCCTGAAAATAAAAATAGACATATTATTTTTCTATCTTGCATTTTGGAGTCTAGAGGCTTTAAAGGATTAGCTCTCCTCCAAATATAGTGATGTTTTGGCGATAAGGAATCAAAGGCTATGATGATGTGTGGTACGTCTGCCTTTTCCAAATCGCAATCATGTACTACTTAGAACGACTAAATATTCTTCTCGTCTCACACCTTTCGTACATTATAGTGCATCTGGATCGTTTTATATTTTTTCATTCCGAAAATTTAGGACCCTATATTAAGATTCTCTGAATACATTACTACTAGTTGCTTGATTTTAATTTAAAATATCTCAGAAACCCAAGGACACCACTCTAGGCAATAATAAGTACGAGTAGGTACATGTGGTATTGGCTGCGTAAATACAATAAGTAACACTTGTTTAAACACCCACTTTACCTACTTACTACTTTTACTAGCCATTTAGTTTAATTTGAAATGCATATAGTCGACATGTACTTCTTAAAATTTTTGTGTTTTGCGTTATTGTGCAATGTGGTGTTCACACAGGAAATATACGTAACCGACATGAACTTCCGAATAGAAGCTGGATCAAGAACATGTTTCTTCGAAATGGGAAAAGCTGGCCAAATAATGGAGCTCTACTACCAAGTGATAGACGGCCAACACGGCGATTTAGACATATCCGTCGACGTAATAGATCCCGAAGGTGTCAAACTCTTAGCAGACTACAAGAAATCGCAAAATTCTATAATCATGGATTTGGTAAAAGACGGAGAATATGTTTTTTGTATGGATAACACGTACAGTCTCATGAACTCAAAACTAGTGTTCATGAATGTTGTTATAGAGGATACTGTTAAAGAGAAAGATGAGAAAGTGTCTGTCGTTGACGGGGACGGTGCGGAACACGAAGAGGTAGAGATAGTTGAGTGGGTGGGAACAACAGAAGACGGAGAAGAATACAAAATTGACGTGACGCTGATAATAGACTCGTTAATAAAGACACTAAACCACGTCATGAAGGCCCGCCACATGTTAGAATTATACAGTGCAAGTAAGTCCAGAGACAGCTACATGGCCTTGGAAGACACTTTTATTGTGGACGCGTGGTCTGCTTTTCAGATTTTATTCATGATGATTGTTGGACTTATTCAAGTTTATATGATTAAGAAATTATTTACCAAGCAAATCTATACTGCAAAAGCTTAACTAATATAACAATGTTTAAGTTAAGTAAAAAGACAGAAGAGATTGTAAACATGAATAGTACTGCCTGTTTCATATTTGCAATACGTAAGAGTTATAAATACAAGAGATATCGTTTCTTTATATAACCATTGTTTATAACTATATTTTACTTTAAATTTTGTTGTTCATAGTCTGCAGTAATATACAAAATAAAACTCAAGGTAGTACCTACTGTATTCCTACTTGAACAGGTTTGATTTTGAAGACCAATGCATACTAGTTTACTTCCTCTATAAGTAAAACAAAACTATCTCAAAATATTTAACAATGTTTTTTGTAAACCTGTGTTTAAAAATACAGGTTTATAAAAAATGTAACTTTACTATAAATATCCAATTATGTACAAAACAATATGCTAATTACCGCGGAACTTGTGTCCTTACTTATGTATATTATGTAAAAACTATAAAAAATATGTACCTACAATAGTAATGTGGTCATAAAATCTTAATTGATATTTTGCTTTAGACATTTCAGAAACAACATAGTTTACTCTACTCGATGAGATAATGTAAAGGGCTGCGCTCAGTGCCGCAATGGCACGGCAGGGAAAACCTGGTGCGGAGAACAGGATTGTATCCTGACCGAATGAAAGTATAAATAGAATGTTCAATCATATTCGATAGTACAAAAATACGCGATAGGCTTAAGCATGCATTTTAGCATGCGTGCATTCAAGTATTAGTTAAGTTATAATTCTATTTGTCGCATTTAATATAAAATCTCTTCCCGTGTCGTGAGTGCAGATCCAGGTCATAAAAACTTCCTTATCAAGTAAAAAACTACTGCCTGACATCTGAGTCTTTGTTATCAGTATAAAAATATGCAGTTCTTGTCATGCTCACGAAACACATTTTTAATAGTAATGTGCATTTTTTTGTTTGGATTTATATGTTCATTTCAAGATATTGTTTTGATTGTGATTGTTTTGATATACGATTGTGTTTTAAATTACCTCATTTAATATTCAATATGATAAATGTTGTATGGAAGTAGCTTAATGTTTTTATTATATAACATCCTTATATTAAATAACGCTGACAATGTATTGGTAGATTACACTAGCATATAATGCATTTTATGTCACTCCTTTCAATTATAATAAATAATCATTCTTCGACCAGACTTTTAACAATAGTATTTTATTTACACGAAAAGGAGGAGATACTGAATTTGGTTGTATGTATTTATGTAAATTTCCATATCATATCCATATAAAACTTACATTTGTGTATCACACTTTTACTCGCCAAAACATAAAAAGCAACATTTAAAATTCATGAATAAATATATTACTGTAGGTTTTTACCCTGAAAATATGTTGGAGTCTTGTATAAATATGGAAAAATGTGTACTTTCAATTACATAGATGAGTAAATATATAAATTATGCTAAGTAAATATATACAGAAAGGGAAATAATTTCTTACCTGGCAACCCAGAGGCGAACACCTCAGTAGAGCCTTTTTTGGGACCATCAATATAATACTTCAGAACTCGCAATCGGTTTGTTTCACTAATGAGCACAAATTGATTGTCGGGTGACATAACTATGCCATTTGCAAACCATAAATCATCAAGAAGAACTGTACTTTCATTCTTGGCTGGATTGTAGCGGAACAACCTGCGTAATAGAGTTTTTTCTTCAGAAAACATCATTGAAATTTTGTATATACATAGACACTTCAAAGACAATTGTTATTTAGTGATATCCAGTAAAATTTACAGAAGAGCAATTTGAACTCGAAATATTGACAAAAACAAAAGAACATTCACATAATTGTTGCATTGAAAATATTTATATGTCTGTTAAAATCATTTACATTTAACACTTGGGTGAGCTTATTTTTTGTAATATGTATTTAACTTTAATTAAATCACTCTTCTGTACATGTTTCGCAATGTTGCTTAGTAAGGATTGCCTTTCAAGTGTTGATATGCATTTGAGAAAGCAGATATGCATGTATTTTTAGCATTGGATAAAGGTGTGCGCACTAATGTAACACATCGAAGGTGGTAGAACCCTTTGTGGTTCGACTCCGGCGGCACCACCACTACACCTATTTCTACCTAATAACAGCAGTGTTAGGTGCTGCTGTCTTCCGGTTTGAAGGGTGTGGTAAGGGAGACATACTTTTCCGAGGCTTTCCAGCTTAGTCCTCAGGGGTAGCGGCGCATCTGTGGCCGACATCAGGTAGGAATACCTAATCCTATCTGGGGTTGATTACAGATGTCCATGGGCGGCAGTAGCCACTTACCATCAGGTGGACTGCATGCTCGTCTGCTACTCCTATATTATATATATAAAAAAAAAAAAACATACAGGGGGACAACAAATTGATATTTAGGTTGGATCATGTAGTTCATAAAAATGTAATTCATCATTTTATTTTACACTACAGAAATGTAACTTCTTATTTGACCATAAGAATGCAAATATTTTTAATAAACACATATACATTTATTATTCATTGTACAATTACCTGTAGAATGTAGTACCATTACTAAATAGGCATATAGCTAATTGAAGTGGACTTTAATTACCTACTTCTTTATTTATACAGATGAATTATTTAAAAACAGATTAGTCAATTGTAAATTTGCGAAGTAACTTTTTTCTTAGATGAAATTCCAAGAAATGAAATAAACTAATAATCAATAATTATATCATCAGTTATAGATAGTAATAAATAAGCAGCCATAGCCTAGTAGTATCAACTTTGACCTTTCACACTTAAGAGTCCTGGACCAGAGTACTAGACATATACCTCAAGTTTTTCAAAGTTATGTACATCTAAGAAATTATCACATACATGCACAGTAAAGAAAAAAAATGTAAGAAAATCTACTATCAATCTGCACTATGCCAATGGAGGTGTCTATTGCCCAATCCCAGTCTGAAAAGAGACTCATGCCCAGCAGAGAGACAGAAATAGGTTAACAATGGATATTCCAATAATATGTTGCACATACCTTCCAGATGGGTCGGAAACAATTGCAAATACTCCATCCTTCAAATTGTAATCGCTAGTCGAGTCTGTCCAGTACAAGTCGCCATTAGCAGCCAATGCCACAGAATTGAATAACATTGGTTTCCTTCCTTCAATTTCTTTCCGTGGTGAGACTAAAAGCTGCTTCTTATAAGATTTCAGGTCCACTCTCCAAATACCTAAGTAGGCATCAGCGACGTACATTTGCTTGCTTTTATCATCAAACACAAATCCTAGAGGCCTTCCGCAAATGTGCTCTTGTGCTATTCCAGCTGCAATAAAAAAATAGCCATATTAACAATTTTGTGTGTGTCATATTTTATTATCATTAAAAAAACATAATTATATAAAATATTCATGTACAAATTCTTTATTTTTCAAGAAATAATTTTATATAAAAATGAAAATAATATAAATATAGTATGGAAAGTCTACTTACTACATGGTTGACCTATTTGAGTAACGAAGGTCACATGCCCACCATGTGAGATTTTCACAATTTCTCCAGTCGCAAGACTTGTGTACAGTTCGCCGTTCCATAGTTGGAAACTTTCCGGTCCCAGCAACTTATCGATATACAACTTTTCGACATTATTCAAGTCACCGTTAGGAGCTAACGCGCCTGTTCTGGGTTGCGTCGCGTCAAGTCTGAGTAAAAAGAAAAAAAAAAATGTCGTCAAATGACTTTCACTTAACGGTAACACTTTGGTGAACGTGTAATTACAAAGTTCAAAACTTACTCGATGCTCGTAAACTTTGTATACGGCGGCAGGTTCGGTATCAATAAAATTACTGCAACTAGTCCTGCTATGTATAGGAAAAATTTTATAATCCGCTTCAATAACCCGAATATAAAACCCATTATGAAACTTCAACAAAAAAATAATATCCACTTCTTTAACAAAAAAATATCATCTATAAAATGTAGCACAAGCTCCCAACCACATCACTACAGCCGCTTCAAAGTAAAAGACAGTAAAAGTGTCAGACCGCAGACGTCAGTCAGAAACAGAATTTTTAAATTTCACTTGACAATGACATTGATTACACAGATAATTTACAAAAGTAATTATTCCACAGACTATTCACATTTCGTTCGATATCATCGACAAACTTATCTATACGAGTGGCTTAATAATCTGTGATAGTTAATAAATTGGCACTTGGCAATGTCAAAATTGTCAAAAAGTTTTACACCTGACCTGACACTGACAGACTCTAAAGAGATTTGTTATTGTAATAATTTGTAATTTATAAACTTATACTCGAAAAAGCGCGGGAAACGTTCAACTTGGCGGGCGCCTTTTTTTGAGATTTTTCATTTAAATTTATTTTTTAGTAATTTAAAGATCAGTTAAGTAGTGTATTGTAAATATATTTTTATTAGTTTATCTTATTATATATAGTTGTATAAATATCTCAGTTGGGTAAGTCTTTTTAACTATTTTATGGCGGAGGATGGTACCTTCGATCCTGGGGGACCTGAAATCCCCCAGGTCGGAGCTAATATTATAATTCATAACGAATCCAGTATGGACACTGATAGTTCTATCAGGTCTGAAAGGAAACGTGTTAAAGCTGCGCGCAAATTTTGTAAAAACTGCAATAAAAAGAAAAGGACCGATAAATCAAAACACCATAATAATTCAAATCGTAGCTGCATGTGCTTAAGTGAGGAATCTAGTGGAAATGAAAAGAAAAAACATAGAGCCCATAAAAAAGTTGATATTAGCTCTCCTCCATTGGAATCTTCACCCGCAGATGTATGTAACACCTCAAATTTGGAAGTATCTAATACCCAGGATACAGTTAGTACAGAACCAACTAGGCGCATTCGTTATTATATTGCAACAGATAATGCTCCTTTCCTTGTACATGTCCAAAAAGTTACACAATCGTTGTCTGACGGTGCCACACTCCACCCTATTACATTTGGTAATTTCCTCAAAAAAAATAATAATGTAATTAAAAATATTGTTAATGGCAGTCTTAAAAGAATAGGTCGCAATAGAATAAGCATGGCATTTGCCAACTATGAAGATGCTAATAAATTTGTTTTGAGCCCCCTATTAGAACAAAACAAGTTAAAAGCTTTTATTCCATCATTTAATGTTACGAGAGTCGGCATAGTAAAAGGTGTTCCCTCAGAATGGTCTGAAGAAGAAATTAAGTCCAATATATCGGTACCAATTGGTTGTGGTGAAGTTATAAATATGCGTAGGCTGAATTATAAGGTAATTGTTGAAGGATCACCTGTATGGAAACCCTCTCAATCTGTAGTACTGACCTTCGATGGACAGATATTACCTAAGAGAATTTTCATGTGCTATAATTCATTAAGTGTGGAACTATATATCTATCCAACTATACAATGTTATAATTGTTGTAAATATGGTCATACTAAGGTGCATTGTAGATCTAAACCACGTTGCTATAAATGCGGTCAGGAACATACAGGAGACACTTGTAGTGTCAGTGAAATTAATGCATACTGCTGTTCATGTTCTGGACCTCACTTTGCTATAAATAAATGTTGCCCAGAATTTGAAAGACAAAAAAGGATTAAGCTGACAATGGCGCAAAGTTGCATGTCATATCTTGAAGCCTCTAAAATACATCCCCCTATATCCAGGTCATATGCCGAAGTCTTACTTTCTGAACCAAATACATTACATTCTGAATCTATTCTTTCTACAGTACCACACTCTAGTACTAATACATCTACAAAAAAAACAATATTTTTGAAACCATGTGCACCACCTAAACAAGTGAGAGGATATGATAAATTAGCTCATAACTCTCTTATTAAAGATTATAACCCAAAGCTTTCTGCACCTAATGGTTCTGCTATTGCAAAAAGTACAATTGAACATTTTTCTGTAAAAGATATCATAAATGAATTAATTAATACTTTAATAAAGTTAAATATTGTAAAACCGGACAACGCTGCCTTTTTAATAAATGAAATGAATAATGCGCAAAACCAAGATGGACAAGTTAACCAACATAGTCCAATGGAATTGCCGCAGCATAGTTAGCAACAAAAGTGATTTAATACACTTAATTAATAAATATAACCCTATAGTTGTTACTCTGTCTGAGACATGGTTAAAGCCAGGTTACTCTTTTAGAGTTCCAGGTTTTTCATGTCTCAGAGAAGACAGGCCTGATGGGTATGGTGGAGTCGCCATACTCATACACAATTCAGTCTCCTTTACTCCACTTATATTGCCATCCCATAGTGAAGGTATATGTGTTATTGGAGCTTATGTATATAATGTAAATATAATTTCTATGTATATTCCTAATCCTTCTTCAGCAATCTTATCTGAAATAAATGTCTTTCTAAGCAGATTACCAAAGCCATTTTTATTATTAGGTGATTTAAACTGTCAACATGTTACATGGGGAAGTTCAAAATCTACATGTTATGGAGAATCTTTATTAGAAATCTTAGATATAAATAGTTTGTGTGTACTTAATACTGGAACACCAACTCGGCGAACTAAGCCTGAACAAGGTGATAGTGTGCCAGATTTATCTATATGCACTCCTGATCTTGCATCTATTCTTACATGGCAATCATTGCCTTATTCATATGGCAGTGATCATATGCCATTGCTGATCTCTTTTCCCCATCTTAAACCACATACATTCAAAAGATCCTTCCGTTTAAAATATAAACTCAATAGCCCGGACTGGACTTTATTTAAGTCTAATGTTGACAAAAGATTATCTACTTTGCCTAAAGTTTGTAGAGGACAGGAGCCAGTTTGCGCCGAGGCTTTGGCAAAACTAATTATTGAAGCTGCCGACGAATCTTTTCCTATTCGAAAAAGCAGGCCCGATAAAATTCCTTCACCACCCTGGTGGGATGAAGATTGTTCTAAAGCAGTCTGGAAAAGAAAACAAGCTGAAAAAGATTATTGCAATTCAATGACAACTGAGAATTTTGACATTTACTGTCAGGTGTCACAAGCTTCAAAGAAAATTCTTAAAGAGAAAAAATTAGAAGGGTGGCAAAGATTTTGTTCTTCTTTATGCCCTAATGTTAGTCCTACTCTGGTTTGGCAGAATATTAAAAAATTTAGATCAGCCTTTAACCCATCCGTAACTCATACAATGCCATTATCAGTTGCATGTAAATTTATGGACAAACTAGCCCCAGCCTCAGTTCCTGAAGATAACATAATTCCTATTTCTGTTTCATATAACGATGATCGCGACGGATTAAATTCACCATTTACCATGTCTGAATTAACATCTGTACTTAGTTACTTAAAAGACTCTGCACCGGGCGCTGATGGCATACCATACTCATTTCTTTCAAATAATTGTTATGGTGTCACTGAATATTATTTAAATTTAATTAATTCTGTTATGATTAGCGGGCACATCCCTCCATCATGGAAATCTCAGATTATCATACCCATTTTAAAACCTGACAAATCTCCATTGGAAGTTTCATCTTATCGCCCCATTGCTCTTTCAACTACTATAGCAAAAGTTGCCGAACATTTAGTTAAAAATAGACTTGAATGGTTTGTCGAAAGTAATAAACTTTTGGCTGATAGTCAATATGGATTTAGGAGAGGTAAAGGTACTCTTGACAATATAAGTATCTTAGTAACAGATATACGCCTTGCTTTTTCTAATAATTGTAGTATATTAGCAGCTTTTTTAGATATAAAATCTGCATATGATAATGTTCTCATTCCAATATTAAAGCTTAAGATGCTTCAATTGAATATCCCTAACATACTTGTAAATTTTATTATAAATATGCTATCTGAAAGAGATATTAACTTAAATGTAGAAGATCGTGTCATTACAAGGACGATATGGAAGGGGCTTCCACAAGGGTCGGTCCTTAGTCCAATCTTATATAACATTTATACTCATGATTTGGATAAAACGCTTAATGATTCTGTTAGAGTTCTCCAATACGCTGATGATTTATTGCTTTATTCTACTAGTTCATCAATACCCACAGCTTGTGAAAATTTATCATTTTCTCTTAAATTACTTAAAGAATGGTTAGACAGAAATGGTTTAGAAATATCAGTGTCCAAAAGTGCAATAGTTCTATTTTCCAGAATGCGAAATCCTCCACATTTAAATGTTATATATAATAATGATACCATTCCAACAAAAAGTGAGGTAAAATTTTTAGGTTTCATCTTGGATTCTAAGCTTTCAGGTATACCACATTGTCAATATATAGCTAATAAATGTGAAAAAAACCTCAATATCCTAAGATGTCTGTCAGGTGTATGGTGGGGTGCTCATCCATACACAATGAAACTTGTATATAATGCCATGATACGAAGTGTTATTGATTACGGCTCTTTCCTATTAGAACCATGTAACGTTGCTGGTTTAAAAAAGTTAGATGGTGTGCAAGCCAAAGCCTTAAGGATCATTTCAGGTGCAATGAAATCTAGCCCAATCAATGCGTTACAAATTGAGTGTGGAGATCCCCCTCTACACTTAAGACGACAATATCTGTCGGATAGATTTTTAGGTCGGTGTCTCCAAATTTATAATCATCCAATTTTAACAAAAATCTGTCAAATTTATGAATTAAAAAATTCTCCATATTGGACACATAAATCTCCACCCTGCCTTCTTCGAAGCTTTGAGAAATTTAATAGTATTAAAGCTCCTACATCCGCTGACACTATGCTACCGCTGTTTAACAATAGTTACGATTCTTTATTAATGTCTCCTAAAATCTGCGAGTTTTCCTTATCGAAAAATGATGTTCAATGTAATGTTAAATTTAATTCAATTATAAATAATAAATGGCAAGGCTGGCATCATATTTATTGCGATGCTTCTAAACAATCTAAATCTGGTTGTGTGGGTGTAGGTTTGTATCATTCCCAGTACAATATTGTACAAAAAATTAAACTTCCACCTGAAACCTCTGTGTTTACAGGTGAATGTTATGGCATCTTCAAAGCAGTTGAATATATATTAACAATGAAATTAGGAAAAACTTTAATATTTACTGATTCTCAGAGTGCTTTGCAGACTGTCACGAAATTCCCATTTAAATACAAAGCTCAGTTGTCAATAATCTTGGATATTAGAAATAAACTTCATACATGTCTATTAAATGAATTTGATGTAGTTTTTATATGGTTACCAAGTCACTCCGGGATTGCAGGAAATGAAAAGTCCCATCAATTGGCAAATGATGCAGTGGAGTGTGGTGACGTTTTTCCTTTTAAAAATTACGCCCAAGACCTAATATCCCTTGCTAAAGATTATTTATACGACTCATGGAGTGAACACTGGACATCGAGTTCCCAAAAAAAGGGGAAATATTATCATCAATTACAGCCAACAATCCCTGTCAAGCCTTGGTTTTATAAACTAAAGCTTGATAAATCTGCTACTTCTATTCTTATACGTATGCGCCTGGGGCACGTCTGTACTAAAGAACATCTTTTGAAATTGGGCATTGTTGATACTTCCGAATGTGTTTGTAAAAGTGGAACTCATAATCTAAACCATATATTTTTTTCCTGTCCTTTACACGATTCCTCCGCCCTTTACCAAAATCTATCTTGTCTTACGAATGTATCATTTCCACTATGTATACCATATTTATTGTCTACCCTTGATCCTGATATATATAAAATCTTAGCATTATTTATTATGAAAAATGATATTAAAATTTAATATTTATATACCTACCTTTAATTATTATATCTTTATCTGTATGTAAATTTATATTCAACCTACTGTACTGATCCTTCCTTTTCCAAATTTCATCCGTTTTTTATTTTTCTAATCCTCGTTTCCCCGTTTTTACGTGTCATTGGCTGAGCGTCCATGCGCCAAAGCCACAAAAGAAAAAAAAAAAAAAAAAAAAAACTTATACTCACTTACATGGAATAGTATTTAATGCACTAAAATTATGGCTGATGAAACCGTAAAAATATCTGCAAAAACATGGGCACGCACAGTTGATAGTATAAACAAAGTAATTCCTGATTTATTTGTTTTTAACCTAATACAAGTAGTATATTAGACTAATCTATAAGTTTTTAAATAAATTGTAGGAAGGATATTCAGACGGTGTTGTTAACGGCCAAGCTGCTTCATTTCAGTCCAGTTTTGACGTTGGATACAATCAGGGATTTGAGTTTGGATTTAAACTAGGACTTAGGAAAGCAGTGTGAGTATTCTTTTAACCCAACTATTTGTATAGATGTATCTTGTATACATGTACAACTACTTGTTATTATTTTAATTGTTATATTTCAGGGCAAATCATACACAACAAATAAATAGGGATAACTTAACAGATCCTAGGAGAATAAATTGTCAGATTTGTCTGAACCATGACACAACTAATGAAAACATCGTAAACTTGTACAATCGGCAACTGGAGAAGAACAATGAGTATTTAAATACTCTTTTGTAAATAAATACAAAGTGAATTTAAAAAAAATAGTAAGTTGTCATTAACTTATTACTGTCCTTTTGCTAGGCACGGGTCTCCTCTCAGAGAGGGGTTTAAGCCATAGTCCATCCGGGTGGCTCAAATTCAGAATGGCCTTTCACATTCCTGAGAACTTCTTTAAAAATAATGAATGTAATTTTAATTATATAAGTACATTTACTGTCTTGATATAGAATAATTATTATGTAGGTAAATCTTAAATGAAGTAAATCTTTATATACTTAATACATATTTTATTTAGCACTTATCGTACTCCTGCCTTATTACATCTTATTATATTATAAATTACATCCTGGATTTCTTTTCCGGAGGTGGCTTCATATTTTCTTGCTTGATTTCCGTTTTGATCTCCATATGTGGTGGCATTGTACCATTGGTCATGTCAGAGGACATAGTATCTATGGGTTCCTGTTTAATTGTGATGTTACCCAGAGTACCTTCACCAGCTTTATCACCACTTTTATCGTTGTTTTCAGTTTTTACGGTGACTCCATTTGTCTTAAACAATTAATGTGATTTAGTAAAGTATAACTATAATATAAGTAAGAAATAAAGTATTAAATAAGTATGTCAGTAATATAGTATAAGTAACATAGAAATCTTATGAATATAAATCAATTATAATGAAATATTCCACAAATTTCTATTTCCTCCTATAATACATACTACATATATTTATCCTAAGTTTTCTGTTTGTACAAGCTAGACTGGAACTGTCTTACCTTTAATACACAGTTTTTGTTGAAAAAAATCTTAAATAAGTATTTCTATATTCTAACTTCATAATTACAGCATCCTGTGATTTTATTCTTGTAAAACTTGTAGAACAAGAGACCACAAAATTCTTGGAAAAATTGAAAAACCAGGGGCTACAAAACTGTGCTCTGTATATATAGATAGATATAGACTAAATTAATAAGCTCACCTGATTGGAGTGAATCATTGGTAATGGGAATTGTCGAATTAACTCAGCCAGTAACATGTCCACTCGTTGGCGTTGGAACAGTGTGGATGGTTCTTCTTTGGGGGTGCTCGATGTATCTTTAGTAGATGATTGATTGTTGTTGAAAGGGCTCACACCTAAAAGAAATTATAGTGAAAATGTAGATTAATTAAGGGCCTTGATCACATGTACATCTTACAAACTATTATCTATGCTATTACAAATTTCATTTTGTAAACTATTATTTCTCCTCCTCATGCTGAGCACACTACATTATTCTTTAATGACATAGACACTATGATACCCGGCAGTTTCAATCACATACATAAATAGTACTTAGCCTACAGACAATTATATAATGAAGATAGTGTACATATATTTGTATTTACCACTTTTATTTGGCTTAAAATCCCACCAGTACCCCTTACTGGGGTGGTATTTGGAATATGACATGGTTTCTTCAAGAGAACCTTGTAGATGGTGTACTGCTGATAACTGAAATCATTTGACAATTTAAGTTTCAAAGTTGTCAGTGTTTTTCTACCTTTCTACTGTATGAACCCCTTAGTATTCTATTATCTTATTATATATCAAATACTCCAAACTCTAACCATACTCTTTTATTTTTTTTCATACTAAGATTTCATACATAACTACATATATGCAAATATTAATTTCTTAGTAAAAATACTTGTATGTTGTTCAAACATTTTACTAATTCTTTTTCACTTGACTATTGAAGTTTTGCATCCTAAACCAAAAACAAAGAAGTCTTAGCATGTGTTTGAATAGATACAATTTTATGGTTAAGACAAAAAGTTATTATTAATAAAGATAATTTTCAATAAACATAATATGTGTCTGCCGTATGCCTTACCAATCTTGAATTCAAGACGCTCGCCAAATCAGGTGCTTGATATACAATACCAGCTATAATGTAGTAATCTGCCAGAGGAATGGTTTGTATGGGGCTGTGCCTCTGTTGCTTCCGGATCACATACAATATTGGGTCTTGTACGTGCAGCAATATGTACTCCAGGCCAGTCATATTTCTAAACACAAAAAATTTGGAACATGTTGTGTTATATTATTACATGCATCTGTAGCAGCAATATGGTTGACAAAAACATAGGACTTGAAAGTAAATTACAGTACATTTGGACTTAACTATAAGGGCAAAATTATATCTTGTTGGATTCTCTGAATTCTGATTCTCTTTGAAGTGTGTGGTGAAGAAGAAACACATATAAGTTGTTTCAACATAGTCTCCATGAGTAACATAGAATTTGTGGACAACATTAGGTAATACTCATCCTACTTAGATTATTGTAGATGTCCTTGCGCGGAAAAGTCACTACGAATACAGTTGGACTGCATACTCATTTGCTATTTCTATAACATTAAAAAAAATCACTTACTGTAGCTGATCCATACTCAAACGCTGCATTTTTACTACTTCATTGTTGCAAGTGCGATCAAAAAATGGGTTTGATCTTTCCGAAAAATATTCCATTATATTTGAAGGGTTTAACGAAGGAATCCATGCCGAATCATGCCAGGATAAACCAAGGGGATTTTCAGGAGCTACTGGCATGTGCCCTATCCTTCCTGGCATCATTTTTGTTTCTTTTGCTCGTCGTTCGCGTAATAGATATTAAAAACAATGTGCACCGAATTTTGAGTTCTAAGACGCTATTAAGATAAGTTTATTAATATTGATTATTGCTCTAAATAGTCACAATTCACAACATAACACAAAATCACAAGTGAGCAAATGACAATTGACAAATGACATGACATGACCATATATCAAAAATCAGAAATTATTAGTTACTAATCCAAAACTATCGGCAAATTATAAAACTATCCAAACTTTATTATAAAAAGATTGAGGTCAATGCTATTTTTGGTATTTAATAATTCGAATAAAAAGAGGCCATTTATCATTCTTACGAATTATACTTAATATTTTACATTCTGTTCTTTGATAATGAAAAATGGAAGTATTGTCTATGGCTAAAAATGACACTGACATTTGTTTTGCTGACAGTGCTGACAGTTTTCATCGAATTTATTTTCTCGCTTTCTTGTTTGGTCTTTTGTGTGTCACTATTGCGGAAAATGTAATCATAATATATAGCTTTAAAGGGCTATAAATGTGCTTATACTAGAAATGTAAAATAGACAATGTGTTCTTTAAATATACTCGTGCGGGTTAACAATTTGTCAGTCAAATCGAACATACTCGTGGACTAAGATAGTAAATGTATTTTTTCATCGAATAATAATGAACGGGTCTAATAGCTTAGTTGCTCAAAATTCTCTGCTAAGGAGTTCTAGCAGCAGCAGCACCTCAGGGATGAGGGTGGAGGCTGTTGGGAGAGGCGCCACATCGAAGGAGAACACGCGGGACAGTTCCGAGGACCTGTTGGATCTAAAAGGCAAAGTCGAATCGCGATTGTTGTCAATGTGGAATAACGTCAAGTTCGGTTGGACTGTAAAGTTAAAAACAAGTTTTTCGAAGGAATCTCCAGTTTGGCTCCTCGGGCGGTGCTATCACAGGAAACTGAGCCCCAGCGGATCATTGGAATCTTCCACCGAAATCGGTACAGAGGCTACTGCACAAGACCCTATTGAACAAATATATGGTGAAGGCATTGAAGGCTTCAAATCAGATTTTATAAGCAGGGTATGGATGACATACAGGAGGGAATTCCCCACAATGTCAGGATCAACATTCACAACTGATTGTGGTTGGGGATGCATGTTGAGGAGTGGACAAATGTTACTTGCACAAGCTTTAGTCTGCCATTTTCTCGGCCGTTCATGGAGGTGGTCACCAGAAAAAGGTATACAGAATGCTAGAGAATTTCAAGAAGATTGCCTTCACCGGATGATTATAAAATGGTTTGGTGATAAGTCATCAGTGAACAGTCCTCTTTCCATTCACCAGATGGTAAGCCTGGGAGAGGCTTTAGGGAAGAAACCCGGGGACTGGTATGGTCCTGCTTCTGTTGCTCATTGCCTGAAGGCAGTCATGGCGGCTGCTTCAAAAGAAAACTATGAATTTGATAGTTTAGAAGTGTACGTTGCTCAGGACTCTACAGTGTACATTCAAGATGTGTATACTCTTTGCAGATTGCCAAATAGTTCCTGGAAGTCATTAATTCTCCTGGTACCTGTTAAACTTGGGACAGATAAATTGAATCCAATATATGGACCATGCCTGACATCACTTCTAACATTAGATTTTTGCATAGGCATCATAGGAGGAAGACCAAAGCACTCACTATATTTTGTTGGCTACCAGGATGACAGGTTAATACACTTGGATCCACATTACTGCCAGGAGATGGTTGATGTGTGGCAACCGAACTTCTCCTTACAAACATTTCATTGTCGCTCACCAAGAAAAATGCCAATAAACAAAATGGATCCGTCGTGTTGTATAGGTTTCTATCTAGCAACGTTGCATGACTTCGAAACATTTGTAAATATAATTAAATCATTCCTAGTCCCGAGGGGTGTGTCCTCGAATAACGAATACCCCATATTTACTTTAAACCATGGATCTCGCACTAATGTTATGGACCCACCAAATATTAGATACTCTATTTATGAAACTGAACAGAACTGGGTTACGCCAAATATACAAGATAGTGATACTGATTTGGAGTCAGAAGAGTTTGTACTACTATAATTTGCGAAAACATGCAAAGAAACGGTCTTAGATAAATAATTTTTGCTAATGTACTTGTATGAAAATGCTAAGTTATTGAAAATTAATTCACAATATCAAAGATGTGAGAAACTTATTAAAAATACTTATCGTAGTCGTTAGAGATGAATTGTACTGACACTTAAGGTTTAAATTATTATCTTATGTATAATGAAAGTGATATAAATATAATATGATATAGGGAATCATATTGTTTTTCCTTTACCTCAGTTTAATTTACCTATTATTATACTATATTAATTAATTGTAATTAGTTGTGGTTTGCAGCCTCAAACATCCTGGCCAGTCATAAAACCAAACCAGTTTTTTGTTGTAGTTTTGAAGATTTCAGAACATACTATTTATTTCTACTGCAAAAATTGTGTAAATACAAACTTTGATGAAGCTTTGTGAATTTTATGTCAAATTTGAAGCAAAGAGAATAATACTATATCTTGGTAAAAGGAAATATGGTCACTTATTACAGTCTTACCTATACTTACCAATAGTCTTACCTACTTATCACAATCCTGTACGAAGGCCACATGTTCCTTGATCTTATATTAATTAAATTACCTACATAAGCAATACATACTTATTTATTATTACCCATTATGCATTATCATATCAGAACTTGCAGGCATCTTAACACATTAAGCTAAGCAACGTCAATCGCCGACATGGGTTGGAAGGGTGACCACTGGCTACTAGTGCCAAAATTTATTACGTGTTCCTATATTCCTGAGGTCGAGGACACATTAAGCTGTCGGTTCCGCTGCCGTTTTACCTTGTAATCTTTATGGGTAGTTTGATTACAGGCATAGAATATTATTATATACAGGGTAATTACAGGTAACGAGAGTAGGCCCCGATTAACTACCAAGGATACATAATGGAGCAACATGATGAAGGTGACTTCAGGTGTGACAAACCCATGTTGGTTTGGTGTACCAATGTGTTGAATTTTGCATCAGGCTTTATCCAGTCGTGGGGAGAGATCAGTGTTCAGCAATGAGACAAAATTTACCAGTTGGGTACCAGTAGATACCCAAGGTCAGAATAGGTCCGTATCTATTATCACTAGGGCCTGCGATATGATCATATTTTGTAATTGTTATTTCCCTACCTATTCCAAACAACAGCATTTATTAGCCAACAACAACGCTTTCCCTTTACTTCTATTATGCTTCTATTACGAAACTATGTCCGCTGGCATAAGATTGGCAAAAGTACCGAATAACCGATGAAGCGACGCAAGGAAATACGGTAGGTGCTTTTAAAACGTTTGTGTTTTTACAATCTTTAATGATTTAATTTAATATGCTGATGCATGGCTGATGCATATAGATCTTTAGTAACCGGCCTTTGTAAAAGATATTTTTGGCAGAGGCGTGATCAAGTCTTTATGTAGCGAATGGAGACCTCTATTCGAGATTATTTTCTCTTCATCTGGCGTCCATCGCTACATTGCATGCCTACGTACCTTTGCTATCGCGCCTGAGACCGATATCCACAGGCGTTTCAACTAGTGCTCGGTAATAAATATGGCAATGCATTTGTGGATGACCTCAGGTAGATGTATGATAGACAATTACAGATATCTATAAGCGGCGGTAGCAACGTAATCTTGTGGACGGCATGCTCGATTTCTAGGTATTTCTTACATACAGAAATAGCACATAACTTAAGATAACAATAAAATTATCGATTGCTACTTTGGTTTTATGTAATGAAGCATTACAAGTCACTACAACTTATATCTATAATGCAGATGTAATGAGACACCTATGTTGTATAAGTAATATGTTCTATGTGGATACTGTTACTTAAACTGTGTAGATGTAGAAGGTCCAAAGTTAAAAATAGTAGGTACCATCTTCTTTGTATTTTTAAATAACAATTAAAATTATACAAAGAAATAAAAGTATATTCACACAATAAGATGTATTCCAGCTATTCATTGTTTCCTTAAACTCATTAGTCATATTATTCAATTTCCCAAGCATTCTTTGTTTCATTAACATTGAAGTCACTTCATCGGAATTCAAAATAACTGCGTCGTTCTAAGCTCATAATTACAATACCACTTTGGCTACATAATGACTTTGACTAATTTGGAAAACACAATATAACAGTATCGAAACTGTTGCAGGAAAAATTGCAAATTGAATTCTACATGTATAAATATTAAAAAAGGGTTTTGTACATTTAAATAACATTCTTCAATTCATGTATATTATATTTCTTAAAACTTAATAAATAAATTTGTGATATACCATCATGGGTTGCTAATTTTTATCTTTTACTGGAGGAGGGTGTCTTATGAAGTAGTGCACGGCATTATAGACTAAATGGGGCGCAACGTTATGGAGGGGATGGATTCTGTTCAGTTCGTTCTTGTGTGATCCCAGGACCAATGGATCAGTAGCTCCTGTGCCATGTTGGGCGATGGCCAGCCCGCTCAGGGTGTAGCAAGTATGGTAAATATCATGAGGTCTGAAACAATAAAAAAGAATTACTGATTTTATGCAAAAACTATTATAAAAAGAAGAAAAATATCAGTGTAATATATAATAAGATATAATTGTATAGTTGGCGACAAACTGCTAGTCCGCTCTGAAGTTGTTGCGAGCAAGTATAGTCATACAATTTGCTATGGCGATGCGATTCATTTCTATATTCAGAGCGGATTAGCAGTTTCATGCGAGCTATACATAGCATTGTATTCTATTATAAATGTGTGAATATATCAAGGTGTCCATAATTATTTAGAAGATAGATAGAGATAGAAGATAGAGTAGATAGGTGGTGAGGGAAACTATCATACGAAAACCTACATACCTACATGCTCAAAAAACATTCTTGCAGTTGATGACCCCCATGGTTGATTAAAGTCAACCTTATCATGAGAATTGTAATGTAATAACAATATCAAGTTCAACTTACTTTCCGGGCTTATCAATGAGTCCCCCATCTGGTGCTTGGCAGCATACAATTACATATTCTTGTAAGGCACCTTGATTGAACAGAACTGTTTCCATTAACTCCTTATCTTCTGAAATTTTATACCACATCTATTAAATATATGGGTAGTATATTATGTGTTCATATTGATGTGAACTGAATGAAAATTTAGGATTTCAATTTTATATAATTATCTATGTTTGTTTAAAGGTTAACAATTATCTATTACGAGATTTATATTGGATGGACTGTGATACAAAAGTATTATAACACTATCATAACATTAGAATTTCTACTTCTATAAATAAATTATGTACTTCATTATGTTGAAACATTCAAAGATCACCTCTGGAGACTGCTTTGCCCTTAACTTTGGGAGATGGTGCATCCAGAGCCTTATATCAAGTGTCAAAAATTGTTGTTCTGGTTTGAAACATGTTATAAGAGGAGATACACTTATATAAATCTCAACTTAGCCCTATGGAGTAGCAACATATATGTGGTCACTTACTATTAGTTTGACTATATGCTTCTTTACTACTTCTGAATAATAAAAAAGCTTAGTTTGAATTACCAGTTATTTACCTTGTGAAAGAATTGCACTTATAATAGGAAATATTGCTCCTTGCCAAAAAGAGTAACAGCCATCAACAAGCTTGTTTGTCCGCCCTTGGAAACCACCCTCCAGCTTCATCTGGCGATTCACTCCCCATCTAAGCAGTGCATCAATATCACACAATTTTGTCCTATTCAATAAAGCAAGTGATGCAATACCACAGAATGCATATCCCCCATGTGCCTCCATTCCTGGTGATCCAGCAAATCCACCTTCATATGTCTGGCAGCTAACTATCCATTCTGCAGTTTTGTCGAACAGAGCATCTGTGTAAATGTTGGTTATCTTGGCTACGCTGACTGCACAATATGCTCCTCTGATATCCTGCTCTCCACCTTTGTGGAGAGCAAAGGAGCCATCCACCTCTCTTAAGGTCCACAAAAACTTTTGCAATGAGCTCCTGTCTATTGAATCATAGGCTTCATCGGTCCCAATGATGCTAAGAGCATTGACTGCTGCATATGTTGTGCCAAGATGGGGATACTGGAGTGGTCCTCCACCATAACCTCCCTCTTCATGTTGACATTGAGCCAGAAACTGTACCACATGGGACAGTGTTTCTGTGTCTGGCATGTCATTCAATATCCACAAAGCGTGGAGTATCCAATACACAAGCCAAGGTCTACTGGCATCGAGGCATTTGTAACTTTTTGGTAGATTTTGAAGCCAACTTTTGAGTAGTTTAATGTGAACATTTTTGTGAAGCTTCGGAAGCTCAATGTCAATAGATGCTTTCTTCTCAAACTGTTTATATATTTTTAATATAATTGCTTCCACATCCCTCTAAAATAAACATTATATATTAAAGTTAATAAAGTGACTTGCTTTTATGTTTATTAGAAGAAGTATGTGTTCCCAAGAGATATCTTATTTTTACGTAAAAGTGTCTAATGTTGGCAATTTGGTTTGGTTGGTTATATAGAGTCCTTACATATGGGAAAATGTAATAAACCATTTGTGAACTAAAGGTTGTAAATCTATGAACAATGTTAGCTTAAAAATGAGTCCCTTGTAGTATCGAATAAATTAGTCCCTTGTAGTATCCACTAAATTAGTGTATATTTATGAAGCAATAAAGTAAGTGAGCTCCATAAGGTGCTCCAGATTACCTGATCTGTAGATGAGAAGGTGACAACTTTTTCATCATCAAACACCTGCTTCACTATTTCGTCGTAACATCTAACAAGGTCTTCCATTTCGTAACTTCAGCATTGACTGTATTAATAAATCGTGCTGTGCTGCAGCCAGTTCAGTAAACTCATTCCAATATTATCACAAACGCAGTTAGCTCGGTGCCAATACTGCCAGTCGCGAGGCTTGACAACTAATTAAACACAATTAAATTTAAATGATCCAGACATCAATTCATATTACACATAATAAAATAATACAATACGTGTTTTGTATTCTTGACCGCAAGGACATGCCTGTATAAACTTATTTATAATTTAAAACATTCTTTATTAAATATAATTTACAGAATGACTCGAAAGAAAGAAAAGAGTTTTAGGAAGATTCTGTTCTTTCCAATATTCCATGCCTCAATCGCTTGAATTGTCAATTTGTAATTAAAAATAATAGATGTCAGATTGTCTGTCAATACTAGGCCTTGGATTCTTTGTTTTCCGCCTACTATTATAATATTTTTTATTTATTTCTCGATTAAATGAATAATTTATTTATTGCCTTTTACATTTAAAATCAGTAAAAATACTGTTAAACTAATTTGTCTTGTAAATGCGCTTTCTTTACAAATAGGAAGGTTTTTTAGATCTGTCAATGTCACTGTCAAACTCGCATGTTTTATAACAGACGTCAGAGTCGACAGACATCACGTCCACATTTACTCACAATGTGGTTGTTTTGTTTTTATTAAGATAACCAAATAATTTAAACTTAAAAAACCTGATCAATAGTTCTTATACACACGAAAAATATAAAGTAAGTAGCATATTCTTTCCAACGTTCTATGTTATTCATGAGACATAATGAGTAAGGGTAAGAAGTTTTTTAAACAAAAAGGTAAGAAAGGTTTCAAGAAGCCGAACAAGAAAGTGAAAAAAGATGACAAAATAGTCAACAAGAAGGCGATATTTAACCGGTACAAGGATAAACAGAAAGTTGAAGAAGAATTGGCAAAAAAGAGGTTATTGGAAAAGAAGTTACAGGCACAACAGCAAACGAATTACTCGGAGAGTGAGGGCGAGGAGGATGTGTACGACCAGCTCGTGTCGTGTTTCAAGGTGAAGAAAGTGACGAGCGCTGACAGTGATGACTCGTCGAGTGAGTCTGATGATGATGTGTCAATGGCTGCTGATCAGGAGCCAGAGGACCAAGATTCTAGTGAAAATTCAGAGGAGGACAGTGCTGAAGAGATACAGAATGTGGTAAGGGCATAGTTTTGCAAATTGTGGTCAAACTAAGTGATGTCACTATCGCTAAATATACTGCTCCTCTAGCAAAAGTGTAATCAAGGATTGTTAATCGAAAGTCCGATAATATTAGTTATAAATAATGTAAACACCCAAAACTAGAAAAGAAATTTAAATTAATTATTTAGATATCTGTTTGGCTGGGGTTAAATCTAGAACACAGCATGTCAGACCAGAATGGTAAACACTTCAACATTTATCATCAATTTGTCATGAAGTTTTCAACCCAACTTATCAAGGAGAAAGGCAGTAAAACTTAACTAACATTGGTTTAATAACTTATAAAGTGATTTGTCTCAAACTAATTTCACTTTACTTATTGTTAATATTAAAGTTACTTATCATATTTCAGATTACTGAAGATCTAGCAGCTGAAAATGAGGTGAACACATTAAATGATCCGTTTACAAAACATGTACAATTTGACTTGAGCGATGAACTAGTTGTGTCTCTTTCTAACACTCCAATCACAGAGAAAATCTTTACCAAAACATGGACAGTGTTAGGCAACATGTCTATAAGTATACCCCAACCGGTAGAGACATTAGCAAAGAAAGCTAAAACAAAAATCAGTATATTGGAGGAGAAAGTATTTGCACCACTTGGAACAGTGCCACACACAATCAGTAAAGTAGATTTTAACCACCTACATATTAAATCTCAAATACACGGTAATATTGTCTCATCAAACAAAAATAACTTAATAAAGAGAGATTTGGAGTTGAGTGAAGTTTTTACACCATTACAAAAAGAGTTATTTGGCATCATAAACAACTATCAAGATCTGTACTATCCTCATAGAACATTTAGCAATGCTGAGGAGATCAGATACATGTACTGTCTACATGCTGTTAATCACATGTTGAAAACAAGGATCAAGATTCTCCACCATAATGCTAAGTTGTCGAAAAAATCAGAGGTGACTGATGAGTTTCGAGATCAAGGTTTAGTTAGACCTAAGGTAAGATTCAAAAGTATTTTAACAATGTCATAGGGTTTATTAATTTTAGTCCTTTTTAAATTCTTGGGTTTGCCATGAAGACTATGTCATTCAATTCATGTTTTCTACTTTAAATATTAAAGTGAACATAAAGTAAGATAAATTCTGTTCAGCTCAGACAAATAATAAAAATGCCTAAACACTTGATATCATGCAAATATGCATATATTGCTCAGTTCAAAGTATTTATTTTGAACTTTAAGAGCAAAATTTTTATTTTATGTGTTTGTATATAAGTTACTAAATGTACCTTTTCTAATTCACAGGTTTTAATATTAGTTCCATTCAAAGACGCAGCATACAGGGTTGTTAAGACTATTATTGAAATTTTGGTACCCAAGGAGGCTGGACAAGTTGTGAACAAAAACAGATTTGAGGAAGACTTTACTGGAGGAGAATTAATTATGCCTAATAAAAACCCCAAACCTGAGGATTATGAATTATTATTCAGTGGAAATACAGATGATACATTTAGATTAGGCATGACATTAACAAAGAAAACATTAAAAGTAAGCAAGTATTAATTTATATTAATTTTTATATAGGTAATTGAATCTTTAAGTAATGTACAATGCATATGTGTAACCAAAACTTTAATATTTACTATAGATATACAAATGTTATTTAAACAAGAACATTGACTAATACACACATACTTTAAACTTAAAAGATGATGAGATGGTATTCTTGGGCTGCTAAACTTCTTACCTGAGTAGGCTTTGTAATTTAAATTTGCTTAGAGATTCAAACTTCATCCTTATGGTTAACAATACATTTCGTTAATTAAGATTTTATCCATGTATATGACATGGAACTGACAGATAATATGCATCTAATCAAGAATATATTAGAATAAGTTAGCTAATAATTAAATAAATTCTATTTACAGCTGTATACAGATTTCTATGCATCAGATATTTTGATAGCGTCGCCGTTGGGTTTGAGGATGATCATTGGCGCTGAAGGCGAGGAAGACCGTGATTACGACTTCCTGGCATCCATAGAACTGTTAGTAATGGACCAAGCTGACGTGTTCCTCATGCAGAACTGGGACCATTTGCTTCACACTCTGGACCATCTCCACTTGCAGCCAAAGAAGACTCATGGCACTGATTTCTCGAGAGTCAGATCATGGGCTGTTAATGGATGGTCAAAGTATTATAGGTATCTATCAGTAGTTTCTTTTCACATTTTTATTACAGCATGTATGCCTGGAAATTCAGGGTTGATGCCTAGCCAGACAGACATCTGAATTATTAATACGTATGTATTTAATTTTTTTGTGTGTGTTTGCACTATATCTTGAATCCTAATGTAGTATATATGGGATAATTTAAATATTAACTTGCAAAACTGTGCTCAACAATAGCTACAAACAATTAACATGTTATTAATTTTTTTCAGACAAACCTTAGTATTTTCATCAGTGTCCCTGCCAGAGATAAAGTCTATATTAAATAGAAAGTGCCAGAACTATGCTGGAAAAGTTTTGGTTACGAATCCACCAGAAGTTGGTAGTATGCAACAGGTATTATTGCAAATACCTCAATTGTTTCACAGGTATTATTTTTATATTATTGATAATAATAGTTAAGTTCATATGATTTATTTTGTTCATTGTAAACAGGCCCACATCTTTTTAAGTTAAAATTAGAAGATAATTATATTAAAAAAAAAACTCTATTCTGACTAGATTAAAGCTAATGATCTTCATAAATAAAAAAACGATTATCTCTTAATCATAGCTAAGCCCACTCTTGATCAAGTCACTTTTCAAAGAATATAGAAAAAACACATCAAAATGCACTTATTTGTATCGTTAAGAATCTACGATGTTAAACTTACGTTACAATAAAGTCTGCCTGGAGGCTTAAAAGTGAAACATTTGAGCGCACTTTAACTCTACACCCAATAATAGGTAATGTAACAATCCCAAGGCATTTAACCAAGCGAAATTGCTTACTCGTGTGACATTTTTCATTTTAAATTCTGATTGGTCGTGTGGGTTAATTATTCGAGTATATTATTTTTAAGGTTTAATGCTGCGAGCCCCTTGGCGGCGGTGGATGCAAGGTTCGAGTATTTCATCAAAGAAATCCTACCAAAACAGCGGGACACTCTCATGGGTCATACTCTTATTTATGTACCAAGTTATTTCGATTTTGTGAGATTACGGAATTACTTCAAGAAAGAAGATATTAGTTTTGTACAAATTTGTGAATATTCAAAGGTAACAACAGCACTAAAATGTTTATTAACATTGGCGCAATAATTATTTCCTTATCTGTCATTTACCTAAATTATACTTCTTAAAATGTTTTTATAAAATATAATTACAACATAATCCATTCCCATCTGTATATAACAGTTGTTGGTTTTAAGCGTAAATGTGACATAGTTTTTAAATTTTGTTTTCTTTTTATTTTCAGGATGCTAAAATAGCGAGAGCCAGAGATATGTTCTTCCATTCGGAGGCGCATTTTATGCTATATTCTGAACGAGTTCACTTCTTTAGGAGGTTCCGAATTAAGGGCATCCGTCATATAATATTCTACCAGCTGCCTACATATCCTCACTTTTATTCAGAAATGTGCAATCTTATGCAGGTATGTGACGATTGCCTTTGTATTTTTCGTATATTTTACATATTATCTTTAAAGAAAAAAATGTGTTCAACACTAACGTTAACTTTTACCTTTAACTAAGGTTAACTTTAAACGTTACTTAAGAGGAGACACGCTGCAATCATTGGGACAGTGAATTATCGATAAATTGAGGCTTCTAGAACTAGAGTGGCCTAACTGCATTTTAATGTATTGTATTTGTATGTATGTATGTATTGTATGTGTGACCTATTAGTATTTTCGTAATTTAAAAATGTTGTATAGTCCGCGTAAAACAGCTAGTCCGTTCTGAATATAGAAATGAATCGCGTCGCCATAGTAAATTGTATGACTACACATCCTTGCAACAACTTCAGAGCTGTAATTTTTTTATTTATTATTTACTTATAACATTATATACATTGCTTAGGCAAACACTTTTACTTTTCTCCATATTGTAAATCGTTTTTTGTAGTTAGTCTACTCTGGTTCTAACAGCCTCAATTCTTGTGACAGGAGAGCAACCAGAACCGTTTCGGCGGTACAGCGTGCAACATGTCGGCGGCGGCGTTGCTCGCGCGCCACGACGCCGCGCGCGCCGCCGCCGTGCTCGGCGCCGCCCGCCTCGCGCGCCTCGCCGCCGCGGACCGCCCGCTACACATGTACATGACTGATGATAAATAAATGGATGTAATATTTCTATATGTAATAAATGTATGTAATAATTCTCATGTTTGACTTTCCCTTTCTATCCTTCTATTCTTTTTTTTTCCTTTCTTATATATTTTTTTCTTCCTTTATATTTTCTGCACGTCCTTAAGGTTGACTGGTCCGCCTATTGTACCACTTGATTTTATTGGTCAATAAAGTGTACTAAAAAAAATGTTAGATACAGTCCGCGCTAAACTTCTAGTCCGATCTGAAGTTGTTGCGAGCAGGTGTAATCGTATGGCGACGCGATTCATTTCTATATTCAGAGCGGACTAGCAGTTTTACGCGGACTCTACCTATGTAATAAGATATGTAAAGTAGCCATGAAAATAAAACTCCACAAATAGTTTGTAACGTATAATTTATATTAATTGGACTCAATTCTAATATCGCTAAATAAATAAGCTACGTTCGTAACTAAAATTATTCGTTTACATCACAACTGATATTATTCCTAGCACCGTCACAACATAAAGTGCTTATAAGGCCTGTATATCAATTTAATTTCTTTTTTTGTCATGTTTTGCCCTTAATTAACGGAGGGACAACTTTGGTTTTACAATTTCATTTTTCGGGTTCTGCAATATTCTTACTGTTATTGAAAAAACTAACGGTAGGTATAGCCATCCAATATACCATTAGGGGTATGGAGTTGGTGGTTTGTAAACTTTAGAGTTAGGTAATTCAAATCCCAAAAGATTTACTTCAACTGACTTAATATAAATAACTAATAAAAATACCAAATAGTCGGTAAATAGTGGATACAATATAGGTTACACAAGCAAGCACATAACCGTAACTATTATTGATACATCTTAACATTGAGAACCTGTTTATTCTGATATATTATCTTCATAGTTTATTGGCTTAAGTAGTAAGTCCGGCAAGTCTCCATTCATCACCAAGGGCATCTCTACCCTTTTGCACTTCGTGGCTTCACAGAAACGCACAACTTGTGTCCGGCTTCGCTAAAGGAATTTGTTCTTGCCCTAGTTATGCCCACTCATATGTAAATTACATACGGGGGCGGGCTATATAGGAAACTAATAGCATTTCCGATGGAAGTAAGACAATAACCGCACATTTTATCTTTTTACGTAAGTAGTTACGACATCGCACATGTTTCTACTACACACAAATTAAATAAACTCACTTGTACTTAAAATTACTGAGATCTGACTAAAATCAATGGAACATAATATAAACATGTAAAAATATGTCTAGATGGAGTACATTTACATGTATAACGTTTACTAACTACTAAAGTTCTTAAATCTATTTAGGCATCACGAAAACATAAAAAGATTGTTTATAATAAGATTTATCAATATAAAATTAAATATTGGTGTTTTTGTTTGTTTTCAAATTCAATAGTTTTTTAGTTAAAAGAAGTAGCAATAGGCCAGGTAGACCACCTAGTATTTTGGTAATTTGTGGCAGACTTAATTATTTGGCATTCAAATCATCTTTCGAGGTGTGGCGCTGCCCTTGTGGAAGAAAAGGATACCTTTTCAGTTTAGAAAATTTTCTTTAAAAACTTGAAATCTGGTTCCAGTTTCATAATAAGATTACATCAGGTAGATCTTATTGTAATCAGTGCGACCTTTGCTATATTTAGTCAGTTGTAAATTTAAAAAATATTTTCGTCGATAATAAAAGATGTCATATAAGCGTAGTAGTTTCGTTTTCTTTGGTGTCAATGATGGCTTCGGTAGTTTCATTGTAGTGCAACGTAGAATTAAATTGTGTGGTTGGTTCCGTCACTGTAGTCTCGATTGTTTCGCTCGCTTCGTGCTCATCTGGGTACGTGACGCTCGACGGTGGTAACTGAAGATCGGAGTCGTTTATTGTGGTACTGCTTCCTCCTAGAAAAACAAGTGTTATTTTGTTAACTGTTACTGTAATTACCCCCATATACTTGCTCTACGCCAATAAATCCCAGTAAATTGCTATTAGAGACGTCTGGACAATCATCTGGGTGATCGAAGATGATCTGGGTGTGTCATGACTTCATGAATAGGTAGGTACTTCTGTCATGTTTTCAGTTTTGCGCTCCCGAGTTTAAAGATCATGATGACGACCTTTTTTGCCTTTTTTTGAAATACGGATTTCGTTTGTTTTTATATGGTCGGTCGGCAAAATGTGTCCTCTAGTGGAAAAATGCGCCCTCCTGAACTTCCGAATGTTTATTCCCCTGGCAGCTGCGCCTCACGCCAGTCCCTAGCTAGCTTTAACTCTTTTAACTTACCTCCTGAAAAAGTAAGCTAGATGGAACATGGATAACTCAAATTAAATCCAATTAGGAATAAATCACAGTATACAACAAGTACATATTGCTACTACCAAAGGATATTAGGTACGAGTAATTAGATAGGTATGTAAAACTTTTGATACAAAATTTAATTTTCTCTCAGTCTGAAGAAGAAAAGTTAATTACATAAATCTATCAGTAGGTAAGTATATATAATGTCTGCGAATACGGCAGGGTTATTTATGTTTCCACTGGAATTGAGAAAATATAGACAAGGTCTCCTAAATATTTAGAAAAACCGTCAAAGATTTTAGAGCCGTTAGCGCTGATTTACGCGAAGACTGGAATAAACATTTCTATATCGGGCACCAATGTATGTATCAAATCTGTTAACGGCACAACTCAATTTTCTACTTATTTTATTTAATTTTCAGTTTCGGCTTCCTAAACAACAATGCTTCATCATTGTAATACCTGTGTACGTATGATAGAATGAACATATATGAAAATATTTGACACAAGAGCTAACAGGGCTGTTTTGGTTAAAATAAACTAAAAAGTAGAGAGTTATTGTATACGCTACAGTTCTTATACTTGTTCCTATTGTTGTTTTTGTATTCTTTGTTGTTTGTTGTAAAAAACTTGCAAAAACAATCGCATATTGGGAGAAATGGAGGCCGCTCAAACCAAAAGCACGTGTTGAACTCACTTCACCAAGATTAATCAAGATGTATACCCACTTCAGGAGCGTTGCAAATGGTTCCAACCTAACCTTCACGCAAACAACCCTCAGGCGATAAAGTCTTGCTAGGTCGGTAGATAAAATGAATATTAAACGGGTTGTTAAGATACCTAGGAAGCTTTGATTAAGTATATATAGTCGTCAGAACCAAACAATCTATGAAATGTGTACCATCAATGTGTATCGCTGAGTGCAGGGAAAAAAATGTCACCGAATCACAGGTGAATTATTCACATCAAATAAACTTTTTGCTTTTTACATTTTTGCCTCCATTCAACTTTCCCCCCGGGCCTCCGACGACCTTAGTTCGCCACTGTATAATGGTAATCAAACCTAGGAAGTACCAAGCGAAAGATTCAGGCGTTCGAATACTCAATAACTTGAGATTGTATTGCAATACGAGTGCGGTTGTGCTATTCTGGGCAAATCGACCGAAATCGTTAGTGATTTATATCTTATAAACATGATCAGTGAATAGCCGAGTGCTGGTTATTGTAACTACCTACAGCTATATTTAGAGTTATTGCTACAGACGCGTGCTCCGTCAGTGCTCAGTACGCGAAGTCTTGCGGTAACAGTTGTTGCCTCTTGATGGCATTATTATGGGCATGTGCTCGTTTAATAATCTCATTTAGTCAAACTGTCAAAACAAAACTGTTCTGAATGTGGTAGGTATAACCCTTTTGTTCCGTTGGAGATCCCGAAGTTCTCTATCAAACGCCGAGGACGGCCACCGGGGGCGTTTTAGTGCGATAAAAGTCCCACATAACCCGGCGTCAATCCCACGCCGTCGGGTACCTTTTGAAGGTTTCCCCGTCATCAACAAAAAAAGGTATAACCCTTTGTAGTTCGACTCCGCGCAACTGAAGGGTGTGTTAAGGGGGACATACTTATCCGAGGCGTTCCAACTCAGGCATCAGGAGTAACTATCTCATCATATCTGGATTACAGATATCCATGGGCGACAGTAGCCATTTACTGTCAGGTAGACTGTATTTTCATTTGCTACTTCCGAGGCTACTTCACATAAAAATATGTGGTAGATAGTAGAAATAGAAGTGGTTAATAGTGGTATGTTTTATGAATCTTTCACACCGCTGGAATTGGTTCGAAATCCATGATATTCTGATGAGTGGTCAAATTGTTTGACCATGAAGGAAAGCAAGAATATTTCAAATCTGATGCAAAGTTTATCGCAAATTGTTAAACCTGGCTGTATGCCTTCGATGAGGTTGAATAGTGTAACAACCGAGAGACGCTGGTTTTATTTTATGTTACCTACTAAAAAAGAAAAAACATCCATCGGATTTGATATTTATAGCTAGTAACCACAACATTCCTAAAGCTTTCGGTCTTTATAAATAATTATTCATTTTTGTACGTAAAAACATAACATAAATAAATATTTTTAATTGCGGTTTATTAAGAAAGTGTTAACAGTAGATTAAGAATTAAGTAACACCAGTCGGTACTCGCGATGCAGCATAAAATATAAATTTCATGTAGGTACGAGTATGTTTGAGAATGTAACTTTTAATGGCATACGCATGAGTTTCGATCTACATCCAGAACTGAAGGAAATAGCAAACTCTACCACGAGCGAGTTCTGGTCTAATGCGGCTTAGTAGAAAATTTTATTTTCAACTGAATGCCTAGAATAGATAATCGCTTTGGGAAGCAGGCAGGGCCGGATTAAGAGAGGGCAACCGGGGCCGCAACCCCGGGGCCTCCACAAAAGAGGGGCCCCCACAATAGAGACGTCGGATTTATTTTTAATTCCGACTACCAAACACTAGTAAAAAAATATATCTTTTCTTTTGATATTTTTTCCCCATTTTACCTTTATCCACAGTACTTTGTACAAACATGAGTACTAGAAGTATCTACCAGCGTTTCACAATAAAATATTTATTGAAAAACTCATTTTATTCGGAAAATAATTTGGGGCCAGGGGGTCTCTACTCCTTTGTTGCCGCAAGGCCTCTAGACCTCGAAATCCAGCCCTGGAAGCAGATTAGAATGTCAATAAACTTTTTAACAATTTTAATAACATCGGGCTTTAGCGCCTATTCACTGTAAACTGTTTTGATTGTTCACATGAAAGGTAGTTTACAAAAACTTTAACGATCGTTTAATGTGAGCTACCTCGTTTATTTTATAGGTTTTTTTCGTTGATAAAACTTACGTTATATCTATGACTCATGTATGACTAAACCGTTCGTGTTTGTTTTATTTAACTAGGGCCTAGATTTAAAGGTGTTAGAACCCTTCGAAGTTCGGATATGGAGACATCATCGCCACACCTATTCTGCTTTATAACAATAATGTTATGCTTGTATATATTAAGCTTTTTTTTAAATAAAAGCAATTAAATAAATATAACGTGGAGATTTTTTTATAAGTACCTACCTACCAAGCTTTTATAGCCGGAATTCATTATTTTAAATGTAAAGAACTATAATGTGTTTTAGTTTACACTAAAATCCCCGAACTAGGCCTATTCAAAAATGTTCTATTGGAACTACCAATACGGATGCAACAAACAAAACAAAAACAAAGCGTGCAATATATCGGTGAGCTTATGTTTAGTACCTACATTGTATCTCCATTTTAGAAAGATCTCAGCTACGATCAGACAATGTTGAAATCATGATAAAACTTTAATGTTTTTCTCTTAACTGCAAAAAGCAAGCATTTCCAGGTCAATCGATTCCATCGCATTGCGCTACAGAGCACTACATTCCGTATTTTGACCTGACAAACAATCAAACTCGAACCGTAAACTGTTGCCTATGACCTAGACAATAGGTAAACGACATTACGCTCAACTTGGGTAATTAAGTTGTCTTAAAGTGATTAAAGGATACTAAAAGAAACCTTGTGTTACTTGACAGTGTAGGGTAATGTTTTTGAGCTTATGTATGTGCCCACTTATGTACAATACATACATCATAATAAATCTCTTTCATTGGCACGCCTCACAATCCAAACGGCTTGACGGATTTTAACATAAGAGGTGTCGTTGGATGCGTCTACATAGGCTGTATTATTAAGTTATGTATGTTTCTATAATGTATCTATAGTAATATAATGTAGGTATATTGCCGCCTACTCACACTCATGTGAATATGTCCTGGGTGATCAAAAGACACCAATGAGTCGCTTGTTCACCCATGTGCTCAGTAGAATAGACTCGTGGTTTTTACCATTGCTATATTCAATTCGAATATATCATTGTAGTATTGAACATATTAATGTTAACCATTGGACGTCTTAAATTAGGTTTAATTATGCCTAAGATCCAAGATCTTTGTCCGAGTAAAGATACATGTAACGGTTGGAATATATTTAATTTATCAATTTCAAATACAATTTACTCACACAAAAAAGTGAGTGACTGGCCACGATTTTAATACTAACTGTCATAATCTATGAGTCTGACAGACTTATATGTAAAGTTAGAGACCACATTAAACTTTTTAATATATTTTAAACTAATGTTTAGATCGCTATCTTTCCTGAGGTCGACGTGCTAATATAACTGAACACTAAGGGTTCAGGTAGGTTATTTAAAGATATAGAGCGTATCAGACACGGCACGTGGCAGACAAGAATGTATCGTCCCGTACAACGTGTATCGACGTATTTAACTATGCAGCCGCGATGTATAGAAAAATAGGTTTAGTCTGCCACGGTCCCTGTCTGACACGTTCAATGTCTGTTGATAATTTTGCAGGTATAAATGTCAGTATTTATTGTAACAAGTATTTATTCACTTAACTAAACGTAATTTACCTACGTAATAGTAAAGTATATAAAGTTTATAGTGGATTATCCGCTAAACCAGTTAATCTTCCACTTGTGCATTCAATTGGATAATCATATTATTGACTGCAGGTAACTATAATCCTTAATCGCGTTGGTTATTGTTGCTTTGTTTTTTAAACGTACTTTATAGTAGTTATAAGTACTGTTTTGTTCATATAAGCTAAAAAGATATATTTTTTTATATAAGCTACAGATGTAACAAATGTTCGTGCAGTTCATCTGATAGTAAGTAGCATTTATCGCCCATGGACATCTGTATAACTCTGAAAGGGTTAGACCTATGAGGCATTATTAATGCCATCCCTTAGGACCAAGCTATGCCGTGTAAGTGTCTCTCCCTTGTTACATCCTTAAACCTTTTTAGGTAGAGATAGGCGTGTTGGTTGTGTCACCGAAGTCCACCGAGGAGGGTTCGCGCGCCTTTAGATATATGCCCTATGATATACTTAGGTACAAAGAGATTATATATTCGATAGGGTTAAACCTATGGGTTAATCTTGTATGGCTTTGTTGAGGTATATTCTGGCATTAATTTGATTAACATAAGAAGAGTTTTTGTCCTAGAAATAATTAAAGCGGAGACAGTTTGTAGAGAACGCCCACGTTGCATCAAGGTTAGTTAGGTATATGAGGCAGAAATAAGTGTGATGGAGGTGCTATTCCAGTCCAACCAGGAAGAGTTCTACGACCCGTATTGTGATAGTAACTACTTACACACTTTGCTATGCAATGGAAGCTAATCCAGAGTATCTTGCTAAGTTTGTGTTATCAATTTTGTGTTAATAATAAGTAGTGCATATGCCAACATAGTTTGGTTTTAATAAATTATGTCTTTACGTACTTAAATGTAAACTAGGTTGCTAAGCATTAGTTATTTGCAGATCTAAAACTTTGTGAGCATAAGCTTTGTATTAGTTCTAAGGAAGTATCTAAGAAGTTTCTACTGATTAAGCATACTGTAAAGTCAGTACTACAGTTTAGGGATAAGACCAGGAGATCAGAGGAAGCGTGTTGGTCGTGTGACCTACCAGTGTGGAGCATAAAGCATGTGGGCATTGGTGTTGTGCTTTGCTGCTTTACAGTTTGAGACACCTTGCGCTGGGCGTACTGTGCGTCCTTCGGCTCCCAGAAGAACACGTAGTACAGCGAGAGCATGATGGCGGCGAGGGACACGCAGAACACGTACACGAGCACCGTGAGCACGCGCACGCTCTTCTTGTCGCGTTTCCGCTCGTACAGCGCGTCCAGCACCACCTCGTGGCCTGACGACGTGCCCAGCCGCACGGACCCCGCGCACGAGCGCATGCTGCCCGACGTGCACGACTTGCCCGACATCGTTCGCGACGCCCTCGCCCAAAATGCACCGCTTCACCGTTACCGCCACGAAACCAGGTAAGTAGGCCACGCTTATCGATATGCCCCAGTTCGGCCGTTGCGCCGCGAGCAACCCGGTTCGCGGGTCACGCCGCTCGTGTCTGCTGCTTGACACCTCCTGATGCCGACTGCTGTTTCATTATTATGGCGCCCGCACCGGACTTCATTTGTTTATCCTTTAATTTCACGCTCCGTTATGTGAATCTATTCCAGTTACTGACGTAATACGATCGGTATTCGTTTGTCATGGACCCGAGCTTTCATTGTTTTCTTGATAAGCTTCATGTTTTTCAGCGATACGATTGATGCAACCAAACTTTTTTCGTAACTCACTGAGATTTCGCGTGTACACGTAAACACGCGTTAATGGCCGTCGAACGGATTCGTTTCGTGAAGTGTTATTTGCGTCAAGTGAGGTCGGGATGTGGGGGATAACAATACGCAAACAATGTTAATTTCGCTAAGGGTGACGCGATATGTATGACAGGTGTTGTCGGGTGACAGGCGCGGCGTCGCGGCGGCGGGCGGCGCTCGGGGCCGCAGCGGCAGACCGCCGGCGCGCGCCGACCGACACCGCTCGTGATCGATAACTCTATTCCCAATTCGCAATTACAATTTGCTAATTATTTTGTATTCAGTTACCTTTAATTAATTATACTTTGCGTGTACTTCTCAGAGCTGCCCATTACTTAAGTTCTTTCGTACCTATATCAGCAGACGAAGCAAAGTATAACATTATTTTTATGAGAACTGATAATAGGAAAAAATTATTAGTATTTCTTAGTTAGTTTACTTAAATTTTATAGTTTAGATACTTTAAGAAATATCATCGGTGGCGTCGACATTAGGTACCTATAAGATAACGTTACAAACATCAATGAGTTGGTTCCATTCCTATTAAATATTTTTTCGTGTAGTTTAAGATAATATCAGCGCATTTTATTGGGGTATTTATTTTTGATTGGCCTTCAATTTTATATTTAATAATTAATTAAATAGTTGGATCGACAAACAATATGCTTTGAGATATTTGCAGTTTATAACGTTGGTAGGTCCTTTTTAATCTAAAAAGTAGGTACTATTGCAATGAAATTTGGGAAAATGCACTAAATGTACCAAGATTTTTTTCTATAGCTGATGACATGGAAAAACAGATATATGAAAATAGACAGACACATATTTTTTATTATTACTTAGAAGAATTTTGCGCCACTTGAACTAAACGCCAAGGACCAGAAATCATAATTAATAATTTGATAGGTAGATTTTGTTTATTTTATTTTTAGAATTTCTTACCAGACTAGTCACAGGACTCTATCTCTTGAACCATGTATGTGAATACGTATACTTACACTTGAAATTTTACCGAGAAAAAAATTTAACAACTTACGCACTCGTAAAAAAAAATTTTTTACGAGTTGAAAATTAATTGTTACTTAACTGTCTACCTCATTAAAGAAAGTCACGAACAGGAAACGCGCCTGAAAATTGTAACTCTAATTGTAATTAGTCGATGACGATACGCAACTATCATCAAGATCATCAAAACTGATCGAGTAATCTACAAGCAATTTCTAAAACACGTGATAATAACATAAACACATGTTTCTGTTCATTGATATTTTATTACCACTATGTTTCTGTTGTATACTTACGTTCGGGTACTTAGGTCATTGAAAGACTTAACATTTGCCAGATGCGGCACTACACGTTTTACTAGCCACCGCTCTGTTTGAATATACAGTACTAATCTATTAATGCTAGTTTGTTGCAACTACGCAAAGTTTCAAGTGAAGATACAAATCTATACCGATTTGTTTATTGAGGTATTTTTAAATGAAGTTTATATAAGTGTTTTAATATGCAATTTGGTTGGGCTTGAACGTTGGATTGAAACAGAAACTGATTCAACTAGGCTATCAATGTTTGGTTCTTGAAAGAACTTGCTTCTTAAGAGAAATAATGCCACGTCAAAAATAGATAAATTTAGTAACTATGGACTCTTAAGATATATTTACTTACTAGTTTTTGCCCGCGACTTCGCCCGCGTTTAAAAGAAAATAATATAACATACTAACATACATAAAACTGTAAATTCGTGCCTTCAGCTTTGCTAAAGATCATCACTTGATCAAATTGATAATTGAATAGTAAATTATCAATCCTAGTAAGGATTAAAATATCGATTAAAATAATCGATGTTTTGGGTCTAGAAGATCGATTCTCCGATCGATCCCTAGTTTCCGTGGGATTTCCGGGATAAAAACTATCCTATGTCCTTTCTCGGGTCTCAGACTATCATTGTACAAAATTTCATTAAAATCAGTTCCGTAGTTTAGGCGTGAAGAAGAGACAACCAGACAGACAGACAGACAGAGTTACTTTCGGATTTATAATATTAGTAAGGAAGTAAGGATATAACTCTATGGTTCAACTGCAATTGCATCGCTGCGATTATCACCAAAGGCGCACTGAAACTTTTAAACTTACCATTAATATATCAATCTGATATTTGTACTTCTAAACAGTAGCAGGCACTGAGAGCCGCGTGGTTAAAACTCAGTCTGTCAATAGGGAGTCCGAGATTTAAATCTTAGGCATGCACCCCTGATTTTCAACATAATTAATTTTACCGGCGAATGAAATTGAAAACGACGTGAGACTCGTAAACTTCCACGTCTGAGAGATCATTTTTTTACAGGCGTATTTAAGTAACAAATAACAACAACTCTGCCTAACATTTTTGTTATTAATTATAGCAATGAACAACCAAAGTAATACAGAAAAAAGATAGAGCCTTGTCAGATGTGTGTGACAGACGGATTGGGATGGCAGTTATAGAGCCCCTTTTAATAAGGGATGCTTAAAGCGTGAGATATACAAATAAATAATTGAATACCGCCCATATGCGGCGAAGTACAAAATGAAATTGAAATATTTGTATTACAAGTAATTGACTTGGTTGAACAAACAATTGGGTTACACGACTAATTGGATTACAAGAAGCCCTTCGTGACAGAACTCTTGAAATACTGTAAATACTTATTAACAATGTAAAGACATCTTTTGGTATTCCAACTAAGAGTTTTTCTTTTTATAATATGGAAGTAACAAACGAGTGTGCATTTCACTTGTTGTTAAGGAAGTTTTGAAGGTGGTAGAACCTTTTGTGGTTCGACTCCTGTGGCACCACCGCCACACCTATTTCTGCCTAATAACAGCAATGTTAGGCGCTGCTGTGTTCCGTTTTAAAGGGTGTGGTAAGGGAGACATACTTTTCCGAGGCGTTCCAGCTTAGACCTCAGGAGTAGCGGCGCATTTGTGGCCGACCTCAGGTGGGAATATCTAATCCTATCTGGGGTTGATTACAGATGTCCATGGGTGGCAGTAGCTACTTACCATCAGGTGGACTGCATGCTCGTCTGCTACTCCTACATTATAAAAAAAATGTGGTTTCTGCCGCCTATGGACGCCTGTATTCCACACTAAATAACATCTTTAATCAACACTAAATAAATTATGTGCTACTTGAGGTGGGTCACAGATGCATTGCTATTTGCTACCCTTAAGAAATAAATTGAACAAGTCGATTGAAGTTTTATCCCTCACCCCATCCTTCAAATCAGAATACGGCAGCGCCTAACACTGTTGTTATAAGGCAGAAATAGGTATTGTGCCTCTGGACTAAAAGGGTTCTAAATCTTCAAAGTTCTTTAAAAATATCCAGATAATGGCAGCAGCTGTACTATATGTGCTTCTAGTCCATGTATTTGTCAATATTAGTCACATTGAGGTAATACTGCCCTCAATTCCGTTCCTGTCCCATGAGGTTTCATTGATTGATTAACCCAATGTAATTTTCATTAACTAGCCCTCAAAGCCTTATATTAAAACTTAGCCTATAAAACCGTTGCATTACCTGATGGGAAATAATCATCGTCAATTTTGAACATAAGTGAACCGAAATGAATGAAACTTGCTTGTAAGAAATTAAAAGTAGGTACTTCCTGTGTATTTAGAAAAAAATATTAATGCTTACTTTATATTTTTGAAATGAGTTTTTAATAACAACAAGATCTCGAATTATGACGACCCGCGTGGCGGAGCGGCCACCATACCGGTCTGACGAGCAAAGGGCCTCGAGTTCGAACCCCGGCCAGACAGATATCTAAATGATGAATTTAGATTTCTGTTTCTGGGTCTGGGTGTTTGTATATGTGTCTATGTGTGTGTCCATGGCACCCACGACACAGGGAATCCTAGTATGGGGCTGTGAGTGTAGAAAGCGTTTGTTTATTTATTATTATGCTATAAAATTCCAAAATAACATAAAATGTGCAATAAATTTTATAGCTCCGACGTACCGACCGGCAATCAATCTTATTCGAGTGATTTGTACCGGCCAATATTCAGCAGCGATTCGGAGGGCATAATGTTATGACGTGCCCTCTATAATAATGTAGCCCTGGCTTTTACACCGTCAGTTTGAAAGGTGGAAGAGCTATTATGGATCGGCGATGAAGACGTTCTGCGTTTCGGTGGAAGTGTGTGAATGTTCTTCATAGGAGACGATCTTAGTCTTCAGTAACAACACTACGGACAACATTAAATGTTCGACTTCAAGTTAAACCCATCCATCTGATGAGATGATGCAAGGTGGTAGAACCATTTGTGGTTCGACTCCGGTGGTACCACCACCTATTTCTGCCTAATAAAAGCAGTATTAAGGCCGAGAACGCACTGCGGTTAAACGCAGACTGAATAAAAATAGCTGAAAACGCCAAAACGCATACGAACACGACTCCGGTGGCACCACCGCCATACCTATTTCTGCCCAATAACAGCAATGTTAGGCGCTGCTGTGTTCCGTTTCTAAGGGTGTGGTAAGGGAGACATAGTTTTCCGAGGCGTTCCAGCTTAGTCCTCAAGAGTAGCGGCGCATCTGTGGCCGACCTCGGGTAGGACTATCTAATCCTATCTGGGGTTGAGTACAGATGTCCATGGGCGGCAGTAGCCACTTACCATCAGGTGGACTGCATGCTCGTCAGCTACTCCTATGTTATAAAAAAATCTGATGAGAACTATTAATTATCGCATAAACCGTTTCTGACAATGTGTCGATATTGTGAGGACCGGAAGTGATTACGCAACGATTCAGCAGCAGTCTGATAACCATAATATATAACATAATCTGAGGAGGTTCTATTCAGATAAATCTCAGTTTTTTAAGATGGCTATTAACTTTTAATACATACAGGAATTTCTTGATGGATTCGCCAATGCACCTAATAAGGTACGTAGGGCAAAACTTCAGTCTGTATATTTCTGTTCTACAAATAGGTACTTGCATGTATTTAACTAGAAGGCAAAGGGTGTGTTGCATCGAAAGCCCGGTTAAAGTTTGCGTTAAAGTTAAATATAACAATAACTTTGACGGTAGCAATGGAATGTAAAAATTCTGTGTTGCATCAATTGATTTGTCATTAACGTCATTTTCTGTCGCTGTCAACGCAATTTTTAGTCGACATTTACAGGTAGGGAAGTTGACAAATACAGTAACTTTAACCGATCGAATTCGAGCGGTAAGTACTTATTTTTTTAACCATGGATTTGACGGTTGGTTAGGCTTTGTAAATGTTAAAGTAACATGATGCAACCCACCCAAAGTGTAGTACATAACTAACCAATTAAAAAAAATAGCTTGAAAATGTTAGTAATATGTCATGTAGAATACAAGTTTATTAAAGGTAGTTAATACACAGGTCGCATATTGGGGAGATAAAAATTACATAGAATGAGTACTCTCATTGTATGTATTGTTTGTGGGCATCGGGCACTCATTGCATGAGGTCTTTTTTCTATGTGGTAAAAAGTACCTAATTAAAATTATTTTGTTACACATTTAGGCCTCCCCTTGCTGTTATTGTAAATTTGTTGAAATCGGACTATTTAACGAGAAGATTAACACATTGGTACCTAATAGAAAATTCTTTTAAGTTTTCATATCACGAAACCATGATTTCTGAAATCGCTACAAAAATTCCTTATTTCAAATTACAGCAATGACTTAGATTGGCAGAAAAAATACGATTTTTTTTATAATATAGGAGTAGCAAACGAGCATGCAGTCCACCTGATGGTACGTGGCTACTGCCGCCCATGGACATCTGTAATCAACCCCAGATAGCATTAGATATTCCTACCTGAGGTCGGCCACAGATGCGCCGCTACCCCTGAGGACTGGAGCTGAGAGCTGAAATGCCTCGGAAAAGTCTCTCTACCTTACCACACCCCTCAAAACGGAACACAGCAGCGCCTAACACTGCTGTTATTAGGTAGAAATAGGTGTGGTGGTGGTGTCGCTGAAGTCGAACGACAAAAGGTTCTACCACCTTCCTTTCAATTAGGTACCAACTGAGATATGCTACGATATTAAACGTTCAGAAGCAAAAAATGTAGAGTCGCTAGAATACTTCATTTATTTAGAACATCCGTTTATTGCACGATTTAATATTGGCGCGTTTTATATGTAGCTTTGGGCTTACCATATAAATAACAACTTAAAGATTTTCGATAAAGGACCTCGTGCCTACTTAAATATATTATCTGGTATGTTTTCTCGCTCACACTTCTATATCTCTGTTGAATTTTAAGTGAGGTGCAAGTGTACGTGTTGTTTTCAGACACAATTAATTTAACGTTTTACAATTTCAAAGTTTATGTTAACTAGTGGTACTTGTATACGAACGTGAGGTAATGAGAAAATCATTGTAAAAATCTTTAGGTACCTAAGTTTAAAACATTTCAATTTTTAATTAAAAATATTGTAAAGTTATCCGTACCTTCTACCCTAAAATAACACGGCACACTATAAAGTCAAAGTGCGGTAAAACCTAACTATCTACTCAGTAGAGTATATAAATTTCTATTCACTATATTGTTGTATTGAAAATCTAACACATATTCGTACCTATACTTAATTTATATGCGGTTCCCTTCTTTATGGATAACAGGGAAAAACCGAATTAATTAATATTTTGTTTGCTGACGAAAAAAGTTATTTATAAAAGAAATCTTAAATGCCCATCAAGAAATTAAATTCCCTATTTCTAAGACTTTTTGCCATTTTGAAAAAATAATGTAAATTTTTTTTTTAGTTTTCCTAATACAATATTGCAAGTTGTTAATCAGGTAACTTACCTACGTAGTTTGAATTCCTTACAAGGCTGCGATATGCGCATTCGGTCATTGTATAAATAACCGTTTGTTAATTATTATTAAGTAATATAAATTATCAGATACAACGATAGCAATAGTAAATCAGAACTGATTATAAACTGTAAGACAAATATTATAATATAAATCTACGCCTTCACCTTGCTATAATCTTAGATCGGTAGGTACTTTATTACAGTTGATACAGATATTTAATGGCTGCATTTAACTGATGCACCGAAATGTTATTTATCCGGTGGCATATCGCTCTTGGTTAAGTTGTTCTTATTCTGAAGAATTACGTGTCTTCGATTTGCGTACAAATTTTTGTCTATAAGTAAATTTAAAACTACATATTTTTATGGCACCGCATAGCAATGTATGTTTATACATTGGTACCTATTGGTCAGTATTATAAATAATTAAATTTTAATCGACATAAGTAAATATCCAATTTAAATTGTCACAAATGAATTACCTACTTAGTTATACAATACTCATTGTAAAAAAAATAAGGCTACGTACCCGTAAAATTGTATGGGACACTGTCATTGTTTTCTAACCCCGTCTGATAGTTGAAAGACTCTCCGCCCTCTTGATGGGCCGCGTCTAGCGCATCTAAGTCGCTTAATACCGGTGACTTCCAAATGCACAGGTAGTATATTGAGAGCAGGACTGCGGCCATCGAAACTGATGAAAGATACGCAAGAACAGTCAAAACTCGCACTAGCTTGCTCACAGGTTTTTGCGCTGCTTCCTTACTCGGGCCATTGTCTTCCGCCGCGCCCTCAGGATCGTTTTGAGCCAACATCTTGTTTTAGGTTTATAAGTTTCGTTGCCTACATATTCCAAATAAAAATGAAGTTTTTAAGTTATAACATAAAAATAGAGATATTTAGTCCGCGTGTGACGGTCCGCGGTTGGGGCGAGCGAATGTGGCGGTTGAGTTGTGGCGCCCGAGTTCTGGCGTCCTGTCCTGCCTGCGCGGACTGCCTCTGCTGCTCTCGCGCTAAAGCGATTAACTACACACGTCACGCATTTACGAAACTTACCAAGACGTATTAAATTTTATGCTCTGCAGAAGATACTCCCGGTAGCCGTTCGCAATTCATATATATTGCGGAAACGCAAAAATAGCCCTCGTTTGAGATGTAGCGGTGCGGAGTTATCTAATAAATTATATTTGGTCATAATATAAACTACTGGTGAAGAATTTCCAGAAACGCCGTTTTTACGATTAGATAATGATCACACAATTAATTTCAAAATTTTAATGTTATCTATTCCATGCGGATTGGTCCAAATTTTATGACATATTTTTGAAAATAAGTTTCGTTTCCTAAAATAAAGAAGTATGTACATAATCGTTAAAATTGATATAACCTGTTTATACAAGGTAGGTAATATGATTTTTTAACATAAGTTTGTAAGTTAGACATTTTTCATTTAATTTTTAATTCCCGTCTCCTCCCCCATGTTGGTGTAGGAATAAAAGTTACATTACAGAAAGCACTTTCATTGTAATAATGTAGAGTCACTTGTATGAGGTATAGTTAGAGTCTACCGCGCTGGCAAAGCGGAAGGAAGTGGACCTTTTGTGAACTTTTGTTTTAAAAATTCAAGATGTTTCCCAACGCTGTTATAGCAAACGATGATTAATTTCTAATGCAAACAATATTATGAAACCAGACATGCGTAGAATTCGAACCTCAGCCCATCGAAGACCAAGTTTCCAATCATTAGGCTCTTACTGCTTAAATACAATAAGAACATATTTTAGTTTTTAGCTAAGAATGATTATTTCCTACAGATATTATTCAGCTTTTTCTTTCGGACTGTTCCATTACAAATTGTGTTGTCCATCATCTAATTCTGAATTTAACGAACTAATGGCTACAAGTTTTCGCCACAATCCTGTCTGGACCGTAATGCATTTTATTCTCACATGTACATTAGCAAATAATAATAGCAAATAACCGAACACTAATAAATTTCTTCCATACTAATTTATGTTATCATAGTCTTCATCCATCCATTACAGCCATTACGATCCCACTATTGGGCAAGGCTCTCCTGTCACAATGTGGGTTTAGTATATGGGTTACCACGTGGTTAAATGGTACCGAACCTATTGGTAGACTTCGGTTTGAGATTTTTTTTAGCAAACTCTCAGACATGTAGTTTTCCTCTAGTTTTTTTCCTTCACCGCTAAAGCAAGTGATAATTAATTTATAATACTTATGCATATTGTTTAAAAAATATAGATGTGAGCTTAATAATAAATTATATTCACACTGTATACTTACATAATTAAAGATTGCAGAAGTTTGATTTCACTGATGATTTAAATGATATTGTGAGTATATGTAAATATAGCGGTGAGTGAAAACTTTGTGAGAGAGCGCTATCCTAAGTAGGTATATACCTAATAATCCTAATATGCTTCAAAGTTTAACCCAAGTTCTAATCTACAGTGGCAAGCATTGTTGACTACACATGTGTACACACACATGTGTAATACACAACTCTTCATCGCACCCTTCAACCAAATTAAATTAATATTTAGTTGTCTTTGATCTTATGAAAGCTGTCGAATTATTTTAATTTAGAGTTTGTGTATAGTTTTTTCCACTTAATTGTACTTGGTTACATTTTATTATATTCCCATCTCATACTACTTGCCTGGGGGCGTTTACCGTATAGCTCATTACTTAAAGACATGAATGTAATAAACTTAAGACATTAGCTTACTTATCAATTTTCCGAATTTGTTAGCGCACCGCCCACTAGAGCGCAGGGACTAGATCCATTCCATTAGAGATAATTGGATCGGTTCTAACTATATAAAGTATATACGTATTACCCATACACATAGTGTCCGGTACATTTAAGGATTATCCATGTTACCTATAGGTCGGATTTGGCATGAACTAAGCGTCAGGAAAAACAAAAATGTTACACGAATACACGATATGTGTACTCAAATCATGCGTGCCATATGGTACTACTCGATAAAATAATGAAATTAATTATTTTAAGTATATGTAAATATTTTGTAGTACTATATGTATTATAAGTACTGTGGTTGACGTTTTTAACAATAAACTTAGTAAATTAAACATTTTATTTGAGGAGGAAAGCTGACAGTTACTAACGGTCAGCTCTACTCTACGCTCTACTATAAGCGAATTTCTATGTCTAATTTTAAAAAAACATCGCCTCATATATACCTATCATACCCTTACCGCTAGTAAGTTAGATTTTCCTGTCACTTAAACTTATATAAGGACAAGTACATAAATACTGTAACTTTTTTTTATTTTTTTTATAATACAGGAGTAGCAGACGAGCATGCAGTCCATCTGATGGTAAGCGGCTACTGCCCCTCATGGACATCTGTAATCAACACCAGATAGGATTAGATATTCCAACCTGAGGTCGGCCACAGATGCGCCGCTGCCGGTGAGTAATAAGCTGGAACGCCTCGGAAAAGTATGCCTCCCTTCGCACATCGTTCAAACCAGAACACAGCAGCGCTTAACGCTGCTGTTATAACAGAAATAGGTGTGGCGGTGGTGCCGCCGGAGTCGAACCACAAAGTGTTCTACCACCTTCAACTCTACTCAGAAGAGATATGGATTTTTTATTCATTATGATGACTAGTTATGATTGATTTTGTGCTTGATGACCTTTCCTACACGGTTCGACATTATGGCTTCGTCAACGATCCTTTTATTCTTGTATTTTTTTACATACTTACATTATTGCCGTTGTCGGGTAACATTAGATCATGCATACTGTATGTGCACACTAATCAATCATTGACGCAGAGTGAGGTGCGGAGACAACACATTTTATAAAACTACGTCGATTATCTTGTTTGTCATTATAACACCTACTTATAAGGCTTGTAGGGATTAAGGTCCGGTTACTGTTAAATTTTTTATTTAAATTTGCAATGATAACATTTTGCTCTAGCTATAATGTGTTTATATTGGGTAGGTACAAGTAGGTACACTTACTATTACACAATAAATAATGAAATGTTTTTTTTTTAAATAAATATTTGTTACCTTGTACTCGTACAGCCGTTTTTTAATCCTAGTATTTAAATAATAGAAACAGTTTTTTTTTCTTTTTACGAAAAGAACCGCAAATGGCTGAACTTATTTAGCCCATACTTTTACACCTACATAATTAAATGGTACTGTTAATCCTCACAGTATTATATTTAACGCTTATGATATAAATAGCATTGCGGCATATAAGTAAGTGAAAAGCATTTTTAATGTAAGTATTATCATTTATTAAAGGTGTATCTTAGATAATATGTTTTTATAATATTACACTAGCCGCCTCTGAACGTCTATAATCAACCCCCGTATAACATTAGATTCCTATTTTAGGTTGACAATAGACCCGTTGCTTCCTTGGATAAGTGTGACTCTCTTATATACCCCTCAAATCAGATTACAGGCAGAAATAACTAATGTGCTTAACAATTAACATATTTATTGTATTTGTAATTGCTTGCAAAACTTTTTGTAAATGTAGGTACCGATATAACTGCAAGGCACGGATTTTTCTCACAACTGAGCGAACGTTTTACCTACTCCACACTGCTCCATACGGATTAGTAGAGGCGTGCTTGTAACTACAATTTGCTTTTTGGTTTATCTTGCAACCTCTGCTTGAGGGCACGTCGCAGTATTTTTCCCGACGGATTCTTTGGTATATCATTCACAAATATTATTCCACCGCGCAAATGATGTTCCGGGGACAGCTAAAACAGATTTGATTTGTATTTAAGTCAATTAAACTTACGGTTAATCTATAATTAAACATACCTGACAGTTCGTAAGCGGTGCAAGAAATGCAATATTTGAAAGTCCTTTTAGGAGCATGTAAAATAATTACGATGACAGTATAAAATATACTTTTAATATGCGTTCTTAGATGATGTTAATGTTGCACTTAGGTAATGTCTTATACTTAAGTAATATTTATGTTTAGGTGTTTGCCAAAGTTTATAGTTCACCTGATTATTAGAAAAGTAGAATTATGTACGATAAAATTAATTTAATTAAAGTATACTTACCCGGCTAGCAACAAAATCCTTTATATCTTGTTCCTTGACGGTAGCACCAGGTCTTAGCACTATAAACGCAGTGGGGAGCTCTCCTGCCACCTCGTCTGCTCTCCCTACCACGCCGCACTCTGCTACATCCTTATGCTGTAGAACCACACTCTCCACTGCTGCTGGCGCCACCTTAGGATATCGAAAAATACGTTTTGTTAGGACAACTTTAAGTGTTAATCTTTAGATATTTTTATTATTTTTCTAAATGTTTGTTTAGCAATATTATACATTAGTGCCTAGTGACTGATTAGTGAGTGAGGTCTTTAGCCAGATTTTAAAGAGCAGCTTTTTTATTTGAAGCTTTTTTCAAAAGATTTTTGTCAACTGAGATGCTAGCTCATCTCTTTAATTATTGCTTCTGCCACGCCGTATTCCTCCAAAAGTGACTCAAAAAATATCTCCGTTATTGAACAAGTAATATTCTACCTGATTTCCTTTATATTTTATTAATTCTTTCAATCGATCCACGATAAAGAAATATCCGTCTTGGTCGTAATATCCAATGTCCCCGGTCTTGATATATCCTTCTTTATCAAAAACATCTCGCGTAGCAGCCTCATTCCCAGCATAGCCTTTCATCACCACGGGACCTTTCAAGCAGATCTCACCATTATGATTGGGTCCCAATTTTTGTCGAGTTTCAAGGTCAACAATCTGAAATAAATATTTTGTTGTATATAGTTATTAAAAGAAAATAATCACATCTTAAAAATATATAGGTACTCTTAGTAAAGGGAAGCTAGGAAATAAAGGAATGTGTCCTTTATAAGTTAAATAATAGATTTATTGGGATTTAACAACATTTAGGTAATGCTGCTAGTATCTTGGGTACACTTCCATGGGGCAGCGATTTGACTCATTTATTTTATTTATAAATTTTAGTGTTAATTGTATTAGTTTTATTTTATTTTAAATAGTGTTAAATTGTTTATTGTTAAAATTTATATTGTTGTTAAATAATTATTAAATACTTCTCAGAATTTTAATACTTATGAGTAGCATTGTATCTAGTTATTCTGGCTGGCTTATGGCAGAGCTACAACTTTCAGGGACGCATTTTCCACCCCTTCAGAAGTCAGCGACACAAAGGTCGCTCAAACATTGGATACAATTTATCTAACCATTTAAGATTTTTTAACTTGCCCGGGATGTTCGTGGTCATAACTGCGACAATACTTATGTCTAATTATTATAATTTTATTATGAATTGTAAAAAGGCTACTACCGTATGTTTAGTTATCTTATATATAAAATTCTCGTGCCACAATGTTATTTACCGTACTTCTCCGAAACGGCTTTACCGATTTTCACCAAATTTTATATGCATATTCAGTAGGTCTGAGAATCGGCTACTATCTATTTTTCATACCCCTAAGTAATCAGGGTTGTTCACCCTTAAAATTTTTTTATTTACATGGCAACACAACGTTTGCCGAGTCAGCTAGTGTAGTATAAAGTTTTCAGAAAATATAAATACCTTTGCCTTGACGCCAGGCAGTGGCATGCCTCCACTTCCAATCTTACGTGTAGCGTCTTCATCATCTGGATCTTTAGTTGCAGCTGTAGATGTTTCCGTCATCCCGTAAGCCTGGAATATTCCTGTGCAATTTGGCATTCTGTAAACGTAAAAAATACGCATTTTTTTAGTACATATTATTGACTAATAAAAACAAGTGGTACAAGAGGCGGACTTAATGCTAAGTAGCATTTTCCAGTCAACTTTAAGGATGTGCAGAAAATATACAGGCGGCGCAAAATACATTTTAATATTAAAGATAATTAAAAGAAGAAAAAAATATAAAAAAGGAAAAATCATATATATCATCGAGATATCCATAGATGGATTTTTCGAATAGTAAGTTGTTTGGAACACATGTTTACATTCAATACGACATATGTGATTGCGTTTTTTGTCTAATTGAGCTTTCGGTACCTATGTAGTGAAAAGGCACACAGATAACACTAGTTGAACACAGGTTTGCCTGCCTGATGTTGGAAAGTAATTATCACCTCATATACCGAAAATCTCTTAAGGAGGTATACATGTCTGGGCGTTCTGTGAATAATAAACTTTCGAGTAAGTGCGAATTCTAACAGTCCGTACTAATTTAGTCTAGTCTTGCATGATACGTCTATCTTAAAGTATTGTTACCGTTTCAAAGCAGCTTCGATAGTTTCCCTTGTGAGTGGCGCGGCGCCGCACCACGCCACCGTCACCGAGGACAGGTCGTAGCGCGCCGCCACCGGGGACTTCGCCAGGAACACCACCATCGGTGGCACCATCAACAGCACATTGATCTTAACAGGTAATTAAAAGAATATACTCAAAAATGTGAAAACAAACTTCGTGAGAAAACCCTATGTCTGTGAAATCTTTGTGATGCTTGGTTATTGAAATAAATAAAGAAAAGTGGCTATAACTGATATATCATTTAAGTATGATATGCTTAGTAAGATGTGATCATTTCACGTTTAAGCACAAATATGTAATTTTTATTTTTATAATATGGAATCTAAGTCTGAAATAAATAATTATTATTATTATTATTATAGGTACATTTCGTGTTCAATACGGAAGGTAAAACTAAATAAACACGTATGAAAAAATAGACTTCAATACGTACTAAGTGTGTACTGACCTTATACTGCTGAATAGCGCCAAAATATTTATCAGGGATAAACCCTGCAAAGAAAACCAAAGTTTTCCTGACTGTGAAGTAGTTAATTGTGGTCATTAACCCATACGCATGGTACCACGGCACGATCGTTAAAAACCTCGAGTAAGCTTCATCGTACGTGGTTTTATTTCTGAAAGAAATCAGAATTTTAATATCATAAAATACATACGAAAGAAATTGTAAAAAAAGATCTATTTGCATGTTGAAATAGACCAATAACTTCATTTATACATTTATGTGATCAAGTCAAAAACGAAATTCTGATAGTTAGACCGCCAAGGTACTTAAGCTTCCAGGCAAGGTTTGAATTTTGTACTCCTGGTAAGATAAAAATGATGCTCCTCTGATATCATGCTAAAATTCTAAAAAGAGAACTATCATAGCAAAATTTAAGTCTTAAGTAACAAAGAAAAGCCTTATGATTTTCTTCGACGTTATTTACGTGTCTACATTTTCCATATGTGCTTCCGGATATTTTTTCGGAATAATTCTTACTTAAAATAAAGGAAAAATACAACTTTAAGTCATATTTAAAGAATTACATGTATGAGTAAGTAGCAAACAAGTAAATATTTACTCGAAGTTAGCAGCTGCATACAATGCGTTAATATGCGTCAACATCACCCCCTTGGGGAGCCCCGTGGTTCCAGAAGAATACAGTATATACACGTTGTCAGTCCAACCCTGAACTTCTTCAGCTTCATATTCAAAAGCATTTGCAGACACTTGTATACTTTCGTAAGAAATAATATCACTGCTCAGAACAGTTCCATCAAATTGAATGATTTTCTTGATAAAAGACAGGGATTTGAAAGTTGCCAAGTGTGTTCTTAGAGGCGTTTGAGAACAAAGCAATATATTTGGTCGAGATATATTAAGGACGTGTGTTAGTTCGTCTGAAAATATAAATATAGAGAGTAAAAATATATGTATAAACAATACATATAAACTGAACGATTTATCTGGATAATCTAATTAAAAATATTTAATGTTTTATAATAAGTAGATCAAAAAGTGCTGAGGAAACTTAAATTTTACAAGAGATCTTTAGTTTTGCAAATAGCAGGTTACAACGTCAAATATCAATTTGGGTTAAATTACAAACGAATTAATAATAGTTATTAATAATATCTTCATTGCCATGCAAACCTTTGGAATATATAGGGTTAAGAGTGGTGACGGTAGCGCCGCAACAAATAGCAGCCATGGATGAAACTATAAACTCAATTCGGTTTTCGCTGCACAAAGCGACCACATCGCCTCGCTTTACCCCTAGAAGTTTCAACCCTGTTGCAACATTCACTACATTTTGTAAAAGTTCTTTGTATGTTGTTTTATGACCGCTATCGCCATTTATCTGAAATAGAAATGGTTTTTAAATTCATCCAGAAATTCGTCCAACAGATAGATATATTAAACTAGCTACATTGGATCGAAAATCTTATTGAGCCATCTGTTATCGCCCTAGTATTAAAATCAAAATGTTCATCGAAGAAAATAACCTCTCTCCGTGAAACCGTTACTATGATTCGAAAGAAGATCGCAAGCCGGGATCGGTATAGAATATTATCGAACTTAATTTTTTTTGTATATTACTGTACCTATCTTAAATACGTTTGTATATTGTATGTAGGTATCATGTTTCACTATGTTCGTACGCTAATCTCTGAAACCGGTCAACCGTATTCAATTATTTTTTTATGAATGACTGTGAATGTTTAATTTCAGCTTTAAGATATTTTGCAACCCGATTGGGCGCAGTATCATGTAAAACAGGATATACAATAAGAATATATGTGGAATAGACTGACATAATGCGATGTGAATCAACCTTACCAATGCGATTCTGTCCTCTTGTGAATGTTCTCTTAACTTGTCGATCACATACTGCCCAAATGATAAATGAGCAGGAATTTTAAGGCAGGGTCCGCCGTGGACTACATTGTTAATTATCATTTTCAAAATTTAATTCAGTATGATTTGCTATATTTAATCTGAAAAATAATGAGACCTTATTAAAATTATGCATATCATTTAGTATAGAGATCGGCCAACATCTTGACCGCAAGTTGACGTGCGCTTGTTATTATTAAAAAAAATCTAAATATTTTCATAATTACTATAAGGCAGAAAAGTTGTCTAATTTCGATTATTAGAAGGTAAAATATTCGATGGATGGATTGATTACGATTACTTGTACGATGATAAAGTGCTACATTTTTCCCCAGTCTCTCCTAAGAAGAAAGATTATATTATTTATTACTATCTATACTAATGTAGGCGTATTAATACATTAACAGTCTGTCACCAGTGGCCTTGAAAATAATGTATTTAGTAAACACAATGTGTATGTCTCATCCACAACACGATACCTTTGTATCTATGGCTAGTAGATCGTACCATGCTTAATGCTCTTAAAAGTCTTAACCTACATTACCTTTATCGAAGGATTGTGTAAACAACGACCGTTTACAAACTTACAACTGCGACGCAGCCGCACACAGTAAAGAGATTACCAGTTACGCAAACCCACATCTTAACAATATTAAACTCATTGAATTATTTACTAACCTATTTTAACTGAACTTGAACTATATAGAGAATAGACACTTCATTAGTTTCCGCTTACATGTCACTGGATACATTTACAACTGACAATATAAAAACAACGAACCTAAGTACGACGATCATTGTAAACATACTTTATTAGCATGTTATTATCATACGTCAACCTTATTGTTAAAAGATAACAAGTTCCAATGTATTGCTTTGTTAGGAGTGTTAGGACCCTTATCTAGGTACATAATATATCTTATAAATTAAATGAACTCACGTGAAATAAAAACACAAAACCGATCAGTATTTATCCAATACTTATTATGATTCAGTTAATGTTACACAACACATAGCCAAGACTGGCTCCTTATATCTTAAGTGGCAATAGCAGCACCTACTCAATTAAACACAAACCACATTATCAGGTAATAATAGATAATAAATGGCTCATACTTACAAAACAATGTAACTATAACGAAAAATAAAATTGTTTGTCTCATTGGAATAACATTGATAATGAAAATTGTAGCTGTTCAGTATACTCACAGTTTTTATAATACTGTGTTATACCTTGCTTGTGTAACTGGTTTTTAGGGCCATGTGACTCAAGTAAACAATCCTCATCTCTACGTATAATTTGATGGAATAACAGTCAGGTCATGTAAATAATCTTCTATTTTCACGTGAAAGTTTTACCTAAACCGTTTCAGCCATTCAAATAACCTACAATTTCAAAAACTACTTTTGTTTCACGCAAACGATGAAATGAGTATGCATTAGAAAAAGGAAGTGTGTGATTAAGAGTTACATCAAACTCATCATATAATTCCGATTTTATTTATTATTATTTATTTTAGTTTTACAGATACATAGCTTCACTACTCCTATTATTTCAACTAAGTAGGTACCAACCTTTTAATATTAGCATCTACAGGACTCCATTATTTACATTCTTACGCCTTGGTCATTACCCATTATAAACAGTATTATGAGCCTTAACATCATTTATTTAAAATGATCAAAATTGTATTTCTATGTTTATTGTCTTTTATGCGTATCTTCGACCTGCAATAAACGTACGCAGCTACAGAATAAACTGGCAGAAATTACTATTAATTCTCTTATATATTCTAATGAATAAGTACTAGTAACTATATACCTATTACGTACATTCTGACTCTTACTCTTTTCTTTTACGATATTATAATTATATGACACGATACATTCCGCGATTCAATCGGGTTGAAAACGATTGCTTTCGTAAGTGGCAGACAAACTGTTAAATAGTTAAACATCAAAAAATTATTCTGTCAAGCTGCTGCTGTGGATTGGTAGATATAGGCGTCAGTTTAAAAGGTGTTGTGTAGTGCTGTAAATTGTAATGCTCAAAACCTAGCGCCAATGCCGCGTTGCGTCGAATGCGGCACCACGATCCAATGGTTTTATGTATATCGGCTTTATATCCCTATGGGCCCTATGCCTTGGTCTATTCGACATATTTGATGACTGACGTCATTGTGACAAGTTACATGACATCCGGACATGATATTTCTTGAATCTTGACATGATTTTAAAAATTTTGATTGCCGCTTTTACCTATTGACAATTTGTGTATGAAACAGAAACTACAAGGAAAGATTTTAATTTGGGTAGAATGTACAAAGCTATCACTAAGCACTGACGTTTCGGATCAGAATTTTTGATATTAATTATCATGTCGTAATCTATGCTTAATCGGCGAGTGGCGTGGTCGCCTGAAATCCATTTATCACGTGTTATCGTTTAGCGTTTCTTTCCGTAATTTATAAGTTCACGGCACCGCATTCGTTCTTGTTCTTGGCTGTGATAATCATATAATATGCCAGCTTTCATACATAACAATGTGGTTTCCGGCCCCGAAGAAGAGTACATTCCCGCCCATTTGTCTTTTGGGCAATTATTATATGATAAACTCAAGAAGGGCGGAAAAAGGACCGCTCTAGTAAGTCGACTTATTTTATATTTTATGTGTAGTATGTAGGTTTAAATATCAGTTTACTTATCTGTTTAAAAAAAACAGTGCTTATGTTAAGGTTCCATTAAGGATTGTTATCCTATTTGAATTGGTAATAGGTAAGCCTTTGGTTGGAACCAATGCTGCGCTATGCTGGATTTTTATATATCGTACTACACTTTGCTGATACTATGACTCCTAAAAATAAAAATTATATATAAATTTCATTTTCCAAACATACTACTCTCCAAAAAAGGTCATCCTATTATTTAACTTCTTTAAGTAATTTTGGTTGGTTTCAGTTATGATAGAATTCATATGGATTTTGATTGTTGTACTGTTGTTGAATTTATTTATCACAAGACAATGTGTTCCTTTGTGCTATAATGAATGATATATTCTTATACTCTTTCAGATTTGTGCAGAAACAGGAGACTCTGTTACCTATGAGTATATACTCCAAAACAGTGTGAATCTGGCAGTAGCCCTTCAAAAGCTGGGCCTGCAGAAGGGTGATGTAGTGGCTCTCAGCTGCGAAAACAGATTTGAGTTCATGGTCACCTCTATCGCTGTTCAATTCTGTGGTGCTGCACTATCTACTCTTAATGTTACCTACTCTCCTGGTAAGTGGATAAACTACAAAGACTTAATCAATAATACAGAATATGGTAATATGTTTCTGAAGTTTGTCAGATATCTAAATAAAAAGACTGTATTTTAATGAAGAAGTAGCAAACAAAATTACGTACAGAACCTACATACCTGGGGTTAGACACAGGTCAGCTACCCCTGAGGACTCTGTAGAAGCTTTGTATAAGTGTCTTTTTCTGACCACAATCATTAAATCAAAACACATACACAATTTAACACTGTGTTGTGGTGGTGCCTCTGGAGTTCAACCATGGAGAGGTATTTTTTATTATTTTTGTAATGACAACTCCCTATTCATCTTAATTATTTTATTCTTACCATAATTCAATATTTGAGACATTTTTATTTTTATTCCAGGTGAAATATCACACATATTCAACATTTCCAAGCCAAAGTTCATATTTATGTCTCCCATCACGGCTCAGAATATATATGACTGTAGTAAGGATTTGCCCTATGTACAGAAATTGATTTTATTCGGAGAGTATGACATTGTGCCTGCCATATTTTACAATGAACTAATCAAAAATCATGTGAATATAGATGATTTTGTACTAACTGATGTGAATGGGCTGGAAGATACAGCTGGAATTATGTGTTCATCGGGTACCACTGGTTTACCTAAAGGTGTAATGCTAACTCATGTCAATTTTCTCACATTGTGTGCACATATGAGGTAAGTCTAAAACTTAGCAGTAATTCATTAATTTATGGACCACAGGCTTTGGCCTTACAACTTTATTACTTTTCGTTATTGTATTTTTTTAAGTTATACTACTATAAAGGCATTTAGATATATGATTTTGTTTGTCATATTTATTGTTTTGGTCAATTATTATTTTTCTGAATTTGAATAGCTAAAAAAATATTTTGTGAAAGTATAACTTTTTATGTTTTTTAGTAAATAAACACTTGTTTTTGTGATAGGTATAATATATCATTTTGTTCTCTTGCAGATATTATTTAGAGACGTCTCAAGCCTCAAAGAAGCATAAAGTAAAAACTGCCCTATCTCTGATACCCTGGTTCCATGCGTATGGGTTTATCACAACACTTGCCATCATGTGCATACAAATTGAAATTGTTTTCTTAGTACGCTTTGATGAAAAGCAATACCTGGAAACAATTCAGAACTATAAGGTAACTATTTCTTAATTAAATTATTACATGGCATATAGTCCGAGAAGAAGTATGAATCTATGAATAATATCCAAATAATTATTGACATTATATCTTATCATATGTACATATATTTTATGTTAAAAAATTAAGTAATGTCACAATGTTTTATTAGGTTATTTTATTTTGTACCCATTGATGTGTCTACTGATTATTAATTAAATTATAATAAATTATTAAATTGGATATTTGATATTTTTAAATCATTGTATTATAATCATTGTAAAAAACACTTATTTTAGTAGTGCTCTGTTGATTACATTTTCAGATTAACATGATGACCCTAGTACCACCACTAGCAGTTTTCTTAGCAAAGCATCCACTTGTTACTCAATATGACCTGACCTCGGTCAATGAGGTATGGTGTGGAGCAGCACCGCTTTCCAAAGAAATACAAAAAGCTGTTTCTGAGAGGTATAACTTGTGATTTACTTTATAATTTAATTTTTTGTCATAAATCTAAAGACTCTTCTTCTATAATTGTAAAATAGTTTTCTATAGCAATATATAAAAAAATGTACATTTATGTAAATAAAATAATGCAAAACATTTTATTTATGTAAAGCAAACTAATAAACCTTGTTGTAAAGAGTTGAAAGAAATAGAGAAGAAGCGAAAAAATTTTTTCGATCATAAAGCACACTCTGATGCTTCGCATCATGAGTCGTGCAAAATAAAAATATGAATATGTTTAGTTCTAAATGTTAATTTTTTATAGGACAGACATAGGAAATATCAAGCAGGGCTATGGGCTCACAGAAGTGACAATGGCGTGCTGTGTGGACTTGACCGGAGGTGATAAAATCGGCACTTGTGGTACCCCTGCACCTGGCATGAAGATAAAGGTAATCAGATAACATACGTTATTTCATTTTAATACACTGCGGATATATTTAGATTACGGATATTAGGCTATTATCATTATTGATAAAATTAATAATATCATTATTACTAGGGTAAATGAATTGATAAGGTTCATCATATTTATGGCTAATAAATTTACTTTAATGTCAATGGTTGATTAAATTGAATTTTAATGTGCCTAAAACAAATGTTTAAAAAAAAAACAATTTAACAATTTCTATGAAACAAATACAAACAAAGTATAACAATTATTAAATAGTAAAAAAAGTAAAACTTACTTCTGCAATGACTTCTTCACCACCACCTTTATATTTTCTATTTAATATCTATGTCTGCTAATTTTACTGCCTTTATTATATCTGAATCATTAATTGGTGACTAATTCTTCTGACAAGCAAAAATTTACAAAATTGGGTAGAGATGCTATTACAATCATATAAAAGCAATATTTTTGATTTATAGTGTGTTCAATACTCACTTGACAGATACTAATTGGTAATTTACTATTATTTACATAAAAAAATGTTTATAGGTACTAGATATCCAAACGGGTGAGCTGTTAGGACCAGGGAAGGAGGGCGAGCTGTGGATCAAGTCGCCGCTGCGCATGAAGGGCTATGTGGGTGACCAGGCGGCAGGAGATGCGCTATTTGATGCCGCTGGCTACGTGCGAACAGGAGATATCGGATATTACGACACTGATGGATACTTCTACATCGTTGATAGACTGAAGGAACTCATCAAGTATAAAGGGTTTCAGGTGGGTTCAAAAAGAGTTAAGAGTTTCAAGAGAAACAAAAATAAATAATATTTTTTCGAAAATCAAGGATACAACAATTCGAAAAAAAAACATTTAGTTCACCGTATTTGGAAATGAATGAAAATTACTCAAGCCTTTTAGAAGAGGAATAACAAACATACAAAGCGAATTATAAAAAAATATTTTTAAAAATATTTATGAAAGATAGATATTAAGTACCTATTGTATAAGTACTTATAATTTTGCATGTTGTCACAACCTGTGGAATTCTAATAAAAAAATTCTTGTAAAACATAATTCTGTTGGTAGCTGTTATTTTCTTTTAATAAAATATCTTTTTTGATCATAGACTAACTTTATTTAAATCCTGTTTGTGCCGCTAGGTGGCGCCAGCGGAGCTAGAGGCGCTGCTGCTGCAGCACGGCGGCGTGGCGGAGTGCGGCGTGGTGGGCGCGCCCGACGAGCTGGCCGGCGAGCTGCCCGCCGCCTTCGTCGTGCGCGCCGCCAGCTCCACCGTCACCGCTAACGAGCTCGTCGACTACATCGCCGGCAAGGTACATAGCGCCACAACTCGACACTAGATGGCGCTCCGGAGCTAGAGGCGCTGCTGCTGCAGCACGGCGGAGTGCGGCGTGGTGGGCGCGCCGCTAGGTCCATCGTCACCGCTAGCGAGCTCGTTGACTACATTGCCGGCAAGGTATATAGCACTACAGCAAGCAAGCAAGATGGGACTTCATACCCATCTCTCATATGCCGCGTCAGCGTTTGCAATATGGGGATGGGTAGGGATTATTCGGGTCTCGAGGATACCCTCTTTGCCCGGGCAAATTCTCAAAGGGGTAGCACTACAGCTCGTTACTAGATAGCGCCCCAGAGCTAGAAGTACTCCTGTTGTACCGCGATGACGTGCCGAGGTTGCTTCCAAAACCATAACTAGAAGACTCTACAACTACCTATGTATACATAGCCCATAGAAGTTCCATCGGAAGTTACATAAAAGTCTTTCAAAGGTTTCATAAAAGAAAGTTTTACCATAGTTACCGCGGAAGGCTTTGCTCCATGCACGTACAATAGGTGAAAACATCAGAAGTTGATTTGCCGTACATTAACTCCTGTACCCTCTGAATATTATATACCATAGGATTTCAAGCCATACTCTGATCTGAACATAAAGTATAGATGCCAGGTTTTAATAAAATCCAGCGAGCTCGAAACAATTTGCATTGTAAATTCGCTCCCTGAATACTAGATATAAGATACCTACAAAAGAACAGGATTCAGATGTAGTGAAACATATGTTAAACATTACATTACCATCCAAGTACAGCATTATTATGCCCATCTAGGACATGCTTTTCTAATGCGTACATACTGGTTTTGCTGTCGCAAATTATAAAACTGCCTTAAAGGCCTCTGTCAAGGTTTAACACTTGTTATCTAATAAGAACTGGTGCCGAGAACGTATCGTCATGTCAAGGCTGAGGTGACATGATTTCATTTGTGTAGCTAGATTACATTCATTTGTGTAGTTAGATCTAATCGAAATCCATACAAATGCAGATTCTATTCTTTATTTATTATGTTCATTGTAATAATATTTATAAATATTTAGAAATTCATTCGTGTGTTTATCTTACACGTGTAAAATACATCATTTTCATAGCATGGTTTATGTCGCAATTTTTAAAAATATACGGCCATTTTAATCTATTATTAAATTATAATTTCAGCTCAGCGAAAATTTAATGAAGCAAAATGATCATAAAAGTAGTATATAAAATTCTTTGATTTATTATTGAGAACTAATTCAAATTTACTCTTACAGGTATCACCTGCCAAGCGGTTGCGAGGTGGAGTTTTCTTCGTCGACGAAATACCAAAGAACGCTTCAGGCAAAATATTAAGACGTGAATTAAAGAGCATGCTACCAAAAGCTAAAAGCAAACTGTAATAGTAGTATAGTTATAGACCTCTTGGTCATTGACGCATTTATCGCACAATTAGGAGGTGGCAGTCTAAAACCATTTTAAAATACACTTTTAGATAACTTTACACCTACTTATTATTTAGGAACGAAACTTGAAATTGTGATATTCATTGTAATAGTAAAATGTTGCCGATACCTCAATTATATTTAGAATATCTTTGCTAACACATAAAGCCAAAGAAGTACCATAAAGTTTCTTACATGAGAAGTATAAGGCATAGTATTTTGATACAATCGATGCACCTACGTAATGCGGGTTCTTAGTGAAGTATTTATTAAAAGTTATACATAATAACAAACAATAAGATTGTAAGTAGTTTTATTACTATTTATTGATTTTCTAAGATTCTGTCTAGTCAAATGACATAATTTTTATACATGTAGTGTTTCCTTTACTATCTCACTTGTTTTATGGAAATTGAGTGTTGTAAAAATACAAATAAACAGATTAAAAATATTTAATCTTTCATTTTCATAATACTTAGTATAATTAATTATTACACATTTGTAATTCATTTGGTTTACTTATTAGATAATTTATCTTGGAGTTCTTGTGGTATTTTGCTCAGAGCTTGGTTGTGAAGTTCACTGTTGACTGCAGCAAGAACACCTGTCTTGTTGGGTCTTGATTCTGAGGCACCATACTTGTAGAAGTTGCCCAGGATGTCTGTGAGCTTGCCTCCCGCTGCATTGAGGATAGCCTCTGGGGCACAAGTATCCCACTTTTTACAGCCACTGCTAGCAAACACATACACTGATGCGACACCCTCCAGCAATTGTAAGACCTGTATACATAAATAATGTTTTAATTATACACAATAATGATATTTATATAACATTGTGTTAACTGCTATGACTTTGGGATTAGCAAAAAATTATCTATCAAAAAAATTGATTGCTTAGAATTGAATTGATTTCTACAAATCTAATATGAAAGCATTGTAAAATGTTTTAAACTGGTAAAAACCTTATAACCAGCGCCTCCAACTCTTAAGATTTGAGAAGCATTCATGGCTTGCAGAGCCTTTTCTACTGTAGGATTAGAGTGACTTCTTGTTGTAGTTATTATCAAAGAATCCGGGGGAGGTGCGGGGGTGAAACCCCCAACCCCAACTTCCTGCAACCCCCATATAGTTCTTCCTATTTTCTTTTCCCCTCCAACTGTTGTCTTATAATAAGGCTGGTGGATTACTCCAGCAACTGGCCTTTCATTTACCGATATTCCAATAAGAACAGTTACATGTTCCAGAAAACCTAAAACAAATCATAATTTTTATAATTTTTGAAAAGTGTTCAACTTCCTTACACATGCAGCATGCAATCCGTATTTATACACCCCACACAAACATAAATAAATGCAATGTTTTTGCAATCTATACATACAAAATGATACATGCTATTAAATCCATGTAATTTGTGAAAGAATTGCTTTTAAATAATATATACAATGTTATTTCTTTCAAAAAATTATAATATATTAGTTTTCTATGGTGACTAAAAAGATCTCTACCTATTATTTACACTTTGTATGTATTCACAAATTGTCCATTTACCATAGTTTGCTTGTAGTAAACTTAAATACCACTTAATACTGATCAATGGATGAGTCAAATACATTTTCCATCTTTCCCAAGGATCTTTCTTCAACATAAGGGCACCTAGAATTTTTTAATCCAGATTTTGAATAAAAACTTGATAATTGTAACCAAGTTTCAATTCCAGTATAGAGACATAAATGTATAAAACATTACTGATTTCATAATAAATTGTTTATGATATCTTAATACTGAATGATAATATGATTTCATTTAAAGCAAGTCATGGTGTGAATTTTTATAATATATGAAGCATTTAGAAACAGGCATATATAGTGGTATTATACCGCATATACTATATTTGAAGTTTAAACAATATAAACCTTGTGTATATTCAGAAGTGCCGTCAAGTGGATCCACCCACACTACAATATCTTCCTCCTTTATGCTATTGAGGTTTTGGGGGCATTCTAAAGACATTATTTCCTGGTCCTTCTCTGCTACAATCCAATCACTGGAAATATCTGCCTGAAATTAAATAACAACAAAAAAACTATTAGCTTGTTGCCTTGAAAATGAATTAGTTATGTTTCCAATCATAACTAATGGAAATAGAAAGGACAAAACAAGGGCAAACATTTTAGTGTCACTGTTAAGCATAATTGATATGTTATATTTTATACAAAGCATATCGAAAAATATTGGGTCACTCATATTTGTACTGTATTTTTTCATTTTGATTTTTCTATACAAAATAAAATTGTCACACATAAAAATTATTTCAGTTAAGAATCAACAAACAATTGTGCAAAGATATATTCTAAGTCATTTTTTTCAAACGCAGTTACACTAGCAGATTTAGTTGTGTCCTAATTAATTATATTTCAACTTAAAACATAATACCTCATTATCAAGGCTGTCTTCTTCGCCAATGATGTTCAGTTTAGGAAACTGAGCAGACAATGAAGCAATGATACATCTCTGCGCTGATCTATCAGCTTCTGTCTGATAGTCATCTTTACCCTAAAACAAAAACAAATATTACTAAATATGACAATATACCACCATTAGTGTTCACCACTGTATAACATATTTCTGGGCAGGTTAGATAAATTGATATATTTTGATTTACTTATTGTGATGCTCATACTATAGGTCTACTATTTACCATGATAGCCATGCTCAATTACTGAAAAGGAATGCGAGTTTAATGCCCTGTTTATGGTTGGTTCTAATTGTCAATAGGTAGCAGTATTCTTACCATCGTATAGACGACATGGACGACTTCTATGTCATAGAAGAAATAAATTAAAGAAAATTATGCAACTGAAATACCTTTTCGACGATGCCAAGTTCCCCTTTGCTCATAACATCTCGAACTATCTTTCCCGCTCTCGCAGCGACGGATACAGAGGAAGCCAACAATTTTATAATAACTGGAGCATTTGCCGTCATTTTTGTAAATTTAATTCAACACACGTTAACTCGTTAAGAGGTAATAAATCGAAATAAACGCTAATAACGCTATGTAATAACTAATAGTGAAAGTACTTGAAAACAAGTCTTAACTCAATGTCAGTAAAAATTGACAACCCCAGCTGTTTGAGTTGTCAGTGTCATTATTTTTTTTATTGTACCAATTACAATAAAGGCTATGGCTGGTGACTTTAATTATGCCATTTTACATAAATAAAATTGTACCTGTGTAGTTTATTGGAGTTTACTCCTTAAGAAACGATTTGAGTTATAAGGCCCGGTACGGAAATTTTATGAGGAGTAAAATCAAGTGTAACACGAAAAGTTGAGGCGTAACGGTAACCAAAATATGAATCAAAAGTGCTTTTATTAATTTAAAATACAGTAAGTTCAAATCCCATATGAAAGTAATTATTACAATAAAAATAATTAGCAATATATAAAACATTAAAACGTCATTAACTAATTTGTTTACATTTTTGCATAAATTAAGTTATAGGTTTGATCATTTATAAACACTGTGAAAAATATGAACATTGGCGCCATAATATGATTAACAATCTTTTATGAACGTTTTTAAAGAAGAGTAACATATAAAATCAGTAAGCAATTGAATAAGATATAATATTAGCAAAATAAGTTTTTAACATAAAGAGGCTTTTGTAAGTTACTGATATATTAATTTAACTTATAAAAATGGATGCATTATTGATCAGCACCATCTATCAACGATAAACGGGCAAAATCAAAACAGTATTATTTAATATTTATTACAGAATTATTGCTAATGAATTATGTTCAAAATAAGTTATATAAAATTAGCAATACGTTTTAAATGAATTCTAGAATTATAAAACATTCAGAAACAATCCAAATTACATATAATAACATGTTTATTGAGTCTCATATAAATTTCATCCGTAAATTGCAACAAGGATATTTTATAGATGGCAAAGAAATTATAATTATTAAGTTTTAAGTTATAAAACGTTTAACATTGTTTTAAATATAAATAATTATATTATATTAAAATTTACTTTAGTATAAACAATTCTATTAAGTTACCATTATAATATTTGGAACCAAAATACATAGATTGATAAACTTGCAAACTTACAATTTATAAAACTTGCCACTAGATGGCGCTATTTTATATTATTTTGTAACATACTTTATGTAATACGCATTATTGAAGTAATATAAATAATCCGAATAATTACAGATATATGTTTGTTTCTCTTATCATTTTAGCAGATGCGTTCATTTACCTTCCCTTTTTTCTATTCGATATATATCATAATTATCATTCGTAAGGAGTAAACTCCAATCGTGCGTCGTAGCTGACACACACACACTTTTTTTTTTAGAGCTCATGTCAATATCGTAGGACGTGATTTATATTTATCAGTATTTTCATAATTTGGTATTTATTTTTATTTAATAAATATATTTTAGAAAACTTACTATTATATTCAAGTATGAGTGTATAGGTAGTGTATGGTGTAGTGGGTAGGTTACTATACTCTTTGTAGTGGGGGTTCTGTCTTTCGATCTATTGTTTCTTTCTCACTTATCAAGACTTGTTTCAGTTCCGCCTATATCCTCGTCAAACATTACTGTCCTACTGCTGGGTACCTGCCTCGTCTGTATCTCACGAGCGACTATAGAAACTTCACACACATTTTAGATTTTTTCGAACTCAGGCATTCAGAATTCACCACGATGTTTTTAATCGCCGTTTCGTCCATGTACATCTTATCTATAAAATTCTCGTATCACAATGTTAGTTACCGTACTCCTCCGAAACGGCTTTACCGATTTTCACCAAATTTTATATGCGTATTCAGTAAGTCTGAGAATCGGCTACTATCTATTTTTCATACCCCAAATGATAAGTGATAAGGGTTGTTCACCCTTAACATTTTTTTATTTATATGGCAACATAACGTTTGCCGGAGGCTCAGCTAGTATTTTTACAAGATATTATGTGGAGACTATTATCATGTTCTATCATGGTTGAACAAAAACGGTCAAAGATTGCAACTGAAACATAAAATTATCCTACGAAAATGGGTTCAATTAAAATAACAATAAATGTGATAAGTATAGAATATGTATTACCATGATAAAAACAATTTAACAAGTTTTATTTTCTAATATAAAATCCATAAACCAAGTAAAATATAAAATTATTACATAACTAAATCACCAAATCTTATATTTTTAAATGTAATTTGATAACAACATAGATTAGTAAAGATTACTCACTCCTATCCTAACAAGAAAATGTAACCAGTTTTGACAATTGAAATTGTCACTGTAATTTGTTTTCGTGTTTGTTAAAAATATTAAAAAATGTAGTTTTTAGAGCATTTACGAATGAAAAGAAAAGCACGTCTAAACTGCACATGTCGGCATTGTTCCGCGTAAATTACACCATGACAACCAATATACGGCTGACACATCTGTCAGCTGTTTGAACCAATTAATGGCTTCCTTCAATTACAAGGCGGTGAGAGATCTATACTAATCTATGGATAACAATAGAAAATACACCTAATAGGACTTAATATTATATTGCAATGGATTAAAAATATTTAAAACGCCTGAGTTGGAATGATAATAATCTTTTTCACTTAATCTTACAAGTTATAATGCTTAATAGAACATTTCTTTTACTTAAAACTGTAATTGCAATCTTCAAAAGTCCCATTAAGCTTGAAGGCGACGTAATTATAAAGTTATAACTATTCCGACACTATCTAATAATTAATTAATAAAGTATATTAAATAACGTTCTAAGAGCTTTATAAGTAAGGCACATTGAGACAAGGTAGCATAAAATCATACCCCATAACAAACACATTGTAATTGCAAAAAGAAAATAATATGATCATGAGAAAAGGTAAATCTATGAAAATTTGAGTAACATGTTCTAAATCTTACGCAAATAATTTTACACACAAATTAATTTGTTCAACAGTTTATACTTTTAAATTAATCTGTAACTAACTGAAAATAAAAATGTAATAATAATTATAATTATAACTTATCTAAATATAAAAAGCTTACCATAGGGCCTTCACATAGTTTAAAAAATCGAAATAAGAAAAATCCTAAAATGTAAACATAATATTTTCTTTCATCTATATGCATCTATCATTTCAATTATTGTGTCATACAATTCATTGGTACATAGTAAGTCAATAATTTAGTAATCACCGACTTCTATCTGGTTACATACATTATAAAGGCCCCTAGTATCCAAATCAAAAAAATCTTAGTATTATTCTGCCATACAAACTGCACGTACATTGCACGAAATGCTTACTTATTAATATTCCCCACTATCTTCCATATTAACTCCATTCGACAACCGTATCTTCCACCAAGTACTGAACAGACTGCATGGCTTAAGATAACATTGAGCCTGAGACACATTGCTTGGCTCATACATAGATTAGTAAAGATTACCCACACCTAACAGGAAAATGTAACCAGTTTTGACAAATTAAATGGTCACTCTCATCTATTTTCGTGTTTGAAAAATATAAAAAAATGTAGTTGTTAGGTCATTTTATGAATTAAACGATATTTCTCTGCACTTTGTCTTCGATTTCGTGTTTTTGCACTACTTATCTGCGCATGTCGGTCATTCCGCGTAAATGACACCATGACATTCATTAAATGGCTGACATAATTGTCAGCCGTTTAAGCTATTTAATGACTTCCTTCAATTACAAGGCGGTGAGATATCTATACTTATCTATGGGCTCATATTGAGCGCTTTTTATTCTGCAAGCACTATATTGCATCGTGCCTACAATCTACTCAATTCCCTCATCCCCCTCCTGTTCATAATCAACGTCATCCTTGGCTTATTCGGTTTCCATCACATCCTCCTCAGCTTCATCCTGCGAGCCTTGCAAGAGGATGTGCTTGATGATCTGGTCGATGGTGTGTGTGTGCAGCATGCGCTCGATGGCCTCGTCCTCCACCACATAGAGGAACAGATGTTTAGCGTTCTCCCGCAGACACTGCACGCGAGTCCACTTGTCGCGGTCCGCTGCACGGGCGCCGCAGTGCTCTATCACCTTCTCTAATACCTATACAAAACATTTTTATGTAACAAGAATATAAAACACGAGATGCGAACCTTCTTTATAACCTAAAATAATATTTAAAAAAAAATCCAACTGTGCACAATAAACCAAACCTGGCTACAGTGACTACAGGACAATTTAAACCTAACCCCTATTGGTATGACAAAAGAATAACAGACTTGGACATCTGTAATCAACTTCAAAAACTAATTTGCCATTCATTCATTCTCGAATATAGCAAAAGCACATTATATTCATTCACATTTTGTAAAAGAATTATGTGAAACTGTAAAATACACAGTGCATATAAAGCTAGTCATTTTAAACATACATCTCGATCACAAAATAAAAATTACTAAAGTTTAAGAAATAATATTGCTAAAATTACATTAACAAAATAAGTAAAACTTACATTATCAACAGTTTCATCTGGCCACCCGAAACATTCTAGTGTGTCCTTATCAATTAGCTGCTCCAGTAACTTATTGAGGCTCTCCGCTAACTCTTCTTCACTCATCAATGGACTTCCTTCGACCTAAAATATTATTGAACATTTTATGACTTTTCATGTACCAACAATATTAGTAAACTGGTTGGTTAACCACTATGGACCCAAGGGTGGGGTTATAAATAATAAATAATAAACACTTTCTACACTGACAGCCCCACACCAGGATTCCCTGTGTCGTGGGTGCCATGGACACACACATAGACAAATACACAAATACCCCGACCCAGAAACAGAAATCTAAATTCATCATTTAGATATCTGTCTGGCCAGGGATCGAACCCGGGACCCTTTGCGCCTTTGCTCTTTCCTTTACTTTGTTATGAGTGTAGGGTCTATTTTTTGTTGTGGAAAAGCTTGATTTTTACATTAAAATGTTTTAGAGTGATAGACCTGTTTTTGTAAAATACAAATGGAGATGCCGACTAAGTATGCAAAGCGATCAGAAAATTAGTTTTTATAAAATTACCTTCAAAATGACCCCCTCAGTTGCATCCTCCGGTTGTCTTGATTCCTGAATCCCTCCATACAGTACGCCAAGCCCGTAGCCTTCTAGGATGCGTTCAGATTCCGCATCCAACAAGTTCAAAATGGAATCCATTTCGGATTTTCTCACTCTGTCCACGCCAAGGTTGGATCCCTTTAACGAAACACATTTTAAGTTAGATAAAGTATTTATTTGTAATTTAAAAATGATTGGCTTTTTACAAATTCATAAATTACAATCAATACAACTAGAAACTCTATAATTACTATATATCTTTTACTCTATTTGTGAACATTGGCCTACTTAGGAAAATGTTTGCCCATCCCTGACCTATGAGATGAAAAGTTGCGTCGTATACTCACGAACACCTGTCGTACTTGGTTTAGATGATCGCGGAACACCTTCGTGGTGGGCACGTCGCACGTGACGACGCATTTTTTTTTTATAATAAAAGTGTAGCAGACGAGCATGCAGTCCACCTGATGGTAAGTGGCTACTGCCGCCCATGGACATCTGTAATCAACCCCAGATAGGATTAGATATTCTTACCTGAGGTCGGCCACAGATGCGCCGCTACCCCTGAGGACTAAGTTGGAACGCCTCGGAAAGTCTGTCTCCCTTACCACACCCTTCAAACCGGAACACAGCAGCGCCTAACACTGCTGTTATTAGGTAGAAATAGGTGTGGCGGTGGTGACGCCGGAGTCGAACCACAAAGGGTTCTACGACCTTCGTATGTTCATCTCGTTGGAAAAGCTCCTCGAGCACACGTACGATACACCTATATCATATCTAGAAGTCGTGACGTATACTCACAAAGACCTTTCGCACGTGAACACGTGGTCGTGGTGGGCACGTTAATCTCGTTGGGAAAGCTCCTTGAGCACGTTACACTTGTACGATATACCTTTGGCAAAGGGAGATCTCCCGCCGGGCTAGCTGATTATGCCCGGGGAAGGGCCGTGCTCCGACAGTCTCAATTCGGAGCTTGTATATATGCAAGATGTTTAGAAAACATCGATAGCCTGATTCAACAGCGCCATCTCTTGACGAGTAGCGGGAAGTTGCTACATATCTAGAAGTCTTGACATATACTCACAAAGACCTGTCGCACGTGGTTGAGATGAGCGCGGAACACGTCGTGGTGCGCGCGTCGCACGTGTCGCACGAGCTGCTCGCCGCGCACGTACGCGCGCGCCGCCACACAGTACATGCAGCGCCGCGGCCGCTCCAGCTTGTGCGTGCTCATGTGACGGCGCATGTTCATCTCGTTGGAGAAGCTCTTCGAGCACACCTCGCACACGTACTCTGCGAACATTGTTTTTATGATATTAAAGTACCAGACGAGCGAGCAGTCCACCCGGTGGTGAGTGGCTACTGCCACCGATGGACATCTGTAATCAATCCTAGATAAGATTAGATATTCCTACCCAAGGTCGGTCACAGATGGGCAGCTACACCTGAGGACTAAGCTGGATGCCTCGAACAAGTATGTTGTACGCAACGCACGCGCCGATGTTACACATAATTTAGATATACTATTTACTTTCGTGTGTTGGTCGCTTGCTGTATTAAAATTTGTTGTTGAATGCATAAAAATATTTTATTAACTATCGAGTAAGTATAACTCCTTACATACAATACACACACGCTACGTTTTAAAATGAAAACTTTAAATTGTACCTCATTTGTAAATTAATACGATCTTAATATTGGCTTTGATACCTTTCTCAATCACATGGGCATTTGATATGTGGCTTTGAAGACCGCTCGTATTGACAAATTCCTTCTTAACATCTGCCACAGGACAAACAAGTTTGCAAAGACCCAAACGCTCCCTGGTGTGTGCAGTCAATCTGAAAAGAAACTTCAAGTTAAAAATACACAGTACAAATACATATAAATATCGTCACATAATGTCTTGTTATGAATTTTTACTACACAAATTATTTCGAAATTGCGATTTAAAAATATATTCCCAAAACATTTTTGCAACTGTAACCTCATTATGCTAAAAAAAGTTTAAATTGATAGGTTTCAAACACTATTAAAACCTAGAATTTTTTCTATTATAATAGAAGCAAAGAAGCATACATTTCCCATAGACATCTTTACTCAATATCAGATATCAGAATAAATACCTTTTTTTTTTGTTTACGAGGGGGAAACCTTCAAAAGGTACCCTATGCCGTGGGGGCGACACGGGGTTATGTGGGATTCTTACCGCACTAAAACCCCCCCGGTGGCCGTCCTCGGCGCTGCGTAGAGGACTCCGGGATCTCCAAAGGAACACAACCGGAGTCCTCTTAGCGCGTTGCCCCGTCGGGCTCTGTCCGGGTCAGCTTGACGCTCGCCACACCATCTGGTGCGTACGACGGTATGCGACCACACATACCGCCGTCCTTCCCGGGGTCACTAACCGGGCGGTTCGAACTCCCATTCTCGCCACCCGCAACCCCGGAAGCTCCTTTTAGTCGCCTCTTACGACAGGCAGGGGATACCGTAGCCCTATTCTGGTCCCGGAACTACAGGGACAATCAGAATAAATACCTGCTGAACAATATGTTGTTATCCTTGAGCTGAAATCTAACCTTGAATAAAATCTTGAAACACTTTGGATGAGTGTTTATCTTACCACCCTATTCAGACCAAACATATAACTTAAAACCGCTAATATTAGACATAATATGTTTGATGGTGGCGCCTTCAGAGTCTAACGATCATGACTAAAACAAATACAGTCCTACAGAACAAAACTCATTTGGCCTTAGACTTGAAGGCGGGACCGAACTCTGTGCAAGTGTTCGAGTTTTTTTTTTTTATAATATAGAAGTAGCAGACCAGAGCATGCAGTCCACCTCATGGTAAGTGGCTACTGCCGCCCATGGACATTTGTAATCAACCCCAGATAGGATTAGATATTCCTATCTGAGGTCGGCCACGGATGCGCCACTACCCCTTCGGACTAAGCTGGAACGCCTCGACAAAGTCTGTCTCCCTTACCACACCCTTCAAACGGAACACAGCAGCGCCTAACAGTGCTGTTATTAGGCAGAATTAGGTGTGGCGGTGGTGCTGCCGGAGTCGAACCACAATGGGTTCTACCATCTTCAAAAGTGCTTCTCCATGTGGCGCTGGAGCTGCACACGCTGGATAACCGCTAATTAGACAAAATATGTTTGATGGTGGCGCCTACCGAGTCGAACAATCATGACTAAAACCACAGTCCCACAGAACAAAACTCACTTGGCCTTAGACTTGAAGTTGACACCACACTCTGTGCAAGTCAAGAAGTGCTTCTGCATGTGACGCTGGAGTTGCACACGCTGGATGTAGGAGCGTTGGCACAGGGTGCACTTGTGCGGCTTGTTCTCCACGTGTGTCAGCACGTGGCGCCGCATCACTTCGATAGTGTATGTACTGTATCCGCACTGTGCAAAAAAAATTATTTTATATCACGGCGTGCGTAAATTGACGTTTTACGCACGCTTCGCGTGCGCAAAACCCCAATTTCCGACCCCGTAATATAAAATTTTATACAACACGCGGACGAAAAATGTTTTTCTGACTCGTGTGATTGCAGTCCTCGCCTGCGGCTCGGCCTGCAAACTCACACTTGTCAGAAAAAAATTTTTCGTCCTCGTATTGTAATGTACTATTATTTTATATCTAATCATTTCAAAAATGTTTTAATAGATTCTTTACAGAACTCTTTTTGAACATCAATATATCCACCACCACTCCACAAGGTTTGCGGATTGTTGTCGTATTGTGTTAATTTTTTTGTTTATGTATTACATAGAAGTATATCTGGAACTCATTTAGTCACAGTTCACAGGTTTTTAAATAATATTTCCCAATGAAAACTATTACTTTCAAATCTAATATATACCTACTTTAACTTAATTACTAGTGTTGTTCTAGGCGGGTGTATGGCTAATAAATTAGTATATTGTCACATATTTTACAAATATTGGTATACATCCTACATTTTATTTTGACTAGAACACTATTAATGATTTATTGGATCACTTACCAAACATAGTTCCAAGAGGCAAAGAAAACAAAAGTATAGATTAAAACTTTCATGTTATAAAACAACTTTATATTATGTAACTGCACACATACAGGGACAATAGCAATATTCATATCAATGCTTGAAAACAAATGTTGATTAGGAAGAACCTAATCAACATTTGCTAAAATTTACAGGTGAGTTGATTTGCATATAAAAACCTTGAATTAATATGTAAAATAAACTTACATAAATGATTGGATTCAAAATGTTTCTATGTCTAAGTTATTATTACTATTTTATTATTTAACTTTAAAATCACTCTCTTGTATGCTTTATGCAATGTAGATTAGCAAGGTTTGTCTTTCAATTGTTCAACTACAGTTACTACAGAACTATAGAAACTGTAGTTTCTAACCAACAATAACAACTGGAAACGAAAAGTTATAAAATTAATCCACCAGTGCTCATATAACCAATCACTCACTACTCTACTGTAGATTGGTCAAGTCTACACCAGCCATAGCCCTATACACTTCCACTTCAGAAGAGACAAACAGTTTAAAATGCATGTATGCAAATGTTGTACTTACCACACTGCATTCATACTTTCTCTCTCCATGTATTTCTAAATGCTTCGCCATAGCAGTTCTTGATCTTGTATCCTTCCCACAATGATCACATACAAATTTGTTTGGTGACTCTAAAACATAAGTTTTAGTTAATTACACATACACCTTTAACAGCAGTCTTAAGAACTGTTTTCTGGTTTGGAGGGTGTGGTAAGGGAGTCTCTTAATTAGTCGGCAACATTTCCAAAAACTCCAGTCCATTCCAATCATAGTCAATACAGATACAGAACAACATCCAAGTTAATATAGTATATAATCTTTATGGAGGTATTTACAAATTGTCACTTACAATATTTTTTCATACTACTACCGGAATAGACCACAACTTTTCGAAGAAGATCCGGTAAGAAACTGGGTGGTTTTGGAGTTAGTGGGTGTGTCTTTTTTTTCATATTAATTATTACTATTTTTTACTCTAGTTAAATAACTAAATTGTAAATTGAATTTATGGAATATTGTACATAACAAAACTTACCTGAGTGGTACTGTCGGTAGTGACTAATTAATCTGGAGAAGGATTTGGTATGATATGTACAGTGCTTACAAGGGAAAGCACCTCGTCTTATATGTTGTAACCGAAGGTGGACTATTAGATTGTCTTTTCGGGTAAATGTTGCTTTACATATCTGGAAGACATACACAAAACTTAAACTCTTACCTTCAATACATTAACTTAAATAAAAACATAAGGGCAGATGTGCGATATTGATGGCCAGTTTTATGATAATTACTTTATAATTCCGTACCACACGTGAATAAGTTAATAAGTCGAAAAAGCACAATGTTCATTGCAGCTATTTGTACTCTTTGGTGAGAGGGTTATTTTAAACAAGTTGTGTATGTACGGTAAGTAAAGACCTGTTAAGTTACTTATTCATCTATAAATTCAAATTATTAAACAATCCTAATGTTTATTATGACAAATAAAAAATAATTTACATAAATATGTTTACAGTAGATCGACATATCAACATATTCACGCGTGGTACGGAATTTATAAGAGCTCAATGTTATTTTGTATATCAAATTTTAGTTTTATGTCTCGCTTCAATTTCAGTCTGTTTCAAATTATTTTAAGTATAAAGTATGAATCCACTGAATGAATGAATAAGAAGGTTGATCAAAGTATACCTGGCTGGAATGAAACCTTCCTCAAAAACAAGTCTGCTTATTGTCTCGTTAGCTTAGTATCAACAACATCTCTATTACTTAAAAAAACTTGAACATGTTTTTAAATACCCTCTCAATGGTCAGTTGCGGTGATAAAGTCAGCGCAATCAATGTGTAACTTGATACTTATATTATTTGTTATATTTTCGTATAAAAACCAGTATCTCCAAAATTTTATATACAGCATGTGTTTATAAAAATTGCATATATAAATTGCTACAATTAAAAATTGTGATACTTGGACATTCAAATCAAAGAGAAATAAATTACAAAATGTCAAAACATGAACAACTCACTTCACAATGAAATATAGTAACTCCAAGACCATCACATCCCCTCTGTGACATATGACGTATAACATGGGAACGTCTCACAAATTTCTTCTTGCAATGCTCACATTCGAATATTTTTCTCTCATGCACTTTAGTTATATGATCCCTAAGGGTTTTCTTATCCGGGCAACGGACTGCACAGCTATCACAGGCCACACTCCCTGGACCGCTGGCATGATCATTCTTAAGATGTAATTCATAGCTAACTTTGAATCTAAATTTTTTATTGCACTCCTTACAAGAGTACAAAGCCTGAAAAACATAAAAAATAAAGTAACAAAATAAAAGCGAAAGAAAACTTGACAAGCAATCTAGCGCCTGGACGCGACTATTTCTACGATTATTCAGGGCAAAGAGTTTGTGTACATTTTAGTGCCAGTAAAGTAAAGTTAATGTCAATTGACCTATCACAGATTTCGTAGCTTTTCATGATCGAATATTTAATTCGTATTGTACCTTTAAATTAGATTCGGCTGCGCATAAAACAGAATTGCCCTCTTGGCAAAGTTTTTCGTGGCGTTGTAAGGATTGTTTCGTGACAAATGTACTGTTGCATATTTCACAAGAAAGATTAAAGTCTCTCTGTGTTTCTTGTTCTTTCTTAGTATAGACTTTCGCTTTAGGTGGCCGACCTCGCTTTTTACGTTTTAGTGGCATCCTAAAATAAAAAAATGTAAATTTTGATAAATGCTCCTTACTTATGTGTACCATAAAGAAATTAAAGGGAATACAAAGTTTGATATTACTTTCACCCAGGCGCTGGTTTTACTTTTGATTACGACAACAATATGGCGTATATAGGGATGTCAATGTATCGTTAAATCAAATAATCGATATTTTGTGTATAACCGGTATAATAATCAATAAAAGTAAAAAATACATATCTAAATATTTCCTTAAATGAACAATATCTATACACGAAAATAACTGTGTAGGTATAAAAAAATTAATCCAATTATTTGAAAAATATGTATATGTCACTTTTGTACTTTATTATTTTATAATAATTCAATGTATTTATTATTGTTGTTTTACCTAGCTTTTTTAATTTAATTTAATGATACACAAATACAATTTAATACAATAATTTTGACCATACCAATAATTAATCCCACACATAAGTTTTCCTAGTAGTCTCTAAATAAATAAAGCACATTTAAAGAAAAAAAACATTTTAAAGAAAAAAAAAATTAGTGAAGATAAATATGGCTTCCGAATAAAACTGAACAAAACATTAATTTATTTATAAAGAATCGAATCTGTAGCAATCGAAAAATCGAACTCATACATTATTGGGTTGTGATGTTCTGATGCCTTCCCTACAGGTAAATATTTTTTTACTTTGCTCTGACTTCTATGATTTTTAGCATATTTAGCCACAGATAATGCTGGCTAAAATAAATTGGTCACAGTCTGACAAACTTTTTTGTGCGTGTAACAGGGGATCAACTGGCGATTATAATGTTGCTTGGTTATCAAAATGACCTACGAAGTGGAAAAAAATAACGATTTTGTTTTTCAGTATATAAAATATTATTTCTATTATCTGAATTGAATTAAATTATCTAAATATTATTTCAATTTAATTAATTAAATATCTTAACAAAAAAATATTAAGTAAGGGCTAGTTCACACACGGCCTGATATGGCGGCTGAGACCTGCTGTACACAATATTAGCGGATTTTGTTTACATTTAGGTTGGATCGATATGATCGTCATCATCAACACCAAGTCTGGCAGTCGGTTAGCGGTAAAACTTGAATTAACCTAATGTGACAAGATCTTAACTTACATATTGTTTCCATGGAAACCGTTTAGTAAACAAATAGCGTGTCTCGTTCCATAACAAAATAATCATATTACGTTGCAGTCGAATCGTATAATACGTTAACTTACATAGCGCCTAATAAATAAATTAAACCCGCGTTCTGTTTAACACAGATAAAGGTGGACTTTGACATAAAACAAGCTTCAGGCGGATACTGGTGTAAATTATTTGTAACTTGTTTATGAAATATCAAAACACAAACGATGTTGGCTTTTTTACACTACGACTAACTGTCTATTTTCCATGCTGCATGTATACAACAACAGCTATGACTATTGTGACTACGACATTTAAACAGAATGTTTGGGTGGGCCACGTTGTACCATGTGTAATTTTGTTTAATTTTAACAGAGTTCCGGAATGGTTATCTAAATTATGAGCAATGGACGACGAGATAGATCCAAATGTTATAAAAGCTACTCAAATATCATTAGGAAAGTATGTTAAGCGTCCACCGTTGAGTGATAAGTTATTAAGAAAGCCGCCCTTTAGGTTCTTGCATGACATTGTGACATCGGTAAGTATTGATTAAATTACTTAGGTACGTGATAAAATTCGCTTGTTCAACTCCGGTGCCAAATAACTATTCCTACCTTCATTAAAATATAAGTACACCATAGTTTAAAAAGACTTTAAAACATAAATGTTTGGGTTCAGTTTGGTAGGCATGTAGACCATGTACTCCATTTTTATGGTAGAATTTATCGATTACAACCAGGTTTTATTTAAGAATCTATTCTCAGTATTAGTATTAAACCTAACCGAAGAGTTCAGGCGGTGTTCAATTAAATTTGTTATAGGTATTGAAGAGTAAAGGATTTTTTAATGGTTTGTTTGACGAAAACGAACTCAACTCGGATAATGTAAAAGATCGAGAGAGTAAAATATTATTTCTTAACAAAGTTATATCCGTTGTAAGTGAGTATATATTTGTATTATGTTGTATGCATTTCATATAGTGTTTGTGCCAATTATGTAACCAAATTAATTAAAACTGGACCAATAATAAAACTCCCCAAACGTCCTACAGGTTTAACAACAGGTCAACCATTATCAGTGAAACCATCAAAAGTAGTAGCTGGACAAGAAGCGACAAAAACTAATGAATTATTACAATGCATTGCACAGGCTTTAGACAAAAACCTCTCCTCAGACGAAGCAGTAAAGCAATTCAAATCGGGTACAAAAATATCTCCAAGTACTGAAAATAAAAACAAAAAAGATTCTGTAAAGCCTGTGAAAAGAAATACTGAAACAAAGAAATTAACATCCAGAAGCAGTGAAAAATTGGTATCCAAGGAGAAAGATGGGCAAACTCTTAATAAGCCGAAGCAAAAAGAAAGTATTACACATAAAAAAGAATCACCTCCCAAGAAAACTTTGTCTAAGATTGTCAATAAGAAGCAGCCAGAAAAACCAAAGCAGGAAGTTAAACAAAATGATAATATTGAATTAAAGAATAAATTACAAGTAAACAAAAGCTTTACTGCAAATAACGTTCTAAACGAAGATAACGAACGGAACACATCGGCTAATGAAACTACAGAACAAAATAAAATATTGCTTGATGAAGATAATATTCCTCTGGATATAAAATCAAGTTCAAACGAGAACATTTTACAATCAGATATAAAAATACAGGATGATTTATCCAACAACACAACGAGTAAAGAAGGAAATCAAGAGGAGGAGGTTAATGTTCATGCTTCAAAACCGAATTCAGCTGAAAAATATTTATTGAAAGATTTAAATCCTATTAAAATTGAGGAAGAAATGAAAGAAGAACAAAATTCTGTAGATAATCTTATAACAAAAACAGATAAAGATGAAACAAAAGTAGATTTTGAGGAAAACAAGAAGAAAACTGCTCATGATGGTAAATCCGCTGGTGTTGCTGAAATGTTTAAGGAAGGAATGGAAGAAAATCCACTTCCCAGTGATAGAAAGGATATAAGTAATTCAACTATAATCAGACCATCAAGCGTAAGACCGTCTTCTTCAAGACCAGGGGCTCCACGACTTAGAGATAAAAGTGATAATATAATGAGTGATACTGAAAATATTATTGTGGGCAAAGTTAATATTATTAGCGAAAATACATTACAGGAGGAGGTTAGTACATATAATAACTTACGGTAAGGTAAAACTGTATTACTTATTATATTTCTGTTAAAAAGTAAATCATGAAACGATTTTTAAAGGAGGAGGATACGAGTATTATTGTTGAAAATCAAATGACCGAAGAATTACATGGAATTGTGGAGAATCAGGAAAGTAACAGTTTAGTTAGTAACCAAAATAGTCACTTGGTTCAACAAATATTAGATTCACAGAAGGAATTCACGCAAATATCTGGAAAAACTGAAATCGTAAGTTTATTTATATTTATTTTAAATCTCAACATGTTTGCTTAAATACGACTTAGATACGATAATACACGCACAAACAGATGTTCAACGTATATTTAAGACTAAGCCAATGGTTCTAGTAGACTAGTTACTTTAAGGATCGACGAATTGTGTTTGGCGATTGTATCGATGCTGTATCGCGTCTTTAGAGACTTGCTCCTTTCGTGTCCTTATCAAAATCGCGCAATGTATATTCTGGACCAAACTGCTAGTCCGCTCTGAAGTTGGTTCGACCAGGCGTAATCATACAATTTTCTATGGCAACGCGATTCATTTCTATATTCAGAGTGGACTAGCAGTTTTACGCGGACTATACCTGCATCGTGTTTTCGCGTTTAAAATCGTCAATCGCAGATGCCATTATGTATATTATGTATATGTACACATACATGACAATGAGTCATGTTTTAAGATGTAAATAAATGTACAAAAAAGGCGCTATTTGTTTTTAACAGAGTTGTTTCTTTTATTTCAACACAGATTTGGTATACTTAAATGAAATATAGGTACTTACAGAGTACGTCGATAACTTGAAAATACACGTTATCTAAAACATGTTGTTGTTTAAGGAATGGCAATTTGGAGCACATAAAACACAGGATGTTTTCATACAAGAAATGGAGCAATTGCGGTTTAGTGTACAAGCTCTATCTCGTATAGCTAATCCTCTGGGGAAATTATTGGATCATATTCAGGAGGATGTCGAAGTAATGCGTCAAGAATTACAGCAATGGACTATAATATATGAAGAAACGTCTAAGGATTTATTAAAGCAGAAAACGTTAGTATAACAATCCTTATAACTGGTTTTATGTAGCTGCAACCCTTTTAGACTTACAACTGATGGAGATAGATGTCCGATGCTGATTGGCGAAGAAGGGAACAGTTAGTTGTCTTTAACATGTATATAATAATACTCTATGGTTGTCTTACACCCTTACACGTCCTTAAACCAATATAATCAGTCTTAACCAATTTTGTCTGCCAAAATTTGAGACAATTTTTGCCTACCTATTCTAGCAAGTTTTGAAATAAATTAAACTTATCGAAGAAGGTTTGGGTCGTACTAACAGCATCGATTTACGGACCTATAACGCATTGAACAACCCCAAATTGAAATTGACACTATCTCAACAGAAAAACTTTTTAATTAATAATATGTAAATAAAAACGCAAAAGGCTTTTTTATTTATTAGCTTTTTTATTTAGTACTTTATCAATAATCGGGTCCGATGCCTTAAAAGATAAGGAATGTATAATTCTCATACCCTGTTTCAATTAATAAGATTTTAGTACTTCGTAAATAAAAAACATAAACGTTATTTTATTCATTTTTAGTGCAAATGAAGAATCCTTAGTACCTTTTCATACAAAACTGAAACAATTGACAACGGACATAAAAGAAAAGCAAGAAAAAATAACTGATCTCAAAGTTTCAATTCACAAGAATGCTGCAAGAATTGAAAAGTTGTTAGCAAATGGAATGGTGCAATAAAGTGTAGGACCTAATTATTTTTATCTTTTTATTGTAATTAATTTAACATAATAAATATTATTTAACATCGTTATTCATTTTTTATTACATATTCTTTACATGGCATACCTATTAAAAGTTTAAAGTTTGAAATAAAGAAAAATACGTAATTTTATATGTTTACTTGTGACTAAATTAACAAACATAGGTATACATGATATTATTCTATTATTATTTTATACATGTGTATGGAAGATGGTGGAACTCTTTATATCTATGTAATAACAACTTACAGCACTGTTGCTGCGCTCTGCGTTGCTCTGATTTGAAGGGTGTGGTAAGGAAGACTTTCAGAGGCAACGTAGTTCGCAAGGATAGGAGTGCGTATGTGGCTAAATTTAGCTAGGACTTAATTACCATTTAGAGGACTATATACTCGTTTACTCTCTTTACATTATAATTTTTATTATTTTCTAATTTTTAAACATAGACTGCAAATAATCAGCAAAGTGCCAATCGAACTGGCATATGGAGGGTTCCGTACCACCATAAAATTTTTAAGGCTTATTTATATATTTTTAAAAAAGTATTTTAGTACCTATTTGTTATTATAAGTACCTAAATGCGTAGTTATTACGATTTAATAGATAAACCAAAAACACCTTTATGTTAATATTATTATTTAAATTTTATTATTCTTGTTATATTGGTCATAATACGGCTTAAGTGTTACATAAATTAATATTTAGAAAATTTTAATATTGTTATATTGATACCTCTTACGTGGTGGACTTTAATATGAGTTCACGAGAATTTTCTATTCGCTGATAAATTTTCAGCGACTTCTTTTCAGTGATTTTTATTTTCTTCCTCTAAATGAACATATCAACCACTGCTTTTTGATTTGGTAGAGGATTAGCAACTCCCTAGGATTAGAGGCCAGCGTCCGGACCACCCCTCCCTTAGACTGCTAATAATATATATACATACAAGCTCAAAAACCAATACACTTCAGCCGGGTAAATAATATCGATACCGGTATAAGGGTAATTAATTCGCAAACTAGCCAAAGTTTTATATAGCATTTTCACCCCCTTGAAACTAGCTGCCGGCGCCCATGATTAATTTGTTCAAATAAAAAAAAATGGGTATATAATAGTTTATAAAAGTTTATTATATCATAAAATATAGCAGATTTTTACGCTGTTAATTGTTTACTTACAAAAATTTTAAAATAATTTCAACTTTCATGCAAGAAGACTAAAACACTTGATTCAAGGGCGTCAAATACTGGAATGAAAAAAAAATATAGCTGCCATAATGTTTTAGTTTTTAGTATGACTAAAATAATTCAATATTGTTATTTATTGTTATCACACATATAATACCATATGTAATTATCTATTTTACTTACATTGTTATTGTTGTGTGTAATTGTAGCCATTGGTAGTCTGTGGTTGTTATTTTTCATAAATTTGTACATGTACTGAGGCTTTGTTGTTCATAATAAAAAGGAATAATGGGGAGCTTGGATAAAGGTGTCCTAACAGGATTTATTTGTCGATTATGTTCTGAAATGCATCGTGTTGTTCTTCATATATATGGAGAGGAAGGCATACGTTTATGTATATCTGAGAAAATCAATAGATATCTTTCAATTAACGTAAGTTTATCTTCTACTTTCAACATTAGGTAGTATATAGTAAAGTGTTCTGTGCATTCGTAAGATGTGTTATTCAATTATTTTTTGCATTGCAGGTGTCACGTTCAGATCCGTTGCCCAAAACGATTTGTAAAAAATGCTTAGAACGATTGGAAAATCAGCATAGATTAGTAATGCGTATAGAACACGCAGCAAATATGCTGAAGGGGCAAAGAAGAGCAAGGGTGGGTCGTGGGTGCTATGTTAGTCTTTGTGATACATCTAATAGCCATTCAAATCGCTCTGTAGATGAATAGTTTTGTATGTAGATAATCTAGTTAAAAATCGCTTTGCATGGTTTGTTTGTTAAATATAAGATAGATTATTGAAAATATGAAAGTATAGTAAAAAAGACAAGTCAAGTGCACTATGAAGTACCCTACCCATATATTGTGTTGCATGCAAATATTTATGACAAATCCCTGTTGAAAATTTTCGTGAATAAACAACAAACTCACAATTTAATTGATATGATCAACTGAAACTTCAGTTATAATGTAGTGGTTAGATCTCTGCTTCAATCAGGGAGGTCTGAGGTTTTAATACATATTTATAGTAATTAATTGTTACATTATTTTCTGCAAAAAAAATCGAGGGTGTCTGTGATTCGAGTCTACTAATCCACAAATTGACAGTCTGGCGGACTAAAGCCTAAACCCCTCTCACCCTGAAAGGAGACCTGTATCTAGTAGTGAGATAGTAATGTGTTGGCAATGTGTATAACTTGACCAACAAATTTTATTCATATAATTAGCAATAGTAATACTATTAAACTTTGTAGTACATAGCTGAATATTGCTTGATAAACCTTAGATTTTTTGGGTTTTTCTTTTTCCACTAATCTGCACTGGCTTTTTCAGTTGTGGGGAGAGAGCTCTGCCCAACAGTAGAACGTGTGGGTTGCAGCTGCTTGTTCATGAGTGTTAATGACTTGGTGATGTTGCAGTGGCACTAACAGAACGAGCTAAATGCTGTAATGTTACTACGCTTGGACTAAAAACAGTGGTTTGTACAGTTGTATATTTAAATTGTTTTCATATATATTATTATTCACTTTAAATAAAAATTTGTTTGTAAACTTGATTTGTAATTCTTTAAAACACTTGTCTATTTATTGTAACTTAATATGCGAATCTAGCATTAATAAGCATATAGGATATAAGAGCTAAGATATGATGTTGCAACAGCATAAAAAATGATAATAATGATGTATGATTGATCTATAAAGTCAATAAATACTAGTTGTGTTCATTATGTGTTACTTATGATAAATATACCTGCATATCTGATGGTAATATATTGTATCAGTAAGACATGCTAACCACAAGTATTATAATTTTTTTAACAAAAAATACAACCGACTTCTATGTCACTACAAAGTAAAAAATAATTGAAATAAATGTTGGTTTAGTACATATTTTTACCCGACTGCCAAGGAAGGGTTATGTTTTTCGCGCGTATCTTGTATGTTTGTCTTTCTTTATTTGATCCGATCTAACAAACGGCTGGATGAATTTCAACAGTTAAGGTGTCATTATATTTGTCTCAATGACCCGAGTGTCCTTAGATAGGTGTTAGTAAAAAAAAAAACAAAATGGCGGATTTTTGGCGCGAAATAGTAACACATTTAAAAAAATAAGTTAACCGAACCTATCGAGTAGGGTACCAAATGAAAGGAAATTAAACGGAGAATATAAAAAAATATTTGTATATATATAAAACAGCAAGATGACTGACTGACTGAGTAACTAAATGACTTTTTCATTTTTCAGAAATCAACGTAAAGCCTAAACCAATGACCTTACAGTTCTGAAATTTTGCACACAGGTTCTCTATATAGTGTGAATAAGTACTAAGAAAGGCCTTTTGGAAATTCTACCCTTAAGAGAGTAAAATAGGGGAAAACAGTTTTTTTGAAATCCTTTAATTTTGAAGCAACTACTATAAAATTTTGTATTTGGCTTTCTGGATAGGAACAAAGACACATTTATTTACCCCCCTCCGAAAAATCAACCTCGTAGAGGGTAAAATAAGGGTTAAAAGTTCATTTGAATAATCGTCAATTTTGAAGCAAACACTATGAAATTTTGTATCAGGCTTGTTGGATAATAATAATGAAATACTACCTCTAACGAGGAAAAATAATGACCGAAACTTTGATTTACTGAATTTATATATTTAATAGACCGTAAATGGTGGTTTTTTTTGCGAAATAGTAACACGTTTTTAAAAAAGTTAACCAAACCTATCGAGTAGGGTGTCAAAAAAAAGATAAAGATAAAGATAATTTATTTGCTTTGAACAGTAAGAAAAGATGTTACATACAATATGAATAGCCTTTTATTCAGCGTTTTCAACCATGCAAATTGAATTAAATTAAATCAAATTATATTATATAAAATTAAATGAAACCAATTTAAATTAACTATACAACCTACATTAAATTAAATGGTTTGAAATTCTACTTCAGCCTTTTTGGTGCAGTCGGGTTTTTGATTTTTTTAATTAATTACTTGTTGAAGTAGGCGCTCATATTAGACACGCTGTTTACATCGTTATCCAACGAAATATATTGAGTGCTGACTTCAGAAATATGTACTAAACCAACATTTATTTCAATTATTTTTTACTTTGTAGTGACATAGAAGTCGGTTGTATCTTTTGTTAAATTTTTTTTTTTTGTAAGTATGTAAGGTGTGTTGGGGTAAGAACGGACGGAATTTTGGCCAATTGAAAGGATGTTCTAAAACCTTGATTTTCTCGATATTATTTGTATATGAATCTCTGAAATGTGGCGCAAACGGTTCTTTATGAAACGTGGATTAGCTTTAAATTTCGTTTGTTCATTTAAATTAAACCGTTTTTGAGTTATACGTACGTAAAAATAAGTCTTAATTTTTTTGGGCCATTATGAAAAAAATAACTTTGGGGGTAAGTTCGGATGGTCCTTTAAACGCAGTTCTATTGCTTAGAGAATAAGGTGTATAAAAATATTTATCCGAACATTAACGCTCAGAAAGATGTGCAAAAATGAGTTATATACAAGTTTGCATAAAAGTGTTCTAATATTATTATTATTTTTTTTACATATTGGCATCCGATCTTGCCCCAGATGCATATTTTTTTACATTTTGTGATTCTCAAACTTTGTCTTGCTAATAGTACATTACAATACGAGGACGAAAAATTTTTTTCTGACAAGTGTGAGTTTGCAGGCCGAGCCGCAGGCGAGGACTGCAATCACACGAGTCAGAAAAACATTTTTCGTCCGCGTGTTGTATAAAATTTTATATTACGGGGTCGGAAATGGGGGTTTTGCGCACGCGAAGCGTGCGTAAAACGTCCATTTACGCACGCCGTGATATAAAATTAATTATCCCCATTTGAGGGAAAGATCGAATGGATGCGATTTTTGCTATTTGCTGTTGAGAAAGTATGTAGGTGGAATGTATGTGTGAAGTATCATAAGATATTATTTTAAATATAAGTAGAATTGCACAAAAAATAGTGCACAGCTGAATATAGTATTTATTTTGGAATGTATAAGTGGAATGTATAATTGAAGTAATAAAAGTGAGTCAGTTCACTTGATGTTCATAAATAAAAGTAATAAGTATTAAGAAATAAATCAACTTTATTAAATCACAAATCCAGTTAGATGAAAGTTATCTAATAAGTTATTAACTTAATAGGTAACTATATATACTATATAACTTACAAACAATAAAAACTCTATAGACTTTCATAAAAACTTGAATTTTATAATTAATAGGAATCACATTTGGTATCACTTTGTACTTTAAGTCGGTATACTTAAACATTACGGCTAAATAGCTACTTACTCGTAGTATCACTCGTGAGATCATAATAGAAATACTCTGGCGAACAAAATATACACAAACAATTAAGGCAAGACATTTTCTTATATACTTAAATACGGAAAGATATCTAGTTACTACCTAGTATCAGTATCTTAATTGAAATATCTTAAATAGAAATAAAAAAAATTAAAAGTAAATTGCATCATCATCGTCCATGATGGTATACTTTGCTGGATTTTCTTGAATTTGTAGTAGTCTTATTTCTTTAACTATGTTTATATCAGGTACAAAATCTCGATCTTCAATTTTTGGAATATTAAAAAATACGTCCGTTTTCTTTTTAATGGTCTTATAGAAGGATATAGTGTAGAGTTTTGGGTTTAAATTATTGATAGCCTCAATGACACCGGCATAATATCTCCAAACTTTTTTAAAATACCTAACTAGAACTGTATCTCCAATTTCGTATGTTATCGAACCAGCGTTATACTCATCCTCTTCATGGTAGCTGCCGTCAGTTTCAGTTTTATGTTTCTGGTTTGTTTCAAGTTTGGGTTGTTTTAAGGTAAATAGATCATAGTCTTTTTCAATTGGTTGTAAGTTTAACGATCCGTGAATTTTATAAAAAGCCTGATTTTCAGGTCTCAGTTTAATGGAAGACAAAATAGTGACTTTATCGTTTTTATTTTCACAGCCCTGTTCTTCTATATTACCGTGTTTTTCTGGGATCTTGTCACAATCGATTGGGTCTATTTCGGTGAACATATCACAGTCAAATAATTCCACATCATATAAGTCAGAATCACTGTGAACGCTCATTAGAAGGCTTTCATCTGTCGTATCAATACTAGAAGTTCTCTTTCGTTTTATAACACTTTTTTTTGTGCCTGTATTTTGAGTAGATGTTATATTCTTGTCCTTTCGCGATTTACGCTTTCTTGTTGTGGTTCCTTTTTTGATCGTCCTTTGAACTTTTGAATCTGTCAAATTTATTTTATCATCCTTCTCACTTCTCACTCTTATATCCTTAATTTCATTATTATTCTTTCCATCATCCAAAGTTATATTTTCTTTATCAGATTTGGTTTTCTTTCCTATACCTTTTCCTTTTGCTGTTATATATTGTTTTCTATTTGTCTGATCTGTCAAAGTTTGTGAAGGGTTTGTAGGTTTTTGTTGATTCCTTTTTTTCTGTATTCCCGATGGTCCAGGTTTAGCAGGATCTTCATTTTGTTTCCTAGGTTGAGGTTGTTTTCTTTTTATCTTCTGTTTGGTTTTCTGAGCTTCTTTTTCTTTGTTTTGTGCTATTTCGTTCTGTTTTTGCAGGAAAGATTTTGTAATCACTTCTCCACCTTTTGCGACACGTTTTAATTTAGTAGCAATCTTGTTGTTAGTGTTTGCAGGTTGTTGTGCAATTTGTTTTAAAAGTAAATCTTCAAAGGAAATGTGGTCTTGGTTTTCAGGGTTCAATGCAGATGAATTTTTGTTTGCAAGATTGGGGTTGTTAAAATTAAAAACTGGGTCAGATCTGTCATTAAAAATTATTGTCTTGTTCACTGCCTCTAAACATAAATGCTTCAGGAGTTTAGGTTGTCTGAGATGATTTTGAAATATATGTTTTTGCCATCGTATGTAAGCATTTGGGTCGAATTTTTCTTTGGATATTACAGAAGCATTAAATGGAAAAATACCACCTTTCTTAAAACCATTTTTTATTACTTCTGGCTTTACTTGTTGCCATGCGTCTGCGAACATTTTGGCAAAATATTGTTTTCGTAACTTAATACCAACGTTTTGCCGCTGCCATTTCACAAGGTTTTTATCCCAAGTATTCTTGAAGGACTTAAAGACGGCCAAGTCAAGCGGTTGTAAAAGGTGGGACGTATGTGGTGGAAGCTTAAGGATGGTTATGTTGTGTTTCACTGCCAATTCTACTACTTTGTCGTCAACATGACTAACATGTCCATCATACAGTAACAAGACCGGTCTATCATCACCCAAATTGGGAATGACAACGTTTAACATGTAGTTGAAGAAAATTTCACTTTCCATCCACCCGCGCTTACTTGAGGCATAAGTAAGCTGAAAGTCATAGCCTACGTTCTCCACCATCCACTGTTGATATAAGTATTTTCCCTTGTACACTATCAAGGGGTCTAATTTCTCACCTGCTGCATTCACAGTGGTGAGAACAGTTATATTCTCTTTGGCGCTTCCGTAAGTGGTCCGCGTGCAAGCTGCTCCTTTGGCGCCTACAACTTTTGTCCTCGTAGGGTCTAGACATAACGAGGTTTCGTCCAAGTTCCATACGCGCTTTGGATCATCTGTTAGATTTAATTCAAGCAGGGTCTGTTCCAACAGTTTAAAATACTCATTGATAATAAAAGGATCGGTCATTTTCTTCCTGAGGTATTCTACAGGTTGCGGCTTTTTAATGGACAAATTATGTCTCCGACAAAATGCGATAAACCAGTCCGCTCCCGGTCTTCCATTATTAAAAGGGCAATTTAAGCAATTTTTATTTATAAATTCTTGGGCAATGTCCAAAACTTCTTCTCGAGACAATCCCCATCCCCATTTTTCGAGAACACGAAGAGAGTTGGCGAGTCTGTCTTCATGTTCTTTTGGAATTGCTGTTGCCCTGCCGAGTGTACTGCTTATCTTTCTCGTCTTGTTTAGGACTCTGTCACTAAGAGTGGATGATGGAATACCGTACTCTCGTGAAGCAGCAGCGTACGTAAGTTTTTTATCTTTTATTTTTTGTGCAACTATCTCCAGGTCTTCTTGTGTGTATGACATAGCTCGCGTGGTTTTTCTAGTGTAATTTCGCGGCATCTACAAGTAAGTACATATTTTATAATGATGTAAATCTGCCAATTTATAGGTTAGAAGATTAATTAAAACAACAGTTATGTTGTTTGTCTTATATCTACATGTAGTTGTTAGAAAAAGCGTATTAAAAAACAATACTTGTTTTGTATCTTCAAGACTAATTTGTAGACGTAGTTTTAATCAATTCTAGTATAATAATAGTAAAAATATAATAATTATTGTACTATAATTTAATAATTATTGTGCTATAACATGTAATAATAAAAAAAAATTCAAACAGTTTTCTCAAGACGGCAGAATAAGAATAAAATATATCTGAAGAAATAAAGTTAAAACATTTTACGAACAAAATAATCAAGAAATAAAAGTTTGACAACCAATGCTTTCGATTTATACGGGCGAAGATCATGCGATCTTTACCCGTGAGGGGTAACACCGGATATCAAGTAATAGTGATCAGAGGATTATATTAATCAGATCAATATGAGGTTTGGTACTAAAAACTTATTATTCAGACGAAATATCAATGAAACCAGCTATATTTTCCAGAAATTATTCTAGTTAAAGTTCAAGGGAAAGATCGGATATGAGAAAAAAGGACAAAAATTACCTTGATTTTTTAAATTCTCCAACACTCGCGTTCAGTTCATTCGAGCGACGGACGGGAACTGCGGGGCGCGGAAACACAATATGGCGTCATGCACAATGTTGCCTACATTAAAAAATACGCTCGCATTTGGGAACAATTTGAGTCATACGGTCTTAACCCCTTTCCGGACTTACCCCAACAGACCTTACCCACCATAACCTGACAATCTTTTTGTACGGTGGTGACAGAATAAGTATTATGTCAAATTATAGAGTACTTCATCTGATTCCTTGTAGCCCAAAACATTTTTGAACAGGAGTTCTTTAGATCTGATTCTTTAAAAAATGTAAGCTGAAATCAATTTGTCCATACAATATACTACATTATGCATTTTGTATGAGTTTTTGAGTAAACCAAAACTAGATAATGCAAGATTTATTTAAAGAATTATTGTCATTAATTACTATAACAAAAATCATAGTCAGCTCACTTCTATGCCACAGAACTGTTATTAGCTGTTGGGTGTTCAATTATACATTACCAATATTCAGCTTGTCAGATTATAGGGGTGTCATAATCATAATAGAAAGGGTCCGATACTGTGGGTCTACTGTATAGCTTTTTGGTATATATTTTTATTTTTGCATATACATTAGCAATATACCCTAGTATCTAGGGCTTAGATGGTAGACAATATTTTCCTAGTTGTAGATTATGTATGTAAATAGTTATATTATATTACAATAAAACCCATTTATTTTAGGTGTAATTAAGTTGGTTATTAAATAATTGATTTATGTATTGTATCGTAAATAGCTTAAGTATGTTAAGAAAATAAACATGTTTTTGTCTATAAAAGCAATACTTTTATTTTAATACATATTGTGTATTGAATTTATCAATCATCAATGTTGTTTTTATTTAGATTCATTAGAACATAAGTAACATAAGTCTTTTGTTAAGTATACAACTCACACTTTTTCCCACTAAAAAAACTATCATTAGCATATGCAACTGAAACTAAACAGTATTATCAATTTATATTTGACGTAACCAAAATAATAATAAAACAACATTTTAAATCACTTGAAGCTATTTAATTCGTCTAATAACGATTTACATTTATCGCGCAATATTTTCACAGCTTCAACAAATATAACATTAGGGGGCATAGCTCCGACCGACTCCACGTTAACTGAAACAAATATTCATTAAAGTGGAAAAATTTAGGACAAATCACTTCAATAGTTTGATCAGACAAATAGTCTGTTAAACCTAGGTTCATTTAATTATCGTCATGGATGTTTCTTGTATCAAGGCTTTATTAAAGAAGAAACTTTATTAGCTATAATAATTTTCTACATCCATACTAATATTATAAAGAGGAAAACTTTGTTTGTTTGTTTGATTGTAATGAATAGGCTCAAAAACTACTGGACCGATTTTAAAAATTCTTTCACTTTTTGAAAGCTACATTATCCACGAGTAACAAGACTATATTTTATATGAAATGTATTTGATAAATAGATTTTGAGGCGGTACAAAGTTTGCCAGGTCAGCTAGTGTTATGATAAAATTGTATTTCTTTTATTCAATTTTAAATTTAATAAATATCCAATATACAAAATCATTGTATAGTTGAACCTATGCATCATACATAATTTGTAAGTGTCAAAATAAATTTATTAGTTCTCAAATAAACATAAATGAAGAAATTAAAATTACTAGTACATATTGATGCAAATGCATTTAAAAACTTACATATAAAATGATCCCGTATACGACTAAGTATAACAGCATCCTTAATTTCGTCATATCGATACACATTCCTGCTGCAACTGTCGTAACGGGCTTCTTGAACAAATGCTTGGCCATCTGAATCAATGCCGATGACTCCAGGGGAAAAGCATGATTGGAGCAACGTTGCCTCAATGTCACGCACATCTCTTGTTAAAGTTATATCAGGGAGTAGACGATAAGAAGCTGTAGCTAAAAGAAAATATATAATTTTAACAGTGGTTCAACTTCCAGTAATTCAAATTTAAGAAGCACTACTGCTATAACTGTTTATGTTTCATAGCAGTAATGCTATTTTTGTTTCCTTTTCTTCTAAAAGTTAATTGATAGATGATTTGGTTATGCTAGTAAATTGGAGCATTAGAGTCCATTGGTAGCATTTACACCTGCTGATTTTATGCTTGTTTGTTACATCAATTACAAAATATTGAGTTATATTTTTATTAAATCAAATATAAAAGTTATTACATTTATATATTATTATGGTACTACTATAATATTATTAGAACCCTTAGTGTAAAAACACAAGTAATGTCTCTTTTACATTTAATTTTTCCTTTTAAAGCACCACATATGTACACATTAGCGAAGTTAAATTTGCAATACTATAAACACGTAATATACCTACCTACAGGAGAGAATTTGGCATGATCTTTCCCTATGCCTTTCACTGCAACTAAATTAAGATCCAATTCATGACCTGGACGCATTTTTGATATGAGAATATCACCATGAACAGGGCCTACGTCGGCTTCCTTATGTACTGTGGCTTGGTTGCCTAATGGGGACCACTTTATTTGGGATGAGTATACTGTAAGAAATAAACACATTAGACTATTATATAACAGCAGATTGCCTCATCAATTAACTCATATAATTTATATAAGTAGTGTATGTCCTTTCTTGGGTATCAAAATATCTTTATACATACAAAATTTCATCCAAATTGGTTCAGTAGTTTGGGAGTGAAGAAGAGACAGACAGAATAACTTTCGCATTTATAATATTAGTAGGACTTCACAGGCGTATAAAGAATGTTTACTAATGTGATATACAAAAAAATCATAAAAACTCTTGAGATGTACCTCCATAGCTCCCAAATGTAATTTAAAGGCTTTCCTATAGGAAATACACATCAACACAAAAAAGCTAATTGTACACTCCCCAAAGTTCCCCCGGAGAAGAAATTTGGAATAAGAATCATACCATTTCATGGTTGGCCTGGCAAACCTGGTGTTTTTGCATAGTCACACCAACAAAAATGGTGACAAACAAATATTAACAAAAATGAATAAAAATATACCACTATGATTTTCATACAAGTCTTCAGCTCTGTGAGAGTCCTTTGGCTGTGACTTGTTTGTAGTACATTTAACCTTAAGTGTGTACTCCAGTGTGTCAAATTCTGTACCTTCTGTTGCATCTGAAAATTAATTGGAAGAACTTGTAAGAATTCTACTTTCCACAAATTTATATAAAACTAGCTGTCCCGGCAAACGTTGTGTTGCCATATAAATAAAAAAAATGTCAAGGGTGAACAACCCTTATCACTTACGGGTTTGAAAAATAGATAGAATATTTGAAATTGCAATGGTAGCAAAGTCTGTCGAATCCAATGTGAAACATTCTAAAATCAACAACCACTTACGAATTAAAAATTAATTAAAAAAACCTTTTCCCACAGACTAAATTGTGAATCTAAACCATTCCATCTAAAATTCATCAAAATCAGTCCAGTCGTTTAGGAGGAGTTCAGTGACATACACACGCACATAAGAAATATATATATAAAGATTTAAGTAATGTGTTGAAATATCTAATTTATATTTCAGATTTCTCCATTCTTCTGCATTGACATGTTTTATGTGCTGCTGTGTTTTAATTTGAAGGGTATGATAAGGTGTTCCATTCCAATGCACTACACTACATTTCTACCTCTAAAGAGTACCTAAGGGGTAGAAATGCATTTATGACTGATCTCCGGTATGTAACTGTATTTGGAGTTAAATACAGAATTGCATGGGCAGCAGCTGTCACTAACAATAGGTTAATTAATACTAATTGTAGGTAAACATGTAAAAAAGTGTATTCATAATATTTAGTACTTATTTTAGACACTACCTTCAGGACGAAATTCAAATAATCGGGGATCTGCTTTGAGCGGGATCAGGCCCAATCTATGAGCTAACACTTCATCTTGTATAATAGATGTGTTGTTTTTAATGATCACTTTTTCAATGGCCATGCTTGGTACTTCACTGAGCATCAATCTCCTGAATGCATTTGCAAAAGCAGGCTGTATACCAATTAAATCAAATTCCATATCGGAGTGGTCCATTCGAACAATCACAATACGAAACTTTTTAACAAATTTCTTAAAATCCCATTTCTCATCAGCCATCCCATAGTCTTCAGCAGCATTCTGTAAACAAATTTTTACTTACGATAACTTATTTCTACTTATGACGACTCGCATGGCGGAGCGGTCACCATACCGGTCTGACATGCAAAGGGTCCGGGTTCGATCCCCAGCCACACAGATATCTAAATGATGAATTTAGACTTCTGGGTCTGTGTGTTTGTGTATTTGTCTTTGTGTGTGTCCATAGCACCCATGACACAGGGAATCCTAGTGTGGGGCTGTGAGTGTAGAAAGTGTTTTTTATTATGTTTTTTTTTATTACTTATTTTTATATAGAACACAACTTCCAACCATTGAATTTGTAAGAAGTTATATGTTACCTAAAATTCACAATAATTCATTAAAAGAATATGTAATATTCTCTGTTAAAAACTATATAAAAACCCAAAATTAAAACAGTTGACCAATTATTTTAATTTTTATAATCAGTAGTTAAAACATTCATTGGGAATTGAGATCATCATAGATTGCCCTCCAAATGATGTCCGTGGGTGACTGTGATGACGGTGGACGGCATGGTCGTTTGCTTATTTAGTCTTTAAAAAAAGATACTAAAATAATGAGGTTATGCATGTGGTATACCTACAACCTTAATCAGTCTCCAAGAATTATTATATAATTTATGAAGAAAATTAGTTCATTTTTATAAAAAAAATCATACCTTTAAACGAAATTCCTCCAGAAAAACTTTGGGTTGCGGTCTGTCCTCTATTTTCGGCATATTTTAAAATATAAATACAGTAAAACTTATAGTGTATATTTTCAATGGACCTTCCAGTGCACCACAGGTAATTGGACAATGTTAAAAAAAGGAACTATTAGTTTTACAAGTACAATCGCAAATTCGCAAATGAGAATGTCACTACTTCACATTAATAAAAAAATACAGCATGGTTAATGTTGATATTGAATTCTTGAATCTTTTTTTTTTTTTTTTGTTTTTGCGATGGCTTCTCGGTCTTATGACCATTTTGCCAATGTCAAGTTGATGTACGTTTAAAAACGGGGAAATTCAAAATATAAAAAAGTAAAGATCGATTAATTTGGAAAAGGACAAGGATCAGGGAAGTTTAGGAAAATATAGATAAATAGGAAAGGAATATAAGTATTAAGTAATTATCAAAGGTTGATATTGTTTGTAGATAAATAAGATGCTAAGATTGAATATATTTGTGGATTATCAAATATTAATAGGGTAGTAATACAAAGAGGAAAAGGAACACGGAGAGAAATAAGGCTTTGCAACAAGGAAGAGCGGTCATAAAGTGGACAAGCAAAAAATATATGATTTAAATCCCCCTCATCAACACCACAAGGACACATTGCGTTATTAACAATACTAATTCTAGCTAGATGTTTGGGAGAACAGACATGACCCAGTCGTGAACGTATCAAAATAGATGTAACTTTTTTACCAAGTTTAACCCTAGAGAACCACGGTTTAGCTGGAATGTTAGGTTGAATAAGTGCATAAAATCTACCTTTAAATTTACATGTTTAAAACCAAATTTCATTCCATGATTCTCGAAGGTAAACCTTAGGCAAGGTGAGTAAATCATAAGTATAATTGATGTATGGACAAATATCACCACATTCTATAGCATCAGTCGCAATCTCGTCAGCCCTAACATTTCCTTTGATGCCGCAATGACTAGGTATCCATGCAAATGATACCTCAGTATGATTAATGGAACAATTTAAAAGTAATTTTCTAATTTCCATAATTGGAGGACAATTTTTAGCTTTAAGTGGAAATTTAGCTAAAGCTTGTAAAGAACTTAAAGAATCAGTAAATATGACGGCTCTCCTTAATTTCATGAGTAATACATACTCCAAAGCCTTCAATAAACCGAAACACTCGCCTGTAAAAACAGAAGATTCTGGTGGTAATTTAACTTTCTGTACAATCTCATACTGCTGATGATACACACCCACACCCACGCATCCAGCGTTTGACTTTTTTGATGCATCCGTATAAATAGAATGCCAGCCATTCCACTTAGTTGCCAGAACGTTATTAATTTGTTTATCTATTTCTTTACTGTATTTATTTACACCAATATTGGAACATATATTTGGAGATATGGTTATACACTTATAGTCGTATTTATAAACAGGTAAAGTAACTGACCGGAATGTTGGAGATGATAAAGATTTCAATTTTTGATAACTATTAACAATACAGGTTTTATGTTTCCAAAAAGTTGATTTATGAACATTTTGTGACAAAATTTGTAATATAGGAAATAAGGGATGTTCAGAAAACTGTAAAGATCTAAATATGAAACGATCTGATAAGTACTGACGTCTTAAACGCAGAGGAGGATCATTACATTCAACTTGTAAGGCGTTTATTGGACTCGACTTCATACAACCTGTTATTAATCTCAGACATTTTGATTGAATATTGTCTAATTTTTTCCAACCGTGTAAACATCCAGGCTCTAATAGAAATGTACCATAGTCAAGGACGCTTCTAATTAATGCATTATATAATAGCTTTAATGAATAAGGGTGAGCGCCCCACCAAACTCCCGTGAGACACCTTAAAATATTAATATTACGTTCACACTTAGAAGCAATATATTCACAGTGTGGAAGACCAGTAAGCTTCGAATCTAAAACTAAACCAAGAAATTTGGTTTCTGACTTTATCGGGATTTCATCGTTGTCAAAAAGATTTTTTACCGCAGGGATGCTTCGTTTTCTAGAAAAAATGACTGTAGTACTTTTGGGGGCAGATATATCTAAACCATTTAAAATTAACCAAGACTTTAATGAATCCAGTGAATGTGAAAGTAAATCACAAGCAATGAGAATATTAGCATTATTGGTGTATAAAAGAAGATCATCTGCATACTGTAACATTTTTACGGGACTTATGATGGAGTGTACTATGTCATATGTATAAATATTGTACAAAAGTGGACTGAGAACAGACCCCTGTGGGAGTCCTTTCCACACAAGTCTCTCAATACAGGTACCGTCATTAACAAACAATTTAATTTTCCTCTCAGTGAGGAGGTTTGAAACAAAGTTTGTGAGCATCTCCGGAAGACCCAAATTATTCATCTTTTGGCGTAACACTGGAAGAAGGACACTATCGTATGCAGATTGAATGTCTAAAAATACAGCTACAAGTGACTCACTATTTGTGAATGCAAGTCGGATATCGGTACAAAATATAGCAATGCTATCTAATGTACTTTTACCTTTTCTGAAACCAAATTGAGTGCTTGAAATGAAGTTATTATGTTCAATGAACCATTCTAAACGATTTTTTATTAAATGTTCAGCTATTTTTGCTAAAACGGATGATAAGGCTATAGGTCTATATGATGTAGGTTGTTCAGGGGGTTTGCCCGGTTTCAATATAGGAATAATTATCTGTGACTTCCATAAAGGAGGAATTGTGCCTGATAACATTACAGAATTAACGATATCTAAATAATAACTACGCATAGATTCATTAAGATTTACAATAAAAGAATAGGGTATAAGATCTTCACCCGGAGCAGAGTCCTTAAGATTTGATAAAACATTATTTAATTCAGACATTGTAAATGGGGAATTAAGACCGATTTCCTCATCGATTGAACTATTAAGATGTTGAAAACATTCCGCTTTTTCAGGAGCATAAGGTGGAGCTAACTTGTCCATAAAATTAAAAGCAAGTGTTGTCGAAAGATAAGTGAAATTGGATTCTTTGTAGACTGAACGGAATCGTTTAATATTTTTCCAAACAACTGAAGATCGGGTGTCGGGTGAAACTAATGAGCAGAATGTTCTCCAACCGTTAGACTTTTTCTTTTTCAAAAATTTATGTGTATTATTAATAGTTTCAGATAATATTTTGAAGTTCTCAGGTGTCATTTCACAGCTATATTGCTTTTCAGCCTCTTTTCGCTTTTTAACGGCCTTCGTACATTCTTCATCCCACCATGGTGGAGATGAAATTTGGCAATTTTTTGTAATGTCATTTCGTTCGGGAAATATTTTATTAGCTGCCCCTTGCAACGTGCTTACAAAAGCATCATTGCAAAGAGGTTCGTTATTATAACATACTTTAGGAAGTAACGTGAATTTAAAATCTGTATAATTTTGATAATCTGCCAAATTTGTTTTATTTAATCTATATCTGGGCCGAATCATATGTTTTTGTGACAAGTTATGGCTAAACGGTGAAGGCATGTTTATTAAAATTGGATAATGATCACTGCCGTATGTAAGAGGAAGTGTATCCCAGGATAATACCGAGGCAAGGTTAGGTGAACATATGGACAAATCAACAGCACTTATATTCTCAACGGGACTAGTACGGCGTGTAGGCTTACCTGTATTTAAAATACACAGATTATTACTGTCTATTATTTCTAACATTTGTTCGCCGTAATAGTTATTTATGGCGCTGCCCCATGTTTGGTGATGACAGTTAAAATCTCCTAAAATTAAAATTGGTTGCGGCAGGGTTGGTAATATTTCTTTAATTGTATCAAATACTAGTAGGGAAGGATGAGCAATGTAAACTGTCACATAACATACATTATCTATAGATATTGCGAGAATTGGAATATCATCATTAACAGGGAGAGAGACAGAAGAGAAATTTACAGAATTTTTGACAAGGGTGGCTATGCCACCATAACCATCTGATCTATCCTTTCGGAGACATGTGTATCCAGGTATTTTGAAGAAACTACCCGGAGTCAACCATGTCTCCGAAAGGGATATAAGTAGTGGGTCATATTTATTAATTAAATAAGCAAGATCAGTTTTCTTGCTTATTATGCTTCTGCAGTTCCACTGCAGGATTTTGGATTTGTGATCCATTATCAATTGTGATTTGTTTCATAATTTCAACCAGAGCAGCAGCGTTGTTCGGTGAACATATATTATTTTGTAACAAAAGATTTATTAAAGATACTATTATTTCATTTACATTTGTTTGTTTATTTACATCTACATTTGTGTTAATTAAACTGCCATTACTGGGCAATGGAATATCATATTCTCTAATCATAGATTGATGTGTAACTTGATCATATCCTTTCTGTTGTTTAGGAGGGGAGCGAGGTTTTAAAAATACTGTTTTCTTATATGAAGATCTATTTTGTTGGACAGTTGAATGATTTGCATGACTTAACTTATTTAAATCCTGGATAACATATTGTTGCTGAGGTGTTTTTAAAGCATCTGAGTAAGACTTTGGGATAGGAGGATGCAATTTTGATGCTTCTGCATATGATATACAACTTTGAGCCATAGTTAATTTTATTTGTTTTTGTCTAACAAATTCGGGACAAGACTTGTCAGTTGCAAAATGAGCACCAGTACATGAACAACATAGCGCACAATCATCCTCAATATCACACGAATCACCAGTGTGGCCTTCACCGCACTTAAAGCAGCGTGGCTTGGAGCGACACTGGGTCTTTGTATGACCATACCTACAACACTGATAACACTGGATGGTAGGGTAGGTGTACAGTTCAACAGCAAGGGCATTATAACATATATAAATATGTTTTGGTAAAATTTGACCATCAAAAGTTAACACAACAGTTTGTGAAGGTTTCCACACAGGAGAGCCATCAACCATTACCTTATAATTAAGACGTCTAATTCTTATTATTTCTCCACAACCAAATGGTACTGTTATAGATTCTTTAATATCTTCAGGCGACCATTCTACTGGCACACCTCTAATCAAACCCATTCTAGTAATACAAAATGTTGGAATAAAAGCTTTTAAATTATTTGAATTTAAACTGGAGTGTTGTAGGAATGTATTAGCATCAACATGGTTGGAGAATGCTAGGGAGATCTTGTTCCTGCCAATCTTTTTAATGCTGCCATTGATAATATTTCTAAAGGAGAATTTTTGAAGGAACCTTCCAAATGAAACGGGATGAAAAGTAGTTGGATCATTAGGGGACAGAAGATTACGTTGCACATGAACTATGTATGGTGAAATATCTGAATTTAAAAATACTTCACGATATATTGTTGTGGGCTGTATAGGATTTGGATTTACAGATTTTTCTATTGTACCAGATTCAGGTTCAACTGTTTTGTTACGATGTGATGAATTTTCATCACTATCACAGTTACAATCGTTCTTTGTATGTGATTGTGAATGACTGCTTTTCCTTTTTTTATTACAATTTTTACAAATTTTCTTATGTTTCGGACGCTTGCGATAGCTTACATTTATGGAGGCATCTGTATCTACACTAGAATCATTGTTGGAAATTGTAATATTACAGGCAACCGGAGGAACTGAACCCCCGGGGTCCGGGGGTTCGTCCATAGTAAATAAAAATATGAAGAAACTAAATAATGTAAAAACTTACCAAGAAATATAATGAAATAAAAGAAACTAATAGGCTAATAGAAGTAGTTAAGAAAGATAATTTTACAAACTCCACTGATCAATGTTTAAAATTTAAAATTTCTGCTAGAAAATGCTCCCGCCGTCTTCAAGATTAATTCTTGGATCTTGATGGCAGATAAATCCATGGAACAGAAAAAACAAGTGGAAGTGCTAAGTAGGCGTGGCGCGGCTTCCACTACTAGGCGTTGTTACTCTCACTTGCCTTCAAACGAGTCTACTCATGTTTGAGCGTCGGTTCGAGACAGATGTTTGTCAAATTCTATAAAATAAATTATTAAGACATATTATGCTATTTTGGAATGTAAAAATGATAGCAGAAAGAAGACAATTAAAAATGGAGGTGTTTCGTACCATCACTGAGTACAATTTTATTTTATATTTCCTAAAATCTTAAAAATATCAAATTTAAAAATAATTTCCACATAGTCACGCTAACATCAACCTTAATGCTTTCAAATAAAGTTCATTTTTAATTGATTCCACCATACCAAAACGTCTAGAAGAATCCACGCTACTCAATAAGTGATGGGGGCAAGTATAATTTTTCTTATCGATATTTTACAATATACATTATTATAAAGGGAAAATATTATATTTAGAAAATAAAATTATATAAATCTAAAATTAGGTTCTTGCGGCAAAAAGTATCGTAAGCTACGTAATAGCTGTAACTCACATAGCTGAGGTGTACTCACATATCATATCTCTCATGACATATCTCATTATTTTTCGATGGCTTGGATTTATGAGTGCTACTAGTAAGGAGAAATAGACCGATGCTATATAATTGTTAAGGATGCGAACAATTACTAAATGTTTAACATTTATATATTTACTTTATATCATTTACAAAATATATCTATGTACAAAAATACGTTAACTATGTAGTACGTAGTATTTAGAGTCTTGAACATTTTAACCTAACTATTTTTTTTATAATATATTTTTAAAACAAATTTAAAATCTGCGGCAGCTTAAATAGTTAAAAACTTCATCTGTTACTCTATATATGTAACAAAATCTTAAGCTGCCCTTTTCAACAGCATCGGTCTACTTTCGGGAACATTTTCGTTTCGTGCATTCATTTTTAGGATGTAATACTTATGTTTTTTATTTTATTAATAATTAATCCTTGTTTAATTTTAATTCTATTCTACATTTATAGCTAGCACAGTAAATCGATGAGTATCGATAATTTTATCGTAAATAAACTCTTTTGTCACTATTCCAGTAGGAGAAATATTACGCAAGTTTGGTCCGTAAGTTTAAAGTGCTTAGGGCTATAATTGCATAAAGCCCAATCACTGCCATCTATGGTCAAGTAGCAGAACTACATTTTCAAATACTAAATGACGTAAATGCTTTTATGTGTTGTAGAAAAATAAACTTTAATATTATACGCGCCTAAGTTGTTTTTACATATTCATTCTGTATATTTTAGAATACTTTCGAGTTAACTATAAATGACCAATAAAATGATATTTACTTTAGTAGTGTTATATGTAACAAGAAAAACGCAAGTGTGAGTTTGGCGACAACGGTTCCGATACATTCGCTCGTACTTACCACTTCTACTTGATTTTCTTTTCTATGGATAAATCATGTTTCTTATGTCATTGTCAGTTGTCAGTTTGTCACTGTCAAATACATTAGTACAGACTATAGTGCGATAAACCTTTGCGCGAATATCGGTTTACGGAAGAGGCTATGGTTATTTGTTAAATTCGTATTTTATTTGTCACAAAAATGAATATTATTTAATATGATTAATATAATCGTTAAAATTTTCTATTTCTCAGGTAGTTTAGATAACCTGGCATCATTATATCCTATATAGGTTACTATACTCTTCGATTATATTCGACAGTGGCGCCCCCCATAGAGTATTGTTATATACAGGGTATAAAGAACCGAACCGACTCTACGTAATTTTTGTCTTAGGTAAAGCGCCCTTAGTGGCCTGCCCCAGAACTACTCATGGGTTTAGTAGTTACCTGGGTTAGTAGTTACGAGTACTAGGTGGTAATACATCTATTTTCATGTGTATTTATTAGTAGTACAGACAGATGCGTTGCTACCTCTGAAAGCTAAACGTAGTGTCCACCTTAGCCAAAGAGTAAAATAATTAGCTCTCAGAGTTTTACTGGTGTGAAAGGAAAGTGGTGTTTGCTGTTGCTTACGACGGTATGCGACCACACTTACCGCCGTCCTTCCCGGGGTCGCTTACTGGACGGTTCGAGCTCCCACTCTTGCCACCTGCAGCCCCGGAAGCCCCCTTTTAGTTGCCTCTTATGACAGGCAGGGACAACAGGGACAAGGCTCAAGACCTAGTTATTAATTTACTCTTTGTTCTTGTTGACCTTGATATATAACATTTTTATCAATGGATAAGTAAAGTCTACGAGGAGCCATATGCTAAATAAGTGGCCAAGTGCAAGTCAAACTTTCATTCGGAGGGTTCCGAAGTACCAAATTTTCATTATTTTTAGTATTTGTTATCATAGCAGCCATAGAAGTGAATGAATTGTGAAAATTTTAATATATAACCGTTTAGTAGCGAAAAACGACTATAAACAGCGGCTTTTTGTATTCGTTGTTATGGTGTTGTTTGTTGTATATATTTCTCGGCAAAACCTATCACGTTGAGACCGAAAATTGCCTAATATGGCAATTATTTCTCTCTCTGTCTTTTATAAAAACGTCATAGACATGTGTCTTATGAAATCACAGAAAGTTATGTCATAAATAGTCTAAAAATATGCGACTACGATAGCTTCGCACTAGGTAGATGGTAGTATATCTACCTAAAATTGTCTAATTTACCTTACGCCATAGGTAATTGCCTCTACTACGTAATTTACAAACGAAGGCTCTACTGTAAAGTTGGAGTCTATAATTCCTACAAAAGTGTTTCAACCACAAGTTTAATAGTTATACCTATGTAAGTATATATTATATAGCAGTTATAAATACCATTATCAGCTTTAACGCATTGGAAAACCCAGAGAAAATTTATGGTAACTTTTTATAAAATTGGAAAAAAATCAAAGATATTCATTTACTTGTTTCTTACTTATTGAAACATCATATTGTTCTGATTCTTATAATGATTTAAAATGACCTTTTTCGACCATTTACGTGCTCATTAAGCGTGATATAACGGTCGAGTTGATTGACGCCCTCAAAATGGTGCAGGTAGATAATCGAACAGTAAATCAGTAAAATACAGCGAAAGTGTTGCTTTTGGTGTCCGCCAAATGATAATCTGTATCAACAGTGGCCGGTACTTATGCAACGAGCGAGCGGGCGCAGCCACTCGCCACCATCAGCTCTCGTGGGTACAGTGCTTCGGGCGACGCTCACAACATAGCATACCAGTGCCATTCAACTTGTGATCTACTGTGATATTAAACTATTAAAACTGACTATCTCAAAGTTGCATAAAATGCAACCGTTCAATGTCTTAATATTATTTGTTTTAGTGGTCGGGTTTTTTCAGTCTGGTAAGTCCCTATTTCTATCTTTCTATTAAGTGTAGTATTTTTCAACTTTAAATAAATGTGTTATTTTATTTACACTTTAATTTTAAATTAATCCAACAATTTTTAATTTTCTTCCGTTGTAAATAAATTTTATAATCTGCCTCTTTCATTAAGTTTTGTTTTAGCTATACCTCAGTGGGTAATTAAGCAAGCTTAGCATTGCCCAAATCATTGCCATCGTAGTTTGAAATCTTAACATAGCAAAATGTCGTTGGTTTTATTATTTTTTGCAATATTTCGTTATCCCGATGAGTTTTTATGACACCAAAGTGAAACTTTGTGGTACTTTACTTAGTACCTAAATATTTTATGATCCTTTAGATTATTTCAGTGTCATTGTAATCTAGGCTGGAAAGTCGGTCAAATTTATTATAACTGCTAATATTTATTACATAAAAAGAATTTATATTATTCGTGTACAATCACGCAAATACCTTTGTTATTATTTTTTTCTGTAAAAAATATTAATGGTGGCCAAAAATTAATTAAATATGCCTTAATTCACGAGATATTTTAAGAAATCTATGTATAAAATACGTGAGATGCCAATCTCACTCGTTTCATATATGCCAATATGTGGTAATATGAGTCTGCCTTTAAACCTAGATATTTAATTAATAACTGTGTAAAAGGCAGTTTTTTTTAAATATGAGGAATTGTAGCTACCTACTGTAAAAAGGGACATACGTATGCATTCCGTATTTCAGCTTACAAAACTTGATCTTGGGCTTCCAGATTCGCGTCATAAGACATTCTTAACCATTGCAAAATTATGATTAGTAGACCGGCGTTGCGCAATTATCACCATATCCGGATTCGAATCCCGGACAGACAAACCTTTCATTGACGTGATCAAAACGTGCATGTATTCAAATTTGGTAAGATGTGAAAAGTATATTATAAAGTCTCCTATATCTATGCCGTGTGAAAGGAGAACTTCTGACGTAAAAAAATAATTAAGATTAGTGTCTCTTACTGTTATAAGGAAAAGGTCTAGATGATTAACAAGCACTTCAGGAATGCAAGATATTCACACATAGACCTAGAAAGGATTAGCAGTTGACAGTTTAAATTAAACGGTTTTTACATTGACAATAATGATTGCGAACAAAAGCTCTTTAGTTTGGATTGAGTAACGCATAATAACACCGATAAAGTATAATTATATCGTAACCACGTGATTATTAATTAATATCTTGTCCAAATATAAAAATAGGTATGTAGGTACCTATATTTAAATGGTCATGACAGTGAAATAAGGGCTGATTGGAAGCAAACCTTGAAGGGTAAAGTAAACATAGGTACATATCGCAATCACTGCCCTCATTTGAAAGTTTTTTGTCGCTTGTCGTGTCTGTTAGCTTTTCCTTGCAACTTCCTTTACAACCTATTACGTGTGTATCTTTAGCGATTTCTCGGAAACAACTTATTTTAAAATTGTTTCCCGAGTACTTAAGTTAACTGACAATCTTGAGCATGGTTTCTCAAACTTTTACCTCTATGCTCCCCTATTAGATTTTAAATCAATGCAACCTATATTAAAAAGTTAAAGTTATATAAGTTAAGTTTATATAAAGAAATAAAAATAGACGTTTTATAAGGGATACAATTGAAAATAGTAATAACTGTACGTTATTAATTAGTGTAATCGTTGTGCTTATTTCTTATCGCAAATTGAGTGAATTTGGTAGACATTTTGTTTTTACTGGGATAGATAACTACCACAAGGACACTGTTACGTATTAATACGAGTACATTGTACCCAACTTTGAGAAACCCTGATCTAGTGAGCACTTTAAGATTAGTGCAGACCGTCGTATTGTTCTACCATTCAAAAGATAGTTATGCTGTCATGATTATGGCATCGGATTTTCTGAGAAGATTAAGTATATTATCAGGTTATGTAACAACGGACTCTAACTGAATGAAATGGATATAGGTACACTTGTAGGACATTAAGAATAAGTACCTATACGGATTTTTCATAATATAGAAGTAGAAAACGAGCGTACAGTCAACCTCCGCCCGCGGTCATCTATATTCAACCCTATTTAAGATCAGATGCCTACTCAGGTAGGCCACAGATGCGTTACTAACCCAGAATTGGGACGCCTCGGACGAGTACCTATATACAATACAATACAATACAATACAAAAATGCTTTATTGTACACCAACTAATAAATGACAAATATTAACATACATATAATGAAAAGTACTATATTTCCCTTACCATACGTTCGAAACCGGATCATAGCTGCGCTTACCACTGCTGCTATCACGCAAAAATAGGTGTAACGATGGTGCCTCCTTTGTGGAAACACAAAGGGTTGCACCACCTTAAGCTTAACATTTCCGAGCTTTCTAGAAGTTCTAAAAAAACAGCCGGTACAATTTCATCATCAGAGCTTTCTACAAACGTGTTAACGCGTATCCTGTCCGATATGTAATAGCGATTTGAAGTATGCTCTCGCTGTGCTACCTAAGCACGATTTGCATACAAGTATAGCAATTAGCATAACATACGAGCATATTTTAGCATTTTTTCTTTAAATGAGATAAGTAATTCTTCTTATTGCTTTAAAATAGAAGTTGATACAAATATAATAAAGTCTAAGATTGCCTTTGTTTTTCTAATTGGATTTTCCTATTATTACGGAATAAGATACATTTATCTTCCTATAAATCTCTACCGCTTGCAAGATTAAAGTGAGTCATTGAAAGCATGTGCTTTTTTTGTAGCCCACATTGTAAGTAGGTATATTATAAGTTGTGTAAATTATATAACAACTTACAGCACTAAAGTACGCAATATACCGCATAAACGTAACAGGTACCTAAGTATCGGATTGAATAATAAAAACCGTAATTGCCTAAGATAATTCGTAGTTATAGATGGTATAGTTAATTTGGTAATTAAAGCAAAAGTTATTATCAATCTCCTTTGTTCGTCAAATAAAATAGTTTTGTTAGGAAACAGAAGAAATTACTACCTATATGGTTGGGCGTTCTTTGGTTTTAGTCCTCTAACCGTAAATGATAGCCTAGTGGTTAAGAAACTCGGCCTCTAGATCGAGGGGTCTGAGGTTCAAATCCTAGGCACGCACCTCTGAGTTTTCAAAGTTATGTGCGTATTAGAAATTAATTATCACTTGCTAAACGGTGAAGGAAGACATCGTGAGAAAACCTGCATATCAGAGAGATTTATAAAAAAATAATCTCAAAGGTATGTGAAGTCTACCAATATGCACTTGGCCAGCGCGGTGGACTATGGCCTAATCCTTCTCATTATGAGAGGAGACCCGTGCCCAGCAGTGGGACTGTACTCAGTGTCTATGATTGGTAATTTTTACTGATACAATGTCTATAACATTTACAGTTAATAAATAAACGGAAAGCTTTAGAATAACAGAACCTATTGGTAAGGGATTGTTGTAAAGTAGTTTTAAACCTAACTTAATCACAACAGAATCATTGGTACCTATCTACTAATAGATTAGCAATCTAGAGTACCTAATACCTATATCTATCTAAGTACTTTTTGCATCATCAGATTAAGAGCTAAGCGAGCTATTTCATAAAGTTGTTAGACAAAGTCATTACTTTGTCCAACCTCTTCATGAAATGGATCAGCTATTATCACTGTTAATCAATAGATTCTGCCAACTATCAGTTAGGTACTGAACAATTATCGTATTTAAAATTTTATAAAAAGCATTTTAGAAGCCTCATCGGTTAGAGTTAAAACGAAATCAAAAAGGAGGATATGAGAGCATAATATTGGCAAAACATACATAAAATTATACTTAATAATGTGTGGGTAATACAGCAAGATCTCTGTCTTCCCTTTCGATCTTCTGTGATTCCCTTTCAATTTTCTTGAATTTAATTAACGGATTATTCCAAAAATGTATCACACGTTTTAAATATGCTAGAGCAGGCAAGCCGTTGGTAACTATGTATATACTTATTGACCTGATAAAAGAACAAACAAATCTTTTGCTCTGTGATATACCGTTGAAGGATTCTGGCCTACTTTATGCACATTGTAATCGGCGTCACCGTTGCGAATCAGAAACCTTGACAGATGGCTTGTTGTAGTCAAGGTGGAAGAAAGAGGACTCCGCAGCCGAACCGGTGAGACGAAATAACCGCTCTTACCGATTTTGTCGTGGGTACAACGAGGATGCTTCAGAAAAGTTATTAATAACGGACCTGAAAAAATAATCAACAAATGGAGTTTTGAAGTCCATTGGTTAGAGCCGCTCCCGAAAAACCAATTAGTCATAAGGTAGGCTATAAAAACTAAAGTAAATATCAATTAAGTATGATTATGAATAATATTTTTAATAGTGCCCTTCACAAAAAAATCAGTTACTGTGCGGATAAAGGGAACCAGTTTGTACCAGAGTTTTAAATGCTAGGACCAAAGGTATTTAATTCCGTTCAAATATTAGCATAAAGCGATATTGTTACAGATATGACATACAAGGACATTGGGTCCACATTGTCTTGGTGTTGTGTGCTATATACCTAGAAGTATTTGGGATTCAAATATCCATGAAATATTTGTTTGTGCGTAGAACTGAGTGAAGAATATTCTACTTTGGGACGTTTTCGTAAACATTCGGAACTACTTCCGTCAAGAATGAAATTCATTATTCTTCATTGCAAAATTACAATAATGTGACAATTTAAAAACAAAAAGTAGTAATAGATAAGTTTTAACAAATTTTGCACGCCTTAAAGACGATTTTACGATCAGCCAGCTTGCTACTATCACATGGTGTATGTGAGAGTAGCTGAATATTCGCACACACACACACACACATGCACACGCTCGTGTGTAATATAATATAATATTATATAAATTGTAAAAATGTATCTTTAATAATTTAGAAACCTTCAATAACGCGCTTTTTTAATTAAAATAATCGAAGAGATCCTACGGGCCTATAAAAGACATCAACGACATCTTGCGCATGCAATCACAATTCATAAAGACTACCTAAGGTTCCTTAAGTGGGCGAATTCATCTAAATCACTAATGATAATTTGATTTTTTATACTATTTACACTAAAGCTCATCAAATGTGGATAGCGACCAAACAGCTCAAACAAAAGCTATAAGAAAAAAGAAAATTCCTTGCGAGGTAAAAGAGAAAGAGGTACTGAACGGTTTTTTCCTTATTTATACTGATTCATTACGCAATACGTCAGACATTACATACAGTAAGCTTTTTCAGATGTTATATGTAATGTCAATTAAACGATAGTATAACAATTATCTCGTAAATTCTGTTAATTGTTTCTTATATAATTCATTTTTGTCACTGACTACAGTTGTCAGGCTGTCGTTCCCTCACTTATATTTTTGCATAACAATTATATTATTCTTGGATAATTTATTACTTACAAAAATTATTAATGCTAAAAGTATTTGTTCCGGTCACTTACAGTTTACTTAACCCTGAACCGAAAAAGAACAACCTTTCACAAGACAAATAAATCCACACCCCTCCACAGTTGCAAATTTAATAATGCTTTTTTGTTTTATAAATATAAAACTGTAATTTTCTTTTCATGTGTAAAAATGTAGTAACAAATTACGTCGTCAAACTTTTATAATCCCTGCTGGGCATATATCTCCTCTCAGAGTGAGTGAGTAGTCGTCCACGCTGGCCAAGTGCAGATTAATAGATTATTTTTAAAGAACTCTCTGGAATTTTCGTTAATAGCAAATTATGATTAATTTTTTAATTAATTTTTAATACGTTGTAGGTCCATTTAAAAAAATAGAAGTAGTTACGTGACTAGGGTTCAAAACTCAGAATGGAAAGCTGAATTTCACTAAGGCCTAGTGTGTGTATGTAGTGGGTGAAGCATCTGTATATTTTGTATATGTACTGTACGGATATTGGGCCGTTCTTATCATTTAATTTTCTCAAAATCTATCTACCTACTTAGGTATGCCACCTAGCTTATACATATAAGCGAAATATAAATCGTAGATTAGTCTTATTATAAAATATTTACTGAATGTAGTTATTGCGTCACGCTATATGTAATGTCAACAGAGCGTATATAATAGGTATATGAATACATTTGAAAGATTAGTTATTTGGGTCCAATGTGAATGCACGAAGCATTCATTAAAGCAAGTGTCGAAAGCAAAGTACGGACTACGCATCCACGTGACTAGTTGTTTGCCACGCGGAGTTCCAGGTTCTATCCTTGGTCTAATTATTTTTCTTATATACAAATAATAAAAAAATGTTTAGCTTAGACAATATGACTAAGTCTTCTGAGCTATATACCTACTTAAGTTTGACTTATTTGTGGTACGATTGTGGCTGCATCACTGCCGAATCTATTGGTGTCTTATGCAGCAGTGATTGCTTTATGTGTAGTTTGGAAAGCATAATATTTATATGAGACGTATAGTCTCAGTCTTAAGGTAGCGACAAATTGACTTCAGATAGGATCAACATAATTATGTCCAATGTCCATGGGCGGAATTGTCCACTTAATGTGGGATGGATTGACATACCCAACTAAGTGACACAATTTGGAGCTATCAACAGATGCATACTGCTGTATATAACATAATGAACATAAATTGCCAATTTACTATTTCTACAAAAAGTACATTATATTGGTAGCTAAATGGCATTTAGATGATGAATATATCCTTCGGCTGGACACAAGTCTGTTTTTAGAATGGGTAGGGTATATTCTACAGCTTACCAAGATGGCCATGGGCTTGATAGTTTTCGCATACCTAATATGTTAGAGTACATATAAACACCTAGGCACAATGGTTCCCTCAACGTTACACAAATAATAGTTTATTAATAATTTATTTGTTTATATAAATAAATATAGTTCAAAAAACTAAAAAACACGCTTTTATGATAAAATCAACTAAAAAGTAGAAAATAATTTCCAATGTAGGAATCAATTAAGGAACAGTAAATAGTATAATTGTGAAAAGGCGTAGGGTGCTCCATTTATCAGTTTTCGAAAAGCACGTTACTCTGTTACGTATATACATACATACATACATACAACCCAAGCTAATAAAAGCGTCTTAAAATATCAGACTACTGTTCCAATTATATTTATCATTAAAGGCGACAACTCATTTCATTTGCAAACCAAAATGTTGATATAAGTAGATGTCAAATTACAATGACTGTACATTGTGCAGTTTGTTGCCTGCAGTTTTAAATAATGCATGTAGGTCATCTGGCGAAAACTGTGCCAGAATACTCGGAACAAATCTGTTGGTATAATTGCGTAAAGTAACGAAACGATTAGTCATAAATACCTCGTCCATCTAAATAGTAAGTCATTGTAACTAGATTCGGCACAAGGTTCGAAATCTATAAAAACCAAAGCGTTATACAAAACAAGGGCCAATGATATCTTGAAAATGGTACTCGTACGTACGTAAATGGCACATCATATAGTAGGTGGTAGAACCCTTTGTGGTTCGACTCCGACGACGCCACCGCCACACCTATTTCTACCTAATAACAGCAGTGTTAGGCGCTGCTGTGTTCCGGTTTGAAGGGTGTGGTAAGGGAGACAGACTTTTCCGAGGCGTTCCAGCTTAGTCCTCAGGGGTAGCGGCACATCTGTGGCCGAACTCAGGTAGGAATATCTAATCCTATCTGGGTTTGATTACAGATGTCCATGGGCGGCAGTAGCCACTTACCATCAGGTGGACTGCTTGCTCGTCTGCTACTCCTATATTTAAAAAATATATATATTGACCTAACAATGCTAATAATATCGTTCGTCGTCGAAAAACAATTGCTTACTGACTACTGTCCCACTGCTGGGCACGCGTCTTCTCTAAGAGTGATAAGGTCAGTGTTCAGCAACCGTTTTGGTAAAAAGCACCACATAGGGGCGAAAAAGTCATCTTGTTTGTATACATTTTCATTTGTACTGTCGTATTATAATTAAGTTACGTATTACGTAAATAACTTAGGTCGATTTATCTTAAAATACAGGGAACTGTTTCCGTAGTACAAATGTTAAACTGGTTGAAATATTTGCATGCTTAAGATATTCAGATAAAAGACAAGAAGATTCAAGTGCAAGGCTGTAATTGTAGAGCACATTAATAGGTGTAGAAACGAAAAATCTAAGTCTACGTTGAGAGTTATGAGTAGGTAAGTTAATTTCCGCACACACATAAGTCGAAATGCCTTATTATTTAGCTTATAATAATAATATGCGAACTGAGTAAAACTGAAATTATAAATTACTTATTTTAAAATTGGCGACAGTTTACACCACGCCATGGACATTTTCTACCTATGTATGATGTTGTTGATTTTAAAAGATTTCGATCTTTGTTAAGTAAAAATCGGACAGATTAAATATATGGTGGCCAGTGTCAAGACTTTCAGACAAAACCAATCCTTCCGCTTCACACTAAAACCAACTCGAATTGATTGTAAGTTGACATATATTTCAGATGGACTTACGACCTAATGGTAAGTCGTGGATTGTACTTTTCCTCTCCATATCCGGTCTGTTGCTACTAAATACTTGAATATCTTTGGTTTTACCCCAATGAAGGTATTACCGCAACAAACCTCATAAATATACAACCCAAGAACTTGAACCGGGTGCGTTGTGTTACTTTTACTTTAGTCTGAGCTGGATTTTTAAGGATGTGACCAGTTGTTGCATATGAGTCATCGACTTTTCAAAACAGTGTTTCCTTCTTATATAATAAGCGGTTCTTGTTGACCGTACCACTGATCTGAATAAACAACTTTAAGATTATTGCAAGTTACGTAGATACGCATAATACAACATCGATTTTGGTGATATGTCGTAATATATATTTAACGTAAAACAAAGTTTTGATTAAGGTGTCAGATTTAAAGGTAGATAGATTCGTATGTATACCTACTGTCATTTATTTAATTACTTAGTTATATGATATTTAAAATAACTATATTTAACATTAATTGACCTTGCGTTTACCAAGGTAGAAACGGCTTATATTTGTACTTATCGAATAATTAAATCAGATTACTGTCCGTTTCAACTTTCAGCACGACAATTTAATATCTATAAATTTGTACCTACATGTTAGGTTTTACGAGCAGTCTTGTTGGTTTTGCTTTATCGTTTTTAAGTAGGTAGGTATAGGTACCTGTATCGGTTTTATAATACGAGCATTAATTTCATCTTATGGTTGCCACTTGTAAATTTATCGAATGATTTGCTAACTGAACATAATTTTTGCATACTAGAATTTGTGAAATTTCGAACTTTTGCAGGAAAAAAAGAATAGATTAAATTATTAAGTAATACCAAAATAAATGTCTACCCAAAGTCGTAGTTATTACAGATTATTGAAATCGTCTCGTCAGCATTGTAGATTTCTGTGTTTTGTAAGTACGAGTATACTTAGTGTTGTTTATGGTATAAAACACAGATTAGTAAAGATACTTCGCCGCCTTGAAATTGAATGAAACCACAAACGGCTTATTTTAGTAAGTTCTTTTTTTGAATCCTTGACAAATAAAAACATTTTTAGAGAAAATTTACGAATAAATAGCTAATTTACGTAATAATTACGTAATTTAGGTAATAAATAAATAATTATTTCAAATATTTAATGGACATTTTAGCACGGAGACGTGGCAAAACTTTTTTACGCAACTATTTCAATTCTCAAAACTGGGTACATTTTCTTGTTAGGAGTGAGTAATCTTTACTAATCTATGGTATAAAAGTACACAATATTTATTACATCACTGTTATCAATAAAGTATGGTTGATTTAAAATTTAAAACAGCTCAACCTATTGTCGGAAATGAAGTATTCGTCGATCAACTATAAATCAATGAATTGTAAGAATTACGACCGGATTTCATGAATGGGGCTAAAATAAAAATTGACCGAAAAATTTTAGCGGCCAAAGTACCGTGGAATTATTACGTACCGGTATAGTACGGCTCGTGTAATTAGAATAATCTAATCCGTACTAGAGGCATTTACGTTGCGACACTGCGGGTAGTTTGCCCACTTAACGGTGCATTTTCGTTGACCTTCGTCGTGCCGGCTCGACGGACGCCGCTCTCTCAAACAGCACCCATACTTACTTACTTATTATGATTTTTATTTAACAAAAGGCGTGTGATTTCATCAGGTTCTTGTTGTTGTAAAAGAAACACCGGCGTCGCTGAAAAACCACTTGCAAGAGGTCGGTCAGGCACAATTCTACGCTGAAAGTGGAACTGGTAAAGACACTTGAACTTTATGTCGATGATATACCTGTCGAGTTTAGCGATATTTGGCGAGATCTAGCACAACCAATTGGATGAGTAACAGCTCTGACATTTTGTTTAAATTAAGCTGTGCCGAGCATACGGTCTCTATTTTTTATTGCACAACATGCAGTCGATGCATACACTTTCTCGGAACAGTAGTCAAATTACACTGTAAACTATACAAATAAACCATGCATTTACCTACAATGAAAGACTGATAGAGTATGCTCTAGAAGTCTAGACTAGACAGGTTTGGGAAATAATCTACCTATATACAAGAGTAGAGACAACAGAACAAAAACATCGTGAATTAACATTTTAAAATGTAATGAAATCCGCCGGATATTCTATTGTGGTCTTATTACAGAAAGACGAGTGAATCACGATTCTGGTTTAAGATTGCTTGGAATTATGTTGTCGACAATAAATTAAAAATATACTGAAGTGTTTCACTTATGTAACTATGATTTACCCATAAAATAATTTTTCGTCTAACGTCATAAATTGTGTAAATAATTCATTCGTTTATTCATTATCTTGTGCGGAACTATAATATAATAATGCATGGTACGGTTAAAAGATATTATTACGTGTAGATATATAATTAGTTTTATTTACTTTAATTACGGAAGGTAAATACATTAAGCAGATGGAGAGCGCGATATGCAATTTATTCCGTTATCCAAAAGAGGCGGCTGGAGAAGCGTGCTGGTGGTCGTGGCTTGCAATCCGGCAACGACGGTGTCGGGTCAGGAACTTTTGGCTGGCACGGACAAGGAGGAGCAGTCGGGGCAGGACTGCGGCTTTTATGTATCCTCGCGCGACAAAAGTATCCGAAATCCGGACGGCCCATACAGCATTTTTCTTGCATACAATTGTCAAAAATCGCTTGTGTCTTACGGCACTTAGAAAAAGAGAAATCACCACTGCTCTTATCAATACAGTTTGCGTATTGATTGAACTCATGGAGACAATTTGCCTTTATTTTCTGAAATAGCTGCATAGTACAGGCTGTCACCTTCTTTCCGAGATCTATGCAAAGTCGCGGGTCATTTAACTCTTGCCGACACAACATAAATTCGTTGTTAATGCTTTCGCAAGACTTACCGACGTAAGGCGCTGCTGACATGAGGGTTGCCGTCGACAAATTCACCTCTGGCACAGTCAATGTGGCAAATTCAGGCAAATTTACTCCTTTAGGTATTACCATAGTGTTTGGATTTAAATAACCCAAAGTCAGTTAACAGTAATATGATCTTAAGTAAGATGATTATAAATATTTTACGAAATAGCGTAATAAACACTCAAATAGAGATTGGTAGGTAATTATAGTGACATTTATAGACTTATTTGACTGTTGAATGACTGATGCATAGATGCACTCTGATGGCTATGCCGAGTATGATGTGTTTTGCAATTCATTTCGAAATTTATCGGCCAGTGTGCAACTTTATTAGTTTATTTACAGATTGGCCTATTTGGGTATTTCCTTATATATTTTTTTGTTTTACAGGTGAATGTCAATCCTTAGCATGTCCCGCTGTTCGCACCAGCAGCGGGTGGTTGGACCTATTCCCTTTGCCTTGTAAAAAACACAACGAATGTAAGGTTATGGGCAATCAACACCTTTGCTGCAAAGGTTTTTGCACGAAGGGTGTTGCATCGGCTACTGCGCTCAAGCGGTGAGTATCCGTGTAGGTTTCGTGCCAGTTACAATTAGGTCGGTCCGATAGTATTACAGGGGCGATAAACGCATTGACGTGTATAATACCTATGTTAATAACGTAAATAATGACAATAAAAGTGTCTATAACTAGTCAATAAGACGAATGATAAATCTGTTGAACTGACCTAGTGTAATCTGGCACATAGTGCTTCAGAATAAAATAGTGATACAAATGATACTAACTTCATTGTGTTGGCGTGCCTTAACTACTTAGGTACATAGTTAAGTAGAGAAGGTAAAAAATCAAATTTAATTCCAACATATCCTGTAAATAACAATTTATGTAAGATCGAACTAAAATATACGCGACAAATAAACAACCTTTTTTCGCAGTTAAAATTGTTACATTATTATAAGTATGATATAATTACATAAATAATAAACATAAGGAAAATGGTCCTATGTTTCGATTGACAAATAGATGTGGTGTAGTGGTGTTGCGTCACTAACCGTCAGTCAGTATATACTTTTAAACTAAAGAAGGAAAGTTTATATCGCTACCTGTTTTCTTGATACTGACATACGACTTTATTAGAGTTTAGTTCAATCAACGCTTCTAATTAACTCATATCGTTTCCTCATATAGGTACTTTACTGAAAATTAAACTTTCTTCACCTTTCTAAAACGCGTGTTATGTAATCGATAGTTAATAATTTTCTAATATCCTCAATAGGACTTTACTTTTTGCTACAGTAATAAGAGTTGATGCATGCTACTGGTTCGTTTTTTCAATAGAAAATATTTATAAATGTGATAATGACAGCCTTTTCTACTAGGTACTATAGATTTCTTATCGTTAAAATTAAGTAACTTGTAAATTACATTGGCACTTTGTAGATCTGTTCAATATTAGGTATATTTCAAATTAGGCCAAATCGCGTCTTACACTAAGTGTTACTTACACTTAAAAGTCTTGACATAAAAATAAAAATGCAAGAAAAATCATGTTTTGAATAAATAACAGTAATAAGTAATTTTAAACGAGTTGCAAAAGTGAGCGGTTAGGGTACAGGTTAAGGCCAACACACTACAGTTTAGTTTCATAATAATTTACCATCCGCAACACACGAGTAATTAAGAAACATAATATTATTATATAAATACTCTTTGTTAATGTTACCTTAGAAAAATGTATAGCATAATCATCATTAAAAAGATATTCACTTGCGAAATTTGGTGGAATAATATTGACAGGGTGAATAAAACTGTACCTAAGTAGTAGGTTCTGCAAATCTAGTTTGGAGTAGCATAAAAAGTTAGCTAGTATAGAGCCACTACTAGAACTAGTTCCTGCCTATATGAGAACTCATTAATTAAATTCACTTAGGTAAGCGTTATACAGCAAGCACAAATTATTAAAATGTAATCGTTAGATTAAAACGTCTTTTGAAATTAATTTAAATTTAAAGTTATCATTATCATTACATAAATCATAAAGATTTGTATACAAGGTCTAGTGCTTTATGCAAAATATCGAATATGAAACAAATTTTGAAGCGTCAGAAGTTTTGGAAACTTTTCTTAACCTGTCAAGAGATGGCGCCGCTGTTATTTCTGAATCATGCTAGTGAAGTTTTCTAAGTAATTCACATACAAACAAGCTCCCAACGGAAACTATCCGTCATAATCGCTCTCCATTTATAACCATGTTAGCTGGCAGGAGATATTTCTTTACCAAATAACATTATGAAAGGCGTATAGTCCCGTTTAACGTAGTACTGGATAAGTTTAAACATCTTTTATAAATGAGCGTATAAATTAGAACAGAATAAATTAATAAATTAGTTACGGTAATAAAAATAAATTACAGCAACACATTGAATTACAACAATGTAGCAAACTTATTACTACAAACGCATACATGTAATTATAGTCTGAAAAATAATAAATATATAAACATTACAATATCAATTACTAACTTGACACAGTTTTATTTACTCGGTCAATAAAGATTTCATTATTATTAAAATTGTATGCTCTTAGGACATTTTCATACGACGGATTTTTAAGCTTAAACAAAAGTTTTAAGGAGCTGACTTTAGGCATAAGGTACGATCCTATTTACCTAATGCTTATTCACACTCCTACAAATTACCCAATTCTAAATTACAAAAAAAAAACATTTTACATGTTATACAATTCTATAATGTATTTTCGAAATTCTTAACATGTAAACTTATTATTTACTTTTATTTTTGTAAACTTACTTAACTAAATTTACAAAAATAAAACTTTTTATTGTTTTAAAATTGCACAAAAATTGTAAAGAACTGGGCAAATGAGAAAAGAAGCAAGTATTCTGGGTATTTACATTTGATTTTAATTTAGTACTTATCTATACTAATATTATAAAGAGGAAAACTTTGTTTGTTTGTTTGATTGTAATGCTCAAAAACTACTAGACCGATTTTAATAATTCTTTCACCATTTGAAAGCTACATTATCCACGAGTAACATAGGCTATATTTTATATGAAATATATTTGATAAATATTGTAGATTTTGAGGCGGTACAAAGTTTGCCGGGTCAGCTAGTGAGATATATAACGTTAAACTAATTTAATTCGAGAGAATACTTGCTCTTACTTACCATTTACCAGTTTTTCATATTGTCTTCTATGTTTAAATGTTTCGTGATTAACCAATCGTAACTGATTTGAATATTTCACCATACTTTTTGTTGTATTAGGTACCTGCATCTGCACATCATACTACATCAAGATAATCATGTGCTAACGTATTCGTCGTAGATACTTAAATAGCTGCTTCCTTAGCTTCTAAAACTTGTGTCTTACCAAAGCTGGTTGACTTACGGGGTTTACAAAGATTTAGTAAGATACAAGTTTCAAGTCTAATTTACATTACTCTGATGAAGAGTTAATATAAAAATTAAAATAATTTTAAAATATAGTTACAATACTAACAAAAAATGGAGAAAACTGATTTCCACATTTGAAACCAATTGATTACCAAAAATATCAAAATGTGACATTAGTATCTGCTGATAAGTTAATAAATATATTATAGAATTTTGACCACCATCATTTTACAATGTAAATTAGACTTAAACGTTCACTCATCGTTGGTATTGCGGGCATCGTTTTAGACCCAACGAGGAGACGAGCAGTAGCGTAGGCGAGTTGAGTAGTTCCAGCACTAGCACTTCCACAACCAGCACTACCACCTCCACCACTACCACTACTACAACGACAACTACAACAACTCCAAGTACCACCAGCTCGACCACTACGACCACGACCACGACCACGCCGAAGCCGACGACGACCACGGAGCCGCCGCGACCTTTCTTACAGTTGCTGCCCATACAGCCAGCCCCAGCTGTGAAAGCCAACGCTGAAAAGATCGGTGTGTATTTGAAATTTCTTTTATTCATAAGGTGAGAAGTGAGAAGCAACTGAGTTATATTTTAGTTATAGTTTTGCAGTACAATTGATATTAAGTGCGTCTTCGAACTAGCGCATACGTATGGCCAGTCGTTGAGTGCCAGCGATGTGTGAACTTGAAATGCATGGTACTCGTAACAATAGGTACTAAGTACCTACGCGTAGTGGACTTTACGCGTAGAATAATTTCGAATTGTCGATTCTGTGTAAAGGAACGTTGAACACTTATCGATAGAAAAGTAGGAAACAACGATACGCACGCTGACAATCAGCAGCTGTCTATCAGCTTTAATGTAAATGCGCTATCCCTATTTCCGAATCCCTGTAGATTTACAAATTGGATGATGCTTTAAATAAACTTTTCTACCGAATTCCTTATTTCATAAAGAGGTGTAATGGAGGTCCTTGAATTTTTATTTTAATAACAACAACTTTCTCAGGTAATAACTTAACTTACTGACAATTTCGAAAGCCTGACAATGCATTTACTTTCATTTTATACAACACTTGTCGCCTGTGGGTATTTTACTTTCGTCAAAAATAATCATAAAAATATTTTGTAAAGATCGTTCAACCGTAAAATTAAAAGCAAAATAGAATTACAGGTCAATTAATTATTATACCACTAGTTTCACTCTACCATAGTCAGATGTACTAAGTGTGTACCTAACCTACCTAGGTAGATAGATATCTACCTACTGCAATCTCGCTATGAAGAAAAGAAAATTCCTCGCAAAGTATTTTTTCTACTTATTATATTATTACGAGTAAATGCTCAAATTAAATTGTTATAGCTGCTACCAACTTCAACGTTATAGTAGTTGTCGAAAACATTGGTCACTGATATAGAGAAACCTTTTGGCGTTGAACTCAATCTGATAATGCCGATTACGCTTGCGTAATTTTCTGATGTAAGAAGTAACGCAACAATTACTGTTGTCATATGTACTTAAATGTAACAAATCGAAACGCAGGCAAGAATCAGAAGCTGGTGTGTCCGAAAGCGCCGGCGCCAATAGTATTGTTCCCGATTCCGTGTGAAAACAACTCACAGTGCCGCATCAGCAGTGGACCAGGAGAAGTTTGCTGCGACGGACGTTGCGTAAAAGGAGTTCCAGCGCCAAGACCCAAAGCAGCAGAACAAAACCATCAACGTATGAATACTTTTTCTAATTTTATAAAGTAGCAAACAAGTATACAGTTCATTCGATGGTAGGCAAGTGGCAACTGCCACTCATAGACATCTATAAACATACTCAACACCGGATAAAATTTAACTTTAGTTTCAAATATAATAAAACCTCATTTTATAATCACATTTGTTGTTAATTTCGGAATGTGTAAGTTATTAGTGTTATTACAAATTCAAAAATCAATTAAGATACAAATAAAGCAATATAAGTGTCTGAGTTAGTCACACGTTACAGCTTTTTCTGAAACTTTCTAAATTACACAAGGTAAATTTTTAAGAGTAGGCATCAAGGCTAATAAGTATACAGATAAGGCTGTATGTACAGTAAGAAACGCATTTTAAAATACTTAAATTAACCCATTTACCTGATAAGCAGTTTTAATTAGGAAACTATCCATTAGATTTTCTAATGCAGAGCAAATTGCTTAGATAAAATCTATGATAAGTACGAGAACATGTTAACATAAGGCTAAAGATCTAATTTCTCACTTTGCTTTTAATTTTAACAACTAACCAAAAGAAATAAATTCAATAAACCTTCGTAGCGATATGTATCTATTTTGTTTCGTAACGTTCCACCGTGAGCTTACAGTAGCTCTAAGTAAGACAATAATGGATTTATGATTCAACGTAAGCACTTAAGCAGTGATAGTCTAGTAGTTAAGAAACTCGGCCTCCCGATCGAGGGGTCCGGGGTTGAAATCCCAAGCAGGCACCTCTGATTTTTCAAAGTTATGTGCGTATAAGAAATTAATTATTACTTGCTAAACGGTGAAGGAAAACATCGCGAGTAGACCTGCATATCTGAGAGATTCATAAAAAAAGAAATATATCTCAAATGTATGTGAATCCTACCAATACGCACTTGGCCAGCGCGGTGGACTATGACCTAATCCTTCTCATAATGAGAGGTGACCCGTTCCCAGCAGTGGGACAGTAATGGGTTGATGATGATGATGATTCAACTTAGTTACACTCTAATTTAGACTTAGATTAGACTCTAATTAATTATTTTTTTCACCAGCAATCCTAGGTGTGATTCCTCGGGAGTGCCCGGCGGCTCCGCTAGGAGAGTTGTTGTTCGAGGTGCAGTCGTGTAAGACAGACTCAGACTGTTGGCCGCGTGTGTGCTGCCCCGACGGCACGCGGTCTTACTGCCGCACAGCACGCGCCAGGCTCGACTTGGTGCCTGTTGCTAACAGGATTGAAGCCCGTATGTAGTTTTGTTTTTTTAAGAAAATCAGTTGTTTGTAGATTACAATCATAATTATCAGCTGTTTTCTTCTTGGAGTCAGGAATTGTTACTTTGCAAATTTAAGGTTGTTTTCTACAAAATATAGTCATACAATGCAATCTATAATGAATATATACTTTTCTATTCCTAGATACTAAGATCTCATATAATTAAGTCTGCCTGGTCACTTAAAACAAAGGAGCATTTAAGTGTTCTGTAGGTAGTTAAAAAGCTTAGTATTAGCAATCATATTTGAAAATTTAATAAATACAGTATATATATTGTTGTTAGATATGTAATAAATACTTTTATTTAATATTTTATTGTGTGTATTCCAGCGGTGCGAATGTTCGAGCAGTATCTACAGTGCACGCCGCCACCCCAGTTCGATGCTTTCCCACAGCGGTGCACTTCTAGCGTGGACTGCTTCCCCAACCTGTGCTGCGCCGAGGGCGGCAAGAAACACTGTCGCCCTCCGCAGAGAAGTCTATTCTCCTTCCTCGCTGGTGTTACGCAGGTATAGTTAATAATGTATTTCACGATTTTATTGTAGTTATTATAATGAATTCCAGTTAGTACTATAGTCCTACCTGAGATAGGTAACAGATGCGTCACTATTTCTAAGTACAAAGTTTGAAAGCCTAGTGTCTATCCCGTACCATAGAAGTAGGACTATTATTAACACTGATATTGTAAAACAGAAACAGTAGTGCCAGTGGTGTTGAACTATGAAGACTTTCAAGAAGTTTAATAAGTTTGAATATTTTCTTTTAAATAATAAATTTGATTGTTTTACTGAAAATACCAATAAAATGATATAGGTATGAAAACTACTAAGGAAAATTATTTATGTATGTTATGTATTTTTGTTTTCAGAGATTTGGATAACTTCAGGGCTCTGGTGTTGTGTAGAATGTAATAGTTGTAAATTGTAAATTATGTTAATGTATTATTATTTTTGTAATTTTATACTTTTCTCAAACTAATATATTATTTAATTTATTTTGTCTTTTTATTTTGCCTTTCATTCTGTTTTTTGTAGCTGATTTTTATATAAAGAAAATTGATACAATAGGAGGTTGTGGAACATAAAAAGAAATATTACATTTTAAAAATTTATTAACCTAAATCTCCAAACATTTAGTCCAGCTGAAACAAAAAGAATAACAATTTAATATAATTATCATAATATTGAAATTTTAATTAAGCAGTTATTTATTTGGTAACATGACCTTGTTCAATTGAATAATATGTTTCACTGCAAAAATTTCATTTGCATTGAACTTAAATTATGTGTATCAAACAATTAATTAGAATAGGGAATAAAATATTTACAAAACAGAAACCTTATTAAACTATATATGTTTACATATAAAATGAAATGACATGGTAGGCAATAGATATAGTTATATTATATAGGAATTATTAATAAAATGTCATCTACACGGTATCACACGGTACCAGTAGCACACAATATATATTACATTTTTTTTTGTTATTAGTTGAGTTATTTAAAGACTCTAATTTATATTTTTTCAATGTCAACCCACACAGGACCAAACCAAAGAACTCAAACGTAATGAAGAAATGAAACTTATGCATGCTATAGTAGGGGAGTCCACAATGCTAAATGTGTACAAACTCGAACATCATTTTGAACCTATATGATTGTGTAGATTGTGTGATATTCTTCGATTCGAGGGGGTTTTCTTATTCGTCCCTGGGAAGTAATGATGTATCACAAACTAAAGGAAAAGCCAAATTTCCCCCCTTAGGATCCCTGCTAGGAACTGCTTCATTATCATAAGTGACACTATCAGACTATCACTCTACAGGGTGTAAGGTATCTCCCATATCTTAGTCTGGCTCCCTGTTGGGCTCCCAAATTACTGCTGACCAAAACAAGCCAAACAACATCTGTGAGGCCTGATAGTATGACTTATAAAAAAATCTAGTACATGTTGGATGTAATAATATAAATACTGGACAGGTTTAATAAAAGGCCACAAATAATTCTCCAGACTTCTAAGTATGCGAGTAAAGCAAACATTTCATATTCAATAAACCATTAGCCATTTCTTTATATCATAGGTGGCATTTAAACGTTTAAATACTCTACGCAATTCAATTTAATGGTTTTAGAGGTAAATTGTGATCATTTGCCATAAAAGATGTATTAATTATTGTTGTACCTTAAAAAAATAATTGTACACTAAAGTAGTAATGACAAGCTGGTATATTTAAGTGTCTGAAAGAATCACCAGAAGGCCCTTGATAACATGACTATGACCTTACAGCCGTTAAGCTGTTATTACTGTTATATTCCTCAAAATCTCGATCAAAAATTAAGACTTTTATGATAAGCTTTGGTTAGCAAAATAAGAAAGTAGGAAATGGCGGAAAACGTAAGTTTACGATAAACTTAATTACCTTCTTGAATCCGATATCGTGAGCGTATTCTCTGAAGCACTGTCGGCAGATGTTCAGGCCATATTTGCGAATAAGTCCGTGTCTGTTGGAGCAGGCGCGGCTGAAATAAAGCACAAAAACACGTGTTTATAACCACACTTCACTGATCTGTTTTTAGCTCTCTTATGGTGTATTAAGTTATACGTACCATGAGCGGGATCCCTGCCCGTATTTACGAGGGTGGGAGTACCAGATATTTGCGTGACCCATTGTGAAAATCGGTAATTTTTCGTCAGCAACGACGGAAAACGTCCAAAATGGCGATCGCACAGATAGAAAAGAAAGGTTTGACAAGGTATGAGATCAATGACATTCAACTTCAAAGTGTTGCCCTGTTACATTCCCGCTAAATATGTGTGGCAGGCACACAGTAGACTAAGGCTCATAAGACAATATTGACTCGGAAAACTTGATTTGTCTATGAAGATTAAACTTTACTTAAATAACTTGGCATAAATCAAATATATTTAAATAATCCAATAATTAACTTGAGTACATAATTAATAAACAGAGTATGAATTTTATCCCCCAAGTATAGTATAGTATGATCCATAGAGTATTATTATATACTGGTATGATCCAATGATCTAGATACGAATCCCGGGTGTAATGAGTTTCCTAAAATAATATTCGCTGGAAGTAGTAACTGCATTACAGGCAATATCCTCTCTCTGATTAGGATTGAACCTACCTAAGGTTGGGTAACATTGCATTGCTACCCTTGAAGATTAATTAACTTAGAACGCCTCATTTAATTTAAGTGTCGCAGCGTGACCAGAGCACCGTACGCTTCAAACTAGAGGCACCCTTTTTATCCACCTATGCAAATGTATATATACAGCGAGGGTACGAAGCATGACTCATATCTAAACAGATTTGTCGTAATAGGAATACACATATGAACTAAAGTAATAGGTCAATGAATAATAAAAACAAACAAACTTTTTCAATAGCATGCAGCTGTATTTTCCAACTTTTATTCATCTACAATATATTGAGTAATACTGCTCTTACTCGGAAAGCTTGTACGTAAAATAAACATGTTGTTTACTTCAGGTGTAGATTCCAAGGTTTCTAGATAACCAAACCAATATATGACTAAGCCTGGTCCAAATCTATTCCAGTAGCATAGAAGTTGCTCCTTCAAGTACCCCGAATGGTTTTCTTCATCTCCAAACAGAGCTTTACTTTCAATCCAATTAATAATATAGCCATCCACAGCTATTGGAACTTCAAGCTTAAAATCTGGTGTCTTATCATATCCACGTGCCCTAAGAACGTTTTCGTCCGAAAAAGTTATGTTCATCAGTCTCAATTCCCTTTCTAACCGCAGCTCATACTCCAAACCTATTGACCTGAAAATGTATATCTTGTTCAGTAATTGTATAGAAAAAAATTTGTTTCTATTTTTCATGCTTCTAGTAATTATAATTTTTTTTCAAAAATACTCACTGTTTGATTATATCTGCATAAGGACCATACTGATTGTCATTCATGATAGCCTGAAAGAATAAAGAAATTATAAATAAGCACTAAATGTAAGCTCTCACAAAGTCTATCTTATGATCTGAAACTATGTGTGAAAACTATTTTATTACTACCAATTGAGCAATAACCCTTTCTTCAAAAGGATTTTTGAAAATTGATTTTATAATTCTTTGTATAGTACCAAATAAGGAACTTACAATAAAAATTTGATATGCCATATCTCTATTCTCAATCAATGTGGTGTCCTTTAGATACTTCTTTACAGCTGTGGAATCAGAATACAGATTCTGAAGTAGGGATCTGGCAAATAGTGATGGACTGATGCCTTGGCTATCTGCTAACCTGAAAAAGTATGACAACTTTTTTTAATATGTGCAGGAAAAGTAAAGATAGAAATTACTGAAATTAATAATAAAGAGTAGATTAAAAATGCCTAGAAAAAGCTTATATGATACATAAATAAGTAGCAAAATAAAGGATTAAAATATATTTCTGTTTAATCTCAAATTAATAAGCAGAATCATAATATACAGTCAATAAAAAAAACATAAAATACTGACTGTAAAATAACATCTCCTTTTTTCTTGTCCCGCATGAGTGCTTCATACAAGTCATAGTACTTGCTGGATATAACTGGTGACTTCCTGTAACTCTGCTTCATAGATCTTTGCACTAACAGTGATATAATGCTCCCTAATGTACCTGACGGCAAACTGAAACAAAATAAATAACTTGAGTATACATTTTTAACTCAATTTAGAATCAAATTTGAAAAGGTTCCAGGGAGTTACAACCGCCACACGTATTTCGAGCATGAAGCAGTTCGGTGAAAGGGTGAGTGGATGATGGCTGGATGTAAGTCAGCCAACGGAAGATTTCTAAGGGAATGTAGGAACGCCTCATATGTTTATCGCAAATATATGAACGACAACGCAAAACACTCGTAAATAAATAGAAAAACATGAGAAACATACTCATTATATTTCTTCCGAAGCTCGTTTTCTGCTTTTCGGCTGAATGTTGTAAATTTACTGAAGTCCTCAACAATCGCATTATAAAGCTTTACCGGCATCGGTTTGATCTGCGTGTCTGACTCTGACATGATTTTTTTTCTTAATATATTTGATAATTTTAAGAAATCAAAAGTTCAAAACATACGAATGTAGCACTTTCTATTATTACTTATCACTCTCAAAGATTTAATTTTATCATTTGAAATATATATTATCTCAAATTAATAATAATGACAAAATTGCAATAGCTGAATTTTAAATTGTAAAATGTTTATTATTTTACAATTTCAGTTGCTTATTCAGTATTCTTCCTCCTCCAAGATTTTATTTTTGTGACTTTATGCTGAAGCTGAATTCATGATTTATTGATTCATGTCAATTGTCATTGTCAAGTTCATGACTTTTTCTCTTTATGGTTAAGAACCATAGATATATTATCCTTATTATAATATATCTATGGTTAAGGACAGATAGCTTAGAGATTTTTTTTTTTTTATAATATAAGAGTAGCAGACGAGCATGCAGTCCACCTGATGGTAAGTGGCTACTGCCGCCCATGGACATCTGTAATAAACCCCAGATAGGATTAGATATTCCTACCTGAGGTCGGCCACAGATGCGCCGCTACTCCTGAGGACTAAGCTGGAATGCCTCGGAAAAGTCTTTCTCCCTTACCACACCCTTCAAACCGGTACACAGCAGCACCTAACACTGCAGTTATTAGGTAGAAATAGGTGTGGCGGTGGTGCCGCCAGAGTCGAACCACAAAGGGTTCTACCACCTTCACAATGTTTTACAAAAAAAAACGACAGTATATTTCCCTTTCTTATATTCTGAAAAAAAATGGAAACCTTTCAATGGCTCCAAATTTTCCAGAAAACTATCCATGGGTAACCGCTTACTCAAAGAGGATAGTAGTATCAATAAATTACACCTAAAGTTATCAAAATGACAAAAAAGTATTTCCAAAAGTTAAGAATCAAAGGCTAGGAACATAAAGTTTTTCAAATGACATGGATGTCAAAAATTAGTAATCAAATGAATCGAATTGGATCCATGTATTGTTATGATTCAAGTTACGTATTCGCAAAACGAACGAACAATTTAATTATCCCACCGAAAATAGTTGCTTAGTAAGCTTTTAGTTAATATTTTTGTACACAATGGTGGTCGGTGCATTTCCTATTGCAAAATTGTCGGTTTTGTTAGTGAAGCAGATAAGCAAACCGATTGCAAATGCTTGCAAAGAACGAGCCAAAAATAGTCCATTCTTCAGGACGTACGTCTGTATGCCACCAGCTCAGTGTATGTGCCTTTTCAAAATATTACTCAACAGTTTAATACTATCATTTGTCCTTGTCATTGATTCTTTAAAAAATGGTTATTTTACAGTTTATAACTGGTGCGAGGTGAAGGCAAAAATGTGGATCTTAAACTTGGGTAAACCAGTAAACATTCCAGTACTGAGCCAGGAAATGGCAATTGAACTTGGTGCCAACTTGCTTGGTGAAACTGTCATCTTTGTCATAGGAGCTGGTCTGCTTATCATTGAATATAATAGGCAAGTACTACCTAAAAGCATCCGTATAATATTAATTAAAATGATGTACCATCTGTGGTAGCCATTATGATTTATATTTGTCTTCAACCTCTTCTTCTTGCCTGCTATTTATTTTGAAAATATATTTTCTGGCCAGTCTATAATCTATGGATACATGAAAAGAATTATATGCATGAACCTGTAGAAATATAACTTTTTATCAGTTATTCACTTCTGATCAGTGAAGCACTGTAATGACTGCATAAATTCAAGCACATAAACTCTTATTTCTATGTTTTCTATCAATGATTATGCTTTCAGGCACTTTACTTACTACACTTAAGACTAGAATTTATATGTGAATACTAAGCCACTATGTATACAGTTGATATTTCCTTAAAAACTTGTAATATGTCCACAGATGATATATAATGTATTAATAAAGGACTTTTTCCAACAGGCAAAGTAAGAAGGAGGCTGCAAAAGAAGCCAAGAGGGAAGAAGAAATGAATCATATTACATCAACAATAACAGATCTCTACTTTACTGTACAAAAGCAACAAACACAGCTTAGGGAAATGGAGAGAGCAGTTCTTGCTTTGGGTTCGTTGAAATTATAGTCCTAATTATATCTATAAATATTATGTGATACTTAGAGTAAATTAATCTCATATTTTTTTTATTATTTCAGGAGGTAAAAAGCCAATTCTACCACCACAGCCACCCCCAAGTGCACCCTCTGGACCATCTCCTCCGCCAGCTGGAGTAGTACCATTACCAACACCAGTAATCCCACAAAACGTCCACATGAAATATTACAGCAGCCCCATAACAACTACACCATACCCAGACAAGGGATTAATTCTGAAATCACTCAATTACATCCAAATGGATGTCTTCAGCTCCTTTTTCAAACATACAGATGAACCCAAAATTAAACAAACCGTTGAACACACTCCCAAACAACAGCAAACTAAATATCAACCAGCAGTTCTTTCAGAAGCTTTGAGTAATATAGAAAGCACTTTCAGGAGTCTATTTTAATTCTTGTTAAAATAAATGTCACAATTACAATGTATTATAAAATTAATTTATTAGTAGCCTCATCGTTATTTGTTCTTAGAACAAGTGTACAGCATTTGTATATTTTGTGTTCAACATTAGTGTTTCGAATTTTGTTAAATTGTGTATTTTTTGTAGCATATTATATAAAGTTATTTTTACAAGAGTGGATAGTGGGTGTTAGCCCTATTGGTTGATATTACTGTATTGGGCTCAGTATTAACCATAAAGTCAGATGAAAGTAAATTTGTTAATTCCTAGCATAGATTAGTAAAGATACTTTGTCACCTTGAAATTGAATGAAGCCACAAACGGCTTATTAGTAAGTTCTTTTTTTGAATTCTTGACAAATAAAAAACATTTTTAGAGAAAATTTACGATTAAATAACGAATACTGTGTAATTTACATAATAAATAAATAATTAATTCCAATATTTTAGGGACATTTTAGCACGGAGACGTGGCAAAACTTTTTTACGCAACTATTTCAATTCTCAAAACTGGGTACATTTTCTTGTTAGGTGTGAGTAATCTTTACTAATCTATGATCCCTAGCTTCTAAAAGGAAACTGAAACTATATGTAAAGATGCCGAAAGGTACCTTGCTTTCTTTTGTTTCTCTAATCTGCTTAACACTTCATATTATTTAGGATACTAGTAATATGTAGTCAATGTGAAAATTGTATACAGGAAGTTGGTATGTTTAATCCCATTAAAGAGTTATGTATAAAATGTTCTTAGTTATAAGTATTGTCAATACATACTTCAGACAATCTTGGATTTTTTCTCTCCTATTACCTTTAGCTGCATACGGCAAAAGTAATCCTTTTTAAAATTAATTGCTAATACTAAATTAATATCAGACATTATATACATTATATAACAGGAATATTTTATTATATATTTCAAAATATTAAACCCAGTGTTAAAATATATGCGATATATTTAAAATATAAAATTTGTAACACTTCAAACTTCACTTATCTTATTCTTCAGTTTATCTTGACAACATAATATGTTGTTGCATATTTGTTATTACAGTCTGTTTCTGACCTTGAATTATAAACAAGGTAGACAAATATACTATTTACTGCTGTTCAAGCCACTCATCCATGTATTTGCAGACCTGCGGAGTGACAAGTCCTTCAGAGTAACACTTGCGTATGAGAGGGCACACTCCACAGGGAACTTGCACTAGACCTGGGGGTGGTATGAGAGGTTCTATAGCACGGAACACTTTGCTGCCATCTGGATACACACTGCTTTCTGCCTTGCCGTCATACACAAGTGTATTCAATATTGTCACAACATGCTCAACTGTTAATGTTTCCTGAAACAAAATATGTATGATTCATACATTTGTTGGAAATTGTCCAACTGATAAATTTAACACATAACTCATTAACATGTATGAGACATAAATTGTAGTTCCAAGCTTTATAAATTCGTGTTCGTCGTGAATGTCAAGTTTTATTATATTGTTTTAAAATTATAGGCCTCCATCCATTCAACACTTGGTAGGTTTTCTGGACTATATATGTACGATTGCTTTCCATATAGAACTAAATATACTAAGTGTCCTGTTATTATATCCTGTTTAATATTTCTACTATACACATCTATTGTCAGCATTAATTCACATGATAGAATCTACATTGGAAAATTAAATAATTATTTTGATTTAATATTAATTATAATGGTTGAGACAGAAGATCATTGTCATCTTTCTTTTATCCATGTCCAGGTTTTGTTACTTACATTGCTAATCCTCAAATCCGTTATGTACTTCTGCACTTCAGCAGCAGTTGCAAACGACTGTGTTCTTCCAACAATAGGTCCTCTTGGATTATTTTTAATTTTATCTGCCCTCTGTTGCAAAAACCTCAAACACTGCCGGTTGAGTATATCCACATACTCTGACTCAAAGTCCTGATCTTGGTACCAAGGCCCACCTGATACTGATTGATCAGGTTCTAAATTGTATAGCATATATACTTTCCTCTTTGAAGCCTGTAAGAAGACATCACTTTGTAAATGTAAAGACTGTATACATTACCAGTGTTAGGTATATCCATTTTATGCAAACTACTTACAATCAAGTGGAAGCATATTGTGTTTTTTATTGATATATTTTCTAAGAGCACTTCAAACCCATGCTACACACTTGTTTCACATCACAAAGTGCAGTTTGCAGCCTGCTACTTTATTGACATTTAAATTCATTAAGGTTAAATAACTTGTAAGATAATCTAATCTTGTATAACAAGTTAAATCATAAAATGTATAAAATATTAACTTACATTCACACATTTCACAGCCTTGATAGCTTTCTTGCCTTCAAGATTCTTTAGTACTTTAGTAACCTGTGTAATGGCAAGGTTGGACCTCAGTCTGATATCCCTCATCCATATCCCCTTGTTCCCAGCCTCTTCGATGAGGTTGAACACCACTTTCTCTTCATTATCACCGGTTACAGCCGGTTTTGATGATTGTGCTTTAAGTCTGTCCATAATAAATTAATATATAAAAGTAAAGTTTTAAACTATAAAATATTTATAAACGTATTATTATTATGTATTTTTACACATAATGCCTGGTATTATACTATTTACTTCCATGACGAAGGTGGTATTAGAGCTCAAATTTAGTTGAATAAAGATGATTAGAATGCACAGAGTTAGTACTGATTGATGAATATATCTAGTAAACCTTACCTGTATATTAGTGATCCACCTTGATCATACAAATCGAAGAGGCCTTGTTGCAACAACTTATTAATGGCTGCAACCAGCTCTGCTGTTGATAGTTCAGGCAATGCAGCTGATATATCTTTATTTGATATACCTTTAGGATTTTTCTTGGCAACATTTATTATTTTATCAAGGAGTGCGTCTTCATTTGGACTTTCGCTCATTTTGAATAGTTTATGTTATAATAAATTTATAAAACGAAAATTGAATTATTTTCATTTGAATTTAAATCATATGTTCACAATTCACACTTCACAACCTATTTGACATTGACATTGGCATTTAAGTTTATCATAGATTCAAAAGAAAAGGTATGGTTCCTTCGTAATCTGTGTTATATAAAAATGTCTCCCTCCTATTAATTTTCTGACATTTACAAACAATACAAATTTGATAAAATAATAGATAATTTTATAAATATTACAAAAAAAAATGTTTTCTTATTTTTCCTTCCATCTTATTTTCTTTACCTATTCATTAATGAAATTATCTATTATCTATTGGTTTGTTGGTAAACTAACGTCAATGTCAATTGTCTGGTCTGTCTGTCAGTTTGAGTTTGCCAACGAAAGTTGTGGGCGAATTTATTATTATGAATAAAAGTTTACATTATGTATTTTAAAAATTACGGTGTGAAACAAAAAGATCCGTAATTAAGTTATTGATAATAGAAAACTGCAACCATGAGACGATTGGCGCTTTGTAAACTTCTAGTGTTGTTAAGTTTTTGTTTCACGGTTGTTTATGTTTATTTTATAAGTGATACTAAATCTAATGTGGTTACAGACAAGGACCAAAGTTTGAAATTAAGGTACATTTAAATTAACAAGACTGCTAATTAATATGTTAAAGTCGAGGCTAAATAAAGTAAAATATACGCTACGTCAACAACGATACTTTGTATTTCTTAAATCACTATGGTTTGTCCAGTAATAGAAATTGTTTAAGGAAATTTTAGTATTTCTTTATTGATAGTCTTAAAGCTTGTCAATCTTTACCAAACCAACTATTATTTAGAAAATCAACAATTTCGTCTGACTTATTTATATATTGAAAATTATTTGATTTCAGGTTTTTAGATGATAAACGTAAAAATGAGCAGCGGATCGTGCTATCATTTGTCGTGTGCGACTCAAGATTTAATGAATCTCTCAACGTAATTAAGTCTGTTCTGTTATTCACCACAACACCCGTTTATTTTGTTATTTTCACCGATGACCAGTTACGAGGAAAGTTCAATGAGACACTTAGTAAATGGAGAAGTTTAGTGAACAATCAGTTAGATTTTGAATTACAAAGAATTAATTTCCCCGAAGCACATGAAGAAGAATGGTTGAATTTATTCAGTAAGTGTGCAGCTCAGAGACTATTTATTCCTGTAAGTATGTTTCTTCCTTATTTTGTAATCCTTCCTTATGTTGTGTTTGTACTTTATTTGATCCTGATCCTTCAATATAATAGGCCTGAATTTGTGGACTCAGGGGTGATATGCATGGGGACTATATTGCTAAATTATTAATATTCATAATTGAAACACAGATATTGATTTAATTCAATATTTAGCAATACATGTGTGGCTGTGTATGTGCTGTGCTGCATGGTGGTAGTTGCAACTACTATGATTGTAAGTGGCAAATACAAGATACATAAACATGAGTCTTTTTTCACCTACTATCCTGTGTTGACATGTGATGGCTTATTTATCACCCTTATATAAACAACATTTTTATTTTGTTTTAGAAATTGATAACCCACATAGACTCTATGATATATGTTGATACCGACACCTTGTTTCTTGGTCCTGTTGATGAGCTGTGGCACTCCTTCTCTCAGTTCAACAGCTCTCAGATCTCAGCAATGACTCTAGAAGATGACAACCCTAATGTGTCCTGGTATCCTAGATTTGCTAAACACCCATTTTATGGAAGATACGGTAATTGTGTGTTTACTATAAATTATAATATGATTAAAAATGCATTTTTCACACCCGTATGTATTGTGAAGCAGTTCTTGCATTTTATTGAAAAGTTGGGATCAGTTTAGTCCTCAGGAATGGCAACATAACATAACATTGGGAGTTGGTTACAGATGTCCCTGGATGGTAGTGAGCGCTTACCATTAAGTGCACTGTATGCTCTGCTATGCTCTGTAAAAATAATAAGTTGCAGTGGCAGTGTACCTACATATTCATTTCCCATTTGTTAACCTATCTTTATATGTGATTGCCTCCACAGAAGATTAGACTTTACTACAAAATCTTGATATTTTCTTTAGCCTTTTTTGTTCAAATATTTACTATGAAGTAACTAAAAACCATGTTTCATTATTTCTAGGTTTAAACTCTGGTGTGATGTTGATGAACTTGACAAGGATGAGAGACTTCGGATGGGATGCCTATGTGACACCAATCATGCTGAAATGGAAGCTTTATATACCTTGGGGAGATCAGGTAACTTCATAATTGTTCATTAAATTTGTCTAATCATCACTACTCACTCATCCATTGTAGGAAGTATCCCAACCACAGCATAGAACAGGGTCACAATGGTTAGCATTCACCATCCATATAGTCATTGGGTTTGATATAGAGCCAGCATTCTCAAAGTTTTGTATTAAGATATCTGAGAATGTCAATGGATCTTTGCATGTTGGTAAAGTACAATCAGTGGTGTAGCTATGGGTATGGTATATGATCATTTGTCAGTTAAAACCAAAAAAAAATATTGATCAATGATAAAATGCATCACTCGACATTGATCATCCCTAGTCATGTCCTCCTCTGAACGCAATTTTAATCATTGATCATTGTTTTATTGACGGGTATATATCAAATAAGAAAGCTATGCCACCGTCACCTCACAAATCGATCAACGTCAATCAAAGGTATTGATAAATGACCAATTTATCAATATTTATTATTTATTACCCACAATATTTACATCCCTAATTATATACTTACTTAATATTGCCTTGCACTTTAAGCATTGATCAGATCAAAAAGTGCACCCGGTAGACCATAACATTGAATTATAATGTCGGGCCACTTAACCCACCACTACTTTCTGGGATTCATTTATCGTAACTATTATTTTAGGATATAATAAACATAATATTCCACTACCACGAGCGCGCGGTGCGCGTGTTGTCGTGCCGGTATAACTACCGCTCCGACCAGTGCATGTACGGGGACGCATGCTCGGACGCCACGTCGCGCGGTGTCTTCGTGTTGCATGGAAGCCGACGGATATTCCACAATCAGAAGCAGCCAGCATTTCAGGTACCAAATATCTCTAAGTTATCTGTTGTTACATCAAGTATAGTCCGCGCTAAACTGCTAATCTGCTGTAAATATAGAAATGAGTCGCGTTACAACAGCAAATTGTAGATTATATCTATCATTGACGAGACAGCGCGGGACCCTCCTAGCACTCTCCGCTGCTCGCTCTCGCCCGCTGGTACTTAGCGCAGTTAGTGTGCCCTTACTGTTGCTACGAATACTCTCTGCCTACACCTGCCCGCAACAACTTCAGAGCGGACTAGCAGCTTGGCGGGAACTATAACAAACATCTCTTAGTTATTTGTTATTAAAGCTACGTACGGCTAGTGAGGTGCCGCCGCCACACCTATTTTGCCTTAAAACAAAACTGTCATGCGATGCTGTTCTGGTTTCAAGGGTGTGGTAAGGGAAAAACACAAATTTTATGTAATTTTCCATGACAGGACACCTGTGTCCAGCTGTAAGTTAATAATAATAATTGTTAATGATAATAATGTATTTATAAGATGAGAGAGATTTTATGCATGGTCTGGCATTGAACATTGAACAGATTGTCTCTCGCATTGTCATCTCCGGCAACCCATTATTTTTCCACGGCTGGGCATGTTGGAGAATAGTCTCTCAGAGTAGATAATTGACAGGCAATGGTCCACCGCGCTCGCCAAGTGCGAATTGGTAGACTACACATACCTTTGAGAACTTTTTTTTTTTAAGATATTTAAGGTGTATAGGTTTCACCACTATTTCTTTCACTGCTGGAGGAGCTGAAGCACATAATTTTGAAAAATCAGAGGATTCAAACCTCGGACCACCGACCGCAACCTCTAGACTATCACTGCTTAATATTATTAAGCGGCGGTTCCAGTAGCTTTATAATTCGAATATCAAATAATTCGTTATATTAGATTTAACATTTATTATCAAACATTAAAACAATAATTCATTCAAGGATCGTCTCATTATGAGATTGCGGAAGAATACGTCACACCGTCTACTTAGACGGTTAATAGATAAAGCGTTCCGACTTGGTATTCAGGAGGAACCTGTTTGTGACTATTTTTATTATATAAAATAAACTATAAAAATATATAAAATAAACTCGAATGTGCGCATTAATGTATCGTGTGTACGTGATAAAAAAAAATAACAAAAAAATACAACCGACTTCTATGTCACTACAAAGGAAAAATAATTCAAATAAATGTTGGTTTAGTACATATTTCTGAAGTCGGCGCTCTATATATTTCGTTGGATAACGATGTAAACAGCGTGTCTAATATGTGTAATTTTATATTGTCTTATATGTTCCAACCTAACCTAACTAAATAGTCAATGATGAACTGGCTTTGCAATTTCATTAGAACCTACACCAAATATTTTCAAACACAACTCAATTATTCCCATCGGTTGAGGAGTTACATATTTTGTCTCCGAGCCACTTTATCAGACCCTTAAATAGTCAATGATGAACTGGCTTTGCAATTTCATTAGAACCTACACCAAATATCTTCAAACACAACTCAATTATTCCCACCGGTTGAGGAGTTACATATTTTGTATCCGAGCCACATTATCAGACCCTTAAATAGTCAATGATGAACTGGCTTTGCAATTTCATTAGAACCTACACCAAATATCTTCAAACACAACTCAATTATTCCCATCGGCTGAGGAGTTACATATTTTGACTCCCAGCCACATTATCAGACCCTTAAATAGTCAATGATAAACTGGTTGAGCCTTCCTGTGGAAGTGGGGGAAGCGAGGGGATGTCAGAACATAGCGAATATGTTTAAGTCCTATCTTAAAGTAGAGCCACTGAGTACATGTTGTCAAGCAGAGAATGTCGTTTGCCCCGCAGTAGACATACGTGAACGGTTGCGTTTCTCGGTATGTGAGGTAAATGACGCCCTAAAGCACATGAAGCGCGGGAGATCGCCGGGTCACGATGGCTTGAGTGTCGAGCATTTACGGCACGCTGGCGTGCACCTTCCAGGGGTCCTTGCTAAGCTCTACAATCTGTGTATCGACCATAGTTATCTGCCGGAAGCAATGATGAAGACGGTGGTTGTACCCCTGTTAAAAGATAGAACAGGTGATGCGGCAGACAGATCCAACTACAGGCCCATTTCCCTCGCGACTATTATCGCTAAGGTGCTGGACAGTTTGCTCGATACACAATTGAGTAAATCTATGAAGACCCACGACGCGCAATTTGGCTTCAAACCCGAATTGTCAACTGAGAGTGCGATTATGTGTCTCAAGCAGACTGTCCAGTACTACACGGACAGAAAAACGCAGGTCTATGCGTGTTTTTTGGACCTGTCTAAAGCATTTGACCTGGTGTCCTACAAAGTTCTATGGCACAAACTTAGAACTGAAACAGAGCTACGGCCGGAACTATTATCATTGCTCCAGTACTGGTACGGCAATCAGTCAAATGTAGTGAGGTGGGGAGACGCAATGAGTGACCCCTACAAATTGGATTGTGGAGTAAGGCAAGGTGGGCTGACGTCACCGAGGCTTTTCAATCTCTACGTCAACCAGCTGATAGAGAGGCTCAGCGGGGCGGGTGTCGGATGCTCGATCGATGGACTTTCTATCAACAACATCAGTTATGCTGACGACATGGTTCTGCTGAGTCCCTCGGTCAGTGGCCTCCGGAGATTGTTAAAGATCTGCGAGGAGTATGCCGGGGTAAATGGACTCAGCTATAACGCGAAAAAGAGCGAGATTCTCGTGTTCAGGGGGAGAAACAAAGAATCCACTTTTAAACCCACCTTTCAACTATGCGGCTCCCCACTGAAGCAGGTGGCTGAGTTCAGGTACCTCGGACACATAGTTGACGAGTGCCTTGGGGACGACAGGGACATAGAAAGAGAGAGGAGGGCGATGTCGGTCCGAGGCAATATGTTGGCCCGCAGATTTAAGCGTTGCAGTAAACAGGTAAAACTGTCACTTTTTAGAGCTTATTGCCAAAATTTTTACACCTGCAGTCTGTGGGCGAACTATAAGCAACGGACCCTCAGAGCTCTGCGCGTGCAGTATAACAATGTGCTGAGGGTGGTGTTGGGGAAGCCGTGCTTCTGTAGCGCGTCTGCCATGTTTGCGGAGGCTCGGATCGATGACTTTTACGCAATCGTCCGCAAACGTATGGCGTCGATGATGAAGCGGGTTATGGGGACCACCAACGCCCTCCTTAGCACATTGGTATGCAAACCAGACAGCCCTCTCTGGGCCCGCTGGAATGGTGTACACACACGAGCCAAAAAGTGTGTGTGTACTTAGAATTTAAGTTTTTTGTTTTAATTGTCTTTACTAACATAGGCTAAGTTGTCTTTAACACTAACCCCCTTGTTTTGTTTGTTGTACACTAACATAGTTTTAAGAAAATATGTACTAACCAAATCTATGGACTGTAAAAAAAAAGGGTCTGAAATAAAGAAATTATTATTATATTATTATTATTTGCAATTTCATTAGAACCTACACCAAATATCTTCAAACAAAACTCAATTATACCCATCGGTTGAGGAGTTACATATTTTTTCTCCAGAACCCACTCTGATCCTCATCATATTTAAATGCGACCAACTTGTAGCAATTGGGTACTTGACAGTTATAACAATAAAATATGAAATATGTTGGATATGATAGCTTATAAGTAAACATAAATTATGCAGTATTTCGTTTATTTTTTAATACGTTCTAAGTATTTTAATTTTTAAAAAGAAATTTTCGACTTTTTATCTGTGGATTTTAAATCCCAAAACGGCGACAGTGCTGCCTCAAATGTCATGTGACGTCACTACATCGAAACCAAACAAGACAAATAATAATTAAATCGTTTGCTGTTAGAGTTGGTTGAATTTATGTTGTGAACCGAAATGAAGCCATACTATATTAAAGCTGATAGCCTGAACCTGCTTAAAGAATCTCCATATATGCAGTGCAATAAATCAAAATGGATACAAAAACTTCCGTGAGATAACCTATGGAAATATCAAATAAACAACGTAAGTAAAACATTCTTTATATTTACATTTAATCATATCGGACAATTAAAACATTTCTTAACTGACTTCAGACAGAAGAAAGGTTGTCTTCAAGTGATTATTAAGATTTTTTTAAATATACTTATATTCTTATGTGAACTGTTTTAAGGTTATTAATTGGTTATATTTATATTTACAGATCTTCCCGACAATCGTATAGTGACGACGTTATAGAGTATGTGCAGTTTAAGAGGAAGGCAAGTTTGTGTTTCATGAAAAGTAAAAGTTGTCCTGAACACAAGGTACATCAATGAAAATGAAAATGTGATGACTGTCCTGCCTAGAAGAAGTGAGGAGCCAAAAGTTTCGAAAGTGGGCACCAGTCTGAAATACATAAAGTAAAGTACACGGGAAATAGTACTTCTTTACTTGCGTAACCTACCCAACAAGATGAAGGAAGAAAAGTGACCATACAGTTCCTATTATTGCATTGCAATTTAATTCTGAAAATGACAGTGATAAAAATATATATCCATTTGTTACGGAAAATAATTTTAGTAATGAAGAAAAGCAGACACGCAAGCAGCACAAAAATTTAGCTTAGGTGATCTGTAGTAATTATTGTAACTGTAACATATGATAAATATATACAAAAGTTCTACTGTGTGTACTCACTAATAGAACCATATAAACCAAATAAACAAAGAAATCGGTTAATAAAATACTAATATTAGCAAATCATGTATTTTTAATTATACAGTCCTGTAACTTAATCAGTGCACATGCACCATCAATAATAGCACAGTAGCATGAAATATTTTAATTGTGTCCTATTAATTACAGAATGGGCCCTTAAAATAGAATTCTCATAGACGTCTTATAATTCTATTCTTATCATAGACATCTATATAATATATAGACGGTTGCCCGCCTACATCAGGATTGGCCATAGCGTCTCACGTGGGTGTTTGGGCGATTAAAATTATTTGCAAGCAAGATCACAAAACCAAAAGTTAATTTTATTCCAATAAAGTTATGCACGTTAAATTAGCAAGATCAGTTCCTAATTATTGAAAATATCACACATCACACACATACACACACACACACACAAACAATTGTATTAGAAAACAAAGATAATTGAAAAATTAAGCGAAACAATAGCGATTCGTCTAAGACGTGGTGCGCCCCTCCTTCCCGCCTTTTTTTATACTTCTCTAAAAAAATAGTGGCGGCGCTCCATCGACAAGACGCTCCGCTAGACTGCCAGCTGACAATCTTGTTTCGTCACAGCTTAATAGATGGCGCTAGGGATGCGCCGTCAAATATATTAAATATATGAATACTTCCACTTGCTGTTTTGTTTTGATTACGTCCCGTTCCAATGATTTGGAATTGACGAATCACTCGAGAGTTACTAAATTTATTCCTTTTTTTTCAATAATACTTCTCTTACATAGATGGTATAAAATGTCATTGCTTGCAAACAGAGGATTTAAACATATAAGAATCTGCAAGTTCTTTAACGTTTATGAGATTTGGGTGTAGGATTGCAAATTTGTTAAGATATTTAGCGATCGTACTTGAACACATCGTCACTGCACACGCCTTGTAATTTGACATTCTTGCAATTGTACTAATAAAAGTTACATAATTCCCAAGAATTCCCCTGAAGTATGTGTAGCGTCGAAGTTTATTTCTATATTTTCAATGTGTTGACGTCACGCTACGAAATGACACTTGACCGCCTGTTTTGGCGTAACGTTCCGTTTACCGTAATAAAAATATGTTTTTTATTAATAAATAGCCCTTTTTTCGAAAAAATGATCAATGAAAGGCATATATAATACGTATATGAATTCATTAAAACAGTTTCCCAAAAAGTGTCAAGTAGCCAATTGTACACACACGAAATTAAAGGCATTAAAATAGGTTCATAAACGGCGAAGTTATGGCTGTTATATTTACATGGAGGAGTTCCCCTCATTTTCTTCAGAACCTATTGATGGATCCTAACCATATTTAAATGGGACCAACTTCCAGCTCGTCTCTATACAATAAAAAATATTAGAAAAAGAATTATTAAAATCGTTTCACTAACGGCGGAGTCATTCGTGTACATACATAAATAATAAAAAAAAAGATACCGGCCAAATTGATAACCACCTCCTTTTTGAAGTAGGTTAAAAACTGGGTTTCCTTACAAACCTTGAAAACTACTGACTCCGATAAAATCTTTGTCTAAAAACTTACAGTAAATCAGAGTCGGTTGAGAGACCCGCTAATTATGACCTAGGAATTTGTTTTTATTCTATTTGTTGATTAGGATTTGAGACAATGTGTTTTTGAAGGTTGAACATTACAGGTATAACTATAATAACAAATCAGTATGCTACGGTTTAAGCTGGAACCAATGTACGTGCGCGTACAAAGTATGAATATAGTGACACGTCTATATGTTATGTATACTAATAGGCTTACACTGATTTCTTGACACAAAAAAATCTATAAATAACAAATATCGAGCCCAGAAGTATCCTATCTGAAGTCGTAACAAGTTATAGAAAAACATGTGAAACATTAAGCAGTGATAGCCTAGTGGTTAAGAAACTCGGCCTCTCGATCGAGGGGTCCAAGGTTCAAATCCCAGGCACCTCTGATTTTTCGAAATTATGTGCGTATTAGAAATTAATTATCACTTGCGAAAACGGTGAAGGAAAACATCGTGAGGAAACCTGAATATCTGAGAGATTTATAAAAAAAAAGATATATCTCAAAGGTATGTGAAGTCTATCAATACGCACTTGGCCAGCGCGGTGGACTATGACCTAATCCTTCTCATTCTGCCCAGCAGCCCAGCAGGACAATAATGGGTTGATGAGGATGATGATGTGAAACATTACACAAAAAATGGTTGAGTCTTTACATAGTTATTCGTGTACACAGAAATTTAATTAAAATTTCATTAAAATTTATTTAATTTTCATTTATATTTCAGGCAATTTACAGAGCTATTGAGGAATATGAACTCGGCATGGACCCTATGATTGTTTTAGCGAAACTGGAGCAATATTTATCGGAAGCGCCCCAGACAAATTGTGGAAATTTAAAAGATGCGTTCCTGAGAGTACCAACGGAAACGTTGACTCATTTGCAAACGAAGCCTGATAGGTAGCAGAGTTTAAACGAGGAAGAATCTGTATGTATAATATATATTGCATATATCCAATGTATATATCTATGAATCTATGTGCCGTTACTGTAGACCTGCGGTAATGCGGTAATAATGTCTCGCGTGAAGCAGTTCTTTGGACTGCGGCTCGTAGGAAGGATGTGGCTGTCGGTTGATTTATAGACGTGACCATCTTAGCCCCCAGAAATGGTATCTGTGATCGACTTCAATCACGACAAAACTCCTATTCTATACAGAGTTTGTTACAGATATCCCTAGGCTGCAGTGTTCTTACCATCGGGTGGATTGCATGCTCGTTTACAACTTCAATTTTATAAAAGAGCAGTTACTATCAAGTCAGGTGCCTGAAATCCGTCCAGCTAATAAAATTATTCATTCATCTTGAATAGGGTTCAATTAGGTAATGGTTGCGTGTGATAAACACGATGGAATGTGATGCTCATTACAGTAATGATAATTTTTATTAAACTGTGCAATTTTTTGTACCAAAATTTGATTTTATGTCACCATCTTTTAATTTCTTAGATGCAAGGTTCTTTTCAAACAGTTTAGTTTTGAAGGTGGCTGAACCATTTGTGGTTCGACTCCGGCGGCACCACCGCCACACCTATTTCTGCCTAATAACAGGAGTGTTAAACGCTGCTGAGTTCTGGTTTGATGTCTGCAGGCGTTCCAGCTTAGCCCTCATCGGCGCATCTGTGGCCGACCTCAGATAGGAATATCTAATCCTTTCTGAGGTTGATTACTGATGTCCATGGGCGGCAGTAGCCACTTAGCATTAGGTGGACAGCAAGCTCGTCTGCTACTCCTATATTATAAAAAGTACAAGGAGTTGAAGGCAGTAGGTATTTTATAGCCCGATTCGACAAAATCGATTGTCGTACTACCGCGGGTCTATTGTTCTAAATACGCAGTATTCAGTATGCAGTACTATAAATAAAGCTGTGATTATTATCGTATTATGGCTGGATAGCAATGTAATATTTTTTGTACACTTCAACAATAAATTAGTAGTGTATTAAACTAAAGAGGTAGGTACGTGTCAAAAGGATAAAGAGGTGAATATTTTATTGTTTCTTTTGTATAACTTTAACAGGTAGTATTATAATATTTCCAAGAATGCATTCCGTAAGTATTAACTAAAAGACTAAACTCGAATAACGTGTCGTAATTTTGTTGTGTGTTATAATGGTTCGTGTTCGCCTTGTAATCGAAATTTGCTACCAAAATCAAAATATGTGCCTTTGTGGGACTTCTATCAGATTTGGAATATCGAAAATTTTTTATAACTAACTAAACTCATATCGACACTTCTTCCCAACAAAATAATAAATGTCGAATGGGCAACAAAATACCATATTAAGTTTGGTGTTGGCCTATTTATGTTGATATTTGTACAGTAAGCCTCAATATTTGGTCTAAATCCTAATTTGTTAAATTTTATTTTTTATTGCACGAAATAAAACAAAAAGATGGCAAAGAAAATTTGTTAAAAAAGATGAAATGTTCTAAATGTTTTGTTTTAACCTAATTGTTATATGATTTGAGCCTAAATTGGTCTCATTTAAAGTATTATTTCAGTAATCCAAATCAGACGGAAGGCTATCATCATAATGATAAGCATAGGAAGTGAACCGGTTCGCTCTTCATTAGCAATTGTCATCAGCACGTCATTACTTGAACCGGAAATGTCCATTGCATTATAAAATAGCAAATTTGCATATGCTCTTGTCGCAAGGTGTCATTATAATTTATTTAATATTCGTTATGTGTAAATTGTGCAAATAGATACAATAGTCTTCAATAAACAGGGTGGATTTATCATAGCGTGGATGGCCAAATTCGAAGGGTTAGGAAGATTATTCTTCCTAAAAGGAGTTACGCGGCCCTTCTTGATAATAAAGTACAATTCTATTTTAAAAATATATATCTGCCTATATATAATCTATATATAAATGGGTCTGATTTTAAAAATAGATATGTTTAAAAATCTGCACTCTGAAATCAGCCCTTTTCCGTTTGTCACTTATCGATACTTTTCAAAGTTTGATGTAGATTTGTTCTTTTCTTTTAAAAATGTAGTCATGTAATTTTTAGTTTAGAAAATACTCCCTAGAAATTTCTCTGAAGAGTGAGTAATTCTGCGAATTTAGTTTTTATTAAAATCGATCCCGCAACTCGTTATAGCATTTTCCGGTACCTATTCCTTGTATTTTCGGATTTGTTTATTCCCATTGCCCATTGCCCAGTTCGTAAAACATTATTTTCAAGTTATTCTATTGAACTTTCATTTATTTATTTTGAGCGCAGATACTACTTATAAATAATCGTGTTCTTCTTAGTACCTTTGCAAAACTATAGAAACCGCATTTAGCTCCATATTAAAATAGTTACTTTCCTGATTTAACGATTTATGGTAAGTACCTCATTCGTATCTGCTTTGCGAACGCATGGAATTTGTAGTCTATGTAGTCTTTGAAGGTGGTAGAACCCTTTGTGGTTCGACTCCGGCGGCACCACCGCCACACCTATTTCTACCTAATAACAGCAGTGTTAGGCGCTGCTGTGTTCCGGTTTGAAGGGTGTGGTAAGGGAGATAGACTTTTCCGAGGCGTTCCAGTTTAGTCCTCAGGGGTAGCGGCGCATCTGTTGCCGACCTCAGATAGGAATATCTAATCCTGTCTGGGGTTGATTACAGATGTCCATGGGCGGCAGTAGCCACTTACCATCAGGTGGACTGCATGCTCGTCTGCTACTCTTATATTATAAAAAAAAAAAGAAATAATAATAAGCTTAAATTAATCTAAAAATAGATACCGTACATTTACAAATTAATAAGATGTTTACCGATTGCAATTAAAATAATTATACTCGTATGATGTACCTCGTACCTGCTTATTGGTCTATGGAGAGCGGAAAATATAATTTCAATGTCGTCGTCCAGTTTATGCAAAAAAGCAGTAACTATAGTTTTTGTTGTAACTTTAAAACTCGTTATACATGTCTTGATTATTTTTATAACATATATTTGTTGAATGTGATAAATATAAAAAATGTTCTCATATACACTTAGAATAAATGCTGTAAAGCAAAGAAATGATTTTTATAGAATAGAACTAGCAAACGGGCGTGTAAGTGGCAACTGGGGAATCTTTAATGACGCGCCCAGCCTAAGAAATTCATCTTATTTTCAAGCTTTCAGAAATATATACAAGGAAACTTGTAGATAGTAGAGACTCCCCGGACTGGAGGTCTAAGAGGAACTGCCCCTGCCGCCCTCTCCTACGTCCGCCAGTGCCACAGATCTGTAATGAAACCCAGTCTGGATTAATTTTCTACAGAGGTCTAGCACGGGTACTTACCACTGTGAACTATGTTGAAACGCCGTTTGTTAAGATACCTTACCACTCTTTAATTTCATTCTATGTCTGCTCTTCACAAGTAATATGACATATTACATAATAGATAATTTAAAGAAAAATAAGAAATATTGCACTTTTTGCTACAGGAAATTAAATTGTGATATAAGAAATGTTAATCTAGGATCCAAGCATTGGATCGGAAATTTTACGTGTTATTAATGTGACATGGCTAGAATTCGCAGTAATCAATGAATGTCAATTGACATATTGACAGTATCAGACAAAAAGTGGCGTGGCAATGGTATCGCTGCCATAACACCGGCAATCAATGTTTAATGTCGTTTTTAATACTTCTCCTATTTAACGTACCTACCTACTAACTATGTTGAGCATTTGATTTTGAAAACAATGTCCCACTTCCGCTAAACTCCACTCCGTATTAAAATCTCAGTAACACCTTTATTGATCTCCCACGTATGCACGACGCATAATACAGAGATCAAGCTGATTCTCCAGTTTTAGATTACTAATTTATGTTTAAGACGAGTGTTTGTCATAAATTATAGCCGAAAACCTTACTCAATTAATGAAATATATGAAATGAAAACCTATAAAATAGTAGTACCTATAGAAAGTGTATACTTTAGTAGTTGGTATTATTTTCAGTCATACAATGAGCTTGTGTTCGACTGTAAGTATATTTTTTAATATCGAATGTAAAAACCAGTACTTGCAAAAACATCTACAAACAAAGATAATCATATTTTTTATTTATTTTAGGACGACAAAAGTATTTCAACAATATCTTTTAATCACATAACCACACACACATCACAATTTTATACTTGCAGGTTTATTTATTTTACCTTTTAAATCTTCGCGTTAGGTAGTTAGTTTTTTTTACAAATGGACACTTATTTACGATGTGGTGGTGTGTGCGTTTTTAAGAATTTATTAAAGATTGTATCATAAATTTACTTGACTGTTCAAATAATAATAAAAATGTAAAGACGTGAGGTATTTTCAAGTATTTTTAGGTGTATAAGGGCTCCTGCATACATGCCACTTTTAGTCTCGACGATTTAATATTAAGCTGCTTTTCGGCCGCTAAAGTAGGTACAAGGTAGCTTACCAGTAGGTACACCGAAGCCGTCAAAATGTAATACAGCATGGATGGTCGCAAAATCGCAATTATGCAATAGTTAATGCTGAAAGTAGCATGTCTGCTAGGGCCGTCAATGGGCGCGGGCCCATGTCTGCGGTGCGGCACCGGCTACCGTGTAACGACACGACGCCGCTACCGGGTGCGGCACGGCGTCGTGCGTCGTCGTGCGTCGTGCCGCCACTCGGTGGCTGCATTAATAATTATAATTATCTATTGAATGTATTTTAATTGAAAATAACGAGGTCGGACCTCGCGCTATTCGGCTTACGACCCACGGAGTTTTTCTTCCGCCTCTACACGTGTATGCGAAAAAATGTAATTAAATAAAAGTTTCCCGACGTCGAGATTTCGGTTTCGTCGGTCTCTTTCCGTCCTACAGCCACTATACATCCACAATGGCTACGTAAACGCACAAAACTACGATCACGTGACAATTGGAAGAAAACAGTAATTCCGCCGCGGAGTTGCAAGAAAATCAATTTGTGAATTCTCATTCTTACATTATGTATTTTATAACTGCGCTTGATATGCTAGAGGTTCAAGATCACATTATGAACCGTGAGGTAATATAATGAATATCGCAAGATAACTTTACTTTTGTTGTAGATATAATAATGTAATTTACATTTTTTTTATTAAATTACCACTTAGTTTTATGTATTCGTGCGTTTTTGTAGAAGTAGTATAAAAACAATTTTAATGTATTTTATTTGTTACCAAGTTTGCCTCTATGTAAAGACAATGTAATATTGTTTAGATTTATCGCAAGACGTTGAATCTCATATAAATAGTGTAACATATTATATAATAAATAATGTATGATTTTATTAATAAGTTTATTAGGGTTCCCACACACCAATCGATCGATCGTCAATCGATGGTATAATCAATCATTCAATGTTGATCATCATTTGTTACCACCATACCAACTACTCGATGCGATAAGTCAATGAGAGAGTAGATCAGTGGATAAATTCAATTATCGATTGAGGATGGTTCAATCATCGATCGGTCGTTGTTTGACCGAGCGATATCTGTTGAATAGTCAAAGCTCTACCACCTTTTGGTAGAACCCTTTGTGGTTCGACTCCGGCGGCACCTCCGCCACACCTATTTCTACCTAATAACAGCAGTGTTAGGCGCTGCTGTGTTCCGGTTTAAAGGGTGTGGTAAGGGAGACAGACTTTTCCGAGGCGTTCCAGCTTAGTCCTCGGGGTAGCGGCTCATCTGTGGCCGACCTCAGGTAGGAATATCTAATCTTATCGGGGGGTTGATTACAGATGTCCATGGGCGGCAGTAGCCACTTACCATCAGGTGGACTGCATGCTCGTCTGCTACTCTTATATTATAAAAAAAAAACTCGATGGTCGTCATTCAAGGACGATCAATCGACTATCGATCGATTGTCGTGTGGACACCCTTAAGGTTACGGATGTACACGTTACGATTGTTTATATAATTTGATGTTATTTTATATCGATTCGTGTTTTGTATCGACTTTGTTTGTTATTGATATAATAGCCTATGTATTATGACATGTACGGACCTGAGAAGTTTTACTTCTTTGGCGTGATTATTAAAATATATTTCAACAAATTTTAGCCGACAATATAGTATGTACCTACCTATATAAAAATAAGGGAAGTACCTATTACGCCGATGCGTATCTTTGTCTCAAAATATCTCTGATCTATGTCCTCAAACGCGCCAAAAGAAGTATAACTTCAATAAGCTACAGGACTATTCCTGAATATTACCTATGTATTAACTATTATACCCCATACAAATTTTAAAGTTTGTTACAAAATATTATTTATATTTTTACCGAAAGCTTTTCATTATTATGAATCTTATTCAATCTGCCTCATTTTATTTGCACTTTTGATATTATTGTAAGTGTTATTATAATTACAATTTCATGAATAAAAATCTAAAAATATTTTCTTGTATTATTTGATTTATAGATTATCTGTTTAGCTTAGGTAATTTTTGGTTTCATAATAACTGCAATTTTACCATAAAATACTTTTACAATCACGATTTTGTGAACATCTAAAATATTTATAATGTACTAAAAATCTGCATGCATTTAAGAGTTATACATAGTTATGCATATAAGAGATAGATGCTGTTAGTTGACCTACAAGTTACTCATTATTTAATCTTGAAATACTTTGAATAGTAAACCGTTAATTTTATTGAGCACGCGACTACAGACTAGGTTATTTGCTAGTCTTACTTTACTCGCTTTATTATGCATAGTAAATTTCAGAAATGCAACGGATGCAAGTGATTTATACGGTTTTTTAAATATAAAATCTCTCCAAAAGAGAGATCTAAACCGCCTATCATTTCGTTGCCTATTACATAATTATATCCAGTCCACGCCCCTACTCTTCAACGATTGCCAACACCACCGGTTACAGACTTGTATACCGACATAGATAGACTGTATTTATAAAAAGACAAAGAACAGAAAGGTGATGTCTAGCTTATTACTTTTAAACTTATTAGATTGATTTTAAAAACGTAACAGTAATAAGTTGCATTTTTACCACGCTTTTATTAGCTTGACCTGTATGTAACGGAATTTTAGAACTAGATTTTTACCCTCTTTGAACTGTCCGATTAATTTAAAATTTGGAACAATTATCAAGAACTGATGACAATACACGATTATAATAATTTTATCCCATTTTCCTCATCATGATCGTCAGGAATCAGGATTAACTATTTTCCTTGTGCGATTTTATCGTGGTTTGTAGTTTTTAAACTATAATTATTCAATAATTAAAGAAATAATTTCTACGCTCAATAACATTAATTAAGTGATACCCAATTTACCGATATTGGGTTGATTATTATGAATCAAATAAATTATGAGATTTTAAAAATATGTTTTAGGTATGCCAAATAAAATAACATAATGAACACAGACCGTCTTTGAAAAAAGCAAAATATTTATTTACGCATCAAACATTGACATTTACTTCATAATTATAATAGATACCTATAGGTAGTGGTAAATAAGTGCCAAATTTATTATTGTAAAGTTCATAATTGTTTATCTTAACAATTCCAAAACTGGATCGCTTTAAATACTGTTCACACTAGAGGTTTCTCGATCCATAAGGGTCATACTGGCCACAGGTACAGTGTACGGATAACTGGTTTTAGTCGTTCCATAGGATAACTGTATTTTTTCTCTAAGATATTTTTAAGCGGCCACAAAATAGCTTTTTTTTCAATTAAAGGTACTTCTTTAGACGCTTTGGGAAACATAATAAAGATCAGTGCTTTTTGCATTGGACAAATTTGCACATATTACACATATTTGTAATAAATTTTATATCACGGCGTGCGTAAATTGACGTTTTACGCACGCTTCGCGTGCGCAAAACCCCCATTTCCGACCCCGTAATATAAAATTTTATACAACACGCGGACGAAAAATGTTTTTCTGACTCGTGTGATTGCAGTCCTCGCCTGCGGCTCGGCCTGCAAACTCACACTTGTCAGGAAAAAATTTTCGTCCTCGTATTGTAATGTACTATATTTGTACTATTTACTTTAGCTATTGATCGTTTCCTCAGGTAAAATTAAGTAAATAAAATAAATTTTATTCATTTTGCCCATAGATTAGTAAAGATTCCTAACAAGAAAATGTACCCAGTTTTGAGAATTGAAATAGTTGCGTAAAAAAGTTTTGCCACGTCTCCGTGCTAAAATGTCCCTAAAATATTAGAAATGATTATTTATTTATTGTGGAAATTACGCAGTATTAGTTATTTATTCGTAAATATTTCTCTAAAAATGTTTTTATTTGTCAAGAATTAAAAAAAGAACTTACCAATAAGCTGTTTGTGGCTTCATTCAATTTCAAAGCGGCGAAGTATCTTTATTAATCTATGATTTTGCCAATAAATAAATTTTATTACGCGACTAACAAGATAAATGACATATTTTTAAGTAGGATCAGATAAAATTGTACTTTGCAACCTTACAATATTTGCATATTTTTTCATTTACTCTCTCTACAAATTACGTGCTCTGTGCGTAAGGTTTCTTAGCGACCTTCGCTTAACGCCGAAACTATACTCCAGCCAAATTGGAAGAAGAATGTTTACCAACAATCGTCGCTTAGCAACCGATAACGGGCATATAACAATAACCTTTTTTCATTAGCACAATTTATTAATGTATAATATTATGTAAAATAAAAGAAAATTTCCGTTATTTTCTATCCTATTCTATACACTATACCTAATGTCTGGTTTGAATTAAATATTGTGAATAAATATTTGACCTTGAGTTTAATTAGATTTCGAGAATAATCTCGCAAGATATATTTTAAATCAGCATTTAAATGCGTATTAAGTGAATTTATACAATTTTCTTAGATATTATGCTGTGTGATATTCTATTTTAATCAGAATGAATAAAATAATGTAATTTAGAGTAATGGTAGTTTAATATCCTCCATGGCAATATGTACACGTCTCGTATTTGGACTCTAAGAGAATAAATAGACTGTAAGTTAGTAAATACTCTATTCCCAGAGTAGATTGGAAAATAAAATTGAAATTGGTTTAGTAGTAACTAAAAATAAAAATAAAAACTTGAAGTTTTGTACATATTTATTTAGCTATTATTACATGTATGAACGGGTTAAAATGATTAAATTAAATAGCACAAATTACAAGTATGTAATACATCATGTAAAAATACAAATCCTTAAGGTTTTTTGGCCGCTCATTATAGATTTTGAATAAGACTCCTGAAGAAATTTCGAAGGTTAGTCCAGTTAGTACTTTTATATATAAAGAGAATGCAGATATTAGTAAACTCCAGATTGTAATTATTATAGTTTGTAAGAGTCTTGTTCAAAATTACAGACATGTTGTTATTATTCATCAAATTTACGTCAAACGGGAATTACATCAAACGGGAAAGAATACCATCATAAATAAATTATTCATCTTCTTCATCACTGGCAGAACTTGATGGACTTGTTGAACTGTCTGTCACTCGAATAATAAAATTGTCAATTACATTATCTGAAATGCCGTCAAGTTCTGCCATTTTCTTTTCCTCTTTAATTACATGATTGACACATTGTTGCCATGCCGCAGAAGTTATAGATTTAATTGCTTCACTTAATATTTTTTTTAAATCAATTATTTTAAATGTTTTGTTTTTTTCTGCGACATGGCCTTTTACTTGGCCCCATATCAACTCGATAGGATTTAATTCGCAATGGTACGGTGGTAATCTTAATACCTCAATGTTGTGCTGCTTCGCCATTGTATCGCATACAAATCCTGAGTATTTTTCCCGTTCAGGTGTTACCAAGTCGATAAGCTGTGCTTTTATCATCTCTGCTTGGAACGAGATACCTTTTTCTGTTAGCCAACTTTGTATGTCTTTTTTTAACCAATTCATAGAAGGAACTCGTTCCAAGCGTCGAGAATGATATGGGGCATTGTCCATTACAATTATGGAGTTTGGTTCTAATTTTTCTAGAGTTCTAGAGAACCACTCTTCAAACACCTTCGAGTTCATCTCTCTATGATAGTCGCCTTCACCTTTTTTACTTTCGAAAATTAAGTCTGTATTTTCCACAAATCCATCCTCGTTACCTATAAAAAAATGATAAATATTAAAATGTGAAAAGTACATGTAGCAGTCTAGTGATCATATATTGACTATATGGCATAGAAACTATACTTTTACGTTAACCTGATTAGCTATGCATGAGTTTATTTTTTTACAAAACTTTTTTCAATTCCATGATAACACACATCTAAAATTATGTGATCTTAAGCTAACAATATTAGGATGATAACATACCAATGTGTACAACTATCAAGCGCTTCCCTTTTCCCGATGGAGCTTTCAAGCCAGTTGAGAGTCCCTCCTGATAGGCTTGTCGAGCAGACTCAATGGAAAGGTCTTGCCATATTTTACTTTTTGTATGTCCTGAAACCAAATAATATATTATTGCTTTAAATTATTTTAATATAAATAATTTTATACACAGTGTGTGCCAAAGATGTGATAAAATATTGATTATGACATTTAAATTCTACTTATTAATAATAATTTATATGGTTACTGTTTAAATAAAGATCAATAAGTATATAGAAATGATTGATTCTATATAAAAAATAAGTTAAAATTGTTTATGTACCTTCGTTGACCCAAGTCTCATCCAAATAATAAATTTTGCGTCTTTGTTCTCTCATCCATAACATTTTTTGAAGATAATAGAAGCGCCATCGCACAATTTCTTCCTTTTCAATGAGAACACTTCGTCTCGACCGTTTCAAATATTTAATCTTTAGTTTATTTAAAACTTTTTGAAAGGTAGTTCTTTTAAAGCTTGGTAAGCTGTCGTCCTCGTTCACTAAATTTAAAACTTTTTCAATTGTTGGTGGATCGTTATCAAAGAATAACATGTGCACCTTCCTACGAATTCCACTCAAGGTCATATCGTCCAATTTGTCCATTATTGTCCCCTTTTTAGGAGCTGGAGTCGGTGACGAAACTCGTTTATGAGTTCGATATTCTTTTATTATTCGGTACACAGTACTCACATGTACGCCGGCAGTTTCTGCAGTTTTTTTTGCGACATCTTTACTGTATATAAAACTATCTTTTGGCCACATTTCTTCGATAGTTTTATAAATGTTACATATAACTGTTTTCTCCGAGGAACTGAGTGAACACCTCGCTCGTTTCTTCTTTGGAGAAGAAAACTTCTGCAGGCCACTCGGACCCGGTTGGGAATCACTCATTATAACAAGAACAACAAAACAAACAAAACGAAACAAAAAAAAACTCAACAAAATAACAGAACAACACTATAACAGGAATATTTAACAAACAAATAACAATGGATAACAGAGATATTAACACGCACAGTACTCGTAATCGTAAGCAGCCATGTTGTAAACATCATTGTAACACGACCAAATTCGGAGAGTGCGTTTCGTTATAGCTAAGCAGTCAATGTAAACAAAATGTTTTTTTTTTGTATTTGTAACAATGAACTATTATTATAAAGTTATATTTAAAATATTATACATTAGTATAAATAAAATTATTTTCAAATAATAATTTAATCATATACTATGAAAATAGTGGATAAATTAAAATGTCAGCTTACACTTCAAAAAATATTATTTGCTACTTTAAATAAAACGAAACGCAATTGTGTTTTTTAAATAGTAGGATTATAAAGCAATTATTATGCAGCTAATTTAAAATGAAGCAGTAAAAGTGGGGTTGTAAAGAAATTTACGTACTCTTTTTTTTTGATGGACTGTTTCGATTTTTCAAAATCGTAACCAAAAGTTCTTATTACCTGGCATACGCTTATTTACAGGGTTTTCACTTACTTACTGATAAGGATATTTTATTCATCTTTGTCTATACGCAACAATATGAAAGTTGTGAGAGTACTTTGCATGTAATAAGGTATAGAAATAATGGATACAATTTAATTGTGAAGTTTTTTGTTGAATTAAAAATGAAAACAAGGATAATAGTAATTAATACAGTACCAAAATTTTGATGACCCTAATATCGGTTTGTTTACATGAATTCTCTTCGCATCGTGGCGGAGGTATAGTTTTCATACAAAGAGTTATAATATGTTTTCATTCTTCGATTTATTTTCAAAGAGTGCGGCTGCTACGGACGGAGCGGACGCGGTCAGTGGCTTGGACGAGATACGTTAACAATACTTACCGAGGATTATTTTGAGAAAAATGAAGCCCACGCAACTCTTAACTGTGGTATTCGCCTTCAGTATTATTGCTGTTGTATATTGTAAAACCTACGTCACGCCGTCCGAACAATGCTCGGGTAAGTAATAGGTAATCAATATATTATATAAACTTGTTAATTTTAATAGCGTTAGGAACCAGGTTAATAACTTGTTATCTCAGTAATCATTGATTTGTTGATCCTTCTTTATTCAAATTATTAATTTAATTATAATATTTTCCATTGTGTAGTAATTTTTAAGTTTTTATAAATGTGATTTTCACGCACTTTAAATTGTAAATAATTTACATACTTACCAATACTAGATAATGACGCATGATACCTTATATGATATTTGTGGTGTGATTTTGTGTTTTCTCAATCACATCTCTCTACAGCATAGATTAGTAAAGATTACTCACTCCTAACAAGAAAATGTACCCAGCTTTGAGAATTGAAATGGTTGCGTAAAAAAGTTTAGGGACATTTTAGCACGTCTCCGTGCTAAAATGTCCCTAAAATAGTTGATATAATTATTTATTTATTACGTAAATTACGCAGTATTAGTTATTTATTCGTAAATTTTCTCTAAAAATGTTTTTATTTGTCAACAATTCAAAAAAAGAACTTACTAAAATAAGCTGTTTGTGGCTTCATTCAATTTCAAGGCGGCGAAGTATCTTTACTAATCTATGCTCTACAGTCCCATTATATTGAGTGCACTTTCAAATTTCTTTTTAAATCTTACGTCAGAGCTATTAACATTGAGGATATATTTTTTTATCTATGACGTGGACCCATTACGTGGTTAACCCTTCGATCACTAATAAGAACTAGATACACAATCAGCGACAAAAAAATGGCGCGACGAAAAGAGCACCCAAATAGACATTTGGGTGCGCTTTTAGGTTAGTAGTGTTTGAACGTTCGGAGAATAAACATGCCTCAGTGCTCGTTCAAAACTGCAAAAATCACACGTCTAGTACGCTAAGAAATGATGGAATATCGTATTTTCGGTAAGTATTATTATTATAAGTAGGTAATTGCTATCACTCAATTATAAATACTGCTATTTCGTTCGTAAATAATTTATTTTTAAGTTTTAAAAATTATCAACAAAAATCAACAGAATGTATAAACCATTTAAATTGTAAAGTCTGTTACTGAACGTACAAGTCTTACTATTGCAAGCCCACTTGATTTGTTCGGGTTACATGGTGACTCTGTTCTAACTTGAATGGAGACGCTATTGTTTTATATTTTTTTCTTTAATTTAATTTTTTTTTTCTTTTTTTTGTTATATAAAAATATTTGTTTTGTTTAATAATTAAACATAGGCAATGAGTAAATAGTAAATGAGTGAAATTAAATTATTAAGTAAATTATTATTTAATATATTTTATGATGTCTTTTCATCCAACTGCCGCGACAATAGTCATAGAATTATTATAATAAAGTCTATTGTCGAAAGATACACAAAAAATAAGATTGCTTAACATAGTCAAAAAAGATACGGAAAAAAAATAAAAATCCATCGAAAAGACTGTTTTCCAATAAACTCACTTTATTCAAGGGAATTAATGGCATCCTGTTGATTCCATATTTTTATTTTTACTCGACTGCCAAGGAAGGGTTATGTTTTTTGCACGTATCTTGTATGTATCTTTATAAGCGGACTTTAGCTGCACTGCATTTTATTCCCTCGGATCGTCTCAAATATCCAAATGTCCTTAGATAGGTGTTGGAAAAAACTCTAAATTTAAGAAGAAATATACAACGGATTTCTGTCACTACAAAGTAAGCAAGTAATTTAATTAAAATAATCAAAAACCCGACTGCACTATAAAGGCTGAAGTAGAATTTTCAAAAACAGTGAAATAGGCGTTTCATCATTTTTTAGCAAGAAAGCCAAAAAAAAGTTTTATAATAGGTATCTGCTTCAAAAACAAAAGATGTTCAAACAATATTATCCTATTTTATCTTCGTAGGGCTCATTTACGCTATATAAAGAACCTATGTGTAAAATTCCAGCACGCTAAAGATCCGCGGTTTCCCTTTACGTTGGTGTCTGGCGCAGCAACTTACGCATTTAGTCAGACAGTCACCTCGATGTGTTATACACATGTATATATCATATAATATGTGTGTAATCACCTTTTAATTTCCTTTATTTTGATACCCCACTCCATAGTTTTGGTTAACTTTTTTTAAAACGTGTTACTATTTCGGAAAAACATCCACCATTTACGATTTATAGAATATATAACTTCAGTAATTCAAAGTTCTAGTAATTATTTTATATCGTTAGGGGTAGAATTTCATTATTTTTATCCAACAAACCAGATACAAAATTTCATAGTGTTTGCGTCAAAATTGACGGTTGTTCAAATTAACTTTTAACCCTTATTTTGCCCTCTATGGGGTTGATTTTTCGGAAAGGGATAAATAGGTGTGTCTTTATTCCTATCCAGAAAGCCAAATACTAAATTTTACAGTAGTTGCTTCAAAATTAAAGGATTTGAAAAAAACTGTCATCCCCTGTTTTACCCTCTTAGGGGTAGAATTTCCAAAAGGCCTTTCTTAGTACTTATTTACGCTATATAGCGAACCCATGTGCAAAATTTCAGAACTCTAAATTAAGCGGTTTTGGCTGTACGTTGATTTCTGAAAAATGAAAAAATCATTTAGTCAGTCAATCAGTCAGTCACCTTGCTATTTTATATATATACAAATTATATGTTTTTATAATCTCCGTTTAATTTCCTTTCATTTGATATCATACTCGATAGGTTCGGTTAACTTTTTTTGAAATATTACTATTTCGCGCCAAAAATCCGCCATCTTGATTTTTTTTTCTAACACCTATCTAAGGACACTCGGGTCATTGAGACGAATATAATGACACCTTAATTGTCGACATTCATCCAGCCGTTTGTTAGATCCGATCAAATAAATAAAGACAAACATACAAGATACGCGCGAAAAACATAACCCTTCCTTGGCAGTCAGGTAAAAATAATTGAAATAAATGTTGGTTTACTACATATTTATTTAGTCGTGGGCAATATATTTCGTTGGATAACGGCGTAAACAGCTTGTTGATTTTTTAATTAAATTACTTGTATTTGGTTATATTTTAATTTTAAACTTATTATATTTTTATTATAATAAATTGTGACTGCATATTACTTACTTTCATTGATAAATTATTATTATGTTCATTAAAATTAATTACTTCGACCTAATAAAAATATTAAAAGTAATGACAGTTCGTCTCCACTAATTCCTTGTCCAAGTGACAAACCACGGTCGTCAATTTTTTTTTTCTTTGTTTTTAGCGTCAATTTGACGCCACTTTTTAAGTTCATTTTTGTATGGGATTGTGTATCTAGTTCTTATTAGTGATCGAAGGGTTAACCCCATCTTTTTCGACTTATTTCAATAAAACAACTGACTTCAAATATATCAAACTTAAATAGGTTTAAATATTTGTAAAATGAGACTGAACAATTATAGAACCCATTTCTATAAAATCACTTTGTAACATTAGAATTATATTAAATGTACCTTCATCACCTCATGTCTTCATATACTTATTACAAAAAGTTAAGAATGAGTATCGTAATAATCGTTATAAAATATTATTAATCAATTACAGGCGGAGACTTTGACAATCTTCGTGAGAGAATACAAGTGATTCCCTGCGGAAAGACAAAATGCAAGCTGCAGAGGGGCACTAACACCACCGTCATCTTCAAGTTTAGACCCAGTAAGTATTGTTTTTTGATACTACAGTATCCGATGATATACAGCTATTAACTACCGACAATAATTTATAGCAACATTTAGAACATTTACAGAATAAAAAATAGAATGGGGCAGGTATTTTTGGGGTTTATAAATAAACTCTTACTCGCATCTAAAAAAAGAAGACTGGATTTATAATCTTAAGGCCCGATCTTAAGTCGCACTTCATAAGAACTTCGAACTGAATCATTTAAAAGTAAAAAACAAAAGAACCTGTATGCTAAGGTTTGCAATATGTACCGCTCTGAATATAGAAATGAATCGCGTCGCCATAGGAAATTGTATGACTAAACCTGCTCGCAACAACTTCAGAGCGGACTAGCAGTATGGCGCGGACTAAACCTATTCACAATATAGTTGCATGATTAGAAAAGGTTTTAAGTACTAAAAATAAAATACGCAACCGTGTACGTGTAATTGATATCTATATGAAAGGTTTTTTTTTTATAATATAAGGGGAGCAGACGAGCATGCAGTCCACCTGATGGTAAGTGGCTACTGCCGCCCATGGACATCTGTAATCAACCCCAGATAGGATTAGATATTCCTACCTGAGGTCGGCCACAGATGCGCCGCTACACCTGAGGACTAAGCTGGAACGCCTCGGAAAAGTATGTCTCCCTTACCACACCCTTCAAACCGGAACACAGCAGCGCCTAACACTGCTGTTATTAGGTAGAAATAGGTGTGGCGGTGGTGCCGCCGGAGTCGAACCATAAAAGGTTCTACCACCTTCAATATGAAAGGTACACGTGCTATCGTCATGTTTATAATTTAAAATACCTTTAGATAAAACAATGAGATATAAACAACGGCAAATACCTAGTTACATTTAGATGCATAATGTGAACAAACACGTACTATACGTGTTGTTAATATGTTATCTAGTGAATATCGAAAGAAGGTTCTGAAAATTTTAAAATTATATTTTGGTCACAGTTTGATGCTCACAATTTTTACAATATGCAATAAAATTAAGTAAATAAACTTTGTAGTATTTGATATACATATTTTTACATATTTTGATTGATATTTTAGAGTATTCGTCACATTCACGTTCGTTTATATTGTGTGTCATTTTACTAATAATTCGAACACAAAAACAAAATATTAAATATTAAACAATTCTGCTACCGGTACAAAAAGTGAAGAAGATGCACGATTGCCAAAAAGCAGTAGGTATAAAACCGTTTTGTCCCTGTAGTTCCGGGACTAGAATAGGGCTACGGTATCCCCTGCCTGTCGTAAGAGGCGACTAAAAGGGGGCTCCGGGGTTGCGGGCGGCAAGAGTGGGAGCTCGAACCGTCCAGTAAGACCCCGGGAAGGACGGCGGTATGTGTGGTCGCATACTGTCGTGAACACCAGATGGTTTGGGAGGAGCGAAAACTGCTCTCCCAGGGCAGAGCCCGATCGGGGCATCGCGCTTGGAAGACTCCGGTTGTTTTCTGTCGGAGATCCTCCAACAATCGATGAGGACGGCCACCGGGGGGGTTTTAGTGCGGTAAAATCCCACATAACTCGATGTCGGTCCCACGACGTCGGGTACCTTTTGAAGGTTTCTCCCTCGATAAAAAAAGGTATAAACCCGTTTAAACACATTAGGACGCATCGCGCTTTAATCTGACTTCACATCTACACTATCCATGTGCACTCACACAAATGCAAAGCTCAGCTTAGCTCTCGCGGACTATACCTAGATATGATTAAATATTATATTATGTACACTGGGGGCCTCCATTTACCTTTCTGCCCACACCTCCGACGACCTTAGTCCGCTACTGTATGTCATAACTCATAAGAGTTGTCATAAGCTAAAAAAAGCTTGTCGAACTATCTGTGAAATGTGAATCAAACCGGAATCAAACCAATCACTGAAGTATGTATTTGTCGACGAATAATTTCTTTGACACATTTGGAAATATTGTAAAATGAAATAAATATTTTTGAACTGGAGTTGTCCATTCAACTTTCCGCCCCGGGCCTCATTCAACATTTTCGGCCCGGGCCTTCGGCGCGCTTAGTCCGCCACAGGTCAGACTCAGTAGGTACAATATGATTTTTGTTTTGCATTAATCATGCCTGTAATTATGTTTCAGAGTATGAAGTGCGCAGTCTAACTAACAAGGTGTACGCGAATATCGCGGGCATTCCGCTGCCTTTCATCGGCGTGAACGAAGTGAGTGCGTGTCCCCAAGTGACCCGCGCGGACACCGGCGAGCGCGCGGCCTGTCCTCTCGCCCCGGACCAGGAGTACACTTACACGAACGTCTTCTTCATCGAGTCGTTCTACCCCACTGTCGATCTCAGGGTACACTGGGGTTTATACGATGGAAAGCGCGACGTGATCTGTTTCGAAGTACCCGCCACCATCACCCCGGCGAAGAAGCAATAATAAATCAATAGTAAGTCTGTAGCGAAGAAAAAAATGCTATAGATTAGAACTCAGTAACTAGTGATATTATTTTTGATACTATTTTTACTTCAATAATAAATATTCAAATTTATTTATAAACAATATTTTATTGATAATAATTGGTATCCATCAAGACCCTTAGAAAAGTAACATTCTTATCAGATCTCTGTAATTAACTTTAACCCTTACTTATAAAAACCAAATGCAGTGCTATAATCTTAATATTATTTACAACATACTTCAACATGACACTAGTTAAACACTAAACTTAACTCTAGAATTACTTAACAATTTTAGCAGGCATTTCAAAGCACATGATATCGTTGGTACCCTCCCTGAGTGCCCAATGTACCTTCACATCTATTAAGGGGTAGAAGTTTTGAACGAGGAACTGGTCAGTATACACATACTTGGTGCCGGCCTTCAAGGGGCAACTGGCCTTTTCACCAGATTCGGTCTGCAGCTTGTCGCAGACGGAGTTTCCATCGACTCCTATGAAAGGCACCATCACGCCGAACACGTCTGCTGTTACATGGTTCGTCACGTCTTCCATGTCGTTCTCTGTAACATATCACATTTATTTATTAAATATAGGAATACAATTTTCAATTCTGGGCATAACCTGCTTAATAGCTCCTTAAATGATTTTATTAATTCATATACGACTTTCGCTATAATGAGACTCTTTTTACACGCTTTATATTAGCTTCACTTATATGTTTGTCAGTGAGTAACTCCGTTTTTCAGTAGAAAGAGATCAACATACATCCTTATAATTATGACGCTTTGCGTTGCAGTATAAATAAATCAATAAATAATAGTTAAAGAAACTAAAGAACTCGCTTTTATAAGAAATTTAACTAAAAAATAAATATAGTTAAAATAAACTAAAGTACAAGCTTTTATAGAAATCAAAGTAAAAAATATAAAATAAACTTAATTTCAACTGTCTATCTGTGACTGTGGTTTCGTTTTTACCCTTTGGATACGGAGCCCTAAAAATATTAAAAGATATAATACTGAAATGATTGATGAGAATTAATGTTACTGTTCTAAAAGCGTGGGGGTGAAAATTTTAAAATAATTCTGCATTTCCGAATAAAATTAATAAAAATCATAACAATTGATATCAAGCTATTCTTAGCTTAGCTTATGAAATTAACTTCTATTGCCAATAATTACTTTGTCAATTATCTTCTACCTATCTACTTCATTAATTTGATGAAATCAGAAACAATATCAGTGATCTAAATTAAACCTTACCTTCACATCGCCTTCGCATTTAATTAATTATTTAATCGTTAGGCGTGCTACCATAATGTTATGTAATAATAATGTTACAGAGAATAGGACAGATTCATACTATATGGGCATTTGGAACGAATTTTTATAAAGCGGCAGAATCGTTCGTAGTTCGAATCCGGAGACATTACCGTCTCACTTATATCTGCCATGATGCGCATGAGTGTTAAACATTGCTGTGTTCTGGTTTTAAGGATGTAGTAAGCAGGGCCGGATTTAAGGGAGGGAAACCGGGGCGGCAGCCCCGGGGCCTCCACAAAAGAGGGGCCCCCACAATAGAGTCGTCGGATTTTTTTTTAATTCCGAATAGTAAACACTAGTAAAAAAAATATATCTTTTCCTTTGATATTTTTTTCGCTGTTTTACCTTTATCTACAGTACTTTGTACAAACATGAATACTAGAAGAATCTTCCTGCGTTTCATAATAAAATATTTATTGACCAACGCAACTGAAAAAAAAAAATCATTTTATTCGGAAAATAATTTGGGGCCAGGGCGCCTCCACTCCTTTGTTGCCCCAAGGCCTCCAGACCTCTAAATCCGGCCCTGGTAGTAGGTAGACCTTAAACGAGACATTCTAATTTCAGACCTAGTAGCATCTGTGATCTACCTCAGGTGAACCTCGGTTCCGTTGCAGGTAATTACAGGTATCCATAGGCGGCAGTGGTCACATACCATCAGGTGAACTGCATGCTCGTTTGTTACTATATTTGAAACTAGCAGACCCGGCAAACTTTGTACCGCCACAAAATTTATTTATCAAATATTTTTCATATAAAATATAACCTATGTTACTCGTAGATAATGTAGCTTTCGAATGGTGAAAGAATTTTTAAAATCGGTCCAGTAGTTTTTGAGCCTATTCATTACAATCAAACAAACAAACAAAGTTTTCTTCTTTATAATGTGAGTATAGATAAGAAATACCTGGTACAAAGTTGATTGATATGTGTGTGTTGGTTCCCTTCTTTAGACGACAGGGAGAGCGCTTGCACGGTGTCAGCTTCACATTCTCGTTTAGGTTTTCAATCGATTTTCCTGTAATATACAATAAAAATTATGTACTAGTTTTTGCCAGCGGCTTCGCCCGCGTTTAAAAGAAAATAATATGACATATAATGGATTATGATATGAAAATAATCGATTTTTTTGGTCCAAAAGGTCGATTCTCCGATTAATCGATCTTAGATCGCCATCCCTAGTTCCCGTTTGATTTCCGGGATAAAAACTATCCTATGTCCTTTCTCGGGTCTCAGACTATCTTTGTACAAAATTTCATTAAAATCGGTTCAGTGGTTTAGGCGTGAAGAAGAGACAACCAGACAGACAGACAGACAGAGTTACTTTCGGATTTATAATATTAGTAAGGCTGGTTATAAAATGACCTTTAGATCTATAATTATATAGTAAAACAGAGTGGATAATATCTTGACATAGAAGGCAATCCATTGAAACAGTTGTTCTCAAATTTTTATTTAGGTACCTACCGCACACATTTGATTCAAATATTTTCTAGCCATATCATACAGCGGTAGGAGCAGTGTGAGATGACGGCGATGGCGAAAATATCTTCCTACAAAATTAATTCGTCTATGAAATTGGCAAAAATAAGGTATTTTTATTTCTGCCAGAAAAATGAAAGATATGTTTCGTAAAAAACAAATAAGACTTCGCGACCTAAATCTTTTCAAAATCCGCCCATCCCCGCTGGGCCCTTTTTCGCCAGCGTCTAGAACTCTACATTACCTACCGCTCACTTTGAGAAAGACTGCACTTAATCCATAACAAATTTAATTGTAGCTATTAATGCTTGGATCGATTATTATTTAAGGCCAATTAGAATCCAGTTCATGATCTTTATAACTTGTTAATATTACTATGATGTAAAATGTAAATGATGTTAAGAAACTCCGCCTCTCGATCGAGGGGTTCGAGGTTCAAATCCCAGGCACGCACCTATGATTTTTTCAAAGTTATGTGTGTATTAGAAATTAATTATCACTTGCTAAACGGTGAAGGAAAACATCGTGAGGAAACCTGCATGCCTGAGAGATTTATAAAAAAAAAAAATCTCAAAGGTATGTGAAGTCTACCAATTCGCACTTGGCCAGCGCGGTGGACTATGGCCTAATCCTTCTCATTATGAGAGGAGACCCGTGCCCAGCAGTGGGACAGTAATGGGTTGATGATGAAACAGGTTTGTACTTCAGACAGACACGTTTTGTATGTTGTTTCTATTAATTACAGTACGTTCATGGTTCATGCGTAGCTCAATGTTGTAAATGCATTCCCTCATAGATGTTTGTCCTATAATTATGGCACCTTCTAATCTTAGGTAGGTATATATTGAAACATGCATGAATATTTTAATCGCATTGCACTTACATTCCTAATGTTCATTCGGGCGGCACCACCGCTACATCGAGTTCTGCCTCATAACAGCAGCGTTAAGCGCTGCTGTTCTGGTTTGAGGGTGTGGTAAAGGAGTCATACTTTTCCGAGACGTTCCAGCTTAGATCTCAAGACCTCAGGTAGGAATATCTAATCCTATCTGGGGTTGATGCTACTCCTATATTATAAAAAAATGTAAGTGCGACATTGTGAGGCTTTATATTGACTATATAAAGTCTTGCTTTGAATCAATCTATATTAATTTACTATAAGTTAGTGTGTTAATTTTAGAAATATTAACCAGTGTACTTCAAGTTTACAGCTAGTGTTGGCTAGCAACATTAATATTTTTTGATGTAATTGGGTAAGGTGGCAACACTCGCCCCTTCCGCCTTCGACGCGCAAGCGAAATTCACGTCTTTTTGTTACTCTCGAAGTTTTATTAATTGGCCGCAAGAAAAACCCCAAAAAAAAAGAAATACAGTCCACAATCTAACAGCTAGGAAATAGGTACTTTTATATGATTAAGCTCTTAAGTATCAGAAATTATTAATATCCTGTATGTGATTAACAGGAAATCGACCTACATACTTGCAAGTCCGTGTATTATAATTTAATTAATAATTTACTTCCTCTCGTCACAATTCTCACTCACATTATGCTTAGAAAACTGTAATTCTTTAGAGTTACAAATAGGTGAATATTATCCCAATGTCATACTTTCATGTGGAACTAAAGCGAAATTATGATAAGGGGAGAAATCTCACAGAAACTGTTCGTTTAATACCTATAGGCACACAATACATACTCCGTGCGTGCCACACACGGTTTAGGATGTGTCAAGATGCCTTTATTACATATGTAATCCTCGACTTTAATTTATATTTAGCTTCCTCATAATCTTAAAAAAATGATGTTTACAGCTACCACTGTCCTTCAGCACACTCGACAAGTAAATCAAAAAGAAAAAATATAATTTATTTAAGTACATAACAATAAAGTGATAATTTGCACTTTATTGTTATTTCCTTTATCTTTCTTTTTATACAAACTATTTATTGCTACTTAAATATATTTATTTCCTTGCAAAAATGGTAGGTACCTACATCAAATATCTTTTAATCATAAGTTACACACATAGTTACATACGCTTTGATTAGACTAGGAGTAAAGTAATATTGACAATAGGTATATCTAAAGAGCAAGGAACTTGTCTTATCTTCATAACTATTCATGTGATCTTAGTGAACTTCTGGTATCTTACTGAGAATAACGGCTGTGCTTATAAAATGGAATGGAAAGCCATTAGGTACATGAATTGTTCCGGTAATAGGTCATTTTTTCCGTTTACTTATAGAGCAAAAACATATTGTCGAATGCTATGCCTATTAATCATACAATTGATTTGTAATTGCATTGTAAAAATGAGCCTTTTCCTTTAGTTTAGTTTAGTTCCTTTAGTTCCTTATTTAGAATCTATGCGATTTTAATGAATTCATTAGATTCCCGGCTGAAGATATAGTTTTTTTTTAATTGATTAATGAATTATAGTTTTAATTCTTATTAAAATTGGCCTCATAATTCCTTTCAGAATTTCTCGCTAATCCTTAGATAAGGATAGTTTCTGATTACGCTGCCCGCAATCATTTTAATAATTCACCCTATATAGAATAGGTATGGACTATGGAAGCTACTTATACCAGTAAACAGCAATGTCAAGGGTCGCTATATTACATAGTGATTAGTGATGGACATTAACACGAGGCATTCCAACTCACTTAACTACTCAACTAGCACAACTAGCAACGCATGTGCGTCTATCTTCGGGAATTCCAGTCATATTTTGGATAGATTGCAAGAGTTGATTACGACCTGTGAAGCTCTACCCTGTTATGTGGACTAAATACCTACTTAGGTATTTCCTACTTCAATTATATTAAAATTGTATATATACGACGCTTATGTGTTGTGTTTATTTCTTGACACCTACGTCAGTTTATTCTTATAAAGAATTCCAATAGCATACGTGTAATACAACAATACGTTATCTAATTCAGATCAGGATCGCCAGCATGATTCAGAGTATCTTCATATGGCGCACGTAGATATAATCGATATATATGCACGAGTAAGTATGTACGCGGTACTGTAGAGTATCACGAATGGCGAATACAAATGCGTGTAATAAGTGTATTGGGTTACTTTGTGTTCTAAGTAACGGAACCGAATCTATATCAAGAACAAAGAACACAATTGGAGCGTTATATAAAATATTGCAAAGTACCTAAACTGGATAGATACCTTATGATTGCGGATATGAAAAATTAACACGAACATTCAAAATTATAATAAAACAAAGTGTTAAACCTACATCAGAATATTTAAAAAAATATTCACGTTCCACATAATCACACGTATGTCTCTATAAAAAGCTTAGGTAGATACATACCTACACATAGATAGAAGTATATGCTTGAATTAATCTTGTTAACCGATTATATTAACACTTACACTTTTTTGTAATTATATAATTCTCACCAACAGTATTTTTTACAGTACAACAAGATTTGCGAACTTTGCTCTGCGAAGTACCCATTGCACAATAAAAAAATATGATTAAATTTCGTAGGCTCATTTCACACGCAACATGAATTATATTCCACTGGGTACATAACTAATATAAGTTATATCATTTTTGCAACAATGCTTAGTACGGACTCCAGATATTTGGATTATAACATAGAAACCGGCTTGCAAAGGGATATTATGACCATTGGGAATTTGGATGGTAAGAAACTATTACTAAACAAAAACCTTGTTTTGTCTTGTTACAAGATATCTGCCACTGGTTGTCTCTGATCACGTACACTGGCGATTTGCAACACGTCCGCTCGATGGGCTACCAAAGCATGTACTACCTTCAGCAATAAATACATGGTTTAGAAGAACCAGAGGATTTGACCTTGCCTCTAGCCTTTCAGAGAGCTTTTGGGTGAAAGGGTCAGCAAAAAATAGGTCCTCCTATCAAAAAAAATAAAAAGTGATATAAAATATACAGTTTGTAACATAAGTCTGCGAAGCTGAAACTAAAGGTAGGACCACAAAGCTCTATCTCCTTCTACCGTATACAACACTGACTATCTTAACCTGTTCTCTGTAGCTTAGTTAATCTATGCATTACTGACTTGTAGCTGACAAAGAGAAAAAAGGCGAATAACGAAAATTTCTGATTTGAAGTATATTTTTAGTATTATGCAAAAATATATTTTGAATTTACATTTTAATCGTATTATCCTGAGGACATCTACTTTATAGCATTAATATAAGTATTATATGTTTTTGTAGACTTAATTGTGTTGCTCAAACTCAACTTTTTATCCTAAACGAATTGTTTTGGATAAAAAATATCGTTGATAGAATGCTACTAAATACGTCTATTTTGCAAGATACGAGTAACATCTCAATGTCACTTTTTGTATATTAGTAGTCGAGGAAGTAAAAAAACCGCTTACACTTTTTTTTGAGTCATTGTTAAATTTGAAAATGTGTTTATAATGACTTTAACAAATCATAAAATACATCGTGCAAACAAAAAACAGTCATTATCAAAACACTGCTTGTTTTTGTAATCGTTCTAAATAAGCTTAAAATAATTGGTTGGAAATATATTTTAAATGTATTATTGTCTACGTATGTTATGAATAAACAAATTTGGAGCTTCAACCTAGGGATGGACATAATTTGGAATTTTATAACCAATACAATCACATATCTAATTACTCTTTAAAACACAAATTCTCATAATTTTAGTGTAGGTACGTCTATACAGTACGAGCTTTTGCCCGCGGTTTCGCTCGCGTTACGAAATAATATTTTCATCCCCTATTTTATCCCCTTGGGGGTAGAATTGATCAAAATCCTTTCTTAGCGGATGCCTACGTCATAACATCTACCTGCATGCCAAATTTTAGCCCGATCCGTCCAGTGGTTTGGGCTGTGCGTTGATAGATCACTATGTCAGTCAGTCACCTTTGAGTTATATATATTTAGATTAGATAGATTACTAACCTTACGCCTTCCGTATTATCTACTAGTCTGGCGGAGTATCTATTACTAGTAGGTAGACGGCCAGATTTGCACTATGAAATGAAACTACTATTCATGAAGATGGAAATATTGTAAAGTTATCGATTTCTTGGAGGCTTTGGCGGAAAGTTGAATGGAGGCCCCCAGTGTATAAAGTTGATTTGGTTTTACAAAATGACAAATGTGACATAGAATTATTCGCCTGTGATTCGGTGACCTGTGATTTTTTAGCAACTGTGATCCGTCAGGTTTTCTTAGCCATCAGGATCGGGGTCTCGGGGCGAACCGCTCCTTCCGCCCCCCGCTTAAGCCGCTAGAACTTACAGGTTACTCATATATCAATGATGTTTTAGCAAATAAGATTTTTAACATCTTAATGTTAAGGTTTTGCAAGTTAGGACCGTCAATGAACTCACCTAACTAATACTTCGGTAGGTAAACTGCCTTCCTGTATTTAACCGGTCCATTATCCATTAACAAAATATTTAACATACTCTTCAACATTGATGTTTGTCTTCTTTATGTAAAACACAAATACCTAAATCATATAACTCAACCCCGACATTATTGAACGACAAATTAGCACATCCAAAATAAACATCGAAAGGTTGTTTAGTTAGCTTAGGTTATTGTTAAATTATTAATTAATACTTATTATAAAAGCTCTAACAGACTAAGGGGAGGGGGGGATGTAGGGGTGGACTGCCCTGGGCCTCCCATCCTTGACACACAGTTGCTAACCCTTGCGAAAAACCAGTAGTTGAAATGTTCATACAAGAAACATCTGTGTATATCTATCATATCACATGTGGCAGAAATTAGTAACAAATTAGTGTGTGAGAAATTGATAACAATGTCTGTGGGCGGCAGGGACCACTTGATTACAGGTGATGCTCGTAAACTGGTTCTAATAATACAAATATTACCAATCTATGTAAAATCACTAAAATCCTTAAGTAAATGTCTTCGGTTAAAAGAAAATGTCACACAAAAAATAACAATTTTGTAAATATAATGTTATTTTTATGCGTTTTACGTATTAGGTACTTATGAGTATAAGTTAAATAAGTTAAATAAATAAATAATAAATCACCAGGATAAAAGAATACCTACAATGTTACTTGTTATTAGGTAACTTTGTGCTTGAGAGACGGAAGCTCATCATAGAATCATTTTAATACCCCTAGGTATTAGAATGATTTGTCCCTGTAGTCTCGGGAATAGAATAGGGCTACGGTATCCCCTGCCTGTCGTAAGAGGCGACTAAAAGGGGGCTTCCGGGGTTGCGGGTGGCAAGAGTGGGAGCTCGGACCGTCCAGCAAGCAACCTCGGGAAGGACGACGGTATGTGTGGTCGCATACCGTCGTAAACACCAGATGGTGTGGGAGGAGCCAAAAGTGCTCCCCCAGGGTAGAGCCCGATCGGGGCATTGCGCTTGGAGGACTCCGGTTGTGTTCCCTCGGAGATCCCGGAGTTCTCCAACAAGCGTTGAGGACGACCACCGGGGGGGTTTTAGTGCGGTAAAAATCCCACATAACCCGGCGTCGCTCCCACGTCGTCGGGTACCTTTTGAAGGTTTCCCCCTCGTAAACAAAAAAAAAAAAAGGTATTAGAATGATTATATGATGAGCAAAATTTATTCTTTCACTACCTATAGTGTAAGAATAAATTTTGTGGATTTTAATAGGGATTTTTTGATTAATAAATCAATCTATAGATGGACATTGTTTGGTTCTTCTTTTTTCTAATATAAGATTAGTAGACAAGCATGCAGTCCATCTGATAGTAAGTGGCTACTGCCGCGACTACTCCAAATAAGTTTGGGGCCTACGTGAGTGTCGGTCAGACATACATTGCTAATCGAAAGGACTAAGTTGAAACCCCTCGTATTAGTGTCTCTCCATGCCCTTCAAATCAAAGCACAACACTAGCGCTATAAGGTAGAAAAAGGTATGTGTGATTGTTACAGCAACAATAAATATGTATCTATATCATAACCAATGTTCAAGTATCAGTTATATAGGCTATTTGATATGGACATTGGACATACGTAGGTACTAATGCGTCATGGAAATAGTTACATATCAATTAGTAATGGCCGTAAAGGCATGGTTATTTGCGCTCTGAGCAAGTTAAAACAATAAGAAATTGCTCAGTAATTGATGTTTTCTATTTTTCCTGCCATTGAATACGACGTCATGATTATCTATTTATAATCCAGTTAATTCAATGATCTTTGGTTTTACATCATTTGATTTAAGTATTATTACAACCGTACCTACTAGTTGATGTTTAGATAACTACCTATGTCTTGTGGAAAATAAATATACAAAAACATTTTATATATTACTCAAACAAAAGTAATAATTTAAATTTTTAAGTATATATATGTTATTTTACTTTTTGTTATTTTTTTCTTATATCATATAAACATTAGTTACGTATTTAATAAATTATCAATCTGTATAATATTTGACCGCCAAAGATCAAAATTTTATCAAATTCTGGTACATAGCTTCTACATAACTTCTGGTACATTGTCAAAGTTTATTTGTGGTATGCAAAAAATAACGATAGATTTTATAAATAATGGGCATTTGAGGCTACGAAATCTCGCTGACTCGTATTGGAATCAATTAGGTTTAGTCGCACTACCTTATTCCCATAAGGCGCGCTAGTCCCTACCGCGCTGGCCAAGCGTTTGACAATTTGGCAGACTTCGTAACAATAACATGATGTAAAACTCTTATGCACTAAAGTTTTTTATAATGTTTTAATTCCTCGTAAAAACAAGTTATCATTGATTTCTAACGCTTACATAACTTTGAAAAATCGAATTAATGGATTGCACGCATCATAACGCGGAGCGTTAGGTCTACTACTCTTCATTGTATTTAGAACACACGATTTCTTCGATTCAAATTGCGTTTATCACATATTTTAAACCTGGACCCAACATGGAAGGTCACTGATACAAGAACTTAAACATAAAAATATAGGTAGTAGACAAACTTATTTATCTATTTAAATATTGCGTGTCTTAAGTATTTAGTACAATACAACTTGAAATAGCAAGGATAAATTAAAATTGACAAAGCAAACATTACCTAAGTAAGGGAGCTATGATTCCAAAAAAAAACAAATCTTCTCCTTCGTGGCTGCATATATGCGGGTCAATGCTATTTATTTCATTTATTGAACTCAGTTAAAACACTTCACAAAAACTTTGGATTTTTTTTTTGTTTAAGTACTCCAGTCACAAATAATCACGCAATATGACGAAAAGCAATGAAGCTTAAAATGCTTGTCATACAATTGAATCACAATCAGGTGAATGCCTATCTAGTATCTATTATTATCGACAAAACCTCAAGGTACAAAACACTTTAAATAACACGCAACGCCTTTATGATATTAAATTATACAGATGTATCAAAAAACTATGCTTATTCTTCAGTAAATAAACATCAGATATCTAAAAGTTACTGTAATTTTAGTTTTATTTATTTAAAATACATTGATTTGTAAGTATATCGGTAGTAGGTAGGCATATAGAAATGAATAAAAAATAAAAAAATGAAGAGCATTAAAATAAACTTTACATAATCATTAGCTCTCATAGATCATTAGATAATATTTGTTGATTTTCGTTCCGTTTCTTAGTAAATAGGTTGAAGACAATCCGTATCCGAATGTATTCCGTAGGTAACCTTTTTTTTGGTATGATTTGTTATTTATTGCAATGAAGTATCTAACATTTCTTTCTAACTATCTACTTAGGTACGATACCGTATTTGTAATTATGTAACTTCGAATACTTTAAATAAATAGTTACGACTAGGTTCATATATAAATAACGACTTGTGAAATTTTACGCATACCAATATGAACAATTACCTTCCTAATGTTAAAATATTTGTTTTACAAAATATAGTTTTAATCGCTGCATTAGGTATATCAGTAAAGTTCTCGTAAGCGACAATACGTACGTAATCTATATCTAATGTATCTGTGCGTTTAAGTGAACTATCGAATTGTCTTCCGACTAAATCGTTTTCTGGTAATAAAACGAAAGCAGGTCGACCGCTACGATTCTTACGTAAAGTGTACTTACCGGGGCATTGCAGCACATTGGTGCCCATGGCCAGTGCGAGAAGAGTACACACAACTAAACTCAGCGGAATCATGATGTCGTCTGGCCGGCGGACAAATGCCTTACTACTCCCTAGTGTTCACTGCTACTGCAGCCATTTCTCATAAGCAGCCACTTTAAACGGCTACACCTAACAAACCACTTGTGCATAGCTAAATGCAGTCAGTACCTTCCGTACATGACATAAAGGTTAAAATAAAACAACGTTGTGTTTTCGCGAGCCGTAGCGATTTTTATTCATATGCCGGATGTGGCGGAGCACCGCACACTAGCTTGTACGTTGACAATGAGCATCGTAATAGACTTTTTATGATTTGTTTATTTTTTATGTTATCTTGACTGATTTGAATATAATCTATCACCAGTAAACAATTTTAACTTCTCCTTGACCCGTCCTTGAACAGTCGCAAGTTGAGGTTCAAGACAAAAGTCCTCGATACCTAGAATTTATGCATGATTGAAAAGTTATTATGAATTTAGAAAACATGTATCTCTTCTAATATTAAAGAAATTGTTAAAGACACTACGAAACCGCTATATTATTTTTATTTCTGAAGACTTATCCAAAATTGCGCCCTTCTGTGTTTTTAAAGATTTTGGCATGACTTTTTTATTTAAGGTCATTATATACATCATGTGATATAGGATAGACGAACTGACGAACATTATGACAGACTGAAATATTAATTTTATAATTATTAAGCCCAACCGAGGATCGATTCCGAAACCTGTTGCATTTTAGAAAGGTATAGGCAATGATATTTTTATACATATATTTTTAGTTTATGTCTTTGAGTATGGGCAATAAACGTTCTGTAATGCAAATAGCAATAATATTTAAGAGATACTATAATATGATAGAATAATTTGTGGTTTGATGCCGAATAACTACCACTAACTATTTCTGCCTATAACAGCAGTATTATGCGCTGTTGAATTCCGGCTTGAAGAGGGTGGTAAGGAAAACATTTATTGATGGCGTTCCAACTTACGAGTAGTCCTGATGAGTAAAAACGCATCTGTAACTGACCTAAGGAAGGGCTCTAATTTTATCCGTTGTTGATTACGGATTTTCATGGGCTCCAGTAGCTAATCACTTTCAAGTGTGTACTAGCATTCAATCAAACTTCTATTCTACTAAGTATAATAATATTCTATCTTTTATATTATAAACTCCTTTGCAAAAAAAACGGGCACCTTACACACACACTTTACCTTAGCTTTTCTATGGGTAAATATTATTATATTTTTAGTATGTCATTAGCTTGGATGACTAGAAATTTCTTATTATCAATGAGAATCTAGTTTTTTAACACTTTTATCCTGGTATCGGTGTTTTAGTCAATGTAAACAGAGAGCCGTGTTAAAATGGACATTTTTATGGGTATAATGAAATTAAGACTACGAGTATTTTTATGGTATTTTAATAAAAGAGACATTAAAAAATAAAAATTAATAACGAGTATGACCTCCTCTTGCAGCGATTACGGCATGTAATCGTCTTGGCATGCTTCCCACCAGGCTTTTGATGGTGTCCTGTGGAATGTGTTCCCACTCAGTCGAGATTACACGTTTAAGCTCTCTGATGTTTTGTGGAGGTGGTTGGACAGATCGTACTCGCCTTTTTAGGAGGTCCCAAACATGCTCAATGGGGTTAAGGTCGGGGCTCCGCGCTGGCCAATCCAAACGACGAATACCGACCTCTTGCATATAAGCATCTACGTCGCCAGAACGGTGGGCCCGAGCATTATCGTCCATGTAAATGGCATCTTCACCAATTACAGTCAGTGCGGGTTGTGCATTTTGAGAAAGGATTTCTGTTATGTACCTATGCGCATTTAGTGAGCCATTTTCTATGAATACTATCTCGGTACGATAGTTGGAAGTTACGCCCGCCCAAAACATAACGGACCCTCCACCATAAGGGGTGATTTCTTCAAAACACACATCGGCATAGCGTTCCCCTGGTCTTCGTAACACTCGCCGACGTCGGTCCTCACCATGCAGACAAATTCGAGCCTCATCGGAGAAGAGTACGCTACTCCAGTTACCTGGTGTCCAAGATAGGCAATTTCTAGCGAACCTCAACCGCGCAATCCGGTGCTCACGGAGTAACTTGGGGGCCCGCGCTGGTCGTCGACTACGTATATCAGCAGCTAAAAGTCTTCTCCTCACAGTCCATAGGCTAACTTGTGCTCCTCGTACCTCTTCAAGGTTTCTTTTGAGGTCTATGTAACTGCATTTGCGGTTCCTCAGCGCCTGAGTCACTAAAAAGCGATCGTCTCGCGGCTGTGTGCAACGTTTTCTCCCAGAACCTTGCCTTCTCTGAACGGAACCTGTCTCTTGGTATCGAGTCCAGGTTCTTTGTACGGTTGAACGACTCACGTTTAACCGCTGTGAGACGTAACATTGGCTACACCCCTCTTCCAGCAGCGCTATAATTTTACTAGCTCTCATTGCTTTTTCTGCCATTACGATAGACACAAAGATATCTGTTTTAAGTCACAATAAGGCAGAATTATGCGATAAACATAAATTGTTGTACTAAAAATAACGAAAAGTTACTTTTAGTTGCTTGATAACCTTTTAACCGCAAACCCGCGAAAAGTGTCACAAAATGAAAAAGGGATTAATAATTTAAAAAACAAAAGTTTTGAATTTGGAATGAACTTTTTTTCATACCCAGACTCTTTATTAAGTGCCAGTAACATAGTTTGGCTATTAAAACCTCTGAAGAACTAAATTATTACCAATAATGTTAAAAAATCAAACCCGCCCGTTTTTTTTGCAAAGGAGTGTACAAATAAGCGCATAAAAATATTTTTAAATTAAAGGATTGTTTTATCAGTCGCCACTCGACAATTTAGGTACCTATTATAATTAACTGTGATATATTTTCTTTGCCAAAGGGCTTTCGATACTTTAGTTAGTTTTAGGTATTTGTACTTAATTTCCATGACGTTCCCTTTTTTTCTAAATCCCTAATAAGGAAACAGGATAACAAATAAAATGGGCGGTTTAACCTTCACAATATACACACAATAACATAAGCAAGTGTCAGAGCTTGAAAACGTCTTCCGGCTATCTTTAAACCAAATGAGGAAGTATCGCAACGTAGGTAGGTGCAGAATTGGTACGGAAATTATGAATAAGTGTCGAAATATTGTCACTTTGCTTTTTTGGTTACAATTGTATATTTTAATAATTATCAATCACCACCAACACTCTCAAAATGATCACCAGTACTTGAGATTCAGATGTAGGTACTAACTACCTGACATAATTTAGCCATTGCGACCCAAAACTTATGAAATAAGACCACATATATTGGAGTCCTAAAGTTGCAATGCCTTGTGTCATTTGTATAGGACCTTCTAATTTGTGCACAGTTGTGCTGTGCTTAACGTTGCTGTTATTAGGCAAGTGGCTTCAGACCACGAAAGATTCTAGTTTCTTACAATTCGATATAGGACTCAATAATAATAATATAGTAGGTAAATATTTTGATGTAATAATTAAGGCAAATAGTGCATTGGTACGCATTCAGACGTTGAGTCAATTACATAGCAGCTAACTTTAAGCTAGTTCAACTAGTGTTGCGCAGTTGTCTAATTTTTTATTAATGTCCGACATAATTAGGTATGTTCACGCTGAAACAACAATACCTAATGCTATGCTTGATTTTTTAGCATTGTTGAAGGTAATAGAACCCTTTGTGCCACACCTTTATCTGCCTAAAAATCTGTGCTTCTTTGTTCCGCTTTCAATAATGTGGCAAGGGTGATTTAGTGCCGATGAACACAGGGCCGGATTTAGAGGTCTAGAGGCCTTGGGGCAACAAAGGAGTGGAGGTCCCCTGGCCCCAAATTATTTTCCGAATAAAATGAACAATTTTTTCCGTTGAGTTTTTCAATAAATATTTTATTGTGAATCGCAGGTAGATTCTTCTAGTATTCATGTTTGTACAAAGTACTGTAGATAAAGGGAAAACAGCGAAAAAAATATCATAGGAAAAGATTTTTTTTTACTAGTGTTTACTAGTCGGAATTAAGAAAAAAATTCCGACGTCTCTATCGTGGGGGTCCGTCTTTTGTGGAGGCCCCGGGCTGCCGCCCCGGTTGCCCTCCCTTAAACCCGGCCCTGGATGCACACAACGCGTTGCGGCGACGGGGCGGTATCGGAACGTTGTCTCTCTGGCGTTTTACATATTCATGGTACGCCACACGGTGCATTCCAACTTACAACCCGCGAATCGATTTTATTAATAGTATGCAACCGTATTAATGTCAAATATTCTGTAGTCTGTACCTCTCGCTGTTGCGGTACCGCACTGCCCGTGTGTCCGCTAATACGGCTAGATCTTTGCGATGCGGTGCCGCATCGCTTCGTTTGCACCGCCTCTTGCTTATGCGAGGCGTTCTAACTTAGTCCTTAGTGGCAGCAATAAGAAAGGCATTTATGGCCGAGGTAGGATAGGACTTACATCTTTGCTGGGGTTGGAAAACGTTATGCTCGTTTGCTACTTCAATATTTAAAAAAATATAGATGCTTACATGTTCACATTCGGGCTTAGAATCAGCGGCTCTAAATATATTACATATACAATATCTTATATCATTATAATTAATTCAAATACACACTAAGTACTAATTATTTAAAGTTTATAAAAAATATTAATATGAAGCAAGTAAAGATGCTTTAAAATCAAATGTATCTAAACTGCAATCTGGCAACATAATATCGAGACAGGTCAGCTGTTGAGCCGTCATGTCAAGTGTCAAACTAAATAGATCTTCAAAGTAGAAAGTAGGGTTATATTGAAAATTGGAGACAAAACAAACATAAAAAAGTAACTTGTAGAAGTTACCCTTAACGGTGTTTATATTTTAAAATAATAGATAGAAATTATAAGATAAAACGTTTACAACGTGTTTGCTTCAGTTATATGAAACTCATTACAAAATGATCGCCGGTTCGAGGATAGTTTTAATTAGTAATCCGTTAAAATTAACAGCAAGGTTCAGGACCAAAATAAATAAACAAAGTGTTGAAAAGAAACCAGAGAAACTCGCTTCTGATGTAACTACATATTTAGAAAGTACAGCTGAATATGAGAACATAAAAAAGATTTTACCTAAATCACTGTTGAGGAAATACAAGTCACCTGAAAGTATGTATTTGATCAATGAAAAGACGGCTAAGGAGATCGCAAAATCAGTCAAAAATGTATTAGATGATGGTTCTCCAATTGTAGAAGTGAATCCTGGCGTTTGCATCCTAACCAAGGAGTTATTGCAAATGCACAAAAGAGAATTGTATCTATACGAAACATCAAATCATTTTGCTCCAATACTTGATGTAAGTCATATATTTATTTAGTTTATTTGTGATCTTCAAGTTATCTACCCGTGCAAGCAAGAATTATTGTAAATTATTTTAAAATTGTTACATTGTTATTTACAATTCATTACAATTACCTATATGTATTTATAATATATTTCTCAGGACTTGCAAAAACAATATCCAGGGAGAGTGAAATATAAAATAGCAGATTTTTTTGGTATGTGGAAGCTGGCATTTCAAGATAAAATGG